>NC_044297.2:3058046-5488046 GCF_004027225.2 Strigops habroptila | reverse complement strand
TGCACACAATTGGACTTTTAGGTGGGAAAGTGAGGAGCGAGAGCTATGTTGGTGGCACCGTTGCGGAGCTCACCATGTGCAGAAGAGGCCCAGAAGCAGCTTTCAGTCCTGGCTCTTCGGCTGTTGCAGCAGGGCCTGGACGTTCCTGCTCTACATGCCGGGCTGCGAAATGGCCTCAAGCCTGCATCGTAGAGGATGCATGCAATTGGACTTTTATGTAGAAAAACGAGGAGCAACAGCAATGCTGGTGGTACCGTTACAGAGCTCACCATATGCAAACAAGGCCCAGCAGTGCCACCAACATGAATATCCTCTCTTGCTTACCCACCTAAAACCGCACCTGCGGAAAGCCTCGCTGCACAGAACTCTGCGGTGACTGAGCGAGAAACCGGCTGCCTACGTGCGAATAGCCGGGCCCCGCTCCGCTCAGACGGGCTTTCAAGGGGGTACGTAAGAGTGGCTATCTGTGCTGGTGGCAGTGTTGCAGAGCTCACCGTGTGTAGGTGAGGCAGCAGCTTTCTTTCGTGGCACCTTAGGCTTAGCAGCAGGGCCTGGACGTTTGCACTTAGGGAGCTGGTTTCTGGGTTGCCTGAGCGTGCTGCCCGGAGAGGCTTGGCACAGATGGACCTTTAAGTGGCTAAGCAAGGGTGGATTGCCATGTTGGTGGCACTGTTCCGGAGGACACCGTGTGTAGGTGAGGCCCAGGAGCAGCTTTCTGTCCTGCTGGCAGCTGAGGCTTAGGAGCAGGGCCTGGATGTTTGCCCTTTGGGATCTGGTGGCTTGAGTGTCCTTTGGGGGCATTCGAAGGTGGTTTGGGGGCATTTCTGGCAGGGCTTGAGCTGGTTTGGGGGGACAATTTGGGCTGTTTGTGCATAATTGGGGGTAATTCCAGCCGTTTTGGGGGCATTTGGGGTACCTTTTGAGCTGCTTTGGGGACTTGCGGGGCGTTTGTGGGAGTCTTGGGCTATTTGGGGGCTGGTTTAGGACGGGCAAAGGCACTTCGGAGGAGATTTGAGCTGATCTGGGGCAGTTTGGGTGGGGTTTGGGAGCAGTTTGGGGCATTTCAGGCTGGTTGGGGCTATTCTGGGACACTTGCAGCCGCCCTGGGGCATTTCTGGCGTTTTGGGGGCAATTTGGGCAGGTTTGGGGGCGCTTGGTCTGGGCTTGGCACAATTCTGTCTGGTTTTAAGGCCATTTGGGGCAGTTTGGGGGGCAGTTTGGGTTGTATTCTTTTGCTGTTTTGGGTCAGTTTAAGCTGGTTTTGGCTGAGTTGTTTTGTGTAATTTGGGCTGGCTGGGGGGCATTTCAGGCGGGCTTTGGGGCAATTTGAGCTGGATGTGGGTGATTTGGGCATGTTTGGGGCACTTGGGGTAGGTTTGGGAGCAAGTTGGGCCGGATTGTGTAGGATGCTTCCTATTGGACAGGGCCGGCCGCGGTCGAATCAACCCGGGGGTTTCAGTCCGGTCCGCCCTTCCCTGAACGCCCCAGCCACAGTAGGCAAGGGGGCTTCAATCAGGTCCGACCCCGCCTCTTCGGCGCTCCCCTCCCGCCCACTTACACGCCACACACACACTCCCCCCACACACACCCCCTCCTTCCTCCACTGAGGCCTAAGCCCAAAGACAGGACGTAGAATCCCGGAATGGGTTGGACTGGAAGGGATCCTTCTGACAGCACCAAGCCAGGCACCGAGAGGCTAAATACATTTTAGGAACTTTATTTATAAATAAAAACATAAAATTACCAGTAATGTACCTCGCTTACCAGGAAGAACATCCAAAAAAACCTGGAGAAAAATAATTATATGTACAGGCACTGGGAGCGACAGACCTGCAATGCAGATGGTCACACACACAGCGTTGTGCAAAGGCAGCACTGCGAGGCCTTGGGTGGTCACACCATAAAGCAGGGACTGGGGAAGGACACAAGGCTGGAGAGGAGACAGGGATGGGCTGATGGGGACCTGGGATAGTGGCACTGAGGCCAGTGGGAGCAGGAACCAGGGTGGGGCTGGCGGTTGTGGGCATTGCCAGGATGGGGCAGGCAGGGAGGGCTCCACTCCCCTTAGCACTGCATGTGTTTGGAACTGGAAAGCTCCTGGTCCTTTCTTGTGGAGCCCTCAGTACAGGACTATGGCTTGGATGATGCAGAAAATCCCTTCTGGCCTCGCGAGCCGGAGTGGAGCTGGGTGCCACCCTTCAACCATCATCTTCCAGCTCTCTAAAACATCCTTCAGCAGGTCTGGGAGAAGGCTGGCTGACCCAGTGTGGTCCCAACCTACAGCCGCAGGGCTGGAACTGGGATTTGAGGTCAGCTTTTCTCCATGGGACCATGGCTAAGGATTTGCTGGGTGCCGGTCAGGATGCCCTGGGTCAGCGCAAATGAGGGGTGCTCAGGGGCATTTGTGGAAGGCACAGACTGGTTTCTGTGTTGCCATTGCAGGCTGGCTGGAACGGTGTGAGGGATGCTGAATTTTGCTGCTTGTGCACAGCTTGGCGCCCTTGGCCGAATCTGCGCCATGGGATTGTGCAAGATTCCCCCTCGCAACCGTGGGCTGGGGCTTCCCAGGCTGGTGCCCAGCTCGCTAGTGGGTGAAAAAGCATATTGCAGGAAAAATACCATTGCACTAGCACAAAAGTGGTCCTGGCTGAAGACCTCCATCCAGGCAAGCTGGATGCTGGCTGATTCCTACTGAGCTGTGGTGGGACAGGAGAGTCACTAGTGACATGCAGTGGAGCCTTGTTATCTGCTTGCTGGCAGCAGGAGACTTTAAGAGAGAGGGTAGAAAACAAACAGAAAGTTTTGTCAGTTTCGGGTTAGTTTGGGGTTTTACAACCAGCTCCAGATGATGGGATCTTGTGGATGTAAGGGCACAGGAGGAGATAAGGCAGCTGGCATTCCTGGGACGGATGGTTGCAGCAAGGAAGTGAGAGCACACGGGGCAAACACAACCAATTTCCCCTTCAATTCCTTGGGTTGGACTGTGGCTTGCAAATTCCTGTTAATTCTTAAATCCAGTTGCCCATCTGGCAGCTGGAGAAAAGGGACACAGAGTCCTTGTCCATCAGATTGGGGAGCACTGGGCTCACCATGGCTGTGCGGGTACAGGGAGGAGGGATGTGCCAGTGCAGCTGTGACTAAGGGATGGGATGGCTGGGCTGTGCTTGTTGAAAGTGATTTTTGGTGGGGGGGTGTTGGTTGTAATGAGGTGGGGTGTGCGTGTATATGTGTAGGGTCCTTCCTGAGGCACTACAGCAGCCAAAGGACGGGAGAAGTGGATGTGCAGCCTGTGCCGGTGGCAGGAGGTGGCTCCTCGGGGATTGGCACCGACTGGAGGAAGGATAAGGAGGTGTGAGAGCAGCACGACGCTTCCTCCAGGCTGCAGCTGGAAATGTGCCAGGGCTGATTCCTCTTGCAGACCATGGGAAGGGCTGTGGTGTCCCGGGATACCTCCAAGCCTGGAGCAGAGCATCCCCTGGGAGTTTTGCATCATCTCGATACCTCACAGGAGATTATTTGTTAAAGTCCTATTCCCTCACTACCTCCCTTGCCAGCTTCTCAGCCCAGCAAGGGGGCAGAAGGGACACTGCTGAGGTGGGGGCAAGGAGGAGCTGCTGGCACTTCACCATTGGCACGAGTTGCTTGTTCACCTCTAACACGACAGGCTGTGGTGCAACACGGGGAGGGCTGTGAGCTGGCCAGGCCACCAGCTCTGCTAATAAATACATGGCTCATCTGAACTGTACAAGGTGCGGGGCAGTGCTTCTCACCTGGAAGAGATGCCCACCCCGAGCTGCAGGGGGGAGAAGGCAGACCTGGCTCAGATCTCAGTGGCAATGATGTCCTCGTAGGGGACATCGGTACCAGGTATGTCTAGCTCGATGGGTTCCTTGCCATCTTCCCCTGCAGCGAGCTGCTGCAGCATCTTCTCTAGGTTCTGGTTCCTCTTGTACATGTGCAGGTAGCTCTGCTGCAGCTGCTTCTGGTAGTGAATCACTTTCTCCTTCTCCTCCTTCCATGTCTGTCGCTCATGCTGGAAGCTGGAGGTCATCTGCTCATTGTTGTCCTGCTCAGCCTTCAGCTCTGCCCTCAGCCTCTCCACCTCTCCCTGCAGGGCTTGAGCATTGTCCATCATGGGGCAGGGCCTCGCCACCTCCCGGGCTTCACTCAGCTGCTCCTTGAGGATGACGAGCTCTGTCCGCAGGTCCACGATCTCCTGCTCCAGCAAGTTCACTTTCTCCCTCAGCAGCTCGGACTCATTCTTCTTTCGCTGGAGCTCATTCTCGCACACCTCCAGCTCCATGGCTTTGGTGTGCAGGGAGCCCTCCAGGTCCTGGGTCTTCATCTCCAGCCCTTCCATCTTCACCCTCACCTCCTTCAGCTGAGCCTTTAGGCTGAGGATCTCGGTGGTCTTGCTATTGAGCTCTGTCTGGGATTCCTTCAGCTGCTGCTTCAGGAGGGAGATCTCCCCTGACTTCTGGCACACCTATGGGGAGGAATGCAGCACCCAAGTTAGGGCTTCATGTCAGAGAAAGCCCACAGCACCCATGGTATCCCATGCAAGCCATCCTGGGCACAGCTGGCCCAGCATGTGGAGACCCTGGCCATGAAATTCCACCCGGGGAGATGCCCCAGCATAGAGAGCAATGCCCTGGGCTCTTGGGGAGCTGGAGGGGATCCCATGCTCTCCATGCATCAACACCCCAGCTGACAGAGAGGGCTGCTGGTGAGGATTTAAGGAGCTGATACCCTCAGTTGAGGTGTGGAGATGGAGGGTGTTGAGGAAGTGCTCAAGTTTCTCATACCCTGTCCAACATGTTTGCTGAAACCACTGCTCACATGGCTAGCTAAACTGGCTGAGCTCGTTTCACAAGCGGATGCCCAACTGCACCCCTCAAAACTGCAGCTGGGAGCAAAGCACAAAAATCCCACTGGAGCCTAAAGCATGGCTGGTACAGGTGCTCCTGGGGACAGCTTTTGGGGCTTTTGGTGTCCCAACTTGGTGGGACCCTGCAGCTCCAATTTAGGGAGGATCTGAGAACAGCCTGGAAAGGTGGCTTGAAATGCAAATAAACTAGAAATATTGAAAGTGATGAGAAATCCTTGCATGTGAGGGGGTGAAGCTGAGCACCACGCTTTTTGAGGCATGCTAGGCAACAGCTATAGTGAACTATAGTGAAAACAGCTGTAGTGAAATGACATTGGTGTGTGTTGTTCAGGCTCACAGGCTCACATCTGAATTTTCGGCAGTTTAATGGTCTTTGTTCAGTGATGCCAAATCAGTGGGAAAAATAAGCTTAAGCAGAGAATGGAAGGTTTTACTACTCTCTAATAAATGGCCATGCAAGTCCAAGTAGTTCCTATTTACAGGTGGGAAGGCAGCTTTACTGCTCCTTTGGGGCAGACACCCAAAGTTGTCTTAATGACTGGGGTTTTTTATGCAGTAGTTGTTTCATTATAGGATGGGAAGTGCTGAGGGGTTCATAGGGGCACTGAGTCACTCAATTATCATTTACAGAGCCTCCACGTGACAGGTGAGGGCTCTCATTGGGTTTAATATCTCCTACATCCTGGGCTTAGTGAGTGCACCATCTGCTCCGCTCAGGCCCTCTGTGATCTGACCTGGGTGAGGGTATGGACATGGAGAAGAGCTGTGTGGTTTATTGCTGGTGCCAGAGCTATCTCCTTCCAGGCACATGCTTTTCTTTGGGCATTGGAAGCCTGAGATGCTGCTCAGTGTCACTCACCTCCCACTGAGTCTCCTCCAGCGCAGGGGCAAAACTGGTCTTCTCCTTCTCATAGGATCTCAGCTTGGTCTCCAGCAGGTTTTGCTCTTTCATGAGGTTCTCCAGCTCCTCCCGGAGCTGCTGCTTTTCCTGCTGCAGCTGAAACACCTGGAGGTGAAGGACCTGCTGTGTCCGCTGGGTTTTCTGTGAGGTTTGCTTGAGCTTGCTATTGCATTTCTGCTTGAGGCCCTCCAGCTCTTCCTTGCAGCGCCGCTGCTTCTCTTCATAAGCCTGGCAGGAGCTGACTTCCTTCTCCTCGAAGCTCGACTGAAGCTCCTGTAACTCCCCTTCCCTCTCTAGCAGCTTCTGCTCCAGCTCCTGGATGGTGGACTCATCTGTGGAGATGGGCGAACGGATACAAGTGGTCTTCTCGGCAGCAGGGGGGGGAGGGGCTTTGCCAGGGTTAAGGATCTTGTTGCCTCCATCTGAGAAGGACATGGCCTTGAGGCTCATCATGTTGCTGTCCTGGATGATGGCGCACTGCAAGATGTTGTGGGCCGAGCCTCCGAAGCGGTTGATGGGTCCCATGGGTGTGACGAGGGGATCAAGCTGGTAGCTGCTGCTGGTGCTGTGGGTGGGGAGGCTGGACATGGAATTCCTGCCGGAGTCAGACAGACCCCCTGAGCACAGCACTGGTTTCAGCTCCGGCTCCTTGGCTTTGTCCAGGGGGTGCAGCTGCTGGGAGGGGTGACCCCCATTCTCTGTGGATGAGTGAAGGACGCCACCGGACCGGGGCAGCACCGGCTTGAAGGCAGTCGGTCTTGCAATTGGCTTCTCTGCACCCTGGGGAGAAGAGAAAAGCAGAGACATCAGCACAGACCAACACCACATCAACACCAACACCACCTCCCCATCCCTCTGCCCCCAGGGACAAGACCCCCATGGCTGGGATGGCTCAGGTCTCCATCATGGACCAAAAGCTCAAGAGGATGCTGCTAGCTAAAATAGCCTCTGTTGGGAGGCAAATGGCACATTTGGAAATGAAAGGATACAGATCATATTGCTGATATGAATTCCTGAAAGCAGAAGGTGACAGAGTGCCTCCAGCACCTCCCTGCTGCCCCTCTTATCCTGCTTGTTCAGCACAAACTTTCTCTGAGCCTTCTGCTGGACCAGGACAGCCCTGCAGTGGGACCTGCACCCGCTTGGAGGGCAGATGTGGTCTAGTGAGACACCCCCTGCTTCGGGGCTGCCATCTCCCCTACTAACCACTTCCAGCTGACTAGGAAAGGACATCAGCTTCTGCGGTGTGGGTGTCCCGAAGTCCATAGCACTGGTCCCGGCTTGGCTGCCCAGCTCCCCACCAGCAAGCGTGGTATAGTCCGCTCGGTGGGAGCCATGAGATTTCTGGCTGACCTTGATGTAAAAGAAGTCCTCATTCTTGCTGCTTTTGGAGCTGGATTTGTGGCTGGAATCCTGGGAGAAGCCAAAGCGGAGCAGCCCATCTGAGTACCTGTTGAGCTTCTTCAGGTGGGATGGCTTGCGGAGCTTGTACTGGGAGGCTCGGCAGTGCTTGCTGTGGAAGCTGTGGCCGGAGATGAGGCTACTGACGCTGCCCATGCTGCTCCCGGGCAGGGGGCATGCGGCAGGGGGAGCAGGGCCCGGAGGAACCGAGGCACGAGGGCTCCAGGAAGCGAATACAGACAGCGGCTGCTGCGATCATAGCAAAGACCTCACTGTCCTAGGGAGCTGCGAGCCTGGGGAGGCAAAGAGAAGAGAAGGGTAAGGAAAAGGGGTTTGGGAGTCGGGCACGATGCTGTGCCTGTGGTCTGGGCATCAGTGGCTTCTGATGGTGATACCCCACTGCCAGCCCAGGGCAGCTCTTCTCCACACCTCTGCAGAAGCCCTTTGTAAAGGAGGATGGCAGACAGGGAAGAACAGGGCTTTCCTTTGTGCCTGTGGATGGCTCCAGGGGCCTCCCACAATCTCCCTGTGTCCCCTAGGCTGGCTGGCACCCACCATGGCACAGTTTCCAGTTGGATGGGTGCATCCTGCCTTGTGCCCAAGCTCATCGGGAACTACTGGGTACAGTGCACCCAGATGAGGCCAGGAGGGCTGGGAGACACAGGAGCCTCTGAAAATAAGGAGAGGAGGAAAAGGGATTTGTAGTGATTTTTAGGTGCCTAATAGGCACTAATTTCAATAAGCACCCATGCTTCCTGCTTATTCCATGCCAGATGGATCCCATCTCCTGACAGCCACACTCAGGACTGTGAGCTGCAGTCACAACCTCTCCTGCATCAGCCTGTGGCTCCCTGATTTCTCTCCAATTTTCAGTGCTCCTCTTAACCTACCTGAAAAGGGCTGCTGTGAGGCTTAATTACACTTAACGTCTGTACAGCACTTAAGAAGATGAGAGGCGTTACGTGTGTGCTGAGTATTGTGATCACTGTTCAGAGGTATGCAGAGCTGTGCATTAATTCCCTTTGCTATAGGGGGAAAAAAACATAAAGCCCCAGCTCCTGGTGGCCTTTGGATGCTTGGCTCCCTGTGTCAGAGCTATAATGGAGATGCACCTTCCATCTAGATAATTAAAGGATGAGGAGAGTGGGGAAATGCTGCTTGTAGGCAGAAGTTAGAGCATAATCAAAATGAGCTAAATCCTGTTTGCACAGGATGATGACAGAGGAAATGTTTCTGCATGGAAAAGAGCTCAAAGTTCCTGCTTTCAGTGGTGACAGCAATGCAAGGTCCAGCTCTTCTCCAGAGCTGCCCATGGTGGGTTCCCATCAGCCAAACAGGCATCCAGGGGGTAAAATGTCCCCTGGCAGTGGGAGAGGGTTGAGTGGCAGAAGAGGTGCAGGCCCAATGTGCCAGGGCGTCCTCACTGCCTCATCCTCATGGTCTAGAGAGTTGCTTCTATGTTTTTCCCATTCTTTATGTCCTGCCTTACACTCTGGTGTAGGCTCCTCTGCATCCCAAACAGGGTAACACAAACTGTGCTTATCCCTCAGCTTTATTTGTTTCCTTTTTGTCTGTGCTCTGAGGATCCAGGTTGATTAAGTGTCAAAGGAAAGTCCCAGAAAGACAGAATATCCTCTTTAATCCCTAAATCCATTTTTGGGAGATTAAGAGAAGTAAGTAAGAACTGAGGTCTGAACTGCTGCCTGGATGCTGATACGCTAAAAGTGATCAATGACTTTGGCTTCATTCAGTTTTACAGTGTAAGAGGCATGATGGACGAATAATGGAAGGGGAAGGAGTTGCTGCAGGGAACAGGATAATTGGCACAGGAGGTGGCTCTGCCAGCACATGTTCTGACACCATGCTGGTGTGTGTGAGCCTGCACAAGAGGAAAGGCAGTGTCACAGCAGTGAAGCTGCCAGCTATAGTGACAGCATCCCAGAGACAGTAGTCAACATGTGCAAGTAGAGGAGGAAACAGCTGCTATATTTATGTGCATCTATGGCAGAGGTGTCAGGGAGGTTTGATGCCTTAAAGCACAGAGTATTGCAGAGTGCATGGCCCTGGTGCTCTGGGGATGTCGGGCTCACTGTCCCCATGGCCAGAGCATCAGTCCCCTTGGATAGATGCACCCTTGGGTTTTGGTTTCCTGAAGAAGATAGGAGAAACATGGGGAGGGAAAGCTGGGACTTTCCAGCCTTTTGGCAGTAGGCGTTTCAATCAATCCCAGCCCTCCTACACATGCCTGAGAGGGTTGGGCATGTCTTTTTCTTCTCCTTCCCTCTTTCGATTTAAAAATGAGTACTTGGAAAGCTGTGGAGGAGTTGGTATTCATGCACAACATTAGCAGAAAGAGAAAAGCTCTGGAGACAATACAGCTGGGAGCGCACCAAGCGAGCAGAGGGTACAGGCTTCTGCTCCAGCTTCAGGGCACCTCCAAAAGGTCTTGTCCCTCTTCCTTGTTCAGCCTCTGGGGCACATGCTTGTATCTTCCTCTGTGTCAAATCTAGTGACTGTGACTGTACAGGAACCAGACTGGTTTGCTGAGCCACACAAAAACTAGTTGTTATGTATATACCTATATATTTAGATGCCTGTATGTATTTTAGGGGGTTCTGCATGTTTTTCAACAGCCACAGTTCAGTTAGGCTGGACATACTGCAAAGTGTGAAGGGGGTTGGAAAAAAAATATAAATATGTAAGTGATACTGAGAATGCAGGGTCTGAAAATGACCCAGGAATGGTGTATTGGGGCTGGACCTGTGCATGTCCATTGGGTTTGTGCGCGGCTGATGGTGTGTGATGGTGATGCCACTGTAGCAGCCTGTCTCTGTGGCTGAACCCAGATGTTGCAGCCTCACACATTTAGCCCTGTGCTCAGTGTGATTACTCTGAATGCGATTTGCTTTGTCACCAATTAATGAGGACAGAAAGCCAGAAAAGACACGAGCTTTTCCCTCTCGCCCTGCTGCCTCCAGCAAATGAGTCCTTTAAAACTCTTTTGTTGGCACTGTGGTGGGGAGGGGGCTCTAGGGACAGCAAGAGCCCCTCAGTTGGACCCCTGGGGTGATGCTGTGCCGAGGGGCACTGCCTGTGCTCCATGAACCTTTGTGGGACTGCTAACAAAACCCATTGAGGTGGAGTGGTGAGTGTGGGGGTCTGGCAGTGGTCACCCATGGGACAGACCCCAAATAAACACCCAGGCAGTGTGGGCTAAACCTGCATGATCAGGGGTGAACACACGGATGCACCCACTCTTGCTTTTGCAGAAACAGAGGGGAAAAAAATGAATGGCATCTCACATTCATTGCAGTCGTGCCTACCCTGGGATCACATGCAGGAGAGCGACTCTCCCCATCACCTCCTTTCTGAATGGGCTGCAGGAATTTAATCTTATCTCCTTTGCTGCACTGTTTCTTTCAAGCCTTTCCCTCCTCCCTGCCAGAGTTTTCACAGGCAGTAGCTTTCTCTCTGCCTTCCCTAGACAGGTCACCTTATAAAAGCCTTCGTTTCCTTCCTGGCTTTGCATTATAACTCCCTCCATGCTGATCCTGTTCTCTCCTCTGTATGTGAAAGCTTCCTTCTCCCCTGCACTCTCTCACCTACTCTTTTTCCCCTCTTGAATCATTATTCATAATTTCTGTGCAGATGCACCCACACATTTTGGTGTTTGTTGGGAGAAGCACAGATAATACAGAAGCAGTAGCAGCTGCCAAGAGCCTGGATCCAGGAGCAGCCTCCTTCCTCTTTCCCTCAATCGCTGCCAGGTAATGTGCCCTTTTACTTGGTAATTTGGGTCTTTGAGACACCAAGAATGTGGCCCCATGGTAAAAAAAACATCCACATGCTGCCTGAAGCGTCTGACATGTTTTAATGAAGAGAATGGCTTAATCCAAAACTTGGGAGTGCAGCAATCCCACTAAACTGGATTTGGGATCTGCAGCCAAAGCTGGGTTCTGATTTCAGGACCCCCAAATGCTACCAAACACCAGGCTGATGAGATTGACCCACCTTGGGCTGCATGAGCATCTGCCTGTCCCTGCTCAGACTTACTCTCCCCAGGCCCAGCTGGAGCCAGGCTCTCTGAACCCTGCTCATTTCCGTCTCCAAAGAACTGGCAATAGGGCTTGGAGAGCCTCATCAGCAGAGGGACCTTGCCCCCACCCTGTAATCTTCCCCCTAATGGTGCTAATGGGGATGAATTCAAACCCCCGCCCGGGCAGATGCTGTCCTTGTGGTGTTCAATTGTGGATTGGTGCCAGCAAAGGGCCCCCTTACAAGCCTTTCATTCACTCTAGTTCATTGTCCCCCACTCATTCACTGACATTCACTGGGATCATTTTGATCGGAGGCAGGGAGCGAATTGAGTCCGGGATTCACAAAGCACACCATGTGTTCTGCACTGATTTGCCATTACTGGAGGGGGACACTCCAGATGAAGAATAACCAGCCTCAATTACATGTTACACCTACTCTAATAGTCCAGAAGTCCATCACACGTAATGTTATTTCAATGAACACTACGAGAATTCACACCCACTGCCTGGTGCTTGTTAGAGGAGCCAGCAGGATCTCTGCCTGGCTTTGGCAGGGGTTTGGGTGGGCTTCATGCCAGCGCAGCAGTAGGAGACTGTGCCGTGACTCTGCCAGTGTCCCGTGGCAGCTGGGCTCTTGTGCTGTGACTGGTCATCCTGTTGCAGGCCCTGGAGGTGAAGGTGCAATTGCTCCATAGGAAAAAAAGCAACCAAAAGCAATCTGCATCTGTTTGGAAGCCCGTCAGAAGCATGGAGCGCTCCCAGTTCCTTCATGGAGGGTGGCTCAGGTCAAGGTCACTTATAGAATCCTAGAATTGTTTGGGTTGGAATGGACCTTAAAGCTCATCCAGTTCCTACCCCCTACCACAGGCAGGGACACCTTCCACTAAACCAGGTTGCTCCAAACTGCATCCAACCTTCTTCCTGCTAGCCATACTGGGAAATCTAAAAATCAACACTGAATTAAGCATCAACCTGGGAAAGAGCTTAGAAGGAGATGTGTACACCTCTCCTCCATCCATCAAGCAATCAAGGCACCAACCATGACCAAGCATGAGTCAGTGAGTGGCTTTAATGGGAGAGCAGGGCAAAATCGCCTGTGTGATGATCTAAGCGGCACTGAAGCGACTGGCTTGAGCTATGTCTGGGGAAGCGAGTACTAGAATAAGAGGAATTTCTTAAATTAACAATGAATCATATTGTCAGAGTGAGCTTTAGAGGATATTAGCTCAACACCTGCTGTGTGGTACTTGATTCCATGCTGTCTGGTCCCTCTGTGGGGAGACAGCAGCGTTTCCCTGTGCCGGAGCCCTGGCTAAGCAGGGAGAGTCTCCTGTCCCTGCTCAGGGACAATTGCTCAACCACAGCAAACTGATGTAAGTCAATGAAGTCCCATGACTTCCAATGTCTGTGTTTCTGCAGAGCCTCATGCTTTCTCTCCCACAAACGCTTACTGGACAGTTAGCCTGAACACAAACTAATAGCACCAGCAAATGTGTGGGCTAGAAAAAGTGATGCATTATTCTTCCTGTCTCCCAAGCCCGAGATGGAATTAGAAGTGTAATTAACCTTATTGCTGGGGGCGGAAAAGCTGCAACCTCAGCCAGCAGCAGTTTACTCCCAGGAAAAGCTGATGCTTGCCCTGGAAGCCCACAGGAAAGTGAGGAGATGAGCAAAGGGACCTTTTGGGAGATGGCTGGGGGCAGCATAACTGATCCTTGGGCTCAGAAGGTCACTAGATGATCCGGTGATGGGATGCTGAAAAGCCCCAGCTTGCCCCTGCATAGCTGCAGTTTATAATAATTAGCTTCATATGCAAGCAAATCCTAACAGCATTAGCAGGAGCTGGGCTTGAGACAGTCCCAGCATACCTCCCGCTGTCCCTGTACCTCAGGGAGGGGTATTCCCAGGAGAAGCTGGCCCCATACAATGTCCTGCCCTTGCCAGATGCAAGCACAGCAGCAGCATGGCATTGTGGGAATATCCCAGCACTGTTCCAGGAGCCTGTTCCTCCATTTATTACCACCTTGGCTTGGTCTATAACTCTTCTTTATGCTCCTGATGCCACATATTTCCGCAAGTAACCCTCAGTCCTACCCATGACATCCCCAGTTCTCTGCTCAGCCCAGAGCCCAAATGCTTTCTCGCTCTGTTCTAGGTTAAATGCAACTCCAGGACCCTCCAGTTCTGAACCTTCACTGCAAAGAAATCCCACCTGTGCCACCCAGAGCTCCTCACAGCTTCATCCCCAGCAGCCTCACGTCACACAGATTTTGGAGCCCAGCAGTGATTCAGCAGCCAAGCACAGCACCCGCACAAGTCACATCAGTCATGCTCCTGGTACAAAGGAAATACTTGTGTGAGAGACGTAGTTAAATATTCCTGGGGTGGAGAAAAAGATCTTTTCAGTTTACTTTATTCCTAACAGCATCTGTCTTTTCCTGCTAATGAGGAACTAATACTGCAATTAAAGCCCTGCTAATTGGAAACTCAGAAGTGCTCTGCTCACTGCTTTTGTCTTTTGCAGGTTTTTGGAGTCCTGGGGCTATGGCAGGCACACCTGAATGGTGATGCCAGCACCAGGGAATGGGCACCACCTCCAAACTGGTGAAGAGAAGGCTCAGGGGAGACCTTATAAGTCTTCCAATACCTACTGGAGGCTACAAGAAATCTGGAGAGGGGCTTTGGACAAGGGCCTGTAGGGACAGGGGGAAATGGCTTTAACCTGCCAGAGGGGAGATTGAGATGAGCTCTGAGGCAGAAGCTCTTCCCTGTGAGGGTGCTGAGGCGCTGGCACAGGGTGCCCAGAGAAGCTGTGGGTGCCCCATCCCTGGCAGTGTTCAAGGCCAGGTTGGACAGAGGGGCTTGGAGCAACCTACTCTAGTGGGAGGTGTCCCTGCCCGTGGCAGGGGGTTGGAACTGGATAAGGTTTAAGGTCCCTTCCAACCCAAAGCAGCCTGAGATTCTATGAATTCACACCCTTCCCATGACAGGCACCATTGCTCCATGGGGAACAGCTGGGACAGCCCTGCTGTATCACAGCACTCAGGTCATCAGCAGTCCTTGGTCTCCACCAGCTGCTCACAGGACCCGTCTGTTAACAAGGCAAGTTTTGGGGAGGGGGTTTTGCATCCTGGGGATGCTGTTGGGGTGAGGGGACTCCTATTCCCACTGAAGACATTGCGGAAGGTACCACCCATAGTGTTCCATCCCTGTGAGGCTGGCAGGTGAAAAACAACCATTCCTTCCCTCAGAGGAGCGTGATGGGGCCCTCACATCCCCACCACGGGTTAGTTATTTTGGGAACTGTCTGGAGCTTGCAGCTGGTGCCAGGGTGGGTGACAGCTGAGCATGGCTTTCACTTGGGATCTGCAAGGCCCCTTCTTGCGCATCTATTTCCAACCCTGTAAAACACAATCTGCCAGGGGCTGGGAGTGGGGAGGAGGCATCCAAAAAAGCTGGTTGCAAGGGACTGGCTTGGATTAGGCAGCTGAGGAGCTCTATACGTCTTTCAGGTGCTTCTGAGCATGGTTGGGAAGGTGCTGCCTTTCAATCCCTGCCTGGGTAGCACTGATGCAGCAAGGTCTAATTGGCATAGCTGCAGCCCCTGTTACGAGCCAGACTGGTGAGGTTTGGTGTCCTATATGTCCCCCATGTGCTTTCTCTGGGGTCTAACTGATGGAAAGGGTTTGCCTGTCCACCTAAAAATAGCTTCATGTAACTTGAGATGAGCCCTAAATACTTTTTCTCCCAGCTTTCCGCTTCCCCAGGCTTTGCATGTGTCTTCTTCTGTCTTCCTAATTACAAATAAAACAGTAACAAGCGACAGTGAGCCCGTTTCCCCCCAGGCTATGACAAGGTGGAAGCACCAAGGGTTTCTTGTACAAGCCAGTCCCTCACCAACCTCCAGGAAATACCTGGACTAAAGCTCTTTCTTTAGGCTAAAGCTTCAAAACCCCCACAACAGCACATGGGAGAAGCATCCTCTTCATGCACAGGGAAAATTTAGAAGTGGAGCTGCAGGCTGCCATGGAGACAAGGCTCTGTTTGCAATCTTCTTGCCTTTTATTGTCTCTCCTTCTCTCCCAGGTGGTTGGGAAGCAGCCAGGAGCACAGCACCATTCCCTCTCATGCTCCTGCTGGCCACGGCTGCCCTGTAAGTGCTTAAGAGGCTTTGCTGGGTCTTCTCGCTGGTCCTTCACCTCCTCTAGCCTTTTGGCACCTCCTTGGTATATCTGGGGATCATAAAGCAAATCTATGCTGCTTCTCTCTCAGCCTTGATGGGTTCGCATGCAACATCAGCGCTGCCAGGGTGCATTGACCCACCTTCTGCTCTCCCTTGCTCTTGGTGATGGCCAGGAAGCTGAGGACATGAGCAGCCAAAGGTTGAGATAGGGCTGGTTCTCTTGAGACATACTCCTGAAGTCATAGGCTGGAACCTGCCTGCTGCAGTGGGAAGCTTTGGCTGCTTCCCTAAGAAAGATGAGGGGAAATAACTTACCCTGGCAGCAGCTGAAAACCCTCAATCTCAGTCCTTAACAGTAAGGCTGCAAGTATCAGAGGAAGAATTTATCCGAGGTAGGACCTGAAGATCTTCCAGTAAACTCAACTTCTCCATGTCAAGTCTATGCTTGACTTCATAACACCTGAGCTCCACAAGTAAGATGTGCATTATTTATGTGCTGCCCTTCATTGTTTGTGATACCAGTTATGCTGTGGTTTGTCTAAATGCTGGGTATTTTTGTACCCTGCATGATGTTCAGCCAAGTGGGAGCTGAGAAAAGGCAACTTCTGTGTGCTGATCAGAAGCCAATCTCAGCCCTTGCTGCAAAAAGCATCTGCTGTGCTGCTGCTGTCTTCTCATCCTTCAACTCCCTCTCTTGCTTTCCAGCATGTTACATGTCCCTGTCCCTTCTCTGCTCAACCAGGCTTCAGTGCAGCAGCCACAGAAAAAAAAACCAAAAGGCAAATTCAGTTCTTGCTTCCTATTTTCCTCCTCCTCTTTTTTTTCTTTTCAAAATTGGCCCATTTGTGAAAACCACCCCTTTAATGCCTGGCTGCCAAACAGAGCAATTTTCTCCAAAGAGAAATGTACATCAAAGTTGCAAAGAATACTCAATTAACCTTTAAAAGAGAACATCCATAAGTAGCTCACAGAGATGTCATTTAATTGTGTTTTAAAAAAGAAATAAACACAGGCACTTGCATTTCAGAGGAGCATGTCTGTTGAGACAGTTCTGGCTGATGTCTTGCTCCAAGGCAATTAAATACCGAAACATTCCTTCCAACTTGCATTCTGAGCTAGAATCTCTCTGACATGGTTATCTTTGCTTAGGCAATAGGGCAAGTGGCCAGATTCATCCCTTCTGCATCTAGAAAACCTCAATAAACTTCATAGAATCATGTAATGGTTTGGGTTGGAAGGGACCTTAAAGCTCATCTGGTTCCAACCCCCTGCCATGGGCAGGGACACCTTGCACTAGAGCAGGTTGCTCCAAGCCCCATCCAACCTGGCCTTGAACACTGCCAGGGATGGGGCAGCCACAGCTTCTCTGGGCAACCTGTGCCAGTGTCTTACCACGATCATAGTGAAGAATTTGTTCTTAATATCTAAAATGCCACTCGTGGCAAACAGCTCTGTGCCACTGCACTATGACAAGTTAAGAGAGACCTTTGGGAGGCTTTTATTCTTCCAGCAAGAGGGAGGTAAGTGCTGAGCTGCAGCTTCTCTGGCTCTCAGACATGTGCACTGCTAGTGTCCCATGGGGAGAGATGCTCAGTGCTCCAAAAATCAGAGTCTCAGGACATGAGGCTGTTTAAAAAATGGTTAAAACTCCTCTTCATTGTTACCCTCTGCTGGAAGGAGCCTTACGCTGCTGAGGAGGTAAATTGAGATCTCCTTTTAGCTCAGGAGAAAAACTTCTGTGGGTGAAGAGGAGGAAGGTCTGAACTAGAATGCTGCTCTTGAGAGGACCTGGTTGCAAAGCAATGCAGGGCATTTGCTCCTGCAGCTCTGGAGTGATCCCAGCTCTGCTCATGCAACACGATGTCCCTTTCCCCCAGATTCTGCTCTCCAAACCAGGTAGTGGCCCTGTGTGCACATTCAGGACTTCCTAGAAACAATTTGTCAAGCTTTCCTGCTCATTTGGGGGCTTTTAAGTGAGCAAGCATGAAACCCCAATGGTAGCAAACAATCTGTGTAGTAAAGATTTTGTGACCCATGTGCCAAATCTTTGTACATTCCCTGCTATTTTTAACTAATCCCTTAATGGCAACAGTCCATTTAGGTCCTGCAGCACGCCTTCACCGCTGTTCTCCATGGGTGCTCTGTGCCTTCTCCCTTCATCCTGCCCCTTCCACAGGGAAGCTTTCTGTGCAGGTCTGGAAAACCCACAACAGCAAACCCTAGGGCAGCTGGTAAACACATAACATCAAATAAATTGGGGGGGGGGTGGTGGATTTTTAAGACACCTCAAGAGAAATATTTATAACCACTCATGCAACTCAGTGGTTAGACTAGGGAAAAAAAGCCTCCAGGTTTCCCATCAGTGCTAAGCTTTTTCTAAGTACTGGAGGATTAAGATCCTGTCCCTCATGGTGCATGGCATGGGCAGCATGTATGGCTCCATTCTCAAGCAGTACAGGGACACGGTCCTGTCTCTGCCAGCCTGTGCTGTTTGAGAAGCAATTATAGCACCCGTTTCCTGTAATGGCTGCAGTGATACTAGCTTTTCGCACTTGTCCACGCAGCACCTTGCACTGCAGGCTCTGAGCTCTGCTGAGATGTCTGTGGGTGACTCAGACTCCCAATGAGAGAGCCTGGGGCTCAGCTCTTGCTGTCGGAGATGGGGATGGGATTTTGAATGGTCTCAAGGAAAGCAGGTATGTGATCCAGCCCTCACCTGGATCACACCAAGAGCGGCTGCTCTGCAGCTGCCCACCTTTGCATGCTGCAGATGCCTCACCTGAGCTTGTGCTGAGCATGACTGTACCTGCCCGCAGCAAAATAGAGGCTTTCAAAGAGGGGGAAAAATTGTGATTTAGGGCAAAAGATATCATCAGAGCCAGAGCTACGAGAGGCATGGGATGAGAGAGCAGCAGCTTGCTGGGAATGCATCCCTGTGTCTGCCTGGTCCTGCTCTGCAGTGGAACATCTACAATAGCTTGGCTTCCCCCCTTCTCCAGTGCCATGGTCCCTCTGCCCAAGCCTGAGGTGAGGGTCTGCTCCATGCACCCTCAGCACAGGAAACCTGTCCTGGAAGTCCCAATGCCTGTGTCAGTGGCTCGCAGCAGAGCTGGCTTTTCCTGAAATTTCATTCTCCTGCCTGAATTTCTCATTCATTTGCCTCCCACCACTCCACAGCACTGCCTGCAAGGGAAGAAGTGACTAAGGGGTGGGTGGAAAACGACGACTCAAAACCAATTTAGCAGCCTGTGGTGCCAAGAGGAGGGGGTCGGCACGGAGCAGGAGGGACACCAGAGCAGCCAGGGGCTCTGACGGTGAAAGAGCTGCCCCTCGAGCATGTGTGAGTCATGGGGCTGTGGCTGGAGGCCTGGCAGGGAGCTGAGAGCATCCCCTGTAGCAAATGATTGTGTTCCCGAGTGTGCTTTTGCAGCTGCCATTAATTGCCCCCACCGTTGATTTTGCACTTACAGTTCTTTGTCCCACTGATTAATGGCCTTTTTGATTAATTGCACGGTGATGCCACAGAATGGCTAACGGGGTGGGGGGTGGCGGTGTGGGTTCTACAGACCCTTAGAAAAGCCTGGCTGTGAGCGTAGGTGTGAGCTGGGCAGGTCAATGCGATGCAGAGGGGCTCTGGAGATGGTGTGTGACAGTGCACGGCTGGTGTGAAATCCCCAATGATTTCAAAGGGAGGTTCATCAGTGTCTGGAGTGATGGTATCATAAGGATAGACAGTGGAGACTCACAAGGACTTTTTTTTCCCTGATCATGTTCCACATGCTGCAGCCTTCAGTGAGGAAAACAAGCTCTCAGGAGGAATTTGGACCACCACAGTAATCACTGTGGAATCACAGGTATCACAGCGATACCCGCAAGCCTGCTTGAGAAAAGGGGTCAGGTGCTGGTCCCTCTGGGGTGAGCACAGAGTCACATATGTAACGAGGTCACAGGCCTCAGCTTACTTGTGAACACAGGAGAGAAAGGGAGAAACATCTCCTCAGCACTGCTCTGCTGGGGTAGCCGTGGCTGAGGGGGTGCCTGGAGCTTGGCATTGCTGGAAGGGGCCACGGGGGTGTTAGCAGAATGGGACGACAGGAAACCAAATGCAAACTCCCTGGGGAGAAAGGGGTTTGTGGCAGGGATGCTGTGGTACCACAGCTGCAGCTGAGCTTGGGGTACGTGGGCACGGTGATGCTGGAGGGTCTAAATGGGAGCTGTCAGGGCTCCCCCACAATCCTGAGTCAATCTCTGTGTGTGGGACCCTCCTGCCACACCACTGGGAACCTGAACCTGTGGCTCAGCTGGCTGAGCCCAGAAGGGAGCATCGGGCAGCAAGCCCAGACCCTGGCTCCGTTCTCATTCCCACCAGAATTGGCAGGTGCCGGGCTCTGTGGATCTGACACCAAATGTCAGCGGGGTGAGAAGTAACAGCCCAGAGCTGGCCACTGCCCCAACCACTCTCCAGCACTGCTCCTAAAGGCAGAGGTTAATCCCTGGCTTTCCACGACCGGAGCACCCAAGAGTGCTGCATCCTCTAGTCAGCAGTGACCTCCTGGCCATGCACACTCCAAGGAAAGCCTCGACAGACCTGCCTGGCTATGACTGCAGGCACCCGAGGGATGGCTAAACCTCCTCCAGCCATACCTGGTTGTGCACTTGCAGCGATACCCGCATCCAGATAGAACCAGTATTTCCACCCAGAAGTACCCGATGGCCAGGCAAGCCCCAGCCTCTGCGCTTGCTAACTTTCTTCCACCCTATACTGTCCCTCCTACCCCACGCTCACAGGAGCTATCAGCAAATAACAACTAATTTCGACAGCGGGCAGGCAGCCCCTTCTCCCGAGGGTGGCTCAATCTGATGACAACAAACCAAAGGCATCTGGTAGCTCTTTCTCTTTCCGGAGAGTTTGGGGGCTGCGTAACCACAGCAGCCTGAACCAAGGTGCTGAACAGGCAAAATTTTCTCCTTGTCTTGGAAAGTTGTTTTCCAGACTTCCGAGGGAAGTGAAGAGCCGGAGCTGAGCCCCGTGAGAGCCGCAGGCGGCTCCGACCTGGCAGAGGGATGCGCACCCGGGGCCGCGCTCCGTTTAACCCGCTGTTCCGGGCAGCTGCGACATGTTGTGCCCAATCCCCGCACTCTGCCAGCGCGGCGTCGGGCCGGTGCCGTGCCAGGCATCCCAACCCAGGATTTGGGGTTAAACCGGAGCGCTGCCGTCGCACGCTGGGGATCCCGGCGGCGCAGCTCAGCCCCGTCCCCCCTCTCTGCCCCGAGGACGGACTCCCGGGGCTGATCCCCCCCATTCCCCGCATTCCCTCCGTCCGCATCCGCGGGGCTTCGCCCACCTCGAGTGTCCGCTGCTTCCTCCTCCTCTCCGTGGCGGCGCGGCTCTCCGCGTGGCTCCCGGTGCCCGCCCGGCAGCAGCATCCCCGGCGCGGCGGCGGAGGAGGAGCCTGGAACCCCGCGCCCGCCCCGCCGCAGCCCCCGGCCTTTGTGTCCCGGTCCGCGGGGTGTCCCGGCTCCGCCCGTATCCCCCGGGAGGGCCGCAGCCCCCGCCGGGGATCGGTGGGACGGGGCAGGGCTGGGGACGGGGTGAGGGGGGGACCGAGGGGTCTGGAACACCGGTACGGCCGCTCCTACCCGGCGCTGGGATCGTGCCAGCGCCTTGGAAAGCGCTTTGGGAAAAGAGGAGAGAGACCGAGGAAAGCAGCCATCAGCCAGGGAGCTCACCCGGCCGGAAAAGGCCTGGGCTGAAGTTCCTGTTTGGCTTGATTTAGAGCAGGGACTTGAATCCGACTCTCCAATACCATAGAATCTTGGAATCACAGACCGGCTCGGGTTGGATGGGACCTTAAACCTCATCTGGTTCCAACCCCCTGCCATGGGCAAGGACACCTTGCACTAGAGCAGGTTGCTCCAAGCCCTGTCCAACCTGGCCTTGAACACTGCCAGGGATGGGGCAGCCACAGCTTCTCTGGGCACCCTGTGCCAGTGCCTCAGCACCCTCACAGGGAAGAACTATTTCCTCATGTCTCATCTCAATCTCCCCTCTGGCAGGTTAAAGCCCCCTTTGTCCTGTCCCTGTAGGCCCTTTGTCAAAAGCCCCTCTCCCCGGTTTGGGATGAGCACTGGGCTGGGCCCGGGTGTGTCTCGCCCATGCCACAACTAGTCCTCCCAGCAGGAACAAGGACATGTTCCCCAGGCCTCTGACCACAGGGAACCAAATCGCTGGGGCCATGGCCAGAGCCATCCTAGGTGCAGATGGGGAAACTGAGGCACAGTATCTGCAGAGCTGCTTCAGCTACAAGGGTTGCAGAGGCAGTGGAGCTGTCAGGTGTTGGCAGAGGCAGATAGATGCAGGACAAGGAGTAGCTGAGCCCAGAAGCCTGTGCACAAGTGGCTGCTCCCATCCTGGCTCCAGCACTGTCAAGCCCGGCAGGAGTTTGCTCTCTGAACAGCCCTTCCTTCAGGTAGAAAGCAGCAGGGTCAGGTCAGTGTGGGCTGAGGACCACCCATGGGGCTGGGAATTGCTATGCCAAGGTGCAGACAAGGGTGGGACCAACTTCCTGACCCCTCTTGGCCTTGCTTTTAGTGCTAAATATGGGGAAGGATGCTGTAAAGAAAAACCCCTGAGCATCTCTGCTAAATCACCTTCCCGAAGCAACACAGGCAAGGGCTCTGGGACCAATTTCTGTAGCCCATGCAGGCTGGGCTTGTTCACAGTTAAGGCCCATCATGCTGGTGCAGATGGTAAGCAGGTATCCACACACACTGTGACTTCCCAACCACCAAGCAGCATTCAGTGTGTCCCAGTAGTCACCGGTAGGGTGGAGCAGGCTTGGAGGTTCAGTTATGTTCCTACATCCCTCCTCTCCCTGTACATCTGCCCTGGAGAAGTCTGTTTGCCTCCTTCTTCCTCACCTAGTTGTTAATCTGTTCCTACACAGAGGTAGGTTTCCTGCCTGCATGCTTTGAGCAGGCCTGTTTGCCATCGACGGCTGACACAGTACTCAAGAATTCACTGGGCAGCTAGCAGCACATCTGGACTTGCCCCATGCATTGTGCAGCGCGGCTGCGTCCTCGTCAGGTGTGCAGTGAAGAGGTTCCCCGTGCTCCAGCACACACCTCTGCATGCTGGGGAGCAGCCAGATCCCATCCCCAACCCCCACATCAGCTTCTGCCCCTCTGAGCACTGAGATGGAGCAGGGTTGGGGAAGATGGGAGCCCCAGCATGAGCTGGAACATCACAGCATGTGTCTGGCTGTGCATCAGGAGAGCTGTGCTGTTCCCTTCCCAAAGCCAGCATGGGAAACCATCCTGGGCACAGCATTAGCGTGCACACAAGAGCCCCAGCGGTGGCATAGGGAGAGGCAGGTGGGTCGAGCAGGACCTCCAGGAACAAGAGAGGACTAAATCAATCTCTAGCTGGTTTGTGCATCTGGCAGGTCCCCACTGGATTGTGCTCGTGTCCCGCGGATGGTCACGCCGTGGTTGCCAGCCTTTGGCATAACTCAGGAGGGTGGCTGAGGCTCGGCAAGTGGGTTTGCTTTGCTCCTGTGAACTGGAGCAGCCAGGTCTGCTGCTGCCCTGCCTTCCTCCCGAATCCTAGCTCAAATCCCAGCCCACTATCAGGGCATTTGACACCGAGTGAAATAGTTTTGCCGGGGTGGAGCATGGGAGAGGATTTAGCACTGCACAAACTGCAGGGCTTTGATTTATGGCAGACAAGATCCACCTCCCTGCTTTTTTTAATATTGTTTCCTGGCAGCTTCTTTGGCTTCTCTTCTGATTTGAGCAATGCTCCCACAATCCTGCGAGTGCCTTGTTGCCTTGAAAGCAGTCAGCTGGAATTTGCTATTTTAGGATGTAAAAATTGAAGAGAGGAAGAAGAAGGAGGAGAAGAAGAAGGCGGCGAAGAAGGAGGGGAATGGAAAGAAAGAGAAGGAGAAGAAGGAGGAGAAGGAGAAGAACAAAGTGTGTATTCATGTGAGGAATGGTTTAGCAGGATTTCCCTCAAAGGGAAAAAGCACATAAAAAAAAAAAAAATTAATTTTCAGCCACACAGAGCTTCGTGTTTCTGTAGTAAGTCATAATATAACAAGGCAGCAAAGCCAAGAAGTTATTTGTACCAGATGAGCCAGTGGTTGTATCTGCAGCTTTTCAAGAATCGTCCTGCCTTGGGCAGATTTTGCAGCCAGAAGCTCAGAAGTTCAGCCACCGTGGGGGAACAGGGTGGCCCTGCTGTGTCCCTTGGCTGTCCCTACCTGGCTACAGGGAGGCTGCTGTCCCCCAGTCTGTGTCATTGCCCCGTCAGCTCTTCCTGTGCTGAAACTCGTCCTCTCTGGCTCATCCATCCCGTTCATGTCAGCACTCGCCCCGTCTGCTGTGTCTTCACCCCCGCAAACGAGTCTGACTGTGTGGTGTTGCCTCATTTGGAAGCTTTCCCAGGGCACGGGAGCCCTGGAGAGTAATAGCAAAGGGCTGACATGGAAATTTGGGTTATTGAGGAGCACAGGGTGAATGCCCAGCCCTTGCCTGCCCATGGAAGGCTGTCCTGCAGCGTGGCATGTAGCTGAGATCTCCGAATGCTGGGAGCTGAGCCGTGCTGAAAGATCCTGCTGCAAACATGCCCCTGTCTCCCACTTTCATTAATGGGGAGATTGAAAACTCTTCCAACAAAATCTGACTGAAAATGATTCAAAATAATCCTCTCTTTGCAACCTCACCGCAAACAGGTGATGAAGCACCAGTGACTTGTTTCCTTGCAGGGAAATCTGGGCAGAGAGTGTATGGAACGTTCATCCACCTCACTGGAGCCTGGCACCTCCGGGTGCAGCTGGCAGCACAGGGACCATGAGGGAGTCACTGATCTCTTCCACAATACTCATCTTCCTTAATTAGTTAGCATAGTCATCCTGGACGCAGCCCTAAGTGGATTTGCATGGATAGATTGAATAAGAGCCCCTTCTCCCTTATATTTTAGGATAAAGGATGAACAGAAATGACAAAGACAGGATTTTTTCCTCTTCTTTTTATTTTACTATCAGATTATTTACAAATCCATTGAAACTGGATGTAACTTAGTTCATACTAATTTACGGCTCTGTAAGGGAATTACAAGACAATAACATCAGTGATAAAGGCAAGAAGTAGGTGTATTTAATGACTTTTTCCCCTACAGAGCTATGAAGCAATATTGGAAGAGTGAGGCAAACCTGGGAAAAGGAAACGAACCAGCAAAATGTTTCAGAGGCTTGAAGGGCTCAGATATACCCAGAGGAACAGGATGAGGATTCCAGTGTAATAAAGAGTACCTTTATTTTTGCACACGAATTTTAAATAGCAAAATGTGAACCAGATGTAGAGGCAAGCTGGGAAGTGGTGGTGGTGTGGGGAAGGGATATCCCTGGTCTGCCCGCACTTGCCCTGCTTTGCTTCCCAAAGCTGCATGGCCAGGTATTTCCATTCCAAGTGGGGTGAAAGCAGCAGCAGAGAAAGCTGGAACATGGGAAGGCTGCTGTGGAGCTGCACAGTGTCTGACCTTTCGATAGGTGGCAGAATGGGAACTCGGGGTGTCAGGGCTGGGGTATCCCCTTGGGATTGTTGAGTGCTGGGGAGCATCATCCCTTATCCCTCTCAAAAAACAGCTCCTGAGCAAACCATAGTAGGTCCCCACTGTGTATTCACCCTCCTTGGAAACTCACACTGTGGGAAGTGCTGTGCTTCGCCTCGCCTGGGGATTTGGAGATGAAATGCAGCAGAGTAGAATGCGAGTTTGGTGTTTGACCATTTGTGGTAGGCAGGTGGATTACAAACGACAATGAGCCTGGAAACCTGCTTGTCGCCATTGTGGTGGAGCTGCAGGGACATGTGTGTGTTCACATGGGATGCTGCAGGATCAAAAAGATGCCACTTAGCCATCCTGTCAAGAGTAAATATTACAGTAGTGATCTGCAAGATAGTGAGAGAGGAGCTTATGTATGAGGCCAAGGAGGATCTCAGCTGATGCTTGTGATGGCTACTAATGTCTCCTGTGGGCTTTACTTTAAACTCTGCAAGGCTGTTGTGCAGGGGGTGATGCATACCCAGCAGCTGAGCCTTGCTGTGGCCAAGCCACCAGCTGATATCCCTGATGTGCCTGTGATAGTGTCCTTATTGTGCTGCAGAAAGCGATTTGCAGCCAGGGCTGGGGATATTTCATGTTTTGGTTGAGGTGGAGGGGAGAAGCCATCCAGCTAATCCCTTCCAGACAGGGTTCAAGGAGCAAGCAAAGCAATGTGGCACCAATGTGACACTTGTCTGTGTGTTTTCTCCTGTCACGTTCCGTAATTTTAGGTAAAATAAAGCCAGACAAAGCTGTGATGAAAAATAAACTCCACATGGCTTTCCCAGCAGGAGAATTTCACCTGATGCGTTCAAGCCTACTTAGACTGGGCTTTGCTCTCAGCTCCCTTTCTCAGAGCCTTGAGAAAAGGCCAGCAAATCCTGGTTTTAATCCCAGCCAGTTTAGCAGCAAAAAAAACCCCCAAAAGGTCATGGGAAAAGTGTATCACATCTGAACTTACATAAGAAGACTGAAATTTCCTCTTCCATTTCTGGGATTCATCCACTCCTTTCCCATTAAAATTAATGACAAGAGCACATCTCGGCTCCTGGGTAGCTCTTCGGCCTCTTCCTTTGCTCGATGGCGAAATAGAGACAAGCCCAGGCTACATCCCCAGAGCCTCAGAGCAAAGTTTACTTTCATAGTTTAAACGAAGCAGCTTCCTCTGCCTGGTGGAGTTGCAAAACAGGGATAAATTGCTGTGTGGTTCTTGGTATTGATCTGTCATGCTAATCTGGGTGTCTGTTAGCTGGACATCTCTGTCACACCACAAAGTCTTGCTTGTCTAGTCCAGATCTCATACAACCAGATATTCTTCTAAAGCATCACCCTGGTATTGTTTCATGACGTGAACTCTGATAGTAAAAGCAGTTTCTAGTCCTCAGGGCCAGAAAGAGAAGCTGGAAAATTTGGCTCCTTGGGGCATGGAAGTCAAAAGGCAAAACCATGCATAGACCCTCAGATAAATTATCTTTTAGAGCATCGTGTGCTCCAAATCCTGCTGTGATTTGCAGAGGGAGCTGATGGATGATATCTCACGGGTGAAGGTGGGGAGAGTAAGCAGGTGATCCCAAACTGCTGGAGCTGGGCATTACACCCTGGGTCAGAAACAGAAATCAGCTGCAAAGCCAAAATATCCCAAGCCCCTGTGCCATCCTGACCCCAGAGCTCAGGTGAGATTCTCATCCCATAGAGAGGAGCACAGGTTTTCCCTCTCACAGCTTTTTCCTCCTGCTCCTCCCCTCCTCCTCAGCATTACTCGGCCTTACACAATGCTTATCTCCCAGCCCCGCACACACACCAGTAACCAGTTGGGCAGCAAAAATATCCTGCTGGAAAAAGCAGTTTGTCTGACTCTGCCTGCCTGGCTCCTAGGACTCTGCCCCAGCACCATCCAGGCTGCTTTTCTACTGATTCCCAGCAGGAAAAGAAGAGGAAAAGGGCCTGGGTTTCTCTTGGGACTATTCAATGTGCTGCTAAGCTCAGTTTGCTTCTGCTTCATTGGCTTACAAATCCAAATCCTCCTAAATAATTCAGCAGATCTGCTGCACTACAGGTCTAAATAATTCATCCTGAATCTTTGAGGAGGGAAGTATGGTTACATCACCTTTCAGAGCAAAGCTTTTGGGGCTCTTCCACTCCCTTCCAGAGCAAAGTTTCCCTCTGATTAGGCCAAGGTGCTGTCAGGGCTGTCGGGGAAAAGCTGCCGTGCTATGGGATTTGAAGGGAGCTGGATCCCATGGAGCCACCAAGGGCTGGGGTCTCCTCACATCTCCCTTTGCCATGGGAGATGGAGGTGTTCAGGACTTCCCAGGAGAGGGGAGCAAAAAGGCAGCATGAGGGGCTGATACTGGGGGGCTGTACCCATGGGGAGGACAGTGGATACTCGTGCTTCTTCTCTTCTCCCTTTGGAAGTTAGAGAACCTGCTGTGCAGGGAGTGAGGTGGATGAGGCAGCCTAGTCCTCAGGCTGTGCGAGGGGAGGGAATTGTAGAGAAGGGAAGGGGTAGCTTTAGGAGGGCATCAGAAACACCCACGTTGTGTGTTCAAATTCCTTTTGCCAGAGATGAATCTCCCATGGGGAATCATTGAGCAGCTCACATCTGCAGCCAGCTGATTTCTCCATGGGCAGACATATGTGCCTGCTTCTCCAATGAGCTGCTTAAATTAAGAATCCCCTGTTGGTGGCCAGGGCAAAGCAGTGATCATTAACCTAGCTGGAGACAGCCTGGTTGCAGAGGGATGTGGCACCCACACAGTTATCTCTATGTACTTCAGTGTCGGTGTAAGTAGCACACATCGTACACGCATCATGCTGAAAGCATTTTGTTTAAATATTGATGAAATCCTTCCAGGCCTGAAACACAGCCAGTTTTGGAGGTGTGCAGAGCTCTGCAGCCGGCCTGGGGAGCTTTTGGGGTGATGCTGTGTCATGCCAGGCAACGGAGAGCTGGATGTTTCTGCCACTTAGAAACAGAAGAAAGAAGCAGGATGCTGACAGATGCTTTTCTCTGCCCTGCCACTGCAGCCCCAGTCTGTGTCCTGGATCCCAAACCATACCGCTTTGCACCCTGGACCCCAAATATGCCCTGGCTTGGGGAAGAAGGAGAAATGCAGCCTGAGGTTCAGACCAGGCTGAGGGTGGCAGCATTTCTCTTGGAGGAAATGGGGGTGAAAGAGCTTGAGTAAAAGCAGGGAAAAAATTGATTATTCCCTTCCACTGGTCAAGTCCTCTTTGTTTTCCCAACCAGCAATGCCCCACTCTGCAGGCTGCAAAAAAATCTCCTAAATCCCCATCTGGTTTCCTCACATTTCCCATCCTTTTCCCCTCTGCATCCCTGTGATAAAAAGCTGTTTTCCCCCCATACCCTTTCTCCCCCGGTGTAGAGCTGGGCTTGGCCTTAGCTCTGCACTGAGTAATTTCACCAGGGTGGAAGCATTGTCAGTTAGCACAATAAAAGAGGAGATTTACAGCCAAGGGGGTGAGCTGACACCTCCATCACCCTCCTCTGTAGCTCAGGGTTTCCTCACCCTCCTGGGCATGTGTGAACCATGCAGCAGGGAATAACCCCCCAAAAAAAAAGACAGGGAAGCATCTCTCCTCCTGCTCCTCTGCTCTGCACATGGGGCAGCAGTTAGATGTGCTGCTCTCACGGTCCCACTGGGATTAGGGCTGAGCTGGGGTTGCAGAAGGGGGATGCTGCTGCCAGGGGGTCTTTCGTCTCAAGCTGTAGCATGAGGTCTGCAGCAACAGAGGCAAAGCACTTGGACAAGATCCCTAGTTTTAGGTTCACATGACATTGTTTGCTCTGCACCCCAATGGGAATGTGATGATCGTTGTGCTGCTGCCTGGTCCAGCTGCTCTTTCCCAGGTGCACTGCCACTCGTGTTTATGGCGCCTGTAAAAACCAAAGCACTTTGCAGTTCAGCTTCATATATTATGAACTATAATCCAAACCCCATAAAGGAAAGAGTCCTTTGCATAATGATCACACACGTTTCTTTATGTGCTTTTATAGTGTGCCAGGGCCGTGGTTACAGGATCTCTCCCTGCTCAGATGTGTAATTAAACCAGTGAGAAAGGCCAGTCCAGGCTTGGTGGACCCATCCCCTGCCAAGATGTTGGTTCCTGGGTGGGAGGATTAATAGAACTGGGGGCACCCAGCAGCCTGGAGGGGTCTGTCCTGGGGGCAATGTGGCTGCCACAGGGACCCCTTCCAAAAATGATGCTCTGATGCAGCTCAGGCTGAGTTTTGGGTGTGGACTGGAGGATGTGGGGTTATTTCACCATGTGCTGGATGGAATCATGGTGTGTTTGCGCAGGGCAGGAGGCCACGATAGGATAACAGAAAGTATTTTTAGGGACCTGCTGTGGAGTTTTTTTTAATCATGACTCAGCCCTTGCCTCTGCTCCAGTATAGTCATGGTTGAGGACTCCTCAGACCTGAGGCAATAGCAGTCATCATGTAAGGGGAACTGGTGGTCTGCTAACTTGGTGCATGCCAAACCCACCCTCTGTTCACCCTTGCTTGCACCCGTGCCTGGACCTCGTGTCCTGCCTTGTGCTAAGGCTTCTGGGGAGCTCACAGCACTATTTGGGCAACCCCAGATCTGTGCAGGATGAAATACTTGTGGTGTATCCACTGAAGCTAGACAGGAAACATCCCTACGGAATATGGAGCATCCCTTGCAGAGCTGCAAGGAGTGCTTTTGTAATGAGCATTTATCCCAACTCAAACACAGGACGTTTAAACTGGGTTAAAAGGCCCCACGGGTACAGTTTGGGGGATGAAGTACTGGTCCGTGGGAGAGCACCCATGTTTCCTTTGGGGAGGAGCTGGAGTCCATGAGTGTGAAACCCGTTGTAGGGAGGTCTGAGAGCTCTACTCCACGATTGGTTTATGTATTTTGCTCTGGTGTGAAGTACCGATATGGATACACTGTTGCAAATTCGAACCCTTAAAACAAATTAAATCACTTAAAACCACAAACAGTAACCTAGGGATTTGTTGAACCTGGGGCTGCACAAACGCAGATATAAACTGGTTTCAATAAATCAAAGCAAAACCTGAAGCAGATATTCTTCTCTATTTTTTCTCCAGAGTAGTTTAAACTGCTTTCAAGTTGATGTAAGCTAAGCCTGGCTTGGGGAGGTGGGAGACTGAACACTTTCCCCATCCTCACCCTGGCAGACAGGAGAGCAAACACTTAAGTCTGCTACCACAGCTTTCCAATACCTAAAGACACTACAAGAAAGCTGGAGAGGTGCTTTGGACAAGGGCCTGTAGGGACAGAGGGAAATGGCTTTAACCTGCCAGAGGGGAGACTGAGATGAGCTCTTAGGCAGAAGTTCTTCCCTGTGAGGGTGCTGAGGCGCTGGCACAGGGTGCCCAGAGAAGCTGTGGCTGCCCCATCCCTGGCAGTGTTCGAGGCCAGGTTAGACGGCGCTTGGAGCAACCTGCTCTAGTGGAAGGTGTCCCTGCCCATGGCAGGGGGTTGGAACCAGGTGAGGTTTAAGGTCCCTTCCAGCGCAAACCAGTCTGGGATTCTGTGGTTCCATCAAACTGCTCTGCAGACTCCTGTCTCAGCTCAGTCCCAGCACACACCTCCTGGATTTGCACAACTATTGAAGATAGCACAAAAAAAAAAAAAAAAAAAAAAAAAAAAAAAAAAAAAAAAAATTGAAGAAAGCAAGCAAGAAAAAAGAAAAAAAGAAAATAAGCAGAGACGCAAACCTTTTTCTTGGCTGCTCTCCAGAGTAAAGGGAAGGGAGATGTGGAACAGCTGTGTTGCAATCTGGTGTCTAGCCTGGTATGCCCCACCTTTTGGAGGGATGAGAGAGTTTGCAATACAGAATGCCCCGGGAAAAAGAGTCTGTTTTTCTCCCTGTTTTAGGGATTGGTTATTACTGAGAAGGATGAGGCACTGTGGTCTTTCTGGAGTAAGAGGAGTGTTTTTTCCTTGTTTGCTTGCACTTGGCATCTCCATGCAGCTAGCTGGCTAATGGGGAGAAGAGCCTGGAGGGGGGAGAACTGAGAGTTTTTGCTAGAAACCCAGCAAAAGGCTGGTATCTTGTGTAAGAAGGGGGTCATGAGGGGACTGGTATGGTGCTAGTGCTGCTCTGGGCTGGTTGCAGCCTGCCCTGGGAGAGCAGCTCTGCGATGGGTGTCCCATCAGCTCCAGTTACCTCAAGCCTTTCCCTAAAACCTCTAATTATTGCTCACCCAACAGTAAAGGTTTATATCCTCTTGGGAGTGTCCATCTTGCTTTAAAAGTGTGTTAGGAAGCTGAAAAGATGATTATGTGAGGTTGTAGACATGGGGACAGACAAGATTTTGCTGGAGAGGGAGTGGGATTTAACAACTTTGTGCTTGTTGTGAGCTGAGATTATGCTGCTGGTTTTGGCTCAGTTCTTGGATTTGGATGGTCTTGGGCAAAATATTTTCCCCTTGTCTACTTAGTCCTTAGTGTACTTGTGGGCTATCTTCTACGTCTATGCTGTGTTTAAGTGGGGGCAGGCTAAAGACAGTTCTAAGTAAATCCCAGGTTAGCCTGAAGCAAGTTGGGTGGCATCTGGTTTGAGTGGTCCTTGTTGTGTACTGCGAGATAAAATCATCCTGAGTGGGAGACACTGGAGGAGGAAAAAGGATTCCTGACAAGATAAGGGCTGGCTTATCTATGCAGAGTGTGACCTGAAGTCAGCACTCAGGCTAGACAGTTCAGTAGGTAGAGAAAGATGATTTAATCACTTATTCACAAGGTGGTATTGTCAGGTGAAGCCCTTTTAGTGTAATGTAATTCCTGGTTAAATCTGCTAAATCTCAGTGCTGAGCAGAGCCATAATGTAGCTGGGGGTGGTGAGTTTGGTCTTAAATGGTTTATTCTGATGTATGATATGATTTGAGGCAAGATTCCAGAGGTAAGCATGGACTGCTTGTATCTTATATGTGGATAAGCATTTTCCTTTTGAAGGAGGGAGAGCTGAGGGCTTGATTGTGCTGTCTTTCCCTACCCAAGAGCTGCCTTGTTTTGCCTACTCAAGTGCTTCCCTGTTCCTTGTTTCTCTCCCAAGCAATCCCACTTGCCCAGGCCCCTGCAGCCCAGGACCCGAGGTTGGGTGCACGGAGCTGTAGCGTTCGTCTTGCCCACAAGAGGCTGCTGGTGCCGTTTCTAACATAGCTGATGTTGCCTTCCCTCTTTTAATTCTTACTCTAAAACACCAACAATAAACCAAGATCAGAACAAGGAAGAAGTTATTTCCCCTCCAAATGTGCCAGGGACCGGGTGCTTGCCAAATATGCTGGAGTGACTGCGGGGAAGGGTACTGGGATGGGGCAGGGCAGCCAAGGGGGAATGTCTTGGGCTGTGGGAACAGGGCGAGAAGTCCTGTGTGAAGAATGAAGTGGTGGGTGAGCAGGAACAGGGCTGGTGCTGAGGTCCTCTATGACTGTGCCTTTCTATTTTGCTCAGTGGCTTTTGTAGGGTTTTGAGGATCTGGGACCTGTGTTCCCATGGGAATATCCTGCTGTAGGGGAGGGAAGAACAAACCCATTTTAAACCACTCTGTATTGAGTGAATCGTGTCATAGAATCATAGAATACCAGGTTGGAAGGGACCTCAAGGGTCATCTGTCTGGCCTTTCTAGGCAAAGCTGACCTGGACTAGATGTCCCAAAATGCTGTCCGGCTGAATCTTAAGTGTCCACTGTTGGGGAATCCACCACTTCCATTGGGACATTATTCCAGTGACAGATTGTTGTCACTGTGAAAAATTTTCCTCTTTTGTCCAGTTGGAATCTCCTGGGGAGTAACTTGTGCCCATCACCCCTTGTCTTCCATATGAGTCCTTGTAAAAAGGGAGCCTGTCTTCTTTGTAGCCACCCTTTAAATACTGGAACATGGTGATAAAATCTTCCCTGAGGCTTTTTATCCAATCTGAACAAACCCAGCTCCCTCAGCTTTTCCTCACACAGCTTCCTAGTTCTTCACTCATGTTTGTGGCCCTTCTCTGGACCCTTTCCAGACTGTCCACACCTTTTTTGTACAGTGGGGACCAGAACTGAACACAGTATTCCAGGTGTGGCCTGACAAGTACTGAGTGGGAAGTAGCATCGGGGGAAGGGGGTTGGTTTGATGAACACAGCCTCTCAAGTGGAGAGCAGATACCTGGGAAGAGGCAGAGATCGGTGATTGGGTATTTGCTAGCTGGGGCAATGAGGGGAGGCCTGGCCAACCATCTTCTCTTGTCCTGACCTCATTCTTGTTGGGTTTTGGTCCTACTCCTCTTGCATACTAAAACGTGTTTACTGTGTGTGTCATTTGCCATCAACAAACCTTGTTCTGTGCCGGGGGGCCTGCTGAGAACCACCTGAGAATGGCATTGCTAGTAGATGGATCTCATGCATTTTGCATGTGAATAGTTTGGATTGGATGATTATAAAGCAGCAACACCCTGTGCTGGGCTTTGCTGGCTGGTTTTCTCCTGTCTGTTGGTAGCAAGCAGCTCCTTGGATCTTGTCCTCCACATTAGCTGAGAAGTGATGGCACAGAAAGGGAGAACATCAATCCTAAAACCAGAGTGTAATTAAAAATACTTCATCTCTTTAATTCTGTAATCTGCTCTGGGCACTGATCTTTGCACTCTCCCAGTGCTGGGCCAGGAATTGCTGGTCCTAAAACCTGTGTCCTCCTGTAATCTGTAGTTAGGCTGCCCCTCAGTGCCTTTTCTGTCCTGCTTTATCTCTTTTCACCCATGAAACTTGGCATGTGAAATCTGTGAAGTCCCTGTGGATGTTCATCTTTGAAAATGTTATGGATGTGCCTGTGCATTCGAGCAAAGAAGGAATGGAGACAAACAGAATGATCAGTTAAGGTTTGCCCTACCTTTTATGTGGTTATAAACAAATCACAAAGGCAATGCTACAGGTGATACTCCTTGGATGGTTTTAGAAAAGGTTAGCTCCTATTCAGAGGCTTTTCTGACAAAGCTCAGGTGGTCCTTCAATTAAAAGGAATTTAATTGACCTGCCCCAGAGCAGGTCACTCTCTGCTGTGAAGAACAGATCTCCCGACCATCTCACCCTGCCACTGCCTCGCCAACAGTGCCCTTGGCATGTCTCTCATGCTATGTCCCCAGAACTGTGACTCCCTGAAATGCCCAAAGAGAAGAAAAACTCTCATGGTTTCCTGGGAGATTCCAGCATGCAACAGGTAATTTAATTACTTTTAGAACAATCTGGGGAGTTGATTCATAACTAGATGTAAATTTTACTAACATCAAATGTAATTTTCTTTTTTTTAATACTGGTGCATGTTAAGTATTTAGGTTATTAGCAAAAAACCCTTGCTATTCCTGGGAATATAGGCTTGACTAGGATGAAACACCTCTGACATTGGGGCTGGTTTTGCTTCCTGACCTTGGCTGAGCCTGCGGGCTGGCAATCACTCTGGACAGCTGGTTTCACTAGACAGCCTGTGCTGTGTTCTGCTACAGGTTCCTTGTGTGACCTTGGCAATGTCATCTGGCTGCCTGTTCCTCCATTCTCCAGCCTCAGCCTTTTTCTGCTACATCCATACTGTTGGCTTATGGGCTAGAGACCGTGCCTTGCTCTCTGTTAGGAGATGTCCCTCAGCCTTCCATGGAGATGCACTGCCACTCCTTATCCTCTTTTAGGGAACCTCTTCAGTGCACAGGATTGGCAGTTGGCCATGGTGTTCAGAGCAGAAAGTTGGTTTCTTCTGGCTGCATCACTTTGGTCATCAAGGAGAAGCCAGGAGCGGAGTTCAAACCATCTGCCCAAGTTCAGAGCTTCCAACTGGTGGGAACAGGATGGAGGGGAGGTTAAAGCCAGCCAGGTCCCCCAACTCCTCCCCAGCAGTGGTGACTAAAAGCCTCTCTAATTTCCTTGCATCTCATCGTGTATTGGTGGTCAGGGATGTTGGGTAACCATGGCAACTCATTGATTAGCATCCAGCCCCTGTGAAATGAAGAACATCCAGCCATAAGAATTACAAATGATGCTGTATTGTCTGCTGCCAATAGGCTGATTACTGCCATTTTCTGCCAGGTAGACCAGCTTTTACAGGCAACCTGGTAGTGTGTAATTACCATGCTGTGATTGATGCATTGCTATAGTTACTATCTGCTGTGTTCCCTGACTAACAGTTCTTAAATTCCTCTTCAGATGGAAATGGGTTGCCTGTAGATGTGAGAGGCAGAGGTCGACAGAGCCAGGAGATTCATTGTGAGAGGAGCCAGTTTGGGCATGGAAAAGGGTCGTGTAATATTAAACATAGTGGTCAAGTGTGTGAATCGCATGGATTGAACTGCTGAGGATGGCTGATTAGGGGCCCCAGGCTGTGACATGAGTTGATTTGAGGGGGAAGCTGTGGTGGCACAGGCAGCTGAAGTATTTCGTAGGGCCTAAAACACTTGTCACTACATGGTTGTCTTAAAAAAACAAAAAACCCTTGGATTTGAGTGGGATCTGGCATCCTGCAACACAAAAGTCTCCCAAAACAAGGAACAGGGACACTTTACCACCAGAGAGATGCAGCCCACGGGGTGGGCATTGAAAACTGAGTCTCAAAACCTCAGTGCTTCTTGCATCCATCCTTCTGCAGTGGGTGTGCAGGGATGGATGTATGCTCTGTAGAGGTTGGCCTGTTGTCCTCCAAGATATAGATGTGAAGCTGCACAGACCTGTTGCTGCTTGTCAGTCATTGACTGATGTTCAGACTTTGGTGCCCTAGGTCCTGGAAAGGGATCAGGTAGACCCAGGCTCAGATCTGGAGGACTCACAGATGGACTTTGCCTCTCCTGGGGCGAAAATGCCAAGAAGTGCTGCAGATCTCTCCCCTCCTCTTCTCTCCCCTGTGCATCGCCTCTGGTGTTTAGACATCCCCATAAACTACACAAAGTTAAAAGGGGTTTGTTTCTTTTCAGACTGAGTGCAGCCAGGGTAATTTAGTAGAAAAATGTCATGCCAATGCAATTCAAAGTTCAAATGATCTTTCATTTTGAGGGAAAGGAGTGTGTGTGCACTCAGAATGTTAAAACCCACTACTTGCCTTGCAATTCAAATAGAAATATGAGCTTTGGGGGATACATAAGTCACATGAAGTACTGTGAGTAAAACACAAAATGAATAAAAATGATCCGGAAACCATTATTAACGTTGCTGGGGGGCAAATCCAGCTCGAAACAAGTGTAGCGGCAGTCAGGAGCGGTGTTGGAAAGGAGAAGTTTGCATGAAATTACAATAACATGGAAATAATGAAAAAAAGTTATCAGTAAGATGTTTTTTCATATTAATACCTAAATGTTGCAGCCCAAGTGCTCCTACCCCTCTGCTCTCCAATCCCCAACAACATTCAGGCAAGTACTTCGCTAAGAGTGGTACATCATAATGAAGCTCCGATTCATCTGCTGGAAGATGTGTCTGGTGGTAGCTGCTGCAAGGAGGAGCTCTGCTTGGTGGCTGGAGGATGCTTTGCCTTTGAAGTCCCTGGGATGGCTTTCTGCATGGTGGTAGCCACCCCCTTGCAGTTGTTAAACATGTTGAAATCTCGGGGTGAGATTTGCTCTTGAGGTTTGAGAGCTTTCCCCCCCAAAAAGCATGGAAGGAAGCAAGCATCAGGGCTTGGGAAGTGTAGTTGCGACCAGGCAGAACAGTTTCTGTAGGAGCAAGGGAAGGCTCCAGTGGGAGTTACCATTGGGCAGCTGCCCTCTGAAAGGGAGAAATCACCCAGCAACCTGCCTTCTCCCTCTCTCTGGAAGCAGAAGGATGAAGTTATTGAGAGAGACTGTTTCGAAACAAAATTGTTGAAGTGTCTCCAGGAGGCAACAACAGCACTTTTAATCCAGGAGGAACCAGCAGAGCCTCCACTGCTGCCTCTGAACTTGTCAGAGGAAACTCCCAGAGGCAGAATTCCTCCAGTATCTCCTGAAAACTGCAGGAGAGTTCCCTGCTAGCTACAGAAAACCAACTGTTTCCATTGTCTTTATCTTCCCTTCAGTGTTATCCTTTGGGTCCCCCCAGTTCTCCCTCTTCTCTGTAGTCACCCTCCCACTGGCAAATATTTCCAGCTGCATGGTTTTATTAGCACCGACAGAGGTTTAACAGTCACATAAAGCTTTCAAAACCCATGATTAAAAGTCAGTAATGGAAGCATTCATCAGCCTGCTTAGGAAAGGAGGGGGGAAAAAAGAGGGAAGACAGCAGGAAAAGTTTCTCCCAAAAGGGATGGCTGAGGAAACATGGGTCTGAGAAGAGACTGTATGTTGGGAAATGTGCTTGGTGTGAGCTAAGTTGTGCCACTGAAGCAGAGGGGGATGATCTGAAGCGCATTTTACAACAGCAAGAGATTCAGCCCACTGTTTCAGATGGGTTGGATGTTAGTTAAAATAGCGATCAGTAAAACCCTCTGACCTGGCAATGCAGAAATTCCATCTGGTGAGAAAACATTGAAGAGTTGTACTTAAAACACATGTCACTACCAAAGTCCCAGAGCAGAACTGTGTCTTCACTGAACGTAATTGTAGCTGTGGTATAATTTTAAGGTTTCTGAAACAGTCAAATTTGTGTGTCCAAAGAAAACGAATTACTGAGGTAATGGTTTATAAAATAGTAGATACACACTAAGGGTTTGTCTGGTGATGCCCTAGTAATCTGGAGAGCAAAATTAGATTTTTCTGTAATTCTGGAATGTGTGTTGCTGAATTTTGATTTTCTCAGTGGTATTGTACACATCCGAAAGGTAATAGGATACTTTAACTAGTATTTTTTTTATTACAATCATCTAACTCTTCCCTGAGTCCTCTGGATGACAGTTTGCAAGAATCTGACTGTTAGAAAAGGTAATCGCAGAAAGCAAATGACACTCAAGCAAACTATGTGGCTGATCACCATTAGTTGGTGACAATCATTTACATATTCCAATTTCTCTCCCTGCATTTGCCATTTGTCTGCCTCTTTCACCACCATGTGAAACCATCCCAGATGGTTTTTATGGCCTGGACCATGAAAATTGACACCCTATGGATTTTTAATCCCCTCTGCTTTTTGTCTGTGTAGGTGTAACTGTGTATGTATGTGTAACTTCCTACAAAGCCTGTATTAGATTTTGTCACTTTTTTTGACAAACTGCTTAAATGCCTCTGGGACTTGCTCTCTCTTTCTGCAGGAGGAAGATAATATTTACTAATCTATCCGATTGTTCATCTTATTGTGGCTGGTATGGTAGTGCTGTCATAAACTTAAGTAATCTAACCTGAGCTAAGATGGGATGTTTTTTACCTGGTATTTCATATCACTGGTTTCTCTTATCGCAGAGGTTGTTATTATTATATCATGGGTTTTAAGTATAATATGGTCTTTTGTTTTTGATCTGTCTCAAAAAAAAAAAAAGACAGGAGGAGGGAATTTTCTCCAGTCTCAGTGGTGGTTCCCAGGGAGATCACAGCACATGATTGGGCTGGTGATCCTGCTGTGTCCTGCAGCTCCTGGGGGCAGCTTTTGGAGTGGTAGATGATTCTTCTCAGGTGAAGTTGAAGGAGGGCATCCAGCTGAGACTTGTGAAGGGCCTGCTGAGCGTTAGCTTGACTCTGCTGGAAATCTCTGCAGGCACCCACACTTGCCTGCAGATGTTTAAAGGAGGGCAGTGTTGGAGAAACCCAGGCTGGAGCTCAGCTCAAATCATTGCTGATGTACTGGCAGGCTGGGAAAAAATCCCAGCACCAAAGGTAGGGGCATTTGCAGCCTCAGAGTCTGAATCCAGGGATGCTTAAATAAAATGGTGCTTATTGGTGGCTAGATACGAGTTTTGGGGAAAAATATGTTGCTTCACAGAACCAAACTGCTTCAGCTCCTGGGCACATCTATGCTGGCAGTGTGTCCTGGGTTCAGCTATAGCAGTCATTTTTCTCCTTCTTAGTAGCTGGTGCAGTGCTGTGTTTTTTAACTTTCAGCCTGGGAACAACGCTGATAACACCGATGTTTTTAGTTGTTGCTAAGTAATGTTTATTCCAACCAAGGACTTTCTCAGTCTCATGCTTTGCCAGGGAGGAGGGGAAGCCGGGAGGAAGCAGAGACAGGACACCTGACCCAAACTAGCCAAAGGGGTATTCCATACCACAGCACGTCATGCCCAGTATATAAACGGGGGGGAGTTACCCGGAAGGCCCAGATCACTGCTCGGGTCGGGCTGGGTATCGGTCGGCGGGTGGTGAGCAATTGTATCCTCTCCACTTGTTATTTCACTAATCATTATTATCACTGGTGGTAGCAGTAGTGGTTTTGTATTATACCTTATTTGCGGGACTGCTCTTATCTCAACCCGTGGGAGTTACATTCTTCCGATTCTCCTCCCCATCCCTCCGGGAGCGGGGGGAGAAAGGGGGCGAGTGAGCAAGCGGCTGTGTGGTTCTGAGTTACCGGCTGGGCTCAAACCACAACACAGTGGAGCAGTGATTTTATGCATTGTTATCAGTATGGTGGGGAGAAGAAACCTGCAACAGAGACTGACCCACAGAGGTGGATCCTGTCCTAAGGAGCTTGCAACAAAACAAACCCTGCTTGGATGGAGAGCTGAATTAAAATGCCAAAGCTGGTGAAAGAGGAGGGCTGGGGGAAGGAGGGCTGCTTTGCACAACACTCCATGTGCCTGTCCATGTGTGTGGGGAGGCAGGGGCAGATTTGCAGTCTGTTTAGCAGCACTCATCACCAGGGATGTTTATTGGGTATGAAACATGCTTGTTCCTTAGGTAACACAAACTGTTTAGTAGCGACTGAGTTACGCCAGCAGCACTGCCTATGCCATTAGTGCCCTTGGAGGATTAATTACAGGGATATATACCCCTCTCTTCAAGGTGTCTTGTAAATCAAGTGTGTGTTTATAGTGGGCAAACATCTCCAAAGGCTTTTTGCCAAAGGAAAGGGAAGAGAAAATGCAGCACCAAAATGCAGGGGCTAATCTCTGCTTTGGGGTGACCACTGCATGGGAGACTGGGTCTGTGCCACCAGGGATTCAGGCCTGGAAATGGTGGATGGGGGAGAAAAAAAAACCCTAATTTACTCCTTTTGCTTAAACTCATTGTGAAGTAGAACTGAATAGCTTAACTCTGGTTACAGATCCTGAAGCACTTTGTAGAGAGTGCTGTGGACTCTGTTCTCCTACCACTGTAAATCCAGCCTTCTCTGGACTGATGATTAGATCGCCAGCTGCAGTGACAAGACTTGAAATGCTTTACCCAGAGTGGAAAAGTAGTTTGGCTGAAATCAAATGCTCCGTGCAGATAACTCAGTATTGATGACTTTCCAGTAAAAGTGATTGCTTATTGAAAAGACAGTTTTGTAACAAAATTAACTTCCTCAATGATTTTTGTCTGGTTTTGACACTTTTTTGGCCAAAAGTCTTAAACATCTGAAATGAGATAACTTCCAATAGCAAAATTCTCAGGTACAAGACAAGACTTCAGAAATAAGACTGCGTGCCTACTTCAAATAAGCCACAGCTATGGGTAAAACCTGGTGATACCTGAAGCTGTTTGTCATTGCTGTGCAAGGTCATCCATTCTCTGCTCCCACCATCCTCCTTCCAGTCCCATTGGGACCAATGCAACCCTCTATCTCCAAAGTGCCCTCCTGCTGCATGGAAAATGTTTCCTGCCATGACAGGAAACATCTCCTGGCTTTGGTCTACATTAACTCTTCATGGAGGGAGAAGTGTTTTCTGTCAACGACAGTTTCCTCACAGCTTTTTCCTTTCTTCCCTCCTTATCCAGATAGGCTGCATGGTGGTATCTCACTTTTACGTAATGACTCTCATCTATGGAGGAAGTTCCCAGGCAGAATTCACAAGCAGTGGTATTACGAATTCCTCTTGCCTGGCAATAACTTTTTAATGAGGTTTTTATTCTTTAGACAATATATTAAACCCCTATTTTTTGCAAGTTTGCTTCTGCTCATTCCTGCCTTTGAATTCTCCTCCTTTCCCTCCCTCTTTTCACCTGAGTGGCACTTTCACTAGAGATGTTTAATTCAGCTCTAATCCCCTGATTCCCTGAGGTACATGAAAGCAGCTTTACAAACCCATAAATTCAGAAAGATAAAGTGTGTTTTTATTAGTCATGTTGCCATGAAAATAAAAAAAAAAAAAAAAAGCAGTCTAATATGAAACAGTCAATAAAAAATTTGCCTAATATTTCCACTTATCACAGCGAAAGCACTTGCAGAAAGGCTCTGCCAGGGTGTTGGTGGTGGGGAAGATGCTGGGATGAAAGTGAGGAGCTTTGAGGGCTGGGATGATCATAGCTGGGAAGTTAGTGGGGTGCAGGGGTTGGGAGACACCCCGCAGCCCTGCAAATGCGGTTTCCCAGCGCAAACCCCATGGCCCAAGTGATGCATTTGCAGCTGAATCGTTGATGGTTTTGCCTGGTTATGCAGGAAGGGATTGTTGTGTGGGTTTGGGGTGGACGGGGAAGTGTGGGCGGAGCTGCATATGGCTCAGATGTGAGCTGGACATGAGCTGTGGCTGTTCCTCCCTACCACATATGTTATCCCTGCAATGTCGGAGCTGTGCCTGTCTGAGCTTGCAAAGGCACAAAGCAGTGGTGCTGAGTGGGAGCATGGAGCAGCTGGGGGGGCTTTTCCCACTCTGCATTTGTACCCCTCTGGCCCCAGCTCCATGGAAGGACTCTCAATTCCAAGGGCAGCCTGTCCAGGGCTGCTAGTGCCTGGCTTTCCTTAGCATGTGTGCAGCCTCTGCATTAAACACTCACCAGGAGGTCACCCAAGCTGATTTCTGTGGCTTGGTGTAGCCTCTGCCTTTGAGCTGTGCTGGGCACCAAGCAGCAGCCGCCAGAGAAGAGCCTTTGTTCTCCATCCCCCCATATAGCATTGCCAAGACCCCTTCCTCTGACCTGTGCTTTCCTGTCTGACCTTCTCTGCTCTCCCATCTGACCTTCTTTGGGCTCTTCTGAGATGTTTTTGCCCAAAAGCCCTGGCCTGTGCCATGACCCGTTGGAAAGAGCAGTTTCCCTGGCTCCCTGGTGAGTTTTCACACTTGGCCTTCGGCCTCGCTACAGGCTGTGAGGCTGGGCTTGGGGGAGCTCTGAGCAGCACTAGATGGCAGGAGTCAGTCATGCAAAAGGATGGGCTGTCTCCCTCTGAAAATCCACTTGAAGCTGCTGAGGTGGAAATCTGCCAACTCACTCGGAGCTGTGTGGACTAGGATGTGCTTAAGTGTTGAAAATCCCTTCTCCAGCCAGACTTTAGGATTCTGCCTCCCATCTTTCCCACAGTCCAGGAGTACCCTGCTTGAGGATGGTAGGATTTGGCAAGGCTTTAGCAACCAGGGTTGTATTTACCTGGTGAATCTTGGCTCGGATTTGGGATGTGCTCGGAGTATTGGCCGGGAGGGGGTTGCTGTGTGGCTTGGATGTCTCTGATTTCTTTGGGGGATGTTTGAGAGCTGTAGCCAGGTCCCACTGCTCTTTCCTTACCGAGGAGCACCACCTGAGCATCCTGAGAGCCAAAATAACAGCAGATTTTTACACTCACATCCCCACTCTCCATTTAGATGTCATCTTCAGCTGCTCAACAAACTTACCCTTGCTTAGATTTTTGCAATTCTACCCATTCAGCCCCTGCTTTTTGGAGGGAAGCAAAGAGCTGGGTGTCTGCTTGAGGCACTTTGCTGTGTTTCCAGCCTCTGCCCATCCCTCCTGGTACAGCACAGACTGCGCCAGCTCCATGCTTGAGCCAAACAGCCTTTTAAGTGAGAGGCACATGGAAGTGCTCTAAGTCTGGTTATAACTTTTATCTTGCTGCGCCTTTGCTTTCAGAGATGCTCTCAGTAACTGGCAGCAGCTGAAGGCAGCAGCTGCCACATATCCCACTCCCTAATGGTGTTTCCTATTGAGCATGCGTCAGTGCTGCTGTAACCTTTCTGTAGTCTGTGCTGTGACATTATCGGGCCAGAAACCTGAGAGACATATGATGCAAAAATCAATCTCTGGAACACCTGAAAGAGAGAAGATTGGTACCAAATGTTGTAGCAACAACAAAAGAAACAGTTAACTTCCTCAAATTCTTTGCTTTGGAAATCCCTCCTGGGATGGAGATGAAGAGTTGCTTTACCTCTTCTAGGCTGACGGAACTGGGGACAGGAATAGCACCAGCCTGTGCCTCTGTGTGCCAAATTCTGAGGGACAGAGTAGCTGCTGCAGAGTAAATGCAATAGAGCTGGTCTGTGCTCCAGGGGGACAGAGATCTGAGCAGAGAGCGGCCTGTCCCCTGTGGCTGGTTCAGAGGAGGCATCAGGCGTTGGTTACTCCTTTCATCATGGCACAATTAGAAGGGATTGCTAATGATCTAATTGTTCCTCTCATCCCAGCCCAAAGAATTGAGTGAAGATAACCCATTGGTACTAATCTCAGCTTCAAAGACTTGCTCTGCCAAGTCATCTCTTCTAAATACTGTCTAATCTGTCAACTGGTAAAGGTAAAGCAAGATGTTCCCAGTGCCTGTGTTGGGAGCACAGCCCAGAGCAAGGGAGCATCCACCAGTTGAGTGTGAATTTTGCATTGCTCCAAACTCTCCCAAAGTCCCAGGGATTTCAGCAGGGTATAAGCCATTACCTGGTGAGTGGGCTTGCAGCCTCCCCAAAACTGCAATGCACCCACAGAAAAGCCACTGCAAGCAAAGGCAGAGCTGTGTAGCAGGGTTTGCAGCCACTGTCTCTGATGAGGAGGCACATGTGAAGGCTATGTGGTAAGCCTGAGGGATAAGATTAAAGCTGATAGGAATCACACTGCAGAATACAGGTTTATATCTGGCTGATGGGGCTGTTTATTTTTAGCGAGGTACGTGTTTCCTCTGGGAAGGAATTAGCCCCAACACAAGCTCTAAACACGATGTTTCCCCATAAGGTCAGAAGCTCTGGTTGCAGGAGGTGGTGGTTGTAGACAGTGGGTACAGCTGTGCCCATTACATTTTCTTTATAAAGCATTTTATATTGTAATAACTTACAGTTTTTGTAAAGTTTCTCCGTGATTAGAGGTTCACAGACTTGAGGCTGAGTCCGCTGCGAGGTGAGGGAGGAGATTCCCTGTAGGGACATGGGGGATGTGGTGCTTATGTGGGGATGCACAAGTCAGCAGGGCACACTCGCATCCTGGTTTTTGGGCTAGCCCCTTGCCAGAGGGGACTGGCAAACACGTGGGCAAGGGCAGCCTGTGCAGACAGCTGCTTTCTGCCTGAACATCTGTCCCTACAAAGCATCCCCTCAGATCTAGAGATGTGCAGACACAAACACTACTTTTAGACAAGGGTATTCTGAAGCTTTTTTCCCCCCTTCTGGCTCCAGCTGCTGCCTGGGGATGCATTGAAAGACTCCCAAATTGGGAAACATTATTGGCAGGTCATTATCCAGCTGCATTTTTATCCATATCCAGTGAGAGAACAAGGTGGCAAAACAGCTTTTGTGAAAGACGGATGCAGCCCCACTCCTCCAACCCCATCTCCAGCCAGCAGCTGGGTGCAGCAGTCTCCTGGCAGCCTTGCATAATTTTGGCAGGGCTGGAGCTGACCTTTCCATACAGAGAGGAAAATGAGAGGGGAAGCATCTCCATCTTGCACTCTCTGCTCCCTGTAGCAGGGGGAAAGAAGACGCCTCCGCAGACCGTCTCGGACTGAATGGGAGAGCCAAAGCCTGGGGTTAATCATCCAGGCTGGGCATTGACAAAGCATCTTTATGCATGTAAGAGCTCTTCAGCAGAAGCGTAATTTCTCTGTATGTGCAGCACTCACAAGAACAAAACAGCTCCCTGGAGCTGGTTGCAATAACAGAATTGTCTTCTGAAGAGAAATCGGAAAGCCAGAGGGCTTTGGAAAGGGCAGTGCAGAGGCTTTTAATGTTTTTCTTCCTTCTAAAATAAAGATGATGTTTACTACTTCCCTTCTTTTTCCCTTGCCCCATGCAAAGCAGATGTTGCTGTGCAGAACGCAACCATGCTAAACTAATTAGGCTTCTGTATGTGGTGGGAATGCTGGCTCTGAGAATGGGGACACTAGGAAGAGCATCTCTGAGCAGAGGGGCACTGGCAGACAGTTCCTTTTGCAGAAAACTGTGTCTGGGTGCTGCTGGGTGCCGCATGTTTTGTTTGTGGAGACTGGGACTGTGACATGCATGTGCAGGATGGGGAAAGGAGGGAAGATGGCAGCAGATCTGTGTGGTTTGAGCATGTTGCTGTCAGGGTGAGAATGCAGCTGATGTTCATCACTCTGGATAATGCCCTGAGCTGGGGTGAGCACTGAGGCATCTGAGTAATGTGGAAGTAGCAGGGCTGGGGGCAGCATCCCCAGCTCTTCCTATGCATATCTGTTGCTCCAGCTCACCAAAGGGGCTGGGGAGGCATGGGGGAGCTGCTATGCAGAGGAGATGAAGAAAGTGGAAATTGAGGATGAGTTAAAAAAGGCAAAGGGAAGAGAAGCAGCAGGGATGAAGGCAAGTGTTGCTAATGTTTGGCAAGGTCTCCAGGGTTATCCTGGGATTGAGGATGATTAATGTGCTGGAGGAGTCCTCTCTCTGTGGTCTGCTGGCCAGGTGATCTGTCACTGCCTTGCGATGGACTGCCCAGTTCCCACGCATTGCCGTTTTAAGGTGGGTTATTGATGACCCACCTTTACAAACCATTCCACCTAATTACTTTTTGGGCCAGGAAACAGCTATCAATGCTTGCTGGAGAGAGGGCGAAGGGGTAGGGCTGTGCTAGAGGCTGTCAGGAGATGGCTATAGCCCATAGGCTGTCAGGAGATGGCCATAGCCCAGCAAGTCTGTCCCCCGCCATGCTAGGGACAGCAGCTCCAGATCTGCTGGGTCACTTGAGAAGGTATTTAATCAGAGTGGTAGTACTGAGAACTGGCTGCATATCTGGATGTTCCTAATCAGAGCAGATGCAGAAATGTCTTTGGATTTGTATAAACCTGGTGTCAATGTACCGCATAGTCAGTTGGTGATCAGTGTGGGGTGCCTTGCTGTCCTGTCCTGCCTTCCCTTCCTGCTGATCGCTGTTACCTCTGTCAGACCTTTCATCTGCGATGGGCAGAGACAGTGGAGGATCCTATTCTGCCCTTCTGCCATGTATTTGCTTGCTTTACACAGAGCTCAGATTAGCTGAGTAAAAGCTGCTGCTGGTTTGATTGACTCCCAGATCAATTAAAGCAGCATGCGGACAGATGGAGGGCTCACATCCTGTATTTTATCCCAATCTCCTCCTTTCTCCATTCTCCAGGGGCCTTTCAGGTTAATTGCCCTGATCTCTTGCTGGCTTTTCCTGCTGGCCCTGGAGGACTGTCTGGCTGATGTTGCCCTGCGTGGCCAATGCTGCGATGAATTCTGGCTGGAGAGGTGCTGGGGAAAAAGAGGGAGGGAGAGAATTGATTTGCTCCATCAGGCAGCAGCAGTAGTTGCTGCCCCTGTTTAATTCTAAGTTCAAGGCCCGTGGAGAATGCAAAGGGCTCCGCTCCTTGGCCAACCTACAGCTGCTGACAAGCTGCTAAGCAACATCTTTGTTATGTGTGAGTCTGTGGGCTCCTCTCTGGGTGACAGCATGATGACTGTGGGGAAGGTAAGGAGAGGGGATGCTTCTGCATCTAGTTTCTAGTGAGTGCTGCTTGCTGCAGGCCACCCCGACTGCCAGCTGCCTTCTCCTAGTGCCCTTTCTGCATTCAGAGTTTGTCTTGACAGCTTGAGCGGCTTTCAGAGGAAACTGATGGATGGAAGTTTACCTTGGATGGAGCTGGGGCCCTCAGTGTGGGCTGCCTCTGGATGGTTGGGATAAATGAGGGCATCAATGGCCAAATGCTGCCCTTACCAGCATGTGGATGCAGGTGCTGACTGCATGAGCCTGCAAAACCAAAGCAAAACTGTGCAAAAACTGCAGGGTTTGTGTTGCTCTCACTTGGGATTTAGTGTGTTGGAAGGAGCATCTTGAGACAATGTGGATGCTCAGGCCTGAGGAAGATGCTTTCTGGTAATGACCGAGGGAATGAAGAGGCAGGAGGTGGAGAACCAGCCCTGCTGTCCTCTGGATTCCAGGCTTGTTTTGAAGACATTTCATACCAGCATATATCATAAATTCACATCCTGGTTTGGGCTGGAAGGGACCTTAAACCTCACCTGGTTCCAACCCCCTGCCATGGGCAGGGGCACCTTCCACTAGAGCAGATTGCTCCAAGCCCCTGAGTCCAACCTGGCCTTGAACACTGCCAGGGATGGGGCAGCCACAGCTTCTCTGGGCACCCTGTGCCAGTGCCTCACCACCCTCATAGAGAAGAACTTCTGCCTAAAAGCTCATCTCAGTCTCCTCTCTGGCAGGTCAAAGCCATTATACAACACCCTTTTGGTCTAAGTCTTGCCTGTTTCTCAAGTCCCATTGGCCTGAGCACATCCAGGGATTGAGAGCTCCATGAGTCCACAGTAATCTTATCAGGTTACACTAATTTGAGTCTGGAATTAGATGGTCCTTTATCTACTGGGGGCTTGCTATTGCATTTAAGTAAATTATCTCACTAGTAATGATGAATCAATTATTGGTGCTGCTTCCAAGGGGAATGCTTTGGTCTACCTTTTCAAACAGCAATAAACCTGCACATTCTCACTGCCAAAATTTAGCTGTGGCAAAGCAGCCAAAATAATAAAGAATAATTCAACCATACAGACAGCAAGTTAATGAATTATCCTCTTTCAGTTGGATATGTGCAAAGGCAATACAGAGCTGAAATGTACCCAGAAAAGTTGTTGTGTTTTATTAAAATATTCTACTTCTCTTTACAGCCATTTCCACCCCCCTTTTTTTGGTGGTCATGAGCCCCACAGGGCAGTGAGGCTTGTGGCTGGGATTAAGCCAGTTTCTCTTATGTGGAGCTCAGCTATCAGCTGTGACAGGGATAATTGCGACAGGGGACATGGGGTTTTTTGGGATGTCCCACACCCTAGTTCTCCACTGAGCTGGTGATGGGGTGCAAGAACACTGTGCTGTCTGTCTTTCTGGCAGGACATCCAGTCCCATCATCAGTCTAAAACTGGGTCCGTGGGGAAGCTGGGAGGGTCTGGGGGAGAAGTGCTGCCAAGTGCTTGGTTGGCACTAAACGCTGTGGCGACAGGCACAGTTTGGGACCAGCCTGTCTCCTTTCTGGCATGGGGACCTGGAAGCTGATGAAGAGGTCACCTCATGGCCACCACTGTCCCCCTGCACCTTTGCATCTGTTTGCAGGCTCTAATTAGCAGACCTGCAATTCGGGTGCCATGTGAGCATCTATTATTTAGTGGCATTATTTGCATTGACAGGATTGATGGGACATTTCATCAAGCAATTAGGAAATAAAAATTCTAACTTGTTCCAAAATACAAAGGCAGCAGCCATCATAAATTAATGTGTGTAGTTTTAAGTGTTTACTACAGCACTGTTTTCTTCTGTCTTCCCATGGGGGATAATTAAGAAAGAGGCTGTTCCTCTGCTACCATTAGGTTTCAAGAGATGTTGCCATATCCCCTTAACTCCAGTAGACCTCCTTGAATCTGACAGATGATCAATTTAGCATGTTGAGGAGACTTACTACTTTTCCACTGTAAGTTTAGGCATTATTATATCCCTGGATGGATTGATTCATATTTGGTTGGCTTCATTAACTGAAAGATGTCATAGACTAAATTAGCACTGAGCTTTCAGTGATCAAGAAGGATGGAGAAGTTTGTTCTTATCAGTAATTGATCATGGAGCTATTAATGGATGCAAATGTATTTGTTCACTTTGCTTTGATAAATAATGGCTTGCTGATCTCTTGTGATATCATTTGTGATGTTCCTTTTGCTGCTGTACAGCCCCCAGGCCATGAGCCGAGGTGTCTGGCTAAGAGAGACAGATCTTGTGGCTTGATTTTCTTTTGATATCAGTTATTGATGGGCAAACTTCCCCAGCTGATTCATCCCAGTGGTTTGCTCCAACTTTCAGCGAGCTGCTGGGGTTCTAGAGGTAAGGGTTCTAGAGGTTCTAGAGGTAATTCCCATTTTTGCAAGGCAGGTTGATTTTCATTCTAGGATTAACCTTTAGTAGCTGTTCTGGGAAGCCTGGAGGTGCTTTAATGAGAGCTGTGCTGTTTGGAGGTCCTTGCTAGGGCACTTTTCCTGCAAGCAGCTGCTGAGCTGTGATTGGTCCTGAGCCCCTGCACCCACGACCCTCCTGCATCCCTTGAAAGCAGGCACGCATCAGACCCTCAGCTCTGTTTTGATTTCTTGGTGAAATTCATGCTGGGGGTTGACCAAAACATGTGGCTCTATCTATATCTATTTAGCAGATGGTTACTGAAACCCCTAGCAGAGATGTCAAGGACAGTGTTCAGGAGCAGAGGGGGAGCTTGGGGCTGGTAGCGGTCATACCTGTGTTTTATCACAGCTCAATAGTCTTGAGGATGACCAGGAGAGCAGGGAGCTGCTGAAAAGTGGAGACACACTTTTCACTCTTCCCTTGCAACTGCCTTTCATCAGCTCTTTGGAGCAGCTTCTCCCTTGAAAGTTCCTGTGCAGTGCTTGAACCAGTGGGGCTTTGGTCTCCAGTGGGGCCTCCTGGCACTGATCCAGTGTGCGTATGGGGGACATGGACGAGGTAGCTTGTGAGGACACCTTCCCACCTTTTGCTGCAAATCCATCTTGGATAATATTCTTTTCCTCTTCATTATGGTAATGGCATCCTCTCTGGTGGTATTTAAAAGACATGTAGATGAGGCCCTTAGTGACATGGTTTAGTGGTGGGCTTGTCACTGATGGGTTAACGGTTGGACTTGATGATCTTAAAGGTCTTTTCCAACCTAAATGATTCTGTAATCCTATGAATTTTGTGCATGGCAATTCTCAGACACAAAAAACACTAAGTCACCTTTCTCTTTTATGGTAACTACACTAAGATTATTAATACCCTGCATTCATAAAACGATTTCCAGCGTCTCGAAGCACTCTGCACACATTCATTTAGCCTTGCAACCTTCCACTGGGAGAATTGCCAGTATGAGTCACATTTTATAGCAGGGTAGAGGAGGTAGCAGTGAAGAAAACCAACCTCTCTCCATATTTACACCAGCACAGGTGCAGGATAAGTGCTCTCAGGATGATGGCAGATGCACTTGTGAGCATGTACAGGATTTGACTCATACTAAGGGAAAGCACTCTCCTTGAGGTCGTTCAGTGAATCATTTGCAGAGCCATAAATCAAGCCTGAAGCATTCTCAGCCTCCCTGACTCTGTGCACGAAGTGCATTCCCTGGTGAAGAAGAGGGCTGTGTTTATACCTTGGGTGAAAAACAGGAAGACTGATTTTTGGGAAGCAAGAAGTTGCAGGGCATGAATGCTAGGGGGTGTGTGTGGTGGAGAAGGGGAGGAAACCACCTCATCCTCACTCTTCTGCTCCAACCTCCTCTTGATATGAATTTTCAAGGATTTGGGTTTTGCTGCAGGGTCCCTTTTCCCTCTGGTCCTCAGCTCAAGCACAATCCTTCTCATCCTACAGGGAAATCTCAGGCACATAGTGTGAATCTCACTTTCCCCTTCAGTTCTGAGCAGTTGCAGGCAACACCTATTGGTGGAGAGAAGCCTTTCAAAGGGTTAAATCTTGAGAATTGGATGAATGCAAAAAAACCAAGTGATTCTCAGGATTTCTTTTTAATTACCGTCTTCCACCACGTTTTAATTTGAGGCATCAAAGACAAGACAAAGCAGTGCAACTCTGGTCCATACTTGTGGTGGAAGGCTGGCTGGCTGTCATCTCCATTCCTTTGCTGAGGACAAACAAACCCTCTCTGCTTTGTTTTGTGGCAGTGTTTTGTTCTGTGCATTAATTTATTTTCTAAAATAAAAACAAAAAATTAAAAAATCCCAGAGATATGGAACATTGCAGAAGGGGGGAAAAAATTGCTGTTTAGGGGATTAAAAAGAAAATACCTCCTTTCTTTCAAATAAATTACAAAGCTCTCTTTCTGCTTTGTACCTGAGAACCTGTAGGAAAATAGCAGTTTATTTTTAGTGCCAGATTGGATGGAGAGATGAAATGAGTGAGTTGTCTTCAAAAGCCACCAATGATGAGCCCATGCCAAGGAACTGAGGCTGCAAAGTGTTGTTGCTGTTTATTTTTGTTGTCTGGAGTGGTTTGACATTCACCTCATTTTATTCTTAGTTCTGATCAGAGACTAAGAGTATTGCACAGCTCGGAGAGGAGGGAACTTGAAGGGTATGGTCAGCAGGTTCATAGCCAAAGAAAGGGGCTGAGCAACATTTCTCTGCCCTCTGCATCCCTCTGCTGATGCTTGTGACTACATTTGCAGCCTTGTGCCCTCACTGAGCTCTGCCAGAGACCCTGTCCCAAACCTGGGAATACCCCCAGCAAAACCTGGTTGCTCTATGCTCTGCCCCACTCTCCAGCCCTGCGCATCCTCCCATCCTCCAGCATCCCGGCGTCTTCTCTGGGATGAGCTCGGTGGTGCCAGTTTGTTAAATAACCCAAGCAGCTGCTTGACCAGATTAGGCTCTGCTGAGACGCTGATGCTCTGTGGCAGATTAATATCATCATGTGTGGCTTTAATGGGGGCAGAATTACAGGCTTTAGGTTCATAACTCCTACCCCTCTTCCCAGAGTGGAGTGAAGCCTGTGTGTGCCAGGGTGGCACAGGGGCTTTCCCACAGTGCTTTCCCTGTCTCACACATCTGGAAGAGGCAGAGTGGAGGAACAAGACGTGCAGGTGGAGCTCTGTGCATTGGTGTGTATCATCTTCATTGCCGTCATGGTGCTCGTAACTACCTCCATCCATCACTTCCGCTCACCACAGTGAAATTAGCCCGGTACTTATTGGAGGTGCCAATCTCCCCCAGAAGCACTAAGCCACCCTCTGCTAAAAGTCCCTTCATTTTCATTTCTTTTATTCTCTCCTTCCCCTTCTCTTTTTACTGCCACAGTAATAAGCTTTCGTTTTCATAGTGGAACAATGAAGGCCATGGCCAATTATGCTAAATTACAGGTACGAGAGGCACTGTCAGATGTCCTCCTGGCCATTAAGTGACCAAATGTTGCTTTCATCAAAGCACTAAGGACAATTTTAGCAATAAACAGGATCACATCTGAAGTGGACGGGTCCATAAAGCTCAATCCTGCAGCTGTCATGCACCATCAATGCCCTTTTAGGCCTCTGGATTGTGGGAAAGGAAGGAAGGATTTGAGCATCACACATAGGCTGTGCTTAAAATGTGCATGGGGATGTTCATGTCGGCAGAGGGTGTGATTTCTTCTTTCTTTTAAACTGCTTTTCTATCCCAGCAGAGCTCCTTGTGCGAAGTGTTCCTGTGGGTGTATCTTAGTTTGTTCAAGGAAACAATTAAAGCAGCAATTGTGGTAATGTTGTGGTTTTTTTCTTGGTAGGGGAGGTATTAAGAGTCTTTTTGTGGGATTTAAACTCCTGGCAAAAGGTTTGACTGCCAGAAAAAGAATTTATGTGGATTATTTGGGCTTGTTTCAGCACTAAAATCATATCCAAAATGGGTCAATTGCAGGGAGCTGGGCTGAACAGAGACCCTCCACGTATGGAGCTTCAGCTGCTGCTTCTTAAGGCTCTGAGGCAGCATGTCCTCTTCATTTTTCTTGCTTTCTGCCTCCTCCTCCAAGAAATCCTGGCATCACTTTATCATTTAAGCAGATGCAAATTCACGTTTCAACTTCTCGCTGTGTATCTTTGCTCTGGGTAAGGTTAACCCTTAGTCTTTTGCCATTATCTGCCAGGATGCCTGGTCTCAACACTGGCAGACACATTTCTTTCTTGTTTGACAAGCGTTTGGTGGGTTTTTTCTTGTGGGGACTGGTGTATGCAAAGCAGCTTCATGTCATGGTGTCTGCAAGTTATTACAGATGCTAAACGCAGAGCATCTCCTGACAGCTAAGCACATCAGATCTCTTAGCCATCAAAATCAATGTTCTGACTGAACTTAATCATTTCATAAGAAATGATGGAGAGGAAGAGGGAGGGGGAAGAAAAGAATAAAAGTATGAAAATCACTGCTGTACCACCACATTTCTGCTTCAACCTACCTTCTTTCATGTCCTGGCTGATCTGTTTTGATCACTCAGCCTTCGCTGCTGAGGTTTGTTTGAATCCCATTCACAGGGAATTTATTGAAATAAGGATTCATTAATGAGTTGTACAACTGCTGCTGGAGAGGAGCTGGGCACCAGTGAGTTGATGTGGTCCCAAGGGACCAGGCAGGGATGCAGGATGCTGTGGTGAGCCCGAAAGTGTCTGCAAGCCTGAAGTGGTGCCAATGAGAGCTTCCTCCAGCCCTTCTGAATATGGGTAGTGGCAAGGTGTGAAAAAAGTGTGGGGGAAAATCCCTTATACGGTGAGCAACATATTGAAACTTTTTTTTTTTTTTTTTTTTGGTGGGGGAAAATGAAAAAGGTATTTAGTGTATTGATGTAGAATGGAGTGGATGTTGTTAGTATCATGATTCTGATGAAAAACTGGTGGAAAACAATTCATAGAACTACTGAGCTGGTCCAGAGTGAGGGCTTCAAGGGGGGCTAAGCAATTATTTTTGTTTCTTCTGTTATAATAAGGCTTAGGCTAATTCCTGGGGAGGCCTCATGGTTCTTGTGTGGTATGCACACATGAGGAGCCTTAAGTCTTCCAGGCAGGAAAAAGGAAAACTCATCTGTTTTATAAAAAGATGGACCAAGTTAGGCTTGTATTTGATGTTTTTTCCCCCCAAGGGTACTGTCCATAGCCTAATAGGTAGGAATTAATGGTTTTCTTCTCAGTCCAGTACTTCTATTACAGATGCTCCTTTCCCCCCTTTAGTTTTTTCCTCTTCCTATTCTAGATAATTACCTGGTTGCATAACTGTCAATACACCCAGATAGAAAGAAAAGCTCCCATTTACACACACATACGTTAAACTCAAATGATTCAATTCTGAACCACCTTTTCCCAATGTTTAATGTGGGGAGAAATAAAAACATACGTAGGGTCATCTACTCTGCTGAAAAGTGCATTTTGGACTTGCCCAGACTCACTGTTGCCCTTCTGTCCCAAAGCTGGTTTTGTTTGTGGGTTTAGGGGTTTTTTTTGTTGCAGATGTTTTCAATTTCTCCCCAATTTGTTGTAATTGCTTTGATAAACATTTCTGCCAAAATGGTAGTAAAAACTCAATTTTCCCAAGGAAAATTAACAAAATATGTTCATGGTTCATGCAACCTGTTTATTAAGCTGTAGCAGGAGTTGACTGCAGCTGTGAAATAAGATATAATTAAAGTCTGGGGTCCTCTCCCAGATATCAGCTTTTCAGAACTTGCTATGCTGTGGATACAGGAATTATTGTGGCCAAACAGCCCAATCTGTCAACTGGGAGCACTTCCAGCTGCCGCGTGTGTGCCGGCGCATACCTAGGGATGGTATGTGCTGGCTGGTGTTCATGTACATCATCAGGTGTAATCAGTTCATCTCTAGAAAATGGAAAGGAAATGATTTTTTGTTTGTTTTTTTTTTTTTCTTTCCCTGAGACATCAGCATCAATCTTTTCTCTCCCGCGGTTTTTTTTTTTTTTTTTTTCCCCCTTGATCTGTTACAGGTTTTCTTTTCTCATTTGAAATAGGGAATACAGTCCCCTCTGCATCGGAGGCAGCATCCCTGTTTACTTTGCAGCTGACTGATGCTGTTTGGGTACATCAGCCCTGATGTCTCCTGGCCCTGACCCTTTCCATTTGCACTCTCAGGAGTTCAGGGTGCAGGAGGAAAGAGCTGAAAGCTGGAGGCAGCCTGGGGGGAAGCTACAGGGGAGGCAGCCTGACCTTCCATCTCATCATCTTTGAAGTGTCTGCAATTCATTCTCAGCTCGGTGTCGCAGCTTCTGGACCTTTCGGGGTCACAGCTTGTTCTCTGCAATAAGCAAACAGGCTGGCACTGTATCCCTGACCCTTGGATTTAATAAAGAGATATTTAACTCTGCCCTGCTGTAACCCTTTCACAAAGACAGGGATCTCCGTGGCAGCTGGAAAGTCTCGCACTGGTCAAGAGGCAATTTTCTGATTAAGCGGTTTTGCATGGTGTCTGGCAAGGTCTTTTATGTGCTCATTTAATCCCCTGCTTCAGTGCTGGGAAGCAGCATTCAGCCCCTGTCTTCCTGTTCCTCCCTTCCTTTCACTGCTGATTCAGCTCCAGAGATGAAGCCATGCCATCATGTAAAGGATTTTAAAGCATTATTGCTGTGCCCTTCAGCTGGTACCTGCAGCTCCATGTGCTTGCCCCTTCCTCTCCCACTTGTAAAACAGGGTGTGAAAGTCTTCTAAGGCCAGACATGATTCGTGTTGCTTCTGCTGGTGGTGCTGCATCACACAGCAGCTCTAAGCCTGAACTTCAGGGCCAGGTTGTTTCTTGCTCATGGAAATGTTTTTATCCCTGTAAAGCACTGCAAAAGCTGCTGATGTGCTGGGTTCGGGCTTCCAGCTGAATCTCGTGGGATTGGATGCACGGAGAATGTGAAAAGTGCATTGTAGGTGCTTGGTACAACTGTTTTTCTGGCTGTGTCAGAAAAACATATTAAAAAATCTGTGGGCAAGTCAAAGAAATACTTGGAGAGTGCTCAGAGATCCTTGACGGAAGGAGCAGGCGTAAATCGCCTTGACTGTGCTGTTGGTTCTTCCGGTGCTCAGGGATAAAGGAGGCTTGCCTGGATGCAGGCGTTGCAGCCAGAGCTGTTGCTTGGTCAGGCTTTAGGGGTGTCCATTCCATGCAGGTGTACAGAGCATCCCAGGCTGGGATGGGTGCTGCAAGGCAGGCTGGGCTATTCATCCGGTTTGTTTTCCAAACAGAAAACCTGAAGGGATGCTCCTGAGTGACAAAAGTCATCGGTGACTGCTGTGAAAGGTGCTAAGTGCTGTAATTTGTTGTAATGACTCAAAACAATAACTCAGAGGCATAGACTGGCCACCAGTGCCTCCAGCAGGGTCGTTAATAGGAAACAAAGGCATTGATTCAGTAGATATGTGATTGCGCCCTGGATGGGGACTTGTGTGCCCAGCTTCCCATGGGAGTCATTTGGGCCAATTTCCCTCTGTTTGCTCAATTGATGGAGCCACTTTATTGCTGCTTAAAGCTGGAAGTGTATTTCCCAGGGCTGGGAGCAGGATGGTGGCAGGCAGCAGAGGTGCCCCCTGCAACAATGTGCTTGAATTTCTTTCCCCAGTCCAGTTCTCCAGGTTCTATCCCCCTGCAAATGACACTCTGGGCTGCTTGGCTGCTGTATCTGAGCCAAAATGTCTGGATACTGCTGCTTGGGCTTTCTTCCTTCTACCAGGGATACCCAGCAATAGCACAGACTGCTCCTGGAAAAGTCAGATTTGGGAAATAACTTGTCTGGTTTGCTTTTCTATTCCTTCCTAGTTAACCCTGTTGTGGGGCATACCAAGCAGGGCAGGTGATGTGCAAATAAAGTATTAACTTATCAGAGTTATTGCCCAATGTATGGAGCAGCCAGGAATGAGGGTGACATGGTGTGAGCAATTGGGTTTTCAGGAGCACCCACAAAGTGCTCCCTTGTGCAATGACCACTGCACAGCTGGGAGCGGTGAGGGATGTGTTTGGCTAGACAGGCTCAGGGGCACCCATGTAGTTTTGCTTTTCCCTACCAGCATCCAGCTCCACATTCCCACTGCACTGGGGCGGGGAGGATGCACAGGCCAGGGGTGAGGACTGACCCACAAATGCTATTTTCCATTAAGGTCTCCAAACATTCAATTAATTCCAATTTTACCAGACAGCTATTTGTTTGTTAAATTAAAACCAGCTGGTTATTGAAAGAAACATATTTATTGGGAATTAGCAGCCATGTGCTGGATGGATATTTACTACCTAGTTGTCAAAGCTCAGAGATTTTGTGTTTAATAATAATTTTTTTCCTTTTCAACTAGTGCAGGGGGAAAAAATATCCCATTAATTCCAAATTAAGCGCACGTTCAGAAAACTTCAATTCTGAACGCTGCTGACATTGCTGTTGTGTTACAGCTGCTCTGTAACACAACTCTGGTTCTGGCTCTGACAAAGCTGTTCTGGGACAAGGATTTGCCACCCTTTGCCCTGATCCAAACCTGGCCCAAGGGGTCTGGTACCCCCTCGGTACCAGCTTGGTATTTCAGTTCTGCACTCTCCAAGCTGCAACAAGCTCTTTGTGGCTCTGTCTGGCCCTGGACATGGGGCACTGAGTGCTGGGCAAAGGCAACCTGCTCCTTGGCTCTTTCCACAAAGTATCAAATATCTCCATGATTAGAAGAAAATGTTGGTAACTGGGTCTTCCTGGAATAGGCAGTGAGGGACATGAATCATTTAGAGCTGGATGGCAATCGGAGCTCTCCTGCACTGCGTATGGCCTTTCTTCCAATCTTACTGTTTGCTGAAACATTTATTGCCCATCCCAAGCAGTTTCCTCATTCCCACATCAGTGTCCAGGCTGTGCTTGGCTTTTACCAGCTCTATGAAGAAATGCTATTTATCTTTAGATAGATAAATAGATAAATTATCTGTGGAGAATAATCCTGCTTGGAGCTGGGCACCAGGATTTGAGGAGGTGGCCGCTCAGCCCTGCATCCCACGGTGATGCTCGGGTGCTCTGTGGCACATCTACTGTGGGTGTTTGGGTGTGAGTGGTTTTGTGCCAGGGTTGCAAGATGTGGCCTCATCTCTTGCGCCCTTGGAGAAGTCACTCCTCCTGCTCTGAACCTCAGCTCCTTGTCTGTGACAGGATCTGGCCCTTGTCCATAAGGGCTTTGTCATCCAAGTGCGAACTGCTTGCTGACCGAAGGCACCCTTTGAAACAAGCCCTCAGTGCGCCGGGGAAGGAAGTTTGTGTCTCTCTGCTCAGAGTTTAACTCGGTGCTGACTTCTTTTCATGCAAACCAAAGGTGTCTGTCTGCTATTCCTAGCAAGGGTGGCCTAAACTGTGCGGCTCCTGGCCGGGGGCAAAACTTGACCTCTGCTGTCTTCCTCTTAATCAAAAGAAGTCAGGGCAGGGGGATATTTGTGTAGAAAACAACTTGTGAAGGCTGTAGGGATGGAGAGAACAAAAACCATCTGAAGGATTGCTTCCAACTTCTATGGCTGTGATGAGGAACAGCATTTCCCAAGGGCTGCTTAGAGGGGATGACACAGGCATTGCTGGATCTGTCCCTATTTCAGCAAACCCCTCCTTTCTCGGGCTGCAAGGGATGTGATATCAAGAGTGCAGAGGGTGGCTTTGTATGATGTATAGGATTTCTGAGGCATCCCTGTAAATAGTAATCAGTGCCAGCCGCAGCGATGGTGGGGACCCCACTAGATGGCAATGCTAAACTGCTCCGCAGCACTGCCAGCATCCGTGCAGCCAGCACCGGCTTTCCAGAACATCCCAGGGCCTGGTTGTGTCCTGTTGGCCTGGTTGTGTCCTGCCCTGGCAGGACTTGGCACCGTGCATGGTCAGGAGAAGGAGTGAGGAACCCCAAGGGCAGGTAGGGAGCTATTTGCCCCTGGGACACCTTCTTCTCCAGTTGTGGCAATGACTTGTTTTATACATCAAAGTGTTTGCAAGAATAAAGGAAACACTTTTTTTTTTTCTTTTTTTTCTTCAAATGCAGCAGACAGTGAGGTCATGGGTGTGTGTGCACATACATATGTACACCTATCTCCTTTGTGAACTCTGCTCTCCCATGCTTCCCTCTGGCAATGAGCTTCCTACATCAAAGATGATAGCCTCAGGTGTCAGGGACAAGTAGGGGGCTGTGCAGGATATTTTCCTATTCCTTTTTCCCCTCCTTTTCAAGAGCTGAATGCTTGCTTCCTCAGTAGCACTGTGTGCCACTGGGACCTGGGCTGCAGAAGCACCCAGTCCTTGGTCTCCTCATTCCTTGCTCTGGGCATCTGCTGTCCCCCTCTCCCTCTGAGACCAAACACTCCCATTATTTTCTCTCTCCTCACTGGAAGTCTCTTCTCAGCAGCTTTATTCACTGGCAGGCCAGTATATACACTGACTCCTTATTCCCTCCCCCCCCCCCCCCCCCTTCCAGGCACATTTGTCACTAACTGCTTTTATGCCTTTGGCTGCCTCCCATCTCCATGTCACCTGCCATTGGCTCTGCATTTCGTGCTATTGAAAAACTCCTGCATGGTTCAAACTCCTGCATCTCTTCGCTATTTAGCCTGACTGCTCTTTCCCCTTTTAATTGCTTTCCTCCCTTCTTAGGGGCTGGGCCTGCCTTTGACATTTCTTAAATGGCATTCATGCTGAGATGAAGGGTTTTAATTAGCTTGATAGGCTCAAAGTCGGCGAGGCTGTGGGTGTGCTGCCTCGGGTGCCTCAAGCTGTGGAAGAGCTGGCTCTAGTTTAGGCGTTGATCTTTGAAGCCATGAGGATGAGCCCACCTCCAGATAGCCATGAGCAACATTATCCTAAACCCGTGTAAATTCACACAGTCCAACATCTTGCATCCAGAAAGTGAGCAGGGACTGCCTAGATCCTCGTGTTTAGCACATCAAACATCAGCTGTTATCTCTAATACCGAGTACTGGGAGGTAAATACCAGGGCTGAGCTAATCCTACTTGATGTCCTTACGCTGTTCCTTGCTGAGGACTTTCCCTCCTGGTCCCAGCTCCAAACCCCAAGATTTTCAAGGGAGCAGAGCACCTGGTGGCATTAGTGGCTGTGGGGTGATGCTTTGCATGCTGAATGCCTTCCTCTCTTGGCACACTTAAGCACAAAAAGCCTTAATCAAAGCAATTCTATTGAGAAGAACAACAAATAGAGATAAATAAGCAGGCTGTGATGGCTGCTGGAGACATTTATGATCATCTCTTGGCTGGATTATACTAACCAGCCAAGAAATAGTCATGCAAAGCAGTCCCATGGACTGGAATAAGTTGTGATGTTGTCACTCTTCCCAAACCTTGGGTATGCTTCTCCTGCCCTTCGTCAGTGTTAGCACATCCCAATCTCCAAAGGAAAACATGGTCCTTGTTATCAAACTTGAAGGAAAGGAATTCATAGCACTAAGGAGATTTGATTGAAAGACTCACTTTGAAGGGGAGGCGACAGGTAGCTCCCCATGCTGGGCCCTGCCCTTATGCCCAGGTTTTATGGCACAATCTGCGGCACTACCCAGTGTGCTCTCCCTTTGCTGGCCTGGCAAGGGAGGAGATAGTGAGGGAGTATAAAGTTTAGAGCCTGTGGCAGGGACTCATTTTTCGCATTTCAGGCAAGGAGAAAGGATATAAAATGAAAAGCAAGCAATCAATAAAAGCAGAAAGTTGTATTTCTTTAAAAGAAAACAACCGTGGCTGCCTGCACTTTTATCTGAGGCCTTAACACCAGAATGATGAACTGGAAACCCTATTTGAGCAGTTTAAAAGTCCTCAGAAGGTGCTACGATCCCTGGTCTCTCCCCACCTCTGCAAAAATCCTAAGTGGGAAAGATTCTTCCCTCCATTATAGTGGCATAAATCTGGGATAATGGCATTGCCTTCCACAAGGTTGTTGCATGCGAGCTGCAGTGAGGGGAGGGAAAGGATCAGCTCTGCTCCTGTGTAAATCAGAGATGCTCTAATGACTGAGACTGTGGCTGCCTCCACCTTTCCCAGTGACAACATTCCTTTCCCCACTGGGGATAGTCACTTCTGATGTATGGCAGATTAAGAGAACAAAAATCATCAGTCCCCTTATACTGTTGAAACATCGGAGCAGTCCAGGCTCTTTGCAGATACAGCTCTAGGAGCATCAGAGCACTTCTTCCTGGACATACTCTTCCAAACTTGCCCCTCTGTGGTTTACAAATAAAATAGATACAGAAATGTGGAAAAATAAACCCTTTTTTTTTTTTTTTGGTTAGTGCCAGGGAGTGCGATAGACAGCTCTGATTTAATAGCTCTACAGTCATTCAGTTGTTAACAAATCAATATTTTTCGTAAGAATCAGTATGGCCTGCCACAAATATGTTCATAGTTATGTGAAACGTATCCATATAATTCATGTGCTGTGGATGCCGTAATGAGTTTCATGATGCCTATGTTGGGGGGGAGGGGATATTTATTAGGAGATGCTGGTATCTGGATGGCCTGTAAAAGGTTAATGAAGAAAAGGAAACAGGAAAACCACAGACCTGTTCATAATTCTTGTTTCTCACAGTATGTATTGCTTTAAAGCTCACCTGCTTGTTAGTGAGGACTAAATCAAATGGCTTTTGCGTAATACATGGAATTTATTTGCACTTGCAATGTATAATCTAATACATATACATTTACAACTAAATAGAAACACTTTTGAGCTCTTGAGTGGAATTGATGTTGTAGTGAAGCGAGCAGGGTCTGCCAGCCCAGGAGAGGCTGGTGCCTCTGCCACGTCCAGAAATTCCATTGAATTTGGGAGTGTGTTGGGTCTGGCCATCTGCAGACAATATCTGGGCAGGAGTCCAGCGTGGGCAGAGCTGCCTGCTCTGGCTCCTGCTGGGAAATCATTCAGGTTTAGGATGCTTGGAGCCTAACACTGGCTCAGATCTGATCCCAAATATCTATCCCTGCCCTGGCCGGGCTGTGAGACCTTTCTTTTGGATACAAAGCTCCTGGATTGCCTGACACGGTCACTCCACGCCAAAGTCCTTCCCAGGCTGTATTACCATTGGGGGAAGCCTTCCCTGAAAATGTGTTGAGAATATACTGTCTGGAGAGGAAATGAGCAGTGCTCACATGGCAAGAAAACATCCCTATCATGCAATTATTTCTAAACATGTTATTTTATGATCCTTCAAAAAAAAAAAAAACCAAAAACCCTGCAGAATAAGAGAGGAGGAGGAAAAGTGAGCAATCAGGGAATCATTCTCAGTTTAAATTGCCCTCAGGAAATGAATGTGTCAGAGTAGATTGAGAGATGGTGTTATCCCAGGAGAGAGACAGAAACAAATAGAGACAGGGAAACTGTCATAGAAAGAGATGGCAAAGATCTGTAAGACCTGAGCAGATTGCTGACAGTGGTGTGCTCCGGATCCTCTCTGTTGTGGCGAAACTCTGTTAAGATCTAGTTGCACTTTATTAAGGACAGATTTATAAATAGCACATGGAGGGTAAATAAATAACAAATAGATATTTTAATAAATGGAAAATTAACTGCTATAGAATCCAGTAGCTCAATAAACTGCTTCCTTACTATCTCCAGGGCTTTTTTTCTTTGTTACTGTAGCCTAAGGCATAACAGCTTCTGTCCTCTTACCTATGTGACACACACACACTGGTCATGATGCCTCCAACATGCTTGGCATGCCTATGAAGTGGTGATTTTACCTTTATAAATGATTTATAAATGAACTATCACCAAAACGAGCAATTGAGCTTCTGATTCAGGACTAGACTTGCTCACCTCCCTAGCAGCTTGCATGGAAGCTCTTTCCAAGAACTGCTTTTACCCGGAGGCTGAGGTTTCCTGATGCCCACTTGACAACAGGAATACCCTTTGGGCTTCCAATTTTCTCCTGAATTACCTGTCCCTGTAATTACATGGATCCATAGCAGTTGTGCCTCTGCCTTTGATTAGTACATAAAGCCCACTTCAGAAAAAGTGGTCCTGGATTACACCTATTTTCTGGTGGCTTTGCTCAATGGTCTGTTCCTGGGTTGTTTAGCACTCCAAAAAGATGTCTCAATTTAGTGGACTGAGGGAGCTCCAGGGAACCGCCACCCTCCTCCATGGACTTTATACAATTAGCAGCATCTCAGCTCCACCTTCTTTCCTCTCTTAATGAGCACCACCAGGCTTCAATCACCATAAAGAAGCTGACAAGTATCAATTACAGGGAGAAGTGAGATGAGCCATAACCCAAGGTGATGCTTCCTGCAGCCAGCCCCAGCTCCAACCTGCTCTTGGCGAAGCTGGGGCTGAGCAGTGCCCAGGACTCATTACTTTGTGCTCTTCCTTGGGACCCTGTGGACCACAGTTCCATTGCCTCTGGCATCTCATAGCTGCTTCTTTGCCTGTTTCATCCATCCATGCAATATTGCTGTGGTGTGGGAGGCTGGGGCCAGGCACTGATTTTTTGGTCAGCTATGAAAGCAATGCTCTTGGTTGCTGTCTTTTAGGGAAGGCAAAGACAATCTTTTCCTTCAACAGTCCTTCCATGGTTCTTTTTTCACCAAGGTTATAAGGCAGGAGGTTCTTGTGAGCTGGGGACAGGCTCCTTGTGATCCCCTTTGCCATCGTGGCTGGGCATTTCAGCACATGGATGCTCATGTTGCAGCTGGGGTTCACATGATCCCTCAATAAATTGCCCAGCATGTGCTCAGCAGGTTTTCCTTTTGCTTACTTAGGAGAGCCAGGGTTATAAAATAGGGCTACAATGTGGTTTAAACTCTGTGGCTAGAGGAGAGATGGCAAAAGACAGTTTCATGTGAAATAATCTCCCTAAAGTACTGGTTGCACAAAATACATAATGCAAAAGATTGGAAACAGGGTGGATCAGATTTGCCTGTCAGCTGTGAAAATCAGCAGCATTAGTTGTGACTTCAAAACTATTACACAGTCTCGTTTTTGGAGTAAAGGAAAGCAAAAATTTGGGGCCATCGATCTCAATTGAATTACCCTTCAATGGATTTACCCCAGTGTAATTCAGAGCAGAGATTTCCCCATCATGATTTCACCCATGACTGAATCACTTTCCCTTCATCATCCCTGCCTGTGCCAGAAGCACACTGGAGAAACCCAGCAATCAAATCACTCATGTGCACTGAAACAGTTGAGTCAGGTTCTCGACGAGCAATGCGCGCGTGCCAAGGAGCTACGTTGAGACTGATGATTTAAGATGTGTATTGGAGTTCTGTACTGTATTACATCTGTTTTATCTCCCTTCAGCCAAGATGAATAAGCAAGGGGAGAGCATGCCAGGGCGATGGCAAGGGAAAAGGTGGAGGCTCCTGTTAGTGTTGTGTTAAAACAAGCCATGCAACGTTGTCTCCAAGCGAAACAAAGCATTTGTGCTCTTTCTCCTTTCTCCTCTTTAACCAACTCTGTGCTGGCAATAGGAGCTAGAGGAGGAGATGCATGGATGGATGCTGTGGTTCTGTTGGGGATAGGAGGTGGGGTGCTAAAATCCTCCCAGCTCTGCCACATTCCAAGCATCAGGATGTAGCTCTGGATCCTTCCTGCTCTTTGCAAAGCAGTGGAGCCACTTTTAAAAAATAGCTGAGGTTTACTTCCTGGGCTGGGAAAACTCCATGAGAGTCAGTACTGCTGAATTTAATGCTTCTGTTTGGACTGGGATCTGAGATAGCACCCATCACCACCGCCCCACTGATTCACACCAGCTCTTCGACTGTAGTCAAGGTCATGTTTCCAAGACAAGTGGGGTGATATTGCTGGTGGATTTTGCTGGAGGAGGGGATGAACTGAGCCCAGGGGGATGGGGCGGTGCTGGTGGGGGCTCAGTCTCCTGGGAAAGGTGAGATTCAGCTGAAACACTGCCTGCTAGCTGTTCACCTTAGGGAAGAACAGCAGTGAGGGTCAGAGCCTGGCGAGCTCGATCTCTCCGTTCTCCCCATGTAGCAAGGCTGCTCTGGAGCAGAGATTCGGCTCTGACCTCAGAGCTTGCTGACAGAGTATATTAATTATTTGCCTAAAAGGGCAATGTTCAGGCAAACAGGTTTGTCATTTACTTCACGGATTTACTGGAGTATTATTAATTTACTAGGATAAACTCCATTAGGACAAGGCATTAATTTCTGAACTATAACTTATTCATAGCGTCTAGACTCACTCTTCAGGCAGGGATTCCACTAGTTAAGAATTACTCAAATATCGATCTGGACATTTCTAATTAACTTTGCCCATACATTATTATGCATATGCACAGAAATTGATTTTTGCTGGCCCAATAATTAGATTTAATACCTGAGGTAACTTATATTTATGTGTTTAATTATTAGATTCATTAGCAATTTTAATAAATGCTATCAGCTCAGGAAATAACCACTGTACTTGACTCTTGCTGGCTTTCCCAGTCACTGGTGAAATAACTGCCTAAGCAGAAGAGGAGAGACAAAAGACTTTACTCAGATTGCTTTGGAAGTAATTATCATGTTGTGCTATATAATTTTTAATACACTCCTTCTGACTGCAGAGTGGTTTGTTGCCGAAACCAAGGCCATCTGTGATAAACATATAAATATCTAACAGTTTTATCTCACTGGGTGGTGCAGGGAATACAAAATATGTGTGAAAAGAAGCAGGAGATGCCATGGGAGAAGGACAGGAACTAACAGCATTCGAATGATAAAGCTTGGAGCACTGTGTAAACTGGACCTCAGCTTCCTTGATATTCCTTGATATTGGAATATCAAGGCAGAGAAAGGATGGAGTGATAGCAGCACAGGGACACAGTCTAGTGTGTGGTCAATGAGTTCCACCTCCAAGTTGGCATTAAGCTAGATGTTCTGCTCCAAATCTTTGCAGGTCTCCAAAAGCAGCCATCTGTGCTGTGGGGAGATATGTGCTTCAGAAAAGACTCCCTTCTCCTTCCCAAAAGTCTGTGTTTTCCTGTGGGGTCACACCCTGAAGTACCTCATCAGCACCCATATAAGTCGTTGTCTGAACATGGTAGAGCTGTTGCTGCTTTTCTGGGTATCGCAGGGTCCCTGGAGGGGCTCAGTCTGGGGCAGGGCCCACTCCTGCTAAGGTGGAATTAGAATCACCGAATGGTTTGTGGTGGAAGGGACCTTAAAGCTCCTCCAGTTCCAATCCCCTGCCTCGGGCAGGGACACCTTCCACTAGAGCAGGTTGCTCCAAGCCCCTGTGTCCAACCTGGCCTTGAACACTGCCAGGGATGGGGCAGCCACAGCTTCTCTGGGCACCCTGTGTCAATGTCTCACTGCCCTCCCTAGTTTCTGAGTGAGTTTTAAGAGAGATGTGCTAAAGAACATCACAGTCATAGCGTGAGCTGAGCAATTCCCCTGATTTATATCAGGATCCATTTCTATTTTGGCATCCTAGAGCTATGAATATCCTGCAAAAAGCCCCTGTTCCCAGCCATGGAGGAAGATCTGCGCTGTGGTATCTGAAATGCATCACAAAGATGTGCTCATCTTTTCACCCTGATGACTTGATGCCCGAAATGGGGCCGATAATAACCTAAAACTCCATTTCTGAAGGGTTTGTGTCCAGCTATTGCCATCGCATCCCACTCTCCCTTCCCTCACTCCCCTCCCCAGGGATGCCTGTGTAGCCGCGCTGTATTATGGAGCATTCACTTGTAATTTGGTGCTGGGGCCATTGGGAAATTGCTGGCAATTTGGATGAAAATGGTTGGAAAATTGCAGTGTTTAGGCCCATTTTGTATGGCTGTGTGTGCGCAGAAATTGCAGAGGAAACACTGGAAGAGGCCAGCGGTTAGAAATGGGCACCGTTGTTCCCCGGGTCATGGGTGCCTCCCCCAGTCCTTATGTATTTGTAAACAAATGTGTAAATCGAGCAAAAGTAATTGCCCTTGAGGGAAGCAGAGGATAGATAAAAGCAGTGGGGGAAGAGGAATGCATCTGGCAACCCAGGGTGGAGTTGGCTCTGCGATGCTCCAGGCTAAAGCTCACCTCTGTTTAAAGATGCGGCTGTGCCCCAATGTGGTTGTCACTTGGTGCTGGTCAGGCATTTAAGAAGCATCTTCTTTGTAAACATAACATCAGTGACGTTGCTTATGTGTTTGCTCACTGGTAATTTAACTGCCTCCTCCAGAAATTTGCCCCATAAACTTGTCTGCCCCATAAACTTGTCTGTTGGAGTGATTTATGTCCTGGTACATCTCAGGATGAGCAAGAATATCTTGCTTTTTCCTTCGTGCAGTTGAAGTAAAAGGCCCTTTGCAGCCCTGTGTGAGCAATGGGATGGTTCCTTGTCTCTAAGGGGTTGATGCTACCCTAGGCAGGTTGCTCCCTCCTCGTGGGTACCACAGAGGTGATGGCACAGCACACCAGCTCCCAGTGGCATCTGTTGATCTTGTATCTTGATGTTTCTGCCCATCATATAAAGATTTATTGTCTTCTTGCTGTGACAACAGGGAGGAATACTTGTTGGGAGAGGGATACATGCTCCTGGGTCCCTCTGCCAGCCTTTGCATGGAAGAGCATCCCATGCCTGCATCTCAGCCCTGTGCCTGCTGGACATGTTGGCTCAGCTGGCACTACACTGATATGGGAATGGGACCATCACCCTCTTTCTCCATCTCCATTTTTCTGGCTGCAAAACCCCTTTGGCCACCAGAACGAGCTCTAGCCCTGCTCCATGAGGCTTTCTGGGGAGAGTCTTATCATCAGCATTGCTGTGGTAAGAAACTGGAAGGGAAAACCAGACTGACGCAGGTTCGAGTGCAACGCTGCTGCTCACCTCTTCCTAAACCTCACTTTTTCCCTTCTCTTTCTCTCTCAGCATCCCTCTTTCGCTTATTCCAAGTGTGAGAGCCCCATGAGGTCCATGTTGCACAAGGCAGTTTACATTCAACTCACAAAACCTTGTTAAAGACCCAAGAAGGGGGGAAGGAAGGTGGGGGGGGGGGGGGAAGGAATCAAATTGTTGATCAAATTAGATGAAAGGAATCAAATTGTTGATCAAATTAGACAAATTCTTCCAGCCTGGTTCCTACATTCAGAATGAGATGCTAATTAATGAACAGCAAAAAAGCAGTCAGGTTCCAATTTGCATAAATATGTATTGTCAAACTGTTAGGTAAACAAAAGGCAAGTAATGGCAGCAGAAGCCAGATTCATTCTGCAGCGATCCCAGCGAGGCTGTTCAATGGGGATTACAGCCTCGGCAATTTTATTTCTTGCTTAATTTCTCTTTCTGTCTCCAGTTAGAATTCCATTCCATGTCAATAATCAGCTGCAGGCAGAAAGCCCTAATGTAAAAGCTTTTGACACAAATAATGACAAAAGAAGCCTTTTTTTCTTCTGTGTCCTTTCCTTGGGTGCGCCAGCATGTACATAGCGGCTGTAAATAACAAATTGGGGGATTTTAATAGGTGCATGTAAAAACCCAGGCAGTAGATTCGTTATAATCCTTCTTAATTACAGCTAATTGGGATTGTTGATTGTTCTGAACATTGAGAGCTGGAGCAGGGAGGTCAGGCTGGTTGGTTGTTCAGAGGGTAATTGCGTACACTAGAGTTAATGAATCACTTGGGAGCTTCATTCTATTCAGTCCCTGTTGATATTTGGGAATGGTCCCAGGGGGAATAAGCCAGGTTCCCCCTGGAGGCTTGGGGTGCTTGGGTTGTTCCACCCCCCGTGCAGCAGCACGAATATATCTCATTTCTTGGGAGATCTTCTAATCTGCTGGATTTGCTTCCCTGTCCTTGGGTTGGAGAGGTGTCACGAGAGCCTTTGAGAACAGAAAGAGCACTGCAATACTGTAAAATAATCATAAATATCCTTTTAACAGCTAATTGAGATTCTTCCTGTCTAACAGATAGTTAGTTAGATAGATAGTTAGATGGATGGACAGATAGAATTGAGGAATCACGATGGTTTATTAATCACTCTTGGTACGTTGGTTTTTGATGCTCTCTGGGCCATTTATTCTACCCCATTTTCTGATTTTTAGTTTGATATTGTAACTTTCATTTTGGTAAAAGCACTCACAGGAGCAGAATGTGGGAGCTTATGAGCATAAACTGAAAGGAAGAAATAACTGGTATTAAACGTAGTAACATTTTTCTTAAATAAGAGAAGAAACCAAAGTGATGTAAAGATACGGACACACCACTGAATGCAATCAAATTACTGCAGCTTGCAGGGCAGGAAAACTCATCATTTCTGTGCTAATCACTTAAAGTAGTTAAAAAAATAAAAGGGGGGATCTCGGGGGATGCTTGGTGCATGGATGCCAGCTTGCAAGATCATGGTACTCTTGCCCTCAACTGTAGCAAAAATAAAGGTATTTCTCCCTTTGCCCCAACATAGAGCGAGCTGAATCCCAAACTAAGAGCCCTGCTAAGGTTTCACTCCCTGCTCATATTGCTGTACAAAACAATGCTGCCTCATGCAGCAACTGTGCTCCTCAGCTCAAATATTCCCCCCAAACCTGATCTTGATATCTCTCAGCTGTGCCCTGCAGAGAAACATTCATGTGTGGAGTTTTCTGTTGAGGAAATTATGCCCATTCTCTGCTTGAGAATCAGCATGAGCTGGGAGGGCAGCAGGAGAACAACATATTAGTGTGAGTGCTGCAGTGGATGCTTTATGGGATCAATTACCGTAGCCAGGCTCGAGCGGCTGTGCCACCTCCAGTCATGGGCAGACTGGGGCAGGTCAGGACTATAAGATTCTGCATTTTGGGGGGCTGTTGGAAGCTATAAACCAGACCTGAATGCCTCATGTCAAGCCTCTTCCCTTCCACTGGCTTTCTAGCTTTGCCCAAGGTTTTGAGCACAAAGTGTAAAATTAAAAAACCTGAAAGCTTGTTGCTGAATTGAAGGGGAAAAGGGTAACAATTCCCTGGGAAGGTTTCCTGATGGCAAGGAAATTATATGGAAGATTGCATTTGCATCCTTAGGTGAGCTGCTTTCATCCTGGGTTGGCAGCAGGCTGATGTTAAAGAGGAGCTTTCAGGAGATGAGGAGTCCGCTTGGCGCCAGCTGACCACTCAGAGGCTTAAGGGCTTTGCTGAGTTAGGCCTTTCCAGCAGCTCTTTTAAAGTTTCGTGCTTATTTAGATTTTCCAGTGCTGTTTATTCTGTACAGCTCTCCAGGTATTTTTTTCCTACTGCAAGGATTAAACATGAATAATTCTCCTTTGGTGCATCATCCCTTCCTGGACACTGACCTCTCCAGGTGTGATGCTGAGATGTCTTTAGCTGGGGCTCCTTTCCAGGGCAGGGTCCCTCCTCCATCAGCACCGATCATGCTGCCCCTTCATCTCTGCCCCAGGAGGGTGCTGGGGTTGGGAAATCAGGACATGGTTTGCCCCAGGGTTTTCCAGGCATTCTTCCATGTCACTATTGATCCATTCCCTTGCAGTGGTGGTACCTGCCTTGGTCCAGGGGACTTGCTGCAGTTTGACAGTGGTGCTGAGCTGGGAGCCCCAGGGCTCTGCAATGGGATTGTTGTAAAGAGATTTAATTTCTTCAAGTTCTCAGAGGTTCTGTGTCAATTCAGGGTTAAATGGACCCACATGAAGGCAAGCTGGGGAGAGACCAAGGGGATTTAGCCTCTATGGGAGAAGGCTCATGGGGAAGCAGCTGGTAGTCTCATCCCCAGGAAAATCTGATGTTGGAAAAGGGATTGAGGGCATCTCCATTGGATTCAGGTCCCAAAGAGTTAATAAGACTAGCAGAAAGGGGAGAAAAGTGATTAAAAAAACACGAATCACATCTTCATAGCATTCCTTGAAGGACTTCCAAAAGAATATGAGAAAGAGGGGAAGCGATGGACGGGCTCCTCGCATCCTCTAATCCTCCCTCCTTCCACTGACAAAGATTTGTGAGAGAGGCAGATGAGAGATTTCCTGTTTGGCAAAGAGCAGGGAATGGGAGATTAAATCAACCTGCTCGTCTCCGCATTTCTAACACAGTTTGAAAGATGTTCAAATATTTATTTTAAAAGAAGGGGGAAAAAAGAGGGGGATACATCAAGTTAAAATGTTCATTATCTCACAATTCATATTTAATAAGGGCCGTTGTTACAGCTGGATAATGGATTTCCTGCCATAAATGTCCTTCCCATTTCTGTGGGCTGGGAAGTGCTGGCGACCTCTGGCAGGGGACAAGGCACTGATGATGCTGAGAGGTGGGAGTTGAAGAACATAGCCATAAATCCACCAAATTCTTGCTTTTCTAAGTCAATTTCACCCTATCCCCTGCTGGAGGGGAAAAGTGGAGGTGCTGGAGCTGAGTTGCTGTGGTGTTGCTCCGTGTTTGGGGAGTGCTCGGGGTGCTCGTTTGAAGCAGAGGGAATGCTGGGGTGTTCAGCTGCCGGTTGGGTCCATATTCCTATTTTTCCCAGGATCTAGCCCTGGGGATTTGTCAGCTTTTGTTTGGAAACAAAAGCTCTTGCTGAGCAAAATCCCAGGTCCACTGGCTCCAAGAAGGTGCAGTGCAAGGGCTATTAAATATTAACATGCCAACAACATTAGGAAAATCCAATGGAACTTAAATGACTTTGAATGCAAAGCACTGAGTAACTGCTGGAGGGGATTACTGAAGAGATAAATGGAAAGTAACACAGGGAATTGCCTGATACGGATTGATCAGAGGCTTCCTTTGGACCAGGAAGGGCTTACTAACCACGTTACCTGATGCTGCTGTTCAGAAGCATGGTTAGTGGAGCTACTTTGGCTCTTTCTTTCTATCAGCTTATTAGAAACCCCTGGGTAGTGAAATATCTCCAAATAGGATGAAGCTCTATTTACTAATTTGTGAGGATTAACAGGAACAGAATTATTAAGATCCCTATCGGAGGCTGTTGTTAGCTGTGTGGCTGCTTCCATTGGATCTCCATCCCAGAAAAGCTGCAGCAACAGCTGGGAATGCCCTGACTGGGTCCAGCCTGAGCAAAGGGATCATGAGTTGCTGTTGGATTTCACCCTGCCCTCCCAAAATTTTAGTCAAAGCCTCAGGAAGCAAGAAAAAGCTCCCTGAGAACAAGTGAAAGAGGGTAGTGCACTTCTCTGCCTTTACTCCAAGGCTTTATGTTTGTTAGGGCTGCATCTCTGGGAGTAACCTGTGCTTTTGTGTCCATCTCCCATGAGATCCCTGTGCTGAAACGGTTGCGAGAGGCCAAGAGGAGGTTTGGGGTGAGATGCTTCACGCGCCTTCTGGGTGCTTTCTCTCAGCCCAAGCTGAATCCAGGGCAGGGATGGAAAGAATTGCACCAGCTTTATAATAAATGCCTCTGGCAGGCATGGGTGGCTTTGTTAACTCCATTTGTCTTCCCTAGCCACACAAATAGTGGCAATAAATTACCCAATCACTTGCCTTAATGGACAGAGCTTATGGGGATAGCCCAGCCCTGATCCCTGCCCAGCCATGCTCCCTCTGGAAGGGCACAACCAGCAGAGCCCATCTTGGATTTGTGAATTGTGGAAAGCAGGTTTGTCTCCAGGAGTGAAGTGGCAAAAAGTTGGTGATTTGCTAGGAAAAAAGACTTGTTGAGTGGATACAAACCCTGGCATGCAACTGCCTGGGGAAACTGAGGCACAGGGGGGATGATGTGGCTGGTAACACTGTGCCAGATGACTGGCAGCAAAAGTTCCCACTCCTGTGTGCACAAACAGGCTTGCGCAGACAGAAGCTGATGACCACAGCAGTCTGTCTTGGTCTTCAGATACCAACCCCTTACCCAGTGCACACTGAATTGATGTGCTGGCCTGTCAGTGCTGAAAATAAAGGTTAAAATCTGGCATGGGTCAGGGGTTTTCTGGTGAAAGGGCATGGGTGAGCTGCAGCCCAAAGGTGAATTTGGGTTTCCAAAGAGGCCCTATGCCACAGTGCCATAGGCTTGGGATGCACAGCAAGAGCCTCTGAGCAGGCATACACACAGGCCAGCAATCTGTGCTACCAGGCTGCTGTTCCCCTGCGTTCAGCAGCTGTAAAAATTCCTCCCCCACCTCAAAATTGTAGGTTTTTATGTTTGCTTTAATAGAAGAGTCTTGTCTTATTGATTTCAACTTGCATGCTGGCATGGCCATGTGTAACATTGGGAGGCAGGGTGGGCAATCGATGGGGATCTCAGCACTGCCGTCGCCTGCACTCGTGTGTTGCTTTAGTCCTTGCTCTGGGGAGAAAAAAGCTTGTCCCTGCCTGCCTGGTGTTCCCAAGGGACATCCAGCATGTAAGTTCAGCTGCTGTCCTGCTTCAGAGGTGGCGGAGCTAGTTTCCCAGCTCACATCCAAGAGGCAATCCATCGTGGCCAGCGAGATTCAAAGGCTCAAAGTCGGGGGCCAGGAGTAATAGAAAACAAAAAATGTTTTGTTTCAAGTTTATTGCTGCATTTTTTTCTCTTTCAGCTCCTATCTTACAGAGAAATATAGATTTGATAATGGATTGACTGTTTATATTTAATATTGCTATGTCATCAGAAGGGAACCTTTTATTGCTTTCTGAAAAAAGCCTGGAAGCAAAGCAGAGTTTCCAAACTGCCTCAGAAAATCGGGGTTTGTTGTGAATGGGGGGGAATGTGCACTTTGGTTTTCCATCATCCCACCTTCCAGAGCATCCATTTCCTGAAGAATATCATGCACTATATGAGTGCTTCCTCTCGAATGGAGATCCTTTCTTTCGCCCACCTGCCAGAGCTCCTTACACATGGCATAGCACAAAGCTGCCCTGTAGATCTGCTGTCGAATCACCTCCTTATCCCAGTCCTCAGCCTGTCAGCCAAAGCAAGATGCTCACTGCAGGAGGAGCTCAGCCAAGCCACCAGCCCTTAGGTACGATGCCTCCAGATATGAAACTGCAGGAATTCTGCTTCTAGTGGATCCATGACTGTTATTCAGTCCTACTTTGAGGTGATGGGTAACGGGGAGCATCTGCGGAGCTGGCACTCAGTCTCTAACTCTGAGTGCTCAGCCTTTGTGGGACCCAGGGAAAGGAGGGGAGAGAGTGAGACAGAGCAGGCACCTTCTATGTCTATTTATCTATCTGCTCTTCTGGCCAAGGAAACTCTGATTTAGGTGGCAAAGTTCTACCTTTTAGATCTGGATGAATGAGACTTCAAGGGAGGATTTTATTTCATCTGTATTTCTTTTATTACTTCACCATATCTTACCCCTGTCCTTCTGCAGCATTAATCATTCTTGTTCCTCCTCCAAGATCACTCATCTCTCTAATTCCCTGATGTCTTTTTTCAGCTGCAGAGCCATGAACATAGTGAGTATAATGCAGATCCAGGGACTTGGAGCGAGTTTTCTCTGCTCAGCTCTGCCTTCGGTTGAAAATATCTTTTACTCCTGCCTGTGGTCCCCAGTTCCTGGTGCTGAGCAGCCACAAAGCAGAGGAGCTGCGGTTGGATTTTCAGCAGCTGCTTCTTTTTTCCCTCCAGTAGCTGTGTCTGCGGAGTGCTCTGGGGACACTGGCGTGTCCTGATGCACATTGCTGGGTCCCTGCTCTTGGAAACTATAATCTGGATATGGCCCCATCCCTTAGGAGCTTTGATTCTTTGGTTCAGGCAATTTTGTTTCTCAAGCTCAGCTTCAGCAGGTTGGAGGGACTGTGAGGTTATAGCCTGGATGAGACATCACAGGACATCACCAGCATGCGATGTGAAGCATTAAACATCTTAGATAACTCCTCTTGGTTCACCTCTATCAGCAAATCCTCCCTGGTCATAGCCAGCACTGGTATTTCTGAGATGCCTTTGGGTAGCAGTGAATGTCTCCTCTTTATATTACTCTTGTCAAGTGCATGAAAAGAGTTATTTTATGTAAAAACAAAGATCCTCCCAGCAGGTTTGGATGATATGGGGAGGGGATGCTGTGAGCCCTGCTGGGATGGCTCTTCTGAAAGTTTCACACAGATGAATTGTGTCAGAAACTCTGAGCACCAACAATGGGATTTGTTTTATGCTTGTTTTTATCAGCACCCATTCAGCTCCAGAGCTGAATATCCCCTTGGTGAAAGTGCATCTCTGAAAGCTTCAGCTCTTTCCCCCCTAATTAAAGTTCAAGGCTGCGATCCATACGCCTGAGCCTTCCAAGGGCTCCTGCAGGAAAAGCAGCCTTGACATCCCTGCTATTTCTAAGTTTAGAAATAAAAACCTGTCATCCCCAAGAACTGCAACTTTTCTGTTAAACACAAACAAGTAAGAGGAGACAAAGATTTCTCAGACTTCATCATATATCAGAGAGCTGCTTAAACGTCAGGGCCTTTAAAAGAGATCTCCTATGAGGATTGGCGTGAGCAGTGCTCTGCTGAGGTTCTCCGCACTCATTGCTGGGGAAAACCTGCTTCACCCCTTCCTCCAGTCCCCTGCGCTCTGTTCATCCTCATGTTGCTTTGCTCTCCCTGTCTCATCATGACTCCCCCTTCTGTCCAAGCCTTTCCCATTAGTAACTATTTTCTTATAAGAAGACTTTTTCCCTTACTGCCTTGGGAAGAGGAAGAACCCCCGTGAGACCCCTCACCTCGTGCATGCAGGGTGCCTCTGGCTCTGTGCAGGCACTCTGCTGCTTGTGCTTTTGTGTCCCATGTACTTTTTCTTTGAGCAATCATGCTTGAAAAATGTCTTTACATGTAGATCTTTGTAGAATCGAGAAGAAAAATTGTTGAGTGGGTGGATTCAGGAGGAAACAAAGGGGTTTATTCTCAGTGCCGGTTAATGAAATTAGAAAATGGAGAAGAGCTTGCCTAATATCATAGAGGGAAAGATAAAATACATTTTAAAAACCCACAATGCTGCAGCTCTCTCTAAATGTCAAAATATTACTTTTTTTTTTTGGATGATAAAGATGGAAGAAATAGCTGGGTTTCAATTTCAAGTGCCACATCATATCTCTTCCCCTCTATAATTTTTATTAAAATGTGAATGTTCCAGGAAGTCATTATGTTCTTTATTATGTTTGCATAGGAAATAAAAAGTTTATTTGAGGAAAGTGCGTAAGGACAAGGTCTGTGTGTGTTGTCTTTAAGGCAGAGTGAGGTGGGTGATGGCTGCTCTGCTGTCCACCCCTTCACCCAGCAGGACCCTGGCCACTGTGGCAGAGGGCTCAGCAACACTGAGGCCACCACATGCTCTTGGGTGTATATCCTGTGTGTATCCAGTGTATACCCATGCCCTTATCCATGCTCATTGGGGAATGATTTCGGGTGCGTTGTGCAGAAGGCTCAGCACTATGAACCGCTGCCCACAGCTACTTGTTGGTTGCAATAAGGTTGAGCTTGAAATCCAATACAGCACCATGAGCTCTTACTCAGCATGCTGGCAAGCCCTTTAACATCAGGCCCTTCCTCCCCCTGTGCACTCTGGTTTTCCTTTTTCTCCCTGGATTGCTCTAAGGGGAAGCACCAAAGAGAAGGAAAGGTGCTGTGTTTTTACATTTCAATTTGCTTTCTATATTCCCCTTTTTCCATGGCTGCGCTTATGTATTTAGATGGATCTGTGGATGTCTCTTGATTTTGGTGTTTTATTTTGTTAGCAGAAACACAACCGCTCAGTGACATTGCTTGACTCTTTCTAACTTGCTCAAGGCAAGGCGATGGGAAGTGTTCGTGATATGGATGTTCACATGCCCAGCCAGGTCCCTGCTTGAGCTCACAGGGTGCCTGCAGACAGCTCTGTGCATCCAGAGCTTTTTCCTCCTCCCTTTCCTTGACAGAAGTGTCCAGACCTGGAGGTTGCCTGACAAAGAGCTCTGTCAACAAGATATAAAGCTTTTAGCAGTGATGGCTGGAAGACGCATCCTGCCACGTTCACATGAGGAGTTAGGTCCATTTGAGGTGTTTATTGCAGGGAGGGTGATGAATTGGCCCAAATCCTCCTGGAAGCAGGAGGTTTTCTCCACATCAAGCTCCCTGGAAAGGTCGCTTTTGCTAAACACACCCTATTAAGCTCAGCTCTGGGGCAGCAGAAGAGATTGAAGGCTCTGTGGTCTGGAGGAGGTCAGCCCATGGGTGCTGATGATCGCTTCTGGCTTGAAAGGTGAGGAGTCAATAAATGTCACAAGCACTAATTTAGCACAGATTCATAGTGCCTGAGAGTCAGTGTGAGAGGAGGTAGATGGATCTCCAACTCCACAGCCTCCAGAAACTCTCATTTCAACCGTCTTTCAGTAGTCATAGCACAAAGCCAGCCTTGCATTGCCACTTGCAACTAAAAGAGGCCCGGAACCCTGGAAAGACTCTAATTATTGCAGCTGCTTGTGTGTATCTGCCAGCTTGGATAAGAGGGAGAGGGAGAATCCCCACTGCTGGGAAAAGAATGCTCTGACACAGCCCAAGAATGTCCTTTTGCAGTGCCGCAACTCACTGTGTACTGTACCATGGATCTCAAAGCAAAGTCTGCAATTTGAGCGTATCGATGGGGTTTTTGGAAGGGAAGCAAGAGAAGCTGAGCTAGTGCAAGGTCCTGAAGAGCAGATCTGCATTAAGTTGGCACAGGGGCCAGGGGAAGTAGTCCTGTTTCTAGAGGGTTAAAGCTCTTCTTACAGAGCTAAGCTTGCAAGTGTTGGGCTAGGATAGGGAGGCTGGTTCCCAGTACAGCGGGTTGGTGGCTCCCAGGGCTCAGTTGGTCTGAAATGGGGTGGAATGGTAGATTTAGATTAGACATTAGGAGAAAATTTTTCTCTGTGAGGGTGCTGAGGTGCTGGCACAGGGTGCCCAGAGAAGCTGTGGCTGCCCCATCCCTGGCAGTGTTCAAGGCCAGGTTGGACAGGTCTTGGAGCAACCTGCTCTAGTGGAAGGTGTCCCGGCCCGTGGCAGGGGTTGGAACTGGAGGAGCTTTAAGGTCTCTTCTAACACAAACTATTCTAGGATTCTATAAGTATACTCTCCAAGCAAACAGAAAGGGGCATGGAGTGAGGATGGTGGGGATGGGTATCCCATAGTCTGCGCAGATCCTTAATTGCCTCTTCTGTTAGGGGTAAAATCCTTCTGTGGAAGTATCTGTGGGTATTGGCCACAGCGGCACAAAGGGACAGCTTGGCGCTCCCAAGCTACTATATAAATTGTCGAGTCTGTTAGCTGTAGTATTAGCTTTTAAATGTAATAACCTTTAGAAATAAGTCGTATGTTTCTCTGAGATTTACTTGCACAACTAGAAGCCTGGAAGGATTTTTTTTTTTTTTTTTTTTTTTTTTTTTTAAATTCAAAACATTGTCATAAAAGCTTTTGGAAGAATAGGGTGAAATAGTGACACTAACTCCTCTTTCTAGTTCCTAAATAAAAGTCTTTGAACTGGATCATTTTGGAATAAACTTTCCAATATACATTAAAGGAACATAGGCACAGCTGGAGAAGTGATGCTATAAATATAATGTTGTGCATTTGTCAATATCTCTAATAATTTCTGTATTTATCTGCTGCAGAGAGAATGATTTTTCTCTTTGCCCCTGACACAGACACAACCTGTGCTCCTGCTCTGTGGTGCCGCATGTGATGGGCTCTGGAGCTGTTCACAGCTCCCACTTTGGAAAATCAGCTGTAATCAACTTTTCTATAGTATGGGACCAAGGGAGCAGAAATAATTTTGGAAAGAGAGGGAGTGCTGGCCTTGGTTTATGGAAAGGTAACCTAAGTGGAGAGCTTGGGTAAGGATGAGACCCTCAAATTGAAGGCAAGCATCTGTAAACCAGGAAAGTCCTGCAAATACAGGCATGTTTCTATTGATGGGTGAGTGACGAATACGATGAGTCTTTACTCCTCTCCATCCCACCCTTCCCCTCACAGGGAGTTGCTCTCCTTGCTGCAGATAAGCTGAGCTGCTGTTAAAGTGAGGAATCACCAGCAGGATGGGTTATTTTAAATCTTTAATAGACATATTACCTTACATTAAGGCTTCATCATCTCCTTCCCTGTGTAAGCACAAAGAGAGCATCCATCACAATTAGTGTAACATCCCAAAAGGCATAAAGAAGATGGACGTGTGTGATGGAGGGATGCATGGAGCATGGTGCAGCACCTTTCCATAGGGCTCAGGTGCAGTGCCAGGGCAAACCCTCTCCTGGGGCAGAGGATGGCAGCATGGCCAGGCGGGTACCAGACATGATGGGATGCTGCACACGTGTGTGTTCTGCTGTGTTATCTGCCCTTGCAGCCTCTCTGGTGTTTTCTATAAAGCCCTGGTGCCTGGAGTTACACTATTGTGTGAGAATCTCAGCTTTCATTAAATGATAATAATAATTATCATAAAAAATAACAGTAAGTTTCCAGCCCTCATGATTCCCATTAAAAGCTAGAAATGGGACCTGCATCTTCTAAACCAGGAGGCAAAGAAAATAGTTTGTAATTGTTATAAACAAATCACAGTTTGTAATTGTTATAAAAAGTCTTGGGCTTTAAGACTAAGTTCATTTCATTCGGGGGGGCAAGAAAGGCCAGGGAGGAGGCCGATTCCTGCTTTTACAGCTTCCTCTCCCTGCTCTGCATCCCTGATGGCCCCTAGCTGGGTTTGTTTCTCTGTCCTGGATGGAGCCCGGACCCATCTGACACTATGAGCATCCACAACCCCAGTCCCAAAGCTGTTCCCCGTAGTACGAGGAGATGAGAGCAGGAGGTTCTGCAAGGCCCGACTTTACAAGCAGGAAACACTAAAAAAATCTCCCACAGATCTCCAATTTCTATATTTTTATCCCAGGTTTACTCTAATGATGCTTCTCTACTGATCCCAGGTCTGTAGCAGGGTAGCGAGAGTGGTTTTTCAGAAGTGATGCTAAGCCTTAGATCCTAGGCAGGAATATGAAACATTAAGGAGCAGCTAACAACAGGAGAATTGAAAGGAAGCTTTTCCCAGCAAAGATGAGTGGGCTTCTAGATGAAAAGAAAATCTCAGAGGTGCTTAGGAAAGAAACAGCAGCTGGGAGACCTGGGCAGCAGGGGCACTGCTCCTTCCTCTGCCTCCTTCCTTGGCTCCATCCTCTACCTCACCAGCCTCTGGCAGCTGCCAGGCAAAGCCCCAGGGGATGCTGGTGGAGGGGATGGTTTTGTGAAGGAGAGTTTGTGTGGTGCTTGGTGGTAGGGGCTTTGCCAGGGCTGCTGGGTCCCTAGGGACCCCAATGGCAGAGCCCTTCAACTTCCTCAGCAGATGGGCTCAGGACATCCACCTTCTCTGCCAGAGAGATGTAGTCCTTGGTTTTTCAAGCAGGAGCTAAAGAAATAAATAACCTTTGTCTTCTTAGTTAAGTATTTTGGTAAGCCAGGAACAGGCTTCGTGTGAGCAGGGCTGTGGTATTGTAACAGGGCATGTCATCATGTCCTTAAAGCTTTAAATGAATAAAAAGCAATTAAAGTTCCCAAACCTGCTGAGCTGTATGTGGCCTCCTCCCCTTCCACTGCAGGTTTTTTTTTTGTGTAGGTCTGATCCATTAAAGAAACTAATTATTTTCTTTTTATACTTTTAGAATAGCTGAGGTGGGACGTGAACAGGTGAGCCCTGGCTCACTGACCCCTTTGACTGGATACCAGTGCAGATCAAAATGAGTTTTCTTCATAAAACTTCCCCTTCTCGCCAAGCTGGTGAAAAGAAATGGGTCCAGGCCCTGAGCACACCACCAAGAACAAAATATATGACTTCAAGCCCTGCAAAATAAACCCAGGCAGGGCTGGGAGCTGCTGCCTTGCACAGGAAGGTGGGAGCATCCCTACTGGTGCAGGGATAGAGGAGAGGGGAGTTCTCACACCAGTAAATTTTTAATCAAAGGTGACATGAGTGATGTCCCTGGGTTTGCAGAGCTCTTTTATCTCTGCTGAAACACCGCAAGCTGGAAGCATCCCCTATACCTGACCTGTATCATTTATACATCTGTCAGTAGGTAGCAGCCAAGGAGCAAAGTGCTGGTGGGGCCAGGATGGTTTTGAACATCCCTGCTCCCCTCCACACTCTGTACTCCCACCACAGTTCTGCCCCGGCCGGCTCTTCACCCTCTGCACCCCATGACCAATTTCCTCTCTTCTTATTTTGAATCAATGGCTCTGATACTGTTTGCCTGGCTGGGAAGCCAGGAAGGGAATGAAGTGTGAGAAATCAGGACTTTATAACCCATAAAAACATTTGCATTAGCATCTCAGGCTTGAAACATTTTCAAGTTGCTGCATTTGAAAGTTTTCTGCGGTTCTCCTCTTCCCACCGCATACATCCATGTTAAAGTGAATGAGGATATTTCTTGCAGGCAGCAATCCCACCTTGAAAAGGAAAACCCAGATATTTAAAAGCATCCTTAGGTCCTTGGTGGTTTCCCAGACCTTGCATCTCCCCAGGGGGCCTCTGGTCTCGGTGCGTTCATGGTAGTTTGTTCCAGTGATTAATCACTATCCCTGTAAGAAATGTGTGCTTTATTTCCTATTTGAATTAGTTTAGCTTTAACTATTTGTTCTTGCTATGCCTTTCTCCACTAGATTAAATATGTCTTGTATTTTTTTCCTCTTGGAAAGGTCTAATTGAGTCACACCACATTCCTCTTTGGGATAAGCTAGGCGGACTGAGCTCTCCAATTCCTCCACCCCAAGGCATTTTCTCAGCTTCCAGAGGACTTCATGCCACCCAGTTCTGCTCTCTCAGCATTCCCAGCTTTAACTTTTGGTATGAATCCCTAGAAAACTTCTGGGGTGTTGGGGATGGAGCAGTGCCCGGTATGGTGGGATGTACACATGACTCTCCTCTCCCAAGACCTCTTGCTCACCCACTAAACCTGTTTATTTTCTCCCCTAAAATACCTCCTTTCGCCCCCAAAAAAACCCCTTGAACCAAAATAGTTTAGCTCTAAGGTGGAGGCAAAGCCAAAGCTGGTTTTTGCTCCCTTCTTGCAACTCCTTCAGTGGAAGGAAGACCAAAAAATGGCTTCTATTGGATTTGTTTTTCCCCTTTAAAACCAGGGATATTTTTCCTGGAGGAGGCGGATGCACATGCGGGCCAGTGTGCTCTGCTAACGAGTATATAAATAGCTGGGGCTGAGAGCAGGGCACAATAGCTGTCACTCGACCGCAGCAGAATGGGGATGTGAGTGGTAGCAGATGAATTTCCTAAGCAACAAAGATCCTGTTTTCATGCAAATATCTTAGTAATAAAATCCTGGAGAAAAGAAAGACAGATAATGTGTTATATAAGCAGAATTATCTTGGCACAGAATACTTCTTTCAACGGTTTGGGGTTTGGGTGTTTCTTTTTGGAGACATCAGCAGCCTTTCAGCAACTTGATTTGGGCTGCAAGGGGGAGCAGTGGTGACTGATGTGCAGCAGAGAAAGTGCTTTAGTTGCCTACAAAGCGCTGTATGAGTTTAAGACAAGTGGCAGCTAGTGCTGATAAAACTCAGAGAAAGATTCCTTGCAACGATAATGCGGCCTCCCTTCCCCTTAGGATTCCTGAGCACTTTGCAAACATCCATTAATTAAGCCTCAAAGGAGATCCTGTCCCCAGTTTTACAGCCGTGGCGAGACGAAGTATTCTGCTCTAGTGCCATGTCTGGGAGGGCACCGGCATTGGGATGCATCAGAAACAAGAGCTGAACACCACTGCCCTCCCCTCTTAGCCTCTCTAGCTGCTGCAGAGACAGCCAGGAGGAGGAGGAATTAACTTCATGGCTCTTGACCTTGTCAGGATGGTCTGAGACTGATGCCCCATGTCCCTCTTGGGATATTTCCATCTCTGGTGTCACCAAAAAGCTCCAGCGTGGAGAACACTGTTCCCTGTTCATTCTCCCACAGATACAGAGCCATCCCCAGGCAGTTCTCTACTATTTCTTCTCTTTTATTGTTAATTTTTTTTAAGCTTTTAGGCAGTTTTGAGAGGTCTGCAACAAAACAGCCTCATTTATAAATGCACAGTCGATACCCTGAGTTTGTACCTTGAGCAGAGTGGGCTGTGACCTGCTCTGCATGAGTGTGCAATCATCTCTGCAAATGGATTAACCATGGGGGAAGAAGAGGGAATTTCTGGAAACCAAGAATGCCAGTCAATGCTGATGAAGAGGCCAGCCACAGAAAGTGAGGGCACCTGAGAGATGGGTGCCCTCATTTGCAGACCTAATTAAACACATACCCAGTGCCTTGGCATATCCATACCTTGTGCCATCTGTCTATATTTATGGCAAAGTACTTGGTTTTCCTCTGTTGCTCCCCTCATCCTGACACATGTTACAGTAACTTGCCTAAGCCTGTGATGATAATTTAATGTAAAACCTGATGGAGATCATGGCTTTCAAATAGAGCACAGCGTAAGTCCAAAATTCAGGTCCAAACCACCCTGAATTTCAAACCCTGGACAGGTTTGAAATGCAAACCTATTTACAGACCCAAAGCCCAGGCCCTTTTGATTTTGAAATCTGACAGTTGGAAGCTGGACCTGTTTTTTGAATGTTGAGTGTTCAAATGAAATTCAGCTGAAAGCGCAGACCTTGCTTGAATTTGAACCTTCCCTGAGCCCCAAGGAGCTGGGCAGCTAAAAGCACTTGGTCCTTCCTCCTGCTGTTTACGCTTTCAGAGGGGTGTCACCCTCCATTCCTTGTTTTGGCTGTAATTGAGCTCTAGAAATTCAGGCTTTGCAGATATTTCGCTGTTCCTTGGCTCTCCCTCACATCCCCAGCTCCTGCACCATTCCAACCAGTAATTGAACCACTCATGCTCTCTCTGAAGGACTCAAAGGGGAGCTTTCAGCTTGCTTGCTTTTGTTGGTCCCCTGGTTACTAGTGCGCTTGGCTCCAGTGTTTCTTAAAGCCCACAGGAACTTTATGCAGCTAAAAGGTCTCTTGTGTTATCCTTAAAAATGTGTGTTTCCATCCCACCACCTCCCTGAGCACGGGAGCCTCACAGCAGCTGCTGATTGGGAGGATGAATTTGGTCTGTCTGATGGGAGATGGGTTAATTTTTCCTTTCTAATGAATGACATCTGGGGGCAGAACTGATTATTTTCTTCCTCATTGCTGGTGTCCTTGCATGTCTGTGTCAGGTTCAGGTGCAGAGCTGATGGTGTGTCTGTCTGCAGGTCGAGACTCCTCCTTGTTTCACTTTTAGTGGAAATTATCCAGTTGCTGCAGTTGTGCAGCCTATTGTGCACCAAATGCCCTTCACCTGCTCATGGACGGGCATCAGCTGGGCATGGACACTTTTTGGGGGGAAGACAGGGCAGGTCCATCAAGGGATGGGATTCACAGGGAGGCATCAACTCTCTCCCCCTCCTACTCCTCTCTTACCCCACCAGCAGCCCCTTTCCCAAGCACTAGATCTGCAAAGTAAACCCCAGCGAGAGCACTTTCCAAGGGCTGCCGGCTATGACAGATGTTATTTTATGGAACACGGCACCAGAGATGTGAAATACATAGTTCATAAATGTCAGGAGGAAGGAAGCAATATCCTGGATTGAGGTCGTTTGATTTCTTTTTTTTTTCCCCCTCTCTTGTGAAAGCATCTTTCCAAGTAAACAGCAATCCAGGTCTGGGAGTGAAGAGCAGTTTGCCTTGGAGGAGGCTCCGGCATTTGGGGGAAGCTGTGTGTGCAGTTCATCTGAATATGAAGAAGATTTATTCTTTCTTTCCCAACCTCATTGCAACATCTGTCTGAGAAACTCAATGTCAGGAGATAAGGCTGAGGCCTTCCTTAATTGAGGTCTGCAGGGAGGGAATTGCAATTGTGCATCTGTAGGAAGAGAATACGTGTGTGTGTGTCTGTATCTATATATATGCATGTGCATATGGAACTGCAATGAATTAGGCCCTTAGCTGGTAACAAACTAGCAGGGTTTCCAAAACGCCTGATGATTAATCCTGATTTTCACTCCTCTGGGTACTCTCGTGGTCCGTGTTAATGCTCAGCTGCCTAATATCCACCCCTCCGAGCCCTGAACCTCAGCAGCATCCCGTGGTAATGATGTCTCTGATCAAACTCCTCCTGCCCTCAGCCTCAGGGTGGGTTCAAGAACTGGAGCTGACAAATTCCCCTCTCTGAAGTCCTTAGTTTTTAGTACAAGTGTGTCAGAAAGCGTTACTGAAGTGCTGCAGCCTTGGCAGGGCGCTGGGGAGGGCAGGGGGACAGCCTGATGTCACTCACATCTGCCTGCCTGTTGCTGCCTGTCTCATCATCTGCCCAGTGAAATGCATTTTTCCACCCAGGCATGGCTTGGAAGCCAATGGATGCGGCATTTAAAGCTAATTCCCAGCGACTGGCCTCCCCCAGGCTCCTGCAGCTCCCTGCGCTGTCGCATCTGTTCAGGTGGGGCTGGCCATCAGCATCCGAGCACAACATCCCGGGATGAGGATATGGGATCATATCTGGGCTTTTTACTTCATCTCTACCAGGAAGAAACCATCCTGTTGGTCTTGGAAGACGCTGCAGCCCAGAGATTTGGGGGTGTCACAGTGCAAACCGTTAAATTTATATTTCAAAGGAGGGATGAGAAAAATCTTGAATTTCCTTGTGTTCTCGCAGCAAAGCTGCTTTTGGCTGGAAAATAGGCCAATTTCCACCTTATCTAATGCCTCCAGCTGTGATGTGAAAAGCTCAGAGGAAAACCAGCATCTCTCATGTTATCTCTTAACTGCAAAGTTTAATTATCCTCAGCTGTTCTGCTGAAATGTGGCCATGCCCAGGCTGCACTGAACAGGGTAGAGTGGCATGAGCAGGGGCTGGGATGACTCTGGGATGACTCTGGGACCTTGGATATGCCAATGGCAAGGCAACAATACCTGAATTTTGCTGCTTGAATGGAGCAGGCAGGAGTATTCTCCCTTCTCTTTCCATCAGCTCGGAGCTTCTGTGATGAGGAGCATGAATTTCCTCTCTTCTTGTTCCCCAGACTCCGTGTGTGTTGTGCCCACATGCACAGAAATCTGTGTAGGATCTGTATGTAGCTGAGATGTCCATCAATTATTTATAGAAGGAATATATTCATTTTGTTCTTGATTTATTCACCATTAGCTTCATGGTAAACAGAAGAAGAGGAAAAAAGGGAAATGTACAGATGTGGATGGAGATATTGAATAACTCCACAAAAATAAATCCACTAAAGAAGGGGCAAATGTTAGAGAGTGTGGTAGGGACGAGATGAGAGTTAGAAGAAATAAACAGCTTTAATCTGAGCAGGGCTTAAATACACTTTCAAATGTCAGCTCCTTAATAGCTTTTCCTAAGTCTCAGCATGTTAGAAAATATAAATGATGGAGAGATCTTTCTCTCCTTCCCATTAGCCTAACATCAGTAGTTCTGTACATCTACATCTGTGCTCCTTGATTGCAGCTGGCCTCTTAGGTGGATGGATTTGATTGTATTTAATTTATTAATTTCTCTTTGGGTGAGACTTTTTTCTTCCTCCTCCTTTCCCCAAACTCCTCTTATTTCCCTTTATGATTCAACAAAAAATTGAATTCTTGCAGCTGATGCATTTGTAAGATCTGGGAAGAAATGTGATGTCTTCAACAATCCATTCTGCTTTGGTGATATGTGATATTTCATCAATGAAATATTTAATGTGAACAATAATAGAGGAAGATGGAGGAATTTTATTTCCGGATTTCAATTTAGCCAACCCCTCTGCCTGGAGGGTTTTGCCCAGCCTGAAAAAAGAGGGCAGTGCCCTTGGAGCTTGTGAGACCTGCTTGTACCTTGTGAGGATGGGGATGAAAGGACTGTAAAGACCCTGGTACAGGCAGGGAAAAGCTTTGTAGGGTCATTTGGTGTCTGCTATCCTGCTGCTGTTGATGATATAAATCTCTTTTCCCTTCTTCCCTCTGCACCACATCTGCTATAGCGGTGTTGTCTTTTTTTGTTTTTCTTTCTTTTCATCCTTGCAGACCAGTATTTCCTTCCTGGGTTTGTAGCATTTTTTGTGTATTTGTCAAGGACATCACTGTTTAGGAAAAAAAACCCCACGCCCGCCAAACCCCAAATACACAACACTTGAAAGATCAAGATCTCTGTCATCTAAAGGAGTAAACTAATAGTGTGATTGCAAAAAGCCCCCGTGAGGATCCTATCTGTCATATCGCTGTCAGCTTTGTACTAAACATCCATTAAAGAGCATTTACATGACAAACGTGCCATCTCCCCTCCAATCAGGAAGTAACCAAATCCTGCCAGCAAATGGAAGGTGAGTTCTCAGGCATTTTCAAATGCAATGGGATCTTTTCTTCCCACACCTTCCCAGGGGTGAGAGCTGCAAGAACAGAGGCTGAGTCCCATCTTCCTTCCCTGCTCAGCCCCAGCCAGGATCTGGCATCATCTGAGAAGAGCTGATTCTTCTCTTCTTGCTTGTCATACCAGTATACAAGCTGGGAATGAGGGTCCAACCATCCCTATACACCAGTCTTGCTCCTAATCCTCCAAAATGATTTCTTCTCCTTTGGAAAAGTGTTTTGAATCCCGGAGTAAGAAGTCATGTACACGGATGAGAAATGGTGACAGCCTTCACACGAGGAGCCTGCATATTGTGCACGTATAAAGCCAGTATCCCAAGGCTGTGATTGATTGAAATTCTGTCATTTCATTAACAACCAAAACATTGGATTTTCCAAAGCAACAATCATCTATGCTCCAGCTTTACACATCCCTGACAAGGATGCTCTGCAGTGCCAGACTTCACTGAATCTTAATCCCCTTGAAATCAGTTGTTCCAGCCACTCTTAGAGACTCTCTTTGAGGCCCCTTTGAGGCTCTGGCTGGAGACGTTTGCAGCTACCAAGCCCAAGAGTAATGCTCTGAGAGCTTTGTAAAACTAAATTGCATCTTTATATTAATGGGGGTGGGGAAAAGCTCAGCATAAAGCCTTGGAAGGAAAAACCACGGAGGTCCCTGGTAAGTGAGGATCTCTGGTGCACATGGGCCAGCTATGGTGGATTTTAAAGCCCAGTAAAGGGAGCAGAGTCTGGTTCTGGCGTCTGGGAGCTGAAGCCAACCTAGGTGTAGTTGAAATAAAATACATGCTTTTGTCTGGCCTGGTAATTAATCATGGGACCCATTTCCAAAGGTCAGATGCTTGTTTTAAAAACACAGCCTAACTCCATCCGTGAGCTATTCTACTTGAGATGGGAACTAATGGGTGAATTTATATGGCCCTCATTAGGCAAAATGTCAGATTATGTGTGGGAAATAGCACTTTTTGGCCTTAAAAATGACAAACCCATGGAATTCAAAACAATTTACTGAAATTCAATCTGACCCCTTTCAACTTCAGGCACTGCAGCTTGTTGTACCCCCATTTCATGTAGGAAAGGGGTGGGAAAAGTGAGCAGATGAGAAATTCCTGGACCTGAGTGTCAGACCCCACTGTATTGTCACTCGCAGGAGCATGTGGCAGTAAGTGGTGACAGCAAACCCATAAATAGGAGGCAGAACAGCAGCCAGATGCTAAAGGACTTCATGCCAAAAGACAGGAAGATACCAAGACGGCTTGAGAGAGATAAATGTGGGATAACGGCACGCATATCTTCTCAGCACCTGTCTCTCCTTGTGTGAGGGATCAGGGGAGAGGCTCAGGAGTGATGGAACAAATCTTTGCCTGTTATTAATGAACAAAGAGAGCAGAAAATGCTGGCAATGGAGCTTTCTGCATAGAAAAGTAGATGCCTCTGATGAGCTCTTAACACTTAAAGGAGCAGAAATTTCTCCCCAGAGCCTGGGAGTTTCAAATGAGCTCCTAGTACTACAATGGCACAGAAGTTGGGTTTTTGGGTAGGTTTAATATCAGCCTTATATGAGCCTTGTCATTGTGTGAGACTCCATGCAAACACTCTGCAAAAGACACTTGCTTTCCTAATGTGCTGATGGGGTGATGTGCTCACTGATGGGGTGAGCAGCAGCATCGGGAAAGCCAAGTGACATGACCGGGATCCTCAGCTCCTCTGTAGCAAGGCTGGGCTGAAAATCCAGCTTTCCAGGGTCCAGTTTTAGCAATATCCTGTTGCTCAAGGCCACTCGAGTTTGGTGTTCACAGGTGGTTTATATATACAGAAAAAAAGCAAGGAAAAATAGAGCATCGGCTTCTGCCTGTTGTTCCCAGTCAGGGCTGGAAGCAGCTGCTCACACACGTGTGTGCTGCTCACCACCAAACCACCCAACTCCAAACCCCCTTCACGTGCAGTGCTCCAAGACACAGTGAGCTGGAAAGCTGGGAGTCATTTAGCAGAATAAATCAGCCTCTAACTACAGCAGTTTCAGCAGTGAAGGAGGTTAATACATGCACTGCAGCCAGCCATGGGAGCAAGGTATTTGCAATATAACATTGAAAGATCCCAGTCCACCTCTTCCTTCCCAATAGCCCAGGGAGAAGTTTGCCTCTTGCTAACAAATACTGTGTCTTTATATAGCACACAAATTATTCCAAATGGCTTTTGTGGAGTCATGATGACATATGTTGAAACATATTTCCAAGATGATGGGAGACTGCAGGGGAAATGTGCAGGAAGCTCTTCCCCAGAGGAGATGCTCTTAAACTTGCTGTGAAAAATCTGCTTTGAACATGTGCAGCTCAGAGCATTTGACTGTATAAATCAGGGTAATTCCAGGGGCAAATCCAGCCCCAGCAAATCCCAGGGAGCTTTGCCCACCTCCCTCACTTGTGGAGCCACTCAGGTTTGTACCAACCTTGGAAACGGACCCACCATGTGCAAGATAATATTTCTAGGTTTAGAGGAAAAGATGAATTTTGTCTTTTAACTAGTAAATTAGGCTTGAAAAACAAGTGCCCTCCACTTTTACCATTGTAATTCTTGAGATTCATTAACTCCTTTGGTGAACAGAGGTTATAATATAGTTTCTCCATCAGAGTCCAGGGCTTACATGCAGTTTCTTTCTTTCCCCCTCCTTGTTTTAAAACACACACCCTCCTCCAAAGAGTGCATTTTGAAGCCATCAATCCTAGCTCCTTCATATTCATTAAAATATTTAAAGATGGCCTCCTCTCTTCCAGGGACTGAGCATTAAACTCCCTTTCCTGGAAAAAAACAGTGTGAAAATCATTCGAGCAAGTTTCCCTGACTCACATGTTGTGTGGAAGACTCAACTTCATCCCACCTGGGACATGTTTACAGCAACATTTCTTAAGGCTGAAAACCAGCTATTAAACCCCAAAAGCCCAGTAAAGAAAGGAAACGAGCTGGGTTGCTCTCCCTGCTGCGAGCTCTGGAGTCAGGAGTTACATTGTGGAAAATGGGGAATTACTTCCAGCAGCTCATTGCTTCGTAAACTCATGGTGTACATCAGATCTCCTGAGACTCTCAGTCCTTGGGGCTGGTTGATGCACATCCTACATCACTTCTCCTGCTGTAAGATCTTCCCTCTGTGCAGCAGCTGACATTATTCTAAGTGTCTCTCCAACAGGGACCGGGAGTGAGAGTGTTGGGAGCTGTCAGTGCTGCTCTCCAGAGCAATTTGTCTGTATCAGGTGGCTGTAGGGCCAGGCAATCTCTTGCTGACACAGTTATTGGGGTGTTAGGAGAGGGGAACAACTCCCAGTCCAGTGCCAAGGCATCCCTTTCTCACCCTGGGGGGTCCTTTCTCCACCAGACCCTCTGAGGCTGCTGCTTCATCTTTAATAATTAAACCCTCTCTAAGCACCTTCCCCAGAGCCACGGGGTTTTCTGTTGGGAACTCTCAGCTGAGTTTGGCTTAGGGATGTCTTGCTTGTTTTGTCTTGTTTCCCTGCACTTGCTCATTTTTAACCTGATGGACAGATTTTGCGATGGTATATGTCTTGGCCAGAGTGAGAAGGGGACAAGACATGGGATAAAGCTGGTCAGGGCAGAGAGACTGCTGGCTTTTTACAACAGATCAATGTGTTTTTTTCCTACAGTAACACAATTAAAGTGTTTCTTTCTGCATCTTTCCAAGAGAGGCAGCCCCAGCCAGAGATTAGCCTAAATTTCCTTAGTCCCAGCTTCAGCAGAAGTATTTAAGGAAATGCTTAAATCTGCAGGGTAATGGGGGATGCTGTGATATTGCAGTCAGCAGCAGTTCCCTGTTTGTATCGGGTCTTTTTGGCACACCAGGATGTTCATGTACCACATTTGGCATCAGATTTTCTTCACTGCACATACTCAGGAGAAAACCCATCATTTCTGTGTGCGTATAATCAGAGAAACTCTACTCTGATTAACGAAGAGTATCCTTAGGGAAGGGAAAAAAAAGAAAGAAGAAAACAAACAGAAATTGGACCCAAGATCTTTCCACATAGTGCTCAAGGCAAACAAATAAAGGATGATAGATAAATAAATAGAGGAGAGGAAATTGTGCTCTTCTCTCCTCTAACAGTACCACAAAAGGCCCATCTCTCTGGTTTCCTGGTAATTACCAGCCTCTCTGTCAGTGGGTTACCTTATATTAATTAATATTATTTATTGCTGTTGGCAGAGTGACTGCTACAGTAAATCAAGCAATTAGCAGCCTCGCATATTGCACTCAGAAGAGAAGTAACCAGGTGCCAGAAAGGATTTACTTTCTGCTTCATATTTTATTCATGGGCTCGCCATTGAACGTTGCATTTCTCCATCGCAGCCACCGTCGGGGTGGAGGACAGGAGCTGCTGGCAGTTTATAGGCATCAGATAATCCCAAGGCAGGGTTGGAGGGGATGGATGGGCTTCTCAGCATCTCCTTCAGCGTTGGTGTCCCCGGCCTGGCTAAGGAAAGGGACACCATAGCACAGGGGAGAGGGTTTTCTCTCTAAGGAGGAGAAAATATTTACCAGATTTTCTACTGGTACTTATGAAATTTAAGTTGAATTGCAAAAAGTTGCAATAAATAAGAAGCAAAAACTGGCTGGCAAATAGAAAAAGCAACTCTGGGCAGCACTGTAAGTGGCTAAAACTCCTTCTGCTTGTAGGAGTTGGCCACAGGTTGTTATTTCCAAACTGATGCTGTGGTGATGGGGGACACCTTGGGTACTCCGCAGCCTGGTGAGCATTCACCCTGTATCTCTGTCTTCTTGCTGAGTGAGGGTTTGATCCTTCAAAGAGTTTTGCCATCTGCCAGTTCCAATTTAATTATTTGGTGAGAAATAAAATGTGAAGAAAAGACAGGGGGGGAAAGCCCATGTGGGCATCCAAGGGAGACACTTGGCTTCTTAAAACAAGGCGATCACAGTGTGTTGCTAATTACAGGGAAAAATACAGCAATCCCTGGAGGAGATGGCACAAAACCCACAAAATGAGTATGAAACATTTTCTGGTTTTCATAACTGTTCTTTTTTTCCTTTTCTTTTTCTTTGCTGTCATTTGAAAATCTTCTCTGTATTTTGTCTTCCATCTGTTTTGGCCTCCAGCTGTGCAGAAGCAGGACACAACAGCAACAACCTGCACTGCTCTTATCAGGGGATCCCGTAACTTTTGCAAAGAGCTTTGAACCACGGTTGTGTGTGATTGTCGGGGACTGGGAGCACTGTCAGAGTTTGCCTGTAGCTCGGTTGTGTTGGGGTGTTGTTCAGAGATATCTGATGCGATGCTTAGCTGGGGGAGGGCAGGAGGTTGTTCTCTAAATACCAAATAATGGATATGTTTTGTCAGCTACTGAAATGAAAATATCACAGAATCCCAGACTGGTTTGGGTTGGAAGGGAGCTTAAAGCTCATCCAGTTCCAATCCCTGGCCACTGGCAGGGACACCTTCCACTAGAGCAGGTTGCTCCAAGCCCTGCCCAACCTGGCCTTGAACACTGCCAGGGGTGGGGCAGCCACAGCTTCTCTGGGCATCCTGTGCCAGTGTCTCATATCTTGGCATAGTTCTATGTTTCCCTTCTATTTCTTTTCAATGTGCAGAATTGTAAATGAAACAGAAATTTCCCATGCAAGAGGGAATTCTCTATGTGGGGATTCTGGTGGAGAATGATCTCTGCAAGCCTGGGCACTCTTGTCCCCACCACCTATCACTCTTCAGGGACTGATCCTCGGCGCGCTGCTGAAGCTTTGTGTTGGGTTCAGCCAGGTGCTCTTCTTCCATGTTCTCTGTCACAGCTCTAACCAGGCTCTCACTGCCTTGTCCTTCTCCTCCACTGAGAACTTCTCCACTGTCCACCTCCATCATGGTTTTACTGCTGGTCTGTGTCTTCCCAGCCACTCTGTCTGTCTCCATCAGTGTCGAGCATCCCTGCTCAGCCGGTGGATATCAATGCTGGACCTTGAGGGTCTCAAGGTTGTGATGGAAAAAGCCCAGAGGTTAAAATCTTTTGTTACTTGAACAGTTTCCTAAATACTTCTCGAAGTCCTGTAATGAAAGGAGTGGTTTTCTTTGGCTTCCTTCCCAGACCTACCCAAACAGAAGGCTGCTGACCTAAGGCTGTTAAACACTTTGATGTATGGCTGTGTCTTTTTAAGTAGAAGATCCATATTCTTGAGCTAAGCTGCCATGACACAAGGACATTATGAACTCTCTGAACCAACTGAATCCTACAAATGAGCCATTAGTTGGCTGTACAGCACATTGGCTTCCCTGTGCTGGAGGGGGCTCCCATTAAATAAGATAATCATTGGTGTCCACATGCCTTCCAGGCTGCGATGTGTTAATTTTAATGCAATTTGTCTTTCCCCCTCCTACCCGCCTTCTCTTAAACATAGTGGTCAGAAATCCCCTACGCCGCTGTTGGTTTATGCTACTCCATGAGCAGTGAATTTCTTGCCATGGGAAGAACCAGGCACCTCCTCCTCTGATTGCCAGGGAGGACACAAGGAAAATCCCACTGTTACACCAGCATCCATCACAACCTGATTTCTATTACCTCTCCTGATATATACTCTGTCCCGCTCCTAAGCCAGCCAGCGGTAACTGTGCCTGATACATCTAATTAAGGATCAAAACTGTATCGAGGAGGTGTGTTGGGATCCTTTTAAGCTCCTGAGCATCGTGCAAGCTCCCCAAATAAGTGACAGTGTCCTGCTTAGCCTGTAACCTCACATAGTGCTGGTGAGGCTGTGCTCTGATAAGCTGGTTTGAAAAGCAGCATTTCCAACGTGTTGTCTGGGTAAAATGAGCACTAGAGAGTCTTAGATTAAAAAAAACGGGAGTAAAAGAGAAAAACCTGAATAAAGGCAAGGCGTAAAAAGGAAAGATTTCATTTTAAGAAGTAAAATCTCCATGCCCATTATAGAGTAAGTGGCCAGAGGGTATTTATACCCCTATGTTTCAGAGGAGTTTCTTGCTTCTCTGACACACTCCACTCCTTGCTCCTAATGTTTGTGCTCCCTTGATGGATCTAATCTGCCTCGCAGCATTGTCTGTGTGCAGATGTGCAAACTGGAGGTCGTGATTGCAGGGAAGGGAAACGTGTGGGTAATTTATTGTGTAGGAAGAAGGGGAAGAAGGAGCCAAACTCCTGAGAGTCGCGTGTGTAATTGCAGTTTAACCTCCTCTGGAGCCTCCTTCAAGGAAACCCAGGTCATTTGGAAATGGAAGCAAAATATTTGCTCTAGATGATGAGTCTTTAACGGCGTGTCGTGGCAGTGTTAGTGATGGGAGCAGAACAAGGAGGGGGTCCTCTGTCTGTACAGATCAAGGCACAGACAATAAGTATTCACAAGATATTAGTCCACTGCTCTTTCGATGATTTGCTTTCCACCCAAGAGGAAAACTTTATGCCGACGTTTTCTTTTGACTTAGAGGCTATCGGAGGTATCTAGTCCTCTGCTGCAGCCCACTGGGATTGGTGATGGAGCTGCCCAGGGTGGATCTGCTCAGAAAAGGCTTTTTCAAATAAGCTGGCAAGATATCTTCTGGGTTTTTTTTGAAATCTGAATGAACTTGTAATGGTTTTTCTTCATTAAAAATTGAAGAAAAATAGTTGGATACTCCTGGGTGATATTTGCCCAAATCTATTTATGTACCTTGTGAATAGCGGATGGGGCAAACTGGCCCAGTGTTTGTGGCTGAGGAGGCTTTGGGATGCTCTTGCTCTCCGGGTCTGGTCCAGCCAGCTCTGAAATCAAGAGACAGCTTCCATCAGGGAGAAGAAACTGCCTTGGTTATTACAGACCAGAGTCAAGCTTGGCCAACCTGCTGAAACCCAAACCAGGATATTTTAGCTGGAACGTAAGGAAAACTCGTGACAGGCAGACAATTTGCCTTGATTTCATTCTGATTTATTTGTTGCTGGGATTCCTAACAAAGATAAGCTTACACAGCAATTAAATTATATTTAATTTGATTAGATTAGAGCTGAGGGAAGGCACTCTTCTTCCTCTACAACAGAAGGAAAAGAGAAATGAAACCTTTCAAGAAAAAACAATGGCTTGGGCTTGGAAATGCAAAAAACCGCCCAAATTTATCTAGATGAACCAAGGGAGATGTAATGAACTTCAATCGAGCAGGAAGCCTTGAAAGAGAATCAAAAGTTTGGGGGATTCATCATTGGGAGGGCATAATTGCAACATGTATATTGATTTTACAGAGTTAAGAAAACAAATGTTTGTAGACATTTGACTTAGTTTATTACATTTATTTCCCTACAGAGTCGATGTTTCTCCATTAGAAAAAAAAAAACCACCTAAAACCCAACCCCTGATGTTCTTAAATGCATTGTTTTTTCAGGGATGCTCATTAAGTTGTTGCCTGATGCCACTGGCTCTAGCTTTTTGCAAATTGGTTTGTCTGGAAGAAGGTTACACTTTTCAGGCAGCTTATGAAGCATCCTTTCTTTTTCCCCTCCTTAATTGTTTGATGAATAAACCCCTTTGCCTTAAACACTTGCTAAAGCCCAGGGCATGGGTCAGCCCTTCCTTGGTGCAGTGGGGATGCTCAAGCCCCTCATGCACGCTGATGCTGATAACCACCCACTGAATTTATACGCTCCTAAAACCCTCCGTCCTGCACCTTTTCCATGGGATAAAGAGAGAAATGGAGAGAGCAACAGGGAAACAATTTGCTGGAGGACCTCATCCTCACCATCCCACCTCCCAGGGTCAACACAAAGCAGTGACAGAGAAAACCTTATTTAAGAGCGATGTCTTTGGCCGTGTACATTATTCGATATTCATCCTGCACCCTCCAAAGTCATGGAATCATGGAATGGCTTGGGTTGGAAGGGACCTTAAAGATCATCTGGTTCCAAGCCCCTGGTAGGTTTTCAGGGCTCACTAATCCCATGGCTTAATCACAGCTCAGACACCGCTGTCTGTGTCAAACACCACTTCCAGGTCTGATTGGAATTTAAGTTCTGATTTCTCTTAGAGCATAATCAGGCCTGAATGGGGAGATTTTTACAGTGACAATTAAAGTAATGAAAGTGAACTTTAAATGACATTCAAACACTGTCACCTACTACCAGCTCCACGCTCCCCTCTGCATTCTGGGAACTGCAATTTTAAGCATCATTCACTGCAGGGTGATTACAGCTGCAGCTATTCAGTGAGTTGAGCTGAAGTACTGCAGCAGCCTGACAGGAAGCATTTTCAGGTGTCAGGACCTGCCACTGCACCTCATTTCCAGGAAAGCTCAATATTTTGAGTGTGTGATGGGGGCTGAATGCTTACAAAAAACTGGAACAGACTGTGGATTAATTTTCTCTATGTGGCATTTACAAATTGTAATGAATTCATATTGTTTGTGGCGTATAATAGTAAGGGGCTTATTGATTTACAGATCATTATTTGACTATACATTCAGATGACAGCAGCCAGTGGAATTACTTCTGTGGCCAGGGGCTGATCCCAAGCCTCATGTTATCTGTTCTGTTCAGATCTGGATCTGGATAAACCAAAGCCTGGCATGAATGAGGTTGAGGGTAGCGAGAAGCAGGATGCTCTGTCACACAGGGTTTGCGCCTCATCCAGGTGAATTGGTTATGAATTCCCATCCTTCCTTCTTGTTTCTGGCAGGGAATTACCTGCTCCCTGGCCAAATCCCTTTCCTCAGCCCAGCAAACGTGACTGATCAGGCACAGAAAAGCTCCCTCCTGGGCTTGTCAGCTCCTTTGATGAATTAAAAGGGTTCAAGGGAATCGCTGAAGCGGTGCTTGTACTTCAGTGCAGGCAAATAAGTACCAGGTGAGTTCTGGAGAAAGGGGGTATTGAAAGCTACAACTCCTAAAGACATGCACAGAGCAGGTTGTGGGCTGCAGAGAGTCTGAGTTGTCAGGCTGAGGGAAGCCTTCCGCACCTGAGATGGCTTTTGCCCCTGTCCCAGCCTATTCCTGTTCCAGACAGGGATATGCTTTTCCAAAGCAGCTGCATTAGGTTCGGGCTCAGGTTTGGCCATGCCCTCCGTGAAATCAGCTTCCAGACTGTTGCTCTCAGTCCTATATTTTGTTTGGGGAAAGGAAACTAAATTCTATCATCGCTCCAGACCTTGCAGTGATGCAAAGATTATTTTTCCTCTGCCTCCTTCAGATCCTTCTGTTCCCCCATGATGTCGGTGTGTGCACCTCTGATAAGGTTTGGAGCAGCTTTCCCAAGCCAAGGAGCTGCTCCAGGAGACCTCTGCCCTGCTCTGCTCAGCAGGAGTATGGGGGGATTGCAGGGTGCTGGCTGCAGGGCAAACACAAATCCTGACCCCGCCTTGGTGCACACAGGAAGCTTGGCAGCATGGTACAACCCTGCCTGGTGCCCTTGGAAAGCTCAGCTGTAAAACCTATAGCTCATGGGCTGGGTTGATTCTGTGATGTGAGATATGATATGATATGATACAATACACGGACATGATGTTGCTGGTTATAGCCCTGCAATCTGTGGCCTCCAGTGGGGTCAGTCCTCTGCCATATATCCATAGCAGAAACCTCTAGTCCAGTGATGCTGCTTATTGCAGAGTATTCCTGTTGTGAGAGAGCACAGGAGGCTCACATGGCTGATGTACATATGGAAAGAGAGCCAGGGGCTGCCTTGGAGACACAGCATTCCCAGGGCTGGGAGTGCAGCAAGAGGCAGCCAGGGCAGAGGGATGTGGGAGCTGAGTATGAGTTGCAAATAGGCGAGAGTAAAGGGCAGAGGGTGTTGCAACACCTTAACCCACATCCCACAGGCAGCTCACAGCAGAAGCAGGAAACAAACCCAAGATCTTTAATGCTGCAAGAGTGATTTAGCTGCAGCTCCAGTTTTTCCGAGGTGCTTACGCACGGGATGCGCGTTGCTGAACTCGTACCATGTTTTCTCCCTGAGTGCCCCTGCCCTCTTCCCCAGCCAGAGGAGCTGCTGCTGGCTTTATCTTCTGCTCAGCAGGAGAGGTGTTAGCTAGAAAAAGCTGCCGGCTGCGAGGCAGAAGCCTGTCTTTGGTCCCTGCAAACCTTCCGTCAATCGGCTGTTTGGAGATGATAAAGCTTTTGCTCAGATGCTTCCAGCATGTTTGTGTTTTGGTCTGGGAGCTGTAAGGGTGTGAAAGCCCTGGTGCTGCCAGCTGCAGCCATCTTCGAGGCATTTGCAAACATCACACATTGCTGGGGGGGAGCTGCGAAAGCCAAAGGGCTCTGCAGGGCTCCAAATCCGTACAGCTCTGCTGGGGCAGTGGGTTTGTCCCCTCTCTGGCTGCAGCTGATGGGGACACATGCTCTGAATCAACCCTGCATTAAAATTTCTCCCCCAGCCCTGCTTTGCACCTTGGATTCAGGGGGTTGCGCCATGCTGAAGGACAACATGCTGTTCTGCTCATTTGTTTCCTGATAATCTCTGCTGATCTCCAAGCCTTCCTTTCCCCAGCTTCAACTGCTGCCTGCTAATTCCCATCCAGATTAAGTGGGGCTCTTGGCTGCTCAGTGCACAGGCACAGCTTTTAAGCAGTTAGCCCAAAGAGCAGGCACTTGATGGGTGAGCAAGGATTCTTGAGAAATTACAGGGGATGCTGCTTGCTGGGTGACAGGGATGGAAACATCCTTTGTTGCCATGGGGAAAGGACAGCATCACATCCCAGCTGGCAAAGTCACTCCTGAGACATTACCATAAGGGGCAGAGGAATCAACTGTGGTTCTTCACAAGACTCACTTGCACGAGTCCTGGCCTGGGACCCTCCAAAACGAGGACGCAGGGACCTTGGGATGAAATGTGTAGAGGTGTGTTAGTGCAGAAGGGTTGGTAATGGCAAACACAGGGAATGCTGCATGTCTTGGGGAAGGAAAGCAAAGATGAAGGATGAAAAAACAATCTATTAGCATCAAAAATCAAGACAGCACAATTGCTCTGGTGTCCTATCTGCAACCGAGGCAGCTTTGCAGCTTTTCACTTGTAATTACCCACAGATAATAAGCGAATACAATAGTGAAGGATATTAGAATAATTTACTGTTCATCAAAGAAAAAAGATTGGAATCATTTGCCTTCAGTGCATCCATTTCTGTAACGAGGATCCTACCCAAGAGACCTTCTGATCAGCCCCTCCTGACAACTCTTGCTAAAACTCTGTTACAGCTATTAGCAACCAAGTTATTAGCTGGTAATTAACACTGTAATTAACTTGAAGTGACTTCAGCAATCAACACCGAGATCTAACGTGAACATGTCGTTAAATCAAATGCCATTAATGTGTGGAAAGATCTCTCCACCGTGGCTGAGATGACAACAACCCACAGTTACAACACAGCTGGGCTGCTGGCATTGGAGCGTCTTGCAGGGAGCAGATGGCAACAAGCGGGATGCGGTGGATGCAAGCAGAGGAGCTGCCTTCTTCTCCCTGCCTAACCAGGTCAGCTAAAACCCAACACAGGCTCAGCCATCATATTCTGCATAGGCTTCCCTGAGCATCCTGTGTTTGCTAACTTCTCAGCCCTTCTGAATGCTAACTTCAATGCAACCCTGTGACTCATGATGAGTTTTCGAACCAAAAAAGCATCACCTTTAAATTCCTTGCAGGAAGCATTGAATTCATTTCTTCTTTTCCTTCTTTTTTTTAACAAAGATATTGTCACCTTGTGATCTCCAGGCCAATTTTGTCTCCCGTCTGCCTTGCAGCACAACCAGACACTCCAGCTCAAGTGGCTTTTATCCCCCCCAGCCTCTCTCCTCCTCTCTCTGTCCCCTTCCCTCTCCTCCCACTCTCTCCCCAACGTGCTTAAAAAACATACAATTGAGTCACATTAATACACCCAGCTCTTCTTGTGAGAGTTATTCTGCCTCATCATGGATACAGAGGGAGAGGGAAAAGACTTGGCATTTAATAAAGCTATCCTCAAGGACACCAAGGCAGCTATTCAGGAATGATCAAATGACAGGTTTGAATATCAAACAGCAGCCCTGACAGCCAGGGAATCGGAGATCTCTGCCGTACACCTGATATCCTAATCTGAAATGAAAATCTTGGGGGAGGCACAACCTTTTCAAAGGGTGGTAGGTTTTTCTCTTAAAATAAAAGGGAACTTTTCCTTTTGCCTTCAGAAGTTTAACCAAAGTGCATCCATTCAGTGAAATCATTTATCTCCAGTGGCAATCATCTGAAATATGTCCCATTATCAAGCTGCCTGCTACCATACATCAGCAAGCACTGCTAGGACACATGGCTGAGGGGGTTTAACATGCCCGTAATTACTTGTCTTTGCAAAATAACCTCAGCTGATGAAGAGGAGGGGCAGGATAGAGAAGCAGCTAAAGCCAGTGAAGACAGAGCAAGCATGCAGAGGGCAGAGAGCAGCTGGGAAAGGCTTTTCCAGATTTCCATGGCTTGGTCCCATGCCAGCACACAAGACAGCATCACCCCAAGGCATTCCTTCTTCTCCTCCAGCCTTAGATTCTGCAAAATTCTACCTTGAACCCATGGCCAAGCAGCCATGGGGCAGCAGCACCTACATGGACTGGTGTGATGTCCACGTGCAGCTGATGGATTCAACACTTCCAGCTATGGAGTCCTATTTTTGTAAATCACCTTCCAGCTGAGGGGTGGCCGTGCCCACCAGCCTCTGTGGGCTTTGTGGGAGAGAAGAGTCCAAGCACTCAAACCAGGGCAGCAGATACCCGGCTGTGAACAGAGACAGACATGCAAGTGATGGCAACCTTTCTCATTTTATAAAACATGTAAGCAGGACTGTCTCTCTATACCTTATATGTATATTCCTTGATCTATAACTTAATAAAACTTTATGGACCTAGGATAAGGAATCCACACTGCATAGTTGAACTGGGATTGAAATATGGTCCAATTAAGCCTGTAACAGGGCTGGCTTTACTTTGAATGTCCTCCAACTTGAAATGAAATCTTCACCAAAGGAGATAAATCAGCCAACATAAACCACAGCCCTGGTTTTGCACCGCTCTCAAATGAGCAGGGATCAGCCGGCCCAGGATTTTTTTGGAGGAAGACTGATTGCTACCAGGATACATCCACTCAGGAAGTTTGAAGGTTTGGAGTCTTGTCTCTATCATTAAGTGTTCAAGGCCAGTATGCCCAGAGAAGCTGTGGCTGCCCCATCCCTGGCAGTGTTCAAGGCCAGTCTGGACGGGGCTTGAAGCAACCTGCTCTAGTGGAAGGTGTCCCTGCCTGCGGCAGAGGGTTGGAACCAGATGAGCCTTAAGGTCCCTCCCAACCCAAACCATTCTCAGATTCAGCTCCGGCAGCTCTTCCCCAGCTTCTCCTGCGCTGGCTCTGCCCCAGAACTGCGCTTATCCCTGCAGAAAGAAAACAAACCAGCAAATTGTTTTGCCGTCATGTTCCCACAGCTGCAATTAGCACATTCATGCATTAGTTTTATTTCCCCTCATTCAGTGTCCTTTTTTTTTCTCTTCAGCCACTGCTTCAAGAGAAGGAGATTATTTTTAATTACAGTTTTACACTCAATTAATGAACATCAACAATGTGCTAATGAATGGGACTGTGGCACTAGGACACGATGCGCTTCCACAGCTTTCAAGGGGTTTCTGTAGGCATTATTTATCTCTGGGCTGCCCCTCTGGAGACTTGGAGATGGGAAAGGGCAAAGGCAGCAAACAGCAATGTTATATTCTCCTGGATTCAGGAACAGAAATTGCTCAGTCTGAAATGCCGCAAACATTAACCCTATGTGGTCCCAGGATGGATCTGAGCATCCTGAGGTCACCAAGGTGAGGGTCTGCTGTTGCTAATGGCAATTCCTTTTTCCCCAAATAACTCAATGTTAATGCAAATTTTATCCTGATGTCATTCTGTATAGTTAAGAAAAATACCACTGTTCTAATTTTCTGGTTCATGGTGATATCACACATGGAGTTTCAGACTTTGTTTTTCATCAAAAGCAGCTTTACTCTTCCCCCCCCCCCCCCCCAAATGCAAGAAAAGGAATGGGTTTTCTGCATGTGGAAAAGGTCATTCCATCATAAACCCCTGCCGCCTGACATGCTGTTTTTATTGAGGTGAAAGGCAGAAGTATTGAAATTCTGCCAAGCCAAATGAAAAGAGAAAGCAAGCTCTCCAAAACAAATAGCAACCTTACAAAATCCCAACAAAAACCCTGCACACACATTTCTGCAGTGATAAGACAGTGGGTTTCAGAAACCGCATGGTTCAGGCCAGCACAATCTCTCCCCAAGCCTTCTCCATCATGTCATCTTTGCTGGATTTCCAACCTTCTAGGAGGAAAACTATTTAAATCCTACTGGAAAGCACCCCATGGGCATCCCTCCTGCTGCAAGGACTTTATCCATCCTTCTTCCTGGCTTTTCCTCCTTTAATTCTCCTTAGAAACCTTAGAAAGTTCCTCTTTAGCTTGTGGTTTTCAAGGGGTGTTTGCAGCCTTGTCCCCACAGTTAAGTGTTCAAGGCCAGGTTGGGCAGGGCTTGGAGCAACCTCGTCTAGTGGAAGGTGTCCCTGCCCATGGCAAGGGGTTGGAACTGGATGAACTTTAAGGTCCCTTCCAACTCAAACCATTCCATGATTCTGTGATTTCTTGCATGACAGGTATAATAATGACAAACCCCACTTGGGCTACAGAGCGCCTGGAGATGTGGGTCTTCTCCCTGCCAGTGTCCCCTGCTGGCCTCCCATCTGCAAACCTTTCAGCACAGGGTTAATCAGCTTCTTATTTAAATGAGGCAAGATCTTTATAACACTGTGGAGAAGTCTGGGAAGCTTTATAAAGCCAGGAGCTATCATAGCTGATCAAACTGTAGAAGTATCTTATCTCCTCTTTCTCTCCTTTCCTTGATCTGAGATCGTATGCATCCATCTACCCATCCCTCTATCTATTTATCTAGCTCCTTAAACCAAAGCACACACGCCAAAAAGAAAAGCTGAGCATTAAAACCACTTTCCCCCTTTTTCTCAACTTTTCTGATATTTTGAGAAATGTAGGTGAGGACTTTTAGTTTTATCTTTGAAAAAAACCCACCATGCTACATTTTGCTGGTAGATTTTTACAGCACATTGGTCCGTTAAGTAGGAGATATGTTGAATTCCTGCAGTCACTGAGCCCCAGCCAGTACCACTGACAGGTTGAACAGGCATCCCGCTCTTCCCCTCCCCCCCGCCCCCAATAATAGGAAAAGAAAATGCAACCCAAAGTAAAAAGCAAATAAAAACTGTATCTGTTTGTCTGCCTCCTGCGGAAGGGCACTATACTCATCCTATCTCCAAGGCTCAATGTGCATATGTCCCCAGCATGATAAGGCTCCTTTGAAACCATTTTCAATCCCCATGCTCCATCACCATTGGCTGCCTTGTCACCGAAAAATTATCATGAAAGGGAAGGGAAAAAAGAAAACCTAAAAAGATTCTGGGCTGAGTCAAATCTATTTACTCATAATTACCAGAGCATTTTCTCTTCCTTCCATCTCAGAGCGATGTGGATGCCAGCACCGTGCTGGGGTGTGCAACGGAGTCCAGGGTCCCTTTCACCCACTGGGCATGGGGGTAAATAAATAAATCAATCCCTTAATAAATCCAAAGTCATGGATGAGGTGGAGGAATAAAGGGGTTGGGAGTGCTGGGGAGCCTGGTGTGGAAACCTGAGTTGGTGTTAATGCTGCAGTTGTCAGTCACTTGATTATTTATGAGCCTGGAAGCCTTTTATGACGGGAACAGAGTTTGATCCCTCAGCTAGAAAGAAGCCAGCATCTAATGCTGTCTAACCCTTTTCCATTTCATTCAAGAGCAGGCTGAGTTTGCCGACACTTTCTGTTTTCATGTGCAATAATTGCTTAATGGTGACGATTAAGCTTGGCAACACTCTGCAAACTGTCACTCCTCAAGAGCTTGCAATTTTCCCCCAGTTTGGCTGCTTGTGAGATTTACTGCTTGCTTTTTTTTTTCCTCTCCTTGTTTTCTTCCAGCAGCTCAAAGCCAGAGGAATAATTTGGTTGCAGGTTTGGAATAGGATTGGGTGACCTAGGTCCATATTTGCAAACCATGACCTTCAGGGAGATCTCTGTGCATCACTGGTGAGATCTCTACAGAGAGGACTAATCTTGCAGCTGATATAAATCAGCAATAGCTGATTTATGTAAATATTAATAAGTATTTTCAGTATCTAAGTATTTTCAGTATCGAAGTATTATTAAGTATTTTCAGCTCCAGAGGGTTTAAACCCATTAATCTGAGTCTGCCAAGATCTGGGCTTGGAAATCATCTGTAGTTTGCTTTTTGGGTGCTGGCAGCAGGGCTGGTGCAAGCCAGACATACAGCAGGATGTTAAATGCCCAGGAAGTGTTTAACTTATCCCTACATATGTCCATCATATTTGAAAAATCACGACAGTCACATGAAGTTCCCGATGACTGGAAAAAGGGAAACATAACCCTCACTTTCAAGAAGGGGAAAATGGAAGACACAAGAACCTACAAACCAGTCCGTCCCACCTCTGTGCCTGCCAGGATCATGGAGCAGATTTTCCTGAAAAGCATGCTAAAGCACATGAAAAACTACAAGGTGGTTGGTGACAGGCAACATGGCTTCACTAAGGGCAAGTTGTGCCTGACCAATTTGGTAGCCTTCTATGATGGGGCTACAGAACTGAGGGATAGGGGCACTGTGTGCAGTTCTGGTGTCCTCAACATAAGAGGGACATGGAGCTGTTGGAGCAAGACCAGAGGAGGCCACGAGGATGATCAGGGGCTGGAGCACCGCCTGTATGAAGACAGGCTGAGAACACTGGGGCTGTTCAGCCTGGAGAAGAGAAGCTGCGTGGAGACCTCAGAGCAGCTTCCAGTGTCTGAAGGGGGCTACAAGGATGCTGGAGAGGGACTCTTCATCAGGGACTGTAGCGATAGGACAAGGGGCGATGGGTTCAAACTGAAACAGGGGGAGTTCAAGTTGGATATAAGGAAGAAGTTCTTTACTGTGAGGGTGGTGAGGTGCTGGCACAGGGTGCCCAAAGAAGTGGTAAATGCTCCATCCCTGGCAGTGTCCAAGGCCAGGTTGGACAGTCTTGGGTGACACGGTCTAGTGTGTGGTGTTCCTGCCCATGACAGGGGCTTGGAACTGGATGATCTTAAGGTCCTTTCCAACACAAACCATTCTCTGATTCTATGATTAGACAACACTTAAATATCTTGTAGTAACATTTTTTTGTGCGTTATAAGGTGTATTAATTATGAACAGGTTTTGGAATTGAATTCCCAGGTTTTAATGGGCTACTTCTCTCCACCAGCAGATGTGAGCTCACTCTGTTTATGGCTATCCTATTGCTGAAAGGGCTCTGTTTTAGCAAGAGGGGAAAATGGTCCATGTCACCCTGAAATGTTCACAGGGTGATCGGGAAACACAATGAAATGAAACACTAAAACACCTCATAAAACCTAAGTGCTTCATCACCATAACTAATGAAAATATATGATGGCCTAATAAAAAGCCCTCTGAATGGGTTATGCATAGTGACTGCTTTTATTAACACTTGTTAACATCCGAGTGGTGGCTGTGGTGACAGGCATGGTGGCTAAAGGGACAGCAGTGGTGGCTAGAGGGACAACTGTGGTGGCTATGTGGACAGCCATGGTGGCTATGGGGACAACTGCTGTTATAGTTTTATCAAGTCCATGTCCTGATTTTCCACATTATTCCAAAGAGTTGGTTTCTGTCCTGGGCTCCTGCAGCTCCCACCAGGCTCTCTTCCTCCTCCCCTCCTGCATCTTCACCAGTGTTTAAGCTGAACAAAAATAACCAACAGCATTGTGAAGAAATAGGATTTTTATTTAAAAAGAAACAAGCCCTACAACTCATTTTATTCATAGTAGGTAATTCCATTAATTATGTTATGATGCAATTAAGCATTTCATTTCCTAGCTATTAACGCTTAAATTATTTATTAATAATTACAGATCATTAGCTGATAATGTTCACTTGGCAGCTTGGGAGCTGAATAATTAATCTCCTTTGCCTGAGCATTCCCCCCCCCCGCCCCCAGCCCTTGACATTTGTCTATAATCTTTTTCCTTAAGTTTGGATGTTTGCTTCCTGGCTCAGGGAAGTGCCACGACCTCCCGCAAGTTCCGGTGCTCCTGGGGAGAGCACAGCAGGTCTCAGCCCCTCACCAAGAGCACAAAGCACCTTATGGTCCCTCCAGACCCTTTTCCAGCCTTATGGCTGGAGATAGAGGAGTCCCATGATTCACCTTCCCCTCCTTTGGGACAGCAGCAGCCCTTTGGCCTTCTGAAATATTTTAGCATAACCACTAAGAAATAATGATCAACCCAACCATGATGATGACAAACGAGCTCAGAGGCATGTGCTCTGGGATCCCTGCTTCATTACGCACGGGAATGATGCTTTATGGAAGTAATGATGTTTGTGCCCCATGCCCTGTTTTGCAGGGCAACAGCCACACCTCTTAATGAGGATATTTTTCCCAAGCAGCTCAAAAATGGTCCTTTTCTTGATGTGATTACCTTGTAAAAGGCAGCACCAGTGCCCAGAGGGGATGGGGAGCTGGGTGTCTTGGGGGGTTACCAAGGGGCACCTGTGGGAGCAGGGAGGAATGCTTTTGGCTCTTGCATGATGGTCGCTCCCAGTGAGCAGGGAGAAGCATCACTGAGCTTTGATGATACATGATAGTTGCTAAATAGCTCAATAGTTAACAGGAAATTACTTTTCCTTGCAGAAACACTGCAACAAAGTTGTTTAATTAAGACTATTGTAGCCGTGGATTTCTAGTGCTGGTTTTTATGTTTATTCACATATATGAATTTGTGAAGGTCTGTTCTGAGGAAGAGAAAGGTAAGGGGTGAGAAGGGAAAATGAGAGCTGAGCTGTGTCTTCCTAGCATCGGATAACGACTTTCTACTGGGGAGGGCATTAGACATGGATGCTGAGCACCTGTGCTCTATTTCTGGCCTGGCCATCAAATTCCTGCAGGACTTTGACCCATTTACTGAGGGAGAAATGAAGCAGATGAAGCAAATCAGAGCTAATATTTCTCAGATGGTGTGCAGGCAATGAAGGAGCTCTTCAGGAACTTTGAGGACTGAAGTGATGCTTTCCAAAGCAAGGGATGACTCCAAAAGTTCATCTCTTTTCAACAAAGAGCATTTTGGAGGGGATATATCCTGAAGGTTGTAACTGGGATGATGTGGGACACAGGGAGAGGCAGAGAGAGGGGAGCAAATGCCTCCCATGCTTTGGAGAGAGGCGTCCAAATGTGCAGATGATTTGCTTAAGATCATCTGAGATGCACCTAGCATCTCCTCCTGGCCACTCAGCATCTTCTGCCCCACTGCTGGGAGGGAGCAGCTTCCACTTCTCAGGCTAAAAAGTGAGAAAAGACAGCTTCGGATTCACAAAGCAATAAGAGGAGAGGAGATTGGAGAGATTCCCCCTTTCCTCTGTGCCTCAAGGGAAAAATAAAAGGCACTTCACTGTAACTCAGTTAATGAGTTAATGCTTGTATGGCACTTTTGAGGTGTAAAGAGTGAGGTAAGAGTTCGGTGTTATTACTGGTAACTCAAGATGATCAGCATTGTGTGCTGGATGTGCTCAAAGCCAAGCCAAGCTCCACAGAGGGAATAGCACCCTTCATCGGCTCAGGAACGCTCTTAGCTTCACCCAGTGAGGCTGGAAGAGCTGGGAAAAAGGGAAAAGGAAAAGGCAAAAAGCCTGTTAGGTCTGTAGAAAGGAATCATTCATTCAGTCAGACCAAAGGCTTCTTTCCATAGTGATTGCTCCCCTCAGGCAAACCTCATGGGAGCCGGCGGTTAGGCTGAGAAATGGGGTTATGAAATGAGGCACCACCAAAACCAGAGCTCTATAGCTTCTCAGCAAATGCTGGTGGGTCTCCCCCCTGTGTCTGGGAGAGGCAATAGCTGGAAGAGGTACGTGCGGCTGCTGTGGTCTTCTGGCATTTCATGAAGTGGCTGTGCTATGGGGAGTGCAGCATTTTGGAGATGGTTTTGAAATTTTCAGAGCACAGGTTGCCCTGGGAAATGCATATCTGGTGGGGAACACAGCAACTGAGGGAATATAGTGATCCTTCCTGAGGGATGGATGGGATAAAAAACATGGTAGAGGGCAGCCTCCCCACTAAGAGTCATTTCCCGACCCCGGTGTAGTGCATGGCAAGGCAAGGCAGTAGCAAAGAGAGAGCATGATGTTCACTTAGTGAAATCTGAGCTGATATCTCAGATATCACTTAGTGATATCTGAGCTGAATTCCATTCGCTTACATAAAACTTCTATGTAAGTGTAGCTGTTCATATAAAACACCTATAAAATTGTGCTGTTTCCTTATTGCCTGGAGGGTTGTTAGCAGGCCCAAGTGGGGAAGGGCTCTGCTTCCCCAGACAGTAGCCACAAATTTTGATACTTGCTTTTCCTGCCTCAAATAAGGTTGTAAAACTGGAATCTCAGAAGTTCTTCAGGAGGATAAAACAGAGAATAGCTTCTTTGGTTGACCAAGCCTCTCCCTGCAAAGGACTGGAAATGTTTTTAGTTTCCTGTCTGGCTTTTTAATACTTCTTACTATCAATTAACATTTCAAAACGAAAAGTCATTCCCTGTTACAAAAGCCAGGGGTCTCAATTTGAAAGTATCAGCGTTTGGCTTTCTGATTATGTCAGCTCTTTTCTTTTGTAACTGGGGGAGAATTCGATGCAACAGATCCATTCCAGCACTGATTTCTGCTTCTGATAAACCAGTATTTTTTAATTAAAGGAAAAATTACCAGCGGTGAGGCTCCATTTGCTGGCACAGTTAAAGAGGGTTTGTTGCAGCGATGGGGAGAATGTGTGTTGAGAGAACCAGGCTTGAATCCACCCCCACTTGATGGCTGTAACGGCATCCAGATGTAGTTAAGATCCTGACTGCCCTAGAAATGCCTTGAACCACAATAAACAATTCATATAGGGAAAAGAAATCAATTATCATTCAAAAAAATCCAGCCAGAATGAAACCTCTAGATGGAGAATATGGGGGATTTTGCTGGCAGAACCTCACGTGTTACGGTGAAGCTCCAGGTTTAGGAGCAGGGGCCATAAGTCAGTTCTTGCCATGCAAGAATCAACCTGTTGTTCAGTAGCAGGTTTCAGGCTAAAAGGAATTTGGGTTTTCCCATCCAAGTACCAGGCTGGGGTTGTCCCTGTCCTGGAGCACCAGGGCTGCTGGCTCACAGACAGACCTGGAGGAGCAGGATGAGCAATGGTCCGGGTAGCAGAGGGCATCCCCAGCCAGAAATCACCATTTCCAGAGATTAAGGGTATAGTAAATCAGGAGCTTACACTTGATTTTCCTTGTATAATCCAAACCTGATGTGAGTTAATGTGCACGGACAGGCATTACATATGGACACACTGTGACAGTCCCACCACTACCATCTCCTCCACACCTGCAGATGCCATCCTAAAAACCTTGGATCTTTAAAATAATTCCTAGCAATCCTGATGCGCTGAGTGAAGGGGAGGGAAGGATGCAATTGGTGTCGGCAATAAAAATTTGTTACATAAAGCGTGGTTTGAAAAACAAGTGGAGTGGAGTTGAGGCTGCCTTTTAAACTTCATTATGCACATGTTTCTCAGCCAGGGTTTATGGAATCGTATGGTACAAACCATAAACAAACACTAAAAACCTACCCATGTTGACGGCAACAGGCAACAAAATGATCTTTAAAGATCAAATATTTATTTCCAAATCCCAGGAGCCGAGCTTCCTGCATAAAAGTCTGCCCATTCCCTGCAGACACAGTGTGAATTTTCCCCTTATCAGTGCAGAAGCAAATTACCCGTCCCCTCCATGGAGCCGAGGATCCATAAACCTTGGGATCAGGGGGTTGCTGTGGCAGGGAAATGTGTGCCCATCTTGGCATAACTCAGCTGGGTGATGCAGGCTCGGAGAGCTGCTGGCTCCTTCCCGGCTCCATCCCTGTCCAGCATCAGCAGAATCCCGTGGCCAGCCCCTGCCCAGTCCTGCGCAGCTGGACCAGGGATGCATTTAGGGGCAAATTCATTCTCAGCCAGCAACAGCATCCTCTGAGTGTGGCCTCTGCCTGTCCCCAGCCCTGCGAGGGGCTCTCATTAGAGAAAGAGCTAACGACAGAAACAACCACCCGAGCAGCTAAACCTTCAAACCTGGCCGCAGGGCATGTTGAGGAAGGAGCAAGTTCAGCGCACAGCCAGGGACCTCGACACTGATTTGAAAAGCCCAGTTTTAACTAATTCAAGCTGTGAGCCCTCTGCCCTCTCTCTGGGGGAATTATTCTGCTCGGAGAAGCTCCTTGCACTGCAACGTTCCCTCTGATACCCATCCTGGGAGCACCAGCTCCTTGCAGATGCCCTTTGCGCCGTCCCTTTATGCTGGTTATAGGTGCTGCTGGGAAGTTTCAGGGGGCTTTCTGCTGGGACTGGGTCTGCCCCAGCACAACGTATCGGGGTGATGAGGTGTTTGGCAGAGGAGATGCCCCATCACCTTCATCATTCCCTCCTAAGGATGAAGCCAGTTCCCTTGGTGTGGGTGATGTGTAGCTCTGGGGACCACTATGGGGCCAGGTAAGGGTAGAAGCAGGCAGCAGGATGTTTGGGATCCTTCCCCATGGGGTGCAATCTGGGGCTCACCACCCCTTTTTCATTGTACCCCCCTCCCAAATTGCCCCCCTGGGCTTCGTGCTGCACTTTTAACATTTAGCAACTCTGAGGCATGCGGATCAGTGCCATTTGAGATGCCGCTTCACAAATTCCCCCATGGGATGGAAATATTTATTTGCAGCTGGATATTTATTGAAGAAATATGAGAGAGACAATTTTGGGGAAAAAATAAAACAACCAAAAAACCAAACAAAACAACTGCAACCCTCTCCTCTACCTTATCAATGTGCAAGAGCTCCTTCATCTGCTCTGAAATCTCTGTAATTTACTCTTCCTTCCCTTGCAATGTTTATGGCTTTTATGTTGTTTGAAGGTTATTCATAACAATTATATAAGGAAGAAAAAAAGTGCCATAAGCGGAGGTAATTTACTGTAAAATATAAGAAAGCTTAAAAAATTAAATAAATAATCAAGTAGTGTGTTCCTGTGCTGATACAAGTGCTGCAGATGGAGACAGCCAGCACTGCAGGTGAGGTCCCTGCTCTGCCTTGGCCTTCCTCCTGGTTGCACCCAAGCAATTAGGTTAGGAAAGAATAGCAAATTGTAGCATCAATGGGAAAAATGGGGAGGGGACATAATGGGAACACGATGGGAACAAGGCTGCAGGAGGATGGCCAAGCCAGCAATGGCCTGGGCTGGGTATTACCTTCATTTTCTGGAGGAGGGGAGCTGAGAGCATCCATACCAACCTGCCTGGGTGCTGGGAAGGGTCCCACAGGGCTCCACACTGGATCCTTGTTGGCCTTGGGCTGCAAATGAGCTTTTCTTTGGCTCCCCAGCAGGGCTGAGAAGCCCTTTGTAGTGCTGGCAGCATGTCTGGAGGTTTGCAATTCCCAGTGACAGGCTGCTTATTCAGGTCTGCTCTGCAAATTTGATTATAATGGCTTAAAGAGAATCACCCTTGATAAGGCTACCAAAAAAATAATAATAAGAAAGGCTGAACGGGAATAAATGAATTCATCAAACTGAAAAACTATAACTCAGTTATTAGACACATGCAGTGAAGTGAAGCAAGTGCTGACACAGCGTTTGCGCTCTTAATTCGGTCTCTCCATCACTTTGTCCCCTCTCACCCCCACCCTGGAGAGAGGGAAAACAGCAAAATGAGGCAAAGGCAGCCAGCAGCCACAATGCCAAGGGCCCCATCCAGGCTGAGCTTTGTAATCCCTCCCACAGGAGGGGAAAACCCCTCTTCTTCCCTTTTTCTGTGTGTACGTGTGTGCTTTTGTTTTCACATTGCTTTTCCAGTGACATAATTACCTTTATGCCAGGCATTTAAGTAGCATCATAAACAAGATGGTATATAAATGGAAGGAAAATAGGGAATGATCAACTGTAAATAAATACACAAGTAACAAGAGGGAGAGCAAAAAATTGTCTGATTACACAAAACCCATCAGCTCGAAGCTCTGCAGGCAACAGAACTGAGCAGCCAGAGCAGCTACTGGGGTGCTGCAAATAACCCCATGACCTGGCAGTGGTCCTGGAGCAGGGGAATAAGGTTCCCCTGGGACATTCCACTTCCGCTCCTGCTCTGCTTGGACCTCAAGCTGGGATGCTTTATTTTGCTGCCTGTGGGCCAGCTTGGGGAAACTCTCCTCTCCCCTTGCCTATGACTCCCCATACAGAACAGCTCCCACGTGCCCCAGAGCAGTGCAGCTCTTAATGAAGTGACGCTTTATTAAACCAAATATCTCTGTGCTCTTAAAAGATGGGTGGTGGTTGTAGGCTCCCTGGTAGATATTTACAGGCTGCAGTTTTCTCAAGTAATCATTTGGCGGGGGGGGGGGAAGAACAATTCATCACACTGATGTCAGATCATGGCCTCTTTGTTCCTTGTAAAAGCCAGATCCATCACACTCCTTCTGAGCAAGGGCACTCTGCAAGGTCTCTTGTCGCTTGCCTGAAATATGCCAGCGCAGCAGAGGCCACCTCTGCTGGGAAAAGTTAGAACAAATCCAACTTTTCCTTTTAATTACTCCTGAGATTGCCATCACTTTCCATCACCAAGAAGTTCAAGCTGCTCCGAGCAGGGGCCATATGGTCCCAGTGTGCTCAGACCAGCTTTCCAATCCAGTGATTAATTAGCTCGGCTCCAGGAAAGGAAAAGGGTCATGGGGACTTGCTGTGTTTGTTGAGGCTGGGTGCTGAAACCAGTGAGTGCACCTGAAATCCCATGGGAAACATGCCAGATCCCCTGGTAACGGTGTAGGGACTGGGAAGCGGACCCTGTGCCCAGGTCCTGGCTGGAGCATCATGTCCCCTTGGGGTAAGAGTGAGAGAGTTTGCAGGGCCTGATTCTAGTGATGAGGATGCTGAGATGATTTAGGGATGCAGGACGATGCAGGAGAATGCAGAAGGATGCAGCATATGCCCATTCCAATCCCTCCCAGCTCCATTTTGAGCAAACCAGCACTCCCAAGCGTGCCGATAGCTCGCCTGTGCACACAGCTGCTCAAAGACAATAAAAATTACCCTCCTGCCCTGCAGATTTTTCTCTGACATCCCATTTGGGGCTGATTTGTGGGGAGGAGGAGCCCTCTGTGAACATTTGGGCCTTGGCGAGCACAGCCGGTGAGCAATCAGAATCCATCTCAGCGTGGGGGGAGCAGGATGCGTGGTGCTTTGTCAGCCTCTTTCAAACAGGATTAGAAAAGCATCAGAGGATAAGGATCATAAATTCAAGTCTGGGGGGCCAAGGCAGCTGGGAACCAGGCTGCTATGCTGCCTTCACCCTCAGCTCTTCGCTCTCAGAATCCAGCACAGGAATTGCTGGAGCATCCCCACTCCCGGCTCAGAGAGACAAGCTGGGAAGGGGGGATGCTCTGGGCATGCAGGATGGTGGCACATGGGCTCAGTGGGGGACTGGCAGAAACAAAACCTTCCTGCTGCTGTGAAAAGGGGGTTCTGTGCAGGGCTGGAAATGGCCAAACTCTGTAGGTATCACAGAGCATCACAGGATTCCTCCTGGGGTTGCAGGAGAAGCACGGTGTGCTCGTGTCAGCTGAAGCAGGGGCTGGACGTCATGTTTCGAGTGCCCTGTGCTCCCTGCTGCTTCTTGTTTCCGGGGAAAAGAGGAGTGTGTTGTCCTTTGGCCAAAGAATGATCTGGATACAGCACCGACTTCTCCTGTAGACTGGCTTTAGACAGGCTTTGGGTGCTGAGGAGCTCTGAACAGTTGATATTTCATCCCAAAATTCACTGTATCATCTCAAATCTGCCCTGCAACCCACTCTGCCCACAATCCCTCAAACAGGCACTCAGCCTGACCTGTCATAGTTTCTGATGCTATTCCAGCTCTATCTCCAGGCTGTTATCACCCTCACCTCTGGACACAGTGACATCTTAGTACTCGGCTCTCAGGCACCTGCAGCTCTGCCATAACACCCTATTGCTACCTTTATAGAGCAGCTCCACTATTGTCTTGTGTCAATCTTTCTTACACTGTAAAAAGATATTCCCTGGAATCAGCTCTCTGGGCTGTGATGTTTGCAAGGGGAAAAGCCCCATGGGGAGCTGGGATGCCATCACCAGCTCCCACTGGAGCTTGGGGAGCTCTGTTTGCTTGAAGGGGGCAAAGGCTGGGGTTTCATCCAGCAAATAAGCTGAGCAATCCTCCTTTCTTCTTCCCCCATGAGATTTCCAGCTTCTGGAAGTTGCATTCCCTCTTCTACACACCCGAGGTGTGACAAAACTCTCAATGCTCAGCATATATAAAAGAAAAGAGGGAAGGAAAAGCGGAGGCACAGTGCACCAGAAAGGCATTATTCACATTCCAGTTCAGCTCCCAAATGTCAGGTTGTGTTACCCCGAATCTCTTTAAACACTGACACTGTGCATGGGCCTTAGGGTAAGCTGTGCGACGCAGACTGCGGGGTGAAATTCAAATTGGCAATGGCCATTATCTGGAAAAGCATCCTAAATCCAAACTGCAGGGGCTGAGCAATGCACCAAAATCTCAATTAGTGTTACCCCAGCTCTGAATGAAGGCTAGTGGAAGACAGCACTGAAGAGCATCGATTTGTGTTATCATTTTAGACATGCCCTTCTGGCTCTGGAGGAGGGGGGATGATAACTGCCCTCTGAGAGTCTTGGGGAAATGTGTCTGCCTCTGGAGAAAAGAGCAGCCTTACAGTTTGGGAGTGCCACGGCTGATGTGCATCATGTCTCCTCATTCTACGCCCAGCCCCGGTGCTTGTGCATTGGTGTCTGCACAAATAGAGCAGAGAGAGATATCCCTGAGCAAGGGCTGGAGCAGAAGGGGGATAAAATAGCCCAAATCCTGGCACAAGGGATGTGCTGGACATCAGCACCAGACCCTGCATGCAACCAGAGTGTGCTGAGTTCAGTGTAAAAGCACTTTATTCTTCATGCCTGAAGATGTGATCCAAGTTGACACCCGCTGCTGCAACGTCTGCAGGGAGCATCTCCCATGCCAGCCATACCTGCTGGGTGTACACAGTGTGCCCACCCTCCCTGCCCTGCTGTCAGCACCCTCCTGCTGGTGCCGGGACTCGCTTCAAAGCCTGGGGTCTGCTTAACGCATCCTTGTGTTTCTCTCTCCGGCAGTCAAGATGCACTACGATGTGCTGCTGGAGGAGCAGCCGCGGCTTGGTGTGAGCTGGGACATCTCTGCTGCCAGCAGGCAGAGGTGCAGCAGTGGTGGGGAGCAGGTTACTTGGTGAGGGTGCCCCAGGCAGGAGGGGTGGGAAGGTAGCAACCAAAGAGGTCCAAAGAGGTCAGAATGGGTCAGCTACAGCAGTGCCCTAGCATGCTGGGGTCTACCTGCTTCTAAACCCATCTGGAAACCATTTAATGAAACCACTGCAAACCCACTCAGCTGGGTTAGTGGTTTTTTAAACAAAAGGCTGTTGAAAGCAAGTTCTGCTTTTGGCAGGAGCCTGTGCATGCACAAAGGGTCTGCAGAGCCCCTCTGCCTTGCTCCAGGTAGGGAGGAGGAGAGAGCAAAGCCCTGGCAGCACTGGGCATGGTGGCGATGAGCTGGGAGGTGATGGAGTCACCCCAGGGCGAAGCTCTGAGCTGATATATTCCTCACTCCAGCAGTTTGCATTCGGGGTGCTGGTGGCTGCCCGTCACAGCCGCTGCAGCAGCAGCACGTCTCCCTCACATGTCACTTCAATCTCTCCCTGGGTAGCTGGCACTTGAGTGCAGGATCTGACATAATCACACACCCAAGTGCTTTGCTAGGAACATGCTCTTCCTTTTAGAAGTCTTGTCCCTCAGACAGCTGAGATGGAGGAAGGCCCCACATAGCTGGTGACGACTTCAGGCTGCTGCCTTGCCACGAAGATTGCCTTGCTCTGCCCTCCTGGCTCAGCATTGCTGCCTGAGCCCTTGGGGAGCCCCCAGGTCCCCCCAGCACCCGTATTTGCAGAGCACCATGGCTAAACTACCCCCATGCAGGGCATGGGGCAGCTGTGAAGTGGTGCATCCCCTCCTACTCGCCTCTAACCGGTCCAGGGGTGATGGTTTTCAGCAGCAAGCAGTGGTACAGGTGACTGCATCCCTCATTTGGGAAGGGAGTTGCCATGGAAACCCATCCCTTTCTTTTTCGGCCACCAGAGAACACTTGTTCTCCATCTCTAGGCTGAGGTGGGAAACTTTAGCTGGAGGGGGATGGTTAATAAAGCTGGAAAAATATAAAAGGCAGAGGGAAAAATGCCTCTGTGAGGCGATGCCTTCCCGCGATGTGCTTACAGCGATGTGCCAGCTCTGGACAGGGCCACCGGGAACCATCCTTTGGGGCTCTCCCTGGGGTCCCTGCTGCTCATCTCAGGTGCTTTGGCATTATTTTGGCTGCTGGGCAAATGGCTCAGCAATGAGCTGCCTCTCGGAGCCACCTGAACTTTAATTCCTATGGGGACCAGCACGAGTTCTAACATTTTCTTGGAGGAAAAGGTTGTTACTGAGATTATTGACCTGGAGGGCAGAGTTAAAGCAGGCTGGAAATCGTAAAAAAACAATTCCATTTTCCACCTAGACTATCAAGGCTGCCAGCAAAGTCTTCCCATCTCCTTTCTTCTCTTTCTTCTTTTTTTTCCCCGTGTTAACAGGCATTTTTAAGGTCATGGTGCAGGCTTGCTGTGCATTATCAAGTAATTTGCACAATATATTTCTTCCCTCTGTGTATATTCTACTGATAATGTATCAAATGCCAGAGCATTAACAGGAGGTTTTTGTGCTGGCGTTTGCTGTGTAGGCAGCAAGAAATGAACTCTCCCTTGAAAGGACGGAGGTGAGAGCAGCAAGGGAGAGACATGTGGAGGATGCAGCACAGGGCTAGGAAAGGTGAGAGGCACGAGAATTTGCCTTCTTGAATAAATGAAGCCTTGCTTTTCTGTTTCCTTTTCTGTTTTTTTTTTCCCTGCTGCCATACTGCAGGACAAAGGCCTGGGGTTTTAAAGCCTCGAGTTTGGCACCTCACCTTGCCCCGGGTCCCGCAGGCTGTGTCTAAGTAAGTGGGGTTTGTCAGGCAGATGCTGGCTTACTGCCGTTGCAATTCCTGTTAACCAGGAGCAGTGTGCAACTAGAAGATGCCGTTTTCAGGCAATGGTAAGGGTTTGGCTGAGCACTACCTCTGCTCAAGGGGCTCAGGCATCCAGCACATGGCCAAATCAAGGAAAATCCTCCTCACTCATCCTAGTGGTGCTGAGGTGGCTCTGGGAGAGATTTTCAATGCTGGTGACCCCTACTACATCTCATTTGGGCAGGAGAACAGCCCTTAGGCTCTATAAAGAGCATTTCTGAGACATTCCTCCTTCCATGCCATTCTTCCTGCAGGACAGGGACCACAACCTGACCTTTCTCACCCACTGTCCCCCACCCCAAGCAAAGCCCTGGTGTCTCCTGCACAGCCCCAGGGCTCTCTTAGGTGTGACGGCATGCGTGGGACCTGAGGCAGAGGCAGTTTAAAGGACTCAGTGTGTGACCTTCTTTTTCTCCCCATTGCTAATTCACAGTCTGGAGACTGTCAGACTTCGAGTCCCCAGACCCACTCATCTGCTCTGCACGGTAGCAAATGGCAGGGAGATTAAAAACCTCCATGTTACGACATCCCTCCTGTGCAAGTGCTTGGCAGAAAACAAGCTGGAAGCTGCTTTGCACAGTGCTTCAGGTAAAGCATCAAAGACGCGGAGCCAGGTTCCCTCCTGCAACCAGGGATGGATACTGGCATGGGGAGATTTGCCTCTGAGCATCCCTCCAGCTGGGAAAGAGGCTTCTCTGTTCTCCTGCCACAGAAAGGTGCAAAGGAGCAGCTTTAGGGCACTAAATGCACTTTCTGGGGACTGGGTGATGGCTGCGGATTAACAGTGGCAAGGGGCAAAGCCAATAGCCCCAAAAATAGGCTTGAAAAGGAAGGCCTCCCAGGGAAGGGATTGATTAGGGTTTATCCTGGATTCATGCCACCTCACTTCAGCCATAGGCAAAAAGTCTCTTTAGTCGTCTACTTCCCTCTACAGTCGCTGGGAAGAAACAGCATCTTCCAACAGCGGCTCATCCCTGCCTGGAGGATGGTTTCCCCCAGCACCCAGTGGTTGATCTGGAGTCACTCCTCAGTGGGGAACCCCTGTGTCCGTGGGACCAGGGAGATGAGTCCCATGGGGCAGGGAGATGTCTAGTAAAGCACAGAACCATGAGCCCCAAATCTGGCTGGTGGCCATGGTACCATCCTGCTGTCTGGGGAAGCAAAGGGACGGCTGCGGGGTCACTGGTACCCAGCGTCCAGGGTAGACTGGGCACACTGGTGCTCTCTCTTCTCCCCCAGCCCTTTTGGGCTGAGCTGGCATTTAGCAGGACTTGAGCTGATGATTAAAAATAACTTAAAAGGCAGAAGAAAGCAATTCATCATCTGCACGGAGCCTTGCAAAGCCCAGGGAGTAATAACATCTTTTACCTGCTCTCTTTTCTTCTCAGAGGGCTCTTTTGCTGGGTGGAATATATCGTCTGCCTGATGCGCAGCGGCTGCCAGCAGATCTGTGTGCTGCCCGGCTCCTTCTGCAGGCTATTCCTGTCTCTGCCACTCTCTGCTTCACTCTTGCAGGGGCAGGAGGAGTTTTGCTCTTACAAAGTTTGTTCCTGGGCTGCTGATGCTGCTGGAGATCTCTGCATGCTGGTGGGATGCTCTTTCCCATGGTAGAAGTGGGCAAATGTAGTTTGGGAAAAATGATAATAAAAGGAGAAAACACTCATTTCTGTGCTGGTCTGCAGAGGGGATGTGATTTCCCAGCCATGTGGATGGAGGATGAGTCTCCAGGCTTTGCTCAAGGTCCCCAGCGAGGTGCCGTGGTGGCATACAGGGTGGTTTGGGCTGGCAGACGATGAGTGGTCCTGCGCATGGCAGTGGGGGGATGTAGGACAACATGGGGCTGGAAATGAATAGTTCTTTGCCATGTGTGGAAAGCAAAGACATGAAGGAAGGGAAATGGCTCTGAAAAGGAGTTTCAGGAATGCACAGGAACAATTTTAGGTTCTCTTGGAGACTCTGGAGAATAAGTTGTTTCTGGAGGTGAATAATTAAGGATTCTGACGTGGTGAAATACGTTCCCTCTGAACGTACGTCCCTCTGAAAGCTTCAGATCAATGACAGAAGGGAAAAAAAAAGAAGACATGCATAATAATAAAAAAAAACCCTCACCAGAAACTGTGCTTGACATGGTGACATTACTGATCTTTTTATGATCTTCTTAGATAAACACTCTAACTGTTATTAATTTGGTATCGTTAATAGCTCATCCTTCAAATGTCAGCCAGAAAGCCAGGCTGCAAAATGGGATTACTATGGGCAAAGCTGGGGGAAGAAAAGTAGTAATCCAGATGGGAAAGGACCACCCTGGCTTGCTCTGAGTGCCTTTGCTCAGAAATGTAGTTACCATGAGACAGCTGACTCCATCCTAAAGGACATGGGAGGTGAATTGCGGGGTCAATCCTCATTGAATCAGTTGTTAAAATCCCAAATCCACTTTGGTGGTTTGGGGTTTTGTTGGGTTTGGGGTTTTTTGGGGTTAAGCACTGCTGATGAGGTGACCCACAGGTGCTGCAGCCCACGCACACCTGCACCTCAGCAACCCCTGAGCAGGTGGACGGCTCAACTTAAATAACCCTTTAAATAGGGCCTCAGGCTGACCTCTCGGAGGTGCTGCAGGAAGAAGAGCTGGCTCTCATGAGCAACCAGCCAACCAACCCTTGTGTCAGTTTATAGTAGCCTCAGAGGCCAGCTTATAGAATGATTTGAGTTGGAAGGGACCTTAAAGCTCATCCAGTTCCAACCCCCTGCCATGGGCAGGGACATCTTCCGCTAGAGCAGGTTGCTCCAAGCCCTGTCCAGCCTGGCCTTGAACACTGCCAGGGATGGGGCAGCCGCAGCACCCTGGGCACCCTGTCTCAGTGCCTCACTCTGTTTCAGCATCCTTTGCAGCTAGTTTTGCTACATTGCCTCTCATGCAAGTCCAGGTATGTGGTGTAACATGTTTTTACAGGCTGCAAGGCAAGGGGAAAGGAGAGAGAAGTGTTTTGTATTGGTCAGAAACACTGTGTCTTCTAGTATAATATTCATTCTGTTCCCCCCAGGAATCAATTCTCATGCATTTATTAAGACCAAGAGGTTGCTGTATTTGCAGGAATATGAAAACAGCCTGTTCCTAACCAGAATGCAAATTGCAGAGTGTGCGTATGTGTGGGGATAACAACTCTGTGTGTGATTTAATTTTCTGGTATATAAAAAAAAGGGGGGGGGGGCAGATGTGACCGTAGTCCCAGAGCTTCAATAACACTATACAAATAGTGTGGGGATATATTAAAAGTCGGTGTCTCTGTGCTGCTGTCTGTGTGCACACAGATCTGATGTGTGCAGCCAGGGAGAGAGGGCTGTGCTAAGCATTACTGTAGGTGTTTGCTGAGAAGGAAATATGGGAGAAAACCCCTGTATTTTGGTTGTTAATCAGCCTTCTGGTATTCAAAATGAGAAGTTCTTTTGCTGGCAGTGTCTTCAAACCCAGAAGTGTCTGTCCATGCATATGGTGAGGCTGTGCATGTGTAAATTGGCATGGTACTGATGCAACCCGGTGAGTTTGAGTTGGTTTTGCACCATTCCATGTCTGCCTCTTCCGCTTGTGGAGTCATGAAAGCTAAAGATAAACTAGCCCAGATGGATCCATCCATCCGTTTCTCTGGTAGATGGGGTGGTGTAGGGGGAAGACAAGGTGTCTGGTGATGGGAGGGTACCTGCAGTCACTCCTCCTCATTATAGTCCAAATCCTTTCACTGGTGAGGGCACACATTGCCACTGACCCAAACAGCAGCTCTTCTTTCATTAAGTACAAAGATACAGCAACGAATGTGGATTTTGTCATGGGGGGCAGTGGGAAGGAGACTTTTGTCTTAATCCAGCCTGCAAAGCTCCCCCAGCCCTGTCCAATCTACCTCAAACTGTGAATTTTGTTGTTCTCCCCCTAAAAAAAACCCTATAATCAGGCTATTTCTGCTAAATACAGATGTCACTGACATGATATTTTGGAGATGCTCTAGTTCCCCTGGTGTGGGAAGCTGTTGGTAGTTAGTGTGACTGATGTACAAAATGAATTCCTGTCTATCTCCTTCACCCCAGCTCTTCCTCCTCAAGCAGCACTTATTGGCACTTCTCAGCAGTGGAGATGGGCACATCACAGTGTCTTGGGCTTTTTTGCCCTCAATTCTGTGAAAGTAATTTATTTGTATTTGGCAAAAAGGATTAAAGAAAGGAAATCATCTGGGATCGATTCAGGCTTTCATTTGAGCCAGGGTTAAGTGTTTGTTTCGTTTGGGAATTAATTACCTCCTGCTCAGAATCTCCAGTATGTCTGTGAGGGGCTGGGGGGCGCTGCCACACTGGGAAGAAAAAGCTGAAACTTGTCCAGACAGGGAGAGGGGGAGGCTCTGTGGTGCTTGGGGTGTGTTGGGGAGAAGAATGGGGGTGCTGGGGAGCTGCTCTGCAAACCTCCTTCTTGGCATTACTTTGCCAGGCTCTTGTCTCAGCAACTAGCCTGAGATATGTCCTGAGCTGAGGCTGGGATAGGAGTATGGAACTACTTTGTCATAGGGGGGCAGAGGCAGCTTTGCAGAACTCAGGGCACAGTGCGATAGGAAGGACTCCATCATAGCAGGTCTGTGAAATGGGATGTTGGCACCTCCAGAGCAGAGTGTTGAGCTGCTCTGGGTCACTTCTCAGTGGAAAAAAATAAAAGGGAGAGGGGAAAAGTATCCATTAAGAGGAAGAAATAGTCTGAAAAGACCAGTAAGTGTTCAAGGCCAGGTTGGACGGGGCTTGGAGCAACCTGCTCCAGTGGAAGGTGTTCCTGCCTGTGGCAGGGGGTTGGAAATGGAGGAGCTTTAAGGTCCCTTCAGGCTCAAACCATTCTATAATATCTGCAAAAGCCCAACTATAAACAAGCACTAGTCAAAGCTGTATGATGACCCAGGCGCACCAAGGCATGCCCAGGAGATGGGAAAGGAACAAGAGCAGCAATGTGGGAGATGTCCCACCAATGAGTGACTGCTGGAGGTGTGGGAAATCCTTTCCTACATCCCATGTCCTGCCTCTGTCCCTCTGGCTGGAGGAAGGTGTGGTGGCAGCTTTCCCAAGTGCACACTTGGATGCATGCCTGCTTTTCATTCAGATGTAATTTACTGATTTATAGAAGGGGCGGGGGGGGCGGGGAGATAGAGGGAAACAGAAAAAGCAAACCCGCAGAAATTCAGTTAAAGCTGTTGCCTCCTTTAGAAAGAGAAGGTTACTCACTCTGAACGTGGTAAGTGTTGCTTTCTTCTGTAAATCAATTTAGCTTATAAAATGCAAAAGAGGGAGGGAAAAAGACACAGGCCTGGTTGTGCATTATCAGCCCGCGGGTCCCTCACCTCCTGGCACTGCTTTATCTCACTCACGTTTGCTCTCATCAGCCCTCCCCCTCCTCTTCCATTTAATTTGTACTTTTTTCTCCCAAGCAGAATGGGCAGGATACCAGGCGTTGGGGTTGCCAATTCTCTTGTTCCTGTTAACAGCTTTCTGGCCATCAATATTTCATTCTCAGAGATGTTAATGGCTTTGAACCTGTTGCTTGAGTGCAGTCCAAGGAGAACTTGCTGCCCTTTGCTCAGCTATGCTGTGTCTGTGCTGGGACAGGTTTCACCCCAGCCACTCTGGGAAGGGAAAACAGGAATCGGCTCCAGTGCAGGCAGGAATGCAAGAAACCTGAGCATTAGGTCTTCTGGCTTCTTCTACCACTCGGAGGGCACATAGGTTGCATCTCTTTCCCCATTCCTGTGCAAGGGGGCCAAGGCACAGCTCGGCTGGCTCATCCTCAGTGGATGCAGCCCTGAAAGCAATTAACTCAAATTAGGTTTCAGTGCAAACAAAACTTGGAGAACTGTGATGGCTGGGCTGCGTTTGCCCAGCTTTCAAGATGCCACCTCTCTCTGCATGTTGAAATGGAGCTTGGCAGATGCCTGTGAGCATCTTACAGCCCCGTCTCACCAGTGCAGCTCAGAAGAAGGTTGGAGTGGCAGGGACAGGCTGGGGATGGCCTGGGGAGCCAGACTGACCAGTGGTCCCCAGCCCAGGGCAAGGAAGTGGCCATGACCCCTATTTTCCCCAGCAGAGAAGAGTAATCACCCAGCATGGATTAGGTAGCTACAAAATGTGGTCAGAGCAAGATCTAAATACTCTGGAGCAGTGTTTTGCAATGTGCATATACAGCACGCAATAAACCAGGCACTGGCCTCTATTGAAGACACTCAAAGCCACTGATATAAAAATTAATGAACTGGACCAGGGAGAAGATGCTGTCATCTCAGGCTAGGATGAATTCCCTGTGTCACCATGGCAGTCTCCTGGCTTTTCTTTCCAGGGTTGAAAATCAGAGCTGTGCCTGGCTGTCCTCGCTCGGCAGGGTCAGAGCCCGCTGGCAGCGGAGCTTTTGCAAGGGATTATGACTGGCAGGGGCTTCTCCTCCACTCTCTCTGGGGGGAGAGGAGAGGAGGAGGGGAAAAGAAAATGCAGAAACTGCTCAAGCTTAACTGAGCCTCGGTGCTGGAATTCTTACCCCAAATCTTCTAATTAATAGTCAGGATTAGCAGCTGCTGAGGTTGGGTCTAATCATAGCAGCACAGACCGGCTGTGTTCAGCATCCTGAGCACAAGCAGCCTTTCTCGACTACCAGATAAATGAGTTTGCAAATTAAACAACAGCAAAAAATTAATGTTTGGATGGAGCCGTTTCTTGCACTTGTGCTGTTCCAAGAGGGACAACTCGCTGTTGCAGTGCAGTTCCCGCTAATGAACTCCCTCTTTGTACTTGGGATCTGACTCTGATTGCCAAAGTCCTCTTCCAAAGGACTTCACTGCACTTCCTGTCTATGGGTGCTGCACCCAGGACCAAGCCAAGCCTATTCCCATGCCAGCTGCCACCTCTCCTGGGTGCATAATCCATCTGACCCAGCCAGGCTAGTCCTCCCCAATGCCTTCTGTTAGTGCTTCAGTTGCTTCCACAAACCTCCCAAATTCCTCCTGGGAATAGAGCTAACAGTTGTGCAGTAGGTGCCGAGCACTTGGGAACGATCCAACTTCATGGAGCTTGAGCTGAGACCTTGTTTCACCATGGTCTCAGCAGCTCAGCTTCTCCTGTGATGTGGGAGATGCCAAACCCATCAGGGGTATCTCTGGACTGGAAAATTCACCCTGCGCCAGGGCAGTTTCAGTCTCGATGGCTTGAGCCCTTCACCAGGAGCAGCCCCTTGTCTCCTGGAACCTGCCATGTGCTTGAGGGGATGAGAGCAGGTTATGGACATTCCAGCTCGCTGGGTAGCTTGTAATAGCTTTTTGTGTTATTGGATTTATGTTTTTTCCCCTTTTAACAGCACTGCCTGCTCTTTTCCTGAATGTACAGCAGGAACAAAGGAGCTCAAACTGTTTGTCTTCATTTCTCCTGCTGTCTTTCTTCCATTCAATACTTGTGCCTTGTGAGTGGTTTTCCTGGCACTGTGGGTGATGTGCATGCATCCTAGATGGGATGAAGTCCCTGGGTACCCTCCTGGGTGCCAGCCCTGCTGATGAGGGGGCTGCAGGGGGGTCAGTGCTAAGCCAGGCAGGGGTTTAGGGTACATTTTCGTCTTCTGGCATTCATGAAGCCAGCCAATCTTGGCTTCCTCGTGCATTTTTGAGTGCCGCCTTCTGCCAGCTGCCTCTGTCAGCTCTGACGGGTATCTGCAACTTTTCTGCCTGCATGGGGTATTTTGAAAATCCCAGCTGTATCAGAAAATGCAGAGCTCCAAATGGGGTTCTTCAGAGCAAAACACAGCTGAATAATCAAATGCCACATTGTTCCTGTGCAGAATGGAAATCAGCTATAACTTCACCCGAACTCTGAAGGATTTATGAACTTTGCTGTAACCCCTTTGCTGAGAGCACAGGAGATGTGGGAAACTTCCAGTCCCCATCACTTCCCTGCAGTGTCACATATGGGAAGGGGGGGATTCCACAGGAGAGGCTCAGGCTTCATTTGTTTTAAAACTTAATGAGTTTCCAGCTGTAGAGGTCCCTTGGGAGCAACATGTGGGGTTATTGGCAGTGCTGGTGCTCGTGGGGCTGGGGAACTCCAACATGAGGGACCTGCTGCTCCCTCAGCACAGATGAGCAGGAGACACTTGACAACTTTCAATTCTCTTTTATGGAGCTCAGTACTTGTTGCCATCTGCTCCCAAATGTTCAGTGCAAATCAACATTCACTTTTATGGTTTTAATTAACCTAATAATAAGCCTTGCATGCCAGGCAGGGGCTGTGCATGCGCCCTCCCAGCAGAAGCCTTTGATTTTGGGATAAAACCCATCTCTGAGCCCAAAATCAGGGGATGCCATGAGGGAATTGTGCAATAATTTATTACTGATTATTAATTAGTGCTGTAGACCTACTTCAACAGCTCTTGGTGGCAGCTGCCATCCCCTTTTGCAGCTCCCATCCTCCCTGGTAAGAATACACCATAAACACATAGACTTTTTTTCCTGGTTCCTGTAAAAAATCCAGCACATCTGGGCTTCCAAATCCCCTCGGGAATCCTTTATTTGGTCCCAGGGCTGAAGTAACTTCTTGATATTCCTGTTGAGGGAGAACACCAGCTCTGTTCAGCCTGGCTTGAGGATCCAGCCCGTAGCAGCTGAGTCCCCGCTTTGCTCAGGCTCCAAGGATACTGTTAATTTCATGAGGTTTTAATTTCCTCATTTAGCTCTAAAGATGTTTTAGCACAGAAAGGCTGCTATCCACCCCCCCACCCCTCCTTTGAGCATAAGGGGAAAACAAAGCAAATGGAAACATGCCCTTTGGGTAGATAAACATACTTTTCTCTCCTGTTTTCTGTGATGAATGTGTCAGAGAATGGGAGGAAAGAGAAATAGAGGAAAGGCTGGTAGTTATAAAAAAGTATGTGGATGTATGGATAGATAAATAGACATTGTTTCCCATGTTGACTGGGTCAATAAGTGCATAAATAGATAAATCTCTGCTTCTTATTTCCTATGGTGACTGAGTCATGGGAGAGTGAGATGGGAAGATACTCCACAGTCAGATACTCCCTGCTTTCAAAAGCATCACCAGTTTCTTGGCTGGTGTAAACTGTTTTTATTCCAGCACCTCAGGATCTGGGCCATTATCTCCCCGTTAATTACTTGAAACTATCTTTTGCAGAGTTTCACCTTCTTTCCTTTCTGCTATTTATCCTACTTTGTATCATCCGTAATATTACCTCTGATGTCTTCCCTCATCTCTCACTTGGTCCCAGTGGGATGGTGGTGGGTTTGTGGATGTGTGCAAGGGAACGAGAGAGCAACTTGTTTTCTTTTATCTCCTTCCCATTTCGTATTATCGCTCCCCATGCCGCCTCCTGAAGTGTGATATAATTGCCTCTGAAAGCACTGCCTGCCTGTCATATCTTATTGCTTGGGTAGGGTATCAACAAAATGCAAAACTGCCACAGTTTAAAAGCATTCAGTGTCTCCTCTACGTTTCCACCCTGTTAGAAACATATTTAATAAAGTTTTGACGTGTGGAAAGAGGGCCAGTAAGTGATGATAAAATTCTGAACAGTGGTGCACCAAAGGGGATGTATTCAAGTTAATGCATAAATGGGCTGATTTCCACTGAAAATGTGATTGTAAATAAGCATCAAAGCAAAAACAGAGGGCAGATGCTGTACATTCTCATTTGGAGGCTCATTTGGCAGCAGAGATAAATTGGGCACAAATAAAGACCCTAACAGGGGCTGATGAAAATGGATTAGGAGAGGATTAGGAGATTTCTGATGAATTTAGCCAAAACCCTGAAGAAAAAGCGAGAACTGACCTTTAACCAGAACTTTCTGAGCCAAACCCAAAGGACTTGCAGAAACATGGGTCCCAGGTGAGTGTCTTAACCACAAATTCAGCTGCAATTCCTGTCTGTAGGAGCTGCGTGGTTATCTTGGGGCTGCTGTGGTCTTGCACCCATCTCATCCAACACTGGGTGGGCAGGGATGCCGCACATGCAAACAGCCAGGTAGGAGCCTAAAGCAGGTACATGATGCAGAATATATATGAGAAATACAAAGATAGGAAGGGAAACACCATCTCTTTTCTCTGATGGTTCACAGATTATTTAGCAGCACCCCTGTGTCCTTCCCCTGGCTGTGAGGAAGGACTTCCAGTTCCCAGTCATCCCACCCTCACCCTGTCTGAGTCTTTGGCTCTACCCTCAATTCCCCTTTTTTCCTCATTTTCATACTGTATCTTGGTGATTGCAAATATATTTAAAGATCGTAGCAGAGACAATAAAGCTCTATTAGACCATCCAGTCTAACCTCCTGCAGGTCCATCATCCTCCCATGAATGATGTAGCGTATATTAAACTGATGCTATATTTAATCTGACAACAAATCATCAGGCACAATGAGGGAAGGAGAAAACTGCTCCTACAATGATTTCACTTGCCTGGAGCAGTCAGTGCAGGGTGAATATTGGGGAAGACATTAAAGAAAAACAAATACTTGTTTCCAAGTATCCTTAAGAGCTCCATTTGGTGGCTGGTTATTTAGAAGAGCCTTACCGCTCGAGTACCCCTTGTAATACTTTGTGGTTGGGTGTGCTTGCTTGCTGCAATTTTGAGTAGCCCTTAAGTAAGACATTAGCCATGCTGTCTTCTAGTCAATTAAGTCAGGGAAACTAAAATGAGCAGCCCAGTGCTTTCTTCTTTCAGGCAGGCTGGAAATGCCAAGCAAAGACGGTTGTGCTGTTGGGTTGTTTGTCTTGCAACGATCCAGCCCAGTTTTCCCTTTGCAGACCAATAGATAATACAAAAAATAAGGCAAAGCACAGTCATGCACATGCTGTACATCCTCCTGATTTCCTCCAGTGTGGAGGTGATGTATAGAAATTAATTGCAAACTTCTTGATAGGTTTGCACAAGGGAACTGGGTATTTTGGCTCAGGCAACAGTGGTCTGGGCAGGCAAAGCTGGGGATGGGAGGCAATGTGGGCTCACCTAGCACCCAGCCAGCTCCCAGAGCGATGGGAACTCCAAGAACTACTGAGAATAAGCTTTGTCTTGGGTTTAACTAGCAATTGCATAACTCAAGCCAGAGCATTTTCAGCTCTGCTGCTCCCAGTTATGGACTTGTAGGGTAATAAAGACTCTAAATCAATACTAGTCCTGCTTTTGCAAACCCGAATGACAAAGCTTAATCCATCTCAGGGCTGTTTTAGGTTGAAGCAATCTCACTCAAGTCAAGCTGAAAGGATGTACATTTAGTGTAACCTAAATCTTCATTTTTAGCCTGGCCTGGTCAAGCAGAAGTGCCCCAACACTTGAGAAAAAACCCAATCAAACCCCCATCAAACAACTAAATGTCATTCGCCACCCATGCAGCAGGTCTGTTGTTGCTCTTAATACTACATGACATCTAATTAACTTCCAAACAAATGCCTTGTATCCCATTCTGGGAAGTGGCTGCGTGGTTCCAAAGCCAATGCCCGTTGCAAGAGCTCCCTAGTTGGAAGAAGCCAAGCCAATGGCCTGACTTATTATGCAGGGAACCTTTCTCCAGAGTCTGAAGCGGTGGCTCCATCTCCTCCCTGGCTGCCAATGCGGTGCTGCATCGCTGAACTACATAATTGCATATTTGTTCCTGTTGGGGTTTGAAATATTAGGACCCAGTGTATCATTCCACAGTGCCTGTGCAGCAACTTCTGCTGTGTAACTGCAGGAGAGAAAGTTGTGAAAGGGGAGCTGTGCCTGTGGAACTGCTCTGTGTAATTAAACCAAAGCTGGAGCAAAATGCAGGTGGGATGAATAAATCTAGTTGTTATCTTTGTGCTTCCTCCTTACCCTGAGAGGAGTGCCTTGGTGCGTTATGCTGAGATGGTCTGTGCAGAATGAGCCTTGCAGTTGGTTTTGTGGTTTTTCCCCCTCCATCCTTTTTTCTGGAAGAAGTTTGGGGTGGAAAGGCACAACTGGTTTTTCACCTTGCTTCTACACCCAGTTGGCTGGCTCCTTTCCTGCCTAGATGCGAGGAAACCATATAAAAACTGGCATATTGGGTTTTTTTTCTCCTTTTATCCCTCCTTTTAAACACACTTACTTACCCAAACCAGTGCATTTAAGCAACAGCACCTTTGCTTTCCCTGCGGCTATAAGGAAGATGGAAGAACACAGAAAATAACTGACGTATTGGCAGAATTGTTTCTAACTAGAAGGCTTTTCAAAGTTGTCTAAGTGTCAGAAGCTCTTCTTATAACCTGAATTTATTTGGCATGGTGTCACAGTTATCTCTGTTAAACAAGTCCTCATATGCACCGTTCAGAGCTTAAGAACACCTGAGGGAAAATGTATTAGGATCTCTGCTTTCAATCTTGCTGTAATTCCTGCCTTCCCAAGGTGGGAGGGGGAAGGAAATGTAATGATGCTGTTGCGGATTTTATTTCTTTCTTTTAATCCAAAGTGTCTTTTCTATTAGGGAAAGATGTTCTGCCTGGCAGCCTGATGGCTGGCAGGGTGGGATGCCTAATTCCAGCCCTGTGGTCTCTGCACAACACAGCATCCCTCTGAACCCAACTGCTTTGCCTATTTTTTTCCCCATGATAATGCCATCTTTGCACGTTCACCCCTCAGAGGGAATTACAGGGATAATAAACTTCAGATGCTGATGAAACTCTCAGGAGAGCAGGCAGAAAAGATACCCAAGTAAAAAAGCCCTCAAGTATTCTGATCTTTACTGATGAAAGCTTTAAAAGAAACTGTACCTAAACCCACCCCACAGGCAGGTAGAGCTACACCTCTTCCCCTTTCATGTATCTCCAGGTTCCTTTATCCCCTTTGTCACATTGATCCTTAAAAAATAAGAATGACAAACCCCTGGCTTGTGCAGGGAGCATCCCAGCTCAGTGTTGTGCCTCTCCCAACCCAATCCATGATGGATCTTTGCTTTTGTGCCACTCACAGCATCTTCACATTGAAAGACCCCATGTACAAGATGCTAAACAAAATCTAATTAAGCGGTTGCGTTAGAAATGTAATTGCTACAGGAAGTGGTGTGTCAGATGGCGAGATGTTAGCAAAGGAACGTAGAAAACAATTTGCACTTCCCCTCTCTCCTTTTCCTGTCATGCTCCTCGCCCTTTGGATTGTAAGTGTGCCATACAGTTACTCTTCCATCTTACAGCCTCTCTCTTAAAAGGTTATTCCCTACGTGGAAAGTGAGCTGGAGCAAAACATGTGCTGTCACAGCATCCTTCGCAATGCATTTCTGAGGGGACTGAGATTAATACTATTGCTTCCAGAGATAGAAACGCATTTTATTTAGCTTGTTAGCAGGAAGGATGGGGGTTGGTGTTGTGGGGTCTGCTGGCGTGCAGTGGAGGGTCCCATCTGAGGGCTGAGATGGATAAAGGGTGGAAAATGGAGGGATTTTCCCCTTGCAGCATGGGCTGGTATGGATCTGCAGCCTGGGGTTGCTCTTCAGGCATCAGCCAGTGTCTGAGGGGACCATGGCTCTGGAAGACTTGCCCAAGTCCCAGATAATTTGGGATGGGGAAGCCCCGAGTGGGATGTACAGCGCAACCCCTGAACCACCCCTGGTTGCCACAGGAGGTTTGCGGGTTCCAGCAGGGAAGTTTGCATTGCTTCAGTGCTGGTTGTCTGGAAGCTTTGCTGCTGAGACTGGCCTGCCTTTCCTGCTCAGAAATAAGGCTTAATCCGCTTGTGCTATTATAGTGCTCTGTGATCCTCACATGCACAGTGCTCCAAATGACTTAATGTTATTACTAGTATTATTTTTACTCAAAAAGCTCTTCAAACAAACATTAAGCCATCTGTTTCTTGAGCAAACCCTTGAGGTTATGTTTCGTCCTAACTTTCTGCTATCATTCATAAAGTGTGGCCGTGCAGAGCTGTTTCCTGTTATCCCCATCCCCTGGGAGACATGTCTAGCAACAGCAAGAAGTGTTGCTCCTGCAAAAACCCCTGTGTAAAATTCTGCAGTCGGTGTTTGTAAGGTGATTGTGGATGGGTGATACTTGTCCCCGGAGGGGGGTTGTGATAACTGAACATCCTCTCCTGTTTCCAAGATCTCTTTCTGCTCGCAGACTGTGGATAGCTTCAGCCTTCTGCAAATATTTGGAGTGCAGAGCATGTTTTTATGACTCTGATTCAGCTGAGCACTTAAAGAAGTGCTTAGAATTAGCATGTGCTTACACGTTTCCCTGACACCAGACTTATTGCCATGCAACAATAAGATAAAAAAAACCCAAAACCACTTGGTGAGGAAGAGGAGCGTGCTGGTCCCCTGTGGAGGTGTATCTGCAGTGAATGGTTTCATCATTCCTGCAGGCAGCATCACTTGGTACCCATGGGTGAGTGTGGCAGAGAGTGATTTTCCATGCAGGGATCACAGAGGGTCACTGAGAAATGGTAAGAAAGGATTCAGAAACTGGAGAGGGCAAAAAATATTAAACTGAGCTGCAGGGTTCAGCTCCTGAATCAAATCGTCCCTGGGTTTGGAGATGTTTAGTGGTGGGGACCTGATCAAGAAGTGGAAAATAAGCCTTGAGGATGAGCATCCATGAGGCATAATATAGCAGAAGGGGATCCATGGTACGGAAAGCACAGTAAACCTTGAGATTTAACTGCTGGGAAGCAAAAGCCAGGCCCCGTTGGCTTCCCTCCCAGAAGCTGCTTCTCATGGTCATGTTGCTCTGCATCAAATCTTCCATTACAATTATTTCTTCACCTTAATAATTGCCCTCAGTTTATTCATTTGCAAAACACATGCTTTAAAAACAACCACCAAAAAAAGAGGCACTCAGAGGTTTTCAGGGTTCTGCCAGAAGTTCCTCTTGATGGCATCTACCTTTTCTTGCCACTAACCCTTTCAGGAGTGCCCTGAAGGGAGACGATGATGTGGAATAGCGCAGATAGGAAGAGCAGCTCCAATGTCCCACTGCTGTGCCAGAACTCCCCGAAAGCACATGGGCACATTGCCATTCATCTTCCAGGCTGTGGCTGAAGTGGCACAGACAGGGCCTCCGCCTACCCCCTCTTGCTTGGCTGTTGGCATCACCCCAGCCTTATCTGTAACACAGCCTAGAAATCAGATAGAAGATACACTTTCAGATAATTGATCTGTTCTGAAACAACCACATTCCTGGCTTTGCACTGTGCTTACACACTGCATAAATATATGTGCTTATATGTACATGGATATGAGTGTGGCACGTTGCAGCTGATGGAGAGCCAAAGCAGCAGGGCAGCTGCCTCTCCCTTCTGGGGCTTTGGATGCCTGGGATGGGAAGGAAGGGCAGCAGATACCATCCTTTCCCCTCACTTTGCTGCTCTGCAGCACAATAGAGTCCCCAGACCATGGAGGAGAGAGGAGCGAGTGCTCATTTACCTCAGATCACTCAGAAAAGGGGCTGCCTGCAGCACTGTGAAGGGATGGAGGCCATGGGATGTGCTATGGCACAGTGTTCTTAGAAGATGAAAACACAGCTCAGGGCTGCTGCCAGGCTGAGGGCACCCAAAGGGTCCCTGAGCTGCTGTGTCTCTGTTTGTGTGGGTAGCACTGATGTATCATGCACTCTCCTGTCCATAAGACTTCACAGATGCATTTAGGCAGTGGCCTCAGTTGTGTGTGATCCATCTGCCAGGAAAAGAAGTTCTCACTTTTGCCAGTTTTTAGATGAAAAGCTCTTTCTCTCCTACCCTAGACAGAGGTGTGTGTCTCCTGGCTTGGAGCTCACCTCTGCTGGGCAGTGCAATTGGCTGTAAGAGGATAAAGAGTAAGAAGCATTGATTACAATTATCATATCTTTATCACCCTCAGGACATGGAATGTCATGGATATTAATGGACTGATGTCTGCAGCAGTGGGTAGCACTGCAGAGCTGTGTGATCGGTGCCCGTGCAAGGGGGACAAGAGATGTGTTGAGTGACAACTCAGCATCCCACTCTGCTGCTTGTGCCCCTGAGCTCCTGCTTGTGGGGACAGCACCTTGATTTGGGTGTGTTTCTCTTTCTCCTGGTCCAGCCTTGCTCTCTGCTTGGGTTCCCCTTCCCTGCCCTCCCTGTTACCCACACCATCACCCCGCTGCACCTCAGGGTGGCTCAGCAGTCCCCACCTGATGTTCTCCCCATCACATCCAATCCAGTTTATACACAGCTCTCTTCATATTTGCGAAACATAAAAAAATCTTTTCCAACTAAGAGCCTGCTTTCGATTCCAGAGATGGGTTGTATTCCTTACTGCACACATGCCTGCATATATTTGAGCAAGTTTGATTCAGTGTAGCTGACACAAAAACCACTTAGTTGTTTCCCCTACATCATCCTAAGTTAATACTCCTGACAAGTACAGGAGGCTTTTCAGCAGTTTTTCTATTTCAGCTTCCTTTGCTTCCTGTTCTCTATTTTGCCCCTGCTTTAAAACTTCTCTGGGCCCAAGCAGCTGCCTGTACCCCAGCAATTTGTACCCAATATGCTTGAAACAAGAAAATTGCAGGGGCATCCATGGATGCACGATGCGATGACCCGAGCCACTGAGCTGGATTCCATTTCTATGCATTTTGTGCACACTCTGTGTTTTGCAAGCAAATAAAAAATAGGGAGCTGGAGACATCAGGATTTTTCACACACCCAGGTTAGGGCTGGCTTGGGTTTTATCATTACTTCTGGGTGGCTATGAACCTGGCTCTGCTCCTTTCCTAACTTTGGGGGTATTTTGTTAGTCCTTTGGTAGGTTTGATTTAATGCTCCTACGATGGAGAGGCTGGTGCTGAATCACTGAGCAAGGCATGCGGTCTCTCTGATTTTTGCATGCATCATCCCTGGGCTCTTTGGACTTTTTTTACAAAGGCATTTAGTGATTGGACAAGGGGGAATGGCTTTAACCTGCCAGAGGGGAGATTGAGATGAGCTCTTATGCAGAAGCTCTTCCTTGTGAGGTTGGTGAAGTGCTGACAGAGAGTGCCCAGAGAAGCTGTGGCTGCCCCATCCCTGGCAGTGTTCAAGGCCAGGTTGGACACAGGGGCTTGGAGCAACCTGCTCTAGTGAAAGGTGTCCCTGCCCATGGCAGGGGGTTGGAGCTGGAGGAGGTTTAAGGTCCTTCCAACCCAAACCATTCCAGGATTCTGGGATAGGAGGTTTTTGTCCCAGCCAAGCCTCAAGCTTCTTCCAGCAGCAGCCCTATGCCTATCCCCTGGACATCTAGCCCTCACGATGTACTCACCATACAAAGCACATTGAGAGCAGGTCTCACTCTTGTGAGAGCCACCCCAGTAGACGAGCAAATGTCCTGCTGTTAACTCCATCCATATTCCCAGATTGCTGCTGTGATGGATGCATTGCTTGGTGGAGACAGTCGATTGGTAAAACAACCCTGCTTGGGATTTATTTGGGGATGAAAAGGGTTCGCCAGGCTCTAAGTCTATTGATTCTCTTTGTGTTGGTTATTTTTAACATTATTTACATGCTAGTAGCATCCAGGGGACTAACTCAGATCAGCACTCTATTGTGTTAGATCCTGCATGGAATGAGAACCGGCATCTCCTTCCTATACAGGACTTTATAAATAAACAGGGCAGTTGCACAGGCAGGCAGCAACACTCTCGCATCCCTCATTTGCACGATGAAGATAAGTGATGCAGTGAGGTTGCTTGATAAAGCTCTGCAGAGCCCCTGCACCTCTGGAACCTCCCCAGTGCTGAGCACCTGCAACAGCATCTTACCCCAACACCTAGCACTTCTGGGGAAAATAACCCCAGAAAAGGATCAGCAGTTGTTCCTAAGGGCAGGACAAGGAGGAATGGCTTTAACCTGCCAGACGGGAGATTGAGATGCGCTCTGAGGCACAAGTTCTTCCCTGTAAGGGTGCTGAGGCGCTGGCACAGGGTGCCCAGAGAAGCTGTGGCTGCCCCATCCCTGACAGTGTTCAAGGCCAGGCTGGACACAGGGGCTTGGAGCAACCTGCTCTAGTGGAAGGTGTCCCTGCCCATGGCAGGGGATGGAGCTGGAGGAGCTTTAAGCTCCCTTCCAACCCAAACGATCCCGTGACTGAATAGTCTCCAAAGAAATAAGCCTGGGGGAAAAATAGCTCATAGCATTAACTTAAAGCAGCAGGGTTTCTCCTATGGCAATGTACTAATTGTTTTACCCTTTTCCTATGTTCTGTCATTGTAAGCATGTTTTCATTTTGTGCATCTTTCGTGGCTGCTTCTGGAAAGCTGATGCCTTATCATTCTCCTTTTTGTCACGTCTCTATTTATCTTCTAGTTTCATTCGTCTGGTAAATAAACACTTACACCTTTTCTATTCCTAACATTGTCTTTTAAATTAATCTCTCAAAATGTAAGTGGGGAAAAAAGGAAGAAGTTAAAAGTTGGGTAAGAAGTTGGATGAAACTGTGGCAGAACCAAGTGCTGTATTCAAATCCTTTCTTTTGGTTCAATTTCAAACTAAAAATAGCCACAACTTCGACATTCACATTTCTTCATTGCTTATTTTCCATATCCCCTGTAGGTAGGATGAGACATCACAGTGGCAAGAGAAGTTTGGGGCTGGGTGTTACGATAAATTTTCTAATCACAGCCAGAAGCTGCAGCAGATGACTAAAGGCAGGGAGAGAGGAAGCACAAACTGGGCTATAGAATCGTTTTGAGATCTCTTTCAGCCTTATTTGTTTTTATCTCTAATGGTTTGTTTAAATCTAGCATGCCCATCTCTGACATTCAGGACTCGAGATTTCCCAGAGGCTGGTAAAATAGCTTTTAAATATATATATATTATATAAGGGAAAATAATGCTTTAACTTTTTGTTGCCTACTTTGGATTCTCATCTGGCAAAGACATAGTTGAGTATTTAATGTTCTGCACTGAGGGTCACTGGGGCTACTGACAGCATGTGAAGTTAAGCAAGCACATGAGTCTTTGGAGGATCAGGGACCTCAATTGTATTAAAAAGTCACAGAGAAATCAGTTTAACAGGTTCAGTTTAACAGGTTTTACCAGAAGCCAGGACTCACAAAAACAAGTTGCCCAGAGAAGCTGTGGCTGCCCCAGCCCTGGCAGTGTTCAAGGCCAAGTTGGACACAGGGGCTTGGAGCAACCTGCCCTAGTGGAAGGTGTCCCTGCCCGAGGCAGGGGGTTGAAGCTGGAGGAGGTTCAAGGTCCTTCCAACCCAAACCAGTCCAGGATTCTATGAGTTTTCCTGCGCAGACCCGGATGTCCTGGCTGGAGCTGCCTGGTTCAGGGAAGATGCAAGGGACATCATTTCACACAGACATCTCCACCAGCCCCCGCACAGAAATAGCTTTTATTTTACTAAGGATGTAATTCCCCTGTGGCAGAACTGCCTTGGTAAATGTAATGACAATGTAGGTGTTGCATGGTTAGCTCCTGCACAGCCCACCAAGCTTCCCCTCTTTTTAACTCCCCTGGAAATAAATGCTACTTTGTCAGTGGATTATAAAAAAAATAGAGAGGGGAAAATCTAGAAAAGGAATTGAAAATAAATTGCCTGTTTCATTCAAATAACATGGCTGATTTAAATCAGGGAATGAGCTCTCTTGGATTTCTGGGTTGTGATGAGGACAATGCAGACTTATTGTTCAGACTCTTTCAAGAAAGAGGTATCCAAAACGCTCAGCAGAATGAAGGTCTCATCCTGCAATCACCTACACCCACATGGAACTGGGTGGCTTCACCACAGACATTAGACAGGGTTATTCATAGCGATAAGCATGTGGCTAAGTCTGTGGGAGACTGGAGCTGTGCATAGCCAAGCTGGAGAAAGGGACATCAGGGATGCTGTTTCTCACCTGTGGGTGCTGGCAGCCCCGATGTGGGGTGGTGGGTTCACACTGCCTGGACTCTCTTGTTCTTTTAATTCCTAGCCTTCTTCATATTCCCGCTGCTCATCTGATTTCAATGAGCTGCTCATTTCCCACTGTTTGTTTAGTGTCAGTGCTGGTGGACCCTGCTCAATATTTGCCTTCTCATCCCTACTATTTGTTCTTATTTCCATGCGTTTAACATATATATTTGTTGCTATCTGCCCAGTAATCCTAACTGCTTCCCCTTGCTGCTTCCCTTTTCCCTGTACAGCCCCCCTGGCTTTCCAAGGGCAGGATGCTCGAAGCATCAGCAGATGCTGGACCCTCATTGCAAGCCAGGAGATGACGGCAGAAAGCTGTGGGCTCAGGTTTTTGTTACTGAGCCACTGAAAGGCTTCCATAAAAGCTCAATATCATAGAATCATAGAATAGTTTGGGTTTAAAAGGAGCTTAAGAACATCCAGTTCCAACCCCTTGCCACAGGCAGGGACACCTCACACTAGATCATGTCACCTAAGGCTCTGTCCAACCTGACCTTGAACACTGCCAGGGATGGAGCATTTACCACTTCTTTGGGCACCCTGTGCCAGTGCCTTACCACCCTCACAGGGAAGAACTTCTTCCTTATCTCCAACCTGAACTCCCTCTGTTTCAGTTTAAACCCATCAACCCTTGTCCTATCGCTACAGTCCCTAATGAAGAGTCCCCCTCCAGCATCCTTGTAGCCCCCTTCAGATACTCGAAGGCTGCTCTGAGGTACCCCTCAATGCCAAGGGCTTGCCTGTGTGCTGTCGTGACTTTGAGAGTGCTGGAAAATGGGAATGAAGATGAGGAAGGAGAGAGGGGAAAAAAGATGCACTGAGTGATGCACAGGCTGGAATTTGAATATACTGTTTGCTCCCCCGAGAAAGAGAACCCAGACTATTTTTTCATATCAGCTTTCCTCTTGAGCAAGCAATTGTAAAGCCAACCTGGACCATGACATGAGCTGTCATTCCTCCCGCTGAACAAACACTATTGATTGTGGTGCGGGGGAAGCCAGGGGTGGGCTGCTGCCCACCTGGTGGGGTGTTGGTCGGCGGGGAGCCAGCTCTACCTGGCTCTACATCCAGCCATATGGACATCAGGACTGGGCTCTGATGCACAACAGGTTGGCAGAGCTTCTGCAGTGGGGTGGGGGGACACCCTGGGTGCCATCTCAAAGGTGCATCAGGAGGTAGCAGCTAAAATTTGGAAGGAGGATTTTGATTTTGGCTGCAGAGTTTCTCTTTTCTGACATGTGGATTTTATTTCTGGCTTTTCTGGTTGTGTTTCTACTGCTGGGAGGTCAACCCCCTCCAAAATCACCCCTGTGCTGCCTCCGCAACCTCCTCCTGAGCACCCTGCTATGCCAGATCAGTGTCTCCCCTCCTCCTTGCTCTTTCTTCACCTTCCACCAGCTTTGTGCTTTGTCCTAACACTGGCATTTGCTTTTATTATTTATTTGAGCTGGCAGCTCTGTGTTTTGCAAAGATTCCCCCCACCTCCTCATCCTGTCCTTCATTGCACCACACTCGAGGCATCTCTGCCTTTCACCTGTGCTGCTATAGCAACTGCTGGAGTTGCTCCAAGAAGGCTGACCTGGCCAGGGCCATCAGCATGTGATCCATACCTAGTTCAGGTGGGTTTAGCACTGAGCAGGTAACTGCATATTGCAAAGAGCAACCATTGTGGCTCTAGAGTAATATCATCATCCAGAGGGCTTCTCAGCTCATAAAAGCCTTCTATAGCTACAGAGAAACGTGTTTCTGCAGCTCGCAACACACAACAGTCCTGCAGTGAGTAGACCCAAATGCATTGGCCAGAAGCATCCATCATGTTTATGTATTGCACTTCATCCCAAAGGATCCCAACACACTTCACAGCAGGCGTTGTGCAATGGGATCCATCATCCGGTGTTGAAGTGTGGTTGGATCCTGCCGGGATGGAGCATGGCAAGTGTTGAATGTGGCTTTATGCTGATGGTTGCAGGGAGAATTCATTCCATAGCCCCTGCAAAACAACTGGAGAGGTGTGAAGAAGATGAAACCCACCTCCAGGTCAGACTGGGGATCTCAGCCTGTGCCTGGATCCCATCCTGCAGCCCCCAGCTCACCCAGAAATGCTCGGACCCGCTGCAGCTGCTGCAGCAGGTACATCTGAGCCTGCCACAGACAAAAGATTCTGTATTCTCCTGCAGCCTCTTGATTTCTCATGTCTGAAGCAGAAAGGCTGATCGATGGGGTTTGACGTGGCCGTAGCCCAGAGTTGCCTGCCACAACAATGCTGTTAATGAACAGATTTAGCAGCAGCCGTGTGAGTCACTTTACAACCTCAGTAATCGCCATGGCACAGATGAGATTCACTTTGCAAGGAGATGATAAATATTCCCTACTTTCTCCCGTGCTTGTTGCTCTTCTGTGTGAATGCTTTGCGAAAGATGGAAGATTGGTGTCGCCCACTCCTCTTTTGCCTCACTCCCCACCCCAGGGCTCTGTACAAAACACTGTTGTCACCTCAATTTCTCATCTTCCCCCTCATCCCTGTTTGAAGCCGGTCTCCAGCTATCTCGCTGCTCAGGGGTGGCTGGGTCTGTGTCATGTCACTTGTCACCATTGCTGGCATGAGGGAGGGTCCTGGATCCAAAGAGGGAAAGGGGGGAAACCACCATGTGCTTCTTGCAGCATGGGCTGGCCCATGGTTAATGTGCTCAGACAAGTCATATGGTAACACTGGTAATATCCCTATTAACTTGAGTCCCCAGTGAGTGTTGCAACCCTGCCAGCCAGCTAATGAGCTGCACTCCTTGCATTATCCAGTGTAATTGTCTTCCTATTAACAGGAATTATCTGTTAGTGTTAATACTCTGAGCCAGGATTCGCGTGGTCCTCCCTGCATCCCAGCTGCGGGTGCTTGGGGTAAAGCAGGAATCCCTCAGCACCCTGCAAAAGGGGGTCCCAAGGGCTAAGCTCGCCTCCCTGCAGCTCCTCTTCCCATCCTGTAAAATGCACTCGTCTTTGAAAATATTTTGAAATCTACTGACAAGAGCAGCACTCTGTCAGAAGTAGATATTATTGATGTTGTTATTATTGCATCTCCTGTCTCGGCTGCAGAGGATGCCTGACCATGCTGACAGCTGCTATTAAGAAAGTTGCACAGCCAGTGTTTCTGGGGATGTAATTCTTTCTGAGCAAAGTTAAACACTAAAAGGGGTTATTTCACAAAGCAAAAGCTGTGGAAAAGTTTGCCCGTGACATGTGAATAGTAATCATTTTGTATATTATCTGGAGATAGACCTATTATGAGATCCCTCAGAGCTCTTTAGAGATGCAGCAAAAGCCGTTATCCCAATTCTGCACCTGCAAAGGGTAACTGGGTGAAATTTTCCAGGTGTTCAGGACACACAGGGAGGGAAATGACATTTCTGTACAAGGAGTTTTCATGCTACAGGGCTGAGAGTAGCAAAAAGATTATTTTCCTCAATATAGACAGAGTTTTGAGCACACGCAGACCAATATATGGTTTCAGCCTCTTTATGGCTTTAACATAAAAGCAGGAGATGTGCTGGCTTGGGCTGGATTTTCTATTAGGTGCTAAAATAGCAGGAGGGGGAGAAAGACACCTGGACCAGAGTGAGCAGAGAGGATGCAGCAAACTCTAATCTCCGCTCATGAACCTCTGAGCATCTCTGATAAGCACCGAAAGGCACTTGGGCAACTGCCATGCAAAGGATGGGACAGAAAAGAGCTGGGAAGGGGATTCCTGACTAGGTCCTTTTTATAAGGATCCTTTTGAGCCCCACCCTGGTTTTCCATGAGCTGAGCAGCAGGGACCAGGCTTGAAGCCCTATCCCCATCCCACTTGAGGACAGCAAGATGTTTCATGCTGGTACCCAGCTCTTGGCTGTCACTATCAGGATCCCAGACAAGAAGCATGGGCTGCCATCCATTAGCAATTTCCCCAGCACTGCAATTTATCCCTGTCATTTAGGGTTCATGTGCTATTATTTAGTCTATTTCCAAGATCTTATTACATTTTTTATTCATAGGGGGGTTAGATTTATACACGAAGATCAATAAAAGGCTCTATCATAGCTACATTATTAATAAGGAATACATTATATGTAGACAGACAGCCCACTCTATTGGATTTACTTAGTAGATATGCTTTTTGGGGGCAATTCTGAAAATTTACTACCTGTTCAATCTCTCTTCCTCTCCTTGCCTCTCCCTGGGCGCCCATCCCTCCCTCCTGCTGCACAAGGATAATAGCAACTTTATTTAGCAGAATATGTCCTTTGTCCCTGCAGCTGACATTGTCGAACATCTATACTCTAACAGCCCCTAAATCTGGGTGTCTGCCATGGGAAGAGCATCCTTGTCACAGTCCCTTTAGTATTATGCCACATTATTCCATTTCTGCTTTATCTGTCACACTATGGCTGGATGGGGAACATGACTGTGGCCACCTCCAGTAGCTAATAGCAACGTCCCCACCACAGCTAGGAAATTGAGGCAGCAATGGCAGGCAATTCAGGATAAAATCAACTTCTGATGCTATCGGTGGGTAGTGCAACCCTACAGCAGAAGCTCAGTCAGGCTCCTGCTCAAACTCTTCTCACAACAAGTATTGAGCCTTGTAGCCCCCAAACAGGGATTCACTGCCTCATGCTTTCAACCCTGTTTTGCACTTTGCTGTCCTTCCAGCTCAGTTCTCACTGTTATTTATGTGACAGTATCTTCCAGAGGTGTAAAGGGAGGATGTTCCTCTGCTGTTGGGCATCCACACGTGTGGCTCACACCTATTTGGCTGCCCAAAGAGCTGGGCATGGGCAGCAAGAGCTCTGCAGGGGAGCAGAAGGGGGGAAGCATTTGACCAAGGTCACACAGGGAAGGAACAGAAAAGCTCCACAAGTGGGTGCTGAGCCCCAGCCCTGAGGTCTGGGCTCGGCACTGGTGACCCCTGTCCAGCTTCCCACAATGCACCTACTCATAACTCTAATTCTAATCAGCAGTAATTAACTCTAATCATCATAATTAACAGTGAGTGGGAAAATATTAGCTGGGATAATCAAATCGGATCAGCCCGATGCTGCCTTTGCCTGGGAAACCTGTGGGGAGAGAAGACAACTCAGCTGCAATGCACTAATGCACTTGTACCCTGTCAAGGTTTTATGAGTACATGAACCATCAGGCTCATCAGAAACGGTTCCAGCTACAGTTCAAGCTCTGACCTCCTTCAGCTAATTACTAGCACACAGTTAATCATGGAGAAGCATTAACGAGTTGGTCCCTCCCCCTGGTTTGGTTGCTCTTTATGCTGGGTGGGGGATGCTGCATGGGCTGGTGCGAGCTCTGTGTGTTGGTTAACATGAGAGAGGCTGGTGGGGAATGTGCAGTGGTGCAGGTTCAGTCCCAGGGTGGAAGATCAATAAAATGCATAGAGTTCTTGCATACCGAAAATCTCTTTCCTTCCCCTGGTGTGTTTTTAGTATTCAGGAGCTCTCCACTCTCAGTCTTGAGCTCACACATAGAGCAAAGAATATTTGGCTCAGAAGGTTTTACAAATCTTTAATTACCATTCCTTCTTGAGATCTTTGGGTGAGCAGTGTTGGGTATGAGTTATAAGGAAAATATCTAAGCTAATCGCACAATTACAACAAGCAGCCTTCAAATACAAGGAATACTACTTGTTAATAAAGCACCAGGTGTTGTATCTGCCCTTCTCTTGATAAAGACCCCCAAAGCGGTGGCGGCACCGTGGGTACCAGCAGATGCAGGTCCAGCTGTGGCGGATCAGCAACAGCAGCACATCTGGGGAAATGGTGGTTCAGATTCATAGAATCGTAGAATGAATCCCAGACTTCTTTGGGTTGGACAGGACCTTAAAGCTCATCCAGTTCCAACCCCTGCCATGGGCAGGGACACCTTCCACTAGAGCAGGTTGCTCCAAGCCCCTGTGTCCAACCTGGCCTTGAACACTGCCAGGGATGGGGCAGCCACAGCTTCTCTGGGCACCCTGTGCCAGCGCCTCAGCACCCTCACAGGGAAGAGCTTCTGCCTCAGAGCTCATCTCAATCTCCCCTCTGGCAGGTTAAAGCCATTGAGATGTGATTGATGTCTAATTACTGTCATGGAACAGAATGGCCACAGCTCCTGAACATTTCCTGCCTTTTGCACTGTCAAACACCTTGAGGCTTTGCTCAAGTTCCTGGTGCTTTTCCAGGCTGTCCTGTGTGAGACTCAGTCCTAAACGTGGTTGTCTCAGGTTTAAAAATCATAAAAATAATAATCTGATCTATTTCCCCAGCTCTTCCAAAATTCATTTTTCCACTGTGTTCCCCCCAGAAAGGCAACCCAGCCAGTCAGCAGTAACAGCCTTGTGAAGTTCCAAATCATCTCTTCTGCTCCAACTAAACTGTGTCCCTGATCAGAATGAAATCAGGTATTTAGTGGCATTAAGCACTTCTAACTACACTAGTTGTTATGCTGTGGATTGCAGTTTGTTACAGGAGCTCTCAGCCATTATGTGATTTTTGGAGGGGATTTTTTGTTTTCCCGGTTGTTCTCTCAGGAGCTTGTAGCTTTTAAAATTGTGTTGTAGAATAATTAGTGTAATCATCTAAATTAAACGTGTCTCTGCTGTATGATGCTTTATGTTAATTCCACAGTGCAATAGCTGATGCATAAACAAGCACGCTGTAGATGGGCAGGGTAGCTGTGAAAATGTAGCAGATCCGAGTCTGCTCCTTTGGGGTGTAAATTAGGAGATGCTCCAGCATCCACTGGGGATACACACAGTGTATTGGCAGTGCTTGTGGCTGCCATTTCACTCAGAAGGGTTATTTATAATTATTACTATTATTTCCTAGATGGAAAAGCTTTTGCGTTGTGCATCAGTGCCACGCTCACGATGGCTCAGCTCCAAGCCTCCATGTTTCAGGGGCACAAGCCAAGCCTCCATTCTCCCCAGTGACCCCAATAAGCCATTTTCCTTAGGAGATACCCAGGGAGGTTTGGGGGGTTTGCTCTATATTACAATATATGAATAAGAAATTGGAAGAAAAAGTCTTTTTTGAGCCAGTCAAACAGAGAAAATATTGTGCTATGCGAAAGAGATAAGGAGAAGAGCTGTTTATTCCCTCGGTGGCATGAGGCCTGCCTTTGAAGCAGATAAATCTTTGCTGGTAATACAGTACTTAAACCAGAACCGACACCTTTTTATATCAATTGCTGAGAATTGCCTTTGCGAGGCTCTGATATAAAGGCAACCTTGGCTGCAGCTTGCATACCAATTCCTCTCCAACCTGTTGGTTAACCCATCTGTGCTGCCCCATGCCGTGCCTTGGCATCTTCGGCTGCTCACTCTGTGCTTGAGCGCTGCGGGTCTCTGGAATGCTTCTGGAAACCCTGGGTTTGGTCCCTTATTCTGCCCCAAAACACCCACTAAATTTTTGAGAAGCATTTCGCCTCTTTGGCATTGATTTTCCGTCTCTAGTTGCATCTTGTATCCCCCTGGCACCAGTGCAAGCGTCTGGGCAAGGGCAATGGAGAAACAATGGAGCATGCATTTGTATATGTGTGTGTATATATATAGCACACGTATATTTATAGATGTGTATATAGGTAAAGCCAAGTCCTCCAAATCCTGGAGTGCAAACCACTTCTCTGACCACCACTACGTCACTCTCAGTGCATTGCCCATGGGCTGGGGCACAAGGAGCAGGGGATGCACGGCGAAGTTCATCTCCCCACCTCTTTATTTCCTCAAAAAAGCAGGCTATGGGAGCAGGAGCAGCTCTGCTCGGTGATGGAGTGGCTGCTGGCTCGCTCACGGGGTAGATAGATCGATAGACAAAACAGTTTTCACTGGCTCATTTGCCGAGCTGCTGAGTTGGTGCCATACCTGGAGCTGCATGGGAATGAGTCAGCTCCAGCCACGACACATCGCTGAGGTCATGGAGGGAAATACAGGAGAAGCTGCAGGATGAGGGCAGGCTGGGGATCAGCCTGGGAGGGGCGCAGGGCTGTGCAGCTTTCCCAAGGAATTCCAGCAGACCGTTTTAAAAATTACATCTTTAAACATATTTCTACAAGCTACATATATTTTACACGCCTGCAACAATGGCTTTTATGAAGCATATAAAAAAAGCAGATAGAAATTATCTATTTCTCCTGTACAGCTTGTCTCTTTCTGGGGGGAGGAGAGATAACAAGGACCTATTTCATTTTGCTGTTGGCTGCAGGACGCCATGCAATAAATTGAGAAGTGAAGTTTTAAAAGCCCTTCTTTCCCGTCCCGTCCCCCGTCCCCCCCCTCCCCCCGCTTTTTAGTGCCATCATAGGTGGAAAGACCCAGCAAACAGAAAACATTATTTGCAGGCTATCAGCCCAGAGTCCCTTTTGCTCCTTTCTCTTGTTTACTCACCGAAATGAATGGGCTTTTTCGGCAGCAAGCATCATAACGTTAATCGGAACTAGAGAGTGTTGTGTTTGCAAAGAATCAAAGATCTTCCCCTCTACAAACTTCCCAAAACGGTTCTTCAGATATTTGGGAGCAATTAGATAGAGCTCAAGTGAAAGCTGCTGCCAGGCGCCTCTTCATCAAACATTCAGTACGGATATTTCATTATCAGCCTAATTCATACACCGCATCCACGGCTGGCTGATTTTAGAAATTAAACTGTACGTTCACCTCTAACAAATGTAGCCCTGGCAGGCGGTGGGGTGGGGAGAAGCTGCCATGCCGCTGGCTTATGGAACAGGCTGGGAATGGGGCTGCGGAGCCAGGGCTGTGCATGGCTTCACCTTTCGTAAGCAAGAAATTAATCACATCCAAAGCACTGTGGTGAATGAAGCCAGAAGCTGAGTGATTATAGCAACAGACAGGAGCTAATTACTCACTTGCCTTTGCCGAGAAGGGAGCCCTGTGGAGTGCCAGTGCCGAGAGCTGAAGGCAGCGAGTGTTTGCTGGTGGGGCCAGTGTGTGTTCTGCATCTTGGGGCTGGGATGAACCAGGAATAATTCAGCTCTTTGGTGATGCTAAACCTGATGTTTGGAGGAGCGAGGAGTATGGCCATGCTGTTAATGATGGGTGGACCCAAGCGGGATGGGATCCAGGGGAGGGGAAGCAGCTCAGATACCTGGGATGCGTCAAGTTGGTGTGAATTCTGCTTTATGTGCCCACAAACCCCCTTGTCTCCACTCTGGGAGGGTTTACTAGCAAATAAATCTGTTGATACTATGAGCTGAAAAGCATCAGCTCCAGGCGTTTGTGCCTGGCCCCAGCTTTACAATGCAGCAATTAAACTTCTTGTCAGCACGTGGGTTGTCAGATAGGTGATGGTGTGTTCAGCTAATAGCACTGCTGGTGTTTGTCTGCTGCCTGCAGCAGTTTATGAGCTCCCGAAGTGGCACAACCAGATTCAGGAACATCCTCCCTGCCATGTGCCCATCTTCTGAGGCACAACAGTGCCCAGTTCCTCTCTGGGGCTCCTCAGACAGGAGCTTGTGTGGGATTTAGTGCACAAGCAGCAAAAAATATTTGCCCAGGAAGCATCACCCCATCAGCACGGTCAATCTGGGAAACACCAGGCGTGTGTGAAATGACTCCCCAGCACAGAAGGACCAGGAAAGCTCAAGGGGTAGTAACTCATGCTGGCAGCACAGTGCAAATGGCCTGTGTGGGTATTGCCAGCACAGGGCCTGCTGAAGGCAACCCCCTGTAAAGCCACAAAACCCTCCTGTTGCTCCTTTACAGCTTTTTCCCAGGTGGAAAAAGAGGACTTATGTACATGGGTAGCTTTGCAAAGCTCATTTCCTATGGTGGTGCCTTATAGGAGCTCTGTCTTCATAGAGACCCAAACCAGTGTGCCTTTTGGCACATTGTGGTTGAAAGAGGTCAGCAAACTGAACTGTTAGGGAGGGGAATGTGGAGGCACAGGCATGCACGAGCCTCATTTCCTTTGGAAACTGGGCTGCAAGGGGCCATGGGTTTCTGATTTCATGGCAAAATGGTTGAAGGACATAAACTCTGCTGTCCTCAGGCTTTGCAGAGCTCAGAGGACTCTATGGGTGATATCTGTGCAACTGTCCCTCTGGGGCTTAGGTCAGGTGTTTTCCACGGATGTCAGCTGCAGGTAGGGAGCTCTGCCTGGTGATTGACACATCTCATAGAATCATGGAGTCACGGACTGGTTTAGGTTGGAAGGGACCTTAAAGCTCCTCCAGTTCCAACCCCCTGCCACGGGCAGGGACACCTTCCACTAGAGCAGGTTGCTCCAAGCCCCTGTGTCCAACCTGGCCTTGAACGCTGCCAGGGATGGGGCAGCCACAGCTTCTCTGGGCACCCTGTGCCAGCGCCTCAGCACCCTCACAGGGAAGAGCTTCTGCCTCAGAGCTCATCTCAATCTCCTGTTCCAGAGCGCAGCAGAGGGGGAGAATCCCCTCCCTCAACCTGGGGGTGCGGCCCAGCACATGGGGGTGTTCTGGGCTCAAACACACACTGATGGCTCATGGGGAGCTTCTCGTCACCCAACACCCCCAAGTCCTTCTCCTCAGAGCTGCTCTTGATCTGGTCTTATGAGTCTGGCACATGGTAGATGTAGATGCAGATGCTTTGCCTCTTCCACAGCACTGACTCGTCTCGGAGAGCTCGGCATTTGCTTGTCACATCCTGCCGGAGCCTGGGAATGTGACGGGTTCGTGCATCATTGTCAGGACTCCACTTAGCACCCATCTGGCTCCTCTCCATGCTATTACACATGCAGACACCAGAGCTGCAGCGGGCAGTGCTGCCAGAGCAGGCAGCTGCATACAGATCAGTGCTGGAGCTGGAGCGACAGCCCTGGGCAGGCTGGGACACGGGCTGTCAAACCAGCAGCAGGGACGCTGGCACGGGGACCTAATTAGGCACTTCATGCATGGGTGGTTGTAATGAAAACCATACTGCCAAGAGGACTGCTCTTGACCATGCTCTGGACTCAGCAGTCACGAGAGGAACGCTTAAAAAGCCAAAGGAAAAAGCCCAATCCTGCGCTGGAGCACGGCGGGTCTCTCCCGTTCTACTCCCCACCTCTTGCCTATTAAAATCACAGCAGTTGGAGGTTTCTTTAACATGCTGAAGGATTTGGCCACCGGCTACCAGAGGCAGGAAAACTTCTGGATTTATTCATGGCCACCTGTCAGAGGTTGTCATTCCCCATGCTGAGCTACCGCCTCAAGTTTGCCGGGATATAAATCAGCTCTTCTTGGACAACATAACTCTTCTTTATAGGCTCTTCCCCCTCATAAATAAACCTCACTCCATATGTATATACTGCAAAAAGCAAGCCTGATTTGCAGCTTGGTGCCAGCTCAGGTGGCATCTCTCTGCCAGCTGACAAAGTGCCTGGGGAATCTCTCTATCCCGGGGTGGGATCCCATGGCTGTGGGGGCCAGGGTTTAGAAACGATACGGCACCCAACTCATCATAGGACTTTTTTCGCCTGTTATTGCCAGGCTGGGCAGCAGGCAGTGGTTGGGGCTGCTTTCTGGCGCAGGCAGGTCCGTTCTTCCGGCTGCCATCTCCAGACAAGACAGTTCACACAGTATCTGCCTCTTGATATTAACAAAGCCATTGGCGTTGGCTGCTGAGAATTACTTAGAAATCATAGGCACTCTGATCAATACTGCTGTTATCCAGGCAGGGAGGGAGGGGCAGCAAACAATGGCTGCATCTAAAGCATCTCACCGAGTAGAGCCATGGCTGGTGCTCACAGCTGGGGTGGGTGTGCTGCCCTCGAGCTTCCTCGGTGAACCAACTCAGCCCAGGCTGGATCCAGGGTGTCTCCTTCCAGGAGAACCTGTTCCTCACCCATTTTTGAGTGCTCAGGTCAGAGATGGTGAGGCGCTGGCACAGGGTGCCCAGAGAAGCTGTGGCTGCCCCATCCCTGGCAGTGTTCAAGGCCAGGTTGGACACAGGGGCTTGGAGCAACCTACTCTAGTGGAAGGTGTCCCTGCCTGTGGCAGGGAGTTGGAACTGGATGAGCTTTAAGGTCCCTTCCAACCCCTAGGCTCTTGACTAAGGATGGATGAAGATTAACTTTCAGTCACAGCTGAACACAGTCTCCTCCACACCCTGAAGGACCTTGAAGCATCTTTTCCTTCTTTCGCCCTTAAAATTAATATCACGATCAAGCACCACTCCAGATTTATACCAGGGCAGTCTCTGGTCTGACGCAATGTCACACAGGTTTATGGAGATGCTGTTGATTTGGACCAGCGATCACAGTGACAAGAATGCAATGCCAGAAACTTCCCAGGGCTGCTCCTGATTTACATCCATGATTCCGCTTAATCAGAAGCACTGACAATGCAATCCCAGTCAAAGGGAAAGCTTATACCAATGTGGCAAAAATTTGCCCTATGAATTAACTTTAAAGCACAAGGATTTCAAGCATGCCTGTCCTAGATTAAGCCGTGTCCTTGTCAGTCTTGAACTAGAGACAAAATAAATCCTTCCCTCTTTTTTTTTGCCTGACCTACCTGGCTGGAAAGCCAAGACCTAGCAGAAGATAAGCCCTGCTCGCTGCATGTGCCTTATCTCCATCGTGGCTGGCAGAAATGCTGCTGGCATCCATTTCATTTCAGCAGGAGGGAAACGGAGGCAGGGAGTGAGGCAAGGGAGGCTCCAAGGTCCGTTCAGGGCTTGTGCAGAGCCAGGGAAGGAGCATGGGGACATGAGAAATGCCCCAGCAGAGCCAGAAATGCCCCTGGCCTGCAGTGGCTGGTGCTGCCCATCCTCTGCAGCTGCTGGATGTGTAATTAAACAACTCATTACCGGTGCCCGGTTTTCCTGGGTGCGTTTCTGCCTCTCTTGCAGACAGGGGACATGAGACTGCGGGCAGGAACGCAGTGCTTCGCCAGATGGGCCATCAAAGCCCGCTGCCGGGCAGGCGCGTGGCTCCGCTGCCTCTGCTGCTTCTCTTGTTTGCAGTGAATTTACAAATCCTTTAAGTATGGAGAAACGGAGCCTTCCCCAGGAGGGCCAGATGGCTGCAAAGGCAGCAGAAAGGCAGTCAAAGAAAGGGGCTTTTTGTTGTTTGGTGGTTAGTATCTGTGCACGTGTGTCTATGTACATCTGCAAAGGACTCATTAGTGTTTGAATCTCTGCCCTCCTCCTCCTCTCGCCTTGGTGGAGAGATGCAGCCTGGCACTTCTTCATAGAATGGGTTTGGGTTGGAGGGGACCTTAAAGCTCATCCAGCTCCAACACCCCACCATGGGCAGGGACACCTTCCACTAGAGCAGGTTGCTCCAAGCCCCTGTGTCCAACCTGGCCTTGAACACTGCCAGGGATGGGGCAGCCACAGCTTCTCTGGGCACCCTGTGCCAGCGCCTCAGCACCCTCACAGGGAAGAGCCTCTGCCTAAGAGCTCATCTCAATCTCCCTTCTTTCAGCTGAAAATCATTGCCAAGGCATTGAAGCCTTCTTGCCAAGGGTTTTGCTTTAGTCCCACTGGGGAAGGGGTAGGACTGATGCTGACTCAGAACCAGATCCTGCATCACCTCTTGGTGCAAATCCCACCATGCAACTGCTCCAACAGCCATTTCCAGTCTTGTTCCCAACTGCAAAGCCCTGTGCTAGGGTGGTTAATTCCTTCTCTAGGGGCTTTATCCAGGTCATCCTTCCCCTGGCTGCTCGGGATGCTGTGCTGGCAGCTTTAGGAGATGATGAGGATGGGATGGTCCTGGCATGATGGGCAGGAGGGGATGCATATTGGGGCTGGCCAATAGCATCCTTTATCGGGGTGAAGGCAGCCTTTGGGAAAGCAGCTTTGTTATCTTAATTTTTCTTTCCTTAAACAGCAGCAGCACTTGTCAAATTTTCAGCATCATGAGTCACCTCCCATGTGAAGGCAAGAGGGCACTGGGCATGTGTGGGACAGGGCTAAATGTGGAGCTCCACGCAGACATGGCTGGTTGCTCGGTTAGTTCTGGCACAGGGATAAATGTCTGCTCTGTGTCAGCTCTTTGCAAGGTCCTCCGATGTCCTTCCAGCTCCGCACACTCTGTCTCGGGCTGAACAAATACATCCAGCAATTGATTTTCTAAAAATGCGATGTACACACAAAACCCAACACATAAAATTCCCTGGTTTGTGGGGGAACAATTGTACTTCTTTCCTGCTCCCCCAAAAATCAATTGTAAGAGCGTATGTAAAAATACAATGGCACTAAACTGCAAATAATCAGGTGATTGTGCTAAGAGAACATCTTATTTAAAAACGGCTCAGCAGCAGCCGGCTCTGAGACAAAATCTAATCAGAATGAACCAGGAAATGTAGCAGTTTCCAGGTGAGTAAGCTGGAATGCAGAAGTCTGTATGAAAGGGAGGGGAAGAAAAAAACCTCAGGGATGGAAATGACAAGGGAAGGAAAGGGGAGTAATCAGCTACATAGACAGGAGTAATAGCAGCACATTGCCATCATTATTTCTGAGCGCAAAGCACAGCAAACTGAATGAGGGGGAAACATGAAATTAAATCAAATATGATTACAGAACAAATAGAAAAGGACCAGCTCAGTGTTTGGTTGTTGGTTTGGTTTTTTTCAGTGTGTCTTTGGCCTGCTGGAGCAGAGGCAGGGATGGAAGACACCGGGGGCATAGGGAGAGTGGGGCTGTCCCTCCATCACCCCCCTCACATCCCACTGCAGCCCCAGCATGGCACGAATGCAGCTTCATCCCAGAGCAGATGATTCCTTCAGGTTTGGAGTGAGCACCAAGAACAGGTGGGAATCTTACCGTGAAAACTTTTAATCCCATTTTCATGCAAATGTCACTGCACTAAAGAACAAGGAAGCTGCACACAGGTACCGACGCATAATTGCTTTGAACAGATTGCTTGGTGGAAAAGAAACATATCTTTCTCTAATTTTGAACTCCCTGGTGCACCAGCTGCTCCTTCAAGCACCTCCAGCGCTTGCTGCTCCCATCACTGCTCAGAATCAATGAGCAGGGGGCCATTGGTACCTTCGGCTCATCCATCTTTCCCTGCAGCGTGTTCATCACCAGCGCTCAGACCCGCTGCTTTCCTGGTCGTGCCTTGAAGATAGATGGTGGTTAAACATCTCTGATGGCCATGAACGATGGAGAGCTTGGCCATGCAACCCTCGCTGCCCAGTTCCACCGAGACACCAGGTTCAGCATCCCTTTACCTTCCAAGACACCAGTGCCAGCACTGCCCAGCATGGTGCATCCCACAACAGCAACCTGTGACGGCAACACCACAGCCCATTCGCACGGACAGGATGAGATACCAGGCCTATGTTTAGGTCAGGAAATGCAGTCAGGAGAGGGACCTTTTACAAGGGTGGGTAGTGACAGGACAAGGAGGAATGGCTTTAACCTGCCAGACGGAAGATTGAGGTGAGCTCTTAGACACAAGTTCTTCCCTGTGAGGGTGCTGAGGCGCTGGCACAGGGTGCTCAGAGAAGCTGTGGCTGCCCCATCCCTGGCAGTGTTCAAGGCCAGGTTGGACACAGGGGCTTGGAGCAACCTGCTCTAGTGGAAGGTGTCCCTGCCTGTGGCAGGGGTTGGAACTGGATGAGCTTTAACGTCCCTTTCAACACAAACCAGTCTGTCTCTATGAAAGGGCCAGCCAAAGGGTGGAGATGGGGCAGCCAGGAGACAGGACTGATGGAGAAGAGCGGGGAGAGGGGCTCCTGTCCCATGCTAGGGTTCACCTGCTGGCAGCATGATGTGAAGCATCCTTCCCCTTTCCCCCTGCCCCTCCATCACTTCCCTCCATAATTTGCCTTTGCTTTCTCATAAAATATAAATTATTGAGGCTGGGAACAGAGCCTCTCCCTTCCCTCCCTGCCCTGGTTTTGATCTTCCTGGTGCAGTGCAGCTGCTAACAAACCCGCGGTGTGCTGGAGCTGGCGCACACATGTGGCCACGTCCTGCCTCTCGCAGAGGAGCCCTTTGAAGGCAAGCGGCGAGTGATGTGAATAGCGAGCAGGGACACCAGTGGGGGGAACAGCTTTGATCCAGGGTGGGGACAGAGAGCACAGCACTTCAGCACAGACCTGCTGCTCTCTCCAGCAAGGATTTCCAAGTTCGAGGGAAAGATGAGAATAGGAGCCCTGGTGCCATGGGATGAGCTGTGCGGGGCATACAGGGCCGCAGGGTGCAATGGGAAACACTCTTGCCCTAAAGATTGACAGCTCCTGGATGGATGCAGCAGCTTTCCAACAATGCCACCAAAATCAGCTCCATCTGCAGGACTGCCCCATTCCTGGAAGTGCTCAAAACCAGGTTGAATGGGGCTTGGAGCAACCTGGTCCAGGGGAAGGTGTCTCTGCCCATGGCAGGGGGTTGGAACTGGATGATCTTTAACCCAAACCATTCCAGGATTCTATGATCCTATGACTGGTGCCCAGCACAATGCAGCAGCCTCATTTGTTTCCCACCTTCCACCCCTCCCTGCCTGTACCACCACCTGCTTGGATAGACCAGGCTGTACCCCACCATCAGCCCGGCTGTGCTTGGAGGCAAAGCAACCAGCCTCTGTACCCCAGGCTGGGTTTGTGAAGGTCACTTCTGACCCATGCTCCCTGCAAACGTGCCAGGTATCCACCTCATTTCCTATGCATTGAACTGCACAGACCTGGAGGACTCTCCGACAGAGAGGCATGGGGGTTTGGCCATTATTTTTCTCTTGCCATGCCCCCCTCCCTCATCTCTCTCCAAGAGAGGATTATGGGTTGCACCTATTAATTTTAGACCTGAAGCACCGAGTGGAACTTTGCTGAGTGTTTTATAACCTGCTTTCTCCCAAATCCCCTCTCTGCCCACTGTTGTGCTTATGCCCTTCCCAGCAAGGAAGGAGAAACTGGTGCAGAGCATCATCTACGCTTCCACAAGGGGAAAGGCAAGAAAAGGCCTGGGCTCTGTTTTTGCCTTTGTTTTTAGCCTTTTTAGGGGACTATCAAACAGGATTTGAGCCATGATTAAAACATGAAGCGTTTGGTAGGGCTGTATAAAGCTGGTGATGATGGATTGCTTTCACTCCCAAACTTTTACATCCCATGTCCTGCACTGTGCTGGCACAGCCACAGGGGGAAGGTTTTATGGAGCATAAAGGCACAGGAGCTGTAAAATAAGGGAGAGGGGCTGGATTAGAGCAAGCCCTGCCCAAGAGGAAATGCAGGCATAGATGTGTGCAGGCAGGACCACTGCCAGGCAGCTTTAGACACCCAAAACACATTCCTAAAGTGGGCTGGGAAAAGGAAAGATCCTGTGAATTAACCCAGAGCAAGCACCATGTCACTGGTGCCACAAGGATTTTTCATTTATTTAGGTTTTTATTATAAATAACCAAAAGACTTGCCCCTTTAAATGGGCAAACCATAAGATTGGTAATTTGAAACAGATACAAGATGAATTGAACTCCTCCATCAGCCAGCAGAACCTCTTTTAACAGGGGATATATCGAAGCCATAAATTCCTGCAGACAGGATTGCTATGCAGTAGCATAATATAGCTTCTATTCAATCTTTTCTACACTATGTTTTGTCCTGCATTTTGGTGGAAATATTTATGGACTGGGAGATGTTCCTTGAAGAAGTGTGGGCCTTAAGGGCCTCTACTGCTCCTTGTGCTTGGTGGTCTTGGATTATTCACAGGGATGCTACAGGGATGCTTGTCTGTGGGGTGGAGGGGCTGGGGGCAGGCACTGGTCCAGTCTCTGTTGTCTGTGGCTTCTTTGTATTTGATTCAGGTTCAGTATTTGACCTCAAGGACTCCTGAAGCTACTGTTTCCCCAGTTAAAAACACCTGTACAGCACAAGAGACCCCAGGACACCAGCAGGTCCCTGCCTCTCCTGCACAAGCACGGTAGGAGACTTTAAAACTCGTTTTGCTGCATTTTTCCATAGGTTTCTTTCTCTGCTGCAAATGGGAAAAGCACCAAGGAAACACACTTTAAATAGGGTAAACAAAAAGAGGAATTCTCCCGAATCATAATTTCATTTCATGTGGCTCTGCCTTCAGGCTTCTGGCTGGTAAAATTAAAGAAATACAATTTAACTGTAGCTGGTTCTCCAGTGCCTCTGTGCAAACTAAGGCAAAATCCTACCGGCACACACAGAAGCAGCACCCAGGCCTCCCTAACGTTGTTGCTTTCATTTAAGCTTCTGTTCACATCCCTGTTAGCAACCAGGAACTGGTCCCATCTGCTGCTACTCTACAGTCTTGCATGAAATGAGCTGCCAAGTCTCACCTTGGCTCCTCATGGGCAGGTGCCAGCACACTAAAAATAAAGCTAGAAATGACCCTTTTCTTGGCAGCCTCCAGGAAGCTGCAGCAAGACAAGTCCTTGGAAGGAGCTTTTTCACTGGGAAAGCGGACTTTTCCATGGGAACTCTTTGGGCACCCGGTCAGCTTCCTGTCCTGTGCCATCTCTCAATCATGGTCAAGTCATAGAATCCCAGACTGGTTTGGGCCAGAAGGGACCTTAAAGCTCATCCAGTTCCAACCCCCTGCCCCGGGCAGGGACACCTTCCACTAGAGCAGGTTGCTCCAAGCCCCTGTGTCCAACCTGGCCTTGAACACTGCCAGGGATGGGGCAGCCACAGCTTCTCTGAGCACCCTCTGCCAGCGCCTCAGCACCCTCACAGGGAAGAACTTCTAAGATCTCATCTCAATCTCCCCTCTGGCAGGTTAAAGCCGTTCCCCTTTGGCCTCTCCTTTATGCCTCTTTTTCGCCTTAAAAAAATAAAATCCTCTTATCCGAAATACAAGTAGCTGCTGCAGTGACCATCACTGCTGCGAGCACCCTGACCACCCAAAGTAGAGCTGATTCGGGATCCCAGCCCAACCAGGCTCTCAGTGCACTTTGTGTTCATGCACCAGAGCAAAACCAGGTAAATCCAAGCGCAGCTGGCACGCTGGTCCCTGGGTGGACCAGCAAACGGGTAGGAAAAGTCAGAGGCAAGCAAAGAGCTTCAGAGCCCTGACTTCTGCAGAGGGTTTTATCTTATTAAAACAAACCAAGAGATGACTGTCGCCTGTGTCAACTGGGGCACTGCGCTTCCTGATTACACTTCATAAACCCCAAGCTGTTTACTGCTGCCACAGATAAGTGGAGCTTTTACGAGGAGGAGATGCAGTCTGGGGTTTGGACATTTAATAGACTTTGTGTGTGTGCACATGTGTGATAATGCAATGAGCCCAAACCGCATGCGAGACTGCAGCTTCTGCATCATGGAAAGGAGGGAGCAGCCTCCCATCTCCTCCTGGAAGGATCTGGGGAGGGAGCATCCCCCCCCAGCACCCATCCCTGCCCAACCAGCCCCAGGCAAGACATCAAGACATCCCCTCTGTAAAGGACTCAATAGGTTTTGGGGGGGGTTCCATTGCCTCTTTGGCCACATCCAGCCTTTTCCTGAAGTTTCTTTTAAGTGCTTTAGATGTAATAGATGCACGTAACATAAAGCACATCTTAATCAATGTGAGAGATTCTGCTTAAAACCCAATGATTTTGATCTGGAGCCTGACAACGTGGTAATTTATATGCAGTGCAGCATAACCAAAGAGCTTGTTATGCAAACACAGACCACTGATTTGACAAATCTCCTGGAAACAGAATTAATGTCTGTATTCTGTGAAAAGATGTAATTTATTTTAATATTTTAAAGAGAGGAAATTATATATGCATCTATATGTGTGTATAAATAGAGATAAACAGAAATAAACACATATGCGCATGCAGATATATATATTTACAAATATTTTGGTACAGCTATGTGATTATACATGAACTGCAGGGTCATGGATGGATGGATGGATGGATGGATGGATGGATGGATGGATACTTAGTCGATGTAGATCACCATATTTCAACTGGTGCCACTGGGATCATGTTGATTTACTTCAGATGTGGCCAAAAGCAGCTAGTTAATTAGAACCAAAGTGATAATTTAGCTCTTTGAAGATGATAGAGAAATGCTGCTGTTTCCCTCTAACACAGTTGCTGTGTTAAAAACCACGATGCTGAAGTGGAAATGACCTCCTGATTATCATCTCTCACTGTGTTTATTTATGGCCTGCAATAATATTAGTATAATATCATTGTTGTCCCTTTTGCAAACTATGCTTTATTTATGGCAATGAGGTAAGAAACACAGGCTGCATAATTGAGGTTCTGATAGAACAAAACATGTGTGAGAGATTTCTTAATTTGATTTCAGACACACACACACACACACACTGTTCACCACCCAGTCTCCTTATCTTCCCATCTATTTGTCTCTCTCCATAGGGACACATCCATTTATCTACCACTCTGTTACTACTGAGACTCCTGCTTCACCAGGATCCAATTGTTTTCTATTTAGGGAAGAGGCAGAAAAGCTGATGAGGGCACAGACAGGCATGGAAGGGAGCTCTTGTATGACAAGCCTGAGCATGGGAATGGCCAGGAGAGGAAGCTTGGAAGAGATGGGGAAGAGAGGGACACCTTCAGGGGGTAAAAAAGAGGGAAAAAGCAGAGAAAAAAAGGATCATGCACAGTTTAAAATAACCTGACAGCCTAAGACTTGGGCTTGTGACCTCTGTCTGCAAACTGCTGCCTTTGGTTCACCACCCATCCCTCCTGCAGTGAACCAAGCAGCACAGAAGTTTAATATCGTTTGCATATCTTTCATTAACGAAGTTTGATTATTGATGGATGTGCACGAGGCTCCTTGCTTTGGCAGGACTCAGGTCAAACCCTTCCCAGCCCATTGGCTCTGGGGCCATGGCACAGACACAGCCCATGGATGCAGCTCACCATGATGCCAGCCGATACGGGAGCACTTCCCTTTCTGAATCAATACAAGGAAGTCAATGGCCTGGCATTGATCAGGCTTCTCAGGACCTGAACCCATCTGTCCCTTCTCCCCACTCCTCCAACCCAATGCTTATTAATTAAACAAGCTCCCCATGCTCCTGCAAACCCCACTCCCCTTGCAAGGTGATGTCCTGCCCATGGTACAGTGAGGCCAAGCCTCTGTCTGGCCAGCTGACTACAGGCACCATGATCTACACATTGCGTAAGCAGGAGAGGCTGTAGCAAACTAATTAAGCATTCTGTTCTCCTTTTGCCTCAAAGACACTATGCAAAACCAAAGCCTATTGAATGTTCAAGCAGAATTCTTATTAATTTTATGTGGGAGATAGGAGAATAATTGCCTGGAAACCTGGTTTAAAGAATGGAAAGAGACTCTCTCTTCTTTCTTACTTAATTTGTATCGACTTCTTTTATTTTTATTTTTGGGAGCTGAAAAGCAGAGTGTGATTTTCAATGCTTTTAAATGTGTATTATGTCCCCACTTAAGGACTTGCTGTGAAGTGGGTGCAAGCAAAATAGTACCAATAGTAATAATAATGCAAATGTCAGGGCTGTCGTAGCACCACTTCGCAGAAACACTTGAGCTGGTGGGAATTGCCTTTGCCAGTCCTAAGCGTGAGGAGCAATGTGTCACACAGGCACCAAACACATCCCATCATGGTGCCAAGACCTCTCCCCCTAGGAGAACCAGCCATAAATCTCCCAGAACAGCACTTTCCTCACAAGGAAATGAAATAATCATTTAGCTGGGAAGAGAGACAGGGCAGGGAGAAAGAAATGCACAGCACAGAACGGGAGGAGGAGGAGGGTGAGAGGGATGGGGAGGCAGGGGCCCAGCTCAGCATCTTTGCTGATGCTGCTTGCACCCCTGGTCGCATCACGGCGTCACACAAACACTCTCGCCCTCTCCATGTTCTCCATGCAGGAAGATTGGCAGTGACCTTTAAATGTCACTTCCAAATGCCAGCCTGAGCTAAGAAGCTACAAAACACAGCATTTATGTTAGATTATGAGTAGTGATGGGCCTGAACCACTCGCCTCCTGATGGGAATGTAACAGGGATGCTGAAAAAGCAAAGGGCCCCATGGGCAGTCCATGACCACCTTTTCCTCCACCATCATTAGAGAAATTAGGTTGCCCAGAGAAGCTGTGGCTGCCCCATCCCTGGCAGTGTTCAAGGTCAGGCTGGACACAGGGGCTTGGAGCAACCTGCTCTAGTGGAAGGTGTCCCTGCCCGTGGCAGAGGGTTGGAACTGGATGAGCTTTGAGGTCCCTTCATCCCAAACCATTCCAGGATTCTATGAGTTTCTGGGAGATCAGCATTCCCTGGTGTAGAAACTAGGGCTCCCAGATTTCCAAGGGCCAGGTTTGTACCCCACCAGGCATTGCTGACCTGTGGCATGCAGCAAGTCAAACAGCAGCATGACTTTTCCTACTTCTTGATCTCTTTTAATTGATTAAACTGAATTAGCAAATCACACCAGGAAAAAAGCCAACAAACCTGATGTTTTATTTCAAACACATGGTGGTGTTTCTTTCCATGCTCCTGAACATGCGTCTCCAATTAACCCGAGCCACTTACTGGGGGCAGAAAAATCATTTAAGACTTTGTTTTCAGCTGATTTAAGTTGGGGTGAATAAGCTGTTCCTGCACAGTTTCCATCTGATCCCAATTAAAACCTGTGCCCCCCACTTCTCACAGCACACCCTGGGCTGGCCAAGCCGAAATGACCCTGACGTGTGGTGCTTTTATGATGGAATGAAATGAAAAGCACTGGAGTCGCTGCTGCAGTCACTGTCATGCTGGAAGCATCAGCATTACCCGGAGTGCGATAGCAATCCCAAGGAAAGCGAGAAGCTTTGGCTCCACAAATTGTATTTCCCTAGGCAGCGGATTAATTAAAACTATCAAGTGTTCCCAGCTTTTTGAAATTAACTTTGAAAGTGTTTGGATAAAAAAAAAAAAAGCAAAAAAAAGCCTGAACATATTTTTTTTTGTTGCTTTTCTTCTCTCTTGAGTGCAGGGAAAGAGGAGAAAAGGCAGAATTTACCCCCCTTCCCAGACTATTTGCGACGCAGAAGGCCCACAGGGAGCCATCATCACGATGCTAAACCTGGGTTCACCACAGACCTTGGTCCTTGCTACTAAATTTCTATTTGGGGGGATGTGTGGCTTTCTTCATGGCCCCTTTGGGGTTTTTCTCCGCATCTGAGCAGAGGTGTCCCCTCTCCATCCCAACCCGCTGGTTCTGTGCTCCAAGGTGCTCAGGCATGATGGAAATACCAGGAGGAAAAAGCCACTGGAATGCTCAAACAACACCTGTTATAAACAGGAGGAGATGGGGAAATAAAAAAGCAAAGAAAGAAAAAAAAACCCCACCCGACAGCCTGTGTACAAGACATTAAGGACGCTCAGGAAGAATCACACTCAGCACAGGATGAAGAGGCTGCACCAAATCTACAGGAGCTGGTTGCCGGCAGGGATGGCTTCATGATCTAAGAGAGCGATCGGGAAGACAGTGACTCATTCCCGCAGGATGGAGGTTTATTTCTCAGCAGGTTCAAGCCGTGTAGTAGGTAAATTATTCTCAGCCATACTTTCTCAGGTCTTATTTCACGGCCCAGCGATGATTGTGCTACTGATCTTCCAAAGGGGGTTGTTTCTGGGCTGGAGAGGCCTTATAAATAAGGATGTGGAAACCTTCCAGAAGAGACAATAGCTAAACACACCATATAAGCATCCTGTCTTATGACATATGGGGTAAAATACAGCCAAAGAGCCGTAGAATAGTAACATTTCACTACGCACCAGCTCCTCAGTGTTGGCAAAGAGAAGCAGGGGATGCTAACCCAGCCAGGCAGAGCAATATGCCTGATAAAGGTGAAATACTTGCAGGAAAAAGCCTCACTAGGTAAAGCAAGCTCTCCTTTCTGCCAGTGCCAATCTGGGTTAGCACCAAGGCCTCACTGAGGCTGCCCCAGTTTTAATCTGGCTCCTGCCCTCGTGCTCAGCCCTTCCCCCAGAGCAGAGCTGGCCGGGAGCAGAGGAGACATCGCTCCCATCGGCTGCAATGCCCACATGCATCTCCTTCCTGGTGAGGCTGGAAGGAGAATCACCATGTTTGCTGGCACCATCACCCTCGATTGTCCCCAGATCTCACCATTTCTGTCTTTTGGGACAGAAGACCCTCCCACATTACATGGATGTCCCACACCAGTGTCTCTGGCTGTGCCTCTTCCAGAGCTGCCTGCACCCCCTGCCTGGGAATCTCCCCCCTGTACCACCACATGTGTGCTGAAATTCCCTTGTTCTGACATGCACCACTTCATGGTCTTCAATAGAATGTGCTGGGAGTGGAAGGAGCAGACCTGGGATCCCAAAGGGTCCTGGATCAAACCGAATTACTCTTCAAATGACTTCTAATCATCTCTCCTGCTCTGTTCCCTGCAGCATCCATTGCTCGGGCAGCTGAGGAGCTGAAAGGAGGAAACAAATACAAAACAAATCATTAGGAAACAACAAATCTGCCCAGCTCAAGTAGACAAAGAGCAGCTCAGGGGCTCCGCAGGATGGCTTGCCCTGCCTTCTGCTGCTCATCGGGGTTCCTGGCGCATCTTGGCTGCCCAAGGAGAGATTTCCTCTTCCCCTTGCTACCTCTGCACCTTATCTTCAGGTTCAGACGAGCTGCTTTGGCTGTGAAGGCTGCAGAGTCACTAATCCTGGCTCACCCAGGGATGGTGGGAGTGGAGAGAGCAGCTCAGAGTATTCATCCTCACTTCCTCCTCCTCCTCCTCAGCCCCTGTGTCCCCTCCCAGGCTTCTCCTGTGATCCATCTACATGCCATGGGCTTTGGGGGACCCCAGCACTCTCCACCTGAAGCCCCCAGGGAAGGGTTTTCCCTGGCTCAGGTTTGACATCACAGTTTGCAAAAGCTGCCCTCCCATTTCTCCCAGTCTGACCAGTGGAGAAGGGACTGCCCAGGTCCGAGGGGGAGGGCTGCCCTCCAGCTCAGTCCCCACAGTCCCCACAGTCCCTTAGGGAGCTCTGGCACAGACTGGAGACTGGCCACAAATGTTTCCTGTTCCCAAGCCCTCCCCTTCCATTAGTTAAAAACAACTATAAAAATCAATCAATCAGATGCTTTTTATTTGCTATTTTTCCCACCACTGCAGCAAACCTTTGCCAAGCACAAACATCCCACCCTGGCTGCTGGCTGTTTCTCCATCCCAGATGGTGGAATAGGGGGGTGGAAGCAGCAAAAAGGGCTGTGGGATCATGGAATCACAGAATAGTTTGGGTTGGAAGGGACCTTAAAGCTCATCCAGTTCCAACCCCCTGCCACGGGCAGGGACACCTTCCACTAGAGCAGGTTGCTCCAAGCCCCTGTGTCCAACCTGGCCTTGAACACTGCCAGGGATGGGGCAGTGATGCAGCTGGGGTGGCCCAGGTCTGGGGACATCATGGAACAGGGCAGAGAGTACCTCACTGATTAACACCACGATGTAAAATACAACATTAGCACAAAATCTGCTCGAGTGTTCTCCTGATTACATCGGAATTATAATTACACTAGCCCTGGATATCCCCACATCCCAGTGATTCCAGCCGGTTTACCGGCCTCCAGCTGGGATCTGATAGTAAGTGTTAATCACCTCGCCTTTGTGCAGGAAGGGCAGCCAGTGCCAGCTGTCCTTGTTAGGATCAGTTCATCAGCATCCCAAACACGGCCAGGGACAGGGATGCAGGGAAGGGGCTGGACTCTGCTTCCCTCCCAGGGCAGCCTTTGGTGGGCAGCATGTCCTGCTGTCTCCATTAGGACATGCTGCCCTTGGGCTCCATTTCTGCAGCATTTGCATCCTGAGCATCCCCACCACCGCTCACCCAGCCCCAAACCTTCCCGTGCTGGTCCCATGGGAGCAGAGAGATGAAGTTACCTTAGTCCTGTCTGATTTGCCACAAGGGAAAATGTTCAAATCCCGGGAACCAAGTAGAAGTTAAAGCCAAGCCCCCACCAGTGCCCACCTACCAGGGGGAACAGCTTGAACATGGGCACCCAGCTGCAAATAGCATCAGGATTACAGGGATAATATACAATTAACAGCAGGGATAGACAGAGAAAAGGGTAAAAAAAAAAAAAAACAAAGGGAAAAGAAGCCCTTTCGATAGTATAAAATACTCTCCCTAGAGACCTATTTCAAAGACATTTTTAATTAACTGTGCATTTCACTAGAGCTTACAGCAGAATTATTGTGCATTAAATAAATACCAGTTGATTATTAAGAACATATTTACCGAGTCTTAAGCACCACAGGTCACAGATGTAAGTTCCTATTGGGTATAGTTGTTTCAGGGTAATCAGTTATTTACTTACACCCTTTGATGCTGCAGGGAAGGGGAGGAAATCTTGGGGCAGAGGCATTCCCAGATTGCTAATGCTGGGAAATCTGCTCTCCAAGGGGTGATGACTATAAGGCACAGGGTACTGGGGTGGAAAAGGTTTTTCTTACTCCCTTTCCCCTTCCATCTCTGCCGTAAGGAAAAGCCACCTTTACTATGCATATTTATTCGAGCTGCAATAAATGAGGGTCCGAGTCTCTTCCCCCAATGATTGATGGACACAGGGATTAGTTTAAGCACAGGGGGAAGCTAAGTGGTCTGGCTCAGACCACAGCACATTCATCACATCGACAGGCAGAGCCCAGGTCTTACTCCTGCCTTTGCTGGGAATTCTTTTATTTTAAACAAAAAAAAGAGCACTTTGGATTTTATTAGAGGAAATATACATGTATCATCTTTATCCAAGTTAACAGCAAGTGGCTGTAAGATGGGCTTGGTTCACATTGCAATAGAGTGTAAATGGTTAACAACAGCAATTCCTGCCCAAAACAAGCCACCTGCCCACTTCTCCAAGCATCCCCACCACACTGAAGCCTTCGGCACAGGAATAGATCCAAACCCACCCTCTTTACCCCAGAAAGGGGCTGCAGAGGTTGCTGAGAGTACAGATGCAGGAATCCAGCTGCGGTTCCTTGGGAGGTAGACCTGTTGTCCCAGCGGGGACCCAACCGCCCAGGGCAAAACCCATGGGAGCCCCTGGGTGCTGGTGGCAAACAAATCCCCGATTTTGTGGCTCCCAGCCATGTCCTCTTAAAAAGCAGTTCATGGCTCCTGTGTGCCCAGGCCGTCACTTTGCAGGGTTTATGCACAAACCACACACAAGTAGACTGGAAACATAAAATTATATAGGGCAGTTAATTGAAAACCTGCCTGCACTGCGTGCAGTAATGGCCAGTAAGTGCTGTTTGTTTGGAGCAGGAAATCACTGGATATTAAACAGGCTCGGTGGTACCAGAACAGTGCTGAGCAGCACCGCCGGCAGGAACCGGGACTTGGAGGGAAAAGGAAGTTTCCATGAAACAGGGTGTTGATACTACGCAGGTCCCACGGCACGTTCTGAATGGGATCACCAGGCGGGCCTGATGGGAAGAGTCATAACTTCAAGAGGTGGTTTAAACCAGTTCAAGGGAAGAGAGCTAATGAGTTTCTTATTTATCTTGTAAGTAAAGAGAGTAAAAGCTTGCAGCCCCCTGTATTTCCTGGGGGTTAGCTGTAGGAATGCTGTGATTGCATTCACTGAGGTCAGCCAAGTTATTTCCCTTCCAATAACTAACAATAACGTGATGGGCCCCATGGTGCTGGTCATGTCACACTGGGGCTGTATGTGTGCTGCAGATGAGCACTATCATTGCAAGGCATCTAAATAGATGAGGAAAAAATTAGGAGGGGAAAACCAGAGCAAAGTGCCTGTGGTTGCTTGGCCAAAGACACCCAGCAGGGCAAAAATCCTGCTCCAGTTATCTCCAGGGTAGGAATAACCCTGTCCTGCTGCTAGACCCCAATGTGGGGGTCACCAGGAACCCCAATTCCCCCTCCCTTGCTCTGGTGACAAGGCAGCATTTGCTCCTGGGTTCAAGCTTTTGCTTTCTCTCAGCTTGGACTAAGAAGCAAGGTTTGGAAGGTTCTGTGAATCAGAACTAGGAGCCAGGTTTTAATGTGCTGGTCACATCACCCACTGCCTTATTAGCAGCATCAAGCAACCGTAATTTATAGACACTTTTCCAAAGGAGAATTATCAATATATTTATTTTGCTGCTGATGTATAGCTGAGCTGGGCACAAGGGCTTACTGAGTCTTGCCAATTTGCTATCATCTCTACGATCTATAGGTTTTTCCCCTACAAATATTTTGCTTTAGCTCAGAATAGATTTTTCACTATCAAACCCTCTCTCAGACCCTTCAGCTCCCCGAGGACACGGAGGCTTTTGCTGCTAGAGCCGGGTTCCTTCAACTCATCGTCTGGGATGACTGGCTTATTCAGGAGACATTGTAATAGGCAGAAAATATTAGCTTAATACCTTCAAGCACTGGGCTGAATGTGGTGTAGCACATTTCATAAAGACACCTTTGCTGTCATCTTTCAAAGAGACACCGTACAGTCCCAGAAAAGGGCAGGGGAGCTGCAAGAGCTCTGCTAAGTCCATCTCTCCAGCAATTTTTTGGCTGCCTCCTCCAGCCCAGGATGCTCAGAGACCTGCTGCATCCCAGTGTTCCCAGAGCATCCTTAGAGCTCAGACCAGCCCTGGTCTCAGCATCCCTGAGCACTGGCTGTGGCCATAGGGTGAGAAAGAGCCCATCCATGTGCCAAAATCTTGAATCAAAGCAGCATCTCACTGATTTCTGCTTCCTGGGGCGGGGCTGAGAGGTGGTTGAGTTAAGGCAAGGAAGAAGAGTGCACGGAGAGCCACTGGAGCTTGCTCATTTATTTGGGCAATGATAGTTTAGCTTTAAATATTTATAGTGCTTCCTAATGTACTAGTAAGTGTACTGTAGTATATTCTGCAAAGACGATGAGCCTCTGTGAGCTCACTGCAAATATCATTGTCTCTTTGCTGCTGAATCTTTGATGAGAAGCAGGGAAGAAGGTGGATTTGTGTGTGCCTGTGTGCTGAAAGTGATGGGAGGGCAGGAGGAACTATCCTAGAGCAGACCAGCTCTTTAGGGTTTGGAAGCAGCGGGCTCTGCTTCCCCCAGGTCCTCTTCCCAAGTTGGAGCTGCTCCCCCATGGAGATGTGATTGATGATGATCCTGGCCAGAGCTCATAGGGAGGAAGAATCTGTCATACAGCCATCGGCTCAGTGAATAAGGGATGGAGGAGGCGGCCAGCGATATCTGTCCATCACCTTGCCTCTCGGCTCACGGACAGGGCTGGAGCCCTGAGAGATGAAGTCGTGTCCCCCTGCCCCTCTGGCTGGCTTGAATCCCTTCTGAGACCCAGCGCCCTCATTTCACTTGTGATGCAAGGCCAGGATTTCTTTGGGAAAGGCCCTGATCTACCTCTATGCAAAGGGGTTCTTACACCAATGGACATCCTCAACCTCTCTTCAGAGCAGCGGAAAGGGGAAATTATTTAATCAGGGACTATATAAAGTGCAGGATGGACTTCGTTTACCATTACAGCACAACATAAAAGTTTAACAGCTTTCACACACACACACACACACACCCCCCACCCTCCAATCCACTTTTCCGTCCCTTCAAGTTCTTGTAATAAATCTGCAAGCAGGGAATTTATCATCTCGGTAAACATGTCTCTTCCCTGCTGGCTCCAGGGAAATCCCTCACTCCAGGTGCAGCTCACATCGTGCTGCTGCCTGGCGACACCCTGCCACCCCCAGCCCTGCTCGGGACAGAGGGAAGCATCTTTCCCACCATCTGCTCCACACCCCGCCTGGCACAGCCCCACTGTGCGGATGGAAAGACTCGCCATCGATTCCCGAAGCTCCTTGGGTGCTCTCCAAAGCACAGAGAGCACAGCCTAAACCTTCAGCCTGGCCTAAGTGATTGTTAATAATGAATCAATAATGATAACATAACCCTGCAGGGCAGTTTTGCTATCAGAGGCATCTCATTAATAGGAACTGAACAATTAGACCCTGACATCCCGGGGAGAGGGAGGCTTTGAAGTACAAAAAGCTGCTGCAGGGATGCAGGACCAGAGCATCCATTCAGGAGGCTGGTCCTTGCTGGAGTCTGGAGCTGAGTCCATCCAGGGGGGTCCCTGCAGCCCCTCCAGCTTCTCCCTGCAAAGCACCTGTAATTCCCATGGGGAAAGGGGAACATGCAATGAAAGCCAGAGCTGGAGATGAGGCATTGCCCTCCGCTGTTCACAGACAGCTAAGACCTGGCAATAACTCACAGATCATCACACAGGTCGATGCAAAGCTCAGCAGGAATCATATCCTCTCACCCCAGCAAGCAGCCTTTAAGTCGGGATGGTGAAGGGTCTTTAAGCTGCTCTGCTCACTCAGTCCTTGTCCCACCATTCACCACCTGACGTGGCTGCATAGTCAACCCAGCGAGGAACATGGGCAATTGTGCAGGGGAAATAAAACTGTATCTATAATTAATGATCCTCCAAGAACACGCGGCCCCTTATTAACGTAGCAATTTGGTGAAACATAATTTATGAGACACTGAGCTTAATCGTGGACAAGATCCCAAATTAGACGCCTGGGAAGGGAGGGAAAGGGGAGTTGCCTGCTGTGATTGCACATTCAAAGGACACTTGTAACATCCAGCTCTCTTGGCAGGAACAAACCCCCTCATGATACGGCTGGAAATAACCCGTGATGGGCCTGATGATGCAAAGAAAGGAGGAAGAAAAGCAAATCCAAGCCAGCAGACAATCCACTTACAAACATCCTTTCCACAGGCTCTGTGTTAATTGTAAAATCAATAGACCCAAATCTGCTCTGCCAAAGTGCTCTCCTCCATGTCTGATCCATGGTGGAAGGCAGGACCTTTCTAGAGTGGCCCAGGAGGTACCCATATCATAGACCATAGAATCAAGAAGGTTGGAAAAGACCTTTAAGATCATCAAATCCAAGCGTTACTCCAGGACTGCAAGTGCTCCACTAAACCATGTCACTGAGGTATCCCATGGAAGTGGCCCTTCTCCTGTACCTGCAGTAGGACAAGTCCAGAGCAACAGATTGGACCTTTTGTAAGAGATAGCTGGGTGAATGTGAAGCATGAAGCCTCCCATGTGTGTGCCAGGGAGCTCGAGGCTGGGCACAGCCCTGAGAAATTCCGTAATCCCACTGAACTTGGGTTTCTGCACAGAGATTTCCAGTGGAATAGGGTTTCCGTAAGCTTCTGTGGGAAACACCTATTCCCAGGGAAAACAGGAAAACTGCAGTTCTGCCCGGGTTCTGGCTATCCACGCCTGGAAGCCCATTTACGTGGATTCTGATAGTCAGGCTTCCAGTGAAAACCCTCAGCACATGTCGAGCAGCATATGAACAGGGAGAGGGGGTGGGCAGTGGGAGGGAAGATATTCCCAGTCAGCACTGGAAAGGGCCCAATGCAAAACCACCAGAAACATCAGGAGCTTTTGCGAAATCATGTTCTCATTTCCCATTCCTTCCCCAGCCCTGGCTTTGGATGCTCAGCACTTCTAAAGAGCAAGCCAAGCTGTGATGCCACATGCTCTTCCAGAGCTGCCAGAGTCCCTCTGCCCCACATGAATGGCAACAATCCTTCCTCTGGAAGCTATTAACACTTAAACAAACGATGCTCCATTATTTATTTTGTGCCTTGAAAACACTCTGAGAGACTCTAGGCATAAACCAGGGCCCATGGCTGGGAGAAGCAGCTTTGAGGTGATGTTGCCTGGGCTTAGCACACGCAGCAGAGCATGATATCTGATGGAAACACGTTTCTCTTGCGACAGCCCCCTCTGTGCAGCATCCCTCTGCTTGCTCTGTGTGAATTAATTTTAACAGGGATAAGAAAACCCCCTCGTGCACACGTGGGAAACTGCATGCAAAGCGTTTTTTCCTGGATATTTCCCAGAATATGAATGATCATGGCAGAGCAGTAATAGCAGCTCCAGGAGGCCTCCCCTCAGGTGTGGTGTGGGCTGAGAGCCGCGCTTTTCTTCACCCTCACCAGCATTTCCCAAGGAGTGGGTTGTGAAATCCTCGAGTAGCTTTGGATTTATCCCAGCCTTTTTGCTTGCGGATTTGAAAGCTCATTACACAGGGTAAGCGGCAAGGCCTGGCAGTGTTCCGGGGAGGAGGAGAGCAGAAGGGAGCAGGATAATCCCATTGCCACCATCCCCAAAAGCCAGCCCAGTGGCTTCACACACAGGAGGACAGGGGAATGCTGACGCCTGCCCACAACCCACCTCCACAGCAGAGCTCCCTTCAGCTAACCCCCCTCCAGGCACCAGCTCAACCCTTCTTTAAACCATGCTCCAGTCTGATAAGCATTTGAGAGCCTTTAAAATGATAATTGCACAGCACGGAATAAAGCGCAGCAGCCGCCGTGTGAATATTCATGAGCGGGGGACCGGGGATGCTGTGGAGTGGGAAGCACCCAGCAAAGCATCGCTGCCCCTCTGGAGCACCTTGGGGAATAATATTCCCACTCAGAATTAATTTGTCTTTCTGATCTCCATTAGAATCCCCCCTAAAATGCTTTGGTAGCACCTGGATTCCCAGCGTTTCAGGAGCAAGAGGCTCCAGAAAAAAGAGTGAGGCTGGCGATGCTTGGAAAAATGCAGGCAGATCCCATTGTTTGCTGCCTAGTGCAGCCTACAAACACCTGTATGCTCCAGCCAGCACCGTGGAGAAACAAGCAGCTAATTAAATCCATCTTCCCTGCCTCTGACCCCACTCCAAGGGCTCTGACATCCATAAAGCAAAGGGACCACAAAATCAATTATCCCAAAGTCTGCTCCAAGGGACCGCCGGGAGCCAGTAGGCAGCATTTGGATTGCCAAGGGGCCATCCACACGCCGCAGCCGGCCCCTGAAGGCTGTGATATGGGCTTTGAGGATAGTTTAATTAGTGTGATTTATGTCACTTCCAATTGATTGGGTTCCCGGAGCTTCAGGGATCTATCAGAGGGAACAGGCAGCCTTGACCCTTCGTTTCGAACCTGCTCAGGGATCACGACAACGTGGATGATGGGTAGTAAGCAAATATCTTGCTTGTAAATGCAGCCAGGCTGTCCGTGGATGAGCAAAACATAAGTGGTGGGATGGGGACCTCGCTACTCCAATCCCTCATGGGTCTGGTGTTCTTCCCATCCTGGTTCCAAATGTGACCCACTGAGGCAGCCTGGGTGGACGGGTTAAGACCTAAGCAGCCAAAAGCACTGATTTGCAGTAAAATCAACCAATCTCTAGCAAAGCAAAGTGCTTGAGAGCTAATAAAAAGGAGGATTTTGTATCTTAGCACAAAGAGATGAGCTGTGAGTGGGTCTTGGGAAGCAGCACTGGGACACCAGGAGCAAAGCCCCATTCCTCTGGGAAAAGCATCCTGTGGGTGCTCTTCAGCACACTCCCCCCAGGCTGCATCTCCCCTCCAAAGCACCCAGCTCTTTTTTTGCTGGTTTCATTGTGTTTCTCTTCTCTCTTCACCCAATAAAAATGAACTAAAAGCAAAATGAAAGCAAAAAGCTTCGCGGGGTGAGGACGGAGCGAGGCAATTAGTTTGTGCTCTCAAATTATTCACTAATTGTGCAAGGAGTTGTGTACAAAAAGGGAACGAATAAAAGAGATTTAATTTGATTCCGGGAAGGGGAGCAGAACGAGCAGCAGAACGCAGCTGAGTGCTAATGGGCTCTGCTGGTGCTCAGCTCGTCCCTGAGCGGGTCCATGTGGAACTGAATCAACTGATTTTGGGGCTCTGAGCAAATTAGCTGTGACTCTACAACTACCTTCTCCCTAAGGACCCTGCCCACAGCCTGGGGAGACTCCTGGGCTGCAGGAGAGCCTTTGGGACAGCCTGGAGCTGACTTCCAGCATGTAGCAATGATGCTACCTTGCTCCAGGGATCACTGGCAATGCCCTAATTTTGCAGATGGGGAAACTGAGGCACGCAGGATGCAGAGTAGCACCCAGGTCTGTGTTGCTCTGCTGGGCTGGGTAGGGTGAGGGTGAGATGGGTGTGCAAACCTGCTACAAGCAGCTGGGAGGGTGGGGGGGGGAAGCTTTTCATCTTGGATTTGGATATTCTAGGAACTTCTCACAGAGCAAGGGGCTGAGAAACAAGGAGCAAAGCCTGCCCAGAAGCATCCCAGGGATGCACAGGGAGCACGGTAGGTACCACTGGCACATGGATGCCTGTGCTGGAGGTCTCGCCTGTGGCACCAGGTAGCTCTGCAGCGTTTCTTTGGCTCTGCATGGAGCAGAGAAAGCAAAAATTTCTGCAAGGAACAAAGTGCCTGAGGGGAACAAAAAGCCCCTTTGGCAACAAGCTGTGAGGCATGTAATAACAGAGCTGTGATTTTTCTGGAAAATGCTTAGAGAATGAGCTTGGGGCCCTCAAGAGGAGGAGGGATCCTATGAGCATGGGGAGACAGGATTTTGGGTGGTCACAGGGGAAATCAGTGCCAAGATTGAAATCCTCAGGGCTGGGTTTTGTCCTGTGTCCCCGCCCCCTGCATCCAGCAACTGATCCTGGAAGCCCCTTCGGTCCCATAAAATCTCAGCCCGAAGCTGATGTCCCCAGAATTTAGATTAGACATTAGGCAGAAGCTCTTCCCTGTGAGGGTGCTGAGGCGCTGGCACAGGGTGCCCAGAGAAGCTGTGGCTGCCCCATCCCTGGCAGTGTTCAAGGCCAGGTTGGACACAGGGGCTTGGAGCAACCTGCTCTAGTGGAAGCTGTCCCTGCCTGTAGGTGTTGCACACACTGGTGCACCCCTAAAATCCTGTCCTAGCCAGTATGGGACTAAACAGAAACCCTGCAAGAGACCCTCCCCTGGCTGCTTTTTGGTTTGTCAGGTCCTTTCTCAAACATTGAGAGATGCATTTTTGGATGGCTTTGCTGGACCATGGACATTGCTGCAGTGGGGGCATAAAAATGACCCTGCTCTAAACGGGTCAGAGACCAAGAGGTCACACCAGTGCCTGAAGCGTGAGTGCCTGAGCCCTGGGGACCAAACACTGAGCCCAGGTGGAATAGAAACGTCTGCTGAGAAACACAGAGAATCAAATAAAAGAGTTGAGATCAATAAAAATGTTTCATTTCAACTCTCGCTGATGGATCGGAGCGCACGGGGGGTGACTGATGGGTGGGTGTATCTGGGAGGCAGCTCGATGGATGGGATTCCCCAAATTGAGCTGTGTGTGTTTTGGGTGATGATTTTATCATTTTATGACAGTTTTGTTTCTACTACTTGTATGCCCAGCACAGCATTGCTCAGGATGGGGATGCATCACACGCTCATAAAACAGGCACCCAGGAGCAGCGTGCTCTATGTTATTGCTTTTCCTTAAAGGCTAACTTGGTGATTACATTAATCTTGGTCTCTTTGGTACAGGTAAACTGCAGCTGATGGGAGAGTCAACGCCTGTGCTATTCCCATCTTCAACCCAGAGCACTTGGGGAGATTCAGCAGCTTCCCCCCTTTATGGTGACTGAACCCCAGAGCACTTGGTAACCTCAGATCTAATCACCTGGAGACCTGCAGGGACATGCAGAAAGTGCTTCTGTATTTAAATAGCAATGACATTAATCTCGGGGGTTGTTAATCACATGCTTATTGGACTTGCTTTGTGCACTAATACCATGTTATGCTGCTTCTAAAATGAAGCCACCCAGAAATCCATGTTAGGAACAAAATTGCTCCTGTTCAGGTGAATGTCATGCTAAAACATTTAAATTAGTCTCTGTCTGTGCTTCATGTGGTGGGTTTGGGGAAACCAGCCGAGTGTGCTTTGAGGTATAAATGAGGACAGAACCATAGGGTTGGGTCAGCATCTACTCCAAGGCAGGGGCAGCCCAACTCATTCCTAACCCCTGCACATGGACCCAGTCACATTTGCCCCTGGTGTTTTCCTGCTGTATCTCTTTTTGACAGGACTGATGATACTGAAAATTGCTGAAAGCTTCAATGAAAAGCACTTTAGGCACTCTCAACTCAATCTCATTTCCAGTCCAACCCTACACCACCTTGCCCATCCCAGATTAAAATAAAGGCACAAGTTGCCTGAAAGCCCATCACAGGCACAGCCCTGCCCAGTGCACAGATGCTTTGAGAACCCAAGGACAAAACGTTTGCTAAATGGCTTGAAAATAACACAAAGAGTGATGGAAAAGGCAGTGGGAACTGGGGACAGTGTCCAGGCAGAGTGCAAAGGATGGATGGATTCTCTGGTGCCTCCTTGATGAATGGTTGCATGGGTATGGCTCCAGATGGGGACACAAGTGCTGCGGCTGCAGAGCTCAGATCTGTATCTCCATCCTCAGTTATCACCCTGGATTCTAACACTTTGACATTATCAAAATGAAAGAGTTTTCCTTCAGTGCCATGACTGTTTTGACAGTATCAAAACAAAATGATCCAACATTCCAGAAATGTTTCAGCAGTTTCTTGATCAGATTGCACTTATTAAAAGCATATAAAAATCATCATCATAGGAAAGCTTCCAGATTGTAGCTGCTTGGTTTGATTCGGAAGGGAAAAGCTGCCTGTGAAACGTTCCCAGTCTCACCAGACCCGGGGGTGCTGCCTGCCCAATTTGCCTGGGCTGGAGGATAGGAAGGGCAAGATGTACCGTGTGCATGCACGTCAGAGGCATGGAGAGAGGATGGAAAACCAACAAGATTAATCAAACTCTTCTGCCCATCATGCTTTTTACTTTCCAGGCTGCTGTTACCAGACGCTCATATTCCCAGTGACAGGGTTTTAAAACTCAATCTCCTTCTGGCATGTGTCAGGGAACTGGAGATGGGAATTTTCCGTACAAGCTGAGGAGGCCACGGAGCTGCTGCGAGGGCTGGAGCAGCTCTGCTCTGGAGCCAGGCTGAGAGAGCTGGGCTGGGGCAGCCTAGAGAAGAGAAGGCTCCTGAACAGGAGACCTTAGAGCAGCTCCAGTGCCTAAAGGGGCTCCAGGAAACCTGGAGAGGGGCTTTGGGCAAGGGCCTGTAGGGACAGGACAAGGGGAATGGCTTTAACCTGCCAGAGGGGTGACTGAGATGAGCTCTTAGGCACAAGTACTTCCCTGTGAAGGTGCTGAGGCGCTGGCACAGGGTGCCCAGAGAAGCTGTGGGTGCCCCATCCCTGGCAGTGCTCAAGGCCAGGTTGGACACAGGGCTTGGAGCAACCTGCTCTAGTGGAAGGTGTCCCTACCCGTGGCAGGGGGCTGGAACTGGATGAGCTTTAAGGTCCCTTCCAACACAAACCATTCTAGGCTATGATTCTGTATGTCCCTGCTGCATTTTCACCTGAAGAGCAAGTGCTTGGGATTTTTCACCACTTTGAAGACAAAGTGCATTTAACAGCCACAAACCACACAGATGGACAAAGGAAAAAGGGAAGAAAACTTCGAGTGATTCCTGCAAACTTTCTGTAAGGGAAAAAATTACTCAGGAAAAGCTGCCTTGAGCCAGTGGGGCTGAGCAAGGGTGGACAGAGAGGCCGGTCCTCCCCAGGCTCATCCTCACACCATCATTTCCCCATGCAGCAGCAGAGCTAAGTGGATGTCAAACGCCAGCAGAGCTGGAATAGTGGCACTTTATATTCACTTTGCACAGGTATAAATGACTGCAAAGCAATGGAAAACGAGGCCCCTGAGACCTTGGGGCCATGCTCACATGCCTGCATCTGCTATCCAAAGCACAATAAACCACAACGTGGGATTAATCTTGACTCTGCATTATTCAGGTTCCTTGCATGGGAAAGTCCTACTGGGCTGAGGGTCAGTGCATCTCATTTGTGTGCTTTGCCACTCACCGTAGTATCAAAGGTCCTTATTTAATGGTCGCTCCAATTTTATGCAGACAAAATTGCCTTTGAACTCAAGGACTGTAAGGGAGGCTGTGGGTGTTGCCAGGCTGGAAGTTTCAAGTCCTCAGGCATATAACTAATCACAAAATACTGAAATCCTTTCTTCTCCATGACTTGATAAAGCCACAAAAGCTCCTGCTTCTTTGCACTTTCCCTTCCACAGCTCTTTCCCGAGGCTGATGAGACAGCACTAAATGTTTAGTGCATCTCCAAGGGCTGTTTGCTTTGCCCATGCCTGCCCTGGCTCGTGCGTGGCCACAGCTCCCACAAGGGTAAATCCCCATCTCGGATGGATGCTCTTGCAGTACCTGTTCAAGGCTGGACCACAACACAGGCATAGGGCAGGACACAGATGTGCCGCAGGGGATGGATACCCCCTAGAAAGAGTTTTGGGGTGGCAGAAAGAGGCACAAAAGGCTCTGCATGTTTGGGGAGGTAGGAAGGACAGCAAAAGGAGCCCAGCACATCGGTGTGTGAAAGGCACCAGGCGCACGCTCCCTTCCAGCCCCGCTCTGCGCCAGAGCATTGCTCATGCTGGAGGGTTTCTGTGCACAGGGCAGAGCATCTGAGCCAGCCCAAGCAGACGCTGCCCTAGAGGGAGTGGAGAAGAGATGGGAGGGAGGGAAGCATTTCTCCTCTTCCCCTTCAGAACTGACCCACTGAGCTCCAACCCCATGGACAGCCCATTATAACAGTAGCACCGGTACTTCCCAGCTCAACTTTCCCTGCAAGATTTAACTCTCCTGGTCTCCAGACAGAAGCACTGATGCCGTTTCCAGTGCTCCTTTGGCAGAGGAGTTTATCAGGGTTTTCCTTGCTCCCCCCTCAGCTGCCCTGACCCACATACACACACCCGGCACTGCTGCACTGCTTTTGGGACAAGCCCCAGCGGGGTCCTGGGGAACCAAACCAGGTCAGCCCAGCACCATGGGCTTCCAAGTTCTCCTCTCCAGCTCCTGGGCAGGGAAAGTAGGGCAGGAGGAGGATCCCCATACCCCTGCCCCATCCCATCTGCCAGCATTCTCAAACCCACACCACATCCTCCTCCCTAAAACACACCCCAGCACCTGGAAAACCCCTGGGTAAACTTATCTGGGGAGGACATTACTTAAAGCTACTGAACTAATTACACATGGATGTGCTTCCCCACACTCATCTGCTGTTGCATCTCTTTAACTGCCCTTTGACTTTGCCCCCTTTCCCTTCTCCTCTCTCCAGAGTGGGAAGAGGAGACAAGGGGCAATCGGTATGCTGCACAGAGACCTCAAGCCATCTGGGATTTATTTTAATCCAGTCCATTAATCAATTTCTCTGTTGAAATTGAATTAAGCATCTTTCATCAGCATCACATCCTGGGACTTGGAAACAGTAAAAGGCACAAAGGAATGCAGATGAGGCAGCAGCCCCGCTGCACCCTTGGCTGCAGGCAGAAGGGGCTTTGCTGCCTGCCCAGCCTTGGCCAGGCACAAGGATCTTATCAGCCTCTAATTGGGAAATGAAGGAGACAAGGTGTCATCCTGCAGCCTGAGCAAGGCTCCCCCCCTCTTCCCTCACTAAACAAATTCCCCATCAAATCTCACTCCTTTATACTCTTCTTATTAGAGCAGGGTGGGGAATATTTGCTTGAAATGCAGTTTAAAATGAAGGCAAATCAGATCTGGCTCCCTGATTCAAAGGCAAAATGCTTATTCCTCTGTTCTTCCTGCCACTGGGATCTCTAATGCTATGTAAATTTGACAGCACTGAAAGAAACCGATCCTTGCATTTCTGCCTGGAAATCCCCCTTTTCCCACTGCTCCTCACAGGATAATTGAAGGTAATTGGGGACAGTGGTGACTGTCCAGGCCTCGGCAACTCATGCACGGTCCTGCATAGCTTTTCCCTTCTTCTGTGGATCAGCGTTGCCTCATCCTCATGTTGAATCCCATTTGGACTCTTCCCAGTGACTCCTCCACTACCCTCTCCACTCATCTACCTCCATAGCCTGATCCAGCATCCACCCAGGTCAATAGGAGCCCCTTCATTCCTTTCAATAGGTACTGGAATAGAGAGTAAATCTGAACTCTGGCTAATGGCTTTATTTTAATTAGTCTGTGGCCTTCCAGTCATTAGTTCTCATCAGCTTAACCCAGAGCGAGGTGCAATGAAGACCCCACCGGTGTGTATCAGTCTCCAGCAAGAAGCAAAAAATAAAAGGAGAATTTGGAAAAGAGTAAAGTTGCTGCATTATTTAAAAATTTGCTGATGAATAATTTAGCCAAATGAGTCTGGGAATGTCGGGCAATATTGCCTTACAAATAAATCAATTACAATGTACAGAACCCCCCCAAACCTCCCTGGCTCATTGAAAAACACTGCAAAGACAAAGAAAATTCCCTTTATTTAAGAAAAGGGAGAGTTTTAAATAAGAATCTGTTACAATAACCAAGGTGGTGCTGCTGCTGGCATCTCCTTCTGAGAGCCACAAAAAGGAGGAAGCATCCCTCTTCTCCTCCAGCAGCTGCAGCAACTTCTCTCCATCAACATTGCTCTCCTGTTTTGGAAACGTTAATTTTGAACCTGCCAGGTACCCTGGTCTGTGGAACAGTCGAGTGATTCATCCGTAAATATATAAACTAGCATCTATTCAGTCCATGCTGCAAAGGATCCTGCTCAACTCCAAGCAGCCTCTCCAAGCTTCCACACCAGCACCAGACCACTTGGTTTCTGCTTAGAAGTCACTCCTGGTTTTGGGTCACCTACAGAGCATCTATTAGGCCTTTGGAGCTGGGAGAAGGGACCTCAGCACCAAGGTCCCATCCCACTCCTCGCCTTAGGTCAGGATGCTGGGACAGCACTGAGAGACCAGCTCCCTGCTAACAAAAATGTCCTATAAGCCAATATCCATAAGGAAATGACACGTATATATATGTATAGTCCATAAACACAGGCACAGGCTGGCAGCTGAGCAGCTTTTAGGCACAAAACAACTGCAACTTCTGCCTGCCTGCACAGAAGTTGGGCTTGGGTTAGGTACCACTTCATTTGGGGCTGGGAGGGTTTAGGAACAGAGAGCGCTCAGGCCCCTCAGGAGAGCGCTGAGGCAACCTGGTGCATAACTGAATCCTGAAAATGAGGTCAAATGTTAAGCTTATTCCTGCTGGTGGTAATTGGTTGTCAGCTTGATGGAGGAGACCTCTGTATATCCTTAACTCTGATAGTGAGAGAGCGCAGCAGGAGCTGGGCTCAATGGTCTCCTGCCAGCATCCCCCTGATGCCCACCCCACACAAGGCACCAGGCCCAGGGGTCCTGGAGCAGTTCCACTTGCTGCAGAAGGGTTTGATGGGGGGGGGGGGGGGGGTCTGGACCTTTTCATTTCAAGGTAAAGGAGTGGGAAAAATTGTCTCTTTCCAGCTTTTGCTTCCTCCATTGAGACTATTTTCCCCCATCTTCCTCCCCCTTTCCTGTATTTGTGGCTCAATCCACATCTCACTGCCCAGGAGAATTTCTCCCAGGATAAACTGGGGGAGCATCCTCAGCAGATCGGGACATCGCCTAGAAACCTTGTGTCTTATCCCAGTGCTCAGATGACAGGTTTTAAAATGATTGTCACTGGTGTTGTGTCCTTCCGATTACATTTCCTTACAAGTATCAAATAGAAAGAAACCTGAGCTGCTCCTGTCTTCACAGAAACCAAGACCATGAGAAACCTCAGCCTCCTCACAAGCAGGATAGCACTCTGCAACCTCATCCTGCAAACCTCCACAACTAGGATATTTGGAGCTCCCATAGCCCTCCACACCTGCGTCTGGGAGAAGAGCAGCACTGGGGAGAGATCAGGTACCAATGGACCCTGGAGGTCCATCAAATCCCAAAGTGGAGATGCAAATCTGGAGCCAGCCCAGTCAAAACACCAGCATCCACCCAGGATGCTCAAAGGACTTTCAGCAAACTTCATTCTGGTCTTTCTGATGTTTCCAGGGGGTTTTCAGAAAAGTCAAAGACCAAAATATAACCTGAGCTTGGCTGGCTGTCCTGCATGGGGCTGAGCTGTGGCATCACAGCCAGAGACTGAACAAAGGAGGCTCAAAATCATGCACTGAGCTGCTAGAGCTGGGCTCAAGGGACAAAAGCGGTCACAGATCTCCCTTTCTGCTCCAGCAGCAAAGGAGACATGTCAGGAGGACTCCAGGCAGGACCAGGCACCTTAACCAAACTTGGGCTTTCTGGAGCTGGGAGAGAAATAGGCTTTTCGTGCATTAATTAAATCATCAGAGGAAATGATAGTGTGGATAAAGCTGGGAGCTGGTGTGAGCCGGTGCTAATGGCGACTGGGGTTGCATTAGCACTACTGCCTTTGGTTAGCGGGCAGAAATCTGCTGAAGCAGAGGCTTTTGTCAAACTCCAGCCAAAACACATCTGTGAATAATTGAACAATATTCATGGCAGAGGAATCAGCAGTTTATTGCTGGCTTCCTCTGCAGCCTGGAGAAAAGGGTATGGCTTTTGGAGAGCTCCAACTCCAGAGCTGGTCAGAAGTGGGATAATGAGATGCGCAAAGGTGATGCTGGGACATCCCAGGCTCATGCATGCAGAGATCCCCATCGTTTCCACCATGCACTCATCAGGACCCGTGAGTGGATGGGAGAGAAAGCCAAGAGGAGAAGGAAGAGGGTGGAGGGGAAAAGGTGACAGTTGTAATAGCAGCTTTTGAATCCTGCATCATTTTTCTCCCCTCGAAAGGTCACAGACAGGCAGCCCTATTAGCAAGGACCTTTGGTGGAGAAAATTGCCTTGTGAGAGGGTGATTTCCAAGAGTGACATTCTATTGATTGCACTGACTGCCCACTAGTGTCATTTGGAGACTGTCAGGCTGCTACCCTGCTCCCAGCACACCACAACCCCCGGGGCTGCCCAGCCCAACTCTGCTGCTTCACAGAATGTTGGGGGATAACACAAAAAGTAGCACTAAAATTGCTGGGAAAATAAAGGAAGAGGCATAGGACAGAGCAGGGCTCTAATATGATCAGCTAAACCCAGAGTTGTCTTCCCCTCCATTGCAACCCATGGAGCTGCTGCGAGGGCCAGAGCAGCTCTGCTCTGGAGCCAGGCTGAGAGAGCTGGGCTGGGGCAGCCTAGAGAAGAGAAGGCTCCTGAAGGTGAGACCTTAGAGCAGCTCCAGTGCCTAAAGGGGCTCCAGGAAACCTGGAGAGGGGCTTTGGACAAGGGCCTGTAGGGACAGGACAAGGGGAATGGCTTTAACCTGCCAGAGGGGAGACTGAGATGAGCTCTGAGGCAGAAGCTCTTCCCCGTGAGGGTGCTGAGGCGCTGGCACAGGGTGCCCAGAGGAGCTGTGGCTGCCCCATCCCTGGCAGTATTCAAGGCCAGGTTGGACACAGGGGCTTGGAGCAACCTGCTCTAGTGGAAGGTGTCCCTGCCCGTGGCAGGGGGTGGAACTGGATGAGCCTTGAGGTCCCTTCATCCCATACCATTCCAGGACTCTTATGATTTTGTGCTGGCAGGACAGTTCCAGGTGCACAAAGCAGCCTGGACCCATCAGCCACAAGGTCAAGGGCAGCACGACGATCCTCAGCTTTCACAACCACACCAGCCTACCCTCACAGACACCTTGACAAGCCTGAAGGTCAAGCAAAGTGGGAAACCAAAGTTGCTACTGCAACAAAAGCACTGGGAGGGGATGCAAAGGGTTTGCAGCATCTTACGAAAAAAAAAAGGAAGAGAACACGTCTTCCTTGAAAGAATCCCTGCTCTCATTTTCAAAATATCTTGACCTACAAAGCAGCATCAGTGAAACTCTTTGATTGTTTCTTGCTGGCTTTTAGCTGCTAAAAAATAAATCACAGCTTTTGCTTTCCAGCCAGCAGCTCTGGTGCTGCTCCTTGGCAAAGCCACTTCCCCTCCAGCCACACACACCAGTTTCCACCACCTTCAGCACTGCAGCAGAACACGCATGGCACAAGGTTGTGAATCTGCAGTAGTAATGGCATGAACAACAGTAAATCTTTGCTCTCATGTTCAAAGCTGACACTTCTGCAAACTCAAATTTGGTTTTGTCCCCTGAACAACCCTGTTTATAAAGACATCCCACCCTCTCCATGCTCTTGTTGGCTCTCTCTGAGGCTACACAACAATGGAACAAAGCCCAAAGAAGCAAACAGCAACTTTGCAAAGAGCAGCAGTGAAGGAGAATGCTGCGATGTTCAATTGCCCAGGAGAGCGATCATTGGGAACCCCACCAGCACCAGCAGTTCAATGTCCCAACCTTGCAGGAATTGATATACTTGGGGAAAATCTATTTTCCAAGCTCTAATCCAGCCCAGCACATCATTAGCACCATCATCTTTAAACAGGACCATTCTCACAGAGTTTTAGCTCTTGCTTGAATTTTTTTCTGAAGCTTCATTCCATTAGCATGTCCACTCACACTAAAGCAACCTCCTTCCCCCCAGCTGCACCCCAGTGGTACCTGGGGTGCTCCCAGCAATGATCTGGGGCAGCAGCAGGGCTGGTGGAAGAGGGTCAAGAGCAGATCGATAGGGCAGCAAGGAGCTCGCATCCTCTCTCCAAGCAGGGCTCTGCTTCCTCACACACTCACAGGGAGACAGCCACCACCTTTCTCACTGGCAGCAGATCTCCCAAAGGAGATCTGCACATCCCTGGAGTGGGGCTGGACCAGCCTCTGTCACCCCAGCAAGGGACCCACAGGCAGCTCCCTTGCCCAGCAGAACCCCAGCATGCTCACTCCACGAAAGCATCTGCCTCCGGGCTTGCTGCCCGTTTTCCAGGCTGATTTGCAAGCTATGGCATAGCAAGGCATGATCATGATGTGCTCAGCTACCAGAAAAGTAGGGAGATGGAGGGGGTGGCAGATTGAAGGATAGCTCATGCCAGATGCAGGGGAGGCTGTGGAGACCCAGGGCCCTGCTCCTCAGGGCTGGCACTGCCAAGCAAACATCCCCAATGCGGTCCCCGAGGGAGCAGCCCAGCTCCCTGGTTGCCAGCAAATGCATCCAAGGATTCGCAAGCAATCAGGAAGCGCTTTAGCAGTGTGAAGTGCAACAGAAGTGATAATTATTGAATAAGCAAGAGTAATGATGAAAAGCAACCAGCACAGAGCAGCCAGGATCAGGTCTGGAGGCTTAGCAAAGGGGTGGACAGGTTTAGGGAGGCTGTGCTGGCCCTCCCCAACCCTTCTGTCCTCCCTTATTCGCCTGGTCCTTCAGGATCCACAGCCCAGACTCTGCCACCCATCAATACTCTGTTAAAATGGCAATAATCCCAGAAGACAGACACTGGTGATGCTCGTGGGATCCCACTGAGGATGAGGAGCAAAGAGCTGAGCCCATGGGGTGCAGCACAGGGTGTCACAGAGGTTTTCAGAAGGTATAAGCATTGATGTCAATACTGATGCCAACCAGCAGCATCCTCGCAGTTTTGGGCACACCCCAAAGCCATCGCTGCTCCCTGGGGCCTAGTAGAGCAGCCACCCCAGCTCCTGCTGCAGCAGGGCAGAGGGAAGGAACTGCAATCCCCTTTCCCAGCTCCCTGCAGCATTAGGAAAGGCACGAAAAGCAAGAGGGCAGAGACACACACAAGGCTCTGTCTGCTCCTACAAACAGCTCCCAAGTGGGGAGCCTGGGAATGCTTCTGCAGGATCTCTGAATACTTGGGGATGCACTGTGCTGCTTAATTGGGAAGAAGCTGTGACCAAATCCCACTGCTGCTGGAAGGGGCCCCACACACAGGGTGCAGTCACGCTGGAGCTTTCACCTTGCTTACAAGTTGCTGGGACTCGGAGATAAAAAACCACCCTATGAGGCTTCCTGCACTGCTGCTCCAATTCCTTTCCAGACTGGCAATTGCGCGGCCAGGAGGAGTTTATTCACCAGCCCACGGGAGACTGCAATTCTTGCTCTGTGTGCACTTGTAGCAGCGGCTGCAGCTGATGCCCATCACACATGGCTGCCCCACTGCAGTGAGGAGGGAGAAGGGCTGTGTGCGGTGATGAAGGTCTGACCCTCCCTGGAAAATGAAGAGGTTGGAGCTGCCACCTCTTTGTGGGAAAAATCATCTTCAGTGCATGGAACTAATCAGGGTAAACATAAAATTATCATGTTCCAGCCAGATTTGACATGCTCCCCACCTCCAGAAGGATGCTTTCCCATCCCCAGCATCCAGCCTTGGCTGGGAGCTGCCATATGGATTAGATTCTTTTCCTGGAACTTGTTCTATAACACATGCATAAACTGAGTTATTTTCACTTGGGTCCAAAAGCTGCCATTGCTCCCTGTTTCCCTTTGACCTATCCTGTTTCTCCAGCTTATTTATGGACATAATCACAGCCTGCTACTGATTTTCTGACAGCTGTCTGTAGAGATGTTAACTGTTTCACAGAACCACGCTCAGTTCCACAGCAGAGGTTTCCATGGGCATTGGCAGCCCCAGGAAGGCGGCTGACGCAAGGAATAATCACATTTTCTGCTGGCACTAAGATAACCGGATGCTCCTGGATCCAGGGATGCATCAGGAAAGGGGCAGGAATTGGCATCAGCAGGGACTGCGTCTGTCCCCTCCTCCAAGCAAAGGGCAAAATTGCTAGAGGTGGATGGAGACCTGCTGAGATGGTGACGCAAAAGATTCGCTGCAGAACAGTTCCCACATGAGCTTCAAGGAGACGCTGTTGGCTTCTGTCACACAACACATCAGCCGCTGGGGTTTGCCTGGAAAAGACTTATCCAGAGCATCAAGCAGGTTTGTTCGCTCACATTTTCCCCCTCCACACAGCGCCAGTAGAAATATCAGGGACTCATGGGGAATTTTGACACATGCTTCCAGGCTGGACAAGTGAAAGCAATGGCAGCTTTAATGGAATACAGAGCTGAAGGGGGGATATTAAATCAACTCCGTATCGAAAGGCTCTTTTTCCAGAATTAGGATTCAAGTGAAAACACATTTAAATAGCAACATTCCAAGTGATGCATAAAACCACGATGAATTCCTGTGCGTAGGAAGGGAGAAGAAAAAACAAACCCCAAACCCAATGTTCTTTCTCCAATCAGAGCTGGTGGCTCACACCCAACAGTGGAGCTGTGAACCCAGCAGGAAAACCAGAGTGCCCAGGCAGGAGGCCAGATACCAGGGTGATGGATGGACAGGGAGGGGGGGTGTTTCCATGAGCAGGCAGCTCTGCCTTCCCGAAGGCTCTTCCTGGCTCTCCCGGGACATGCAGCAACTGTTGGTTGTGCCAAGGAGCGGCTGCTCCGTTGTGCCCAGGCAGGGATGGTGTCTGAACTCCCTGCCTGCAGTGCCGTCTGCTCGGCTCTTTGGGGAGAGCCAGAGCAGTGGCAGTGGGTTTAGAAACCTTAAATCAAGACGGCAGCTCGGAGTAGATGAAGTTGCAGATGGTACATGCTGGGAAATTAGAATGGATGCTCAGGCCCCAGCTCCGCAGAGCTGCTCTGACCCATTTGCAGGAGGAAAAGCTTCATGCAATGGGCCTGTTGGATGCTCGCTGATCACTTAACTCCTCCAAGCCTGGCTTGTTCCCATCATCCCAACCCTTCTCTGCTTCACAGGTGCTTCACAGTTGCTGACACACCCCAAAGCCACGCAGATGTGCCACCACAAGCACCATCCCCACACCACGCTCCATCCAGACACCCCCAAATCTTCCCCTTGTACAAACCGGATGGGTTTCCAATTTCCCCTACCCTCACCACTGCCTTGACTGTAGCAGAGCAGCTAAAACAACCCACAAAGCAGAGCAAGCATCCACAGAAAGGGACCACCAAAGAGCTGTCCCACCAGCCCAGGCTTCAAAGGCAGCCTAATGAGAGCCTTTAGCCGATCACCCTCCAGGGAAGCGTATTCCTCTGCGGCTTCCACCTTTCTGTACCTGCAGCAAAGGGAAGCACAAGCTGTGCTGCCAGAAACACATCTCACGTCGTAAGAGCCTTTCAAGTCACTGCTGGCTTTTCCCCAGACGCTGCTGCATCATTCCTCTCCCCAACAGCACCTATGCAGGGATGGATCCTGCACCCTACTGACCCTGCTCAGCTCTGATCCATCCCCAAAGCCTGAGCAAAACTCTTCCTTGTATCAAAAGCAGCCCAGTGGTAATGAGTGAGCAGCAGCAGCAGTAACAGAGCAGCCCCAGTACAAGTGTGTATTGATCAGCTGTGTTACAGCCGTGCTGATTGCCTCTTATTGATACAGAGCCACAGGGATGCCCACTTGGCTCAAGCAGAGGCAACGGGTCAGGAAGGGAGGTTGGGAATCATTCAGCATCCCTTAGAGCAGCTCCAGTGCCTAAAGGGGCTACAGGAAACCTGGAGGAGCTTTGAACAAGGGCCTGTAGGGACAGGACAAAGGGGAATGGCTTTAACCTGCCAGAGGGGACATTGAGATGAGCTCTGAGGCAGAACTGAGGGTGGTGAGGTGCTGGCACACGTTGCCCAGATTGCACAGTATCTGTGGGAGGGATGTGCCCAGGGGAGCCCCACACCACTGGGACAGGGAGCAAAGGGAAAAACACCATTGCAAAAGCACTTTTCCCACCCACATTCCAGCTAACCAGCAGCAAGGCCGATAACTTGTTCCCAAATGATCTCCACCAGCCAAGAACACACCTAAACGCACCAAACACATCCTTAATCCAAGTAAGCAGCGGATGCAGGATGCTCCCACAGCAGGACCTGGGATGTGCACAAGAGCAAACACCCCATAAATTCACTCCATAACCCCATCCCTCAGCAGAACAGCCCTGAGTGATACCAAGCAATAGTGTATTGCTCCTTTTTTGTTTCCAACAGGACATAACAACTAGCAACCATTAAACTCATTAGCCCCAGTAAAAACAGAAGTGTGGGGGATCCAGCAAAGGCAGTAATTGAAGCCAAATAATGAATATTTAACTCTTAAGTAAAGTTTAATTAAGTTATCCTATAACTGAGGCTTTTTGCAGTATTACTGTGACTTTCAAGCATATTAAGATGAGAAATAACACAGAAATAACCTTGCCAGAGACATGGGGTACTCTCCCCATCTCTGCAGAGCTGCAGCACTGTTTAACCCATAGGTTCCAGTAACAGAAAAGTTGAATTATTTTAGACTAAGGATCCTCTGACCAGGCTGCAGCAGCTTATTCCCATCACATGGGCCTGGGGACAGGCACCCCTGTGTGCTTTTTAAGAGGCTTTAAGCCCTTGATGGAGGAGGATGAGCTTCCCTGCACCCTGTGGCTCTTCCCAGGAAGAATCCCCACCCCAAAAATCCCTACAACTGGAAATAAATGCAGCTGCTCCCACTTCAGAATGAAAATAATGAAAATATAACAGGTAGTTTTAGCATCCCAATTTAAATTAACTCTCCAGCTTATGCCACATGAAGGTGGCGCCAGATTTGCTTTACTTGCAGTTGCCATTCAGAGGAAACCTATGCAAGACCAGTGATTCTTCTGGGCTCCAAGAAGTTTACATACTCAAAACCAGTCTGGGATTCTGTGATTTTATGATTCTAACATCTTTTACCTGTCCCCATGGGGATGGGAAGTGGGTGCCCCTACCACTGCTCCCCCTCTCGAGGAAGGATGCAGGGCTGGCTGTCGATTGCTCTTGCAGCAAATCCAAGTTCATCCACACACTTCCCTCTCTCCCAGGTTTGCCCTTTGGAGCTTGGAGTGATTTTTGTTGATGAGCATTAACTTCCCCTCCAGACACTGGGAGAACACCTGATGAAGAGCTTTAATGTCACTCACTAATTGCATCCCCCCCCATCTCACCCATCACCAGGAGCTAATGCACCATTAGAACCAGGGCCAGAGCATGTCCTGCTGCCGAGGGGACTGAGCCCCCCACCTCTCCCACTGAAGCCTGCACTGCAATCAGCCCACCACGGCCAGGCTCCTAAACAGCCCAGAACACCACTGAGTGATTTGTAACAACACCCCATCAAACACACAAACCTTCCTGTAATTGCCTGTCCTCCTTGTGGCTCTTAAAAGCTTTCCACTGGAAGAGAACAGAGGCTCCTTGTCAGAAACAGGCTATTATACCAATGAAAAGAGCCTCCCCCCATCTGTGCTGCCTCTTGTTTTTTTAGTTGATGTTTTATTTTCTGCTCCCCCCCTGCCATGGTTCTCTCCCAAGCTGTGGGTGAGGCTAAGGCATCACTTCGAGCTAACGCTGCTGTTGGGGAGTGTTTAACTAGCCAATTTTTGGAAGCTGGCAGGGCTGTAACTTTTAGCGTGGGACTAAACATACAGGGGACCATTGCACAGTCACACCAGACCAGGGATGGGCTTTCGCTGAGTGTTTTAGTACACATGTTATATCCTCAAAGGACCTGGAGCAGCATGGGACATGCTGCACCCCCCCACACCCACGGGCACGGTGCCCCAAACCCCATACAACGGCCAAGAGGCAGCCACAGGTTACCTAGAGGGAATCACCATCTAGAGCATCCCACGGGATGCACCCAGCACTGGGGATGCCTTCAGGAGCCTCATTTGCAAACATCCCCCATCCCCAGCAGCACAGGACGACGACGGCGGCTGGACCAACTTCAAAACAAACCCATTGAAAACATTTCAACCAGCTCCCTGCCCACCTCTGGAGATCAACCCCCCAGCACAGAGTCGCTGCTAACTCATAGCGCTTCATTAGCGATTCACCAGCAATTAACTCATCTCGATGATGTTTGGTCACTTTTATACACAGAGAATCAGGTTTTCTTCGCTCTCACACTGGCTGTTAGTGCAGCTCTGCTGATTTCAGCAGGACCCAGTTGCTTTGTGAGAGGCCATCTCAGCACCTTCTCCTCCCACCAGAAACCAGCAGAGCAGCAAGAGCTCTGCATTCAACCAGCCTTTGCTCTCACTCTGATTTCCTGCATCTTTCTTTAAAAGACCTCGGCCTGGTGACTTTCTGAGGCAGGGAGACAATGCTAAACAAGCTTCTGGCTTGATCCAGCCTGACAACACTTCCGCTCAGCTGATATTTGTATCGAGGCAAAGGAAAATCAGGATTTTTCCTTTTGAATCAGCGCTTAGCCAGCTTACGAGGAGCAGGCAGGGTCACTGAATGGGAAAACCATTTGATCCTCCCTAGAAATAGTCCATTCTGGTGCTGCTAAACTGTGGGAGCAGCGGGCAGGGCTGCACAAAAAGCAGATGCACCTCAATTCATTTAGATAAAGCAGAGGGAGGTGGGAGATCGCAAGTGCTGCAGGCTCAGGGCTGCCAACATCTTTCCTGGGGCAAAGGGGGATTTTTGGAGGGTCCCCAGCCCAAGACTGCACCAACTGTGCTGAAAATCTGACTTTTTAGAGCAGAGGAAGAGGTAGGAGGAGGGGAAAAACAGTCAGCCCCAGTCTGCAGAGAGGGGAAACTAAGGCACGGAGTAATCCTGTATAGAAATACGCATTTTAAAAGCTCAACTTCCTTAAAGATTGCTCTTCCTACCAGGCCAGACACTGCAGCCCTGCTCAGACACAGCCCCTCTTCCATTCCAGTGGGATATCTGGCCTGTAGAAGAGCCAGGCTGCCACAACAGCCTGTTACAAAATGGGAATTTGGGGCCTGAAAGGACTTGACAATGTCCTTTTGTTTTCCCTGCTGTCCCCAGAGGAGCTGGCACTGGAAAGATGTCCTCTTTGATTCAAGGAGAGGATTCTTCTCTCTGCCTATAATTTCCTGCACTTTGTTGGTTGACGCTTCCCAAATGCAGCAGCAGGGTTTGCAGGGAAGAGGATTCCCAGGGTGGGCTGGGAGAGGCAGGAAAATTCAACGGGAGGATGCTCCAACATGGGAAAGGTACACCTCCCCCCAACGCAGCCCGCAGGGATGCTCTTTGCACAGGGCAAGGACCAGACCCAAAGCCCTCTTGGAGTTTTCCCTCTTTTTGGGTGCTTTACACCCCATGCAGCAGGATGCAGGTCACACTCTGCACCCAAACCACAAGCTCTCATCTCATCTCTCCCTGCCAGCCATCCCCCATTTCTCTATTTTCATGCCCTTCTTTTGTTCCACCTTCTTTCTTAACACTTACCCCCACTTATTCCCCCCCCCATATGTTACTATAGAAGAATTAAAAGTTGAGATGAGAACCCAAAAGAGAAAACACACACAAGCAGAGCAGGGTGTTCCAGGGGGAAAAACCAACCAGGACTATTTTTAACAGAAATGGAAACAATTACAACCCTAATGGAAAGCTATAATGAAGATTAGCTTGGGTTTTTTCTACCAGTAACAGCTTCCATCATGAGGAAGAGAAGCAAAATCAACAAGAAAAGGGCAGATTTTCCCATAACTTTAATTTGCAGTGATTTTCCTGCAAGGCTCCGCCAGCTCCACTCCTCCAGAGCAGTGATACAGCTGGAGGTTCTGCCACAAGCACCCACATTTGCTCTGGGCGCAATGAGGACACCCAGCATCACTGTGGGCAAGGAGAGCACCCAACAGGGGAAGATTTGGGGCTCAGAGGTGGAGGACAAGGGGACTGGACTCATGTATATACCCCCCCACTGAACTAGGCAGCTCAATCAGCTCCCATTCATCCTCTCTCCATGCCCTGGGCTTCCTCTGAAAGCCCTTAATAATTTCTCTTATCTTCTGGATGAAGAGGTGGTGGATAAGTACAGCGGGGTCCCCTCCCTGTGCCGGGAGAGGAAACTGGATGGGATGAGCACAGCCAAGATGGGGATGCGGAATGGAGGCTGACGGGTTTATAGCTCCCACCACCACCACCACCAAATTGCTCCTTCCCATCAAAATGCCTGAGCTGACAATAAGTTTCTGCCCACTGAACATCATCAAGCATGCTAAACAAGAGCCTTGGCACCCACTACCTCAGGATAACGGGTTGGCTGAGTGCAACAAGCTCTTGCCCAAATCTTGCACCCATCCTCCCCCAGGCCTGACCTCCCCGGGCAGCTTCTCGCACAGTTCAGCACATTTGCAATGTGAAATAAACGTTATTTTCCAGCAGACCAAAGCCCAATTCATCTTCCTGACAGGGGAAATCGCAGGGAGAGGGCAAACAGCAGCAGGCCACTTACTGCTTACACACAGCAAAAGGGATAACGCTGCTGCTCACACAAATCCTTCCTTCCTTGTTTAATCAAGCTGAAACACAGCTTGCACGGGGCTGGGAGGGAATTAAAGCAAAATAAAATAGGAGGTGGACAAAGTTATCTTGTTCTCCCTCCCAGTCCCCCTTTGTTCTGAACAGAGCCATAAAACCCAGTGAGATTTTTATCTTTTCATAAACTTTTATTGACTGTGACGTTGGGAGGGCCGTGCAGTGCCATCCAATTAAACCTCCCCCTAATCCCACTCTTAACTCTGCAGCACCGATGGGAGATTAAGAACTAATAAAGATGACAAATGAGAGGAGATAAACAGGAGCCAAGGAGGATGGAGGGCAGCAGTGCACTGGGAAAAGGGCTTTGTGAAAGCTGTAACCCCAGTAACTTGAGAAATATGGGTTTCATATACTGCTGGGCAATTGGAGCTGGGTAAAGCTGATACTAAACACAGCCCCAGCTTCCCCTGCGGCCACACAGGCCCATGGGTACCCAGCGCATGTGGAGGAGGTGCTCTTGCTTGCTTGCAAACCTGCTGCAGCCATGGGGTACTTGCAAAGGTCCTTCTTTGCAGAGCATCCCCAGAATTGCTCTTTATCCAAAAGTGATTTTTAGCCAACCCATCCTGCACACATCAGTGTAATTAGAGTTTCTAAGAGGCCATGCATCACTGAGCAATCATCCAGCATGCAAACACATCTCTATCAGAGAGAAAAACAGATTTATGTACATAGGATGTGTTTATGCAACCACCAAAGATGGGATCTACGGCCCAAAGCCCACTGCCAGCATCTCCCAAAGCAAACAGCCCATCTTTAACCTGTCAGAGGGGCGATTGAGATGAGCTCCTAGGCACAAGTTCTTCCCTGTGAGGGTGCTGAGGCGCTGGCACAGGGTGCCCAGAGAAGCTGTGGCTGCCCCATCCCTGGCAGTGTTCAAGGCCAGGTCGGACACAGGGGCTTGGAGCAACCTGCTCTAGTGGAAGGTGTCCCTGCTCATGGCAGGGGGTTGGAACTGGATAAGCTTTAAACTCCCTTCCAACCCAAACTAGTCTGGATTCTGTGATTCCTTTCTCCATTCTCCATGAAAGATTCTCATCCTTTACACCATCATTTTGCCTAATACACCAACTGGGTGCCGCTACTTTTCCCATGCAATCAGATCCCCAACAACACTACATTCCTCCACAGGGAAAACAAGGCAGAATCCACTCAAAAGGGACCAGGGCAGGTTTCCTGGGAACAGTCACTTTGCAGTCCACGTGCTTCTCTCCTATTTCTTCAAACCAAATGTAATTGGCCTTGAGCAGGAGCTGCTGCTTTCAATTCATTTACCACTGAGTCATGCTCCCTTCCCCGGCACCCTGTTCCAGCCGCGTGGCAAGCGGCACTCCAACGCACTGCAGCTATTTTGACACACTGAGTAAATATCAATTAATTCACCCTCAAAAAAAGAAAAAAGCTTAATTAAAAAGAAAAAAAAAACCCACGAAAAAAACAAAACCCCAAAGCACCCCAACCAGGTCCAGATTTCCAGCCTGGCATTTGCCAAATGAGCCTTGTTCCAAGGCTCGCATTTCCCAATTGCTGGGGATTTTACAGCTCCCACAGGCAAAAGCTCTGTCTAAAGGATCTGAATCACTCACTTGAGTGATAGAGGGACGAAAAAAAAGGAGTAAAATATAAAGTATTCCCTTACAGAAGGGTCTGAGCTCCCACCTGCTGGGGCAGACAGGATAAGGGAAACCCTAAGAAAGAGGTTTGGGAGCAGGACCTGCAAAACACTGAATTTATCCCCAGATTTCAGGGCAGGAGCTGGTACAGATGCTTCATCACCCACCTCCCTGTACCCTAGTGAGGGGCATCACTAAAGCTTTGCATTTAAGAGGGAAAGCAAATAAAATAAAGCTCCCCAGCCCCTGCAGCACAACTTAATTTAGTAAATCACTTTGACTCACTCAATTATTTGCTTTTAAAATTCAATTAGCTGATGAGGCTGGGTCTTCTCCTCCACTCTGGCACTGTGTATGGCAGCCAGTGCGTCATTGCACTGAGGGGATGCACAAGTCCATGGCCCCTGTGCCAGCAGCAGGACCAGGGCTTGTAGGCTGCTCCCTGGCAAAGGCACAAAGAGGCCTGTTCAGAGCATGGTTTGCTGCTAAATTCCCCCAAAAGAGAGCTTTGAAGCAGTGATGGGAAGAGAGAAACACAAATAGAGTCCATGCAACAGCAGTGATACGACCTGAAAAATCTCCTCATCCCAGTGCCTCCCTCCTTTGACACCTATTAAATTTACCATTTGCAGCCTTTTAATTGCAAGGGAGAAGGCAGAACGTGTGAGACACTCTGCATTTTTAGACAACACCAAAAAACAGGCACCTGACACATTCACATTTCTTCCGCGCCCCCCCCTTTTCCTCCTGTTCTGTTCTTCCCAGCTGCCTTTAGCTGCGAGATTCAGCACTTACAAGTGAGAAAGGGATGGGGGAAAGGTTAACCAAGCTGTCAGAAAGGTTTTTTTACCTCTTCTTAAGATGGCAAAACAGCAAAATGTGTTTACTGTTGGGCATTGGGTAGTTAACAAGAAGTAGGTACTCCACTGGCCTGACACTAAGTGCCTCTGACACCGATGACGGCCCTTTGGTAAGAGCAAATTCACCCGATGCCCAAACAGATTATTTCAAGTGTCTGCTGCTGGAGAGCACCACTTTGCAAATATTCTAATATTTGAACTGAACTCATTTACCCAGCTCTGGATCCAGGGTATCTTACATGGCGTGGGCCATGGTGACGAGAATTAGAACACAAGAGCTTTGATTTCAGATGCTTCGTTGTCACATATTTGTAAGGCAACGGGTGCAGTCGGGGCCAGGCGCCGGTGAGCAGGTTGTTCCCATTTGGAAGTAATTTTGTGGTATTTCTCCCCTTAACTACAATCACCCAGAGCTCAGCCTCAGCACGAGCAGCAACCAGCACTGCTGATGTACATCCCAACGAGCCCCTGTTGCAATGCATTGATGAGAAACCCTATGGGAGCTGGGTGCACACTGCTATCCCCTAATGCAGACTCCCTGGTTTTGGGGCTTCTCTTCCCCCTGTTTTCCAGTGCCAATGCAGGTGTTTCCCAAGCCCAGGCAGCTATTCCTGCACAGAGCACCAAGGAAACACCTCCAGCTCAAGGGAAAACCAGCATCTTCTCCACTATGGCTGTGAGGCAGAAAAGGTTCCCATGCCCCTTGAACATCACATGTGGAGGTTAGAGAACGTCACAGAGCTGGGAGAAATGATACTAGATGGACTGTGTGAGGTGGCAGCAGAAGAGACACCAACAAAAAAAAACCCACCAAGAAACATCTTTACATTGCAAGTGGCACCAATTCATTTCACTCTCACCCCCCTGACACCACTTATTTTCTGCTTCACTGTTCCTTCTAATGTTGCTTTCTAAAACTCCAAATCCAGCCTGAGAGTTGCTTCAACCGACTTTTGCAGTAACAGTCCCCTCTGGGATTTGAACTCCAACACAACACAATCTGCCCCTCCAATGCTCACCCAGTAGTCATAGAAAAGCAGCTTCATTTCACACCACGGATAGCAGAGGTGAAGGATTCACCCCTCCGCGTTTGGGCTACACAGATTTGCCCATGTCTTGCCAGCCTGGAGCCCCCAGCTCATGGCAGCGTTAGTCTGTACGATCTCCAGGCCAAAGAGACAACCCAGAGTCACCAGGGCTGATGTCTGTCACATAACCCCACCTCTAACAGCTCAGTACATACATCTGCTGTACTCACAGGTTGCAGCTCTCCCTCACCTGCGGCGTGATGCTGGTTGGTGACTTGTGACACCTCTTGGGGTTTGGTCTCCAGAATTCCCAGTGCTTTGGTTTTGGCTGCTGTGCCGATGGGTTTCCATAACACATAGTGAGACCTTGGCGGCTGTGGGGAAGCTGGAACCTGGATTTCCCCTTCTTCCACCACAGGTTTAACATTCAGAATTACGGGGGGAAGAACAAATCCAAGCAAAGGTGGCTTGGAAAGGGAGCAAGTCCATGAAGCCTAGGATGCTCTTGGTTGAGGAGTACTGGTGCACACCTCCAGAAGGTCCCACCCAGGGGCGGAGACCTGGTTTTATCAGTTCCATCCTGCTTCCCAGCTGATACCAGCTGCTCCGGCAACCCTTACAGAAGCACTTACACACCAGCCCCCTTAAGCCCCTGCCCTTAGCATCGTTAGCACCTAATAATGACCACAGCTGTTGCTCTGGGACAGAATTGCCCAGGGGAAGGTGATCCTGCACTAGCGCAATGGCACAGGCTTGCAAATCTACACTAGTGCAACAGTACAGTAATGAATCCTCCACTAGTGCAATCGTGCATTAGTGCAATGGTATAGCAGTGCAAACCTGCACTAGTGCAATCGTGCAACGGCAGAGCAAGGCAAGCTTGCACTAGGTGCAATGGTACAGCAGTGCAAACCTGCACTAGTGCAATCGTGCAACGGCACAGCAATGCAATCCTGCACTAGTGCAATGGCACAGCAATGCAATCCTGCATTAGTGCAATAATCAAAGGCTTCCCCCTGCTCAGGAGTACGAGGCAGCTGGAGCAGGGGCCATAAATTATACAGCTAAAGGACAGGGAAGTGCCGTATCAGCCGTTACCTCCTCTGGAGTCAGACAGCAGGGATTAGAATGGGAATCACTCGAGAGTCCTGGCAGGGCCAGGCAGGGATTGTTGAGGGCTCAGCAATTCTTTGTGCTTCAGCACCAGGTCATTGATTCCTCTCTGTTTTGGTGTTTGTAGGGTGCATGAGCACCCAGCAGCCAGCGTGACCGCAGCCCTAGGAAGTTCAGAGGGCAGGAAAAGTGCCATGTGTTTGGAAATTAGTGTTAGAGAGGGGAGGTGAGGATGGGGATAGAAGGAGCCTGACCTTCCTGCGTTCGCCTTCCCAGGCGCTCCCCAGCCATAGCAAGCCAGGATCAGCTTTAACTGGTGACTCTGCTCCGTTTTTGATGAGCTATTGATATCCACCCGCGTCACCAGGCAGCCCACTCCTCGGTCCCGTCCCCACGTCACCGCTCTCATCAAAGTCCCCTTTTTAAAGAACAAATCGCTGCTTCTGCTGCTGTTCCCTCACTTCTGAGCATGTAGGTGGACAAATTCTCCCAGATTTTCCCCGCACCACAGCGGGTGGTGCCAGGGAGGAGAAAAATATATAAATATATATCTATATTGTGAAGTCATTTGGCTCTGGGAGCTCAGACTTTAAATGCATCACCCCAAAACGTCACCAGGTTTGGTACCAGGGTTGCTTGGATGGACTCAGTGTCAGCTCTGATGTTGGCAAAGCTGGTTAGATATTAGCAATGAAATGAGCTGAGCAGAGTCGTTAGTTTAGGAAAAGCAATGCAGGCAGACCTGGGTATCCTGGTGCTGCAGGGGTCTGCGGGTGCCTGGTGCCAGGGCCATGGGGCACAGAAGGAGCAGAGGAGAGAGGGATGAGGATGGACCTTCCTCCTCTCCCCATGCAACACCAGCATCCTGATGAGCCCTGCTCATGCTCCGAGGGTGCTGTTAGTGTAAAGAGCATTGGGATGAGCTGAAGTTCTCAAGGAAGGGACTGCTCCGACTGCATCCATCCTGGCACATGGCTTTCCAGGCAGCTGGAAACCAGAGCCATGGCTGGGAGCTGGAAAAACCCAACCCTGAAGGCACAGAGTTGGGATACGACCCTCTGGCTGCCCCCCTGTGCTCATACCCCATCCCCAGAGGGGACACCCCAAGAGTGAGGAGCCTGTCCAGCACCCAGCACCCCTAGCCAAGGGGCAGGAGACACAAGCCAAGCCCCTTGTCCTGCTCTGCAATCTCCTAAACCCACCTTATTTATTCCTACCCCTTGCAGTCTGTGTAGGGACAAGCGAGTGAGCCTAAGCTGTGCACTGAGCACACTTCTTGCTTTATATTACCCAAAGGAATGAGCCGCTATTATGAAATCATTAAATTAATAACTTGGTAATATAGGCAGATATATAAAACAATCTGTTCCTAGAACAAAAGAAATTACTATGTCGCAAACATTCATAATTTAATTTAACAGTGAATTAAAGCGGCATACATAATTTCCCCCTCAAAATATCAATAGCATTAGGTAAATAGAGCCTGGCGTGCTGGTGATGGAGAAGGTGCCCATCCACATGGGAACATCCTTTAACACCAGCCACCAATTAAAAGGAATAGATTAGCCTTTTAATTAAAGATGTACTAAACAGCAAAAGCACTTGGCAGGATGAGGAAAGAGAGGAGAGGAGGGAGGTGGCTTGGTTTGTACCCCACTGAGAGGGTAAATGAGGGACCATGGGTAAGTTTGGAAGAAGGATGCTCACAGGGATGCAGATGCAGCCAGCCAGCAAGGATGCTGTGGCTGCAGGGATGGGATGTGAACCCACACGCTCCCACACACAATAAAGGGTAATATACCACTGTGGCTCCCAGCTTTTGGTACTGACTTCTTAACAAGGCTCCTCAGGAGGAAACCAAAGCTCTCAGTCCCATTTCTGCTCCAAGCCCCTCAGGCCCCATTTCTGCACCTTTGCTATTCCTGCTCCGTCCATCCAGAGGAGGAACTGTACCTAAATACAGTATTTCAATTAGCCTGACTCCTATCTCCCTTATTCTTTTTTCATTTTAGTTCCATTTGTGCTACCTAATATCTTTCCCTTTTGTTTGAAATTAATTTGCTATAATTTATGGAAGCGTGTTTTGATTGCTTTTGATTAAGTTTAACAAGCAGGAAAAAAAACCTCTGCTGCATTAGACATCAAAGCAAACAAATCCATTCCTAGGCCCGCTTGTGCATAATTAATAAATGCTGTCACTCCTCATACAGTAAATATATCTATTATGTTACAATAAAATATGTGTTGTAGTGATTAATACAGCAACCAAAACATGTTCTGGGGGAACTCATGGAAATCTGGGAGCTGAAGTTGCTGGTTTGCAGAATATCCCGGATTCAGAGCACTGGTGGGACTGTCAGTCCCTAAGGTGCGGGGCTTGAGCTCTTTGCCAGCAGTTGGCTGTCCTTTACCACCAGATTTTATGGGTGGAAGGAGTGGAAAATAGTAAAGATTTAAGGGAATAAACATTGTAATCAGAGGTAACTCCTGGGAAAGGAAAAAGAAAAGTCCTGGACAGTCAGTGCCACTTCTAACCACATTAAATATTTATGGGCACTTGCTCATAGCTTCAAATGAGCTGTAAATCGAATGGAAGTTATTTTCTAGGTAATTAAAAATGGAGAGAGAGATGAGGAGACTGTTTATGGGGAGCTGTAAAACCTCAGCTACCAAGAGTATTACAGATGCATCTCGGGCTGTTCCATCCCAGTTCCACTGCATTCCAGGCTGTTACATCCCTTTCTGCTGCATCCCATGCTGTTGTATCCCGGTTGGCTACATCCCCTTCATGCACAGAGCTGACAAAAGACATTTCATACACACATTTCAAACCCCCAAGTATTGTCTGCCCATGGTCACCCTTCCCCATCCCATTGTAAAGCTTGGTGAGACAAGCTGCCAAACTCTTGGGACCACTGCTGTGATTTTCCAAGTGATGCCAAAGCATGATCCGGAGATCAAAACCACAGGGTTCATCCCACCGTAGCTCCACAGGTCTGGAACCCATCCCGCCTCCTCACAGACTCCTTCTAATTCCAGGGTTCAGCAAAAAACACCAGCCCAGAGATCACTTTCAATAACAGCCCCCTTCCATCTCTGCACAGACTCATTAACATCCCGCTCCGCAGCAGGGCTCTAACTCAGCCTGTTATTAATGTCAGTTCTGCTGCAAAACTATTCCTGGGCAAATTAACCCTTTGCCCAGGTTTCAGGGAATGGAAACCTCCCAGGCTGTGGATGTCTGTGAACAAGACATGCTCCCTGCACCCTGCCTGTCAAAAAGGTCCCCAGTTGGAGCTCCAGCATGGGTGAGCAGAACCTGCGTGGCCAAGGGATCATACACTCATGGAAGGGACTGGGTGGGAAGGGACCTTAAAGCTCCTCCAGTTCCAACCCCCTGCCGCGGGCAGGGACACCTTCCACTAGAGCAGGTTGCTCCAAGCCCCTGTGTCCAACCTGGCCTTGAACACTGCCAGGGATGGGGCAGCCACAGCTTCTCTGGGCACCCTGTGCCAGCGCCCCACCACCAACAGCTCCACCAGCTCCAGTTCCCTCTTGCGTTGTTGCCCCCAGAGCTGGACACAGGACCGGGGCAACCCCAGAGTGGAGTGGAGGAGGAGAATCTGCTGAAGCTGAACCTGGAGGAGCTGCAGATAACTCTGGTTTTCCTTTTCCTGCTGCTTTTTGCCCCATTTGGCCAGCACTGCAGTTTTGCTCTGATGCAAGTATAAAAAGTCACAGCCCTTCCATCCCTCCTGAGAAACCCAGAGCACAGTGGAAACAAAACCAAGCCCTTGTGCTGAGCAGAAGCTGCTTCATGTCATGTTCTCCAGCTGCCTCACACTGTGGTTTGGACACAATGCTGGAGGAGGCAGGACAGGGTCTGACCCCAGAGACAGGAGCAGCAGAGGGGGCCTAAGGAAGGGAAGGGATAAGGACCAGATATCCAGATCATATGGCTTCTCCTCCACCAGGGAAAGAGCTGGTGGCACCGACTGATCTATCTCAGCATCTTCCTGGCACTGCACCAGTCACTGCTGAGCCGCCCATCGAGCTGCCATACCTTGAGGCTAGGGGCAGCAGTCCCTGGCTTCCAGCCACTCTGGATACATGGACCCCTTGGAGTGCTGGGGGGACCCCGAAGCCCTGCCAGAAGCAGAGGAAACCTTTCCAAGCTTCCCAGCCTCACCTGCAGAGCCCAAGTTTTGCATTTGCTTCTCTCCCTGAATAGTTCAGCAGATGGTTGTTCCCTTTAAAAAGATCCAAGCAATCCCTCTGAGGTCCCACCACTACCTCCTTGCCTTCCAAGAGGTTTATTCATGGTTTTCAAACCAGTGTCTGCAGTAAAGCGTGATGGGAGAAGGGGAAGCCACATATCTCTTTGTGTTTCAGTAGCAGGACAGTAATTTGGGAAGGCAACAGCTTTGCCCCTACTATTACACTGGGATTGCTTGGGATAAATCATGGCTGCTGCATCCTGCTGGCTCGGAGCGGGTCAGGGGCCCATGCAGTGACTTTTTCCTGCTTATTAATTCAGGAAAACAGGAGGGAAGCAGGAGGAACTCAAAAGGAGGAAGGAAAGAGGCAATGGGGGGGAGAGGAGGGGAGGAAGGAGATTAACAAACAAACAAAATCCCCAAATCCATCCGAGCGGAGGCTACAAAACAAATTAAAGTTGTTATGGCAACTGATGTGTGTGGGCAGCAACACACGACTCGGAACGTACGGAATTAAAACCAGCGTCATGTTCAGCAGCTAATTAAATACCAGCAGCCAAGCCCTGCTTCGGCAGGACGTCCCCATGGTGCTGGGGTTGAGCTTGATGGGTTCCAGATCCCCAGTATGCCGGGTGAGCTGAGGGTTTGCTTCCTAAAGTGCACCTTTGGTGGTCGGCTGAGCAAGTGTCATGCACCGGCACCTCCCCGGATACCACCGTGGTGCCCCCCAGCACCACCAAGGCATAGGGAGGGTTTGGGAAGCACAGCAGACCTAGGTGGGAAATGCCAAAGATCTTGCCATGCATCCCCCTTCCCCACACTTGATTTTCTCCAGAAATGCCCGTACAAGGTCACCAAAAGGACCCCGAGGCCACAGAGCCCAATGGAGACAGTGAAGCCCTTGTTTGTCGTGTGCTACATCAGGGGCTCGGCCCCCTTGACTACACAACAAGCCGGGGGGTGGAGGATGCTCAGCAGAATGCTGCCTTTATGCAGGGAGGTCTGGGAATGGGGATTTCTGGAGCTGGAGCACCCAGCCCCATTTGTCAGCACCCAGCAAAACAGGGCTGCAACCAAGACACGTTAACCCATTCACTGTCAGCTCCTTCTCGGGAGCACCATGGAGCGGAGCAGCCCGTGTTCCTCCAAGGAGAGGAGACGGGGAGCAGAGGTGATGCTTTAAAGGGAGCTGGTTCTTGCTCCAGCAAGGTCCATCAACAGCTCCACTGTACACACAAGGAGGGTTTGCAGTTCATGCTGTAACCACCTGTGACTCCCCAGCTCTCTGCTTAACCCTCCTTGACATCCCAGTGGCTGCTGCTCCTATAATGTATTATACAGGCAGGGAATTAGAAGAGCCTGTGCTAGGTTTCATTTTACCCACTGAGGATCATTAACACATGCAAAGATGCAGCACTTAGGCAGGCACTGAGGAATAACTCCAAAGGACATGGCTGGGCAGCAGCAGAGTCGCTCCTGCATGTGCCTTGACCTGGCAAACCCTTTGCAACCACTTCCTGCAAAGTCTTAAACAGTTTTGGCCAAATTTTAGAGCCCTTTAAAATCTAGCAGCTAACCCCAGTGATTTCCTTTCCTGGACGAGATGCCAGTGACCCCTCCGGGGTAACACACCATGTGTCACAGCCATCAGAATTACTACAACTGCATTTCAGACTTTGCTTTATATGACCCTGCATGAAGCCCAGGAGCTTCCTCTCATATCCATCCTTTTCTTGCCAAGGCCAAAGGTTAACCACAAGAGCTTTGGTGGTTGTAAGTTTTCCTGGTAGAGATGAGCGGGTTGTTCTTTCAGCAGAGTTTTAACAGTGTTTAAATGTCCTCTTCTCCTGGGAACATTTGGTGTGTCCTGCAAAGTCTTTGGATAGACGAAGCAGTGGGGATGATTCCTCTTGAAACATAGAATCATATCATGGAATGGTTTGTGTTGAAGGGACCTCAAAGCTCATCCAGTTCCAACCCCTGCCACGGGCAGGGATACCTTCCACTAGAGCAGGTTGCTCCAAGCTCCTGTGTCCAACCTGGCCTTGAACACTGCCAGGGATGGGGCAGCCACAGCTTCTCTGGGCACCCTGTGCCAGCGCCTCAGCACCCTCACAGGGAAGAGCTTTTGCCTCAGAGCTCATCTCAGTCTCCCCTCTGGCAGGTTAAAGCCATTCCCCTTGGCCTGTCCCTACAGGCCCTTGTCCAAAGCCCCTCTCCAGGTTTCCTGGAGCCCCTTTAGGCACTGGAGCTGCTCTAAGGTCTCACCTTCAGGAGCCTTCTCTTCTCCAGGCTGCCCCAGCCCAGGTCTCTCAGCCTGGCTCCAGAGCAGAGCTGCTCCAGCCCTCACAGCATCTCTGTGGCCTCCTCTGGACTCAGTCCAGCAGCTCCACGTCCTTCTAAACATCCATATCCTAAATCTGAAGTGGCTGGAAAGCCTCACATCCCTCCTCCATACTTTCCCCCCCTCTTCCATTGCCTGGCTTTGCAGGACTCAGAGCTGCCCAGGAGCTGACAGTGCTGTCCCCTAGACCACCAAGACCTCACTGTTCCCCCCATAACCCACTCCAGTGAACGACAGCTCTTCATACAAAGTTATTAAAACCAATTTTCTAGAAAGTGCTTTTCCCCCATGTTTGACAGTCCCTCAGGTTTGTACTTTCGTATTTTTGGTACAAACAGAAGCTATTTTTATGTCTCTGAAAATGCTTTTTTTTCCTTCTGTTTCTTTTCTTTTTTTTCTCATTGCTCCCACCAGTTGGCATTTCCTGCGAGGAGCACAGGGAGCTTTGCACCACTTAAAACGCCTGTGTGCAGAAAGCCACCTCAACCAGAGCTCATGCCAGCACTGAGCATGCTTCATGGCAGTGAGCAATGAGCATAGGTGAGTGCCCTAGGGAGGAAAAGGGAATAAAACCCAACAAGTCAAGATGCTGAAGGTGAAATCATCAGCAGGCACAAGCTTCCCATCAATCTGCCCTGCTTTGTCCCCAAGTGTCCTTCGCTGCTCCCAAGCATCTGCAGTTGACTGCTCCTTTGATGGCCAGGAACAAAGAGCTTGGGAATTTATGCACAACATGGAGCAAGATGCTTTGGTCTCCACTAGGTTAAATTACTTTCTATATTTAAATTCCCTACTAGCTGGTCGGATGCGAGCATGGCTGTGGAAGGCAGCCTTCCACCCCGCACACCCAGGAGGAAATCCTCATGGATTAATCTCTTGTAATTAGTTGATTTGCAGCTCTCATAGGAGCACTGGATGGGAGAGCCAGAGGAGCTGTTGCAAAGGGTGCTGGGTGCCAGCCATGGGTGCAGTACAGGAGCAGCCCTCACACAGTGATGTGAAGCCTTCAGTTAAGCTCCTCTTGGTCCCCTGAAGTTGCAAACACCCAGCACAAACCAGGTTGGACACAGGGGCTTGGAGCAACCTGCTCTAGTGGAAGGTGTCCCTGCCCGTGGCAGGGGGTTGGGACTGGATGAGCTTTGAGGTCCTTCCAACCCAGACCATCCTATGACGCTATGAAACACTGCACTTCACCGCACAGTGGTTCCTGTGCTGCTATTCAGAACAAACCCTGGCACAGTAGTCATGAGGTTTGTACCCTGGCTTGCTAAGAGACCCAGAGCCCGGACCCACGCCCCAGGCTGCACTGCACAGGGGCGCGAGCACCAGTTGTACCCTGTAACTCTAGAGCAGGAATGAAGCAGGATTCATGCCCGGCTCCCTCCTCTCGTGCCGGGGCTGCTCCTGCTGCCGACGCTTTGGTGTTTTTCTGCAGTTATTGTTTTATGCAACATTAAAAAAACCAAGAAGAGTGTTCTCAGCATTTTCTCTGATCAGGGAAGTAATTGAGCCACAATGAAGGAGAAATTACCCATGAAGTTAATTATCTGGCAGACATTTTTTACACTCAGCCATTTTTCACTACCTCGCAGTAAATGGAAACACCGGTGTTTTTCTTTCCTGTAATTAATGTACTTGGAACACAGTGGAGAAATAGGGTTAGTGCTTGATTGGAGGAGGATGGGAACACCAGGAAAGCAGCTCCTGCACCTGGGCAAAGGGATGAGATTGACCCGAAGCCTGGCTTGGTTGGGGAGCTACCTGTCAGCAAGTGGAGCGAGACTGTGTGAGGGGCCAGCTCAGGGACCTCTGCTCTGAGCGGGCGCTTCCCTGTGCCAGGAAAAAGGAAACCCAGAGCTCCTGCCAGCCCAGTGTGGAGCAGCACCTCGATTTGCACAGGCTGGAGCAGGGTTTGCTAGCTGGCAGCCTGCGGGTGAGCAGGAGCAGCTGCTGTCATCGGTCCAGTTTCTAAGAATCTTTCCGAGGCAGGAGGACACGAGCAGCCTCCTTGGCGCCTGCCCGCCCTGTCACCAGTTTTCACAGAGCAGATTTTTCCAGCACTGATGAAGGAGCTCTTTTAGCCCTATCTCCAAGCAGGAGATTCCTGAGCACAGGCACAGCCCTTGCCTCCCGGTCCTGAGCCCAGGCAGGGCTGTGGATCAAAGCCACTGCTGCCCCGATGCAGCAAGTGGGGCAGAGCAAGCAGAACATACATTAAAGTCCCCTTTCTCCAGCTTTGCCCACCCCTTGACAGCAAAAGCCAAAGAGCATCCCCATGGTAGAGCCCTGCCATGTCCCACACTCTGTGGCAGGCACAGAGACACTCAGTAAATACAGAGGGCATCTGTTCCAAGCAGGGAAGTGGACACAAGCAAGGGTGCCAGTGAGCTTTGAGGGGGGAAATGGCTCCTCATCACTCTTCCAAAGCCAAGGGAAAGGAGCACTCCTCTCTTTTTGGCTCTAGTGGGGCTGTCTGGGTGCCAGTTGAAGGGGTTGGGATGGTGCCTTGGTGCGAGAGCACGTGGCTACGAGCAAGCAAAATCTGCTTTAAAGTAAAAATCACCTTCCATTTCCATAGAGCCTCACAGCAGAGCTGGGACATGTCCCTCCATCCAGCATCGGTTTGGAGCCACCAGCTCGGCTCCTGCTCCCTGCCCTGCAGGCAGCCGGCGTGGATGCTCCTGCCCTGGGGTCTTGCTCCAGCTTGGGTTTTGTTCCTGATCATAAGACATGCTCGGAAATCATCTCTGTGCATTGACGTTGCTGTATACCTGGAGTCGCTCTGTGATCCTCAGAGGAGCTCATGCTGAGTCTGCATAACAGCAGGGTGATGCTGCAGGGACTTACCAGGGTGCTGACCTGCATCTTCACACTGTAGCCGGGAGCTTCCTCATCACCATTCCTGCTGATACACCTTTCCCAGAAACAAGATTTAATAAAGAAGAAAAGCCTTGAACTAGCTGGGAAGATTATCTGCCTCCAGAGAACCGGAGCAGTGACCCCTGGCAGCGACACACAACTGGCATCTCCCCCTGCCTTTCTCTTTGATTTAATTCATTGTTCATTTACTGCAGTAATTATATTAGGAAAGTATCGTGCAGGACACAGGAGTCCCTGCAGGCTGCTGATTGTAGCTGGAATGAGGCCACCTGGATGGTAATTGAGGCTGCTTCTGCTCCCCACAGGGAATCACACTGCTCCAAGGCCCACATTCACCATGCCCAGCCAGGCAGCCAGGACTCATTGGCCACCTCCTTAATTGCCCCTGAGATCAGGGGTGCCACTGCACTGAACTGTGGCGTTCTGCATAGAGGAGGTGGTAGGGCTTGCTCATGCTGATAAGAAAATCCCATTTCTATGTATATCCATAAATCGGGACCATTCAATGGTTTATATCCCCATGAGCTTTGGGGACTTTTTGGTTCCCCTCTGAGCCTCTCTTCTCCTTGGGGACAGTGGCTGCAGTTGGCCTGGGCAGCTCCCTTTACCTCCCTGGTGTCCCCAGCCCCTGTGCCACCTCCCAAAGCAGCTCCCCCAGATGGAAGTTGAGGGTCCTGGTTTTCTTGCTGCTTGACATTGTGCTTCCCAAATCCTTTGAACCACATGGAATCAGCTGAGGCCCCAGGACCTGTGAGAGACTCCAGAGATTCACTTACAATATTAAAGATAAGAAAATCCATTCTGGTTTCCCCTCTGTGTCAGAGACCTCACCAAGCCTCCTGCTGGCTTCCTCCTCTGGCAAGGTTAGCCCAGATAAGGATGATGGGTGATTTGAGGAGGTGTTTGGTCCCTCACTGGAATTGTTCCTATTTAACAAAAGGGACCAGGTTCCTACATCCTCCTTTTTCCTTTTCTCTCCCTGCTGGAACAGCACCAAATGAACTTCTGGGCTTGAGGATCAAGAGGTCTCTAAACTCAAGCCAGACACCCCATGTGCATCCATATCCCTGACCTGCAGCTCCGCTCATTGCCACGTGGCCAGCAAGAGATTATTTTTATGTCTTTGACATTAAACACAGCACAATGTGGGGGGGAAGCACCATTGCTTGAAGTGAAGCAGCTTGGGAAAGTTAATGAGGCAAAAATGTTTGCTCACAGGAAACCTGGAAGTGTCAGGACTGCCCCAAGGTGATAACTTGCTTAATGAAGGATTAAGAAGAGGAAAAGAGGAGGGCAACAACTTCCCGACCATGCCAGGGTGTTTGTTAAAGCCGAAAGTAGAATACCAAATTAATTAGAGGGCAAAGGAGCAATTCCACCTATTTTTAATCACTTCTCACATTGGAAAAGTCTTTCCATGCCACTGTCCTTTGGACCAAAATCCAAGTGGTCCCATGTTCTTTACAGCCCTTGAGGAGGTGCAAGTCCTGGAGCTGCTGCACCCCACACTGGGACATCGGGAAGTCACCCCAAGTCCATTAAGCTTCTCAGGGCCATACCCATGGGTGGAATTTGAGGCTGGTTTCTGTTCCTCTGGTCATGCTGATGTTGCAGTGAACCAAAAACCACCAAAGCATCCCTGCTGTGGCCAGCACACAGGGCCCAGTCGGCATGCACAAGGGCTGGAGCAGTTTGGAGCAGGACTGTCCATGCTGCGGATGCAATGCTGCCCAAAGAACCTGCACAAGCTCTCCCAACATCCCTCTGGCACATGGCATCTCTCTAAATCCAGATAAGATGAGGCTTGGCTTCAGCTGAGAGGGACTGGAGACCCCCAAACCCACACAGCTCCATTCGTGCCGCTCCTTGGAAGGGATTGTTCCCAAAACACCACCATGCAAATGAAATCCTCATGTACGTCACGTAGGCTCTGCCAGCAGGAGAGCCAGTGGTTTAGCACACTGCATTAGCTCCGCTGCATACTCCACAATGATTTCCCACCACCTACTTCCACCACTTCACAGGCAGAGAGTGTCTTGTCCCCTTGCCCTCCTTCCAGGAAAGGCTTTGTGTTTAGAGAGAAAGACTTAGCAAGGCTTTGAGATGATAACTCACCAGGATTTTGCATCTCAGACACGGTGTTCCCAGCCTCAGGGTCAGCACTTCTGCCTTGAAGAGCTTTGCTTCCTGCAGCTCGAGGTATGAGGCACCTGGAGGAAGGCAACTTCCTAATGCCTTCATCCTAAATAGATGAATATTCAGCAGCTCCAGCAGAGTCTCTGTACCTAGGACCCAGCTGGGGGGTTCAGCTGGGATCTAGGGTGCTCCAGGCACTCAGCTCCCCATCCCTGCTGCAACCAGCAGTGTCAGGCACAGCCATGAGTGCTGGAGGAAGGCACAACACTTCCAAAACACCCGCAAGAGCAAGAAGGCAACTCCTAACACAAGCTCGCCCAAAGCTCTTTGCTTTCTGCTGATGCTGGAAGACCTAAGGAGCTCCAGGGAGTGGAGTGCACACCTGTGAATGGGGTGCAGGCACCCAGCAGGCAGCAGATGTGGCGTCAGCTACTGGATGGAGATGTTTCTCCATAATCTTCCCTAGCAAAGCTGGTAATATCCCATCAGAAAAGCCTCGAGTGTTTCTAGCCTTCCCAGGGAAGAAGAAAATCAAACCACCACCAGGAACAACTGTATTTTACAACCCTTTCCTAAAGAAACATGATCCCGGTGCTCAGGGGCTCCATGCACCTCTGCTAAAACTTGAAACCCTTGGCTGAAGGATGGTTAGGAGCACCCAGGTCAGTGATTTCAGCTCACTCCACATATAAAGGACCCCTAAAGTTGGCTGGAAAGCCTCTCGAACACCACCCTCCATGCCTGCACGTTTCTGTCGGTGCCAAACCACTCAGCACATGGAGCTCGCTATTCCAGAGCTGTCATTTTCCTGGCTGTTAGAGGGAACGTGGGAAAGAGCAGCCTTGGTTTGCAACGCGGCTCCTGCGAGAGACGTGACATGTTTATTTTCCCTGTGCCAACTTCCACATCAACCAAGGTTTCTTTTTTCCGTGCTGCAAAAGGGAATGTTCATCCATCCTTCTCCCATCCACCAGCACCCAGCTGGGGCCTTCAGCCCCGATTTCAGCATCCCCAGCTCCCCAAAACCCCCTGGCATCCCCTTTTCCATAAGCAGAACTGGATGGGGGTTAACATTTCTGTTCCCTCCCATGAGCAATAAGTGGAAGAACAATCAAAATTGAGAAACTTGGTGATTTGTCTGACCTAAATCCCAATGTCTCGGTTTGGTTTCAAGCACTTGTCAGGTTGCATGGGGAAGAAAAAGACATGAAGGAAAAGGGATGGTATTTTCAAAACCAAAGTTATTGCACATAAAAAACCAAGCCTGCCACACGGGAACGTGGCAGCTCCTTTGAAACGTTGCTTGTTTGTTTGTCTCCTGGAGCAAAACAGGCAGGGAATTGTTTGCAGCATTGCAAAATATTCAGGTTGACCCAAATCCCTGTGTTTCAGAGCCTGAAGGGCCCCTTTTCCCCCTCCAGGCTTGGGCTGCTGGGCCGGACACACATGGATGCTGGATGGAGCTCGGTGCTGCTTCTGTCCTGGGTTGGTTGTTCTTGGTTTATTGGAATTGTTTTTGTTTTGTTTTGTTTTTTTTCCATTATAGACATCATTAAAAAAAATAAATTTTACAATAATACATTTTTTAAAGTTGTTGCTGTCATTTGAGCAATTTTCTTTTAAAAAGAAAGGAGAAAAGGAAATGTAAAAAGCCACACTGTAGATGAATATGGTTATGTATATACATACATATATGTAGGTATAGGTGAAGGGTATATACATACACTATATATGTATATAGAAAAGAAAGAAAAGGGAGAGGAACATCTAGAGGTTTCCAGCCACGGATGGGTTGGGTCCCATCCCAAACTAGATTTGACCAGATGGAGATTAATAAAAAAGGGAAAAGTAATAAAGGACAGTCTCCCCCTCGAAGTGACAGATTGAAACGTCAGGACAAGCTCACACCGTTTGAACAGTAGTTTCTTTTCTCTTCCACTTGAAAACCCTTATTGACCACAGGAAAGGGAAAAAAAACAGCAAAATCCCAATAACAATGTCAAGAGCTTGAGCAAGTCCCCTTGGAAGATGTGGAAAAGTCTCCCAATGGCACATCCATCCTGTAGGATGCTCTGATGTGGGAACTTCACCATCCCTGCAGCCACCCTTGTGTACCCAGGCTGATGGGTGCTGTAAATAACCTTTGCCAGTGCTCTGCTCGACACTTATTTTCCCTCCCCAGTGCTGCTCATAGCCCTGGATCCCCTGTGGCAGGGCACATAGAGGGGTTTCACCATGAGCTGCTGTAGAAAAGAAACCCAACGCACCATAAAAGACCCCCCCAAAAAAGGGAAAAATGAAAATAGGAAGAAAACCACCAAAGTTCCCCAACACGGTGAGGATCCTCCTGGCACCCGGGGTCAGCATCACCGGCGCTTGGGAGCGTTCCCGTCTCCACATGAGGCAAATCCTCCCCTTCCCATCGCCGCAGCAGGAACCAAGGTGAGGGCCAGCGTGCCGGGGCACGCTTGAGCGCGCTGGTGCGAGCGTCCCCATCCCGCCGGCCGCTGCCATCCTCGCCCTCTATAACACCAGCAGCAGCAGAAGGATGGGCACGATGGGCAGGATCCGGCCTGCCCGGTGTCGGCTGCCGCCTGCCTTCTGGTCCACAAAGGTCTTCTGGTCTGGCATGATATCCGTGGTGAGCTGGGTCTGCGGGCAAGGGGAGAGCAAGGTTTCATCAAGGCTTTTTTATGGGGAAAAGCATCCAACCTTTGAAAAAGCCTATTGTCACTCTCCAGGCAGTGAAGCCAGCGGTCTTTGGCATGACATCCCCTCTGCATGTCCTTCCCAAGCCATTACCAGTGGGAAACATCTCCCAACCCTAGGATCCCCCCTCCCCGCACTCCCCCTGCCCCAAACATACCTCTGAGTAGCACAGGCTCTGCTCTTTGGACTTATTTAGCTTCAGTCCGTGCTCCTGGGGAGGAGAAAGGCTGAAGGTGAGTGTGTGCACATGGGGCTGCTCCTGCCCAGGGTCACACCCTGAGGTTTGGGGTCCCCATATTCCAAGGATGTGGGGCAATGCCTGCAGCTCTGCTCATGGGGAAACCATGGCTTGAAGCACATAGTTGGTGTTGCAGCATGAAGAGCTTTGAGAAAGGTGAGAAGAAAGGGGCTCATCTCTGCTCCCTGCAGTTCAGGGGCTTTGCTGGTCTCCTGCCTGAAGCAGTAGAGTGCAAACAACGTGAGGCTGCAACCACTCACCCAGATTCACCTCAACCCCAGTGCTCTCCACTGGGGACCCTGCCTACACCCTGTGACACCCACCAGCCCCAGTCCTCATCCTGCCTCTCCCCAGCAGCACCCTCCCACCCAAGGAGCAAAGCCTGGATCCACAAGGCCAGTGTAATGCAAGAAAATATGGATTTTATCTTTTTTTCTTTTTTTTCCAAATCCATGGGGGATTCAAGCTTGTTTCACCCCCAGTGAGCCAGAGTAGGAGAGTTCGGGCTCGGGGCAGCTACTCCAGCTCACCTTGCCCTGGGCATAGTGCTGTGCCAGGCAGGGGATGGTGCCGCAAGCAAGGAACAAGGATGGATCCCTCCCTTCCCCACACCAGACCCCCAGGCAGTGCACAGACCCCTGATTACTGGGGATGGCCACATCCTGCTAGGCAACTGGGTACCACCAGAGTATCCAGACCAGGATGCAGGCACTGAGCAGGACTTATTGCTGTCCATGGGCTGCAGCCAATCTCCTGGCTGATGGACCTACCAAGGGTCCAGACCAGTGCTCCCAGTTTGCAGCAGCAACCAGGCTCAGGTCCTACCTGGACAGAGGTGCAGGTGGTGATGATGCTTGTGTCATACATAGTGTTGCTGTCATTGATGTCATCTGGCAACGCAGGGCTCTTCTCCGTCTTCGGTGGCAGGGTGATGGGGGGCAAGGGATTCTTGGGGGAGAGGTTCACATCAGTGCCGTTGCCAAAGGCTTGAATGGCATTTCCTAGGGGACAGGAGGTGTTTATGGGAGGCTGCACCCCAACAGGGATGGGGCAGGGTGAGGAGGGGGACAGGGAAGTGCCTTACGGAGACATGGGTTTTCCGTGAAGTCTCGCAGGAACTTCTCACACTCTTCCTCCATGTTGCCGCTGCCTTTGCAGGAGCACCAGGGTGAGATGGTGATGCTGGTGGTGCTGGCATCAACGTAGTTGGGCGTCATGTCAAAGCCTGCTCCCGGGCAAGGAGAAAGAAGAGGGATGAGGGCTGTGGTGGGAGACACCCTTCACTATCCCAACCCCGCGGCACTCACCGATGAGCCCTGCATAGGAGCCCAGGCAAGCCTGGTAGTTGTCCCCAGGGCAGCTCGTGAGGGTCTGGAAGGAGGCTTGGCAGTTGGTGTGGAAATCAGCCAAACGGGACCTGGGTGCAAAGAGCAAGAGGGACAGGGATGGGATTTCACCACCACTCCTGGCATGGAACAACGGAACAGCAAGGAGCAACAGTCAAGGCCAGGTTACCGCATCCCTGGCAGTGTTCAAGGCCAGGTTGAACGGGGCTTGGAGCAACCTCCTCCAGTGGAAGGTGTCCCTGCCTGTGGCAGAGGTTGAAGCTGGATGAGCTTTAGGATCCCTTCCAACACAAACCAGTCTGTCATTCTATGATCTAAGTCTATTGAAGGACAACTAACTCACCCCACCACCCCTGCCAGAACACACCAGAAACTTCACAGCCTCATCTGGCCACCCTGCTCCCAGTGACTGTAAAATTTCACCACTTGTTTTTATCTTCCCTCTGACATGTTAAAGCTCAGAGTGCAACTAAAACACCTGAGGTTGGGGGTTACATTTCCCTTTCTTCTTTGGAAGCTGAGAAGGGGAAAAATCAAAAGGCAGGCTTGCAGAAACCCTGGCTGAGATGCTCCTGCTCTCAGAAGGAGCAGAGATAGGAGAACCAGCAGGACCAGGAGGGATAAAAAAGGGACAAGAGATGCTGATTTCCACTCATAACTTCGTCACTGTTCAGCATAATGCACAGCAAAAGTGTAAGGAGGGATGGGAGCACAGTTGTTTCCAGGTGCAGCAGCAACTGGGCTCTGCTGACACAAACCCACGCTTCCCCTGTGGAAGCCCTGAGGATTTATCTTGGGGTGAATCAAATCACTGTAGCAGAAGGATAAAGAAATGGGAAGGATATCCAAGAGGACGGACAGATGGACCAGGTGGGCAGATGGACAGGCTGCAGATTCCCAAACTGACTCAGTCATTGAATGACTAGACATGAGGCTGAATTGTGCCCCACGCTGGATCTCAACCACAGGCAGGAATCGCTGCAAAGCAGCCAAACTGCTGACATTGGAGATGAGACCTTGATTTCACAACAGAAAATCTCCTCAGCTCTTTTTTCGCACATTTCATGCAGAAAGCAGGAGGCATACATTATTTTCCTCAGCTTCCTTTTCCTTCCTTCTTAATTAAATGTCATCTTTGTCCAACCAGTGATCAAATCATCCAACGGTACCTGCCTAAAGCCATAAGAACTGATGAAAATAAGGGGTAGAAATTGTGTGTGGGTTTGGGTTGGTTTTTTTTTTAACAGGAATGATTTGTTTTCAGAAGGTTTAGATCAAATTAAGTGGAGGAAGAAAAGCAGCAGTGATTAAATGAGGGAGAAGGAACCTGCAGTGCTACCTTCCAGCCAGCCAGCACTTCCCATCACGCCACATCTTGAGCTTGCTAAGGGAGTGAGAGGCTGAAATGCAGCCAGAGAGGAGCAGAGATGCTGGTGCTGAGCCCACAGCCCAAAGCCCACTGCAGCTTCATGGAATGAAAGGGAAAGGACATAAGAAGGAATAAAGCACAGCTGCTTGGGGCTGGATGCTCCATGCAGGAATGCAGTGGTTTTCTGGAGACTCCCACTGTTTCCAGCCATCCATGACTGGGGTTTTTCCATGGAGTTTCATACCCACTGATGCAACCACCTCTTGTGGAGCAGCAGCTGAACCTGTCCTGGGGGCTCATGGTCCTTTGGGGACCCCAGCATCACCCCAGAACAAGCTCCCTGGGCCGCTGGGGAGTGACAAGAGCCACCCGTGCCCTTGGTACCTTCTTTCTGCTGCTGAGCACACAGGTCACGCTCTGTTCTTGCCTGCCAGCTGCATGAACTGGGTGATGTTCCCACTTACACCAGCTGCCTGACCCACTTACAGCCTCCTGCCAGGCTGCACAATTCCAGGGCAAGGTCAACCTCTTCATCTGGGTTATTCCGAGGCAGGACTCCAGGGCACCGCCATGCTCTTCTACACCTTGGATGCTAATAAATAGCAACACAACTGACATGGCCCCAGGGAGAGATGCAACCAGGGCATGCGTGGGGTGGCTGCAGCATGATATGGGGAAGGTGGGAGCAGAAGCAAGAGGCTGGGGTGGATGTTGCAGAGCAGAACTCTGCTCCTTCCACACCATCTCCGTTGCAGGAAGGTATTTGGCTTCCCTTCTCCTCCTCCTCCCCTTAGCAGGAGATAAGTAAAGTTTCCGACAGCATTTCCCCTCTCCCCAAATGAGAGGCGAAGGCACATCAACTCTCTTAAAGAACTGGGGCGAGTTCATCACTGAGTGCCATGGAAATTTGTCATGCTGCTCTCCGAGGCCCCGCTCCTGGCTTGGAGCATCCTCTAAGGCAAATGTTATTCTTTTCATAATACATGACAAGCCAGCTGGTAATCTTTCCAGAATGTCCAAGCCAGATGTCACTCTTTCCATTGTATACAGTGAGTTAGCAGTTGCTGGCTGAGACTAACTGCCAGGAATAAACTTACTGGAGCTGGCCCATAGCTTCTGAGATTGCTGCTTTTAAGTGCCCAGGCAAAATAAAAGGACAAAGAGCCAAGTCCAGCTTAGCAGAAACAGGAGGAACTGGTGCCAAATTGCTGGCTGGCATCTCGAGGCAGCAGGTGGGTCTGGCCAGGCTCTGCCTTGCGAAGACCTGGGGTTCGAATTGCTGGGATGGGGATGGAGGATGCTGGCACAGGGAGCTGCAGGGCAAAGCCTCAGCCAGCACGTTATTGTCCTGGAAGGCCTCCAAGGAGGGAGAGAAGAAAAAAAAAGAGTGAAAAAACAGATTAACAAAAAATAATTCTATATATACCATGCATATCACATCCCAGACCCGCTCCAAGTGTGGAATTTGAAGATTAGGAGTTTCCAAACTGTTTCTCTTCGATGCGTTGAGAAAACTCCTTTGATTTCTGGGTGAAAAGACCAGGATGATACTAAAGGTGAACAACCCCGGAGGTTCAGGAGCTTTAATGCCTCTCTTTCTCCCTGTCCAGCTCCAGACACCTCCCAGTGACCTGTGTCTATCCCCACACCCCCAGTACAGCTATCCCCCATGTACGGGACTTTGTGCATCCCATCAGCTCTCGGCTGCAAACTCATCTCTTCGCCTTGTTATCATGCAGGAATTGAGGAGCAGCTTGCCAGCACCAGCAAGACACCCTCGCTCTGACATTAAAAGGTACCTACACAGCAGAGGGATTTTGATTGGGGCTTTTCTTTTTCTTTGCAATCTTTTAAGCAGAGAAAGAAAAAATCCCCAGCACAGATGCAAGGTGCCTAATTGGGTGCTAACTGTTCCCATCACCACACGCCTCGGAGAAGTCCAAGCCTGGCTCTGGTAATAACTCACTACCCATCAAAGCAGCATCCGGCTCGTGAATATTTCATGCAGAAAACGTCCAAGATGTGGAGATTACTCAAGAGGTGTTTTTTTCACAGGCAATTTACAGGGACCAAGGAAAAATGGCTTTAAGAGCCACGAGCATCAGGATGGGAAGCGCACTTCTCCCCCCCGCAGAGCCCTGCATGTTCAAGAAGCTGTGACAACATGGAAAAACTCAGCAAAACATGAGAAACCCACAGGCACCCTCCCAACACCCACGTGTCCTGCTGGAGATGAATGCCTTCAAAGCCAGGAGATGCTGAGATAAAACAAACCAGCCTCAAACACCAACAACAGCGGCCCAGGTAATTCAAAGAGCCCTTGGGACAGGGATCAGCGAAAGGAATTCGAGGGAGGCTGGAGCTAACTCCACTTTTCTGAGTGACCCTTTCCCAGAGCTAGGAAACAGCTTACAGTGGGGGAGAAAGAAAAAAGATCAATGGAAATACTTGTTTTATCCAGGAAAAGTTACCTCTGGAGACTGGAGTCACTGCCTCTGACATAAGCCAAGAGGGTTTGTTCCTGCTTTTAGTGAAAACCATCTTTCTGCTGTAGCACATCACTGCAGGAGGGGCACTGATCCCCCATCCCAAAGCCCCCCAGCGAGATGGGGACAGCAGGAAAGAGGCAACACCAGAATGAACCAGAGAGAAGCAAAGGAGAAATTCCCAAATGAGAGTAAAGGCAGCAAGAGGAAGAGGGAAACCGAGGACAAGCAGACGAGAACCCAACTGCCGAGATCGGCGTCGTTAATTAAAAGTTCAGTTCTCCATATGTATTTTTAGGACATCACATTTTGATTCATCACAGATAAGAGCAGTTGAAAGATGGGTTTTTCCCCTCCTCACGCCTGTGCTCCAACCCCATCATTACCCAGTAAGAGAATAGAAGGATTAAACACATGCATCATTTGATTTTAATTGAAGGACTGTTCTATTTCATTGAACTGCTAACTAAGCTGAACAGGAGATGGTGTTTACATAAGCAAACCCTGAGTCAGTATAGACTTGCTGTCACATTAAGTCAATACTTATGAAAGTTCTCTATTTAATTATTCAGTATGAATTGACTTATGACTGTGTTAAGAGCAGGTTAGCCTTGAGCTCATGGAGCGAGACATCCCTTTGAGCTGCCTTCCCTCATCAGTACCCATGGGATCCCAGGGCAAAGATCCCCAGGGTGCTGTCCCACTCGCTGCATCCCTCTGTTTTCCCCATACAGGGAAGGCAAGCCACCCATTTCCTAATTTAAGGTTAGATTTGGAGGCTTCCCCCATTATTGCACCCCGAGGACCCATCAGCCATGGCTGGTCCCACTCCAGACTCAAGCATTGGTCCTCCCAACAGCAGCCAGAGCCACAGTTAAATCCAGGAGCATTTTTTCCTCCTCCTTCTCTTTCCCAGACAGTGGAGCTGCGCTTCCGAGCCACTCTCATTACACGGTGTAATGAGAAAGTCGAGCTGCCGCTCTGCTGTTCATCAAGGAATCATCCATTATAGATGGCACTTTGTCTGGGCTAAACAAAGGGTGTGAAGACTAGGACATGGGTTTGAAAACATGAAAGGGTTTTGTTCCCATGATTGGTGTTTAATCAATACCCAGCAGCCTGGATCAGTTCCTTCCTTCACACACCCCCTGCGCCCAGCCTCCCTCGGGGTCCTGGGGTGAGGAATACACTGAAAATAGCAAGAAAACTCAGGCAAATGAAACAGCCTGGTTTGTGTCAGGAGGCACCTTAAAGCTCCTCCAGCTCCAACCCCTGCCACGGGCAGGGACACCTTCCACTAGAGCAGGTTGCTCCAAGCCCCTGTGTCCAACCTGGCCTTGAACACTGCCAGGGATGGGGCAGCCACAGCTTCTCTGGGCACCCTGTGCCAGCGCCTCAGCACCCTCACAGGGAAGAGCTTCTGCCTCAGAGCTCATCCCAATCTCCCCTCTGGCAGGTTAAAGCCATCACCTTGCTTTCGGCGTCTGAGGAGCTACAGCCAGCAGAGGCTGGGAAATTCTTCAGCACCAGCATCACTGAAGCATATAAGACCAGATTATTTGTGTTCCTGACTTGCTGATGCAAGATGAAAAATACAGCAAACTGCAGCTGCTGAAATCAGCTCTTTTCTCCCCTTCCCTTTCCTCATCGCTGAGGTTAGTATTTTGCAAAGGGGTTTTATATTCTGGGAGCTCAAACCTGTCCGTTGCAATCAGCCACAAAGCTCAAGGAGTGCATCAGGCTATTCTATTGTGCCAGGAGAAGTTTCCTGGTAAAAAGAGCTTCCCAAATTGCAGTGATCTGGGCTTGATTGCTCCTGCTCTCGCGGCCGGGAGCCAGGCAAAGGGGCTTGGGCATCGCACTGGGGATATTAAGCAGTTTCACAGGTCACAGCCAGACATTTGAATTGCTTTTCTGGAACAAAGACCAGGATTTCAGCCCCAGGTATCCCAGGTCCGGCACCCCACTCCTGGGAAGGGAAGGCACAGATTGTGCGCCTGCCCTCACCACCAGCAGAGCCCATGTAGGGATGCACAGGGGCTCCAGGGCCACATCCAGGCCCCTTTGCAGCCTCATGTCAAATGGAGGGGCTGCACAGCACCTTCTTCCAAGCCATGGGGACCTCCAAGTCACCCAGACCCTGCTCCATGCCAAGATGCTGGCTAAAATACCCTGGTCAAAAACATTATAATACCTAAAGGGGCCAACAAGGAAGCTGGAGAGGGGCTTTTGACAAGATCACATAGGGACAGGACAAGGGGAATGGCTTTAACCTGCCAGAGGGGAGATTGGGATGAGCTCTGAGGCAGAAGCTCTTCCCTGTGAGGGTGCTGAGGCGCTGGCACAGGGTGCCCAGAGAAGCTGTGGCTGCCCCATCCCTGGCAGTGTTCAAGGCCAGGTTGGACACAGGGGCTTGGAGCAACCTGCTCTAGTGGAAGGTGTCCCTGCCCGTGGCAGGGGTTGGAGCTGGAGGAGCTTTAAGGTCCTTTCCATCACAAACCAGTGTGTGACTGTGATTCTTTCAGAAGGAAGCAATGCGACCGCAGGGTGGGTTGTGTCCTGCAGAAGCAGCAGCCCCCACACCCAGCTCAGCACCAACTGCAGCAAGACGGCAGCTAGAAACCTCCCTGCAAAGCCCCATCCCGGTGGAGGGCTTTGCTGCTCATTAGGCCCTCAGCCAGGAGGTTTAATTACTCTGGCAGCTCGTGCGGGAGCAGCATCTCATCTGTCACCGCGGGGTTTCAGAGCTCGTGGATCTGCTCCGAGTTCAGTGCCCTTGTCAGTCCCGTGCACAGCTAAGGACAAGCACCACTCCATGACGCTGATAAGACCAGGCATAGATAGGGAATCCCATGGCAGACCCCAGCCTTGCCTTGCCCCCAGGCTTGGGATGGTGGGGCACGGAGGGGTTTCATGCCAGGTTGCTCCTGGGTGGAGGCTGGTGGGTGCAGATGCCGTGGGAAGGAGGACAAAGCCTGCACGCTCTATTTATACACATCCCAGCACCTGGTGATGATCTCGGCAGAAGCTGCCTGCCAAAGCTTTGTTATTTATAAACACAGAGGCCTTGGAGAGGCAGGAGGGAAAGGAGAGGAGAGGAGAGGAGAGGAGAGGAGTGGCTCCCCAGCACCACAGCCCTCCACATCCAGCCCAGAGCCACCCTGCCAAGGGGACACCCAATGCCCAAACCCACCCTGCCCACCATGGGTGCAAACCTCACCAGGCTGCTGTGCTCAGCACAAGCTGGTCCCTGAGGCTGGACCAGCAGCATCTGGGGGTCCTGGAGTGATGCACCAAAATTGCAGCCCCAAGCACTGAGCCCACAGCAGGGACCTCTGCATTGATACTGAATGAGACCCCCTTGCACCAAAGGGGTGTTTTATAGAGCAAGAGTCCCCCCAGCCAGAGCTAACTCTCCCCATCCAGGCAACATCCACGCTGCTGCTGGAAAAACACATTCCCAACTTAGAGCAAAGCAGCTGCCTCGTGATTCCCTCTTAGCTGCTTCACCTCTTTCTAGGAGAATTTAATTTCATGCAGGAACAGGCTTATAATTAATCCTCCGCAGCTCCACGGCCTCTCTGGTCCCCCCCAACACGCTGCTAATGCAGGTTATTCCCTCCACAACCACATGCATCCTCAGCTTCACCGTCTGAGCAAGCATCAGGTTTCTGATGGAGAAGTGCTGCCATTCATTTGGTTCCATCTCGGCGTAGCCCTGGTATCTTTTATTCATAGATGTTGGCTTTTTGAATATTACTTTTTGATAAAAAGCCACATTCCCACATTTCAAACACAGAGGAAGACCTGAAGCTGTGTTATTTATTTATTTCGCCACCAGGCTCTGGGAAACTCCATCACCTTGATGGCAAAAAGATCCTCCTCCACACAGGAAATGTTCTTTATGAGGCTGAGCCAGCCCCTGGAGGGTGACAGGAGAGTTTTTTGCTGTATGAATAATGAGTTTCATAACGGAACAAAAACCTGATCTCCCAACTTTGCTCTGCCATGGGAGAAACAGCGGATTTCACCAGCCATGGAGTTCCACTGGGGATGCTGAAAGCACATCAAGGGACTTTGCCCCTTGCAGGGCACGGGTGCCCTCACTGCTGCAGTGCCTTTTGCACATTCAGCCCTTCCAGAGCTTGGGTAGATGAAGTATCCGGTGGGGAACAGAGCCAGCACAATCGCCACGCTCCATCCCTGCTCCATCCCTCTGGTTCTGCCCCACTGCAGCCTCCCCAAGCACAGGGAAAGGCAGAGCAGTGGTTCTGCACTGGGGAGTTTTGGAGCAGATCAGAGCTCAGGGTGAGGTGGGGAGCTCAGCTGGCAGCCCGATGCTTGCAAACCACACGCAGCCCTGCCCAAACCCATGGGTTCACTCCAGAGCAAGGGGGACCGACCTCGAGGCCACGTCTCAGCCCACAAACCACTCTGTAAGCAGCCAAAACCCATTAACTGCCCTATTTTATACACAGAATAGAGCTGTTACTGGAGGAGACCCAGCCAGCAAGTGCCACACAGCATTGGGAAGCAACAGGATCACACGATGAGAGCAATGCAAAGCCACAGCCCCACACAAATCCCCCCAACACTGAGAATGGTGGGAGGAGCTCACACGGATCCCTTACCGGCAGAGGTGATCCGTGCGGCACGTGCTGCGCAGATCCAGGCAGTTGGGCTTCTCCTTGTCCTCGTAGGAGCAGGAGGGGACGATGGTTTGGCGCCGGCGCTCAGCACACGCCTGGTCCTTGCAGGAGCAGAAGAGCAGGCGATAGGTGTACTCGCTGGGCACGCGATCGAAGAACTGCCGCAGCGCCTTGTGGCACTTCCTGCGGCTGCAGTGCTCACTGGCCGAGATCTCCCTGCTGCACGTGGAGATGTAGCCTGAGCGCAGGCGCTTGCAGTTGTCGTTCAGGTTGCAGGCTTTGGCCGCATCAAGGCAGTGGTTGCTTTTGGAGTTGGCGGCAGGGTCCATTCCTGCCCAGAGAGCAAGAGGGAGAAGGGGTGAGTTGTCACTAAGTTGGTTAATGCACACCTATTGCAGCGGTGGGACCTGGACAGAGTCTCTAGTGCATCATTCATGCCATGAACTCACAATATCTTTTTTCCTTGACAATTATTCAAAGAATAATGATTAATTATTCAGCCTGCTCCAAAACAGCACAATCCACTGAGCTGCACAGGGCCACCTCGGCCCCAAATCCTATCCTGGGGCACCAAAACTTGGGTCACCCCCAGCCATTCCCTCCCTGGGCTGCCACTGGAGGCAGGAACCAGCCAGAACCCACATCCATCCCAGGAATCCATCGGCAAGCGGATAGGGACAGGGTGGATGAAACCAAACTGCCAGCTGGGAACGAACGTTGAATTGTCTCTTTTTCTGTCAAAATGATGGATCACGCCCAGCAGCCCAAGTGCTGTTTTAGCAGCCACCTTGTTCCTCTCTTCCTCCCCAGCCACGTCCTTGGATTCCTCCCTCATCTCCCAGTTTCCACTGCCAAAACCAGCACTGAGGAGGGGTTTTCCAACAGCCCTATTTGTAGGGCCTTGGTAATTAGCAAATGGCAAGCAGCTGCCTGGGTGAGCATTGAGCATCATCATCAGCCTCTGCCCCCCTTTGCCTCCCCCAGCTGCCTATGAGGGCTTCCCTGCAAGTGAGCAGTGGTTTGAGGTGTCTTTTGCAGCACAGGACCCTATCTTGTCTCATTTTCCCATGGTCTTACCCAGCTTGGGGTGAGCCACCAGGCTGGGAGCCATCAGCACGGTGCTGCCTTCATGAAGGTGTCCCGATTAAAGGGTGAAGCTGGAAGCCCCCTGATGCCATCCTCTGCAAAACCAGCTCACATGCCACTGGAGGATGTTTGCAGTTTCTAGGGGATCAGTGCCCCCAGTCCCAACCCACACCATGACAACTGTGGGGTCCCCATGTCCCCTTCACTCAAGGCCAGCAACCCCCAGATGGGCTGTGATGCCAGGAGCCCCCAGAGCCAAAGGGTAAAGCTCTATGGAGAGAGCCCTTGAAATGCCAAACGTGTTATCCCAGTGAGGAACAAGCCTGCGGAGATCTACTGGGGATGGGCAAGGTCGAGAAGACATATGTAAAGTGGATTCTTCTTATGATGTATGATTTATAAGCAGATCTGCCTTGAAAAATAGTGCAAGAGGCAAGAACGTCACCGGAGCTAAGAGAGATGTTTGAGCTGATGGATGGTCAGAGCGTGAACCGGTGCTGGGGGGAATCCTCCTCCTGCAAACAGGCCATAAACCCTATTAGGAATAAAACCATGGGGGGGGGGAAAGGTGAAGATAAATCCTTTGGGGCTCCACGGCATCCCTGTGCAGCCAAGCCCCGAAGAAGAGATGGAGCAGAGATTGCCATTTTGCAACCTGGGTCCTTCCAGCCAAGGGCTGAGGATGGAGACAGCTTATAACACCGATGTCAGAGCAGCAGAAGGGGAGAAAGATGCTTGAAGAGCTTAGGTGACACATGGCCCTCTTGTCTCCTTGCCCACGCCAGCCCCTGGTTTCGGGGGGGATGCACTGAGCCCTCTCTGTTCCCTCCCAGCTCCGAGCCCTGCAGACAACAGCACGAGCGCGGGATCTGTGCAAAGTGCTGGCTTATTGTCTAATCCTCGGGAGCATCGCTGCTGCCCTGCCTGGAACCTGCAGGGACCTGGATGCATGTTAATAGAGCTGATGTTTAAAGTGCAGGGTTTCAGGGGAGCTCATTAATAAAGCACAAGCATGAAAATTTCATGAGGCGAGAAGGAACCGCGGAATGAGGGACCGGGGAGGGGATTGTGTTGGGAGACTTGGTGCCACCAGCAGCCCCTCCGCAGGCGCTGCCTCACCTCTCCACAGGGCAGGGTCCAGGGCAGAGGAGGAGGGTGATGGGGAAGGCAGCACTGTGCAGCATGGGCTGAAGCTGGGCGTCTGGAACCCACTCTCCTCTCGGGTGCTGCTGCTCCAGGTTGGTGCCCACATGGGCAGCGTAGGGCTGGTTTCCCACCCAGAGCCTCTTCCTGCTTCCCTGCAGGCTGTGGTTTTCCAAGGGCAGGCTCCAGCACCATTTGGCACTGCAGAGCATCCTCACTGCCTGCCCAGGATGCTCTGCTCCATGGGGGGGCCCAGGAGCAATGTGCATCACCCTCCTCCTCACTTCCACAGCCCCTTCTCTCTGGAGAGGTGAAGTAATCCCTCCACTATCCCCAGCAGCAATCAGCAGCCTGTACTCAGCCCTGTTATCCAGAGACAACACAAACAGCTCTTTCGCTTTCATCACTCGGGCTCCAGGTCAGGGCTGGGGGTGCTGGGGGGCAAATCACTTCTCCAGCCCAGTGTGAGGGGGACAGGGAAGGGGTGGAAGAAGCATTGAGGCCACCACGACGGTCACAGCTCATCTCCAGAGTATAACAACAGCCCATTCCCCCCACCCCTCAGCCCCAGAATTGCCAGACAGGCTTCCTTCTCCTCACACTTTGCTTTTGTGAATACATCAACCCCTGAGCGTTTAATCCCCCACTCCAGACACTTTGCTTTTCATACTTCCCAGCAGCTAAAATATTTCCTTGATGCTAATGTAATCCCAAAAGGCGGGTGGGAGACGGGAGGGGGTGGCAGCGTCATCCCGAACCGGTGCTGAGCTCCTGGGAGGGAGCCTGGCAAATTCCCTTCAGAAGTTAAATCCGATGGGTGACAGGATGCAGCATCAGAGCCCTCCTCTGAGGTGCCCCCAAGCACAGCCTGGGGGGGGAGACAGCATAGCTGTGGGGACCGCAAAGTGCCACCACCCTCTGCCATGTGCACCCCATGAGGTCTGGGGATACAGGGACCCCTGAATCCCTTCTGTGGTGGGCAGGGTGGAGGAAAGGATTAAGAAGAGAAAGAGCAAGGAGAAGCCAAGGCATTGCTGACCTAATTTGAAAAGGGGAGGGGGGGAGCAGCAGCAGGAGGGTTGTCATGGAAATAGATGGGGAAAAATTGTTCCTGAGGATGGTGGCAGATTTTGGGTCCCCCAGAAGAGGACGTGGAGGCAGAGAGATGCAAGATGCTCTGAAGGGCTCAGCATCCTTCTCCCAGCAGCATCCCATAGCTTGGCTTGAGGCTGGGGAGGGACAACAAAGAGAGTCCCCTCCTTTGCTTCCCCACATATGGGGTGTCCTGCTGGTCCCAAACCTTCCAGAAGACAAATCGCTTTAGACCAAGGGATGGATGGGCAGCAGAAGGGTCTGGTCCCCCTCCTCTGCCTAATGCCGTGACACTAGAGGGAACACAGCAAGACAAAGGAGGGAATTAGGGGCTCTCCTGCCCACCGCAGCTATTGTATATAAGCCCATGAAATCGTCAATCACAGCCTGGGGTGAAATGGGAAGCTCAAGGAGCCATCATTGCCAGGCAGGGGCTCAAACAAGCCCCCACCTCACTGGGGCTCACCTGCTCCCAGCAATGTCTCATCCCACTGGGAAGATCTGAAACAGGGAGGATCTGTCCCAAAGTGCATCAAACCCCAACAGCATCCAGCTCCCCTGAAGCACAGCCGGCTGCGGGGAGCCGTGTCTTACCCCTGACTGACGCTCAAGGCATCAAGTGTGGGGTGATAGGAGAAAGGACTGGCAGGAAAGTGGCCAGAGGAGCTAGAGGAGCAGAGGAGCAAGCACGGGGGAAGGAGGTGCAGTTTTTCCTAGCCAGGGAGCTCGGTGGAAGGTCTGCATTCCCAGGCAGGGGAAGGCAAAGCATGTTGCTTTTATTACCTGAGAAAATTGAAGCAAGTCTGAATATATCAGAGAGACGAGAGGTGACCGGCTCGTAGGGGGAAGCTTCATAGAACTCTTCTCCTGGTGTGGAAGGGGAGAAAAGAAAGGGGGAGAAGAAGCAAGTTAAACCCCACAGTGAATGACCTCAGCCAGCACCGAGCCTATGGCTGGGGGTGGGCACCCCCCCAGCGAGGCAATGTGGGACTTGAGAAGGGAAAACCAGAAAGCATTTAAAGCACAGTGTAGTAGGAAGAGGTCGTTTTGGACCAGCTCAGCTGAATTCTTGCTGGCCGGGAGGCTGTGGCCGGCCTGTGCTGCTGCCTGCAGCTGCTAACATCTGGTCCTGCCACAGCCCTGCTCCTTCTGCACATCAGGTTTGGCAGCTGCTGAGCTCAAACTGAGCTCAGGACCTGAGAGAATTCAGATCTGAAAGGTCACCATTGTGTGACCATGTCCACAGAGCACGGGCTAGCTCCAAGTGGAGGTTTCAGGGTCTAGATAGGGGATACAGACCTGACCAGAGAACTTCATCACTTGAGCACTGGAGCATCCCCACCACTGATCCACCCGCACCGCACTCCAGGGTCTCATCCATCACAATCCTCACTTTCCAGAGGGAACCTGAGTATAGTCCATCTGTCCCCAGGCTGGGAGCAAGCCTCTCTCTCTCCCACCTTGGGTTGCAGTGCAAACCCCCTCTGCTTTTCTGTATCTCCAGAAAAAGCTGATTTCAGGAGGGCCAGTCACGGCTCTCAGGAGAGGAAACGCGCTCCTCAAAACCCAGCAGCCACAGGAATAATATATATATAGAAAATAATCAATGGCTGGACTTTGAAAGCCCCAGTCAGAGGTGACCAGTCCGGAGCATCGATCCCCCTGTGCCTGGCAGCCCTTTTGTCATGGTCTCTGCCTGCATCCCTGCCCTCACTGCCAGTGGGCCTGGACCACTCCAGGCCATGGTGCTCCCAAGTTATTATGAGCCCAAGGCAGCAGCAGCCTTTATCCCATGTAATTAAAGAGCCACTTGAAATCCAGCGCTGGAAAACAAGCTCATTGAGAGGCAGGCAGCAATGTGGGAATCTTGCTCCAAGCCCAGCACCTCCTCAGCACCATCCCTTGGATACATGGGAGGGCAGAACTGGCCAGGGAGAGCCGGTGGGATGCCAGGTTGCGCTGTATCCATCAGCTGTGGGGTTTCAGCCTTTGTACCACACTCAGGGTGATGCTACATGAGCCAAGGGCAGCTCTGATGCTGCTCATCACAGGGCAGGAGCCCTGCTCCAGGCAGCCTGCACAACTTCAGGCCAAAACCCTTCTCCTCACTGGGTTTCCTAATGCTTGGATGACAAATAGCACCTTTATTAAAGTGCATTTAGGAAACACTGGAACCTCCCGCTATATTGCTTTGCCAATGCAATAAATAATTAAATACCAGCTGAATCCTGCTGCTTGCTGGGGAAATTACCGTGCATTAAAAGGGCAGTGGACTTTTCCTGAGCTCGCTGAGATGCAATTAACCTCTAGGAGTGAGGCTGGAGTGGAAGCAGTCCTCCTTAATGGCAGGGACAGGTTAGCTCCCATGGCCAAAGGGCTGGGTGGGAGCATCTTCACTAAAAGGCAGAAGATTAGAGTCTGCCTTGGGCTCCTTATTGCTTTTACACTCACTGGTTCATGCACATTACAGCTAACAGCTGCTGCATCTCCCCAAAGCTTCCACCTCTCCTTATGACTTAGTATAATCACTTCTCTTCCCACCTCCTCCCCCAGGTGCAGCTCCTGGAGCACCCATCAAACGCTTAAGCATCCTTCATTCATGCTTGCAAAACCCTGGGAACTTGCTGAATGAAGGCTGCTGATGAGGGGTAGGAAACAATGAAGCGACAATTCCTGCTCGGGGCTGGGTTTCAGCTTGTGCTGACCCCTCCTTGCTGCCACCACCATAACCCTCCCAGCACCACCATCACCTCCTCTGGCTTCAGTCCCAGCCTGGGAGGGAGGCCAGAGACCTGCCCCCACCACAGGAACGTGGCTGCAGAGGATGGAGGCTCATCCCTGGGCTCTACCGAACGAACCCCTTTGCTGGAGCTGCTAGAGGAGGTGGCTGTCAGCAGGGGAATGAAACTGCGGAGGAAAAGGCATTTCTACAAGCCCAAATCGCTGGTGGAAGCGGGGCCAAGCTGCCGGCACGTGGCTGAGGGTCCATCTGCTCACAAGGTGCCACCAGCCAGGCGGGGACGTGCCCCTGTGAGGACAGTGCTGCAGCTCGGGTTTTGCACAAGCTGAGGCTAAATTTGAGACCTTCTACATGCAGAGCCAGTCGTAAGCCCATTAAAGGGATCTATACTGTTAGAGTCCTGCTAGCCCCGCTCATCTCCAGTCTGGGGGCAGCCGGGCGCTGGCAGAGCTGTGCAGGGGTGGCAGGAGGGGTAGAGCCCACGGGACAGCAAAGCAAACCCCAGCAGCACTGACAGCAGCCCCAGCTGAGCCCCGCACAGATGATTCATTCCTCTGAGCCCAACTCTGCAGCCCTGGACCAGCAGCATGGGGTGATGCCCCTGCAGAGAGGCAGATAATCCTGTCTGCAATGAACAGAGCAGCCCCAGGTCAGCAAAACCTAATGTCTATTACTTGCACTGCTCCAGCTTCTGATTTACTCCTTCATCAGGCTGCAATGACAATAGGCTCTGGTGCACCAACTCTCCGCAAGATGAGATCTGGTCAAGCCCTCCCTGCTACTCCTCAGTCCATAAACCCCACTAGAGCAAGGGCTAACAGGGGGCCTGAGGAGGCAGCGACAACCTCAGCACTCTGAGAGACCACCACAGCTGATACTGAAGTGCAAAGCCATGCCCCAGATGTGCTTCACCCCATGGGCACATCTCCTTTGGGGCAGGCAGAAGGGATGGAGCCTGGAGAAGATCCAGCTTACAGGTGCCTGGATGCCCAGGGAACATGCTCTGACATGACAGAGATCAGTTCTTGATCAGATCTATGATTCTATGATTCTATGATTCTATGATTCTATGATTCTATGATTCTATGATTCTTGCTACAACACATCCCCACCCTCTTTCTCCCTTGCCCTGTGCCCATGTAGGGCAAACCATCAGCCTGGCATCCGTCGGCATCCTATGACAAAGAGGAGAACCATCTGCCTTGCCTGGGGTGCCCATAGAGGCAGTGAGGTGCCCTTGGAGCTTCCCAGCCTCAAGGTGTGGGTCACCTCTCCTCCTCAGCCTCCGCCCCACTGCAACCCCACCGAGCCGTGCACCTTACCTTCAGTCAGCCCGAGGTGTATACTCCAGTAGATCTGAAGGCACTGAAGCTCCTTCTTCATGCCTCTCTTGCAGCGGCAGTCGTAGAGGGGGCTCTCCTGCAGCACCTCCAGGGCTGCCTGGCATTCCTTGTTGGCCAGCATGGTGTTCCTGTCGCGGCCGGCCAGGCACTGCCGCAGCGTGCGGTACCGGGAGCTGCAGCTCGGCTCTGCCGCACACAGCTCGTTGGCCCGGACACAGTCCACGGGCACCCGCCAGCCATGGGGGTCCTGCCCCGGCGGGGACGGGGGAGCCGCCAGTGACTGGAGGAGCTCATCTGGGCGAGGGGCAGCAGGGGGAGAAATGAGGGCAGAGAGACGTGAGGGTGCATGACCAGAGTGGGGTGAATCCCTGCATCCCCTCCCGGGGCACACGCATCAGCCTCTTGCCCAGCCCCCAACTGGTCCCCAGCATTCAGAAACCCCCCCAGAATCAGAGAATCATGGACTGGTTTGGGTTGAAGGGACCTTAAAGCTCCTCCAGCTCCAACCCTCTGCCACGGGCAGGGACACCTTCCTCTATAGCAGGTTGCTCCAAGCCCCACCAACCTGGCCTTGAACACTTCAAGCCACCTGCAGGGTGTTCTAGGGCGAGAGAACATCCTTCCATCATGACTAAACCAAGCCTGGATGTGGCCCCAGCCCAACCCCACTGGGCAAAATTCAGCTGGTGGCCTGAAGAAGCAAGTGGATATCACAGGGCAGGGGTGACATACCCCAGAGTGTGGGGTGGGAAGGTGGAGGGTTAACCCAGCACCTCACGTCCAGGGCTCTGCTGCTTATTAAAACCAAAGTAAACAAACAGAGCCTGTTCGCAGCCCTGGTGCTCGGTGACACAGACTCCCATGCACGACCTCTCAAGAGCCAAGGGGAGCACAGAGCCCAGCTAAACGCTGCGCACGATGCACCTTGGTTCTCATTTGGCAGCTCATGTTCCCAAGGCTGCTGCGGGATTTGTGGGGCATCTGACTCACGGGTTTGAGCTTCAGGCTTGACAGAGCTGGAGCTCGGTACAAACTCTTCCCCCCCGAGGATGTGCCTCTGTGCCAGCTGCCCTTTGGGGTGGCAACCACCCAGCTCGCCCAGCTCCTGCCTGTGTGCCCCCTTCCCACCCCGTGCTCCCATTCCTCTCGTTCTCATTTTCTTTTGCTTTTTGGGAGAGATTCTTGCCAAGTCAACCCCACGGACCCATCCATCACAGGTGCATAGGGAAGGGAGACACATCCCCCCGCTGCTTGCACCAGCCAAGTGATGGGGATGCGGAGGGCAGGACCCCCTGAGCCAGCTTGCAACTGCAGGCAGGGAAAGCTCTGAAGCAGGCAAAGTTGGGGACAACAGGACCTGGAGGGTGTCCTCCTTTGTCCCATGGGGTGATGCAGAGGGAAACCCCACTTCACGCAATGATTCCCTCCATCGCTGCCCCTGTGCCAAGGGGAGCAGCTTCCCAACCCTGTTGCTGCCACATGCAAGGCACCACCTGGGCACAGCAAACCTCAACCTCCAGGTCCAGCCCCTTCCCAACCCGTGCCCGGGTATGGCAGGAGGACAGTGACACCTACAGGCATGTGACAAAGGCCACCCGTGTCTCCCCCACCCCGCCAGGACATGCAGGCAGCTCCCATGCTGGGTGGGCTCCCAGATCCAGCAGCAATTCCCAAACGCAGGCAGCTGCGAGCAGGGCTTGTCCCCTGCCACCACTCTGTGGGGGGACACCAGGAGCAAGCGGGCACAGGAACCTCTGCCCCCGTCTCTGAGTCAGGAAGAGGAGCGGGGTTGCTCGCATCTCTGTGGGAGGGATGGGGCCATGTGGAGGTGAAGGAGCAGGTCAGGCAGCAGCCCCGGGTGGGAACACCTCCACTGCCTGCAGTCAGGCCAAGGAACATCCTCCTGGTCTTCAGCCGATGCTCCCAAACAAACACCGTTGGGTTCAGAGAGGTCTGGAGGATGTCCGGGTACCAGAAGGTGCAGATCCTCTAGACCCACATTAGATCCAATTTTGGGTGGCAGATACCCCTTGGGATGGCCATCCTTGGCCTTTCAGGATTATATTCCACATGGGAGGCAGGCAGGATCCGTAAGCGGTGGAGACACACTCCTGATGCATGGCCTGGACTGGCAGAGGACAAACAGGCATCCCCAGATGCTCCTCAGGGCAGAAATGTCAGCTCTTCTCCATGAGATGGATGATGCTTTGGTGCTTTGGGTAGAAAGGGGCCGGCTCTGCACCTTGACATGCCTGGAAACCCCAGTCCAAGGCATCCAGCTGCTCCTGCTGTAGCCGGTGGACGCAGGGCATCCAGAGCCATCCCACAGCTCCACTGTGCGCCATTCCACTGCTGCCCTCACCCAGCTCAGCTGCAGATCCACCCAGTGCTAGCCCTAAGCCCTTTGCCCTGAGCAATCCCAGGTCTCAGCTCCAATTCGATCTTGTGCAGACGATGCCATGAAGCTTCTTCCCAAAAAACCATCCGAAGCCTCTCTGCTGGCTCCACAGGCTTCCCAAGCAGGGAACAGAGCTGCTGCCAGGCAGGCAGGGAAGGGAGACAGGTTTTCCCTGATGCAGAAGGTGCTGGACCACACAGAGCATCCTTGCAAGGGGCTCCAGCACAGGGACAGGCACTTGCTTATGCCAGGATGAGGATCCCAAGAGCAAATCCAGCCACTGGGATGAAAACATGGTGATGAGCTGGCCCCAGCTTCCCAGCTTTTGCCACCTTGCTTCCATGGCCTCTCAGACAGCAGGGTGCTACACGTCCCCTCAGCAGCCCCGGGAGGGTGTCTGCAGCATCCCACATCACATCCAAGCTGGGAATGCCAGTGTAGAACAATCCCACCAGAGCAGGAAAGGCAGGAGCAGCCCTTTCCTGTGGTTCACAACCCGCACAGGACACCTCGGTGCCCTCAGATCCAGCAGCACACCCAGCTTTGGCTGCTGGGTGGGTGATTTTTCCAAGGACCCTCCTCTGGGAAGCTGGGTAAAGCTCTGCAGACCCCCCCCCCCGAGGCACAAGGTGGGAGTTTGGATGGAGGGGGAGGCTGGGGGGGCTCCCTACCCAAAAGAAATCACCTCCTGGATACACACTAACCTCACACCAATAAAACATCTGCAGAGCATTTAAACCTCATCCTCAGCAGCCTCTGGGGTGTGGGAGCACAGTGAGGATCTGCAGGCAGATGCACAGGCGATGGCCCGCGTCCCTCCCGCTCCCACGGCTCCCCCAGCACCGTCAGGCTGTGCTGCCTCTTTCCTAGCTGGAATACGTGTTTCCTCCTACTGGTCCTGCCAGAGCCCTTTGGACACGGGCAGCTTTGGAGGGAAATATTTATCCTCACAACTGACTCAAACCTCAGGCTCCTCGGGAGCGGGCAGCCTCCAGCCCTGCCACGGGGGCAGCGAGCCCTCCATCCCTTTCTCCCAACCAGTTTCTCCCAAGCAAAGGGCTTTTTTGGCTCAGCAGAAAGAAGAGCCCAGATGTGAAGAGCTGAGTTGCCTCTGCTCTCGCGGCTCCATTGGGGGCTGCTTTGGAAAGCAGCAGGATGAAGCACCCTTGTCACACCATCCCTAATGCTCCATCTGGGGGTACGGCTCCCCTGCAATCACTGCTCAGGGTGTTGCAGCCCCCCTGCACCCATGAAAGCTTTGGGGTACCCAGGAAAGGGGGCAGAGGGTCTTGCATTCATGAACAACCCCCCCCACAAGGGTGGATGGAGCACAGTTTGGATGCCTTTAGTGGGGCATCCTGGAGGTCCCTGTCCTCCTGTAACTTGCCCATGAGCAGCGCATTGGACATGTACAGACAGACAGTGGCCCCCAGCTGTGCTGGAGAGCCCCCTCCTCTCCCTGCTCAGACATCTCCCCACTTGTGCCCCTCAACCTACCCCCAGAGTATTCCTCCATGCTCCCTCTGCCTCAGAAAGCATTGTTTGTGACCCCTGCTCCAATACTCTCTGGCACATTCTGCCGCTGGCAGGTCATGGCAAAGGGCACCCCCAAATCAGAGCTTTACACCCCACCCCACATAAAGGCACGTGAAGCACCAGCCCCCTCCTCACCTCCCAATTGTGCTGGGGAGCAGGGCAGAGGAAGAGCTGATCACCCCCATTTCACCCGGGGAGCAGGGATGCAGAGCCCCCCGCACACAGTGGTCCCTCTGCCTGCATCCCAGCCCCACACCACAGGATGCTCTGGGTGGAGGCCTGCTCTCCTGGCCTTCAAGCCTCTCCAGCCTCTCTTCTCCCCATCCTCAGAGCGGGGTGACCCTGCTCCATCCCAGGCAAGCTCAGCAGAGTTATTCGTGGCGCTGGCTGCTGCAGCGTGCTGGGGCTCACCGATACGCAGCCACTCGTGGCAAGGCAGTGGGCAAGGCAAGATGTCATCCAGGGCATGACCGAGGCACGGTCCTGTGTGCATCCAGCCTTGCTGGAGTCAAAAAGGGGCCTTTTCACCCCAGATCCAACAAAATCTCTGGCTTTTCCCTCTTTTGGGCTGCACCTTCCCTGCCTCCGGAGGAGGCTGCCCTAGAAATAACTGAGCTTTCTTCGTGGCAGAGACAAAGCTCCTGAATAACTCGCCCATGACCTAAAGCAACACGCAAGACCCGCAGCAGAGGGGACAGCAATTCCCCACGCACACATACACATGCAATTAGCTCAACTTTCTGAACCGATTCTCCATGCCGAGTTTCCAGGCAGGAAAGTGTGGATCTGGGGGGGGACGCGGCAGCCACGGCAGCAGCGGCTGAAGGGCGCTGGGAGACACGAAAGTGGGGACACACATAGGGGTGAATATCCGAAATGCAAATCCACGCTGGAGAAGGAGAGAAGGAATCAAAGACGGGCAGGGCTTTGCCACGATCGGGGCCAAAAGAGGGGGTGTCCCTGTTGGGGTTGTGTTGTGTCCCCCCCACACTCTTTAAATCTGATAGACAATAGGAAAATAAAGTTGCCCCTAGTTAAAATCTTCGTGTCTCCTTGTCCCTCTCCCGATGCTTCTCCCATCCCGGAGGAGAGCCCGGCCCCTCTCCAGTCCCCACAGCCTCCCACCCATGCGGGGGGGGACACCCCACCTCTGCCCCCACAACCTGACCAGGCGACATAGCCCCGCGGGAACCCCCGGCGGGGCCACTCACCTATGAAGAGGACGATGCAAACGGCGTTTGCCAAGATCATGTTAGTAAATCCCCGCGTTTCTGCACGTGCGCCAAAAAAGGGGAATAAAAAAAGAAAAAAAAAAGAAAAAAGGAAGGGAACGGGAAAAAAAAAAAAAGAGAATAATTCCCAAGGAGCCCAGGTAGATCCCAGATCCGGAGGAGGGTGGGCTGGAAAAGAGAAGGGGGGTGCGCTCCGCCCGGCGCGGAGCCGATCCTCAGCCGCGGAGCCGGGTACCGCGGCTCCCCGTCGCCCGCATCCCCGCCGCCCGCATCCCCGCTGCCCGCATCCCCGCAGGGCTCCGCTCCGCGCTCCGCGGGCTCCCGGCGGCTTGTGCCGGGGCGGGGGACGGGGGGAAGGCGAGGGGCGGCTGCTGCTCGTCCCCTCCCCGCCCCTGTCCTTCCCCCCCCTTCCCCTTCCCGTTCCCCAGCTCCTCTCCGCCCCTCCGCCGGGCCCGGGAGCCGCGCAGCGCGGAGGGCAGCGCAGCCGCGGACGCCCTTCCACCGCCCTTCCGCCAGGGCAGGGGCCAGGGGAGGTCTCGGTGCAGACCCCCGGCTCCCCATCCTTCCCTCCGTCCTTCCCTCCATCCTTCTCTCCATCCCTCCCTCCTCGGTGATGCCCCCGCCTGCGAGCAACGGGGGGGATGCGGAGCCAAAGGTGACACCCCCGGAGCAGCCCCAGGCCCCCGACCACGGGGATGGGAGAGGAGGACCCGATCCTCCCGATGGGTGAAATGCCACCAGATCCCGAGGAGGGGACACGCACAGGGGAGCCCACCCAAACGGGGACCTACCGGCTGCTCGGCGCTCCCCGCAGCCGGGGCGTGGGGAGAAATTGCACACGCACAAGTGCACACACGTACATGTGCACAATCACACACACTCACATCCAGCCGGGGGAATTACTCATTCACGACAACAGCAGCGTTGTTCCCCAATTCCCGGCACCCAGCGCCTCTGCTCCCCACCGGGGCTGGGAATGGGGGGTCCCCAAGCGGGCAGGGTCCTCACTGCAGAGACATGGTGCAGCTCTCTCACCCTCTTTTTCTTCCTCCTCCTCCTCCCAGCCTTGCTAGGGGTGGTAGAGTCTTCCACCCCTCTTCTTGTCCCTGCTTTGGGATCAGGACCCTACAAGTGCCAGCGATGGGGGATCCTCCCCCAGGACCCACGAAGGTCATGAACAACAAGGGGGAGGATGCTCCACTTTGTTCCACCTTTTCTTGTCTCCTTTAGCGCCCCAGGAGCAGGAGTGGAGCTGGGGGGAGTAGCCCCACCTTGCAAAGCCCCATAGCAGCATGTACTCTGCACTATGGGGTTGGGGGGCACAGCACCAAGCCCTCCCTGCTCACATAACCTTGTCTCTGGAGCAAGGGGCTTCAAGAAGACGGCTGGCACATCATCCTGGCAAACAGCACCCAGCATCACGCAGCTCTTTGAGTAAAGATTCAGACAGAAAGGGAAGAGGGGGATGACAAACAACAGATCAGAGCAATAGGCGCTACCAAGGCTTCCCATTAACAACATCCTTCCCCGTCCTCTTCTTTTCCTGCTCTTTGCTCTCCCTGGCTTGCCTTCTCTTTCAAAAATAACCCCCCAAACACACAGACTGACTTAGCAGGATGTTCCTGTGCTTTCACAGAGCCTGAACGGAGGCAGCAGAGAAAAGCAGTGTCCTCAGCTGCCCGGCAGCACTTTAATTCTGCCAGGAGGCTCGTTCCTGGGTGTTACACTTGTCTTCCTGCAATAAAACTACCTGAAAGTGCCAGTCCTGATGGGAAGAAGCCATTGTTCTGCTCCCCACTTTGTGCCTGTGCTGCATCAGGGAGCCCAGCAGCAGGACCAGCAATAGCTGCTTCATTGCCAGGCACCTCTGCCTCCTCCTCAGGAAGGGAAAACTCTGCTTTAATGCCACCTCGGAGGGTGCCTCATCTGTCAGGAGAGGGATCCACTCTCCTTCCTTCTTTCTGCTCTTTGGCCTCACCGCCATCTTCCTTTCTGCATCCCAGCTCAAGGCTGGGCTGTGGCAGAGGGGAAGGGTTGCTCAGCCCCCATCGAGGTGACATCTGAGGGCTTTTGTCCCCAGAGCTGCTCCCAGGAGGGAGGGGCACAGCTCCAAACCTGACTTTTCCCTGCATTTTGGTTCCTTAATGTGCAGAGAAGCCAACAGAGACCCTCACGCCCCAGCACTGCTTTGAGCAGGGGCAGCTTTGGGCTTCCCAGTCAGCTGTGGTCCTGGGACATACAGGATCCTTATGGGATGGGTCTCCCCACGTGTTCCCGTGGGTGACGTCCAGCCAAACTCATTCAAAACCTTCCAGGAGTCTTCATGTTCTGTCCCGGTCCCTGTCCCCTCCCCTGTCCTGGTCCCTGTCCCTATTTGTATACTTATCCCCATCCCCATCCAAGGCAGGGCAGGTGGGCTCTGGGAGCACATTAATGCACTCAGCCATGGCTCATCCTCCGTGTGAGCACTCAGGACAATGGGATCTAACAGGATTTAATTCCCTGAGCACACTTATTAGCTCACCCACAGCAGCCACCTGATGGAGGGACTGGAAAGGGGCCACGAGCATCACATCCTGTGGGATTAATCCCAGCAGCACTCCCACTGCAGACATTGACTGTGGCTCATCCCTGCTCCAGCCTTATCATGAGCAGCCAGCTACCTGACTTCTCATTTACAATTTATTCCAGGGGGATTTATAGCCCATGTCACCGGGAGCTCCTTAAATCAGGGGCTGGGCATGGGAAGCACCACGTTGAGCAGCCTCCCCCTGCAGCCTGTGCTTTGGGGACAGGGCGGTCTCAGCCTCCTTCAGGAGAAGGGGAGAGGGGTGCGATGGAGGAGGCGGCTTTTCCACCAGCAGCTCCATGGGGGCACATGAGGGGCTTTCCCTGCCGCAGGCCTGGCAGCACAAAGAGGGCTCTGTCTGGAGCAAAGCTGCGTGGCCATTGATGAGCTGCTGGTCTTGGTTGGAAGGAGAAGGGAGGCGCTGAGGAAGGAGGATGGGAGAGGGAGGAGGATGGAGGCAGGGATTTTGGATCAAAGGAGACCTGCGAGGAACCATCATGCCAGAGAAGCCGAGTGAGTAGCAATATAACCCTGCAGTGTTTATGGGTGGAGAGAGGGAATAAAAAGCAACACAACAAACCCAACAACCTTCTTATTCCGCAGTCTGTCTGTGAAGTGACAACACTGATGGCCAAAGCCCATTATTAAGCACAGTGGCTGGGCTGGACACTTCTGGGATGAGAGGCAGAGGATGGCAGGTTGCTGCTCCTCTCCCCAAATTATACTCCACTTCCAGAGGGTCCCAATCTGGCTGGAGCATCCCCCTGTCAGTGCTGAGGAGGAGACCCCTCCATGGGACTCAGGTGTCTCTCCTCCAGCTGGGCTTTCCCTCTGTGATAAACATGACCAGACGATTTCTCCCTCCTCCCGTTTAAGTCTCATTAATTTGAGTTGGATTTTCTTACCCTCTTGACTTTAGGCTTTCATTCTGCAAAGTGTTATCACATTAATGGGAGTCAAGGTTGTTAAAGTGATGGATTATGCATTAACAGCATTATCCATGGGGGGCAGGACCAGCCTCTGAGCTCTTCCCAGCACTCAGTATCTTCTCCTAGTCTTGAGCATCTCCCTGGGCAGGGAGGGGTGCCACAGTGTCCTCAGCTCTGTGCTGGGATCCTGCCCTTTGCAGGACTCAGGCAAGGGGATGCATAGCCAAGAGAATGCAGACACATCCCTGCCTGGATGCCCAGGACTTGCAGGGATGCTAATCCCCCTCCACTGGTACCCTGCCTCTGCTCTCCAAGAGATGCTGTGTTTCAGGCATCTGCAGCAATATAGGTGCCACATGGGCTTTTTTGCCCTTTGGGGGCTTGCAGGATCCCATGTGGGTCCTGGGGATGGCTGGAAGGAAGGATCTTACCTCTGCTCCCAGTCCTGGGGGCACCGATGAGGAAGGGCTGCATTGCTCCTCGCTGTCCAAACACAGCTGCAGCCATCCGCATGCTTGCTGCTGCTGGGGAAGCCCTGCATCCTCCATCCTCCTTCAGACAGTCTGACTCGAGTTTTCCACCCAAGGGTGCCTGCAGAGAGCTGATCCCCAGGGGCTGGATCTGTGGATGCTGTCGGGGCTCACCCTGGCGCTGACACTCAGACATGCACTCCCTCTGGGTGTACCTCGGGGGACACATTTGCAGCACTGCTGACAGCAGCCAGCTCGTAGCCACCGGCTGTGGGAGTCCTCACAGCACCCCGACACTGATGGACCCCGACAGCTACACACAAAGCAGAGGCTATTTTTTCCCCCGCTGCTGTTTTCTGAACTGATTCTCCCTCTTTTAACCTCTGCTGGGGAAACCAGCCCCTGCCCTACCTGACTCCCCATCGCCTGATGTCTTGGGGATCACGGGAGAAAGAAGTGGTACCTCAGAGGCATTGAATGGAAAGGAGCCAGGCTGATGCTGAGCTGCATCCTCAGAGCATGAGCAGCAGGTCAGGGAGGGGATTCTTCCCCTCTCCTGCATGAAGGGGAGACCTTAGAGCACCTCCAGTGCCTAAAGGGGCTACAAGAAACCTGGAGAGGGGCTTTGAACAAGTGTCTGTAGGGACAGGCCAAGGGGAATGGCTTTAACCTGCCAGAGGGGAGACTGAGATGAGCTCTGAGGCAGAAGCTCTTCCCTGTGCGGGTGCTGAGGCGCTGGCACAGACTTTTCCCAGAGAAGCTGTGGATGCCCCATCCCTGGCAGTGTTCAAGGCCAGCTTGGACACAGGGGCTTGGAGCAACCTGCTCTAGTGGAAGGTGTCCCTGCCCGTGGCAGGGGGTTGGAGCTGGATGAGCTTTAAGGTTCCTTCCAACACAAACCAGTCTGGGGTTCTGTGATACCAAATCAGTGCTTTGACCCATCTGAACAGAGCACAGGGTGGGTTGCCAGGTCCCCAGACCAGGGAGCATCACCAGCAGCAACTCCTCTACCCCATCCTCACCTCATTTTGCAGCTCTCACTCACGAGAGTACCCTCGTGTCAGCCTCAGCCCTATCCATCCCATTCCCAGCTCTGTCCTGCCGGGAGAAAGCGATAGTTGAGGGAGGACATGATTCTCCCAGGTAATTGAATGCTCTGGCACGGGCCCCATCCAGCCCTGATTCATGCTGATGGCACCGATCGATGCCATGAGCTGCTGTGGAGGCAGCGGGTCTGCCTACGTGCCCTGCACGGGAAGGGGCAGGTCCTCCTCCGCCAGGGATTCCTGAGCCAGAGCCAGGTTATCCCTAAAATGCAGCTTCTGCATGGAGAAGGCTGGGATGGCAGCATGTCTGGGGTCAGGGGAAAAGCCCCAGAGGTCCTGAGGTATCCCAGGGTTGGAGAGCCAACCTGGGGAAGGTCCTATTGGTGATGCTCTTGTCACACCTACAGCCATTCCCCTCTTCCCAATGGATGTTAGGGAGCGTGCGGGACCAACTCCTGGCAGAGGGTTTCAGCTGGTGGCACTGAGAGGGATGGAGCTGCCCAACTGGCTCGGGTGGGATGCACGGAGCTGAGCTGTCACGTCTCCTGCTCACACACTCATCAGCCTCTGCAGCCCTGAATTGCAGCTGACATTTAACAACCCTCTCGGCACCGGAGCAAGGTGCGGAGCTGGAGCTGGGGCTGGAGCTGGGGCTGTTCCCATCACAAGAAGGGCAGAGGGATGGAGGCAAAGGCAGAGAGGAGGAAAGGGGCTTTGCAGATCCCTAGGAATGACGTGGGGAATAGCAGGGTAATGAGGGCTGGTTCCAGTGTCACACACTCAGCCCGAGTCAGGCAATGAAGCAAATCGAGTTTCACTAAAAGCTCCGGAGCCTGGGCTGGGCGGCCCCTTCCCATCCCTGTGCTCCCTGGTCCCAGAGAATGAGATTTCCATCCACTCCCGGGATGTTAAATGAGTAATTGCCATGGTCTGTGTTGGGCAGGGAGTGCTGGCTGGACACAGCATCCTTGGCTGCTGCTTCCCATGCCCCCACTGCTGCTGAAGCAGATGAGCAGGACCAGGGCCCACGTTAGGAATCAGGATTAAATCCCTATGTATCAGGCAGCGCAGGCAGCAGGGGCCATGTCACAGCCCCCCAACATCCCCCTTCTCCTGGGGGGAACCCTCTCTGTGTGTCCAGGGCTTCAAGGCAAGATGGGAAGTAAGAGGAAGGGAGGGAAGCGAAGGGAGCGTGGCTGGGTCTGAGTGCTCTGTGCTCGGAGCCATCTGAAGCTTTGGGAATGCCAGCTTCTGATTTCTGGGGAGGCAATGGCTTTGTTGAAGAGCAAACGATGCTCAGAACATCTCCACAGGTGTAATTCCAGGAGCTGATGTAATTTAAAAGGGTATTCTTCAATCTTTGTCCCCCAAAACACCCTTTTCCAAAGGCACATTGTCTGCTCCTTCTCCTCTCTGCACCCAAGAGGAACCTCTGCAAGGTTCAGCTGGGTGCTGGGAGCGTGAAATAGCGTTTGGGTGGCTTTAGGAACTGTTGAGATGATTTAAATGTTGGGAAAGGAGATTGGGATAAAAGCAGTCAAAGGGATGGCAAGGAGGAAACCAGGAACTCGGAAAACAAAGGGATGTTGGGGCTGTCCGGGAGATGCTGCACTTCAGGGGTGGCTTTGCATTCCGCCTGCCCGGAGAGGTACAGAGGTTTGGGATGCTCCTTTGCAATGAAGCTGGGATGCAGGGTTCTTTGCTGCTGGTGCGGGGGCACTGGGAGGGGTGGGAGAGGACAGGGTTTGCTGCAGGCATGTGCCAGATGTTTCTGCATCCTGGGGAGGGTGATTGCTGGGTGCCAGAGGTTCCTCATCCCATGCAGACACGGGTGCTTGCTCCCGAGGGACAAGCACTGGTTCCGGCTGGGAACATGGTGAGGAAACCCCACCTGATGTGTAAAACAGGCTGAGGGAGCTCGGATCAGCATCCCTGCTGCAGGAGAGGCTGCAGCAGAAGGTGCAGCCCCAGTGTCAGACCTGGGAGCACACACGGGGCACGGGTCCTCGGGAACACATGCCCAAAGCCATTCCCTGCTCTGCTGCTCTGACTCACCCCTCGGGTCCCTGGCAATGTCCCCAGGTCCCTGGATGGTTTGTATTGTCCCTCTCCCACTCCAAGCCCTGCCTGCTGTGTCAGCAGGAGTATTTATAGCATCGCTCTCCCCCCAGACAGATGTCAGGAGCATCATTCCCGGCCACATCACTGCTTGTCGCTTCAGGCTGTTTCGCGCTGGCCAAGGCACTCAGCAGCCACTTTTGCTGTTGCTCCTCATGAGCGTGATGTTTCACATGCCAGCACCTCCCAGATGCCTGCAGGCAGCTCTCGGGTGATGGGGAGAACCAGGGGATGTTGCCGAGGGGCTGTTGGTGCCCTGGGGGGCCTGTGGCAGGGATGGGGGTGAGTGTCCCCGCTCTGGAGTCAGGCTCCAGCCAGCTGCCTCCCCCTCCTCCTGCCTGGGGTTTACTTGGGCTTCTGTTTGCCTTGGCACGGGAAGAGGAGCTTAACGACGGACATTTTTATGTGCTCTAACGACGTTTGCAGTGCTGCAAGCCAGGACAGCGGGTGAGGGAAGTGGGACCTGTGCTCTGGGGGGGGAGACGCAGGCTACGGGGACAAGGCAGGTCTCCCGGCCCCAGGTTCAGCACAGGTTCTCCAGATCCTGGAGGAGTGAGCAGCTTTTGATGAAGGTGATCCCTTCCTAAACACAGGCAGGATTTGTGCTGGCCCCAGGGAGCACCAGGGGCCTGTTGCCGAGGGGAGATTGAGATGAGCTCTGAGGCAGAAGCTCTTCCCTGTGAGGGTGCTGAGGCGCTGGCACAGGGTGCCCAGAGAAGCTGTGGCTGCCCCATCCCTGGCAGTGTTCAAGGCCAGCTTGGACACAGGGGCTTGGAGCAACCTGCTCTAGTGGAAGGTGTCCCTGCCCGTGGCAGGGGTTGGAGCTGGATGAGCTTTAAGGTCTCTTCCAACACAAACTAGTCTGGGGTTTGACAAGACAAGGGTGAAGGACAGAGGGCTGTGATGAGACAGCCAGCCAGTCTCTAACGTTTGGCCACAGAGAGCCCTGGCTTATGGACTGAGCCCAGCAGTGATGGGGAGGGGTCCTGGTGCTGTCCCCAGTGTCCCTGAGCAAAGGCAGAGCTGAGCCCCCGTGGGCGAGCCTGCTCCAGAGAGAAGCAGCTGGAAACGTGGATCCAGTTGGCTTGCTCTGGGTAATATCTCCTGATGATTCCGCTGCAGCATGCTGAGGCTGCAGAGTAATCGAATTAGGCAAATATTATGGGGAAGAAAATGGGCAGATAAGTAGCTTAAAGTGATCGAAATGACCTGAAGGTGGCCATGCAAATGGTCTGTATAATATCCTGTAATAACCCTGTCCAGGCAGCTCTGAGGAGGCTGAATTCCAGTAACAGGGCATCTGACCAGGCTCATTCAGAGCAGCAGGCAAGGGCTGATGAATCCTGGTCCCCTGGGAGGGCTCAGCCCTGGACCGCCCCCCTCTTCTACCAGCAGTCAGGCAATGGGGAGCCTCACCCCAGCCTTGGGGTGCTGGGGCACCCCAGTTTTGCTGCTGGGGCAGGATATGCTCCCCTCCATGGAAGATGCTGTCGCTCTACTAAGCAACCCCAAGGATGCTAAAAAGGGTCAGGCTCAGTGAGAGACGCCACATTCCCATCTCCAAACCAGCCTGATAAATCACCAGGACAGAGAGCCTGAGACAGGGGCAGGAGAGATCGATATGGGATGGCTCATGCTGAGAGCTGCAGAGCCCGAAGACCAACCCAGGCGGGTGCGCACAGCAGGGACAGGGGAAAAACAGGGCAAAAGGATTCAAAGCACATCCCAGGATCAGGATAAAAGCTGTTTTAAACCCCTCCCGTCCCTTTTGCACAGGTAGAGAAGCCAGGAGCACTGAAAGGAGGTGATAAAAATAGTTCTTCTCCCGGCTTTGAGCAATGAAAGGAGTCAGAGCCGTCAATCCAGCTGCCTCTCCCTAGGGATGCTGACACTGCTGGCGCAGGCTGGGAGCAGAGCCGACCCCCCCGGGATGTGGGACTGGCAGGCACAGAGCAGACCTTTCATTCCCCTTCTGTATTGAAGGAGATGAAGAGGAACCAGCCCTTCATCACCAGTGTTGAGAGGGAGCAAAACCAGTCCTGGTTGGAGACGTGCCTCCTGTCACCCACCCGCTGCACACTGGTGGATAACAAGATGCTGCCGCCGGTGCCAGCCCTCGCCACAAGCAATTAACCTGACGGCATCCACTGCTCCGGTCTGCTCTGTGCCGCTGGAGCATCCCGAGGGCAAGCAGGAAGCTGGCAGCTCTCCCCGGTGGGAGCCTGTAGCTCTGCCTGCATCCCAAACCCCAATGACAAAATCCCCCTCGAGCATGGTGCGGTGCAGACATAGCCAGGGCAGCAGCTCCTGGCTTTGGGATGTCCCACATTCCCAGCACAGCCCAGAGCTTCCCAATCTGTGTCCCCTTCCCTGTCAGTCGCCTGGCTGGGAAAGACCCTGGCCTTTGCACCACCCCAAGCGTGAGGAACCCCTGCTCTTAGCTCCAGATTGTGCATGGCAATAATGAGAATTAATGACAAACCGCCTTTATGGAATGGGACCAGTTTGTGCCACTGGGTTTCTTTCCAGTTAGGGAAGAGAAAACAAGAGAAAAACCAAAAGAAATGCACCCAAAGCTGAGTGCCCCGATAGAAAAGGTATAAATGAGACGTAATCCCGTGTGCTCATGGAAGCAGCCCTTGAAAGAGATTGACTTTGACAGCCTAATAAATGTCAGCTTCTGACAGGCCCCGGCTCCGAGATGAATCCTCCAGACTCTAATTGGAGACATGATGCTCCCATTACTCAGGACAAAAATCCCACCTCCCTGCCTCGGGTTTCTCCATTGATAAAATTAACTTCTTGTATGCCCCCAATTGACTGCAGTGTTGCTCTTCCCCTGGATAATTTGCTCCTGCAGGCTGGAGGGGATGGAGAGAAGCCTTGGAGATGGCCAGAAGGGTCCTGCTCTGAGCAGGGAGGGGATGTGGGGCACAGGGAGACCCCCAAAACCTGCAGCATCCTCAGTGAGCCCATCTGCTGCCTCAGAGGAGGAGGAGGAAGGGATGGGAAGGGAACCGGGAGGAGGGGAGAGGGAAGGTTGATAGCATCTCCCTACCTGGTTTTAATTATCCTGTCGGATTTAGCAGGCAGATTGCAGCCCCGCTCGCAGCAGCTGACAGAGCCTCAGCACTGCTGACAAGCAGAGATTAGCTGGGTAAGCTGGTGATGAGGCTGAGGGCTCCCACCTCGCTCATCTCTACCCGTTGGCAGGTCTGGGGTGCAAGGAAAAGGGGGTTTTGCTTCTGAAATGGAGCTGGAAGAGGGGCAGCTGCCACCTCATCCCCACCATCTCCTTCCTAGGCAATGCAAGAGGAACTCTGACCAGCCGCCAACTAGCGCTGCCAGGCATTAGGAGGAGAAAACCGGGCAGTTACTCCAGGCTAATGGTCCATATTTTGTTTACACGTCCCTCTTTCCCACCTAAGAGTTGCTCTTGGGCTCACTGTCATTTCTGTCTCCCTGCTGCTGCTGCCTGCAATTACTCCCCAGCATTTGCATTTAATGATAAGGCCCCGGCTGGGGATTGGAATAGATGTCACACGATCGGTGCCTTAATAGTGACACTGCTCCCTGTGCTGGAAAAGGGGGGGAAGAAGGGATAAGGAAGAAGGAGGAGCAGGAATCCAGGGTGGCAGGACCCCACAGAGCATGCACAGCAGCTTTGCATGCAGCTAAACTGGTGCCACATCCCCCGCCAGTGCTGCCAGCATGGAACAGGGCAAAGATTTGGAGGAGCCAACCTGGAGTTATTCAGCAAGGCCGGGCTCATCCTTACGGATTTATCTTTAATTAGGCTGTTCTGTCTGTTGCAACCGTATGCTGGCATCTGCAGCACCATGGTGTCCAGGAGCAATAAACATATTGGTTTGAGAATGATGAATTCCCCACCTATCACTTAGGAAATAATACAGAGGTGAGTTCTGATTTCGTGAAGCTCTTTTTGTTCACTGGGTTCCTGATCCCAAATTTTGCCAGTAATGGATATGACACATACATGGCTGTGTGAAGAGAGATGAAGAGGGAATAGTGAAGCACAAGCCCCATCAAAGGCTTTTGCACACCCCAAATGGCTCCTCTGTGGAAACCATATGGGTTCAGCATCATCTGAGCCAGAGCCACCAGCACAACAACCCCCAGCACACGGGCTGGGAGCTCAGGAGGAAGGTTTAAACCCAGCATGTTGGAAAATGGGGGAGGGAAAGGCCCCAGTTGCAGGAGGGATCCAGGACACTCCCTTTCATCCGGCTGCGGCTCCGCAGCCTCCGCCTGGCAAGAGGTGTTTGCCCGCTGATGAGCAGCAGTTGTCTGCAGTTACAAATAGCTCCTCTGATTAATTGCAGGGAGGTGACACGGCTTCTGCTGGCATCTCTGATGAGCTCTTCGGGGACCTAGGTCACATTGTGAGCTCTGCTCCCGCCCGGGAAAGGCTGGAGGCACATGGGGGGAATTCTGCAGCCATGGCAGTGGAGTGGGACCCCCCACGCCCCACTCCTGCGGCTGCACAGCCCAGGACCCTCACCGCCAATGTGAGGGGGTGCACGAAATGGCTTTTGACTTCGAAGGGGATGCAGGGAGGGGATGCCAGCAGCCTCACAGGGATGGGTTGTCACTTTGGTCCTTTTCCATGGCAGAAAGGCTCTGATATTGGGCATACGTTACTGCATGCAGCTTAAACCCCCAGAGCTTAGGATGAGTCCTGCTCTGTGTGAGCATCCAGCAACAGCGCTGGATCCTGCTCTCAAAGTCTCTGTGCCTGTGCCACAGCCTGCAGAATGTTGCATCTGTGAGGGATGAGCAGGAATGGAGATGGGGAAAACCTTCCCTTACCCCCTCCCTTGATAGCAGAGGGCTTGGGAGGAAGCTCTGCACCCCAGTACGGGGAGAGGCAGCGGTGCCACGGGTCCCCGTGCAGGAGAAGCGAGCGGCAGAGCTCGGGAGCCACCGTGCTGCTGGAGGCAGCAGCTCCCCATGAGCCACGCACAGAATCACCCACCGCCAGCAGATGGGGAGCTCCTGCTGGAGGCCATCAGCGACCCCATAGCGGTTCCTGGGAGAGCCCCCACACTCGAATCCAAGCCCTGGCCTGGCTCCAGCCGTGGAAATCACATTTTGCCTCCTAAGCCACCCCCAGCCTGTGCAGCTCAGATGGGCGAGAGCATCAGTGTGCGTCTCCGTGTGCCCTGTCCCCGGCCACACCGGAGGCTGCTTATGGAGCAGGTTATGTTTGGCTGCAGGACCCCCTCCACCCGTTGTTCTCCAGCAAACTGGGGATACTGGGCGGGCTCTGGGAGCCTTTCACCCCTCCCAGCCCTCACATGCCCCTGGAAGATGCTGCTTTGCCCAGCATAACCAGTCTGGCACTCCAGAGCATGGTGTCAGGTTAGAAATGGGGTGCTCCAGAGGAAGTAAGCCTCATGCAAGGCCCTGAGCTGGGGGGGATGCACAGCAGTGTGGGGCTGGGGGTCCTTCCTCCCCCTGGGCCACCCCTCCCCATTACACAGCGGCGCTGAGCAGCTCGGGCTGGTGACAGGTTAGTGCAGAAGCAGTTGTACAGACCCAGCAGCACCAACTCAGCAGGGATGAGGTGCCGGCACCATCTCAGCCCGATCTGTGTCAGGGCCCTAATCGCAGGCGGCAGCTGGGCTCCGCGCCTGCCTGTGCACGATGATATTAGTGTCAGGAAGCATCAAGCGGAGGATGCGCTGCTCAGAGCGGGGATTACATCCCTCGTGGGAGCAAAGCAACAGCCCTGAGCTTTGCTGTTGGATCCCAGGGGGTGGGGAGGGGCCTGGGTGGTGGGGGTGCAGGAGGCAATGTACGTGCACACACAGACACAGGGTATAGACAGGCTGTTTGCAGTGTGAACCCAGTTAAAATGGTTCAAGACATAGCATCATAGAACCCAGGAAAGGTTTGGGTTGAAGGGAGTTTAAAGCTCCTCCAGCTCCAACCCCTGCCACGGGCAGGGACACCTTCCACTGGAGCAGGTTGCTCCAAGCCCCTGTGTCCAACCTGGCCTTGAACACTGCCAGGGATGGGGCAGCCACAGCTTCTCTGGGCACCCTGTGCCAGCGCCTCAGCACCCTCACAGGGAAGAACTTCTGCCTCAGAGCTCATACCATGACTGAGGCTTTGAATAACCCACCTCTGGCTCCACGGGGATGGGGGGTGCCCAGAAAAAGGAGCAGAATTGCCTGGTCATGCAACACTGATCTCATTCACACCAGGACTCTTCCTCCATGGGCATGGAAGCAGCAGAGATGCAGCCTCCTGCCCCTATGCCCTCATCCTCAGGCTCCGCAGTGTCAGGGAGCAGATCTTTGGCACAGCACCTAGAGGCCAGTACTCCCCTTTCAGACGTGTTACCAAGGACCTGATTGCATTCCCCCAGCTCGCCCTGCAGCCCCTCCAGCATATGCAGGCGCCTATGATGCGTTGTTGCAGCCATCACCTCTTTGAGGTCCCCAAAGCCCCGCTGGCCATCAGCTAACAGCCCCTCCACCTCCACTTTATGCCCTTTACCCATCTGGGCAAAGTGTCCTTCCCATTCGCTCTCACCAGGGAGTTCCAGGGTTCCTGCACTCTGCCTCCTGCGTTATTGATCCCCAATTCCCCCCATGGGGATCTACTCTCTTATTGCTTCAGCTTTTCCTCCCAGCCGCTCTGTTCCTGCTTTTCCAGCCCCACTCACCCATCAACCCCTCTCTGCTCCCCATCCCTGCACATCCAGCATGGAAGCTGCACTGCACAAGGAGCCAGGCCTGGGAGCACCGGGCTGCCAGGGCAAGCTGAGCAGCAGAGAGCAAAGCATGGAGCTGCTGAGGAGGAACAGCTTCAAACCAGGCACCCCTGAGCAGGCTGCGAGCAGCAGTTCACCTGTACAGTGCAGCGCTGGCAGCTTCTGCTTCAGCTCAGGCCTGAGAGAAACCCAGAAGGGTTTTATCCCTTGCAAAAAGGGGCAATTAAAACATAGAGCCCAGCTTGCCATGCCCCAGCAGAGCCCATACTAGCCCTTTCCCATTGAGCTTCTATTTATCATCAGTCTCAGACTGGGGAGCAACTGGTCCCCCAAAGCGGCTCTGAGCTGATGTTCCTACAGCAGAGATACATAAGAATGCCTCCAGGGTTTTGTAGTCATCCTTTTGGAAGCGCAAAGAGTTCTAGGAGAGGAGAAAAGGCATCACCAGCCTTTCAGAGGCTGGGGAGCTGGGAAGACTGCTCGGGGAATGATGAAGTAAAATGGGATCCTTAAGGGCTTTTTCCCACCAGGCGCCTCGGCCCGTCTCCACCCAGCCGCCGTACCCAGCTGCCTGTTATCAGTCAGGATCCACAGCATTCCCAGCCCTTTGTGTAATTTGTTTATTTGTGCTCGCTGTCAGCTCCCTTCCAGCCGCATCCCAGACAGCGGATCGCATGCTAATCCAGTCTGGATTGGCAGCAGCACCCGGAGATGGGGAAAAGCTGCTTGAATTACAAAGGGAACTTTGATTCTGCACCTGGATTTGCTTCTCAGCCCGAGTCTCTTCTACTGAGGCAGTGATGCTATGTCTTGGGGCCATGAAGGCAGAGGATGAGCAAGGAAGGTGGGATGCAGGGAGCAGGATAGAAGGGAAGCAGGAGGCTGGGATGACCCATGTCCTGGGCTGCATCCCCAGGAGCGTGAGCAGGAACATTCTGTGTTTCTGTGATTTCACATTTGACTTTGGTGTGATGCTGCTGGGAGAGAAGCGATGGGGCGGCAGCTCTGTGTGCCTGCAGCACCCAGAGCAGGGCAGGTCCTACCCGTGGGCTGGGGGCTGCAGCCAGATGTGTTTCTGGATGGGGTGAAGATGTGGGGATGGGATGAAGATGTGGGCTCGCAAGCAGCTGAGGAAACAGCTGATCTTGGCAGCAGGGCCAGGAGAGCCTGGTTCATTTGAAGCAGGAGTCGTCTGATGTGTCCACGGGGGCAGAACTCAGGGAAAAGTGGATCTGTGACTCAGTGATTGACTTTGTAACTTGATTACTTCCGAGGCTGCTGCACAGACCCAGCTCAGCACCTCCCTGGCTCTCTCCTGAGCAGATCCACTGCTGCTGAGCAAAGAGCTGGTGCTGCCCTGTGCACTGCCGGGCTCCAGCTCCTGTGGCACTGGGTATGTGATGTGTCCTGGGTGGCAGTTTCCACGGGTTGGGGACAGGCTGGTGCTGAGCCCTGCGGGATGCAAGGGAGAGCTGGAAGGTCAGGCTGCACTCCAGCAATCCCAGCAAGGGCTGGCACAGGGGACAGCTTTGCTTCATCTCCATTATTTCTTCCTTATGCACAAACACACAGTATCGATGGGGCCATGAATCAAACTGCCCGGCTGGGCCAGCAGGATGGGAGCTGGCGTTAGCTCTGCCTGCACCACACTGACCCAGCCCCATGCCCTCCCCTTCTGTGCCCCCCAGGGGTAAGGGAGCCTTCGCTCCCTTGGAGCTTGGACCTGCAGATGCTGGAAATTCAGTGCAATGAGATTCTTCCCGTGCTCAACCCAGCTCTGTGACAGGGCGAGGAGCATAGCCCCAACCCCTGTATCTCGAGCCTGCTCCGAGCATCCCACTGCTTCCTCCTGTGAATCCTCACCAGCTGCAGCAGCTTCTGTTATCTTTCAGTGCACCAATATGTCTTTGTTTTGTGCCTTATTCCTGTTCTTGCTCCTTCCTCCTCTCTCCATCCCTCACCATCCTCATTGGAGCAGCTTCAGAGGCAGGGAACCCCAGGCTGTAGCAGGCACCCACATAACACCAGGAAGGCACAGGAGGGGTGCAAAGAGAATGGGCGGTACAAGATCTGCCTTTTGTCAGGTGAAGATCCCCCTGTGAAAGCTCAGGGTGACCACAGGTTTTCATTGCAATTCACTGTTGCCTGCAGCTCCTGGACACAGTTGTTCAGTCACCAGCTCCACTAATGGGGATTGCAATTAAGACATGAGCGTTTCTCCTTCCCCAGCCACCACCTCCACACTGGCACCTCCTGATGATGCCACCCCTTGATGCCACCGCTGCATCCCTCGGGACACATAGCCTGGGCACCCCTTCCTTTCCAGGTCCTTCCCTCCTGTAAGGCTTTGGGACAAATCACTTCTCCGCCCCATGCTGGGGAGCATCAGGCAATCACAGGGCTGGTGTCAGCCCAACCCCTCATTAGTGCCGTGCCCCCACTCGAGTCATTACTCCTATTTATAATGCAGTGTTCGCAGCCTGCCCTTGATAACATCCCCGGGCTCCACCTCCCTGCTCCTGTCCCTGGCACAGAGCAGCAGCTATTTATACCCCTCTCCCCTGGAGATGCTCTGCTCCCGATTCCAGTCATGCTGCTCCTGCCACCCCCTTCCCGGGTCCCTGGGATCAAAACAGCAACGCAGACCCCGGAGCAAAGGCTCGGTGGGAGGGACAGAGGTTCTGAGTGTGATCCCTTGTTATCTGTCTCCAGGCAGGAGATGTTGTATGTTGTGGATTGGGTTAATCCAGCAGGATCTCTGGAGCCCTCCAAGGCATTAATCTTGCCAAAGGGTGAAGAACACTAGGCAGGGGGACCCGTGGGAACAGCTCTGCAAACCAGCCTTTCCCAAGGAGCAGGGTCTGGCTGGAAGCTGAGGCAGGACAGACAGAAAGGAGAAGCTCTTTGGGTGAGGATCCATGTCCAAATGAGTCCCCATTGCTGTGAAGAGACCTTGCTTTCCCTGCATACCTGCTCCTCTCCATGCTGCCCAGGGGCAGCTGTGGGCTGAGCCCACCCAGGGTCAGTGGAGTCAGGCAGCAGCTTTGTGCAAAGGCTCCATGGCATCAGCTCATGCTGCCCAGTAAAAATAGAACCCATTCTTTACTCTCACACCAGCTATTTTGGGTGCAATTGCTGTGTTTCAGAGAGGAAACGCTGCTCTGAACCCTGCATTAACACCTATCAGTGTGATTTCCCACGGCAAGTTAAAGAAGCAAAGCAGTTCTTAACGTGCTCTGCGGTCCTGGGTGCCAAAGTGCTCACAGATGGCTCAGGACTTTACAAATCTTCTAGCCAAGCTGGAAAACACCTTCCCATCCATCTCCACATCCAGTCCAGGCCTGGGACAGAGGGAAGAATGGTTCATGTCATTGACTCCAATGTCAATTCAGCAAGGGAGTCTGCCTGTGGGGAGAGCACCAGCCTTCAGCATCCTGCAGAGCCAGGCAGCAGGAGCTGCTTCACCTCCCTCTGTGGGGACAGCAGGTCTCCCACCAGCCAGGAACCAAACCTGCCTCACTATACTTGTATTGTTATATTTATCTCATCTCTTGGGGAGCTTGCTGATGGACCCATGCTCTTTGGGGCAGAGCTTCTTTGGGGAAGAGCTTCTGCCTAAGAGCTCGTCTCAATCTCCCATCCCAGAGTGCAGCAGAGCGGCAGGATCCCCTCCATGACCTGCCGCTCACACTCGGGGGATGCACCCAGCACAGGGGGGTTCTGGGCTCAAGCACACACTGATGTGTGGGGACGTGGGGAGGACATCAGCTCCAGCGCTAACCAAGGGGGTTTCTTTGACTACAAGCAATGTGAGACGCTGGTGCTGACCCTGGGCACCCCAGCCCCTGCCCTCGGTCCCCGCGCACCTCCTGGCGCGGCGGCAGAGCTGGGCATTAATCCCTCCCGCTGCACACTGAGCCATCTGGCTGGTGCTGGCCCTTGTGCCGCAGCACGGAGGGTTGTTAACACACAGCATATGCTTTGCTTGAAATTAATAATAACTCCTCAGCTCTCAGCAGCTGCTGGTTCTTGGCTCCCCTTTCGCAGCGATAACCGGGAGCAGCGGGGTGGAAATCCAGCCGCTTCCCAGCTCCTCTTCTAATGAGCTGTGTCCCTGGGAAAGGTAGTGCTGCTCTGCAGGGACAGCCTGACTCTGGGTGGGGAATGGCCTTTGATAACCAGCTACACATGCCCTCTGCCACAGTGGTGGCAGCACACAAGCCCCGGGGCTCTTTAGGGACCCCGGGGTCCCCTCACCAAGCCCATGGAGCATCCATGGAATGAGCAAACCCTTCCTGGGCACCGACCTGGCTGGGGAAGGGCAGGTGTCAGCAGCCTCATTTGCTGTTTAATTGTTGTAGCAGCAGCACATGAGCGCTCAGGGGGTGTTTTTCCCTTTCCTTGCTTACGCATCAGGCTGGGCAGGGGGGTGCTGGGAGGCTGGTTTGGATATTTATATTATACTTATCCAAAATCTGCATGTGGAGGAGCTCTGTAAAATATACAGAGCGGTTTCTGTTCAAACACTGCATATTGAGGCACAGGGAATGTGCTGAACACATCCACTGCAGCTGAGACGAGACGGGAACATCCCCACATTCAATTGAGGTTTTAAACACAACCTGCCCCGTGGGGGCTCTGTGGCTGCAGGGGGACAGGCAGGGACACAGCAGCAGCCACAGGCCTCTGAAATTAGGGCTCTGGCTGCTCCCCCCCCTTTGCCATCATTACGGTCCAGCTGATACCTGTAATGGGATTCCCGTAATAACAGTGTAGGAGCAGAATGGAATATCCAAAAAGCTACAATGCTCTCCTGGGCTCTGTGCAGCGCTGCTGAAATACAACGTGTTGGTATTTTAGCGTTTGTCAAATATGCAGCACTGGAATATGGTAAGAGAGAACTTCTGCCTCAGAGCTCATCTTAATCTCCCTTCTGGCAGGTTAAAGCCATTCCCCTTGGCCTGTCCCTCCTGGCCCTTGTCCAAAGCCCCTCTCCAGGTTTCCTGTAGCCCCTTTCGGCACTGGAGCTGCTTTAAGGTCTCCCTGCTGATGCTGTGATGTGTCCCATGCTGCTGCAGGGTTTCCCTCCCCGTATTATAGCTATTGGTGGGAAGCAGGAGAACAAGTGCGTGTGCTCCAGCCCCGCTCCCAGCTGCGGGAGGTGTGGGCTGCCCGAGGTCCCCAGATCAATGTGGTGGGTTTGCAGGGGCTGAGCACATCACCCTGCAGCTGAGCCGCGGCCAGCAGAGGCCACGGGATCAATGAGGAGTGAAGGAAATACGGCTGTGGACACGCACCTTTACAGCTTCCTTCCCCTAGCAAAGCTGGGTTTTACAGACTTCTGGCAATTGTCAATTAATTTTGCTGAAGCCAAGGGCAGGAAGACAGCCCAGTTCTTTATGGACACCCAGGCAGTAGGAAAACTGCCTCCTTTCCCCACTTGTTTTCCCATGTATTGTGGGCAGATGCCATCCTCAGCAATGACCAGTCCTGCACTTCTCAAACCACCAAAGGGGAAGAAAAAGCAGGCTGGATGGAGAGAGGAGCTGACATATCTCCACTTGGCCACCTCCCTGCTCCTCATCCTCCAACCTTGGCAGCAGCTTCATTTGTTCCCCACCCCAAGAAGGCACCAGGAGCTGCAGAAGCCAGACAGGCGGAGAGAATCCAGACCCTCCCAATTAGGTAATTTTTCTGAATGAAGAGCCCTGCTCCACCCTGCACAAGGCCTGGGACTGACATAAATCCCAGGGCTGATTAGAGGCTTGTCATTTAGCACCTCTAATGCCTCCCTCCTAATAGCATTAGGACCTCCTTGGCAAGACACTAATGCAGTTTTCAGCTGCAACCTGGCGCCTGCGATCCCGCCGCTGAGCAAAAGGAGCACATCTCTAATCCAAGGAGACAGGAATGAAAAAGGAGCTGCCTCGACAAGGTGTGTGGAGCAGGGAGAGATGAATGGTCCTGGGATACCTGGCCACAGGAGCATCGTCTCCTGGCCATGAGCAGCATCCCCATCCTGGTTGCTCAGCGAGCTTGCTCCTTCCTTATTTCCCCATCCTCTCTCTATCCCGGTGATCCTCATGCCCCTCTTTCCTTGCCCTGCCCCTCCAAGCCTTGCCAAGCCTTCCCTCTGGATGCTCCTAGCTTTCTGCACGTCCCTGGTCCATAGCCCTCACCCTGGGATGAACCTCTGCCTCGTTCCTGGAGGGAGGCCATGGAGAGGGGTGACTCTTAAAGCCCGGAACAAATCTCTGTTTTGATTAGCTGTGATTTATATTCGGCATAACACAATAATGACAATAACTCCCTAATCAGATTAAAACACTCTCCATTTGTCCAGGGCTTTGAGCTGTAAGCTCTTCCACCTCTCCCTGCCATCGATTTGGCTTTCTCAGCCCCTCCAGTGTCCTTACCTGGACTTGCCATTCCAGGATATGTCGCCTTTTCCACCTTAAACCCCCCATCCACACGAACAGGGCAGGCAGGGGATGCTGTGAGGAATGTGTTCCAGCAGCACCCCCCAGCCCTTGCTGCTGCCTCTCTGGAATGGGATTAGTGCCATCCCACCCTCGTTAGCCTGCTGCCCTGCTACAAATCTCATTACACCCGGAGGATCTGGAAGCAGAGTCTGGAAGGTGTTTCTATTTCTTTGGTTAATGAAGAAAAATAGCGGTGAAGGTGGGCTCAGGAGAGGAGTGTGTTAACACTGATTAATAATAAATAACCTCCATCATCAGCACTAATTCATTATAGCACATGCTTAAGCAATTGATTCCTGCTGAATGGCATCATGCCATCAGGAAACCCCATTGCTCCAGCTAACCGAGCCAGGGGCACTGCTGGATGCTCCCATACCTGCCCGGGCTTTGGAGATGGGAATCAGCCCACTTGTGGACAGGGATCATTGCTTGCTGATGTAGGGAGAGACCCGGGAAAGGATAGGAAGCCATAGGCTGAGGAGAATCTCTCATCCCTCGATTCACCCTGCTGCTCCCTAAACCTTGCCTGTGTCCGCCAGCCCCAGGGCATGGCAAGACCTGCCTTGGTCCATGCTCTTCCTTGGGCTGATGTTCAAACCTCCCTGAGACTTGTTCTTCTGCCCTCTTGGACCAATTTTAGGTGTTTCTGCACAGGCAGCATCCCTGTGCCTTGTGTGGTCCTGGCTGGGACAGGGAGCAGAACCCACCACTGCCTGCAGAAGGGGAGCATGGACCCTAACATTTCCCATTCCCTTCAATCCAGCATGTGATAGATGGATACAGAGCTTTAATCAGTGTAATATATAAAGCACTTAATTTGCCTTATTAAAAGTCGGTACTTTGGATTTTCAGGATCCAGGAAATTAACTCAAGCACCTAAGCATTTATTTGATTGAAAGAGATTATAAATAATTCATGCCTTTTCTTTGCCTTTCATGGAAGACCTGCCAAGGGGGGACACCAGGGCTGGATGTCCCCTGGCAAGGGGAGAGGAGGAGGAGGAAGAGGCTGACTCAGAGCAAGTCAGGCTGTGTCAGGCCGCATACTGCACCTTGCAGTGCGGGATGTGCATCCCAGGGATGTGCATGGTCCAGGTTCATCCTGCACCGTGGGATGTGCATCCCGGGGTTAGCACCACCCACCAGCATGGGCTCAGCACCCCGGGGCTGTGCAGAGGGGTCCGCAGCAGGCAGAGCTGGGGTCCCCGAGCTTTGGCCGGGTGAGGAACGGGGAGTTTGGGGGGGGTCCCTGCCCGTCCCCTGCCTCCCTGCCGGTCCTGCGGGCGCACAGTGCCCTCCAGCGGGCGCATCCCGGGCTGCCGGCTCCGCAGCTGGCCAGATGTGCCGCCGCTGCGGAGGGATGCTCGGGAGGAGAAGGAGCGCTTCACCCCATCCCCTGCATGAGTGCTCTGAGCTGGGGGGGGGGCTCAGCTCTGCCGGTGATGGGGATGCGGGCTGTAAGGTGCTACCGGCCGCCGGACGGGGGCTTCCTCTCCCCTCTCCATCCTCATCCCGCTCACTGCAGGTTCTTCTTGGCAAACTTGAGGACCACGTTGTCGTATTCGGTGTTCCCCAGCCACTCCTTGCTCTGCAGCAGGAAGGGCTGCCGCACGGGGACCGGTCTCTTGGGCACAGTGTAGTCATCCCGTTGTGGGCTGTAGGGGTACTCGTGCCCCACGGGCTCCTCCGCGGCTGCCTGCAGCTTCCACGCCTCCCCCTTCACCTCCTCGGGCTTATGGTAGACAATATGAGAGGACAGGCCCTCGGGCTCATCGTAGATGTGGTCAGGTTTGGGGGCACTGGGGCGCGGAGGGGGCTGTTTGTCCACTTTCCCCCCGGCCATGCTGATGCTGTCATAGAGGGGGTCGGGGGCATCCTCAGGGTGATGGGCCATGCTGCTGAACTTGCAAGCCCCAAAGGTCTTGGCGATGGCATCAAAGGGGACGGCGTACTCGGCCTCAGTGCTCACCTTGGCGGGAGCATCCTGCCTCCAGCCCTTCTCCGGCACCGGGAGCTTTCCCCGCCAGAGGGGATTGCAGGGCTCGGAGTAGGAGCAGTCGGCACCATGGGAGGGTAGGAAGGAGCCTGATGGTTCCCCAGCCCCAGAGGAGCTGCTGAGGGGCATTCCCAGCTTGGCTCTCCCCACCTTCGCCTCCCAGGCTGGCTCCAACGAGGGGCACTTGGTGCCACTGCCGGGCTCCTCGTGCCCCTGTGCCCAACTGGGCATCCTGGCATGGCCATGGGACCGGGGGGCATCGGCCCCCCGCCATGGCTCCTCGGCCCCCCGGCCCCGGTGCTCGTTGATGGCCAGTTCAATGGCCTGGAAGATCTCATTGCCTTGCCTGGTCTCAAACTCAAAGTTACCTTCTCCGGATGCGCAGCGCCGCCCAGCCTCAAAGGAGAAGGTGACCTGGGGAGGGACAGGATCAGGTCCTGCACCACAGCCCACCCACAGCTCACCCTTCCCAGATCCCACTTACCTTATCTCGCCCGAAGCGCCGCAGGAAGTGGTAGGGCCAGCTGTAGAGGGTCTCCAAGGTCTGGGAATCCCGCAGCTCCAGTGCCTCTTTGCCAGCTTGAAGGATGCACCGGCCCCAGAGCCGGCAGCGCTCGGAGGACTCGGTGGCCCTCACCGTCACCTGGAACGCCTGCTCCAAGCTGGCTGGGGATGGAGAGGGTGGTGTTTAACACATGCAAGGAGCAGAGCTGCATCTCCCACCCCAGAGAGGTGCTGTGGTGGTGGGGAAGTGGTTGTCCGGCCGATAAGTGCTTGCGGGCTCCGGCCATGCAGGCGCAGCCCGATAGCTCAGCAAAACCCAGCGCTGCCAAACCACAGAGCAGGAAGATGTTATTTTGGGAGGAGACTTTCCACTACGTTGCCTGCAAGAAGCCACGGTGGGGGCTGCTCCCTGGCGCAAAACTAGCTAAGACACCTCAGGAATGGGTGATGAGATGCTGCAGGACATGCAGTGCCTTCCTGTACAAGCAAACCCAGCTCCAGGGCACCTTCCCCACCACCCGCCGCCTACCTTTGCTCCGGGAGCTGTAGAGGGAGTTTTCCTCCATGGAGAACTCTCCACTGGTGCCCAGTGCGCTCTGCTGACCCTCCTTGCTTGCTGCCTGCTCCTCCCTGCTCCTCTGCACAGGGACAAGCAGCGGGTGAGCGAAGGCAGAGCAGAACAGCAAACCCCCGGGATGCCTCTGCACGGATCCCGCTGTTCCCCACGCCCTGGCTATCCCTGTCCAGCGCGTACCGGGAATGCCAGCTCACACAGCTTCTGGATCCAGTCGGCTGCCTCTGTGGCGTCGGCGGCCACGAGGTACCTCCTGTCGGTGGTCTCCAGCAGGAAGGGGACTGTGTCCTTGGGGCAGGTGGCGTCGCCGCTCGCCTCCACCACGTACACGCAGTCACTCAGCTTGACCAGCCTTTTGCTGCTGTCGCCCTTCCGCAGCCTCTCGGGTGCTGAGCCCTCCACGAGCTCCAGGCGGGCCATGGAACAGGAGCTTTCCCGGTACAAGACACCCCAGAACTTCCTCCATTTCTGCCAGGGGAGCAGCAGAGGGGTTAAGGTTAAGGGGGTTTTGTTTGTGTCTTCAAGGAAATTAAGGCAAAGTTGGACAGGGCTTGGAGCAACCTGGTATAAAGGAAGGTGTCCCTGCCTGTGGCAGGGAGTTGGAACTGGATGAGCCTTAAGGTCCCTTCCCACCCAAGCTATCCTAGGATTCCTGGAGTGAAAGCCCAGCATTGGCCAGCTCTGCTGTCACCCTTCCAGCAGTTTTTATCCCCTTGGAACCACGCACAAGCCCGTGGCAGGACATTGGTGCAAACCCCTGCATGGTCCAGGCAGGGTCCTGCACCCTCACCCTGTCTGGTTGGGCAGGATGGGGGCAGAGGTAACGTGGGCAGTGTGGGGAAAAGCATCCCCGGCACACAGCCTGCGGCAAGGCTGTCCCAGCCAGCAGCGCCCCAGCACAGCACACACCGGCATTCATGCCTCGGCCACAGCACCCAAGAGCCCCCAGTGCTGAGGGACACCCAGGTCCTCGTTGGCTCCGTCTTCCCTGGAAACATCAACATTGAAACCGATCCCAACCCGCCCCGGAGGCGGCAGCAACGGCCGCGTGTGCGGCGGCGGCCGCGGGGAGAGGAAGCGGTGGCAGAGGAAGTCTTGAACAGCTCATCCTCCTCCGCATCGCCCGCACCAGGACCGGGACCGGGACCGCGACCTGCCGGGGGCTTCGCCGGAGCACGGCACCCTCTTGCTGGGACACGCGTATGGGACCCGCCACAAACCGCCCCGTCCTGCACCACCGCAGGCAGCGTGTGCGGCGGAGCTGCTTTGCTGCAGGAGGGCGATGCTCTGCCGGCACCCTGCACCCTGCCTGCACCCTGCCTCCTGCCTGCGCCCTGCACCCTGCCTGCACCCTGCACCCTGCCTGCACCCTGCCTCCTGCCTGCGCCCTGCACCCTGCATGCACCCTGCACCCTACCTGCACCCTGCCTCCTGCCTGCGCCCTGCACCCTGCATGCACCCTGCACCCTGCATGCACCCTGCCTCCTGCCTGCGCCCTGCATCCTGCACCCTGCATGCACCCTGCACCCTGCATGCACCCTGCCTGTGCCCTGCCTGCACCCTGCCTGCACCCTGCACCCTTCACGCACCCTGCCTGCGCCCTGCCTGCGCCCTGCACCCTGCCTGGGCCCTGCACCCTGCCTGTGCCCTACACCCTGCCTGCACCCTGCCTGCGCCCTGCCTGCGCCCTGCCTGCACCCTACCCCCTGCCTGCACCCTGCCTGCGGCATTTTGAACCCCAGTTGAGGGTGGCCATAGGGACCAAGCTGCTGCTTTGCCCGGCCTCTGGGTGCTCCTTCCCCTTCTTGCACAAGCAGGAGCCATTGCTAAACCCCACTGAGGACCTGGTGCTCTGGGGGTTGCACCAGTTGATGCCCACTCTGCAGAGCCTCTGGGGGGGTTCCACTGGGGGGGTTCCACTGGGGGGGTTCTCTTTGCAATGTCCCCAGCACCTTCCATCCCCTTGCCCATCACCACCCGCCCAACACACTGATGGAAACCTGATGGATGAGTGGAAAGCCAATGGGTGGGATCATCCCATTCCCATCAGATGCAACACTCATGTCCAGCCCAGCCGGGCCCCCATGCTCCGAGCATCCCACCATCACCTCCTCACCTTCCCAAAGGTCTGCTGCAGCTGGAGGTGGAGCACACCCTGCTTCACCACCACCTCCTCCATGATCCATCCACCAGCATCCTCCGCCTCTGTCCTGCTGCCGCGGGGAGGTCACACACACCCGTCGTGCCGTGTCATGACGTGTGACGTGTGGTTTGGGTTCTGCTGTTTCCTCCCCATGGTGTGAGCTCTGGCTTCCTGCCCCATGAGCTCCCCATAACGGACAGCAGAGCCTGGCCCTGCACACCCAGCCAGCACCGTGCCTCAGTTTGCCCAGCTGGGAAATGGGTCCAAGGCAGCTCCAAGGGCTGCTCCATTGGGGTAACAACCCCCCAGCTCTGCCCATCTGCCTGTTCCCAGGAAACCCAGCATGACCCAGTGCTCCCAGTAAGGGTCAGTGCAGCCCCAGCCCCTAAACTGGCTGCGGTGCAGGTGGGAAGGGATAAGAGGGTGAGTGGGGAAGGCGGTTTGGAGCTGGAAGGAAGAGGTTTGGGACTGTGGGCAGCACTGGAATGTTGTGTGTGTTCAGACATTGGGACAACAGGGGCTGATGGGGTGCTGCGGGGTGCTGTGGAGGCACCCAGAGCACCCCAGCCCTCTGAGAAGGAGCACCCAAGGGTGCTTGGTTGGGTGCCGGCAGTACCAGGCCTGAGCCACCACCATGAAGCCCCAGATGCTGCCGCAGTGCTGGGCCAGGGCTGGAGGAGGCACAAGGTGTGCTCCTTGGCTGGGGGAACTGGGGGCGCTGGCGCAGGGGCTGCAAGAACTGGGGGCACTGGAAGCACTGGGAGCACTGGTGCAGGCACTGCTGGGGCACGAGGCTTGTCTCTGGCTGGGTTAACCGGGAGCCACTTGTGCAGGACACTGGGAACACTGGTGCTGGGCACTGTGAGCACTGGTGCTGTGAGCACTGGTGCTGGGTGCACTGGTGCCGGGCACTGGCGGCACTGGGCACTGGTGTTACCGGCTCAGGACCCCGGCGCTGAGGCGCGGCCCCTTTAAGCGCCATGTCAACAAACCCTCCCTTGCGTCGCCGCCGTCGTGACGTCGCGGCGCGGCGGCTGGCGCAGGCGCGGTGCGCTCTGTGGCGAGGCGGGGCGGGGGGGCCGCGGCGTGCCGGGCCCGGCGGAGGCGGAGGGAGCGGAGCATGAATGGAGCAAGATGGCGGATCATGTGCAGGTGAGGGGCGGCCGCGCCGCGGGGCCGCGCTGCGGGACGGCCGGGCCGCGCCTCCCTTCCCCGCACATCCCCCTTCTCCACCCGCCGCTGCCCGCGCGGCCTGCCGCGGGCCTCGGCGCGCCTGGGCCCGGTACGGCCCGGCCTGGCGGCGGCGGGCCCGTAGGCCCCGCGGCGCGGTGGCTCCCGGTCCCCCCCCCCCCGCGCCCCTCCGGGCTGTGGTAACCGGCCCGCTCCGGAGGCCTCCGCGCTCTGGCTCCTCCGGCCCGGCCTCGCCGTGGCGAGGGGCCGCTGGGAAGGCGGCTCCCGGGGCTGCACCCGCCGGTGTTTACCGGCAGAGCGGCCTTCGCCTCGCCGCCGCCGCGGGGCTTCCTGACGGTGAGAGTCGCACAGCGTTGGAGGAAGGAAAGTGGGGCACCCCCCGCCGGGGAAACGAGCGGCCGGTTCCCCCCCGCTGCCACGGCCCGTGCCTGCCGCCCCGCTCCCGGTGTTCCCGCAGCCGCCATCCCTCGCCCCAGCGTTGGGCTTCGCCTCCTCGCCTTGTGGGGTGTTTCCCAGCTGCGAAGCAGACTTGGCTCTTAAGTAAACTGCTTTGATGGGCGTTAAAAGCAGGCTCCCCGTGCGTGGCGAGGAGCTGAGAGGTGAATAAAGGTGACGGTGGCTTTCAGCGGCCGGGCTGGCGTGGCGGGGCGGCAGGACCCGCGGGGGGTCGGTGCTGGCGCTGACAGAGTGAGTCAAAACAGGCCCACGGGGAGGAACGGGTGAGTCGGGGGGTTTTGCACGCGGGTGGGTTTGCTGTGCCCAGGAGGCTGCTAGAGCGGGATGGCACCGGCTGGTTACATGTTATCTCTGCAACTTTGAAATAAATATATTCTTCACATGATACCCTCGTGAACCACAAGGGTGAGCAGTTTATTAAGTCAGGACAGAGCCGGGCGGCTCGCAGGTTGTCTGGCAGATGTCCCTTGGGTAATCTCAGGGGAGGAGAGGAATTGCTGCATTATCAAAACAATTCCCAGGCTCTGAATTTCCTCAAGATACTCCCAATTGATTGAGCTCTACCTTTAGAGCTCCGCTGGTGAGCCTGACCCTGAAGGCACTTAAAGCAGCTGCTCTTGTTGCTTTAGAACCGTGCGTCCTTCCCTGCTTTCCTTTGTTAAATGTGGACTTGAGCAAATGGAAGTTGGAGCTGGAAGAGCAGGGCTCCGGTTGCTGTGTTCAGCTGGTTAAAGTGTAACAGCAGGAGCTCGGGAGACATTTCACTCAGGGGAAAACTGATTTGCAAATACAGTTAAAGCACCTGCAGGTGGGGGCAGGTCCTGTGTGGGACAACAAGCGCGGGCAGAATGGTTGCGTGCTGGGAGGGGATGGGGTTTGCTGCCTTTTTACCGTCTCTTTCCTTCTCTCTACTCCAGGCAAAAGCTCCTTTGGAGTGCGAGGTCCCCTTCAAAACTCACTGTGGGGTTTCGTGGCTGGGGGACGTCATGCTTTGTATTAATACATTGATTTTGTGATGAGGGTTCTTCCCATAGCCCGAAACACCCGTCTCAGGGACATGGCGTGAGCTGAGTTGCCCCATTAGACATCGTGTTCATTTAACAGAGATTATTGAGTTATTCAGTGCCATGGGGAGACGCTGACGTTCGGTGTGAATAATTGAGAGAGTTGGTTTATAGCATATGCTTTGGGAGTTGGTCCTGGGTTTAATGGGAACAGGGATTTGGAAATAAATATCAGCTGTCAGAAGCTGTGCAGAGTTCAGCAGGTTTGTGAGTCTTGCTGCTGCTTTGTGAGAGCTTTGCTTTGGGTGTTGCGTGCTCCCAGTGGAACTTGTGGCGTTGTACCTGCTGTGCTAGTGTGTGGTGAAGCACAAAGCCATTTTTCGTAGACTTTATCTGTGCTGAAGTTATTAACTTTACAATATAGAGCAACAGTAGGGATAAAGACAAACTTTAAAGGCTGGAATGGAAGAGAATATCATGTTCTGGTCTTTAAAACATAGATGTTCTGCAGACTGAGAGTGAGCCCCCAGTTCTGTTGGTGGGAATTGTGGTGAGGAGCCCTTCGAGGGGGGACTGTTCAGTGTCTGGAGACAAAGGCTGCAGTGATCCTGAGGCAGGGGTAGAGAGAATCAGGGGATTTTGGGTGGCTGACCAGGAGTCCTGTGGTCTGAAAGCAAACTGCTCTGCACCAACTTTTCCACTCCTCAAGGCTCCTACCATCTTGGCTTGAATTAATCTTTGTTCCAAGTCCTGTAAGCGTCGCTTGGAGTAGGGCGAGAGGAAAGCAGAGCGGGTGTCGCTGCAAGGAGCTTTGTGGGCAAACACGAATCCCCTTCCCCTTTTACTGCCCGCTCTTGGAAACAGCTTTAGATCGTCTTTGGTTTTCTTCCACTTTCCCAGCCCCTTAGATGTTTTCTGTGCTGCTGCCCTCAGCTGGGATGCACTTACTGACTGTGACTGTTCCTATGGGAGAAGGTTTGTTGTAGGATGCTGTGACTTGGAATATTTCATTTGGCTGGAATTTTAAAAAATCATTGCACTAATGAAAAATTGTTGTTGCTTCTACATCTGTTAATGCAGCAGCTTGCCTTGAAATGAAAGCAGTTGGGGCCAGCGAAAGGTAAGGAGAGAGGGGCTGAGTGGCTGCTTTTCATAGGACAATAAGAGATCTCGCGTCTAAAAAGGAAATTGAACCCCTTTTTTTGCTTCCACGCTGTGTGATTCCAGGTTCAGGGCTGAGTGTCTCTACCTGCTGGACCTCCGCTGCAGCGGCTGGGCTGCACACGGAAGGGACTTCTGTCGTCACAGTACTCTGGTGAAGGAAGCATCACAGAAAATCATGTTTGCGTGTCCCATCCACCACATGTTGGTTTTTGAGACCATTTCCTGTGGCAATTCCTTCTCCATCCCTACCAGGACCCAAAGATGTTTTCCCTTCTGTGTTTCTGTATTCTAAAGGATGTTATTTTGGCTCAGACGGAAGCTCAAATCTGGCTCTAGGAATCTCTAACATCCAGCTTGCTGCAGAGGGAACCCTGGAGCCCAGGTTGTGTGTTTCCCAGTGGAGATCTCCAGACCCTTGCACTTGCTGCCCAGCTACAAATTGTTTAGAACACTTTTGTGTTTGTTTTAGTTCAAGTTTTTACCTCCTCCAGGTCATTGGTCTCACAGAATGCTCTTATTAAGGACTTGGGTTGATCTCGGAATAGCCCAAGGGAGCACTGTGGACCTGGGGAGGTGGAAACACTGGTTTGACTAAAAATAGAGCTGGCAGCGTTTCTTTTGCAAATTAGGCTCTATTATTATTATTATTATTATTATTATTATTATTATTATTATTATTATTTAAAGTTATGTGCTTGTTTTAAAGTGCTCTGTTGGGATGCTCAGTGCAGAATTCCAGTGGGACGTGTGTTGGGAGTTGGGTTTCAGAGGTATCCAGTTGCACTTCAGTATCTCAGCCTCTTGGCAGCCAGACTTCAATGTAAGAAAAATGGCTCCTTTTCAGCTTTGGGGGCTCCACGGCCAGCAGCCGACATCTGGAGAGTACTTCAGAGGTGCCTTAGGTAGCAGGCGAGGTGTCCCGTGCATGGCTCGGGGTGACAGCAGTGCGTCTCCTCTGGAGGATGGTGCTCTGAAGCATCCCAGATCGGAAAGGAGAAGGTGGTGGCTTTGTTGTGGGTGTTCACACTCAGCACACTGCTGAGAGACAGGCTCAGGGTGAAACCCTGACCTGGGGGGAGCCTTTGTCACTGAATTCAGTGAGTTGGAGCTACTCTGTGTTTAGGTTACAGTCCCCTCTGCAGCAGTTCACCTCAAGAGCTCAAAGCCCCTTCTGTAGCACAGAGAAAAGCCAAAGCTTGGGTTGGTGGGAGCTGGGTGCTGCCACGGCAGGAGAAGAAGGGCAGTGGCGTGGCCAGCTCAGGCTGTGAGCCTGCTCCCAGATGCCTGCTCTGTCTCTCCTTTAGCAACCGAGCTGTGTTCCCTCAGGGAGCCAACACTAATACAATTAAGGAGGATTTGTTCATTTTAATCATTTTAAGAGAACACTGGATGCTCTGTAGCTCAAGAACTTTATTACTCTTAATAATGCTGCGTTGCTCTTGGTTTGGGCAGTGCAGTGGTGGTTTGTGAGTCTGTGGGGCTCAGGTCTGCTAAAGCAAAGTTGAAGAAGTTACATTTACTGTTTAAAATCACCAGCAAAATTGTAAATTTTGTCTTCCTGCTTCTAAGCTGTGGTTTCCAGATGGCTGTTATGAAGAGTTTGTGATGCTTTCCGGTTGTGTGCCTTAGCTGCAAGGCTCTACACGGGTTTTTAGGAGTGTTACCTGTGTCTGAGGTTACACTTATTTTAACCAGCATGATTCTGGAGCATCCTTGGCTTGGTGTGCAGCAGCAGTGCTGGTGCAGCCTGGCCCTGTGCACGCTCTGTGCAGCTGCAGCTTTGATTTGCAAGAAGGAATTTGTTATCCCTTTGCTCATGTAAGTGGCAGAGCCTGGAGGCAGAGCCCACTGAGGAGGTATCCAGCAGGTGGTAGGTCCTTTCTGCCTTGCTTTGGGTCATCCCTGTTCCTGACTGCGCAAGGAATATAGGACTTAAACCTTCTTGGAGGGAGAGTTTGAACCTGTGCCAGCACCTCCCCACCCTCACAGGGAAGAGCTTCTGCCTCAGAGCTCATCTCAATCTCCCCGCTGGTGGGTTAAAGCCATTCCTCTTGTCCCGTCCCTACAGGCTCCACGTGCTTCTGATGTTTGGGTTAGTTCTACCAAACTAATAGAAGGTGCTGGTGGAGGATAGCTGCTAAACCACCCAGAAAATACCTCAGCAGAAGCTTGACATTTTGGGTTTGTTTGTCATTAAGGACAAAAGGCGCAGTTTGTTCACGGTCTCTGCTAACTCTGGTCACGGGTTGCCAGCGGGAAGCTTGTTGCCCTGGTGTGGTCAGGGTGAAACATCAGCTTCACGCTCTGGTGCTTGCCATCTTACTGGTGGCAGACTTTGAATATCAGGTGATGTAAGATCTCCATTATAAATGTGCGTTGATAGTCTGATCCTTCCCTTCTCCCCTTGCCTGTTGTCCTGCTCTGGAAATCAGAAGTAGTTCTCCAGGCTGAAATATGTGCTGCACTTCAGAGAAGTAACACCCCGCAGTGGAGTGCTGTGAACAAGAAGTAATTTTAGCAACTCTTTGTCAATGTAACCTGGTTTTGGGTGCAGGTGCCCAGGGATTGCGCTGTGTTCTCCTGTTGTCTGTAGCTGCGCTGGGATGTGTGTGCTGCAGTTTTGCTCATGCTGCAGGTGGGTAGAGGAGAGCATCGTGCCAGGATGCTGCCGCGTGTAGTGTATTGCACTGGTTAAACATGCTGCCGTGTGCTGGCTTAGCAGAACTTACCTCGTGCTTTCCATGAATGTAAATCAACACCCACCTCCAGAGGAAAAAGTTATGCTTTCGCACTGGGAGAACCACGTTTCACCCTTTATCAAATGCCTTCTCCCCTCTCTGCTCGCTTGAGATCATTCAAGCTGTGGGTATAGGATAAAAGCACCTCTCTGCTCGCAGCACTTGCATAGTTTAAAGTGGAATTGTGGGTTCTGAGGTGAAGTTTTCCAGTTAAAGCTTTTAATGTATTGTTCAGTATTCTGGTGTAATTTATGAATAACACAAGAACAAGAAAATGGAACAGGCAAATCAAACAGAAGGTATTTACAAGGATCTGACAGGCAAATTGTGTCCTCACCTGCCTGATGAAGATACTATGTTGAGTAGCATCTTAATTTGATTTCTTGTAATGCAGAACAACTGCTTGCTGGTTGAGTTCTGTAAAAGGAGGCATTTTCTCCTCTTTTTGTCCCAAATGGGGATGCTTTGAAGATTTCTCTCCCACTTTAGCGGATCAGAAAGAGAATCTGTAGTGTGTACGTATGGCAGAGCCGGGCAGCAGAAGAAAGCAGTTGCTTTCTTGTCTGTTTTCTGTTTAATTCCTGTTGAGTTATTCCATGCCTGGCTGGCACAGTACCTCTGCTTGTCTCTGGTTGTGCTGACTAAGCAGCACCAGCACCATTCTGCTCTCCTTGTGGCACACAGTGTGAGGTGACTTGGTATTCTGACACCTTCACAGCCACTGCACAGCCAGAGAAACCTGAAGGGCTTGGATCTTTTTCCTTCTAACTGCAGGATTTAAAGGAAAGTGAGTTTAGGGATATTAACATGATGTATAAGGCACAAAGGGTGTGAAGTGTTTCATGGATGTTTCTGAGCTGCTCATTAACATCCTATCTCTGTAGCTGAAACGGGCTCTGGCCTTGTGACTGGGCAGTGGAGAACAGACTTTAACCTGCTCTCATCTGGGTCAGTTTGTAGCTCTGGAATTCCATGAGAGATGGGAGAATATATTGGGAGAGAGTGATCCTCAGCTGTTTAACTTGAACCGAAGCTGGTGGAGTTCAGAGCCACACGCAGGTGATGGAGAAATGTGACCACTTTAACACCTTGTGGCCCCCGTGGTCTCAGCAGTGAGGACTCCTGCTATTCCAAGGAAAGGGGCAGAATTCCTGTCCCAGCTGCCATGCTGTTTCCTGCAGCAAGGTGCCTTGCTCCAGTCTGGCTCCCCAGTGGCAGCCAAATCCAATCCCCCGTTAGGCAAGATCATCAGAAAGGGTTTTCTCAGTTAGAAATGTACCATTCAGCCACTCCACCAGGATTTCCAGCAGACTCTGTGTGTCCTCATGTTGTAAGGTCAGTTTAGAAAAGAAATAGCCTCCGTTTTTCTGATAAATACCCCCACTTCAGGGTCATCTTTAGCTCCTTCCCATCCTTTTAATCTGTTATTCTGTATCCAGGTAGCAGCTTGGACGGGGCTTGGAGCAACCTGCTCTAGTGGAAGGTGTCCCTGCCCGTGGCAGGGGCTTGGGAGTGGGTGAGCTTTAAGGTCCTTTCCAAACCAAACCAGAGCATTCCATGATGTACCCTGTGGACTCACAGCTCTCCATCTGCAAAGGGTTTGTGTCTGTCCTGCAGTGGCATTTTCTGTGATGTCTGGCACTTCAGTGCACCTTTTACATGGCTCATTCCAGGGCCCGTCAGTCTGACTGAAGTGCGCTCTGTTTGCTGTATTCCCCTTGGACAAGGGACAAGCTGCTGTAGCATGAGAGTATTTTGGTTGAATTCCTCTTGGAAAACTCTGTGCCCTTGTGTTGCCCGTTCAGTGTTTGTGAACACAGTGATTGCAGGAGTTAGAGTCCAAGGACATTGTACTGGCAAATGCCAGTTCTGTTGTTTCTCCTCTAGCACTCGATAGTGGCTGTGCCTGACACTGGTCTCACCAGTGAGTTGAAGGGGATTTTGCTTGGTTCCTTTTGCAGTTTCTGGGGGGTAAGTTCGAGCAGTCCTGGAACAGCTTTAATAGTTCATATGGTCAGAGGTGCAGCTACAAACAGAGATGTGATGTTAATGAGCGGCTCCGAAACATCCCTGAAACACTGCAGCAGGGTATGAGCTGTGGCATGTAAATGAAAAAGTAAGGAAAGCCAGGAGTGACTCATGCTCCCATTGTTGGGGCAAAGGTGTTGGTGCTGCTCTAGCCTCTCCTTATTTATCCTCAGATGTGGAGGAGAACCTCCTTGCTGCAGTTACCAGGCTGATTGTGCTGCTGTCCTTGCTGAGGGCCCTGCTGAGGCCTCCCACTGGGAGAAAGGCCTTGCTTGGGGTGGAATTCAGGAGTTCCTGCATTCCCAGGTATTACATCACAGGGATCTCTCATGACTGCTTCAACAGCATCAGCAGGGATTGAACTCGGGAATGGCTGCCTTGGGTTTAGTAGAGATGTGTCGCGGTGTAGAGGCTGTTTCTTCAAAGCGGGATGTGATTTATTGCTCCAGGAATGAGCGAACTTAAACCTTGATTTACTGCAATAAGACAAGTGGATGTGTTTCAATGTCACCTCTCCGCAAGCACGGCACATTGCCCTCGATAGTCTAATCCCTGTTGACTCCAGAAGCTGATGCCTTGGACCATCGGATCTCTGTCCACAGAATCCTGGAATGGTTTGTGTTGGAAAGGACCTTAAAGCTCCTCCAGTTCCACTCCCTGCCCTGGGCAGGGATACCTTCCACTAGAGCAGGTTGCTCCAAGCCCCTGTGTCCAACCTGGCCTTGAACACTGCCAGGGATGGGGCAGCCACAGCTTCTCTGGGCACCCTGTGCCAGCGCCTCAGCACCCTCACAGGGAAGAGCTTCTGCCTCAGAGCTCATCTCCATCTCCCCTCTGGCAGGTTAAAGCCATTCCCCTTGTCCTGTCCCTCCAGGCCCTTGTCCAATGCCCCTCTCCAGGTTTCCTGGAGCCCCTTTAGGCACTGGAGCTGCTCTGAGGGCTCCGCTTAAGGAGCCTTCTCTTCTCCAGGTTGGAATAGCCCAGCTCTCTCAGCCTGGCTCCAGAGCTGCTCCAACACCTCTCCTATAATCAACATTCCTTAGGCATAAAATGTTGAAGGCAAAGGAAAAATGGGTCATGGTTTCTTCCTACCACTGGGATGCCACATCCTGGAGGTAGAGGGGTAAGTGCTGCTGGGACTCTGCATGCCCATAGTGAGCAGGGACATAAATCCCTCATTGCCTGCCCTGGTGCTTGCGGAGCCTGACTTTGATTCCAACATATGGGGGAATCAGTTAGGGGATATTTGAATGGATGAATGTGCTTGGGACAAAAATAACTGTCTTAAACATGTTGCAGGATCTCTGGCTCAGCGAGTCAGTAACCATAAGGCAGGAGGAAGAGAATGTCTTGGAAACAATGTGTGCCTGGAGGATCTACAGTAGTGCACATCCTTTGGGATATCAGAACCAGCAGCAGCAGCAAAGTTTGGCTGGATCTTGTTAAGCCAAAACACTGCAGTGCAGATGCTGAATCCGTGGGGTTGTTGCTTGCCTGCTCCCCCCAGGCAGTCAGGGCTGGCTCTTGGCTCCTGCTCTCTGTCTGCCTCTGCCATCTTGAGCACACCAGTGTGTGTTTCCTCGGTGTTCTGAAATGGGAACTCTCAGCGTGGCCAAGTCAAACTCTGTTGAACTAAACCTGCCCAGAGCTTATTGCAGCCCTTGGATGGGAAGAGTGGTGCTTAAGCAACCGTGTAATACAGGATCAATTCTGCAGCCTTCCCCCGGGACTCCTTTTAGGTAGCTGTTACTTGCCTTGTAGTATTTATCATTTTAAAGATGATCACACATTGTTTATCTTCACCACGGGGAAACCAGTGAGCAGTGAAGGGCTTTATTTGTAGCTTGTACTGTAAATGAGATTGATGGGTTGGGCTTTTACTTCTCTGTTCCGAGCTTCACAGCTGCTCTCAGCGGACAAACATCTGAGGCCATGAGCAAGGGGTGCCATCGTTGAAGGACAACTTCTTTTTTCGCTGTTTGATGTGATGCAGAGTTCCTGGGAGGCTGATGGATTGGGAATTCCTGCTCTGGACTGTGCAGCCTGTGGTGGACAGAGCTTTGCCCATGCAGGGCTGTGGTGGAAGGAGCCCCCGGCTCTCTGCAGCTTGTTGGACTGCAGCAAAACTTCCATCCCTGGAACCTGTCGCTGTTGAGGGGGAAAAATGTGTGTGCAGGTAGGAAGAGAAGGGAGTTGCTGGTTGTGCTGAGCTTGGAGGCAAGAGGTGTTGGTAGAAGTTCTGTGGCAGTTTAGGCTTCTCAGTATGAATTGAAGCCACGTGCTCCCAGCTGGGAGATGACCGGTGGTTCAAGTTGTCATTTAGCCCTTATAGCATGATGTATGGAAGAAAATGGATCGAGTGGGGTTTATTTTTTACTACATCAAGTACTTTGGTTGTGATAGTTTGTGTTGATGGAATATGGTGTGTGTCGCTGTAGGGAAATGCTGGGATTTCAGTGCTGTCCTGTGAGGAGCAGATAAGAGCGATTCGGAAGGCCGGGAGCTGGCAGGGAAGGAGCTGTTGTACACTTGGGGCTGTCTCCTGGGACTCACCACTTCTCCTCCCAAAATCCCACCCCAAGTGCTGCCCCACAGCTCCAGAATCCCCATGGGCTCCCCTGAGCCCCCATCTCTGGAGCTGTTCCTACTCCAAGGAGCAATAACCGCAAGGTTGGGTCAGTGGTAGTTGTCCTCAGTGCTGGTTTGCTTCTCACCTCGCTGGTGACGCAGCCCGTGCGTGCAGTGCTAGCAGGATGCCAGAGTCTCCCTGTTTCACACACTCTGCTGGCTCATGCTTTAGGCCTTATCTAGAATACGCAGAGCTCCTGCCCTGCATAATCGTTACAGGAAATAGTATTTTTATCTTGGAAGAGTAGGTATTGCCCAGTGGTTGTAGGGAAATGATCCCCACCTCCTTGCTGCCCCTTGTGCCCAAGATCTCCGGCTTTCCAGACCAGCACTGAAAATCATAGAATCCTGGGATGGTTTTGGGTTGGAAGAGACCTTAAAGCAACCTGCTCTAGTGGAAGGTGTCCCTGCCCGTGGCAGGGGTTGGAGCTGGAGGAGTTTTAAGGTGTCTTCCAACTCAAACCATTCCAGGATTCTGTGATTATTTAAAAGAACAAACAAATCAGAGCTGTGGAATATGGTTCAAGGTAAGGGAATCTTTGCAGAGGGTCCCCCCCTGTGTTTCTTCTGACCCTCTCTTATCTGATGGTCACCTCAGCATCCAAGCCTCAAAAGCTTGTGTGTGCTTTTGGCGTGGAGCTGCTGTGCTTGTGTAGGAGGCGCTGAGCTGCCGCGGTGCGTGGCGCCGCCGCTGGCCCGGCAGCAGCCGATGTATCCTCCTTATACAGAGCACAAACGTTTTGTTGGGCTTGTAATGCTTCACCTCTGGAAACTCAGAACAGAGGCCTAAAGCACGTGAAAATACCTGCTCATTAATGTAGCAGCAGGAACCCGAGGGAATGCTTCTGTCCATCTGGGAAGTCGCTTTTTCATCAGGACACCCAAGATTTCACTGGGGGAAACCATCTGCCTGGATCACAGCTTATGGCAAATATTTTCCAGTTGTTTGAGCACAGAGAATCTGCCTGGTAGTTTTATTTCCCTTCAGAGGCGTTCACAGAGATGCTGCTCAAAGGCTTCCATCTCATTCTTCATTTGCTCTGCTCTGCTTTAGGTATTTGCATGTGAAGATTTAACACAAGGTCCTTCCAGCATCCCAGGCTGCTGAAACCCTCCCTTGTAGTGCCCTGCAAAGGGAATATAAATGAAGTTTGTAGGGATTTGACACTGTATGACAGAAAAGCTAGACTTGAGGATGGCTTTTTTTCACTTCATTTGGCCAGTTTAGGATGATTTGTTACAGGATGAGGTGTAAGAGGTTTTCCAGGCCCCAGCAGCCACACGGTGAGGTGCGTTTCCCTTCCTTTGTGCAAACAGTGAAGTTGTACATGCGTGTATGTATATACCTCCCTATAACCTGGGTTAAACTGCTGCATAACTAAACTGTTACGCCTCTCGTTTCTAACTGATGTGTTTTCTGTGTTCCAGAGCCTAGCCCAGCTAGAGAACCTGTGCAAGCAGCTGTATGAGACCACAGACACTGCGACACGGCTGCAGGCAGAGAAAGCCCTGGTTGAGTTCACCAACAGCCCCGACTGCCTGAGCAAGTGCCAGCTGCTGCTAGAAAGAGGGAGTGTATGTAAAGCAATATAATTGTCCAAAGTGTGTCTTGGTATTTTGGGCATTGATAAGGGAAACAGCCTCAAGGTCTGGTATGCAGTGTTTCTATCCCATAGCCACTGTGCTCTCATGTATCTCAATCCGTGGGCAGCCTGTGCCAAAAAAAGCACTGGCTCTGGTGGCTAATTCTGCTGCTGCAGTGGTTCCTACAAATGGTTGTCAATTCTGATGTCTTGTGGCCTTGCTGCATTCCTCCCAGGCTTCCACCCAGACATGGCAAGCTTCAAGTTGAAAGCATTATTATGGCAGTGGTATTTCAAAGGCTGTGGGAACCACTGCCTGCTCTGGAGGCTTTGGGGAGAAGAAAATGGTGTGTGTAAAGGGGTGCAGAGGGGATAAACCCAGCAGTGCTGCTTCTGGAATGTGTCATTGGAATGTTTCTCTGCTATAGTGTTGTCTTAATAATCCAACAGTTTAACACAGGGAAAATCAGATCATGTGCTTTAGAATTAGTGTTACAGAAAGGATGTCAGAGATGCCAGCAGTAAATCCTGCCTGGCTTTTTCAGCTTGCTTCTTTGAAGTGGCCATTTGGTTCTTACCTTGCATCAGCACAAAGAATGTTTAAAACGGCTTTGCCACATGGCTGTGCAAGATGTGGCTTTTGGCAGAGTGTGCGTCCCCCTTTCCTATCTATCAGATTGAAACCTTGCTCACAAAAGTAGGAAACATTAAAGAGCGCATTGTAAAGAGTAGGTCCTCCAGGAGGAGGAGGCAGTGAGGGGAGGGGAGGAGAGTGGCACTTAACAGGCTCAGCAAATGTACACACAACAAATGATTCCACTTTTGGTGCAATTTGAAGTCCAAACCAAACTGATAGAAGCTTTTCTTTGGGAACTAGTGCCTGGTTTACCTGAGCACAAATCAAGTTTTATATAGATATATAATTAGGGGAGTTCCTAAAGCCCAGTTTCATTTTGTGTGTGATCCATTGTCCCTCTGACCCTTGCGAGAGGGTTGTGGGGTTTTTTGTTCGGTCTGGATCCAACTTTATCCCCATTGTCCTTGGGAATGTTGGATATCCTGCACCTTGGATACTCAGCTTTCTGCAGTATGTATATTCCAGAAATGAGCACGCACAATGCTTGTCTCCCCCCTGGCTGTGATTTGGATTTGGGTGCAGCCGGGCTTTGAGGTGGTTGGGTGCCATCAGCTGTGAGTCTCAGCTAGGTTACAGCTCAGTGGTCCTGTGCTGTGCTGGGAGAAACAAAGTTTAACCTCTGTTTAGTGGTCAAGTGGAAGTTGTAAATGCTTCTTAAGGCACAGTGACGTACTTCTATGGCTCAGAGGGCAAATTGGCTTTTCCAGGCAGGTCTGGAAGGTAACTTGGTGTAGTTTGATGATGCTTGCAGTTTACTCCTGCCTTCAGTGGTGGTTCTGTTGTCTTCTGCTCTTCAAAAGCTCTTCCTTTCTTTCTTAAGCACTTCAAACACTAATTTGATTTACTTTAGTGTCTCTAAACACACAGAATAAATGCTATGGAAAGTATTTAGATTTGCCAATGAAATGAATTCTTTAAACTCAAGTTGCCAGAGAGCGATTAGCTTAAACCCCAGCATTGCTGCTTGTTCTTCTGACGTGTGCAGTAAACTCTTGCTTGTGTTTTGCTTTCTCACTTTCTCTTTGCAGTCATCGTATTCCCAGCTGCTGGCAGCTACCTGCCTTACCAAGCTCGTGTCACGCACAAACAACCCCTTACCGTTGGAACAGCGAATAGATATCCGTAAGTGCAAGCCTCAGTTCTTCTGATCACACCAATGGGAATGTCCTGTGGGCTTTCACCCATGGCTGGGAGGTTTTCTGCAACCTCCTGGGCTTTGCATGGACGTCCTAAGGTACAGGATGCCCAAAAGGCAAAGAAACATTTCTCTGTATCAAGAGTTCAGGGCTACATGTAGTGAGATTTTCTGGTGGGAAGGAAATGACAATGAATAAACCAGTTGCAGTTGATGAATTCCTTTTGGGGTGTAAGACAAGCGTGGTGCTTGCCTCTGCTGAGGACATGCTGTCCAAACTGCACATCCTTCCTGGGTCTCTGAAATACCATTTAGGATGTATCCGAAGGGGACAGTCAGTCTGTCCCAGTGCTCTTTCCTGGAGAGCTGCCTTTCCTCCCAGGAGGGATTCTGAATGCCATGGAGTCTGCTTTCTTCTTCACAAATGATGCGGTAGATGATCATCCCTGAGGAAAGGTCTTGAAATATCTGTAGCTTTTCTTGCTGATAACATGTGTTTGCAGAGGAGTGGACTTCATCTGGTAATACAAACCAAGTTGGGTTTGTGGGGCAGAACCCTCACCTGCCTCTAACCACTTTCCAGATCTGTTCCACAGCTTTTCTATGTTAAAGGCACAAGTAAAAGGTCAATATTTGTATCTGACCCACTACTGATTATTTTTTGAACTGCTTTGCTAAAGCAGTGTTGCCATCTCAGTCCCTTCTGCCAAGTTTGCCTCTACAGATGCTTCTCTGTGTTTCAGGGAACTATGTGCTCAACTACCTTGCCACGAGGCCAAAGCTGGCAACGTTTGTCACGCAAGCACTAATCCAGTTGTATGCCAGGATCACAAAGTTGGGCTGGTTTGACTGTCAGAAGGATGAATATGTCTTCAGGAACGTGATCACAGATGTCACAAGGTTTTTACAGGTCAGATTTTCTCTTTGAGATGAATACACACCTTGTGGCATTTGCAAGTCCGTGCACTTCCAGCTATTGTTTTGTATCTCAGTATCCTCTGTCCAGTCCTTCATCTGGGCATTTCTTGGTGGAATAGTGGCTGCCAGGGCTGAGCAGCTGACAACTGGCAGGACAGGTCAGTGGTTTACAACTTGAAGCTTGGTGGGGCAGGGGTTTATTTCTGGATGCTGCCACCATTAGTATGCAGTGGTTAAGACCCATCTTTTAGCGTTCCAGTTGCACAATTCTTCTTTCAAGCTTCAGTACACTCTGCTGATGAGTGCAAAATGGTAAACACGTGGGTTCATTGTCTAGGAGGGAAATAATGTGCCATGCTTGACTTGCTTCCCTTCACTGCAAGGGTGATACATGCCTGGAAATGGTGTTTGATATTTAGCTGAGTTATCGTAACAAAATGTGGCTCAAAACTAGTGTGTTAAACATGTTCCTGTTTCAAATTGTCTTTAAAAGCCTCTTGGTTCATAAACATACATGCTGCCACCACAGTATAAGGGATTCATTCCCAACCCAAAAGACTCTATAGGTGGAAGGTTGCATTTTTATCGACAGCTATCTCCAAAGTGAACCTTCCTCCCAGAGAGATCAGTAAATCCTGTATCACTATGAATACTCATTTATTTGCTCTGAAATTGTCCCAAAATTCAAAGTTGGAGGAGGACAGTGAGCTCAACGTGACCAGAAACTCCTCCCAGTGTGGAAAAGGAGATGTAAGGAGATGCACCAGGCTTTCATTCTGCAGTGGCAGGGTGTGGGTATTTAGACAACAGGCTAACTACTATTATTTCAGGCATTTACAGGTGTCTGCGGTGAGGTAGGATCTAGAGGCTCAGTAATTTAAAGCTCATGCTCCTTTTTGGGCTGGTAACCATGTCCCGGGTAGTTTGCAGATGCACTTAACTGAAATGATCAGGACTAGATTCCTCATTCTCCTGGCTCATGACATGGAATGTGTGCTGCGTAATCAGGACCCTCACTGCATGGTGTCTGTGTGCAGGTGGAGATGGTCTGTTCCTGCCTGCTCAAGTGTCCTGTTCTGGCTACTCTAGTGTACAGGAGGCTGCCCTTGATTTTAAAGCTGTGGTTCAGCGAGGTTTGCCAGTGGCTGCTATCAGATATTATCTTGTAAATACCAAGACTGTCATCAGGAGCTGGCTCCAGGAAAGAAGTGGCTATGTCCCAAGCCTAAATATGCCTCAGTTTCTCTCTTGCAGCCAAGTTGAGCTGGGGATCAGGGCAGTTTGTGCAGGAGGTGCAACGCAAGGTGGAGCTGGGAAAGGAAACATCATTTATTAGTTACAGAACAGAAACTGGGGCAAAGGAACAACACAGGTTGTTTCTCTTCAGTCAGTTGATAAATGGATTAACGTTCCCAGTGAGGAGGTGTCTGTGACAGGCTCAGCTCACAATTGGCCCCTTGTTGGGAGTCTCCAGTGCAGACAGAGGCTGAGCAGGCTGTGCAGGATGGAGTCCCTTCACGGGGAGATGGGCTCTGCTTGGCAGGAGGGTGGCTGCAGAAACCTGGTCAGTGCTGCTTGTGGTGTTCAAGGTCTGGAGTCTAAAAAAGGGAGGATTTACTTCCCAGAGTTTTTATCTGGCAGTTTTAATACTCATCCTACACAGCCTCTGTTAACACGAAACCGACTTCTAGAAAACAAATCTTTTCAGAGCTCAGGCATGACACAAAATAGTTGATTAAACTATTAAATAAAAGGAGCCTGTTTTTATTAGCGTGTATCACCCAGCTCTTCGGACCCCTTTGCATTGTTCACAACACCCTGCATTTCAAAAGCGTGTTTAAAATTCTCTTTTGGTGTTGCTCATGGGGAGTTTCCAGTCACAATACTACAAAGATAAAGCACTTGTAGACAAATGTGTCTACAAGTCTTCCAAGCAGAAAGGTCTCTCTGTGCTGGTGAAGCTTCATAACCCTCTGACGCTGCTAACTGCATTCCCTGTCCCTTTGCTTCCCCAGGATAGTGTAGAGCACTGCATCATAGGAGTGACAATCCTGTCCCAACTAACTAATGAAATTAATCAAGTAAGTGCTACAGCCTTCCTCAGTGAAGTAAGTGTCCCAATTTTCTCATTCATATTGTTGTGTCCTGCTGTGTGGTGTCGGGGGGTTTGGTTGGGGTTTTGGTGTGGGGATGTTGTGTTGAATGGTGTTCTTTTTTGTTTTGTTGTTATTTTTACCCAGTCACTGTTGTGGTGAGATGCTGAAACCTCCTGTCCTGAGGAACTGTTTTGTTTCACTGGCATCTTCCATCTTCTCCCATATTTTGATGTAATTCCAGATAGAATCATGGAATCCCAGACTGGTTTGTGTTGGAAGGGACCTTAAAACTCATCCAGTTCCAACCCCCTGCCCCGGGCAGGGACACCTTCCACTAGAGCAGGTTGCTCCAAGCCCCTGTGTCCAAGCTGGCCTTGAACACTGCCAGGGATGGGGCAGCCACAGCTTCTCTGGGCACCCTGTGACCTTCTCCTTGCCCAGGCTTTTGTACAACCCCAGCTCCATCTCCACGGAGGCTGGTCCTTCACCTCCTTGCACCAGGGATAGAAGCAGTCTGATGACCTCTAGAAATGATTCTATCAGCATCTTTGTCCAGTGCTACACTCCTGCTTGCAGGAGGATGGTCAGCACAGAAGCTGGCACCTATCCCAATTCCAGTGTCTGCAGGTTCATACTAGAATAAGCAATGAAGTTAAAGCCTGATCAGAAATCTCTTGCTAGGATCTTGGCTATCAAACCTGCCACAGTTTACTACTCCTTCCTAAATGTGCTCTGTGCCAGCGATTGCTCAGGGCTGGATTCGGTGACTCATCTGGGAAAGTCTAAAACTGCCATTACTTGCAAAATAATAAATGTGCCAACATGCCCACTCATCAGTGTGGTCCTGTGTGTGTACACAGCAAAACCCACCCCAAAACTCCCTCCTGGGGCTTCTCTTCAGGCTTCTCTTGGTAACTAGTGAAACTTCCAACTACATTGCACAAGAGTTGGATTTCCTCGAGCTCTGTTTGCTGAGGCGCTTGTTCCATAAGCTCCCAGAACAAATAAAGCAGAGTGCTGGTAACTGTTGTGAAGTCTCAGTTTTCATCTGGTGAGTACTGCACAGGCTTGCCCCAAGGTGCTGAGCATCCCCTGTGCTGCATTTCACTGGTGGAAACCACGTGGCCTCCTGGTGAAGAAAAAGAGAAATGCTTATTCACCATGAGCCCAGACACACGTAAGATCTGCAGTGACCACAGAGAGAGGAAACAATGCTCATTTCCTTAAAGAGCCTTATATCCAATAGCGTGAGGTGAGGGATGGTAATTCAGTCATTAGAGCACCTGACAAATTTAGGTTCAGTTCTGATCTGCTACCAGCTGCTGGGTGATGCAGGGCTTCTCCTTCTCATCTATAATATAAGAGACAAGAGTGTTTGCATCCTCCGTGGGGTTGTTGGGATGGTTCATATGTTGAAGTGAAGTCTGCGTGGTTAGAGCTGCACTGACTCTTGCAGTGCTGGATGAGAAGGGTGCATGGTTAAGGTTAACGGAGGTGTAGTAACAGAAGCACAAGGAAAATGGAGCTTCACGTTGTGCGCCTCTGGTTGAACCAACCAGAGACTTTGTTATCCACTATAAAGCAGTTTGTGTGGATTTGCCTCTTGGATCTCATCTCAGCTTTTTATCCTGCTACAGTGAGAGGTCCAGAACTGGAGCTTACTGTGATAGATACAGCAAAGTCCAAACTGGCTGGCAGTGGTTAACTCTCCTTCTAGTTTCTTCTCATCTGTGCAGGTTCAGGAGAGGAATTAGAATTGCTGGGAGTTGACCATGTGTCTGCCCAGGGCTTCAGGTAGGATTTAACTCTCAGGAGTTTGGAGCACTTTAGAAAGCAGTGTTGGAGTTTCTAAAATGACCGAAGTGCTGTTGATCCTGCTTTGGAAGAGATTGAAATGAACTTGAAAGTAAACCCAACCCTGCTGTCAGGCAGGGTGCAGGGAAGCTGCATTGTAAGTATTGTAGGTGGAAAGTCCTGTCATCAGCAATATGATTTTATCCATGGAAGAGCCATCGCACAGTGCACCCCCCTGGTAGCCAACTGGTGGGACATTGCTCTGGGGAGGGAGACCTGGGTGTCCCAGGGCTTAACAGGCCACCAGGTCCTGCTGTTCTTGTTCCACCTCTGCCCCTCAGGTCTAAGCACTGGTTTTCTCTCTGCTCAGGCGGATACTACTCATCCACTGACCAAGCACAGGAAAATAGCCTCTTCCTTCCGTGATTCATCTTTATTTGATATTTTCACACTGTCATGCAATTTACTGAAACAGGTAAGGAAACCGTCATTTGGCATCTCTTTTGGGGCTGCATGTGGGGCAACAGGGTTTGGGCTGATGTTCCCTCTGATGGAACTCCCTTGGAACCAGCGCTGCTCTTCTCAAAGTGATGTTCTGGGCTTGTTCTTCATTTCAGTCTCCCCTCTGGCAGGTTAAAGCCATTCCCCTTGGCCTGTCCCTACAGGCCCTTGTCCAAAGCCCCTCTCCAGGTTTCTTGGAGCCCCTTTAGGCACTGGAGCTGCTCTAAGGTCTCCCCTTCAGGAGCCTTCTCTTCTCCAGGCTGCCCCAGCCCAGCTCTCTCAGCCTGGCTCCAGAGCAGAGCTGCTCCAGCCCTCGCAGCAGCTCCGGGGCCTCCTCTGGACTTGTTCCAGCAGCTCCACATCCCTCTTGTGTTGTTGCCCCAGAGCTGGATCAGGGCTGCAGTTTTGGGGCTTATTTTGCTGTTATTAGTTTGGGGGTTTTTGGTTTGGTTTAAGCACAGAGTGATAATACAAAGGATAGACAGGCTGGCCTGTCCCTGGAGTCCAGACCCAAATGCTGCATTTCAGCTGCAGTGAAATGACCTGGCATTTCATGTCCATCGAGTTCTTTGTGTTACTTGGGAGTATCCCTGTGTTCCCTGCCCATGGCAGAGTGCGTAACCAGAGCAGGGCTCGTGCAGATCATCTGTGCAGCAGAAGTGAAGGCGCTCATTTCCATAGGAGGGGTAGGTGGAGCAACAGGATTCCCTGCTGTGAATTGCTCCTCAGGCAGGAAATGTATTCTTGTGTTTAACCTTAATAAGAACTTCCTTATCTCCGGAATCTCGTGGTATGATTGCATGCTGGCAAGCCTGGCTAGTTTTCCTCCTGTGCAGTACAAGCTGAGTGAAAAAGAAAGTGCTGTTTATCCATCTCCTGTGAAGACGAAGCATGTTAATACGCATGCTGTCTGTGAAAGTATGTGATCACTGGGTTTGGTGCTTGTGGCGTATGACACTTAGGATTGTCACGTTCTGTTTCCAGTTAAATTACTGCCTCAGACTCAGCTGTCACCTTGATTTCTTTTTCCCTTTTGTAATCCCATGTCTTTTATAGGCTTCTGGGAAGAACCTGAACCTGAACGATGAGAGCCAGCACGGGCTGCTCATGCAGCTGCTTAAGCTCACACACAACTGCCTGAACTTTGATTTCATTGGCACATCAACAGACGAGTCCTCAGATGATCTTTGCACTGTGCAGATCCCAACCAGTTGGAGATCAGGTAATCTGGCTACGATCTACGCCACAGCAGCTGAGAGCAGGGCTGGCCTGCTCCATGCCTTATTGTACTGCAGTAAACGGCATGCAGGATGTCGGATGTAAAATCCAGCCTTTCCTTAGTGCCATTACAAACGCAATCCAGCTGGGGTTGGCTCTCTTGAACTGTAAAAACACCCTCTGCCCTTCCAGTCTTCCACCTGCCAATTCAGGAAACAGCAAATGGTTGGTCTGCTTTAGAAATGGCAATACCAAGTGACTGGGCACCTGCTCTCAGCATCCTCGCTGTTCTCACCAGTCACTTTGCAGGCAGTTTCACAGATTGTGTGCTTAAAATATCTCCCTGTAATTTTGTCTTAGCAGCGAGTACCAGGAGGCTTACTTTATTTCTAGGAAAGGCAATTGGGTAAAAATGTCAAATCCCTTGGGAATGTTCTCCTAGAGTGGTACTTCACATGACAGTACACATGCCATGGTTGGAAAGCTGAGCTTTACACCTGTGGAGTGTGTAAATGGAGGTGTTCTCAGCATAATGCTCTGTTCTCTTTCAGCATTCTTGGATTCTTCGACCCTTCAGTTGTTTTTTGATCTTTATCATTCCATCCCTCCTTCGTTTTCTCCTCTGGTAAGTTCAGTGTTTGTTTCCCTTACAGACTCCACTACCAGACAGCGTGTGTAGGATTCATCTGGGAGACTACTGTTGATTAAAATGCCTTCGGCTGGCTTCAGACAGCTGCCTCCGCACTGATGACACTGCCTTGTGCTGCAGTGACAACAGATCCAGTGCTGCTGCTTGGATCTTGATGCATCTGCAGGTTTAGATTTGACCTAAGAGCAGCTTGTTTGCTTCCAACCCACTGCCTTGTCCTTCCATAGCTTAGAACCTGCCTGCTCACTCTTCCAGGCAGCCCTTTTTGAGGGATGCTATTTCCACTGCACTGCTGAGTCGATCCTAAAACCATACTGCGAGTAGGTAGGGAGCACAACTGAGGAATGTCATTTCTGCTTCCACACTTTCAAACTAGGCCATGTCCCAGCTGGATGAAGTGGCCAATAGAACAACTGAACTCAAAGTTGGATTAGTTCTTCTTGGGAAAAAAAAGGTCTTGCCTGCCAGACATTGCTCTGTCTGATAAATACTTCTCATAACTGATGCCACAATGAAGAGATGCCCTTTGGCAAGGGAGGGAAGAGGCCTCCGGAGGTACTTTTTCCTCTGAGACTCTCAGCACTGCTCATGGTGTTGGAGGGTTACTCACTAATTCTGAATTTAGAGCCTCAAATATTCCTGAGAGATTGTAACAGTGTGAGATTTCCTTGTATTTTTGTTACTGAATAAAAATCTGAAGCAATTTCACCTTTAATTGTGCTGCCTCTGTGATCAGTGAGTGCAGGAGCCAGCAAGAGGAAGGTTGAGCAACTGAACAGTCAGAGCTGGTCAGAGGGAATGGGGTTTTGCCCCTGGTTAAGGCTTGCAGGGTGCTAGTCCTAGCTGACTGCTGCTGCTCTTTCAAGTCCTATTCACTACCCTGTTACTACTGCAGCTGCACCCTGGGAATTCGCTCTGGATTTAAATTCCAGAGGGTGGGTTGAGAACAACTTGGTTTATTTTTATTCCTGCCTTTCATTCTGTCTCCAGCTATACTTCTCCAAGTGTGAGTTAGGTTCAGCAGCTTTCCCTGCCAATCCGGGGGTATTTTCAGTCTGATGCAATCTGTATTCTCCATCTGAAGAAATCCCAGCATTTTTGGGAGCAGAGTTTGGAACACACCTCTGATATACCCAGATGACACGGCATTGCAAAGAGAAGGAGCTGTTACATAGCGTGCAGAGCAGCAGACTGAAATGATTCCTTATGTCATGAAAAGGAAACGTGCTGTTCGCTTTATTGCTCTGATCCCTCCCTTTCTATTCTCTGCCCCTTCCAGGTTTTGTCCTGCCTGGTGCAGATAGCCTCTGTGCGCAGATCCCTCTTCAACAATGCAGAGAGAGCAAAGTTCTTATCTCATCTCGTGGATGGAGTGAAGCGAATACTGGAAAACCCCCAGGTGAGCATTCGGATGCAGGCAGTGGAATCAGGTCTCTGTTTACTCAGCATCATGGGGGTTTTTCACCAAAAATACTTTCTTATGTGTGTGTCCCACTTGTAGCACTGGGCCAAAGGGTGCAACATAGAATCCCAGACTGCTTTGGGTTGGAAGGGACCTTAGAGCTCATCTAATCCAACACCTTCCACTAGAGCAGGTTGCTCCAAGCCCCTGTGTCCAACCTGGCCTTGAACACTGCCAGGGATGGGGCAGCCACAGCTTCTCTGGGCACCCTGTGCCAGCACCTCAGCACCCTCATCTTGCTGTTCTCTTCCTTTTCCTACCGTTTCACCATCACTCTGCACCTCCTGTAGCTGACTACCAAGCACCGGGGAGTGTTTCTCAGTTGTTCTCCTCTTGTTCTCCTCTCAGAGTTTGTCAGACCCAAACAACTACCATGAGTTCTGCCGGTTGCTGGCCCGGTTGAAAAGCAACTACCAGCTGGGAGAGCTGGTGAAGGTGGAGAACTACCCCGAGGTCATTCGACTCATTGCCAACTTCACCGTGACCAGCCTGCAGGTACAGAGCGGTTCTACTCACCCTCGAGGGGTGTTCGTGCCCCTTGTCTTCTCTTCAAACAAAATCACAACCCTCTTGCCTGTTCTTTGCCCTGTAATTTGCTGGCTGTTATTTTACCACAAAGCCCCACAGGCTCTGGCAGAACCCTGTGGTGGAGCATTGATGATTCTCTGAATCCCTCCTGAATGGAGCAGGCTGTGAGGGAAGGCAGAGTTGCTGTGCCTCCAGAGCCTTCCCATGTCCTAGCAGGGGGAAAAGAACCCAGCTTGTTAAATAAGGCTTATTTTTAGAGTTATGTATCAATCACTATTAAAAGGCAGTTGAAGGGGTTGCTTGTAATATGAATATCATGCCATATTCCCACTGTGTTTTCCACTGGTGGATGCAGCTTGTAACTGCACCCCTGCACAGAATACGGTCAAGAAAACTGTATAGCCTGCATAATGCCTTTGTCTCTTAAATCTTAACATTTATCTGGAAAAGAGCTTTAAGCTGTATATTCAACTGGGGGAGCTGTTTGCAGCATGCTACAGCATGAGCTCAGCAGCAGTTTGGGGCCAAAGGCTTTGGCTCAGCTGCACAGCCCAGGAACTAAGGATTGTCTGTCTGTGTTCACTGGATGCTGGTAATGCCTGTTGCATGCAGGTGTGAAATTCATTGCTCACATTGACACCCACGTCATTAAAGCTTCTAGATATTGCCTTATCTATGCTGTGTGAATCCAAATAATCTGGGTGAAAGAACCAAGATCATAACTTGGTTTCCTTGGCCCCTCTCCCCCCTGCCTTCGTCGCCCTGTCCCCCCTGCCTTCGTCGCCCTGTCCCCCCTGCCTTCGTCGCCCTGTCCCCCCTGCCTTCGTCGCCCTGTCCCCCCTGCCTTCGTCGCCCTGTCCCCCCTGCCTTCGTCGCCCTGTCCCCCCTGCCTTCGTCGCCCTGTCCCCCCTGCCTTCGTCGCCCTGTCCCCCCTGCCTTCGTCGCCCTGTCCCCCCTGCCTTCGTCGCCCTGTCCCCCCTGCCTTCGTCGCCCTGTCCCCCCGCCTTCGTCGCCCTGTCCCCCCCGCCTTCGTTGCCCTGTCCCCCCTGCCTTCGTCGCCCTGTCCCCCCTGCCTTCGTCGCCCTGTCCCCCCTGCCTTCGTCGCCCTGTCCCCCCTGCCTTCGTCGCCCTGTCCCCCCTGCCTTCGTCGCCCTGTCCCCCCTGCCTTCGTCGCCCTGTCCCCCCTGCCTTCGTTGCCCTGTCCCCCCTGCCTTCGTTGCCCTGTCCCCCCTGCCTTCGTCGCCCTGTCCCCCCTGCCTTCGTCGCCCTGTCCCCCCTGCCTTCGTCGCCCTGTCCCCCCTGCCTTCGTCGCCCTGTCCCCCTGCCTTCGTCGCCCTGTCCCCCCTGCCTTCCTCGCCCTGTCCCCCCTGCCTTCCTCGCCCTCTCCCCCCTGCCTTCCTCGCCCTCTCCCCCCTGCCTTTCTCACCCTCTCCCCCCTGCTTTCCTCGCCCTCTCTCTTTCTCCTGCAGCACTGGGAGTTTGCCCCGAACAGCGTTCACTATCTGCTGAGCCTGTGGCAGCGCCTGGCTGCGTCAGTGCCCTACGTTAAAGCCACAGAGCCTCACATGCTGGAAACATACACCCCAGAAGTCACAAAAGCTTACATCACATCCCGGCTGGAGTCTGTGCACATCATCCTGAGGTACGCAGAGCAGAGGGGTGGCAGCAGTCTGCCTGCCAGCACCAGGCTAACACAGCAGGCTCCAGTGTGTTTCCATTCCGAATTCTTGTTTAGAAATGGGCATGACTGCAGGAAGTTCTGTGAGTCACCGCTGGTTCCTAAGGCTGGTTCCCCTAAACTGCATATTCTGCCTCTTATGAAAAAGAAGTGCTTGGTTTAAGCTGGGGTTTTTGAGACCTTGCTCAGTCTCAGATGGCTGAGATTGATCTGAGTGGTCTCTGGTTATGTGTAGAACTCATCTTACCTGTTATCAAACATCTGCAGCATACCATTTACACTGCCATCATAGCAGAGAGGAATATGTACACAAAGTGTGAGTCAGTTGTTAGATCTCTGCTGTAGCATGGCAAAATTATACCTAAAAGTGTCGTCTTTTTTTTTTTTCCCCTGTGAGTGTAAGTGCAGCCTACAGGACTCTTCAGTGCCTGAATTTGTGTGGGATGAATTCCACCTTGTGTGTGTTTGTGTTTGATGACACATGATCAAATAGAGTAAAATAATGCCTCTCCTCAGGAAGACTGACCAGCTTATCCCTTTTTAGATGTCTGGCAATGGAAGGGAGGAACAACAGGGTTAGCTGGTTCTGGAGTTTGCAATAAACTTATTGTTGAGGTTTGTGTACTTAGGGGAAACAGCAATAAAACATGGAGAAAGATGGGCAGCTTTGTTAGACAAAGACAACCAGAGAGAGACCTTGTTGTTGGCACTGCACATTCTGTTCAAAGACCTGGGTGAATGTTAAAGATGTAAGAAGAGCTTACTCATCCCAGGTCCTAATGGCCTTTCCACCTGAGCCACTGCTGTGCTGATTTATGGCCACAGTAACAGTCAGATGATTGGATCGGTTGATGCAGCTCTTCATCCTGGCAAACAGCAGAGGCAGAGACTTGAGTCATCGGAATTGTTGTAGGGCTGAGAAAGCATCTTCTACATGATAGAAATAAGCTTATGTGTTGGAAGAGACCTTAAAGCTCATCCAGCTCCAACCCCCTGCCACGGGCAGGGACACCTTCCACTAGAGCAGGTTGCTCCAAGCCCCTGTGTCCAACCTGGCCTTGAACACTGCCAGGGATGGGGCAACCACAGCTTCTCTGGGCACCCTGTGCCAGCGCCTCAGCACCCTCACAGGGAAGAGCTTCTGCCTCAGAGCTCATCTCAGTCTCCCCTCTGGCAGGTTAAAGCCATTCCCCTTGGCCTGTCCCTACAGGCCCTTGTCCAAAGCCCCTCTCCAGGTTTCCTGGAGCCCCTTTAGGCACTGGGGCTGCTCTAAGGTCTCCCCTTAAGGAGCCCTCTCCTTTCCAGGCTGCCCCAGCCCAGCTCTCTCAGCCTGGCTCCAGAGCAGAGCTGCTCCAGCCCTCGCAGCAGCTCCGGGGCCTCCTCTGGACTTGTTCCAGCAGCTCCATGTCCCTCTTGTTTTGGGGGCTAAGCGCCCACTGAAGCCAGGTCATGGGCAGCTTCTCCTCACCCAGCACCCCAAGTCCTCCTCTGTATGGGTTAGGCTACCTCTACAGTTGAAGTCCTTTTCTAATCTGCTTTCTTGCTGCTTAGGGATGGTTTGGAGGATCCACTGGATGACACTGGCCTTGTACAACAGCAGCTAGATCAACTGTCCACCATTGGCCGGTGTGAGTACGAGAAGACCTGTGCTCTGCTCGTGCAGCTCTTTGACCAGTCAGCCCAGTCCTACCAGGAGCTGCTGCAGAGTGCCACCGCCAGCCCCATGGACGTTGCTGTACAAGAAGGTGAGCGTGTTTGAGAAATGTGGCCTGTGAGCTTGCAGTAGGTTGCCTGTTGTCCCGAGTACCATGGCAGAAGCCTGCACTCACAGTGAAAGCCCTGCACCCAAAGATGGGAGGCAGATCTCACAAACAGGGTGGTGCTCCTAAGGTGTAGAGTATTTTTGGCTGTAGACAGACACAACATTGCTGCTGAAGATATTGCTGTCCTACAAGTGACTCCATTCCTTTTTTGGGGGGAAAGGTAGCATATGTCCTTCCCCAGGCTTTCAGAGACTAGTTCTGAGGGTGTTCCCCCATTCAGAGGTGGTCAGCACTGCCTGGCCCCATCCCTCTTTTGTCAGAGGCAGGATGTGGACTGCTCATTTGAACCTCCCCATTGAGTGTGAGACACAAACCTCCAACTGGTTGTTGGTAATGAGTAACTGGGAGTGGGGTTTTCAGCTGGTGCCAGTGTCTGAAGGATGAAGGAGACTGTCCACAGCGTTGGGTGCATTCAGCACCCAGGTTTTGTACTTGCCTGGCTGGTTGGTTTGGGAATTGCTTAATACTGGTCGTAAAGAAACAGTTCCCTTGGAGGTTCAGGTCTAGCTGTGTTATGCCCCTTCTCTAATGACATAGCTGGCTTCCTCTTCCCAGGAGGAGTTAAGCACATCAGCACAGGTGTGGAAACTGTTCCTCTGAAGCAGTATTGTCTGATCTAACACAGCGCTTTATTTCCTTTTGTGTGTGGGCAAAGCTCCACATGATGTTGTCTTCTCCACCAGCCACACATCCTTGAAAGAATAAACGCTGCCTGCTGGTATCTGCACATGTTGAAACACACTGAACAGTTTTACGAGTGGCTTTCTGCAGTGGAATAGCTTGAAGTAATGAAGTCTTCCAGGCAGACCTCGTGTTCTTGTTTCCTTTCTAGCAAAGCCGTGCCTGCAAGTGGAAAACGGAGTAATTTGGGTATAGATGGGCACGAAAGCAGAAAGATCCTCTCTCTGAATCCTGTCTTTGCCTGGACAAAATGCACATGTCCTCCGTGTGATGCGCTGGTTGTGATGTGTCTGTTGGTTGCAGGGCGCCTGACGTGGCTCGTCTATATCATTGGAGCAGTGATCGGTGGCAGGGTCTCCTTCGCCAGCACAGATGAGCAAGATGCGATGGATGGCGAGTTGGTCTGTCGGTAGGGATGCTCTTTCCTAGCTGCACCACCACTGAAATCCACAAAAGAATTGCTCTCCTGAAGCTGCTACCATGTTCTTCCCCTCTTGTCACTGAGCAAGTGTGGAATTGGCCATCCTGAAGGAAGAGACTGGGGCGCTAGCTGGAGCCACTCAGCAGCCTTCTGCTGTGGCTGGGCTAAACTGGGAGATGTGGGTCATAAGAAAGAGAATGAGAGGGGAAGAGCATGTGAGAGGGGGATTACACCAGGCTTAACTGCATGCATTGAAGTAGAGCTAAATGCATGATGGTTATTTGCTGGGGTGGGGGGAAAAGTCTTTTTCCTAGTTAATGATCCAAAGTGGGATTTGTCCATAAATACTGTGAATATTGTAGTTCTCCTATAGCTTTAACACATCATCTAACCCATGCTGGATCTTTGGGATTGTAAATCCTCTCCAGTGCAAGCTTTATTTGGTGGCTGTGAGAACACGTAGAACGACCTTGAGTCACACTGACTGCCTTCTGCTCCAGAGCCAAATTGCTCCTCTTGGAAGCTAGGGTAGGAAAAGGATGTAACTGGGAATGTATGGAAGCTGGCCTGTTGGTGAGCCAATGGATAACGTCAAGCCCTGGCTTCCCATGTAGCTGATGAGTTACTGAAGGGGAAATGGTGAGATCCTGCATATATTTCAGCTTCTTTAGAGCCAGCGTATACGAGAGGTGTTCAGAGAAGTCTGTTTATGTTTTATCGTTTCCCACTTTGTGCTTTGTGGCACTTGCCGAAAAGAATCTTGTTGCTTTTGCTCCCCTGCTCTGCTGAGTATGTTACCTAAAATCCTTTCACCCTTTCCTTGCCAGCAAGGCCTGCTCACTGTGCACAGGTCACAGCAGTGCTTCTGCTGAACGTTGTCATTTAGAGTCTGGCTCTTGTGAGGGGAGCGCTTTTCTCGGGTGGCTTTGAGAGCATGATGGCCCAGTCATGGGTCAGTGCTCCAAAGCACCTGAAACTCACTTCTGTGGCAAATTAAACCCAAGGCCTTGCATCCCTGTTAAAAGGGATATGGAATCCTTACGATGGCCTTGCCCTGAAGAGGAATGTGCCCTAGGGAGAGGTTTTTTCCCAGTTTTATCAGTTCTTGGCCCACAATGCCCACAGCAGGTAACAGATACTGTTGCACACAGCCTGGAAACAGCAGAAATCCCTCCTTTCTCCCTGTGTCCATCTGCAAGGTGTGCTTTTCCCCTCTCTGCAGGGTGCTGCAGCTGATGAACCTGACGGACTCTCGCCTGGCGCAGGCAGGGAATGAGAAGCTGGAGCTTGCCATGCTGAGCTTCTTCGAGCAGTTCCGCAAGATCTACATTGGAGATCAGGTGCAGAAGTCTTCCAAGGTAATCAGTCCTCTTGGCTGCACCTCTGTGGTGATGCAAAGTCCAGTAATAGCTGCCCTTTTAAAATGAGAGCAAGCGGCATTATTTATTTTCTCCTCTTTCTAGCTGCAAACACTCCAGACCTGTGCTGGCTGGTTTAGATGCATGTCCAGTGTTAACTTTGCAAACTCTGAGCTGGTTTTGAACTACCCTGCTCTGTATGTGTCAGGAAGGAGCCAGTGACTGTGACAGTAACCTGGAACTTGAGACCTGGATTCACTTTTGTGACTTGCTGGGTTTCTGCTGTGACTCCAAATGATACCTGTGAAAGCGTGTGGGTTGCACCACCTCACACACCCATGAGGAACCTTAGCTTAGCGTCTTTGCCTTGCTTCCTCAACTCCAAAGTGTAGATAGATATCCATTCTCTTCATCATAAGGCAATTGTAGATGTACTGGACTTTGCCTTGGTGTCTCTTTAGAGATGCAAAATACCCTTTTTAAATAAAGAACATGTAAAGAATAGGAGCATCATCACCGCAGAATCAGGTTCTCTTCCTTCCCAGTAACATATGGCTTTCCTTCCCCACCCCAGAGACTTTGGAGCAGTGATGTGATAAAGGGCTTAGAGTTCCAGACAAATACACTACGATACTGCATGTAGCTGCAGATGGAGGAGCACAGTTATATCCCCTTTCCTTAGGAAAAGTAAGTGCTCCAGCATCTATGTACAGTACCTGAACCTGCTATGACTAGTGATATGAAGAGGTAGCAGTGATGAGGGCGAGTATTGGTCTGGATTAGATCAGACAACACACAGAGAAGCTTGTGATCTGGGAAGGCCCAGATGTGCACCCCCCCCAGGCATGTGTGCTGCAAAGGGAGGACAAGAGAAGAACAACCTTTGATCAGAACTTGTTTTCTTGACAGCTTTTAATTGGTGTTGTTTCCCCCCTCCAGCTCTACCGCCGCCTCTCAGAGGTCCTGGGGCTGAATGATGAGACCATGGTCCTGAGCGTCTTCATAGGAAAAATGTAAGTGCTCCTGCTTGCAGGCATCAGAGATTCCAGGGTTTGTTTGAAGGTATAACCAGGAAAACTGGCGAATGAGGGAGTGTTGTTCAGTCTAAACCTAGTAACACCTGGTTACTGGAGAGAATGCGGGCTTTTGTCAGGGCCTGAGTCCCGCGCAATGTCCAGGATTGATTTAACCACCGTGGAGACACCACAATAAGCTGTGCACCAGGAGAATGGATTCTCTTTCCAGTGTCTGCTCAGTAAAACCAGTCAGAGAGGGGACAGCCTCAAGCACTCAGGCCCTATCACTTGACTACTGGCAATCACCAGCCACGAAAGTTCTGGGGAGGGGACTGCTCCTTCAAACTGCTCTTCAGTCCCAGAGTAGTGCAGGTCCTTTCCTTAAAACTCCTCCACTCTGCTAGGCGCTTATTTGGCCTGTTCTTGGCAGCTCTCTAGACCAAACCTGTCCACTGGCTTTTTGTCATGTCTTCAGCAGCCTCCATTAGTGTTTTTGAACCAATTCAGTAGCTCCAGTGCTGACACCCAGTGCCATGTGCCTGGTGAGGTGCAGCCACTAGCTCCCCTCAACTTCTGTAGCATCACCCCGATCTTTACGTGCATGGGGGTGATGCGTTGTCCCCAAGGGGTGAAATGGCTCTCCTGGAAGAAGCAAGGGCTACTAGAATTCTGCAGCTGACAGTGGATGGTGCAGGTGCAGAATTGCATACGTCTGCATGTAGTCACTGCCGCAGAATTCTCTTACCCTTGCTGCAGAAACCAGCCCTGGAGTGCCACAGAATTCCAAGGGCCTGGGTATGGGCCAGTGTAGCTTGGGACCCAAGTAGTGAAGATTATCTGAAGGATAATTTTCTAGTCAACCAAATGTAAGTACAGTAATTTTATACCAATATTTTGTGGCTTGTGATGTCTGTGGTCTCGGTGGAGGGTGGAGCTGATGATGTTGGGTGACTCTTAAACTGAAGAATCCGCCGCACAGCAAAGGGGAAGCCAAGCAAACCCCTCTGATCATCCCTGTTGTCCTCTTCCCTAGCATCACCAACTTGAAGTACTGGGGTCGGTGCGAGCCTATCACCTCCAAGACGCTGCAGCTGCTCAATGACCTCTCCATTGGATATCCTTTTAGAAGAGCTGTTGGGTGTGCAGAGCACTTGAACCTCAGGATGGGGGAAGAGTGGCCCAGATGTTCGGCTGGAGCAGGAGCACTCTGCGTGGAACAGATTCCTGAACCACCTCATCTGCTGGGTAGTGAGAAGAGCAGAGTGAGAGTGCGAGTACTTGGTCAGCGTCTTGCCTAGACTCACAGAACCCCGGAATGGTTTGTGTTGGAGGGACCTTAAAGCTCCCCCAGCTCCAACCCCTGCCCTGTGCAGGGACACCTTCCACTAGAGCAGATTGCTCCAAGCCCCTGTGTCCAACCTGGCCTTGAACACTGCCAGGGATGGGGCAGCCACAGCTTCTCTGGGAAAAGTCTGTGCCAGCGCCTCAGCACCCTCACAGGGAAGAACTTGTGCCTCATGTCTAATGTAAAGCTAGCTGTGGAATTGCAGTGGATGGCTATAATGTAGGGTTTTATTTTTGCACCTTAATTTTTTTGTAGCTTTCCATCCACACTTTATTTGTTACCCTCTGTCTTGTGGTCTTCTACTTGTTCTTCCTGACAGAGTAAATAAAAATGGTCACTGCAGATCTCTGCAGTAGAGATTTGTGCAACTTGGTTGCTCTTGAAACAAGTGGAATTGAGGCTAAAACATATTCAGTAATACAGACATAAGTCCCCTTCCAGTTTTGCCCTGGAAGTGCTTTGCAAGCATTGTAAGAAGTTTTCTGCTGACTCTGCTGCTTCCTTAACACCCCCTTTACATACAGCAGTGTTAGAAAGCTGGTGAAGCTGAGCGCCGTACAGTTCATGCTGAACAATCACACGGTGAGTCCTTCCACCTCCTGCTGCTTGTCTCACAGCAGCCTCCTCCATCTGCCTTTTGCAGCTGAGATAATCCCCTCAGCTTAACATCTGGGCTCACTTCTGAAGTTTCCCTGACTCCCAGATGCTTCCACCCTACGAGATGCCATGCATGACCTAGGAAATGTGCTGTGTTCCGTTTGGAGGGGCTGTAACTGTGTGGTACCTTTCATCCCCAAGGGGTTTATGGGGGGATCTCTACTCTCCACTGAAAGAGCCATCTCCAGAGAGAAACGCAGGAGACAGCTGGTACTGCTGCACATGCAGCCGGGCAGGGAGCACTTCATGTGACTTAAAGCAGAATATGACAGCATTTCACTGCTCCTGCTCTCATTCTGAAAGTGCTGATTTGGAAGAAGTGCCATGGCTTGCAGCGCTTAGGATAGCAGCCTTGGGCCTTGGTCACTGCCCGTGTGCTGGTACTGCCAGTGTGGTGGTGCTCATCGTGCACATCTGGGCTGCTGATTGAAATCAGGAATGTCAGACTGAGCAACTAAAGCCAGCAGCAAAGTGTCTCATTTCTAACTCACCTCTGGGCGCATGTGGTCATCTCATATGACTCCCAGCACCACAGCCAGAAGGTCTGCATTGACCAGTTGCACGAGGCACTGTGTTCCTTGAGCCAGGAGATGTTTTGCAGGCAGTCCCATGCCCTGTGTTTAGTCCAGATGCTGCATTCAGACTGCCCATCATCTGGGGCTACTCTTTCCATGGTGAACATGGGAGAGTAACTGGGTTTTCAGCAATTTAATGCTTGAAGAGTCTTGTGGATAAGGGGAGCAGATTGCTTCTCTGCTCTGGAGGCAGAGCAAGACTTCCTTGTTCGTCTGGTCTTGGGGAATTCCAAGATGAAAGATGACAGATAGCACTGCTAGCTTTGCGATGGGTAGGACACGGTGCCTGTTGCCCTCTGGTGGTATGTTCTCCGAGGTGGCTGGCAGATGTGGTTAGCAAGCTACCCATGTTCCTCCCTGCTTCTCATCCTTGCACCAGCTGGGAATCAGCCAGGGGAATGCGGGCTCCTCAGCCTTGGATCCAGGAGCCTGTTCGAGGTGGTGGTTCCCCTTTAACCCATCTCTTCTCTTCCCTTTGCAGAGTGAGCACTTTTCCTTCCTGGGCATTAACAATCAGTCCAACCTGACTGACATGAGGTGTCGGACTACGTTCTACACTGCACTTGGGCGTCTTCTCATGGTGGATTTAGGTACTGGGGTCTCTTCCTCGGAACCAGAGTAAAAGTGTGTGGTTTGGATGCCAGGCTCTTCTGTGAGCTCCTTCAGGAAAGGATGCTGGGAATGAGAAAAGCCAAATGGGATAAGAAAAAGCAGGGGAGAGAAGCTCAAGAGTGGGTTTGATGCCATGTCACTGAGTACAAGTAGTCCACAGGTACATGGCACCAAGGCTGGGGCTGAATTTTCCCTTCATAATATTGCCAATGTTTTCCTCATTTGGCAGTTCGTTCTAAGCCTTATCTATAACCTGGATATTGATATCAATAGATCTGTGTCTGTGTGTGTCTGCCTCGAGCTCTGCGGGTCCAGCATAGGCAGGAGTGAGGGTCAAGGATGTGCAATCTGTTTCCTCCTTTCTTATCTCCCCCTTTCCTGATTTCCTTTTCTTTTTCTTTCAGGGGAAGATGAAGATCAGTATGAGCAGTTCATGCTTCCCCTCACAGCTGCCTTTGAGACCGTGGCACAGATGTTCAGTACAAATACTTTCAATGAACAAGAGGCAAAAGTAAGTTGGGCAGGACCTTCCCTGTTATCCATGCTCTCCCTGCTGTTTCCCTCAGGGGCTTTGACATTTGCAGTTCAGGCAGACATGAGAGAACAAGTAACTCCTGCAGAGTGAGAGCCATTCTCCCTTCTGAATGAGACAAGGAGATGCTGCAGGGATGGGGGCTTTCCTGTCAGCATATGGGGAAGCAGTGGTGCACCGTGTACCCTTTGGGGTGCAGGTGGAGTTCATAGTTGAAGCACCAACTTTCTGTTTGGAATGAAAAACCCCGGTACTGTCACTGCACTGGCTCAAATTAAAGAGGCACTGAAGAGGAAGAACTGCCTAACCTGGAATTGGCATCCAGCACAGAAAGGCTGTGTTCCTGCTGGGATGGGAGGACTGGGCTGGTGGAGCCAGGGAGGCAGAGATCCATACGTGTGTTAAGTTTTAACATCTCTTTTCTTCTGCAATGCAGAGAACTTTGGTTGGCTTGGTGAGAGACTTGAGGGGAATAGCCTTTGCCTTCAATGCCAAGACCAGCTTCATGATGCTGTTTGAGTGGATGTATCCTTCTACTGCCCTAAAACTTGAGTCGTCATGTCCCTCAGAGGGGGGAGAACTCTGGCTGACTGCATCCAAATGTCCTCTTTTCCCTGCTAAACCCTGACTGGGGTTTCTCTTCACTTGCATAGTACTCAGTATCCTGTCTCTAAGCCCTAAAATAGGTCTGTCTGTAACCAAGTCAACCTAGAAGTCTGCTCAAAGCTGAACTGTTGGGGTTTTTCCAAGTGGACCTAAAGAGATTTGACCTGCAAAGCACAAAGGCTTTGAATGGGATGCGTGCTTCCTGGCAGCAACAAAAGCTTCTCCTCTTGCTCACCAAAGCCAACAGCAGTTGGTGTCCTTGTCCTTTTGGTGAGAGCATAGCTGCTCAAAGAGCACGCTGGCTGGGAAAGGTCAGCTGTCTGCACTGACAGATCTTTGTTTCTGGCTTCCCTTTCATTCAAGACCTGTTTGGTTCTGGCTTGTCCTAGTATAGGAAGTGTGTTTGCCACTTTTTCAACACACTGAAGACGTTCTGTTTTTAATTATGCTCATTTTTCGTGTGATAAAGCAGACCCCAGCAAGCAGCATCTCTGTTTAACCCTGTCATATAAGCTGCTTCACAAGGCATGGGGGCAGTACAGAAAAATAAGCCTTTTGGTAGAAATTGTGACCTTTTCTCCTTCAGGCAAAGCCACAACATTCCTTAGCTTTCACCCTGCAGTTACCCATCCTACATGCCAATCCTGCAGCGGGCCATTGAGCTCTGGTACCATGACCCTGCGTGCACTACACCTGTCCTCAAACTGATGGCTGAGCTGGTACATAATAGGTATGAACCTGCTGCATCTGAAAACTGGCAGGGACTTGTGCCTGTGCTGCTTCAGCCCTTGGGGGTGTCGGTGCCCAGTCGTGTTTTCTGTACTTGGGTTATTTATGCTCTCAAGGCTGCCAAGGGGACGGGGGGAAACTGGCTCCGTGTCAGCAGAGAAGAAAATCGAACGCTTCAGATGCCGTGACTCAGACCAAGAGACACGATCAATAGCACTGGATTTCTTCAGTGTCTGCTTCCAAGGGCAGCAGTACAAGCTGAGGCAGGCAGCTCACGTTCAGTTTTAAAGCCAGTGTTTCAAATGAGCCTTGTGCTCTCTGGCAGCCAGATGAGCACTTTTGCTTTAGAGCATCAGCTCTTGTTGCCAGCAGAGAGGTACCTCTGATGCCGTTCACATCGCTCAGAGGCTGTCTAAGCTGGCAGCAGGAGGTTGCCAAGATGTTGCTCTGGCCTACAGCCAGCAGCACACAGCCTGAGAGGAAGGGGCTGTTGTTACAGCCGGGAGGAAGGGACACAAGGTTCAGGCACAATCATTTGAGAGTCCATCCTGGGAGACTGTTTGCCCCAAGCCAGTGGTGTCTTTGCAGCAGGACAATCCTATGGGAATCCATCCATGGTTTGTCTCAGAGGTGAACTGGACAACGTGCTGAACTTCAGTTGTAAGATCTAGTCACTGCAGCGGATAAAATGCCAGGCTCTGAATTCTTGGTTGTGTTATGAATAGGAGCTAGTCAGCGTGCCCTACAATGCTGCTTCCAAGATGTTGGCTATGTTTGTGTATAGCAGCCAAGTGACTATTGCCAAGCCAGGATTCCAGCCTCCAGCTCGGAATATTCCCAATGTCTCTGAAATACAGGCCTTTTCTTCTGTGACAGCAGAGCTGCTCTGTCCCTCAGTGCCTGTGTCCTGTCTGGCTTTGGTAATGAGCAGCAAGATTCTCTCCCAGATCAGGGCATTTTCATATAATCATGGAATCCTGAAATGGTCTGGGTGGGAAGGGACCTTAAAGCTCCTCCAGTTCCAACCCCCTGCCCTGGGCAGGGACACCTTCCACTAGAGCAGGTTGCTCCAAGCCCCTGTGTCCAACCTGGCCTTGAACACTGCCAGGGATGGGGCAGCCACAGCTTCTCTGGGCACCCTGTGCCAGCGCCTCAGCACCCTCACAGGGAAGAGTTTCTGCCTCAGAGCTCATCTCAGTCTCCCCTCTGGCAGGTTAAAGCCATTCCCCTTGGCCTGGCCCTCCAGGCCCTTGTCAAAAGTCCTTGTTGAACTCTGGGGAGCATCCCTGGGAGGAGGGTGCCCCAGCAGCATGTGAAGGTGCTGCAGTGTTAGCTTTGGGTTTACTCCCAGGTGTGTTTAAGCTCCAGTTTATTCCCTGGCTTTCCCTTAGATCGCAACGGCTGCAGTTTGATGTGTCCTCACCCAATGGCATCCTGCTCTTCCGAGAAACAAGTAAAATGATAACTACATATGGTGAGTGTGCAGGGGGATCTGGGCAGCCTTGCTCTGCCCTTGAGTGCTCTGCTTGCTCGGGGAGGGAGGGCTGGGGCCCTTGCCAGCTCAGCCAGCCTGGCCTGGGGAGCAGTGCCAGGCTGCTCGCTGAATGCATGCTTGGATACAGGGAGATGCTTCTGCTTGAGGTGCTGGGTAGGCAGGCGAGCAGCAGGGGCAGGGTGTTTGCCATGGAAAATGAGGAAGAAAATGCCAGCAAGGAGCAGGAGCCCAGCTGAGCCCCTTGTGAGTGTGCAAGGTGACATGGGCGAGCCTGTCCTTCTGCTCCTGTTTCCACAGCAAAGTGACATGCTGTCGCAGTCTGCCGGGGCTCCTAGTAGAGCCACGCTGAACTTGCAGCGGGTTCCTTAACCTTTGGCTGGGGGAGCGAGTCTTTGGCACTTCCTGCTGACTTCTCAGTCGTTCCTTATGGCTCTACTTTTTGTTTCTCCCGCTCCCTGGAGGAGAACGGGTTTGGATGTGGTTGCTGAAATACTGAGTCCGCTTCTGTGCTCATGCAGGAAATCGTATCCTAACGCTTGGGGAGGTCCCAAAGGATCAAGTCTATGCCTTGAAGCTCAAGGGGATTTCCATCTGCTTCTCTATGCTGAAGGCTGCACTGAGCGGGAGCTACGTCAACTTTGGGGTCTTCCGTCTGTACGGGGATGATGCACTGGACAATGCCTTGCAAACCTTTATCAAGCTTCTGCTTTCCATCCCTCACAGTGACCTCCTGGTAAGCTGAACCCATGATTAGCAGGGGAAGGCAGACTTGGAAGATTACACACCAGAGGAATACCTTAATCACAGAGAGGAGTGAACTCGTGCCGCAGCCTGGAAGCACAGCTCTAGGCAGAGGCCAGGAGGAACCTGCACCTCCTGGGTGCGCAGCACCAGGTCCTGTGTGAAGGCTGCAACACTCCCAGCAGCCAGGGCCCCCAGGCAGCCGTGCTGCTGCTCAGCTCTCCAGCTTGGTGCACTCCAAGGCTCAGCACAGCAATTAGCAGAATAATTCCTCCTCCATGTGTAAAACACTTCCTGTGAGTGAGGGATTGTGCTTCCCTGTGTTGCCCGTGGGCAGAGATCTGGATGCCTCAGCAATTAAAACATAACCTGCTTGCTGATGACATCCACCTACAGTCTTGCTCTGATCCACACCTCATATACAGAAACCCAGTTTGCCCCAGAGCTTGGAGGCCCCATCAGCACAGTTCTACTTGGCAAAACATTGAGGGGAGGGGGCAGCAGATACTCCTCCCAAGCCTTATCTTCCCTATTACCATAGCAGGATCTGAAAGGAGTTGTTGCCGTCTCTCAGGCTGCATTTGGCACGTTCTTGGTTTAATGTACCAGTGGCCAAACCATTGCCCTTGAGACGTGTACCTCTGAAGATGGGGCGCCCTGGTGTGGGGGCTGCTGAGGGGTCCGTGGCCCTGCTGCTGAGCACAGCACCTTGCATGTGGGTTCTGATGTGAGCTGGCACTCTGCTTGGACACGTGAGGAGCCAGGCCTATCTCTGCATCTCCAGCACTGGCATGTACTCACACTCCCCATTGAGGAACAGAGCAGTGGGAGAGGTGTTTCGGTAGAACAGCGTTGGGAACCTGCTGGACCATGGTTGAGCCTGTTTGAAAGGCTTTTAGTGGTGGAGAAGGGTGGAAAATATGTTGGCCCAGAAGTTCTGCTGTGAGAGAGGTTGGTTTGTTCTCTTTCCAGGAGATGCAGTAAGCAGTTCTCAGATGATTAATGGATGGGTTGGGTCTAGCAGAACACCTTAACTGGTGGTTACAAGCCAGCCATGAAGGCTTAAAAGTCTTTCTATCTCCCTTTCTCTGCAGGATTATCCCAAACTCAGCCAGTCATACTATTCCTTGCTGGAAGTTCTTACCCAGGACCACATGAACTTTATAGCCAGTCTGGAGCCTCATGTAATCATGTACATTCTCTCTTCCATTTCAGAAGGTCTCACTGCACTAGGTAACTACTTCTGCTCTCTGTGGTGCTCTTAGGGCTTTGATTTGGAGGTGGGGAAATATTTTGGATTGCTTTGAATGCATTTCATATATCTGCTAGCGTTTCAGGCTGACAGATAAGTCAAGTCATACCTTGTGAATGGGTGGAGGAGTTTCCCCTCTGTTAAAGCTGGAATATTACAGATAGTTAATATCATAGAATCACAGACTGGTTTGTGTTGGAAGGGACCCTAAAGCTCATCCAGTTCCAACCCCCTGCCGCAGGCAGGGACACCTTCCACTAGAAGAATATCAGTGAGGAATATATAGATATATCACAGGATGTAGCAGTGAGGAAGTTGCTGACCTGTTTAGGGTTAGGTTCTTGCTTGCAAAGTCCCTAGCAGGACCCAGATGAGTGGTGATGTTTCCCTGGGAGCCTGCCCAGTGCATCTGAGCAAGGGAAAATGCTGGCAGTGCCCCAACTCCTCCCTGTTTTCCTGTTCTTGCAGACACCATGGTTTGCACAGGCTGCTGCTCCTGTTTGGACCACATTGTCACCTATCTCTTCAAGCAACTCTCTCGCAGCACCAAGAAGAGGAGCACACCTCTGACCCAGGAGAGCGACCGCTTCCTGCACATCATGCAGCAGCACCCGGAGATGATTCAGCAGGTAAGGACCTGGGTGGTGTTGGGCCTTGTTGTGGCATGGCACAGGAAGCTCCTTGAGAAGCCCTGAGTTGTCTTAACACGATGTAATGTGGGGGCTGCATGACCCCTGCTCTAGACCCCTGGGCTTTTCTGGAGCAGAAAGGTGTTATTTTTGCTAGTATTGCATCTTTCCTATGTATTCATCTTCTGGTAGGTCTGATTCAGTGCCACGCTTCAGGGCTGTGCTTCCCCCTGGGCAAGGAACACCATTTTTTCATTTCAGATGTAAGAGGAAGTAGCCAAAAATGAGCTTTTGCCTGTTTTTTTAAGAGAAACACAGCTACAGAAAGTGCTGGTGGTTGATAGGAATGAAGCTGCGAAACATTCCTTCAACCAGAGGGCACATGCTCTTCCAGTGCTTTAACAAATCTGCACCAGGGTTTGTTTAAATCCCTGGAACAGCTCAGTGGTACCTGTGCACTCACAGCAGAGCAGGCACCAGGGGTCCCTGTGCTTGCCAAGGCTGGAACGGACCTTGAAGTTCATCTGGCTGGATTGGAGGAAGCTCCCCAGGGCACCAGAGCGTTTGCTTTCTGCATTTAAGCACTTCATTGCCTTGTTTAAGTGGAGACAATCTTCCCCTGGAATAAATAGCCTGCCACCTTTCAGCACCTCCTCCATGTGCTTTCAGTGAAGGTCTACGCCTTTTCATAGGGGTTCCAGGTCCTCATCCTGTCCCGCAGTGCTGAGAGCTCCAACGCTGGGAGCATGAAAGGCAAATCGTTGCTCCTGAGCTGCACAGTGCCGTGGTGAGGGAAGCTGGGGTGGAAGGGCTGGATTAAAACCTCACTTTCCTTCTTCCAGATGCTGTCAACAGTGCTGAACATCATCATCTTTGAGGACTGCAGGAACCAGTGGTCAATGTCGCGGCCCCTGCTTGGCTTGATACTGCTCAATGAGAAGGTAAAACATCCCACCAGGCTCCCAGCGTGGCTGGAGGAGCTGTGAGGGCTTGGATGAGGCTGGAGGGAGCAGAACCGTGTCAGAGAGGTGCTGGCGCAGTCAGATTGTGTGTCGAGGGAAGGGTGTCCAGCCTGCCCCTGCAGCAGCCTCGGCACTGAGGAATCCTGGTGACTTTCATAAGGGCACCAGGAGTCACCTGAGGAGCTGTACCACGTTTCCTCCCTCCTCCTAAGAGCCTGTCAGCATGCTGTGTCCCAAAGGCAAGGCGGCTGTTGGTTCATCTGAGAACTAACCCATCCTTCTCTTGTCTTGCCCAGTATTTCTCTGACTTGAGGAACAGCATAGTGAACAGCCAGCCCCCGGAGAAGCAGCAGGCGATGCACCTCTGCTTTGAGAACCTCATGGAGGGCATCGAACGCAACCTCCTGACCAAGAACAGGGACAGGTCAGTAGGAGGCGGAGCTCCTCGTGGGGAGCAGCACACCGCAGGGTCTGCTCTGACGCGCTGCTCTCTGCCTCTGCCTTAGGTTCACACAAAACCTGTCGGCGTTCAGGCGGGAGGTGAACGACTCCATGAAGAACTCCACCTACGGCGTCAACAGCAACGACATGATGAGCTGACGTCTCCCAGGCCCACCTGTACAGAGCAGCATCTCTTTGGCCTGGCCCAGAGGGGTAACCATTTCCGATGGAAAGAAAAGAGGGCGTTTCTAAATCCCTGCTCTTCCCCCAGGGCTGGATTGCGGCCCACCCGTACTCCACATCCCACGGGAGGAGGGAACAGGAGGGGTTGCTGAGCTCACCGGGGCAGGGTGCTTCTGTTTCCATGGGAAGGGGGTGGAAGGGCATAAAGCCAAGTGCAAGAATCCAACGTCTCCCTACCCAAATGTCTGCGTGGAACGCCAGCGCTCTGCTGCAGTCTGCCTTGTATAAAACATGTACATTTTTTCATAACATTTTGAACAAGGTTTATATTGACTCAGTTTAAAAAAAAGAAAAAAAAAAAGAAAAAAAAGGCAAAAAAAAAAAAGGGCAAAAAAGGGTGTGATTGGCATTTTTACAGTCCTGGTGCACCGGTGCTGCGGGAGGGTGTGAGTGAGGAAAGCGTGGCCTGAAGCTTTACTGGGCGAGGGGTGGCTGTGTGAAAGTGCAGAGATCTATTTAGTGACAGTGTAGAGAGAAACGAAAAAACCACAAAAAAAACAACACAAAAACCAAGAAAAAAAGGAAAAAAAAAAAAAAAGGCATTGTAAAATTCCAAAATGTATATTTTTTCTTATTAAGCCCCTTGAAATCACAACTCCCCCCCTCTTGCCCTTGTTATTAGGAACTCTAAGCCATGGCGCGTGATCTCTCATTCGTGCTTGCTCGTGGGTGTCTCCTGTCCCCCCCGGTGTAGCAGCAGTAGGCTCTGTCCCCCCGTCAGCCCGCTCCCCGCAGGGCCCCCTCCGCACCCGCTGCTGCTCTCCCTCCGGTCCCCCTTTCTTTTGGCTTTTAGGGTGTCTTTTCTCCCCCCTCGGCCGAGCAGGAGCGCAGAGGGATGCTCCACGCTCCCCGAGGCCCGCAGCACACGGAGGAGGGTTCTTAATAACAAGGTTTTGCCTCGCATGAAGTATTTACCCCCCTTGAAAACGATTCCATTTTCTTTTGAAGCCACCATAATGTATGTTTTGGATCTCAGACCCACTTCTGGAGGAAAGCAACGGGGGAGGGAACCTGTTTGCCTTGTACTTTTTCCACTATTGTTGCTGCTAGTCGTGTGCATCCCCTTGCTCAGCTCTTCCCACACTCGGTCCTTGGGGCTCTCGTTTCTCTTCCCAGGCACCACCTTCTCCTAATTTTATTTTATTTCCTTTTTTTTTTTTTTCCTCCCCTTTTTTTTTTCCATTTTCTTTCCTCTGGCGACTGTGTGTTGGGTCCTTTTCCGCGTGAGCAGATTGCTGGTTGACTTGTAAGGGTGTTTGCTGCATACAGTGTAAGCATTGTGACTGCAAATAAAACTTCAATGGTTTCTACTGAGCCGTGTCTGGGCCTGACTCAAACGGGGGCTGCGTGGGGAGGTGGAGCAGAGGCCGAGGGCAAGGTCCTGCCCCTCTAGCAGGGCAAGCTCAAGCACAGACACAGGCTGAGGGAGAAGGGCTGGAGCAGCTCTGCTCTGGAGCCAGGCTGAGAGAGCTGGGCTGGGGCAGCCTGGAGAGGAGAAGGCTCCTTAAGGGGAGACCTTAGAGCAGCTCCAGTGCCTAAAGGGGCTCCAGGAAACCTGGAGAGGGGCTTTGGACAAGGGCCTGTAGGGACAGGACAAGGGGAATGGCTTTAACCTGCCAGAGGGGAGATGGAGATGAGCTCTGAGGCAGAAGCTCTTCCCTGTGAGGGTGCTGAGGCGCTGGCACAGACTTTTCCCAGAGAAGCTGTGGCTGCCCCATCCCTGGCAGTGTTCAAGGCCAGGTTGGACACAGGGGCTTGGAGCAACCTGCTCTAGTGGAAGGTATCCCTGCCCGTGGCAGGGGTTGGAGCTGGATGAACTTTAAGCTCCCTTCAACACAAACCATTCCAGGACTGTACGATCTACCTGAAATCCCAGTGGATTCAGCACTCCTCAGCGCTTTCAGTCTGTTCCAGGGCACGGCCCATCCCACACCCGGGCACAGGGAATTCCTTCTTTGTAAAAACGTTTATTTACAGTCTGTGACAGTGGGAGCAGGACGGTGGGTGCAGCCCTGGCCTGGCCTGGCCTGGCCAGGAGCTTTCTGCCCCTCTTGGAGCTCATCCCATCCTCACCCCGACACCGCTTCCTGAGCTGCCGGCTCCCTGGCCCTGCTGTAGACAGCGCTGTTCCATCCCTCCCTGTTCCGAGCGATCTCGATGGCGAAAAACTGGATCCTGGTGGCTGAGAGAGGAGAGAGGAAGAGCTTGAAGAGCTCGGGATGGTGGGGTCAGCTCTGCCATAGCCCGGGGCTGGGGCCGGGGGGTTCCGCTCACCGAAGATGCTGTTCTCCTCGGTGTAGTCCCCGCGGCAGTCCAGGCGCAGCAACGTGCCGTAGTTGAAGTCCTCCACCAGCCCCTGGAAGCGCAGGCAGAACGGGCGCCACTTCTGGGGAGAAACGTGGTCCACGTCACACCAGCACCCCCGGAGCACGGGGAGGGGCAGAACCCGGGTGTCCCCCCCATTCCCCTCAGCACCTCCTTGGCAGGCTCCGACTTCAGCTCCTCAGGGTCCAACACGTCAACTTTCAGATCCCTGAAGGTTTCCCTGAACTCACTGTAGATCTGCTCATCAACCTTGGTCAGGTGCAAGAACTTGGGGTCGACGGAGGAGATGAGCTACACCAAGACACTAAAAGATTAACCGTGACCCCCCCCAGCACCCCTCTGAGCGCCCCCACCCCCCAGGACTCACGTTGAAGTAGATCTGGGCGTGCTGATGGGCTTTCATAGCCCAGGCCAGCTCCACGCGGGGCTGTGGAGGCAGGAGCAGGGTCAAGCAGGGCTGTGCCCCTGGGGGGGTCCCTTCCTCCCCTTAGGGGGTGCAGGGAAGCAAGGGAAGCATGGGGACAGTTTGCGGGTGATGGGGTGGGGGGCTGTGGCCAGAGAGACCCCCAGTGTTGGATGGTCACGGGTGATGCTATGCGCCTGCAAACCCCAAAGCACCCCATGTGTGCTCTGACACCCCCTCGGTGCTGCGGACCCCCAGGACTGGGACCTTCTCCTGGAGCTGAGACACCCCCTAAAGCAGGGAACCCCCTTGGCCTGGAGCCCCCCGGGACAGGGGTCCCCCAAGCACAGGGCCCCCCCGAGGCTGGGCACCCCGCTCCGTGCCCCACACTCACATCGTTGCCGAAGGCCTCGGCCGGCAGCGACAGGGCGTGAGCGGCCGCGGCGGCCTCGCCGGGTCCCTGCGGGGGGAGAAGCTGCTGAGGGCCGGGACGGGCCGGGCCGGGACACCCCGACCGCGACCGCGACCCGGCCCCAGCACCCCCGGACCCACCAGTCCCGCCGCCGCCATCGACAGCGCTGACGAAAGAGGCCCCGCCCCCCCGCGCGTGCGCCCGCGGGGACACGGGGGAACGTGCGGGGGGGGGCAGGAACGTGCCGTGGCACAAGGCGGGGCGCGGTGCTCCATGGCAGCAGTGTCAGTGTGAGGGACACAAGGCGGGGCGCGGTGCTCCGCGGCAGCAGTGTCAGTGCGGGGGGCACAAGGCGGGGCGCGGTGCTCCATGGCAGCAGTGTCAGTGCGGGGGGCACAAGGCGGGGCGCGGTGCTCCATGGCAGCAGTGTCAGTGCAAGGTGGCACAAGGCAGATGCTGCAGCGCAAGGTGGCGCACAGAAGGGCACAGTGACCTGTGAAGTGCCAAGGGGCTCACACACTCATGAGGGGTCTGATTGACTCCAAGGGTGGGTGCTATTAAGATGGAAGGGTGCTCATTGACTGATTGGGTGATTGGGTGGGGCCCTCTGCCTGTATAAGCTGCCTGGGTTGGGGCTGCTGCGTTAGAGGCTGTTTTTGGGTTGGTAACTGCATTGTAGTGGCTGAGGGTGAGTTCTCTAACCCAGTTCTGGCTTCTGGGGGTGAGGTGCTGGGGTTGGGGGTTCCCCAATGAGCAGCACCATGTCCTTTACAGACAGCATTGGCATGGACAGCAACTTCAAGAGGCCCTTGTCTGTGATCTGGGGTGAGCATCAGCAGCATCCCTGGGGGCTGGGAACTGCTCCCCCTTTCCCTGTGCCCCCAACCTGGGGTTGCCGCTCTGCGCTGTGTGCCCGCAGGCTGTGAGCTGAGCCGCGAGCGGGACTCCTACAGCTTCCAAGCGCCGGAGGCACGGCGATGCGGGCAGCGGCTCTCCCTGTGCGCAGTAGGTTGTCCCTGTGCGCCGGGGGCCCGGGCGGGGGGCTCCTGGGTGCTGGGGGGGATGTTGCTGTTCCTCGCAGGTCTGCATGGGGGAGCTGGCGCAGGACGAGTTCCACGTGGTGGAGCTGGTGCTGGCTGAGGACGGGGCCGCAGTGCCCTTGGCCATGCTGAAGCCGTCGGTGCTGCCCACGGTGAGTGCTGGGGCAGGGGCTGCGCTGGGGGGGCGGTGGGTGCTGCCACTCTGCCCTCTTCCAGGCCGTGCTGCAGGGAATGGAGCTGATGCCTCCGGTCACATTCCACCTGAGTGCCGGCTCCGGACCCGTCTACATCAGCGGGAAGCACTTCTCCAGTGAGTACTGGGGTACCCCCCCCCGACACCCCCGCTGGGAGCCAGGGGCTCAGCCGGGCTCTCCCACAGTGGTGCCCAACCTGTCCAAGGAGGAGGATGCTGAGGAAGAGGAGCCAGTGGAGGAGTCCCCCAAGGGCCAAGCTGCCAGGAAGGGCAGCACTGCCAAGGTAACCCCTTGTAGCAGGCTGGGGATGGGGGGGGTGTGGGGTCCCTGTGCTATGGAGGGGCAGGATGCAGGTTCCTCTCCTGGGAGCTTCCATGCTCCCACCAAACCCTTCATTACATGATCTTCATCCTTTGGGGAGGAAGACTCCGCTCCATAGCGAATCCCCATCCTGCCCATGTGAGCCTGGCCCTGCTCTCTACATCTGCCTCTTTCTCCTCTAGAAGAGCAGGCTGGAGAAGGAGGATGAGCTGTGAGTATGATGGAAGAAGAGCATGCGCCAGCCCTGCCATGGAGCAGGGGACCCCCATGCTGCTGGGACCCCGCACCCCTAATCCCAGCCCTCCCCTTCTCTCCCAAGCAGGAACAAAGTCTCCCCTGAGGATCCCCTTCCTGGCAAAATAGGGGCTGGTTGGGTTGTCCCTTTGCACCATGTGGGTTAACACTCATTGCCCACAACTGGGAGCTCCTGGGGAGGGAAAGGGGGTGATATGAGACCCAAAACTGAGGGGGAAACGCAGTGTTGGGGGCTCTTTGGGCTGGGTGCTCCCATGTTCAGCCCCATCCTCGTCCCTGCAGGGGCGAGGAGCCGGCCGGGGCAGGAAACCAGCAGCAAAGAAGTAGCAGGAGCTGTGGCAGAGCCCAACCAGGTACCGGGTGTGGGGCAGTGGGATGGGTGTGAGGGTCCCTGTAGCGCTGGGAGGGGACCTGTGTGTGCCCCTATTTGATGTCTGAGTGGGGCTGGATCCTCCCCAGTCCTAAACCAGGGTCAGGGCCTCAGAGGGGCCTTTCTTCTTCCCTTCCAGCTGCAGAGGAGCCCAGAATGCTGCTACTTTGGTGTTGCCCAATAAAGGCTGTTTCGCGCTGCTGGCTCCGTGCCGAGGATAGAGGGGTTGTGGGGGCCATTGGAGCACCCTCCATCCCAGCCAGGGCCTTCCAGGAGCCCTGTGCCCACTGCCCACCCTGGAACATCCTTCCCCTGGGGCTGGGGGACCGGCAGCAGCCCCCCTGCCCCTGTCCTGTGCAGGGCTACAAGCGGTGCTTGTGAATAGGAGACAAAAGGGGATTACAGAGCAGCAGGGAGATGATTATAACCCATTGACCTGGCCGTGGGCTGGAGGCAGCAGGTAGTGGTGGAGGGTCTGGGGGGGGCTGTTGGGTCCCAGATTGGCTCCGAGAGGGGAGCTGAGCCACCACAAAGGCTTTGGTCTGCTCCAGGTGTGGGGCAGGAGCGGGGGGGCCATAGGGGGGAATGTGGGGCCGGGTCTGTCCTGTTTGGGCTGCTGGGCTGGGGCGATGGGGAGGAGGGCGAGGGGATGGTCCCCACGGGCTCTGGCCTCTGAGGCCACACGCAGGAGGCTGTGACAGGCACCGCTGGCCCTGTCCCTTCATCCCTTCAGCCTTTCCTCGCCCTGCAGGGGCTGCTTGCACAGGCCGCCCCCCGCCGCTGCGCTGACAGCTCCACGGGACCCCTGCCCCAGCCCGGGGGGGCACGTCAGGGGTGATGACGGCTCCGTGGCCATCCATCATCCCCCATGGCTGGAGGTGCTGAGCTCCAGCCCTGCCCCGTGGCCCCCCCAGGGGATGCTGAGCCCCAGGGATGGGGTGTTTGCACGTCCCCATGGGAGTGAAAGGGGACCCCTGAATTTGGGGATGCTGTGGTTGTGGTTATGGGGCCACAAGCTGTACTTTGGGCTGGATTCCTGGCCTAGGAGGTGAGAAGGCAGCAGGGGAGGTCTAATTGGGGTCGTTAGCACTGAATCAGGCCCCCCACCCTCCTGCAGCTGCGTGTCCTGTTGATCCCCACCATGCTTTCCCATGGGCTCCAATGCCCCCTCTTTGCACTGATGGGGAAACTGAGGCACAAGCATGGAGCAAGTGGCGTCTGCACTAAACTCCTCATGTACTCCATAAGGGCCACCCCACGGAGGTGTCTTACCCCCCAAGGTACCACCCAGCTCCCTGCTGGGGTATTTATAAGGCACTTTGCACCTCCCTGATCCAGCAAATGGAGCGTGGAGGGTGCTCAGCCCCTGCTCCTGGTGGGGAAATGATACCTGGTGGGGTGGGAGCAGGAAGGGTGGAGCTGTGGGATGCATTGGGGTCCCCAGAGCCCCCCCACTCCCCGCACTAAACCAGCTGGTTAAATGCTTGGGCACCTTGGGGTGAGGAAGATGACAAGAAGCATCCTCAGTGCCAGAGCATCTCTCCCTGCAGCTGGTACCATCACCGTGCCCCACCACGTCCCAAACCCAGCATCTCCCCGTCTGTGGGGTGAGACGGGGGCTTTGCCACCCCCGGCCATGGGGACACTCCTACCCTGTCCCCTCCTCCTGCCTGACCCTTGCGAGGTGGGATCCTCCTGATCCTCCTTCCCGCTCCGGAGCCGGCTGCCTCCCGGGGCAGGCCCGGCCCCTCTTCGCATGGGCTCTCCCCACCTTTAAAGGCTGCCCCTTGGTGCATCTCCCAGCACCAGGTTGGGAGCGGGAGGGCGCTGGCAGCTCGATGGAGCCCACCCTTGACCGTGGGCAGCCCTGCCCTGCCCGCAGCCGCTTCTCCCACTAGTGCTGCCGCAGGGAGATGCGAACCAGGGACTAACCCGGGGCCGGGCCGCTGATGGGGTTTGGACGAAGGGGACAGGATGGATCTGGATGCCCCCGAGGTGTAGGACGCCCCGGGGCCGGAGGAGGAGAGGACCCGGCTTCAGCTGCCTGCCCCATGCTCCATCCCTTCTGCTGCTCCGCTGGTGCCCGGCTCTCACCAGGCTCTGCCCTCGGCCGCCGGAGGAAGGAGGGGACCGGCTGCGCCCTGGGGATGCGCCGGCTGGGAGGGAGGCTTTGAGGCTTGCAGACAGCGTTTCATGCCGTGCCCGGGGGGCTTCGAGGAGCACCATGCAGCCCATCAGCCTGCAGAACCTCTCCATGTAAGCCCCGCGCTGCCAGTTGCAGTCCTCTGCGACCCGGGTCTAGCAGGAGTTTATCCTCAACCACAGCAATTCCTTGTGGTGGGAAGGGGGGAGAAAAGAGAAAACAACCGACCCCGAGCAAACCACCCTGTTCTCTCCCTTTCTCTTTGTCTCCAGATGTTTCCAGCTCCTCATGTTCTCCTGTCAGACGCAGGTAGGTGGATGTTTTACTAACCCCATGGCGCACCGCAGCGCCGGGTGAAGGCACCAGCTCTGCCATCCTCTGAGCTAACCCTTGGGGAATGGGGACGTTCCTTTGCGATGTCCTTGGCTTTGGTGGGTGGCTTTCCCAGTGACCAACGGGACCACTACATGCCCACCCCAAGTGGGTCCCAGCTCTGGGCAGGGGAGGGATGCTGTTGTATCCCCACCGGGGCTGGTTGTGCCCATCAGCCCGGCCTCTGGGCTGCAGTGGGTTGACACAGGCGTAGCTGGAGCCTGGAGCTGTCCCATTTCCCATCATCCAGGGGCTGGGATGAGGTTAACGGGGAAGCTCTCCCAGGGCAGACCCTTTGCTCAGGGCAGGACATGCCAAGTCCATCAGCCTTGAGCTGGCAGGGCCGGGCTCTGCCCTGGCTGGTGCTGAGCTGCTGCCAAGGGGTTAATGGGGCAGAGCAGCGGCTGGGCCCCCCCCCAGCAGTGGGTGGTGTGAGGTTTGACACCCCCTCCTTTCCCCCCCTCAGGCTGCACCATCCCTTTTTGTGTGCTTTAGAAAGGCAGTGGCTATTAAAATGCACTGTTCCATATGAGCACCCTCTGCTCCAGAGCCTGGACAACCCCCTTCTCCCCCCCCAGCAGCCTCAACCCACCCTCGGGACTCTCTTTCTTTTCTTTTTGCCTTCTTTTTCCCGAGGTAAACACTCTCATTTCTTTGGAAACTAGAGGGGAAGGGAACAGCCTTTGATGGCGAGGCCCCCCCATCCCCTCCCAGCCCACCTCCTTGGCCAGCCCCAAAGGCTTTAAAGTAGATCCTAGCAGGAAATGAGTCCCCAGGAGCACACAAAGGTGTGGGGGGGGTGTCAGGCAATGCCCCCCCATTCCTCTGCTCCCCATTGTGAGAGCAGCCAGGGCTGGATCCCCCTGCCCAGAGAGGGGATGCTGCAGCCCTGGGGTGCAGGGCAGTGGGTCCATGCATGTTGTGCACAAGGGATGTTGTGCACCCCAAACCAGACAGCCAGACCCCAAATACTCCCCATGAGATGAGCTCCAGGGGGAGCAGCAGGAGATGTTCCCCCCTGGAGTCCATCCCCTGCCCACAGCCCTTTGGGAGCTGGTTTTCAGGCTGGGGTTGATGTCTCTTGGCTCAGCTGCCCTGAGTCCATTTCCCCATGGGATTAAACCAGGTTTTCTCTTAAGATGTGTGTGGTTGGGGTCTGAAGTGGGGCTGGGGGCTGAGCACCAGCACTAATCCCCCCCTCCCCAGCTCATCTGCAGCAATCATCTGCTGGTTATCACACAATAACCCTCATGTGCTTGTGTTGCCCTGTTGGCATAAGTGATTCCAGGTCCTTAAGGTGGTTTATTCCCCTGTTCTGAGGTGGGTGCATGCCCAGAGTGGGCTAGGACTGGGTGGCTCCTTTCCTGGGACACCCAGCATGGCTTTAGGTGGGTCTCAATCGCAACGAGGGATCCACAAGCTCTTGCATCCCAGCCTGTCCTCAGTGCCTGCCTGGGAGCAGAGGGTGCTGTTGGAGCAGGAGGTGCTGTTGAGCGCTTGTGGCAGCGGAGTTGGGACTGGAGGAGCTTTAAGATCCCTTCCAACCCAAACCATTCCCAGCTCCTATGACATGGCCAGGAGCAGCAGCTCAAACACGCTCCCGAGGGAGCACGTCAGGAGAGCATCCTTCCATGTGAGCCTCTGCGTCCTCCTCATCCGCGGGATGCAAAGCGAGGTCTCTGCCTCTCCCTGCACGCTGTGCCCTTTGCTCTGGGGTCCAAAGCATCTTCCCAGTGCCCTGGTCACTGCTCCAAGGCTGGTGATGGCCGGGGGCTGTCTCACACCCGTAGCTGGGCTGGTGGGTCCATCCCTGTGTCCCGGTGCCCCCCGCCCCGCCGGGCTCCCGCCTCCAGCCCTTCGCATCCACTCTCCAAAGCAAATTGATTTTATTTTTCCCTTTGTAAACAAAGGGGGAGAACCAACCGTCTCCTAATTTTAACCAGTACGTGAGGGACCAGGGGGCCGTGAGCGACCAGCTGAGCCGGCGCCAGGTCAGGGAGTACCAGCTCTACAGCCGGACCAGCGGCAAGCACGTCCAGGTCACCGGCAAGCGCATCACTGCCACCGCCGAGGACGGCAACAAGTTTGGTGAGGACCATGGAAGGGTTGGGGAACATGTGGGGTTGTGGGGAGGTTTTCCTTGCTGCAGCTGGTTTCATACACCAAACCCACCCCCCCAAGATGACCCCTATGTAAGCACAGCTCCAAACCAGCCAGCCCTGACCTCAAAGCATCCCAAATCAGGTGTTTCTCTGGTCCCACACAGCATTTATAAGCTCTATATTTAGGGCTTTTGCTTTCTAATCTCTCCCCAGCATGAGACAGATTTTTCCTGATGGAGAATCACCTGATCCTGGCATCAGCCTCCTAAATATCCACACGTGGTGGGCAGCGTGGGCAGAGCCTACCCAGAACCACAGAATCAACTAAGTTGGAAAAGACCTTTAAGTCCAACCATAGTCATCACTCAAAGCCCACCACCTTTCCCCATAGGGTTTGCTGGGCGCCTCCAGCCCTGACACCTCACTGGTGGGCATCACAGCCCCACAGAGGCATCTGAAAGCTTTGGGAAAGGTGTTTCAAAGCCTGGTGACCAGCGAGGATGATTCCCACCTTCCCAGGTCCTTCCCTGCCAGCTTGGGAATGCAGGACCCACTGGGTCATTGGTTTCGGTGTCAGGTCCCAGCCTTTGCAGCCACTTGTGTGTTGTAGAGAAACAATGAGGATGAGGATCATTAACCCACCAGGCGCTGGACTCGGTCTGGCCCTGGAGAACCCATTGAATGGTGACAATGTGGATGTGCTGGGGGGAGGAAGGGGCTGGTGCTGTCAGCGGCGCCTTCATCAAACGCCTGGTTTGAGTCTGTTGGGTTTTAACAAAAGGCTCTTTAGCATCATGGCTGGGGAGCATCCCGGGCTGCTGGGGCTCAGCATCCTCCTGGCCTCACTGCTGATGGGCTGGGAGGGATGCTGGGGGTGAGATAGAGGCAAAGACAAGGGGATGGGTGGTGGTTGGGTGGTGGTAGCTCATGGAGGGTACCACAGCCCCCATGGGACACATCCCTGTTGCTCCCCTTCCTCACAGCCAAGCTCATTGTGGAGACAGACACCTTCGGGAGCCGCGTCCGCATCAAGGGGGCGGAGAGCGAGAAGTACATCTGCATGAGCAAGCGGGGCAAGCTCATTGGGAAAGTGAGTCCTGGGCCCACCCCGTGCTCACCCTCTGCATGTCCCCATCCCTGCAGCTCAGCCCAGACACCCACCGAGGGGCTGGAGCCGGGGTGCTTGGCCAGTGTCCCCAGTCACAGGCGCTGAGTTGGTGCGGGAGGGTGGCTCCAGAAGCTGCCAATCCCCCTTCTCCCTCAGCATTGTGCTGCTCAGCCTGGTTCCTGCAGGGAGAAGCCCTGGGGAGCTGGTCCTGGTGCATTGGGGTTGTGGTGAACATGGACGGGGTGGGTTGTGTGGCGGCAGGGATGGGCCCCAGGCTCCTGCATCCCATCCCCAAGCCCCCATCCTCATCCTGCAGGCACTAAGCACCCTTCTCCTCCTCCCCGCAGCCTAATGGCAAAAGCAAGGACTGCATCTTCACAGAGATCGTGCTGGAGAACAACTACACGGCGTTCCAGAATGCGCGCTACGAGGGCTGGTACATGGCCTTCACGCGCCGGGGCCGGCCCCGCAAGGCCTCCCGCAGCCGGCAGAACCAGCGGGAGGCTCATTTCATCAAGCGCCTGTACCGGGGGCAGTTGCCCTTCCCCAACACCGAGCGGCAGAAGCAGTTCGAGTTCGTGGGCTCGTCCTCCCCGACGCGCCGCTCCCGCCGCACCCGTGCCCCCCGCGCCCGCACGTGAAGCCCTGGCCCCACGTCCCCCTCCTCGCCCTCACAGACCCCGGTTCTCCCCCACTCTTCCAAAGGTGCTCTATTTTCATACTGCTCTTGGAATAGGTTGGTGGTGGCTGCAGCCCCGCACTGGGGTCCCCTCATCCCTAGAGCATCCCGTGGTACCCACGTTCACCACCCAGTGCCTTTGCCCACGTCCCTTGGCGACCCCTCAGAGACTCATCCCCATGCCACCAAGGGTTAGGACCACTGGACATGTTCCTGTGCCCCATGGACCCAGCGGTTTCTGTGCCACGTATGGATGGGGCCACGAGACTACAGTGATGGAAATCCCATCTTTATCCCTGGGGTCAGCAGGATGCTGTGCCCATCACTGCGAGGGGTGGTAGGGCCTGGCGATGGGGAGGTGATGGTCTGTCTGTCTGTTTATGCGGCTCTGACGGGGAGGCAGGGGGTGCCTGGGCATGCAGAGCCCAAGGCCAGCACTTGTTCCCCGTGGCCATGGGGTCTCTGCATTATTTATTGGAGGGGAAGGTCTGTGCCCTCTCCAGAGGCACTGGGATGCTGGCGGCGTGGCGCCGTGCATGGTGCCCACCAGGCTCCACTGGCCAAAGAGGAACCACCTTTAGGCTATTTTTATTTTTATTTTTGATGGATGTTGTGTGGTTTTGAGTTCTGCTGTTTCCTTTTACAAGTCAGTTTTAGGCCTAAACCATTAGACTTTGGAGGTGATTTGTGTAAAGGAGGAAACCCTGAGGCAAATAAAAGAGTGTTTAGACTGATGGGGCCTGGGGGCGTTTTCCTTCCCATGCCAAAGCTTTGCCACAGGCTTTGTGCAGCTCCCCAATGCTCAGGGCTAGATGCTGCATGGCAGAGGATGAAGGCAGCTGCTGGAGGGGTCTTTCTGTGTCCCCATCCCTCTCTGTGACCCCCCTAGTTTGGGTCTTTGGGGTGTCTGCTGCATCCTGGTGAGTAGGGCATCACCTTCAGTGTGGTTCCTAGTGTGATACCTGCTGTTCCCCCTCAGAGCATCACCCTCAGCATGGTATCTGCTCCATCCTGGTGAACCGGGCATCACCTTCAGCGTGGTACCCACTGCTCTCCCCCAGAGCATCACCCTTGGCCTGGTACCCACTGGTCTTGCCCCAGAGCATCGTCCACAGAATGGTACCCAACGTGGTACCCGCTGCTCCCCTGTCCTGGGGCCACCAGCTCGCCCACCCCACACCGGCCGCCGGCCAGACTGTCCCCCCCGCCCGCGCCATCCCACCTGCCCTGTAATTACTTTCCTGTCTGACAATGCCCTGGGAGGTGGCGGCCGGGCCGCGGGGAGGATGTAATCCCTTAACCGGGGCTCACCCAGCCCCTCAAAGCCCCGGCAGCACAAGGCGGGGGGGGGGGGGGGCTGCAGCGGGGAGAAAATTATAACAGTTTGAGTTCAATGAAGCTTTAAAGCAGCGAGAAACGCGAGACCCGGCAATTAGAGCCGAACAATGACCCGGCGCTGCTGCCCAGGTGTGGCGGGCGGGAATTAGCTGGGGAGCTGGGGTAATTCCACACACACCCCCCCCCCCCATTTCCTTCGGCCCCGCAGCCCCGGCTCCTTGTTTCTGCAGGAATTCGAGACATTCTTGAAAGGAGAAAGCTTTGAGAAAGGAGCCGACTGGGTCCGGACCCTCCCTGCCCCCGCCGCCCCCTCCCCAGTTTAGCCAAAGCTTCAAAGGTAGAGGAGGTCCCTTTGTGTGATCTCCGCTTTAATTTTTCCCCGTCCCTTTCTCTCCCCCCTCTCCTCTTCTCTTCTCCTTCCCAAGCCCTTCCTCTCTTTTCTTTCAGGGTTTTCCCCTTCCTCCCCTCTCTTTCTTCTCGACCTCCCGGGATAGAAAGGGCTCGGAAGGGTGAGTCCTTTTTAATTATGGCCGGGGAAGAAGAAGAAAAACAACCCCTCACGCTGCTGCTTTCTTGTTTTTTGAGGTGAGACCCGGGGCGGGGGGCGGAGGTGGGGACAGGAATGTCTGTGCAGAAAGTGCACTGGAGGGTGTCCCGCCCCGCCGCAGTGCGCCCGGCCTTTCCCAAGGCTTTGCCTTCCTCTGGGATGCTGGGGGGGGGGGGGCTGGGATGCTCAGGGGGCAGCTCCCCAGAGCAGTCACCACTGTAGGGGAGACAGGGACCAGCCCGCTGCCATCCCCAGCCCCATGGTCTTCGCACCCCACTGGGTCCCACTCCTGGCTCAGGGCTCCTGGGGGGCATCACGGGGGTGGCAGGGCCTGGGGTCCCCCTGAGACATGGGGCTGTATCCAGGCCTGCCCTAGCAGGGCTGCTGTCACCAGGTTCCTCTGGGATGATGCCAAGTGGTCCCACAGTGCATCACAAAGGCAATTTTGGGTCAGCCGGGTGCCTTGTAGAGGGGCACAGGGGCTGCATCCCCTGGGAAGGCTCCTCAGCCTCATCCTTCTCCTCAGCCTCATCTCTCAGGGTGGGGAGGCCAAAGGATGCTCCCGCACCTCCTCCATTGCTCGATGAGGGTGAAGGATGCTCCCACATCTCCTCCATCACTTAATAAGGGTGAAGGATGCTCCTACACCTCCTCCATCACTCACTGAGGATGAAGGATGGCCCTACACCTCCTTCATCTCTCCGTGAGACCAAAGAATGCTCCTGCACATCCTCTTTCACTCAGTGAGGATGAAGGATGCTCCTAACACCTCCTCCATTGCTCAGTGAGGCTGAAGGGTGCTCCTGCGCACCCTCCATTGCTCGATGAGGCTGAAGGATGCCCCTACACCTCCTCCATCACTCGCTGAGGCCGAAGGAGGCTCCTGCACATCCTCCTTCGCTCGGCTCCAGCCGGTTGCGGCGGGAGGCGGTCGCTGTAGCAACGTGCGGTGCGGCGCAGGGGAGGGGATGCTCAGCGCAGGCATGGCTCCCGGCGGACAGGCAGCCCTGCCTGCAGCGGGCCATGGGCTCCCTTGAAGGTAGGGCCCTGCGACCTTCCTGTCCCCATGTACTGGGCCCCTGGCAGCCCCTCTGGCAGCTGCCTTTGAAGGGCATCACCGGGATGAGGGGTGACCCTGTGGGGCTGGTGAGCACTGGGGGGGTTTTGGTGAGCATGTCTGGGCTTGGCTTTCGGTGGGTGCACACGAGGGTGTGTGGGGCCTGGCTGGCACAGGATACGTGTGTTCCCAAACTCCTCCTTCCCTCTGGGCACCCCTGGGTGCTGGGATCACGGTGCAGGGGGCTGAGCCCACGGTGGGTGCCATGGCTGGTTCAGGGGCAGCTCCGGGTGCATGTAGCAGCCGCTGCGGTTGTCTTCATGCTTGAGAAACTGGGTTACAGCGGGGAGGCAGCCGCAGCCGCGGTTATTCATGGACATGGCCCCAGGGGGTGGCTGGTGGGGCTGGGGCTGGAGAAGCCCCTTCAGTTGGGGGGGTACAGCAGCATCTTGGATCTGAGGCCATGATGCTCTTGGTCCAGCAAGCCAGACTGGCCCTGGCACTAAAGGACCATCCCCCCGAGACGTGCATCCGCCTGGGTGTGCATCCCCCCAAGATGTGCATCCCTGGGTGTGTATCCCCCCAGTATCCCCCCTTTTTCTCCATGTCCCCTCCCCATGCATTCCTGGGCATGCATCCCCCCCCCCCCCCCCCCCCATGTGCATCCCTGGGCGTGTATCCCTCCAGATGAGCATTGCCAGTCATGCATCCCCCAGATGTGCATCCAGGGGTTCCAGCAGCCCTCACTTGAGCCAGAAAGGAAACTGAGGCAGCAAACAGCATCAATCACAGCAGTGGGGAGAGGACCCAGAAGCAGAGCTGCTGTCACCAGGCATCTCTCTCCCACACAGAGCCGGGAATAGACACCAGCTCCCGGTGCTGCAGCACCAACGCAGCCCTGCCACCCCCGGGGATGTGGGGGGCTCGGGATGTGGGGGCAGCATCTCTCCCCCCCCCCCCCAGCTCCAGGCTCTCCCTGGCAGCACCCATGTCCAGTTCAGCATCTGTAGAGGTCAGGACTTCATTTTTGGCTGATGCTCCACACCCCTGGGCTGGAAATTCCTGCTGTGTCCCCCCTCCAGGAGTGGGTGCCACCCTCGGATCACCCCAAATGCAGCTGGGGATGGGACCACCCTCACCCCCCCGTGCGCCCATGTAGCATGGGGTGCTCAGCGCTGCGGGTACCAAAACCCCAATCAGGGTGCGGAGAACAGGTGACACCATCCCCAAACTGCAGCAGGGGCTGGAGAAGGGGGTGCTGGCCCCCCCCAGCACCATCCAGGCTCTTCCTGACAGCGGTCAGCGCTGGGCAATCCGGGTTGATGTCTGTTTTCCTCCCTCTTTGTGCCGCGGGAGCGAGTGGCGGCGGGAGCGAATACTGCTTCGTCATGATGCCGGCTAATTCTGCTCTTGTTGGGAAAGGGACTGAGCCAGCAGCAGAGGTGGGGAGCGGCGGCAGCACCCACCCAGCCCTGCGCATCCACCCTCCCTGGCACCCAGCGCCCTTATCGGTGCTGCGGGCGGGCGCTGGCGGCGGGAGATAGGCTCAGCCGCGGCTCACGCTCCCGGATGCCGCAGCGGTGGCTGGGCCGGGGCCAGGGCGACCTACGGTGGAATTTGGTGGCCAAACGAGTAGAGGAAGCCAAGGGCGGCCCCCCCCCAGCTCCCCATGGCTGGAGGTACGCGGTGTCCCCAGCGCTAGGTGAGTGCCGTGGCCCTTGCGCGGCTCCATGAGGAGAGGGGCAGGAGGGGGACATGGGTGGGGGATACCCTGGGGGAGGCGGGGGGGGGCTGGTTTATTGGGGTTGGCATCGGCTGACCTTTGCTTTCCCGTCCTTTTGCTCTCCCGTCCTTTGCTGCCCATTCCCGGGGGGATGGGGACAGCCCCATGGCTTGTTTCTCCCTTTTCTCCCCCCGCCCGCCTTTTCCCTCCTCTCCCTTTTCCTCCATGCCCCCTCCCCACACCGTCACTGCACGGCCAGATTCCCTTGCCGGGGCGGGGGGGGACACGACACCGTAGGGAGGGGAAGGGCAGTGACATGGGGACACGGGTGACATGCAGGTACCATCCCAAGACTCCCACCCGTGTCCCCTCCTCAGCAGCACCCCACTTCATCGCAGGGACACCCCCCGGTAGAGCAGGGACACCCCCCTGTCTTCCTCCCTTGGGGACATTGCCATCGGCACCGTGTAGCCCAAGGGAGGAGGACAGCCGTTCCTAGCCCCACTTGTGGAATGAGTTTGTGGGGTCTCAGCACTGGTTGTAGGAGGGGGACACCCCCATGCCACTCCTCCCAGGCTCAGGCTGTGAAGGGGTTTGATTTGCCCTGTGCTGGGGCTGTGGCCATTGTGGTCTCACCATGGGCACAGGGTTTCGGACCCCGCCGCTCCTCCTGCCCAAATCCAGCTGCGCTGGCATGGCAGGAGAGGCCAAATTCCCATCGCCCCATTGCCATGGAGCACCGGGGGGCAACCTGGGGGGCGAAATGGGGTTCAGTGCCCGGCCCCTAGCTCTTGGCCATGGATGGAGCCGTGGGGGTCAGCTCCGGCTGCGGGCAGGCAGGGTTAAACCAGCCTTTCCCAGGTAGACCTGGGCCACCAGCTGCCACCTCGGCTGCAGGTAGCCCCATAACCACATCCCACTGCCCCACATCCTGCCAGGTGGATGCCCCACTGCTGGGCCCCACACACGGTATCGGGGTACCCCAGGGACCCACCACCCCAAGCTGCTCGGTGCAGGAGCCCCTTGGTGACTGTCAGCATCACCAGCCCCATACCGGGAGCCCCCAGTGGGTCCCTCCCGGCCCCTCTCTATGTGGGATGAGCAGGCTAATCCAGCTTTAATCCCAGATTATGTGCCACGTGAGCTGCTGCCCAGAGCAGGCTGCAGTGTGGCCATCGGGGCAGGGGGGCTGGGGAGGGACCCCCCATCCGGGACCTGTGGAGCCACTTGTTAGGGGGCTCAGGGGCTCCCTGTAGGGATGGGGGCCAGGAGAGTGGCTGGGTTAGCCCAGGGTGGGAGGATTGGAGTAGCTGGAGGAGGTGGAAATGCCCCCATCATCTCCAGCACCTACTGGAAGGGGTGGATGGATTGCTCCTATACCCGCCTCTACCCAGGGAAACTGAGGCACGGAGCATCCCTGTGTCCCTGGGAGGGGAAAGGGGCAGGGTGCACGTTGTTCCCTAGGGGATGGAAAAATCCCAGGGGCTTGGAGCTGGCAGCTGGTGGCTTTTAAGGCCACTGATGCATCCCTCGTGCAGTGGCACGGAAGCAATGGGCTGTCAATAGCCGGGTGCTGCTCCGGTGGGGAGGAAAAGGCCGAGAAAGAGGACAAAGGAGGAACCGGGCACCGGTGCCACGCGGCGCGGGGACACACATGCTCCCACCATCGCGATGGAGCTGCCGGCGGGGCCCCGTGTGCGGCCGTGCCTTGGCTTAGAAAGCCAACCGTATCCTGGGCTGCATCAAAAGAAGCGTGGCCAGCAGGTCGAAGGAGGTGATCCTGCCCCTCTACTCTGCTCTTGTGAGACCCCACTTGGAGTACTGCGTACAGTTCTGGTGTCCTCAACATAAAAAGGACATGGAGCTGTTGGAGCGAGTCCAGAGGAGGGCCACGAGGATGATAAGAGGGCTGGAGCACCTCCCATATGAAGACAGGCTGAGAAAGTTGGGGCTGTTCGGCCTGGAGAAGAGAAGGCTGCGTGGTGACCTCATAGCAGCCTTCCAGTATCTGAAGGGGGTCTACAAGGATGCTGGGGAGGGACTCTTCCTTAGGGACTGTAGTGGTAGGACAAGGAGTAATGGGTTCAAACTTAAACAGAGGAAGTTTAGATTAGATATAAGGAAGAAGTTCTTTACAGTGAGGGTGGTGAAGCACTGGAATGGGTTGCCCAGGGGGGTTGTGGATGCTCCATCCCTGGTGGTGTTCAAGGCCAGGTTGGACAGAGCCTTGAGCCACATGGTTTAGGGCAAGGTGTCCCTGCCCATGGCAGGGGGGTTGGAACTAGATGATCTTAAGGTCCTTTCCAACCCTTACGATTCTATGATTCTATGATTCCCCGGCGCGCAGGGAGGATGCTCCGTGTCTCTGGTTGGGGTTGCGCTGGGAGGAGGAGGAGGAGGAGGAGGAGGCCGGGGCTGGGCTGGAAGCACCGGACGCTGTTCCCAGAGCTGTCAGGAACCGTCTGTTCAGGGAACTTGTGACCCCACCGTGTCCCCCCCTTCCATTGCTGGCAGGGAGCCTGCGCAGCTGCGGGAGCACAGCGGGGCAAGGCAGGCAGCGGGGAGGAGGAAGAGCGGGGACGAAGGCCGGGGGTCCCTGCTCGGTGCTCCCCAGCGAGGGGGGTGCGTGCAGCCTGGCCCCCGTTCCCGGCACTGATGGCTTTGGCGGCTGTGGAAAGTCAAATCCGGATTTCCTCGGGGTGGGGAGGAGGGAACTGGCCTCTTCCCGCTGCAGCGTCACCACGGGCTGTGCTGGAGCCCAGCGAGCCCCCCCCAGCACGTCTGTCCCTCCATCCATCCTTCCTCCAGCGCTCTTCCTCTCTCCCCGTATCCCCTTCCTCTCCCCGCTCCAGCCAAGCACCGTGGGTACCCTCAGCATCACCCCGCGGGGGGGCCACACGGTGTTTCCCCCCGCTCCCCTCACTTCCCATCACCCTCCCGACCAGGAAAATCCCAAACACGCTGCGTGCCGGCCTTATCTTGGCGAGCAGGAGAGCGTGTGGGAACCTGCCAGCGAGATTGGAGAGGTTGCCATGGGGAGGGAGGCTGCCATCGGGGCGGTGGCTCCCTGCATGTGACAGATAACGTGTCCCCGTGTCCCCAGACGGGGGGGGGGACAGTGTCCGCTGTGGCTGTGCAGCCCCGGCACCCCTCAAACAGCGTTTCTGGCTGGGTCGTGGCAGGTCTCCCTGGCTCTGGCTTGTTTTCCTTCCCACCAGCATCCGCATCCACCCATCCCCGCTCCCGCCCTCCCGCTGCTTCCTCTGCTCCTGCTCTTTGCTGTCTCATCCATCTGCTCAGCACCACCACAGTGTCCCCACCACCAGCCCACACGCGCCCCACATTCCATGCGGTGTGAGCTGGAAGTGAGGGTTAAGGTGCTGCTGCTGGGAATGTGAGCTCATGGTACAGCGCTGCCTTGGTGCCTGTCCCACCGGCATCAGGTCCTGGAGACCCTTGGGAGGTGCTGGGAATGGGTGCGAGTGGGTAAAGCAGGGGGGTATTTGTGTCAGGGTGGTCTCAAAGGAGGGATGAGGGCAGTGCTGGAGTCACCATCCCTGGAAGTGTTCCCACACCATATAGAGGAGACCCTCAGTGCCATGGGTTAGTGGTGGCCTTGGCAGTGCTGGGGAGCAGTTGGACTGGATGATCTTAAAGGTCTTTTCTAACTGAGTTGATTCCTTGATTCCATGATGCCTACCAGCAGAGCCTCCTCATCCCGGCTCAACCCTCGGAAGAGCGAGTACCTTGTGCTGGGCTGGAGGATGCTCCAGGCATGGCCACATCTGGTCCTTCTCCATTGCTGCATCCCACTGGGAGGGGTTCTGTGCCCATGCTGGGAGCTGTAGACCAGGGGGACAGTGGCTTGGGGTCCCCAGGGGTGGTGGCATCTCCCCAGCGCTGCACACAGGGCTCCACGCTGCTGTTGCTGTTGTTGCCTGGATTGCACGAGGTTGTTCCCCTCCCAAAGGAGAAGCTTGGAGGAGAATGGGGAATTTTCCCCTTTGTGTGTGGCATTGTGGGCTCAGAGCACAGGGAGGGCTCAGCACAACGTCCCGCGGCCGCTGCTGGAGCCTTCTGGAGGCCGCTCGCTGCTGGTGGACAAAGGGCTTCATTCCCCCTGCTCCGCCTGCCAGCCCTCATCAGCAGCCACCGGGGTGGCTGGGACAAGGTTGGGCTTCCCACCGCTGTCATCCTCTAAAGCCATTGCCACCTCTCTCTTGTCTCCCCCGCAGAGGCAGCACCCAAGCACCCAGAGGGATGTGGAGCCACAGAGGCAGTGGTGAGTGCTGGCAGCCCTTGTAAGCCGGTCCTGGATCCCATGTTTGGGTCTGGTGTGCTCTGCCCACAGCACCTGGAGCTCCTCACCCTGGGGTGCTCCTTGTGCACTCTTGGAGCACCCCAAAATCTCAGCTCTCCCCTACAGGACCCCGTGACTGACACAACCCCTCCGGCCCACAGCTGAATGGAAAGACAGCAGAAGGTAAGTGGGGGATATGGGAAAGGGGCTGGGGACCATGGGCAGGGTGCTGGGTGCATGCAGGCAATGGGAAGCCCTTCATTTAAGGCAGGCACACAGGGGCTGGTGGCCGAAGGCAGGGGCTGGTGGCCAAGGACAGCAGCAGCATCACCATGGGGTGCTGCTAGCAGGACCCTGCCTTCCTCCTCCTCCTCCCAGCCCAGCCTGGCAGCACCATCTAGTGGCAACGTGTCCTGGCCCAAGCCACTGTCACCTCTCGGGTGTCCCCTGCCCTGAACCACAACGTTGGAGCAAAGCAGACCCCAGCGCCCATCCAGAAATAGCCCATCCACAAGGACGTTTTGCCCCGGAGCACTGAGGTCCATGGGGCACAGGGGTGTCCCCGGGCCTCCCCTGCCATGCCCCAGCGTCCTGACCATGACCCTGAGCCCCTTCCTGGGCTGGCCTTGCCAAAGATGAGGTTTGCCAACATCTCCCCTTTTCCTTCCAGCAACCACTGACCTCCCCTGGGAGTGTCTGTTCCTCCCGTGGGTCCAGTGTCCCTGGATCGCCCTCCAGCATTGTGGTAAGAGGTCACCTGCCTCCATCTGTGGGTCAGGGTCATCCCCAAACCCTCCCCATCATCCCAAGAGGATGCTAACCCCGATATTCCCTTTCTGCACCCAAAAAACAAAGGTGCTTTTCTTTCTTTCCAGGCCAAAATGGACAACGAGGTTCTGGGCTACAAGGACCTGGCTGCCATCCCTAAGGATAAAGCGATCCTGGACATCGAGCGCCCTGACTTGATGATCTATGAACCCCATTTCACCTATTCGCTCATGGAGCACGTGGAGCTGCCCCGGAGCCGAGAGGTGAGGGTGTCCCGGGTTGTTTTGGAGGTCAGGGTGGGGAACCGCCCCCCGAATAGTGGGGTCCCATAGGGCAGGTGTGGGATTGCTGGAATAAATCACTGCTTGCTCTCTGCAGCGCTCCCTGTCTCCCAAATCCATCTCTCCTCCTCCATCTCCGGAGGTGAGTACTGACACATTGGGATGGACATGGGGGTTCCAAGGAGGGGGGTGATGCTGAATTACCACCCCCCTCACCTGCAGGTCATCCGGGAATGGCTGGAGAGCCGGACCCCCGGCAGCACCCCGCAGCCCCCCTCGCGCCAGGGCAGCAGCTCAGTTCGCAGCAGCGTGCAGCACTTCCACAGACCCGGTATGAGCCCCCGGCACCGGGACACCCACAGCGGCCCCTGGGGGTCCTGGTGAGCCCCTCTGAGCCAGGCTGAGAGAGCTGGGCTGGGGCAGCCTGGAGAAGAGAAGGCTCCTGAAGGGGAGACCTTAGAGCAGCTCCAGTGCCTAAAGGGGCTCCAGGAAACCTGGAGAGGGGCTTTGGACAAGGGCCTGTAGGGACAGGACAAGGGGAATGGCTTTAACCTGCCAGAGGGGAGATTGAGATGAGCTCTGCGGCAGAAGCTCTTCCCTGTGAGGGTGCTGAGGCGCTGGCACAGGGTGCCCAGAGAAGCTGTGGCTGCCCCATCCCTGGCAGTGTTCAAGGCCAGGTTGGACACAGGGGCTTGGAGCAACCTGCTCTAGTGGAAGGTGTCCCTGCCCGGGGCAGGGGTTGGAGCTGGAGGAGCTTTAAGGTCCCTCCCAACACAAACCATTCCATGATTCTATGCCTGGCCCCCAAACCCCTTTTTCCTTGCAGAGACTGACACAACAGAGCTCAACATATACAAGAAGCCTCCAATCTACAGGCAGAAAGGTGAGCGGGGGGGTCTGTGCCGCGGGATGGAGCACCCATGGGCGCTGCCTGACCCTCCCTGTGCCCCACAGAGCACCACTCCAGTGCCCACCATGGGAAGCATCTCATAGAGGATCTGATCATCGAATCCTCCAAGTTCCCAGCAGCACAGCCCCCGGATCCCAACCAGCCTGCCAAGATAGAGACCGACTACTGGCCATGCCCCCCGTCCCTGGCTGTAATGGGTAGGGGGGGAACAGGGATAGGGGAGGAAATGGGCTGCACCAGGGGGTGTATCCCCCCCAAAGACCCCATGGGGATGCTGAGGGTGGATGTAACATCCCCCCAGAGACAGAGTGGAGGAGGCGGATGGCCTCCAAGAGAGGGGAGGAGGAAGAGGAGGACCTGACAGAGGAGATGAAGAACCTGCGGGAGCTCCAGAAGCAGGAGCTGAGCAAGGTGAGCGGCAGAACAGCGGGTGGGCATCTTGTGAGGGGCTGGAGCTGTGCTTGACACTGACCCCCCACCCGTGCCCCTTTGCCCCCAGATCACCTCCAACCTTGGGAAGCTGATCCTGAAGGAGGAGATGGAGAAATCCCTTCCCATCCGGAGGAAAACCCGCTCGCTGCCAGACCGGACACCTTTCCACACGTGTAAGTGGGGTGATGCTCTTTCCATATCCCACCTTTTCCGGCTCCCAGCCGGTGCCTCAGGCTGCCTGCACCCTGCCAGGCCCCACAGCCCTGCCTGCACCTCTGCTATCTCCTGTTCTCTTGCAGCTCTGCACACGGGGAGCTACAAGAGCTCCTCGCTGCCCGCCTCTGGCAGGAGCACCCTCACCCGGGTGAGTGCAGGCAGCTCCTGTGCTGCACCTCCATGGACGGGGTCTGGGGTGGCATCGCTCTGATCTTGTCCCCTGTCCCCTTTCAGCTGCAGTCAGCAGAGTTCAGCTCAGCAGGCAGCGAGAAGAGCAGCCCTGGTGAGTATCAGGGGATGCGGGAGATGTCCCATGGGATGAGGGATGCTGGGGCTCAGCAGAGAGTGGAAAACCACCTCTTGGGGCTTGGCAACACCCAGGTGGGGGGACACCGGGGGGGGGTCCCGGAGCTGAGCCCTGCTCCTCTCTGTTTTCCAGGCCTGCAGGTAAGCGCACATCCGGATACTGATGGAGACCCAGCGAGAGGGTGATGTACATGGGGGGGACATGGACACCCCAGGATGTGTCCCAGGGGGGAAAGGGGAGAGCTGGGAGGGGGAAGGTTGGGTTTGCCAGTCCCCAGGCTGGAGCCCATCACCGTGGCTTCAGTTCAGGTGGGAAAGACCAGCCCTTTGGGGAGGTGGGGGTCACTCTGACACCAGGTTTGTCCTCCCCAGAACGGCCAGCGTGGACGCATGGATAGAGGCAATTCCCTGCCCAGCATGCTGGAGCAAAAGGTGAGTGGGGCTGGGGGGACACTGGGGGGTATGGAGGGGGTCTTGGGGGGGGGGGGGGCTGTGGAAGGAGTCTTACATCCTCCCCATCTTGCAGATCTACCCCTATGAGATGCTGATGGTGACAAACAGAGGCCGTGTGAAGCTGCCCCCCGGCGTGGACAGGACCAGGCTGGAGGTAGGGGCTGAGCCGGGCTCTGGGGGACACACACAAGAGGGGGGCACCCATCACCCCGTCGTCATCCTGCTCTCCCCCCGCACAGCGTCACCTCTCCCCTGAGGATTTCCTGCGTGTCTTTGAGATGCCCCCCGAGGAGTTCAGCAAGCTGGCCCTGTGGAAGCGCAACGAGCTCAAGAAGAAAGCCTTCCTCTTCTGAGCCCTCCTTCCTCTTCGGAGCCCTCCTTCCTCTCCTGAGCCCGCCTGGCCTCGCACTCAGCCCGTGTCGCGCCCTGTAACTGCTTTAGGGCTCTCAGCCGGTTTTTATTAGGACCCCCCCACTTCCCATCTGCAGCAACCCCTTCCCCACACCAACACTCCCCCCCCCGCGGGATAACGGGATAAGGGCTCGGGGGGCTCCGCTGTGGGGCAATGGGCTGGGGGCTGTCCTGGAGCAGGCACGGTTCAGCCTGGAGGGGAGGTCTGGGGGAGTCTCTGTGCTTTGTGCCCCCCATTCCCCCCCCGGGCACGCTGGCAGGGCAGTGCCTGCCTCTGCTTTTGGCCAGGATGTGTCAGCTCCATTGGGTTCCCCCCCAATGCCTCCAGTCCCTCTGCCCCCCACACCTTCACCCCAAGACTTGGGAAGAGCCTGGGGGGCCGACTCACTGCCAGACCCATGTGCTCCCGGCAATGCCAGGCTGGCATCCCACCCTGCCCCGCTCCAGACCCTCTTTGCCATCACTCCCTCCTGTGCCAGGACACACACGCTGCCAAACCCTGCCCAGCACCGCGCTGGTGGATGCTGGTGATGTGGAGCATGGTGGGATGGGGCAGGGGGTGGCAGAGTTGGGGTCCTGCTGGGGAACCTCCTCCTGCATCTCTACCTGCAGGAATCAGGGTGATGATGCACTGGGGATGCAGCAGGACAAAGGGGTGATGCAGCCCTGCCTGGTTCCCCGCAGCACTGGGCAGCACCTTCTTCCCTTCTCACACCTCTCCCACCCCCTTTGGGCACACGTTTTGGGCAGGACCCCTCTGCCCCCTGCACCCTCTATCCCCCCATGCTCCCTGTTTTCTGTTTCCAGCCACTTTTCCAGCCGCTAGACCTTGTTGGGATGTAAAGAATGTAATTTATCGGGGAACCACTCGCCCATACTTGCCTTTCACTGCTACAAACGACATATCTATAAATATATATATAAATATGGGTTGTTTTCTGACTGACTTACAGTGATTCACCTTCTGTTTTGTTAGAGTTTATTTGATTTCGCTGGTGTCAGAGAATCCGCGTGAGTGAGTTTTTGCTGACAATTAAAGGTGAAATGGCTTTATCCAGCCCCGGTGCTTTGCTTTCCCCTTCTCCCCCTTCCCGGGTCCCTGCAGATGGCGATGGTGCTCCGGGAAGGATGCGGAGCCCTTCCCCGCCTTCCCCCCGCCCTGCCCGGGTTGTGCTGGGGGCCCGGAGGGTGTGTGCGAGCCGAGCCGGGTCCCCGCTGCCCCGGTCCCGATCCCGGTGCGCGATGTGAGCGCATCCGCACCATGGCCCGGCAGAGAGGTACGGGGGGCACAAAGACCGGGGGGGGGCTTTAAAGCTTGCAAAGGGGTGAAGGAGAAGGCAGAGGGTGCGGGTGAAGCTGTGTAGGGGTGTCTCGGGTGGGGTGTGTGTCAATGGGGGGTGTGAGTGTGTAAATGGGGGGGTGAAAGGGGGTGCACGGGAAGGAGGAAAAGGGGGAGGGGGGGTTTAGGGTGATGGGAAGGTGCATGGAGCTGTCGGAGGAAAGGGGTGCCAGGGATAAGGTGTGGGTCACAGGGCTGGGGGTGCCCCCAAACATAGGGCAGGGGAGTGGGGTGCCAGCACCCTGCATGGGGTGATCTGGGGGTGCAGCAGCCAGGGCCTGGCGCCTCCCCACATGATGGGTCACGCTGTGGCCAGGAGCAGCTCCGGGCTCGGGGCCTCCAACCTCCTCCTCTGAGTCATCCCACGCTGGGTCAGAGCCACCCCAAGCGCTGGAGCAGGGCCCTGGGGTGCCCCTGAGCTGCTGCACCCCACGGGAGCGGGGCTGAGCCTCACTGCACAGAGGAAAATGCACTTGGCCACAGGGCAGAGGTGCCGGCCCTGAATCTGTGGGTGCTGGCATCACCCGGGCATCCCTGCTCCCATGGCATCCCTTTGGACAGCCTTCTTCCTCTTCCTCCACTGATGATGAGGATGCCAGGGGGTTGGGCCCATTCCATGGGAGCGGGTGCTTTGCTAGGAGGCGGTTGTGTGCTTGGAGGCTGTTTTCCTTCTGCCCTGCAGATGGTTTTCACTGGGGCTGCCTTCCCTTGACACCCACAGCTTGGCACCCTGGGTCATGCCGGGGTGAGGGCAGCCCCTGCCTGCCCCACAGCAGGCTGGGGGCCCGGCACAGCGCCCCTGCCCCACTGCTGGGGGGGAGGATGAAGGGAGGGCTGAGGGGTGAGTGGACACCGATGTCATTGCCCAGGAATTCAGCCTGGGCGGAGGAGAGGAGAAAGGGAGGGAGAGGAAGAACCAGGCACATCGGGCATGGGGACAGTGCCTGTCCCCCACACTCACCCCCCTGCCTACCGGTCCCTGCCCATGGTGGGGGCAGGCCCTGCCCCGGTGCCCCCACCAATCCCCCCAAGGAGCCGTTTCCCCCCTCCCCTTCCCCAGTTTCCAGGGAAATCCAGATGTTTGGGCCCAGCTCCGGCATTGCTCAGCCTCCTGCCAGATGTTTCCTCTCCCTCCGGGCAGGGGTGTGTGCTCCTCGTTGGGGACACCGGAAGGGGGTCAGTGCTCCCCCCATGCCAGCGCCTCCAGAGGGGCTTCTGCCTCATCCCCTCCAACACGTGTGGGATCGGTGGGTTCTTCCCACTGCCTGCCCTCGCCTTCCCTGGGGGCTGCTGCTGCCTTTGGGGTCCCACCAGCCCTGAGCGATGAGGGATGCAGGGAGGTGGCAGGGCAGGGGGATGCTGGGGTCAGCCAGGGTGCTGTGGGGAGTCACTGGTTTGCAGCATGGATGTGGCTTAGCTGGGGCTGTTCCCGTTGGGAATTGGCAGGGGGAGGCTGGGAGCAGGGAGGAGCAGTGGGTTTCCACAGCGGGTCTGGAGCAGGGAGCAGAGTGATGCAAACCACTTCCAGATGCTCGCAGGAAGGAGCTGGGGATCGGGCAGAGACCTGGGGGGCATCTGCCTGCTCCTGGGGTGGCAGCCCAGGGCTCGGGGGTGTGCGATGTCCTGCTCTGCCACGTGCTTCCCCACACCTGCAGGGACCCAGAGCTGGCACCATTTGGGGCTGGGCCCTCTTCCCATCGCCCTCTGGCTCTCCCCCACTTTGGGGGCTCATGGGGCTGAGGCAGTGCTGTCCCATCCCATGGGAATCCCATATTGCCCAGCCAGGGTGAGGGAGCACAAAGGAGCTCCTTGTCCCACTCCATCCCTCCTTCCTAGCACAGCAGGGTTGGGGTCTCCAGCCAGCGCTGAGCCCCAGCCCTTCTCCTTGCCCTTGGGAACACTCAGCGTTTCTGGCCTTCATCAGCTGCTCCCATGTGCTATTCCTCCTCCTCTTCCTCCTCCTCCACATGGAGGAGCAGCACATTGGGCTGCCCAGCGCAGCCCCTGGCCTTGGTTCCCCTCACCCAGCCGGGAACAAACCCGCTCTGTGAGCACAAACAGAGCATCCTTCATCACCACGGGGCACTGTGCCCCCTCCTCATCCTCCCCCGGCACCCTGGGCTGGTCAATAGTGGGATTGTGTGGAGCAAGAGCATGTAACCCTCCACTGGAGAGCCCCTGCCATTGGATGAGCATCCTGCCTGCGCCCTGCTCCTGTGGGGTGTCGATGGCACGTGCCTGTGCCCTGCAGACCTGGACAAGCTGCTGTCGGACCTGCGGTCCTTCCTGCTCATCCTGGACCGGGAAAGCCTCAGCACTGTGGCTCGGGATAAGAAGAAATCAGTGGCTGAGCTCCTGTCACGGCTGCAGAGCCCATCGAGTGAGCGCGGGGCTGCGGATGCAGAGTACATGATCATGCGCTGCCTCTCGCCTTCCCCACAGGGCCAGCCCAGCCCTGGTGAGTCCACGCTCTGACCCACACCCCATCTCTTCCAGATCCTCATTCCCGGGATTCCGGGCTCCTCACAATCTGGGACAATGCTGCTTTTCCCCCCAGGAACCAGGATGATGGATGCAACAGGAGGGAGAACCTGTGAGTGCCACACAACCAGGAACCTGAGCCTGCACAGAGGGGTAAGGATGCCGCACGTGATGGGAGATGGGCACCCAGTGATCATCCCTGCACTGCAACCTCACTCACACGGGGGTCTGGTCATGCTGGGAAGGCTCCAGTGCTGTTGCCAGCTCCTCTGGGGACATGCGGGGTTCACCCCGGGGGGCAGCACCTTTGGACCACCCCTTGTTTCCCCAGAGCAAGGTCCCTGGTGTCTCACCGTCCCCACCAGCCAATGGCTCCTATGAAGATGCTGAACCCCTCGGTCCTGGCCACTGCTCCGGTGAGCACCGCACCGCGTCACCTCCCCAGCACCCGCACGCACCAAGCACCCTGGTGCCAGCCCGGCTCTCAGGTGGTGCCGACACTGACAGCAGCCACTACGAGTCGTATGAGGAGGATGAGGATGGTGTGAAGGACCGTGCCCACTACCTGCGGCGGCCTCTGGGCACCGGCCGCGATGCTGAGCCCAGCGGGCGCCCCGAGGCGCAGCTCTGCGGCTTCCTCTGGAGGAAGCGCTGGCTGGGGCAGTGGGCAAAGCAGCTCTTCATCGTCCGCGAGCACGTGCTGCTGGTGAGCGGCCAACGAGGATGGATGAAGGCTGGGAATGGGGCCCCCAGCAGGTCCCTGAGCTCTGTTCTGCCTCTGCAGTGCTTCAGGTATGCCGCCGACCCGCAGCCGGTGCTGGAGCTGGACCTGCGGGGCTGCCACGTCACCTGTAAGGCCAAGCAAGGCAAGAAGATGCCGCACACCCTGAAGGTGACAGGGACAGCAGGAGAGGTGCTGGTCATCGGCTTCCAGAGCCGGCAGCAGGCTGAGGACTGGAGGAAGGTTTGGAGGTGTTGCAGCCTGGCAGAGCTCTGCATGGGCAGGAGGGAGGGGCAGGGGAAGGGAGAAACGGGGCACAGCCTAATGGGGTGCTGCTGAGGTGGCTGGGGATGTCCCCATCCATCCCCACGGTGCCTGAAGCGTGGTTCGGTGGAGAGCAAGCATTTGCAGTGCTCCCCTTCTCTTTTGGTAGGTGATTGAAGAGGTCAGCAGCGATGCCCCAGGTGGGCTGGCATCCATCAACACCCCACCACCACCATCCTCCGGGCTCAGCAGGGTGAGCTGCCTGTTCTCCCATGGGAAATACAGGCATGGGAAATGGGTGCGGAGAATACACCCCAAATCCCACTCCACCATCCCCGTTGGCTGATGCGGGGGGGAGGGGCTGCATTGCCATGGGGTGGGGGTGAGGGTGCTTAAAGCCTGCAGGGATTGGGGCTCTTTGGGTCATCATCCTCAGGCTGGCAAGGAGGAAGAGGAGGATCGCTCGCGGCAGAGCCCTGCCCGCAGCCGGCGGGCTGGAGAGGACGCTAAAGGAGGTGCGATGCTGAAGGGCAGCGGGCCGGGGGGTGTCTCTGGCTCGGTGCTGATGGGAGGATGCCCCCGCAGGGTTCCTGTCGGTGCGGCTGCGCGGGCGCTGGCAGCGCCTGTGGTGCGCGGTGCGGCAGGGAGCCCTGCGCATGGTCCCGGAGCCCGGCAGCGCTCAGCGGCCCGTCTGCGCCCTGCGCCTGGAGGGGTGCGAGGTGACCCCCGGCGCGGCCACCGGCTCCCCCCAGCGCCTCCGCATCCGCATCGCCCAGCGCGGCCGGGAGCTCGCCCTGCTGCAGGTGAGCAGCGGCTGCCGCATCCCGCATCCCTCGCCCGGCCCCCGCTGACCCCGGCCCCTCTGCCCTGCGCCAGACGCGTTCGGATGAGGAGAGGGAAGCCTGGTTGAAGACCCTGCAGGCCAGGGGAGGAGCGGAACCAGCCAGCAACAGCCCCCACAATGAGAAACCCAGGCTGGGCAATGCCAGCAGCTGCCCTGCTGCAGGGTAAGGGGGCACTGGCCGGGGTCCCAGCCCTCCTGCTCCGTAATGGGGGTGGAGGTGACAATGGGACCCCCGTCCTGCTTGCAGCGGGCTGCTCCTGCGCCATGTCCCGACACCCAATGCCTACATGGATGATCCCTTCGGGCAGCTCCCACCAGCCGAGGCTCCCAAGCATCTCTACTCCAACATGGAGCGGCTGCAGCAGCTGGTAACCACCGTTTGCCCCTCGCATGCAAGCCCCAAGGTGAAGGGGATGGGCTCCCACCACCCATGGGCTCCCTTCCACAGCAGCAGAACTTGGACCGAGCAGTGCAAGGGCAGCGCAGGAGGCCCGTGTCTGCACTGCCCATGGGTGCCTGCAGCAGCACCCCGCAGGCAGGTGAGCAGGGGCTGGGTGCTCCATGCAGGGGCATGGGGACCCCCCCATGCACCCCAGCCCCATGTGCTGGGATGGAGGCTGAGGTGCCCACGAGCACAGTGTTGTGCCGTGATTCCTCTGCCCTTCCTCCTGAGCATCCTTCCTCCCCAGCACCAGCAGCAGCTCTCCGGAGCAGGGCAGCCAGCCCGCAGTGGGTGAAGGTGAGCCCTGATCTCTGGAGCAAGGATCTCTCCCAATCCCAGCGCACCCTGACGCTGCCTGAGAGGAAAGGAACTCGGGATGGGCTGGATATCCTCATCGGTAGGGCCACAGAGGGCTTCTGCTCCTATTCAGGGGCTTCCTCGTCCTTCCCCAAGGCTGGTGGTGTTGAGAGGTGCCTGGGCTTGGCGGTGCCACTGTGTCCTTGCAGGGAAAAGAGCCTTTCCGAAGCTGGAGGAGAAGGTGGGGCAGCTGGAGAGGGCCTGCCACATGAAGGGCAGGCTGAAGGCTGGCTCCGAGATGAACCTGCTGACCATCGGCAAGTCACTGAAGGGCCACATCGCTGCCACCAGCGGCTCGGCTGGCTCCGAGGTGGGGGACACTGGGGAGGGCAGGGGATGCAGGGAGCGGGGGGGGCCGGGGGGCAGGCATTGTCTGCTCTCCGCTCCGCCTTTCCAGCAGGGCTCATTCCTCACGCCGCTGCTAAAGCGCACGGCATCGGCCAGGAGCGCCCTGAGGCCATCACCACCCTCCCCGCTCATGGTGGAGAAGGGAAATGTGCTGCAGAAGAGAAAGGTACCGGCGGGACCCTCTGGGGTGGGCAGAGTCGGGGTGAGCCGGGTACCACCCCTGGCACCGGGGGTGACCACCGCCCTCGGGTGCTCTCCAGGAGTGGGAGATGAAGTCTGCGATGTGACCGGCACCGCAGCGGCTCCAGGGCACCCCTCAGCTGAACAGAGGCTGCACGTGGACCGTGCAGGACCCGCCTGGTATCTGGTTTTAACCATCAATATCAACGCTACAACTACGCACATCTATTTTTATATATATATATACATATAAACTGTCCATCTGTGGGTCTGAGTTTCCCTGGCTGGAGGGTGGTGAACCCCTCACAGCATCACCCCCTACTCACCCATCCCAACACCTTGGTTTTGAGGCACAGATTTCCCCAGTACAACCTCATGAGCTGCTGGCTCTGTCCTTAATGTGGGTCCAGAGAATCAGCAGCACCCCCAGGGACCCCGCTCATGGGGTGGGATGTGGATACACCCCAGGCCAAGCATCCAGGGGACACACACAGAGTGACGGGGGGTGCTTGGGGCACATAACTGCACCTCCCTGGAGGCGGCAGGACGCAGGCTGGGCCCTTGGCTGCTCCCCAGTGCTGTGCCTGTCATAGCTCGGGGGCCATTGTGGAAATGTGGGGGTTTAAGGATTAAAATAATAATAATTAGTCCTAAAAGTTGGCTGGTTGCGGGTTGTGGGGAGACGGGAGCTGGGGAGGGGGTGTTCCTGTCCCAGTGCAAGGTGTGCATAGGGGGATACCCCCATCCCGGTGCGAGGTGTTCACGGGGACTGTCCCTGTCCCCCACCCCACGGCCGCCCCCGCTGCACTTTTAGTGCTGTGGGACCTTTCCAACACCCCCCCCCAACCCCTCCTCCCCGTTCCCCGCCCCATCCCCATCCCTCCGGGCCCGGAGCCGCCGGGGGAGGTCCCGTCCCGGCCGCCCTCCCCTGCCCTGCCCGGCGCCGGGCGGAGCCACCGCGGCGGGGCGCTGCGGAGGGCGGCGGGGCCGGGCTCGGTTCCGGTGCCGGTTCCGGTGCCGGTACCGGGGGCACAGCCATGCTGAGCCGGCTGGGAGCGTTGCTGCAGCAGGCGGTGGAGACGGTGAGCGGGGACGGGAACGGGAACGGGAACGGGAGCGGGAGCGGGAGCGGGACCGGGGGGATCTGAGCGTCCCTGACCCCGGCCCCGGTTGTGCGCAGCGGGAACCCAGCGTGGACCTGCTGGAAGCCTTCACCGAGCACTGGAAGGGAATCACCGGCTACTACCTGGAGGCTACGGGTGAGTGCGGTGGGGGGAGAGGGTCCCTGTGCCCTGGGATGGGGTCTGTGTGCCGTGGGAATAAAGTCCTGTGGCATGGGAACGGGGTCCTTGTGGTGTGGGAACTGGGTCCCTGTGTCCTGGAAGGGGGTCTCTGTGCCCTAAGAGAGGGTCTTGTAGCCTGGGAATAAGGTCCCTGTGCCCAGGAGGGGGTCCTGGTGCGCTGGAATGGGACACGTTGGAATGGGACGCCATGCCCTGGTTGGCACCCCGTGCAGGAGCAGCGCACTGTGCCAGTCCTAATACAGTGCAGCTGACCTGGCATGTGGGGCTTTGGCATGGGACACCCTTTCCCATACCCAGGAGGGCTTATCCAGCCGGGTGCTTGGCCTTGTGCGGCCCTGACCCCCCCCCCCCGCACACCACGGGGGTCAGCATGAGGGGTGCTGAGCTCCTGGGAACACATCCCTCTTTGGGAACATGCTGCTCTTTGGGGGCACCAAAAGCAGGGCCTGGGGAGCATCAGCCCTTTCCCCAGCAGGGTCTCGGTCCTTCCCGCTCAGCTCCCACCTCCCTTCCTCCTGCCGGTGGGACCCGGGGGCTGGCACTGGGCAGCACCCACAGCCCACCGGGACCGGCCGCTTTTGGTAGGCCAGGAGCGGAAGGGGCAGCCTCGGGTGCTGCTGGGAGCCCATCCGCACATTGCCATCTAGCGTTGCTCCCGCTGGCCGCCATGGAGTGGGATCCTGGGCCGGCATGGCTTGGGAACACTCACCTGGATTGGGATCTGGGCACCCCCCCGTGCATCACCGCCCTCGCCGAGCCCGGCAGTGCCTTGGGGGGCACACACCACAGCCCCCAGTTCCTGCACCCGCAGACGAGAGCATCCCGGCCAGGCAGACGGACATCCCCTGGCGCCTCAAGCAGATGCTGGACATCCTGGTCTATGAGGAGAAGCAGTTCCCAGCGGGAGAAGCCGGGCCATGCCTCGAGTACCTGCTGCAGCACAAGGTCCTGGAGACCCTCAGCACACTGGGCAAGGCAGAGGTGGGTGCACCAGCCGTTTCTGGGGGGCTGAGCCCCCGACACAGCAGCACCCACCGCCTTTCCCAACTGCCTTGCGTGGTGCTGCTCTGTGCCTTTGATTTTGAAGCTCTTCCAGCTGGGCAAGGGGAGTTTGTGGAGTGTGACCTTGGGATGCTTGGCTTTTCGGGGGGGATTGCTCAGTGTAAGATCCCCATTGGAATCCTTTCTGCTGCTCCTCCAAGTGGCTCTTGCCCCCCATCACATCCCTGCCTGCGCAAGAAGGGTGTTTTTCACACCAGCAGCCCGTTTGCTTTTAGACACCTCTCCAAGTAAATACTGCCCAAAACGTCACAGAATGAGAGAACAGTTTGGGTTGGAAGGGGCCCTCAGGGGTCATTTTGTCCAAATACAACAACTCTGTTGTTCTTTTGTTGCTAATAATAGTGAGGCTCCATATAAATAGCTTTTTGTTCATACAGTATTAATTGCTGGTGCAGCCTGAGCTTCAGGAACGTGCTGCTCCTTCCATGGCTGGGAGGGTTTGGGTTTTTGGGGTGCTGGGCTTTAACATTGTGAGAAGAGGGAAATAATCCCCTTGGGATAGCTCAATGTAGAGAAATGAGTGCAGTTCCCAATTGCTAAAGGGAGAGGAGCCAGGGGCAGGTCCGCGGGGGGCCCTTGGGCCCTTTTACATCATTTTGGGGGAGCAAAAGCAGGGTCTGTGCTGAGGGTGTTGTTGCAAGCCACCCGTGCTGGCTGCTGGGTGACCCTGCAGGTGACTGGGGGTGATTACAGGGAAATTGGGGTACACAAACAGGTAATGGGGCTTTTGCTGATGCTTCTCCCCATCTCCCTCCCAGTACCCGCCCGGGATGAGGCAGCAGGTCCTCCTCTTCTTCAGCCGGGTGCTGGGGCAAGTGCAGCACCCGCTCCTGCACTACCTCAACGTGCACAGGCCGGTGAAGGTGAGCCTGGGACACAGCAGTGGTGCCACCGGTGGTGCTGGGGCTGCCCAGATCCCTGCCCGATGCTGCTCCTGGTAACGGGGCAGGGTGGGAGAGCACCCAGCACCCAGCACCCGCTCCGTGCCCTGCAGAAGCTGCTCCAGCTCAGCGGTGACCGCCTGGACTCTGGCTTGGAGAAGGAGGAGCTGCAGCTTGTGGCCATCCTCTGCATGAAGATCAAGCAGGATCCCACCCTCTTCACGTACATCCTGGAGGTGAGCAGCCCCTGGGCATGTGGGGCCATGTATGGGGTCGTCTATGGGGTTTAGTGGAGCTTTTCTACGTGCTTCGCAGGTCCATCCCCAGTGCAAAGCTCCTCGGGGTGAGGGGGGTGAAGGTGGTGGCTGTGATGCTCTTCCTCTCCAGGGCAAGAGCATCCTGAATGGGAGGAGAGCCCAGGAGCTGCCGGCCATGGAAGAGGGCACGGAGCATCCCTCTGGCACTGCCACCAGCTCTCCCAGTGCCGAGCCCTCCCCACCACGGAGGGACCACAACCTCGTCACATCCCTGGTGGGGCTGTGCAAGAGCAAGGTACAGAGAAAGGGCTGCAAGGAGGGGACGTGGTGCCCGCAGCCACTTGACGCTGCCTCTCCTCTTCCTCCTCCTCACAGAAGAGCCGGGTGGCGATGAAGGCTCGGGAGAACCTGCTGCTGCTGGCAGGGCTGGCGCAGGAGGCGGCTGCCACGTGCCTGGTGCGGAGCAGCGCCCTGTGCCCGCTGCTGACCGAGCATCTCTGTGACCTCTACAGCGCCGTGCCCGCGGGCACCGACCCCGCCGATGTCCTCGCCATGGAGAGGACGAGCTGGAGGTGAGGTGGGTGCTGGGAGGGGGTGTCCCCCAGCACCAACAGGGTGTTGCTGCAGCCCCACGTGCTGTGCCCCGCGCAGGTCGCAGGGTGCTGGGGATGAGGCTTTCCCAGGGAAGGAGAGCCTGGCTGCCTTCTTCGGCTGGTTGGACTACCTCGATGAGCTGGTGATGGGCGCACACCCGGTAAGGAGCACCCGCTGCTCTCCCAGAGCAAGGGCAGCACCGTGCCCGTGCCAAGCTTAGCCTCTGCCCTCGCCGTAGGTTGTGGCAGATGCCCTCGCTGAGGCCGTGGAGGAGACGTTCTTCCAGGGCATCCTGCAGCCGCAGCTCCTGCAGATGTGAGTGTCCGAGGGGCCGGGGGTTGGAGCTGGATGAGCTCTCAGGTCCCTTCCAACACGAACCAGGCTGTGGTTCTGCGGGCTGGGACCGCAGGGTCCCTGCTGTGGGGTGCTGCGGTGCCATCTCAGGACACGCTCACACATCCCTCCCATCCCGCAGGTCCGAGCTCACAGTGCTCAGCACCACGGCCATGCTGACAGGCACAGTGCGGCAGGTCCACGCTCCCGCCCTGCTCCGGCGCCTCGTGCTCTTCCTGCTGGGGCCAGACCAGCACCCAGAGACCCCGGGGGACACCCCCCACCCTCTGCGCACCCACCTCATTGACCGCTGCAACCACCTCTCCGACGAGGTGAGCCCCATCCTGGTGGGACACGGGCACGGGTGGTGCCGTGGGGCCGTGCCAATGTCTCCCCTGCTCCTCGTGCCCCAGATCAGCCTGGCCAGCCTGCGGCTCTTCGAGCAGCTCCTGCAGAAGCCCCACAAGCACGTCACACACAACCTGGTGCTGCGGAACCTGGAGGCCAGGGGATACCTGCAGCGAACCCCCCTTGTACCCGAGGAGCGCGGACCCCCGGAGCTGGAGTACGAGGAGGATGGGCTGTGAGTGAACGGGAATGGGGCAGGGTAAGGTGGGAACCCCTCAATGCCTGCCCTGCTGACACCCCTGTGCTGGCCCCCGCAGGGACCTGGAGGAGGATCCCTATTTCACCGATGGATTCCCAGACTCCAGCTTTGGGATAGCGAAAAAGCTTTCATCAGGATCAGCCCCATCAGGGAAGGGACAAGTGAGCGAGGTGGTGAGCAGGTACGGATTCGTAGGGGTTGTCCCAGCATGGGGGGGCTGCATCCCCCTCCCCATCCCTCTCCCATCACTTCCAGCTTCCTCTGCCTGGTTCCCGAGGAGGCAAAGACCTCCTCATGCATGGAGGAAGGCGGCTACGACACCTACGTGCACGATGCGCTGGGCATGGTGAGTGTCTGGGGTGTCCCATACCTGGAAGTGCTGGCCCCTGCTCTGAATCCCACCCACCATCACCCCCTCCACCAGGTCCAGGCGTGCCGCGACAGTGCAGCCCCGTGGGGGTGGCCCAGGGCCCCCCGTCCCCTCGACTCCTGCCACCCCGAAGTGGTGTTTTATGAAGGTCACTTCCTCAAGGTGCTGTTTGACCGGATGACGCGGATCCTGGACCAGGTAGAGGGTGCCAGCGGGATGCTGGGTCCCCACCATGCTCTGCATGTCCTGGGGGGCTCTCCAAAGGGCTCTCCAGGCTGGCACAGCCTTTGTCTTGGTTGGGGTTGGGGGTTGCATAGAAGATGCTTTGGCTTCCGATGGCTGTTGCCACGGGAACCACGTTGGAGGGGGCAGCCCTCCTTCCCAGCATCCAGGACCCCCATAGTGGGGATAAAGTCACCAAGAGCATCAGTGGTGTCCACAACCACCATGGTCTTCATCAGGGACCGTAGCGATAGGGCAAGGGGTGATGGGTTTAAACTGAAACAGGGGAAGTTCAGGTTAGATCTAAGGCAGAAGCTCTTCCCTGTGAAGGTGCTGAGGCGCTGGCACAGACTTTTCCCAGAGAAGCTGTGGCTGCCCCATCCCTGGCAGTGTTCAAGGCCAGGTTGGACACAGGGGCTTGGAGCAACCTGCTCTAGTGGAAGGTGTCCCTGCCCATGGCAGGGGTTGGAGCTGGATGAGCTTTAAGTTCCCTCCCAACACAAACCATTCCGGGATTCCATGGTCCCGTTGGTGGGGGTGGGCTCAGATCCCTGGGGGGGGTTGATGACACCAGCCCCTGCTGAGCACCCCCCCATCGCCAGCCCTACAGCCTGAACCTGCAGGTGACCTCGGTGCTGTCCCGCTTGGCCGCCTTCCCCCATCCCCACCTGCACGAGTACCTGCTGGACCCCTACCTCAGCCTGGTGCCCGGCTGCCGCTCGCTCTTCTCCGTCCTTGTCCGGGTAACGCCACCGGGGGATGGGGTCACGGGGACCCCCCCTTGAGACGGGACCTGAGTCTTCTCCCCCCCCCTCATGCAGGTGATCGGGGACCTGATGCAGCGGCTGCAGCGTGTGCCCCAGTTCAGGGCTAAGCTGCTGCTGGTGCGGCGGCAGCTCCTGGGGCTGGTGCCGGGAGAGCAGTGAGTGCTGGGGGGCACCATGGGGGGCAGTGCCCTTTGGGGGGGCCCAGGAGGGGGGCAGTGCCCTTTCGGGGGCCCAGGAGGGGGGCAGTGCCCTTGGAGGGGGCACAGGAGGGGGGCAGTGCCCTTTGGGGATGTTTTATCCCACAGCCCCCCCCCATGGCTCGCCCCCCTGCAGGATGGACCACACGATGCTCTTCAAGGGCGTGGTGGTGCTGGAGGAGTTCTGCAAGGAGCTGGCTGCCATCGCCCTGGTCAAGGGGCCACCGGAGGGGCCCCCCTGAGCTGCAGCTCCCCGGCCCTGCTATGAAGCACCCCCTTTCTGGCCAGGCTGTGCTGGCCCTGCTTGGCACCGCGGGAAGGATGCTGGCGAGGAGGAAGAGGAGACTCCAAGTCCTTCACCACCGCCTTGGCCAACCCGGAGGTGCTGATCCCCGGCAGCAGGCGCACCCCTCGGGTGCAGAGTGCCCCCGTGCTGCGCTCCCTCCTGGGTGGTGGGTTCCTGCTCCCCCCGGCCTCAAGCAGGACGTTCTGGGGGGCAGTGATGGGCTGTGTGGGCTCGGTGCTGTCCTCTGCTGCGCGGGGTGATGCCTCGGCTGCGGTAACTCAATCATGTCCCCATGGGGGCATGGGGTGTGTGCTGGGAGGGTTTGTGGCTCCTGCCTGGCAGGGTTGGGGCACCCCAACCCCTGCACAGTGTCCCCTGGGTGATGGGACTCTGCTGTAATAAAGCTGTGAGCACCACACACTGCGCCCCTTCCATCTGTACAGTGCCTGTCCCCTTCCCAAGCACCCCCAAAACCCAGCTCCACGCTCTGCCATCCCCATCCAGCTCCAGTCAAGGGTGCAAGCAGCAGCAGCCGCGTTTATTTCTGCTGTCGCTGGCGCTCAGCACCCCAAGCCCAGGACACAGCACCACGTCCTGCCCCAAACCATCCCCCTGGGGCTTCTCTGCAGTCAGGACCCTCATTCCCGGGCTCAGCTGTGCACGGGCACCGTGGTGTGGAGCCGCTGCAGGATGCGACCCCTCAAGCTCTGCTCCTCCACGTGCCACCACCGGAACACGGGGCTGCACAGCTCGGGGGGCTCAGCGCGCGGGCTGCCCGGCGCGAGGCTCAGCAGCACGTTGAAGCAGATGCCATCGGCCCCCCCAGCGCCTCCAGCACGGTGCTGCAGCCCCAGCAGCCCCATTGGGCCCGGAGGGGGCTCTGGGCTCAGGCAGCCCCGCAGCAGCCGCAGCACGGGCAGGCGCAGCCCCCTGCGCAGCTCGGACGGGGACGTGCCACAGGCCACCACGGGCAAGCGCGGGGTCCCGGCGGTGCCCAGCAGCACCCAGAGGTCCCCGGCGGTGCCGGTGAAGGCGATGAGCAGCCGCAGGCAGAGCAGGGCGCAGGGCAGCTCCTGCGGCAGCGTCGGGGGGTGCGGGGGGCTGCGGTGGTAGCGCGCGGCGAGGTCCAGCAGGGGCAGGATGTCGGGGGCGCGCAGCGGCAGGGCGCGGGGGTCCCCAGCCCACCACGCGGCTTGTAGCGACTCGGAGTCAGCCTCCGCCAGGGTCTTCAGGGTCCCGCCTGCGGGCAGAGAGACAGCGATGTCCTGGTGGTGCCAGGGGACAGCAGGACCCCAGCACTGGGCTGTGGGGGTCTCAGAGCCTGGGTATAGGGTGGTGGGCAGAGCTAGACCTCATCATGGGGACGGTGGGGGACACTGAGACCCCAGCACGGGGCTTTCTGTTGTGTGCCTGTCCTGGTGATGGTGCTGGCAAGGGACAGCGATGCCCTGGCGCTACGCTGGCAGGGGATGCCGATGCCCATCATGGGGCTGTCAGGGGATGCTGATGCCCAGCACACAGCCGGCCGGGGGATCCCAGTGCCCCAGCACAGGGCTGGCAGATGAGCCACATCCTTCCCCCCCCATCCCCGAGCACCAGAGGCACCATCACGCACCAGTGGGGCGTGCGAGGAAGGCGAAGCGGATCCAGGCCGGGCCCCGCTCCTCCAGCACCAGCAGCGTGAGGGGGTCACACTCCAGCCCCGTCTCCTCCTTCACCTCCCTCCTCATGGCAGCCACGATGCTCTCGCCGGGCTCCATCCTGCCCGCGGGCAGGTACCACTTCCCACGGCACTCGGGCTTGGCCTCCTGCACCAGCAGCACCCGGTCCTGCAGGGATGGAGATGGGTCAGTGGGCTCCAGCACCCATGGTGGGGGGGGGTCCCGCGGGGGGGGGGCACCTCACCTCTTCATCGAAGAGCACGGCCAGGACGACGTAGCAGACGTTTCTCCCCAGGCGGATTGGGCTGGTGGGCTGGGGGGGACCCTCGAAGCTGCCCCCCACCTCCCACCCGCCGCCATCCAGCACCGCATCCAGCTCCGCCACCGGAGCCTCCCCCATGGGCGCGGGGGTCCCGCGGGCCGGCTGGGCAGGTGGGGAGCACAGGACCCCCACTTAGGGGGTAGCAGGGTGCTGGGGTGGGGAGGGCACCCCCCAAACGTGCAAGCGAGGGGGCGGGGAGCCCCGGCGCTGGAGGGGATGGTGAGGGAGGGGGTCCGGTGACTGCGGGGGGCACGGGGAGGTGTAATGCAAGAAGGGGTCCCCCAGTTGCAGGGTGCTGCTGGGGAAGGGCTTGCTGGACTGGGGGACGTGGAGGGGGGTGTAAGAGGGGAAGTGTCTGCTGGGCTGGGGGGTCACGGAGCAGGGGAAGGGCTCAGTGGCTTTGGCGATGTGGGGAAGGGGGCAGTAGGGAAAAGGCCTGCTGGACTGGGGGACCCCCAGCGGGGCGCAGCACGGGGTGTACGGGGGGAAATAGTACGGGAAGGGGTCGCTGTACCTGGGGAGGAGGCGGGGGGGGCTGCGGTACTGGCAGGGCTTGCTGGACTGGGGAAGGCATGGGGGGGCGCGGGACGGGAAGGGCTGGCTGGACTGGAGCGGGTACAGCGGGCTGTAGGGGAAGAGCTGGCTGGACCTGGGGATGGCAGGAGCGCTGCGGTACGGGACGGGCTGGCTGGACTGCGGCGTGGCCGGGAACCTGAAGTACGTGAAGGGCTGGCTGGACTGCAGGAAGGACGGGGACAAGGGGCGGCCCGACTGCGGGATGCTGGGGGGCACAGGGCGGCTGGACTGCGGGATGCTGGGGGGCACGGGGCGGCTGGACTGCGGGATGCCCGGGGGGGAGCTGGGGGGACTGGGCCAGGGCTGCGGGGGCCAGGGCGTGCTGGACTGCAGGGGGCTGTAGGGGAAGGATGGGGTGCGCAGGGGGGGCTGCGGGGTGCAGGGGGGCGAGGTGGGCTGCAGGGTGATGGGGGGCGATGGGAGATGGGCTCAAAGGGGGGACGTGCCAGGGACAGGGTCTGCGGGGTGCAGTAAGGGAAGGGTTTGGAGTGTGCGGTGCAATGGGGCAGGGTCTGGGGGGTTCAGGGTGTAATGGGGCAGGGTCTGGGGGGTTCGGGGTGCAGTGGGGCAGGGTCTGCGGGGTTCAGGGTGCAATGGGGCAGGGTCTGGGGGTTCAGGGTGCAATGGGGCAGGATTTGGGGTGCTGCAGGGGCAATAGGGAAGGACCTGGGCTGCGGGGTGCAATAGAGGAAGGATTTGGAGTGCAGGATGCAGAAGGGAAGGGTTTAGGAGGTTCAAGGTGCAATGGGGCAGGTTCAGGTGCAATGGGGCAGGTTCAGGTGTAATGGGGCGGTACAGTGGGGCAGGTTTAGGGGTGCAATGGGGCGGGTTTAGGGGGTGCAATGGGGGGGGAGGGGGGGGAAGGTGGCCCGCGCGCCGCAGCCCCCCCGCTTTCCCCCGTTCCCGCGCATGCACCGGGGCACTCACCGCGTCACCAGCCCCGCCCATCCCGCTCGCCGCTTATTGGTCACTCCGCGACGCCAGCTCGCTTCCGATTGGTTGGTTGTGGCGCCACTTCTCGCGCTGCCGCGGGACGGAGCTTGGCCTTAAAGGGGCCGGGAAGGGGCGGGGCGTGGGCGGGGCGCGGGGCGCGGTGTGCGGGGGGCTGCGGCGAACCCCGCGCGGTGCCCATTGACCGGGGGTACCTGCGCGGGGATACCTGCGCGGTGCCGTTGCGCGGTGCCCCTTGCGCGGTGCTGGCTGCATTGTGCCCATCGCGCGGTGCCCCCCGCACAGTGGTAACTGTTGTCACCGGTGCACGGCCCTGGCCCATCTCCCGCTGCGCGCCCAGCGCTGGGAGCACCGCGCTCCATGGACGGGCTGTTCCCGGCCCCGGGAAGGCCCTTTGGGCCGGTTTCCCGCCCGCAGCAGGGCAGGAGGGAGCTGCACCCCCGGGCCTGAGCCTCTGTGCTGCGGGATCCGGATGTTTTCCAGTTCTGTGTGAGGCTGCCAGCGCAGAGCCTGCACCAAACTCATCTCACCAGTGCCCCCGGCTCTGGCCCCCCATCCCTGGGCTACCGCGGATGGGGGTGGAGGGACCGATGCTGCACAGGAGACACTAACGCGGGTGCTGGTGGTGCCGGTGGTCCCGGCTCGCTGCACTTTATTCCCTGCTCCTGAGCTTCCCAGGGCAAAGCACCAAGTAAGAGGTGCCCATTCCCATCTCCCTGCAGCATCCCGGCCATGTCCGAGCATCCTCATCCTCATCCTCCTCACTTGCATCCCCGCAGCACTCCCACAGCCTCCCGCACAGCGGAGAAGATCATGCTGTCGAGCTGCAAGGGTGCAAAGAGGGGGGTCAGCATCGCTTCCCCCCACACCAGGACCCCCCCTCCGCAGCCCCACACCATCACCCACCCACCCGGGCACGGAGCTGGCGCGTGGTCCCGGTGGGGTCCGTGCTGTGGTCCCGGAGGTGTGCGGCGTGCTCCGGCGAGAGGAACCGCTGCTCCACACTGATGGTGCTGGTGAGGGTCTGAACCTGCCCGGGGCACATTGGCATCAGCAACCGGGGTTCAGCCCTGCCTCAGTTTCCCTAAGAGGCTTTGGCAAAGCTGCCCCCCACCATTGACACCATTTTGGGGGTGTCAGAGCTGCCTACCTGGTGTGGAGCCCCCGCAGGGACCAGCACCGCATCCCCCAGGCACTGGAGGAGGGTCCAGCCGCTCACCCCGCACTCCTGGCGCAGCCGCGTCCGCAGCGAGAGGTCCAGGTAGGGACCAGGCTGCTCCTCCGTGGCCGCCCCGTCCTGCCCTTGGTCCTCACATGCCTGTAGGGGACATGTGGTGAGAGGAGCCGGGGGCACCGGGGGTGCGCCGCGGGGTGCCGCACACACCTTCTGCAAGAAACCCTGGATGCGGCCGGCGTCCTCGGCACGGAAGATGTGCCACAAGGCACCGGGGCGGCTGCCGGCATCCCAGAGCCGCTCCCTCAGGGCGGCATCCACACCTTCGGCTTGCAGGAGCATGGCTGCGGGAAAGGGGGTGCTCAGGTGTAGGACCAGGATGGGGGGACCCCCCTCAGTGCTCCCGCCTTACCCTGCCGTGCTGCCGGCCGCTCGGCCGCAGTGTGCACCAGGATGCTGATGGAGTCGGTCGCCTCCACCGTCAGGGTTTTGGTCCCAATGGTCCGGTCTTGTGGCATCACACCTGGAATGTGACCACCCATCATTGGCACGGGTGGGGGGGGTCCCCAACTCACCCCCAGGCCCCCCGCACTCACCATAAGCTGCGCAGACACGCGGGCACAGCCAGCGCTGGACCCAGTGTCCCTGCAGGTACGTGCCCAGGTTGAGGCGGCCGCTGGACCTGCAGTACTCGGGCAGTGGCAAACTGGTGCTCAGGTTGGTGGCCCTGTGACACAGGAATGGTGCTCGATGCCAAGGTAAAGGGTATCAGCACTGGGAGAGCCACCATGCTGCTGCAGCTCTGCCTCTGCATCCCACACCGGGATGCATCACGCTGCTGCAGGGGTCGGTACCCAAGTGGCAAGGAGAAGGGGCACCCATGCTGGTGAAACCTCTGCCATCACCTACCGACACAGCTCCATGTCCCCAAAGCCATTTTCCAGCTTCAGCAAGTCCCTGCTGCCCTGGTCCATCTCCGGGGATGCTGCGGGCAGGGAGCAGAGCATCACACAGGGATGCAGGAGTCGCGATGCCAGGCACATCGCAGGGAGGGGGGGCTGCCTCCCCACCTCTGGGATAACACTTGAGACCCCACAGAGTCATCCCCCACTTACCTGCGCTGGCGGTGAAGCCATCCCAGAATTCCCGGCTGCTCACACGGACGCGGGAGGCCGGTGCCCGCAGGTTCACCACCTCCAGCTCCTGCTCCATCCCGCAGGAGCGGAAGGATTCCGGCCCCCACAGCCGCTCCTCCAGCCTCTTCTGCAGCCCTGAAACCAGGACAGGCTGCCGGGGCAGCGGGGGGGGGGGGTTCAGGAGGGCCGGGATGGGGCTGGGGGGACCCATGGTGCCCCCACACATCCCTAGGGAGCAGGGGGCTCACCTCGCCCTGCCGCCAGTGCTCCTGGAAGAGCTCGTAGTTGGCGGCGTGGCCAGGGTCCTGCAGCCAGAGCAGCCCACTGGGAGCCAGGATGCAGTGGGAAACGGGGGGACTAGGTGGGCTGGGGGGGTTGGAAGGACTTGGGGGGCTCGTCTCGCCCCCTGCCTGCCTCTGCTGGATCTTCCTCTCCACCACGCGAGCGATGATGCTGTCCAGGATGCTGGTCAAGTGGTTGTCCTGGGGTGGGAAGGATTCCAAGTGGGTCCCCCCTCAGCCCATTCTGACCCCCCCCAAAGCCTTGTGGAGGGCTGGGGGTGCAGCACGGGGTTGGGGTACCAGGACTCACGCTGGGCAAAGCGGGTGAGACGGGGGCAAACGCCATTCGCACCCCGTCCTGCCCCAGGCACAGCTTGACAGCGGTCGAGGCCAGGAGATCGCAGAGGGTGCCGGGGGGCACGGGCCCGCGGGGGGGTCCCTGCCCTGGCGACCGGGCCCCCCCGTCCGTGGTCTCTGGTTAGGGGGGTAAAAGGGGTCAGGGCTGCCCACATCCCCTCCAGTGCTCACCCCCAACCAGCTCCCTGCTGGGATGCAATGGAGCACCCGCGCCCCCCCCGTGGCAGGACTGTCGCCAGGCGGGGGGGGCACAGCCGGCCCTACCTTCCTTGATGGGTCGGGAGGTGTCGGTGTGGCCATCGCTGGGTGGGGGGGTCGGCACCGTGGCTCCCACCAGCTCCTGAAACAGCCCGGTCCATGCAGGCATCGTCCCCCATCCCCTCCCTGGCACCATGCAGAATCCCCCCCATGCACCCTGTTGTAGGGGTGCATTTGCACCCCCTTTTCCCCCTCTACACCCAGAGCCCCCTCCTACCTGCCTGCTTGCCGGGGGGGGCTCTGCTGGGCTCTGCTCGGCAGCCCCCTCCCCGCAGGGACAACGCGACTCGATGCTGAACTGGGCTCGGACCTTGTGCAGCAGCTTCCAGAGCCGGGTCAGGGCTGGGGATGGGAGCACAGGGGGGTCAGAGCTGGGCAATGGGCTGAGGGGGGGTCCTGGGGTGGGGGCCACACTCACCATGAGTGGGAATGAACTGTGTGAGGATGAGGGGTGCGATGGGGTGGGCTTGCCCAGGGATGCACTCAGGCGGTCGTGCTGGACCCTCTGCATCAGAAACGGGGTGTTCATCGCCGCTGAGCTGACACCCCCCTTTGCAGCCCCCCTTCTGTGGCCATACCGTGTCCATCAGCCCCCCGCCCGCTGCGGTGGCACTCGGGGCACAGCTGGAAGCCACATCTGGGGCAGCTCCAGTGCGAGTTGAAGAAGCCGCGCTGGCAGGAGTCACAGAGCTGGGGGGCTCCTGCTCCTCGCCTCCAGGCTGTTACCCCTATGGGAAACACAGGCCTCAGCCCCCCGGCCCCCGGGGTCACCCCAAACCCCGGCCCCCGCTTACCCTCGGGGGCTCCTGCCCACACGTCCCTGTCCCTGCGGACGGCCTCGCAGAAGGGGTCCCCCAGCACCCCCAGCAGGTACTTGGCCAGGCAGAGGCTGCTGCCGGTGCTCCGGATCCCTCGCTCCGGGCTGGCCGCTTCCAGCAGCTCCCCCTCGGCCTCCCCCAGGGTGCAGAAACCGTCGGGGCTCAGCTCCCCACCGGCCCCCAGGGCAAACCTGTGGGAGAGGCGACAGGAAGGGAGGGCTTGAAGTGGGGTGATGGAAAGGATGCTCCAAAGTAGGGTGATGAGACAGGATGCTTAAAATTGGGGTGATAAGAAATGATGCTCCATTGTGGGATGATGGAGACGATGCTCCAAAGTGGGGTTACAGGAAAGGATGCTCCAAAGTGGGGTGATAGGAAATGATGCTCCAAAGTGGGGTGATGGAGAGGATGCTCCAAAGTGGGGTTACAGGAAAGGATGCTCCAAAGTGGGGCGATAGGAGAGGATGCTCCAAAGTAGGGTGATGAGACAGGATGCTTAAAATCGGGGTGATAGGAAAGGATGCTCCATAGCGGGGTGGCTGGAGAGAATGCTCCGTGCACCCCAACACGAGCCCCTCACCGCGGCGGGGCCGTGAGCTCCGGGGCTCACCTGCGGAAGCGCAGCAGCCTGCAGGAGCTCTCGGGCGGCTCCTCCTCCCGCTGCTCGCGGCCGGGGCCCCGCAAGGCGCGGCCGGTGCAGGCGCAGCAGCGCGGGATGCTCTGGGGCAGCGCGGTGCAGGGCTCGCTCTGCAGCCACCACGGCTCCCGCGGGCCTGCGGGGGACACGGCGCATGGGGACACACCGGCGGGGGGGGACTGGTGTGTCCCCACGCCACGGCGGGGGCTGGAAACTGGGACAGAAAGTAGGGCTGGAAAGTAGGGCTGGAGAGCTGCAGAGGCCAGGCTGAGCCGCCAGCACCTCTCCGAGGAGGGCTCCAGCCCCGTGGTGGCACTTGCCACCTCCCCAGGGCAATCCCTGGAGGATGCTGCGCTGCTCCAGGATGCCGCGCTGCTCCAAAGGGGCACGTCTATCTATATCCCAATCCCGGGAGTCGCTGCCAGACCCAGCCATGCCAGCAAAACCCCAAGCGCAGCAGGTTTCCCAGCCCTCACGCTGTGTTGTGGCCACTGGGAACCAGGATGCAAAACTCCGCCATGGATGGGGTGATGCCACCATGCTCTCCCCAGCCCCACACACCCCCCTTTGCCTTACCTGCCTCTCCCAGCTGCATCCTCCTCTCCTCCGGGCCCGCTCCGCTCTCTGTGCCGTCACCATGGCACGCCGCAGCCACAGGCTTGGTGGCCTTGGTGCCCCTTTTGGCTGCCCCAGCAGCATCAGCAGCACCGCGGGCTCCATCGGTGGTGCCGTGCGGGCGCTTGGCCGAGCGCTTCCCCTCTGCGGGTGGCTCAGAGGCTCCGTCCCCATGGGGTGACTTGGAGTGTGGCAGCGACTGCTCCGAGTGCCGCGTCAGCCACGTCTTCTTCAGCTTGGTGTGGTTGCTGGGTGGGGGCATGGCCAGGGGGGGCTCGAAGGGACCGAGCACCCCATAGCCCATCCCTGTGCCCCCATCGCAGCCCTGAGTGGTGCACAGACAAGCTGGGGGATGCTCTGGCTTGGCGTGGACCAGTGGGTGATGCCCCTCTGCGAGTGGAGGTGATGGGTTGAACTCCCCTGGTCCAGGTTGGAGGCTTTGGTACACGAGGTCTTTGGGCTCAGAGGGCCGGCCTGGCCCCGGATCCATACGGAAATTGGTGGTGTGGGGCTGGGCACCCACCCAGGGACCACCCCTGTTCCCCACCACACTGGGGTGCAGGAGGAAGAGGGGGTGGCTGGTGCTGGGGGGAGGCGTGCAGGCATGGGGAGCTCTGGCACCCCTCCACGGGGCTCCGGGTACCACCGTGTCCCCATCCCTGTCCCCATCCTGCCCTGCCTGCCCCTTGCCCAGCAGCTGCGGCAGGGCCTGGTCCTTGGCTGGGGGGTGGAAGCTGGGTTCTTTCTTCAGGTACAGCTCCTGGAGGGGAGCAAAGGGATCGTGTCACCCCGATGTGGGTCCCCATCCCTGATCCATCACCCGCAGCACTGGGAGGTGGTGACGCGGAGCATCCCGTGGCCCTGCCCACACCCCCCTCCCAAGCTGGGCACCTGCTTCCCAGCCCCAGGTAACCGAGCCTGTGGGGTGCTGCTGTCACCCCTGCTGTGTGGGATAGGAATGGGGAGCCGCGGAGGCACTGCCGCACCCATGGGCTGGCAGCTCCGCATCCTGCCGCCTCCGTGCCACCAGTCAGCCCAGGTTTGCATCACCCCGCTTGGGTGCATCACCCCATGCCTGGGGGCCTGGGACCCCCCTGCCACGCTGCAGGAGCGAGCCGGGGGCTGTGCCCTGCTCCAGGGCTGCGGATGCTGGGTGCAGCCCAACCCTGGGCATCGGTGCCAGCATCGCCTTTCGCAACCCACCACTCCCAGCCTGGTTCAGATGAGACTGGAGCTGCCATCACCCAAGAGCCCGCTCCGGAGCCAGCCCTGGGAGCCATGGAATCATGGGATCAACTGGGTTGGAAAAGAGCTTTAAGATCAAGTCCAACCGTTGCCAGCACTGCCAAGGCCAGCACTAACCCATGGCACTGAGGCCTCCTCTACACGGGGTGTGAACACTTGCAGGGACGGTGACTGCAGCCCTGCCCTGGGCAGCCTGTTCCAATGCCTGAGCACCCTTTGGGGAAGGAATTGTTCCTCAGCTCCATCTAAACCTCCCCTGGTGCAGCTTGAGGCCGTTTCCTCTTGTCCTATCACTACTTGGGAGCAAAGACCGCCACCGGAGCCACCATCCAGCATTCCTTACCTTATTCCCTGAGCTGGAGCAGCCATCGAAGGGCGCCGGAGCCTCTTTGCCCCTGGGAGGGATCCCCAGGTAGAGGGGCTGTCCCCAGGCAGGGGTGTAGGAGCCCAGGCACCATTCCACGCCAGCGAAGCGCCCGTCACTCATCATCCTGGATCCCTCGATGCCACCGGCACCAAGCGGGGGCTCAGCCGGCGGTGCGGGGGGCAGCAGCGAGGACAGGAGGAAGGGGCTGTGCTTGTTCTCCATGACGAAGGGGCAGTGGTGCAAAGTGGGGGGGTCACTGTCCCTGTCCCCCGCGGCAGCACGGGGCTTGCCGGGGCGCGGGGTCCCCATCCCCGGCAGGGGCAGTGGGTACCGGTGGCTGTAGAGAGCCAGGGGGCCCAGCACGGCCTCGGCCCACCGCGGCCCGGGGTGCTCCTTGCAGGGCTGCCCGTTGCTGGGGGGCAGCAGCATGGGGAGCTCGGCTCCATCCTTGGGCTGGCACAAGGCATCCCGCAGGCACGGTGGGGCCGGAGGGCAGGGGCAGCCCAACCGGCCACATGGTCCCAGGCATCCCTCGGAGCCCCTCCACGGACACCCCTTCTCCGTCCCATAGCTCGGCTTGCCGGGCTCCGGGTAGCCCGTGAGTCCCAGCTCGGCAGCGCTGCGGCGTGGGAAGAGCATCCTGCTGCTTTCCATCCCGTCCTGCGCTATGTCCCGGGCTCTTCTCCATCGTGGTGGGGTCTCCTCCATCCTCGTGTCACTGGCCATGCTGCTCCGCCACTCATGTGGTGCTCCCAGGCTGGATGGACCCTATGGACAGGGAATAGCACATGGATAAATGGTGCTGTGCACAGCTGCAATATGGGGAAACCGAGGCACAAGGATGGTGGGGTTGGTGCTGGGAGGCTGCTTTCAACACCCCCAAGCACCATGCTCCCATGCTGATCCCCATCACAGCAAGGGATCCCAGTCTCCCATGCCCCATGATCCAGTGGCTGGAGTGAGGGTCCCCACCCCACCCCACCCCATCCCACCCCACCCCATCCCATCCCATCCCATCCCACCCCATCCTCCTGTGCCCAGCCTGGCCCCGCGCCTGCTGGCACGCAGCGTGGGGAGGCCTTGCCCCGCGCAGGTATTTGCCTCCGGCCAGGGCTGGGTTGTGCTTCCCAGGAGGGTTTGGAGCGAGGGGGAAGCTCCCAGCGGCCCCTCCTGGTAGAAATGCCTGCGGAGATCCGATGGATTAACACTCCTTCACCACCCGGGAATCCCACACGCAGATGTGGGACATGGAGCCAGCCCTTGTGGGAGATGCCGATCACATCCCTCCCCATTGTCCCGGCGGTTGGAGAAGCCACAAGGGACAGGCATGGGAATCGCTCAGCTCCAAGCCAAACCTGCAGCCCTGCTGGAGTAGGACAGAGCCACCCCAAAGGCCGGGCAGGGACAGGGACAGGAGCGTGTCCCTCCAAAGCCACCCGTCCCCATCACATCCCCTGCCCGGGGGACCTCAAGGTCCCCATTCCCATGCTGCCACCCAAGCCCCTGCTCAGGAGCACCTGGAAACACCCACCTTGTCCCTCTGGAGCGCTGGGCCCAGCCGTGCTCTCCCATCCAGCCCCACATGGGAAGACGCTCCAGCACATCGGACCCCCAACCTGCCCCACCACGTGCCATCCCCGCTCCACCGGGCTCACCGGGGTGACACTGTCCCCTGCCCTTTACCCCGTCCTGAGCACCACAAACAGCTCGATGAGCATCCCCCAGCACAAGCAGCTACCTGGAGGGTCCATCAGGGACCCTGAGGACGTGCAGGGATCTCCACCAGCAGCACCGGCTCCCGGAGAGGCGAAGCCAGGCAGGAGCACCTAAACCCACAGGCTGAAGGGGTCCGGCTCCGGGATCTGGAGGAGGCAGAAGGCTGCCCGCGCTGCCCTGGGGATGTTCTTCTCCGAGTGCTGGACTTTGTGCTCCATTGGCCTGGGGTTCCCCGTGCTCCTCCTGCTATCGCTCTGTGCGCTCCGGCTGTGCTGGGATCCCAGGAAAGGGCACGGGCAGGGGCGAGCGGGACCGTCGCTGGGTTTAGGCAGCTCTGAGCATGTTGGGGTGCAGCGGAGCAGGACCAGGAGGTGGATGCGCCGCAGCCTCCGCAGGCAGTGCCGGCTGCTGGCGCCGGAGCCGGCGCGGTGCCGCTGGTGCCGCCCAGCCCCGGGGGCAGCGGTGGTGGTGCCAAGGGGGAGGTGTGCTCTGTGCTTGGTGCTCTGGGTCCTGCCCCGGCAATGAAAGCGCCTTTTGTTCAGCAGTGCGGTCGAGCCGCCCCGGTGCCGATGAGAGACACTGGGATGGGAGAGACGCTGGGATGGGCCCGGTGCTGCAGCCCTGGGGATGGATGGATGGATGGATGGATGGATGGAGGTGGCATGTCTGGCACGGAGCACACGGCCGTCCCGTGGGATGGGAGTCCCGGGGGCTTGAAACGCCTTCAGTTTTGGCCAAATATTATGGATCTGGCCCCAATCCATGGTGCCATTTTGCCCATGCAGCAGTCCAGGGTCACTGTGTTGTAGCTGAGCCCCATCCCGCTGCTGCCATCCCTCCTCCGGCTGCCTGGGATGAAGGCAGAGCTCCTCTTCTCCCCTCCCAGTTGCAGAGCCCGTGACAGTCAATCGGGAAAGGGCAGGGTGAGATGCAAGGGGCTGATGTGGAGCACGAGGCTGCCGTGACAGCATCCCACTGCCTCCATCCTACCAAGGAGAACTTGGGGCCACTTATATCCTTCCCCTGCAGCCCATAGGGCAAGAACCGGGACCCATCAGCTGGTGGGTGTCTCACACCCCCCCCCCCCCATAGCACCAGTATCACCCAGCATCAACCCCAGACCCACCAGCACCCACGTCCCGCTGCAGCCGGGTGCATGGGGCAGCAGCCCAGTGGAGTTCCCAAGGTGGGAACCCCCATTCCCGGGCTCCTGGCATGGAACCAGGCTGGCGCTGACGCAGGTTTATGTAACGTGTGTCCCAGGGACACTCTGTGCCGAGCTCCAACGCCTTTACAGCAACCGCAGCTCCCCAAGCAGCTGATGAACCACGGGCTTCCTCCTGCGGGCAGCCACGCTTAACCCTTACTGGCCACGGCATGGGGCACCGGGTGCCACCAGGGCCCTTTTGTAATGCCACCAGCCCCTATTGCACCTCCAGCATGGGGGAACCCACAGCGGCATCCCCTCGGGCCCCTCTCAACACCGAGGGGAGGGTCTGGGGGGCTGCGGCGCCCAGTTCCTGCTCGCTGCACCCACTGGGTGCCAGGGAACAGGGAGGGGACCCAGACAGGGCCCAGGGCGAGGGTGAGCCCGCGCCTGCCTGCGATGAGAAGGCGCTGAAAGACAAACCCTTCCCGTTCCCTCCCTCCGCTCCATGGGGATCACAGCTCTGCCTGGGATAATGCAGCCAGAAAGGTCTGGAGCAGGCCGGCGTAGCCGGATAGGTCAATTGGGACTACAGGGGCAACCAGGGAGGGGATGGGCAGAGCACCCTGGTGCTGGAAAACCCCAAGCAGGGGCCACGAGCAGCCCCTGCAGCAGGGAAAAGGGGGATGATGCTGGAGAGAAGGAAGGGAATTTCCCACCCTGCACCGGGGCAGCATCCCTGGGCCATGCCCTCCCCATGGCCTCGGCTCGCAGCCATGGCCGGGGTGCTCCTCCTGTGCCAGCGAGCCTGAGGCCCTCACAAAGCCTCTCTGGGGACAGTGTAACCCCTGTGGGGCAGCCACGGTGCTGGCAGGATCTTCTGGAGCTTGGCCATCATCCCACCCCATTCCCACATCAGGCTCCAGACAGGGTCCCTCCGCTCCCTGCCTATACCCAAGCACAGCCCATGGAGCATCCCCCAGGGTAATCCAGGGGGTTCCAGGCTGGGACTGAGTTTTGCCAGCTCCGGGCTTGGTGGCTTGGCACAGCCTGTCCCACAGCTCCAAGCTCCCTGGTTTTTCCCTTAAATCAGAGGGACCGGAAACACCCACAAGCCCAGAAGGATGGCGCTGGAGACCGGAAGCACCCAAATTAGAAACCTTGGCATCCCTGCCCTGCTTGATGCAGGAAGATGGGGGGGACACACTGAAAGGATGTGTGTCCCTGCGGTGTCCATTAGGACCATGGGGGACGCAGGGGACGGGGGTCCTGGGATGCCCCAGCGCTGGGCAGGGGGAGGGATGGGGGTCCCGGTGCAGAAGGCTCACTGGTACCCAACAGCCCGTCTCTGTGCTGATGCTGTGGCAGCGAGGAGCCAGCCCTACCCTGCTGCCCATGTCACTTGCCCTGGGCCAGCTCCAGGCACCGCCATGAAGGGCTCCACAGACCCAAAGCAGCCTGAAATCCAGCCCTTTCCTTCGGGAAAATGGCCTCAACATGTCCCCCCTCTGCTTACCCAGCGCCCCCTCCAGCTCCCCCCGCATCACGGAGCCCTTCCTCCTCCTCCTCCTCCTCCCAGCCCCGCACTGAGCCCAGCACGCACCTACCTGCCAGCCCTGTGGCGCAGGTGGAGAGGATGAGGGCGCTGGCAGAGGAAGGCAGCGCCATCCCCCCGTCACCCAGCACCGGCTGGTGCCTGCGGGAGCTTCTCCTGATGCGCACCCGGAGCTTGAAACAACCCCAAAAATGCACTAAAAGCATAAAAAACCCCACGTGAAAGCTGCCGAGTGTGGAGCTGCGGCGGAGCCGAGGGCACGGCAGGACACGCACTCCCACACGAGCAGCTTGCTGGGAATTAGGGCTACAACCCAACTGTTCTGGCAGCCTGCGCTCCCCTCCAGCCCTGGCCACCGGTGCCGGGCTCGGACGCTGCTCCCGGCCTTAATCTCCCGGTTTTCCCAAGGGGAGGTGAGTAAGCATGGATAATCCCGCTTGTTCCGCTGCTAGGGAGAGACAAGCTGCTTCCTCCAGGCTGGGGGCTGCGCCTTGGCACCCCAAAACCTTCCTAAAGCCATGCAGAGGGGAGGGCAACAGCGGCCTCCCCTTCCCTGGGCAGCACTTGGATGCTGGGGATGGGATAGAGAAGGGAGTTGGAGGCAGTGAAGCAGCTTGGCCCCATCAGAAGGGAGCAGCGGACCCACCTTTGCTGGTGTCCCCCACGCCAGGCAGGGGGATGCTCGGGGGGATGCTCGGAGGGATGTTCACAGGGATGCAGGACGCAGCAATGGATGATGCTGCTGTTCCCTCCTTCCCATGCCGGGGGAGGACAGGCAGGACAAGCTGTCCCAGGAAGCCGCCCGTCCTGTGCCACCCCCTCGGGACTCCAGTTTCCCCAGCTCAGTGCCAGCAGCCCAGCTCCAAATACCTTGATGTAATTAAAAGCTCGCCTGCAGGGCCAAGGGCTTAGGATGGCAGCCAGGGACACGGCAGCACCTCTGCTGCCCGCCCAGCCAGGGCCTGACAGCACCTACCTGGAGCGTTCAGGGTCTCCTGCCCTCAGCCTGGGACTCTCTTCTGCCCATGCCATGCTCCTGGAGTGCCCCACCGTGGGCCAGCCATGGCGATGGGCACCGGGCAGCATGGGGAAGAGTCGGGAATGATGGGCACTAAATCCCTCTAAAGCAGGGAAGTGCCTCGGTTTCCCTGTGTGGTCACAGGAGCGGGGTCTCCAGCACACCCCCACTAAGGAACAAGCCTCTGGTGCCCCAGGGATGCGGCTCCAGCGCAGGGACACGGAGCTGGAACCATCCTCGGTGCCAGCGCAGGCTGTGCACGGGGCTGGCTGGGGACAGCCGGGTCCCAGGGGGGCACAGCGGCTGCGGGGGGGTAGGAGGTGGGGATGCAGCATTCCTCCATCCGCATCCTCCCACACTCCATCACCCCAGACGCCCTTTCCCAGGCACCGCGCTTCCCCCCCGCCTCGGCGGGTGATGGCATTCCCGGGGGCAGGCATGTGATGGGGCGCTGTGCGTGCCCCCAGCGTGCAGGGGGAAGCTCTCACCTACCTGGTGGTGATGGGGGGGGATCTCAGCCCCTGCCCGCCCGAGCCCCCTGCCCGCAGCCCCGCACGGCTGCTCCCTGCCCTGCGCAGCAGCCGCCCGCGCCGGGGCTGCCGGAGAAGAGGCCGCATTTAAACAACAGACATAATTATGCTTTTGATACCGGCTGCTAAAAATACAAGCGCTGTGCAGCGGGAGCCATGTGTGCCCGGCCTCACATGGCTCAGCCCGCCGGAGCCGACTCAGGGCGCGGGGACGGACATGGGGGAGCCTGGTGAGGACCACGGCGAAGGGGAGGATGCTGCTCCCACAGGGACCCCCCAAACAGGCGGCTTGGAGGGAATGGGGCAGCCCCAGGGTGGCACCGGCAGCATCCTGCATCATCCAGATGCCCCAGGTTGGCTGCAATGGGGTGAAGTGAGGAGGGAAAGGGGTAGGAGGGAGGAGAGGGCTGGAGGAGGGTGGTGGGCCTGGGGGGGCTCAGCTGGTGCCCAGCCCAGCATGGAGGGTGTGGAATGACCAGGTTGCACATAATTATACTATATCTGCAGCGTCATTCTCTTCTGCTTGCACAAGGGAAGGGGTTTCACCTGCACAAGGGTCTTCCTGGCCTGTGGGGTGTTTCTTAGCATCATGATGCAGGCAGTTTACTGCAGGACACCTTAAAAGTAAGTTCTGTTGGTGACTTGGCCAGCTAGATGTATCTGTCTTGCCAGGTTGTCACATAACTCATCCTCTATACAATAGACTCTGGGTGCTCTGGTTATGGTCTAAAGAGCAAGGACTAAGGCTAACATGATCCAGAGAACAGGGACTTCAAGCAACGCAGCGTCGGATGTCAAGCAGCACAGCAACCCATCCATCATCCGTTAATAAATGCTAACATGATGCTAACACAAAGGCCAACTCCCCAACCCAAGGTGTTCCCATAGGTAACTGTTCCACAAACACACACAAAATACAGAGAGATTCAGTAAAATTTAGGATAATCTGCAACATAATCTGCGATAATTTAGGAGAATCTGCGATTCCCTGGAGCATCAGACATGTCCCTGTCTTCACTTGGTCCCCTGCCAGCTCTCAGGGATGGAGAATCATGGAATCAGACTGGTTTGTGTTGGAAGAGACCTTAAAGCTCATCCTGTTCCAATCCCTGCCACAGGCAGGGACACCTTCCACTAGAGCAGGTTGCTCCAAGCCCCTGTGTCCAACCTGGCCTTGAACACTGCCAGGGATGGGGCAGCTACAGCTTCTCTGGGCACCCTGTGCCAGCGCCTCAGCACCCTCACAGGGAAGAGCTTCTGCCTCAGAGCTCATCTCAGTCTCCCTCCACGTCCCTCTTGTGCTGTTGCCCCAGAGCTGGATCAGGACTGCAGGGGGGGCCTCCCCAGAGCACAGCAGAGGGGCAGGATCCCCTCCCTGACCTGTTGCTCACGCTCTGGGGGGGTTCCGGGCTGCTTACAGGGACATGACCCCTGAACCCCCGTGTGCCACAGGGGTCACTTCACCCCACTCCACCCTGCCCTGGGTGAGCTGGGGGGACCCCAGAGCCGGGCTCAGCCCCCAGCGCCGGCACAGCCTGGCACCGAGCTCAGGGCAGACCCTTCCCTGCTGGGCCGGCTCCAGCGCGGGGAGATTATGGCTTTGCTGACCAGAGCCTGGCACAGCCGGGAGCAGCGCTGGCACCCGGGGACGCCTCAGCCCTGGCTGCTGTCCCCTCCTTGCATTCCTCTCCCTGGGGAATGCACAGAACACTTGCCAGGACACGGGATCAGGCGCCAGCGCTGCTGGTTCCCTTCCCAGCTCCAGCTCAGCAGTCACTGATGCTTGTGCCTCAGTTTCCCCAAGCTGGGAACACTCCCAGCCTCCCCCCCGAGCCCAGCCAGCCCTTGGGCTGTGGAACCCCGTCCTGCAGGTACCCCACTATGCAGCACCACAGCCAGGCAGCCCCAGCAGCCTCCCCGGGCTGTATCCTCGGAGGAACCGTACTCTCCCTAAGCAGCTTTAGGGGGATTAGAGGCAGCCCCTCAGCCTTTGTGCTGTCCCCTCCCAGCCTTTCCCTCCCTGCTGCTTTAAGTAATCGTCTCCCAGCAGTTCGACACAGCTAATCCAGCCACCTCCACCTAATCTGCTCCAACACCCCTTGCCCAGCCCCGGGGCAGACGCTCTCCCATGCCCTGGGAAGACCCCCAAAAGCAGAAGGCAGCCAAGGGCTAAATATAAAGCTGGGCTGAGGGGGTGAGGGTAGGAGGGATGGGGAAGCGAAGGGATTGATGCCAGAGAGCAGGGCACAGGGGGACAGAACTGACACGAGCAGCGCTGTCACCTTGGGCCGCCCCACAGAGGCTTCGTGCCCTGTGTCCACCCGGGAAGAGATAAGTCCCTAAGGCAGGAGCAAAGGGAGGTGAGACCCTCTGGCTGCGCCCAGGGAGCCCCGGCAGGGTGCCCGTGGCCAGGGCCATGAGGACAAGCCGGGGCCGGCGGCCAGGAGGGGGAGGTCCGTCCGCAGCCCTGGCTCTGAGCCGGGACCCGCCGCCCGAGCGCTCCTGCCGCGCCGCGGGGGACGCGGGGACTGCAAGGAGGAGGTGACGGTCACCCCCCAGCCCCGGCCCTGCACCCCCGGCCCTGCTCTGCCCGCTCCACACCCGCTCCCCGCAGGGCACAGCGTCTGGGCAAAGGGGGACGCCTCCCCAAAGTGTGAAACAGCGTTTATTTTCCATATACAAACTCCCTGTCTGGGAGGTGGGAACATTAAAAGCTGTGTAGAGCTGGGTTGGGCTTGGTCAAGCACCGCAGCCCCAGTTTCAAGTAAGGGGGTGTCAGCCTGTAACTGGTGGGGAGACCCCAGCCAAGGGCTGTGTCTTTGGCTTCAGAGGATAGATGGAACAAGGCACATCCCTTTGCTGGCTCCCACAGAGGGAATGTGGGGTGTAAGGCATCAACAGCAGCAATGGGGGCCCCAGCAAAGCCCATAGAGTTCATAGGATGGGAGGAAAGTGGGGGCTGGATCCCATGGGAGAGGCGCCGGCGCCCACCTATAGGATGGGGTCTGGGAAGGGGCACGGTGGGAGCAGCAGCCAGAGGCACAGAGGTCAGAGAAGGGATTTACAGTGTAAGGCAGAGGGGAGCCCCTTCCCCAGGACTGGAATTGCACAAACCACAGCTCCCTCCTGATGCTGCAGCAGCAGACTCGTGGTAAGACTCCAGGCAGAGGTTTCCTCAGCACCATCAGTCATCCTGCTCCGACGGGGCCGTTTTCTTCCTGCTCCTGCTGCGCAAGAGCCGGGAAGAGCCCTGGATCACAGAACCATGGAATCAGCGGGGTTGGAAAAGACCTTTAGGATCATCAAGTCCAACCCACCACTAGCCCATGTCACCAAGGGCCTCACCCAGGAGGGAGGGGTCAGGTCCCCCTCGCATCAGCCCCACATCCCCCCACTACGGTACCTCTTTGCCTGGTGCCTTCTTCTTGGCCACATGCAGGCTCTGGCTGCGAGAGAGGGGTCTGAGGTCCTGCTGGGAGGACGAAATCTCCAAGTCCGACCAGATCTCCTCCTCCTCCGTCTCACTCTCGTAGTGCTGGGGGCGTGGGGGCACACTGTAGGCTGGGGACAAGGGGGGGGCACACGATAGCTCCCAGCACAGCCCCGCAATGGGCTTTGCTTGAACCCCCACCACCGTGATGCCCGTTCCCGGCTCACCCGGCAGCTGCCGGCGGCTCTCCGGCTCCTCCAGGTACAGCGGGTCCTGGCAGTGCATGGGGGTGTCCTCGGGCACGGAGCGCAGGTCCTGCATGCTGAAGCTGCGGAGCCGCCCGGCCAGCGCGCCCTGGCTCTGGGGGAAGGAAAAGGATGGACGTGAGCCCCACCGGGCAAATCCCAAAGCACTGGGGCACCCAGCGTGGGGCCAGGCACCATCAGCACAGGATGTGCACCCAGAGACCCCTCTCCTGACACCCACAGCACTGAGGCCATGCTGCAGTGGCCACGGAATCATGGCACCAACTGGGCTGGAAATGACCTTCGAGCTCACCCAGTCCAACCGTTGCCAGCACTGCCAAGGCCAGCACTAACCCCTGGCACTGAGGCCTCAGCTACACGGGGTGTGAACACTTGCAGGGACGGTGACTCCAGCCCTGCCCTGGGCAGCCTGTTCCAATGCCTGAGCACCCTTTGGGGAAGGAATTGTTCCTCAGCTTCATCTAAACCTGCCCTGGTGCAGCTTGAGGCCGTTTCCTCTTGTCCCATCCCTTGCTCCTTGGGAGCAGAGACCAGCCCCCTCCTGGCTCCATCCTCCTGTCAGGCAGTTGCAGAGAGCGAGAAGGTCCCCCCTGAGCCTTCTCTTCTCCAGACTAAACCCCCCCAGGTCCCTCAGCCGTTCCTCATCACACTTGTGCTCCAGGCCCTGCACCAGCTCCGGTGCCCTTCTCTGCCCCGCTCCAGCCCCTCAATGCCTCTCTTGCAGTGAGGGGCCCAGCACAGACACAGGGTTCAAGGTGTGCCCGTGGGGGACACGGGGCCGTCGGGTCCTGCCCCGCTCCCGGTACCTTGGCGGCCGCCTGCACCGCGGCCGTGGCTGCCAGGTTGAGGCCCCTCTTGCCGAAGCGCACCATGGTCTCGTAGCCGCGCTCCCGCGCCCGCAGGATGTACCCATCGATGTCCTGCCGACAGCATCGAGGTGATGAGAGGGCACAGCACCACGTCCCAGCACCCCGAGCCCCCCCCAGCGCCAGGCAGCCCCTCACTCACCTTCTCCTTGCGGGACAAGGTGGGGTGCACGAACTTGCGGTAGAGCAGGCTGGCCCCCCGCGTGTAGGGGCACAGCAGCCAGATGACAAAGGCCATCTTCACCTCGTAGTAGAAGGGAAACCTGCCAGAGACAGGGAGAAGATGGGGGTGAGGAGATGCTGGGGGGGGGGCCAAAGGCACATCCTTCTCCCCTGCAGGAGGAATGGTGCCCCCCCACAGACAGACCAGAGCAGTGCGTGCCCCTCTCCCAGCAGGCAGGAGGAGGATGGAGTCCCCTTCCTTTCCCCCCCAAGCCATAGGAACCCCAAAGGCTGCTCCCCACACCGCAGCCTCACCAGGAGATGAGGAGGTCAGTGAAGGTCTCTGTAGCCATGAAGAGCGCAAAGACGATCCAGTACATCATCCAGCGGACCTGTGGGGAGCAGGAACCCATCAACCCGGGGCTGGAGCACGGGAAGGAGCTGCCCGAGCTCCCTACTCACGTATTCCCGGATGTTTTTGGTCTTCACAGCCTTGTAGGAAGCGTAAGCAGGGTACAGCATCCCGAAAAGCAGCCTGGAAGAGAGGGCGGGTGTGAGGCAGCAGAAGGCAGGAGCCTGTCCCAGCACCAAAGCTTGGCCTGGAGCCCCTTCAGCCCCGGAGCTGCCGGGAGCAGCACGGAATGTGCCCACATCCACAGGGAGCGGGCTGACACAGCCCAGGATGCTGGGGGCTTCTTGGCTGCCTGGGCACAAGCTGCTCATGTTCAGCTCCGTCACTCAGCACCCCCAGCTCCTTTCCCAGGAGCAGTTTCCCCAAGGCTGGAGCGTTGCAGGGGGTTGTGGTGGCCCAAGTGCAGGACCCAGCACTTTGCCTTGTTGAACCTCATCCCACCGGGCACAGCCCACGGATCCAGGTCCCTCTGTGGACCCTCCTGCAGACCCACACTCCCACCCAGCCTGGGGGCACCTGAGGGTGCCCTTGATCCCCTCACCCACCAGTGGGGGTACTAACACTGCCCATGGGGACATCCCTATCGAGGGTCACCGACCAGATGTGACACCATCCCCACCACCCCTCGGGCTCCGCAACCAGCCAGCGAGGAACCCCCCCGGCACCAACGCCCCCGGGGTGCAGCTGTGGGCGCCCCGCACCCCCTGTGCCCACCCTCCGCACACCCCGGGTAGCCACAGCGTGGGAACAGCAGCTCTGGGGGGATCCGTGCTGGATGTTGGACCCCCCGATGCTGCAGGGACCCGAACCCAAGCCCCCCCCAGGGCAGGATGCTGACAGCACCCCAAGCACCAGGGAACCCACCTATAGCCGGGGGGGGGGCTCTGGGTACCCCTATAAAGCGCCCCCCTCCCGCACCCCAAACCCAGCCTGAGGCACCGTGCTAAGCACAGGGACCCGGTAAGCACCAACCGGGGAGCCCGGGGCATCACCTCGGGCACCGCCGTTATACCCCCCGACTGAGTACCCCCGTTACCCCCCACTGGGCACCCCCGGTCCCCACTCACTCGACCAGCCGGCTGAGCACCCAGGACACCATGGCCGGTGCGGGCCGGGCCCGGGTGCGGGCTCCGGGCTCCGCGCTCCGCCCGCGCCGGGACCCCCCGAACCGCCGCCCGGGACCCGCCGGGACCGCCCCGGCACCCGCGGGGCCGCTCCTACGGTGCGGCCGGTGGCTCCGCGCATGCGCCGCAACGGTTCCCGCCGCCCTTAAAGGGGCAACGGCTGCTCTTAAAAGGGCAACGGCGGCTCTTAAAAGGGTCACGTCACACGAGTGTAGAGTCGGTCCGCCCCTATACACTAATTTTTTCTATTATTAGTAGCATTAGTGTTATTAGTAGCATTATCAGGAGTATTAGCATTATAATGGGGGCGGGGCAGCCACAGAATATTATTCTTAAAAACAAGTAACCCCAAAGAACAGGTTGAAAATCCCCGTCTGAGGATACCGGGATGGTGTTGTTGGAGGAGGATGTACCGTAGGGAAAAAGTCCTTCCCTGTGACGGTGGTGAGGCAGCGGCACAGGCTGCCCGGAGAAGCAGCAGAACCGGATGAGCTTTCAGCTCCCTTCCCGCCCAAAGCCGTGTGTGTCTCCATGTGCACAGAGCACCCCGTCCCTGGAAGGGCGGCTTGGGCTGGGGGAGCGCCGCTGGGTCACGCCAAGGCAACCACACGCGTCAGCACCGCCCTGGTGTGTTGATTCAGCGGGATTTAAGCTCAGCCTCTGCAGAGTCCCCACCTCGCCTCGCCCAGGTTCACCCCTGTGCTTAACCCGGAGCACCCTCTGGGGGGGCCGAGCCCGGGCCAGGGCTCTGCGGGGGGGTGGATCCCTCCGGATGCTCTGGAGGAAGCAGAAGCTTTTTGCTCCTCCTGGAGCCAGACCTGGCATCACCTCCCAGGGCCGCCTTCCCCTTGGCCGTGCATGCCCAGGGCACCCCAGCTCCCCTATCCCAGCCAGGGATGCTGTTGGGACCCCTCTGTGCCTGCTCCCTGTGCTTTAAATCTGCCTTTTCCCAGGAGGGAAACTGAAGCAGAGAAGTGTGGCAATGCCGCAGCTGGAGCTGCGTGCCCTGCCTTGCACCCAGCAATGCCACCCGTGGCATTCCCAGCATGGGGAAGAGCCCATGGAGCCACAGAGGTCAAACCCTGCTCCCAAGGCCCCGGCTGTGCCCCGGGGTGCCTGTTACCTCTAAGAGGATCTTTATTTGTGAGCCTAATTGGTGGTTTTTCACATGCAGATTTCTATCCCTGGGAGACAGGGAAATGCTGCCCTGGAAAACCAGCTGGGCTGCTGCTTGGTGCAGCAGGCTCTGAGCTGGGGTTCCCTCCTATGGGGATACCCCTCCTGCTTCCCCCCAGCCATGGGACAAGGTATTTGCAGCTAAAAAAGCCAGGCAAAGCCATGTGAGGGACTTGGGGGAGCCTAAAACAAGGGGCTCCCCCTTCCCGGGCTCGGTGGGGCTTGTGCAAGGGAAAAGGGGTGCTCTGGGGTGGTGCTGGATTGGGACGTGGTGGTTGGACACGCAGCAGCGCAGGCAGCACTCACAGTGTGTTTATTGTGGGAGCGTTTTGGTGGGCATGTACAGCTCAGGAACCGCTGGAACGCCACGTCCTGCCTGGCAGCGGGCAGAGAGACCGCCCGGACATGCACGGAGGGGGACCGGAGCAGGTCAGCCCTGCTTCTGGTGGTGGTGGCACTGCCTCAGAGCATCCAGCTGGCCTCCAGCATCCTGTCCTCCTCAGGGCATCCCATCTGCATCCACATTGGAGCATCCCCCTGGCCTAATCTGCCTTGAGGCATCCCATCCACATCACAGCAATCCCCTGGCCTCGAGCATCCTGCCCTCCTCTGGGCATCCCATCCACCTTGAGCATCCCACCCACCTGGGAGCACCTCAGTATTCAGGGAGCATCCCATCCACCCCCCCCCCCCACCTCCCCACTGCAGCCTCCAGCCCATTCCCCCCTGCTCCTCCCATCGCTGCCAGCCCAACCAGGCATCCATGGGCCTGCAGGGCGAGGGGTGTCCCACCATCCTGCCCACATCCCATGGGATGCCTGTGGGTGCTACCCAGGAGTCCTGGGGGGAAACTGGGGGCTGTGGAGCTGGGTGCTGCCCTGGGGACAGTCGGAGGGGCGGGTGAACACGGGAGGGGTTGTGACCGTGGGGCAGTTGGGTGCATGCGTGTCCCCAGGCAGGAGCAGGCAGCTCTTGGGGGAGGCAAGAGCCACGCTGGGGCCACGCTGGCAGCTCGGGGGCCGCATCTAGAGGCTGAGGTCCACCACCACGTGCCGGTAGACCAGCGTTTTCGCCTTGAAGCTTGGGGCCAGGAGGAGCTGCACGTCGGCGGCCAGCACGGAGCGGAAAGCCCTGGGCGCCTGCACCAGCAGCTCCTGAAACTTGGCGAATTTCTGCTTTTCCTCTTCCCACAGGTAGACGTGGGTGAAGGAGAAGTCACTGCCCAGGGCCAGGTACTGCCGCTGCCCCACAGAGAAGGGCTGCATCACCATGGAGCCACGGGACGGCAGTGTCTGCAGCTCCACGAAGCGCTGCCCTTCCCAGCGCACCACCTTGGAGTCACCGATGTAGCGGCTGAGGCAGAGGAACTGGTCCCGCTTCACCCTGAAGTGCTTCACCATCTGCACGTCCAGCATCTCGCCCACCTCCCCCTGCGGCGCGAACTGCTTCTGCGCCCGGTTCCACTGGTAGATGACGGGCGCCTGGGAGCTGCTGGCGACGATGAGCCGGGGTTTGTCATCGTTCTCCACGTACTCCACGTCGGTGTCGCGGTGCCAGGCGTGCAGCGCCTGGTGGGAGTAGAAGCCGTTCTGGTTGAGGCGGTAGAGGCTGGTGGAGCCTGCTTTGGAGCTATCGGCGATCACGAAGTACCACTCCCCCTCAATCTGGAAGGCTTCGATGTCATTGGGCTTGCGGATCTTCTGGCTGTCGATGTCCTGGATCTTGATGAACTTGTCCACGGTGGTGTCCCAGCGGTAGATGTAGGAGCCACCGAAGAGCTGGGCCACCACCACGTACAGCTGCTCCTGCGCCACGATGGGCTTGCAGTGCACTGCGGAGTGAGCTGCCAGGCAGGGCCACGTCACACCAGGGCCGTGCCTGCCCCAGATCACCCCAAATGGGGGTCACAGCACGGGAAGGGACCCCCGGAACAGGCGTCTTACCCGGGATGTGGTCAAAGTCTCGCAGCTTGCGCTCCACATAGTCCCACTTGAGGATGGCACAGCTGCTGGCACCGGGCTGTGCCAGAGCCACGTACAGGTCACTGGCGTAGGTGAAGGGCTCGGCCGACACCGACTGGAAGGGCAGGACCTGGTGCACCACGAAGTCTGTGGGGAGAAGGGACAGTGAGGGTCTAAGCATCACCCAGGCACAGGGTGATGGGTCAGTGCGGTCCCTCACCCGTGGTGATGCACTGGAAGTCCCCGAGCACCAGGTCCTGGATGCGCTGCCCCTCAAAGTGCCCGGGGCTGCTGCAGAACACGGCGGGGACCGTGGTGTTGGTGCTCTCCAGCCACTCCACCAGCCACTTGATCTGGCAGTCACAGGCCAGCGTGTTGCCACGGAGGTCCCTGGCGTGGATGGCACCAAGTTACCCCAGCCCTGAGCGAGCCCTGAGCACCCCGGTGTCACCTCAACCCATCCCAGTGTCACCCTCAACCCATCCTGGTGCCCCCAATGCCAGCACAGCCTTACAGGTCACTCAGGATGTCCAGTGGCTTGAAGAGGTCCCGGGGCAGCGTCTGTAGGTTGTTGTTGGCCAAAGACCTGGGGGATGAGAGGGGTTGTGGAGGTGACACAGTGCAATGAAGGGACAAGAGCCATCCCCTGCGTCCCTGCGGGATGCGGGACCCCCCTTCCCAGTACTCACAAGTGGGTCAGGGACTTGAGCCCACGAAAAGTGGCCTTTGAGAGCGCCTGGATGTCATTGTTCTCAATGAACCTGGGGTGGGAGGAGATGGTGGCACGAGAGACCCGTCCCTGTGAACCCCCCACCCTTCCCATGCCCTCCCCATGTCTCCATCCCCATCCCTGTGTCCCCATCCCCACGTCCCCATCCCCGTGTCCCCATCCCTGTGTCCCCATCCCTGTGTCCCCATCCTGTCCCTGTGTCCCCATCCATGTCCCCATGTCCCCATCCCCATCCACACACAGGTACTGGAGGTGCGAGAGGCCGGCGAAGGCGTTGTCCCCAATCAGTGTGAACTTGTTGGAGTTGAGCAGGCTGCAAGGAGAAGGGGACGGCATCAATACAGGGTGGGCAGGGTGGGAACGTGGGGACACGGCGAGATGGCCGGGCAGGACACGTACAGGAACTGCAGCGAGGGGATGTGTGCGAACGCTGCCTCCCGGATCTCCGTGAATGCCGCGTTCACCATCGTCCTGCCGAGGGGAGGAAGCTTCAGGAGAGGGGACGGCAGCAGGAGTGGTGCCCCATAGCACTGTCCCTGCTGTCACTCGGTGCATGCCAGTGCCCCACACATGTGCACACACAGGCATCCACCACACACACAGCATATACAAGGCTGCTGCACCACCATGTCCCCGAGCATCCACCAGCTGTGTCCCTTTGGGGCTCTGGTCCCCAAGGTCACAGTGGGGACAGGCTGCGTCCCTGCTCCATCCCTCACTGATGCAGGAGACCTGCCACCGCTGCAGGACACAGGGACCAGTCCTGGGGTGTCTCCATCCTGCTCCATCCCACAGGATGGATACCCCACACCAACACACATTTACTCCCGATGGAGCACAGCGGGGCTGTCCCTGCGTTCCCAGGGCAGCACCAGCCCCCGCCAGCCCTGGGCTGTGACATGCTCCCTGTCCCCATCCCCATCCCTGTCCTGCTGCCGGGTACTCACAGCGAGATGACCTCGGGGGGCAGGTTCCTGGGCACGGCTTTGGAATCCACACAGAACGCTGTGTCCTGGGTGCAGGAGCAGCTCGGGGGGCACGGGGGGGGCCGGGGCGGCCGCCGACCCTCCGCGGGCTGCCAGAGCCAGGCCGAGGCCAGGAGGAGGAGGAGGAGAGCGGGGAGCCGGTCCCTCAGCATCCTCCTCCCGCGCCGCAGCTCCATCGCGCCCTGGCCTAGCGCTCTGCCCGGGGCCGGTCCCTCTGCTCTCGCAGCGCCCGGCAGCGGAGGCAGAGCCTGTTCCTCCTCCCTATTGCCCGGAGAGCTCAGCGCGGGAGGGACGCGATGGAGGCTGCCGGCGCCGGCCCCGCTCTGCAGCACGCCCCATGCTGGGGCGCTGCGGGAAGCAGGGAGGGAGGGAGGGCCGGGGGGAGGGATGCAGTGAGTGACGGCCGAGCAGCCGCGTGTGCTCACCGGCGTGAGCGTGCAAACGCGGCCGTGCACACGGCGGGCGGCTGCTGGGTGCCCCCGGGGTGCACCAGGATGGGGGTCTGGAGGGTGCCCCCGTCATCCCTGGCAGGGGTGATGCCACCAAAGCTCTCCCCCCGCGTTGCTTTGCCCCGCTGCCCGTGCTGCAGTGCTGGCAGCACGCGCTGGGCATTGTCCATCCCGTCCCAGGCACGGCATTCCCGGCCAACAAAGAGCTCAGCCAGCTCCTGCCCACCCTGGGGGGGCCGCAGCTGCCCATGCACTGAGCAGGCTGCAGGAACCAGGGCTGCAGCACCCACAGGGGTGTGTGCTGAGGGTGCTGGGTGCTGGCACGCTCTGCCTGCCCGCTGTTTGCCTTTCCCCCCTTCCCGATGCCGGGAAAGGGCTCTCGGAGGTTTCATCCCTCCTCCCCGCCTCAGCAAACAGAGCACAAGTGGTACCTTGGCAGCTCCAACCTCCTCCCATCCACCCGGGATCCTATAAATGCCCCCGGCTCCGGCTGGCAAAGAGACAGGAGCCGCATGGAGAAGGAGGGCGAGATGGACGGCAGCTCCAAAGAGGCGCTGATGGAGGAGGCACCTCCGGTAAGGAGCACCCATCGCCCGGCCCATGAGCTGCTGTGGGGCTGAGCATCGTCCGCCTGCGCCGGTGGCTCACCCAGGTTGTCCCCTGTGTCCCCAGAGGTACACGGCCTCCCCGCTCCTGCCCGGCATCCCCCCCCAGCTCAAGAGCCTGCTGATGGCAGCGGTGGTGATGGTCATCCTCATGGTGGTCATCGTCACCTTCCTCCTGCTGGGGCTGCACATCACCGAGACACACGCCGAAGCGGTGAGGGGAGGGAATCGCGGTGCCGCCGGCTCCGGTGATGGGATTGGGAGGGTTGGGAATGGCACCAGCTGCTGGTGCTCCGCAGGGATGGGGTTTAGGCCCCTACAATGTCTCCTGACCCCCCCACTCCCACATGGCAGGTCTTGCGGATGACCATCCATGGGCTGGATGGTGAAGGGACCCCCCAGCACCTCTCCCTCAGCAAGAAGGAACGGACCGGGACATTCGCCGTGTGGGACGGGCTCAACGCCTCCGCCGTGGTGGTGTATGACTACAGCAAGGTGCGAGAGCACCGGGCACAGGGGAGGGTGCAGGGACAAGGACAAGGCTGAGCATGACCCGGGTCTGTCTCAAACAGCTGCTGGTCGGCTACAGGTCCTGGCGCCACCGCGCCTGCTACATCACCCGCATGGAAAGGGACAACATCCCGGGGCTGGACACCGTCACCGAGAGCTTCCAGCGGCGGCAGGTCAGTGCTGGTCACCCTGCTTGGGTGGCAGCGGCTGGAGGGGAGGCTGCTGAAGGCGGTGGCCCCTCTGTTGTCTCTCCTGCAGGCTGAGATGAAGGAGGATGGGGACAAAGCCATGCCCCTGGCCGACCGCTCCATCCTGGGTACCACCGTTAACATCCTCTGCAGCACCGTCCCTGTGTACTGGGCATAGTGTGGATGGGGTCAGCTCCCAGTGGGGACCATGCCCGTGCTCCCCACATTGTCTACCAATGCCCAGGCATCCGCATCCTCCTCCTTCACCTGGGAGTAGCCACCCTGCCATAGGGATGCTCCATCCGCAGCCGCTTGGCACCGCGGCTTTCCCACCACTCTTGTCATATAATAAACCAGTGGGATTTGCTTTGGGATTCATGCTTCTGTCTGCAAAGTAAAGCCTGTGCCACTGCCTCGAGTGCTGCTCTTGTCCTTCCCTGTCCCAGGGTGCCAGGGACCCTCTGGTGTCCCAGGGATGTCTCCCTGTGGGATAGAAGCATCCGTCACGTTGGTGTGCTCAGCCCGGCCCCACACGGGAGGGCTCAGACATGTCCTTCCCAGGGCAGCAGCTCCCCTCGGCATTCCACGCCATGCTCCCATGGCCGGTGTCCCCACCAGTGCCCTCCCAGCTTGTATGGGAGGAGGATGAGGTGGCAGGAGAATCCTCCACACCTCCGGCCCATGGGCACAGGCAGCACCGGGGTCTGGGGCACCCCTCTCGGGAAGGCCCCATCCCTTCCCCTGCTGGTGCAGATGGGGACAGTGGGACTGTGCCATGTCCCTGGGCTGAGCAGGGCATCCACAGACACCTCAATCCTCTTGCTCCAGCTCCCTCCATTCCTGTCCATGGCAGCTCCAGCTCCTCCACCCCTCAGGGGCACCTCCAAGTGCTGCACCAGAGAACGGGAGGTCAATGGGCATGGGAGGGAGAAAAGAGACCCCCAGGACCTGATCCAGCCCCCCAGGAGCACGGTGGTGCTGAGCAGCGTGGTTTAACCTTTCAACACGCATTAACTCAGCCTTGTCCCCACAGCCACAGGTCACAGCAGGAGGGGACCGGCACGTTGCCCACATTGCCCTGGCAGAGAGCCGGGAGGAGAAGGGGGGGCACAGCCACAGAAGGTGGCACACACAGCACATGGGGCCAGAGAGCAAACAGTGGGAGCCACTTGAGGGGCTCCCATGCTCCCCAACGCCCTGGGACAGGACACAGGGTGCACCCCTCCCCCTGCACCCTGCGCTTGGGGTCCCAGCGGGCCCAGACGTGGCTGGAGAGGTCCCAACCCCACTGCGGGAGGGGCTTGAGCAATACCAAAGGTCACCCTGCCCTGCTGATTGCACCACCCCGGGTGACACACCAGAGCTGGGACCCCTCACCCTGAGCACATCAGCCCCAAAGCCCCAGCGCCATCAATGTGAGCCCCTGTGAGCATCCTCAAGAGCAAGGTGCAGGGACATGTCCCCAGGCTGAGGTGACCCCGCTCCCAGCCCAGCCTTGCTGGTTATGGGGGAGCTCCAATGTCCCACTGCACTTTGCCCACCTTGAGCAGCTCCATGTGCCTGAGCTAAGGGCAAAGGGCCACAGGCACCGGTCCAGGTCTTGCTGCAGCCGGATGCTCCTCCCTGGAGAGCAGCTTGAACCCACACAGGAGGGTTTGCTTTGGACCAACCCTTCGCTCCTGGGCAGCAGAGAGGTCCCAGTGATGGGGACAAGTGCCCTTAGGAGCTCTTGACAGCAGGTTCCCAGGGGAACGCAGCACTGGGGAAGGAGGTCAGCAAACACCACTGAAGTGGTTTGCGTGCCATAGCCCGATTGCACACCAGGACCACAACCTCCTTCACAGGGGCCACTCCACTCCCCACCCCATCACCCTGGTATAAAGCCCTGTGGTGTGGCCACTGCGGGGTTGGGGGAAGGAGGAGGAGAAGGAGGGAGCAGCCATGGAGAGCAGCATGAAGGAGGTGGTGGTTGAAGAGCCACTGGTGAGTCTCTGCAACCCACGGCAGGGTGGCACGGTCATGCTGGGGCTGTCCCTGTGCCCAGCAGAGATGCTCAGCACAGGGTTCTGCCCAGCAGGGATGTCCAGCACAGGGTTTAGTCCAGCAGAGGTGCTCAGCACAGGGTTTAGTCCAGCAGAGATTCTCAGCACAGGGTTCTGCCCAGTTTATTGCAGCAAGGCACCAGTGAACGCATGATGGAGGAAGAGCCCGTGGGATGCTGCTTCCTGAAGACTCAGGGGCATCCCGCCTGCACCCCCAGCTCCTGTGTCCTTCTCCTTCATCCCACTTCTCCCCCTTTCTCTCCCATGCCCACAGGACCCGGAGAAGGGCTGCTGCGGCTCCGGGTGCTGCTCCAACGGGTGCTGCAAGCCGGGCTGCTGCTGCTGGCCCTGCGCCGTGTGCTGCTCCAAGTGCGCGCAGTGCTGCCTGCCCCGGTGCTGCCGCTGCCCCCGCTGCCCCGGCTGCCCCGGCTGCACCGGCTGCATCAAGCGGTCGCTGTGCTTCGTCCCTCGCCTGCTCTGCTACCTGCCCCGCAAGCTCCTGAGCTGCCACCGCCTCAAGTGTCTCCTCCTGGTGGTGCTGGTGGTGGTGCTGGTCGTGGTCATCATCGCCGGAGCCTTGCTGATGTGGCTGCACGCGGACCAGCGCCACGCTGATGCTGTAAGTAAGGGACCCCCGGAACCCCCATGAGGGGCTGCAGCAGGGTGTGAGCTCCCCACCGTGCCCCACAGGTCCTAAGGATGGGGTTGTGGAGAGAACCAGCCTGGGAGGAGGATGCCGCCACTTTCTATGTGGATGGTGGGGATGGAAACCCGGCCACGGTCATCTATGACTACAAGAATGTAAGTGGGGAGCAATGGGGAGGATGGGGAAGGTGAGATGGGACCACGTTGATGTGGGTCTATCTGCAAATAGCTGCTGGTGAGCTACAGATCCCAGCTCCACGGTGCCTGCTACATCACCCACATGGACAAGGACAATATCCCGGGGCTGGACACTGTGGCCGAGACCTTCCAACGCCGGCAGGTGAGTGCTGGTGGCCCTGCTGGGACAAGGGGGGGCACATGGCCATGCCCTGGGCATGATGCGTTGTGCAACACCCCCCGGTGCAGCATCGTGCTGCTGCTGCCTCATCCTTCCTTCTCTGCCCTCTCCAGGACGAGAAGAGACTCGCCATGCCCCTGGCCGACCGCTCCCTCCTGGGCACCACCACCAGCATCCTCTGCAGCATCGTCCCTGTCTACTGGGCTTAACCTTGCTGGGTGGGTGCAAAGGGTCCCACTGCCCGCAGGGGTGGGCAGAGAGGGCTGCGGGACCCCCAGGCACCCAGCAGCACCCTCACAGTGCTGCGCTTTGCCTTGCAGCGTCCCCGATGGACACAGCATTGCAACAGCCCTTCCATACGTCCATCCCCATCATCCCCGGCACCTCCGCAGCTGCATCTCTCACCCACCCCCCGATTTTGGGGGCTGAGCAGGAGGGTTTGGGGATCACGGGGTGGGTTTGGAGGGTGCAGGGGCTGAGCAGGGGGTGGGTTTGAGGGGTGCAGGGGCTGAGCTTCGCCGGGGGGTGGAGGCGGTGGGGGGGTGTCTGCTTGGGGACATCTGGTTTGTCACTTAAATCTTCTCAGCTTCGCCAAACCCAAAGTGCAAAATGAGCTTAAAAAAACCCCGTGACATTTACAGAGAGCGAATTCTCGGTTCCCGTCCTTCCCCCTGCTCCGCAGCTCCCGCCCTCCGGCGCCTTAACAACGCGTTGAGGGGCTCTGAGCGGGGCTCGGGGAGTTTCTGCTGCAGTCACAGCCTGGGGGGCTCAGGGGGCACCCCCCAAGTGGGGCCAAGCTGGGGTCTGTGCTCTTCCACCCTGCGGAACAGAATAAAGGAAAAGGGGGAAAATCAGGTCTTGGAGCTATTCCTGGCAACAGCCGGTCTTGGAGGCAGCCGTGGGACCAGGCACTGCTGGAGGACCGGGATTGTTAGGACCGGGGTGCCGGTGCTATCAGGATCAGGCACTGTCAGGACCGGGGTGCCGGTGCTATCAGGATCAGGCACTGTCAGGACCGGGGTGCCGGTGCTATCAGGATGAGGCACGATGATGCTGTCCTGGGCCGTGCACCAGTGCAGGGTGGGAGCGTGGCGCAGCCCCGGGGCAGGAGCCGCAGCCCCGCAGCGGCCTCTCGATACCGGTGTCTGGCTGTGGCCCCGCTCCTGGCAGCTGGGAAGCGGCTCCCGCAGGGAGAGCACAGCTGCGGCTGGCCGGGATGCAGGGCATCCATCCAGGGCGTCCATCCAGGCCTCCTGCAGCTCTGGGGCGCCCACCCCAAACCATCACCTCCCACAGCCCCAGTGATCACACACTGGTGTGGGTTGGATGTGGAGGGCTCCTGGGCTGAGCTCCCAGCCCCGGGCACCAGCATCCATCCGGAGCAGCGGAGGGCAGGGGGTGTGCAGAGCTCTCCCACCGGCTCAACCTCCACAGATCCGTGATGGAGCAGCTGGAGATGAATCGTCAGAAACTTGGCAGGACCCCCAGGTCCTTGTGCAATAGTAACCCAAGTGCTGCCCCATTCCAGAAGCACTCTCAGGTCGCCGTCTCCCACCCGCGGTACTACATCACTGAAAAGTGCGTGTGGGTATTGCTGGGCTCCTTGCCCAGGGTGTGTGGGGATGGTCAAAGCCCTCCAGCCCTTGCTTGTCACTGTGGGGTGCTGTGGGCATCCTGGTGGGGGGCACAGTGGGGACCTTGGGGTCCTGGGAGGGGAAATTAGAGCGAACCCCCAGTATGTGCTGGGAGATGGAGGACCTCAGCCCCAGCCCCCAGCTTGTGTCGCAGGTGACAAGGGGGTCTGCACACAGGGGATGGTCCCAGTGCTGCACAGGGGACCCTGGGGGGGCCTCACTGGTCCTGGAGTTGGGGGGAGCACGCTGCAGGTGGGGTGGTCCAGCGTGGTCCTGCGGGATGGGCTCCGGGCAGGACAGCAGGTAGTTGGTGACATCCAGGGCCACAAGCACGTGGGGCATGGTCCTGTGGGGCAGAGCATGGAGAGTGTCCCATGGGCCTTTGGGGCTGCATCTTGGGCAGCACACAACGGAGATGCAGCTTTCCCAAGGCTTTTAGGGATGCCCTTTGGGGCTGGTGTGGATCCAGAGGACATCCAGAGCTCCCTTTGGAGCTACTACCCCCCAGCTCAGCCTTTGGGACTGCACTTGGAGTGGCACGTAGCAGAGATGGAGCTTTTCCAAGGGTTTGGGGGTGCCTTTTGGAGCTGGAGTGGCAGCCAGCACCTCATTGCTCCAGAGGCATGGAGCAGAAGCATAGAGCAATGCACTGAGCTCAGCACCAGGAGTCCTGCCTGCCCATCCTGCCTGCTTTTCCGATGACCAGGACACAACCCATCCTGTGGCCCCACTGCACAGTCAGAACAGGACGGGAGAAGGCGTCTGGAGCCCAGATCCCTTTGGGAATGAGCAAAGTGAGGGACCAGAGACCACGATAGGACCCAAACCTGCAGCATCGTCACCCCTCTTACCTCTGCCATGCCTTTGCCGGTGCGCAGGATCCACGCACGCAGGGATGCAGCGGAGCTGGAGCTGGAGCTGGCTGCGTGCGTGGGGGGTGCATCCGGAGGCTTGTTTATCCCAGGGCTCCAGAAAACATCATATGTCCAACACGTCAGCAGGAGCTGCCTTGGAGCCAGGAGCCTGGGATCTGTGGGGCTGGTCCTGCTGGAGCAGGCAGCTTCCTGCTGTGGGGCATGTGCTGCAGCACCCCACAGCCGCCCATCGCCTCGTGGGGTGCCAAACATCTGTGGTTAAGGGAAATTGTGGTGCTTGGAAAACCACGTTGGCAAAGGGAGCGGGTCCCAGGGGGTGGTGGGAACCTTGGGGTGATGCAGGAAGGGAAGTGGGGAAAAGCTTTCCCTGGGATCCCCAGATCCCCCCATGAGAAAGGGGCGATTCCAGGATGGAAACCAGCACCCAGTGAGCTGTGCTCCAGGACAGCCGAGGGCGCTCACCCCAGAGACAGGACGCGGATGGAGGTTTAGGTGGCAAAGCGAGGGTGGATTCCATGTTGGTGGCACCATTACAGAGCTCACCCTGTGTAGGCGATGCCCAGCACCAGTTTCTGTCCTGGCTCCTCAGCATCCCAATCCTTTCCTAATGGATTCACATCCCATGGGGACTCACCCTCAAACATCCTTCCCAGCGTAAGCAAATCTGAGGGATGGAAACAGAAAGTATTTCAAAGCCTGGTGTGTTTTCCATGGGGGATCTGTTTGTTTTCTTGGGAGACACTGGAGATGAATGAGGCGGTTGCTCCCCACATTCCCATCCCCATCCCCAGCCTGCCCCGTGCAGTGTGTGGGCTGGGAAGCGGAGCAAGGCCAGTTTCCAGAGGGTTATTTGTTTCCTTGAAGGGGGAAGATTTACTGGCTGTAGGTTTTGCAAGGCCGGGCCATGGAGCAAAGCACATCCCGAGATGATTCGCTGCTGGGGGAGGAAAAGAACAGCCTGAGATAAGGCATGAAAGAGACTTTTCCCTGTGCCTGGTGGGATTCTGGATGCGGGAGGTCCCAGAAAGCAAAAGGGAAAGAGGATTTGGGGGGGTTTAGTGGGAAGGGATTCCTGTCTGTGTCCAGCACGTCCCCAGGCATCAATTGTGTGCGGCAAAGCTGAATGCTTCATAACTTCAAAACTAATGGTAATTCAAGTTGTGAGAGTGGGGTAAGGAGTGGGAAGAGCTGCATGCAATGATGAGCCAGGAGCTGGGGGGGCTCCTGTGGCACTTCCCAGGCTGGGATGTGCCAGATGGACACTGCAAGGGACAGGGAATAGGCAGGGGGACAAGGCAAGGCAAGGCTGGACTCGGAGCTTTATCCAATGGATCCCATTTCCCATCCCGGGGCACACGCTGATGGGGGGGGGGGGACGCAGACACCCCAGGAGCTGCAGGAGGACACCAATGGCAGCACCATGGGCTCATCCTGCCCCTGTGCCCGTCACCGCCGCGCCACGGCTCCCACCCGCCCCATGGCGCCCACTGCGGAGCTGCGGGGCCCGTGGGGACCTGACGCGACGGGCGCTGGTGAAGTGGCGGAGCTCTGACGGCAGATGTCACCCACAGCCCTCGGCGCGGCCCGGCCCGGGCTGCGGGATGCTTCTCCCGTGCTTCTGCATCCAGACACCCTCTGCCCGCTCCTGGGGGGCTCATCCCGCTCCTGGGGGGCCTGTGAGCCACATGGGGCTGCCTGTGGGGTCCTGGAGGGAAGGCAGATGGAGCACCGGCCCCACACTCCCATGGGATCGCAGGGATGGGGGGATCCGGGCTCTTAGGATGCTTCACTGGAGTTTTTTGGGGTGCAGGGAGCTCCTGAGCCCTTCCAGGGTCTGGAGCTCACCCGTGTTTGGGAAGGGTGTCTAGGTTGGGGATGCTGCATCCTCCTCCTGCTCCGGCAAGGCTTGGGAGGATGCGGAATTGGGGGTCCAGGACCAGGAGATATGGGGGTGCAGGTGGGGAGGATGTGGGGAATGCAGGAGTGGGGATGTGGGATGGGGATGTGGGGTGCAAGATTGGGATATAGGGGTGTGGGAAGGGGTGCAGGAATGGGGGTCGTGGGGCACAGAGCGGGGGACATGGGGTGCTGGAGCTGGGGTTGCAGGATGCAGGGCTGGGGGACATGGGATGGGGCATGGGGGGGGCAGGTTGCGAACAGGGGAATAGCAGATGGGGTGGGGGGGCAGGATCTGGATCAGGGGATACAAGAGGCTACCAAGGGAGGGTGGGGGACAGGACCGAGGGTGAGGGACATGGAATGGGATCGGGGGAGCAGGATCAGTGTTGGGGGGTATGGGAGGGGATAAGGGGATATGGGATGAGACCGGGGGTGCAGGATCAGTGCTGGGGGACACGGGAAGGGACCGGAGGGGGTAGAATCGGTCCTAGGGGACACGGGATGGGAGCGGGCGGGGGGGGCAGGATCCGTTCTGGAGGACATGGGATGGGTCGGGGGGGGGGCAGAATCGGTCCTGGGGGATAGAGGACGGTAGCGGGGGGGGGGCAGAATCGGGACTAGGGGCTGCGGGACGGGATGGGGGGGACCTAAACGGGACCGGGGGGTTGAGGACGGGGTCCGGGAGCTCCGGGCCGTGTCCGCGGCAGCAGCTCGGCCCCGCCGCCCCCCCCCCCGGCGCTGGCCCCGCTCCCAGCCCTGCGCCCGGGGCTGCAGGGGCCGAGCCCGGCGCCTGACCCCGCCCCCGGCGGATCTCATTTCCCTACAGGAAAAAAACGAGGGAAAAAAAAAAAAAAAAAGGGAAAGAGGGAGCGAGAGGGAAAAAAATAAAAAGGGAGCGAAGGGGGGAGGGAGGGGAAAAAAAAGGAAAAGCCCCAAAAAGCCCCAAAAGCCGCCGGCGCCGGCGCTGCCCGCCCGCTCCCGCGGAGCCATGGCCGGGCTGCGGAGCTGCGGGCTGCTCCTCTGCCTGCTCCTGGCCCGGGCCATGCACTTCCCGGACTATTCCTACGTGCTGGAGGAGGAGGAGGAGGAGGACGCGGAGCCCCTGGACTACAAGGACCCCTGCAAAGCCGGTAGGGCCGGGGGGATGCGCGGCGGGGGGCGGCCGGGGCAGACAAAGGGGAGAGCGGGGGGGGTGTTGGTGTGAGTGAGTTGTGAGCGCGTCCCGCACTCCGGGGCTCCGCACGGCCGAACTCCGCTCCCGCGCCCGCGGCTGGCCCCGCAGCCGGGGGCTCCCGCTGCCCGTTTGGGGGGGTTGGATGCATCTGGTTGTACTTAGGGTGAGGAGCGGCGGGGGGGGCTGGCCCCGCGCCCCGCTTGCTCTCCCTCCCCAGCGCTGGCTGCGCCGGCAGCTGTCAAAGGTGGTGGGCAGCCCCCATGCCCCCCATCCCACCCCACATCCCTCACCAGGGCTGCACCCATCGCACCCCATCGCACCCCATTGCACCCCATCCCACCCCCGTCCCACCCCATCGCACCCCAGGGCTGGACCCATTGCACCCCATCCCATCTCACCCCAATCCACCCCATTGCACCCCAACCGCTGGACCCATTGCACTCCATCCCACCCCACTGCACCCCATCCCACCCATTGTACCCCATTGCACACCATCCCATGCTCCATACCCTTTTCCCTTTCTCCTTCTCCCCCAGCCCAGGGAAACCTCGTCCCTCCAGGGCCAGGCTCAGCCCAGGGGGAGATTTACCACAGCCCAGGGTCCCTCTTTGCTGGGCCTGGGGGGTGCTGAGCTGCTCCCTTGAGATGTGAGCAGGGCTGGGAGCAGGCCGGGTGCCACAGGGGGTTGTCCCTGTGTCCCAAAGCAAGACAAAGAGGATGGAAGGACATTTTTAGGGGGGGAAACTGAGGCACAGGGGGGGTAAGGTGAGCACAGAGGCGAGGGCTCGGGTCTGGCTGGGGGATCACGTTTCTCTTTAATGGTATTGTGTGCGCTGGGGAAGGCGGCTGTTGATAGAACTTTGTCTACATGAGGGCTTTTTCTGGCCAAAAATCCTTTCCCTTCCTGCCCTGCCGGGCTGAAACAGCAGAGCTTGCAAAACCGTCCGGGCAGAGCCCCGCAGCGCCGCTGCGCTCCCTCCTCAGCGCGGCCGGGACACGGCGCTGCCGGCCCCAGCTGATGGGGGCCCCCGTTCCCCCCGCTCTCGAGCACCCCAAAACCCCGCCACGTCCCGGGGCCGCCGAGGCTGCCCCCCCCCCCCCCGCCTTTACTAGATCCTGATGTGAGTAATTTAATTACAGCAGCAGTTCCCGGGGGGGGTGAGGGGGGGTCAGGCCTTGCCACGCACCGCATGAGCCTGGGATTATCCCTGGTTGGCTCCAAAGAGTGGGATGGTGAGATCCAGCAGGAGCAGCCGGAGACCCCCAGAGCAGCCCCCGGACCCATGCTGGGGGTTGGATTGGGTTTGGGGCAGCAACTCCCACCCCTGGGATTTGGGAAGCACCGAGCACAGAGGCTCTGCCACCACCATGGGTACAGGGAGGGGAAGCACCGGGATATAGGGAGGGAAGCACCAGGAGAGGAATTTGGGTTCCTCGGCACAGCTCATGCCAGAGGTATCCTGAGGCCAGGCAGGACGGCTGCCCGCAGCCGATGCCATTCCCACCACGGCACCCGTGCCGCCGCGGCTCTTCCAAGGATGCCAGAATGGGACCGCTGGGAGATCCGGCCCTTGGAGCAACCCCCAGGCAGGCAGGGAGGGAGGAATTAGCCGTGGCCCCGGTTTCCCTTCACCCGGTCAGCAGGATATCCAGGTCTCGGTGCCCAGCGGTGAGCAGAGCAGATGCCAGGTTGGATCCTGGTCGTGTCTCGGGTTGGGAAAAGCAGCCGGCATCACTCCCGCCATTCCCAGTGTGGTGGGGGGGCAGTTTGTGGGGGGCTCACTGTGTTTGCAGAGCCTGAGCCAGCGCTGATCAAACATATCCAGCCCCAGGGTTTGCTCTTGGCTCATCCCAAGGGATCCAGGGCGGTTGCTGAGCCAGGGAGGGATGAATCCCACCTTGCTCCACAGCCACGTTTGGGGGTGTCTGGTTAAACGGGGGGGCTGGCATGCTTCTGCCATGGCCGTGCTGTCACCCATGGAACCGGGGACACGGGCTCAGGGGGAATCTGCTCTGCCACGCTACCCATGGGGGGCTCAGCATCTCTGGTGGCAGAGCCACCACAGCCATGGCTGGGGCTGGGCCCCCCATTCGCGGTTATATGAGCTTCCCGGCTGTGCTTGGAGAGCCCTGGCCGCATCCGCCTGGATTTCACCTAGATTACACTTTCCAGGCGGAGGCAAGCGGAGGCTACTGGTTGCAGTCACACTTGTCAAGCTGCCCAAGAATATTTTCCAGCCGTTGTATGTCACTTATTCATGCAGGGTAAAAAATCCACCCGGGCGGGAGCCGCGCTCTGGGATGGGGCAGAGACCTGGGAATCTGCGCCTGATCCCGGGATCTGCTTTATCTTTGTGTAATCACCCGTTCGGCGCTGGGCGCGCTCCGGGGGGTGATGGCGAGGCCGGGGTGGGGGGTCACTCCTCTCCCTCCCGCTTTTCCCTGCCCTCCCTTCCCGGCTCCTGGGAAACTCTCCGGCTGCTGATTCACGCCGGCGAGGGGGGAGACGCCGCTTCCTGAGGCTTTATCCGCTGTCGGGATGGGGCTGGGAAACACATGGCCGGCGGGATGGGGGGGCCTCGGCGAGCCACGGCCGGACCTGGGAGAACAAAGCATCTGGGAGAGATACAGGGAGAAGCAGGAGGATGGCTCATGGGTGGCTTTCCCTCAGTATTCCATCTTGGCTGTGCAACAGGCGCTGTTTCTTTGGGTGAGAATGTGGCCTCTTGGTCCCTGTGGCTTTGCTGAGGCTTCCTGGAGGTCTCCAGCATTGTGGTGGGGAGAGGAAAGTGTCTCAGAGCATCCCACTTGTCCAAGGGCTGCAGGAGCGCTGTCGGTCATGGCTGTCTCATCTACCCGGGCGATGTTTGCATGGCAAAACCCCTCCATCCATGTGTCCATGAGCTGCAGGAGGCCAGGAAGCTTTGGAAGGAGTTAACAGGGCCTGTGGAGTGCTGATGGGGACAGGATTGAGCAATGGAAGCATGGGAAGGGGGGATGTGTTTGCAGCCAGAGCACTGGGGCAGATGCACAGAGGCCTGGGAGCCCTCGGGGACTGGTATCAAGCGCTGGGGACAGGTTCTGGTGGCCCCCTTGTGCACTGCGCCAGGCGTTGGGGTGCATCCCCATCCCTTCAGTGTCCGCTCTGGCTCCGTCCTCACAGGGAACACAACAACAAACCTCCCCAGTCCCCTTGGCAGAGCCATTGGCAAATATTTTCCTTCCCAGCAGCTCTCCCTTTCAGTGCCGCTGGCCCCAGGCTGTGTTCTGGTGACCCGGCTCTGGAGAGGGGAGGCAGGGACAGCCCATTCCCCCCCTGCGCCTGCCCACGGCTCTGCCATGCCTCAGGCTTGGCATCCTCCACCCGAGCCCTGGAGGAGGTTTTCCCCTCCACGGAAGAGGAGCAGAAGGAAAATCCTCCCCTGGAGTGATGAAACCATCCGACCTGCCCCCGGACAGTCATTAGCTGTTTGCTGCCATGGGCTGTGTTTATTAGAGGCTTATTTCATGGAATCCTGGAATGGTTTGGAAGGGACCTTAAAGCTCATCCAGTTCCAAGCCCTGCCGCGGGCAGGGGCACCTTCCACTAGAGCAGGTTGCTCCAAGCCCCTGTGTCCAACCTGGCCTTGAACACTGCCAGGGATGGGGCAGCCACAGCTTCTCTGGGCACCCTGTGCCAGTGCATGGGGAGAGGGATCATCCCTTCGGTGGGTTCCCCTTGGTGCTGGCCATCGCCGTCCCCCCGTGCCTCAGTTTCCCCACTGGTGGCAGAGGGGGCTGTGACCTGGCCTGGCTCCCAGCCTGGCTGCTGAGCTTTGAATTCCTGCTTTGTGCCTCTGTGCTGCTCGGAAGGTGCGTTGGGAAAGCAAATATTCCTCGCTCCAGCGTTTACAAGGCTGGCTGCTCCCTGCTCCGGCTGCCAGCGAGGGGCACCGGGAGAGGGGCTGCGTCACCGTGGGGGACAGGAGAGGGTCTGGTTCACCTCCGCCCTCTCCTGGGGCTCTCTGTGGGGCTACTGGCAGGTTGTGGGGCGCATGGGTAGACCTGGTAGACCTGGCACCTTGCAGCGCCGCCATCCCGTGGAATGCTCGGCATCCCTCCTCTTTTGCACCCACCCCAGGGCTGCCCGTGCAGGGCAGCCCCCGAGGCCGGGGAGGGACCCCCCATCCCATTCCTCTCGCCGTGGCCCCGGTGCTCGCAGCTGGGCTGGCGTGTGGGGCGGCGTCAGGAGCATTCCTCACATAGTTAACGGCTCTGCCCAGCCACTGGGATGCTGCTCCGGCCACTCTGGGGCTTTACAACCCAGCCGAGACCAGGATGCGCCTATTGAACTGCTCCCACCACCCCACCACTACCCCACCGCCATCCCTTCACTCCTTGTACCCTCCTCTCTGCTCCCTGCTGCGCCCCGGGAGAGATGCTCATGGCCCATGGCTCTGCATCCCACGGGGGTTCGCAGTGGCTGGGACTGAGCTGCTAAACCAGAGAGGGAAGGCGGGAAGGCTTTGCTCCTAGGCAGAGGGGATATGAGGGATGAGGGTCATTGCCATCCAGAGGGAAGACTGGGCTGAGCCTTTGCTCCCAAGCAGAGGGGATGCAAGGGATGAGGGTCATTCCCGTCTGGCACTGCTCATGGAGGCTTGTTTGCCCCAGACTGACCTGGAACATGATCCTGTCCCGTTTATCTGCTGCCCTCCCCTGCCAAGGCTTCCCGAGGCTCTGTTTGCTTTCCCTGCTCACCAGAACATCGCGTTCGCGCCCTGGCCCCTTCCCACTGGTTCCTCTAATTTGTGTCCTTGCAACACAGTTCCCAACCTTGGTGGAGTCTGAGGTCAGGCTCATCCCAAACTCCCGGTGATGCCAGAGAGGTCAGGCCCATGGGTACCCCTCTCCACTGCTTGTCTTGCCCAGGGGTACCAAGGATGCTGAGCGGCTCCTGCACCCCTGCTGTGCCGTGGCAATGAGGACAAGGGGATGCTGAAGGGACAGGCACCGTGTGCAGGCAGGAGATGCGGGGAGATGGTGACAGGGGTGCTGCAGGAGTTGGATGGAAACCCTTGTTTGTCTAAAGCCTCAGCCCCGGGGGTTACGTCAGTGTTCCAAGAACCAAGAGACAACACAGTGCACAAGTCAAACCACAGCAAGGGCTGAGTTATCTCCTGGCTTCGGGGTGAGGAGGAGCTCGGTGGGAGCCGTGTCAGCAGGTCCTGAGCAGCTGGTTGTGTTCTGGGGGCTGGGAGGGATGTGTATGGACAGAACCCGGATGCTCCCATCCCCATTCCTTTCTGGCTGATGGGGATGAGGATAGAGCCATCGTAGTGCCTGCACTTGAAGCTGGTGCACTGCTGGAGCCGCATCCTCCCCCCTGGCACCGCATCCTCCCCCCTGGCACCGCATCCTCTGTTGGCGCCGCATCCTCCCCCCTGGCACCACATCCTGCCCCTTGGCACCACATCCTCCCCTCTGGCACCGCATCCTCTGTTGGCACCGCATCCTCCCCCCTGGCACCGCATCCTGCCCCTTGGCACCACATCTTCTTCTCTGGCACCGCATCCTCCCCCCGGCACCACATCATCCCCACTTTGGTGAGCAGATACCTCCCTCCCAAACCAGCCCACGTGTCACCGGGTGCACTGGGAGCAAGCAGGAGGACACAGCCAGAGCCCAAACCAAGGTGGAAGTTTCCCAATCCAACACTTTCGGCTTATCCCCAACATGTCCTTACAGGGACACCTCTCACTGCTCCAATACCCCCTCCAGCAGCACCAAACCACCTTTCCCCCCGGGGAGGGGGCACTGGGGGGAGCTGAGCTGCTTTGCACCGCTTGGGAAACCAGCCCCACGTCCCTGCTCTGCCTGCCCAGCTCTCTCACGTATCCCAAATCCCTCACATATGGTTTCTATATCACTTGGCTCTGCCGGCCTGTAAGCGAGCTTACTTTCCCTTGTCTTTCCATGCAGTTCTTGGCACGGGACGCTCGTCCTGCTCCGCGGCCCTGTCCTCCCCCTCGCTGCCCGTTCGGACACGTCTCTCCCGGCCCGGGGAGGGTGCGGGGAGGCCGGGGCCGGCTCCTGCCTCTGCTCTGCCCACAAATTGCAGCCTGGCCGTGCCAGCGGCGCGTTGTGCCAGGGGAGGTGCCGGCCCCGGCTTGTTTGCTCTTCCCTTGGCTCTGCGGCAGGTCTGCTCCCCACCCCGGAGCTTCCTCTGCCAGGATGCGCCGGTCTGGGGATAGACCCAAAGCATGGCGTTTTCAGCCCAAAAAGTGGCTTTTTCACCCCAAAAAAGTGGCTTTTTCACCCCAAAAGGTGGCTTTTTCACTCCAAAATGTGGCGTTTTCTCTCCAAAACATGGCTTTCCAACCCTAAAACATGGCTTTTTCGTTCCAAAAGATGGCTTTTTCACCCCAAAACATGGCTTTCTCACCCCAAAACATGGCTTTTTCACCCCCAAGTGCTTCATGCCACCACCAGAGCACGGCTTGGGCTTGGTGCCACGCAAAAACACGGCGTCTGGTCAAGCTGGGGTGACCTCTCGCTGCTCCTCTCGCCTCGTGCCGGTTGTCTCGGACCCGTCGTGGTTATCCCAATTGTCCCTCTTGCTGTCGTAATTAGTGGCTCTTTTGGGATCCACTTGCTAATTGCTTGGAGCGCCAACTTGGCACCGCTCCCCCTCAGCCCCTGAGCTGCTCCAGCCACCCCAATCCCCCCCCCAACCATTTCCCTGCCTATCCCCAAATCCCAGTGAGGGATCGGGATACCCAGGACCACGTGGGCACCCCGGGCACCCACGCACTGGGTGAGAAACCCGTCTCCACCCCACTGCGGCCACGTGCAGAGCCCCTGTGCCGGCGCTGACCTCAGCCAGCCCTCCGCAAGAGCCGGGTTCCCGAGGGCTCCGCTCTGGCCGTGTGCCGGAGCCGGGAGCCGCGTCCTGGAGCGTTGACTCATGGCGAGAGCAGGAGGAAGAGGAGGAGGAAGAGGAGGAGCAGGGTTGTATCCTCCAGCCCTGTAATGCTGCAGCATCTCCGCACCCCCAGCCCCATGGGAATGGTGCTGGCCCCGGTGGACAGACAGACAGACGGACACCCCTTGGCCAGCTCCGTTCCTGCAGGCACTGGGCGCAGCAGGAGCTTCCTGAGCCATATGGCTCCGCTTCGGTGTAGCAGATGACTTGGAGATGGTTGGAGCATCGCGGGGCTGCCGGAGCTCACAGAGGGACAAGGGGCAAGAAGGGGGGTCCCAAGCCCAGCGTTTTGTAAAGGGAAAACAAAAAAGTGCAGTTTTGCAACACAAATAATAACAGAAACCCGAAAAAGTGATGGACCGGGGGTTATGAGAACCAGATGTGAGTGTGGGGCTGGCTCCAGCCGCTGCAGAGCCGACACGGTGGCGGGCGGGAGCAGGGGAGCCCGGCCCCTGCCTGGAGGAGGAGGAGGAGGAGGAAGGGCTTTACCTTCCTCTTCATGGGCTGGGGAGGGGCCGGGCGCTGGGAGCTCAGCCCTTATGGGATTTGGGATCCCCCAGCGTAGTCTTGGGGGGCTCAAACCTCATGTCCCCCCCCGCAGCTGCCTTCCTGGGAGACATCGCGCTGGACGAGGAGGACCTGCAGCTCTTCCACGTGGAGCGGGTGGTGGACCTGGCGCGCCGCTCCATCACCCGCCTGCCCACCAACAGCACAGGTACCCCCCGCCCCTCCATCAGCCCCCCCCGCGCCGGGGGCTGCCCGCGCTGACCCCCCCGCTCCCCGCAGCCGCCAATGCCACCAGCGCCCGCCACCACCCGCGCAGCCGGGGCCGGGCGCGGGCCCGGGGCCGCCGCGCCGCCACCTCCCGGCCGGAGAGAGTGTGGCCGGACGGGGTCATCCCCTACGTGATCAGCGGGAACTTCAGCGGTGAGTGCGGACGAGCCGCGGGCTCCGTCCTGCCCGCTCGGGGTTACCCCGCGCTGACGGCTCCCGCCGCCCCCCCCCGCAGGCAGCCAGCGAGCCATATTCCGGCAGGCGATGCGGCACTGGGAGAAGCACACTTGTGTCACCTTCCTGGAGCGCAACGACGAGGACAGCTACATCGTCTTCACCTACAGGCCCTGTGGGTATGTGGTGGGAGCGCACCCAGCCTTGGTTCCGCTCAGGATGCCTGGATGATGGCACTGGAATCATCCAACCCCAGACTGGTTTGTGTTGAAGGGACCCTAAAGCTCCTCCAGATCCAACCCCTGCCCTGGGCAGGGACACCTTCCACTAGAGCAGGTTGCTCCAAGCCCGTGTGTCCAACCTGGCCTTGAACACTGCCAGGGATGGGGCAGCCACAGCTTCTCTGGGCACCCTGTGCCAGCGCCTCAGCACCCTCACAGGGAAGAGCTTCCTCCTTTTATCCAACCTGAACTTCCCCTGTTTCGGTTTAAACCCATCACCACATCTGGCCCAGACCTGCTCAGTTTTGGGTCTTGGAGGACCCATCTCTGGGGTCTGGTCCCTGCAGGTAGTTGCGAGCAGGGAGGTTTCGGAGCCACCAAGCTGCTGTGGGCCAGGGGCTGAGGTTGGTGGCTCAGCACCAGCCCGGACTTGCAGCAGGGTTGATGCCAAAGGAAACAGGGGTTTGGAAGAGCTCAGCGTCTTCACGTGTCAGGACACAGCCCCAGCCAAGCAGATGGTGGTTAGGAGGAGGCTTCCCCTGGAATGGGATCTGCACGACGATGGCGGCGGATGATCCATGCCCCAGCACAGGCACAGACCAGCTGAGCTCTTGTAGTGCAGGATGGGTACCCATGGGAGCAGCACCCCGGGAGCAGTGGCGCTGATGCTCCCACCCTGACTCATGTCACCCCCATCCCTGGCAGTGTTCAAGGCCAGGCTGGACACAGGGGCTTGGAGCAACCTGCTCTAGTGGAAGGTGTCCCTGCCCGTGGCAGGGGTTGGAGCTGGATGAGCTTTAAGCTCCCTTCCGACGTAAACCATTCCAGGGTTCTATGAAGCACCAGGATGCCCACACCTCATCAGGTGTCCCCCCAGGGCTGACCCGCTGCCCCCTATTCCCCCCCAAGGTGCTGTTCCTATGTGGGTCGCCGGGGGGGGGGGACCTCAGGCCATCTCCATTGGCAAGAACTGTGACAAGTTTGGCATCGTGGTGCACGAGCTGGGCCACGTCATCGGGTTCTGGCACGAGCACACGCGGCCCGACCGGGACGACCATGTCTCCATCATCCGGGAGAACATCCAGCCAGGTAGGGACCAGCCGCAGCCCTCCTCCTCCTGCTCCTCTTCCTCCTTCTCCTCCTCTTCCTCCCTGCCATGGGGTGCTGCCGGAGCTGGGTCCCCCCTGAGGGCATCCCCATCCCTCCTGACTCCACAGGGCAGGAATACAACTTCTTGAAGATGGAACCAGAGGAAGTGGAATCTCTGGGCGAGACGTACGATTTCGACAGCATCATGCACTACGCCAGGAACACCTTCTCCAGGTACGTGGCTCATCCCCGTGTCCCCCAGGACAGTGACATGAGGTCTCCCAGCCCGGGGGACACCTTATATAGGGTTTATATAGCCCTTCTTCCTTATATCTAACCTGAACTCCCCCTGTTTCAGTTTGAACCATTCCCCCTTGTCCTATCGCTGCCGCCCCTGACGAAGAGCCCCTCTCCAGCACCCCTCCCTAAGGCAGGGGACACGCTGGGGGCACGTCCCTGTCCCCGCTGGCTCATGTCCCACAGGCTGTCATTGCCAGCCTGTTTTTAGCATCCTTCCCCAGCGGCAGCAGTTGCAGGCACAGACCCGGTGCTCCGCAGGCTCCGCTCAGCCCCTGCTGCTCTCGCTACAGGGGCATCTTCCTCGACACCATCCTGCCCAAGTACGACGTGAACGGGGTCCGGCCGGCCATCGGCCAGCGGACACGGCTCAGCAAAGGGGACATCGCGCAGGCCCGCAAGCTCTACCGCTGCCCGGGTGAGTGCCGCCGGTGCTGTGGGGCATGAGCGGCATGGGGCGGTGCGTCCTTTGGGAATGGCTGCTTTCACTTGGCAAAGGAAAGAATCACCCCGCCGGGGTTCCCTGTTTCCAGTGGAAAATGCTCGTTGGGGTCCTCCTCGCCATCAGACCCCCTGCAAGGACCTCACACACCGGTTGTTTCTCCATCCATAGCACTTCCTGGGGTGTTTGGGAGCAGAAGACCTCGATGAGCCACAGGGCTGTGCCCATGTGAGCAAAGACATCCTCAGCTGCCCTCTCCTCTGAGAAAAGAGCATCCCCCCAGAGAGCATCCCCCAAACAGCATCTCCTCAAAGAGCATCCCCTCAAAGAACATCACCCCAAAGAGCATCTCCCAAGGAGCATCCCCTAAATAACATCCTCCAAAGAGCATCCTCCAAAGACCCTCCCCCAAAAAGCATCCCCCAAAGAGCCTCCTCTGGCAGCAGAGCATCCTCCGAGACCAAAGCATCCTTTGGAGACCATCCTCCCACCCATCCCAACAGCAGGAGGGGTTTGGATGAGGCACAGTCACATGGCTGGGCTGTTGCCAGCAGGATGGGGACAACACGGTCCCACCATGGACCGCGGTCCTCCCCGGGGCTGGTGCAGACTGAAGGATGCTCAGCACCACCAGCACACATGTTGGCACCTTGAAAGGGCCATATCGCATGTGCGTGGCATTGCCACGGGCACTGCAGGGACCGGCACAAGGCTGGGGTTGGACCAACCACATCTGCAGGAGTTTGGCTCCTGCTTCATTCCAGCAACTCATTGGCAGCCTGGAGGAGGGACAGGGCTGTGAGGGGCCCCAGCAGCGTCCGTGCTGTGTGCAGGGGCCGTGGGGCTGTGAGAGCAAGCAGGGAAAGTGGTTAGTTTGGAAAGGATGGGGAGGAACCCCCCAAAAGAGAGATTATCCCCCCCAAGCCCCCTCTGCAGCCCGGCTTCCCCTGCCCTTTGTTCCCACTGCGCAGCACGGAGGGAAAGGAGGCAGCGAGCCCAGGATTCGAGCTACGTTCTTAACGTTTCACCTTTCATGTCACGGTCCCCCCGCCCCGAGCAGGAGCTGGGGGGTGGCCCCACCTCGATGTGCCGTGGCCGCGGCATCATGTGGCTTCCAGATGGCAGCGCTGGGCCGGGTCCAGCCGCGGCGGTGGAGCCCTGCCCGGAGCACGGGTGGCACGGCAGGGGGTGGGATCGGTCCTGGCTGAGGGGGGAGCGTCACCTCGGTGAGGTTTGGCTTCTTGGGAGTGTTTCTTGCAGAGCTGTCCTTGGAGATGGGGATTTGGGTGGTCAAAGGGTGCGGGAGGCTTGGGAATGCTGCCGCTCCCAAACCCAGGGCATTCCCGGGGGTCTGACTCTGCTTTTCCCTCTTTGCAGCCTGCGGGGAGACGCTCCAAGACAGCCAAGGCAACTTCTCCTCCCCTGAGTTCCCCAACGGGTACTCTGCCCACATGCACTGTGTCTGGAGGATCTCCGTCACCCCCGGAGAGAAGGTACCGGCGCCGGCGAGGCACCGAAGGCTCCCAACCCTCCTCATCCTCCTTCGCTCCTCTTCACCCCTTGTCCCGGGGTGCTCCTGAGCCAGCACCCTCCCGCTGCTGGTGCCTGGCTGCGGCTCGGGGTGCAGCCGGCACGGGGACCGGCAGGCACAGACCCCGCCGGGGCGTTGCTCTTCCTCCTCCCCTCCTCTTCAACCTTAGATCATCCTGAACTTCACCACCCTGGATCTGTACCGAAGCCGGCTGTGCTGGTACGACTACGTGGAGGTGAGAGACGGGTTCTGGAGAAAGGCCACGCTGCGAGGTAACCAACCGGGAGCCCTCGGCCCGGCCGGCTGCTGCCTCCTGCCCTCACCTCCCCGGGGCAGGCAGCGCAAGGGGCTCCGCTGCGCCTCCATCCCCGCTCCTGACGTGCCAGAGCCCCAGGGGGGGCTCGCCATGGAAGGGTTATTGGGGTGAACGGGGCTCCTGCGCCCAGCCTGGCTGAGCCAGCTGGCGGCACGTCTCCCTCCTGGTCCTATTCCCCATGAATCCAGCTGCCCCCACACTGAGACAACCAGGAACACCAAAGGGGAGCAGGGGGAGAAGCAGCTCTTTCCGTTTAGGATGCTGGCACGGGCAGAGGGGCGGGACTGGGACATAGAGGTGAGGAAGAGGAGGGCGCCCGGCTGCTGGGAGCCCAGCAAGCCTTCATCCCCAGGCAGGTTCTGCGGGAACAAGCTACCCGAGCCCATCGTCTCCACCGACAGCCGCCTCTGGGTTGAGTTTCGGAGCAGCAGCAACTGGGTGGGCAAAGGCTTCTTTGCTGTCTATGAAGGTAGGGATGGGCAGGGAGGGAATATGGGGCTGCTCGTGGGGCAGGGGGGGCTCAGGCAGCTGCTTCTCCCTTCCAGCCATCTGCGGTGGGGATGTGAAGAAGGACAACGGGCACATCCAATCCCCCAACTACCCCGATGACTACCGGCCCAGCAAGGTGTGCGTCTGGAAGATCACTGTCTCTGAGGGCTTCCATGTGGGATTGACCTTCCAGTCCTTCGAGGTGGGTGAGCACATCCCCCCCCGCACTGTGCTGGACCCCCATTTCCCTGTGGTGGGAATGGGACATCTCCCCAGCAGCATCTCCCTGCCCCAGCGCACCCCATGGGGCTGCAGCAGGGCTGTTGCTGCCTCCGTGCCTCAGTTTCCCCACGCGGCAGAGCTTGGCTGGTGGGTGTGTGGGCCTGGGAGTGTGGGTATAAGGAAAGAGGAGAGGAGCAGGCAGGATTTGGGGATGCTGAGGCCAAGATTCCCCCCAGATCGAGCGCCACGATAGCTGTGCCTACGACTACCTGGAGATCCGGGACGGCAGCAGCGAGTCGAGCAGCCTCATCGGGCGCTACTGCGGCTACGACAAACCAGACGACATCAAGAGCACCTCCAACAGGCTCTGGATGAAGTTCGTCTCCGACGGCTCCATCAACAAGGCCGGTTTCGCCGTCAACTTCTTCAAAGGTAGGTGATGCTCCAGGGGGAGCTCCGGGGGGCTGCGGCCGCCCCGCTGCCCGCTCACCCCACTGCCTGCCCCAGAGGTGGACGAGTGCTCGCGCCCGAACAACGGCGGCTGCGAGCAGCGCTGCGTCAACACCCTGGGCAGCTACAAGTGTGCCTGCGACCCCGGCTATGAGCTGGCCTCCGACAAGCGCCGCTGCGAGGGTGAGTGCCCCCCATGCCCCCCAGCCAGCCCCACGCAGCATCCCGCATCCCGGGAGCGTGGGGATGTGATGGGCACTGGTCCCTCCCGCCTGCAGCCGCCTGCGGAGGTTTCCTCACCAAGCTCAACGGCTCCATCACCAGCCCGGGGTGGCCCAAGGAGTACCCCCCCAACAAGAACTGCATCTGGCAGCTGGTCGCCCCCACGCAGTACCGCATCTCCCTGCAGTTCGACTTCTTCGAGACGGAGGGCAACGACGTGAGTCAATGGGGAGCAGCCTCTCTCCCGCCTCCCAATGTGAGGTGCCACCAGCCCCGTGTCCCCCCCTTTGTGCTTTGCGCCCCAAGGTCTGCAAGTACGACTTCGTGGAGGTGCGCAGCGGGCTGACCGCCGACTCCAAGCTGCACGGCAAGTTCTGCGGCGCCGAGAAGCCGGACGTCATCACCTCCCAGTACAACAACATGAGGATCGAGTTCAAGTCCGACAACACCGTCTCCAAGAAGGGCTTCAAAGCTCATTTCTTCTCAGGTAGAGCTGCCCGGCCCTGGCCTGGGCATCCCCGCACTGAGCCCCGCCCCCCCGCACCCCCAAACCGCCGCTAACGCCTGCCCCTGCCCCTGCCGGGGGTGCAGCCCCCGGTCCTAGCCTGGTGCTGGGGTGACCCCCAGGGTCTGATCCCCCCCAGCCTCCACCAGCCCAGCGAGCAGCACGTGTTGCTGCCTCTCAGGGGGTTTCCTCTCTTTTGGGGAGCAATTGGGTGCTATTGCAGGTGCTGGGGGGCTCCCTGAATAGCCGGTGGTTGCTGGGCTCCAGGGGATACGTGCTGGGCACAGGGATGTGCTCAGCCCTGGAGGGGCCGGTGCTGGTGTGGGGAGCAGGTTTCCCCCCACCCAGCCTTGCCATGGGCCGGGCACTGCACCCCTGGGGCGGCACTGCCATGGGGGGGGATGTCCCCGCTCTGCTGCGCTGCTGCACCCCGCTATGCTGCATGGCCACGGGCTTCCCATGCTTCCCGGGCAGGGTGGCCGGTGCCGGGGGGTGTCAGCATTTGGCCATGTCTCAGGTCTCTGGAGCAGTCCCTCCTCCCAAAAACCATTACCTGCTTATCCCTGTCTGTCCTATGGTCTGACCTCCTCTCCTGGGCCACCCCACCAGGAGATTATGGAATCCTGGAAGGGTTTGGGAGGGAGCTTAAAGCTCCTCCAGCTCCAACCCCTGCCCTGGGCAGGGTCACCTTCCACTAGAGCAGGTTGCTCCAAGCCCCTGTGTCCAACCTGGCCTTGAACACTGCCAGGGATGGGGCAGCCACAGCTTCTCTGGGAAAAGTCTGTGCCAGCGCCTCAGCACCCTCACAGGGAAGAGCTTCTGTCTCAGAGCTCATCTCAATCTCCCCTCTCTATCAGTTTAAAGCCATTTGGTGGCACCTTCATGTCTCGGGCGGGTGGGGATGGGGCCACGGAGCCAAACACATGCCGGCCACAGCCAAGCATCACCCGGTCCCTGGTCTGGGGGCTCCCACGGGACCCTCGTGGAAGAGAGGGTCCCCCTCGATGTGTCGCGGTGCCTCCGACACCAGCCCGGCCACGAGCGACCAGCAGCACCCTCCGGACGCGCTGGGCTGGAGCGGGCAGCAGTGCCCGGCCCCTCGCGCTGCCGTGGTGCGAGGGCAGCAGCAGCACAGCCCCTCGGGCCGGGGCAGCGCCTCTGCTTTATCTCGTGATGAAAACCCAGTAAGTGGCGCCTCAGCAGAGCCAGACCTCGGCGGCCGAGCGCAGCGGCACCACGGGGCAGCCGGGTGAGTTTCCGCCACCACTTCGGGCTCCCTTCACCTCCCCTTCGCCTCCTCTGCCTCCCACCGGGATGTGCGGCCGCCCCATGGGGCTGCCTCCGTCCTGGACCACCAAACCTCCTCCTGCCCTCGCTCAGGTCTCGGGCTTTCCCGGCAGCAGGACCTCGCTGGAGGACTCGGCCACACCAGGGTCCCTCCTGCGGTCCCCCCCTGGCGTCGCTCCCGGCCGACCCTGGGCAAAGCATCTCCCGTGCGGCCCCTTTTTAGCTGTGAAGGGTCTTTGTGCTTCTTCCCCGGGCCCCGCTTTGCCCCAGTGAAGACGCGGCCCCTTCCTCCTCCTCCTCCTCCTCACTGGAGGCAGCAGCCGGCGCGGCCGGCTCGCACGTAAGGAACCCACGGTGGCAGCTCCCAGGTACGTCCCCCCGGCTCTGCGGCGCACGGGGGGTCCGTAGCGGGGCGATAGGTGCCTGCGGGGGCTGCAGGGTGGCGGGAGCAGCCCGGGAGCCATCGGATGCCGCTGGGATGCGGGTGAGCGCACGGGAATGCCGGGTGGCAGCGGCGGCAGGGGTAGAATAAAGCACTGCTGCAGACACGAGCCGGTGGTGGGCTTCGTTCCTCTGGCAACTCTCCGCTCTTGTCTCGCCCGCCCAGGCTCCCTCCGTCCTGCCGGCGGCGGGTGATGCGGGGCCGGAGCTGCTCGGAGCTGCTCCCGGCCCATCCGAAGCCCTTTCCCATTCCCAAATGAGCCTTTCCGCCTCGCTTCCTCTCTCAGACCTAGGAAGATGTCAGGTTATAGCCTCTGCTTGAGAGGTGGCCGCGGGGCTTGGGGCTGCCCCATGGGGCTGGGGGCGCTGGCTCCCGGAGGGATGCTGCTCCCCTCCGGCATCGCTGCGAGCGGGCAGAGGGATGCTGGGGGGGTGGGTGCCTGCTTGCTGCTGGCTTCCCCCCATCCCCAACCCCCACGGGGACAGGGAGCGAGGAGAGGTGATGGGCTGCGGAGCATCCCGCCCCGGAGCGGGGCCGGTGATAGGGACCTGAGGCGGTGGTGGGTGCTGGGAGGTAAGTACAGCCAGCCTGGGATCCCAACCCCTCCACTGCCACCCCGCGCCCCCAGAACCCACTTGAAGCCCATCCTCATCCTCCCGGAGCCAACACCTCACCTCCTCCCCACAGAGCCGCTGGTGGGGGTGCCCTGCTCTGCCTTGCTTGTCCCGCTGCCCCCCTGCATGTCCCGCTGCCCCCCGCGCCCCCGGCGCCCCCAGCTCCCCCATCGCTCCCGTCTCTCCTCCTCCTCTCTTTGCAGAGAAGAAGCAGCAGCTCCAGCCCCCGAAATCGCGCCCGCCCGGCCTCAAGTTCCGGCTGCAGAAGCGGCTGCGGGGCCTGTCCTGAGCCGCCTCGTCCTCTCCCATCTTTCTCAGGAATGCCGTGCGGGAGCACGCCGGGGCTGGGCCGAGCCGCGCCGCCGGTCCCGCGGCCCCTGCGCTTGACAGAACTGGTCGTTGGCCTTATTTTGGATGCTTTTGTCCTCGTTTTTACGTGTTTTGCCTGGTTTAAGCACCGCCGTGGCGCTGGTCGCGGACCAGCCGACCCTGGTTTGGATTTTTTCCCTTGGTTTTTACCGTGTCTGTGACATTTCCCTATCGATGAGTAAAGAGGGACTCCCGCGTCCTGGTCTTTCTTGTGCATCTTTGGTTGTCACTGTGTGTTTTTCTGCCTTCCCCGTCCATCCCGTAAAGCAGGTAATGGTTGTACCCATGGGTGTGAGCCCAGGGAGAGGAGGACCCATCCCATCGCCCATGGGGGCTGCTCCGAGCTTGGCCAAGGGATGGTGGATCTGCTTGTTGCTGGTGTAGGCGCTTGCTTGGCTGGTCGCTCGCCACAGGGCAGCGGTGCGAGGCTGGGCGCCGGGGTGCGGGGATGGATGCTGGTCCCCGATGCTCCCCCTCCTCGCCCAGCTCAGCCGCGCTCCCTCTGCTCTCTCGGCAGACAAGGACGAGTGCTCCAAGAACAACGGGGGCTGCCAGCACGAGTGCCTCAACTCCTTCGGCAGCTACGAGTGCCAGTGCCGCAGCGGCTTCGTGCTGCACGACAACAAGCACGACTGCAAGGAAGGTGGGTCCGCGCCCCGAAACCCCCTCCCCAACCCCAACCCAGGCACCCGTGACCCTTCGCCTTGTCCCCACAGCTGGCTGTGACCATAAGGTGACATCCACCACGGGGACCATCACCAGCCCCAACTGGCCTGACAAATACCCCAGCAAGAAGGAGTGTACTTGGGCCATCAGCACCACGCCGGGGCACCGCGTCAAGCTGGTAGGGCTTTGGGGGCACCAGGGGGTGGGCGGCAATGGGGGTCCCCCCGCTGAGCCCCATTGAGGGCTGGTGGCTCCGTCACCTCCACAGACCTTCTCGGAGCTGGACGTGGAGGCGCAGCAGGAATGTGCCTACGACCACTTGGAGATCTACGATGGCAAAGATGCCAAAGCGCCGGCGCTCGGCCGCTTCTGCGGAGCCAAAGAGCCCGAGCCCCTCGTCTCCTCAGGCAACAAGATGTTCCTCAAGTTCGTCTCCGATAACTCTGTCCAAAAGAAGGGTTTTGAGGCCACCCATGCCACAGGTACCAGCGCGGGGCTGCGGAGCCTGGTTGTGGGGCGGGAGGAGGTTGTGGACCCCCCTCAACCATCCCCTCGCTCTTGTCTCCTCCCGCAGTGTGCGGCGGCCAGGTCCGCGCCGAGGTGAAGACCAAGGACTTGTATTCCCATGCGCAGTTTGGGGACAACAACTACCCGGGGGGCTCGGACTGCGAGTGGGTCATCATGGCCGAGGAGGGCTACGGCGTGGAGCTCATCTTCCAGACCTTCGAGATCGAGGAGGAGGCCGACTGCGGCTACGACTACATGGAGCTCTTTGATGGCTACGACGGGACGGCCCCTCGCCTCGGGCGCTTCTGCGGGTCCGGGGTGAGATGGGGGGCGATGGGGTGGGTTGGGAAGGGCAAAGGGAGGGGATGGAGATGTTCCAGGCCAGGCTGGATGTGGTTCTGGGCAAGCTGAGGTAGGTGAAGTTGTCCCTGCTCAGTGCAGTCACTGGATGAGCTGTGGATATTAGGAAAGATTGGGATATTAGGAACAATTCGTCCCTGCAAGTGTTCACACACCGTGTAGCCGAGGCCCTCAGTGCCACGAGTGAGTGGTGGCCTTGGCAGCGCTGGGGGACAGTTGGACTTGATGAGCTTAAAGATCTTTTCCAACCCCATTGATTCTATGATTCTATGAAGGTCCCTTCCAACCTAAACTGTCCTGAGTTGAGCCAAGGTAGCCAGAGCATCCCTGGGGGGACACTGGGGTTGTACACGGGGGTGCAAGTAGCTGTGCACCCCTGGGATGCTCATGGTGCTGAGGACCCCTGTCCCTCACCCCGCAGCCCCCAGAGGAGGTGTACTCAGCCGGAGACTCAGTGATGATCCGCTTCCACTCGGACGACACCATCAACAAGAAGGGTTTCCACCTTCGCTACACCAGCACCAAGTTCCAGGACACGCTGCACACGAGGAAATGAGGGCCCGGGGGGGGGTCCCGGCCCCCGCCGCGGGCAGGGAGGAGGAGGAAGGAGGAGGCAGGAGGAAGGCAGCGGGAGCACAGCCCCGCACAGACTGCACGAGGAGCACACAGCCAACCTCAGCACTCAAGACACGCTCGCACGGGGCCCCGGGGCTCGGGCACCCATGGGCACAACGGCAGAGGGGGGGTCCCTTGGCCAGCATCCGTGCCCCTGGCGCTGTGTGGGGGACACGAGGGACCCGTTGCCCTTCCTCGCCCCGGCCGAGCTGGCCGCAGCTCTGAATGTACAAACCAGTAACCGGGAAGAGTCCAACACACACAAGGTGCTGTCTCCCTCTTGTACCGATGAAATAAATACCCTTGTACTTGGAGGGGGCAGCCCCGGCCTTTTTGATTCCCCCCCAGGGATAACAGCACCCAGAACAGGGCTGGACCAGGGAGGGGAGAGCATCCCCCCCCACGCAGCAGAGCCACACGTCGGGGCTCCCCAAAGAGCAATCAGTTCATTGCAATGCACCGTGATGAGCTGGAGCATCAACCAGAGCGGGTCGCTCCATGGGTGCTGGGTGCTCCCCCAGGCCGCCTTCGGGCAGCTCTGCAGGTAGGTGCTCACCCCACACCTTTGGTTTCCCATTTGGAACGCATCTGCAGCCCCATCCCAAGCCAGCCTCCCTGGCGGGCGCCGCTGCAGCCGGCAGCAGATGGATGGTGGGATGCAGCACGCGCTCCCTCGCGCATCCCCTCCTTCGTCCTTCGTGTGATGGTGTCTGGGGGGGGGAACGGGGCTGCTCCTCACCCACAGCCTGGGAAGGGGCTGGGGTGCCCAGTGGGACACCGATGGGTGCCGGGGTCTTTCATCCAGAAGGGTTTGCAGCCTCAGTGAGGGCCGATGCGGTGTCAAACCCCTGTTCTTGTGGCCGGTGAGAACATGAGGGTGCCCATAGCTGCGTCCTTGCTGCCGCAGCGCCACTCGGTGCCACCCCGTCCCCCCTGCCCACCCCTGTCCCTCCCCTCCGGAGCACCCCAGGGTCAGGAGCGGGGACAGAGGCACGGGACACGGCCGGTGGTGACCGCACAGTTTATTGATACACCGCCAGCACAGCACAGGGATGCTCGGGACGGGGAGGTGGTTGTGTCCCACCGGAACAGCGTGCAGGGGGTACACAGAGATGGGGAGCGGGCAGCCCGCGGGGGCCATGCTGCCGACGGCTCATGCGGGGGGCTGCGGAAAGAAGGGGGGGACACAGGGCGAGGGGGGGTCAGCTCTGCTCCCCCATCCGGGCTCCTCCGGCTGCCATGGGGATGGGTAGAGCAGAGAGTGAACACAGCACGACACCGGGGGGGGGTGCCGCCCCGCACCCCAAAGCGGTGCCCCAAAGCAGGGGTCCCTGCCCCAGCACCCCTCCATCCCCGGGAGCAGTTCAGAACTGGGAAGGGGGGTGTTTTCCAGCCTCTCCAATGAACCCCATGGGCTGGGGGGAAAAGGGATGCTGGAGGGGATGGGGGTCCCGCAGTGGATGCACAGAGGCGGGCAGAGCGCGGGGCTCACGCGAGTGAGGATGGTGCTGGTCGGCCAGTCCAGGAGATGAAGGCTTCCTCCCGCTCCATGGCACGGGCTCTGCCTCCACGCTGGGCGAGCATCCCAGCAGCTCCCTGCTGCAGCGGGCCGGGTCCCGCGCGCCCATCTGTGTCCTTCACCCAGCAGCACCCACGTGTCCGTGCCCCTGCCCGGCCCTGCCCGCGGCCCCCCCTTAGCGCCCCACGCTGATGTTGCACGTCTTGCAGCTGGGGTCCTTTTTGGCGTTGGCGGTGGAGAGGCTCATGAGCTGGTGGCCGCTGATCTCCCCCAGCACGCCGAGGCTGAGGTCCACCGGCTCGGTGTATATGACCTCCAGGATGCTGTCCTGGGCATGGCGGTACACCAGCTCGCCCTCCTCCACGCAGCACGTCAGGAACTTGTTGGAGGAAATGTCCAGCTGGGGCAGACGCTCCCTGCAGAAGAGATCCCCGGAGGACCCTTTGGGCGCCAGGACCAGCACGACGTAGTGGTAGGCGGTGTACATGCAGTAGAAGTCCGCGAAGTAGAGGTTGGTGTTGGGGTTGAAGAGGCGCTGGGCTGGGATCTGGAAGCGGTACCGGCCGTAGGGCGAGTCCTGGGGGGGCTGCCCGGTGTTGAACTCGGTGTTGCAGCTGAAGAAGATGCCGTGCAGCATGCCGCTGGTGGGAGAGCCGTGGCTGCCGCTGTTGTCCTTCAGTGACGGCTTCATCACGTTCCCGCAGTGCATCCTGCGCGCGGGGAGCAGGAGGGACACACACGGGGACACACACAGAGGTCAGGGACGCAGCCCCGGCGGGGAGCGGGTGTCCCGGGGGAGGGGCGGTGGGAACAGGGGTACCTGACGTGCTGGAAATACTCCTTGTGCTGGTTGCGGTAGAAGACGGAGAAGCGCAGCATGCGCCCGGCGATCAGCTCCGCTTTCTCCTGCAGTTGGGCCAGATGCTCCTTGGCATAGTCTGGGGATGGGGACATCGGGGTGAATCCACCCCCCCTCCTTTGGCAGCCCCTCCCCTCCCATCCCATCCCACCCCACAGCTCCCGTTCCCCACACCTCCTGCTTCCCACTCATCAGCTGCCGCTCCAACCGGCCCCGGCTTGTGCAAGCTCCTGGCATCGCCCCCGTGCTCCCGGCTCCTGGATCCCAGCCCCGGGAACGCCTCCGCCGCGCTCACCCCCGGTGCAGAACTCCACCGTCTCGCTCCAGCCGGACACCAGGTACTCGCCATCACTTTGCTTCACGGCCGTCTGCACCGCCACGCTGTACTCGGTGCGGGGGCTCAGGAACCAGTGTCCCCGCACCGTCATGGGCAGCGGCACCGCCTTGGCCACCAGCTTGGTGGGGACATCCTGTGCCAAAGGGCTGGGGTCAGGATCTCACGCACCCCCCCCCGTGCTTCCATCCCTACCCACCCCTTCCCAATCCCAAGTGCTGTTGGGATGGGGACTCAGCTTCCCCCAGCCAAGGGGGGGTGTCTTGGGGACCCCTGCTCCCAGCATCATCTCGTGGTGTCAAGAGGCCACGGAGCATCACCGCAGTGCAGAGCTGTTTCTGTGGCAACGGTGGATGCTGAAGTCAGGAGACACAGGGGAAAAAAAAAGGAATAATCTCCCCCCCCCCCTTTATTATCGGGGAGGAGGGAGGAAAAAAATAATGTTAAACATTAAATAGCATCACCCTGGCAACGGCGCTGCTAAAACCGGCCCGAGTGAGTGACTCGCAGCCATGCGGAGGGGGAGCGTGAGCGGCTCCGTGGGGGCTCGGGGGGGTTGGTGGCACCTCGGTCCCCATCCCGGTCCCCTCCTCTGTGTCCCAAGGGAGGATTTGACCCCGATTCGGCGTCGGAGTGAGCACAAACGCCGTTTCCCCCCTGCAAACCCCATCTTCTCGCCCTAAGCAGGACCCCCGCGCCCCCCCCCCGGCTCACCCGATGCTTGAACTTGTTGGAGTTCTTGTTCTCCTTCTTGTTGAGGTCGATGAAGTAGTGGGTGACCCTCTCCAGGTCCCCCTTCTCCGTAGCCCAGGAGATGCGGAAGGAATCGCAGGTGATGTTGTTGATCTCGATGTTCTTGGGGGTGGAAAGCAGCTCCATGGCCGGAGGAGGTGCCGGGCTCCTGCGGGACACGCGGGGGGTGCTTTGGGGGTGCCAAACGGAACCGGGGGCGACCGCAGCCCACGGCGGCAGCTGCCAACCGCCCGCAGCCGGGGGCCCGCGGCAGAGCAGATGGCACCGGGGAGGGAAAAGGCAGCCGGCAGCCAGGAATAGGCAGCGGGAAGCCGGGAACGAGCCCGCCCGGGTGCCGCGGGGCCCCGGCTCGACGCCAGCGGCTGTTTCGGGGTTTGCTCAACACCGGGTGGGGAAAGAAAAACAAGGGGAGCGGAGGGAGTGCTGGGAGAGGGGAGCGGTGCGGGAGGAGAACCTGGATCCGCCTTTGCCCCGGCCCGCGGACGCTCCGTGCCTCAGTTTCCCCATGGCCGGCGCTGCGCTTCCCACCCTACACCATGGAGGGGGTTGCACCCAAGGGTGGGGGATACGTGGGTGCAGTGGGTGCCAGCGGCGGCACCAAGCTATGGGGCGCACCCAGGAGGGTTGGTGGGGTGGGTGCCCCCCACTTTGCACCCCGGCACAGGACCCCCTCCGCGCCGCAGCAGGCACCCATCGCCGCATGGTACCATGGGGCTGCCCCCCATGTACACCCGTGCCCATGGGCACCCACAGCCGGGGTGCCAACACTCCGCAGCCCCCCCGCGCTGCTGCACGGCATCATCACCATCATCACCATCATCACCATCACTGGTGCCAACACCGCTCAGCACCCACGGGCGCAGCCACCCCACGCTCCCACAGACACCCACAGCCCCCCCCCCAGCCTCCCGCAGTGCCCGGTACCTACCAAACCCCCCCAAACTGGTGTCACCCCATGTCCATCCCCACCACCACCACGCAGAAGGTCACCGCTCTGGGGACAACGTGCCATCCCAATGCCCTATTTCCATGCCTGGCAGTGGCAAAGCGGGAGCTCTGCAGCCACATCGTGATGTCTCCGTGTGTCCGCGCCCCCATCCATGCTCCCCATGTCCCCCCCAAAGCAACCCCTCATCCAATTCCCGTTGGGAAGCGTGCCCGTAGCACGACCCCAGCGAGGCCCTTACCTGTCCGTGCCGGGGGGCTGCCGGGGCGCGGTGCGGTGCCGGTGGGGTGGCAGGGCAGGGCAAGGCGGGGAGCCCCGGCGGGGATGGGGGCAGCGGGACGGGAGGAGGATGCCGGTGGGAGCGCGGCGGTGGTACCCGGCGCTGCCGCGGCGCTGCCTGCGGCTGCTGCGACTGGGATCCTCCCAGCCAGCTCGGGAATAGCGAACACCCTCCAGAGGAGGGAGAGGAAAATAAGACCAATGTGGGGGGGGGGAACCAAACCCCAAAAGAGAGGAGAAACCGGTGCCTGTGAGCGGCTCGGGAGGAGGGGGGGGAAGGACCGTCGCTGTTCGCCAATGGCTGCGAGCAGCGTCAGGTGATGGATGGAGGCAGCAGCTCCGCGCTGTGGGCGCGGGGTGTGGGTGGGTGGTGGGCACCCCCTGCCTCGGAACGGCGCTGGGGGGCTGAGCCCATGGCACAGCCAGGGCACCCCCCCCAGCGCACAGAGCGGGGTGCAGGGGGCCGCAGAGGTGCTGGCACCCACCGGCACCCCAGTGACTGCGCACCGCGGGTGCGGGTTTGCTGCTGCGGGGCGGGCGATGCAGGGGACGCGTGTGCTGCAGAACCGGGGCTTATTTGGGGTGGGGGGGGGAGCACCCCCAAACCCTCATTGCCCCCACCAGGTCCAGGGGTGTGTAGGGTGCCCCATGCGTGGGGCTGTCTCCCCGCAAGGCTGCAGGGGGCTCAGGGGGTGTCCGCAGCCCGGCACCCTGTGGGGTTCAGATGGGGGGGGTGACCCCAAACTCGTCCCCGTTGTATGTCCGCCCCACGGCACGGCGCGCTGTACCCGCGGCCGGGCGCTGCCCGCTACAAAGATGGCGCCGCCTCCCTCACACGGGGCTGCGCCGCGCCCAGCGCAAAGATGGCGGCTCATTGGCGGGCACGGCGTGCCCTCAATAAAGATGGCGGCGGTGGCTTCGCTCTGGAAAGACGTGTCGCGCTGCGCTCATGCGCGGTGGGGACGCGGGCCCATCGCTGCCCCGGCTGGGTAAGGGGCGGCGGGGCGCGGGGGGAGCCCCACGGGGGTGCGGGGGGAGAGCCCCATGGGGTGAGGTTTGGGGGTGGGCTCGGTTTGGGGGTGCGGGGGGGGTGAGTGGCGTGGGGAAGGGGGTGCGAGTGGTTCCTGGGGGTGAATGGGGGGGCTAAGCCCCAGGGGGAGGGATAGTAGCGGGCTGTGTTTGGGGGTGCACGGTGCAGTGTTGGGGCCATAGGGAGGGCTGTGTTTGGGGGTGCACGGGGCAGTGTCGGGGCCATAGGGAGGGCTGTGTTTGGGGGTGCACGGGGCAGTGTCGGGGCCATAGGGAGGGCTGTGTTTGGGGGTGCACGGGGCAGTGTCGGGGCCGTAGGGAGGGCTGTGTTTGGGGGTGCAGGGTGCTGACCGCCTCCCCCCCAGCGCAGGCCGAGGATGGCGGAGGGGGGCTCGGGCGACGCGGGCTCCGCGGGCAGCCTGCGCCCGGGGCTGCCGGGGCCACGGGGGCTGCTGGGCAGGCGGCCCGGCGCCCCCCCCGTCACCCCCGGGCGCCTGCCCTCCATCCGCTCCCGAGACCTCACCCTGGGCGGCGTGAAGAAGGTGAGTACCGGGGGGGGGACACCCCAAACCTGGCCCTTTGGGGTCACTGTGGGTGATGGGGGGGTGAGGAGCGGTGCCCGGGAGCTCTGGGTGCGGGACACGCCGCCGCGCGCAGGGCACAGCCCAGGCCCCGCCGCCGCCTCCAGCCCCGCGGCCGGTTTGGTTTCTGTTCTTATCTGCTTCGTGCAGCGACTTGTCCCTGTGCTCTCGCTTGCAGAAAACCTTCACCCCCAACATCATCAGCAGGAAGATCAAGGAAGAGTAAGTGCCCTCGTAAGCGATTCCATGGGGAGCGGAGCTGGAGGCGCCGGCAGGGACCGGCCTGGCGGGGTCTCCGTGGGCAGGAACGTGCCCTGGGGAGGGAACCCGCTGCCATGGGGGTGATGAGCCCCCTCCTCGCTCCCCAGGCCCAGGGAGGACACCTCCGTCAAGAAGGAGAAGAAGGAGCGGGACCGGCAGCGCGATGGGCACGGCCGGGGCCGGGGCCGGCCCGCCGTTATCCAGTCCCACTCCATCTTCGAGCAGGGTCCTGCTGAAATGATGAAGAAGAAAGGTAAAGGAGCTGCTCCTGTTCGTCTGGGGGGGTCGCAGGAGTCCTGCCCCGCTCAGGGCTCACCCCAGCACGGTTTCCCTCTCCCCAGCAGGCTCCTGGGACAAGACAGTGGATATGTCGGACTTTGGTCCTTCCCACATCATCAACATCAAGAAGGAGAAGAGGGAGACGGACGAGGAGACGAAGCAGATCCTGCGGATGCTGCAGAAGGATGATGTGAGTGGGGCCAGGGGTGGGTTTGGGGCCAGTGGGACAGCGCTGAGTGTCCCTGCTCCCATCCCCGCAGTTCCTGGATGATCCAGGGCTGAAGAACGACATCCGCAACAAGCCGGTGCAGCTGCCCCTGGCCCACTCGGGGTGGCTCTTCAAGGAGGAGTCGGCCGAGCAGGAGGATGCTGAGCCCTGGCTGCCCGGCCCCAAGGAGGAGAAGATGGAGCTGGACCCACCAGCGGTGAAGGGTGAGCTGGGGGAAACCGGGGGTGACTGAGGAGAAGGACTTGGGGTGTTGGTTCTGAGGAGCTCCCCATGAGCCATCAGTGTGCGCTTGAGCTGCATCCCCCATCCCTGGCAGTGTTCAAGGCCAGGTTGGACACAGGGGCTTGGAGCAACCTGCTCTAGTGGAAGGGACTGGATGAGCTTTAAGCTCCCTTCAACCCAACCCATTGCAGGGCTCTATGAGCACAGGGGAACGTGGGGCTGTCCCCCCTTCCCTGCGCCCACCCGCCGCCTCTCCCATCAGTGAAAGAAGAGCCGTGCGATGAGGACGTCCCCCGGCCCCCGCCGAGCAGGGCCCCCCCCGGCTTCCCCCGCGACGTGTCGGTGGCCGAGCTGCTGCAGCGCCTGCGCCTCTCGGCCGAGGAGGAGCTGCTGTTCCTGCAGCTGCCCGACACGCTGCCCGGGCAGCCCCCCACCCAGGACACCAAACCCGTCAAGACGGAGCTGCACAACGAGGAGGGGCAGGTGGTGGTGGTGAAGCAGGAGAAGAGCCAGGTAGGGGCTGGGGGTGGGAGCGTGGGGTGGGTCGTGGGGACACGTTTGGGCCCCACGCACGAGAGGGATGTGGAGCTGTTGGAGTGAGGCCCCGGAGCTGCTGCGAGGGCTGGAGCAGCTCTGCTCTGGAGCCAGGCTGAGAGAGCTGGGCTGGGGCAGCCTGGAGAGGAGAAGGCTCCTTAAGGGGAGACCTTAGAGCAGCCCCAGTGCCTAAAGGGGCTCCAGGAAACCTGGAGAGGGGCTTTGGACAAGGGCCTGTAGGGACAGGCCAAGGGGAATGGCTTTAACCTGCCAGAGGGGAGACTGAGATGAGCTCTGAGGCAGAAGCTCTTCCCTGTGAGGGTGCTGAGGCGCTGGCACAGGGTGCCCAGAGAAGCTGTGGCTGCCCCATCCCTGGCAGTGTTCAAGGCCAGGTTGGACACAGGGGCTTGGAGCAACCTGCTCTAGTGGAAGGTGTCCCTGCCCGGGGCAGGGGGTGGAACAGGGACCACTCTGTGGCTGTATGATGTGACCCCCCCGTGCTGTGCCCCCGTCCCATGTCCCCGCAGGAGCTGAGGCAGGCAGAGAACACGTGCACCCTGAGCGACCTCCCCGAGGGACAAGTGGGGAAGCTGCTGGTCCGCAAGTCGGGGAAGGTGCAGCTGGTGCTGGGCAAAGTGACCCTGGATGTGACCATGGGCACCCCCTGCTCCTTTCTGCAGGTATGGGGGTGCAATGTGTGGGGCTGAACCCCATGGTAGCCCCGTGGGGGACCTTGGTGGGGTCGTGCTGGCTCTTTGCAGCCCATCCCTGTGAGAGCAGCAGGGAAGGACCCTGCTGTTGTCACCGGGGTGCAGGGGACGTCTCCTCCAGGCCCTGGCACTTCTGCCCCCCTGACTAGCGGGTTTCCCATGGGATTGGGCTGCTCATGGCCGTGTCTCCCCCTGGGCAGGAGCTGGTGTCCGTTGGCATCGGGGACAGCCGCACGGGGGAGATGATTGTCCTGGGCCACGTGAAGCACAAGCTGGTTTGTTCCCCGGATTTCGAGGCTCTGCTGGAGCACCGGCACCGGTAGCACAGGGGGAGCTGGGGGGGGCCCAGCCCCATTCCCACAGCCCATGGGGCTGAGCCTTGCACCGCTGGAGCCGCTGCAGCCCTCCTCCTCCCCTCAACCTCACCTCGGGGCCGTGGAGAGGTGTCTGCAGCGGAGGGCGCAAGGCCGGCTCCCGCCTCCTTCCCAGCCCTGCAGCGGAGCAGCGCCGGGGCTGGGGGGCTCCGGTGCCAGCCCCTGTGCCCCCTCCTGCAGCTCCGGGGGTGAGGAGCCCGGGGTGTCCCTGGCCTGCGCTGGGGACAGCAGGACCCGTGCCTGCGGGGAGAAACGGGGAATAAAAACCTCTTTTTCCCCCGTTTTGGGCTCTTCTGTCTCATCCTGTCCCTGTGGGATCACAGCCATGGCTGATTGCTCACCCTGGGGAGAGCCTGGGGGGGTCCAGCGGTGGGGGGCTGTGTCTTGGAGGGGGGGACAGCATCCACCAACTGTCTGGGGTTGTGGAGCTGCATCCCCCCCAGATGCGGGCAGGGACTGGGAATGGAGCTGCCTTTGCCCTCTGCTGTTGCCCCCCCCCATATCCCCATTCACCCTCCAAATCCCAACTTATTTATCCCAAATCCCAATTTATTTACCTCCTCTCCCAATGTACCCCCAAAACTTCCAATTTATTTACCGCCACTCCCAAAACACCTCCCAAATCTCACCTTTTTTACCCCAAATCCCAATATACCGCTCAACCCCCAATTTATTTACCTCTTCAATCAAAATTTACGCCCCCAAATCCCTATTTATTAACTCCCAATCCCAATACACCCCCAAACCCCGATATACCCCCAAATCCCGCTGTATCCCCCATCCCCTTTGACCACCCTCCCCAGCCCGCTCCTTGGCCCCGCCCCCTACAAGCTCCGCCCCTTTAAGCTCCGCCCCACTCAAGCCTCGCCCCTCGTGGCACCGCCCCCCGGTGCTGTCCGCGGTGCTGGGCGGTGCGGGTGGGCGGGGCCTGAGGGTGGGCGGGGCCGCGCCTGCGCAGAGCGGCGGCGCCGGCGTGCTCGGGGCGGTGGCGGCGCGAGGGGCGCGCATGGAGCCGCCGCGGTCGCAGCGCCCGCCCGGCCCCGGCCCCGGCCCCGGCCCCGCGGCGCCGGGCAGGCTGCGGGGGCTTCCGGGCCGAGCGCAGCGCCTGCCGGTGCCCGCCGAGCCGCCGCTCTGCTCGCTGCTGCGCGGGTTGGGCCTGCAGCCCCGCGGTGCGTGCTGTGCCCCCGGGGGGGGGTTGTCCCGGCCTTGCCCCCCGCCCGCCCGCCCGCTGACCCCCCGTGTCCCCCCGCAGAGGCTCTGCCGCGGCCCGGCCCCGCGCCCGACGGTGACCAGGTGACGGCGGCGTTCCCGGCCCGCGGGCGGTGAGTCCCCGCCGCGCACCCCCGGTACCGGCACCGGCGCGGCGGCAGGGCCGGGGCAGGGACTGTCCCGGTGCCGGGCACTGGTGGGGCCGCGCCTCGAACCCTGGGTCAGTGCTGAGCCCCTCACTGCAAGAGAGACATTGAGGGGCTGGAGCGGGGCCAGAGAAGGGCACCGGAGCTGGTGCAGGGCCTGGAGCACAAGTGTGATGAGGAACGGCTGAGGGACCTGGGGGGGTTTAGTCTGGAGAAGAGAAGGCTCAGGGGGGACCTTCTCGCTCTCTGCAACTGCCTGACAGGAGGATGGAGCCAGGAGGGGGCTGGTCTCTGCTCCCAAGGAACAAGGGATGGGACAAGAGGAAACGGCCTCAAGCTGCACCAGGGCAGGTTTAGATGGAGCTGAGGAACAATTCCTTCCCCAGAGGGTGCTCAGGCATTGGAACAGGCTGCCCAGGGCAGGGCTGGAGTCACCGTCCCTGCAAGTGTTCACACCCCGTGTAGCCAGGCCTCAGTGCCAGGGGTTAGTGCTGGCCTTGGCAGTGCTGGCAACGGTTGGACTGGGTGATCCTAAAGGTCTTTTCCAACGTGGTTGATTCTATCCATGATTCTACCTCAGACCCTTCTGACGGTGTTACCCAGCCCCGGTGGCAGCAGGATGGGGACACCCCATCATTGTCCACAGCACCCCCGGTGCCGTGGTGCCATGGCAGGGTCGGTTTCTCACCACTGAAACTCGGTGTTTGAGCCTCTCTGGGCTTGGAGCCCCCCTGGGTGTGGGGCAGGGGCAGGGCAGTGGATGGGGAGGGTCAGACGGGGGTTTGGGGTGTCCCAGTGCACCGGGCTCAGCTCTGCTCTGCGGGGGGACAGGGTGCTGTGGCGAGGCAGAGGGGACACGCTGCCTGCGCCCCCCGGGAGAGCTGCCACCGTGCCGGCCGATGGGGTGTCCTGCGCCGCTGCTGCGCCCACCCTGAGCCCGCCGGGACTCAAGAGCCTCCCGCCAGCCCCAGCCGCTGCCAGCAGACCGTAAGTGAAGCATCAGCAAGCCCCAGCCCCACACTTGGGGGTCTGAGCAGCGCCGGGGTCACGCTGCCTCTTCCCATCTCCCCAAGGGCGCCAGGGACGAAGCCAGCGCCGAAGGGAACAACCTTGGCCCTGGGGCTGAACTCTGTGAAAATCCACTGCCAGAACGCAGCCGTGTACCAGTACCACGTCACCTTCAGGTACCGGCGCGGGCGGGGGGCTGCGGGCTCGGCACAGCCCCGCCGAGGTGGGTGCCCCCGCGCCGAGCCCTCCACGTCGCTCCCTCCATCCCGGTAGCCACTAGATGGAGCGGCCGGAGTGGCCGCGGCGCCGCTGCAGCGCTCGGGAGCGAGCTCGGGTTGTGCTCCCGGGGGGTTTGTGGGGGCCCGCCGGGGGTGTTGGGGTGAAGGGCTGAGGAGGTGCAGGGGCAGCAGCAGAGCCTCCCTGCGCCCGCAGCCCCGAGGTGGAGTGCAGGAGCGTGCGCCTGGCCATGCTGAAGGAGCACCGGGCGGTGACGGGCGACGTGACGGCGTTCGATGGCTCCATCCTCTTCCTGCCCATCCAGCTCCCGCAGGTGAGGGGCGGCACGACCCGCACTGGGCTCGTTAGAGGCACTCTGGGGGCAGAGGGCTGGCCGGCAGCCCGTGTGCGGGAGGGAGAACATCCTTCCACGCACCACCCACCCACCCCGCAGCTCGTCACGCTGAAGGTTGAGCGGAGGAGCGACGGGGAGGAGGTTACCATCACCATCCAGATCACCAAGGTCCTGGAGCCCAGCTCGGATCTCTGCATCCCCTTTTACAACGTGGTGTTCCGGAGGTGAGTGATGGCCGAGACCCTCCTCCTCCTCCTCCTGCCCACCAAGCCTGGGCCCATCCTGCTTTTCCTTCCCAGGGTGATGAGAATCTTGGATATGCAGCTCGTGGGGAGAAACTTCTTTGAGCCTGCCCAGGCCACGGTGTTACAGCATTACAGGTCGGTGCTGGACACCTCCTGCTGCACGGGCACGAGGTGGGGACATCCCTGTGCCCCACAGCATGGGCCGGGCTTGGTGACCTCGGAGCTCCAGCTTTAACCCTGGTGCCGTTGGGCACCCTCTGTGGGCACAGGCTGCAGATCTGGCCGGGATACGCTGTCAGCATCCGGAAGAAGGACGGAGGCCTCTTCCTCTTGGTTGATGCCATCCATAAAGTCATCCGCAGCGACTCCGTCCTCAGTTTCATGTGAGAGAAGGGGGAGACCCCAGGGGAGCCCTGGGGGGCTCGCAGGGACATCCCCGTGAGCTCCTGGTCCCCGCAGGCACACCATCTACAAGCAGCACCTGGGCACGTTCCAGGAGGAGTGCATCAAGCAGCTGGTGGGCAGCGTTGTCATCACCCGCTACAACAACCGCACCTACCGCATCGACGACATCGACTGGAGCAAGACCCCCAAGGACAGTTTCACCCTGGCCAGCGGCGAGGACGTCACCTTCGTGAGCTACTACAGGTAGGGTGGGACGGGGCATCCCTTGGGATGGGCGCCTGTGTGTGGGGAAGGGCCCGAGGAGCCAAGGAGGGCGAGCGGGAGCGGCAACATCTCGCCTGGTGCTGTCTCAATGCTGCTTTTCCAGCAAAACCTATGGGATCACCATCAGGGAGCTGGAGCAGCCGCTGCTCATCCATAGGCCAAAGGAAAAGCTGACTCCGGAGGGGAAGGTGAGCCAGGAATGGAGAGCTGGGGAGGGCAAGTCAAGCCCCACGGTGTTTTCCTGGCTCCTCCAGCCCCTGTCCTGCCCAGTGTTGGGTGAGAAGGGGCCGGCCCCCTCCTCGGGGTGCTGAGCGCCTGTCCCCATCCCCGCAGCGTTGCTTGGACATGATACTGCTTGTGCCAGAGCTCGCCTTCATGACTGGGATTCCTGACATAAGGAAGGACAGTCGGATGCTGAAGGTCAGAGCATGTTTGCATCTGGTGGTTCCCGCTCAGCATTGCCCGGTTTGGGCACTGGAACAGGTTTGCCCAAAGAGGTGGTAAATGCCCCATCCCTGGCAGTGTTCAAGGCCAGGTTGGACACAGGGGCTTGGAGCAACCTGCTCCAGTGGAAGAGCTGCTCTAGTGGACACAAGGGATGGAGCTGGGTGAGCTTTAAGCTCCCTTCAACCCAAACCAGGCTGGGATGTTCTGTTCCATGGCTCTATGGGGAGGGGAGCCCCGGGCAGTGGCTGCTGGGGGTGCTCAGAGCCCCCGTCACAGCCGGGGCTGGTTCCTGCTGCAGGACGTGATGCGGGAGATGCTGCAGAGCCCCCGGCAGCACTACCTGCGCCTCACCAGCCTCCTGCGCCGCGTCCGCGACAGCGCCGAGGCCTCGCGGGAGCTGCTGCGCTGGGGGCTCCGCCTGGACCTCGACATCCACAGGGTAGGGGCTGCGGAGGCAGCGCTGCCCCGGGGAGTAGCCCCACGGCAGCCCCACGGCAGCCCCGCGGCAGCCCCACGGCAGCCCCGCGGGTTTCTCCTCTCACAGACCGAGGGCCGGGTCCTGCCCATGGAGAGGATCAACCTGCGGCACAGCTCCTTCATCCCCACCGAGGACCTCAACTGGAACAAGGAGGTCGTGAGAGAAGCCTCCATCTCGGCGGTGAGCCCCTGTACCAGCCACGGCAGCAACATCCCCTTCTTTGGAAACTGGGATGGGTTTTCTTCCCACTGGCATCTCGCCGGAGCTCCTCGGAGCTAAATCCCTTCCCTTGTTTCTGTTGGCGTTATGCTGCAGCCTGTTTTTGCTAAGGAGGTACGTGGCTGTGGTGGCTGCCTTCCCACCGCCTCCTGGAGGCTTTCAGGCTGCGGGAATGGGATGTTGTGTGTCCTTTCGGGATGCTTTCCCTCTCCCCGGCTCCCCTGGGAGCTGCACGGTTCGGCAGCCACGGCCCTGAAGCCCGTTCTGTCCATGCCTTTCTCCCTAGATCTCCATGAATTACTGGCTGCTGGTGTACCCCAAGCGCCTGCAGAACCTGGCCAAGGACCTGGTGTGTGCCATGGAGAGCGTGTGCGGCCCCGTCGGGATGCGCATCAGCCACCCTGCCCTGGTGGAGCTGAAGGACGACCGCATCGAGACCTACGCCAAGACCATCCGGAGCGTGCTGAGCAGCGAGGTGAGGAGGGCGCTGGGCCGGAGGAAGGGGCAGCTTGGCACGAGGCTGCTGTGGCTGCAGGGGAGGTTTGTGCATCCATTGGGCACCCAATTCCCGCTCCTGCGGCGCTTCCTGGCAGGACAAGGTGCAGATCCTCCTGTGCATCATCTCTGGCAGCCGGGAGGATCTGTATGCGGCCATCAAGAAGCTGTGCTGCGTGCAGTGCCCGGTGCCCTCCCAGGTAGGCGAGGGGCTCTCGGGGTGTGCAGCGCTGCTGGGAAGCTCTTGGCATCTCCAGCCTCGCTGTTCCCTGTTTTCCGGCCCTGTCCCAGGTGATCAATGCGCAGAACCTCAGCGGGCAGCCGGGCAAGATGCGGAGCGTGGTGCAGAAAGTGTTGCTGCAGATGAACTGCAAGCTGGGGGGCGAGCTCTGGGGGGTCGACATCCCCCTGGTAAGGCAAAACCCGCAGGGAATGGTGCCTCGGCACGACCCGCTGGGGTCATGGGCTTCCCTTTGGGAAAGGGCATGAGCCAGGAGCTGGAGTCTCCGTTCTGTGTGTGCAGTTTCCCTTGCAGCTGGAGGGATCCAGGCAGGGAATTGTCTGACTTATCCCTGATTCCCACCTTCCTTCTCTATTCCCCCCACCCCAGAAGCAGCTGATGGTCATCGGCATGGATGTCTACCACAACCACAGGAAAGGGATACGCTCCGTCATCGGCTTTGTGGCCAGCATGAATCAGTATGTGATGCCCTGGGCGGGGAACAGCTTTCCTCCCGCTCCACCCTGGGAATATGGGGGGGTCCCACACTGGGATAACCGGGAACGGGGCGAAGCTGAAGCCGTCCCCGGGCCAGGTCTCCGCAGGGTGTTTGTGTTGGCCGTGTGGCCGCCGTCGCGGGTTGCACAATGTCTCGGAGGACTTTGGCTGGGGAAGGAAGGGGGCAAGGCCTGACGCTGGTGCTGCTCCATCCCCAGCGTCCTCACCAGGTGGTATTCCAGGGTGGTTTTCCAGATGCCGCACCAGGAGATCGCCGACAGTCTCCGGCTCTGCCTGGCCGACGCGCTGCAGCACTTCCATGAGGTGAGGCCGAGCCTCGGGGCTGGCGCTGTCACAGAACACCCCCCCGGGTTCCTTTGTCCTCAAAACAAGTTCCAAGCACCCCAAAGCCGCGTGTGAGTACGTGCGAGAGCAAACACCCCGAGCAGCCTTTGGACTGATGCGGTGCCCAGGGAGCCGCGGCCTTATCTCGGCGACGTGTGAACCTGCCCCGGGGTTAGTTTGCACTGGGGGAAGTGCCACATTACAGCCCTGCTCCCAGCAGCATCAAAGTGCTGAGCCCGGTTCCCTTCTCCCACGTCCCAGCGTGAGAAAAGCAGCGTGTGATGGGGCGGGGGGGCAGGATCTTCCCTTGGGATTCTTCCCATCCCACTGCGGGTGCGGGAGAAACACCCTGGAAAAGCTGGAGAGGGGCTTTGGACAAGGGATGTAGGGACAGGCCAAGGGGAATGGCTTTAACCTGCCAGAGGGGAGACTGAGATGAGCTCTGAGGCAGAAGCTCTTCCCTGTGAGGGTGCTGAGGCGCTGGCACAGGGTGCCCAGAGAAGCTGTGGCTGCCCCATCCCTGGCAGTGTTCAAGGCCAGGTTGGACACAGGGGCTTGGAGCAACCTGCTCTAGTGGAAGGTGTCCCTGCCCGGGGCAGGGGTTGGAGCTGGGGGAGCTTTAAGCTCCCTCCTGACACAACCCAGGCTGCGGTTCTGGGATTCCATCAAAAGAGGCAGTTTTCTGGTCACCAGACGCTGGCTCTGGGTGCACTTGGGGCTTTCTAAAAGCTCGAGGGTGTTGTGTGGAGTTCACAGCTACCAGATCACTGGAGTTGTGCCCAGCTCCTCACCAGGCTGTGTCCCCCCATCAGCCTGCCCTGCGCATGGGGAGGGGGGAATAAACCCAGCGGGTTCCTGCAATTCCTGCGTTCCCAGATGAACCACTGCTTGCCCAAGAAGATCGTGGTGTACCGGGACGGCGTGTCCGACAGCCAGCTCGACACCGTGCTCAAGTACGAGATCCCGCAGATGCAGAAGTGCTTCGACACCTTTGAGAGCTACGAGCCGGGCATGGTGGTGGTGGTGGTGCAGAAGCAGAACAGCACCAACTTCTACACCCTGACAGCGGAGCAGTTCGTGTCCCCTCCGCCGGGGACGGTCATTGACCACACAGTCACCAGCTCCCAGTGGTGAGTGGCAATGACAGACACTGGCTGCCTTCGGGAGGGCTGCAGGGGGTGCAGAAGACACCTTGGAGTGCAAAAACCCCTTCCATAGAATCCCTAGAAACCCTTTTCCATAGAAATCCTTTCATGGAATGGTTTGGGTTGAAGGGACCCTAAAGCTCCTCCAGCTCCAACCCCTGCCCCGGGCAGGGATACCTTCCACTAGAGCAGGTTGCTCCAAGCCCCTGTGTCCAGCCTGGCCTTGAACACTGCCAGGGATGGGGCAGCCACAGCTTCCCTGAACACCCTGTTTCGCTTCCCTCCCTCCCTCGCAGGCAGGATTTCTTCCTGCTGGCCCATCGCTCGCGGCAGGGCTGCAGCATCCCCACGCGCTATGTCTGCCTGCTGAACACGGCCAACCTCAGCTTCGAGCACATGCAGAGGTAGGGGCAGGCTCCCTGCACGGGGGGAGCCACCTCTCACCCCCTCTTTTGGGTGGGTTCTGCACCATAATCCCCTGGAGATAGTGGGGAGAGCAATGAGGGGGTGCAGGCAGTGGGGTGGGTGGGAGGGTTTGGGTGAGGAGGAGGAGGCAGGGTGTGGGTGTCTGCCTCTTCGGGCAGGATTGGCAATAGAGAATCAGTGTCAGAGTCATGGAATCATGGAATTGGTTTGGAAGGGACCTTAAAGCTCCTCCAGCTCCAACCCCTGCCCCGGGCAGGGACACCTTCCACTAGAGCAGGTTGCTCCAAGCCCCTGTGTCCAACCTGGCCTTGAACACTGCCAGGGATGGGGCAGCCACAGCTCCTCTGGGCACCCTGTGCCCGTGTCCCGCGGCTCGGGGTCGCTCTCACGCGTCTCCCTTGCTGTGCCCAGGCTCACGTTCAAGCTCTGCCACCTGTACTGGAACTGGCCGGGCACGGTGCGGGTGCCGGCGCCCTGCAGGTACGCGCACAAGCTGGCCTTCCTGGCGGGACAGGTCCTGCACCGCGAGCCCAGCGCCCAGCTCTGCGACAAGCTCTTCTTCCTCTGACCCGTGCCAGGGGTGGCAGGAGCCGGCTCCGCAGCGCTGCTGAGCCCCCCCCGCGGGGCTGCCTCCCTCGAACCTGCCCCATTGGGGGTTTTACTTGTTTATTTCTGCACACGGTTTCTTAGGTTCGTTTCTGTTGGTTTAAGAGGATGCTCAGACCCCTCCCAGCCTGGCAGCAGCGCCCTGGGGCCGCGGGCTCTCGGGGTCCCTCTCCATGGGAATGAAACCAGACCAAAGCCCAGGGTTAGCAGCCTCCAACCAGTGCTCCCAGTAAGGGGGTGTGAGCAGTGACCCCGCTGCGATGCAGCTCATCCCTGCTCCCCCCAGGCGGGTGCTGGATGTGAATCCCAACGGGTTGTGGTGGGTTTCGCCCTGATTTCTTGCTTTCCCAGCGGCTCAGCTGCCACGTTCCGGTTTTCCTTTGCTTTTCCAAGCTCCTGTTTTGCTAAGCCCAGCTCCGGTTTGGCTGCTGGCGCCGTCCTTGAAGAGTCACTGGTTTTTCAAGGAGGGCTCTTTTTTCTTCTTCTTTCTGCTCGAGCGGGTCCCTGTCCCAAGGGAAACCCCGCGTTTGAGTTCTCACCTATTCCGAGTTTCTTTGCCGGGGTTGAGACCTTTGAGTTTGAAGCCGTTGGGGGGTGCAGCCCCTCGGATCACTTGGATTTTGCCTCTAACCCCCCTTGTGCAGCGCGGGCAGGGACGGGGGGGGGGCAGGAGCCTCTCCCCTCCCTTTTAATGCAGAAAAGAGTTGAAAAGACTCGATTTTTTCTTTTCTGTACCTGTGGTTTTCAGTTCACCGCAATAAAAGCATTGCTGGCACCTGGTGCCTCCTGCTTCCGGGCGGGTGACGGGGTTCGGGGGCTCACGGGGACACCCCGAGCCCTCTTTTTGGGGGGTGGAGGGCACAGGGAGGGGGACGTGCTGCAGTGACCCAGGGCAGCGCCCGGCACCGTGTCCCCTGCGCCCGGGTTAATCATTCACCGTCGCCCATCGCACCCGTGATCTCCCTTTATTTGCCGGCCCCGCGGACTTTGGCAGCGCCGGCCCTGCCCGGGTGCAGCGGGTGCAATGTGGGGTCTGAGGGGTGCCCCCAGCGGTGTCTGGGGGGGTCTGAGGGGTGCCCTGTGGCTCCAAAAGGATGCCTGCGGGGTGCCCTAAACCCCTGAGGAGCGGTCGAGGGGGCCATGGGGTACCCTGTCTCCCCCCCCAGAGGATGCTTGGGGGGGTGTCTGGTGGTGTCCTATACCCGAGAGGGGTGGCCAAGGGGGGTTCGTGGGGTGCCCTGTCCCCCCAGGAGGGCTCCATGGGGTGCTCCATGCCCCTGGAGGGGCCCGTTGTGGTCCATGGGGTGCCGGGGGGGGTCCATGGGGTGCCGGGGGGGTCCATGGGGTGCCGGGGGGGATCCATGGGGTGCCCGAGGGGGGACCGGGGGGGTCCCGCTTGCTCCCGCGCTCCGGGCGCCGCGCGGAGATGCCGCGGGAGGGGGCGTGGCCAGGGCCGCGGGAGGGGGCGTGGCTTGAGGGGGCTCTGGCCAATGGGAGCGTTCCCCGTGCCGCCGGCCGAGCGTGCGCCCTGCGCGGCCGCGACCCAGCGGAGCGGAGCGGAGCGGGAGGGAGGGAGGTAGGAGCGGGCCGGGAATGGCCGGGATGGGCCGGGAATGGGCCGGGAATGGGCCGGGAATGGCCGGGATGGGACTGGGAGGCCGCGGGGACCCGGCTGCGGGGAGGGGGCCCCGCGGGGAGGGCGGCGGGAGCGGGCCTGGAGCCCCGGGATGGAGATGGGGATGGGGGAAGGATGCAGGAGGGGATGCAGGGACCGGCTGGGGGGGTCTAAGGCTGGGGTATGGGGTTTGGAACCGGCTTCGGGGTCTGGGACCGGCTTATGGGGTCTGGGACCCGTCATAGGGCCTGGGCAGCAGCTCTGGGGCTCGCTGTGGGGCTGCCCACGCGGTGTGGGGCCGGGTGAGCGCGTAGGTGCAGGCAGCGGGGGGGATGTGAGGCAGGGAACCCACCTCATGGGGCAGGGGAGCGCAGAGACGGCGCCTGGCACCACCGGTGCAAGCTCCAGGAGTGGGGTCGGAGCAGGGGCAATGGGGCTGGGGAGTGGGGGACCCAGCCTGTGGCAGGGGGGCCCTTGTTTAGGGGCGGGGAACGCAGTTTATGGGGTGGGGAGCCCAGCTGATAGAGCGGGGAACCAGTCTGTGGTGTGGGGAACCCAGCCGATGGGGTGGGAGATCCAGTTTGTGGGGCGCAGGACCCAGCTATGGGGCAGGAGACCCAGCTATGGGGCTTGGCACCACTTTAGGGCCACTTATGGGATGGGGGCTGGTGCTGGATGGGGCAGGACGGGGGGTGGCAGCGGGTAGGACCGTTACGGGGGGAGCAGCCCCATGGCAGGGGGTCAGGGGACCATAAGGGGCCAGGGGGGCGCTGGGCCCATCCTGCCGGGCACGGGGAGCGGGTCCTGCTCCGGGAGCAGCTCGGGGCCGGGGCGGAGCGAGGGGAGTTTGGGACCCCCCATCCCGGTTTGCGGTGCCCGCGCGGGTGCCGGCAGCGCCTGCGCCTCCTTCCCGGCCGGGGGGGGGCGGTTTGCAGCCGGGATCGATGAGCTCTGGGAAGTGACCCCGGGGGATACGGGAAGGGAGCAGGGCTCTGGCTCCCGTTAGCGCCGGGCATCGCTCCCGGCCGGTTGGTTCCCTCTGTCCTGGTGATAAAGTAGGTCAGGCGCCGGCTGAGCGCGGCTCCGGAGCGCTGGAGGCAGGAGAGGAGAGGACGCCCTTGACGGTAGCAGGGAGCTGGGGGAGCCGGGGGTCACGTCCCGCAGGGATGGAGGGTGGCTCCGGGGTGAGGGGGGATGCGTTTGGCACCCTCCTGCCTGCCCCCGGCATGTTTGGGGCTGCTCCTCTGGGAGCCTGCCCCTTCCCAAAGGATGGCTCCGGTCGGAGCGTGGGCAGCGCAAACCCCTGCCCTGCAAAGCGCTTCCTGCCTTTTGTTTGGCAGCGGGGGGAAGCCGAGCCCGGTTTTCCAGCCCGGCTCCTGCGGTGGGTTTGGCGCTGGAGGGGCCGTGCATGGGCTGGGATAACCAGAGCGCTCCGGCAGGGTGAAGGATGTGGGATGGAGATGGAGAACAGCAGCGACTGTCCCTGTCCTGGGGTGCGGTGGCTCCAGGACAGGCCTCTGTGGCCGTGGCTGTGCGCCAGCCCCCGTGTGCCTTGTGGGAGACGTGCCCCATCCCGGGAAGTGTTGCCCCATCCCTGGCAGTGTTCAAGGCCAGGTTGGACACAGGGGCTTGGAGCAACCTGCTCTAGTGGAAGGTGTCCCTGCCCGGGGCAGGGGTTAGAGCTGGAGGAGCTTTAAGCTCCCTCCAACACAAACCACCTCAGGATTCTGTGTCCCATGTGTGGCATTTCCCACGGAGGAGCCATCAGGAAGGGTGGGTTTGGGGAGGGAGGAGGCAGAAGAAGGTGTTGGGGGGATGCCGAAGGGGCAGAGCTCTCACAGGTGCTGCCCCGGTTTGGGAGGAGAGGGGTTAAGCCGAAGCATCCGAGCTTAAGCCTTGGCAGGAGGAGGCTGAAGCCTCCCCAGCTCCTGCGAACAAAGATGCCAAAGTGGTGCTAAGCTTGTAAAGCCGTCAGGAATGTGGGGTCCTGGAAGGGGAACGGGGTCCTGGAGGGGGGAGCGGGGTCCTGGCCGGGTCCTGGCAGCTCCCTGCCTCGGGCACGCGGCCCCAGGTTATTTTCAGAACAATTGTTGGCTTTGGTTCAACTCTTGGGCTTGTTTTTGGAGGAGGCCAAAGTCTGCGAACGTCAGCGCCGGGGGTGCCCCCACGGCTCACCCGCTGCCTCTGTCCCCGTGGGGTCTCCCCAGGTTGTTATCAAAGGGTCTCCCCAACATAGATCCTGGTGCTTATTTGCTGTAGGGTCTCCCTGGAGATCGTCCCACTGCTGTTACTGTGGGGTCCCCCAGAGCAGCACCCGCTGGTTGTTACCGTGGGAGACCCCACTGCCCGTTGGTCGCTGTGGGGGGCTCGGTGTCCCCGGGGTGCTGCCAGCCCAAAGTTAATCATTTCCCCTTGTCCTCACGAATCACCCGTTTCTTCCAGGAAGGGCCCCGGCTCCGCTCCAGGCTCCGGGTGCTGCCCCACGTGCACACGTGGGTCGTGCCGGCTCCCTCCCAGCCCCTGCCTTTGCTCCTGGGTGAACCCCGCTTCCCGCAGCCCCCGTCACCCCTCTCGTACTGACCCCGGGCAGGGACTGATCCTGCCGCAGCGCCCGCGGCTGCGGCCGGGGAGGACCCGGCTCCTTGCGCTTGCCACGGTTAAAGTACAACCCAATGGAGGTGCCACCCTGGCCCCCGCGCCCTCCCGGTGTGGGTGCGCAGAGGTCCCAGCGGGCACGTGTCCCGGCCCTGGTGGCACAGAGGGGACCTGGCGTGGCCTTGGGGCGGTTGGGGACCCCCGTGGGACTCCTCACCCCATAGAGCTGCATTAGGAGCTGGTGTTGGGTGCAGGATCCCCGCCTGCTGCTGGGATCACTGTGGGGGTCATTCCATAGGGATCCCGAGGTGCTGCGGGGCTGGAGAGCCCGGGAGCCCCCAGCACCACCGGTGAGCGGGCGCTGGACTTGGGGCCAGCGGGAGGAGAAGCAGAAGGGAGAAGGTGTTGGGTCTGCTCATGGGGTCTGGGTGCTCACGAAGCTGGTGTGGGGCAGAAGCCTGCCAGCTGACGGGGCCGTGGGGTGGAAGAGCCGTGGTTGGGGCCGCGGGGATGCTGAAGCTCACAGCGGCGCGTGGCTTCTCTTCCAGCATCCCTGAGAGCCCGCGATGCCCGGCACCGGGCGCTGGTGCTGCCGCCTGCTCACGCTGCTCTGCCTCCTCCCCTGCCCGTGGGCAGGCCGGAATGCTGCGGGATCCGCGCTCTCCGCAGCCTCCTTCCTGCAGGATCTGCTCCAGCGCTACGGGGAGAGCGAAGCCCTGAGCCTGAAGCAGCTCAAGGCCCTGCTGAACCGCCTGGATGTGGGAGTGGGGCACGGCAACGCCTCGGAGCGGCGCGGGAACCTCTCCCGGGTAGGGCGGGAGCTCGGGGAGCGCGGGACTCCCCGCGGGGCTGCCGCAGCTCCCCTGCCTCATCCCGGCCTCTTCCCTTCCCAGTGCTTCAGCTCCGCGGAGCTTTTCGCCATCCACAACCTGAGCGAGGGCTCAGCCGTGAGGCGCAGCGAGTTCCAGGAGTTCTGCCCCACCATCCTGCAGCAGCTGGAGTCGGGAGCCTGCGCCTCCGAGAACATGGAGAATGAGGAGGACGAGCAGACGGAGGAGGGCAGGCCCAGCTCGGCCGAGGGTAAGGCGGGATGAGCACAGGGCGCGGGGCTCAGGACCAGGAGGCAGCTCGCCGATGTCCCGATGGGTTTTCCTTGGCGTGGAAGCTCACAGCGTGGATTTGCCCCTGGTCACACAGCTTGGAGCTGTGCTGCGGCGCGGCTTTTTCGGATAGCTGGATGAGCTGGATGATGGGTCCAGGAGGAGCCTTCATGGCTCATGGGAAGGGGGTGAATTGGCCTCCAGCCACATGAGCTTCCATGCGTCCAAGTGCTGATGATGCCCAAGGTGTGGGACCAGGCACAGCGCTGCCTCCTCCCATGCCAGGAGGCTCTTCCAAGTAACCTGGTGGCTTCATTTCCCCCTGCCCCACAACGAGACCCGGCAGTGTGTCCCCACTGCGGCCCCCGGGGCACGGGGATGGGTGAGAGCCGGGCCCGGGCTGTCCCTGTGCCCGGCAGCCAGAGCCTCGGTAATGTCTGGCCCCGGTCTCTTCTCGTTCCGCAGTGTGGGGCTTTGGTTTTCTCAGTGTGTCCATGATTAACGTGGCCTCTCTGCTCGGAGTCCTCATCGTGCCGTGTGCCGGGAAGGCCTTTTTCAGCCGCGTCCTCACGTTTTTCGTCGCGCTCTCCATCGGCACGCTGCTCTCTAACGCGCTCTTCCAGCTCATCCCAGAGGTGCAGTGAACGTCCCAGCCCCCCGGCACCCCCTCTGCTCCACCCGCCCCGTCCAACCGCTCCCCCGGCACCCGAGGCTCAGGCTTGTCCCCGGGGCTCCGCGGGCTCTTCCCACCCCTCCGAGCACCAGGAAACCCTCCGGAACCCTGGGATGGTTTGTGTTGGAAGGGAGCCCCTTTGGGCGCTGGAGCTGCTCTAAGGTGTCCCCTTCAGGAGCCTTCTCTTCTCCAGGCTGCCCCAGCCCAGCTCTCTCAGCCTGGCTCCAGAGCAGAGCTGCTCCAGCCCTCGCAGCAGCTCCGGGGCCTCACTCCAACAGCTCCACGTCCCTCGTGTGCTGTTGCCCCAGAGCTGAAGGCAGGATTTGAGCATGGGCGTGCTGCATCTGCCTCACAACAGAGTGAATCCCTTGAGGGATGTGCTCAGCCCTGCTCCGTGCTGCGGGGCTGCTGAGCTGGGTCACAGACCTGTGAGGTGAGGAAGTGTCCGTGTAGGAGCCCAGGGAAGCAGCAGCTTCCTCGTCGCTCAGCACCTTTCACAAGTGCTTTCATTGCCTTTATTTTAACCCTCTCTGGTTTACCAGCCCAACGCTCCCACAAGGATTTAGGCTCACCCGAGGTCTCCTGGTGCTCGGATGGGCAGACGGATACATTGCAGATTAATTGTGTTGTAATTGCGCAGTTCTGGAGTTGAATCAATGCGCTGGACACCTTCAAAATTGGAGGGGGTGCTCCACAGAGCTCTGGTGGCCCCGAGATGGATCCTGTATTTAGGGTGCAGCCTTCCCCCTGCACAGAGCGCCCTCGGCTCACGGAGTTTGCCTCCCGGTGTTGCGGTTGGGCACAGAACACCTCGGATCCATGTGGTCAGGGGCAGGTTTTCCCAAGGCTCCTTCCCAGCTCCAGAACTGCCAAGGTGTTATTTGGCACCCACCAAAGCAGGCGCCGGTTGCCTCCTGACCTGCCGGGATCCCGGCCACGCTCCAGCCTCGCGGCGCTGCGGGAGGAGGATGGAGCGTGCGGGGTGCTCGGGGGACCTGGGTGCTCTGTGGCGCTGGAGCAGCCGCCCCCTGTCCCACAGGGGCTCGGAAGCGTTGCCAAAGCTCAGCTCCAGCCCAAGGAGCTGCTTGCTCCACGGGAGGGCTCCTCTCCCGGCTGGTTGTCCCTCTGCTCCTTCCCAAAGTGCTGTTCCAAAGCCACCCAGCACCAGGTTCACCCTCTCGAAGCAATGCCAGATGAACCAGCAATCACTAATGAATGTCCTCTTCTCTCCCTCCCTCTCCTTCCCTCTTCTCCCTCTCCTCTTGGCGTGGATCCCTTCCCTCCCTGCCCTTCCCCACGTTGATCCCCCTTGTCCGCTCGGCCCGGGGTGGGTTTGGGCCTCGCCGCAGTCTGGGGTTACGGGTTGCTCTGCGTGACCGTCATCTCGCTCTGCTCGCTGGTGGGAGCCAGCGTGGTGCCCTTCATGAAGAAGACCTTTTACAAGCGGCTGCTCCTCTACTTCATAGCTCTGGCGATTGGAACTCTCTACTCCAACGCCCTCTTCCAGCTCATTCCCGAGGTAGGGTGAGGAACGCCGGGTCTCTCCTCTTCTGTCTCTTGGGGGCTGTTTCTCTCTCCCCGGGCGCTCGCTGGCGTCGGAGGGAGCCCGGAGCGAGGTACGGAGGCTGGGAGCCCCTTGGGAATGCACTGGAGCTGGTGCTGTGCCCCTCTCGGGAAGGGAATCGCTCCAGGGAGACCTCTGGGCTGCTTCGAGGCAGTTTGTTGCCCTTTCTAGCCCTGCAGGCAGGTCGCTTCTGTGGCAGAGGCTTTCTAACCTGCGTTTAGCATCCCTGCCACACGCAGGGCGGTGGGGCCAGGGCCGTGGGGCACAGCTTGGCGGGGGGAGTGAGGGAGATGAAAGGTGCACAAAGGCGTTTCTGAGCTTGTCCCCAAAGCAGCTGCTGCTTAGAGTGAGGTCAGGACACAGCAGGGCTGCCCCCGAGGTGCTGGGGCAGAGGGTGCTGCCAGGGGCTGTTCCTCAGACCTGTCGTTGTCCCTGCAGGCGTTTGGATTCAACCCTCAAGAGGATTACTACGTCTCCAAGTCTGCTGTGGTGTTCGGGGGCTTCTACCTCTTCTTCTTCACAGAGAAGGTGCTGAAGATGCTGCTGAAGCAGAAGGACCAGGTGAGGCTGAGCAGGGGCCGCTCGGAGCGCGGCTCGGGTGGGAAGCGGGGCTGACAGCCATGACCCCCCCTTGTCCCGCAGCACCACCACGGGCACAGCCACTACGGCCCCGAGGCTCTGCCCTCCAAGAAGGACCAGGAGGAGGGAGTCACGGAGAAGCTGCAGAACGGGGACCTGGACCATATGATCCCGCATATAACCAGCGAGCTGGAGTGCAAGAGCCCCTCCGGGGATGAGAAGGTTGTGGTGGGCTCCCTCTCGGTCCAGGTTAGTGCCGCCTCGTGTGGGGCTGGGGGTGAGAGCATGGGGAGAGAGCAGGTTTGGAGCCCATTGCACACAATCGATAGGGCTGGGAGGGACCTTTGGAGATCATCCGGTCCGGTCCAGCGCATCTCCATGACAAAGCGCTGGTGGTGGAAAGCAACCGGCTCAGGTCGAGCCTTGTGTGGGTTCAGTGTGTGGAGGGATGGGTTCCGGGTGCGGGTGCTGAGCCCCGCTCCCGGGTGCTGTGCAGGACCTGCAGGCCTCGCAGAGCGCGTGCTACTGGCTGAAGGAGGTGCGCTACTCCGACATCGGCACCCTGGCCTGGATGATCACCCTCAGCGACGGGCTCCACAACTTCATCGACGGGCTGGCCATCGGCGCCTCCTTCACCGTGTCCGTCTTCCAGGGGATCAGCACCTCCGTGGCCATCCTCTGCGAGGAGTTCCCGCACGAGCTGGGTACGTGCATCCGCAGGGAAAGGTGCCGCGAGGTCCTCTTGGATCTGCGCCTCCAAAGCTGCCGCTTTCCTGCTCCTCCCCGTTGTTTCTTGAGAGAAAAGCAAACACGGGGTGGAACAGAGGGAGTTGCTGCGAGGCTGCAGCTACCCTGAGGAGCCGCCGCTCTATAAATACCGAGGTAATCTGATGTCTGAGATTTAAATTTAGATGGAGACATCTGAAGGCAAAACACCCAAACCAAACACCTCCTGCTTTAGGAGGGGGAGACGGGCAGTGCTTTGGGTTTGAGTGTCCACATTGCTGTGCGGGAGCTGGCAGACAGGCGCAGGGAGCCAACGCTTGACCCCAGGCTAAAGCAGGCGCTGAATACGCTGCCCCCCCAGCCCGCCCTCCTCATCCTCCCCATCCTCTGCTCCCCCAGGGGACTTTGTCATCCTGCTCAACGCGGGCATGACCATCCGCCAAGCGCTCTTCTTCAACTTCGTCTCTGCCTGCTGCTGCTACGTGGGCCTGGCCTTCGGCATCGTGGCCGGCAGCCACTTCTCTGCCAACTGGATCTTCGCTCTGGCGGGAGGGATGTTCCTCTACATAGCGCTGGCTGACATGGTGAGTGCTGAGTGTGGCTGGGGCCGTGCCGGCGCGGTTTGGCCCCGGAGCGCTCCGGCTGGCGCTGGGGCACAGGTTGCTCCGGGCGCTGGCAGGCGCGGGCGCTGCCCGCGGGGGCCGGGGTGCTCCCGCTGTGCCCGCAGGCACAGGAGCTGGCCGGGCGCTGGGGGGCAGCTCCCGGTGCCAGGCTCTGCCATCCCGCCCTCCTGCCCCGCAGTTCCCCGAGATGAACGAGGTGAGCCGGGAGGACGAGCACAACGGCAGCGCGCTCATCACCTTCGCCATCCAGAACGCGGGGCTGCTCACGGGCTTCACCATCATGGTGCTGCTCACCATGTACTCTGGCCAGATCCAGATCGGGTAGGACCAGCCCGGCCACGGCCCTGCTCCACAGAGTCCATTTTGGGGTTGTTTTTTTTGGGGGGAAGGGGTATTTCGGGGGGGGGGTTCCTTTCCTTTTCCTGCTGCAAGCATTCGACGGTACCTGTGCGGGCACTGGCATCACACTACAGAAGAAGAGGCATTGCTGTTCAAGCTATTCCATAGACTTTATTTTGGTTTAAGGCCGAGGGGAGCTTCATCCCCTCTCCCATAGGACCGAACTGACCAGAGGAATCTTTCCAGTGTCACATCCCTCCTCTCCTCACATCTCCTGGGAAGGATGGAGTTGGGAGGCAGGAGCCGTGCTGCTCCCCTCCTCATGCTCAGAGCGCTGTGATGGGATGTGACGCTTCCCTTGAGCCCTTTGTCAAGGCGGACAGACCCTTGTGGGAGACTTCCCTGCGGGCCGTGCAGAGCTGTGCCCAACGCGCGGGGGCTGCTGAGGAAGAGGAGGTTCGAGCAGCGTTTGAGCATCGTCCCCGCTGCCTTCAGAAGCGTGTCTCTGGAGCCACGTCTGGATTTGCCCCCGTTCTGCCCCAGCAGCACAGATGATGCCCTGGGAAGAGCAGGGTGAAGAGGGGTCTCTTGTCTAAAGCACATCCTGGGTGTCAGTGCTCGGAGCAGAGGGCACCAAACCGCGGCTCGTGTGGGTCGGACTGACACGTGGGGCAGGATGCCCCCAGCTCCCTGCTGCTGTATGGGGGGGAAAAACCTTCTCCTGGGAGAGCAGCCGTGTGGTGGTGCTAGAGAGGAGGAGGTGGAAGCAGTGTGGGACGAGCCGCGATGGGGATCCTCTTCCTGGCCACGGGCTCCCAGCCAGGGGATGGGTCCCTGCCTGTGCCCAAGCCCACAGTGGGAACAGACACCCGTGTTCCAGCGCTGCGGCGTGCCTGAGGTTCGGGGTGGGGTGGGGGGGTTGTAACAAACTGAACCTCTTTAGGTTGTGTGTTTCCAGCCTTAGGGAGCAGGGTCCCAGGCGCTTCCCAGCTCTGCCGCTGGGCTGGTTTCCCCAGATTCACTGCGTGAATGGACTTATTATCATATTGATAATGTTGCCCACCCCGACCGTGTTGCTTGAGGTTCCTTGCACCCCCTCCACCCCCCCAGACCTTACCCTGCACCCGGGAGTGGTGACTGTGACTGCGCTGCCAAGCAGGAGGCGGTTCAGGCGGCTGCCTTGGGTGAAGGAGAGGTGCGGATGGCGTGAAGTGCTCTCGGTGGCTTTGTCCCCTTGGCACCAAGGAGGCTCTTGGCTTTGTCCTGGTTATGTACATCAGCGTGTCAAGGAGCAGGGAACCTTCCTGGAGCACCCTTCAGTGCAGAGGTGCACACGGGCTGTTGGCGATGCCTTCAAGGAGGGACAGGCTCTGCTTTATCCCCTGCATTGTCCCTTGTTCGTGTGGATGGTCACCCTAAATCCCTGTTCCCCTGGGGCTGCTCCATGGGGCAGCGTGTCCTGGCTTGGGCACCAGCCGTGGGCATTCCCAGGCTTCAGGCTGCTGCCGGTTTCTCCGGAGGGCAGTGGCACTGGAGCTCCCTTCCCTGCGGGAGAGCTGCGGCCTCATCCGCCCGCCCTGGTGTGGAAAAGCGAGTCCTTCCAAGGGCAGCGCGGCCTCTCCTCTCCCAAGGAAGCGTTTGGGAAGCAGCGGGTGCTCCCTGCGGCATTCCCGGGCTGGCAGCAGCGGGTCAGGCGCACAGAGGGGGAAACGCTGGTGGGTGTTGGGGCACTGCAGCCAGTGCCTGGGAGCCCTCGGCATTCCGAGAGGTGGGAACAGGGACAGGACGGCCGCGGGCTCCTCGGCACACGGCGGGAGCGCGAGTCTCGCTTGGAGGATTCCACAAGCCAGGAGCGGAACCTTCCCTGTGCCAAAGGGGAGCTGGAACCCGCCGCTGGGAAAGGGCCGGGGCAGGCTCAGGAGGGAAAGCGCCCCGAATGCAGCTCGTGACGGACCCGCGCCCCCGTTCCCGGCTCCGCGTTCCATTCCGGAGGGCGATAACTCGGGTGTCGGCTGCGCGCTGCAAACAAAGCCCGTAACTCCTGTCGCGGGCGGAGGTGTTCGTACAGCTCCACGAATAAACTCTCTGTTCTGCACCGGGGAGGCCGAGGCGGGAGCCGGGTGCGGGCTGGGAGCGGGGCCGGGGCCGGGTGATGCAATCCCGCCCTGCGGGGCTGTGCAGCGCAGCGCAGCGGCGGCACCGGCACCCCCCCCCGCCCGGAGCCCTTTTCGTTCCGCATCAATGGGTGTTCGGTGCGATCCCAAGCACCGGGGGTTGGCGGGAGCGGCCGCGGCGGTGCCGGAGCGGGGCGGGAGCAGCGGCGGCGCTTCCCCGCCCCGCGGTAGGGGAAGGACGGGGGGAAAAAGCCAACCCGTGTACTCGGCTTCTCCGCCTGCTTTGCCTCTGCCAGGCCCTCCCCTCCCAGGGAAGAGCTTCTGCCTCAGAGCTCATCTCAGTCTCCCCTCTGGCAGATTAAAGCCATTCCCCTTGTCCTGTCCCTACAGGCCCTTGTCCAAAGCCCCTCTCCAGGTTTCCTGGAGCCCCTTTAGGCACCGGAGCTGCTCTAAGGGCTCCTGCACAACGCGGCTGCGGTGGGGGGTATCAGCGCTTAAGGCTGTAGATGGTGTTTAAGGCACTACATGGGGTGTTCAGGGCACTAGGTGGGGTGTTTGAGGCACTACATGGGGTGTTTGAGGCTCTGGATGGGGTGTTCAGGGCACCAGATGGGGTGTTTAGGGCTCTGGATGGGGTGTTTGGGGCTCTGGATGGGGTGTTTAGGGCTCTGGATGGGGTGTTTGGGGCTCTGGATGGGGTGTTTGGGGCGCTGGATGGGGTGTTTGGGGCTCTGGATGGGGTGTTTAGGGCTCTGGATGGGGTGTTTAGGCTCTGGATGGGGTCTTTGAGGCTCTGGATGGGGTCTTTGGGGCGCTGGATGCGGATCTCTCTGTCCCGCCACGCCGGGTCCCCGCCGCCCTCCCGCCATGTTGCCGCCGCGGTCGCCTAGCAACGCCCCCTTCCCCTCCAAGATGGCGGCAGGAAGCGGCTGCGGGCGCTCCCACGTGACGCGGGCTCCGGCGCGGCCCCGCCCCGCTCCCCCTCCCTCCCCTCCCGGCCGGGTCCCCGCGGGCCGTTGCGCAGGCGCAGCGCGCAGGGGGCGGGGCGCGGCGGGGCGGCGCCTGCGCAGTGCGGGGGGCGGCGGGAGCGGCGCTGTGGTGGTGGTGGTGGTGGCGGCGGGGGGCGGAGGGCACCCAGCGCGGCCCGGCCCGGCCCGGCCCGGCCCGTCCCGTCCCGCTCCGCTCCGCGGGGCCTGCTCCGCTGCTCCGCTCCGCTCCTCCGCTCCGCTCCACCGCGCCGCAGCGGGCCGGGTCGTGCCGGTGCGGCTGGGCGGGGGGCAGCCGCGAGCGGCCCGCGGCGGGGGCCGGCGGCACCACCACCATGTCCGGGCGCGGCCACAACAAGCTGCCGACCACCGAGCGCATCGTCAAGGGTGAGGGGCGGCCGCGGGGGGAGCCCTGTGGTGGAGGGGGGCTGGGTTAGGCGGGGCTGCTGTGGGGCACCCCCGAAGGGAGAGCCCAGGGGGGGCAATGGGGGGACAGCGCTGGGGAGGGGAGGGGAGGGGGGGGGGCTGGTTTGGGGGATCCCCGGCTGTGGGGGGTGCATGGAGAATGGGGGGAGCCTGTTCTGGTGGGGCACCCCCGAAGGGAGAGCCCGGGGGGGCATCCCTTGTCTGACAGGTAGCTCCGGGGGGGCAGCTCTGCTCTAGGGGAGCCGGGGGGATCTTCTGGCTTGGGGGGGCCCCATGTCTGAGGATGAGGGACCTGCCCCCCCCTCTCGCTCTGTGGTGCAGTGCCGGGGCGGGGGGGCGGGGATGGGGGGACCCCCCCGGGGCTGGGGGTGCAGGGGGGGCCGTTGCCTGGCAGCCGGTGACCCTGCCCTGGGGGGGGTCCCCACTGGAGGTGAGGGCAGCGGGGGCGAGGCTCAGCACAGGCTGCACCTGCACGCGGGGTGCTGAGCCCCTGCTCTGGGGGAAGGGGGGCTCTGCACCCCCCTGCCCGCGCTGCAGCAGCGTGCCCGGGGCGGGTGCCAGCTGGCCCCCTCTGCAGGACCCGTTATAGCAGGTACTATTTTGGAAAGAGCAGGAGACACCGAAGCGGTTAACGGGGAGGGAGCCGCGGGGGAGCCGAGAGCCCCGGCTCGGGAGCAGCCTCCTCCCGGGGCACCTTTCGCTGCCCTCCCTGGTCTGGTGCCCTTCCCGTCCCCCGCGCTGCTGGGGGGCACCGGCTGCCCCACGTTACACAATCACCCCCGGCTGAAGCTGTGCCCCAGCAAGGGGGGTGGCTGGAGGCAGCTGTGCTGCCCCGAGCTGCTGCTGCTGCTGGCAGGAGCTCTTGGGGTGGGTGCTCGCCGAGGTGAAGGGGTGCACGTTGGCATCTGCCCCTTCCCTGCGTGGTCCCGGTGGTGTCGGCTCGGTTTTAGGCTGTCATGTGCCCGATCACATGTTCACATGGTAATAACGGCGGCCTCTGGTGAAGGGACAGTGCACTGAGGTGGCCCGGGGGCCCCTCGGGCTTGCCGGGCGCTGTGCTGGGCTGGGGGTGCTCCCCAGAGCCGGGCGCGGGGCTGCAGCAGCCCCGTGGCTGGTGTGAGCGGTAAATCTCCTGCTGACCCGCAGCGGCTGCGGGCGTTTGGGCTGGCCGTGGCCAGGGGGGGGTGATGGCAGTGCAGCCGCTGTGGTTCAGCTGGGCCGTCCCTGTGCACACGCTGCTTCCAGAGCCTGGGAACGGCCCCTCCAGAATCCTGCGGCTGGAGCAGCCCCCCCTGCGCCGGTGCTCCCGGGAGCGGGCGCGGGCAGCGGTGGGTTCCCCCCGGCGGGGGCAGGATTCCGGTGCCGCTGGGAACGGGTGGGCAGGGGGCTGTGATCGGGGGGGGTGGCACCGGTGGGCAGTCATCATTCCAGCCTGCAGCTGGAAGCTCCTTTTGCTCCCTGGGAATGCCTGCGGTTAAGTAGGCTGTGCCGGTTTAACTACGTTTAACCTACATCTGTACCTCTCCGGGCCCCGGGGAAGCGCTCGCTGTGATTACGATTAGGCAGGAGGAGCGCAGGGTTCCCGTGTGCCTCCGTTTTGTGCTTAAACTTGTACTCGGGTGGCTCCTTCATCGTGGGGTATCTCCCAAAATCTCTCATTTTGGGAGACACCAAGAACTGCTTTTAGTAGCCCAGCTCCGGCAGCAGGCTGGTGGCTGCTATTCCCTATGGCAGGGCTTGGAGCTGGGTGAGCTTTTGGGTCCCTTAGCCCAAACCAGGCTGGGACGCTAGGATACGTGTTCAGGCTGTGCTCTCATGGGTTTGTGAGGGCACTTGGGGTGGTCGTGCTGGAAAGCCGAGTGCTCAGCCCGGTCTGGGTATGTGCATTGGCCCAAAGATAGGCTTGGATTCCTGGATGGATCCACATCTGGGGAGCACTCCTCGTGCAGGCAGGTGGGTGCAGTGCTTTGGGATGCTGTGACCTGCTGGAGCGAGAACTTCTGCCTGAGGCCTGGGGATACAACCCTGCCGAGCTTTGTCTTCAGTCCTGCTTCATCCCAATGGATCACCCCTGCGAGGTGTGCTGTGCTCCGGGAAGCAGCAGCAGCGGTCACCAGCGCTGTGGGCATCCTCCCAAAGCTCTCTGGGGTGCACTCGCCCCCATGGCACATTCAGTTTAACCCGGGGAATGGGGTGCTCGGGGGGTCCTGCTTTTCCGGGCACGGGCAGCCGGAGCCACCCCAGCGAGTGCCCCCTGAGCCTTGTGATGGGGGGTAAAGGTGGGGCCAGAGCTGAGACCACGCAGCTGGGGGGGCCTCTGAGCAGGTTCTTTGGCCTTTCAGAAGCACTTTGCCTCTTCCAGGCACCTTCCTGCACGTCTAGTTTGGGTTTTCCCAGCTGGAAGATGCTTGAAGTGTGTGTGTGTGGATGTGAGACCCCCGATGTGGCGCTGGTTCAGACAGGAGCTGCCGGGTTCGTGCTGGGATGTTGTAGATCATCTGTTCAACACCTCCCTCAGGTCTCTTGGGGCCGGCTGAGCACCCAGAGATAACTCACCCCCCGTGTGCTCCAGCAGAGCTGCTCCCCTTCTCTCCACGCAGAACCTTTGTGGAGACGCTGGCACAGACCCGGAGCCCCATCCCATGGGATTTGTTCAGCGAGGTTCCCAGTGCCCCTGGGAGCCAGAGCCGGGGCTCACATCGGTAGGTGCCTCTCCAGAGGCTTTGGAGAGCTACCCCGAGCTGCTGCCAAGCGGATGGGTCAGGGCTGTGCTGGTCCGTCCCGCTGGCCATGGACACCTCCAGCTTGTGCGGGGCGCATCCAGCTGCCTCCCTGCCCCGTGTGCAGTGTGAGTGCTGCTGAGGGCAGCTGGATGCTGGAGCGTTGGCCTTCCTCCCGCTGGGCGCTCCAGAGAACCCTTGTAATGGAGCAGACACTGATGGAAAAGTGGCTCTGTAATAGCTGCAAAGCAAAGCAAGGCTGAGGCAGATCTTAAATACAGGGGAAGTTGTATTTATATCTCTGTTGGCTCCAGGGAGCCCTCAGAGCAGCTCCAGTGCCTAAAGGGGCTGCAGGAAACCTGGAGAGGGGCTTTGGACAAGGGCCTGTAGGGACAGGAGAAGGGGAATGGCTTTAATCTGCCAGAGGGGAGACTGAGATGAGCTCTGAGGCAGAAGCTCTTCCCTGTGAGGGTGCTGAGGCGCTGGCACAGGGTGCCCAGAGAAGCTGTGGCTGCCCCATCCCTGGCAGTGTTCAAGGCCAGGTTGGACACAGGGGCTTGGAGCAACCTGCTCTAGTGGAAGGTGTCCCTGCCCATGGCAGGGGGGTGGAACTGGAGGAGCTTTAAGGTCGCTTCGCCCCAGCCCAGGCTGGGGTTCTGTGGAATTGTGGTTCTGGAACAGAAGGAGCGTGTGGCACCGTCACCGCCTGGCTTGTGCTGCCGTTGGTTGGTTTGTCTTGTTCAGTGTTGCTGTTTTGTAGCTAAAAAGGAACACGGGGAGGGGAGAGCTGTGAAAACGGCTAAAAATGGAGGTAAAGGCCAAGGTGCAAGTTCTCAGGCCTGGGGCGCGCCGCAGAGGTGCAAATACCATCAGGGTCAAGATGCGGTGGGGGATCTCGAAAAAGCAACTTGTGTCATAATCCAGCAACTCGCCTGGCCGCGGCTCAGGGAGGCTCCGGGGGCACGGAGCCCGGGTCCCCCCGGTCCTGCCCGGCTCCCGCTGCCGCCGGCAGCCCCGGGGCTCCTCGCCGCGCTGCAGCCGGCGGAGCTGTGCGTGTGTGTGACACTGCGCAGGGCAGGTCTCTGCAGCCTGTGGCAGGGCTGCGCCGGTGCCGCGCTGAGCAGCCGCCGGCGGCACAACCGGAACCCAGCGCGAACCTGGGCGCTGGGAACCCGCCCTGCGGCCCCGGGGGGGCGGCTGGGGCTCGCTTCCTCCTGCTGCAGAGGAGGGCTGGAGGTGGGCGGAGGGGAAGGTGGGTCCCGTCCCCCCATGTTTAATGTGGGCTTTCTGTTTCCTCGCTGCCTGGGGCAGGTTAGTGCCGTTCCCCCTGTTGCCTGGGGGGTCTGTAGCAACCAGAGCAACCCCCAGTTGGGGCCCGTCCTGTAATGCCAAGGCAGGGCTGAGGGGAACGTGTGTGCTGGCTGCGATGTGCTTGGTGCTGGGTTATTGCCTGGGCAGGAGGAGGCTGTTCCTTAGGAAGTAGGGCAGGGTGCTGCCTTAAAATAGCAGCGAGCTGCTAGTGATGGAGGCAGCTATTTAGGTAAATCCTGGGGTCTCAGTGGGGACAGAGCTGCCTCTTAATCTAAAGATACTCCTTGGAGACCTATATTTGTCCAGGATCCTTCCTGGCCTGCTTTTCCAGGTGTTCCCTCTGCAGCTCGCTTTGGGATGGCGGGTGTGCGAACGGCTCCGAGGTAATGGAATTAGACAGCATTAAGCAGCAGGAGCGAGGAAACGGGCTACGTAAAGACATCGGCATTATCCTATAATGCACCACTTGGCTCTGGGTGGCTCCTGGAGGCCGGTCTGCCAGGCCCCTCGTGCCAGAGAGGCCGGGGACACACGGGAGCTGGGTCAAGTGCACCGGGAAAACCCCGTCAGGGCTTGGGGCAGGAGCAGGGAGGGACGGGGGGAGCAGCTCAGCACCCAGAGCATCTCTGGTCAGGATGGTGGGGAGCAGAGGTGAGGGGGGGCAGGGGGTGCTCAAGAGTGGGGGGCAAAGGAATCTCAGTGCAGCCTTTAAAGATGTGGCTGGTGGGGAGGAGAAGCATCAGCTTATCGGGGCTGCGTGGGCTGGAGAACCCGCAGCCTGTGGGGCAGAACCCGCAGCCTGTGGGGCAGAACCCGCAGCCTGTGGGGCAGAACCTCGCTGCTGTCTCCAGCTGCAGCATCTCCAGCTGTGGCCCTCACTAGGGTCTCGCTGTGTTCCCTCAGAGCAGAGGTGGATGTGAGGTGCTGGGCGATGTGCCCTCCTCCAGCCTGGCGCCTGCCGGTGCTGCCGTGGGCCGCCATGGCACCGGCGCGGGCTCTGCTGCCGTGGGGCGGACGTGCAGTGCCCGGCGGGCAGCGGGGTTGGCCTGGGACACAAAGCCCCGCTGTCCCATGCCCGTGATGGGCCGTGCCGGCAGCCCCCAAACCTTGGGAAGCCGGTGGAGGATCTGCTGCCATCCAGGGATCCCCCTCTCCCAGGGGTGCTGCGGGTGTCTCTGTGCGCTCACTCTCCTCCTTCCCTTTGCTTGCCCTTTCTCTGTGTGCCCGAGCTCCGCGCCCCCCAGCCTGGCTGAGACCAGCCCTCTGAGACCTGGGGAGAGGAGGGCCCCAGCTTTGCTATGGGGCTGGGTGAGCTGTGGTCGTTCCACAGCATGCTTTGGGTGGAAGGGACCTTAGAGCCAGGGGCAGGGACACGTTCTGCTGGCGCAGGCTGCTCCGAGCCCCATCCGGCCTGGTTTGAGCGCTGCCGGGGATGTGTGTTTTGGCTGCGGGGAAGTTTGACAGAGGTGGAGTGCTGCAGGAGCTGCGTGTTTCCGGGGTCCTGGGACGGGGTGGGTGCTGCCCAGGCGAGCTGGCACCGGGAGGTGAGGAGCCCGTGTGCCCAGCTCTGGGACTCTGGGCAGAGCATCCCAGTGACAATCCCAGGCAAATCCCACCCGTGCTGGTGAGCTGGAGCCTCCCTCCCGGGGCGCTGCGGCCTCGCAGGGAGCCCCTGCAGCGGCTGCCCCGGCTCTGCTCCCCTGGCACACCCCGGCTGAGCTTGGTGCTCTGGGCTGTCACTTCCTGCTTTTGGCATGAACCGTGGCCCCTGCGCAGGCTGGGGGGGCCAGGTTCTGGTGACCGAAAGTCAAAGTGGCCTCAACGTTTGGGTGCTCCTCGTTGGGTGACTGAGAGGGAGCCGGCAAGGCGCGGCCAGATGTGCTGGTGGGAACGGGTCAGTCGGTTCTTGCCTCTCCTATCTCCATGGTTGTGCCTCTGCCCCCTTGGAAGGCATCATTCAGCCCGATGGAATTCGACCTACAATAGGGATATTTTTAGGGTTATTGTGAGGAGATATTCTGGTTGTCCTACAAAAAGGAATGTGGCTCAATGTGAGGATCAGAGCGAGCTCTGAACCAGCTGCGTGCGGGGAGGAGGCTTCAGCCCCAGCAGCACAGCTCTGGCGGGTTTCAATGGAACTGGGGCGTTATGAGCTGCGTTTAGTGCTCCCCTGTGCCCGAGGCCAGGCTGGCCACAGGGGCTCGGAGCAACCTGCTCGCGTGGAAGGTGCCCCTGCCCGGGGCAGGGGTTGGGGCTCCCTCCAACCCAAACCATCCTCTGATCCTGTGTTTGCAGGAGCTGCCATTCAGCAGGAATTTAGACTTGTGAAATGGATGAGAAACACCCCGAGTCTCATGGTGCAGAAGTTTGGAGGAGGGCAGAGAAGTGGCTCTTGCCTCTGTGCACGGGAGGTGTTTGCTTCACTTGGCGGCTCCTCGGTGCTGCTGGTGGGATTTACCTTTAGCCACTTGCAAGGGGAGAAGCTGCCTATTTGCTCAGGCTGGGTATTGCTCCACTGGGTGATGGCTTTGCAGACCTGGATCTAAACTTGTCCTCAGGTTCCCCAGGGAAGAGAGAATCACCCCACAACCAGCACAGGGCTTCCCAAAGCACAAAGGCAGCTCAGTGTGTTGTGACCAGACGTTCGTGTGCTTCATCGTTTCAGGAAAGTAAAGATTAGTCCATGGAAAACTGGGCGGTTGCTAATAAATATGAGGTCTAACAGCAAGTTTGACGTTGACAGCTTCACTCTGCTGCTGAGGTTCAGCCTGTCCTTGCTTTGTGCGTGGCCCCCCTGCCAGAGGAGCACGGCAGCAGGTTGGCTGTTGCTGTAGGTAACAGCTTCCATGACTTGCCTTCAAGGGGCTTGTTCGCCGTTAATGCCTGTGGCAGCTCTGCATGATCCTGAGGCCCCAGGTCTGTGCAGGCACAGAACGGCGCTGCTGCTGCTCCTCTCCGGGCTGGGCTGCTCTGTGGTGGTGTCTCTGAGCTGGCTCTGCCCGAGCCCGGGCTCGGCGCTGAACAGGGGAATGTGGGTTAGGTGGGAACGGGGAGAGAAACGCCTGACAAAAATAACCTTGGGCTTCCTGCAAACTGGGGTGAACCCGGTGGAGCTCAGCACCGGGGCAGCGCTGCTCTCCCTCAGGGATCAGGGAGTCCTGTGGTGGGTTGGGTTGGAGGGACCTTAAAGCTCCTCCAGCTCCAAGCCCTGCCGCGGGCAGGGACACCTTCCACTGGAGCAGGTTGCTATGAGTGTCCAACCCGGCCTGGAGCTGGGTTGGATGTGGGTGTGCTGGGGCGGGTTAGCCCGCAGCCGGCCCTGGGGAGCCTCCGCGAGGTCTCTGCTGTGTGCGCACGTCCCCGGGCCGGTGCCTCTGGCATGTCTGGAGCAGGTTCCCCTGCTCCCCGCGCCCGCGGGCAGACAGAGCGCAGGAGAAGCTGCTTCCCCGCCGTGCCCAGCTCCTCGTGGGAGGGGAGCCGTGCAAAGCCAGCGAGGGAACTTACATAAAAGTTCTTGGCTGCTCACGCTGGCGGAGCCTCATGGTTTATCTTGCATAACTCTGCTCGCCGGGGCTACCCAGGCAAGGCAGCGCAGGCCCTGCCAGGAGCTGCTCCTGCACCTCTGCAGCGTGTGGCGGGCACTGCTGCTCTCCTGGTCACAAAGCTGCTGTGACTCCGCTCCTGTGGGCTTCTCACCCCGTCAGGGTGGCTCCGCTCTCAGGGGCTGTGTTTGAAGGCCTGGAATGATGGGGAATATGGACTGAATGGTTCCTGTAACAGACCATGTAACAGTCAGTGCCTAAAGGGGCTCCAGGAAACCTGGAGAGGGGCTTTGGACAAGAGCCTGTAGGGACAGGCCAAGGGGAATGGCTTTAACCTGCCAGAGGGGAGATTGAGATGAGCTCTTAGGCAGAAGCTCTTCCCTGTGAGGGTGCTGAGGCGCTGGCACAGGGTGCCCAGAGAAGCTGTGGCTGCCCCATCCCTGGCAGTGTTCAAGGCCAGGTTGGACACAGGGGCTTGGAGCAACCTGCTCTAGTGGAAGGGACTGGATGAGCTTTAAGCTCCCTCCAACCCAAACCACTCCAGGGTTCTATTTCTCTGTTCTCTTCCTTATAAACCATCTGACCTTCCCGTGCCCTGGCCCTCCCTGTGGGCTCGGTGGCCCATGCCAGGACAGCTCTGCAGAAACACGGCTTGTTTTCTAGTCACTTCATGGCCCCTCGCTCCCGAGTCCTGCGCCCGCATTCCCACCCAGCTCCTTTTGGCCTCCCTCTTTGTGTCAGCTTCCCTTGGCTCTGCAGTGCCAGTGCTGCATCCTCCCCCCCAGCAGCGGTGCCATCCTGCAGCGTGGCGAGGATTCCATCAGGAACCAGAGGGCTCAGGTGGTTTTTCTCTTGGCTGAAGAGATGAGCTGTAAATGCAGTGAAGCAGTGCTGCTGGGAGCAGGGCTGCAGTGCTGTCTGTGCTGCTGGGAGCAGGGCTGCAGTGCTGTCTGTGCTGCTGGGAGCAGTGCTGCAGTGCTGTCTGTGCTGCTGGGAGCAGGGCTGCAGTGCTGCTGGGAGCAGTGCTGCAGTGCTGTCTGTGCTGCTGGGAGCAGGGCTGCAGTGCTGTCTGTGCTGCTGGGAGCAGTGCTGCAGTGCTGTCTGTGCTGCTGGAAGCAGGGCTGCAGTGCTGCTGGGAGCAGGGCTGCAGTGCTGTCTGTGCTGCTGGGAGCAGGGCTGCAGTGCTGTCTGTGCTGCTGGGAGCAGGGCTGCAGTGCTGCTGGGAGCAGGGCTGCAGTGCTGCCTGTGCTGCTGGGAGCAGGGTCTTGCTGAGACCTCTTTAGTTGGCAGCTCCATGGGGAAGGTGCTGTGTGTGCTCTGGACCATCCGAGGCACGCAGGGCACTTAGCACCCAGCCAGCAGAGCAGAGCTTCCATAGGGCTGGATGGGAAGAGGCGCCTGTTGCAGGCACCAGCTCCCCTTTCATTACACCCACCCCTGTTCTCTGCCCTCCAGTTCACTTGGTGCGTTGAAAATTGCTGTTCAGCCCCAGAGAGCCTCTTGTGCTGCCTCTCTGCTTTCTGCCCCTGGTTCCCAGGCTGAAGAGCTGCGCTATTTGCATGTCAAAGAGATCAGCTGCATTGCTGTTAGTCACTGTGCTATTGGGCCAGCACTACCTCCTCTTAAATCGAGCACTCTGCGCTGTGGGTGATGGGGAGGACAGGGGCCTCATTTGCACGTCAGACACTTTGCTGCTCCAGCTGGATTACAGCTGAGTGCGAGCCTGTCTTGCAGTGCCTGACAGGTCCCGTCAGGAGCTGTGGAAGAGCTGGTGCATCACCCAGTGAGTGGGTTTGCTCCGTGTGGGGTGTGCTGGGGTGCCCTGTGCTCTGCAGCAGGCTGGTGCTTGCGTTGGAGTGGCTGTGAGAGACCCTTTGCCTCGGACCTGGGGGGTGTCCAGCGCACACCAGGCACTGCGGCTGCAGAGTCGTGGATCCCAGCCTGGGGTGGGTTGGGAGGGACCTTAAAGCTCCCCCAGTTCCACCCCCTGGCACCTTGTCTGCTTTAAGGGACACCGTTTTCTTCTTTCTATCAGGCAGGCCCAGGAGAAGGCAGAGGGGGAAGCTGGATGTTCTCACTTGTAGTGGGTTTTTGCTTGGGGTGGTTCCTTTCTTCTAGAGGTCACACTTCTCTCAAATAACACCTGATTATTGTCATTGCCTACCACGAAAATAATCACCACAATGGCTTTGCATGGGGTGTTTTCTGTCTAGAGTTAGAAACTGGGGAATTTGGTGCAAATAGATGAGGCTTAAACGTTGGATTGATGGGGATTTACCCATTCTGAGCTGGGGTTCGGGGTTCGAAGTGGCCTGTGCTGGGAGGTGCGAGGCTGTTGCCCGCTGGAGGCAGCTTCTGCTCTTGGGGCTCTGTGCCGTTCCCTGAGCAGGAGTTTCACATCCTGGTGCCGTGCCCTGGGTGCTGGGGCGGGTGCTGGGGCCGGGGTGTGCTCCTGCTGCTGGGGTTTGCAGGCAGGGCGCAGCGCTGACCCCCGCGGGGGCCGAGGCAGCTCTGCTGCGGGTGCCTGGGGCATTCAGTGCACACAGGGTGGCTTTTCACACCCGCGAGGGGTGCCCTCGGGGGCTCTGGCAGCAGAGCTCTGCTGCTTTGGCTGTTGGAGAGCATCGTTTTCGGGGAGAGCTGCCTCCGAGCGTGTTCATCGCGAGGCTGGAACCGGGGCCTTGTGCTGGGAACGCTGTCGTTGCTGTGGTGGTAACCTCTTCCCTTCCCTCCCCAGCTGTCCCGTTTCCCCCCACGCAGCGGCTCACCCTGAAGGAGGTGTTTGAGGATGGGAAGCCCCGGCTCGACGTCCTCAAGAGCCACTTGGTGAAGGAAGGGCGCCTGGAGGAGGACGCCGCGCTCAAGATCATCAACGACGGCGCCGCCATCCTCAGGCACGAGAAGACAATGATTGAGGTGGAGGCTCCCATCACAGGTCAGAGCCTTCTGCAGGTCTAAATAAAGGCCTTCAGGGAGAGGGGAGCTGCTCGCTGGAGCAGTTCTCTGCTGTGGTCCATCCACCAGCAAGGCTTTGAAACTGCCCGGGCTCTCAGGAGAGGGTTTTGCTGGTGTGGATGGAGCACATCTGTGCAGAAGCTGGTGTCAAGCAGGGCTGGTTTGGGTCAGAGCACAGCTCCTGGTTGCTGTCACGACCTTTCTTTTCTTAGCTTGTAATTCTGTCCCTCTTTTGTGCTGCTCTTCCTCCCGCAGTGTGCGGTGACATTCATGGGCAGTTCTTTGACCTGATGAAGCTGTTTGAAGTCGGAGGATCACCCAATAACACCCGCTACCTCTTCCTGGGGGACTACGTGGACAGAGGCTACTTCAGTATAGAGGTGACAAAGCTGCGCCTGGGCGTGCTCGTCCTAAACTGACCAGGGGGGTTGGAACTGGATGAGCTTTAAGGTCCCTTCCAACCCATTCCATGATCCTGTGTCATGACTGAGGTTGGATCCTCACCCAGTGACAGAGTTAAATGGCAGCGGTGGGGTTAATGACTAAACTCTGGCTTCTAAACTCGAGTTTTAATCTCTCTTGTAGCTGTCAGTCAGGGAAACGAGGCAGAGTTGATTGTATGGTGCAGGCAGTGGGATCCTGCAGGCAGTGGGAAGCAAATGCTGAAAACATGCAGGATCCAGCTTAGCAGGGAGAGGAGAGCACGAGAGCTCTGAGTCACTGCTCCCCCGGCCCCGGGAGCAGCAGCCTTGTGGGGCCGGGGCTGGGGCAGGGGGAAGGAGCAGGAAATGCCCTGGGCTGTTGGACACCTCGCTGGGACCCACCACTGTGGTGCTGTGGAGCTGTGAATCTGGCCACGCTGTGCCCGTGTGCCGGTAACACCGGCACCAGCCAGTGTCTGGTGTCCTCTCAGGGTTTCCCAGCTCTGTGGGATGCACCAGCCACGTACTGGGAAGCGCTGGGACGTGGTGGTCTTGAAGGGCAGAGGAGTTGAGGGGTGCCCCCGGCTGCTGCTGGCTCTGAGGGTCTGTGAGGGGCAGAGCAGGCGGGGGGCAGAGCTGGGAGCAACTGCAGCACAGCCGGGGGCTGCAGGCCTGGGGCTGCGCAGAGGCAGAGCCCGGAGGAGTTCTGATCCCGGCGGGAGGCAGCGTAACGGGGGCATTTAAGGTGGGAAAAGTGGCCTGGAATAACAGAGGAAGTGGTTTCTCTTGGAAGAGGGAGGGTGCATCCCCAGTGCAGGAATAGCCGAGCTGTCGGGTCTGAGAGAAGCCTTTCTCAGTTAGATTCTGGGGAGGAACTCGTGGATGAAGGTGGTGGATGCAAGCGCTCCTCTGAAGGGCTCTGCAGAGGATATGGGGAGGGTGCTGCTGACAGCTTGTGCTTTAGCAGCACCCTGACTCGCTTCCAGCCCTGTCTTCTGCACGCTGGGGGTGAGCCATGGTGTGCCAGGGAGCAGGATCGGGGGGAGCGGTGCCGCTGGCAGCAGGAGCCCCGGAACCCCAGGGGAGGAAGGGGAAGAACAGGCATGTGCCTGCTGCTTGGAACGGGTCGGCTCGCGCAGTTCAAGTGTGTGTACCTGGAAAAGACATTAGGTTGTAGCACAGCAGCTCTGGCTGGGGTAAGGTGTAGACATTTCTCAGTGTTATCAGAGAAACCTTCAAACCGGACTTGCTGGACCCTGTGGCTACACGTCAGCGGGTGGTGAAGTGCTGCTCCCGCTCTCTGCCCGTACCCTGCAGTCAATACTGTGCCCAGCTCTGGGGCGACAGCACAAGAGGGACGTGGAGCTGTTGGAGCAGCCTGCTCTATGGAAGGTGTCCCTGCCCGGGGCAGGGGTTGGAGCTGGAGGAGCTTTGAGGTCCCCTCAACCCAACCCAGGCTGGGATTTCACTCCCAGACCTGCAGAAGCGAGTGCCTGAGCTGGGGCTCGGTGCCCTTGTCTTTGCGCTGGGATGGTGTGGAATTCCAGCGGGATGGATGATGAGTTCACCTGGGAGAGCAGAGCTGGTGGGAAGGGGTGTTTTTTAAGGAGGAAGGTCAGAAAGTCATAGGTGAAGCTCCTGTTGTGGCCGAGCCTGACGCAGAGCCTGTGCTAGCAGCCTGTGGTTTGAGAGCCTTGGGGCCATGGGTCTCCATCAGCTCTGAGCACAAAGCTCTTCTTGCTCTTGACTCTTCTCCTGCCCCTTTCCCCACGTGCGGAGGGAAGAGCCACCGATCCTTCAGGAGTCGTGTGTGCGGGGGCTGCTCCAACTGTCACTGCTGAGGCAGAACCTCCAAGGCTTGATTCTCCTCGATTGACGTGTGCCTCTTCTTCCCACCTACTGCACCGTGCAGCCGTGCGCTGGGAGATGTTCCCACCTGGATGTGCAGAAGCTGGTTTCCAGAGTGAGACAACAGCTTTCCTGCTGGCGTTGGATGGCTGCGAGGAGAGAGTTCATGGGGTATATGGGTGGATTTGCTTTATACACGAAGGTGTTTCAAGACTTCTGTAAAATGCAGAGCTGCAGCAGCCTCTGAGGTGCAGAAGTGGGTCATATGGGAATTTTGGGGTTGGAATTTTGATTGCTTTGTCCCAGAGGCTCAGGTGATGGAAAGGCATCCAGGTTTCCCTGTGCTTCACTGGGAAGGTGAAGAGCACCAGCATGATCAGGCTTTCCTGAATCATCACAGAACCCCAGCCTGGTTTGGGTTGAAGGGACCTTAAAGCTCCTCCAGCTCCACCCCCTGCCCCAGGCAGGGACACCTTCCACTAGAGCAGGTTGCTCCAAGCCCCTGTGTCCAACCTGGCCTTGAACACTGCCAGGGATGGGGCAGCCACAGCTTCTCTGGGCACCCTGTGCCAGCGCCTCAGCACCCTCACAGGGAAGAGCTTCTGCCTCAGAGCTCATCTCAGTCTCCCCTCTGGCAGGGTAAATCACTGCACACACTTGTGGGGGGGGTTATTATGGACTGCCTGCCCAGAGCAGCTGATAATCATGACCTTTTAACTAAATGAAATAGGAGGTAATTGTATAATTGCATCCTGGTGCAGGCAATCAGGAAACAAGATGCAGAACTGGGGACCAAGGAGGTGTTGAGGCAAACTGTGTTGCTTGTTGCTGCCCAGAGGCTCCATTCGCTCCCATTTGGAAGTTGGACCTGGATGATCTTTAAGGTCCTTTCCAACCCAACCCATTCTGTGATTTCACTTTCACACACTTGGAGTGTGCTTTTACATCTCTCTTGTGTAAGCTGCTGCCCTTCTGTGACTGTACATCCCAAATCCTCCTCTGTATTGATCTCTTCTCTCCTGCTTTGCTTTGCACCAGGGCTGGCTGCTTCCTCCAGGCCTTAGCAAGTCGTTTGGTTCACTTGCAGTGACTTCCCCTTTGCAGTTCTGCTGGCTCAGACACATGACATTCAGGTTGCAAACACAGGAGGCTAAAGCTTTTACATCACACAATAATTACAGATAGGTTTGTTGGGAACATTTCTGCTGTTAATAGATGCAATAAGACATTATTTTAACCACAGCTTAAATTGGCTGCCCCCGGCCCTGCTTTGTTCTGGTTTGGAATTCCGGGTTTGCAGTCAAGTCCTTCTCAGTGGGGTTGAGTTCTGAGTTAGGCACAGGCGGGAGCTTTACAGCGCCTTGGGGATTTAGGGATCCCTGCATGCAGCTGGAATGACTAATGCAGAGCTTACCTTGCAGCTTCAGTGCTTAAACATCACATTTAAGGTCTCTGTACTAGAACTTACCTGGAAAGTGGTTTGCTTGGGTTCTGGAGGCTGTTTCCATGCCCCAGCAGCTGGTTGCAGATCTGTGCATCAGATCAGCGGTGGCTTCAGTGTCAGACTGTTGGCAGACTTCATGGCTCACCTTCTCCAATGTGCTCCTTCTGTAGCATGTCAGCCTACAGGGTAAGCTCTTATTAGAGACTTTAATCCAGCTCTTCAAGCTTGCTGTCATTATGGGTTGTCCTTCCAGCACTCGGAATCAACAAGGGAGATGCGATAACGTTTCCCCATGCTAGATTCCCGCTGATGTAGCTGTCAGCTTGACAAAGTTTAGCACAGGAGGGTGAGCACACGTGTTTTCCAGCCCTTCCCTTCTGTTCTGGAAAGCCACCAGAGCATATTCCTGGGACCCTGAGAAAAGTGCTTGTTTCAGTTTGACTTTGGGCTGTGCCTCATCAGAGCTGATCTTCTTACAGGTGCCCTGCTCCGACAGGGGATGTGGGAAGCCCTCTTCAAGGCTTTGCTGAGCTTGTTTCTTGGCTGGGCTTTTCCTGTTTTGCACTTGAACTTCACGTGACTGGAGCGTGAGCAGCAAAACAAGGGGGGGGTCAGTGGGGAGGATCAGGTTTAATTTTCCTGGTGTTTCATGCACTTGCTGAGATGAGTGAGGAGCCGTTGCCCTGCTCTGCATCGCAACATCTGGATCCCACGTCCCGCTGCACAGCTGCCTTGGCTGTGCTGCTCCCCACATGGCTGCTGCTTGCTTTGGTTTGTGCTGGAAGGAGAAGCTGCCCCCACCCAGCCCAGAGCTGGTTTCAGTTGAACTCGATCTCATTTGTCACTTCTCCAGCTCAGGCCTAATATAGAGAAGTGCTCGCTGTGGCTTTCCCCCACGGTGAGGTTGGCCAAGAGAAGATCTGCTGCCGATTATGGAGCTGGGTTTCTCTCAGGGTTCTTCTTTGAATCCAGCTTGTTGGGTGTCTTCCCAGAAACACTTAGGGAAGTCTTCGGCTGATGAGTGCCCTATAAAAGGGTTTTATGACATGCCATCTCCTTCTTGCCTTCCTTGCAGTGCGTGCTGTATTTATGGAGTTTAAAGATAAATCACCCCAAAACGTTGTTCCTCCTTCGAGGGAACCATGAGTGCAGGCACCTCACAGAATACTTCACCTTTAAGCAGGAATGTAAGTATCAGTCAATGGAAGAAGGATTGAAATGTATTAAATGTGCTGTGTCTTGACTTTTGTGCCTGCTCCGAGCGCTCCTGGTGAGCTCTGGAGCTGTACAAACCTGTCATGCTTTTCTTCCTGCATATATAGTCCTGTTTCAGCCTCTGCTAAAGAAAAGCCCCAGACACATGTCCTGTAAGGTACCAAACACGTGTTGATGTGGCCTTTTGGTTACAAAGAGTGAGTGTGGATGGAAGGAACGTGAACACATCTCCCCTGTCTCGTGCTGAGGCAGTTGCACGCACCCCTCCCCGGCTTCCAGCCCCAGCAACACACAATTCCTGCCAAACCACTTGCAGCTCCAGCTTGTGCAGCTGGGATCAGCGATTACAATTGGGAACAAATAAAGGATTCCTTCCTCAGTGTTTGCACGGGGGAGAATCATTACCTGGAAGATCAGTTTGGTTGAGTTAAAGATCGTTCCCTGCAGCGTTTCTGTGTTCGTGCAAGCGATGATGGCGACAGGCTGGGGAACGACCCCTCTGCCCAGAGGGTGGTGGTCGCTCCTCCAAGCAGTAACAAAGGTTTACACCAGCAACATGCAGTGCTCTGGTGGGGAATGGTTGCTCAAGGGTCTGACCTCAGGAAGTACTTCCAGGCAGGGCACAAACCCCATCTTCAGCCCTTCAGGTCTGGGTGCTCAGGATGGGGTAAGGCTGATGGGTGCTGAGGTGGTGACATCTCTTTACACAGAGATGAGTTGGAAGACACCAGCCAGCTCTCTGCTGGATACTGTGGTCATCACATGGTGGTAGATGAGCTCCTGTTGAGCCGAGCTCGATTTGAACCAGAGAGCCAGAGGTGATAGGGTTATTTTCCCCTTTGGAAAACCAGATACTGCCTTTCTACTTCCTGTATCCTAGCATCCAGCTGAAAAATCCTGTTAGTACCTGAAATGAAGCTGGAGGAAAGGTGAACTTCCCATTCAGGCACTTCTGCAGAGACAAGTTTTACAGCAGTAACGGGGCCTGCTCAGAGCTGTGGCTGTGTTAACACAGCTCTGCCCTGCAGTGGTCCCTGCTCTCTGCTCTGACAGGAGGCAGTGAGGGATAGCTCCCTGGCTGTAACAGCTGAGCTGCTTTTGGAAAGGCCACAGTATCTCTGCTTGATGTGTGGAAGCATCCTCTTCACCTCTGTTAGGGTGGGACGTGCAGCAGAGGTTGCCACCACTTACAGCCCTGAGGTGAAGATCCATCGGACTGCGGCATCGGTCCGATCCCGCCCCACAGCACCCGTGTCCAGCTGAAAAGGCAATTCCTGTCTGGAATGCTTGAGTAACATTGCTGCTGCGCTTCCCACTGTCTGATGTGCCCCGCAGCTGAGGCTGGGAGGGCTCCTGGAGGCGCAGCAGGAAGGGGATGGGGTGGCTTTCATGCGTGTCCCACGTTTTCTGTTGCAGTGGCAGGCACGTGGCCCCTTACATTAACCTTAGTGCAGGTGTAAATGAGCCAATGAATTCAATTCTTCCCTCTTTTCCTCCCCCTGCTCCCATCTTTCCAGGTCGAATCAAGTATTCGGAGCGAGTGTATGATGCGTGTATGGATACATTTGACTGTCTTCCTCTTGCTGCCCTCTTAAACCAGCAATTTCTGTGTGTCCATGGAGGACTGTCTCCAGAAATCACATGTCTAGATGACATTAGGAAAGTAAGTAACCTCTGTGGGCCTTTCACGTGGTTCATGGTGTGGTTAATGGCTTCCTTGGCTCCTGGATGGAGCTCCAGGCCCGTCGGTGTGTGTTCAGTGCCGCAGCTTCCACCAGCGCTAGCCTGAGGTTGTGTGCGTTCTTCAGTTAGACAGGTTTAAGGAGCCTCCAGCCTTTGGTCCCATGTGTGACCTGCTCTGGTCCGATCCATCAGAGGATTACGGCAACGAGAAGACGCTGGAGCATTTTGCCCACAACACTGTTCGAGGCTGCTCCTATTTCTACAGGTGAGCGGTGGGTTAGAGTCACACAATCGTGGGGTGCTTTGGGTTGGGAGGGACTTGAAAGATCATTTAGCTCTAACTCCCTGCCGTCGGCTCTTTAGGGTGCTCTGAGGGACTAGAGCTCTTCTTCTCCCCTTACCCTAAGGTGTATGAGGAGGTGAATTGCCACTCAGAACACACTACAGTGTGCCCAGCTCTGACATAGCCTTCGGTTGGCTCTAATGCACAAAATCTTGTTGGTTTTTTCCCCTCCTGGAATATTGAGCTGTCTCTGGATATGTCACTTTATGAAATGGTGCTATCGGACAGCGGAGACGCTGGCAGGGAGCCTGTGCAGTGGTTTTCAGGCATTGGATAGTACCGGGAGCTCTAGGAAATAATCTTTTCCTGTCTAAAAGAGGAGCATTTCTGCTGACAGACCACTTGTAGCCTGGCTGAGAGGGAGGATTTGGCACCAGGGTCTGTGCGACAGAATGCGCTGCAGTTAGTTTTTGAGTGGGGTAATAGGCAGTGCCCCTGCTCGGGGGTGCTGCGAAGGGCTGGCTCCTGGGGCCAGGTCCATGGCCGTGCTCCGGCTCCTCCTGCGCTCACCGTGCTTGCTTTGTGTTGCAGTTACCCTGCGGTTTGTGAGTTCTTGCAGAACAATAGTTTGTTATCCGTTATCCGAGCCCACGAAGCGCAGGATGCCGGGTGAGTGCTGCTGCCCCTGCCCTGCTGGCACAGCCCCAGCCAGAGCTGCGTGTTCAACACCGACCTCTCTTTCAGGTACCGAATGTACAGGAAGAGCCAGACAACAGGCTTCCCATCGTTAATCACAATCTTCTCTGCACCAAATTACCTAGATGTCTATAACAACAAGGGTAAGGCTGGCAGGGCTGTCCTGGCCTGCTTAGGAGATCCCTCTGCATGTTCCCTCGCCTTGCCCACTCTGCCCTCTCCTCTAGGTGCATTCTTGTGCATGAAATGAAGTGAGAAGGAGCTTTCTGTGCTGCCCTGATGGCAGCAGGGTTGCTGGAAGTGGCCGGGTGCTCCGGCTCCGAGGCTTAATGTAGTACTGTGGCAACTGGCTGTCACGTTACAAAGCCTGGAATAGTGCTTCCACCCCAGCCCGTGCCAGCTGAGGGCTGAAAAGAGGAGCTGCTCCTATGGGCAAGCTTTTAACCTGTAACTGGGCCCCTAAAACCATACGAGTGTGATGGGAACTTCCCTCAACTGTGGGGTGTTTTTACCCCTCGCTTTGGATCTTGGCTTTGTGTTGGATCTTCTGCTTTGCCCAAATGTTAACAGCTTCGTTATTTTGACCTTCAATATTACAAGCCTTAGAGAAACAATGGGTAAACTTAAGCCTTCTCATTCTGGAGGGCTGGCAGTTTGGCTCTGCATGGGTCTTGTTGGTAATGGAGTTTCGTTGGAGCTGGACACGTGTTGTCTTTCCTTCTCTCCTAGCTGCTGTACTGAAATATGAAAACAATGTCATGAACATCAGGCAGTTCAACTGCTCCCCTCACCCCTACTGGCTTCCAAACTTCATGGATGTCTTCACATGGTCTTTGCCTTTTGTAGGGGAAAAGGGTAAGAGAGATTTGGATGTCCGAGTTACCCAGCGGCTGGTCGTAGTACCCTGAGCATCAGAAACCTGTCCCACAGGCTGTTACCTATGTTGGGAGGGTGTTGTAAGTCCTTCATTACCAGCCAGCACTGGAAAGCAGTTGGGGTTCAAGGAGATCTGCACGTTAATGGGTCAAGCCCTTGTGAAAATCCTTGTTGCTACCAGTTGTAGAAAGCTATGACCAAGAAAACGACCATTTCTTGCTATTTGTGCATTGCTGCTGGAGCTGCACTTGGGTGCTGTGGCCCCACCACAGAATTTAAAGACATTTCTCTTGCTCTGGGTTTGCAGCAGAGGAATTAAAATCTCCTGTTGGCTGGTGGCCCACCAAAAAGGAAGCCTTCGCTCCGGTTTAAAGGCTTAGTTCATCCCAAAGGAGACGAAGCAGCTTAAAATCTGGCCAAGACTTTGCCTCAGCTTTTGGGCAGGAGGGGTTTTACATCTCCCAGTCGGTTTCAGTCCCACCCCATGGCCGTATGCTTGGAGGATGACTCCGAGCTCTGAAGGGCTGAGGGTGGTTTGACTCTGAGGAGCCAAAGGTCGAGCTCCCCCCGCTCAGAGCTGATGTCTCGGAGGCAGGTTGTGGGGCCGGCGTGGGGAGGTGGGGCCTTGCGCCAGCCCAGGCTGTTCTGCAGGAGTATTGGCACCCCCCTCCCCGCGTCTCTTTCAGCTGTGATGTGCTTGGACTGCATCCACCTCCTTGGCAGAAGGTGTGAACTGTGTCGTCTGCTCTGGGTACTGCTGAGGTACCAGCAGCGCGCAGCTAAAAGTGTCTCTGGGCTCCCACTTCCAGAGTGTAAATGACCTTGATATCACTTGCTGGTCCAGCTCATCCTCTCGAGTACCTCTGCTGCTGCTCCGGGCCCCTCTAACCTCCCTGTGTGTGTTCTTGCAGTCACAGAAATGCTGGTTAACATCCTCAACATCTGCTCCGATGACGAGCTGATTTCAGACGGTGACGAGACATTGGAAGGTAAAAACCGCTCTCACACGGAGCTGGTGCCGGGCGGGGGGGTGAAGGTGTGTGATGCTGCTCACTCGGTTCAGAGCTGGGTGCCCGGCCAGGCTCTCCAGCTCCTTCTTGGCCAGCCCTGCTGTGGTTTTGGGTAGGAAACACTTCTATTTTTTCCCTCCTTTGCTATTCAGTCCCAGAGAGATGAAATTATATTCACTGCGACAGACGCTTCTTGCAGCTCCTCTGAGAATGGTTCCTGCTTCCCAAGGGCTTGTTTTTTCCTCCCAATCCCAAATTTTCTGCACCAAAATATCTCCCTGATCTTCTCATCTGTTGCAGTGAACTCCTCTGCAAAGTGGCTTCTCATGTCACCCCCTATAAAAAGCAGAACGTGGTTTTGGGGCCTGGTTTTAAGCTCTGCATGAAAAGGGACAGAGCAGTTGTTGAGCTGAAGCTTCTCTAGCGGGGGGATGACCTGAGGAGAGGAGGTGGTGGCCCGGAGGCAGCTCAGGCACAGGCGTGGGGCATGCAGCGAGGAGCGGGGCCCTGAGCATGCGCCCGCTCCACAGGTCGAGCCTTTAACCCGCTTCTCCCATTGCATTTCATGTTTGGTTTTGGTTTGGTTTTTGTTTCCTTTCTCCCTCCCATGAAAATTAAATTTGTTTCTTCTATCTCTGTCTTCATCTACTTGTTTCTTGGTGTCTCCTCTCCCTGAAGATCACTACATTTCAAGCTATCAGAAAGGTACCCAGCTAGAATTTGCTACCGGCTTAATTTTCACTGCCTGTGCCACCAGATTCCTTGGAGTGGATTGGAATAGCTGACTAGTTGGGCAGCCTCTTCATCCCCTTTCAGTTTTAACATGAGTGCCATGTGTTTTAACCCTTCTGCGTTCCTCCAGGAACTCGAGAAACGGGGTCACGTTTCTATCTGACTTCTGAATGCAGCCACTTAGTGCATGGCTGAGCCATCGGTGCATGTGAGGCCTCCAGTCTGGCTTGTCCTGTCCTCCTGTGTACTTGGGCCATGTGAGGAATCTCAGCTGAGAGGAGATGTATTTGTTTACCTCTTTTTCACTCCGAATCCTGTGTTTTCAGTTACCCTCCATGCTGCTGCTCTCCGGTGCGGTGCGTAGGGCGGGCAGGGGGGTTCACACCTCCCTCATCGCGGCGCTGACAGGCTGCGGCCAGCAGCCCTCCCTGCGCGCCCTGGATGCCCGAGCTGCTGCTTGCACCCCTGCTCCCCGCGGCAAGCGCAGCCCCGCGTTCATCAGCGCTCAGACTCGTCCGTGTTCTGCCTGGCAAAGCCGTGTCCACATGCCTGAGTCATGCGTGTTCCATCCTGTGTAGTGTGAGCAAGCTGGTGAGCTTCGAACCAGACCTCCCCGATGCGTTCCCCATGGTGGTTCTACTCTCGTTTAAGACCTTTGAGTCCGTGTGTCATCTTGTTGGTGTTGCCCTTCTCACCGCCATCCTCTCAGCACTCTTCTCTCCAGAGTGCAGCTGTGAATCTGTAAACCATGAGTCTTTTCCTGGAGGCAGGCAGGTGCTTCATCTTGACGTGACCTGTGCCTGGAAAGCAGGACACCCTTAGACATGCTGGGGTTTGTTTCTTTTCTCTCCCTAAGGTGGGACAACGGTCCGTAAGGAGATCATCAGGAACAAGATCAGAGCCATTGGGAAGATGGCACGTGTCTTCTCGGTTCTTCGGTAAGGAGGCAGCTTGTCATTTGAGGTCTGAGGTTCGTCTGGGTGACAGGGGATGTTGGTTGGGGTGCACCAGGCAGGCAGAGTCCTGCTGGGGACAAACCTCCTGAGCCTCTTGCCTCAGAGGCAACGGGTTGGCACTGGAGGAGCTTTCAGGTCCCTTCCAACCCACCCCAGTCCATGCTAATGAGGTGCATTTAACCCTTCCAGGATGCATTTGCTGTGCTGTAGCTCTGAGGCATCACAGCTACAAGGTGATGATGATGAGTGAGCAGAGGCCCCGTGTGTGTGAGGCCAGGGTTGTGCTTGGTGCCCAGCGGCTCAGACACACGCTGCCCATGGTCAGCACAGGGCAGACTCCACCTCCCATGCTGCTCAGCACCAACAGTCGTGCATGGACCCAGGTGGGCTCTGTGTTAATCTAACTGCTTGTATTGCCTCTTACTTGCAGGGAGGAGAGCGAGAGCGTGCTGACCCTCAAGGGCCTGACTCCCACAGGGACACTGCCCCTGGGGGTGCTCTCAGGGGGGAGGCAGACCCTCCAGACCGGTGAGTGTGAACCACCCTCCCCTCTGCGCCCCGGTGCTGGCCCTCAGCTGCCCCCAGAACCATTCAGTCAGGTCTCAGACATCCTCCAGGGGACAAGTGAGATGGTTCAGGCCCACGGGGAGGAAGGATTCAGAAGCAGGAAATAGCAGAACGTAGGTGGGGGTGTGGAGAGCCTTCCAAGGTGTCCCCATGTACCCTCGAGGGAAAGAGACAACAAACAGCACCCTGCCTAAAGCGTGTGTATTGCTTTGGCACATGTCTCTGCAAGAAGCTTTCTGATTTCTTTCCCTGCTGTGCTGCCTGGTGAGCATCCTCTGCTTCACCTCTCTGCTGCTGTGCGATAGCCCATCTGTGAACATCCCAGTAACCACCCCTGCATGGTGGTTTTCATCCAGCAAAACCCCGCCAGTTTTGACCCTGTGAAACCATGAAGGGGGAAGCTTAGATCTGGTGGAAGGAAAGAAGGAAGGAAGGAAGGAAGGAGGTTCTCCCAGGCCTTTAGGTTTCAGATTTCTCTCAGCCGCCTGGGTTTGATCTGGCTTTAGAGGTTTCCTTTCTGTGCTTGCTGGCAAATCCTTGCTCCCTTCCCTCAGCAGCCAACTGCTCTGTCCTGTTGGGGTGCTGAGGGCAGGACTGAGCTACGAGCTGCGTGCCTGAAGCTCGCAGGGCAGGAGATTGGCTGCTGGTCAGGGAATGAGTTATCCCAACACGTGTCCCTAGGGGGAATCCTGGAATCGGGTGTTTTAATCCTTTCCTGCCGCCAGCCTTTGGATGCTGGCGTCTCACCAGCCTGCTTCCCCTCCTCTGGCAGCACCACATCTGCAGGCTCAGGAGAGGGCTTGTTCCGGGGCTGCCTTTGCCTGCAGTGAATAGTTCACAAGTGAGAAACGTGGCAGTGCTGGTGCCTGCTCCTGTGCTGGGGAAGGTGCTGCATCGCCCCCAAGCTCCCGGCTCGCTCTGCCCGCAGAGCAGGAGGAATTGGGGGGGGGGGTTTCCTCCTTTTTTACAGCCACCACAGTGGTTTGTGTCACCCCGGTTGTGCCGCAGGGGTGGGAGCAGAGCCCGAGTGCAGCTCTGCCCTGTCAGCACAGGGAGCAGGTCGTGCTGCGATGCTCCCCTGCCCCTTCGCCGGGTTCCTCCGAGGGGCTCCCGCAGTGAAGAAGCAGATTTATGCATCTCCCCCCCCGTGCATGTCCCCAGGACAGGACAGACAAGCTGGAGTTCTGCTGCTGCCTTCCTCCCCCTGCCACGCTGCTTCTGCCCTCCCTTCTCGTGCTTCTGCCCTCCCTTCTCGTGCTTCTGCCCTCCCTTCTCGTGCTTCTGCCCTCCCTTCTCATGCTTCTGCCCTCCCTTCTCGTGCTTCTGCCCTCCCTTCTCGTGCTTCTGCCCTCCCTTCTCGTGCTTCTGCCCTCCCTTCTCGTGCTTCTGCCCTCCCTTCTCGTGCTTCTGCCCTCCCTTCTCGTGCTTCTGCCCTCCCTTCTCGTGCTTCTGCCCTCCCTTCTCGTGCTTCTGCCCTCCCTTCTCGTGCTTCTGCCCTCCCTTCTCGTGCTTCTGCCCTCCTTTCTCATGCTTCTGCCCCATCGTGGCTCCTCCCTGCATCCCCTCCTGCTCCCAGCACACATATGGGTGCTCCGTCAGCATGGGACCCTGTCTGTGTGGTGGGGAGGAGAAGGGGGCTGCCCCACTCCTAGGGCCCCTCTGCACCCTGCGAGAGGAGGGCCGGGGCTGCAGGTAGCAGAGGCAGGGCCCCTTGTCTCGCCGAGCCTCCTGCCAGCCTTCCCCAGCACAGCTTAGCAGAAGTGGCTGAACGGAGCCACCGAATCTGGAGCAAAGATGTTCAGCCACAGCTGCATCCTTCCTGCGCCGCCTCTCGAGGACAGTGTGGTCTTTGTATTGTGTCCAGAGTAAAGCTCTGTGGCGTTTGGAGGCTGAAGGTGGGGGATCTGCTCTCAGGAAGGACCTCCTCCCCTCCCAGATGTTGAGGCAGGGACTACCAGAACTTGGCGGGTGCTGCAGCAGGCTTAGGAAGGGGGTGTTGCTCAGCTTTATGTGCCTTGTTGCTTGGTAACACTTTTAGGAGGTGGAGCTGAAGCCAGATGGGACTTGAAGCCTCAGCCCATCTCTTTCTGTTCTAACCCCAGGCAGGGGGAGCAGAGCATGTGCTGCTCCCTGCCCTCCCCACAGAACAGGCTGCCCCTCGCTTCCCCACTGCTCCACAATGTCATCTGTCCCTCAGGGTCACTTCCCCTGCGTGGCTCTGGTGGTTGGGGCTTTGCTCTGAGCTGGTTGCCACGTGATAGGGGAGAATCCCACACAGCCTTCCAGTGCCTAAAGGAATGGCTTTGGGCAAGGGCCTGTAGGGACAGGACAAGGGGAATGGCTTTAACCTGCCAGAGGGGAGACTGAGATGAGCTCTGAGGCAGAAGCTCTTCCCTGTGAGGGTGCTGAGGCGCTGGCACAGGGTGCCCAGAGAAGCTGTGGCTGCCCCATCCCTGGCAGTGTTCAAGGCCAGGTTGGACACAGAGGCTTGGAGCAACCTGCTCCAGTGGAAGGTGTCCCTGCCCGTGGCAGGGGTTGGAGCTGGAGGAGCTTTAAGGTCCCTTCAACCCAAACCGTTCCAGGGTTCCGTGATTCTAATTTACCTTGTGAAGGCGGCCAGGGCGCCCTAAAGCCGCCGGAGTGGGAGCAGGGGGGCTGTAAATGCAAGTGGAGACCCACTGTCCTTCCCATGGGATACCCGCTCCCCCGAGCCCTCCGGTGCATGCAGCCGAAATCCATCTCTCTGCTTCCCTGTTCCTCTCCATTGGATTTCTCTGTGTGAGAAGTGCAGCGAGGGAAGGAGACTCCCCTGTGCCGCTGCTCACCTGAGGGAGCCCCCTTTCCGCCTTCCTCTCCAGCTCCTGTCACCTTTCTGCCCCCCTCTTGCCGGTCGGGTTTGGTTGTGGTCGTGTCCCCCGGGGCTGGGGGGCTGGGGGCTCTGCGTCACCGGGGAGATCACTCACTCTCACTTGTGTTTTCTGTCTTCATTTTTGCATGCCACTGTTCTTCTGTCTTGCAGCCACAGTAGAAGCGGTAGAGGCACGGGAAGGTATGGCTAGAACCCGCCGAGAGGCTCAGATCATCTCTGTGTGTGCCTGTGCTCATGTTAAAGAGGTTTCTCAGCCTCAGGGAAGCTTTTTCACTCTTGCATCACCAGAAGTGGGGGAGGACGGGCCCCTGCTGGGAAGCAGAACGTACACAGTGGGTTGGTTCCAGCCTATTTCAGCCTTCCCGAGGCTATTGCTTAGTGCAGTACCTCAATTCCGAGAGCACTCGGAGCTCTGGGGTCTCAAGACTTTGGAGTTGGGGTCCTGCAGATCTGATCCCAGATGCCTCATGGCCGAGTTCATCCCGTGGTGACGGGATGTGGTGAAGGCTGCCAGCACACTTGGGCAAAATCAGCTAGGAAACAGGGGATCGCACGGCTCTGGTGTGGTCCTTGCCTTGGCCATAGGTGGGACAAGGAGGTCCCAGTGCGGAGAAGCAGTTTTCTCCCTGTAGTTCCTGTAGAAATGAGGTTGGGAAGGTTTTCTCCTTGATACCTCTGTTCAACTACTGATGAATGGGGCCGTACATCAGTGCAGAGAGCTTTTGATTACCAGGGGAAGTTTGTTTGTAAACCAGCCAAGTCATTGTAAGAGTGCTTGGCCCAAAGCCCTGCTTTCTGTAATGCCAAGTTCAGCGTTTGGTCCATACCATCACTGCAAGGGTGATGTCCTCAGCCTTATAGTGATGAACAGGGACCTGCCTGCCCGTGGTGGGCTTCCATCCCTCGGGAGCCCGCCCGTGAGCCTCCTGGTCATGCAAGAAGCGTTTGTGATCCCAGGACTAGCTGTTCCCCTCTCCTGGTGTTGCAGTGTGTGGTTTGTGTTGGAGCTGAAGCCTTGTGGTGGTGTCTCTGTTGTGTTGGTTTGGGTTTGCCTCTTTAGTGCTGTGTTTTTCAGCTTTGAGCGTTCCCTGGGGTGTCACTGCCTGGGGACACGGAGCACGTGTCTGGTCTGCAGGTTCTGCTGAACTGGGTTAAAAGGGAAACCATCAGGGAGCAGAACAGGGTGCCCAGAGAAGCTGTGGCTGCCCCATCCCTGGCAGTGTTCAAGGCCAGGTTGGACACAGGGGCTTGGAGCAACCTGCTCTAGTGGAAGGTGTCCCTGCCTGTTGCAGGGGGTGGAGCTGGAGGAGCTTTAAGCTCCCTCCAACCCAACCCAGGCTGCGGCTCTGTCTCAGCAGCTCCCTGGTGGGACAGGGCTGGCACCTCTGCAAAAGGTGACCATGGACAAACCCTTCCAAGTCCAACCATTCCATGACTGTGAGTTGCCAAGATCTGGATCGTGGGCTTTGCTGCTGTGAGCTAGCGCAGTCCCGCTCGCTGAGGTACCCTCAGCATCCCAGAGCGCTCCAGCCCCACCTCAGCCCGGCTTCCCGGCCGCGCTGTGGCACTGCGCGAGCCGGTGACCCCAGAACCCCTCCAGCTCCCCGTGGCGGCTCCCGTCCCCAGCCGCGTGCTCCGTGTCCCGGTGCCCCGGTGCCGTGCGTGCGGGGCCGCGCGGGGCTCAGGCCGTGTCTCCTCTCCCCGCAGCCATCCGGGGCTTCTCGCCGCAGCACAAGATCCGCAGCTTCGAGGAGGCGCGCGGGCTGGACCGCATCAACGAGCGCATGCCGCCGCGCCGCGAGCACGCCGACGGGCCCGCCAGCCTCGGCGCCTCCACAAACTCTGCGGACAAGAACGGCGCGGGGAGGAAGGGGCAGTAGGGCCCGGGCCCGGCGCGCGAGGAGCCGAACCGCGATGGATTTTATTTATTTATTATTATTCGGGGGGGGGGGAGGAAGCAGCTTCACCCGGAGGCACGTCCATAGCCCCGTCTGCATCCGTTCTGTCAGAAGGTGACCATTTTGTAAGTTGTTTTCTTTTTTTATTTATGTTCAATATATAAAACCGAGTCCATCTTTCTCTGAAGTTAGAAGCCGATCTAAGTGCTAGTGCATACCTGGAGTGTTGTGCTGTGCAGCCGAGCTCCCCCGGAGGCAAACCTCTGCGCGGGGACGCCGAGCGACGAGAAGCAGTCCCAGGCAGCTTGGGTCGTTGACGTTGGTTCCGTTCGAAGGTCGCCTGTGCTCTCAGGAGCAGGTCCTTCCCTTGAAGACAAGGGTTGGTTTGGTTGTTCTGCTCTTTCCCAACTGTCTTTCTTCCCAGAGTTTGCTGTTGTTTTCTGCAGCTCCTTTGCCTCCCTGCGCCTGCTGCTTTAGCAACCGCCCCGGTGGCAGGCCCGTTGCGTGGTGCAACTGGCTGGGATCCATCCCTCTTCCAAGGTGACATGCGAATATTCGGGATTAGCTCTGAGGGACTCCAGGGCGTTACACCCATCACAGCCCCTTTTCCTTCAGTCATTCAGTTCTGTCCTGGCAGAGCCCCAGCAGGAATGTGTAACCTCTTAGTAAGAACAGGAGGGGATGTGGGAGAAGCGCTGCCCCTCGGTGCAGCTCCTTCCTGGATTGAGGCTCTGCGAGCAGCCCGTCAGCTGGGGCTGCAGAAATCCCTCTGGAATCCCTCTGATTCAGAGCACGGGAATTATCTCCCATCCAGTGATCGCTGGGGAATCTGCAGGGCCTGAATTTTAAAGGAAAAGGGGGTGATTGAGAATGTGGGGATAGCAAGCCCCCCCCCCGTCCCACCAGCACGTACTGCAGAGCCCGCGGCACGTTCCCTTGTGCCCAGCTCTTCAGCCAGCCCTTGTTGATCAGGACTTGTGGTGGGTTACAGGGGGGGTCTCGGCTAAGCCAGCACCCCCTCCCTGGTGTCCCACAGGGGGTTTGGGGAGGTCTTTCACCTCCTGTTGGCAACTTGAGCTTATCCTGCTGCTGGTTACTGTGTTAAATCCAAAGGAGCCACGGGCACATGGGCTTTTCCTGGCAGTGGAGGGGGTTTTCCAGCTTGAGATGAAGCTCGAAGGGAAGGATGGGTGATGGTGCTGCTTGTTTCGGTAGAGATGTGGCTTGGCTGGTGGCGAGGCGGCTTTGCTGCAGAGCCCCTGGGCTTGGAAGCACATCCCTCCCTGGGCTGCAGGGGAGGGAGCGTGGTTTAGGGTAGGTTGGCAGGTAGAAAACCGAGTGGATCTGGATCTAGGAGGAGTTCCGGAAGGGTGTTGGTGCAGAGCTGGAGAAGGGAGGTTTTCTGTGCAGTGTTAAGGGTTTGAAGCTTGGATCTGTTAAGCAAAGCCTCGTTCTTTCACATTAAACTGACCTGAGGTGAGCGTTGAAAAGGGATTTTGTGGATTCCTGTTCGGTCGCTTCCCTTCCCCGCGTGTCAGGGGACTCGTCCTGACAGAGCCAGAGCAGCAGCTTTTGGAAGCAAATCCCTTCCAGCTTTCGCTTCTCCCCCACCTCCCCTGTCTCTTGCGCTTCCCCCCAGCGGGGCAGCAGGCTCAGCCTCTAACAAGGGCCATCTGCCAACCCCTTCCTGGATCTCGCTGTCTTCCCTTTGTGCTGCAGCCCTAAGCTGCGGTTCCAGCCGTGGAGGAGAACAGCAACTCTGCAGGAAGCTTTCAAACCCTTTGGATCACGGCGTCCCCGGGCTCTGGTGCCAGGCGGGCGGGAGCCCGTGGCGCTGGGCTCGCGCAGGCGGGAGTCACCTCCCTGCGCTTCTCCTTCGCTTGTCCCCTTCCTCACATGCCCCCAGCTTTGAAGCAGGGCGAGGTGTTAGAGCCAGCTTCTGTGCCCCCCCGCGGCCGTTCTGTCTGTGCGTGTTTCTGTGGCGTTGTTGAGCAGCAAGTTTGAACCGCGCTGAGCTCACCCCAGAGCTCGATCCCTGCGGAGGTGCTGCCCGTGCGTGCTCCGGGCACGTCGTGCTGCGCCGGGCTGGGCTCTCACCCAGGCACGGCTCTGGTGGGGAGCTCTGGGATGGGGTGCTCCTACCCACAGAGTGGGGGGGTCACCAGGGCCTGTCCCCTTGCGGAGGGGGATTTGCTTTGCTCACACTTTCTCCCCCAAACCCTTCTTCTCGTGCTCTGGCATCACCCGCTCCCCCTCCAAACCCCATTTGTGCTTCGTGCTTTGCTGCAGTTGCAGTGCACAGGGGGGCTGTCGGTGGTGTGACCCCCATCCCTGCGGCTGGGGGGGCTGTAGCTTCACCCCATTCCAGCCCCGGGGGGGCTGGTGCTGTCAGGGAAGGTGGTTACAGCTGGATACGGGCTGGGAGCCATAGAGCAGCCAGGCTGCATGGATGCCATGCTGCCAGGTGAAGCACAGGCTCCCCGTCCTGCTCCCCCCTTCCGTGGCAGGGGTTCTGGGGGCTTGAGGAGCAGCACTGGGGGCTCATGGGCACTAATTGCCCCCTGGATTGATTAACTCATCCCTTCAACCCTCTCCATGCTGGCAGCAGGACCTGAGAAGCCCCATCCCCTCCTCACCGCTTCAGGTGATGGAGACCTCGTCTCCCTCATCATCCCCACCACGGCAAACCCCCCCAAACCCCCCGATTTCCCCCTTTCCCCCTCCTGCCCCCCCCAGCACCAGCACTCGGAGCTCCCCACGTCTCAACCCCCCATCTCGGAGCTCCCCTCCCTCTGTCCCTCCCTGGCTGCCCCCCGGAGCTGGGCAGCAGGAGCTGGGGAGCAGCAGGGCCCGTGGGGAGGCAGCCCCGGCCCCCCCGGCCCCCCCGCCCCGCAGCCTGCGTTTGGTTTTGGGTTTTGTTTTTGCATGTTCTAGCGAGGTGCATGTCCAAGGAGGGAGTCGGCGATGGGTCGGGTGGTGGGCGAGAACCGGGGGGGCTGGGGGGGTTCTCCTGTTTGTTGGGGGGGTTTGGAGCCCCTCGGGGGCAGGGGATGCCCTGAGGCCTGTGCCAGGCCCGGAGCCCCCCCAGGCCCCGGATGGTGATGGGTGGCGGGGGGGGGTTGGGCGCCCGTTGCCTCCTTTTCTTTCAGTTGTTTTATAAATTCCTTTTATTTTATTTTAATTTCTTTTTTTCGGTTTTTTTTTAGTTCTGTTTAAAAGAGGAGAAACAAAAACCGTGCAAATGTTATTTATTGGCAGAAATTATTTAATATAATTCCCTTTTCTTGTGACCAAGGAATGACTTTGTGGGAAGTGTCTTGGTGTCAAGTGGGGTCGTCCTTGAGGAGAAAACCAGGAGAAAAAGGAGAAAAAAAGTTAAAAATTGACCCAGTCGCTCGGCTCCGCTGTGGTTATTATGGGCTGGCGGGAGGAAGGGGAGAGGGGCCAGGGGGGAGGAAGGGGAGAGGGGCTGGCTGCGGCCGTGGCTCCTGCCCCGCTGCGTGTCGGCACTTGTGGGGCCGCTCCCGGTGCTTCAGTTGGAGGATCCTGGCTCCTGTGAATAACCCTCCTCCCGCTGCCCTCCGGGGGCCGGGAGCGCAGGGAGCCGGCGCGGGCTGTGCTGGAGGGACCTTAAAGCTCCCCCAGCTCCAACCCCTGCCCCGGGCAGGGACACCTTCCACTAGAGCAGGTTGCTCCAAGCCCCTGTGTCCAACCTGGCCTTGAACACTGCCAGGGATGGGGCAGCCACAGCTTCTCTGGGAAAAGTCTGTGCCAGTGCCTCAGCACCCTCACAGGGAAGAGCTTCTGCCCAAGAGCTCATCTCAGTCTCCCCTCTGGCAGGTTAAAGCCATTCCCCTTGTCCTGTCCCTACAGGCCCTTGTCCAAAGCCCCTCTCCAGGTTTCCTGGAGCCCCTTTAGGCACTGGAGCTGCTCTGAGGTCTCCCCTTCAGGAGCCTTCTCCTCTCCAGGCTGCCCCAGCCCAGCTCTCTCAGCCTGGCTCCATGGCAGAGCTGCTCCAGCATTTCCCGGCTCCCGTTTCATCCCTGGCTCCTTCCTCGCCCTTGCAGGGCTCTGTGCACCGGTTGGTCTCTGTCTGCCCGGGTTACAGCTCCAGCTCCTGCCCAGGGACCCGCAGCCGGTGCCGGGCACAGGGCAGGAGCCGGCCCTGCCGGTGTGACCCTGCTTCCAGCTGTGGCTGCCACATCTGGCTGCTGCCCTGCAGCACCTCTGCCCGCAGCAGCGTCTCGCTATCGACCCCAGCCCCGCACACGCCACCCGCGTGCTCCCCAACGCGCCCCGTGCGCTGCACATCCCGGCACCGGGAGCACCCGCGGCAGGGATGCTCCAACTCCCCCTTCCCCGCGTGTTCCCACCGAGCGCGGGGGCTGCAGCAGCCCCCGGGCCCGTCCCGCGGGCGCACCCCGGGCCCGGCCGCGCTCCCGGCTCCCCGCTGGCACCGCCAACAGGAAACGCTCACGGACACTCACAAACACTCACAAACACTCGTCCTTTGTTAGGCCCGGCCCGGGCCAGGCGTTAAATATTTATCTGGGAGCGGGCGGAGGGAGCCGGAGCCGCGGGACGGGCCGAGGTGAGCGGGGGCCGGGGGGAGCTGCGCCGGGACAGGGCGCGCCAGGACCTCCGGAGGTGGCCCCGGTGGTGGTGGGGCGGAGGGGACCCACTGCAGGGGACATGGGGTGGTCCGTCACCCCTCGGAGGGCAGCGCTGGGGCCTGGGCTCCCCCCGCAGGGTTTAACCCTTCCCCTGGGTGCTTCGCCCTCAGCCCCCGTGTCCCCGCTCCTGCCCCACATGGGGTGTCCCTGCCTGGCCCCGGTGCGTGGCACTCCCTGCCCCTTCGCATGGCCACTGGGGGGGTCCGTGTCCTCGCAGGGGTCGTGGCGCCACCACCCTCCATCCCCATGGCCGGGAGGGGGCCGAGGGGCGGCCGGTGGCAAAGCCGCGTCCTCCCGCGGTGGGGACAGTGGCCTGAGCTCATGTGCGAGCGCGGGTCGCAGGGGAAGAGCCTGTTCGGGGCTGTCAGCACTTGTGGGGCGCAGGAGGAAGCGGGTGAGTGCCGCAGCCCGGGGCGAGGCGGGGCAGGAGGGTCCCAGCGCCCGCACCCCACGGGGCAGAGGGGACGGAGGGCACATGGGGATGGGGGCTCTGCTTCCGCCGCGCCCCGGTCCCGGGGCTGGGGTCTGCAGGAGCACAGACCCCGCTCCTCACACCCTCCCCCCCCCCGGCGGCGCTTCCCTCCTCATCCTCACCCCGAACCCACCCGGAGCCCCCCGCGTTTGGGGGGGTTTTGCTGCCGGTGCCGCCGGGTCCCCCCCGCTCCAGGAGCGGGGCCGGGAACGCGCGCGGGGCGTGGGATGAGTTCAGCCTCTTGGCTCCGCTCCCTGGATCCCGGCCCTGGAAATGTCACTGGAAACTCTGAATGGGCCCGTCCCTGCTCCGGAGCGGGGAGCGCCGGGACCGGGGACCCCCTGCGGGGACAGCGCCGGGGGTGCTGCGGGGGGGCCGCCCGTGATGCGCTGAGCCCCCCCCCCCCTTCTTCTCCTTCTCCTTCTTCTCCTTCCCCTTTCCCAGCAGTTCGCTCCCTGCACTTCGCTCCGCAGCGCCCGCGGCTCCGTCCCGCTCCCGGTGGGGCCCCCCCAGAGCTGGCGCTGCCCCCACCAGGAGGTAAGTGCTGGCGCAGGGACCGGCGGGGACCCCATGGACCAGGCTTTGGGGGGCCCCCCGCGGGAGCAGGATGGGGCTGAGCCCCACGGGGCTGCAGGAGGGCACAGGGGATGGGGCGGCAGAGCCTGGGGTGCCCTTAGGGGGGGTTGAAGTCTGCACCCACTGTCTGCGCCCTGGGGTGAGTCATGCCCAGGGCCGGGGGTTGCTCGTTGTTGTTAATTGTGTGCTGATGATCGTTAATTACAGCCCTGGGGGCTGCAGAGCGGGAGCGAGGACCTGAGGGGTCCCCACCCGCGGTGTGTGGGGCGCTGTTTGAGGAGGGGCTCAGCACAGGGCCCCAGAGCATCCACGAGAGGGGATGGGGGGATGAGCAGGGACACGGGTGTCCCCGGGAGGTCCCTGGGGGGGTCTCTCACCCCTGGAGCCACCCCACAACGGTGTCAGGAGCCGTTACATGGGGGTCCCTCCCCCCCGAGCCACGGCCGCGGTTCCCATCGCGCATTCCCATCGCTCTTCCCTCCTGCCCCCTCCCCGCTCCCTGTTTGCGCTGCAGGGCGGGGAAATAGTTGTGATTTCATGTGCCTCGGCCCTGGCAGCGATCCCGGCGCCGGCGCTGCCGACACGTGCCTGGGCGGGAGGGTACCGGGATCACGGGATGAGGGGACGATAGGATGACGGGATGAGGGAGGGGACGATGGGATGACGGGATGAGGGAGGGGATGATGGGAGGAGGGAGGGGATGATGGGATGAAGGGATGATGGGCTTGGCCATCGCTGTGTCCCACACTGGGGTGTCTTCTCCCCAAAGAGCCCCGTGGGGCTGGATCCATCCGTGCTGCAGAGCCGGTGCTCTGGGTCTGGCTGCGGACACTGGGTGGGAGCACCCATGGTGCAGGGATGGGCCCCACACTGAGCGCAGCCGCATTCCCACAGGACACGGGCACCCCCCGCCATGGCAGGCCGACTCCCAGCCCGCGGTGCCAGCCGGGATCAGGACGTTGAGGACGCCCCCCGCTCCCCCCCGGCACTGTGGGTGCCCCCACAGCACTTGGCAATGCGGGTGAGTGGGGAGCTGCTTCTCCATCCCTTTGCCACCAGCACATTCCCCCCGCGCCAGCCCCTTTCTTGTGCTGCAGGTTCCCGTCATCCACCACCACGGCTCCAACACCCTGAACTTCGACTTCCACGCCCCAGAGGCCCATGGCGTGGCTGAACATGGCCGGGGGCCCCCCAAGAGCTCAGGTACCCACCACGAGCATCCCCAGCGATGCTCAGTGCAGGGCAAGGGCTCACCCTCATCCCCCTCATCCCCCTCACCCCCAGTGAGCGAGTGGTACCAGACCTGGCCGGCCAAGGAGGGGAAGACACGCAGCCCCCCAGCACCCGCCGGCCCCACACCCGGCCCCGGGGCTGCCCCGCCCTGTCCCCGGCCCCCAGGCTGGTCAGCAACGTGGACCAAGGACAGCAAGAGGCGGGAGCGGCGCTGGGTCAAGTACGACGGCATCGGGCCGGTGGATGAGACCGGGATGCCCATCGCCTCGCGCTCGGTGAGCCAGGGGGCACAGAGCTGGGGCTCCCCCTCCCCAGCACCCCCTCACCCCCCGCTGTGTCCCCACAGAGCGTTGACCAGCCCCGGGACTGGTACCGCAGCATGTTCCGGCAGATGCACCGCAGGCTGCCAGGTGAGGAGCCATGGAAGGGTTTGGGATGAAGGGAGCTTGAAGCTCATCCTGCTCCAATGGTAGAGACACCTTCCGCTAGAGCAGGTTGCTCCAAGCCCCTTTGTCCAACCTGGCCTTGAACACTGCCAGGGATGGGGCAGCCACAGCTTCTCTGGGCACCCTGTGCCAGCGCTCACCTCCTCCTCCATCCCCACAGAGCCCGACTGGGAGCCCCATCCCTGCCCCACGGGTAAGCTCAGCCCCTCGCTGCCTCCATCCCCCCCAGTGCCTCGGATGAAGCCAGCCTTGCCCAACGGGGATGGGTGAGTGCAGCACAGTGCCTGGCGCTGCCCATGGGTGCAGGGCTTTGGGGCTGAGCCCCTCCTGCTCCCCACAGGCCCAGCTGGGGTGTCACTGGTGCCACCACGGAGCCTGGCAGCATCTTTGACTATGAACCAGGGAACTCCTCACTGCCGGAGCAGGTAGGAATGTCCTGCCCGGGGAATGCTGGTGGGAATCACGGTGTGCACACACCTCACCAGCCCCTTGCCCTTCCCAGCCCCCGGCAGCGGTGCCACCAGCACGGGCTCACCCCATCGAGGTAAGCTGGGGGGCCAAAGGAGTGGCAGTGGGGTCCTGGTGCCCGTGCCATGGGACACGTGGTGCAGGCAGAGCCATCCTCGCCTGGTGCAGCCCAATCCTGCCATAGGTGCTGCTGGAGCAGGAGCTGGAGCAGCTCAGCGTGGAGCTGGACAAGGACATGAGGGCCATGGAGACACGTTGGGAGCCCTGCCAGGTACCCGGCTTCATCTCTCCTGCGCTCCATGGCCTTGAAGGGATGTGGAATGGGGATGGGATCTCCATCCAGCTGTGCATGCAGCCGTTGTACAGGGATGCGGGCACAGCTGGATGCAGGCAGGGCTGGATGCAGGCAGGGCTGGATGCGGGCACGGCTGGATGCAGGCAGGGCTGGATGCGGGCAGGGCTGGGTGCGGGCACAGCTGGATGCGGGCAGGGCTGGGTGCGGGCAGGGCTGGATGCGGGCACATCTGGCCGGTGGCACATGGCCGTACCGTGGCCTTGCCGCCGTGGCCGTGGCCGAGCCCGTGGCCGCGGGACGCTAGGACCCTGTCCCGCCGTCCGTGCGTCCGTCCCTCATCGCCGCTGGATTCCTTCGCTTCCCGCCCGGACCCGGCCTCTCGGATGATTAATTCCCCGCTCCCGCCCCTCCCGCAGCGCCCGGCGCCGGCTCCCACCGCCCGCGGCCCCGCTCCGGCCCCTCCGGCCCCTCCGTGAGTACATCCCGCGCGCCGACCCACCGCTCCGGGACCCCGCAAAGCCGGGGGGGGGGGCGCAGAGACCTCGGGCCCCGCTCCGGGGGGTGTGGGGCGGGATTGTCCCCCCGGTGGCGCCGGGTCCCCGTGTCCCCGTGCAGCCGCTGGGCCCCCCCGCGCCCCGCCACGGGAGGGGGTCCCGGCGCCGGGCCGGCTGCCCATGGGTGGGACGCGGGCGGACGGGGCCGAGCCTTTTCCCGGTGCCGGGACACAGTGTCCCGGGGCTTGGCCCGGCCCCAGGGAGGTGGCGGCGGTTGGTTCCCATCGCTGTGTCCCCGCGGCGCGGGGAGGGGCCGCGGGTGCCGGGGGTGCTGCTGCAGCCCGGGATGGGCGGGGGGAACCCCGGGACGTGCTCCGGGAAGCGGAAGGGAAACAACCGAGTGATCGGCTTCAAGGGGCCGAGAGCCGGGGGGTGCTGCGGGGAGAGCTTAGAGCGGCTCCCGGTGCCTGAACGGGCTGCAGGAAACCGGGATGGGCTTTCGGGTCCCTTCCAACCCAAACCGTTCCGTGACTCTGTGTTCCTTATAGGACCTACCATAACTCCCCAGGGGGGCTGGAGGGGTGGCCGGGGGTGGGAATTGGGCTCTTTAAGCGCCCCAGGAGCCGGTTATCCATTACCCAGCGCCTCTCTGCGGCAGCAGGGACGCGCCGCCGCCAAACTTTGGACTCGTCCCGCCCGGCTGCCTCCGGGATGGGGCGGGTTGGGAATTGCCGGTATTCCCTGCCCTGAGCCGCTGTTCCCCGCAGGACCCCGCGGTCCCGGCTGCAGACCCCCGGCATGGAGCGGAGCATCCTGGGGCTGGGCAGTGACCGGAGCCGCGCAGCCCCCGGCAGAGGTGAGCCCCCCCCGAGCCAGGCCATGGGGCACCCCATGGACCAGGCTGGTGACACCCCCTCTTTGCAGACACCCTCCGGCCAGCGACCCTCCCCAGCCTGTCCGACATGGGGGACCCAGCAGAGGCCATCAGGAGGGAGGAGAAGAAGGTGAGGCCAGGATGATCCCATCCCACATGGGATTGGGAATGGCAGGGATGGGGGGGGTCCCCCGGTAACCCTACTTCTCCCTCCCCAGATGAAAGCTGCTCGCCTCAAGTTTGACTTCCAAGCTGAGTCACCCAAGTAAGTGATGGTGCTGCTGGAGCCCCTTGGGTGGCAGATGGGATCCAGGGGAGCCCTGGGGTGACACCCGGGATGCTGGGGATGGGTCGGTGTCCCTGAGCACTGCCGCTCGCAGGGAGCTGACGCTGCAGAAGGGGGACATCGTCTACATCCATAAGGAGGTGGACAGGAACTGGCTGGAGGGCGAGCACCACGGCCGTGTGGGCATCTTCCCCTCCAACTACGTAGAGGTGAGCCCATGAGGATGGAGACTGGGGGGCAGCCAGGCTGGGGCACCCCAATGCTGACCCTCACCCCTGTGTTCCCCACAGATCCTGCCCTCCACGGAGGTTCCCAAGCCCATCAAGGCACCCACCATCCAAGTGCTGGAGTATGGCGAGGGCCTGGCGCTCTACAACTTCCGAGGGGAGCTGCCTGTGGAGCTCTCCTTCCGCAAGGTACCATCACACCACACCGCGCCGTGCTGCGCTAACCCATCCCCTCCTCACTGTGCCCAAAGAGGTGGCAAATGCCCCATCCCTGGCAGTGTTCAAGGCCAGGATGGACACAGGGGCTTGGAGCAACCTGCTCTAGTGGAAGGTGTCCCTGCCCGTGGCAGGGGGTTGGAGCTGGATGAGCTTTAAGGTCCCTCCCAACCCATTCCATGGCTCTATCCCGTTGCTAGGGCGAGCGGGTGAGCCTGGTGCGGCGCGTGGACCACAACTGGTACGAGGGGCGCATCTCCGGCACGAGCCGTCAGGGCATCTTCCCCGCCACCTACGTGCAGGTGCTGAAGGAGCCGCGGGTGAAATCCAGCTCCGAGGATGTCCCACCCTGTGCCGCCGCCGCCAGCCCCCGGCCCCCCGCTGCCTCCCCAGCCCCACAGCGCTCCCCCGGCCCCCCGCTGCCCACCGGCTCCCCACGAGCATCCTCCCCAGCGTCCTCCCCCCGGCACCTTGGCTCCACCTTCCCCCCATCCCCAAAACTGCCCCATAGCGCCCCAAACCCCTCCCTGGCCCCCCGCAGCCCCCCGCACCCCACAGCCCAGCACCAGGAGCCGTGGCGCCCAGCCGGTGCCCCCGAGCAGGTGAGTGACACCCCAGCATTGCACCCAGCACCGGTGGGGATGTGAGTGCTGCCCTGTGACCTGCACCAATCCTGTCCCCATTGCAGCGCGCAGCCCCAGGGGCACCCCCTGGCACCCGCCCCGAGCCCGCCCCGTCCTACAACGGCTCCGAAATCCAGTGGACACCGTAAGTCTGGCCGGGAGCGGGCACCGTGTCCCCCGTGTCCCCAGCGAGGGGGTGGCACGTCGGTGGCATCGCTCTGTGTCACAGGTACCGCGCGCTCTACCAGTACCGGCCCCAGAACGCCGACGAGCTGGAGCTGCTGGAGGGGGACCGGGTGGACGTGATGCAGCAGTGCGACGACGGCTGGTTTGTGGGTGCGTGGGCACCGCAGTGGGGACGGGGACACGGACACTTTGCCACCGTGGTCCCTCAACCCCGCTCTTTGCCTTTGTCCCCCCCAGGCGTGTCCAGGAGGACGCAGAAGTTTGGCACTTTTCCTGGCAACTACGTGGCTCCGGTGTGATCCGTGGCGTGGAGAGGAGGATTCCGGCCATGCTGCTCCCTGCCACGTCCCCTCCGTGTCCCCCCATGGGGACAAAGTGCCTCCAGCTCCCTCCTGCCCCTATGGGGCTGCTCTAACAGGGACCAATCCCTACATAGGGGGATCTCCCGCAATCCAGTGCCTTAACCAGACCCCTCCTCGGTGCCTTGTGTCCCTCCATCCCGAGGGGTCACCGTACCGCTCCCTCCTCCCCGGCCAGTGCCGGGGTGTCCTGGCTGGTGCCGGGGCCTGACCATGACGGCCATGACCCGAGATGTTGGTCCAGGGCCGTGCCACGTGCCTGGGAGTCGCGGTTGCTTCTTGTCCATCATTAAAGCTCAGCTCAGCCCAAGGCTCAGCCTGGTGGGGACAGGATGGGACAGTGCCCATGGGAGATGTGCGGCAGGATCCCACAGGAAGCTGCATGGAGCAGTGGGGCTGCATGTTGGGGGTGTCGTGGCCCCCCATGGGGTTGTGATGCTGTGTGGAGGTGATGCTGTGGGCACACAGCACTGGGCAGGGTTATGTAGGGCTGCAGCGGCGCATGTGGGGGGCTTCAACGGTGCATGTAGGGGTCTGCGGTGGTGCATATGGGGCTGCATCCGGACATGTGGGACCCGTGGGCCGGTCCGTGCGCCCCGTCGGGGCGGCCGTGCCCGTAGACGGCGCTGCCGAGCTGCCGCCCGGCCCGGCCCGGCCCCGTCGGGCTCCGCCGGCCCCTTCCGAGGGGGAGGCGCCGCTGCAGTGGGGCCGCGCTCGGTTCCGCCGCCCCACGGGGCCGCCGGCTCGGTGAGTGCTGCGGGGGGACGGGGCTCGGCGGCGGGCGGGGCCGGTCCCTGGGGGATGCGGGTCTCGGGGGCGCTGCTCCGACGGGCGGGGGACGGGGGTGCGGGCAGCCGGTGTCCCGAGCGTGTGCCCGGGCTATCCCCACGGCCCCGGCAGCGCCTGGCAGCCGCCGGCAGCCCCGGAGCGTGCCAAGCACCGCAGCCACAAAGGCATCGCTGTGCCCGGGGTGTGGAGACGGATGGAGCAGGGGCTGGAGGTGGGGTGCAGGACAAGGGGTGCAGGACGAGGGGTGCAGGACGAGGGGTGCAGGACGAGGGGTGCAGAACTGTCGGGGGGTGCGAAGCCGGGTGTTGGGGTCCCTGGGGTGTCAGACTCGGTGCCCAGGGATGCTGAGCGGGGCTGGGCACGGGGAGCGGGTTTGGGGTTTCCTCCCGGCACTGCAAAGCCCAGCCCAGGAAATTCTTCGTGGCAGCCTCTGAAACCCCTCTTTGTGCACTTGGGATGCTAAAAATGCTTTCCCCGGCGGTTGCGGATGTGGACGGGGTGCTGGGATGTGGATGGGGTGCCTGGATGAGGATGGGGTGCCTGGATGCAAATGGGGTATCCAACTCCTGCGGCCACCCTGTGGCTGTGCTGGTGGGGTTGGGATGGGATGGGTCTTGAGGGGACCAGGGATGCCAGAGCTGATATTTAGTGTATGGGGCTGCCCATTCCCATCGATACCACCGAAGCCAAGGGCTGCTGGGGACCCCGTGCTGTTCCCAGGGGATGCTCAGCATCCTTTACCAGTGTGAGTTTGCTGCAGGACGAAGGGCTGGGGGGTGATTCTTGCAGCCCTTGTGAGCAGCAGGATCCTCCCTCGCCAGCCACATCCTCCCCTCAGACCCCACTGGTTTGGCCTTGCCGTGGCCAAAGCAGCACCGATTTCCTGCCGTGCCCAAGGCCCCGGGTGACTGCGGCTGCTCCATCCTCCATAGCCGCCGCCTGGCACCCCTCGGTCCCAGGGGAGGGCTGGAAGGGGAGGAAGCCACCAACAGCCTTGGCTGGGGACACTGGGGCAGCAAGAGGAAGCTGCCAGCACCCTGTGACAGCGCGAGGACGTGGGTCCCCTCCCCGGAAGGAAGGCGCTCTTGGTCTCCATCATCCCCGTGCAGGGTGCAGGGTCTGCCGCACCCCCTCGGCACCCAGGGTGTCCTGACCCTGCAGTCCCTGCCCATCCACCCGCTGCCATGCCCGTGACCGTCACCCTGCCCGGTCCAGCCCCGTGGGGCTTCCGCATCACGGGGGGAAGAGACTTTGGGAAGCCCATCACTGTCTCCAAGGTAGGAACATCCCACATGTGCCCTGGGGAGGGATGTCGGGGCGGGCTCTGTGCCGGGGCTGCTCCGGGAGCGGATCCTGTTTAGTGTCCTTGAGGGATCCTGCTCGATGGAGTGGATCCTGTTTAGTGTCCTTGAGGGATCCCGCTCCGTGGGAATGGGTGATGGTGGGAATGGGTTCATTGAGCTGGGCAGGGCTGTGTCATGTTTCCAGCCACCGTGGCCCCCCCTTGGGTCTGGCACAGTTTTGGCAGGGCCACAGGGACCCCAATGGGAGCATCCTGGATTTGGGGACCAACACGGAGCTGGCTGTGCCCATCTGTGTGCTTGGGCACGGTGACGCATGAGGGTTGCACGATGCATGTGTGGGTCTAAGGGGTGGCTGGGGGGGGGCTCGCTTCGCCCAGCACCTCCAGGATAACACCGGGGCTGTCCCCATGTCCCATGGAGGTGACAGAGCACGGGAAGGCGGCCACGGGTGACCTGCGTCCCGGGGACATCATCATCACCATCAACGGGGAGAGCGCAGCCAAGATGCTCAACGTGGAGGCGCAGAATAAGATCAAGCAGAGCCCTGGGCAGCTCTGGCTGCAGGTGGAGAGGTGGGTGCTGCGCTGGGGGTCCCCAACCACGGCTGGGCCGGTTGTTTTCCCCTTGAGCGGCTCCCGGGGCTCTGCTGTTCCCATGGGAGCCTGTCCCGGGTCTGTAATTAAGGATCAGGCAGCGCTGGCAGCCGTTACCCGGCCAACTGGTCCCAGCAGGGGACCTGGGGGTGCTGCAGGGGAATCACAGGCTGGTTTGTGTTGGAAGAGACCTTAAAGCTCATCCAACCCCCTGCCAATGGGCAGGGACAGAACGGCCAAGCTGTGGGTGCATGGGGGCTGTGGGCTCCTGGGTGCAGGACCCACCACTCTCCCTTGGTCTCCAGATCCCCGGTGCCACCTCCCAGCCACACCAACGGGGACACCTCACCAGAGAGGCTGGCCACTCGCTTCCAGGTGAGCCCCGGGCAGCCCCCTGTGCCCTGGACCCTCATCCGGGGCTGATTTCAGCTGCTGGCATCTCCCTCCCATCCCCAGGATGTGCTGTGGATGCAGGAAGAGAGTCGGGGTGCCCGGAGATGCTCCAGCCCAGCATCCCGCAGCCCCCTGCCCAGCAGCAGCAGGTAAGGCTGGACGGGGTGGGCAGGGTCTGGGCAGGGACAGGGATCTCCTGATGGCTCCATCCTCTCCCCACAGCTCACAGCTCATGGAGGAGATCGTCTGTCCCAGCCTCTGCCAGGTGAGCAGGAGCTGGGGGCTCTGTGGGGCCAGGCAGGGCTGCTGGGGGGCATCTGTGCACTGTCACCTTTGTGATCTCAAACCATCACCCTTTGCACCCTAAAACCATCACCCATTACAACCCCAAACCATTGCCTTTTGCAGCCCCACAGCATCACCCTTTGCAACCCCAGACATTGCACCTTGAAACCATTCGTTTGCAGCCCAAACCCCTCCCCCTTTGCACCCCGAAACCATCCCTGTTTGCAGCCCAGCTGCATCCCCAGCGCAGCGCCACGTCCCAGCCCGCTCTGCCCCGGGGCCGGCGTCGTGCCGCGGTGCCGCCGGTGCCTCCCCGCCGCGCTGGCAGCGCCCCACGGGCACCAGCTCCCTCCCTGGGCTGTTTTCCTCGCTCCTACCCAGCACCTCTTGGCAGCGGCGCCGGCCTGGGGAGCCCGAACCAGTTCGGGGAGGCGCAGTCCCGGTGCCGCAGCCCCGGGACTGGGTGTTGCAGGGCAGGGACCTGGCCGCGGCGGGGTGCCCGCGGTGCCCGGGGGGCCGGGATGCTTCCCTCGCCGCCTGGACCGGTCCCGGGATGCCCGCGGTCGCCCCGTCCCTCCCCGCCGCGGTTTCGGGCGGCTGCGGTGCCCCGTGGGGCAGCCGCTGGCTCCGGGCTCGGCCTCTCCCTCCCCTCCTTCATTCCACGCTTTCTCTTTTCTTGTTTTCCAAGCCCAAATTGGGAAGCGCCGTGGCCCCGAGCGCGGCCCATCCCGGCTGCCTTTGGCCATGGCCCTGCTGCCCCTTGGCTCCTCTGGCTGCACGCTCCCTCCTCCCTCCCCACATCCGTATTTGCTTTGGTGCGGGCCGCAGAGGGGTCCCTCCCTGCCCCAGAGCCCCCCGCCATGGGGCTGTGGGGGGGCCGTGCCCGGACCCCTGCCCAAAGGGGCAGCGAGGGGAAGGGCTGCCCTTGGACCACGCTTTTTGCCACATGCCAGTGTGGGCTGGCACCGGGTGCTGGTGGGGATGAAGCCAAAGCACCCAGCTCCACCCGTGCCTAAGTTTAGCTTGTCTTTTGCTTGCCTGTGACCCACAGAACCCCGGAGCTGCCCCTCTGCTCCTCTGCAGGGTCTGGGCACAGGGTTCCTCATCCTCATCCCGGGCTCCTGCTGGGGTTTGCATCTGATGGCGGCTGCTCCCGGGATCATTGGCTTCCACTTATCCGGGCTTCGCCTTTCCTGCCTCGCAGGGCCGCTGAGCAGGAGCAGATGCGGGGAGGGGATGGACGCAGGCGCAGGGTTACCAGGGTGGGAGCAGAGGGATTTTGAGTCACAGACTGGTTTGGTTGGAAGGGACCTTAAAGCTCCTCCAGCTCCAACTCCTGCCCTGGGCAGAGACACCTTCCACTAGAGCAGGTTGCTCCAAGCCCCTGTGTCCAACCTGGCCTTGAACACTGCCAGGGATGGGGCAGCCACAGCTTCTCTGGGCACCCTGTGCCAGCGCCTCAGCACCCTCACAGGGAAGAGCTTCTGCCTCAGAGCTCATCTCAATCTCCCCTCTGGCAGGTTAAAGCCATTCCCCTTGTCCTGTCCCATGCCGAGCCATGGAGCATCCCTGCATCCCTCCTGGGGACCACCATCCCTTTGAGGACCAGGGCTTGGAAGAAGCCCTTGGGCCAGGTCTGGGTGTCCCCAGGGTGTCTGGGAAGAGCTGCTGGGAGATGCCACACACACCCCTGAGTCAGGCAATGCTGGGGGGCTGCTGCAGCACCCGCACCCCCCGGGCACCCAGCACCTCACCCAGCACCTCACCCAGCACCTCTTCTTCTCCCCCTGCCAGGAGCGAGGAAGCTTGAACAGCTCCTCGGGGTCTGCGCTGCCTCCACCCCCCCGCCCACCCTCACCGGGGCTCGGGGCACCCCCGAACCCCTGGGAGACCCTCAGAGAGCGGCGCAGCTCTTCATCCTCTCCCAACCCCTGCAGCAGGTATGGAGCGGGCTCGGGGCACATAGACACAGTGAAACCCCAGCCCCATGCACCCATCACAATGTGATGGCTCAGCACCCGTGGGTGCTGCCTTGCCGAGGGAGCCCATGCAAAGAGTTAACCCACCTGCGATGCAGGTCGGGCTGTGGGAGGGACGGGGCAGGCTGGGGCAGCTCCCCAGGGTGGAGGAGCAGGTAGAGGGTGGCTTGGGTGCAGCCCTATGGACCCAAGCGTTGGGGTGCTGGGAACCCCCCCCTCCCGGGGTGCCGTTCCCGCAGCCCGGGCTCGGAGCCGGCCATGCGGCGCTTGGAGGAGGATTCCGAGGTCTACAAGATGCTGCAGGAGAACCGGGAGCTGCGGGCGGCTCCGCGGCAGTCCAGCACCTTCCGCCTGCTGCAGGAGGCGCTGGAGGACGAGGCTGGAGGTGAGGGGGGTTCAGCGGGCTCTGGGGGTGCGGGGCGGCGGGGCGCTGACGGCCTCATGTCCCCGCAGCCAGCCCCGCAGCGCCCTTCCCGAGCCGTCTCTCGCCCAGCGCCCGCAAACCCGTGGCCGGGCTCCAGAAGCTGCACGTCTGTGAGAAGTGCGGCAGCAGCATCGCGTGAGTGGGGCCGGGCGGGGGGTCCCTGCGCAGGGTCTGCCCCGCGCAGGCTGGTCCCGGGCCGGGGGACACCCAGTGATGCGCCCATGTCCCGCAGGACACAGGCGGTGCGGATCCAGGACGGGCGGTACCGGCACCCATCCTGCTACGCCTGCGCCGACTGCGGCCTCAACTTGAAGATGCGGGGACACTTCTGGGCGGGGGACGAGCTCTACTGTGAGAAACACGCCAAGCTGCGCTACCAGGGCCCCCCCGGGGGCACCAGCGTCCCCCCGGTGTCCCCCCACTCCTGAGCCCCAGGCACGGGGCTATGGGGAGCTCCCCGCTGCACCCCCTCATCCCCTGGGGCACCCCAACAATCCCATTGCTTTGGTAGGGTTGGGGTCCGGAAGGGGGTTTGGGTTGGGGCTGGTGGTGGGGGTGTGAACTGCAGCTGCCCCCCCTTTGCCCTTGCTGTGTCAGTGTGTGTGTGATGAGCTTGGGTTAGTTCTCAGCCTGGGTTGCAGCAGCTGTATGTGCCCCAGGGGCACAGCAGGGGCATAAAGGGGGGCACACAGGGATGCTTGAGCACTTAGGTACCGGAGAGGGGGCTGGCACCGCTTCATGCACTGACTGCAAAGGGCTTCTCCGAGCTATTAAACCAGATCTCTATATAAATATAATATATATTTGCTCCACTCTCGTGTCTGGTCTGTGTAGGGCAGGGTGCGGGTGCAGCAGCGTCCTGCACCCTCCCAGGGCTGGGACCACAGGGCTGGTGGGGGGGAAGCAGGCAAAGACCCCAAACCCCTCCTGCCTGCACCCATAGCAGCAGTGGGGAGCTGGTGCAAACCCCCTGCCCCAGGGCTGGGGGCGCCGTGGGAGGTGTCGGGGTTTATTGCGGGCTGTTGGCCGGACCCTTTGTCCTGCAGGGCTCAGGTGGGCTCTTATCGCTGCTCTCCTCCCTCCGTGCCTGTTTGCACGGGGATGGGCTCTGCTGGTATCCGGGGATCGCCGCTATCAGCAGCTCCCGGCCGAGATTAGAAGAGCTCCGTCCCCTTCCCACGTCCCACCTCCCACATCCCATGTCCCACATCCCAGGGGCAGCGGGGACAGCCCAGCCCTGGTGCCCGACCTGTGCTTAGGGTGTGCTGCAGCCCCTCGTGTACCCCCAGGCTCACACCGTGGGGTCACTGAATGCCCACAGCCCTTTGCTGGCAGATACCGGGGGGCTGCCCATGCACTGGCCGGGGGTCCCTCCCCTGCCGGGCCCCGCGCAGGCTCCTGCGGCGCTCAGCGCTATCCGGATGCGGTGGCTTTTAGAACCATGGAATGGGGCCGAGGGCAAAGGTGCTGCCCGGGCAGGGGGCGGCCCCCCCCGCCCTGCCCCGCCCAGGGCCCTGCCCCATAAAGCGGCGCAGGAGCAGCGGGGCCGTCCCGTCCCGTCCTCCCTGCCCGGTCCTCCCGGTGCGTCCTGCCCCGTTCTCGGCTCCCCCTGCCCCGGGATGCTCCGCCGCCGCGGAGCCTTCAGCGTGGAGCCGCTCCGTGGTGAGTCGGTGGCCCCCGGGGTATTGGGGATCCCCGCGCATCTTGGGGGGGTCCCTGGGGTCTGCGGTGGAATGGGGGGGTCCACCAACCTGAGAAGCTCATGCTCAGGGGTCCCTGGTCTGGAGTATTTGAGTTGGAAGGGGGGCCTGGGTGTCCCTGGCTCCCTCAATTCATGGTGTTTCTGCTGAAGGGGGCCCGTGGCACTCCCAGTTCATGGTGTTTGTGCTGAAAGGGGCCCCTGGCACCCCCAGTTCATAATGTTTGTGCTGAAGGGGGCCTGTGGCACCCCCAATTCATGCTGTTTCTGCTGAAAGGGGTCTTTAGGGGTCTCTAGACCTCTGATTTCTGTTCCCTTGCTGGGAAGGGCCCAGGGTGCTGGGAATTCAAACCTGGTTTTACCTTCCAGTGTTTGGGCTGATGGGTCTGTGCCTGCACTGGGGTCCCTGCGGGGGTCCCACAAACCCATGGCACATCCCTGTGTGCCCTCAGCTTGCACCATGCTGAGACACCCCCCTCCCCAGCACCTAACCCTGGGGGTCTGAGGACTTGGGGGGGACCCCCAGAGTGGCTTTGAGCTCTGACAGTGATGGGAACCCCCTGTGCCCCTTGCCGGTGGCGATGGGGTGCCTGGGGTGGGAAGCAGCCCCATGGCACGTGGTGCCACCCGGCACAGCCCATGGGAGCTCGGCGTGTGGGAGCTGCTGGCCCACGGCATTGCTGGAATTCATGCCACTCAACACTGGGATTGTCCCTCCGCAGCATCCCAGTTCCGTCCCCATGGCGGGTGCACGGTGGGTGGCTCCAGCCCCTGGGTCAAGCGGTTTGGTAGGAATTTGGGATCAAATGCACCCCAAGCCCAGAGCAGGGTTTCCTGGTGCATCCGGGTGTCTGCTTCCCGGTGCCCAAACAACCCAGTGGGGTGGGAAGGGAGCCCTTAACCACCGGCTCAGCCAGTATCGCCGATCCCAAAGCCTGCAAGGAACCAGTTGGGAACCAGTCCTGTAATGAGGTGCCTCTGGATCCAGGGCCTGTCTCCGGCTGGGGTGGTTATAAAAGGGAGCGCCGGGAAGCGCGCCTGGCACTCGGCTCCGGCTCTCGGGATGTGGGGTGGCTCCCGCACCATCTGGAAGAGGAGGTTCAGCTGCTGTGAGTGCATGGAGGGTCCGGGGGGGACAGCTCTGCACCCTCTGTTTGGGTGCCCTGGAGGTGCCAAAGCTTCGCTCCCCACCTCTATGAGCCCTTTCTGCTGCGGTTTGGCCGGGTTGGAGGCGAGTGTCCATGCAAGGAGGGCCGAGATCCCTGTTGATGTGCTGCAAGGTGCTGGGGGCTGCATCCCCTGGTGCCCCCCGTGCTGTGGGGACAAGCGTGAGGAGCTGGTGGTCCCTGGAGCCGTCCTGTGGTGGGGGAAGGATGGAGCCCATGGCCCTGCTGTGCCTGGTACCGAGTTTGAGCAGGGTTTGGGTGATCAGCGTGAGGATCATGGGTGCTCCCCAGGCAGAAGATGGGGGCCGGGCATGGGGCCGTGTTTTGGGGAGCAGCAACATGCTGCCTTCCTATCAGCATCCCTGTCCCGGGGTAGGGGCTGTGGGGACCCTCTGGAGAGGAGTCCATGGGCAGGGGGTTGTGATTTGCTTGGGGAGCGTGGCTGGAGCCGCTGTGGGGCAGGCCGTGGGGCTGTGAGGGGTCGTGGGGCCGTACCCGGGGATCCCCCATTCCACAGCGTTCCCTCGCCCCACAGATGGTCCCTGGGAGGCGGCAGAGAGCTGCGTGGTTCACACCTCGGCCAGCGTGTACCGGCGGCTGCAGGAGAGCCCGCGGGGGGAGATGAGCACTCGGGGACCCCCCGCCCCACATCCCCTGACCCCCGGCACCCCTCCGGCCAGCGGGCAGCTCCTCAAGAGCGAGTCGGAGGATTCCGGGGTGGAAATGGCCGGCAACGAGCACTCGCCGTCCACCCCCGTGGGCTCCGAGAGCAGCTTCTCCCTCGATGGGTTCCCAGCGGAGCGGAGCCCCGCCGGGGAGGAGCCGGGCACGGAGCCCCCCCGCCTGCCCCACAGGAAGCTGGTGCAGGCGGCGCAGCGCAGCAGGAGGCAGCGGGTGCTGGGGCGATGCCACCGCGGGGCCACGAAGCCCCCCCGGGAGCCGGAGGAACCCGCCGCGGAAGCGGCGGCTGCACCGAGGGGGGCTCAGGAGCCCGGCAGCCCCCGAGGGGCTGAGCCAGGACAGGGGCTGCGGTACCTGGAGCACGTCTGTCAGATGCTGGAGCGTTTGGCCAAGCTGCAGCAGGACAACCGGCTCCTGCGGCAGCAGGCGGAGGGCACCCAGCGCGCCCGCCCCGACGCCACGGTGAGGGCCGGCAGCATGCGCGGCGCGCAGGGCCGGGGCTATGCTTTGCGGGGGTATCTCAGCTCACTTCCACGCTGATCCTCACCTGCAGCACAGTCGGGATCCAGCCGTGTGGAGGGGTGAGCGGTTCCGGCCGCGCTCCTGCTCGGACAGCCAGGCTCCAGGTGAGCAGGGTGGGACACAGGGGCGGTGGGTTCATGCCCTGTTGGACCCCCTCCCCCCAATCAGCTTTATCCCCCGCTCCGCTCGCAGCCCCTGACGCTGCCCCGTGCCGCAGGACATGGGGGTACTCGGCCAGCTCCCCCAGCCTGCTGGACCCTGCCGAGAGCACCGCGGCTGCCCCGGCACCGGACAAGGTAATGGCTGGGGAGGGGGGAGGCTGTGGGGTGACGGGGCGGGGGTCCCATGGGTGCTCCCCCCCGCTGACCCCCGTGTCCCCCCCCCCCAGGACGGGCGCTCGCACTGGGGCCGGGTGAAGGCGCTGCTCACCCGCCTGACCCGCCGCTCGCTGCGAGGGGGCCGCTGCAGGTAGGGCCGGGTCCGGGGGGGGTCCCGGTCCTGCTGCTGCCTGTGGATGGAGGACCCGCACCGCACCCATTGCGTCACACCCCCCCCATGACGTCACTCCCGCCCGGGGCTAGTCCCCGGCCCGGTGCCCCCCCCAAACCCCTCCTTTTACCCAAATAAAACCTTTTCACTGCTAAAGAGGCGGCTCTTTGCGAGGTGACGTCATGTGCTGTTGGGAGGTGACGTCACTCCCAACGCCGGCGTGACGTCACGTCAGTACACGTCACCACCGCATCACTTCCCGACGGCTTTTTTCCGCTCCTTTTGTCCTCCCGGTTCCGGCTGCTCTGAACCCCCCCGCGGGTCCCCCCGTCCCAACCCGCTCCCGTGGGGCAGGACGGGCTCCGGGGGGCTCCCGCTGCCTTGGGCGGGCGGGAGGGGAGGTGGCTAAAGCTTGTCCCTCCCCGCTCCTCACCGAGCGCCGCCGGTGCGTGGAGAAGGGGGTCCCGGGGGGTCCCCACCGGAGCGGGGCTTCTCCGGGTTGTTACCGGCCGGCAACAGCGTTTCGGGAGGTGGCCGAGGAGGTTTCTCCCGGCTGAGGTGAGGGGGGCGCTGCCGGGATGCTCCGCCGCGGTGGTGGCTTGGTGCTGATGGAGCCCCTCTTCGTGCCGTCGGGTCTGCGTGGTGATGGGCCGGGTACCGCAAGATGCCGCTGGAAGCTGCCCTCAGCGCCGGCCAGGTACCCCCCTCATACCCTCCATCCCCGCTCTTCCCTGCTGATTTCCTACCGGGACTTGGGTAGTTCCCATCCCAGCAGCGCATCCTGGAGCCTCTACCGAGCCTCCAAATCCCGGGGCAGCAACGGGGCATCCTCGGAGCATCCTGCATCCCATCGCTCTTCCTGGGAATGGTGAGTGCTCATCCTCCCCGGGCACTGCGGGGCAGGGGGTCTCTGGGAGCAGGATGCTGGAGGGGTTTGGGTTTCTGGAGCCCTGTTTCCCCCTCCCCAGCAGTGAAAAGAGGGTGAATATTTAAACTGCCAGAGGGGAGACTGAGATGAGCTCTGAGGCAGAAGCTCTTCCCTGTGAGGGTGCTGAGGCGCTGGCACAGGGTGCCCAGAGAAGCTGTGGCTGCCCCATCCCTGGCAGTGTTCAAGGGCAGGTTGGACACAGGGGCTTGGAGCAACCTGCTCCAGTGGAAGGTGTCCCTGCCCAGGGCAGGGGGTTGGAGCTGGAGGAGCTTTGAGGTCCCTTCATCCCAAACCATCCCATGACGATTCTATGAACCTCTTCCTTTACCCTCCCCTGGGGAGGTGCCCGTGGTGAGGAGCAAACGGCAGGAGGTAAGGACAGGGATGGGTGTCCCCCTCCCCTGTGCTTTAGGAGCACTGAAACTCACCTGGGCCAGACCTCAGGACACTGGGCCCTTTCCCAGCAGTGCTCTGGCCATGGGGTGGGTATTGGTGGTCAGGGAGGACCCCACACCATGGGCATGGGGACTGCTTTGGGGTGAGTGGCTCAGGACAGGCTCAGATGCCCTCAGCGTTGTTCTCTGCCTTCAGCCCCCTCTGCAATGCCAGGGAGATGCTCCAGCAGCATCCGGCTGCCCCACGGGATGCGGCCCAGGCTGGGTGGATGCCTTCCCCCCAGCCGGTGCTACCCCAGCTGCATCCTGGTGCCTGACCCCACAGGAGGGTGGTCTGGATGATGCTGATTCTGCTTTTGGGATCAAGGTGAGGAGGAGGATGATGATGGGGGTCTTGGCACGGGGGCCTGTGGCTCCATTCCCTTGCAATGGCCTCGCTGTCCCTGAATCACCTGGAGAAGGGGAAGGCTCCCAACCACCCAACAAAGACAACTGAGGCGTGGATCCAGGTGTGTGCTGCTCCTGGCAAGGGTTCATGCAGCCAGTTTTGGGGTAAGAGTGTAGGTTTTGGTGTAAGCTGTCAGGTGTATTTAGTGCTGGGCTGGCTGAGGGATGGCATCTGCAAAACCTGGCTGGGGACCTTGTTCCCAAAGGGAATGTGGGCTTTGGGAAGCAAGGGGATGGTCAGGATGCTGCCATGTGACAGTTCACTGCCTGTCTGCGCAGTCCCTGCTGGGGAGGAAAGAGGATGCTGCACTTATCAGTACCTGTTCCCATCACGGGATGGCCTCATCCTGATGCTCACCTGGCCCTGGCATAGTGGCCATTCCCACGGTATCCAGATGGGAGCAGAGTTTGCACCGCTGGGGTTGAGCTGCCATCAGCGCAGTCCCTCTCCGGAGCTGGAAGGACAGCAGGAGGAGCTGACGGCACAGCGAGGAGCTGACGGCACACTGGAGCCGGGCTTTGCTGAGCAGCTCTGGGGCTGCGGCGGGCCAGACGGGTGGCTGCAGGCGATGGAGGAGGCAGGGTGCTGGGGATGAGGTGGCAGGGGAGCGCTGCTGGGGATGCGGAGGGCTGCAGGGTGGGTGTCAGAGCTCAGATGGGGTTTAACCCAGCTGCAGATGCAGAGGAGTTCTGCACCTCCCCTGCCACGGACCTTTGCTCCTGAGGAGCTGGGGCAGGGTCTGCGGAGCCCCCCGAGCATCCCCCATGGCACAGCGTGGTCCTCGCATGGGCTGGGCTCCTGCGTGGCAGTTAAATATAGCATCCCTGCTCTGGGTAACCGTGGCAACGGGGTTTATTTGGCTTAGACCTGGCCTGGCATGTGATGCGGTTGGGAAGGAACAGCCGAGGGAAGGGGGAAGCTCTTGGCTCCATCCCAGCAGCGACTGCATGGGATGTGGAATGCGGCCCCGGGATGCTCTCCCTGTGCCCCTGCAAATGGCCTGGGACACTCACCAGCCCTCCCATGCCCTGTCAGGGCTCTGGTCCCATCCTATCCCATCCTGGTAGCGGGGAGGCTTTATGGGGGTCCAGCTCCCTGCTTCCTGCCGGTCAGGTGGGGCACCCTGACCACTGTTCCTGCCGTGCCACAGGGTCTGCTTTGCCAAATTCAGGTACCAGTGGTGATGGACAGACATAGGGACAGAGCCAAGGGGGGGCCCGGTGTCCCTGGTGCAATCACACTTGTGCTGGGAACACAGTGCTGGTGTTTCGGGGCACTTGGCCTCCTCCATCCCTCATTCACGTCTCTGTTTCCGCAGCCCGAGGCTCTGGACCTGAGCGCTGTGATGCTCTGGATGCTCTCCAAGCCCTGTGTCCCTGGGCACCGAAGGACGGGGAGCTCTTGGGTAGGTGCAGGATGACAGGGGCACGGCGCAGCCCCTGCTGTCAGCTGGTGCAGCGGGTGAGGAGCTCTTGTTCCAGGGAAGCTGCTGCCCCCTGCCCTGCTCCACATCTCCCGCAGCATCGTGGGGCTCAGCCTGGGCAAGCCACTGGGGAGCAGCCACCTCTTCCCATGGAGACCAAACGCACGGGGTAAGGCGGGATGAGATGTGCTGGGACACGGGGCACCACGAGCTGCCGTCACCCCCTCTCCTCCCTTCCAGACCCATGAACCAGCACCCACCAGGTCTCCACAGGAGACAGCAAGGTCTGGATGTCACAGCAGGGATGTGGATGGCAGCACGATCCCCACAAGCCTGTTTTGTCCCAACCTTCCTGGAGAGCTGGATCCCACGCTGGGCATCCATAGGGATGTGCAGGGTTTCCTCTGACTGGTTTGCATTGAATAGAACCTCTGAAGTAGGGAATCTTGTGTGTGGTGGAGACAGGGCACAGGCCACCCAGTCCTCCCAGTGGGAAGCTCAGTTTGGGGACAGACTGGCTGGTTTGGGATGGAGGGACCCAAGCAGGGGGCTGGTGCTCACTGGGAGGCTCTGGATGCTGCTGTGCCCATAGCGTGCTGCTTCTCTGCACTTATCATCTCCATGCCTGCTTCCCAGCCCCTTGTGCCATGCAGCAGCAGCTCATCCCAGGATGGGAGGGCTCCTGCACCATCTCCCTGTGCCGCAAGGCGCCGGCCTGCCCTCCAATCCCCTGTATTTGACTGTAAAACTGTATTCCTTGTGGTTTGCTTTGCTGTTCCCTTTCTGCGTCTGTTCAACCCCTCTTTCCTCTTCACTGTGCTGGAGCCAGGGGCTGTGCGGCCCATGGGGGTCCGGCCCTGCATGGGTCCCCCCCCGGCAGTGGCTGTTGGGGGGCTGCAGAGGGCAGCAGCAGCGCGGCGCTGGCTCCGGCTCCCAACCAGACTCTGCTGTGCTGCCAAGAACTTTATTGGAGACACCCCTGTCCCCCCCCAGCACCAAGGGGTGACTCTGGGACCCCATCACACCCCTCTGCATGCCCCTCCCTGGGTCTGCCCCTGCCTGGGCTGCATTTCCCTTTTGCATCCCTGTTTCCTGGGGTCCTCCGTACCCCTCAGTGGGCACCCATGGCTGTGCTGATGTGCACCCCCTGCACCCCATAGCTATGGGGCAGAGGCACTTTGCACCATTCCTGCTTAAAACAGCAACGCGGGAGTGCAGCATCGCTTGGTGCTGGGCATGGGAAGCGCGGAGCTTTCATCACCCTCTCCCCATGCCTTGAAGCACGGGATTAAAATGCTTTTCCTCTCCCCTAAGGCACAAAGCGCAGGGTGCAGGATGCCCCCATCCTCTTGCCTCACAGGGAAGGAGCGGGGCTGGCTCTGGCCCAGGCACCCAGTGCTCTGTGCGGGTGCAGCAGCAAGTGGGTGCCTGGGCAAGGCCGGCAGCACCCAGCCTGCTCCCCACTTCCACCTCCCCTTTATGAGGCAAATCCTTACAGCACCCATAGTCCAGATGCTGCCTTTGGAAACGGGGCAGGGGCAGCCCCGCTGTGCCCCCCACCCCATCCCCAGGCAATACCTGGTGCTGGCAGAGCCATGGGGGCAAAGGGTTTAAACCCCCCGAGTCCATCCCTGGGCGGGAGGAGGTGGGGAGCTGGGGGGAGGCCCCAGCCCCTGCTCAGTCATCGGCCACGATGGAGAGAGCCCTGAGCTCGCTGAGCTTGGCGTCGTTCTCCCGCTCCCGCTGCTCGTCGCTCAGCCCGGGCCGGTCGATCTGCGCCGTCAGGTCCCCAAAGATCTTGTGCATCTCCGTGTAATAGACAACCTGGGCGAGAAGGAGGGAGAGAGATGTGGGGGGAGCAGGGCAGGGGCCGGGGTGCTCCTCCTTACCCGCTATGGGAGCCAAGAGGTGCAGTGGTGCTGGAGCCAGCCCCTTGCTCGAGCGTTTCTGTTGCTAAAATAGCTTCCTCCCATGTGTTAAACCTCCCCCTTCCATTATTACAACTCAACACATTTTAATAACACGCTGCCCTTCTCTGCCCGCTTCCCATCTGGGGAGCTGCGTGCAGGGGGCTGCCGCCAGCCCCCAGCCCCTGCGGGCAGCTGCCAGCCCCCCGCCAAAGCCGCTTCTCCATCGCCCGTGCACGGGGATGGGCCCGGCCGCCCGCCCAGCTCCGCAACAGGTCCCTGCTCCCGGCACAGGGGCGCAGGGAGCACCCGGCCCGGCAGCACCATCCCCTGCATGCGGCAGGGGGAGGGCGGTTTAATCATGTGCTAATTAACAGCACCAATTAACGCTGGAGCTCGCTGGAGCGGGAGCCAGAGGGTCAGCGCAGGCAGATGGCACCGGGCTGCCTGTCGGGTGCCAACGCAGAGCCGTGGTGCGGTGCTGTGCCCCGCAGGAGGAGGGTGATGGGGATGCCTGGCCTAACAGTGGCAGGGAGAGGCGGGGAAGTGCTTCCCAGCGGGCTGGATGGTGCCCGTGTGGCCCCCACTTCACAAGCAAGGCTCGGTGGGCACCCAGGATCAGCCCCAGCATCCCCAGTTTGGAGACACAGTCTCCATGGAGACCAGCTCCCCTCATCTTGTTCAAAACGATGCTTATTTTGGGTAGGGCTGAGGGGCGAGGCTGGGGACCCACATGTTTTTGCATCCCCCCCCCCCTTTCCCCTAGGTCCATCCACGCTGGAGCGCAGCGGGGGCTGCTGCGGGGCCGGGTCTCCCCACGCCGTGGGTGCTGGGTGATTCAGCAGCAGTGCTCATTTACACAGTGACTAACGAACCCCGAGCAGGCAGGCGTGGGAAGGAGCCCCCCCCGCCCCTCTGCAGCCACCCCCCTGCAGCCAGGTCACCCCAAAGCATCCTCAGCCCCACGCAAGCAGGAGGTGCTGAGTGTGCCGACAACCCCCGCCACCACCGTAATCCCCTTGCAATGCCACGGGGGGCACGGATCCTGGCTGCAGAGCTGGGTGCCGGAGCTCCGGAGCAGCCCTCCGTGTCCTCAGCCCCATCCTGGCATCAGCTGGGCTCTGTTCAGTCACATATGGCCACACGGTGCTGCCAATTCCAGCACAGAATTCCAGGTGCACTGAGATGAAGCTCCAAGGGGCAGCAGCGGGAGCCCCTTTCCCAGGATTGCTCCGGAGCCCGCTCCGTATCCAAAGCAGAGCACACATTTTGGGTGCTGTCCCCCCCCACCATCCATATGCCGCAGCTATTGAGCCCTTCCTATAGGAGACACAGCGTCCCCAGAGCGCTGCAGGTGTCCTTGGGGATGCTCTTGTCCCCCAGCAGACCCCAGTACCCAACAGCAGCACTCATGGTGCATTGCCTCAAGTCTCCTGTGCTTTTCCAATGCAATTCCACAGGCATGGATCCCCTGGGGCTTTCTCCCATCACTGCCTCTATGGCTGGGGCATGCACCCCACACTGATGGGCGCTGGAGCTGCAGCAGCGGGGGACCTGCTGCCTGCAGCTCAGTACTTTTCCAGCTATGGATACCATATGCTCCGTCCCCATCCCATCAAATCCCATCTCCAACTCGCCTTTGAGCCCGAGCCAGCGGCCCCGATCCACCTGTCCTGAACTAATCCTGGTTCGGGACACGGTGTTCTCCTGATTTTCTAGAGCCCGCGGTCACAGCGCCGCAGCCGGGCAGCGCTTGGTGTTTATAGCAGCCCTACACAAAACAAAAGCCCGGGGCTGCTGCCAGGACCTGCTGAGGCTCAGCCCAGCCCACAGCCCAGCCTCAAACCCCATCTTCTGTCCCCATTTCATTACCATCCAGAGGGGTATCATGTTTTCCAGCTGGAAAACAAAGCGCAAGGCGGGAGGAAGCGTCGTTCCAGCACTCACACCAGTGACCAAGCTCCAAATCTCCCCCTTTCATCTTTATGTGGCCACTTCAAAGTCCTCAGCCAGGGAACTATTTGCCTCCGTTGGCTCGGCGCGGGCATGTGGGTGGACACAAGTATTTGGTGTTGAATGTTACAGCCCCTGCGAGCTCGGGGCATGCCAGGAGACACCCGGCACCGGGGCCCGCGGCCAAGCTGTGCCATGGGAACCCGGCCGCCCGGGGAGCAGGGCCCGGACGGGCTCCCTGGGTCACAGCCATAAAGCTGCTGCTCGGGAGGCGGTGGGAGGTGGTGGCCTCCCCTCCGCCGTGGCACGGCTTGATCTGCAGAGGCAGCCGCTTGGTCACAGCTCAGCCTCGATCTGCCTGGTGCCCCTTCACACTTACTGCAGGCTCATGGAATGGTTTGGGTTGAAGGGAGCTTAAAGCTCCTCCAGCTCCAACCCCTGCCCCGGGCAGGGACACCTTCCACTAGAGCAGGTTGCTCCAAGCCCCTGTGTCCAACCTGGCCTTGAACACTGCCAGGGATGGGGCAGCCACAGCTTCTCTGGGCACCCTGTGCCAGCGCCTCAGCACCCTCACAGGGAAGAGCTTCTGCCTCAGAGCTCATCTCAATCTCCCCTCTGGCAGGTTAAAGCCGTTCCCCTTGTCCTGTCCCTACAGGCCCTTGTCCAAAGCCCCTCTCCAGGTTTCCGCAGTCCTCACCGTCCCTTTTCCCTGCGGGATGCACACTGGAGCCCCATCACCAATCCCTGCTCGAGGTACCCCCAGAAGAGGCTGAGAATAGAAATTCCATCGAGTAACAGGAACCCCCTGAGATGGTCCATAAGCTCAATGAGGCACAGAGAAGCAGTGGCAGGCCGAATGGGGCTGGTGGCACAGTCCACATGCCTCCCATCACCTCCTCACCCCGGCATGGTTGGATGGGGATGCTCCTGGGTGTTATTCCTGACTCAATAAGGTACCTTGGGCAAGTCACTTCCATTTTCCTATTTATTTCAGCCACCTGCAATAGGGAAACACCGTGCAGCCCCTGGGCAGTACCTCCTCAACTGGAGGGGGACATGGCCAGAGCCCAGCCTGGGCACAAAGGACTCCTTAGGGAAGTGCTGAGCTCTCCTCCTGGCACTGGGAATGCTGCTGTGCTGGTGCATCCCTGCCCGGGGGTGGAAGCATGCAGCCAGTGCTGGGGAAGAGGGATGAGGCTCCTATCGGGGTTGGCGGGATGTGACATGCTTTAGCATCCATCTGGGACCAGCTTTAGTCCAGCCTACAGGAGATGCACCAGCTTTGCCACAGCGCTGCCTGATGGGTATTAAAAATGAGATTCCCTGACAAAAATCCTCACCTGAAGAGAAGAGGAACACCAGAGGATTCCCAAGAAGAGAGTGCGAACAGGGAGCGTTTCCAACAGCCCCAGAACAGCTCCCTGAGCCCCCCGAGGAGCCAGCACAAGCGGAGCACAAGGGACATCCTGGCCAAGGACAGCGGGGCAAAGGGAGCTGCCAGCGGATCGCACGCCCAGACGGGGCGGGCGGCATTCGGGTTTCAAGGGCTCGTCCAAACAACCCACCCACAGCACGCGGCCGAGAGGGTTTGCAGGGCTGGGGGCAAGAGCCAGCGGGACTTTGCGGTGGCTCCAGGGAGTCTGGTTCCTCGGGGTGCTGCAGCAGGGAGCCCCGGTGCTGCGGGAACAGCAGGAGCAGTGGCCCCAGCACCCACCCGGGGCGCGCCGGCACCAGCTGGGAGGTGGATCAGCCGCAGACGGGGCGCTGCAGAGAGGCCCCCCCAGCCCCGAGTGCGAGGTGAGGTGGGACACGTGCTCCCTGCACCTCCCCGCAGCCCCCCGGGGCTCTGCAGCAGCTCCCTCCCCAAAGCACCGCAGGGAGAGCGGGCGCGAGGAGCAGCGTGTGCTGTCACCCACCTCCCGGAGCTGAACACCCCTGGCCAGGGCAGGATGCACCCCCCTGCTCTGGGAGACCCCCCGTGTCCTGCGTGCAGGGTGCTGAGGCGCTGGCACAGGGTGCCCAGAGAAGCTGTGGCTGCCCCATCCTTGGCAGTGTTCAAGGCCAGGTTGGACACAGGGGCTTGGAGCAACCTGCTCTAGTGGAAGGTGTCTCTGGTTGGAACTGGGTGAGCTTTAAGCTCCCTTCCAACATAAACCATCCCAGGATAAGTATGATTCCATGATGCCAGAAGTTCAAAGCTAGCTTAAATCCCAACCATGTTCTTCTCCAGCCTAAGGAAAAGGGTGAGAGGAGAAGGAAGATGGAGGAGCAGCAACAAGCCACAGAAGAAGGTGGAGGGTGGAAATTAAAGCCAGCTGGGGTTTATTGAGGCCACCCCCTGCAAAGCCATGGCATGGAGCTTACTCAGCAGCCTCCTCTCTGCCAGCACACACCAGTTCTGGTTACTAAGAATCACAGAATGGTTTGGGTTGGAAAGGACCTTAAGATCATCCACTTCCAACTCATGGGCAGGGACAAAAGAGATCCTCGAAGATGAGCTCTCAGCATCTCAAAATCTCAAACAAGTTCCAACCCTGAGCTCAGGACTTCAAAGAGACAACATACCCAGATGAATAAAGCCATCAAATGCCAGGAGATAACGTACAACGAGGGCTTGAACTGCTTTAGGAACGCAATCCCATGGGACAGGATATCATATATGTAACAGGAGTGTCCCTGGTAAGAGGCAGGTCCATATAAACCAGCCCAAACTCACCTCCAGCTGTTGCAATGGCAGCCAGCACTGCGGGTACCACAGGGAGGATGGATGCCACCAAAGGGACACCCAGCGCAGGGACAGTGTCTCACCTGAGCCCGGACCAGCGACTCGAAGCTGGGTTTGAAGTAGTCGATGCGGCTGCTGTAGAACTTGGGCATTTCCTCCAGGAGCTGCTTGTTCTTGGCTTCAAAGTCCTCCTTCACCGGCCTCAGCTCCTCACGGGCCTGGGAAAGGAGAGGGGATGGGGAGTGAGGCCTCTGGGAAAACGGCTTTCCTTTGGGAAGACCTGCAGAGAGGCGGCCCCACGTCAGCACACTGCTCTGCTCTGACCCGAGGACAACCAGCAACCAGCTAACAGAGACTGGTGGGATCCATGCAACCATCCAACAGAGCTTGGTGGGACCAAATGACCAGCTAACAGATACTGGTGGGGCTTAACGACCAGCAACAGAGACTCATGGGACCCAAATGGCCAGCTTATGGAGCCTGGTGGGACCAAGCTCTAGGTCTGGAAAGCCACAGGACACCTAAAGAGGCTGCTGCAGAGATCAGGAGCCAGCCGGTCTTCTCTGCTTCAGAACATGGACAAAACCCAGCCCCAAATCTCCGTCAGGGGCAGAACATCTCCAGCCACATCCGTGTCCCCTCACCCTCGATTCCCAAGAGCATCACCAGAGGATCCTGCCCCCTCCGTCATTTTGCCTGCCCGTGACCTTCAGCTCAGCGCGTCCAACTGGCTTCTTTAAACAGAAGCGTGGGGAGAAAGGGAAATGTCTGTGAGCTGGTGTGGAAAAGGGCAGGAGGGGGTGGGCTGTGAAATATTAGACCAGTTTCAAGTCTGCCACTTAATCCCAGCACCATTCCAACGGGAGGGGGACGCGGGAGACAGCCCTGGAGCCGAGCGCAGCCGCGGCGCCGGGCTGCCCCATGGCACTGCCCGATGGAGGTGGCAGGGACAGAGCCCCAGGCTTGGCAAAACCTTCAACCACATCAGGCGGGAGCAGGTCTGAGGGAAATGCATCATCTGCCATGAAACGAGGCCCGTTTGAACTCCTGGGGTGGAGCGAAGGGAAGATGCACATTTGCAGCTCCATAGAAATACCTGGATGAGATGGTGCCATGTCCCATCCAATCTGTGGACCACTCGGATACCCCCAGGGTCAGGATTGCTTAAGGCTCCTGCAGGCATTTAAGCTGACGCAGTGGTTAGTCAAGATCTTTTTTTTTAGGGGGGGGGGGGAATTAAATCTCCCAGAAGTTCATTAAGGGAAAAACTAAATGGAATAACTTAAAGCTGCTTAATCAGCAGGACAAAAGCATCCCCAGTTTTGCAGCCCCAGCTTTAGGCAGCCAGGCTAAGGGGAGTAAGCTGCTTACTGTGAAATCGGAGGTTTCTTTTGTTAAGGGCTATTCTTTAACACAAAACTCCATTCTTGTGGGGAAATTCATCATTAAAGACCCGTTCTTTGCTGCCGAGGAGTCAAGTGCTCCTCCGAGGCTCAGGGAACGCTCTGCGGGAGCGACAGATTTGGGGAGAAAGATTTAACGGGGTGAAGCTTTAATGAAAAGGAAAAATAAACCACGATTTCACTAAAATCTGGGAGAGAGAAAAGAATGTGCCCGAGCTTCCCCTTAACCAATCCCTGCGATTTTCCAAGGCGAATTCCCTGGAGCAGGTGGCAAGCAGAAAGCTGGAAACTCTCTGATCTTCCCCCTTTTCCCAGCCAGCTGCTTGCTCAGATGTGGAGGTCAGGGGAACCCCCCCGTGCACTGACCTCCTTCAAGCATCCCACCTCCCATGGCTCTTATCCCATTTTAGGTTGGAAAACTGGCTCTTTCCTTCCCTTAAGTGCTTGAATCCACATTTCTCTCATCAAGCACCCTATGAGAGGGATTTTTGCCTCAATAAAAGACATCCTTCCAAACCGTTTTGCTTCCTGCGGGCATGGCATGGATGTCAAGCACCAAAAGCTCTTCCCCAGCTTTCCCGGTGTCCCTGCCTGTGTTCCGGCTCCGGGAGCATCCTGGTACCTGGTGCAGCTTGGCAAGGACAGGGCCGGTCCTCTCTTTCTCCTCGTACTTCTCCACCTTGGACTGGAGGCGCTTGTAGTCCTGCAGCGTCTGCTCCCGGCGCTTCACGGCCATGTTCAGGCTGGGGAACACGCTGCTGAACCTGGGCACAGGATGGGAAGGGCTATGCGGTGGGATATCCTGGTTGGATGCAGCAATATCCCGGGTGATGAGCCCCAAATAATGCAGGATTCAGACTGAAAATACCAACAGGTTTAAACAAAGCATGTGCCAAACACAAAAGCTTTCACTGCGCTCTTCCAAGAGGCTGGAAGAAAGGATAACTTAGCTATGAAGCCTTGCCAGGGGACAGGGGCTGAGAGGAGAGCTTGGGATTTTTTTTCCAAAGGGCAATTCCTGTCAAAGGGTGTGTTTAATAATACTAACACTAATACTAATACTAATACTAATACTAATACTAATACTAATACTAATACTAATACTAATACTAATAATGTAGTAGTAGTAATAATCAAGCCAAGTTTGCAAAGCCTGACAAAAGTACTTTGAAGGTCCCAACCTGGTGCTGACTCCTTGTGCCTTATGCTTTTACCATTAATTCCTTCTTTTCCACAGTTTTTCCCCCCTCTCCTGCAGCTCCTGTATTGAAGAACACGGGGAGCTGCCTTAGCCGGGAGGGGGTAACCAAGTTAACTCCACCGAGCAAAGCAAAGAGAGAAAATAAACACCTCTTCCTCCACAGAGACTGAGCTAATGAGGTATTTCCCCAATACCGTGTCCAGAAAAGGAATAAAGAGGCAGAGGAGTTGAATCCAAACTGCAGGAGAAGTCAATATGAAGTGCAAAATAAAGAGTAACTTGGTTTTGGGGATGATTTTGGGGTGGCAAAGCCCAGCCTGCCCTGCAGCGAGGCTTGCCCAGCCCAGGAGGAGCTCTGTGCCCCCCCAGAAGGGTTAACAGCAGCCTACAGTTAGCTCTGGGAAGATCTGTGTTATTAAAATGTGTTCCAAATGGAGGAAACACGAACATCTGACAGGGGAGATGGGAGAGGGTATTTCTGAATGTGACACAAGAGGGAAAGCCACAACCTGGAGCATTGTTCCCCACTCCCAAATCCCAGTAAATAAGATTCTAGTGGAGGGGAATGCGCTGGTGCTGGGCTGTGGGTTCGGATGAATGGGTCACACAACCTCTGGATGTAGTCATTTAACCCCCACTCATTATAGGGTCATTTGGGGGGGTCAAGGCCAGGAAGTGGCTGTGAAGAATGCGAAAGGCAAATGGCAGAAGTGAAGGAGAAGGGGAAATATTTGTGTCCAAGCATTCGTGTCCAAGCGCAAGCACTGGTATCCAAGCATCCCTCCCCGAGAGAGAGAAGCAGGGATGTGTCCCTGCAATCCTGCTGCTCAAAGACACCCAGGGCTGCTCCATACCCAGCCGAGCAAAGCTCCCATGTGCTCGCCTGATGCTATTCCCCCTCTGAACAAGAGGCTGTTGCATGAGGAACAACCTGGAAAAGTCATCAGGGTGCTGGCCCAGCGTCACCCCGCGCCCAGCTGCCCGCGGAGCAGATGCTGCTGCCCTGACATTGCTTTTTATGGTATCCACACACACAGCTCCCATTATATTCCAATGCACGTCCTGGGCTCCCAGCATGGACTCACCAGCTCCTGGGCTATGGGCTGCTGCTCAAATACCTCCTCCCTCTATGTAAGGGCCAAAAATACGCCGTGAGATGGCTTAGGGACACTGGGATGGGCAGTGAGGACTGTGTGGGGAAGGGAAGGGGTGTCCAGGTTGGGAGGTCTCCTCAGTATAAAAGCACAGATGGTCTTCACCAGAAATCTCTCACAACTATTAATGGGTTGGCAATGGAAAGGAAGGAGCAGCCTTCCAGTGCCTAAAGGGGCTCCAGGAAACCTGGAGAGGGGCTTTGGACAAGGGATGTAGGGACAGGACAAGGGGAATGGCTTTAACCTGCCAGAGGGGAGATTGAGATGAGCTCTGAGGCAGAAGCTCTTCCCTGTGAGGGTGCTGAGGCGCTGGCACAGGGTGCCCAGAGGAGCTGTGGCTGCCCCATCCCTGGCAGTGTTCAAGGCCAGGTTGGACACAGGGGCTTGGAGCAACCTGCTCTAGTGGAAGGTGTCCCTGCCCGTGGCAGGGGGTTGGAGCTGGAGGAGCTTTAAGGTCCCTTCCAACACAAACCATTCCGTGACTCTATTAAAACCCCACACGGCAGCTGAGGGTGTCTCGGTGTGTGGGTCCTTCACCAGCAGGAAGGACCAGCCCGGCCACGGCTCCTCAGGCACCACCAGCGGTGACCGAGCTCTCCCATGAGTCACCTGGTTTGATTTTCACACCGGATTAGCTCAGCTCATGCAGGGAAGGATGCTCCCTCCTGCACTGACCGGGATCGAGGCGAAGCTGCCTCCGGCTCCTGCAGGAATCACTCCCTAAGAATTCCAGTGACCCAGCAGCTCTGAAACTGCCCTGGAGCTCAGGGAGTAGCAGGTTCCTGGCCCCTGCTGAAGTCCTGCCCTTGTTTTTCGCCCTGTGCGTACAGAAATAGGATCTGGAGGCAATGCCAGGGGTGGCAAACACGCGTGGAGGGTGACAGCGAGATCCTGGCTCCTGCCGCTTCCAAGTTATTCTGATGACTTAATAAATAGCTGCATTTCGCATGTCATCCCCAGTGTCTTCACAAATATCTCATGCATGTTATTTACAAATGCTCCTCGTGCAAAGCCTGGCAGAAAGGCTCTACAGAGCCTCCAGGAGCTGCTGCATCCAGACACATCCCTCGCCCCCCAAGCCCTGCTAGAACAACCTTGGGAAGATCCCAGAGCTTTTCCAAAGCCCTTGGCTAAGCATGGCAAACCCTCCTGGAAGCCCTGGTGCCAGCAGGGAAGGGACAAGGACTTTGTGCCATGAGCAATGCTCAAAGAGCATCAGCCCCTCTGGAAACGATGTCCGAGCAGCTAAACCCAGGCTTTAGCATTGGAGAAGGACCAGGAGAAGCCTCACGAGCAAACCCTGGTCATTTCACCCACCCATTCCCATTGCACAGGGAGCAGGGATAACAATTCTACCTGCTGCAAAGCACTCCAAGAAGCCCGGATGAACCCCCCTGTGTTTATCGGTGAACCCAGCTCCATCCTCCTCCATATGCTCCCCCCAGCCCCTGCTTTTATAGGGGATGAGAGACTGGAACCACCCAAAATCCTGGGGACACCCCTCTGTTAGTCCAGGCTTTCTTTTTTACTACAAAGCAAAGCAAGCTGAAGCTGACTTCGAGACGATGTGGTGGGTTCAGTGCTAAGAGCAGAGAGGAGGGAAGGTAACGCAGCAGCACAGGGCATTAGGGCCCCCCCCCCGCCAGGAAAGCAGCTTGTACAATAAGCCGCCGTTGTTCCCTGTCACTTTTTAGGGAAGGAGATTACAGCACAGGCAGCTTAAGAGGAGCAGGTGAGGGGAGATACGTGGGGATAAGGAACATCCAAATCACAACCTCCCTGCTGCCAGGGGATGTCCCGGTGAATTCCCCACAGGACGACAGTTCAGCCTTGGAAAACTCACCCGATTCTCTGCGTTCTAAATCATGTTCTACATCACCTCATCCCCACGGCACCTCCCTGTGACCCAAGCACGGGGCTGCAGAGACACGGCCACCACGATGGAAGTGCCACCAGGGCGTGCATTGGGCAGGCCTGGGGCTGCTGCCTGAGGACTCCTCTGCGGGGAGGCTGCTGCAGGCCCCACGGGTGGCTCAGCACAGGGATGCTCCAGGATTGGGACCATCCGGTCACCTCCCTGCCTGCGGCAACGTCCCCGAGCAGCCCGTTGTCTCCTTTCCATCCCTGATGCTCACCCTGCGGCTGCCTCCAGCCCCAGTTTTAGCGTCAGCAACGCAAGAGAGCTGCGAGGGCTTTGGCACAAGGGAAAATCATGGAGTCATGGAATGGTTTGTGTTGGAAGGGACCCTAAAGCTCCCCCAGCTCCAACCCCTGCCATGGGCAGGGACACCTTCCACTAGAGCAGATTGCTCCAAGCCCCTGTGTCCAACCTGGCCTTGAACACTGCCAGGGATGGGGCAGCCACAGCTTCTCTGGGCACCCTGTGCCAGCGCCTCAGCACCCTCACAGGGAAGAGCTGCTGCCTCAGAGCTCATCTCAATCTCCCCTCTGGCAGGTTAAAGCCATTCCCCTTGTCCTGTCCCTACAGGCCCTTGTCCAAAGCCCCTCTCCAGGTTTCCTGGAGCCCCTTTAGGCACTGGAGCTGCTCTAAGGTCTCCCCTTCAGGAGCCTTCTCTTCTCCAGGCTGCCCCAGCCCAGCTCTCTCAGCCTGGCTCCAGAGCAGAGCTGCTCCAGCCCTCGCAGCAGCTCCGTGGCCCTAAAAATAAGGGTAAAACCTTTATTTCTCCCTGTTTCCAGTGTCTCAAACACTCTTGTTGGCAGCGTCATGAGCTGGACCAGGCTGGTATACGCATGCGTTCTTCCCTAAGGATAACGGCTTGGATAATGAAAGCAAAAGGAAGCGGACAGGATCTATGCCTGGTGCTGGGCAAGGATAAAAGGGACTAACAGAGCTGGGGAGTGCGAGGTGCAAAAGCAAGCGGCGGCGGACGGGATGAGGAGGCAGTTTGGAGAGGCACAAGGGTGGCTCGGCGCGAGGCCGGAGCATCTGGGCTATGCTGGGGGATTCCTGCCATTCCTCAGCCGTGCCCACACGTCCGTCATGGGCCCGTCCACCCACCAGGAAGGGGGAAATTAAAACCAGCCCTTCCTGGAGAGGAGAGGAACAGGAACGAAGGGGCCGGGACACAAGCAGCGAGCTGGGATTAGGCGGCGGCGGGAGGGGGCAGCGGCCATGTGGGGAGCTTTGAGCACCAAATCCTCATTAGGGGCTCATTAAGGACATGAAAGCAGCTTTTCCTGCTTCCGGGCCCCGGCATCCCTGCGGCTGCTCCGGGCCGGCTCTGGGATGCCAGGGAGGGAGCACAGCGCGAGGGGTCACCTTAACAGCGGGGCCATGGGAGGAAGATGATGACCCCCCCGCTCCATGGATCATAGCATCATGGAACGGGATGGGCTGGGACGGACCTTGAAGCTCATCCAGTTCCAACCCCCTGCCACGGGCAGGGACACCTTCCACAGTGGCATCCACCACACGCCAAGCGCCGGCTGCTCTCGCTGACATACAGCTCCAGTTCCATTTAGACATTGATCTGCTGTGAACAGCTCCTGGATTGTACCTCTGGGATTAACACCCAGCCCCAGGGGCTGGCACCCAGGCGGCAGCACCCACTGTCACCCCTGCCAAAGCCTCTCCTTGTCCTGCAGCAGCCCTGGAGCTTCAGCTGCAGGAGCAGGACTAAGCTGCGAGCCGAGGAGATGATGCCAAGCACGGGCAACCACGACATCCCAACCACAACATCCCAACCACGACATCCCGATGCTCAGGGAGGTTCAGACAGCTCAAGTTTGTTAACTTGAGACCCTGGAAGGTATTAAAGCCTGTGAATCTCCAAACCACCTGGCTCATTTAAGCTGCTTCCTTCCTTAAACACTGACACACCATGTGTGACACTAAGACGGGGGTCCTGCCTTCAGCTCTGGGGCAACAGCACAAGAGGGACGTGGAGCTGCTGGAGCGAGGCCAGAGGAGGCCCCGGAGCTGCTGCAAGGGCTGGAGCAGCTCTGCCATGGAGCCAGGCTGAGAGAGCTGGGCTGGGGCAGCCTGGAGAAGAGAAGGCTCCTGAAGGGGAGACCTTAGAGCAGCTTCACTGCCCAAAGGGGCTCCCTTCCAACCCAAACCATTCCATGAGTCTGTGATTCCATGACAGTACACAGTCTATCCCTAGCCCCTGACCCATCCAAAACGCCTTGTTGCTCACCCAAGCCATGGTAAAGAGTGGGAAGAGTCATGTAAAAACCAGCTGCTTTTCTCCCTCTGTTGCCCCAAAGCCCCCGATCTGGTGTGAATTTAAGCAGGCATCTCCCCAGGAGGAGAGCAGACCCCTCCTGGCCTCTCCCAGCTCCTTGCCCAACCCCACACGCTGCAATATGCAATGTCTCAATCAGGCATTGCTCCTTCCCTGGAGTTACACGAGGATTCCCAGCCAAGGGCTCAATAACTCAGGGTGTCCAGAAGAAAAAGGACTTGGACAATACGCGCCTCCACTCCCCCACTACTTCTTTCCTTTAAATGCTTTCACAAATAAGCCAGTATTTGTCTGCAACCTACCATCCCTGGACAACTGAATGGAGATTTTAATGCACATGTGCCTCTGATTACAACACATTACCACTAATGATAATTGCCTGCATTATACTTATCTGTTTCTTTGGCTAATAAAACCATAAGAGACCACCAGTGAAGATGTAATAAAGTGCAGCTGCTGGAGCAAAAGCCTCTTTTCTAGGTCACAGCCAGTTGGGAGAGGCCAGTGTCGGCAAGGAGAAGCGATACCTCAGTGGGAATAAGAAGAGCTCCTCAAGGCAGCTTCCATTAATCTGGAACTTCTACCCCAGAAGCGTTGCTGGGGTTTATCTCCAGCAGGACAGGGGAGGTGCAAGCTCTGCGCTTCTCTCCTGCATCTCATTAGCCTCAAAACGGACCCTTGGGCTCCTCAGAAATGTTCCTGGCTCCACAACTCATCCACGCTCAAAAGGAGGCAGGAAGAGGGAAGGGAAGGAACAGTTTTCCTCGGCGTGGAGATGCAGCCCCTCCGAGCATGAAACCTAAGCTGTTTAAGAGCACACAGCAACTGTCTGCAGGTGCCAAAGGGCAGGAAGGGAAAAAACACCATGTCTGAGTCCTATGGAAATTTAGGAGGTTGGAGAGAATTGCGAACACTGAGAGGTGTCAGGGTGCTGAGGGGAACATCCTCGTGCTTCATGAAGCACCAACACATCACCGGTGAGATGAGCACTGCACCTTGTGAGGTGAAACCTCCCAGGGCAAGTGCTCCTGGTCCAGTGGAAGGTGTCCCTGCCCGCGGCAGGGTTGGAACTGGATGAGCTTCGAGGTCCCTCCTAACCCAAACCAGTCTGGGATTGATCTTGCGTCGCTGCCCCAAACCCCTTCTCCACCATCTCCATCTAGAGTATCACGAGCTAAAAGCTGCACAAAGGCAGAGCAAGACACCAGCAAGGTGGAAATGGCTTTGTTGCCTTGAATTAAGAGCCCCTAGGTTTAAAGCAGAAGGCAGGGTTTGCAGGGAGAGGTATTATCTTTCATTTCATCAAGTAACACAAGTTGGGGAGGAAAAAAACAACAGGAACATTTCAGAGACACAAGCCCTTCTTCCAATTTGAACAGAATGCTGGAAGAAACAGTTAATGTATCTTTCATGAGGACAATCTAGATAATAAGCAACACAATTCCACAGCACAAGCCTGGCTTTTTTCTTCTTTTCTTTCTTTTCTTAGTTTCTTTCTTTCTTTTTTCCCCTAAATAATCAAGCATTTCTGGTCGTGGAGAGACGACCGAGGTAAAACTTGAGTCACCAAAACATCCCCCGGATAGCAACACACTGTAACCTCTTGCACTAAGTGGTAGATGAGATTTTACTTTCAGATTCGGGCAGAAGCAACAAGAAAACAAGCAACCCACCAACCCTGCCTGTGTCAAACCTGAGCTGAAATTGGTATTCGGCAATTTGCAACACTTACTGTCATATTAAAGTCATTTGATTTTATTTTCGCTCGCTGTTCTCGTACCACAACAGCAAATCTCAGGATTTCAGAAGACGTTTGGCACAGCAACTGCAGCGCTCCTTAAATGCTTCGGGTGCAGCCCCTGACACTGGGAAGAGCTGCTAACGCCGGTGGGAATGGTGCAGGCAGAAGGGAGTTGCACCAGGTCAGAGCAAGGTGCTGAGGGATGGCTGAGTGCTGCTACAGCACCACGACAGGGGAAGATGGAACCTGCCACCAGGGCAGTGCTGGCAGTGCTCGGGCTTTGCTCCCTGAGAAGGGTTTATTCCCAAGCTTGGAGCAAGGTTGGCTCTGGCACACTCCTGTGATGGGTGAGATGGGGTGACCCTGCAGCGGGCTCCCCTCCGCACACCTCACGCTGCCCCTTCAGACCATGCACGGGCTGAGCTGACTCCTGCAGAGATCTGCAAGTCACTCCCCAGGGGCTCAGACCAGTTATCCACCCGGGATGGGGATGCTGGTGTTTTCTGTCCATGCCTCCCACCTCTCCTGCCTAGCTGCACCAGCTCTCACATCTCCTTCCTTCCTGCATGGCGATATTATGTGTGAACACGGAAGAGCTCTCACCAAAAGCAAGCTTCTACTTTTTTAGTTAGTTTAGTTTAGTTTTAGCTTCCACAGGAAGGAAGCTTTGGGCCTGCGGTGGAGCTCCCCAGTTGATTGTTCTCATTCAGCAGCAGCAAAGTGTTGGTAGTAACCAGCACATGAATGGAGAGATATTGAATGCTTTAATGAATTCAGTGTTACTCACTCAGGTGTCCCTTAAGGTCCAGGTGAAGGCATCTGGCAGGCTCAGACGCAAGAAGTCTTCACCCTTGCTACAGAGTACAGACTCAGCTAACCCATCACACCTCTCCATGCCCCAGCTGTAAGACCAGGAGATGCCATTCTGCCCCAGGGATGTGAACTATTCCCTCTTTAGGAAGGGCTCATTTCTAACCTGCCAACATCTCCTTCGATGATACACATCCCTAAAGTACATGGGGATGACAAACACACGACGTGGCTCATAAGACAAGGCTGGTACTTACTTTTTCAAAGGCTCTATGACTGTCTTTTGGATCTGATTCACCTGTTGAAAGCAAATTACATGTCAGGCTTGTTGAAGAAGCCTGTTTGCACAGCAATACATGTTTGCACAGTGCCTGCCATAGGATGATGTGGGCTTCTGAGTGCAACCACAATGCCCTTTAACCAAAACCAGAAAACTTCTCCCATGTGCTCGGGATGAGCTGAAATTATTCCCAGTTCAACCAGAGCCAGAAGAATAAGATTAAAGAGAAACTCCTGTGGGAAGCATCTTGGAGATGATGACAAAAAAGGAGGGAGGATCTGCTGGAAGGGTGAGATACCAACAGCACCCCAGCACCCCTGGTGTCCCTTTCTTCAGCCAAACCCACATTCACCTTCTCCTGGTTGAAAGAGTCCATCCTCTTCATCGCTGTGTCGAAGGCTGTGACCATCTCCAGGAAGCTGGGCTCCTGCTCACACAGCGGGTTAGACAGCAGGTCTGAGGAGATTTTCACAGCTGACTTGGACATGGCTGTGGGCAACAGGAGCAGGCAAAGAACAGAGGAGAGGTCACTGCTTTGTAAGCGCAAGCAGGGACAGGACAAGGGGAATGCTATGTCTGGGATGCTGTGTCTCAGCAGCTGCCTGGTGGGACAGGGCTGGCACTGCCTCTGCAAAGGGTGACCTGAGCCACCGAGGTGGGATTTAGCACAACCTCCCAGGAAGACCTTCACTGCTGGTTGAGAGAAGAGAAAGGAAGAGCCACCAATCCATTCACATAAACACCCAGAGAGCTGTTTGTATAGAATCAAGCCTGAACCACTCCAGTGTATGGCTTGTGACGTTGCCAGAAAATGATACCAGGCTTATAAAAGCACTCTTCTCTTAGAAACATGTAGATGGCTTTTTTAATATATCTCTTCTCAACAGACTATTAAGTGTCACTCTCAGGCTCACTATAGCTCTTCCACAGTGAGGAAAATCACAGTCCATTAAGTCTTTCAAACGGCTTTACAGAAATACATATATTTTAAGTGGAGTTAGTGCTGGCAAAGGACCAGAATGACAGGACTGAAAGATGAGGCTTCTCCTTCTACTCTTGAAATAGGCTGCACAGAAGCAGCACTGACAGAGGCTGCCTGAGCACCTTCCCTCAATGAACTAGATCTTGTGCCCCATGAACCGAAGGGAAATGTAAAGTCTCTTCGGACCCTGATACAGCCACCAAGAAATCCAAAGCCACCAGGTCACACTCTGACAGGCTCCAGCTCCTGCCTTGTTGAGCACTTGTGCTTGTTTTCCATCAGACAAGTCTCTCCCTATCCCAACACTTGGTCTTCAAAGGGAAAACTCAATCCCTCCGACAGGACCGCTATAAAAGAGCAATGAAGCAGCGAAGGTACAGAATGGAAAATAGAAAAGATTAATCAAAAGGCATTGATAGAAATGGGAATAACGGAGAAGAAGAAAAAGTCATGAGCACTAAAAAAACATGTTCTTTTTTGTCAGCACTTTGCTGGAAGTTATTCCAGTTTCAGCTCAGAAGCCAGATGCTTGAGCCGTGCCACAGAGGAGCTTTGGAAAGCTCCTGCTGCACTCGCTCAGATATTGGAAGTTAAAGTCATCTGAATAATGGGGCTTAAGATCATAAATCAAGGGGTTAAACAGTCTGATTTAAAGGTTACACACAATTATCAGAGAGCTCAGAAGCTAAAGAGCTGGGAAACTCAATGCAGCATGAGATGCTAACTATGGGATAACAAAGCTACCGTATCCGTCTATTATCCAAACATTAAGGGTTTAGGCATTTAAACCTTTAAACAGATGGGATATAATCCATATGTGTGACCACATCTGAGGAAGGATTTGTGCCAAAACGGGATGGGGTTAAGAATGGCAGAACTCCTTCCGCTGCAAGAAAAATGAGTTTCCCTTCATAAGGAGAGGGTTGGAAGCGTAAAGAGGTGAGCCCCCTCTTCAAACTCAACTGGTACCTCACGCACCAGAGGAAAGGAGAGGAGAAAGGAGAGAGGGGAGGATCACATCGCATCGCCTGCCCCTCGGGGTGGGCTTCAGGAGGGTCTGTGCTACCCGTTGTTCACAAACCACGCAGGACATGACTCCAGTTAAAAGGAGTGATTTTAGAGCCACTGCTGGTTTGACTCCTGGTTTGAACGAAGGGAGAACAGGCAGGCTCGCCCCAGAGGGCGAAACCGAGCCCCACGGACGCAGTGGGTTCCCTGCTTCTCATTCCAAAAGAAGAGCTTTTGTCTCCAACTAAAGAACATCCTCCTGCTCCCTAAGATCACATTTGGCTTGGAAAGAGGGTGGGAAGGGGGTTAGTGATCTTTAGCCACAGCACAGAGCGTGCTACTAACAACCATTCCCTGACCCCAGCCGTGTGCTGGGACCTTGTCGTGCAGATGGAGGAATCGGACTTATTCTGAGCTGAGTCTTTCCTGGCAGAAGGTGGAGACTGGAGCCACCAGGTCCAGTTTGCTGAGGGAGGGTTTGCAGGCAGTGAATAATCACCCCCCTCAGCACAGAGGTGCAGTGGAAGAAATAAGACACTTGGGAGGACACAACAACGCCGATACACTGCAGTCCCTGTCAGATATGGGGGCTGCATGTTGGCAGGGCTGACACGGCCATCTCCTCTTGGGAACGGGCACTGCCAGGTGAGCAGAGCAGTCCCCAGTGCTCCAGCAGATCTACCTCCTTTGCCTTCACCCAGCCCTCTCCAGACCCCGTTCCAAATCTTCCCTTTACACTCATGATTTCATGCCTTTAAATGAGAAATCAGATCTCAGGATCTGGCCAAGGCTCATTTTGTGACTCTGCCATGTAGCAGAACGGAAAAAGAAAGTCCTCCCACAGCTCCTCTGGGACTTGAAATGCTCCATATAAACAACGCCCACTGCAAGGGAGGGGAGGGGAATCCTTCACAAGGAAAAACTTACCACGGATCCCTGACAATGACCAGAGTCCCCAGAAAGGGCAGTTTTCACCCTGGAAAAGAGTCCGGGCGGTGCCGTTCCCGGCGCCTTTCCCACCACTCTCCCCCTGAGAGCACAGACGTTGTGCTGGGATGGGTGGGAGAGCGTGGGCAAGAGCCTGGATCCATGCTGATGTCTGGCAATATCCGAGCACATACACACAGGTGAGAGCCTGCATCATGGGAAGCCCCAGATTTGCCACCCCTCTCGCTGGGGCTCCTTCCCACTCCCGTTATTCCCCGTGAGCCAAATGCCCCCAGGATGAGCGCTGGGCCAGGGCAGCCCACCCCTGTTTGCGCTGGTGCATCTGCCTTGGCTCTGGAGCTGTGGGTGCAAAGAGGGACTCCTCCAAACCACACGCAGAGAAAAGCCATCTGTGTTCAAAGCAGCTCTTTGCTGCGTGTTTCTGCACGCTGCCCTGCCCGGTGCAACAACCAGCACCCACCAGATCCACTTCTCCCTGCGCCACATCGCTCCGTCTCCTCTCTCCCATCGTCATTTAAAGCCTGCGCCACGTGGTGTGGTCCCACCGGTTTCCTACGCAGGCTGCTGCGGTGTGGTACATGCAGAGATAACTTGTTTATTGCTTCCTACATCGCCCACTGCCACCAGGTCAAGCCAAAGCAGGCAGCCAGCAGGGGAAGAGCAGGGTTATTCCTGAATGAGAGCTGCCGGGGCAGCAGTTCACACGTGAGACACACACAGTGATGCCTACGTGGTGCCCTGCAGACCCCCCAGCGCCTCACCCCACCTTCCTTTGGCTTCAGACAGCACAACATGCTCTCGACTGAAGCAGGTGAATACACAGACACAACAGGCTCAGCTGGAGGCTGCTCCTGCCGGGCTGACACGAGAACTGGAATAATTACTCCTAGTTTTGCAGTTGCAGAAACTGAGGCAAAGAGAAGCAAAGTGACTCGTCCAAGGCCACCCAGCAAGCTGCAGCTCAGGAGACAGGGACCAAGCCCATACCATACTTTCTGTTCCCTTGCTTGAGATGCTGCTCATGCAGATGGCCTTGTAACTAAGCAAACTGAGTGGGACTGAGATCTAGATTTGTTTTCCAGACTTGTCACAGATTACTCATGTGATCTTGAGAAAGTCACTTCATCTCTTTGTGGCCAAGTTCACAGTCTATGTATCCTACAGTCACATACCCAAGTCTGCATCTGTGCTTTTCTTCATATCCTTCTGAAGTTTTTTGGTCTGATCTTCCAATCTGAAAGATGGGAGAAGAAGGCAAAGTGAATCTTGGAAAGAAAGAAACCGAAGCGCATCATACGTGCAACAAATCATTTACGGGTTGGATATGCTGGCTTCTGTTGTGAGTTAAAAATATCCAGGCGAGGCTCTGTGCAGTTCAGTGCTGCTCAACCTTTTCGGCTTGTTTTCAGATGCTTTTCAACCTTTTCAAGTTGGGGATCTCTTACTCAAAGGCACATATTTTCTGAAGTCCTCACACTTACCACAAATGGAGAAGCCAAATGCTTCCAGATGATAACTGCGAGCGTGTGTGACACAGCCAGGATGGTAACACCAATACTGGTCCTCAGAGGTGTTGAGCTGTTTGGTGACCCCTCAGTTTTCTGGCAATTTTACACTCTTTCCTTTAGAGCTGCCATAATGTGCAAACCTCAGCCCCGCTGCAAGTACTTCTTAGGACACTTTGAACACAGGAGCCACAGGAGAAACTCTGAAGAATCAGAGCTGACAGGGCAGGGAGTGATTTGCTGGGAAGAGCGTAACTGGCCAAAATCCCCTGGGAGGATGCAATAAGAGGGCACAAGAGAAGTATGCGACGGTTCCTGTTCTACCAGTGTGGTTGATACTTACTGCTGGAGCTTGCCATATTCCCTTTCAAAGTCTCTCTCCACCTGCGGAAAGAAGAGATGGAAATCAGCTCAAATTCTGCACTGGAGTGGAAACTACCCGTGCTGGAAACCTGGCCCGAGGAAATGCCCACGTGAACCCCGGGAAGCTGCAGCTCCGATGGGAGTTACGCTTCAGAAATGAAGTCTTGGGTGGCTTTTTTTCCCTCCAGACTCTCTCAGAGCAAAAGACACTGCCACCAACTGCGTCAGCTCATTCCAAGGACGCGCTCCAGCACATGAATTGGAAGCTGACAGAGTAAATGGGAATGCCTTAAAAGCAGAGAGATCACAACTCGGCGCGCGCTGCCACGGGCGCCCACAGCTCCGGCGGTGCTGGCGGGGGACAAGCCCGCTTCCCCTTCCCTCAGCCCCGAAGCTGTGAGGACCCACTTGTCCTCCAGCAGCACCCTGCAAAGGACCTCTGAGGTGGGTCTGCCAGACCCCAGCCCAGCCGCTCTGCCCTTCCCCAGCCTCCATGGGCTGGCTTTTCTCCTCCCAAACCCCCAAACCACCCCCAAGCCCTCCACCCTCCGCATTATTTGCCCTCTCCACACGCTCCTTATTCCTGCAATAGCTCCCTCTGATGAACCACTTCAGGTGGAGCAGCCCAAGTGTCTGCAACACCTTGCAAAGGGAGGAGGAACCTGTGCTGGCGAAGAGCACCGAGCTAAAGAGCAGCCTCCTCCCGATGCTACATCAATGACTGCTTCCTCCTACTTGCTATCTGGCAGCACATCTCCAGTGATACAAGATATTTTAAGGAACTTTCCTTCCATGCTGACTGTTTTAACACACACTTAAACATTCATTCCACACCTCGTCAACCAAATAAGCAAATGGATTTCAATTGACCAGCCAAGAGTAAATATATACATGCGCTTTTGTTGTCATGGGATCAAAACTGGGTTCACTTGTGTTGTCAAGCTCCCGTGCTATTAAGGAAACGCTAAGTGTTGCAAGCAGCCAGGACGAGAAGGATCCAAAGGTTTGTTCCAAATCTTCAGGCTGTCCTCGGGATTTCAAACCCAGGCTTGATGTAACAGCGCCACGTGAAAGCAGAACGCTGCAAAGGGACTCTGCTTTTCAATCAAAACTGCTATTAAAAGACTCAGTGGTTTAAGATGGAGCCCAGTAACCCCAGTTTCCCCAACGCCTCCTTTTCTAAGCACCCCTTTGGCCTGTGCTCTCAGGTACCCCTGAGCCTCCCAGCGACACGCCGGCGCAATGTGAAGCTGCCGGTGCCCGTTGCGGCGTTCCAGCCCCATCCCTGAGGCCAGCTGTCCCCACCGTCAGCTCCCACCATCCGGGGGATGCACGCTGGCTCTTCCCTGGCGATGCAAAGCCTCCACCGGGCTCCAGCTCCCTGTTGTGATGCTAAAAATGGTGCTGGTGGAGGACGGGCCCGGGCGGTGTGGGGGCAGCTCACACGCCGGGCGCCTGGTGCAGAATCCGCAGCAGCTGGTGCCTGGAGCTCAGGTAACCAGCACGTAGTAAACCCACCCGCCATTGCCATGGCTCTTCCGGCTCCTAAACTATCCAGGGACTATTGCGCTCTATTTATATGCCTGATGTGTGAATTGTTCTGGCTGCAAACCACAGAGGGCCGGGGACGGCGCAACAATCTGTCCTTTGAAGGCTGGTGGCACAGAGCTCCAGCCCTCTCCACGGTGTCTGCTCAGCCATCACTTCCTCCAAGATCTAAAGGGTTTGGCCATGAAATTAAGCTACGTGTGAAGACTCTTGAGTCTCTGCCCCTTCCTTTGTGCTGCTAGATGCCCCCATGGCCATGCAATGTGTAGGGATGAGCAAAAAGCATTGTTGCCTAATGGAAGGAAGGCAAAACTTCCTCCTCCTGTGACCCTCTGGTGATGCCCCATTCCTGGCAGTGTTCTAGGCCAGCAGGATGGGGCTTGGAGCAACCTGCTCTAGTGGAAGGTGTCCCTGCCCGTGGCAGGCGGCTGGAACTGGATGAGCTTTAAGGTCCCTTCAACCAAAACCATCCCAAGCATCCCCCAGAACACCCAACCCCGTCTGCCCGCGTGCGCTCTCCATCCGACGGAGGTGAAGAAGGCGCCGCTTCAGCTGCCCGGCCTGCCTCCCATCTCCAGTGCCATCTATGCAGAGACAGCTGCCCGAGGATTGCTCTTCTCTTTCACGCCCACAGTAGCAACTGGTTACCAGCCATCACAGTCTGCGGGCTGGGGCAGCCCTCCCCAGTCATCACTGCTCCCGTCTGCACCGCCAGAGCCCGGCTACACCACACAAGCAGCGAGGAGCAGGGCCCCCCGTGCACTAGACAGCTAAAACCTGCTCTCTCGTGCTCCTACTGTGCTGCTTTACAGGCAGCAGCACCCAGCAGATCCGAGGCGTACAAGGAGGACAAGCTGAGAGCAAGACAAGTACATTTTGCAGAGCACACAGTAATTCTGCTCCCAGCAGCTATCAGCAATAGCCACACGTACCCGACACTGACAGCAAAAGGCTATGGAGAAGATTATCACGTTAAAAGTAACGAGAACAAGAAGTACAGGCAAGAAAATTACAATATCCTGGAGGGAAGTTTCCGTAATATTAAAATAATCTCACTTTCTGCTGCCTCTTTCTGAAAACTCCAAATCAAACCGTGGTGCTGGACGGAAGGTTTTTGCTCCGAGGCGTTGGGGCTGGGTGATGCAGGAGTGCTCGTCCCTGGGGCTTTATTTACATCTACATAAAGAACGAGGAGTTCTTAAAAGTATTGAAATCGACCCATGTTCTTCTTTTTCACCCAGTTATTTCTGTTTGCAAACACCAGGCCTTCCACCTCCAGTAACATCCCTCCTGCTTTAAGGGCAATATCATAATCGACACCATGGTTACAAGGCAACGAAGCAAGACCAAAGCCGATACTACAAAGAGATGGAAATAAGGGACTGTGATGAACCTTCTTATTCCCCTGAGGTTAATTTCTGTTCCTGGAGGAGGAGAACTAGTGGATTTCTACATGTTCCAGTGGTCCCAGCCTATTTGTGGGTCTTGGGAGGAAGAGGAAAGCATATTATTCCTCCTCCCTCCTCTCCGAAACAGAGAAACCCATATAATTAGGCCAGAAATTCTGCTCTAACCTGGAACTCCTGCTGACCTTTGCCACTCCATCAAGCAAGAGGAGATTGAAGGCAAGTAATGTGGGGGAATATTTGTTCTGCATCCAGCAGCAGAGACCTGAGCCAAAGGAATGCTGCAAAGTGAGGGTGAAGCTGGGACTTCATAGGCTTCAGCACTCAGCCAGCAATCCAAATCCTCACCTAGCAAGTAAGCTTTCAGGAAAGGCACGATAAGAGGGAAGGAGGACACACCTCCGATCCACAGAGACTGGTTATGTCCCACTGAAAATGGAGGGAAGAGGGTAAAAGTGAGTAAAAGTGTTGTAAGCGGCCTCACTTGACTTCACCCCACCGTTCCTGCGACATTTCCTCCGTTATTTTGGGCATTCCAGCTCGCTGGTGGAGCCCAATGGAAAGGCGCTGACGGCCGGAATCCTCCTGCTCATGGAGCTCCTCCATCCGACATCCCTGGGGAAGGCAGAGCTGCTGGGATGAGTCAAGGCAGGGAGGCTTGGCAGGCGCGCGGGCTCCCAGCTCAGGTCTCTGCTCCCTGCCAAGCTGACTCACCCAAGGTTAGCCAGCGAGGAGGAGGAGGGCGAGCCATCTGAGTCAGCCAGGCCAGGGGCAGGGAGGAAGGAGCAGAACCCGGGTGATGGGAAGGGGCTGCCCCATCCCAAGAGCTGCTGTCTTTCCCGACCATGGCTCCGTGCCCCATAGGGATGCACGGCCGCTCTCCCTGCCTGTTTGGATAAAGCCCAGCCCTGGTGAGGAGCAGGGTACAACCCCGGGGGACACAGCTGAACTTCAGCGAGCTGCAGCTCCGACAGCGCATGGAACACAACCACGGCTCCGGCTCCAACGTAACCTGTGCTTGGGCTGAAGTTGTCCTGGGGGAGAGAAGAACATCTGTGCTGTAAGAGGCTCCATCGCTGCGCCGGGTCTGAGCAATAACCACTGTGTAGAATGGCAGAATTCTAACAGGTTTAACTCCTATCACTGGGCATCAGTTTAATGGGGCTGTGGTGCTGCGTGCTCCGGGGCTGTGCTGACAGCAGGTCCTCCCTGAGCACTGGACGCTCCCACCCGGCTCCTGGCCTCTCCGCAAGCCCCGGTGACAGCTGCTCTTTTCAGGGATGAGGAGGGGAGAGATTATGCTGTCTGGAATCGGATTTGCCCAGGTTAAGGTGGACACAAAGCAGAGGCATGGCTGGGGCGGGGGGGGAGATCACTTCAGTTCACCAGCCACTATTTTCTATGGGGGTTTCCTTCTAGCTGCAGAGCTAAACGGTGGCTGACACCGTGCCCTTCTCCAAAGGATCAGAAGCGAGTGGGCACAGGGAGTCATGACTAATTCCCTCTGCAGCCCAGGCAAATTGCTTTTCAGTACTAGTGCTGGTCTGGAGTTGACACCAGCCCCAGCATCGTTTCATCAACAGGAGAAAAAAGGCTCGCTGGTGAGCAAAGCCCCTCTCCTGCCCTCCCGTTCCATGCCCCATGGAGAGCCAAATCAGTTAGAGCCTAACAAATGCCTTCTTTTTCCCTCCTCCCTTCTCTTTTGTGGTCCAATCTCTGCGAGTGGGAGATCCTCTACCCGCAACCACTTCCCTTCGGAAGGGCTTGGGCTGCAGCCCTGGAGATGCCACACCTTCCCACTTCCTGCAGCAGCCTCCCGAGCCCAACATCTGGAATATCACAGGCCTTGGCTGCTGCCACCGCTCCCAAAAGCCCGCACAGATGGAGCGTCTCAGCCTGCAACTGGGAGGTAAAGTTGGGGGTCTCGAGCTCACTCCAGCTACAAAGCAGCCCCATGGCTCCCACCCCACGACTGAGCCTCGCTCCCAGGGGATATTGGCGGTTTCCTGACGTTTGTTCTTTGAAGAGCTGCACTTGACGCTCGCTGTGAGGCTGCAAAGCTCTGGGCTTCCTGCCTTCTGCTTTCCACATTATCTGCTGCCTGGAGAGTGTCAACACACGGCAAGTGGAACCTCTTTAAAGTGAGCATCAAACTCTGAGCCACCGAGTCGCTGAGAGAAAAACTTGTTCTTGGGGGAGCGGAGGAAGAGGGGAAAGGAAGGAAGGAGGGAAAGGAGGGAAGGAGGGAAAGGAGGGAAGGAAAGAGGGAGGAAAGAAAGGAGACAGGAAGAGAAGCAGGGAAGTAGGGAAGAAGAGAGGGAGGAAGGGAAGCAGGCAGGAAGGAAAGCAGGAAGGAGAAAAGGCCTGGAAGCACTCGCACTGCTGAATGAACCTCTGCCTCCTGGATATTCTGAGCTGTTCTATTTAACCCCCCCCCACATATATCTGTATCTATAAGCAGTGCCTGCCAACAGCCTCAGAACAGCACATCCCAGCAGCTCTCAAAGGTGCCACCATTCATGTGCAGAGAGCCCAAGCTCCTGCTGCAGCTCAGGGACAGCTGATTTCAGCAGCAACAGAGCACAGGGGAGACCAAGTCCCTCACACAAACCTTTTGCAGCAGCAAATGCAGCAGGAGCAGAGGGAAATCAGCAAACGCTGGCAAGACAGAAAAATAGTCAACCTGGATGTGAGAACGGGTGGGATGGAGATGTCCAAGACACCCAGAGCAGTTGGTTCTTGCAACAGCCTGGAAGGAAACTGGTGTTGGAATGAAGACGAGAGGCAAAATCTCCGGGAGGAAGGCAGCGAGGAGGCCCCTGAAAGGAACTGGAATGGGTGTAAAGACCTGAGGCCAGGGGACAACATAGAGCAGCACCATCGCCAGCTCCTGGAAAAGGGCAGCTGAACAGATGCAAAAACCACTGAGGAATGTCATCAGTGCCTGCCTCCAGCACCTGCCTGGCCCGGGTTTTACACGGACAGTTTGGAGCTGCTGCAGAATCGCTGCTCTACAGCACCCGACAAAACACACCACGACAAGTGAGGTGTCGAGGGAGTGGCAGGATCAGGCCTGTGCCTCCAGGGGAAGATGTCATGTCCTGAGGAGAAACTGCCCCATAAACACGAGTGCCCACGTGTCCCGAGGGAATTAGCCGCGATGAGTGGCCCGGAGAGGAAGGATCAGGGATGTTAGTCTGTTCGAGGGATTAGGTCACCAACACCGTTACGAAGACAAGATGCTCACTGTCAGGGCACTTCTTTCAGAGCAGGAATGCAGGTTAGTTTTCAGGGAGAGCTGCCATGAGGTCCCACAGCTTTTATTTTACATGGGACAAATGCAAAGACAATCTGCTTAAGAAGGGAAAATACCCCCAGCCAGCTGCAAGCAACAGCACTTGGGCTGGGAGCCTCAAATCCACGAGAATACAAAATGCGGTTTTCATTTGCTTTTAAAGCAAATGCTGTGCAGCACAAATTAATTCACGCCCGAGCACTGAGCATCTCAGCTTATGAGCCTTTCTTTGGAAACAGTTATATTCAGCGATCTGAACCACTCCTCCTCCTCCATCTGCTCAGAAAGGATGAACAAACAAGCCATTGCTGCAAGAAGGAAGGAAGGAAGGAAGCCCGTTCAGCCATCTCCAAGGAAAACGGTGCCAGACCAGAAGAGCTCTTCCCCTCATCCCCCCCCTGCCCAAAAAATAAGAAATACATCAAAAAGAAACAGCTCCCAAAGTAAAATGTTCCCCCTGGTCGGGCTCCCCCTCACTCCCCGCACGAGGAGCCGAGCGCTGGTCACACGCAGCAACAGGTTCTGCTGCTCCCAGCTCCCTCCCACGACACGCTGCGAAATGGGACGAGTCAAAGTGCTGCCTTGACTCATCAGCCACATGATCAAAGGCTGGAGCTAAAAAGGGGGAACTGGTTTACTCACTGTCTTGGGTACAATCTGTTTCTTGGGCTGCCCGATCTTGAACGGTATCCTGGAAAAGAGAGAAGAGGGAATGGATAAAGCAAGTGCTGCTGGTTGCAAACAGCCCAGCCCTGTGGGTCTCATCCGCAGTGGTGGGGTTTGGGGTGAGCAGGGCTTGGCCTGGGGCAGCAACACCTCATTCCAGTGTGCTCCTGCTCCAAGAGCCAGTGTCTTCCCTAAGGTCAGCACCTCCATCTGAAACCCCTTTCCCCACCCAGGAGGCAAATGAATCATAGAATCCCAGACTGGTTTGTGCTGAAGGGAGCTTAAAGCTCATCCAGTTCCAACCCCTGCCATGGGCAGGGACCAGGCTGCTCCAAGCCCCGTCCGACCTGGCCTTGAAAGGATGGAAATGCAGTGGTTAGAAATGCAATGGCTGGGAATGCAGTGGCTGGGAATGCAATGGATGCTCCAGCATTCTGACTGAAGAACACGTTTGAAAACAAATCAGAAGGGGAAATAAATAAATAAGTAAGCCCTGTAAATATCTAGAAAGAGGGTATTAAATAAAGCACCAGCCCGGGTGTCTGGAGCTGCGTGTGAGCGGCTCCACAGGATCCCTGTGCCGTGCCGGAGCAGCTGGAGGAGCAGCTCACCTGCAGCACAACAGCTCCTTCGTTCTTAAACCCTTCAGGATGGTTCCCAGGAAATCTGGGTTACCTGAATGAGCTTCCCCACGCAAGAGAGCTCCAGGGTGAAGGGTGCTCAGCATAAACCCCACACACAGGCAGGGGTGGCTGGGGCCGGGGTTACAGCCACGCTGCCCTCCGGAAAATAGCTGCATCTATTTCACCTCTCAGGATAACCAAAAGCTGGGAATTCAGCAGCTGCTTTCAATGTGTTTAATTAAGTTAAAGAGGTGCTGCTCAGTTAAAGCATCTCCTCCAAAACCTCCCGATGTTCTCTGCATCACAGTGCTTTAACTAAAGACAAAATGGGTCTTGTAACGAAACGCAAGCATCTTTTCCCAGAGCACGCCTATAGCTCAGTGGCATCGGCATCGCATCCCAAATCCACACCAGCCCCTTCTTGGGATGGTGCTGAGCCCCCACTCGGACCAGTCCAAACTCTCACACTACTACCCAAAGCCTAAGCTAATAACATGCATTTTAGGGCTCTTGGCCACTGGATACACTCCCAGGCCGGTGTTCTCTCTGGAGCCAGGCTGAGAGAGCTGGGCTGGGGCAGCCTGGAGAAGAGAAGGCTCCTGAACAGGAGACCTTAGAGCAGCTCCAGTGCCTAAAGGGGCTCCAGGAAACCTGGAGAGGGGCTTTGGACAAGGGCCTGTAGGGACAGGACAAGGGGAATGGCTTTAACCTGCCAGAGGGGAGATGGAGATGAGCTCTTCCAACCCAAACCAGGCTGGGATTCCAGGGGAGAAAGCGCTTGCGACCAGGGACACAACATCCCCACGGACAAAACAAGCCCCACATGACCCGGCCGCCCCGATCCCTCCCGGCCTGGCCACTGCTTCCAAACCAACGGTGTAATTAGGCACCGGTAACAGCCTGGGCCCGTGCCGGGTGCAGGGCTCCGGAGCAGCTCTGGGAGCAGGAGCCAACCTGAGTCACCAGCTTTAAATCTAAGGGTTTTTTTCAGGAGAACTTCCTGTTTATGGTGCTCCGGTGGGAGCGATGTAATTTGGGGCTGTTAACCCTTTCCAGCTCCTGTGGCAGTCTGAATCACACTTCTTTCCTAAACAAACCCTTGGCTGGTGTGTAATTACCCTGTCAATAACTGGGGGTGTGGTGCCTTACAGGAAGAAAGTGAAAAAATAAAGGTTTTTTTCTTTGTGTTTTCCTACACGGGTCAAATATAAACTCAAATGAGGCACTTCCCTCACCGGCACCGGCACAGGCTGTCCCATGGCAGCCGGGTGCCGTCACGCCGTGGTTTTGGAGGTGATGGCATCAATCTATCTCGGTGGCAGGATGAGAAGATGCGGTCTTTACCCAAGGGAGTTCACTGTGAGGGTGCTGAGGTGCTGGCACAGGGTGCCCAGAGAAGCTGTGGCTGCCCCATCCCTGGCAGTGTTCAAGGCCAGGTTGGACACAGGGGCTTGGAGCAACCTGCTCCAGTGGAAAGTTTCTCTACCACTGGAACTGGAGGAGCTTTAAGCTCCCTTCCAACCCAAACCACTCCATGATTCTATGATTCTATGACAAGCCACAGCAGCTGCTGAGCATCTCCAGCAAGCACATGATCCAGCTTGGATCTAGGCTGGTTCCTAGTGAGAAAGCACAGTTAAAAGGGTGACTAAAGCATTGCCTGTGCACAACCTTCCCCTGGCCCTTGTGTGGCCAGCATCCACTGGCAAGCTGGGTTAAATCAAGGCAATTCCATCCCAAAAGCCGGGATGTGGGGAACAGGCAAGGCAAAGCCATGAAGTGGCACAGGCAGAGCAGGCAGCAGCTGAGGGGCAGGCAGTGGGGAGCACATCCCATCCCACCCCATCCCGTCCCCAGCCTCCACCGCACCACAAAGGGGAAGGAATCCAACAATCCCAGCTACTTTCTTCCAGAACAAAACAAAGTCACTGGAGTGCTTCCCAAGGCTGCAACTCCACTCTGAAGCAGTAAATATCTCTATTAGCATCGTGATGCCACTTGGCTAATTATGGCTGTCTCGGTAAAACCTCTACAAAACAACCCCATGCAAGTGATGTCTATTCAGCAATTATATATTTTGGTGTTCTAGTTCACAATTTGAGGTAATCTTTCCTCATTTCTGCATCTTTGCCTTTTAATATGGTGCTGGGGGGAAATAAATGCATGAGCAGGAACAAAAGATGAGAGGTACGGATCTCCTCCGAGCTTTTAAGACAAATGGATACAGCCCATGCGTTACAACACGACAGCAGACTGTTGTCACCAAGAATTCCTGCCTCTCCATGAGGCCCAGCCTGCAAAATGGGGGGGACACAGCAACAACTGTGTGCTTTGAAAATGAAGAGCTGCTGGGGGGTTTGTTCTGTTTAGAAGACGAAGCGATGGGGATAAAGCAAACAAGTTGGGGAGCAATGGGTCGCTATCTTTCACCGCGATGGGTTACCAGCGCCGCGCCGTTACCACCGTTACTGCTGCACCGAAGGCAATCCAGAATTGGTGCGTTTCTTTCTTGCTCTCTCGTTTCTGCTGAGCGAGAGAAAGCTGGGGCTGTGTTTGGGGTGTGAAATCCCTTGAAATCCTGTTCCTGAAGAGCGCGAGCACGCTGAGTCACAGCCGGAGCCTTCTCACCCCGGCCTCCCCGCCACACCGCAGGCCTGCAGGAGCATCCCGGCCCCGAGCCCCAGCCCAGCCAGGTCACCGGGAGGCTGGGAAGGGAGTGGGCTTCAGCTGGGAGGGAGGAGGGCGAAATACTGCAGGGAAGGGGTGGGAAGAGCTTAAAGTAGGGAAAAAAGTGTGGGTGGAGAGAATCCTGCAAGCTTCTACTCAGGGATGCTCAGGAACCCCAGGGAGGGGAAGGTGGGAGAAGCTGTGGCTAATTCTCTCTGAAGTTTCCCCAGCAATGTCATATATTTACTTGGCTTTTCCATGTGCAAACCCAGGGCCACACACCCCAAAGCAGCTCATTCTCCTCTGGATGCACAGGAGAGTTGCAGGCAGGGGAGGGAATACAGCTCAATGAGGTCTGCGGGGAGCTGGAGCTTAAACCATGGAGCTCCCACTCCTACTCTCCACCAGTCCCCTGAAACGAAGGCACAGAGGAATTGCCAGCGTGAATCAGACTAAATCACTGCTAATTTAGGGAGGTGATGGTCCCTTTGGACCATGCAGGACTTCAAACCTTGGCATCGGCCCCGGCCAGCGCTCGGAACGTGCGCTGGGAATAAACTCTTGGTGGATGCCACCCATGCCCCTGAAGACCCTTCCATCTGAACGTCGCCTTGCAACCCCTCACCAAGGCCCAGAAGACCCCTCGCATTCCCTGGGGATGCTGAACTGCTTGCTGCGGATCCAGGGCTGGGGAGGGAGGGAAGGCAGGATGGACAAGGAGCATGCAAGGGAAGGGGAAGGGAGAACTGAATGTGTCTGCTCACACTGTGGTTTGGAGGTTAGGTACCCACACACAGGGGAAAAACGAGGCCCAGACACCATCACAATCAGTATTTCTGCCACTGGCAGCATTTGCCAGGGACCCACAAGCCCCAGTGTGGTATGACCCGGTGGTATCGGTACCACCACTGACACACCAGCAACTCAATCCATGGTTAGCTAAAAGTACCCACTTCCCATGGGAAGTTTTGGACTTTTTTCCTCCTTTTCTTTAAGCAAGCCCCAGGCAGAGCAGCCCCAGAGCTCTGCGCACTGCATTTCCAGCTGAACTCTCAACTCTCCCCTTCTCACTGCCCTTGGCGAGTGAATTGGAGTGAGCATCTCCATGGCTGGAGCGTCTCCTCTCCATCATTCCTTCTGCAGCTGTGGCTGCCCCATCCCTGGCAGTGTTCAAGGCCAGGTTGGACACGGGGGCTTGGAGCAACCTGCTCTAGTGGAAGGTGCCCCTGCTCGTGGCAGGGGTTGGAACTGGAGGAGCTTTAAGGTCCCTTCCAGCACAAACCATTCCAGATTCTATGATTCTATGCAGCACCGTGCACATCCATGCCACAAAGCCCAAACCTGGGCACCAGCACCATGGATCTCACGACTTTGGATGTCCTAAAAGCCACCAAAAGCTGCAAACCCATGGCCACACGGGCTGCCCTGGCTCCAGGCCTCAGAGCAGCGGGATCCCAGCCCTGCCCAGGTGAGGGAGGCAGGAAGGCAGCCCCGGGTTAGCCGTGAATCCCGAGCATCGCTCCGGATTCCTCCCTGTACTACACGGTGTCCATGGCAACTGCAGGCACCGTCCCACCCCGCTTCCCCCCGCCTCATAGCAACCGCTCCAAACACAGCGCGAAGGCAACGGAGCGGGGGGGGGGAAAAAGGGAAAAAATTATTCAAATGGATCACAAACAGCTTCTGTCGAGGGAGACGCTGTGCCAAAGCCTGCTTTGGGCTTTCTGTTCGGGGGAGGCAAGAGGGGAGGTCACAGGCTGCCGAGAGGAGCAGGAAGCCCCTCAGAAACAGCCCCATGGCGCGCTCCCACCCGCGTTTCCACCCCATCGCTGTGAGCTCAGGCACGAAGCCACACGCGGATGCCAGGGTGAGCCCCTGCAGCGGGGCAGAAGGAGCACACCGATGTCGACACCCGCGCTGTGTGGTTTGGGGGAGCGCGGGGCCACGAGGCGCCCTCCTCGCCGCCGGCAGCGCCGAGGTGCGCCGTCTCTCCGGCGCAGGGGCTGCTCGTATCTTGGCATCTTGCAGGGAGCCAAGCGTGGTGTCAGTGTTAAAGCGAAGCAAGAAATCATGTCAGAATCTACTCTCCCACCCATTCCAAGATGAGCAGGAGAAAAAAAAAAAAAATATAATGATATTTTACTCACCCATCAAAAGAAAATTACTCACGCCAGGCGCGTAGGCGAGCACAATTCTGCAGGGCTGTTTTAGGCCCTGACTCTGCTACAAAAATACCCATTTTAAGTTGAGCCTGGTTGTGAAGCACGGTTGGGGCTCAACTAGAACACTGGGGTTTAGCCACCCGGGCAAAGAAGGGAGAAAACTAACCAGGATAACCCAGCTAACGTGCTGATCGCAGCCCGAGGACCGCTGCGGGCGCCGCCAGCTTCCACCCTTCTGCTTCCATCCTGGGACGTGCAGCCACTTCGCAGGGGTGTTGCACGTGGCAGCAGCGTGCAGGGAGGTGTTTGGGAGCAGCGTGCACCTTGCTCACTGCCCTGGTATCCACTTGCTTCATCCAACCTCATTTTATCCCGTGCTCATCTCCAGCTCCCGGTATCGTTGATACTCGGAAGGATTGGGGACGCTGCCATTGACCATGTCAGGATTTGCTGGGATTTGGGCTCCACAAAAAAAACCCAACCCATCAATATTGATTCACTGGAAAGAAAACAGTGCCTTGGGCTGTGTTTTGCATCCCACCTGCCCGGCGTGGCCACAGCACAGCTCCAAAACACGGAAACCAACATGAATAAGCAACAACCCTACTCTCGCGCTGCCAACCAGCTACGCCTGCCTCCTCCCCGCACTCTTCCCTTGCTAGGGAAGGTGTAAATCCATCCTTCCTGAGAGGGGCAGCTCCTCTTCTTCACCTCCACCCCCAAACATCTCAAGCAAACACATTCCCATTGACTCTGGGTTGTGTCTGGTAACAACCCGGGGAGTTAAACAGTGCACAACCAGTTCCAACCCTGACTTCAAATCGTTGCCAGCTCCTTAGTCCACTCAGCAAGAGCTCCCTGCCAAGAGGCATATGGTTTAGCGGTCCAGCAACAGCAACCCCCCCACGCCGAGCAAGGATGCGCCGCAGTGCAACCACCCCACACGTGCTTCGCGCTGCCTCACCATCAACATTTGCTTCACATCCTTCTTCCCCCCAGCAAACAGCAGCTGCTGCAGCGGGGCCCAGAGGCAGCGCGCGGGGCCAAGCTGCCTCGCCAGAGACACCCCTTCCCGCTGCTGAGATCACCTGCAGGAGCCGGGGAAGGGACAAGAGGAGCTGTTTGGGAGGCTGGGTACGAGCTGCTGCAACATTTGGGTTTATGTGGTTCCACGAGGCTTAAAATACCCTTTAGGTGGTCATGAATGAGACACTTGTGGCAATGGAGGGTGTTGATCCAGTAAAAGCCGTCACTTTATTTCTCTTCATTGTTTAAAAAGGAGTGGTGGCCAAGGGAATCACTGGAATATTTCCCTCTCTCCTCCAAAACACATGGCCACAGGCGAGCGGTGAGGGCAAGGGGGAGGAGGATGTGTTCAAGAGATCCCAATTCAGAGCACGAAAGCCAAAAGGAAGGCACCAAGCTCTGCTGAGATGTAGAAAACATCTCATCTGTCCATGCGAGGCTGTTTCCAAAACAAGCCTCCTCCTGCTCTAAATAAAGCTTAGCCTAGAAAGCCAGCACTGCCTAGTTGCCTAGGTGCAGGAGTCGGGAATTTGGGGGTTTCATCCAGTCTCTGCCACCAGCTTTACTCTCTGGAGCAAAGTTTCCCTGTGTTGGTACAACGGGTATTGCCGTGTCCTGACACAGAGAGCCCCAACCCACCACGAGCAAGGGAAAGCAAAGGATTATCCACGCACAATTCCACAAGGCATCCACCATCCTGCCCGCAAAACAGCCTCTTGGCCCTTTAGGGACCCCTCGCACGAGCCTTTACAAACCATTCAGGTGACTCCCAGAGCACTCCAGAAGCCAAAGCGGAGGCAGAGGGACAGCACGAGGGGCAGGCCAGGGCTGAGCACGAAGCTCCGGCCTCTTGGTGGGCTGCAGGAGCCAATGTGGGCAAAAAGGGGGTTCAGTGGGTGCTGAGCCGGGTCGAACGGTGCCTGTGATCGCAGAGGGACGCACGAGACACACACGTGTGACCTGAACAGGCACATTCTGCTGCACAACGCTGGAGCAGGGGCGGCAGGGACGGCCGCATCCTGCTCTGGCATTTGAGGAGGAGGGCATGCCCTGGCCCAGCGGGTGCCCCCGGCCCGGCACACACACGCAGGCACCCGGCGCACGTCACGCCGAGCCTGCTCCCGCTGAACTCCGGCTTCTCCCAGTGAATGGGCTGATTGATGCGGGCGGCGAGGCCGCACTGAGGGCGATTGTGCCGGTGCCACGCTGCGGGCTCCCAGCCCCGCGCCGCCCGCCTCAGCGCCGCCTCGGCTCGCTGCAGGGCTGCCGCTGCCCGCGAAGAAAGAGGCTCAGATCCAAGCTGCCCTCCTCCTCCTCCCAGCACTGACCTTTCCTTCCTCGCCCCCAGCAAAAGGCAGAACCACCCCATCGCTCAGCGAAAGCCACGTGTGGCTGGGAAGCCTCCAGAGGCCACAGGCGACAGTCCCCGGGCCCAGTGCGGCTGGAGGGAAGCGTTGATGCTCTGGGTAATACCTGCTGGACAGGGAACAATTCTCACCTGAACTACCCCACATCCATGATGTGAAGGGAACGTTCCTCTCTCACGTACGGGCCCTGCGGCTGCTCCCGGGCCAGGAGAGTGGAGCAGGTCTCCTCCAGCCCAGAGCTCACCAGGGCAAAAGGCAGCTCCAAGCCCCTCACTGACCAAGGCTGCCTCCAGCCACGGCTGCTCTGGGGCGGGTGAAGCAGAACCACAGGAACCTGGTGGATAACGGTGGATTTTTAACCAAAAGGCCCCATTTTAGCCAGTCCCTGTGTGCGGGTCATAGAATCACAGAACCAGCCAGGTTGGAAAAGACTTTTCACCTCATCAAGTGCTCCCCAGCACTGCCAAGGCCAGCACTAACCCACGGCACTGAGGCCTCGGCTACACGGGGTGTGAACACTTGCAGGGACGGTGACTCCAGCCCTGCCCTGGGCAGCCTGTTCCAATGCCTGAGCACCCTCTGGGGAAGGAATTGTTCCTCAGCTCCATCTAAACCTGCCCTGGGGCAGCTTGAGGCCGTTTCCTCTTGTTGACGCATGTTCCCAGACCACAAGTGCCCCCATTCCCAACCCTCAACTCCCGCCCTGGCGGACTCAACCTGAGACCTTTGGGGAAGGACAAGCCCCCTTTCTCCTTGACCCACCACATCCCTCCCGTCCCAGCGCTGGCTCCATGGGGATATCCAGGGATGAGGAATCCCGTGTGGCTCTTGGGACTCATTTCTAACACTCCTTTAAACACGCAGCGGGGAAGAGGCACAAGAGCAGCAGCCACAGGCCCGGCGGCTCCTTCCCGAGCCCGGCTCAAACACACGTAGGAACCATTTGGTTGACAACAAACAAGCTTTACTTCCACGGACCCGCGGCGGGTTTACAGCGTTTCAGAGCCGCGGGGACCTCTGGAGACCACCCCCCGCCACCGCCGCCGGGGCCGGGGTGTCCCCGGGGCCGGAGCCGCCGCACCCCGCGCCAGGGCTCCGACACCCGCAGCCGCGCTGGGACTCGCTGCGGTTCAGTCTATGGCCAGCGCCGCTCGTGCTGCCGCTGGGCCCCATCCTGCGGGCCCCGCCGCCGGGGCACCGCTGGGCCCCCCGCCGCGGCCGCCCGCCCCGGGCCCAGCTCCCGCATCCTCTCCTCGCAGCCACGCTGCGGGCCGCGGAGCACCCCCGCGGGCCCCGAGGAGCACCCCGCGCTCGGCACCCGCCACACTGCCCGCACGGCCGCGGCCCGGCGGGGCCCGGGGCACCCCGCGGCGGTGCCGGGAGCGGGGTCCCGGGGCGGAGCGGGGGGACCGGGCCCGGGGGCCCGCACTCACCAGCTCATGGCTCCCCTCGCCGCTCGCCCGGAAGTGCCGCTCACCCGCCGCCCAGCCCCTTCCGGCAGCGCCGCCACTGGGCGGGAGGAACAGGGGAGGGTGATGCCGGGACGGGGAGTGACGTCACGGGGCAGAGGGGAGCGGGGGAAAACGGTGAAAAACGGGGAAAAACGGGGGGAAAATGGTGGAAAACGGTGAAAAACGGTGCAAATCCCTTGGGAACGAGCGTGGGATCAAAGCACCGGAGCGGCGAGCGCCCTGGAGCGCGGGGTGGGCAGGAGCATCCTGGGGTGGGCAGGGGTGCTCGGGAGCACCCCAAGGTGCCCCAAGAGGTGCCCGGCAGCGCCCTGCGCTGGGCAGGGGCGCAGGGAAGGGGTGCCCAGCAGCACCCCAGGGTGGGTGCGGGATGGGCAGGGACGGGGGTGCCCCGGCCGGGCAGGCCCAAGGCGAGGCAGCACGTTTGGAGGGACAGGAGCACACAGGTTTGGGGAGACGCCCCCCCCCCCCCCAAAACCATCCCCAGGAGGCTGGGCAGGCGGCAGAGCTGGTTGGGTGACCATCACCCCACCATGTCCTCAGCACCGTCCCCATCAGCCTCGACCTTGGGGGGGGGGGGTGTGGGGTGTGAAGGAGAGCACCCCCCGAGCTCCGGGTGCCCCCAGACCCCCCCATTGCCCCCCATTGCCAGCCGCAGGGTGACAGCAGCACGTGCCGCCGCACGGGACGCAGGGAGGAGGCCCGGGATGGGTGCCAGGGGTGGCTTTATCCATGAGCAGGTGGAGGTAAACAGCGGTAATTACAGCCAGGGAGGATGATGCTAAACTGGGAAGGTGTCACCGACACCGGTGAGGACAGGGATTAGCCGAAAAGGAGCGGGAGAGGGGGGACAGGGCTGGGTGGGCACCCAGGGCGATGGTGTCCATGGACCCCCCAGAACCCATTTTAGGCCAGGAGAAAGAGAAGGAGCTGGGGTGGTGAAGAGAGGAGGTTGAAGGTGGCACGAAGGAATCAGTTTTGGGGTGCTGACGGGTGGGGTGTTAGAGCAAACCCTGAGGGGAGGCAGCCAGGAGGACCCCGCCGCATCTCAGCCAAGGTGTGGGGAGGAAGAGGAGGGATGGAGCGAGGCTGGTGCCAGGATGGGTTTGCTGGTAGGACATGGTGCTGGTCCTGGCCGCCGTTCCCACCGTGATGGCCCACAGTGGCTCAGGGGATGCAGTGAAGAAGAGGTGGGACAAGCGGGTCCTGGGTGTCCCGATGGCCGTGGGGCTCAGGGAGCACATCCCATGGAGGTTCTGCCCCATGTGTCACCCTGGCCTGGGCACATGCCAGGGGGGATCATCTGGGATTCTCCTCCAAAACTCAGCCACGAGCAGAGGTCAGAGCTGCCACCTTGGCCAGGAATGGGGGGATGGATCCGTATGGCAGCGGCATGGGGCAGGCGAAGAGGGTCAGGCAATCCAGAAACCATCCAGACCTTCCGCAGAAGCCATCTCCTGCCAGGGCAGCAGGAGGAGCCGAGCCGGAGGCTGAGAAGATCAGGGAGAGATCCCACCAACATGTGTGGCATCAGCATCTCCCAGCTGCAAACCAGGAGCTTCTCCATGCGGGTCCTCGTTGCTCCCAACACTGGGGACGGGCTCTCAGCTCTTGGTGCTCCTCCTTGAAGCAAATCCCATCCCATGGAGCGCTCTTGGGTATCCACATCAGCTTGCGGGGCCCCGAAGACCCTCTGCGGGGAGGAGCGAGGTGCTGGTGGCCTCCTCGGGAACCCGGCGCTGCTGTCGAGAGGGGAGAGGCAGCGAGTTGCGTGGAGCTGTACGTGACTGGCAAACCCTTCCCTCCTCCCCAGAACACAGAGAGCCCACAACGGGGATGGAAAGTGCCGTGTTTCCGTAGCAACCAACGTTTTTCGTGCAAGGTGCTGCACGCTCGCCACGCGTTTCGCCACCCAAGGGTGCTCCTCACCTTCCTGCTCCGTGCAAGAGGGGGTTCCTGCCCGGCGGGACACCCGAATGGCAGAGCAGGTCCTCAGTGCGGCACCGAGGCCGTGACACCCTGTTCACACCCAGTGGGTTCTTTCCCTCCTCCTCATCGCAGTGTAGGAGCCCAAAGTGTTGGAGCAAGCATCGCAGTGACACAGTGGTGGTGGCGATGTGGCCTTTGCCGTGCCCTGCATCTCCAGCATCTTCCAGCACAAGCCACCAGTGGAGATGGGCACAACCACCACCACCACAGCACCCCCGGGTGATGCTGGAGGCCATGGTGGCTCTCCCCACACCACCATCTGCATGCAAGGTGGCTCCGGCTCCTACACATCCGCTGCGGCTTGTCCGAGCCATGCAAGGGGGCACAGCGGAGACTGGTGGCTCCAAAACCAACGCACAACCCCTGGGTGCTGTGAGGTGCTCAGAGCACCAAGGAAAGGGCAGCCCTGGCTCACGCTGAGCCCGCGCCTGGTCCAGGGGCTGATCCAGCCTCGTCTCAATGGTCAACAAAAGGCTCAACCACCCGCGAATCCACTCCGGGATACAGGAGCCCACCCAGGGCAGCACCCATGAGCTCCAGAGCCCCAGCACCACGAGATGCCATTGCTGGATGAGCCAGGCAGGCTCCGAGTCGCCCCGGGCACTGTCTGCTCTCAGGTTCTCCATGACATTAAAGCTTCTCCAAGCTCAGCGAAACCCCGGGAGCAGCAGCTCCTCCGGGGCCTGCCTGTGGATGCGAATCAAAAGGCAGGAAATGTGACGGCGGAGCCAGTGCCTCCACAGCCCGGGAATGCCAGGAAAGCCCGCGGTGCCGACGCTGGATGCCAGCACTGCCAGCAGTCCCTAGGGAATGGGGACGCTTGTGGGATGCTCAACCACTTCGGTCATGCTCCAACACAACAGAGCCTGTGCGGCCCGAAGGACCCTCCGCATCCTCCAGCACATTCCCAACTCCAGGAGAACCAGGGCTTCCTGGGGAAGGATTCAACCACCCGTGCGCCCACTCCACATATCCATCGCCTCATCCTTGCTCCTTTTCCCACCCATCCCTCGTGCCCGTACGAGCACTGGCGCTGAATCCGGTGGGTTATTTATAACCGGAGTGGCCCGGCCCGGCCCAATTCCCATGTTGGCTCTGCAGCGGGGCGCTGGGGCGGCATCACCGGCTGCAGCAGCGCGATCCTCTTTCGCCCACCGTTATCCGACGGATGTGACGCGCCGGCAAAATGGTGCCGGGATCAAGGCGGTGGCGGCGGCGGCGCGACAAGGGGCAGGAATGAGACGCAAGGTCAAGGGCAACTCAAGGACACGGAGGATTTGGGGGTCCCTTGGGACAAGGGGGGGATGTGAGGATGGAGCCGGTCGCCTTCGGGGTCACCCAGTGTCCTGGAATGCCGGAGTCACGGCGGCGTCCTGCGAATAGAACTGAAGGAGAAGGGGGGGCTGAGAGAAGGTTGGGTTGGTGCAAAGTTAATCATATCAAAATGAAAAGAACTCAGAAAATACAACACCGGGGGAGGGTGGGGGGGAAGTACAAACAGGCTCCAAAGTCACCCGTAAAGCAGCACAGCACCCCCGGTCCTGCACATCCCAAGTCACTTTAACACCCCCTTCCAGAGGAAAAAACTTCTTTCTGCTCTTTCCAAACCAATATAGATCCTTTTTAAGCAAAGTAAAATAAAGATCTTTACTCCAGCTTTTGATTGTCAGCAAACACAATATATTTACTGCATTAGCATTTGCTCACAGTGCAAATGGTACAACAATACATCAGTTCCAGGATTGAATTCGGATTTTGTTTCCCTTAAAAATGCTGTATGCATCGACGAGCATCTTCGCATGACGACATGACAAAGGAGCAAATGAAATGTGTGTGAAAATTATCACCTTTTCACGATATCAAGCATCATTTTTTTGCCTTTGAACCTTAGTATAAGGTACTATAAATCCAAGAAATAAAAACATCCACAAAATATATTACATCTGGTGTGATTTTTTTTTTTTTGTCTTTTTTTTCTCTCCTTTTTTTTTTGTGTGTGTGGTTTTTTTTTGGTTTTTTTTTTTTTTTTCTCTGAGTACTCAACTTTATACAAAAGTCTCTCAAAAAATATCATTCCCTTTAGGTTTGTGTGGTGAAACCTGATTGTGGTTTGTGTGGTTTTTGTTTTCTGTAGTTCCTCTCAGTTCACAGAAATTAGGCTGCGTTCTCTCCCTTTGCTTTATTTTCTATACCTCTAGGATGTGGCGTGTGTGTGTGTGTGGTTTATTTTTCACATGCAGACATCAAACCTGGATAGCACGACCTTTTGGCAACAAAGAGTAGTAGTTTTTTTTTTTTTTTAAGCTTTTTCAAAGTCATTATTCTTATTCTTATTAATTCTTATTTTTGCTTCTTTTAGCTTAAATGTCTGAGCACAGTTTGATTAAAACAAAAGAAGAAAAAAATCAGAGCAGTCATGCAATGACATGCACATACCAGAAGGAGAAAGGAAAAGAAAAATGGAAAATAAGAGGACTAATTGATTTTTTTTTCCTCCTCCGGACTCGGTTGGGTTTAAAGTGACCAAATAAAAGCAACGTTTCTGTATCTCACATTATCAAAAGTAGTCGGTAAAATCCTGGGGTGGGTTTTGGTTGTGGGGTTTTGGTTTTTTTTTAGGCGTTTCTGGACAGAATTTCCCTTCTGATGGAAAAGAAATAATAATAATAATAATACTACAAAATAAAAAAGGGGAGGGGAAATAATAAACCAACAAACCCAAAAGCTGCTGCCGGGACGTTGTTCCCCGCCGGGGGACCCGCAGCCCCCCCGCCCCGCCAGCCCCGCTTACCTCCGATGGGAGCCGGTGCTTGGGAACAAGGTGGGGGGGAACCGGGGAGAGGACCGGGGGGCAGAGGGGAGCCGGGTGGGCTCCGTCCATCCATCCCCGCCCGGCCGCGGGAGATGTGGGTCGGGTCCAAGGAGGGCCCGATCCTGCCCAGCCCGGCCCCCGGGGATGCGGCAACCGGGGATCCAGGTCAGCCGGGATCCCTCGGGATCTGCAACCCGGGCAGCCCGGATCAGGGCCGAGCGAGGGGTGGATGGGCTGGACCCGGGACATGCGGGAGCCAGATGGGCTGGACCCGGGAGGTGTGGGATCCGGGAGGTGCGGGACCCAGGCAGGCTGGACCCGGGAGGTGCGGGATCCAGGCAGGCTGGACCCGGGAGGCGTGGGACCCGGGACGTGTGGGATCCGGGAGGCGCGGGATCCAGAGGGACTGGACCAGGAGGTGCGGGATCCGGGAGGTGCGGGATCCAGATGGATTGGACCCAGGAGATGCGGGATCCGGGAGATGCGGGATCCAGATGGACTGGACCCAGGAGATGCGGGATCCGGGAGAGCTGGGTCTGGGCAATCCGGGTGTGGGTAATCCGGGTGCAGGCAGTGCAGGATCTGAGCACCGGGGCGCGGGCAGGCGGGAACTGGGTGCGGACAATCCGGGATCTAGGCAGTGCAGGGTCCTGTCGATCCAAGTGCAGGCAGGATCCGGGTGCGGGCAGCCTGGACCCGGTCAATCCGGGTGCGGGCAGCTTGGACCCGCACAGCACAACCCCCCGGCACCCTAAACCTGGGCAACGAGGCCGCTGCGGAGAGAAGAGGGGGTGCCACCAAACTGCTCCCCACGGTCCCTTCAAGCGCACGTGGTGACAGCAGGAGCGAGGGCAACAGGGGGCGAGGAGGTGGCGGCAGCGGTGGCGGGGGGCACAGCGGGGGGCTGCCCACCCGAACCCTTGTCGGTCTTCTTCTCCTTCTGCTTGAGGTGGATCTTGGCGTGCCGCTTGCGCTCGTCGGAGCGGGCGAACTTGCGCCCGCAGAACTCGCAGGCGAAGGGCTTCTCGCCGGTGTGGGTGCGGATGTGGGTGGTGAGGTGGTCGCTGCGGCTGAAGCTCCGCATGCAGATGCGGCACTGGAAGGGTTTGTGGCCCGTGTGGATGCGGAGGTGCCGGGTGAGCTCGTCGGAGCGGGAGAAGCGGCGGTCGCAACCCTCGGCGGGGCAGGCATGGGGCCGCTCGTGGAGCGGCGTCTTGCTGGGCCGATTGGGATACTTGCGGGGTCGGATGGGCTTGAGGGTGAGGGGTGGCTGTGGTAGCCCCCCAAAACCCGGGTGGATCTGCTTGTCCTTGAAGGCCTTGATGGTCTCCAGCGGGGTGATGGGGGGCGGGTTGACACGGATGGGGTCCAAGCTCTGGAAGGGTTTGTGCTCCGTGATGGTGCCCATGTCGTTGGGGTGGTGGTAGAGGTTATAGTCTGGGATCATGGGGAAGAGGTTGCTGTCCAAGGCGGGTTTGGCCGCCTGGTAATCCTGGGGGGAGTAGGTGAGGCCGGGGTTGCTTTGAGGGTCGTGGAAGGAGACGGGCTCCGGGTAGAGGTCACTGCAGGAGGAGTAGGGCGGCAGCGCAGGGTACATCTGGTCCACCTCGCCCTGCGGAGGCCCCATGCTGCCCGCCGAGCTCTGCGTGCTGGTGAGCGCGCCCGAGGACGGCGGCACCCCCAGGATGCCCGCGCTCATCAGGCTGATGATGTTGTCCTGGCACCAGTTGGAGGGTGAGTCGAAAGCGAATTTCCCCAGGTAGGTGACAGTCTTGTTGCCCGGGGCGGGTTGAAAAGTGCCCGAATAAGAGGACAATTCCTGGCCGGCTTTTTCGTTCGCTAAACCAATGTCCATAACATTATCTGCAAAGTGCGAGAGAAACGGGGCAGGGTGAGCCGGGAGGGCCGAGACGCCCCGGGGGGATGCACCGGGGATGCACCGTGGATGTGCACCGGCGATGCACCGGGCCCGCTCCTTCCTTCCCTTCGCCGCTCCCCGCATCCCCCGGCGCTGGCTGCCGGGGCCGGGCTGCCGAGGGAGGCGGGGGGGGGTCCCCACCGGTGGGACCGGGGGGGGAAGGAGGTACCTGCGGCTACAGGTAGGCTTCCTCCCCGTCCAGCCCCGGCAGCGCTGGGCACTCCGCAGAGCCGGTTGCGGCCGCCGACGCCGTTACCGACTCGCTGCCTTCCCTGTGCCCATCCCCGGAGAAACACGAGTTGGGGGGGGGGGTGTTTAGCCCGGCGGGGCTCCGCGTGGGAGCAAGGACCCCCCCGCCCCAACCCCGCACCCCGGGAAAGCCGATGCCGCGTCCCGCGAAGCCCACGCTGCTGCGGGATCGGGGGGGAAACGGCCATGGCCACGCGTGTCCGCGGTGCCTCCGCATCCCGGAGGATCCCGGTGCGGGCGGCTGAGCCCCTCCGCGCTACGGGGGTCCGGCTTTTCTCCTTCCACCCCCTACTCCCCGTGTCCTCCTCCTCCCCACGGAACCCGGCCCCGTACCTGCGGCGGCGGCTCGGCAGCAGCTCGGCGGAGCCCTGCAGCGATCGCGCCGAGCCACGGCGAGGAAAGGGGTGGGTGGGTGCGGGGGGGGGGACGCTCCCCAGCCCCAGCGCTTCCCTTCTTCCCTTCCCTCCGAGGCTCCATGACACCCTTCCCATAGCGTCCTCCTCCTCGCCCCACCGCTCCCCCCCCCTTCTTCTTCTTCTCCCCATTTCCCCCCCCCCCCCTTTTTCTTTTACCTGCAGCCATCTGGTTGTAGTGAGCCACCGAGTCGCTGCTGCTGGAGAAGATATTCAAAGAGTTGGGGATCTCCTCTGGGTACAGATTGTCAGGCAATTGGTTCATCAAAGTGTTCATGGTCCCCGGCAGCTTCTCCAGTAGTTTGCCTGTCATAGCACTGGAGGAAAAGGCTGGATCAACGTGGCTCCGAGCTCAGCTCCCGAGGAAACAACATCCGAATGGCAAATCCGTGCGAGGGGAATCATGCGAGAGAAAAAGTTGGGGGGGGGGGAGTGGAGGGGGTGGGGGGGGCGGAGGAGGAGGGGGTGCGGGGGGGGGGGTGTGCGATCCTCCGTGGGTCCCTGGTGGTGTTTCCTCGACGGGGGGGGGGGTCTGGCTGGCAGATGTTGGTTGTAGAAGCGGGTGGGAGGATTTAACCCCTCCTCTCCTCTCCTCTCCCCCCCCCGTTCCCTCCCTCCCTCCCTCCCTCGGCTCCGTTCGCAGGTTCCCTCCGCTGCCGCCCGAATGCTCCGCCGGGGACTCCGCAGCCCATTTATCCGGGCGGCGGGAGCGCTCCGTGACGTAGCTGCCCATATATGGACAGACAAAGCCGAGCCGAGGCCGAGACGTCACAATGGAAGCTCCGCACAATGGAACATTAGAAAGCAGGAAGCGGGGCCGGCGCGCGCGGGGACGGGCAACGGGGAGAGCGGTACCGGACACACCGGGCACCGGGCAACTTGTGCCGGGCACCTGCACCGGGGACAGGGCAACTTGTACCGGGCAACCTGCACCGGGCACCGGGCAACTGCACCGGGCAACTTGTACCGGGCAACTGCACCGGGCACCGAGAACTGGGCAACTGGTACCGGTCAATGGGCACCGGGCAACTTGTACCGGGCAACTGCACCGGTCAACCTGTACTGGGCACAGGGAACTGGGCAACTTGTACCGGGCAACCTGCCCCGGGCACCGGGCAACTTGCACTGGGTTCCGGGCAACCTGCACCGGGTTCCGGGCAACCTGCACCGGGCATCGGGTAACCCGCACCGGGCAACCCGCACAGGGCACCAGGCGCCGGCCGGGGGTCTCCCTCTCCGCCCTCACATCCCACCGGCCGGGCCGTGCCGCCCGCCAGGAGGGCGCGGGGTGCGGTGAGCCCCGGGGATGCTCAGGGCGAGGCTCTGACCTGGAGACTTTATATCCCCCACCTCGTCCTCCTCCGCTCCCCGGAGAGCAGGGGCGAGGGGATGAACCGGCCACAAACCCCGTCCCACAGCCCCGGGGGTGTGCGGGGGGAAACGCAGCCGGGCCAGAGCCGCAGCAGCCTGAAACTAGGTAGTGGTGACAGAGAGATGGCTTTGGGTGACAGAGGAGATGGCTTTGCCCCCTCCCCATGCCCCGGGTCCCGCGGGGAGCAGTGCTTTGAATACTTTAGAACAGGTAACACTTGTTGGTCGCCTGTGATTTTAACCTCACCTCCCCCCTTTAAAAGTTTGGCACTTCCAAGGCGTCAGTAATTAGGTGGTTTCGTGCTAACTGTGCCAACTGATGCTATCTTTAAAACCCTCCGAGTTATATAGCAAATGTATGGAAAAATGCTGTGTTGCAATAGCTCCACTTACCCAATTCCTGCAGGGCCGGCTTTGCAATGGGAGCGGGATCCGCGCTACGGGAGAGCTGCGGCTGGAGGCACCGGGCACCGGCTGCGGGGAGTGGGGGGGCACGGGGAGGAGGAGGCCACCGGTGCCAGCAGCCTCCGGGTTTGGGATAGGGAGTGATTGGGGGGTGATGTGGGGCTCGGAGGGGTGTGTGGGGGGTTGTACAGGGAGTGGGGGGCTGCAGTTCCCGCGATGGCCTGTTTTGAGTGTGGGGAGGGGAGTGCGTGTGCTCTACTTCAACCCCCCGATTCACTTCAAAGCCCCCCATCAACCGCAGCCCCCCCATCCACTGCAGTATCCATCGCAGGACCCCGCTTTCATTAAAAGCACCCCCATCCTGGGCAGACCCTCCCATCCTGTGCACCACCCCACCCTTCGCAGAGCACCCCCATCTTTCGCAAATCCCCCCATCCTTCGCAGAACACCCCACCCCTTGCATCCCCCCCTCCATCCTTTGCACCCTCGTCACCCCCATCCTTTGCAGGGCACCCCCTTCATTTGCCCCCTCTCTATTCCCACCCCGTTGCATCCCTCCAGACACATTTACCCCCACCAGACGCAGCCCACACCCCCCGCCCGCCCCGCCCGTGCCCCGGCGCGGCCCGGGGGGAGCGCAACGGCGGCGGCGGCGGCGGGGAACGGGGGGGGGAAGCGGGGCGGTGGCGGGCGGGCGGCCGAGGGGAAGCACCAAACAAGGCCTGGATCCGGTCCCGCCCCCGTTGCCTTCTTTGGCGGCCGGTTCCGGCGCCCCCGGCGCTGGGGAGGTGCGGGGCGGGCGCGCAACGGGGCGCGGAGCGGGGGGACCCACAGCCCGCACCCCCCCCGGCAGCACCGCCCCGGCATGGGGAGGGGGGGGTGTCCCCGCCGAGTCCCCCCTTCCGCCATCCCCCGCCGCTTTCCCCGTCAGCGCATTCCCACGGTCGGAGCGCGATCGCATCCGCGGTGCTGGGGATGCTGCGGGTCCTCCGGCAGAGCAGAGCAGCCCCCCCCGCCCCAAACCACCCCGAACCACCCCACCGGCCGTTTCCGGCGGCACCACCAGTGCTCCCCACCAGTTCCTCCAGGTTTTATAGCGGTGGGGTGAGGGTTTGCTTGGCCTTACTGGCACCCCAGCGTCCCCATAAGTGCCAGCCCCATGTCTGGCTCATTCTCACCCCGGTGGGTACCTGTCCCCCATGCTATGGGCAGAGGGGGACCCCTATCCCATCCCCATGTGGCATCACCCCCTGCCAAATCGGGGCTGTGGGTGCAGCGATAACACCCCAGCCCCAACCTGGTTCAAAGGTCCCGAGTCATAAAGACCTGGTTTACACAAGGAGCTGGGTTAGGAGGGAGGTTAAACGCAGCCTGTGAGAACCCAATCCTGCACGGCCACCGTCTCAGTTACTAACAGTGGTTTGATGCCAATTGATGGGGAACGGCCTTAAGCCAAAATAAACCAAAGGCAGCCTTAGACTGGCATGAAAACGGCCGCGTGGGGGTTGGACTGGCTTAGTTACAGCTCAGCTTAATGGGTTGGAGTGTTAAGAGCAGAGTAGTTTACCCAAAGGGAGCAAAAAAAAAACCACCCCCAAAATATCACCTGGGATGCTCTGAATGGGTTTAAGTTACAGCTCGATGTGGAAGGAGTCTGCAGTTGAGAGCTTTCACTTGTTCTGATGATCCCACATGCTTGTCTCAGGCCATTCAAACCCCACCCTGACCAGGGTTCAGGAAGGTAAATAATCATTGCTGGCATCAGTGATTTCACAGCATGGAGCCTTATTCATGGAACGCCAGGGTCCCCTCCTCAAAGCAGTGTCCCGAACCCCCATTGCTCCTGCACTGCAACAGCTTGTTGTGCTAATAAGGCAGAGCAGGCCGAGCCTCCAGCTCAGCCCCTGAGCCAGCTGCCTCCTTAACCCCAGGGATAATGGGAGGAATAACTGGGAGACCTCAGAGCAGCTCCAGTGCCTAAAGGGGCTCCAGGAAACCTGGAAAGGGGCTTTGGACAAGGGCCTGTAGGGACAGGCCAAGGGGAATGGCTTTAACCTGCCAGAGGGGAGACTGAGATGAGCTCTGAGGCAGAAGCTCTTCCCTGTGAGGGTGCTGAGGCACTGGCACAGGGTGCTCAGAGAAGCTGTGGCTGCCCCATCCCTGGCAGTGTTCAAGGCCAGGTTGGACACAGGGGCTTGGAGCAACCTGCTCTAGTGGAAGGTGTCCCTGCCTGGGGCAGGGGTTGGAACTGGGGGAGCTTTAAGGTCCCTTCAATCCAAACCATTCCATGAACCTGTGATTCTATATTATTTAATAGTACCCCCTGATCAAGCGCTGGCAGCATCCCCTTATTGAGGGAGCACCCACAGCCACCCATACAAGCCCTGAGCATCCCCACCTCCCATCGCTCCCCCCTCTTTTGGGGCTGTGCGATGCTGGGAGCCAGAGATGCGCACCCATCACCACGTGCAGCGTGTCCCTCCAGGTGCTGTCAGCTGATGGGTGATCTCTCCTTGCTCCTCTCGGTCTTGTGACCGGGTCTTGCTGCTCATCACCGAGTGATTCATGTGCCGTGAGCCCTGCAGGTGCACCGGGCTGTGCCGCAGCTCTCCAGGGACCACCGGGGCTTTTAGAAGGGGAACTGTTCAGGATTGCACCTGATTAATGACAGCAGAAATGCACTTATGGGGAGGAGAACACGAGCTGGGTCCTGGTGCCTCGTGGCGAGACAAATGGGGTGGTTGTTCCCATTGAAATCATGCCTAAAACTCACTGGTGGGGAGCCGAGAGCTGAGCTTGGACAGAGTCGAGCCTCGGGGGCTGAGGGACACGATGAGGTGCCCATCACCATCCTGCCATGTGATTCCATGTTTCAGGAGCTCCGGGAGGCTCTGCACAGTGCACGGCTGTGGGTTTCAGGCTTTTGGAAGCCACCGGTGGTGGCTCCGGTCCTGGATTACAAAGGATGCTCAGACACAAAGCTTGAGGCACTTCTTCACGCTACCAGAACACGGAGGTTTTCCTCCCCAGCCCCCTGGATGTGCTCTAGATGTAAATCTGGGGCTGGTAAGGTCACAGAGTTGTAAACAGAGTGTGGCTGGTGGGGACCTGAAAGGTCACCCACCTCCTACCCCCAGGCATGACTGTACCGGGGCTGCACACGTAGGTGGCTGCTTGGATGCTCGACAACAAAACCTCTTCTAGAGCAGCCTGGAGAAGGGGAACAAATAAACTCGGAGTCTTTCAGCCGCCCAAACCACGAGGTGGGTGTCACAGCGGTATCTGATGCAGCCACCAGAGTTTCTCAGCGTTGTGTTTGCAAGTGATGAGGCTGCACGGGTGGGATGCGGTGTCTCACGGTGGCAAACAGCAGCTGCCCAGATGTGGCCAGTGCTGCATCAGCAGCAATCGGTTCTCTGAGCATCCCGTGGATGTGGGAGATGCTCAGCACCGGCAGGGATGGGATTCAGGGCAATGTGTAATTCCTGGAGGAGGAGGAGAGACTTTCTCCACTGCTGTTGGGTGTGGGAAATCTTAATTTCAGGCCAAATTTTGGCTGGGAGAACTCCAGCCAAGGAGAAACTGCTGGGCAGCCTTCCTGATCCCGGCCCTGTGGCCTTCCACATGCTGGCTCCTGCCTCACCCAGGTTTTCCTGGTTTCCCTGTGAAAACTACACACCCTCCTGCTAAAACATGCATGGAAAAGGAGATGGATCCGTCCCTCCTCTGTCGGGGGGCTGAAGGGACCCATGGGCAGAACCTGTGGGTCGTGTTGGCTTTGCTGGGTCAATCTCTAAGGGTAGATGCCCATAAACCAAGCCCTGGGATGGCTGGATGGGGGTGCTGGGCAGTGGGTGCTGCAGGAGCCATGGGTGGCTGTGGCCTTGGGAAGCCCTTTCCTGCCTCAGTTTCCCCTGTGGCATAAGAGAGAAATGAGCCCTGCCTCACCCTGCCAGGGAAGCACCCACAGCAGCACCGGGTGCAGAGGGTGCTGAGGGGGGCTCTGCCTGCGCCCCCCTTCCCTGTATCACCTTCTGCTGCCATCGCCTTCCCTGCATCGCCCCGGTGCTGCTGCAGTGAGGATGCGCCGGCTGCGCTCAGCCATCCCAAAGAGCATCCCACAGTTTTCCACTGCTCTGGGGCCTGGACTCGGTGGGTGACCCCAGCGAGGGGCACGATGCTGCGTGCACCGGGGAACCGGGAACCTTTGGGTCATCTGAGTCCAAGACAGGTCTTGGTTTGCAAACCCAAAGGTCTTTCCTGTTATTATGCAGCCTGCAGGAGGGGAACAATAGCGGTGGCGGCTGGTGCAGTGTGACCCAGAGATAAGGAGACAGTGTGATTAGCAGGAAAACTAAAGAGGAGATCCAGAGCAAGAAGTGATCCCCAGGGAGCAGCACCACTGGGAATGATGGGGTTTCCAGCAGCAGAGACCAGGCACGGAGCTGGTGTTATGGGACAAGCACAAACCTCAGCGTTGTGTCCCCATGTCAGCCTGCGGTGACTGGGCAGTGCTGTGGCCCCAGCGAGGGGATTGCAGAGAGATACCACAGAGGCTTTTTTTAACCTGAAACCAAGAAGCAGAAGAGGAACTGGATGCTGAGAACCGTGCCATGACACCCCGCTGGAGACGTGAGCGGTTCCCTCATGGGAGAGGGGCTCATGGCACAGCTAAATCCATTGCGTTCGACAGTGGTGCTGGAGAAGGGGCTTAACCTTGTGTGAATGCAACACTGAGGTTGGAAAGCTGGAGCAGGGGTGAACACAGCGCCCAGCAGCACTGGAGTATCCGTGGCTGGATGTGATCCCGATGGCTGCGCAGCCTGGGAAAGCGCTGCTCCCAAGGGCTGCAGGGCCTCGCTGTAACCACCGAAGGAGAAACTGGTGAGAGGCCAAAGGAGAAGGATCCACACAGCCATTGAAACCAGCCCGGGGGGAATTAGCCATTTCCTTGCAATGAGGAAACGGGAGGTTAGCCCAGGACCTGCAGGGCTGCGGGGAGGGAATGGGAAGCGGGCTGACAAGTGAGGACAAGCTGGGGGCTGTGGCTGAGACCGTCCTCTGCCCGTGGTGCAGGCAGGGGAGGCTGGAAGAGCCGCCCAGCCCCTTCCACCACACCTCTGGATGCAAACCCCAAGAGGCATCCGCCTCCCACCGGGATAGATGGGGATAAACCGGGATAAACCGGGCACCATGGCACAGACTGGGGCCGGTGGCTGGTGCTGGGCAGGAGCAAAGCTGGTGGGTCCAGACCATCGTATCAACAACCTCCTTTGTTTTTTACCAGGCAAACCACATCTGAGGGTGCTCGAGCTCCCGGCGGAGCGGGCGAGGCCGGGACAAACCCAGCCCAAACCGAGCCTGAGAGAAGAAACCAAACCCCAGCAGTTTCTCCCTGTGGAGCATCCCTTGAACGCCGTGTCCTGGGATCTGGCAGCGTCCCTGGGCACAGCTGGCAGCTGGTATTTGCATCCCGGGTGCTGCAGGAAGAGCCAGTCCCAGGAGCAGGATGAGGGACTGGGACCCCTGAACCAGCACTCTCTGATGGGGCAGTGAGTGGGACTGGGCTCCTCAGACAGCCCCACACAGCTCCTCTGAGTTATACAGCACTTTAGAGGCCTCTTAAGAATTAACTATTATTGCTAATTAATGAAGCCATCACGCTGAGCCCAACCTGCCCTTGCTGCCCGCTGGGCCCCTTGGGTGCTGGCACAGCACGCAGAGGTGGGGACATGGCCCTGTCCTCGCCTTGCCCGCCCTCCCCTATTACTTCAGGAGCCCTAAATTCCTGCCACAGCCCTGGCTGCCTCTCCCAGGGCCCGCCCGGCTGCTGGGCCACTGCACCAGCACCCCTTGGGCACCCACCACCAACCCCAGCCCCGCGGCACATGGGGGACCCTGGGCTGGAGGCTTCGTGTGCCCATGGCGCAAGGTTGAGGGCTGGCAGCATTGGAGCATCCCACCAGCAGTGTCCATCACCTGTATCGTGCCTGATCCCGAGAGCCTGGTGCCTTCCCAGTGCTGTGGGGATGATGATGCTCCTCAGCTTGCCTGGAAAACCTCTCTTGTTGGCACCCAAAACAGGCAGCGTTGTTTATCCCCACGTCGAGCCGCCGCATCCCCACTGGCACATGGGGATTAACAATCTTGACCTATTTCCCGGGGGGTGCAGCAAAGCTTAATTCACTGCCTGCTTGAGGAGCACACAGATCTGCAGATAGAGCCATTATGGAGTGTGAGATATCATTAATTAATTCACAGGTTGATATAGTTATGTGCTTAGATCATCATCAGCTGATCCTGCTAATCCCTTCTTGTGCAAGTCCCTGGGCGAGGGGGAGCTGCTGCCTGCCATCACTTGGCTCCTGGCGAGCTGGGTTGTCCCCACATTGTCTCCATGTGCCACCACGGCCAGGGGGGTGCAAGTGGTGGCCCCTGGTCCCTGTTCCTTAATGTCGCCTGCTCCTAACTCTGTGTTTTCCTGTGGTGGTCCCACTGGAGGGGAGACACCTCCTGCTCTGCATCAGTGGATGCGGCCCAGGGCTGCCTCTCCTTGCTCCAGGGGCTGAGGCTTAATCTCGTTCGAGTAATTACTTCAATAATTATTAAAAATAGATAATTATTACCCTTTTTATTCAGTGATCATGTTTAGTGCCGGCTTCTCTTGGCCTCCAGCCCAGTTTGGGAAAGAAACACCCCCCATGTGCTGCTGGGAGCTGCCACTGCTCACCAGGAACATTTGATTCTCACTGTTAGTGTTTTAAACCCCAAGCCTTCCTCCTCCTCAGCCATCCCATCCAGTGGGTGGCTTTGCTCTGGGAATGGGCTGGAAGCATCCAAACCCCATCCTGGGCCTGTGGCATCTCAATTCCCTTTGGATCCACAAGGCTGGTTCACACATGCCAGCGATGCTGTGGGTACCACATTGCGCCCCATCAAGCCCATCACACCTGAGCTCACCCAGCTCTATTTTTTCCTTCCCCCTTCCTGGACCTTCAAATGAAAAAGTGAACCAGCCACGCCAGTGGAAATTCGAGCTAACAAATACAAATAAAACTTCCTCTGGCTGCTAAAAATGACACCCGTAGACAGAGAAAAAACCTTCTCTCGGTGACAATAACAGAGCGTGGAGCTATTTCAGTGCTGGCTGTTCCATTGCAGCACTCGGCGCTGGGCTTGTGGCTGCTGAAAACCAGCCACTTCCCCAGGGACGTGACGTGTTTCCTTTCCATCACAAACTGATTTAGAAGCAAAACTTTCTACATTTAGGCAGCGAGAGACTCAGCTTCTCTTTTCTCTCTCGCACCAATGGTGAGCAAATGGAAGGAGAGATAAAGGGGGTGGGACCAGCACAAAGTGACTGTACGTGGCTTCCTCCCGCTTTTGCTTTCTTCGTTCTTTCTAAATTAGCAAAAGGTGAACTAAAACCCCACAATTAATATTTTCCATGCTGTGGAAGCCTTGCACGCGTCCAAGTGGGAGTGTGAGCTCCGGGCTGGCCGCTGCTGCTGCTGCGCTGTGTGGGTGCAGCCCTGAGTGTGTCTGGGCCTTGTGCCTCGTCCTGCATCCTGGCAGGGGATCACCAGGGTTGTCCCACCACAGCATCCGCTGCAGCCACCCGGGCAGATTCCTGCTCTGGACCATCCCCATCCCTGTCCCCAGCTCCATCTCCAGCCCTGTCCCCATCTGCAGCTCCATCCCCGTCTCATCCCTATCCCCATCCTCATCCCCATTCCCATCACTCTCCCCATCTTCATCTTCATTCCCACCCTCAGCTTCATCCTCATCCCGATCCTTGTTCCCCATGCCATCCCCATCCTCATCCCATTCCAATTCCAATTCCCATTCCCACCCTCATCTCCATCTCCGTTCCCATCTCCATCCTCATCTGTATTCTCCATTCCCATGCCCATCCCCATCCCCATTCTTCATCCCCATTCCCATCAGCGCCACAAAGGGAAGAGGCTCAGCTTGGGCTCACAGCGAGCTCTCAACTGCTCTCCTCTGCAGCTCAAATTAAGCCCGGGAATGATGGTGCTAATTTCCTAGAAGGATAAACATCCGATTGCCTTTTCTCTCCCCTTCCACCAAAAATAAACAGAGCAGCCACAAGGCATTAAGGGCAGGGAGGGAAGGATGACTATAGTTGGACTGCAGGATGTCAACAAAGCATGACCTCTCATTTACACCAGTCCCTCGCATTAACCTAACGGCCCAATTACACCCTCAATGGAGGGTAAGTATAGAAAAGGAGCAGGAGCAATCCAACTTTAGCAGACTTCCATGACATCTCTCAGTGTCATTTCCTCTGCTGCTAATCTTAGAGCCATGGCAAGCCGGGGCTGTGTTTTTTCCCTGGGCTGCGGTATGTTACCGAGCTTCCTTTATCTGTTGGTCTCCTTCCCGCTGTCTCCTGCAGCGCCGAGGAGCCGGGCTGAGCCGGGACCCGGCTCCTGCATCCTCCTTCACACCTTGCAGCCCATTCCCATCACCCTGGCGCTTCCCTTGCGAGGCTGACAGAGCTCTGCAGGACCCACGCGATGTGTGTGGTTCAGTAAACAGCCATTTCCTGCTGCAGGGAAAGTCCCGGACACGTTTAACCCCCCCAGCAAGGAGTTAAAGCCACTCTCACTGCCCAGGAACCAGAGAGGAAGCAAGAAGGGGACAGCACAGACCTATTTTCTCTCTTGCATCAGCAACTGGTTGCACTGGGATGGACCCATGGACCAATGCAGGGGTGAGATGCAGCAGCAGGAGCATCGCCATCCCCTCTAAACGATGCTACATGGCCATGAGCAAGTCCCTCGTGCCTCAGTTTCCCCTTGCCTGCACAATAACCCCCATCCCGGATCTTGCTCCCTGTGGTTTGTTCACAGTGCTCCTGGCTCTGGCAGGACAAAAGCACCTTTGTCACAGCGTAGCCACCAAGGACACGCTGCAAGGAGGTTCTGCAGGCAGGTGAAGCCGAGCCTCCGAGAAAACCCAGTGTTAGATGAAAGCCTAATTAAGGCGGTAATTAAAGGGGAGGCCCAGCCAAGTGGCCAGTAGGCAGAGCCCTTCCTTATGGCTTGAGTTCCGGTTCTGCTTTCCAAGAGGAGCGGGTTGAGGCAGCGAGTGAGGGCAAGGGCAGGGCAGGGCTGGAGCCAGGCCCGGTTCCCACGCTGCCACCCGGCGTGACCACCGTCCTGCTCCAGCGCCGCAGCCCCGGGGGGCACCGGGCCCTGCCCGGCATCGCCTGTGGGGGTCTGCGGGGGGGCTGCTGTGCGCGGACCCCAAAGCAACCAGGTTTGTACAATCCCAGCCTGGTTTGTGTTGGAGGGACCTTAAAGCTCCCCCAGCTCCAACCCCTGCCCCGGGCAGGGACACCTTCCACTAGAGCAGGTTGCTCCAAGCCCCTGTGTCCAACCTGGCCTTGAACACTGCCAGGGATGGGGCAGCCACAGCTCCTCTGGGAAAAGTCTGTGCCAGCGCCTCAGCACCCTCACAGGGAACAACTTCTGCCTCAGAGCTCATCTCCATCTCCCCTCTGGCAGGTTAAAGCCATTCCCCTTGTCCTGGCCCTACAGGCCCTTGTCCAAAGCCCCTCTCCAGGTTTCCTGCAGCCCCTTTAGGCACTGGAGCTGCTCTAAGGTCTCCCCTTCAGGAGCCTTCTCTTCTCCAGGCTGCCCCAGCCCAGCTCTCTCAGCCTGTCCCGGTGCTGGCCCAGCATCACCCCGTGCTCACTGCCCACAAGGATCCCACACGGCCCCGTGCACTCCATCCGCTCATGGTTTATTCTGAAAGCTGCAGGCATTAAGGCATGAGACCCCCAAGGTGCAGGAGGGACATGCTGGGGGTCAGGCCAGAAATGGGGCGAGGGGAGGAGAAGAGGGTGATGCCGCCTTCCCGGGACACCCAGGCGAGCCAGGACACCGTTTGGGATGTTACCTTCGGAGGGGATGAGGGGGTTCTCCCGGCTTTGGGAAGCGGAGGGGCTGGGTTTCTGTTCTCAGTCTGGGCTGGGAGAAGGGCGGGTGCATCCTCGGTGGGTCCCAGATGTGGCTCTGGGATGCAGGGAAGGGGATGCAGCTGCACGGGGGAAGGGCACAACGGCCAGAGCTAATCCTGGTGGTACTTGGTGAGGAACTGTGTGGAGGCCACTGGTGAGCCCAGGCGGAACTGCTTCACGAAGCTCTCCATCGCCCAGGAGCCTGAGGAGAGAGGGGCAGGAGTGAGCAGGGATGGAGGCAGCCAGAGCAGGGGGTGCTGCGGGGCTGGATGCGTGCCGGGGCAAGAGGGAAAGGAGGGCAGGAGCCATGGGCATCCCTGGGGGGTAAATGGTGTTGGCTCCTCTTGTGCCCCCCCTTTGGAGCAGATCTTCCCATTGCTTCCCACGAGCCCATCCTGAGGTGCTTGGAAATACATGGGGGAGACAGCAGGAGCTCCCCAGCCCCTTCACTCGCATGCACTGAGCCAAGCAGCCCAACAATTCCTGACCCCCTTCCTCTGCTGCCTGCCCTGACCCGAGGATGCTGGAGGTCCGGGGACAGCTCATGGCTGGCGGCAGGAATCCTTCCCTGGGGCTGTGGGCAGGATGGATTCCCTTGTGCAATCCCCCTGCGCCCTGCCAGGGTTCAGCGCCAGGCGTGGGTCTGGCTTGTGGCCGGTGAAGCATCCTCCTCCCGGGCCAGAGGGGCTTTCCCTGGGGACCCAAGCAGCCCACGCTGCCACTTCTGGTGGTGGGACCCTGGATGGGACCCGCTGCGGCGGCACAGGGCAGGGGAAAGGGGCCCAGTGTTTATGTGAAACCCTCCTCCCTCCTCTCCTCTTCCTGGCACGGCTCTTGAATGTCACGCTGCACACTGGCGGCCCTTATCTGCCTCCACATCTCAGCCCCAGCTGGAGCAAACCATCCCCTTTGCTCTTGCAAAGTGATGAGCAAAACCAGAGCTGCTGCCTCACCCGCACAGGGTGATGGGGTTTTGGGGTGCCAGCAGAGCCCAGCTCCCCCTGCGTGCCCCCCGCCTCCAGCACTGGGGCACTTCACAGCCAAAAAGCCCCTGATGGGCTCTGCAGATGCTACTGGTGCTGGTATTGCGCTGTGCAACCTCCGAAGCTGGAAGAGGATGTGGCCCAGGAGATGCTCCAGTGCTTGGGAAGGAGATCCCAGGATGCTCAGGCTGGACCCTGCATCCCGCTGGGAGGAAATGTTGAGATGCATGAGTTGTGCGTGGCTGGGGGGGTCCCAGATCTCCCCACATCATCACAGACACCCATTGAGGACTCAAACCAAGCTGAGGGCAAGGATAGTCCCAATGTGCCACACTGGGGTCACCAGCCAGGGCATGGAGCCACGCTTCCATCAGCTTTGGCTCATTGCTGCATCCCAAATCCAAGGTGGGGGAGATGCCCACACACAGGACCCTGAGGGTGCTTTGGGTTTGCCAGCACCACTGCCAAGCCAGGCAATGGACACGGTGATGGCCATCGTGTCCCAGCGTGTGCCACAAACACACCATCCCCACACAACACCCCTGGCAAGGAGGGAGCCGCTCGCTTCGGGGTCTCGATCCATCCCCCGTTCCCTCCATCCCCGGGGGTGCTGACGAGCGCAGCACCAGGGGAAAGGGTCTCGGGGGGTGGGATGCTCCCACTGCACCCACAGCCTTTCATCCGCTGGGTTTCAAAGCACTGGGAAAGCCGCAGAGGGAGCAGCCGGTGCCGGTGGGACCGGGGTGAGAGCGAGACGCGGCTCCCCCCGGCTCCCCGGGGTGCTGGGGCTGTCACTGATGTTGGCGAGGCCTCGGGAGGGCTGTGGATGAAAGGGGGAGGCAGAGCTGCCGCAGGGCTGCAGGCACCAGCCCCGGCTCTCGCTGCCGTGTGTGGGGCTGGGGTTTTTCCTGACCTACTTTCCTACCCGCCATCGCACCCGCTGTGCCCGGCCCTTTGCGGGAGCAGGGACTGGCCACAGGGGAAGCCCCGGGTGATGCAGCGGGTGGGTACCAGCCCTGGGGGTCCCCACGCCAAATCCAACACCTTGGGTGCATCCTCAAACCAGGTGTCCCATCCTGCGTGCGTCCTGCATCCCTGGCACAGGGTGACATCCCTCTGCAAGCCATCCACAGCACTGGGGACTGTGAGTCACTGGGACCATGGAGCTGGGACCGGCCGGGAGCCGAGGTCACGGTGCCACCATCCCCACAAAACAATACGACGTTTCATCCATGGCTTGGTCCGTTTTCGAGCTTGTTTCCCAGAGGATTATATCATCGTGCTTGGCTCTTATCTGAGCACCCGCCAGAGGAAGAGGAGCACCCACTGACACCCTGATCCCTGAGCACCACAAGGGGAAACTGAGGCACGAGGTTGCTGTGGGGCTTGGGGAGCTCAGGGACCCTCCGGCCTCGCAGGCAATGGGTGCATGGGCTGTTTCACCCCCCCAAAACGACCAGTCCCCCCCTCCTCACGCACCCACAGTGTTGCCAGCCATAATTTATCAGTCTCATCAGCGGGGCTGAGAGGAGCCCTGATGCTTTCCCACCAAGATTAATGATGTCCCAGCAGAGGTAGGCGGGAGGCCACTGGCTGCTTGGTCACCATTAACTGACACCCGGGGACTGGGGCTGGGAGCGGGTGCTCCCCGCAGCCCTTCGCTTCCTCCCGTCCCAGCCGCAGCCTTTCCCTCCCCATGGGGCCCAGTCCAACCCGATTTTCCAGCTGGGTGGATCGGAGGCGCACAAGGTCGGCTCATGAGTCAATGCTGCAGCCCTGATGTGATGGAGAGGGATGGAGCCATGGGAAGGGCGGCTGGCCGGGCTCATCCCCAGCGCCTGGTGCCCAAAGGACTCTCTGCTTCCCAACATCTCTCGGAGGCAAAAGGCCATTCCCAGTTGTAAAACGTCTTTCCAGGGAAGGAGGAGGTTTGGGGATGCTGGGGAGCATCTCCACATGTTCCCCAGGGCTGGTGGGCATCCAGCACCGGGACACAGCAAGGAGGGAGGAGCAGAACCGCTCATCGGGTACAATTAACCCTCATGATCTTGTGTTAATTAAAGTTCCCACAAAGGAAAGGCAGGAGGTGGACAATGAGCAGTCTCCCATGGGCTGTGGATGGTCCCATCTCCACCGTGGCCCCCCCATGGCCGGGGTTCTCCTGGTGCCTGAATTCCCCCAGCCCGGGGGGTTTCCCTGCGCAGCGGGTGCTGGTGCCTGGGGATGCGCCGGGCGCCTCTGACATTCTGCACACCACAAGCTGTTATCTTGCATCTCGCCAAAACACAAACACTCTGGTAACCCTCCTGGCCTGGGAGGAAGAGCTCTGCACCGCCACCAGCGCCTGGCAGCCTCGGGGACACCCCACGGGTCTTCATCGTGGGTCCCAAGCGGGGACAGAGCTGGTGCTCAGTGACAAAGCTGCTGCACAGCCAGAACGTGGAGTGAAACAGCGGTGGAGAAACTGAGGCTCCAAGAGGGTTCTTTGCCTGAGGCCACAGGGCGAGAGGCGGCTGGTGCAGGGATTGATCAGGAGAAGGATCAGATGTTTGGATTTTTCCTGATGAAACAAGTCTCTTTGCTCAAGAGACACCCTGGAGAAACACCTCTGCTGTTAACAGCCCGTTTCACCACTGTCACCCTGCTGTGGGGACACCAGCGGGGTGCTGCAGCCCTCCTTCCCCTGCGCCACTGCCGGCCCGGGCACCCTTGGGCACAGCACCCGATGGTGCCATCCCCACGGCAGGGTGGGCACCAGAGCCAGCACGGAGCCATCCTCACTCCTTGCGAGCTGCCGGCGCTGTGAAGCAGCAGCACTGATTTATTTTCCATACTGGCCATCACCCCTCGGCTTTTATTCCCCAGGGAGCTTCCCGAGGAGCAGGAGAGGGTTCGAACGGGCAGGTCCTGGTTTAGTGCCCTCTTCTGGAGGCTTCGGCCTCCTGGCTCCACTGCTGAGCTCCTGCCATCCCGCCTGGCACACACCGCGGTCCCTGCTTCAGCCCGGCTTGTCCCAGCGCCATTCCTGCTTCACCCTTGAGGCGCCAGGAGGGAGCTTCTCTGTGAGCTGAGCAGCGAGAGAAACACTCTCATGGAGCTCTGTGGTCTCCCCCAGCAGTGGGAAAGCTGCCAGAGGGAGGGATGCATGGCACAGCGCTGGCGATGCGCAGCACAGGGATGCAGGATGCATCCCGGGTGCTCCGGTCAGGACATCCCTCCCTCTGGGGGGTTAGCTCTGGGTGATGATGGGCACCTCGATCTCAGGTGAGGTGGAGATACCCCTGCCACCAGCTGTAGGGCAAAATAAAAGCAATGAGAAGGGGCTGGTTTAAAGCCAAGAGGGATGGAAAAGCCCAAGCAAGGCTGCGCACTGCATCTCTTGTACCACAGGAGGAGAGGACCAAGGCAGAGCTGTGGAGGAGCTGGATGAGTTCCTCACTCATGGTCTGTTGGGGTCAGAGTCAGCATCCCCTTTGTTTTCATGTTCTACCAAAGGCATTTTCTCCTTTCTCCTTCGCACCACAGGGGCTGGATGTGCCACTGGCTCAATGGTGTTTGTCCCACTGTGGTCCTTGGGGATGGATTTATTTAAAACCCTCGAGACACCAAAATCTCATCCTTTGGCTGCTTTCAGGGCTCGTGCCCTCAGAATTAAAGGGGACACTAACTGGACAGGCCAAGCCTGTGAGGCAGCAGTGAAATGGTTAAAAATAAGCTTCAACCAACTACTTAAATAACAGCCTCCACTGAAACGATGATGCTCAGGCATCGGATGCTGGGGAGAAAACATCCGCTGCTGTTTCAACGGGTCTTTCCCAGGGAGCTTGGGGAGGGCTGACAAACTTGAGGATAGGATGGAGACAACATGGGGCACAGATCAGGGACAAAGGGATGGAGGGGATCTTCACATGGAGCTGGTGGCTGAACCCCTTTGGGTATGAGACTTGGGGAGCTGGAGCTGCACATCCTGTTAATAAGAGGGTTTATGGTGAGTGCTCCAAGCTCCATCCCCAGCCCTGGGCTGCTGCGATGGGGATGCGGGTGCCTGGCTCTGGGTGACAACAGTGGAGCCCCCTCCTCTGACCTCTCCAGGGACAAGGGAACAGGGACATGCCCCACTCCTCTGGCAGGGGGGTGGCTTCAATGCATGTCATTAAGAAGCTGAGCTAATGAGCTGGAAAGCAACTGAAGGGCAGAGATAACCCGCAGAGAGACTCGTAGCAGCAGCCGCAGCCCGGCCTGGCCATGGGACGAGCATCGCAGCCCTGTGCCGGGTGAGATTTGGGGTGTCTCCTGGCACAGGGGTCCAGGGACGAGCTCTCCAGAGGAGCCTGTTGTCCCTTGGCATGTGCAGGGCTGGTTACGAGCGCGCAGGGGTGAGTCAGGCTGGCGCAGACGAGACGCACCGACCTGCCCTGCCTGCCGAGCCGTGCTCATGTGGTCCCACTGGGAAAGTTGGGAAATTTCCCTTGCTGAGGCCACGTGAGCTGCAGTGCCCCGTGCTCCTGCTGTGCCAGCACCTTTGCATGGGCCTTGCCCATGCCAGGGTCCTGCAGGGTGCAACCATCCGGGATGAAGCAGCAGGAATGGTCCCATCATGTCCTGGGGGATCTCAGCTTCTTGCCTCCATCCTTGCCGTGCAGCACTTAGGGAGGCAGCAGCCCTGCGCCGGGGTGGAGGGAGCTGGGAGTTGGTGAGCGTTGTGTCAGCCGCGTTTGAGCAATCCCTTGCTAAACCATCTCCACGTGTGATCCTTATCTGCGCCCTCCGAGGTGATGAAACTCCCGCGGCTCAGGGGGGAAGAGGTTCCAGCAAGGACTGGGTGGAATTCACAGCCCACGAGATCTCTCCTCACTTCCGATCCCGCTAGCCAGGCCGTTACCAGCCGTTTTGCCAAGGACTTAACCCCCCAACCACGTCCCGTGTAAGGAATTGAAACCCCTTTGCACCAAATGAGCATCCCCAGCATCACACTTGGGGAATGTGCCAACACGTGGCATTACCCGTTCCCTCTGGGACATGGTGCGGGACCAGGGTGAGGGCACAGCTGCTCCTTACCCAGTGAGACCCGCTCCTCGGGGCTCAGGGTGATGGCCTCGTGCGCTGGCTGCTCGTGCAGGAGGAGCTGGTAGCGGTGGTACCCGCTGAGGGGAGGAGGCGTGGGACGGACGTAATCTGGGGATGCAAAAGATAACGCTGAGCATCCCTCTCCACACCACAACCATGGGTCCACCCCATCCCTCCAGGCTGGGATCAGTTCTCCCACTCAGCACCGGGCACCAGGAGGGAGAAAACACTGGGCAGCTTGGGCGTTTGATGGGCAAGAGCAGCCTGAAACCCCCTTCCCTTATCACTGCCAGGATCCCCCCATCTGCCCAGGGGCCAGCTCCTGTTTTCCCTTTCCTGAACTAACCCACCTCCAACCTCCCACCGTGCCAGCCACCGCCTTTCCTCCTCTTTCAACCTGAGAGCCCCAGGGTGCTCCTCACCTCTGTGCTGAGCACCTTGACCTCTCCTCCATCACCCTTCCCATCCCTGCTTCATCCCTGCCATACCCCCTCCTCATCCCCACAGTGCTGGGTGCAGCCTCCCCTGGGTAGGGCCCCGCAGGGATCTGCTGGGGGACAAGCTTGAGACCCCCAGCACCCTACTAGTGCATGACCAGCACCCCTCACCCTGCTGCTGCCCCCTGGGAGCTGGGGGCCTGGCTGGGCTCCAGCTGCCGGTGTTTGAAGTCCTCCCGCACCCAGTTTGGTTGATGCTTTTGTGGTCGAAGCAGCAGTTCTCAGGTGCTGGGAGTTTGGGGTTGATGCCTCCCCTTGCTGCACATGTTGCATGCAGGTGGGCACGTCCCCAGCTCTCAGCCAGCTAAAGTGGGAGCGAGCAGCACACAGCTGCCCAGGTCGTGGAATCAGAGCATCCCAGACTGGTTTGGGTTGAAGGGAGCTTAAAGCTCCCCCAGCTCCAACCCCTGCCCCAGGCAGGGACACCTTCCACTAGAGCAGGTTGCTCCAAGCCCCTGTGTCCAACCTGGCCTTGAACACTGCCAGGGATGGGGCAGCCACAGCTTCTCTGGGCACCCTGTGCCAGCGCCTCAGCACCCTCACAGGGAAGAGCTTCTGCCTCAGAGCTCATCTCAGTCTCCCCTCTGGCAGGTTGAAGCCATTTGACTTTATAAGACCTCCCATTAACAGACATCCCTGGGGAGAGACCCCCCTGGTGCACGGTGCTGGCAGCTACCCCTCACCCTGCATTGAGGATGGGAGGACACGGTGCCAAGGGACAAGCAGCTGAAGCTCCTCCAGCATCGGTCACCCCCAGCCTCATTCCCTTGGGATGTAAGCTCCATGAGCCGTGTCTGGCTTGTTTTGAACTTAAAGTCTTTGTTCGTGCAACATCACAGAAGTTGTTGGGATTCACCCGCTTTTATCTTGTGTTTCTCTTTTTGATTGTATCCCCCCGCTTTCTGCACTGGTTTGGAGCTCTTCCAACCACCGGGGAGTTTCTAAACCACTTTTGCCTCTAGAAAAACAAGAGAAAAAGCAGCTTCTATTTCAGACAGGGCCCAGCTGTGCCCCATGGGAGCCCCTCATGTCCCCCCTCATGTCTTGGGGTGCCTGTCCCAGCCACCTCTGCCACCACCTCATCACAGCTCCCAGCAGGAGACCCCATCCCCCTGTTGGGGTCTGCACTTACCCGTCAGCACGTGCCCTTTGACGTCCCCAGTCCTCAGATTCGCACCCTGAAAAGACAAGGAGAAAGGGGTGAGATGCCAGAGGACCCCCCCGAGAAGGACATGGAGGGACGGACCCCTCCTGCCACCCCCTGGCTGCACCCACTGCTCCCCAGGGAATTGGTTTCCAACATCTTGGGTGTTTTCCCTGCAGAGGTCATTGGGGAGCGATCCTCTCCTGGGAAGGAGCACACTGCTGATCCAGACCGGTGATCCAGACTGTGCCACAATGGGAAAGCCACAAGAGCCCCGTTAAAAGCCTTAGTTCCAGTATTCAGGAAGGGTGAATGATGCCGGGTGGGAAGGGGCTGGCAGTGGAGGATGATGGTGATTTGCACCAGCATTCCCATGGCAAAGCTTTGCTCCATCGTGGTGCTTTTGCTCTGAAACGAAACTCCTGCCTGGCGCCCCATCACCTGGTGTGCCTGAATCCCCATCCCTGTCCTGGGATGCTTCCCTGGAGGAGGGAGGCTTTGCCGAGACCACCAACCATCCCACTGGGATGCGATTAATGGCAAGGAGGCAACGGCAAGACCCCTGGCCACATCCCATCCCTGCACAAGCCACCTCACCCCTGACCTGCTGTGCTATTCCCAGCCGGCCCCCCCCAGCGCTCCTAAATTCTCTTCTACAGCACCCGTTATTCCAGTTCTGCCCACACACGCGCCCTGCCAGGGCTCCTCCATCCCAACCTGCCCTGGGACTTATTACCCCGAAAAAGAAAAGGGAGATGCATCAGATAACTGGAAGCAAAAGGGCATGCAGGGAACACGGTTGGTTTGGGATGTTCGGGATCAAAGCTCTGCTTTCCCCAACAAGAAACCTGCTTTGCACTGAGTCACCAACAGTGACAGGCTCCTGTGAGTGGCCTGAGGCCAGCGGGAAGCCAAGTGCCTGCTCGTGGTCCTTGGATATCAGCTCCCCACGGCTGGCTCGCCACCTTGGCAGCCAGAGCCAAGAATATCCCAATGGGAGGGAGACAATGACTAAGATTTTGGGCAGTGACTTGGCAGGTTTGGGTGCTTTGGTTCACAGGAGGAGGGAAAAGCCAAAGGAGAAGCACCCCAGGGTGTGTCGGGGGGAACACGAGGCCATGGGGCTGCTCCCCCTGCTTAGTCTGCCCAGATGTGCGAGCACAACCTGCCCAGATGTGCGTGCCCACTCCACCCAGATGCATTTACCAGCCCACCCACATGTGCAAGCCCGCTCTGCCCAGCTGATGTGCATCCCTCCTCCATCCAGATGCGCACATCTGCTCTACCCAGCTGTGCCTGCTTCCCCAGATGTGCTGGTCCCGGCCGTGGGCCGGGCTGGCAGGGGAGGCTCGCAGCACACCCCAAGCTCTCCGTGTGGCCGGGCCGGCTGCCAGCCCCCTGCTCTTCAAAGGCAGGGACTGAGGCTTTTCCCTGCTCCTGGTAGGGCTGCTCCCGTGCGGGGACCTTGCTGCTATTCCTGGCTTTGCCATGGGCTTATCGGGAGAAGCCGGGCCTCCTCCCTGTTTTCCTGCCTGCTGATGTGGGTTGCCTGCTTGCCCCGAGATGCAGTGGGTTCTGGCTAGCCGCGGGGATGGGAGAGTCAAAGGATAAAGCTCCTTTTAAGAGAGGAGAACAGGAAGAGGGCGGGAGGGAGAAAGTTGGGGATGAGCACTTTAAACCCTGCCTCATTTTATTTAGCAGTAAACAGCTCTTGTGGAGGAAAGGGAGAACACTCTGCACACAGTGGGCACGAGCTGCTGGCGGCAGGACTGGTGTGAAGCCCCACTTGCTCTTGCGAGTTGCCACCCCAGTATGAGAGGGATCTGCAGCTGGATTCTGCCAGCAGGGAGGAATAAGCCCCCCGCTCCAGCCCCTTGCCTGTGCTGAAATGCCAGTGAGGGCGAGGGGAGCATCTCATCCCGAAGATCCCTGCCAGGAGCGGAGCTAATGGACGCTGATGCGCTGCCGTGTTTATTAATGCCCTTTTATGAGAGCATTAATAGTTCCTAATGACACCATTTGAGCTTCCCAGCCTTTTATCTTCTCTTTCTCTTTCCCCTGCCGAGGACACAGTGTAGGAGGTGGAATTAGATATTTCCACCCTCCGGTCCATGCTGTGCTGGTGGGGTGTGGGATGCGGGCGGGATGCTCACGCGGAGACCTGGACAGCCTTAAAAGTCTGTGCCACACAGTTTCTGTGCCAGGAGCTCCACTCTGTGCTCTTCCCCTTGACTAAAAGAGTGAAGAAAACTATTCCCACCCCATTCCCAACACCACTTTGCCAAGCTGGACACTGCTGCTCTCTGCGGCCAGCCCCGCACGTCGCAGCACGGAGGGGAAGGAATAAATAAATACAAATAAATGAAGAAAGCAATGAGTCACATTCTGTTTTCCTCTTGATCTTTCTTTTTTTTTTTTCCTTTCCCCTCCTTTCCTTTCTTCCCCCTCTCCAGAACGTGTCTGATCCCATCGGAGAGGAGGGGAAAGGGATGGGTGGCGAGTGCGCCAGCGATGCGCCCGGGCGAGGACGCAGGGTTATGGAAAGTGGGTGTGGGAATCAGCACAATCACTGGCAGGGGACCAGGACAAACAGATGACGGATGGGACCCAGCAGCAGAGCGGGGCTGGGCTGCTGCTGCCTGGCCGGGAGCACGCCCCAGCCTGGACCCACGCACCCCGGGGACCCCATGGGACCCCACGGGACCCATCTGGGCGCCGGGAGCTGCATCCCATGGGGAGCAGGCGAGGTGCTGATATGATTAACCAGCAATTAGCCAAGTGGGGAAGTTAATCCCCAAACAAACAGGGCTCCTCCTGCGCTGCTCGCTTACGGCACGCCGGCTTGACAGGGGGGAAGGCAGCTTCAAAGCCGGTGCAGCCAGGAGCCCAGATTTGCTTTTCTCTCTTTCTGTGATCTTTCTAATGGGGTCAGGATTTATGAATTGGCTCTCAGGAGCATCCCGGGAAGGGCAGAGCTGCCGGGATGGCAATCCAGCCTCCTGCAAGTGCAACGGAGGCTGGAACATGGAATAAAGGAATAAGATGCCGATCGTGGCTGGATACGGATCTGTTCAACCACGGCCTTGCAGGGGAAGGTGCACACTCTGGGTTTGCCTCCTTTCCACCAAAACCAGCACCGCTCCTACCCCAGCTCCCTGGAAAATTCAGGCTCATCCTGCTTCCCAACAAAAAGCATGTGAGGAAAAACCTGGTCCAAGAGAAACTCTCCCTCCAATTATTTCTGCATGGAGAGAGCAGGGTAGGGCCTGGCCAGCTCTCAGCACTCCCAAAATTCAACGTTTCCCAGGGTTTCCAGCTGCCTGTTCACATGTTAGCTCGCTTCCATGCTGATCCCTGTGCTGGGGCATGGGATGGACCCGAACCATCCTGCTCCAACCCTCTCCCTGCCAGGGTCTCCCTTGCTTTTCCAATCACCATCAAGCCCAAAGGAGACCGTCGGCCCCTTCCATGCAAATCCTGGTTTTATTATACATGTCACATCCTGTTATTTCCAATGTTATGCCACTGAATGCTCGTGTTCTTTCCATTGGGAAAGGAATTAGTAGAAATAGAAAATGACAGAGGAAGACATGGAAGGAGTTGATGGAAGAAAAGCCCATCATGCCCCATCCAGAGAAACCTCCCCTTCCCACTGGAAGCAGACCAGCTTTCCCAATCCCAGATGTTATCCTCAGCTTGCCGATGCTTCCCCATAGCCCCAGTTCCCAGATCCTGGGGATGACTCAGGGCTCTCAGCTCCTGCTCAGAGCCAGTTTCGCTCCCCTGGCTCCGCTGGAGATGCGGCCCCGGACTGGAGGCAGGGATGCTCCCAGCATCTCAGCACCACTGGAACGCAGGTACCCTGTGCTTCCAGCCTAACTCCTAATGGCCCAGACACTTTGCTTTCCATGCCTGCTAATGATTAATAGCAGGAGATTAATCCAGTGCTCCAGAGCCTCCCGCTCCTCTCAGCAGGCTCCAGCGATGCGTGGTCCAGCACCGTGTCGTGCTGAGCTACATGGGGCTAGATACATGCCATTGCCCAGCTGCCAACCCCAAATTACCCATAGCCCAAGCCCAGGACTTTAATTCCCTTTAACTGTCATGGATTTTCACCACTTCGGGTGCTATTTGGCTTGTCTACTGTCAGTCTGTGCATGGAAGTTGGATAAACTACAGCCAAGCTACACACAGGCACAGAAAGAGTGGAAAAGGTGCGTTCTCTTCTCTTTGGGGCAGATCCAGATCCTCAGTGGGTGAACCCCAGGGAGCTGGTGCTGCACAGCCCCTGGATCTGCCTGTCTGTGGAATGACACGGTTACAAGCATCGGAATTGGGTGTTTTTAACACCAGCATCCTGCCAGGACACTGCTTCTCACCAGGCAGTGACCACCAGATAGATGCTGCTGCACAAATACACACTGATGCACTACACAGCCTCATCCTCAAACATGAACTGAGGCTCCTTTGAGCCCGAGGGCCCCCAAGGAGCAGAAGCAGCTTGAGGGGTCCCATCACCACTCTTGGGTCCCCAATGGAGGCACCACTCTGCTCAGGTTGGAGCAGGATACGGCAGCCAGGTTGGAATGTCACCATTCCAGCACGGCTCCAAAGAGCCTCTGCTCCAGCTTCCCGGGGTCAGCAACCCCAACCATTCACCCTGGTGGCTCTGAGGATTATTAGGTATGATTACAGCTCCTTGGCGTGGTCTGGCTTTCTGCTGGATTGCTATAAATGGGGAAGGCTCTCATAAAAATATATTAAAAAATAAATATCAGGCACGGTTGTAATTTAAATGACTTGTCTGATACACCCTAATGCCCCAGGGAAGGACGTGCTACAGGGTTATTAAGTAAGCAAAATAAACATAAATCACCTCCGTGTTTGGCTCTTTGTAAGGTTTTTTAATCTAGGAACGTGAAAGCAGCAGGGACAAAATGCTGCATTTAATAACCCGAACCACTGAGGACCCACATGATGCAGAGCCCAGGCTCCTGCCTCCCTCCTGGAAGGCCAAGGATGGTGTTTCCAGTGCCAGAATATCCCATTTCAAAAGAGGGAGGCTCTGCTGGGTGGATTTCCAGCGAGCGAGAGATTCCTGCCTGGCTTAGGCGTTGCTGGCACACACGGTGCCTATCTGCACCTTTCCTTATGGATCTAGGTGAGGGGTCCAAGCCTGTGGGGTGGAGGCTGTGATGACACTGGGATGGTTTGGAAACCTCAGCCAAAACCCTTGTGTTGAGAAAGGAGGAGGTTTTGTGTGTTTTACTGAAGTACCTGTGCTGTGAAGGTTGGGGCTGGGGGAAACGGGATGCAGGATGCTGGGCTCCATCCCCAGACGTGCAGCCAAGCTGCTGCGGGAGGGCCCGCGAGACGTGGCTGTGCCAGGACACTCGCAGTGATGGATTTGGGAGCTGAGGTTGGCTGGCTTGCCAAGAAACGGCGTGAAGGAGTTTTCCTGCTACCCCCTTCCCTCCTGGATCCCTGGTGGAGAAGTGTCAGGGTTTGCTTAAGTGAGAAAATTGCACTGGTTGACTAAAAAGCTTATTTAAATCAGCTTATGGAAAGGGCCGTACAAGTTCTGACTGATGTCTTGCTCTTGCTTGCAGTGGCTGAAAGCTGGCGCAGCACCAGGCACACAGCGGGGTGGCTGCAACCTGCAGCACCCCAAAAGACCCTTCTGGAGAGCGCTGCAATCACATCCTTGCGTGGTTACACCCCATCTCCCAGCCCCTGGGCCTCTGTTGTAAAACCGGGATGATAAATGCTGGCTGCGATTGCGAAGAACAACAGGGATGTTGATAGCAACCCCAGGGGTGTGTTAGGAAGCCGCGTGGATGCCGGGCTCCGTGGCTGCCTGCGTTTAATATCCCAGCAGTGTTGCAACTGCAGGCGAGCTCATGGAGGAGCTGGTTGCCAGATGAGTCAACCTGACCCCGCTGCCCGTCGAGGGGAGGGCTGTGGTGGGCTTCATCCCACACATGATCCAACCAGGACCTCCCATGAGCATCCCCTGCCTCCTCGGTGCCAGTGGGATAACGGCGGATGCTGGCGTGGGAAGAGGTGCTGGGTTCGGAGGAGGAGGAAGGCCTGAGGATGGCTCCGGTGTGGGGGGATGAAGGAGAAAGGCAGGTTTTGTACCTCACTGCTCAAACATGCCACTGGCAACCCCGAATATCCCTGCATCCTTGTGTGCTCCACACTTTGCCTGGTTCTCCTCCAGGAGATCCACCAGGATCTCCCCATATTCACCCCATGGAAGCAGGAGGCCACTCAATACCTTCAGCACTCGCTAGGGCACCCCCATCACCCCCAGTTCTGATGAGGAACCTCCAAAACACCACAAAAACTCCAGAGAAAGGTGAACCACGAGAGGTTTCAAAGCCATGAGTAAAGTCCTTGAGATTTCAACGCAGGGAACAAGCTTGAACTGGCCAGAAAAAGGGCTGGGTAGGACTGAAAAGGTCTTTTCCATCCCAAGTCTCTACAGTTCTTGAGAGTGGAAAACTTGTTTGCGTGCGTGTAGCTTTAAGATGAGCTTGCTTTTCCAGCAGCAGATTTCCGGAGGATTCTTGGAGAAACACCAAATTTTGCCTAATTCAGTCATTTAAAGGCCTGTAGCCCAATTCCGTGAGGATGAGAGTGGAGCCTGCACTGAAACCAAGCCCTGGGGACAGCCGCGAGGATGTGCCCGTGGAGAGGCTCTGCCGCCTGCTTTGCCTTTGGGGATGGGAATAGATTTGCTTTGGTGGTTGCAAAGCACCAGCAAGGACTGTCCGAGCTGTAGTAAACAGCAATAAACATGTCTGTGGGGCACGTGGGCCTGAACCTCTCCTGTGTGAGCAGCACATCCCTCCGTGAGCCATAACCAGGCTTGCAGAGATGCTCTAAGCTTCACTCTAATCCAAAGGGAAGGGATGGAGAGGAGGGCAGAGCACGGTGGGTGATGCTCGGTGCACAGGACAAGCAGTGGCTGCTCCTAAGGCTCTTAGGGATGACCATACAGCCCTGTCACCTCGTGTTGTGCTGCAGGAACACTGAAAAACCTCATCAGCCTTCCCAAAAGCAGCATCTCCAGAGTGGTCCTGCATCTCAGAGCGGGTTTTTGCACTGGCGATCATAAGCATCATGGGATGGTTTGGGTTTGGAGGGACCTTAAAGCTCAGCCAGTTCCAACCCCTGCCACGGGCAGGGACACCTTCCACTAGAGCAGGTTGCTCCAAGCTCTGATGTGATGCTACAAAGGCCGGGTCCACACTGACGTACCAGCAACCACTGGGATTGAAATCCCAGGGTGTGAAACAGGGGCTTGAGCCTGGATTTTGGGGGGTGATACCCAGTGACGAGCACCAACAAGGTGGGATGCTGAGCACGACGGGGATGCCGCATCCCACCCTGGCAGCCGAGCAGGGCTGGGGGGCACCTCGGGGCGCACACGCCACAAACCTCCCCTGCAAATTCCTCCTCCCTGGGGTGTCTGATCCCCATCCCAGCCACCTTCCCAGGCACGGGGGTGGATCAAAGCCCGCGCGTGCCAGCCCTGCTCCTGCTCTGGGCCAACTTGGCTATTTCGGCTTCTCTAATCTGATGGGAGCGCTGGGGAAGGAGCGTGGGGCTGGGGGTGGGAAGAAGGTTGATTTTATTCTTTCTTTAACTTCTTTCTCTCTCCTTCCGTTGGCCAAAGTCTCCCTTTTGCATCTGATGACAACAGCCCCCATCTGGGATTTGCCGGGAGGGGAATGAGCTGCCTGGCCCCCGCCAGCGCATCCGGGCTGCCGTGGGCTCGGCCTTGCCGTGCCCCCCCCTCCCCTTAAGCTGCTTCCTGACAGCGGGACTTGGCAGCACGCGGAGGGAGAGTCCAGAGCTGCCCCTGGGACGGGAGAAACTCCAACAGGAAACATCCTTCGCTGGAGCAGCACGAGTTCTTCCCCCCGCTTCCCTCCTGCTGGTTATTATTCTCGGGAAGGAGGGGGGGGATTCTTGAAGGATGAGAGCTTTGGGATGCTCGTGAGTCCTTTGCATTGATTTAGATGATGGGAAAGAGCCAAGCGCGCCTTCTCGCCGGCGTTTCTGGCTGCTGAGCATCCCATAGCCCTCGGCTCAGGGCAGACCCACGCCAGGGCTGCTGACTCCCCCCCCACCTCCAAACCTGCACCCCAGCAGATGCCTGGGGGCTGGAATGACGCAGGGAGCAGTTTGGCATCACCCATCCTGAGGATGAGGGGTTAACCCAGCAGCGCTGCTGCTGCTGCACGGCTGCGGCTGCCAAAAGCTGCTCCGGCTGTGCCATGGACTTCCCTTTCTTCCATAAAAGTCCACCGGATCCGGGCTCCCGTGGGATGCTCCCGGCGCGGGAAGGAGGGGGCTGAGCTGCCCTACCTGGGGCGCGTGCAAGCGCCAGGGGCTGTTTGTGCAATGCCCCATGTGCCTCCCAAGCACTCGCCCTGCTCCCTATACCCTGCCTTGGGCTCCAGCGAGGGCAAACTGAAGGTTTTAGGTATTTTGGGGGTGGTGAGGGGTGCGGGGGCCCCGCTTCAGCCTGGCAGGGGGAGGACATGGGGAAAAGGCTGGGGCTGGGCACCTCAGCACGTGCTGCTGCTCGCTGTGTTGCATCACCCCCCAAACAGCCCTGCTCTTGTTTGGGATGGGGCTCAGGCCCACGGCTCCTTGTCCAGCAGGATGCAAAGGCATGTGGGAAGCAGGGAGAGGAGAAGCAGAGTGGGTGTCCCCCCAGGGATGTCCATAGGTGCTGCTGGAGGCTGTTTCTGTGCCATCTCCTCGCATGAACCATGCTTTCCTGCCACCAGGGCCAGGGCAGCCCCCCCCAGCCCCAACAGGAATAGCTCCCCACCTCCAGTCCTGGTTATTTTGGGCCACTTGTGGGTGGCAGTGCAAATATAAAGACCAAGAGGTCCCTTCCCAGCCCTTTTCCCAAACCAAGGGGTCAAAGTTTGGATGAGGCTTGGAGCAACCTGCTCTAGTGGAAGGTGTCCCTGCCTGTGGCAGGGGGTTGGAGCTGGAGGAGCTTTAAGGTCCCTTCCAATACAAACCATTCCATGGTTCTATGAATCTATAAAACTGCATATTCCCATGTACCCAGATTGAGCAGAAATGATGATATAAGCTGACTGCAAGAGCTGCTATTGCCTACAGGGATGCTTGAGTTGTCCCCACACAGACAGCACAGCCTGGCTTGGGTTTAAACCCCACTAATTTAAGACTGATCGACACCCTAACCCCTCCCCAGCCTGTTCCTGTGGCCACCACCAGGAGCTGAAGCACGTCCCTACATTTGGCTGGGTGCGGGTCCTACACGCAGCACAATGAGCCCTGTACCAGTTACAGCAGCAGACAAGATGTCATCACCCCAAGAGGCCGGGGCTTGCATCAGAAGTGTCTTGCAGCGAAGAAAGCCAAGTTTTTAGAGGAGAAGCTCTCTCTCACACACACACACACACACACACACACCAGCCTCAGCAATTAACTTAATAGGTTTCTTACAGAATGCCCCGTGAGTGATGCTCAACATATTCAAGTGTTGACAAGACGGTGCTGAACCCGACGCCTACACACCGGGCAAAGCAGGCACCGAGCGCAGACACACCTTCATTGTCTGAAACTGGTAGTAAAACTCCAAACCCGCCCTTGTGAAATGGGGAGAGGAGCAGATGGGGCTGCGTAACCCTTCCCTCCCCAGTCCCTGCACTGTGGACACCGCGAGGTGGTGGCGGGTCATCCCCGAGAGGCACAAAGGAGTTTCTCAGTGCCCTGCGCAGGCTGGGAGCCACGGCAGATGTTGCCATTCAGGATACACGTTTCCATACCCATCCAGGGTATGTTATGGAGGGGTTGGAGCCCACCAGGACCACCAGACCAATAGCAAATTTTACTCATCTATAATAATTATAACATTTATCTATAATCTAATATTGACTCCGTTAGGAATCTGCTGTGAATCCAGGGGAGGTGAACATGGAATTGGCCTCTGGATTTGCTCCAGGTCAATATTTAGGCCACTAATACATAGAAGGGCTGAGCATCCCCCGGCACTGCCGGATGGTCCCTCGCCTGGATTTGCCCAGTCCCTCGAAGAGCCATTCCCTTCCCTTGTTCCTCAGGAAAGTCCTATAAAGGGCAGGATTTGGGCTAATCTGTGCTTGATGCAATGGGTGGCCTCAGCCGCCGAGCTAAGGAAAGCCAAGTCATATCAACACAGCACCCAACACCAAATACCCTCCTGAAGAGCCAACAGCACCCAGGGGCACCCTATAAAAAGAGGGGAGAAAACTTCTCTGGAAGAGGGATTCATGGGGAAACCTGTTTGGATGGAGATGTTTTGTAAGAGGCAGCAGAGATCCGTCTCCCCTGACTTGGGGTGGGATCTTGAGTCAGGAAAATTGCTTAAGAAAGGGTGGTCGTTCGTACAGGTTTCTCCAGGTTGAGAAACGTTCTCCCAGCAGCTGGGACCCGCATGGAGCAATCTCCAGAGCTGTCATCATCATGCTGATGAGCTCCCAAACCTGTCAGGCTCACTCGGTGTCCCTGCTGCCTGCTCCGTGCTGCCTGGTTCTCTCCCTTTCCCTATGGACCAGGCTGGCTTGAGGGGAAAGTCCTTCATGGGATGCTGGTGATGCTTCACAAGCACCCACCGGAGCAGGGAATGGGCTCATCCCAAAATGTCACATTTCAGCCAGTTTAGAGGGCAGGAGAGCTGGCCTGGAGCCAGGACACTGCGTTTGGATGGCTCCTTCCCTGCCTCCCCTGCACGCTGCAACCTCAGGGCACTGCAGGGATGCAGGAGCTGCCGTTATTCCCATTCTGAAGAGATGCAAAAGGCATTCTAAGGATTTCAATCAACCGAGTAAATGCTCCAGAACCTGGGGCACAGCTGTTTTAGGGGAGTTCTCCACCAGGAGCACACAGACCATACCCAAAGAGTGCGGATGCTGCAGCCGATGCTGCTCACTACCTGGGCTGCAGAGAGCCGAATTCATGGGGCTATGGAGCGCGGGAATTAGGGATTTAGCTGGGAGTTAGCTCTGCATTGTCAGGGAATTAAAGGTTTACCTGCGCGTTGCAGACGGAGGCTTAAAGGTTTTACAAAGACATTACATTTACAGCCCTCCCCAGTGTCGACACCGCCGGGTTTACCCCGCCAGGGAGGATTTTGACCAGGTTGGGATGGTTCCCACACGAAACACGTGCCGGTAGGAATGGCGATGCAAGCTGGGGCCCAGGCTTTGCCCATGGCCACGTGGCAGCCAAAATCAACCCAAACCCTGCAAAGAGCCTGCTCAGAGATGGAGCCAAGTGTGACCGAACCCTAACAGGAGCCTTGCCCGGCTATGCAATGTGAAGCCATCGATTTAGTGTTCACTGCAGGAGGAGTCTTTGCACTAAGGTCTCTTTTCTCTCCCCACAAAGCACAGTGGTACCCAGGAAGGCTTGTGGGAGCTGGAGCACCCCTTCCACCACCACCTCCACCAGTGATGGGTGCTGGGGGGCTTCCCTTGGTCCTCAAAGCACATAACTGAAGTGAGACCCAGAGAGCTGCAGAGCAGCAAAGGCAGCAAGTCCTGCACCCCCAGAGCACCTTCCCAAGAGCTTTAAAGGGTGAAAGTCTGGCACAATGCAGGGAGAATGTGTTCCAAACACCCTGCAAAGCTGGAGCTAAGCTGGCTGCACGCTGGCCCGCTATCATCTGCCCATCGGGTGTTGCACATCAGGCAATCGCAGCCTGCATGGTGCAAACAGCCTGCAAGCAGAGGTGCAGGAGCTGTGCAATGCCCAGCCCGGGGCTACCGGGCTCACCCACACACTGGGAATGGGAGCTCTCGCTTGCACCCTGGTGCGAGGATGAGCCCTGATGGCAGCAGGATAAAGCTGCCCTTGCGTAAGGCTCAGGGTTGCGTGGAGGATGCGGCGGGAGCAGACTTGCTCTGGCCCTGGGCTGCCTGCAGCACGGCCAGCACAGCCTGAGAGAGCCATGGACCTGGGATGGATCCGGTCACAGAATCATGGAATGGTTTGGGTTGAAGGGAGCTTAAATCTCATCCAGCTCCAACCCCCTGCCACAAGCAGGTTGAGCAGGTTGCTCCAAGCCCCTGTGTCCAACCTGGCCTTGAACACTGCCAGGGATGGGGCAGCCACAGCTTCTCTGGGCACCCTGTGCCAGCGCCTCAGCACCCTCACAGGGAAGAGCTTCTGCCTCAGAGCTCATCTCAGTCTCCCCTCTGGCAGGTTAAAGCCATTCCCCTTGTCCTGTCCCTACATCCCTCGTCCAAAGCCCCTCTCCAGGTTTCCTGCAGCCCCTTTAGGCACTGGAGCTGCTCTAAGGTCTCCCCTTCAGGAGCCTTCTCTTCTCCAGGCTGCCCCCCCCCCGGCTCTCTCAGCCTGGCTCCAGAGCAGAGCTGCTCCAGCCCTCGCAGCATCTCTGTGGCCTCCTCTGGACTCGCTCCAGCAGCTCCACGTGCCTCTTGTTTTGGGTCCCTCATATGCCCATGGACAGTGGGACGTGCAGCGCCGCGCACAGCAGAGCCAGCACAGAGGAGACTGAGAGCTCCCGTCCCCTGCTCTGTCCCTCACACTCATGGTCCTCTCCCCATCCTAGTCCCTACGACCGGCTGCTCCCTTCCCACTCCTTTGGTACAGAGAGGTGCAAAATAGGTTGTTGTTCACGAGGGCACTGGTGATTATTAATAATAACTCAGCTCCTTCATGCTCCAGTTTCCCCAGCGCTGGCACCGAGCCACTGGGGCCCAGTGATTTACTGCAACTTAATTATTCCCGCATTTCATCACCTCTTGTTTTTGATGTCTGTGTCTCTGTCAGGGCCTCACCTTTGTGACTAAGAGAACCAGGGAAACAAACTGGTGGAAAAGGGAGAGAAAGGGGGAAAAACCCCAAGCTGGAGGGTGTGGAGCAGCTGCTCCATGGCCAGGCAAGGGAGGGAGGCTTGGGAAGCATCCCATGGGATGCTTGGTGCATCCCACCATGGCATGTGGCCCATGGAGACCCTGGCCATGGGGTGCAGGAGACTCTCACCACAACATGGTTTCAAGCCTTGGCTATTGCTCCCAGCAGCAATAGTCTGTGTCTGCTGCTTGGCAAAGGGAAAGGACAGCGCTGGACCTTGCCTGCCCCTTAAACACCTCCATGGGGAGCAAGTGGCTGCCCCGGCCACGGGAAGTGTTGGATTTGCTGGATTTGGCTTGTGAGCAAAGGGGGCTGCCAGATGGAGGCTGGTAATAGGATTCCCGTGGCTCCTGGTCCTCCATTCCTGTGGAGACCGGGTTTGAGGAATCATGAGCAGAGACAGGACCATCTCCTGGGATGGTGCCTTGCACCCAACCTGCACCCTGTGAGAGTGGGCAGGGGGACACTGGGGACACAACAGGGATGCAGGGATGCTCATGGGGGACAAGCTGCCCTGGGAAAGCCCCAGGCAGTGTGGGGAGAATCCTGCAGGCATGTGGCTGGATGAGGAATGACGATGCACAGCGGGGCCGGTGCTGACCCCAGTCTGCTGGATTTCCCTGAGATAAAGCCAGGGCAGGCAGGGTGAGGTGGCTGCTGTCATCTGCCAGACCTTTTACCGGGGCTGGCACGGTGGAAAACGGGAAGAGACTCTTTGAACAGCTAATGAGATGGTTTGGGGTGCAATAAGGGTGTCTAAGCCAGGTCTTCCACCCTTGTCCCCTTGTGGTGGTGCCATGGAGGATGGATGCAACAGCATCTCTTCCAGTGAGAGCTGCTTATCAGCATCATAGAATCATGGAATCGTGGAATGGTTTGGGTTGAAGGGAGCTTAAAGCTCATCCAGCTCCAACCCCTGCCCCGGGCAGGGACACCTTCCACTAGAGCAGGTTGCTCCAAGCCCCTGTGTCCAACCTGGCCTTGAACACTGCCAGGGATGGGGCAGCCACAGCTTCTCTGGGCACCCTGTGCCAGCGCCTCAGCACCCTCACAGGGAAGAGCTTCTGCCTTATATCCAGCCTAAGTCTCCCCTGTTTATCAATAGCATGAGCACGCAGCACACCAACAGGGCTTCGGACAGGGAAAGCCACTGTGCTAAGCTGAACTCCATTTGAAATAGCAATACTTCCTTTTCCTATAGTATTTCCCATCCGTTCATTCCCAAGCATGTTAGGGAAGTGGGTGGGTGTCAGGAACCACATTTTATAGGTGCGGAAGCACTAGTTCAGTGCATTCAGTCACTAAACTGGTGTCAGTGCTAGGATTGAAGCACCTTCCTGCACTGGCAGGCACCTGGTCCCAGCCCTCAGGCATTGCCATGCCCATATCCTGATGGGAATATCCTCTACCATGAGACGTTGGAGAATCCCTAGTCTGTCCGGCTGAGCAGCTTGGCCATGAAGCTAGTGCTGCCATGTTCAAGAAAGTACCACAGCACCAACAAATGCTTCCAAAGGGAGTGGCAACATGGGGCTTAAGAGCCAAGGGGAATTCAGCTGCTTGTCCCTGTCTGCTTGGAAGGGCACCCATGGCATGTGGGATGGCATACAGGACAGAGAGACAGGGCTGGGATGTAGCACTGGGATGCATGGTTGGGACGCAGGGCCAGGATACAGGGCTGGGATGCAGGTTGGGATGTAGTGCTGGGATGCAGGGCTGGATGCAGTCTGGGATGCTCACACTCTGGGGTCAGCAGGGCAGCTCAGCGGGTGCCCATCCAGAGCAGCGGATGCTCCATGGAGTGGCCAGGCTCTGGCAGCAGCTCCCTGCAGAGCCGCAGGGTCAGCATTCCCGGGAGGGCACCCAGCAGCAGGGAAACCCAGGCTCCACTCCAGGCCACACAGAGCTCTGCGAAGCGCCAGCAACCGGGGGAGCGGGGGCTGAGAGAGCCGGGAATTTTCATTACAGGGGGAGGGAAAAAAAAAGCACCCCCTATTTCCAGTATTTCCCTGTGTGTCTGGCCTGGTGCAGCCCTTCTGCTCACTGCTCTGTTTATACATGATAGACAACTAATTAACATCCAAGCCTCTTGAAAGGTCTTTTCAGAGGTAATGTACTGACAGAGGATGTCAGTAAGGAGCAGTGATTTGTCTAAGCAGTGATCACATTGTTTCAGACTGAATGAGGTGAATATTAAACTGCTTTAAATGCACTCTTCATAAAGCACTAATTACATACTCCCGGGGGAGTACGGGCAAGGAATACTAAACAGCAGAAAAGTCAACAGAGTGCTTTTTATAGTATGTTGCTGGGTTCTGTGTTTTTCTGTCTTTCTTTCTCTTGTGCGCTCTCGCGCGCTCCCTCTCTCTCTCCCCTTTACAGTAAAATCACAGCACGCTGAAGAATACACATTTATAGCACAATGGTTCACATCTAATTATATGGCAATCATCAGTTTTAACCTGGGTGTATTATATTTTCTTTGATATATTGTGCCCCCCGGCATCTCTTTGGATACAAGACTTCCAATGGCATTTTCTCCCCTCCCTGGGAAAAAAAGAAGGTGCTTTTTTTCCATCATTAGCATTTGCTTATAATTTTCTTTCTTCCTCCCCCCCCGAAACAAAAATTTTAAATTGGCAGGAATAAAAGGGGCAAGGAGGGGAGGAGGAGAAATCCATGTAATCCAAATAAGAATCTGTTCCCTCCCTCCTGGAATCGTGCACTTTATTATTACCAAGGTAACTCCACTGGGTTTTTAAAGAGGAATGGAAATATAGAATGGGCCATTAATGAATTCCTGCAGATCCTGCTGCACTCCTGGTCTGGCTCGGCCCAACATCCTCGTGGGGTGAACAACCACTCCATGTATTATGTAATTTTTATAGCACAACATGGAGGGAGAGAGATTGAAGTAGCCACGAACCAAATCCTCCCTCCACAGAAAACCTTGAGATCCTCTTATCCAATGAGATGGGAAACAAAAAGGAACATGTGGCAGAGCTCAGCATCCTTGAGGAACGTGCTGCTTCCTCCTGGGCAGCAAAGTGAGAGTGCCAGGAGGAGACGATGGGAACAGGGATGACGGGACCAATGTCCCCCCAAATGCACAGGGTATGGCTCAAATGCACAAGGTCTGGCCCATATTCACAGAATGGATTCCATAATCATAGGGTATGGCTCAAATGCACAGGGCAGGATTCATATTCAAATTCATAAGGTAGGATTTGAATGCACAGGTTTTGGTTCAGAGGCACAGGGTAAGGCTCAAATGTATAGGTTATGGCTCAAACACACAAAGTGTGGCACAAATGCATAGGGTAGGATCCAGAAATATGGGATTATGGCTCAAATGCGTAGGATTTGGGTCCAATGCACAAGGTATGGCTCAAACTCATGAAGTATGGCTCAGACACATAGGGTACAGCTCAAATGCATGGGGTAGGATTCTTACATATAGGGTACAGCTCAAACGCACGGAGTATGGCTCAAATGCATAGAGTACAGCTCAAATACACAGGGTATGGCTCAAAGACTTAGGGCACGGCTCGAACATTACAGGGTACAGCTCAAACACCAAAAGGTACAGCTCAAAGACATAAACTATGGCTCCAAGAAACATGGAATGGCTCAAATGCGTAGGGTCTGGCTCAAACACACCTGTACAGCTCGGACGAGAGGGTATGGCTCAAGCACACTGCCATGGCTCAGTTACACAGTGCAATCCATGCCCAGCATGTCGTGGGCAGCGTTCCTCTGACCACACAGCTCCTCCTGCCTGTTGAGCCCTTTGCCACCGGTGTTCCCATGCCATTCCCTGCAGCACCAGTCCCACTCGCCACCTCCAAGGACTCCCCATCAGCCCTGCCTGGGCTAAACCCAGCACACGAGGCCTTGGATGCTCTGGCTGTGCCCAAAGCATCCCGTCCCCAGGATCAGCCATCACTTCATACAGCACATGGTGCCCACAAGGTCTGGCCAGGAGCCTCGTGCAAGCAGAGCCCAGAGCTGGCTGGAACCATGCTCTGCCTTCCTTCGAGGTGCAAACTTCCTCGGGAAGGAAGAGTCATGCAGCCTTTAGATGCTTTTTTTTCCTCCTTTAAAGAACATGAAAGAATCTGATAATTACTTCTATCTACCACCCAACTGTACTAATTACCAACCTATTTCTTCACAGTATGACAGACACAGGCTCTCCAAAACACATAGAGATAAATTAGCACTAATTGGTTTTCCTCTGGCTGTTTGAATTAGTATTTAAAGCTCCAATTACAAAGCAGAATAATTACTATTAATGTCCTGTCGCAGTACAAAAGGCAGATATCTCGCGAGCGGGTCCAGGTGTATTATTACACTGATTACGGAATATTTAACCTGGCTCCTTAAGACAAAGACATAGGGAAACTTCATAAAAAAGAAGGAAAAAAAGCCAAGAAAGGGAAAGAAAACCGCAGATGGCGGCAGGTCCCTGCAGGGGATGGAGGGGGGTGCTTTCAAACCTGGGATGAGAGAGGTACGAGGAGGAGGAGTGAGGGAGAAAGAGCAAAAATGGAAGAGATGTGGGGTGAGGAAAGAGCAGATCCGTCCAAACCCAAATGAAGGTATTGGGGGGATGAGGGGATACAAACGCTGCCCTTGCTGGCAGAGCCCAGCAGCACTAAAGGCATTACTCCAGCTCCTGGGGGTCACAGGAGATGCCCTCCTCCTCCTCTTCTTCCCCCTCTTCTGTGGGCTCTGCATCCCTTGGGATGAGCTCTTTTGCTGGGAGCTGAGCCTGGCTGCCCTCTCCCCAGCTCCCTGCCCAGGGATGCTCTGGAGCTGGTGCACACCCTGGGATGGAGGCAGGGATCTTGCAGATCCCTGGGAAGAAGTGGGAAGGGCGGGCAGGAGCATTAACAACAGCTGCCAACATCCCTGGTGCCAACCCAGTGATGCCTATCGTGATCCCAAGTCAGGATGGTCAAGCAGGTGCATCCCAAAATGGGACTGAGCATCCCCCTCACAAGCAGCCCAGATATCATGCCCAGCAATCAGAGGCTTTCAAACCGCTCGAGTATCCCGTGTGTGCACACACATGTGCTCCAGCTGGGAACACACAGCCACATCCCTTAATTTTCCAGGAAAAAAGGTGAGGGTCTGGCACCCGGGTGCTCCCTTTGGCCAGTGCATGGGGAGGACACGATCCCATGTGAGCTGCCAGCTTCAGCCATCCCTAAAATATCTGAACCGGGAGATTCCTGTGGGATGGGTTATCAGCACCCACAGCCTCAAGGGAGAGCCCAGCATCCCAACCCAACTGCTTCCCACCTGGATGGGAACACCTTGCAGGCAGGGATTCAGCTCCCACACTCCCATCAGCACAGCAGCAGCACTCAATGCTGCCTGGTGATATCCTCACACCGGCCAAGACAGCATAGAGAAGGGAAGAAGAGGCATTTTTAGGAGTGGACATGGTGGCATTCCCACCTGGAAAGCTCTAGGGCTTGCAAATGGGGGGGGCTGGCACCCCCAACTGCCAGCCAGCACCCCCGGCACACTGCCTGCCCTCCCGCAGCATTGGGCAACGCTTCACCCAGCCTTTCATCACTTGGGTACCGGCACGGCAAGATGCAGGCAGACAGACCGGCAGTGCCCTCTGGTGCTCCTGGTCCCCTGCCACCGGCCTGGGGACCACGGTGGGGTCCCCACTATCACCCTGGCACCTACATCTGGGCAGGTCCAGCGAGGGCTGTGCCTCCTCAATGGGCATCACTGAGACAGGCGCTTCCCAGGCACCCTCCCACAGCCTCCCTATCCCTGAGAGGACATCCCAGGAAGTTGGGGGCAGCATCAAGAGGGGAACATCCTCCTGTGGTCGGGGGGGGGGGGGCTGTGGGTGTGTGGAGAAGGGGGGAGGACAGGGAGGGATTTCTTTTTAAGAGATCAGGTGGGTGGCGTGCGGGGATGCCAGCTGGCGATGGGCTATATTTCTACTGACAAGGCTTTACCCTGTAGGTGTGAGGAATTCCAATTAAATATTCAGCCTATTTGTCTGTGTGTGGGAGAGGGTTTGCTGTGCAGGAGGAAAGCCTCACATTCAGCTCAGTAGCTAACCATTAAGAGAGAAATTAGCTCAGTTCATCAAGGGAAGCCAGCGGAGGGTTTTCCTTACTCTCCTACCTTGTTCCGGCCCTCGTTCACAAACAGCAGGGAATAAACCCATCTCATTTTGCAGGGGAGAAGTGAGCCGGCTGGTTGTGCCCATCCGGAGAGGCAGGAGCATATCCCAAGCTGGGGAAAGCTTTTCTTTCCCAATGCCGGTGGGATGTGATTCCAGCTCAGCTCCCCCATCGCTTCCCCAGAGGCTGCGGAGCGCGGTCGATGCATCGGGAGAGGGGTCGGAGGGGTGCAGGCGCTGCAGCTTTAATTGCTCTCACATTTACCTGCCACCTCCTTTCCGAGTCATTTGCGATGCACTAATTAATCGGTGGGAACTAAAAGCCCTCGCTCAGAGATGATCTTTTTAAGCCTGTTGGAGAGTTGATGCTCTATCGACAAAGGGCCCTTTTGCTGGGTTAGGGGCAGACGGGATCGATGAGGCTCCAACGATCGCCTCTGCCCACACACGTGTTTGGGGTCAGGTGCGAGGGGCCCCGGCATGGTGGTGGGCTGCAAATCCCATGGGAATGCACCCGTGCCGCACCTGGTGAAGAGGCTGGGGTGAAAAAATGGCATTTTGGTACAAAGGATGCTCCTTTGCGCAGCAGCAGAGTGAGACTTGGATGGGCTGGATCCTGGCCACAGCACCAATCCAGGGGGATTTGGGGGACAACTGTTGCCAACTACATAAAAACAAGCAGCCATCATTGAGCTCATTTCACCATTTTCTGGAACTTGACGCGGTTTTGCCCTTTCGAAACAAGTTTCCATCTCAGAACACCCAAATTTTAAATAGAACCTAAAGCGACAAGAATAAGAAAACAAAATAAGACGACTTTTTCATGCAACCACAAATGATATCCTGCTTCCCTCCTGCACGGCGCCTCTGCTGTGGGGAAGAGAAGCTGGTCCTGACGGGAATGAAGCTGTAATTTCCCTCTCCCAAGGGAAGACAAACCTCCTGGCTCCCCCAGGTGATGGGCAGTGTCAGGGACTCAGCTCCTGGTACCCATTCACTGCTCTTTAAGACATCTGAAAGTTGAGCCCAAGCATCTGTTGGAGCATGGGAGCAAAAAGCCTTGGCTGGATCCTATGGGATGCTCCTCCCACACTGAGCTTCCTTATCCCCTGCTCACATAGATGCAGGGATGAGTTTTGCTATGCCCTCCCCACACACGGGATGCAGGGATGAGCTTTACTCCCCGCTCCCCATACACGGCATACAGGAGCCTCATGGGATTTCTTAACCACTACCAAATCTTTGCCTGTGTTGTCACCTTTATGGGGCAGAAACCACCTTTTTGGGGCTCCATCCAGGAGCAGACCCCCCAGGCCAATCCCTGCACCCTCTCTACCCGGACCACCGGCAGCATCCACAGGTTTGCCATTGGGATTACTACCTATAGCTCTCTATATTTTGATTTCCCCTTTCTTTTCCACTCAGAAGCCAGAGGCTCCATAGCAACCCGCAGCTCCCGGGGCCTGACTTGAGAGCTTTGATGGCACTGTCACTTCGTTTAAGGCTACACCCGGGTAGGTGTGAGGAACTCCAATTCAGCATTCAGCTGGCTTGCTTGTGTGGGGGGACAGGCTCTGCTGTGGAGGAGGGAAGCCTCGGCGCGAGCGGTGACTAATCGCTCAGACACCGCTTGTCTGTGGCACCAGGGGAGGGCAGGGAGAGGGTTTTCCTTCACCGTGCAGCTGCCTCTGCATTCCCTTTTCGGGAGATATTGCAGCTCCCCGCCGGGCTCCGGGGCTCCCGAGCGGAAGCTGGAAAGTTCCCAAGCATCTTCCCTGCGTGGCTGGGGCTCCACTGAGATGCTGTGGCGGATCTCGGCAGGTCTTTGCTGCTTCTCCTCACACAGCCCAGGGCCACGTATTTCTGAGGCTTTAAGGTCCCTTGTGCATCCCCTTGCCACGGAGGCGTGGTTGGTGACTCCACTGTGCACATGCCCTTTGGATGAGCATCCCTCAGTTTGGACGAGCACCCCCGAGTTTGGACGAGCATCCCTCAGTTTGGACGAGCATCCCTCAGTTTGGATGAGCATCCCTCAGTTTGGATGAGCATCCCTCAGTTTGGATGAGCAGCATTAAATTTAGATGCCAAGCCCCAAACTGAGTATGTGGCCCTTGCCTGAGCTCCCATGGGAAGCAGAGCATCTCACCCTCAGCCGTGAGCCAAGCCCTGGCCCTGGCAGGGATGTGCTGAATCTCCCGCTGACAAGAGCATCACCACGAGCCCTACTGTGAAGTTTGCAGCATCACTTCCTGCATCCTCCTGTTCCCTATGGAAACAGCCCAGCTCCACAATCCCATCCAGCTGATGGTGATGTGGGGCACACATCCCCAAAAGCACCCCAAAACTGGCTGGAACAAGGACACTCTTCCTGGTGCAACACTGGCTGCAGCACCAACTCCTTGGGGGCTGAGGGTGACGCAGAGGTGGGGATGCAGGTGCCTGCTCCCAGCCTGGCGATGATGCCCCATCCCAAGAGGGGCAGCAAGGACGGGGACCAGCCTTGTTCAGCATCTGCATGAGCAAGGCAAGGAGCAGCCCAGCGCTGCGGTTTCGCCCCCACTCCCAAAGGAGGCGAGACGGGGGCCGGCAGCCGCCCCCCGCCACCATCGTGGGCAGCGGCAGGATGTGCTGTCCCTCCCCTGCACTTCCCAGCGAGCACTTTACATAACTTCTGCTGCTTAGTCACAGCTTCGACTCGGGGTTGGGTTTGGTTTTTTTTTCCCTTTTTTTTTTTTTTAATCCTTTTTCTTTTTTTTGGGAGCGATTTTCTCAGCCGCATCAGAGCGCGAGTCATTTCGGCAAGGGAAGTCCCTTCCTTTCTTCCGTTCCCTTGGTAACTGCACAAATTTGCCTTTCAAATGATTCATGACCGGGGTGCTGTAGGAGTTCCCTCCTCCAACACAACTCGCTCCCACACAGCCACACATGCCCGATTAATCACTGATGAGCGTCTCTTCCGCAAGGTAGACCTGGCGAGCGCACGGAGCCGACGCTCTCCTCCGGCCGTTCCCCGGATGCTCGCGGGGGATACAGACAAGAGAAATCCCATCCCCGGGATCATTCCATAGACTATGCATGAAACATCCCCAGGGTGGCCGGGACACGGCAGCAACAGGGGCAAAGTGTTCTCATGAGGTCAGCAGTGAAATCAAAGCCTGGCTCTGGCTGATGGGGATGGGTGAAATTGCCCCAAACTCCTAATTGCATTGGCACAACTTTATTCTTGATCTAATTTTTATTTCCCCCTTCGACCACCTTAGACTAAACAAGCAGCGAGCTGAGCTGCTGAGCTGGAGGCACAGAGCAGCAGAAAAGAGCCAGAAAAGTCATTCTGGGGACCTGTGATGAGCGAGAGGCAATGCGGCAGAGCATCAGCCCGCGCTGAGCCATGATGCACCTCAGCACACTGATACCTACTCTGCGGCTTGGGAAGTGGCTTGGGATGGAGCCAGGAGCATCTCAGCTGGAAAATAAAATCAATCCGCCAAATATCCCCATCCAGTTTTGGTGTGTTTTATCTCTCCTCATTAAGAGCAGCTAATTAACAAACCATCGTTTAACTAAACAGCAGCGAACATGTTTGTAACCTCCGCGTTATTGAATTGTGACAAATTATTAGCCTTGGCATGTTAAATGAAATAGAAGCATCAAGGGAAAAACCTTCATTCCCATCTGCGTGATGACAGTACCTGCTGCGGAGATGAAGGCAGAGGGACCGATTCATGGGGCAGCTCCCAGTGAGTGCAACATCCCAAATAACCCCCAAACCAAAGGGGTTTCTGGGTGCTGAATGCTTCAGCACTGCAGCTTCACCTTGAATTCATCCCTATGCAATGGCAGGGGAAAAAAGCCAAGAGCATCCATGGGTTCAGGCTGGGCTGGGTGGAAAAAGCAGTGAGCAGCTCACTGCCGGCAGCCCCTGGTTACAGGAACCTCTTTGCAGCCGTTAGAACCATAGAATCATAGAACCATGGAATGGTTTGGGTTGAAGAGACCTTAAAGCTCATCCAGTTCCGACTCCTGCCACAGGCAGGGACGCCTTCCACTAGAGCAGGTTGCTCCAAGCCCCTGTGTCCAACCTGGCCTTGAACACTGCCAGGGATGGGGCAGCCACAGCTTCTCTATCCCTGGAAGTGTTCAAGGCCAGGACGGATGTGGCTTTCCTCCTTCTTCCAAACAGGCTGCAGCAAGCAAAGGCACGCTCAGTCCCGGCAGTGGAGCCCCATCCCCACTGCCATTCCCCAAGACACAGCAAAGCCATTGTACATCCCCCTATGTGCTTTCAGTGCCTGCTGCATCCCAGGAGGAGCTGCTTAGTGGCAGCTTTTCAGGGGGTTTGGGAGTGTAATTACCTGGGAGCATTAATTACAAGGCAGGCGAACACGAATGTGAGCAGCAGCTCTGCAAGAGCCCAGAGCAGCTCACATGGGCAAGCAAGATGGGATTTGCAGGGATGCAGCGCTGGGATTAACCCTCTTGCACGCTGGGGGTTTGCAGAGTGAGTTTCCCTCATGGAAGAGCACAGGAAGGGACACACCATCCCAGGATTGATGGACCACAGCGGCAAAGGGAAGCACAAGGACCAAAGACAGGCCAAACCCTGGCAGCAGGGCAGGCACCGGGAGTTGTGCCCTTACTCCAGGATTGGAAAAAAAACCACAGGGAAGGGGTTTCACTGCAGGGAAGAGGCTGAAGTGCCGCGGCCAACTCGATGGCCTTGTGCAAACACATGTGCTTATGCAAAGACATACTCTTGTGCAAGCAGATGTGCTGCTGCAACCAATGTACTTGTGCAAAGAGACTTTCCTCACCTCCTGCTTGCCCTGGGCTCTCACCTTTCTCCCCTTCCCCAGGCCCTGGGGTGGTTTTGCAGCGTACACTCGCTGATCCTACTGCTGTTGCCTAAAGACTATGTTTAAAGGTAATACAAACACTTTGCTCTCTAAAACACATCTGATCTGTGATTTCTATACATTGCTTCTGAACTCTTCTCTTAAAACAATTAGCCAAAGAGCCCTTTTCATGTGATATTTGCTGAGAGCCTGACGGTAACAGCAATTAAACCCCATCTGTTTGCAGAGCATGAATAATAGCGGTTGACACTCAACTTGGGATACTGCTCACGGGAAACCTGATCAACACAAAACTCATCAGGGACACACAAGCACCAAGGGCTGGCACCAGGGCCTGGCAAAGGCAGCAGTGCCAAGGCTCCCCACACTGCTGGGGTGAGGTGTTTTGGGGGGTACATGACCTTGCCATGTGCCTCTGGAGGACCAAAGAAGCTTGAAGAGCAAAGAAAACTACGCCCAAGCAGCAACCTCTTCTGTTTCTTTAGTTTTTCCTTAATAAAGGCTTCATTAACCAGCAGCAACAGAAACTCACACCAGGGAACAGACTATTCCAAGGATCCAAGTCATCAATTAAACCACCGTTTCTCTCTGTTCTTTCCCTTTCAAACCCTTGGTTCAATCACCAAATAGCAGAGTTGAAAGAGCAGTGTGGAGGAACAGAACCTCAGCATCGACTGTTACATCTGCCCTGGATGCAGGGCAGCAGATCCCACTGGACTGCTGATCCCACGGTGTTGACAGGCCAGCCAGTGACTCAGGGACATGGGGACCGTGGGTGCTGGATGGGAAACCTGCCCTGGCACTCCAGCACCTCCCAAAATGAGGATCCTTCCTGCCCGCAGGATACCCAAGAGCTGTTTCTTTTCCCCACTAGCATTGATTAACCCCTTAAAAAGCATCCCCTGCCCCTACGAGAGTTATCTCCTCACTGCCAGAGCTGGTGCTGCTGGCATGATGAATGCTCCTGGATCACAAGTGCTCTGCCAAAGCATCCCCAGCGTGGCCGTAGGAGCAGAATGACAGTAGCCAGCAATTATCAGCTGCTCTCTGTTATTTTTACTAAATCCAAGCATATTGCTTACAGTTGACTCCCAAACCATGTGCTGCATAAACACACTACGGGGGAAAAGTTAGCTTTGGAGCACCAGTGTCCCTTTGGGATGGGGAGAGGGATGTGCATTGGGGCCATGTGCCTGGGCGAGCAGCCGGCCCCCCGGAGCTCCCACCCCAGCCTCTAATCGTGCAAAAATCCTGTAACTTTTAAGGTTAATAAAGCCCTTGTTTGCTTAAGATAGCACCTGTTTCTATGGTGACACTTGCAACCCGGAGCCTGTTTATCAGCCGGCGAGGAGAGACGCACTGACAAATGCAACTGCAGGAGCAGGCGAAGATGCTGGTGGTGCCGGGACCTTTGGGACCAAGCAGGGATGCTGTGGACCCCCAGCACCCACCTGCACAGGTCCCGCACCCATGGGAATCCCACCCTGCTCTGCAAAGCCATGGGAGCAACTGCAGTGCATGCACTGTGGGGGGAGAAGCTGTTCAATGCCATGGTGATGGGGTGGGAATAGCTCTACTTCAACCACATCTGACACACTTAGAATCATAGAATCATGGAATGGTTTGTGTTGGAAGGGACCTTAAAGCTCATTCAGATCCAACCCCCTGCCACGAGCAGGGACACCTTCCACTAGAGCAGGTTGCTCCAAGCCCCTGTGTCCAACCTGGCCTTGAACACTGCCAGGGATGGGGCAGCCACAGCTTCTCTGGGAAAAGTCTGTGCCAGCGCCTCAGCACCCTCACAGGGAAGAGCTTCTGCCTCAGAGCTCATCTCAGTCTCCCCTCTGGCAGGTTAAAGCCATTCCCCTTGGCCTGTCCCTACAGGCCCTTGTCCAAAGCCCCTCTCCAGGTTTCCTGGAGCCCCTTTAGGCACTGGAGCTGCTCTAAGGTCTCCCCTTAAGGAGCCTTCTCTTCTCCAGGCTGAACCAGCACCAGTTTCCCCATCCCGTGGTGCCTGGGTCCCGCTCAGCTCCAGCCTGGCGCAGGATTCCTCCCGGCTGGCAGAACTGGTTTCCATAACGACTTTCTGTTACAAACATATTTTGATAAAAATAAAGTTAAAGCAGCAAGGCTTTAGTGGAGTACAAATTTGCTGCTCTCTCCCTCCCCCTTCTTCCTCCCCGAGGAGGGGGAATAAAGACGGAAAGCTTTCCATTTGAAGGGCAGTATTTTCTCCCTTCTTTTCTCTTTCCCCCGCTGAATACAAAATGGAAAGCCTTGTTTACTGGATTGCTCTGTAAACTGGTTCCGACTCTGCCTAGTTACCTGATGCTCTACAGTATATACAGGATAATGTGATAAATTCATTTCCAATTCACTGCATTATCCTTTGAATATTTTAATGACTCATTGAATGGAGTGAAAAAAAAAAAAGAAGTAAAAAAAAAAGCTATTTCAAATGAACAATTATGCTGCATTAGAGTAAAGGCTGATTATATTTAAACACTGCTTGCATGGATAACGGGACATATCGACCTCCGCCTATAAGAGCTAATTTGGCTCTTATCTCTAAATAATTTTACACTGCAAATTACCATGAAAACCTAAAGGGCTTTAAAAACATTCATCAAAAGATATTATTCCACTTTGTAGCAACATTTTTATTTAAATTATTTTGAATGGGAGTGAAAGCATCTCTCGTGTTTGACAATCGGAGCAGCGGCGGGTAAGGAACAGCGAGCGGCACCGCTGGGATGGGGATGCTCCATCCCCAAAAACCCACCTGGGAAAGCAAATTGAGAGCCGAAACCTAACCTTGGGCACGTGCCAACATACTGCAGCACCTAGAATGGGGTTTAGTGCTGCCAGGGCTGCCTCGCTCCAACCTGGGGGACGCCAAAGCCTGGGTGATGCCGGGGTGATGGGCTGCTTTCGCAGCCCCCAACCATCGTGCCGGCTGCCCCGTCCCTCCTGGAGAAAGGCACTTGCAAGCCCCTCTCTGCACCAAAGCAACAGAAGGTGTCATGTAAAGCCTACATGGTTATTTTAGAGCCAGTGTGCAAATAAGCCTGTCAGCTGAAGCTCCTCGGAGCCAAGACTTCCATATACCCCCCAACGATCTGCATTTCAACGAGACACCATGTGTCTGAGCCCGGGGAGCCGACGGCTTCGTGGAAGAGATTTGGGAGTGCTCCGGAGGGAGGATGCTGGGAGCCCCTCCTCTGCATCCCGGACACTGGGGACCGACCACAGGGCTGGGGCAAGATGGTTCTGTCCTGGTGCCCTGCGAGGGTCATGCTGGGATTGGTGGTGTCTTATGGTGCAAAGGAGATTTATATGCATGTATGTGTGCGGGTACGTGAGGGAGATATATATACACACTATATATATATGGGATATATATATCATTATCTGTATTTTTATATATCATCTCTATATTTAATATACAATATATGATAGAATCATAGAATATCTCAAGTTGAAAGGGACCCATAAGGATCACCAAGTCCAACTCCCTGCTCATACATATATATATTTATCTCCTGATAGGAAATGTTGGGGAACAGTTGGGGAACGGTTGGGGTCAGCCCTGGACCTGCCACAGACAAGGTACCCGGAGATGGGAAAGCCCTTCTCCTTCTCCAAAACCTCCTTTTTCCCCCTCCTGCATGACCCAGCAAGGAGCTTTCTGACCTTTTATGCTTCAAACTGAACCGCCCAGATGCCAGGGGAGAAAAACCACCTTTCACTTGCACCAGAGAACTGGTTTGAATCCTGCGTTTCCCTTCTTCAATGATCTTATACTCAAATAAAAAGGAAAGAAACCCACAATAATTAGCCACAGCAACTGCCTCACAAGGATCTGTGTACAGAAAGGAAAACAAGAGCTTGGGCTTCTTTGCATTTAGTAAATATTAAAATTAATGAGAGACTTTCAGGACCCTGTTGTTAGAAATGCAGAAGGTTCCTGCGAAGGATTTAAGGGATAAAACCCCCCAAACCCTGTACACAAATCTCTGCAATTCTTCCCAACACTTTATATTTTTCAGCCAATTATGAACTGCATGGGAAGTATTAATATCCAATTTTAATTTGCTTAATATTCCCATTAACAATACAAAGCCTAATGAAGGTATCTGTACAAAAAGCCCTTAGCAGTAATTTCAGAGAATAATAGAGGAGAATGATGAGATATTTCTTGTTAAATGCACGCTGCAAATTAATTGATATCTTAATTAGACTTCAGTACTAAGATTATTTGCTAGATTGATACAGGGCTCAAACACCTCATCTCTTGAACGCTAAAAGCAAGCAGCCAAGGAACAACCTGATCTTCCAAAAGCTTTCTGGAAGCAAACCAGCGAGATCGTGTCCGTTTGTCCTGCAGACACTGGGATGTTAGAACTGGGATGCAGCAGGAATTCAGCCCAAACCCATTTCCCCCCCGTTTGCTTCCCTGGCTTGGAAATGTTTTTCTCACCCCAAAAAATAAATGAAAGGTAAAATTTGGCACCACATTCACCAAAACTGCTTTTCTCAACCCCAAAAACCAAAGGGTGCAAGAGCTGGTTGAAACACTGGTGTCTCTGCAGAGCAAACTGGTGGTGCGGAGCATTCAAAGCAGGGTTTTTTCAGCATTTCCTTAGAAGAAGAAGAAGAAGGAGGAAAAAACCCAAGCAGCAATATTTTTGGACTAGCTTTGCTCTATATAGCCTGAGGAAGCACTCCCCTACCTACACGCCGAGCACCATTTACATTTCTCTCGCAAACGCTCATCCTTTGGGATTTCACCAAGATGCTGCCGTACCGACAGAGACGCACATCCCATGGGAAACCAACCCTCCAAGGGCAGGAACACACAATGCAACCCCAGAGCTTGGGAATGCCCGGAGCTGCTGGGACCCCAACACCCGGACCCGGCGGTGGGGACTCACTGGGATGTCGGTGACCAACCAGTGCCTCCAGAAGCGGTTCTTGGGGTTGGCTCTGCTGGGAACATCGGGGTCCACCAGCATCAGCACGTACTTCTTGTTCTGCAAGAGAGGAGAGAGCTGTGAGCATGGCATGTGGGACTGGGAGTGTGCACCCTGTGAGCGAGGAGCAGCCCTCAAGGAGCTTTATCAGCCCCCCAGATATGTTTTCTTTTGACACTTTCCCATGCACACACGTATTAATGTCTACATTAATGCAAAATACACCATCCAAAGAAGATCTTCCCCCTCTGCTGCGCTCTGGGGAGAACCTCCTGCAGTCCTGGAAAGGGGCTTTGGACAAGGGCCTGTAGGGACAGGACAAGGGCTTTAACCTGCCAGAGGGGAGACTGAGATGAGCTCTGAGGCAGAAGCTCTTCCCTGTGAGGGTGCTGAGGCGCTGGCACAGGGTGCCCAGAGAAGCTGTGGCTGCCCCATCCCTGGCAGTGTTCAAGGCCAGGTTGGACACAGGGGCTTGGAGCAACCTGCTCTAGTGGAAGGTGTCCCTGCCCGGGGCAGGGGGCTGGAGCTGGAGGAGCTTTAAGGTCCCTTCCAACAAAAAACATTCCATGAGTCTATGGTCAGAATGTGAAAGATGAACATGCAGCAGGGGAACACAAGGCCCACAAACCCACTCAGGACGATCTAAACCTCTTCGAACAGAAGAAGCCCAAGGCAGGTTTCTGCTACCTCCAAATAAAAGGCATCAAAGAGAATTTCCTCCCCTGCCATCCATCCTCTAACCACATCCTACAGCGGTGCAGGGCAGTGACGCACCACAGCACAGGGGACTTTCTGCTGAGGGCTGCAGTCCCTGGAGAGGAGAATGAGGTATTTCTAGGATCCAAATGCAGCCCCAGCCCTGGGGTGGTGGCTGGGGACAGGCTGGAAAACCCAGCCTCCATGGGGGTGGTTGCATGGAGTTCAGCTCTACCTAACAAACCCCAAACTAATCAAAAGATGCTCCACGGGTGCTGCAAGAAGGCAAAGCCGCTGCCTCGCCATGCACCCAGGTACCTCTCTGGGTGATGGCAACTGGGCAAAGAGAGCAGGACTCACAGATGATGCTGGTTAAGACCCCAAAGCCAACCCCAGGTCCCCACTGAGGGTGTCCAGCACCCAAAGGTACCACCAGTGCTATGAGACAAAGTGGATATTTTGGTCCCTTGAGGATGGAGCTGGGTTTGAAGTGACCTCTGGAGGCTGTGGATAGAAAACCTGCTGATCTCAAAGGATTTGGCAGGACCTCAGGCACCAGCTTATCCTGCAAGCACCCAGATTAAGGGATCTATATCCTAATAAAACCTCCAGGTGCATCTGTCAGCTCGCCAGCGGTGCCATGCACTGCTCCAGCCTGCCCGAGGCTGAGGTTTCATAAAGGGCTGGAGGATTTAGCCATGCAATTCCCACCGAAATTAGCCGGAGCTCTGTGCCTAAATCCCCTGGTCGCTTGTGAAACCAGGCAGGGATTTTCTCAGAGAGACTGGTGAAAGGGGCTGAGACAACCCTTTTGCCTTATTTCCCAACCCCTGTTGAGGCAGATGGGGCAATCAAGCGCTGGGGTTTTTCCATACCTCCATATTCACTGTAGCCCCTTCCCTTTGCAGCCCAGTGGTGCCGGGCATGGTGCAGCCCCTCCTGCAGCCCCCATCTCTGCACCAAGCACGGGTTTAACCAGAAAACCAGGATTTCAACCCATTTAGCAAATGGTTTGCAACAGTCACTGAGAAAATCCCAAACTCACGCAACCGCCCTGCCTGGGAGCACAGCCAGCAAGGAACTGCTGCCCTGGTGCAGCAATTCCTGCCTGGATCAGCACTTCATCCCTGGCAGCGCTCAAGGCCAGGTTGGACAGGGCTTGGAGAAACCTGCTGTAGTGAAAGGTGTCCCTGCCCGTGGCAGGGGTTGGAGCTGGATGAGCTTTAAGGTCCCTCCTTTCCAACCCAAACCATTCCATGATTTGCATTGCAGGGGGTTATGCATGCAGATGTGTTCATGGAAAACGGGTTGTGATGCTGCTGCTGCATGAGGACCTTGGAGCAGAGCTGCCACCTCCCTCCCCATGCTCCTCACAGCTGCATCCCTGCGAGCATCCCAGATAAAACCCAGCATTATTCCTCACCGGCGCTTAATGGGAAGGAGGAGGAGGGGGGAGAAGCAGCCCAAAACAACCCAAAATCCCTGCGCTGGAAGTGTGAAGGAATTTGAGCTCTAACTTTGGGGAGGGTGCGGAGCCGAGCGCGGCGCTTCTGAAGCTCTCGTCTCTGCTCGGGAGCCCAGCTGGTGGGAACAGAACGTGTAGTCATGGGACTGTCATCGTGTGCTGTCCAGGTTAACATGTAGCATTTCTATTACTATTAACAGACTTTCTGCTCCTCACTCCATCTGTTCTTGGAAATAATTGCAGTTGTACAGACCATGCCTTCGCTCCAGGCAGGCTCTGGGGAGAGGGTAGTGCTTTTATGCAAGAAAAAAGGGGGGGGGGGGGGGGGGGGGGGAAGAGGGGAAAAAAAGAAGTGTTAAAAAATAACAGCAAACATGAGAATAGAGTGCAAGTGAAGTTAACAGCAGGCTCACAATGCAGGACAGATTGTGGCCTAGAAAGGTGCTGGCGAGGCCAGACCCCCACAGGGATGGGAGCTGGGGTCAGCGGCCCCCCCCCCAGGCTGGGACCAAGGGATTTTCCTCTCTCATCACCTGCAGGCCACCCTGAGAGGCACAATCCTTCACCTTCCACCTAAAGATAGCAAAGCCCTCCACGACCCGAGTTAATCTCCCGGTGCTTAGGTGCTGCCGCATCCCATGTGAGCAGCCGAGCTGCACCAATCCCCCCCATCACCCCAAAATCACGCCCAAATCCAGGCAAACCCTCAGACCCCTGTCCCCAGATGCAGGTTGGGTGGGTTTGGGCTGGTCTTTCCTTGCAAGCAATGGAGCAGCCCAAGTGCTGGGGGTATTTTAATGCTGAAATCCCTCCTCGACACAGGCTAACAGCATTAGCTGCTGTCAGGGCTCCAAACAGGAGCCAGCCCAGAGTGACATGAGAGCTGCTCAGCTTTACAAGCATCAACCAGCCCCGGGGAGCTTTGTAAAGGAGGAAAGCGGGTTTAGAGCAGAAAATACGGGCAGCATCTTACATTGCAGGGGGAGAGGGAAGAACAAGCCATCTTGGGTTAGCACAGCTGAAAATTAGGGGTAACAAAGCACCCCCAACACCTTGTCACCCTTTCCTGCTCAGCCCAGGGCACCGAGGAGCTGCTGGCGTGTGGGACACAGTGTGTCCCACCAGTGTCACACCAATAGGGTCACCACTGGGCTCATACATAGGTTACCTTTCCAAGTGTCACCCTTCCAAGGGTCCCCGCTTCCAAGGGTCCCCCTTCCCTGCTCTCCCAGCCATTCCTCTCACCAGGCCTTTAACAATTAACCTTTAACCATCACCACGAGCTGCTGCCTTCCCCAAGGGGTCAGTGCTGCAGCTGGATGCATTGCTTCCCCCCCAGTTCTGCACCCCACATCCCTGGGCTCAGGCATCCTGCCCTGCTTCAACACCCGAAACGGAGCCAAAGCGGCAGAGCCGGTGGCAGATGACAGCGCGTCGTGTTTTCCCTGCTAATTGTTTCTAGAGGGAAGCAGCCGTGATATATCCCGTTATTCCTGCAGGAAGAAGCAGCTATTCCAATTAGGCACAGGTTTAGGAAAGTAGCTCCGAGCAGGCAGGGACTTTGCAAGAGGCAGGCAGGCAGGAGAGGGATTTGTGCGCTGAGGATACACACACAGCTCTACAGATCCCGCGGAGCCGGGGCTGCAAAGGAATTAGAGACTTATCCAAATGAAAGCAAATAGGGTGTTAAGCGACACACATGTAGAGCAAGTGGTTTCCTTGGAAACCAGCACACATGGAAGCAGCACACATGCAGAGCCCCAGCGTTTTCGGCAGCGCCAGGGCAGCCGTGGGGCTGTGTCCTACCAGGAATGCCTACACTTGGCTGTGGATGGAGCCAGAGCAAAGCCCCATCCCGTTGGCATGCCTGCTGCAGGGCATGGAGAAACTCGGCGTGAAATGCACCTTCTCCTGCTGGTGAAGGGAATCCGGATGGTGCCCAGCTTTGCTGGTCCCACTCACCTTAGGAATTCAATCCCAAAACTAAGGCAAACTGGCAAAGCCCCAGCCAGGCCCCAGCCTGGTGCCTGCTTCCCAGCACAGGATAGAAATGGATTTGGTTGGTTTTGGAAAGTCCATCTGGATCCTCCCCACCTTGTCCATCCCTTGGAACTGTTCCTCCCGGAGCAGGAGCTGTCACACTGCTCACAGCAAAAGCCACTGGTAGCACCCAGCCCCTCACCAAGGGAATAAGTGAGATTTCCCCTTGACCTATTGCCATCTTTTACAGCTGCTAAGGAATGTGCCAAGAGAGGAAGTTGTGGCTGCCCCATCCCTGGCAGCGTTCAAGGCCAGGTTGGACACAGGGGCTTGGAGCAACCTGCTCTAGTGGAAGGTGTCCCTGCCCGTGGCAGGGGGTTGCAGCTGGATGAGCTTTAAGGTCCCTTCCAACCCAAACCATTCCGTGATTGTATAAGGTAGGGAGCTGCTGCAGAAGTAAACCACAGCATCGACAGATTAAGATGGTATCAGAGCCAGAAGTCCCTCTGCCTCCCCAGGGGCTGAAGCTCTTCATTGCAATAGGCTACAGTATCTCACTGCAATCAGGGTGACTGATGGCACGAGATGATGCAGAACAAGGTTGGCCAGTCCCTTTGGTGCAGAGATGGAATGTGGCAATGCATCCTGAACCGCATCCCGAGCATCTAAAGATACTCAAAGCAACCTGCTGGAGTGGGGCAGGAGCGCCGGGATGGGCAGGGAGCCCAGCATCCTGGGAAATATCATCCTGGCTCTTCAGGGTGATGGCTCGAGGGTCCAGCCTGCATCCCTCCGGTGCAAGAGTCAAAGCAGTGCTGCTCCTCCTGCGAGGTGGAAGTGCTGCGAGCACCAGCTGAGAGCTGAGAGTCAATCTGGGCTCTTTTCTTGGCTTGTCCCCAGTACTAAAAAGTTTCTATAACGGGCACATAGTTAGCAATTCTGCTGCTGACGCTTCGCCAAGGAGAGATTCTAGCTCCTTCCTCGGTGGCTAACAGCATGGGGGGGTGAGACAGGCAAAGAACTGTTTGCAACAGAGTCCGTTCTTGCGCCTTTGGGAAATTGTTGCTGAGCATCGCAGGGTTTCACCTTCTTATTTTAAACCAGCACCTCGCCACTTCCACACTCTTTCTCCCCTTGCAAACAAACAGGTCAGCAAATATTAACCCTGCTCCGCAGGACTTGCCCAAGGGGACAAGCAGCACTTTCTGAAGGCTCGACCCAGCTCCATCCCCAGCCCTGTGCTGCCAAAGGGAACTTCATTGACTTTCCAGCACTCTGCAGCTCTCCTCATCCCTTGGCTCTCCCCCGGGGCTTGCCCTAGCGAAACTGGCCAAATATTTATGCAGCCTAATGTTCTAATGAGAACGGATTAATCCCGGGTTGTTAAAGCGAGCATGTTAAGGGGCTGTTCCCAAATGAAGGCCTTGGAATGCCTTGAAGAATGGTTTGTTTGCTACGAAAGGAGAAGAGTTTGTTTTCTCCCGTAGCAGAATAAACCAGCTCCTCGCAAGAGAACTGCAATGGGTGTGTTACACACTTAATGTAATCCAGTGGGAAAGTGGGATAAACCTTTCCAAGGGGTCCATGATGATGTAAATAGAAGTCTGTAAGAGGTTCTGCATCACTTTTGGGGAGGGAGAAGAGCAACAGGTTGTGCTTCCTCGCTCAGAGACCCCACTGCAGATCACACCCTGGGTTTCCCCAGAATTGAGGTCCATCTAAATCATCGCCATCATGATCACCATCATCATCACCTGCAAACCGAGCACCACACATCAGGGGAATGGGGTGACACATTCCAGCCCCACCGCTGCCCATCCTCCAGCCGGAACAGAAACCCAGAAAACAAAAGAGAAACCAGCAAAAAGGGAATTAACACCCCAAATCCCTTCCGAGCTGTTGCTTCATCCCCCCCCTCCGTCCCAGTAGCTATTTATTGCCATTTGGACACACGGCTTCGGGGACAAGCTAATGAGTGCTTGTCCCTGGGTTGGGGATGCGGGGCCGGCAGAGCTGCTCCGCAGGCAGGGAACAGGGATGAACTCGAGGGAAGTGAGGAGGAGGAGGCGGCAGCGAGCGGCCGCGGTGGCAGAGCGCAGCCTTCCAACCCAATTACTATCACACGGGGGGACACATGGGTTGGTGACATTTGACATTTCCTACACAATATTTTGATGCAGAATGGCACCTCCGTCACAAATTATTTTCAAATCTTGGCTCGGGCTTTGGGTGGGATTTTTTCCTTTTTATTATTTTTGGGGGGAGGGGAAAAAGGGGGAAAAAATACCCAACTAAACACCCAACAGGATGGCACGGGGTAGCATCTGTAAGTGGGCAAAGGAAATGGTCATCGGTCCCCACCGTAAGCCACTGAGTGGGCAAAGCAACCAGCACCACTGAGGGCAAATGCACCCCAAAAGAGCCAGGTTTTGCTTTGGGGCATCACTTCTGGAAGAGCTCATGCACCCACACGGCCCTTGGGGACCCTCAAAGGGGTTTGTACCACTTCCTCCCATCCCTGCAAGGGAAGGAGCTGCCGTGGCCACTGTCCCAGCCTGGGAGCATGAAGGCTGAGCCCATTCCCGGCACAGCAGGGGTTACCAGCACCGGGAATTGCTGAACTCTGCGCTCCCAGACACCTCGGGAAAGCTGAAATGACTTTAAATGCCTAAACATTTTAAAACAAACCCGGCACAATTCCGCTCCCAACTCCTCGCTGCTGCTCCCTCCTCACTCTCTCTCTCCCATTTTTACGGTTTCCAGAGCTGTTTTACGCCTCATTACCTGCACACTGTGAGTGATGTCTGTCGGTCCTAGAGCTGTAAATACCTTAAATCATGCTTCATTAAGAATATCTATGGTGCTATTAAAGAGCTATAATAGACAACGAGTTAACAGATGATTAAATATGAACTCCATTTGTGTCAGTCACCAGCGTGCAGGAAGAGGCTTTAAGTTTTTTAAACTCACTCTCATTATCTGGGGAAGTGGGGCTGCAGCTGGCAGGGATGGAGGGGGATGGAGGGATGCTCGCACAGGGATGAAGGGATGCTCACATGGGGATGGAGAGATGCTTGCACAGGGATGGAGAGATGCTCGCACAGGGATGGAGAGATGCTCGCACAGGGATGGAGGGATGCTCGCACAGGGATGGAGGGATGCTCGCACAGGGATGAAGGGATGCTCACATGGGGATGGAGAGATGCTCGCACAGGGATGGAGAGATGCTTGCACTGGGGTGGGATGCAGGGATACTCCTGTATCCAGGGCCACCCGGGAGGGACCAGCTCCTCTGCTTTGTAACTCCAAGCTGATGATCCTGGCAGCCCTTTACTCAGCTGTTCCCACCCATACAGACAAATAGCACCCAGAGACACATGCAACAGATTGAGCTTTAAGGTCTACTAGCCAGAGATTAAAAAGAAAATAGAATAAAGGAGGAGAAGGACAACAAGGAGATGTCAGGCTGCTTTGGATGGGATGGGTACCCGGGAGGAAGGGTAGATGGGATGGGGAGATGGATGGGTACCCAAGAGGAAGGGCTGGAGGCCAGCAGGATGGATGGTAATGCAAAAGCAGACTGAGCATTGCTGGCTGGCTGTTCAAGCAGAGCTCAGCGCCAATGAATTGCCAAAGCACAAATTAAATAATAATTAATACCATTAAAATCCCGTGAGCACACTGAAATCCTGGGAAATGAAATGATGAGTTTTCTTGTTTTCTGGATTCGATTTTCCTCTATAAAAGTAAAGAAGGGTTTCACAGGCAGCTTCAGCAGAAGTGGATTATCCCACTGCTACAATCTCACCTTCCTGCCAGGACCTAGGATGATTCCAAAATCCCACCACCACACCAGCCATACAGAAAGGGGAAAGAAGTGGGAGGCTTTGAGGACAACACAGACCCTGTCTGTGGGAAAGCCAAGGAACCTGGCAATTCCCCTCTTTAGCAAGGTGGCCATTGTCACCGCGGATGTCCCCATGGGCTTTGCAAGGATGAAATGGGGCTCACTGGGGATGAGTGATGCCTCCAGAGCCCCTCGCCATCCCTTCTCCCATCCCCTCCTCCACCAGGATCCAGACATGGACAGGGCTGGTGTGGGGAGCTGCCAGGCTCTGCCCCATGCCCTGCTCTGTGCTCCTCACAGGAATGATGCTCATCCCTGTGCAGAGAGGGAGGCACAGGATGCTGCTGAGCAGGTAAACACACCCTCCATGGCCACCAAATCACACCACTACCTCTGTTTCCCCATCTCCAAACAGGAAATCCCTGGCTTGACACCTTATAGGAACAACAGCAGAATAAGTTCCTATTCCTACAAGCGCCCGGTGCTCCGCAGCATCCTTAATTATCATTCCTGAATCCCTCCACCCCTCCTCGCTGCCAGGCACGATCCTGCTCACCGGCCGGCCGCAGGGACCCAGGGCCACCCCCGGGGCCATGCAGGAGTGCGGGGGGCCACAGCGTGGGACGGTGACACGCTGCTCCCTGGGGACCGCGCTGGCGGGGACGGTAATTGAATCTCAGCGCTCGGATGCAGCCGGAGCCGGCGCAGTGATTGAGTTAACTGGAAATGCCATTTCCATATTGTTCAAACTCTTAAGTGCCCCGAGCTTCTTATCATTTGCTGCTGGTCCCCTCTGCTCCTTCGCTCCGACCTCACTTCCCCTCCGACAGCAGGGTCAGGCTACAGCGGCCCCCAGGGTCACCAAAAGAAATTAATCCTGGAGTCCCTTGGGAAGCGGGACAGCGCCTCAAGTGCGGAGATGGGGAGGGATGAAGAGCTCTCCTCCCTCTTCAGGATGAAATAAGAGCATTTCAGGAGTGGCGGGAGCTGCTCTGCCCAGCGCCATCCCCGGGGATGAAATGCCAGCACACCCACTGCATCCATCTACACAATTCACCCCCAGCATCTTGAATTTGCTTGCTCCCGAGTTCCAAGCATCCAAAAGTGCAGCCAGGGCCTTTCTTTTCCCAGCCCTGGTGCACCATCACCACCTGTTGATCTACACCCAGAAACTGCTTTGGCAGAACGACCAAGCACTAACCCTCCCTGCTATGCAAACTGCTCTTGCCAGGAACAGGAGGGAAAAGATGCTCAGCTCAGAACTTCCCTCCCTAGTCAAATATTTAATAATAAACTCAGAGGAGAAGCCAACTGTCTCCCTTGGATGTGGTTTTCATTTGGAAGTCAATAGGATTTGTATTCCCATCCAAAGTTTCTCTCTTTTTTTTAGTCCTAATGTATGTTTCGTTCTAATCCAGCCATCTTGTCACGTTACATACAACACAAGTCGCATCGACGTGGCCCACCCAGGAGTGATGAGCACCCGTGTCACACTCCACCTCCCTCCAGCACACACCAGCCACCCTCGCCCAAGGCTCCCGGCCCCCATCACTTTGTTAATCGATACCGGTCCAAAGCTTTAAATAACATTTTAAATACCCCAAGTGAGAAAACGTCCACGTTAATGTGTTAATTTCCACGCTGCCTTGTTGCTTTGAAATCCCTGGAAAATGGGAAGCTTAAATGAGTCCTATGAAAAGGAACAGTGCATCATTAACACAGCCAGATCCGTATCACAGACTGCAGCAATTACCATCCAGTGAAACACTGCAAGCTGTGAAGAGCTTTCATTACCAGGGGCTTTACAGGTCATTCACCTCTGGCCAATCTTACGCTAAAACAAGCATTTTCTGCACCACAGATTCCAGCTTCATTTAAATCCGTAATTGCTTTGATTTCGGTACATATGGAGCACGGGGACTTCATGACTAAGAAATCTATTAGTCAATAAGTTTGCTACTTTTATGGACCTTTAGTCATCTTGCCTCAATTTCTTCCCAGGTCGGCTGATGGATGGAGATGCTGATTTCCCCGGCAGGTGCGATCGGCCCCAGCTCCCCTTCGCTGCAATTACATCCCCAGGTCACCAAGGGGGAATTCAATCAGGGAGCTGGCCCATGGGATGCTGCTTCTGCCTCAGAAACGCAATTCCCTGCCATCAACAGCCCTTCTCCAACCTACAATGACCAATTGATGGGGTTTCATTATTTCCCAGGCTGTGCAGAAGGTGTCTGGGACAGGGATGCTCATGTGTGAATCAGGTGTGATCCCTCCTTCCCTATTTTCCCCATTCCTATATCCTCCCCAGATCAAACAGCACTTTGTGGACAAAACAAAAAGGATTTTTAAGGCTTTCTTTTGAATTTCTGTCTCTTGAAATTGGCATATTCACTGTGCATCTCTTAGGAACCTCCCCAGTTTAAGAGCTGTGATTTGTACCTTGTATAAAACCCCAGGTGAGTTGGTATCGTGGGGTTATCGATCCCTCCACGGGCGCCGGCGGCACCGGGAGACAATAGTCTATTCTCCTCCGTACGGGTTCCTGTATCCAAGTGCCTTCCAGGAGTGCATTAAATGATGCGATTAACATCTGTCACATGCGGTTCAGTCTCTCTTTCAGTCTCTCCCGGGGGAAGCAGCCGCACGTGCCGGGGAAGGGTTTGTTTTGGTGGCTTCATCCACTTCTTTCCGAAGCATGTAGCACACAGAGGGAAAAGTATCTCTGTGGGTAAAGTGCCCTTTGCGTGCTGGATGGAGCTGGGCTCGGTAGGGTCGGCATTTTGCAGCCAAACCCCTGTTATTTCGGGTTATAACTGGTCCTGGGGTGAAAGAGGGCCTTGGGGAAGGTGCAGGGGCAGGTGCTTGCTGGAGGATCCCCCAGCAGCAGCACTAAGCAAAGCCTCAGCTCATGGGGCTGAATTCCCACAGAAGGATCTCCCTGGCTTGCTCACACCCAAAAGGCTGAACCCTCCTTTAAATAAAGCACAATCCCCGCACATTCCCATTTGCGGCAAGGCAAGAGCTGAGCCCGGCAACTTTAAGCATCCCACCCAACCCTCTGCTGGCCCGAAAACAACCCTGAATCCCACCATGATAAGGGTGCAAGGATGCTGCCTCTGTTCCCCATCCCACCAGCACCCAGAGCACCCTCCCCAGCCAAAAACTACTGTCTGCAACACTGGGTGGTGACAATGTGATGCCACCAGGCAGCAATGTTCCAGCATTCAGGAAACTGGGAAGGAGAGAGGAAAATCAACACCCTGCTCAGCCCCACCATGGCAGGGTCAAGCCCTGCTGTGGATTTTTGGGTTAGGGATAGGATGAAGCAGGATGGTTGGGTCTTATTGCACCTTAGGACAGGCAGGAGGATGGGATGCTGCTCCCACAGCCTATATCCTCTTTTAATTGATTTCTCATGGTTTATTTGCTCTGTGCTTTAATTGCAATACAAATGTTTGCTGATGCAATTATGGTGCATATGTGATAAAGCTGTTAGAGGATGTCTCTAGGTCATATTTCTTCATTCATTTGAGGGTGTACAAGGGACAGTGTGCTTCCTGCACAGATCTCTGTGATAACACATAATTCTAAGGTGGGTTTCTTTGTGTCAGAGGGGTTTTTTTGGTTCTATATACTAAAAGCAGAAAAAATTTGCCTTACAGCAGCTTATCCGGGGGTGAAATAATCCACTCAACATTCAGATTATCAGCTAATGTGCATTTGCATTAGAATAGGCTAGAAGAGCTCCCAGGATAGAGCAAGATCCCTCTGGATCAGCCACTGCCCTCACACAAAACAGCAACAGATCCTTGCCCTGAAAACAAAACCACTCATGGATGAGGCCTCTGACCCCCCTGGCAGGAATATTCCTTGGGAAGGGGACTCTGCTATGGGATTTCATTATAAAATGTTTAAACTGGGGGGGGGAGAAGAAAGCAGATTTGTCCAGAACTGGTCCAGAACTGAGCCATGGTGCCAAATCCCAGAGCAATCCCAAGGGCTTGGATGTGCCTCAGACTGGGATGCTGTCACTGAGTCCATGGCATCAATGGAAGACCAGCAACGTCCCTTCCCTCCGTGTCCATGCCCACCTTCAAACCACCAGCAAATTCGGAAGCAGTGGCTGCATCCTGCGTGAAAACCCAACGCCCTGCATGGAGCTGCAGGAGCTGACATAGCAAAAGCCAAATTCTGCCCATGGAGCAGCTGGGAACAGCACCGGGAGCGCCGGCAACCCCTGACGCTGCACCTTTCCCATGGGAGCTGTCAGAATGAAGCTGTGGCCGTGGCAGCTTCCTCGGAGCCTCTTACAAATGTGCTGCTTCCCCAAGGCAACCAGGGGAGACGTGGCCAAATGAGTGAGGATGTGACAGGGTTACGGGTCAGATTGGACTCCTCTTCCCATGCCCGGCACAGAACTGAGAGCTGAGTGAGAAGGGAAGGCTGAGGGACCACGAGGCGCACACCAAAAGAGCAATCCTGTCCTTGTCAGCATGAATCAGGCGCATGTGAGACAAGCAGCAAGCACTCGGCCCCTCTGGTAAGGGAAGGGAATTCAACCCGCACTTCCGAGCCCCACGGATCCGGCCTTTCCGGGATGCGCTGTGCATGGAGCAGGTTTGCAAACGCATCCTCACAGCTCTCCCACTTCACTTCCCCATTGAAAAAGATACAAATAGGATTGATTTTTCTATTTTTAACCCCTTTTCCTTTGCCCAAGCCAGAAAATAACCCCGCTTCCAGCAAGATGGACCAGAGACATCACCGACCAGGAGTGGTTGGGCAAGGAAGGGTTTGCACCCCAAAAATGCAGGTTGCTGGTGCAGGCAGCTGCCTAAAACATCGAGCATGGTGGTCCCAGACCAAGCAACAGGGTCTTGGTACCTCTTGAAATGCCTCTTGGCTTCATAAACCCAAGCCCCTATAGCAGCATATATAGATATAACCCTAAGCCTGTATAAAACATCAGTGAGGGATGCTCGTGAGCCCCTCTCCACCCATCAGCAGCATTTGGGGGGACCAGGAGCTTTGGGAAGCACTGAGAGAGTCCTGTTTGAGGGCAGCTATTTAATCCCAAGCCCTTAAAACCGAAATAAAGCTCGAAACAATCCTGAACCAACCCCTCGAGCCCAAACAGCAGCAAGATTTGGGAGCCAGTCCAAGCTCTGCAGCTTAGGCCCATCTCCAAATATCTCCCAACAAGTTTATTTATGGAAAATAAAATCAGTCCAAGATGTTCACAGCTCAGGAATATTTAATGCTATTTGGTGAGAAAGTATTTCCAGCAAGGAGGGAAGCACACGGCTCCCTGCATCGCACCGGGGATGATGCTGGCACCGGCCCACACCAGTCATCCTGGGAGCTCAGAACTGGTCCGACTGGATCAAACCCCTCCCTAATTTAATTCATACCAATCCTGCTTAATGAATTGGGGCTGGAGGCACAGCGCTGGGCTGTCTGCTAAGGTGAGCCGTGGGAAGAGCCAAGTGCCAAAGCAGCTCTGATGGGGAGCATCGCTCCACCGCAGCACCCATCATCTGGCACTCAAAGATGCCCCAGGGACCCAACCGGATCTATCCCATCACACCTGGAATGGGAAGGACAATTTCCCTGGCTGGGAAGAGGAGGAAGCAGTGGCAGAGCGAGGGATAATGCAGATGATGCTCAGCTACAGAAGCACGTCCCACCCCGTGCTGCAAGGGGGAGGAGGCACCTTGGTCCCTCTGCCTGCTGATACCCCCAGAGCCACGGAGGTTACAGCACAGACACGGAGCTGTCTGCTGGGACAGCCCCGAGTCAAGGGCAGGCCAGACGCAGCGGTGATGGGAGTCACTTTAATAGACACCTGCCACCTGATGGGGAGCGTTAATGCATCCCCCTGCTCCCCCTGGACACGGATGAGCATCCGAGCATCCTCAGCCCAGTGGGGCAGCTACATCCCTGCTGTCACCTTGGCAAGGAGAAGGGGGGGACACAAAACAACCATGGAGCGGGGGAGAGCGCCAGGGCAAGGCCTGGCTTTTACAAACAGCTCTAATATCCCTGGAAGACGTCTCGGAGTCATGCTCCGGGTTGGAAATGTCTCCCATTATAATTATGAGTCATTGGTGACTCAGTGACATTTCTGAAATGAAAAAGCAAGTGGCTGGCCCAGCCCTTGGCTGCCCCGCTCGGCGGCCACACGAGAGCCACGCAACTAGCGTTTAATGCTACCTCCCAGACAAACAGCCCCCCCAACTCATCATCCCCAACCCTGGCTGTGCATCCGCTCGGGATCAGTCCCCTGGGATGGCGGGGTTTGCATTCACACCCTGAGCTTTTTTGTTTTCCATGTGGGAAAAGCTGGGATCTGAGCCCAGCTTTGCCACTCGGGCTGCTCTGGAGGCAGCAGGAGCAGCCCCAGGGATGTCATGAGCCAGGCAGGATTTCCTGGAATGCTGCATTTAAATGCAAAACCATCGCAATTAATAAAAGCAACCTGCTTGGGGATCTCCAACAGCCCAGGACTGATGCAGCAGCACTGCACGTGTCAAGGCTTAGTCCAAACCTGGGGCCATGCTCTTGCTGCAAACATCTGTATGAAAAAGGGGGTCCAGGGACAGGCAGTGGTGTGTGGTCCCCAGGGACAGGCCATTAGGCACATTTTCATTAAGGCAGCCATACCTGCATGGCTCAGTTTTCTTCTGGGAACAGCCAAATCCAGGGCAGGAAACACTCTGAACCGATAACCCTCAATGGCACAATTATTTCCCCCCCTCTCTCCATGGTCCCTTTAGAGCCCGAGGGCTCCGTTATTAAAGCACTAGATTTTAGAGAGCTGCACTTGTGAAAGGCACGGGGCAGGGATGCTCAGGGGCTGGGATGCTCAGAGGCAGGGATGCTCAGAATGCTCAGAAGCAGGGATGCTTGGAGGTCTGGGCTGCTCAGGATGCTTGGAGGCCAGGATGCTCAGAATGCTCAGAGACAGGGATGCTTGGAGGTCTGAGATACTCAGAGGCCAAGATGCTCAGGATGCTCAGAGGTTGGGATGATTGCAGGCCAGGATGCTCAGAGATTGGGATGATTGGAGGCCAGGATGCTCAGGGACCAGACGCAATGGGCCACATTCACAAATCCCAATTGCTCCACACAGGAGCCTGGCAAGGCTGTGGCAGGGCAGGGTCCAGCACCAAAACAGAACCAGTCGGTGGGGCTGGAAGCTTTGGGATGCTGCAGAAGGCCAGCACAGTGCAGGAGCCCCCTGTGCACACCCCTGTGCCACGCACAGCGGGTGAATGCCGGCTCGGCATCGCGCAGCGGCTGGGAACGCGCCGGCAGCGCCAGGACATATCAGAGCAGAAATAGAGCCGGAGCCGTCGTCCCCCCGCCGCCCCCTTTTTACTATTATGTCTGAGAAGCGACGTCTCTCCTGGGTTTTTTCCCTTCCCTGTACGATGATTTAATCGCTTGGTGATGAGGGCTGCCTGGCTGGGATACAACTGAGCTCTGGGCATCGCCAAAAGAGATGGGGGATATAAAAAGAGGAGGAAGCATCAGTAGCAGCGATGCTGATTGACAGGGAATGAAATGAAGCGGCCAAATTTCATTGGCGTGGTTTGAAATCCCAGGACGATGCAGAGAGCTGATGGCTCCTTTCCTAGGGTTTTGCCAGAGCTAGCATTTGCCTTTCATCCTCATTTAATCCACTGTTTGGAGACTGCCACAGGGGTTTTGTGTGTGTGTGTGTGTGTGTGTGGTGGTATTTTAATTGCATGTTTTTACATACCAGCATGTGTGTGTGTGTGTGTGCAAAGGAGATGGGCACAAGGAGGGCAAAAGCCATTTGCCCACCACCCCAGCCACAAGCCCTTCCTTGTGGCCTCAGGCCTTTGCTGAGAAGAGCCCTTAAGTGCTTGTGCAATTTATACCCTGATGCAGATAATGAAAAGATTCAAGGCTGAGGTTTGATAAAGATATTTCCTGGAATAATGGCATCTATTGGAGGGATGTGGGTCGCACGGCTTGGGCAGGCATCCCATAGGAATCCCCCTCCTTCATCCACATGCAGGTATTCCTCTCCCAGTTCTGCCTCTTTGCTGAGAAAACCAAGTGTGTGGAGGCCACGGCCATTGCAGGGGATGGAGTGACTTTGCACATGATGCTCTCTAGGAGCATCTCCCTGGGCTCAGCACCCTGGCAGCAAGTGGCACCTGCAGTGACATTCCAGCAAGAGAAGGTTCCCAAAGCACTATTTTCCAAGCCTTCCTTCCGTTTTCAACGGGAAAGGTGCCAGGTTGGCAGGGCTCTGGTCTCCCCTCTGCTGGCAGCTGAGCCCGGGCTGGCTCATCTCATGGATGGTCCAGGAGAGGCTGGAGCATCACTCCAGCAAGCCCAGAGGTGGCTGGGAGCAGGCAGCGACACCAGCCAAACCAATCTGCTTCCTGAACGTCAAGAGCCCTGCTTCTCCCTTGCGGCCACATTCCCACCCAAATTCCCAGGCTTTTCACTCCAGCTGGAAGAAATCTGGCAAATCCATCGACCGCGTGCGCCCGTGAAGAGGGAGATCTCCCGGGAGCAGCGGCTCCTGGAGGGATGGGGTGAAACCCAGCAGCTGCAGAACTGCAAAGCCATGAGGAGCAACCAAATCCCGACCCATGGCGTGTGCCCCCCGCTCCCCCCCGCCTCATCACCCCCAAAGAGCAGCCAGGTCCACGCAGCGTGGCAGGAATTACAAGAGGATTAGTAGAGACAAGCTCTGGTTTTGCAGACCTGGTGGGTGCAATGCTGCTCCCCCAGCCCCTGATTCATGCTGCTGTGTGCTTGCGCTGGGGGTGCAGCATTTTGGGGGCTGCAACATCACAGGGGGCTCAGCAGCGCTGCTGCCTCCCACTCTCCCAATATTTGTTTAATGAGGGAATTCCTGTCACACCTACGTGGGCTCCGTGCGGGAAGCGCGGCAGCCTACAGCATCCTTAAATGTGGCAAAACCTCCGGAGACAGCTAGAAGCCCCCCGGTGCACCGACACCAGGCCTGGCGCAAGGGTGAGGGCTGCTTGCAGCCGTGCAATAGGATATGAGGGCGGATATGAGGGGGAAGCGTGCTGCTTCCCTGCACGAAGCGCTGTTGACCCCGGGTGTGCCCTGTGTCCCCGATGCCACCACGGTACACATCGCCCCGGCAGCCACCCCTGCTTTGAGCCCCGAGCGGCAGCGCGCAACGCAGCCACTTTGATCCGCTGCTTAATCCTCCCCTCCCATCAGTGTCTGATCAGGCTCCGAACCTCCGCGTGGAGATGCTGAGATCAAATGATTAGTTACGAGACAGCCAGGCAGGGGAACATGAAAGGGAGAAGTTCCGTGTAACGATGTTAACCCCAGCGATGAGCGCGGGAAGCAGCGGAGCTGCGAGCCAAGAGCTCCCTCTGCTCCCAGGAAACCCTCCATGGCCACAAACGCATCCACTGCACCGGGACCTGCCAGCCCTGGACCTCCCTGCAAGCTCATCACACCCCAGGGGGAGAAGGGACCTCAGGCACAAGCTGCTGCACAGGGAAGTGTTTGCTCCCAGGGGATGAACTGCTGCTCATAAAGTGCCAACCGAGGGTGAAATGGTCACAAAAAGCACTTGAGCTGTGGGTACCTTGTGGTACCCCCAATATGCATCAGCCCCCACAGCAAGGGAGCCCCCCGGATGCAAACTAATCGCATATAGCATAGAATATCTGATTATTTACTGACAGGCAGCCCAAGGGAAACGGCGGCACTTCAACCACCACACAACCAGGAAAAAGGGGGAAAAGGAAGGAGTTGGGATTGCCAGCACTGCAACCATCACTTGGAGTGAGAAATAAATACATGTCAGGCCAGAAAGAGGGACTGGGGGGAAGGAGAGCTCTAGTACCCCAAATATAGGAAGAAAGCAGAAAATTATTTCGATTACAATGAAAATGCATTTGATGAGAAAACGTGGATTCCTCTTTGATGCTCGATACCAAGAAAAGCAATATCCAGGACTATAATACCCCATCTCCACGCGAGGAGAATGAGTTATTAAAGCAGAAGATGAATGGCTTGCAGCGCAGCTAACTGCTCCGGTTAAGAGAAAAATAGTTATAAACTTACTCCTTGCCCCAAAACACATTCCTCCCCCTCATCCCCGGGCCCGTCTCTCCCCTCCAGAGCAGCTCGGTGCTGCGCCTCGTTTCTATGGCTTAGAAAGATTTAGGAGGGGGAATTTTAATAGGAGTAAAAAAGGTGAATTTAGAGGGTGGTTTTTTTAACTCCTCTCCTTCCTCCACCTTGAAATCAAATACAGATATACACACAGGAGGAATAAAAATAACCCACCTAGTTCAATTGTGGGGAAGTAGTGGGGATGGAAATGAAGGTGCATTCTTATGTATAGCAGTGCACCCGGCAGCCCCGTGGCAGGGCGACTCTGTTCTGCATGAATAAATATGTATAAAAATGTAAAGAATGCCAATCTGATAAGGGAAAGAGCGTTTCTCAGGGGCTGGGAGCAACACAAGGCACCAGCTTTAATTCTTCTTCTTCTGTATTTATAGAAAGCAGCATTGAAATGATAATGCAGGGGTATGCAGAGCCTTTTTGGAGTGATGGATGTAACCCCCTGCCTCAGATACTAAGCCTGTTGGCGCAAACCCACTGGTGTCAGTGCCAAAGCGAGGCTTTGTTCACCCCCCAGAGCTGCAGGGTCAGGCCACCCACTCCATCAAGGATGGAGGCATCGCACATCTCTTCCTCAGGTCCAGCACTGAATCTTGTCTGCCAGCAAAGTCCCTTTTCCCCCAAGACCCCATGGAATGGAGATGCTGGAAGTTGCCTGATCCTTAGTCTAAAACACGCTGTGGATGCTCGGGTGCATGTGCTGACCTCTGGAGCATCCCCAACCCCTGCGGAGAGGCAGCAGCACGCACCGAGCCGCCTCCTCTCCCCGCAGCCCATCAGAGCAGATGGATTTTCCCAGCACCACGGACTTTTCCCACTCTTTTACCTCCGGATATCCAAGATATCCCCCAAAAAGGCTCTTCCAGCCCCCCCCCAGCACTGAGGGGCTGCCTGATTCCCCGTTACACAACCCTGCTCGGGAGATCCTACGTGGGCAGACGTGGGTTTTCCTCTGAATTGACAACAGCTCTCGCTGCAGCTCAGCAGAACATGAGCAGCTTACATAAACAGCGAGCAGAGTTACCCTGCGTGTGGGCTGCACGCAGCCACCCGGGCTTGGGGAGGGGGGGAACAGAGAGATTATCCTCTTTCCCTATAAAACAACCCAAACCCTTGTGGTGGTGGTGGGGGGGATGATGAGAAAAAAGGCAGCAAGAGAGAAATGACTCAAGTGTTTTGTAACTTGTCACATTCGAAGCTGCAATTCGGAGGCAGGAAGGAGGGATCCAAAATAGTCGCCCCAACCCCGTCTTGTATAACCGAGATTCCTCATCTCCTCCCCTCCGCCAGGAAAAGGGGGGACATTTCTGCCGCAGATTGGCAGCTGGGAAGAGGCAGGAGAGCTCGGGGTTGTTACCGCGCAGGAAGGAGCCCCCAAATTAGGAAGAATTACTCATCCATGGAAAAGGCTCCTGTGCTGGCGGGGAGGCACCGGGGAAGATGCTGCAGGGGAGGGAAGGCTCCCGGGAATGACTTCTGTGGATGCTCTGAGCCCAGCGGTGAAGCTGAGCGCCCTGGGATGCCGCCCGGAGCAAGAGGTGATGCTTGGGAAGCACAGGAGTGGGAAAGCAGGACAGAGTGGCTTTCCTTGCAGGAAAGGGACCCAGCAACAGCTGCACCTTGGTGTAAAGGGCATCAGTAACCTCTGCTGCCAAAACTGAGCCCAGAACTCGCTCAAGCCCTCCCAGAGAAGGGACAGGAGATACTTGGATATTCCCCTGGGAGGGCTCCAGCAGGGTCAGTGGGTGCTTTACGGGTAAATTCCCATACAGCGCTTCCCTCCTGGCTCTCCCTGCCCTCCCACATCAAAGCCAGCAGCACTCAGCACTTCCCACATTTTAAATCCACATCCTCAGGAACTCATGACATCCTAGTGAGACCCACAAGAGCCTGGCTGCACCCAGGCCCCTCTGCAGAAAGCAAAGGGTGATGGAGCAGAGACCCCCTAATGCACCCAATCTACTGCCAGGTCTTGTCCTGGAGCCTTTCCCAATCCCAGCAAGGTCTGAGGCTGGAGCTGTGGATCAGGGGCAGGAATATGATAGAATTGCAGTGTCCCTGTCCAGCCGGGTTCACAAGGTGCAGCAACAGCAGGGAGGCAAAAGGGATGTTTTCCCTTCTGGGTACCAACCCACCATGGAGCCAGTGCCAGAAGCACGTAGAGAAGCCAGGGAGGATGCAAGGGAAGATGAAGAGAGTGCAGGGGAAGCTGTGCTCAGCTCAACCTAAAATTAAACATGCTTTCAGGCCCCACAAACCCATTTTCAACGCACAAGTACCAGGAGCACCCAGAGGAGCTGCCTCCTGCTATAAACCTTCCTGCCCACCCAAACCACAGCTAATGCCTTTTGAAAGAGTCAAGGCAGGTCCTGGGGATGGCAGGAGATACAGTAAGTGTGACACCTCACCTCAGGGCTCATTGATCTGCCATCGACCACAGTGTGGAACCTGACTTTGAAAGCCCAAATGGGCTTTGGCATGTGGGTTTGTGGGGGCAGCACTTCCTAAGGGTCTCCTCGACACTGAAATGGGTAGGGAGTTTAAGGGGGGGCTGGAAGAACTAGATGATCTTAAGGTCCTTTGCAACCCTAACTATTCTATGATTCTATGAGGGAAGAGATGAGCTTTAGAGCCTTTTCTCTAGAGTCACCCCAGCTAAAGCTCTTAAGTGCCCAGCACCCACACTAGCACATGGAGCATCCCAAGGAAATCCCAAAACTGGGGTGGGGAAAAAACAGATTTAGGTTGTTTTTCAATAGATTCCTCTACTTCTACAATGCAGTTCGCTTTGCAATTGAAAGAATTCCTAAAAATCCCTATTTCTTCATGATAGACCCACCTGAATCACTACCGCTGATTAACAGGCTCAAACCAAAGTGGTTCTAAAGGCGCCCTGTGATGGCAGGGACTTGCCCATCCAATAAACCAGCACTGCCAACACAAAAAGCCAAATTCCTCTTCTCGGCCAGTGCACAATCACACACTCCCAGGCCATTCCCACTGGAATCTCATAGAGCCCATGGCACATCTCAGCTCCACGCAGACACGAGCGGCGGCTCCGATTTGAACACAGAACTGGGTGATTCAATACCAAGTATACATCTGCAGAAGCAACACAATTATCTCGTGGAGTTCAACGTTGACGGATAGAAGTTTTAATTACCAAACCTTTTCATCCTCCCCCACACACAAGAAGTATATTTTTCTGGCATGTTTATTTAATAATAAAATATGATAAAATTACATGTTAGTGGAATAAAGTGCACGGTGTGTGTAAAGTACAAGATGAGCTGAAGCCTGTTTTGTCACCAAAGCTGAAAATATTAGCTGCTTTGATCTTTTTTGGCTCCAAAGCAGCTCTAGAAGGAGAGAGCAGCACATCTCCTGGCACATCCAGCCCATGGCAGGGTTCAGGGAGGATGAACCCCAGCTCCTGCCTCTCCACGTGCCAGCATGCCCCCCGCTCACGCAGGGCAGCACAGATTGACAGCCTCCACTCCTGCACACGTCCCCAGCTCTTGATTTACCCAAAGAGAAGAGCAAGCACAAACCAGCTGCCTTAATTGCCATGGACAGGGCTAAAGGGTGGCCCTGTCACCTATCAGTATCATTTAGGGCTTGGGACGTGCCCAATTCCCACGGGGAACGCCCATTAGACCTCTGTGTTCATATCAGTCTTAATTTCATTTGGTCCTTAACACCACTGTCTGGTTCATGTATCCGTGCTGTACAGTAACACTATCTGATGCATCCCATCCCCTGGCACCCAAGGATGGGGATGCTGCCACAGCACAGGAGCAACCCTCTGCTCCAAAACCCGGCTGTTAACAGGGAACAGCACCAGCTACAGCCTGTTTGAGACCTGGCAGATGCAGGTTACTCACTTCCCAACATGTGGAGAGTGAAGTTCCCCCCCACCTCCTCCTCGCATTGCAGCCTACAAGTAATTCTCCAGCAGGAAATATCCCCCCCTCCTTGCAAATTCACAGCCAACCTGCTAATGAGCCTTTGTGAAACTTGTGCCTTCTTACCTCTAATTTTACAGCCTGTTAGGATTTGAGCTCTGTGGACAGCCTCACATTTGGTTTGGAATTATAGGCTGAGTGGCTGTTCTCTCCTATTATTGTGCTGTCAATCTTGTATTAGCACATTATAATATGGTACACTGAATGCATCTGTTCTGTATATCACAAGTCCTAATTGTCATTTGTTGAATCACTTTGTCTTATATGATTGTTAAGCAATTATTTCATCCAAAGCAGCTTAAACTTTGATTACTGTATAGTGTTTACAGGGATCAAAGTAAAATCATCAGCTGCTTCAAACATTTTGCTGCAGAAATAGGCACAAGTGTCTGTCCCACACACGGGTGGATGCCAATACATAAGCAATGAGGAGAGCAGGCTTGATGACCTGTAGGTTCTTGCCAGCTCCCAAGCCCATCCTTCTGCCTGAAGGGGAACATTGTTTGTCCAAGATGGTTAAATGTCCAGCAAACATGTAGGTAACGAAGCAGATGTGAAGTGACAGATCTGCCAGGGTTGCTCATGGAAAGGGGCTCTCATGGCATGTGGCACCAGCTGTCCCATCAGTCCCTCCTGGAATAACACCCCACACTTCTCTAGCGCTTTCCATCCCCAAGGATGCTCTCCCACATCCCAAAAGGTGCGGAAGGTAAAGCAGTGCTTTGCTCAGAGGAACACAAGGGGGATCCCACCCCAATCCAGCTCAAATCCTCACCAGAGCAGAAGCACTTGCAGCCTGCCAGCCCCTGCCTGGTCCTGGGTCAGCAGAGGACAGGGCTGGGCCTGCAGCACACACATTGTTTCGCTTCAACACCCCACACTTAAGCCCTCAAAGAGGCATTTTTGGTAGCTTAGAGGCCTCACACCAACCCCTCTGCTCAAAGCCAGGCTGATCCCAGGCACCCGGGAGCCGCTGGGCTGGCAGCCCTCTGAAGTCTGGGATGCTGGTATGCCACAGGGCCATGGGAACCCAAACCAGCATCAGCTCCAGCAGGGCAAAAGGGAGGGGCTCATCACCAGGGGCTTGGGCTAATCCCCATAATATCTGGCTGACAGCATGGGGAAGGAATGTTGGACCATTGTTTTTAAGTAGCCCAGACAGGACTGAGGGAAAAACAAGCTGGTGGCTCCTTAACCCCAGACAGTTCCAGGAGCCAACAAGGATACACAAACTGTCAGGAATCTTCTGCTCGAAGCCATCTCTAATGAGATTTGACTTTAACCTGAGTGCTGCTCCAAAGCCCCTCTTCCAGCCAGCTGCAAACCACCGCCTGACACAAGTAGAGCACATCCCAATTAGGAGATGAAGCAGACCTTCTCCTGCTTTTGTGTGAAGCTAATGGGTTTCCTCATCCAAGTCATTTCCTGATGGGCCTCAGACCCTAGAGCACAAGCCTTTATAAATCAGGACTGTCCCCAAGCCAGGCACCAAGTATTACAAAGGAGCAAAGGCTGGGACATAACCAGCAAGTGGAATTTGCTGTGGACTCTTGGGAGAGGCAGGGCTGGGATCCCCAGTGGCATGGCAGGACATTGCCATGGCCCTCCAGGCACAGAGCAGCACCCCAGTGTGCTGGTAATGGGTTTAGGCACAAAGAGGACAGAGCTGTTACTGTGCTAAGCCTGACACAACCCATGAGGCCATCATCCCATGGTTTGCATGGCTGGAGGGCTTTTCCAGCTGCTTTTCCAGCTCATTCCGCTATGGGAATGGTTTAAGATACTATGAAAACATGTACAGTTCTCGGAAGAGCAGAGAGAAGGTGATGTGTACAGCTGTGGGAAGCAGCTCCACTTCATGGATGCTCCATTCTCAGACTAGTTTGCACAGGAGAGGGGTCTCGCAGATACAGTTTAAGTTTCAGAAAGTTTAGTTTGGGGGTTGTAGCCTTGACAAAAGCACTTTATTTCTAAGCCGTCTGCCCCCTTGTCCAGAGAAAAGCCCTATCCCCTCCTCAAAGCCCAAAGAAGCCTCTAAGGAAGTTGTCAAACCTTGTGATAAAAGCAAATCCAGCCGAGCAGGTAAAAGGTAGTGCCTTAAACTGCAGCTCGAGCGCATCGCGGCAGGTAAATTGCTTTTTAACAAGCAGACAACTCCTCTCAATAGCATCTACCGTATGTTTTTATAAAGGGCAGAAATATGTTTTTAAAAGGCCAGCAAATAAAGTTCCCATCGATTTGATCCCCAGTGTAATCCGTTTTTCTGTCTGCCACCAACAGTGGTAATAAAACAGAATCATGTAACGCGCCGTTCCGGGTAATGTGACTATACATCATGGCAGGGGCTGCGGGCGCGCCGTGATCTATCATTTTCCATCGGGATTGCTTAGCTGCAGGATTTATAAACTTGCCCCAAATTGATGCAATGTCCAATTTTCTTTTCCAATTTATTTTTGGTTGAGCAAAGCAATATTGAGGCAGGACCAGGAGGGCGCGTTTCCCCCCCACTGATGTTCACCACTGTTCCCACTTCCTCCTTGGCCTGGGAAAGGGCTTGGGGTGTTCGGGAAGATGCCAACGTACTTTAATGGCTGCAATTGGTGTTTTGCTCCATGTCGCATCATTGCGGTGCTACCCAGAGGTTGCATGGGACACCCAGAGTGTTACCTGATGCTTAGAGGGGTCTTCAGCAAGGACCGAGCATCCTCAGCATCACAAAGCTGCATCTCACATCCCCAGAGCTCTGCAACACCAGGACAGACCAAGTGGCTGCTCTGCTCCAGCTCAAGACTGAGGCAAAGGCACTTCCCCATGCCCAGACCATGCACAGGGAAGGTTTGTGTATCTGTGCACAGCAGCTAAGGGATTTCCAGGGTACTCGAATCATCTTATTCCTCTGCCTGAGCATATTGCTTGCAGTCAGATGTAACCACAGCTTTCATTACAACAAATAAGTCAAAGATGGGTCTTTCGGGAAGGAAAAGCAATGTTTGATCAAGCTGGCTGCAATGGCCAAGTGTCAAAACTGGAAAAGCATCAAGATATTAAAACCCCTATAAACACACAAAAGATGATGTATTAATTCCCCCAGCAGCGGTAGGTGCCTCTCAAAGCTCAGCTTCACAAGCTGCCACCCCGCTTCGACATCCTTCACCCACAAACCCTTTGACATTGCCTTCACCAAGGAGCATCAAGGCTGTGAGCAAAGACCTTGGGCATGAGCAGGGTGAGATGTGGCCCCCAGGAGCACGGAACGAGGATGGGGAATGTCCCATTCCCCCCACTCAGAGGAGTATTTCCGGAGCTAACACACAAACACTCCGCATTTGGCTTTTTTTGGTGGTTGTTTTTCTGCAGGAGACGCAGTGTTCCACGGGAAGCAGACACTTCCTACACGAGTTTTCATACTCAAACCCTGAGCTCCTCTGCCGCTGATTCTGATGGAAAAAGCATCGCCAGCCCTTTGCCCAGCCCATTTCTCACCCTTCCATCCATGGGATCACCAAGCCTCGGCAGGGCCATAGCACCCCACTGTGCTGAGAAGCATCACATATAGATGGAGATAACTTTAGCAAAGGTTTCCCGTTCTCACTTGGGAATTACGAAGACATAAATCCAGTTTCCTGACCTTAGAAATCCCATCATAAACCAGAAAAAGCAACCTCATCGCCTGTGCACGCCTCGGCCCTGGCACAGGATGTGGCAACTCTCCTTCCCACTCACTGCAGGGGGATTTTTAGCAGGGAAAAAGATTATCCCAAAGCATCCTTATGGGTTCAGGAGAAACCCATCCATTCCCACAGAGAAGAGCCTGAGGAATTCAGAGCCAGTTCTCTGCAACCAATTCAAGGCCATCCAGCCTCTTGCCCCAAATTACCCCCCCCAGTTCATATGCTGCAAAAAGCTCCTGGCTGTGAGGAGCTGGAGGTGCTTCTGGTGAAGGCCAGAGGAGGGAATGTACTCAAACCAAGGCAAGCAGAGGGGTCCATGTCCTCAAGAGGCTTCCTCAGCACAAGACGGGCCAAGTTACCTTGGAAGGAAACGGTGCCAAACCCACCAGAGAGAAGCCATCAGCCACCCCTCATGGATGGGAGCTGCAACAGGTGCCACAAGGACCTGCCCACCCCAGTGCCACAGTGGGCATCCCATCCCAAGCATGGCACACACAGACAGCTCCCAAGCCAAAGCTCACTTGCCTCATCTTGTTTTCAGGTTCACAAATGCAAAGCCTTTATCTCCCCGCCCAACACATCCAAGGGTCTGGGTCTGCTTAGCCCCTAAATCCTCCCCACAGCATCATTTGCTGGACAGAGCAACATCCACCAGCATCACCACAGCAAAGCCCCTTCCCTTCTCCCTGCTTTCCAGGACAACAATAAGCAGCAACTGCCTACATCCCTGGGAAACCTCCAGCTCCTGGAAAGCCACACATGAGTGAGCGGTGATTCCATGTACAGCATCCACTGCCAGGAGGGATCATATCTTGTGGAGGAATCAGACATCTTTAAGGGAAAGTTTTACTTCAAACCATGTGATCGACAGGGGGAAGAGACTTCCCAGACGGCAACGAAGCAGCCAGAAAAACTGATTTTTAACACTTGAAGGTAACAACAAGACACACAAGAGCAGAGTTTCTCCCTTATCAGCAACGGCTGAAGCTACCAGAGTTGGAGTCAGTGACGGGGAAGCTGCAATGGGTCGCTGACAAGGATCACAGCAGGGTTTGGGAACAAGGTTGATGCCACCACATCCTCTGATGGGCTGTGGTACCCAAGCTGCGCACAGCGGGATGCTGGGGGTACAAGATGACACCCCAGCACCTAGCACAGACCTGTACGACACCGCCCTTCTCCCCTGCCCAGGACAACCCTAGGACACCGGCAGCACCCAGGAGGGGACCCAGCGGCGCCCAGCGCTGGAGCTCGGGAAGTTCAATGCTGCCACCTGGTGGCAGCGAGTGGCAACAGCAGCTTCGGGGACCGGCTTTGCGGGGGGCGTCAGGATCAAGCTTGGGTTTGCTTTAAGTTGCTCAGGAAAAGTTTAAAACGCGACAGAAACAGCATCCAAATGCGAGAAAATGTTTTCATGGGATGGTTTGGGTTGAAGGGACCTTAAAGCTCATCCAGTTCCAACCCCCTGCCACGGGCAGGGACACCTTCCACTAGAGCAGGTTGCTCCAAGCCCCTGTGTCCAACCTGGCCTTGAACACTGCCAGGGATGGGGCAGCCACAGCTTCTCTGGGCACCCTGTGCCAGCGCCTCAGCACCCTCACAGGGAAGAACTTCTGACTAAAAACTCATCTCAATCTCCCCTCTGGCAAGTTAAAGCCATTCCCCCTTGGCTTGTCCCTACATGCCATTATCAGCAGTAGTGTGCGGAGTTTCAGTTTACGCACAGCTAAGCCTCAAACCATACCCCTGAAGCACAGGAAAGCAGCTTAGAAAGTCACCCAATAACTAACTCCCATAGCTGATGGCACTCTGCCCATGGGACAATGGCACCAAGCAACACACAGCAATGGGCAAACACCTCTCAGGCCATCCCCAGCACCCAAAGCGCAGGCACCAGCTTTCCCTGCCTGGCCTAGGCTCAAAGTCCAAGCACACACACGTGTAAGCAACACTTTCCCAATGGATTTCTCTCCTGTGATCCAGCTACACCTTGAATTAACACAGCAAAGCACAGAGCAGTGCCCAGGAGCGACACGGGACTCACCTTGTCAGCCTGCGGGTACCGAACACGGGGGCTGCCCCATTCCCTGCTGATCCGCTGCCGGTACTGGTGGCACTTGGGGATGTACGAGCAGCCCACGTCACCCAGCTCGGGGTAGATGACTTCCAAATCCCCTCTGGAGAGACAAAAAGAGAGGAGAGTACATAGGATGAGATCACACCATGCAGTAGATGGGACTAGGGCCACTTCCCAGCCAGGCTTGAGGTCTGGTTGCAATACTGGGCAGGAGACGCAGGATCCAACTTGGTGCCACCAAGTGTGGCACCTTGTGCACCAGGATAAGCACCCTCCTATGCTGTAACATAACCACAGGGTCTGCTCCCTCACCCAAGCAGCAGCAAGACTTTAAACATTCATTATGGCTCAGCTCACATTAGATGGGCCACATTCTCTATAGGCTTTAAAAGCATCGTGGCCTATATGGGTTAATTGAAGGCTTGAAGATGGGGAGGAGGAGAGCAAAGCTGCCCTCGCACCCCTTGGCTACAGACAAGTGGCTTGAACTGAGCCCCTCTGTGATACAGGAGCAGGGATGAGCCTCCTCTGTTGCGGGTACTGGCAGTGCAGTAACAGGGCAAGTTTCTCCAGCTCCAACTTACTTGAAGCACTTTCCCCTCCACATTATCTAACAGAGAAAGGGGCCACCAGGACAAGCTGTCAGGTACCACAGCGTGTGTGCAGCAAGTCTCAAGGCCACCAACATCTCATTAGCATCCCTCTGGCACAACCCGAGGTTTGCGGGATGAACCGTTCCAGCACTTCCCTTCCCCAAGGAGTAGCCTCCTCCTTCTGGAACTCCCCACAGAAAACCACTGGTCACCTCTGATGCTCCAAGTCTCTTTAAAAGCCTTTGCGCAGACAAGGGCACACCTTGAGGTGACCAGAGACACCAAGACCTGAGCTGGCGGAACACAAGAGCTGCACTGCGCAGCAGGCACCGCTCTGGCCCAGATTCCCGGCCAAAGGAAGAAAGCAACTGGTATTTATAGCCCTGGCAAAGGGGATGGTGGAATTAACTGTCCCAGGAGGTGACAGGACACATGGGGCAGTGCATGGCTGGAGGCAACAGGGAGTCCCTCACCTGCAGAACAAGCTGTCCACGCCGCTGAGCATCTGGAAGAAGCAGGTCCTGGAAGGTTCATCTGGCCAAGGGGCTGCGGCGCCAGTCAAGAGAGTAGCCAGCAACAGAGCACCCAGCAGCTTCATCCTGCCCTGTGGGGACCAAGGGACAGGGAGGGTCAGAGCTGCAACCCAGTGCTGCCCCCCCCAGCAGCCACAGCATCCCCATCGCCATGATCCAGCTCAGCCCCATCAGAAACCAGCTCGAGGCAGAGCACACCCATCCTTACACATCATTCCCAACCCACCCCAGTTCCACATCATTAACCCCAATAACGTCAGAGGTAAACCATGTTTCCTGCTGCTGCTCCATGCAGGAAACATGGGACCACCAGCAGGTTTGCAGCAAGACACCCCCCCCCCATCTCAGAAGAGCCATTTCTGCCCACCTACAAGGATGGCACCAGGGATGCACACCGGGGACAGCAGCAGACCAGCTACAACCACCACAGCCATCACTGCAATGCTGCACTCCAACCGCAAGCAACACCAAGAGGGGACAGAGTCCCTGTCTCCTTGCTGCTCTTCCCAGGACTCCAATGTGATGGGAAAGATGCAAACTTGGCATCAGGGTTGGTCATGGTCTAACCAAGACCATTAGCAATGGCTGCACCACCAGACACACTGACCAGCATCCCTGACCTGCAGCAGAGCATCTGCATGGGAACAGCACAAGGGTTCACCTTGAACCCACCACCCCTCCAGAGCCAGGGCAGAGCCTCTCCTGCACCAGGACAACCATGACAAAGCACAAGCCAAGCGTCGAGGATGAGGGGAGCTGGGGCATGGGGTGTACGTACCCCCCTCCCTGCCGAGCTCAGCGCCAGCCCTCACCTCCCCTGCAGCATCCTGAGGGACCCAGGAGCTCAGAGCAGCAGCCAAGGCCCTGCCAAGGCACTTACCAGCTAGGTCCTGGGGATGGGTGAGCAGCTCTGAGGCAGAGCCTGGAGTTCTGAGGTTGCCGTGGAGATGGTTTCCCTGGAAGGAGGGGGAAGAATGGACTGGAAATGAAAACACAGCCTGGGGAAGGGGCAGCTCATCCCCTAAAGGAGCATGGAAACAGGCAACGTGTTTTCATCCCACAGTGATTGGTCCCCAATCGATCCACCAGCTTTAGGTCCTCACCTGGCCCGAATCCCCCCCTGCACCAGCAGCTTCCCAGCTCACTATAAAGGATGCTGCCCAAGTATTTACTAGCACTGGCCTGTCTCCCCCATTGCCTCATCAGTTCTGGGTGAGGCATACGCAGAAAAGCCCACTGCCAGTTGGGAATGGGTATTACAGCACTTACTGTATCATTATATAATGAAGTACCAGCACGCAGAGCGAACACGAGCAAGTGCCAGCACCACTGTCATTACAGAGAGGAAAAAGGCATCAGGCTTCACTAATTAGAAACATTAATGTATTGGGAATGATCTGAAGGGTTTAGGGGCTAATGGCTCCGGTTCCCACACTACAACGTGGGCAAAGCCCATAATTAGAGCCCTGAGCATGCAACCAGGCTCACGTGAGTAATGCTGCTCCCATGGAGTCAGGAGCACTGGTTGGCATGAGTCAGGATCATCAAAACGGGGTTTACATCCTCTATCACAGGCCCAGGGGTTGATATCCCAGGGGAGCCACACAGGAAAGGACACCTAACGTTAATGATTACAGCTACCTAGAGACTCTGCCATGGGAAGGCGGCTTTGGGAAATGCAGAACTCCAAGCCCCATCCTACTTGGCCTTGAACACTGCCAGGGATGGGGCAGTCACAGCAATCTCTGGGCAAGAAGCATGCCCTTGGTTCCTGCAGTGGTTAACATGGGTAACCACTCTGCATAGGCCACCCAAACAACAGCAAAAGCCACAGACCAGGTGAACTCTGCACAGAAGCAGAGAGAAGCCCTTCACACAGAGACAGTATCAGCCATTTCAATCTGGAGACGTCCCCAGAGGATCCCCAAATGGGATCAGCACAAAGGGTTTGCTGACAGAAAAGGCACAAAAGGATCCCCTGGGGATGCTCTGGAAGGAAAACCCATGGGAGCAACAATCTCTTGCAGCATCCTTTATAAGATGAACTGTGCCTTTCTAAGAACTATTTGCAGAATAATTACAAAGATTTTATTTCTCCTGCTCAGGAGCCTGTTGAAAAGGCAGCAGGAAGCCTCAGCAGCAAATCCACAGCATGGAATGGCTTGTGTTGGAAGGGACCTTAAAGCTCATCCAGCTCCAACCCTGCCACGGGCAGGGACACCTTCCACTGGAGCAGGTTGCTCCAAGCCCCTGTGTCCAACCTGGCCTTGGATACTTCATCACCAGGGTATAAAACCCATGGCAAAGTCATAGCTCCTGCACGGTCAGACGGCTCCCAAGGGGTATGAAGCCACCAGACTGTTTGATTTAGACACAGGCACAGATCAGGGTGACCCGGGACCCTGCTGGCTTTGTAGCTGACACAGCCCTGCCTGCACCAGTGCTCCAAGCCTCACAAACCCATGCAGGAGACAGGCAGCTTCCACCAGCCCATCCTCCTGCTGCCTGCCTGTGCCTGGAGCTCTCGGCACCAGGGAGAGCCAATAAACCATGTGCCGAGAGCCCACATTGAGCCGCTTCCCCTCCAGAGCGGGATGCTCCATGGGAAAACACACATTGAGTGGTGTCAAGCCGGGCGCAGAACGTGAGCCAGCCTCCTCCCCAGCAACCCCAGTGTGTTTGCATGTCACCTCTCCTGACTAAGCACTGTGGGACCGCAGGAATCTCGTCTTTCCTGCTGCTGGGAAGCCTCCAGCGCAGTGCTGGGGGAAGCTGTGTTCATCCAGGATTTCCACCCTGCACGCAACGAGATCCTGCCCCCCACTTACACGGGTGCTTCACGCCTTCATGCAAAGCCACTATTGGAAACAGTGCTGTAAAGCCCCTCCTGCATCTGAGCTTCATCATTTCTGCTCAGGACACACATGGACCTGCCTTGGTGCGCAGCAAACACAGCCCTGGGGATTGAGCCATGCTCAGACTATGGGTGCATCTCCACAAGAGCTCACCTTGGCCTCTCCCTGCCCTCCAAACCCCAGAGGAAGGAGAGGAAGGAATTGCTTAAAGCCACTGTTCATTTGGAGGATGGCTGGAGACAGCCCCAGCATGGGGCCGTACGGACCATGCTCCCTGCCTCTCCCCATCCTCACCCAGCCCCAGGTCACAGGACCAGGAGGCTCCCAACTTCCCAATTTGGGAAGCAAAATAAAGCTTTCAAAAGGTGCTAAATCCAACCAGTGGCTTTTGGATAGATTCATTTCTTTAATCAGCTGAGAGAAGCAATGATGTGGAGCCCAAGGAGACAAAGCGTTGCCTGCACATGCTCCGAGTCCCACTATCAGTTCATGGGGAGGAAATACAAATGCAATATATATAGTTTTCAAACCAAGTCAGGTCCAGAAGCTATTAAAAAGCCTTTCACAGTTGGCAAAGCGAGGACATAGGTAAGGAAACCATCATTTTCTATTAGCATTAATGCAGGGAAGGAAGGAAGAGGCCTGGGGCTTGCTTTAACTGCAACAGAACACACATGAAACCCAGACCACATGTGTTGGAAGCCAAATCACCACATTAACTGGTCCATGGGCCACAAAACCAGGGTTTGCACAGGAAAGAAGAAGGTGGCTCATTGCAGGAGGTCCCTCAGCACATCACACCTCTGCAGCCCATTTGACACCCTCCCACAGCCTCACAAGCTGCTGCCAAGGTCCCAAAACCTTATCCAGGGAACACAGAGCATTAGGACACAGCTCAACCAGAAATCAAAGCATTTCAAGGAATACCAGTTCAATGGGACAGGCTGTGACAGCTTTCACACACGCAGAACCTCCAGCTCTGCTGCTTTTACTTAATGCTGGCCTTTAACACAAACCAAATGTTTCCAGGTCAGAAATTCCCCCTAAATGTTCATGAGACAGCAGCTTTTTATCCCAACATGAGCCAAAAGCACATCGTTTGAGCTTTGGAATTTCCCACCCAAGCCACAGGCTTCCTGTTGGTGTTAAAGATTAACCCAGTGCCATTTACAACCCACTTCAGTGCTTCTTCCGACTTCACCCAGCACCAAGTCCCTGCCCCATAAAAACCTGGTTTATTTCATGCAATCCAAGTTTATCCCCATCTCATTCCGTTGAGTGACCTCAGCTCTTCCCAGCCATTAACTGCCTGCAGGGACAGTACAGGGAGACATTGCTGGGCCCAATTCCCTCACAGGCAGCCGTGCACCGGGTTGTTTCTCCACACTGGAACAGTGTGTTCCACGCTGCAGCCTTGTGGTGAGTCACAGCGAACCACCACAGCCTGTTAGAAACCGTCCCCTCCTCACACTGAGCCAAGGCTGTCGCTTTGCTCTGATGCTCATGAAAGTAAAGGTTTCACAGAGCCACAGGAAGGGTTGGGAGGGACCTTAAAGCTCCTCCAGCTCCAAGCCCTGCCCTGGGCAGGGACACCTTCCACTAGAGCAGGTTGCTCCAAGCCCCTGTGTCCAACCTGGCCTTGAACACTGCCAGGGATGGGGCAGCCACAGCTTCTCTGGGCACCCTGTGCCAGCGCCTCAGCACCCTCACAGGGAAGAGCTTCTGCCTCAGAGCTCATCTCAGTCTCCCCTCTGGCAGGTTAAAGCCATTCCCCTTGTCCTGTCCCTACAGGCCCTTGTCCAAAGCCCCTCTCCAGGTTTCCTGTAACCCCCCCTTAAGCTATTTATTGTTGCTCTGCATTACCAAAGGCATTGCTGGGCAGTAAATGTGCTCATTATCGTCCCACCCAAGTCCCCCCGAGTCCAGCCCAGCTGCTGCAGAAAGAGCTCAGCTCCTGCTTCAAGGTCCAGCACTTCCCCCTGATTTGGGCTCCTCCTGCCTTAGTTTCCCTATAGGGAAACTCCTAGAAACCAATTCCTAAAGCCTGGACAACAGCCGAAAGGCATTTACACTGATCCCCCTCAGCAAGACTGTAGGAAGCAAAGGACTTGGCAGAGCCTTGGCCAGGGGAATTCCCTCAATCTTTTATCTTGAAGGAAGCCCATTTCCAGCTATTTTTTTTCCGTGGCAGTCAGCAAAGGCAACAAAACCACATCCTCTCTCCCCATTCATAACCTGTGGCACCTCCAGCCCTGCCTCTCACCTCGTCACGGCCTGTCCTCACGCTTCCCTCTCTGCATGGCTAACCGCTTCATTCCCAGCTCCAAGCGAGTGACCACAAGGTCATCTTCACCTTGCCCCAGCCAACCCCCAGGGCAAAGGCTTTGTGAGTTAAGAGCAGCACTTGTCCCAGCCCACACCAAATTTGCATCTGCATTGATGTGTGGGGCCGGCCCTGGGAAAAGTGGACTTAGGGAATGTAACAGCTTTATTTTGCCTTGAATTGGCTCCAGTTTTCCTGAATCTGCCTAGTGCCACTAAAGATCAGGAGTTAAAGACACGATCAGAAACCCAACCTGCCCTCAGCTTGCATGCAACTAGAATAAGCTGAATCCAAACCTGCTCAGGTGAGAGCTAGAAAAGCTCCTGAGTGACCAAGGGGAAAGGGTCAGAGCCCCACAACGGGGTTCAGACCTGCAGCATCCTCTGAGCAGGAATCGCTATGGGATCAGAGAGGGGATGCATGATGCTTTTGCCCTTTGTAGTTGCAGCGCCTGCAGGCTCCTGCGCTCACATCCCAACAGAAGATGCAGTGCAGCACAAACTGGGTATCAGAGCAGAGCCAGGGCTGCTGTGAGCCCCCCGAGCCAAGCACCAGCCCCTCTCCCTCATGGGCATCACCGGAGCACCCAGGAGAGGAGGAACATTCAGTGTTTCCCAGGCAATAAGCACATGGCTGGGAGCAGCTCCCCAAGCCTGGCAGCAGCACACAGGGACCCCCCCTTCTCCTGCCAGCCCAGCTCCATCCCAAACCTCAGCTCCAGCAGCACTGCAAGCAGGAACATGCCTCAGCCCCTGCAGCATCCAACTCCACCCCGAGCCCAAGCACGATGCACAAAACAGCAGCAGCTTCACCCATAGCATCACATGGAGCAGGGATGGGGTGACCACCCCATGAACTCCTCTCCCTGAGCAGCAAATGGCACATGTGGGAGGCTTGGGGGTGTCACTGGGTGGCTGCATCATATGCAGAGCCTGGGGTGGTGACCTTGGTGCAGGCATCCAGCCCCTTGCATGAGTGCACCATAGCAGAGCCCACCCTGCCACCAGCAAGCACCTTGTGACTGCTGCTGCCGGAGCTGCAGCTCTTCCTGGAGAAGGGCTGCTATTTTGGGCAGAGTGTTTTCACTTGGCCTATATTAAGCAGTCACAAGGCAGAGCTGTGCAGAGCCTCCTTCCTTCAGAGCCAGCAGCTCCCAGCAGCGCTGCGCTGCTCACCAGGCTGCTGCCTAATGCTGTTAGCCCCGTTCGCATCCTTCCACTCACACCCTCGCTGAGAGGCACCTCTTTGGCTCCAGCTCTAGCATTGAGGGCCCCCCAACCCTGTTCCCAGAGACAGGAGAAGACACTGAGCATTGCTGCAGACGCTGACACACGGCAGCACCATATATATAGCATTGAGAAAGCCTCAGGTGTGGCCTCTGCTCAACCTGCCCCCCAGGGATACTGATGGGTGCAGGGACCAGGTTATGGAAGGGTCACTCGGGCATCTTCATCTCTCTTCCCTCCGCTTCTCCTGGCCACTGCACCCCAGCAAGAAGGTGTCACCTTGCCCCGTGCCTCATGGATGCCCTAATTGTGATTACAGCCCTTTGGGGATGCCAGCAATAAACAAACACCCATTCCCCATCCCTGCCATGGCACGGGCCAGGCTGGGTGCTGCTCGTGGGAAAGCCCTGGGGCAGCAGGTTAATGGGGAGCTGGGGATGAGGAAGCAGCATCCTCTGCTCTGACTCAGGCCTGGCTAAACCCGGCCCCACCAGTTGCACCATCAACTCGCAATGGGCTGGCAGGACTCTGCTGCCCACCCCTTGCCAGCTGGAGACAGGGACCCGCATGGAATTTGGGCCGGCTGAGCAGGGATGCCTATAAATAGCACCGTGTGGATTCAGCCTGCATGTGGCTCTTCCCTTCAGTGCACAGCCTATTTTCTCCCTCTTTGAGGGGAGCACAGGCTGGATGGACCCTGGTAAATCACACAGACAAAGCAGGGAGACAGACGGGTTCAATTAGTCCAAATCCCCAAGGCACTTACACCAGATTAACCTCTGCATCAATACACTACCAAACCACACTAAACTGGCTTAACCCTTCCTTAAACGGGTTTAACTGGTCTGCCACGGGGGCTGTACAGGTTTAATGGGCTCAGATGAGTCCCAGCCTGAGCCCCCATCACAGCTCCATGCAGAGGGGGACCCCAGGCCCCCCCAAAGCCTGTTTGAGGGTGGACAGCGGTGAGGGTGCTTCCCACAGGTACCCAGGATTGGGGGAACCCCTGAGCATGGGTCCCACTTCCAAAAGGGTTTTCCAGCTCCCCCCTCCCCAAACACCCACTCCCAGCCCCCTGGCTGTGAAGGGGACCCCCAAAGTGACCCCTGTTCGCAGCTCCCCACGCTAACAGGGCTCCCAGATCCCCAACAATGCAACCAGCTGCAGACCAAGATGGGAAACAGCCCAAGACGCCCCCAAACACAGCACACCAGCCCCCTCCATTCCCACCTACCACCAGTATCCCCAGTCCCGCACCAGCAGAGCGGCAGCAGAGGGGAGCCTGTGCCCAGGCAGGCCTGGCACAGCCCCAGCCCCACAGCAGCTCCTTGGCAGGGCTGAGGCTGGAGCTGGCTCAGGGCTGAGCACGGGGCAGGATGCAGAGGGAAAGGCTGAGCCCCCCCCAGGGTGACCCCCACATCCAAGACATGGGCTCACACTGCACTCTGCAGAACTCAAGGCTGTTCTCAGGATGCTCCACACAACAAGCAGCTCCAAACCAGGCATTGCTCCAGGCTGGGAACATTTTCCTTGCTCCATGACCCAGCAAAAAGGAACCTTCTTAGAACCTGCCACCAAATCAGCCATAAAAACGCCCCTCACTTCCCTTTCCAGCTTCATTCAGGCCAGGGCAAACAGCTGCCGCTGGTAAGGACATGCTGGAGGTGCGAGCAAGCCCTGGGTGCCAGCCACACGCAGCACCAGAGGTGCCTGGGGCACAACAGCAGCTCCATTATAAGGTGAGGCAAGACCTGACCAGCAAAACCCATCGTGCATGTGCTGCAGAGCACGTTCCTGCTTGTTATCAGCTGCATCTGTACCTGCAGAAGGTATCCTCCAGCTCCCTCCAAGAAGAGCAGCCTGAACAGAGCTGGGTCAATACTGGGGGCTCCTCCTGCCTCTTTTTAAGCCTGGTGCGCACCTGCAGCCCATCACCCATCAGCTCCCTCCTTTCCCATTGACTCACCAGCTGGTCCCACTGAATCACCCCTTCTAAACACCTTGCCATTGCCTGTGGCCATTTCCCTGGTCCCTTGGTTCCCATTGACTCACCGCTGCTCATCCAAAGCTCGCCCTCCCCTTTCCATTCCCATCCTGGTCACTTTGACTCACCCTGCCCTGGGACCTGCCTTCATTGTCACCAGCACCGCACCGGCAGCATCCCAGAGGAGCATCCCAGTGAGGGACCCCAGCTTGTGGCTCCCAAAAGCACATCCCAGCCTGTGCCCAAGTGCCACTGCCAAGCCCCAAGGCTGCAGGGAGAGTTTGGTTTTCCAGGGGCAAAGGATTTCCCCTCATGTCTCACCCTGGCTGGCATCTTCTGCTGTGTTTTCTTCCACAGACCATGGGAGAAACAGCAAGTGATTTGCAGAATTCAGATGGAATCAACAGCTTAAACACATTCCTTCCCACTTCCCATCCATCCCTCCCTCCATCCAGGTCCATTTTCTCCAGCTGCGATGCTGGAAGCATTTAGGAATAAGTCTGGAACGCTATGGGAGCGTGGGGAAGCGGGATGATGGGGAGCGGGCCCTGGCGCGTGCCGCCGGCGCACCCAGAGTGGAAAATTCCCGTCTGTGGAGCTCGGATTGTGGTCCAACAGGTTTTAGTCCCGGCCCCTTTATTTGTGTCAGTGCAAAAACTCATCCTTAGGGCATTTGTTTGGATCACATGGGCGAGCGTATAAAAATGGGTCCTCCCTGCCCTGGCCAGTTGGCACCTTGGGGAAGCGAAGGGACCGGAGGGGATCACTGCGGACGGAGCCGAGCCGGAGCTCGCAGGTAACCACAGCGCCTGCACCCAGCACATTCAGCCCTATTCCCCCCCAAGGCTTTGCCAGGGCTGGCCCCAGCCCCAGCGACGGGGTTCGGTGAGGCTGAGGGGGTTTTCCCTGTGCTGGGAAGCTGTGAGGGATACAGAAGGTTTGGGAATGGGTCTGTGGGCTGCACTGGGGCGGTTTGAGGTGCCACCGCGGGGTGTTTGCAGCGCTGCGGCTGGTGCAGACCCTCTGGAGCGGGTGATGCTCTCAGCTCCTCATCCCCTCTTTGCCCCTTCACTCCCCTTTGAGCTGTTGGCAACTGGGCTGTTGGACCCCAGCGGGGCTCCATGGGTCATACTGGTGCAACTGATGTTGCCATTGTGGGCAGAGAGCAAGAAGACATCAGGCTGTGGGGGCAAAGGGACTTGCGCTATGGGGCAGATGCCACCCTGCTGTCCCGTGGGAAAGGATCAAACCAGGGGCTCTCCGTGGCTGCTCTTTGCTGCCTCGATAAGGGGTGTTGATGTCCCCTGGCAGGTAGTCAAGGGCGTCCCTGCAGCCAGCGCTGCCGGCCTGGCTCGTGCTGCCTGCGGTCAGGCAGGGGAACACGTCTGCCCAGGAGCCGTTGGGGCAGGAAGTGGTTTTGGGGCTCGGGTGCTGTTCCACAAGCAGGGACACGAGGTGCAGATGCTCTCCCATGGGCTGTGGTGGGGAAAGGGGGTGATGCTCCCACCCATGACCCTCTGCCCTGCCTCAGCGCTGGCTGCTGCTGGTCTGACACCTCCATGTCCCCTCTTTTCCTGCCTTTCAAACAGCCATCGTGGCTGAGGTGGGCCCAGGCAGCTCTTCTGCTCCATCCCTCACCCCCAGGTCCTGCTGGGGGCTGTGGGACCCCAGAAATTTCCTCCCTCCCCAGCAATGGTTCTTTCTCTGCTCTCCATCCCCACTGGAGACAGTTGCTTAGAAACAGACTCCTTCTTCTTTGAGTTTTTAATTATCCTTTCTTAAGATGGAGATAACAGCACCCCCAACCTCACCCCCCCAGCCCTGCGCCATGGGACAAGACCCAGGAAGGTCCCACTTTCCCCATTCTCTCTGAGCATCGGTCCCCAAGCTGCAGCAAGGCAGGCAGCCCCCCCTGCACCCATAGCAGCTCCCTGGGTGCCATATGAGAATGAATTCCTTGGGGGTAGGGTGTGGGGGGGGTATTTTCCCTCCCTGATGACAAGCCCGGGCTCGCTGGCGGTGTTACCAGCCTGGTTTTGCAGCCCTTCCCATAGCAGGAGAAGCAGGAGAAAAGGGAAGCAGCGAAGCCACAGGATGCACCGTTACAAGAGGAACTTTCCCCAAATAGCAGCTTTTCGCGGTGTTTTCACGAGGTGTCAGCAGCTCCTGATGCTGGGTGAAACTGTGAATGCTGCATGGAGCATCCCAAGCTCTTGAGCGCTCCCGGCTGCAGCTGCAGCCCTCCTGTGAGCATGGGGCCGGCCCTGCATCCCCAAACCTGGCTGAGGCCATGGGAAGCAGCTGGAGGAGCAGCAGGAGCTGGGATTTCATCTCACTTAGTGTGGTAAATCCAATACATCCCGGCTGGAGGGTGCAGGAATCCAGCACACGCGAGCTGAGACCTTCACTTGTGCCCTGGGCCCCGTTTCTAGGTGTGTGTGGAGAGCCCCAGATGTTTATCAGCCCTGCTAGAGGGAGGATGCTTTGCTTGGAGAACATGTTGCATTAAACAGGAGTAAAATGGCTCCTTCTGGGTTTAAATATTGATAGAGGGAGTGATGAATCCCTGGGATCCTGCATGGTGTCGATGGCAGGATGAGTTATCACCCGTGGCCTATCAGGTGCCCTGTTTCAGGGCTGACAGACGGGAGCCAGGCGTGTAGCTGGGTCAGAGGATGCATATGCAGTGGTTTTCCAGAGCATCCCATCTCCTGGCTCGGAGATAGACCCTGTTGCCGTGGCAAGACATGAGATGAAAGGTGCAGAAATGCTCTTTTTGCTTGTTTTTGACCTTCCCCTCCAGTTTCCTGGACTCTCCTTCCCAGCCCGTGGAGGCACATCCATGGGGATTGGGGTTTGCCATTTTGGCAGGGTGCTGGATGGACTCTTCTCCTGCCTGCTGGGTCCATATGGATATTAAGCCCATAAACAACATTTTTGTGAGCTGCCACCTCCCTTCCTGGTGAGGGAAGGCTGATGGAGCCTGCACGGATGCCTGGGGCAACAGCCTGGGGGATGCTACAGATCCCTTGTAGCATCCCCCAGCGAGAAAAGCAGATTTGGGGGTTTTCAGAGCAGCACATTGTGCGGCTGACTCTCATTGCTCTTCCTGGCTGGATCCAGAGAAGGACCCAGCACCACGGTGGGTCTCTGAACCCCATTCCCAGCAGGAGCCAGGCATCCACTGGTTTTGCCGGGATCAAAGCCCAGCCTGGACTCTGCTCCAGCCTGACGTGTGCAGGCGCGGGTGATGCAGTGCCAGAGAAGGAGGGGACAGCCCCACTGCCCTGCCTTGCTCCGGAGCCTTGGCCAAGGCAAACGTGCTTGGTGGTGGCACCAGGCACTGCCCGGGCTGCATGTGGCTGCAGGGGAAGCTCCTAGTCCCAGGGTAAGGTGCTTGGAGCAGGGAACGGGGACTGGGGGACCCCCTGACCACTGGGGCTGAGAGGAGGCTCTTGCTGGGCTTCAGTGGAAGGGATGGGTCCGTGCATGCCTGTTGCATGGGTCTGTGCCTCTCCCCCTCAGCTGCTTTGTGTGGTGAAGGCGGTGGCATGGGGAGAGCAAACCTTGTGTCTGAGAGCGGGCTTTCTGTGCCCTGGGTAGTGGGACGAGAGCGCAGGGGGTGGCTTTGGGATGCGAGTCCATGCGTGGGGTGTTTTCACAGAGCCCTTCTGCCCTTCCCCTTCAGGGTCTGCCGGGAGAAAGAGATGGAAACCCAAGGGAAAGGCAGCCCCGCCGGGAGGATGACTGCCATGGCCCACAGCCTGTAAGTACCCTCTGATCCTCCTCAAGCACTCTTCCTCCAGCCACTTTCTGCGGGGGACTTTGCTCTTTGCTCCCCTCAGCCACACGCCACCACGCCGCCTTCATTCCCGCATGGAGAAGGCAGAAAACCCACAGCAGGGTTTAGGGCAGAGCAAGGCAAAGGCAGGTCCACAGCAGCGGGGGCTGCTGGGGGGTATCGGGGTCTCTTCCCTCTGAAGTCCACTGTTCCCAGGGTGCTGCCCGCGAGGGATGCGTTGCCTTGGTCTTGCCCTCTGCAAGGTGAATACTGCTGAGCTCAGCTTTATGTGGGGACCAGGGCGGGGGGCACTGGGTGGGCAGCCCTCTCGTGGCTCCAGTGGCTGCAGGGCTGCTCCAAGGAGCAAAAGGGAAATGGGCTTGCATCCCTGCATCTGTCAGGGAGGCAGTGGTGCAGCCAGCATGCTGACCCCCAGCGAGGCTGCGCAGACACACAGGGAGCACCCGGGAGGGGATGGGAATGCTCCCGGCATTAAATAGAGTCATAAAGTTTACCAGGGAGGACATGGAATCATGGAACCAACCAGGCTAGAAAAGACCTTTAAGATCATCAAGTCCGACCTTTACCCCAAGGCTGCCAATGGCTGGAGCAATGTCTGCTGATGTTTCTGATGCCCGCAGAGCTTCTTCATTCCTTGTTGGGGAGGGGGAGATGGAGGGAGGAGGATGCTATGGGGTGCTTAGCAGTGCGAGCTCTCTGGTGTGGTCCCCCCCCAGCGCTCAGCATCGGGTCTGGAGCTCTGTGCCTGAGAATGAGGGTGATTGTGGAGCTGGGCAGATGGGAGCCCTCTGGGACAAGTTCAAGAGGCTGAAATCAGAGAGAGCCATGGGAGCAGGGAGAGAACAGGCTTGGAATCACAGCCCTGACAGGGGCAGCGGTGCTGGGGGCTGGCATCCGTGCCATGGGCAACCATGCCATGCTGTGCCACAGCGTGGGCTCCCTGGGGAGCAGCGGGATGCAGCGCATCAGCTGAGACACGTGTTTCTCCTCCCATGGAGATGCTCCGGAGCCCATTCCTGTGCCCGGAGCCCTCCCCGGTGCCTCCCACCACCGTGTCTCTGCTGCTTCTGCCGGGAAAAGGGCCTGGGTGAGCTCCAGAGCCCCGCGAGTGACAATTGTGCTTTTGTTGTGCCTGGCAGGGAGGGCGCAGGCGGGATTCGGCTGCCCAGAAAGCTGCCGGGAACTCTTTATGCCACAATTAAGCACCTGCTACAAGAGAGCAAATAAGCCAAATCATGCGGCTGGCAAACCAGCCTTACGTGTTCCTTCCCCGTGACCCACTCCAAGCAGGAGAAAGCTCGAAGCTGCGGCTTGGCTGCTCGCAGCTCCCGTTGCAGGGCACTAAACAGCTTCCCCGTGAAGCCAAAAGCTTCTCCGCTGGCTCACGGTGCCGGCGTGGGCTCGGAGGCAGCACCGGGAGCTGCCTATGCCCGGCTCAGACCCAAAAGGGCTCCCCCCTTCCCCAATAAGCGACTCCATCTCCTTCTGCTATGGAGAGAGAGATCCCCGTCCTGCGAGTTAGGTGAGGCGGGGAGTGATGTGGGGCTGCGATGGGGAGCAGGACGGGGGCTGCTGGAGCTGCGAGCTGAGGCGAGCGCCGGGGTTTGACGCCGGCTGACGCGGTGTTGCATCAGTGCCACGGGCTGCCGGCGGCCTGGGGGGAGCGGAAGGGGAGCGGGAGGGGAGCGGGAGGCTGAGCTTAACCCAGCGCCGGGAAGAGGGGGGGGAAAGGCGGCCGAAAGCCTTGGGAAAGGATGGCGAAGCATCACATGATGCGGATGTACGGGGTCAAGGCAGCGGGGCCGGACGCCTTCCCGGCAGCCGCGCTGCAGAGATGACTCTGGGCTTTTATGTGCCCTGAGCTGGGGGTTTGGGGCAGCCCTGGGGGGGGCTGTGGGGTGAGGAGGGGGCTGTGAGGAGCGCTACAGGCTGGGGTTCAAGGGCAGCACTGCAGCGTGCGGCCTGCGCTGGAGAGTGTGGATGGATGGGTCACATCTGCCCCACACACACAGAGAACAGCCCGGGGTGCTCGGGGCAGGGGGTGTCTGGGGCTTGTGAGTAGCCACATGAGGGGGCTTCTCTGGTGCAGCCCCATCCTCAGCTGGACCATTGGCCTGGCAGCAGCACCAGCACCACACATGGCCTGGCTGGGAGCTGGGGGGCTGGAAGAACCTGTGTAGCCCCCCTCCACCAAGGGTTAGGGGGGAAAGGAGGTCCAAGGAGGGGGCAGGCAGAGGATGCGCCCCTTCCCAGCAGCAGGAGTGCAGGGAGACAAGGGAGGATGGAGGTGGAATGCAGGGAGAGGATGGGGGCTGGATGCAGCAGATGATGGAGGGTGGGATGGGGGTATAGGGCCGGAGGCCCACACAGGTGTGGGTTAGGGACAGGATGGAGACCCATCCAGGGCAAAACTAGGGGGCAAGATGGGGGTCCCCATGTGGGGCAGGATTGTGGGGGACAGGATTGGGGTCCCTATGAAGGGCAGGACTGGGGTGGCAGGACAAGGGACCCCATGTGGTGCAGATGCTGAGGGGCAGGATGAAGACCCCTGCGAGGGAGGGCAGGGGGCAGGAGGTGGGTCCCGCAGCCCCCCAGGAGTACCCCCCCCGGTCTCTCTCAGCCAATGGGCGGCGGCGGGGGGCCGGGGGCGGGGCCTCGGTGGGGCCGGTTGTTTTTTGTGAATGAAAGGCGGGGCGGCCGCGACTGCAGCGCGCAGGGCTCGTCCGCGCAAGGCTCCGCGCAGGGCTCCGCGCAGCGAAGCGGGCCGCGGATGCTGAGAGCGGGGCGGCCGAGGTGCCGGCATGGGCCCCCCCGCCCCAGGCCCTGAGCCGCGCAGCGCAGCGCCGAGCCTCGCCGAGCCGAGCCGCGCAACCTGCGCCGTGGCCATGTCCGGAGGGGCGAGCCCGGCCCCGGCCCCTGGGAGCCGCCGCTTCGTCTGTGTTGGTGTAAGTACCGGGGACCTCCCCCCCCCGCCGCTTCCCGAGCCCCGCTCTGCGCATCCTGCCCCGCCGCGGGGGACAGCGAGGGCCCGGCCCCGTCCCGCTGCACCCGCCGCCGCCTTGCAGTGCCCCGCGTCCCGGCCTGGGTGTACCGAGCACCCCCGGCTTCATTGCTGTGCCCCCCACCCCCGGCCTGGCTCTAACCCAGCCTCCTTGAGATGTCCCACCCCCGATATGGGTGCTCCGAGCACCTCCGGCCCCTTGCAATGCCCCGCACCCCCGATATGGGTGCTCCGAGGGCCCTCGGCCCCATCGCAATGCCCCACATCCTCGATGTGGGTCTTCCGGGCATCACTGGCCCTATTGCAATGCCCCGCTCTTACTCCCGTTGCTCCTCAGCCTCGTTACAATGCTCCGCACTCCCAATATGGGTGCTCCGAGCATCCCCATCCCCTTTGTAAAGCCCCGCACCCAGTCCCGGTGCTCCTCAGCCGCTTTGCAATGTCCTGCACACCCAATCTGGATGCTCCGAGCATCCCCGGCCCCATCGCAATGCCCCGCTCCCGGTGCTCCGGGTCCCCGGTGCCGCGGCCGGGCCCGTCGGTGCCGCAGCCCCGCTCGGGGCCCCGCTCCCTCCCATCGCGGCCTGCACAGCCCCGGCTCCTTCCTCCGGGCCACGTCTCCCCCCCACCCCACGGCTGCCGGTCGGTGGGTCCCGGGGCGGGCCGCGTTATTTTTGTGCGTTGCTGCCGTTTTGGGGCGGTTTCCCCCACGGTTTGGGGCTTCTCCTCCGCTCGCGAGGTGCGGGATGGAGGATTTTTTAGCCTGGGAGTTGCTAGGCGACGGTCCGGGGGTGATGGTGCAGTTGCCTTGGCAACCGCGGGCTGGGCAGCCTGGAAGGAGCGATTCTGGGGGGTCTCCTTGGGGTGAATTGGGTGCCCGTGGTTTGGGTTGGGGGCTGCGGTGCACAGGGACAGCGGTGCCGGGGGGGCTGCCGCTGGCTGGAGCGTCCCTGCTCCACAGGGAAAGGCTTTTCCTGAGGGGCGATCTCTGATGTTTTGGCATCTCGGGTTATTTCTTGCTCTCTGGTGGGTTTTGGAGAGACGGGGGGAAGGTGGTTGCGGAGGTGGCTACGTGGTGCTGCTGGAATTGTCCCTGCAAAGAGGCTCAGCCCCCTCCAGGGGTGATGGGAGCTCCCCACTGTGCTTCTGCTTTATTCCAAGCCCATATTTCATGCCTGCTGCTGTCCCCCTCTTCCTCTCCTCCACGCAGGCACTGATCCTGTTAGGATTTAGCCCTTAATTCCCTTGGAGCACCAGACTTCCCCCTGTGCTCGGCTGGGTGCAGGATGAGCATGCAAACAGCCACCCGCAGTTGTCATCTCCATGTGCCTTCTCCCCACCATCTGAATGAGCTTGGCCCGCTTGGGAGCATGGCTGGCCCTAAAAATAACTGCAGCGAAGCTCCATGGTCCCCCCAGAGATCTCCTGGTCCCATAGAGCAAAGCTGATCCTGGGAAGAGCAGGGGCAGTGGCGGAGGGGGATGTGTGAGATGGAAACAAATATCCAGGGGCTAATGGGGAAGGAGACAACCTGCCCTGACTCCTTTGCACCGGGCAGCGCCCAAGGAGGTGGCAATTCCCAGTTTTCAATGCCCTCAGCAGATAGAATTCCCCGCATCCCAAAGGATGGAGGGGATGAGGCAACTGCTCAGAGAACTTTTGCCTTGGGACCAGCCGATGTCTAAGCACTGGCACCTAAAGCGGCCTGGATCGGTGCCACCCGCCTCTGCCTACGCTTGCCCTGTGGCCCGATGCTGCTCGGTGCAGAGCCCTCTCACGTGCCGTCTCCTCCGGGCTGGTGTAGCTCAGGTGTGCTCAGGGAGCCTGCGCACGGGAGGGAGGTGCTAACATTGGGAAGTCCTTGCCAGGCGGGTTTGGGGCGCTGCGGCCGTGGTCCCCACGCTCCGTTGCCATCGTTACCGGGTGCTTTAGCTCACTGAGCCTTTGCGCTGGTGGTTTATTATAGCAGCTCGGGAGGCCGGGGCCAGGAGGGGGTGATGAGGGGGAAGAGATCTGTGGTTTTGGGAAGTTCAAAGCAATTGGGATGTGAGGTGGTTTTTTTTTGTCCTTTTCCCCTTTGGTTCAATCTCCTCCCTGCTTTTCCTCCTGGAAACCACATAAATCCCTGTCTTAATGCTGTGGTGAGTTCATTCTGGCTGATTTAGGGGGCTTTGAGCAGGCAAAGGGTGTTACACCTCACGGGATACGGATGCTTTGCATCGGCTTCGCAGCACCCACAGCACCAACCTCTCTCTTGGGAGTATCCGGGAAGGTTGGAGATGCTGGGAGCCTTCCCAAACCCGATGGCTCCTGATCCTCCTGGACACGTGATGAGTTTCTCCTTTGCTGCTCTTAGCTGGGAGCAAACCTCCCCTCTGGGAATGGGTGGGAGGCCAGTGCCGAGGGTGAGAGCCCCCCAAGCCAGGCTGGCGGTGCCTGTGTGCGCTCTCGGTCGGTTGGATCTGGAAGCTTCGCTTGCAAAGGCTGGAGAGGGAGAAAGGGGAAAGGAAGAAGGGGAGCAAAAAAAGGAAGAAGCCTCATCTCACATGAACAAGCGTGAGGCAGAGCGGGGAGGGAGGAGGGGATGAAACGCAGGGCATGTGTCTGACGCGCGGCACAGCGACGCACGCTGCCACGGGGACCTGCAGGTTTAAAGGGGACTGGTGGGGAGCTTTGGGAGCTGCCTGCACTCTGCCTGCGTTCCTGCCTGCATTCCTGCCTGCACCCTGCCTGCATTCCCACCTTCACCGGGGCTCCCGGTCACTGCAGCGCTTCCCCTGTGCTGCCAGGGGCTGGAGGCCCCGAGTGTGAGCATCAGCATCGTATTGTTGCTGCACTCCCCCTTGGCATCCCATCCCATCTAGAGACAACCCACCCTGGCTTCTCCCGGCATATTTCCGACCCCCCTCCTTTCCCCTCCAGGTCCCAATTAATGGATTCTGACATGGATTATGAGAGGCCAAACGTAGAAACTATCAAGTGCGTCGTGGTCGGGGACAACGCGGTGGGCAAGACCCGACTCATCTGCGCCCGCGCTTGCAACGCCACGTTGACCCAGTACCAGCTCCTCGCCACCCATGTGCCCACAGTGTGGGCCATCGACCAGTACCGCGTCTGCCAGGAGGTGAGGGTGATGCTGGCGGGGCTCAGCTCATAGATACCCCAAGGGAACCCCAAGGAGATGAAGTTGCATCCTCCCCATGAGGGAATTGGGGATTACTCCTCCGTACCTTGCACGTGGTGGGGACAACCCCGCTCTCTCAGGGCTCAAGGACTAAGGAGCTGGATGGTGTTTCTGTTCCCGCAGGTGCTGGAGCGCTCCCGAGATGTGGTAGATGATGTTAGTGTGTCCTTGCGGCTATGGGACACCTTTGGTGACCACCACAAAGACAGGCGCTTTGCCTATGGCAGGTAGGAGAGAGGCAGAGCCTCGTGCTACCCTGGGCATGGAGGGAGAGCAAAGCTCCATCACCGAGCTGGACCTTCACTTTCCTCTCCTCACAGGTCTGACGTTGTGGTTTTGTGCTTCTCCATCGCCAACCCCAACTCCCTGCACCATGTGAAGACCATGTGGTACCCAGAGATCAAGCACTTCTGTCCCCGCGCGCCCGTCATCCTGGTGGGCTGCCAGCTCGACCTGCGCTATGCCGACCTGGAGGCCGTCAATCGGGCACGGCGACCCTTGGCCAGGTAGGACTCTCATGCCCTGGAGATGTCTGTGCTTGCCCAACGCTTTCTCCTTATCACGCATGTGAAGAGGTCTCTTCATTGTCCCCCCTCTTTTTCAGGCCAATCAAACCTAATGAGATCCTTCCCCCGGAGAAGGGGAGGGAGGTGGCCAAGGAGCTGGGGATCCCCTATTATGAGACAAGCGTGGTGGCCCAGTTTGGCATCAAGGATGTCTTCGACAACGCCATCCGCGCCGCCCTCATCTCCCGCCGTCACCTGCAGTTCTGGAAGTCTCACCTCCGCAACGTGCAGCGGCCTCTTCTCCAAGCCCCCTTCCTGCCCCCTAAGCCCCCTCCACCCATCATCATCGTCCCGGACCCCCCTTCCAACAACGAGGAGCGTCCAGCCCACCTCTTGGAGGACCCCCTGTGCGCGGACGTCATCCTGGTGCTGCAAGAGAAGATCAAAATCTACGCACACAAGATCTACCTCTCCACCTCCTCCTCCAAGTTTTACGACCTGTTCCTCATGGACCTGAGCGAGGAGGACCAGCAGAGCACCGCGGGGCACGGCTTCGGGGTGGCCGTCACCGCGGCCGCCGAGCGGATGCTGCACCAAGAGGAGAGGCACCACGGGCGGGATTTCCTCCTCCGTGCCGCGAGCTTTGATATCTGTGAGAGCACCGAGGAGGCCGGGTCTGGCCAGAGAAAACCGTGCCTTAGAGCCTCCACCAGTGATGGGATCCTGCGGGGCAACCGCTACGAGAACGGGGAGCACGGGCTGCGGCGGGGAAGGAATCTCTCCTCTTGGAGCCGGGCTTTCACCAGCATCCAGGAGGAGATGGCAGAAGACCCGCTGACCTACAAGTCCAAGCTCATGGTGGTGGTGAAGATGGATGCTTCTATCCAGCCAGGTCCTTTCCGGGCTGTGCTGAAGTACCTGTACACAGGGGAGCTGGATGAGAACGAGCGGGACCTCATGCACATCGCTCACATCGCTGAGCTGCTGGAGGTGTTCGACCTCCGCATGATGGTGGCCAACATCCTCAACAACGAGGCGTTCATGAACCAGGAGATCACCAAAGCCTTCCACGTCCGGAGGACCAACCGGGTGAAGGAATGCCTGGCCAAGGGGACTTTCTCGGGTACAACTGTGGGCCGAGGGGGAGGACCACATCTCCCTTGTGGGGGGCTCTAATGGATGGATGGGGGCTCGGAGATGCGGGTCAGCAGGAGCTGACGTACCTTCCCCAGGGTTTCTGGTCACGCTTTGGGCTTCTGGGAGCTCTATAGCTTTGTGTTTTACCCAGCGAGTGTGAGTGTGATGGTCCTTCCGCAGGGTTTGCTGCTGCCCAGCCCGCCCGAGAGCTCTGTTTATCCACAGAGAGCAGCAAAGGTGGCTTCCTGCCTCCCCGCGCCCAGATTTCACTGGGTCATCTGACTTACGAGGAGCAATGCGCCCTCGATGGGACTTCCCCAGCACCACGTGCCACCGGCGTGTGCCGCGGTGCTGCAGGGTGACGTCCCAGGAGGGTGTCAGTGTCCCGGCATCCCTCCGGCTGCACCGGCTGCGTGAGGCTGGACCTCGATGTGGCCAAGCTGCCACTGTCAGGGGACAAATATGTGCTGGCCTTGAGGAGAAGCTGTGGCCCAGGGTGGAGAGCAGAGCAGGCGGGTGGGAAATCCCCAGCAAGTCTGAGCTCTTTCCTGAGGATTCAAGCTTGGGCGAGATATTTAATTCCTGGGATTTCCCCTTTGCTTCCCAACGCGTCGTGATGTGCCTTGGGAAAACCACTGGGAAGAGCCAGAGCCCAACCAAAGCCCTTCCCCAAAGTCCTCTGAGCGATCAGGAAATGCTGGGAAACAAAATAGGGATCTTTAGGAAAAAAACCACAGGATGTACCAGGATCTATCCCCTTCCCTCTGCGGTCCCCGGTGCGAGACGTGCCACAGGGGGTGTCTGAGCCCTGGGTGACAGGGATGGTCCCAGCAGCATCCCTCTGCTTGTCCCCAGATGTCACCTTCGTGCTGGATGATGGTGCTATCAGTGCCCACAAGCCCCTGCTCATCTCCAGCTGCGACTGGATGGCCGCGATGTTCGGCGGCCCCTTCGTGGAGAGCTCCACCAACGAGGTGAGGACGGAGCCCGCAGGGAGGGTGGGACAGACGGGGACGGTCGCAGGGTGACAACAGTGTGTGTCTCGTAGGTGGCGCTTCCTTACACCAGCAAGAGCTGCATGCGGGCGGTGCTGGAGTATCTCTACACCGGGCAGTTCAGCTCCAGCCCCGACCTCGACGACATGAAGCTCATCATCCTCGCCAACCGCCTCTGCCTGCCGCATCTGGTGGCTCTCACTGGTAAGTCTCTCCGCCTGCAGTGTGATGGTGTCCCCCCGCTGCCCCCAAGCTGCTGTGTCACCCGGTCCCAGCCACTCTAACCCTGTGTGTCCATCACAGAGCAGTACACGGTCACCGGCCTGATGGAGGCGGCACAGATGATGGTGGACATCGACGGGGACGTGCTCGTGTTCCTGGAGCTGGCTCAGGTAGGACAGAGGGCTGGAGCACTGGAGCCAGGCTGAGAGAGCTGAGCTGGGGCAGCCTGGGGAAGAGAAGGCTCCTTAAGGGGATACCTCAGAGCAGCTCCAGTGCCTAAAGGGGCTGCAGGAAACCTGGAGAGGGGCTTTGGACAAGGGCCTGTAGGGACAGGACAAGGGGAATGGCTTTAACCTGCCAGAGGGGAGATTGAGATGAGCTCTGAGGCAGAAGCTCTTCCCTGTGAGGGTGCTGAGGCGCTGGCACAGGGTGCCCAGAGAAGCTGTGGCTGCCCCATCCCTGGCAGTGTTCAAGGCCGGGTTGGACACAGGGGCTTGGAGCAACCTGCTCTAGTGGAAGGTGTCCCTGCCCGTGGCAGGGGTTGGAGCTGGATGAGCTTTAAGGTCCCTTCCAACCCAAACCATTCCATGACTCTGTGACCCCATGCTGGCAGGGCTGGGGATGCACGAGGTGCTGAGCAGTGCCATGCAGAGGGGTCTGGCACGTGGGGGGTGGTGCTGTGCTGGCAGAGAGGACAACAGGATCTGGGCTTGGATGCCTGTGGAGGAATAGGGCAAACCCCCCCTGCTGCCCCCGTGGTGCATGTCGGTGCCGTGGTGGCTCTGACGTGGGCTCCATCTCTCCCAGTTCCACTGCGCTTACCAGCTCGCCGACTGGTGCCTCCATCACATCTGCACCAACTACAACAACGTCTGCCGCAAGTTCCCCCGGGACATGAAGGCCATGTCGGGAGGTGAGTGGGGGCCGGGGCGGGGAGACAGGGGTTCCGGCGGTCCCAGCACTGCCCTCACCCCCCGTGTCCCTGCAGAGAACCAGGAGTACTTCGAGAAGCACCGCTGGCCGCCGGTGTGGTACCTGAAGGAGGAGGATCACTACCAGCGGGCGAAGAAGGAGCGGGAGAAGGAAGACTACCTCCACCTCAAACGGCAGCCCAAGAGGCGCTGGCTCTTCTGGAACGCCTCCTCCTCCCCTTCCTCCTCTCCTTCATCGTCGGCAGCCACAGCCTCCTCTTCCTCCTCCTCTTCCTCCTCCTCGGCTGTGGTTTGAGAGCCCGTCCTCGCCCTGGCTCCAGCATCCCGGGGAGGAGGAGGAGGAGGAGGAATGGGGGTGAGCTGCCCCAGCGCCAGGCGTGGAGCAGACGCCACTGGCCGAAGCTCTGGAGGAGATGGTGGTAGCAGGGACCCATCCCTGTGGATGTGCAGCAGCTCCTGGAGCCCTGCTCTCCCCACACATGCTGCAGGACTGGCAGGGACCGAGCAGCAGGAGAAACTCACGTTTACAGGAGCACGAGGGCTGTTGTGGGGTTATTTTTGGGGTGTTTTTGTTTCTCCTGGTGAACATCAGCAGCGTGAGGAAGAAGAAGAACTAAAACCCATCGGCTTCCACTCTGACTTATAAGCAGGAGCTGTGGGATATGGTTGGTTTGACGGCATCTCACCACCCTGGGCAGCCGGAGCCGCTGCGGGGGTTCTGCCACCCCCTTTGACTTGCAGCAGGGTCAGGCACAGTGCAGGGGACCCTGGTCCCCAGCTGCCTCCAGGCACTGCAGCTTCCCTTCTGCTCACGAGTGGGGTCTGTCCTGGTTTGGGAGCAGGAGCTCAGGAGCTCTCTCCTTCCTGCCTCTCAACTCCGTTTTGTTCAACAGGAAAACCTAAAGCAAAAAACAAGCCCCATTCCCAACCCCACCTCCCCGTCACAACCTGCCACAGCAGAAACCACCCCCAGGCCCTTGCCTTGGGATTTTAGCCTGGAAGGCTCCATTGTAATAAATGGTGTTTTCAAAGCCCAGCGTGGTCCCTGTGTGTTTGGGAGGAAGCGGCTGGACACGGGGCTTCCTTGTGCCCTGCTTGGGGTGATACCAGCACCCTGCAACCAGCGCTCCTGGGATGGACAGGGACAGGGAAACTCTGCAGGATCCAGCTGTCAAAACCCCGTTGTACAACAAGAGGTGGCTTTACCATCAGACTGACTTTGCATGTCCCACCTTGTAGGTGCACAAGCACAGCAGGTACCTACCACAGGAGAAGGCAGCGTGGCCCCAGGGCTCTGCAGGACTGACAGGCAGGGTGGGTGAGCAGGAGAGACCCAAACCTCTGCTCGCCTTCCTCAGCTGGGAATGGAGACGTTCCTTTAAGCCCCATCCCTGGGAGAAGCCGCTGCTGGAGGGATGCTCCCAGCAGGGATGCTCCCGGTGGTGTCCCCTCCTGCTCGGCATCGCTCCTTCTCCTGCCTGGCCTCTGTAGAGCACCTTGGAGTCACTCGTTCCGCATGCTCATGCTCATCCTCAGCTGCAGGAGCAAGGCTGCAGCTCCAGCGAGCTTCCCCTTGGTGTTCTCGCACTTGGCAGCACCAGCGAGCAGGTAGGATGACAAGTTTCTTTCCCTTTTGAATCCGGGCTGCTTCCGAGCCCTGTTTGCGTTCCCCAGGCTGGGAGCCGGGCCTGTGTCCCGGCACTATCCCCTGCATGTGCCTGGCTCTGCAGGAGCCTCCTGCCCAGGTTTGCATGCATAGAGGCACACTGGGGCTGCCCAGGACAGGACCCCGGGCATGAAGCCTCCTGGCAGGTCCCCGAGAGCTTTGACCGCTCGCCTCTGAGCCGTGCCATGGGTAAAACCGCAGTGCAAAGGCTGGTGGGAAGCTCAAAGGGGCACTTGGGGCGAGCAGAGCCCTTCTCTCACTGAGCACTGCATGGATTGCAACGCAGCTTATTGCAACAGAGCCCTGGCGGGGTGTCGCTGGAGCCCCCCCGGCAGCAGCAGCCCCATCACGGGGTCACGGCATCGCCTGGGCCCAGGGTCCCAACCCCTGCGCGCTCGAGGGACCGAGGTCTCAGCCTCCTGCGGGCACCTCAAGAGCACAGGACTCATGGTGCAGGTGCAAAGGCATAACCCAGGCCTGCTGCTGAAGGCTCTCCCTGGCAGGAGCAGAGCTGGGGGGCAGCATTCCCAGTGGGATGCTGGCGTGATGATGCCATGGGCTGGATCCTCAGTGCTGAGCATCTGGTCCAGCTCCTTTGATGCCCACTGAAGCCCGGAGCAGCCTATTGCCAGCGTTATGGCAGAACAAAGGGAGGGGGGGAAAAAACCCAGATGAGGAATCAGGAGGCTTTTTTAAATGTTTATTCTTCCTTCATAAAGAGACGTGTAAAAACTGGAAATAAGAAACTGGCTGGGCCAGAGCTCTGTATAAAAACACACCCATGCATAAAGAAACAACACTATTTTTATATTCGCTTTTAAGTTAAGATCTGTACAGGTTTACATTACTAAATAAATACGTAAATACAACCTTGCTGCTTGTGCTTTATCGCTGGGGGAGTTTAAGTGTTGGGGAGAATGGGCAGCAGCGGGAGAGGTGCCAGAGAGGGGTTGGTGATGCCCCTCGCACTCTCCCAGCACACTGGGGAAGGAAGGTCCTGGTGGGCTGGGTTGTGCTGGGAGGGCAGCACACCCCCAGCTCAAGTAATGCAGCAGTTGTGTTTTCCAGCCAAGTTGTCCCTGAGCGATGTGTGAGAGCCAGAGCAAGAGGCACAGCGAGGAGCAGCCCGTCGAGCTGGAGGATGGATGGCAGGTACCCACAGTCGTGCTCAGACCTCAGTGCATTCATCTTTCCAAGCTGGCTGAGACAGGGACAGCAAAGCCATGCCGTGGCCAAGGGAAGGGGAACTAACCCGCTTGACCAAGGCCATGGAGAAGGAGGTTTCTGGCACAGCAATAGTTTGCTGCCCATGTTGCCCATCCTGCTCCGAGGAGCTCACTCGCTCCCTGCAACCCCAGTGATCACCATTGTAAACCATTCCCACTCTCCCCTCAAAGTCCAGTTTCAAGCTGATTCCTAGCAGCAAGCAGAACCGCTATCACCTACATGCATTCACTCAACAGCTTTGAGAAGGTAACCCCAGAACCCAGTTAATGCTTGCCCACTCTGCATACAGTATTGAGCTTGCTGGCCAGCTTAGAAATGTCCTACAAGCAGAAGCCATTGCATGACGCCAGGAACCCCTCCAAAAAAGATGATCCAGTTAAAAGCCACAGGGATGCCCACATCCTGCAAAGGCCCTCTATGCACTGGTCCTGAAGACATCCATATAGTACCAGAGCTCCCAAGTGAGACCATCCCAGAGGCAGCTTGCAGTAGTTTTAGGCTCTTTGCATTGACCCAGTGAAATCCAAGCACCAGCTTGGATTTCATAAGGAAGCACCAACATTGAGCCCATAGCTTCAGCAGAGAGGACCATGAGGTTTGCATTTCATGAGAGGATCAACTCCTCCTGGCTCCAACTGTGCAATGGCTACTGAGGAGTCACAGCAGAGCTATCAGAAGATAAAATTCAAGTGTTCTTAGAGGTATTTGTGGCCTCAGCTTGAAGCAGGGAGATGCAGGGCTTGCCCTGCTCTTCAGCTCACTTCATACTGGAAAGATCCCTCCTTGACCAGCTGGGAGGAGATGTCCTCTGCAACCCCTCCGAGATTGATCTGGTGCAGGATGTCCAGCAGTGTGTTCACAGAGGTGTCGATTGTTCCTTTCTCCTGCCACTTCTTGAGCATCTCGATTAACATCTCCAGCCCACCCTCCTTCTCTGCGAGGGCAATGTCATTCTCCAGCAGATTCAGGGCTCGGCCGAACCTCTTCCAGTGGTCGTGGGGCACCTTTTGGGCAAAGGTGTAAAAACTGCTTCGCAAACCTGGAGGGGGAAAAGGGGAAAGCTCAGAGAACAGGGCAGAGCCTGGAGAGCAGGTTCACCCCTCGCTGCCCCCCAGCACATCCCTTGGGCATCAACACTTACGGGCATAAGGCTCTGCTCCTTGCACTGGAACCAGTTTCTTCCTGGGTTTCACACTGGGCTGCGAGGTCCCCAGCGCTGTCACCTGGAAAGACCACGTCCTCTAGCACCCACCAAGCCCCAGCACAAACGCTGTCCCCAAGCCCCATTCATGGGGGGATTGGAGACCTTCTCCCTCTCTCTGGGGGCTGTTGGGGCAGGACATCACCACACACCCCAAAAACACCCATCGTTTCCTGGCTTTGGGATGAGAGCAGGCCACGAGCAGGAGAGAGGTGTCTCGTGGGTCCTGGTTCCTGTCTGTCTGCCCGGCATCCGTGTTAAATCTGCAGAGGACTGTGGCAGCCGACTGCAGCGAGCAGATTTCAGAGTCCTGAACTCAGAACAAGGACAAGGAACCCCTCACTGTCTCCATGCAGGATCCATGGCCCAGCCCTGGATGCCCCCAAGCTGATGAGCTTGGTGAAGGCAGAGGAAAGCATCAGACCTTGGCCAAGTGGGATGGAGCAGAGGAGCACGCTCACGTACCTCTGGTCCTGGAGCACTGGGAGTCACCTCTCCTGGTGTCCCGGAGAGCAGCTGATCCCGGGAGAACTGCTCGTTGCGCATGTTGTCCTGTGTCCCCAGGCCCCTGCTCCGGAACCTCATCAGATGCTGCACCAGGTAGTCCTGTGGCAGGAGAGAAGCACAAACCAGCTGAGCTGGGTGGCCCTGGGAGGGCAGGGCTCACATTGACCCCTCAAAGATGCCACCTACAGCACGAGCATCTGCCCTGCCATGGTTCCAAGGGCATGGCTTGTGTGCTCATCTTGAGCTTGAAGTGACCCCAGTACAGCACAGCCCTCCCTTCAAACTGGGGTCCCCACTGGGGACCCTGGATGTGCCAACACACTGCCAGGCTAAAGGCACTGGGGAGGGAGCTGCAAGCACTCCACATGGAGCATTGACCCTCCTCTGCTAAGCCCAGATCTACCACATCCCTGCAGGGATGAGACTCATCCTCCTGCTCCTTTAGCCTTCCCAGGAGCTGTGGGCAACATGGGGAGCAGAGGACATGGGGGACCTCATCCCAGACACACAATGGCCCACCACTAACCCAGCAACTCACCACCACGCTGCAGGACTTCCTGCTCAGGTCTCTCCTGTCCCCTGGAAGATGAAAGCAGTGTTGTGATCCCTCATCCTCCAAAGCAGGTCCCTCTTCCCACCCATGCAGAGCCCTTGGTGAGGGTGGGATCACACTGTGCTCACCTGTGGAATGGCAGCAGTAGTGCTTCCAGAGGCAGAGGAGCACCACGAGGACCAGAAGTGCTGCCAGTGAGATGACCACGGCCAAGCCGGCTGCAAGGGGATAACACAGGGCGTGTGGGGAGATGCTCCTGGTCTCAGCAGCAGCTCTGCCCCATCCCTCAGCCCATCTCCCCCCCAACAGCAGCCCCACACGTACTAGAGAGGCCGGAGAAGGTGGTGGCGGGAGGCCCGCAGCGGCGGTCGCTGAGCGGCGTGCAGGGAGCCAGCTCCACCTCGCCCTTGGGACACCTGCAGAGGGGAGCACAGGACAGGCTCAGGGCCGGGGGTCCCAGCACCCGTCACAGAGGCACCCATCGCCTCACCCAGCTCACCGGGGCCGGCACTTCTGGCACATCTCGCAGGGGTGCTCCGGGGAGCAGAAGGTGCCGTTCCTGCAGGCGCATTGTGTGTCCCGGATGGCTCGGCAGGGACTCAGCTCCACCTCATCTGTGGGCGAGAGCAGACAGCACTGTCCCCAGCCCTGCACGCTGCGCTCAGTCACTCATGCTCATTAATCCTGCTGGAGCAAGGCCACGGAGCTGCTGCGAGGGCTGGAGCAGCTCTGCTGTGAGCCAGGCTGAGAGAGCTGGGCTGGGGCAGCCTGGAGAAGAGAAGGCTCCTGAAGGGGAGACCTTAGAGCAGCTCCAGTGCCTAAAGGGGCTCCAGGAAACCTGGAGAGGGGCTTTGGACAAGGGCCTGTAGGGACAGGACAAGGGGAATGGCTTTAACCTGCCAGAGGGGAGACTGAGATGAGCTCTGAGGCAGAAGTTGTTCCCTGTGAGGGTGCTGAGGCGCTGGCACAGGGTGCCCAGAGAAGCTGTGGCTGCCCCATCCCTGGCAGTGTTCAAGGCCAGGTTGGACACAGGGGCTTGGAGCAATCTGCTCTAGTGGAAGGTGTCCCTGCCCGTGGCAGGGGTTGGGACTGGATGAGCTTTAAGGTCCCTTCAACCCAAACCATTCCAGGATTCTGTGATTAACACAAGCACCTGAGCTGACCGCTAATGACCTGGGGCCTGGGGAAGACCAAGTCACTCTCTGCTGTTTAGTTTCAGTCTTACACTTTCCTGCCCTAAACCTGACTGTGCCAAGAGAAGAGCAATGCTTCCATCCAAGGCCCCCACCAGCAGCCCTCACACACCAGCTCCTACCTTCCCGACACGTCCGGCAGCCAAAGCAGTTGTGCAGGTCATTGGGGTATTCGATGTATTCATTGTCTTTACAGGGCAAACACTTGCTGAAGCCGTTTTGCTCTTTACAGTGGTCTTCAACATAGGTGCCTGCATGGGGGGGAGGAGAAAGAAAGGGTGTTTGTGTGAACATACAGGTCAGGAGGGAGATGTCTTTGTAGAGAGGGAGGAAAATGTTCCCATAATGAGTCCTCAGATCTCATGATGAGACAAGTCCCTATTCTGCCAACCGTACCCTGGCCTGTAGGGACAGGACAAGGGGGATTGGCTTTAACCTGCCAGGGGGTTGGAACTGGATGAGCTTTAAGGTTCTTTCCAACCCAAGCCATTCCAGGATTCTATAAGAGTGGAGCATGGGAGAGCTGGAGCTCCCGCTGCCTCCTCACAGGCAGCAAGGACACCACCATGGTGACAGGGTGAGGCTGCACAGGGTGTGATGGTGAGATGCTTACCCGCAGCGCATTTCCTGCAATAGATATTGCTGTTTTGGACTAGGTAAAACTCTTCCTCTCCCCTGCTTGGGTCCAACAGATCCAACTTGTCCCTCCTATTCAGTGCCAATGCAGCCGTTCCCAAAGAAACTTCCTGTTAAGCAATAGAGAAAAACCTGGTTTGAAACCCACCCCAAATCCATGGGGCAAGGGAAGAAAGAGACGGCCAAGGGCTCTGCCCAGTGTGCTCAGACCAAGTGGGAGAGGAGGCCTGGGATGGCTCAGAGCTGCTGGACCCAGTGACCATACCTCCCCTCCATGCAGGTGAAGGGCACTTCTCCCATCACAGGGTGATTATTTCCTTGGCAAAGCATAGGTCAAAGGTTTGCAAAGGGATTCCCGTGTGCCAGGTTATCATCAAGGCCAAAGTTCCCTAACGCTTCCTCAGGATAACATCAAGCCCCTTTTCCTTCCCCAATTGCTGAGCGCGTGAACCCACAGCACCGAAGAAAGCGGCAGAGGGATGGGGAGGGTGTTTGTGGGGAGGAAACCAGCCCCACGGCTGGTACATGGCTCCTGTGCCCACCAGAAGCACCCTGGGCTGCTCCAAGCTCCCAGTTTCCGCCTTATCCGTGTTATCTTACTGCGGATCGGGAAAACAAGGGCCACATTTCCGCTGGCTCCCGAGCACCTTTCCCTGGCTCAGCAATTCCTGTACCGGGTCACGCCAGCTACGGGGGCACAACACTCGACAGGGACAGACACTCACCCCATCAGGGCCTGGGGGGCTTTGGGGCACCCCAGTGTCCCCGCGTGCTCAACCAGCACAGGGCACAGCTGCCCCATGGGGATAAACCTGCTCCTGCCTCCAGCCTCTCGCCCCTGTAACCCTCGGATCCAGGGAGACGATGCCCGGCCACGCTGCAGTGACAGCCTCGCAGAGGCATTTCCCCTTTCCCCTCCCACTATGAGCATGAAACCTGCCTCTTAAGGCAAATATTTCTTCTGTGACTCAGAAGCTGCTTTGAAAGGTTAAAACAATAGAGACGCCAGTGCTCCTGCCTCCCCCTGGGCCAGCCTGGCCATGTACAGAGCTGCTCCCCTCCTCTTCCTCCCTGGACATCTCCCAAGTGGCTGCAGCAGGTCACGGGGCTGCAGAGCGTGGCACAGACCACAGACACCACTGCTGAGACCCTGTTCTTTACCACCAAGGCCAGGTTGGACACAGGGGCTTGGAGCAACCTGCTCTGGTGGAAGGTGTCCCTGCCCGTGGCAGGGGGTTGGAACTGTGGGAGCTTTAAGATCCCTTCGACCCAACCCAGGCTGTGATTCTATCCAAACTCTGCCAGGCCATGAGGGTGATCGCAGCAGCACCACAGCACAATGTGCTGTGCGAAAGGCCCCTTTGGTGCAGGGGGAGCTTTTCATGAAACTCAGGCAGAGCTTGCCCGAGTGCATGATAAGGTTTATCAGCCCACAGCACCTTCCCCAGCAAATGCAGTTCAAGTACACCAGCCCACCGCAAAGCCCTCGGCAGCCTTGACTAACCCTGACTAAGCTATTGGTCTCCCAAAGCGCTGGAGAAACCAGGCTGGGAGCTGTGGGTGAAACCAAGAGTAGTTTTCACCCAGGGTACACATCCCACACAAAGCCACGCTGCCTCGAGGCAGAGGAATCTGGGTACCCTCCGCAGGTAAAAGCCTCTTCCTTCAGGATGATCAAACCTTCAGGAAAAGCACCGGGAAGCACCAAGCTTTGAACCTTCCCTTCTTCCATCCCCAATGTGTTTTTCTCCTGAAGGGATCCCAAGGAAGGAGCTGGACCCTGCAGCAGAGGACAGAGCCCTCGCTGAACTCCTGAGCATCCACAGCCCTGCATCGCGAGAGGCTCTCAGCCAGTGGAGGACCAGGGGTAAAGGAGGTGCCAGCAGGCACCCGACTTGCTGCTGCTCCATGGGCACGGGTGTGACTAACGCAGGGAGGTTCCCCCCCCGGCTGCCCGCAGGTGGAATGTGAGCTCCCACAAAAGCACGGATCCAGGAGCATTCCTTCTCAGCAGCCCATCACAGTGGCCAAGGTCCAGGCATGACGCAACAGGCACTGGTGGAGTGAAGGGAAGAGCTGCAGCTACAATATCGTATGATTATTACGTGGGCATTGTCAGTCCCAGCAGGTCCCTCCTCCCCTTTCATTGCATTGAATGGAAGATGGGAGGAAAAGGGAAAGAAAAAGGATCTTAAGAGCGTGCCCTTAGGTGATGGGTTTAGTAAGGCCTGACTTCACCAGGCACGTCTAAATAAACTCTGATAAGCAATATATCGAAGGGACTGGATGAGGAGCTGACTCTTTTCAAACAGCTACGGGCAGTGCTGATTTCAATGAGCGGAATTCCAGTGCGGAGCAGGCAACCACATGTCCTGGAGCCATGGTTCCGCTGCGATCCCTCGTGGCAGCACGGGCCTAAAATTCAGGGTAGGATCCAACTGACTTGAGATGAGACAAGACTTTAGGTATTTCCGAGCTCTACGACAACGCCCAATCCATGGGCAAATATGATCCACGCAGGTGGGATTTTCTGTCCTAAAAGCCAGCGGCGCGCAGGGTTTGGATATCACTTGGGCAAGTTGGAGAGGCAGCATTCCCGCACCAGGCAGCATTCCTGCCCGCGTCCGACCCTGATGCCTTCAAACACCCCGCTCAGCCTTGGCATTGCCAAGACATCCCAACACTGAAATGGCGATCGAGGCTGGGAAGGGCAGGGAGTGGAAATCCCCCTGGCACAGGCCTCCAGCCCCACGTGGAGCCCCATGGCCCTCGCTCAGCCACTTGCCCGCAGCCCTGCACCAGGGAGGCTGAGATCACCATTCCCATCCCACCTCCACGCTGCTGCTCCCACCCTGCCCCAAAGCCCCCCCATGCCCTGCTGAACCCCCCCGGCGCTGCTGCCCTCCCATCAGCCCTGGTGAACCCCCCTGACCTCCACCTGCCCATTGGGCCCCGCTATAGCCTCAGCTCTCCCCATAGCCCCTGTGCCATGGGGGACACCCTATAGCCTCAGCCCCCCAGTCCCCTGGACCAGGCGAGCCCCCGTAGCCCTCGCTCTTCCTACAGCCCCCAGACTAGGTGAGCCCCCCATAACCCCGCTCCCATCATGGTCCGTGGGGCAGGTGACCCCGCTATCGCCCCAGCTTCCCCCCAGTTGGAGGGGGAACCCCTATGAACCCCAACCCCCCGATCCCCCCCATATCGCTGGTTAAGGGGACGCTGCTCCCTCCCCTGCTCTCCCCAGGCAAGCCCTAACCCCTGCTCCCCTAGACCAGCGGCACTCCCCATTCCCACCGCCCCCACCCCGGCTGAACCCGCACCCCCATCCCAGGGCAGCCCCAGACACCCCTGTTGCCCCCCCCATTCATTGTGTGTCCCCCCCAGCCCCTTCGCAAGACCCTTCCCCAGCGCGGCAGCCGCAGCCCCTCGACGGCGCGGCAAGCCCGGGCATGCCGCGGCAGCACCGGGCAACGCCAACGGGGGTCCCGGACCCCTTCACACAGCCCCCCACAGCCCCCCACGGCGCGGCCCCGGCCCCACGTACCGTGACCAGCACCAGCAGCACCAGCAGCGGCGAGGGGCAGCGCCGTCGGGGCGCGCAGCGCAGCACCGGCCGCATCTTGCGCGGCAGGGAGCGGAGCGGGGAGCGGCGGCCCCGCGGGTGAGCGCGGCACCGGGGACGGCTCGGTCAAGGTCCCCGGGCACGGCTCAGTCAAGGTCCCCGGGCACGGCTCCGTAAAGGCCCCGGGCACGGCTCCGTAAAGGCCCCGGGCACGGCGGGGTGCGCAGCGCCGAGCGCGGTGAATGGGACTCTGCCTGGAGCGGCGCGGTGAAGGCGCTTATCTAGGCGGTAGGAGGGAAGGGAGAGGAGGAGCAGGAGGAAGCGGGCGCGGAGGAGGCTGGCCCGGCCGGGGCAGGGCTCTGCCAAATCCCGTGCGCCTGCCACCACCGAGGAACCGCGCCGGGGCTTCGCTGGGGGTTGGTGACAACCGCAGGGGCTGAACTCGCCTTTCGGAGAACTTTCCTTTTCTCACGCATCTTATTTCCCTTTCTATTCATCCCTTTTCCCGTCCCCAACTCGTTTTCCAAGCTCCCCTTTTAGCTAGGAGGCACCAGGAATGCCTCCTGCAGGGTGTTCTCACTTTGTCCCCATCACACAGCAGCCCCCTCGAGCGAGCAACGCCCCAAGATTTAGTTTTCCAGGGAAAAGGGGGTTATACAAACATGCCCCGGTGGTAAATCCCCGAGGCGCAAAGGCATGGAAACGCTCGCTCCTCTTGCAAAATAGCCATCCTTTCCCAACAAGCTGGGAAGTGGGGAAGGTCCACCTTGGGTTTGGGGTGGTTTTGTGCAGGGGAACTTGAGTTGAAAGGGAACAAAACGTGTGTAATGTAAAGCTTTGGACTTTCTGCCGTTGCACAATGTCTGCAGTCGGGTGATGTGGGTAGGCACTAAGATCTTGTTGGCATCATGGAGATGTGTTGGGATGGCTCCTGTGGCAGGAGCATTGGGATGGAAGGATACAGGCAGAGGAGACAAGGAGGGGGTGCCACCTTCCATGTCAATGAGTGTGCAGAGCTCTGCCTGGGGATGGATGAGGAGCTGAGCAGAGCTTATGGATCAGGATTAGAGGGAGGGCAGGGACAGGGGACATTACAGTGGGGGTCTGCTATAGGCCACCCAACCAGGAAGACTGCAGGGATAAGGTCCTCTACAGACCTTGTGTGTCTATAGGTGTGTCCTGGGCCTTTAGGGACAGGCCAAGGGGAATGGCTTTAACCTGCCAGAGGGGAGACTGAGATGAGCTCTGAGGCAGAAGCTCTTCCCTGTGAGGGTGCTGAGGCGCTGGCACAGGGTGCCCAGAGAAGCTGTGGCTGCCCCATCCCTGGCAGTGTTCAAGGCCAGGTTGGACACAGGGGCTTGGAGCAACCTGCTCTAGTGGAAGGTGTCCCTGCCCTGGCAGGGGGTTGGAACTGGAGGAGCTTTAAGGTCCGTCCCAACCCAAACCAGGCTGGGATGCCATGAAATCAAAGCCGAGGCAGAGTTACAGTGACTTGTGACTTGTTAATCATTTATTCTTCTGAACACTGAGCTGACTAATCCTGGTGTGCTGGTGGGTTCAGCAGCCGCGGCTTCTGGCTTCTCCCTTCCTCCCTCAGAAACACGGTGACTCACCGAGGCTGAGGGGTGAGTAATTGGAGGCACTGATCCTTTTCTAATCGCTGCCCAAAGCAGAAGCAAGGGCAGGTGAGAGCCTGAAAAAGGGAGCAGCATTCCAATGGTGCAGCCAGGAAAAAAGCTGCTTGCCAGGGAAAGGGCTCAGTGCATTGAACACCTTTGTGCCAACAGGGCTGCTGAGCAGCTCACCACCACCATCATCATCCCCATGACTTGGAGGAAGGCAGCGAGGCTCCTTGGCTCCAGCCAGATGAGCAGAGCTGTAGCTAACCCGTTCAAGATGTGGATATTTGGGAAGCATCTTCTCTTTGGTGACCACACTCATGGCAGATCAAGTACTTGTGCACCCAGCCATGAGCCGGGCAATGGAAACCTGGGTTTCTCCTTGCAGCAGTTTGTGCCTGTCTATGCCAAAAATAGTTAAGCTGAATTGGGATTTGCAGGAGAAGAATTTCTGCTTGTTTCCTGGGTGGGTACTTCTATTACAAGCCCCAAAAGTATGCGGGGCCTTTTGTTTAACCAAAACCATGTGTTCTGGCCTCTAGATACCACTGACTTCAGCTGCAGTCATTTGGGTCCTTAGAGAACAATGAATTTTCCAGTTAGCTCACAGTAAGTGCCAGCCCACTGCTCTGTGCACATCCAGCAGGATGGGGAAGGACCTGCTCCGTCCTCTCCCTGAAAAGCCACCCTAGTGCTCCTTAGGGAACGGTTGTGCATAAACTCAAGATGGGAGGAGGTTTCCCAGTTTGCCCCATAGTTTGTACTGGGCTCTCACACACATCTCAGCAGCAGGAGGTCGACCTTCAGCATCCAGCCCCTGACAACCACATCCTCCTCCTGCCAAACACTTGTTACAAAGGCTCCGTGCCTCCTCCATGCGTCTCAACCTCCCCATGGATAAAACGGGACTGGCAGAGTTGTCTGCACTGACAAACCACAGAGATAACATTTATACAGAGCTCCAGACAAAGGCAGCTTTGTGTCGGGCCGCGGGTGCTGAAGCTGGGGAGCGATGCTCACCCTCTCCCACTCTCCAAGCTGTGGGACATGCCGGCAGATACGTCATTCCCCCACCAATTCAAGCAGGAATTTCCACTCCAGCCATGCTGCACGCTGCTTCCATTTAAGGCTGATTTACAGGACAGGCTCTGGGCAAGAGAACGGTGTGTTTTTATCGCCCAGGGACAGGCCTCCCCGCAGGCACACAGTCCATATCACGGGCAGCCTGCTCACCCCCAAAGCACCCCCTGAACCAGGAGCCCCTCAGGACCCAGCACAACAGAAGCATTGGGGGTACATTAACTCCACCAAGAAGAAGAGGGGGTTTAGGATACCAAATTCCCTCCCTGCTTCCTCAGCTCTGTTGTAAATGGGTATTCAAATGAGCACAAGGGTTTGAGCAGGAGCGGGGCTCGTGTCCCACTCCGTGGCAATGGGAAGAAGGGAGACGGGAGCCCAAACTGCCCCCAGAGGACAGCTGTAAGGAGCTATAACAAACGGCTGCTGGCTGGGGAAGCCTGCTCTTATCAGCCAGGGTTAGTGGTTAACCTCATGTGAGCTGGTGCCCTGTGGCGCTCCACAGCTCAGCCCCTTGGAATACTTATGTCCTGTCTAACGTAGTGTCTGTTTGCTCATGGTCCACCTTTAAAAGAGATTGGGGGGGGGGTGAAAGAGGCTCTAATCTCCCCTTCCAGGGCATCTTGCTTTTAACTGTGACCCTCAGCACACGCTGGGGAGGTGATGGGGTACGTGCCCTTGTATCTGGTATTTCTGAACATCAGCATCCAGTTTTACCTTCAGCTTCTTGTTCCCTCGCGGCTGTTTTCATGCCTGGGAGGGATCTGAAGCCACCTGATAACCTTGGCCTTCCCCCATCCAGATTAACAAGTGATTTGTCTCATAAATGCCAGGGGTTTAAAATGCCTTTTTTAAAGGTTCCTCTTTAAAAGAGGAAGGGAAAAGCCTTGTGCTGTGACCTTCCTGCGAGCAGAGCTTAATTCCCCACAGCACAGCACCGCAGCAAGTCACCCACTCCCTCCATGCCTCAGTTTCCCCTCTGAAACGGAGGCAGAGGAATGCTCAGACTCCTGCCTTCATTCCCTTTTCCTGCCTTATCTTTGAGGTTTGGGAGAAAGGATGAGGAAATCACCCTCTTGTATTTGCTCATCCTTTCTCCCTTCACCCTCCCTGAGGCAGCTTCCCTGCCTTCGAGCCTGCAGCCGCTGGGCAAGGGAAAGTGTTAAATCCCTCCTTCCCCTGCCAAGCCAGACAGCTCCTGAGAGCAAGAGGAAGCTTTCAACAGCAAATAGAGCCTGAACTGTGATCTACCCCTTTCCCTTCCCTCCTCCCTTTTCTCCCCTTGAAGCAGGACTTAAAAGGAGCTCTGGGATGAAGGAGAGGGGTGAGGGTGTTGCAGGCTGAGCTGCAGCCCAGGCTCCATATCCAAACCAAGGTATCCGCCAGGCTTTGAACCTGGGACACAATCACAGACTGGTTTGGGTTAGAAGGGACTTAAAGCTCATCCAGTCCTGACCCCCTCCACAGGCAGGGACACCTCCCACTAGAGCAGGTTGCTCCAAGCCCCTGTGTACAACCTGGCCTTGAACACTGCCAGGGATGGGGCAGCCACAGCTTCTCTGGGCACCCTGTGCCAGCACCTCAGCACCCTCACAGGGAAGAGCTTCTGCCTTTTATCCAACCTGAACTTCCCCTGTTTCAGCTTGAACCCATCGCCCCTTGTCCTATCGCTACAGTCCCTGATGAAGGTCCCTCTCCAGCATCCTTGTAGCCCCCTTCAGACCCTGGAAGCTGCTCTGAGGTCTCCACGCAGCTTCTCTTCTCCAGGCTGAACAGCCCCAATGTTCTCAGCCTGTCTCCATATGGGAGCTGCTCCAGTCCCTGATCATCCTCGTGGCCTCCTCTGGACTTGCTCCAACAGCTCCATGTCCCTCTTATGTTGAGGACACCAGCCCTGCACACGGTGCTGCAGGGGGTTCTCATGAGAGCAGAACAGAGGGGCAGGATCCCCTCCCTCGACCTGCTGCTCACGGTCTGGGGGTGCAGCCCAGCACATGGGGGGGTTCTGGTCTCAAGTGCACACTGAAGCCGGGTTATGTTCAGTTTCTCATTGACCAGCACCCCCAAGTCCTTCTCTTGAGGGCTGCTCTGGATCACTGGTTGTCACATGTCACCCTGTATCACAGCTTTTTTTGTGCTGCTTTTGGCTGGAGTAGTTAATTTTCTTTGTAGTAGCTACTATGGGGCTATGTCTGGGTTCTGTGCTGGAAACACTGATGATAACCCAGGGACGTTTTAGATACCACTGAGCAGCACTTACACAGAGCCAAGGCCTTTTCTGCTCCTTGCAGAAGGAGCTGGGAGGGCACACAGCCGGGACATCTGACCCCAACTGATCCAGGGATATTGCAGACCGTATGACATCCTGTTTGGTGTATAAAGCTGGGAGAAGAATTGAGGAGGAAGGAAAGGACATTCGAAGGGATGGTGTTTGTTTTCCCAAGTCGCCATTCCTCGTGACAGAGCCCTGCTCCTCTGGGAATGGCTGGACTCCTGCCTGGCCATGGGAAGTGACGAATGAATTCCTTGTTTTGCTCTGCTTTACCTATTAAACCGTATCTCAATCCATGAGTTTTCTCACTTTTACCCTTTTCTATCCCCCGGTGATGTGTGGAGCTGGGGTTAAGCCATGACAGGGAGCTTCTCATCTGGAACAGGAGCAGGATGAGCCCATCACTTGGCTCTTTCATCACCGAACATGTGATGCCCATCTAACAGCCTCCAGCCCTGCAGGGTCAAGGCCCATTTCCCCAGGTGTATAAACACGGTGGCTTTGAACAAGCCGCGTGCTCAGATGCCACCGTTGGGCTTCCTGAACACAGTGTTTGCTTTGCTGCCTGCAGCCCAAATGTGCTCTCCCTCGCAGGGAAGAGCGGGGCTGGGGTTGGCCAGGAGGTGCTGGGGTATGAATGGCTTCACAGTTAGGAGGTGACGTTGTTTTGGGGCTTTTGGAAAGGATTAATGTAAAATTCCAGCTTGACACGGAAAGCTCGAAGAGGCTAAAAATAGACTCTGGCTCTGCTGAGTCATCTCCTGATCGCAAACATGGGCCACGGCGCATTTCAAGGCTGCTCTTTGCCTTCCCTGCAGCACTTGGGTCTGGCCAGGGGAAGAGAGCCAAGGCAGTGCTCCAAACCCTCCGAATGGACCACCTGTGGCTTTGATTTACCGATATCAATGCCCTTTGCTCTGTGAATCAGCAGGGCTGCGTTAAGGACTGACTCTGACTCTGAATGGGAAACAACCTGAATGGGAAAACGAACCCACCAACCACCGTGGCTGTGAGCAGCCTCTCCGTGTGTGTGCACCACATCAGAACAGGCTCCGGCAGCAGCCTTGGAAACCCCTCGTAATAAAACAAGCTCCACATCCCGTGTCGGTGGGAGCTGCCTGACTTCCCAACTGCTGGCACAGAGCAGCTCCCGCATGCAGCAGCTCTGGGGTTAAGCTGATGGCTGCACAGCGTGTGAGCCCTGCCAGAGGGGTGGAAGCAGGCTGACGGAAGCAATCCTTCCCTAGGAAACCAAACACATCTGAGAAACTTGGGAAGTCCCTTCAGCGAGCCCACTCCGGCGCCGAGGTCCCAGAAGCAGTTTGAGTCCTGCCTGATCTGCAAGGAATAAGAAGTATCACATATGGTGAATACAGTCACACAGAAATACCCAGAACTTGGCAGCTCTGCTTAAGCAATGGTGTTTGATCCCCTTCTTTTAGTAGCGCTGAGCTTTGCCCTGAAAACATCAGACTTCCCAGGAAGAAACTCCTCTCACTTCTGTCCTGCACCCCAACATGCCCTGAGGAGAAGGACTTGGGGTGCTGGTCGATGAGAAGCTCCCCATGAGCCAGCTTCAGTGTGTGCTTGAGCCCAGAACCCCCCCGTGTGCTGGGCTGCACCCCCAGAGCGTGAGCAGCAGGTCATGGAGGGGATCCTGCCCCTCTGCTGCGCTCTGGGGAGACCCCTCCTGCAGTCCTGATCCAGCTCTGGGGCAACAGCACAAGAGGGACGTGGAGGGAGACTGAGATGAGCTCTGAGGCAGAAGCTCTTCCCTGTGAGGGTGCTGAGGTGCTGGCACAGGGTGCCCAGAGAAGCTGTGGCTGCCCCATCCCTGGCAGTGTTCAAGGCCAGGTTGGACACAGGGGCTTGGAGCAACCTGCTCTAGTGGAAGGTGTCCCTGCCCATGGCACTGGCATCCATGGAACTGGATGAGCTTTAAGGTCTTTTCCAACCCAAACCATTCCATGGTTCTATAACATGCCCGAACCATCCCTTCTGTGTGCACACCAACATCCCATGTCGAGAGCCAGCGTGTGCCCAGGCAGCCAAGAAGTACCAGCGCCAGTGCGGCAGCAGGGCCAGGGCAGTGACTGTCCCCCTGTGCTGGACACTGGTGAGGCTGCACCTCGAATCCTGTGTCAGTTCTGGGCCCCTCACTACGAGAGAGACATTGAGGTGCTGGAGCGGGGCCAGAGAAGGGAATGGAGCTGGTGCAGGGCCTGGAGCACAAGTGTGATGAGGAACGGCTGAGGGACCTGGGGGGGGTTTAGTCTGGAGAAGAGAAGGCTCAGGGGGGACCTTATCGCTCTCTGCAACTGCCTGACAGGAAGATGGAGCCAGGAGGGGGCTGGTCTCTGCTCCCAGGGGATGGTACAAGAGGAAACGGCCTCAAGCTGCACCAGGGGAGGGCTAGATGGAAATTGGGAACAACGTCTTCACGCAAAGCGGGTTGTGGAGCATTGGAAGAGGCTGCCCAGTGATGGAGCCACCATCCATGGGGGTACTGGAGCTGTGTGGACGTGGTGCTTGACGACACGGGCGGGCGGTGGCAGCGCCGGGAGCGGCTGCACCGGGTGCTCGGAGGTCCCTCCCGCCGCTCCCCCCTCAGCGCCTCCCCCCCCTCAGCCCCTCCATGTTCCCACCGCCCGCGGCGCCGCGCAGGGCGCAGGCGCGGGGCCGTACCACTGCGGGCCGGGGCGGGGGGGGGAGTTGAGCGGGGGGGAAGGCGGCGCGGCGCGGCCCACACAAAGGCGGCGGTGGGGGGGGAGCAGTGCGCGTGCGCGGTGCGCGTCTCCCCGGCAGCCAGGCGGGTCCCGGCCGGGCGCTAGGCCGCGGCGGAGCCGGGGGCTCGCGTAGATGTGCAGCCCGGGGCGGGAGCCGCCTGGGCCGGCCCCGGCGGGGGACCTGCCGCCCGAGTGGGAGACGGACGACGAGCGTATGGCTTTCCTGTTCTCGGCCTTTAAGCAGAGCCGCGAGGTGAACAGCACCGAGTGGGACAGTAAGATGGCTTTCTGGGTCGGGTTGGTGCTGGCCCGCGGCCGCCGCCGGGGAGCGGTGCGGACCTGCCTGCGAGAGCTGCAGCACGGCTTCGAGCGGCGCGGCAGCCTCCCGCTCGGCCTCGGCACCGTCCTCCGGGAGCTCCTCAGGTACCGGCGGCGGGGCCGCGGCGGGGTCCCTGTCAGGGGGGTGGTTGCATAAGGAGCGGGTGGAAGGGAGCTTTGGGCCGTGGGTGCGGGCAAGGAGAGCTCCGTGTCGTGCCAGGCTGAAGATGCCTGCTGGGTGCATGGCAGGGAGAGCACCGCGGGGTGCCGGGTGAACGGGGGGCATGAGGGAAAGCTTGGAGCTCTTCCTGGAGGAGAGCACAGAGAGGCCCAGGGGAATACGGGGTTGTGTTGTGTGTGTGGGAATTCGGGAGCTCTGTGCAAGGAAAAGCAGAGGCAGGGAGTTAGAGGAGCTCAGCCTGGGGGTGCAGGGGGCAGGGGGAGTGCAGGGCATCCCAAGGGAATACCGTGCTGTAGGTGCAGGGGGAGCTTTGTGTTAAATCGGGTTACGTTCCCCAAAGCGCTTGTTGTGATGCACACAGCTGTGTGTGGGGATGTGCTGTGCTGGTGTTTGCAACCGAGGGCTTTGTGTTGTGAAATGAGAGCCCGGGGCTGGTACCCTGGGAAGATTCAAGAGCAGCAGGAGGTAGCTGAAAACGTAACGTAAACCCCAAATCTCTGGGTGTGAGAAAATCTGTGTGTGCGGTTTAACGTCCCATTGAAACATCCTCAGGTGTCCACCTGAGCCTCCCGTTGATTTCCTTCTCTGCCTCATCAGTTTCAAGCCAGAAACCTGGGAGAAACTTGGGAAACTGGAAAAAGAGTAAACAAAAGACCCTTGTGTCCAGAGGCAGCGGGGGAGACAGGGAGACCTCTGTGCACCTTCACACCCGGTAGTAACACCTCACGCTTCAGCTAGAAGCTGGTGTTAGGAACCACCACCAGGACTGCGGATGTACGAAGCACAGAGCAGTGTTTCAGCTCATAGTTCTCCGTGCTGGTGTTCTTGCTTAGTGCCAGTGGCAGGGTTTAGAGTGACCATGTTCGGTTCTGCATGCGTGTGTCTCCCCTAGACGTGGCAAGATGCAGAGGGAGTCAGACTTCATGGCCAGTGTAGACAGCAGCTGGATCTCCTGGGGTGTGGGAGTCTTCATTTTGAAGCCCCTGAAGTGGACACTCTCCAGTGTGCTGGGTGACAGTAAGATACCTGAAGAAGAGGAAGTTCTGATTTATGTGGAGCTGCTTCAGGTAAGTGGTGGTGGGAGCCTTCTTGAGATTGTGCGTCTCCAGAGACATCAGGAGTCATTTTGTGCTCTAGGGAGGAAAGATCAGCATTGAACAGATCTTCATGTGTACTTCTTACGTGTCTAAAGATGGGTGGGATAACTCAGGACCAAGAAATAGTTGGTATCTACAGATGTTCCTTGAAAGATAATGACTTTTTACTGGCTTCTAAGAAACAGGAGGGACAGGCTTACTTGTCTAGGGGAGCAAGGAGTGAGGCTCAGGTTTGAGGGCAAGTGTGGTACACAAGGGGAACTTGCATGTTGAGTGGCACCCGCTGCAGGGACACACGGGTGATGGAGCAGTTGCTGTCACTGCAGCGTATCAGCGAGTGCAACTTGCATGTGAGTTATTAAAGGCCACTTTTGCCTCCGAGTTTTCAGCCCATGGATCCTGTCACAGCCCCTTTTCTTTGGCATGCTGTTAGTGGTAGAGCTGTGGGTTCTGTTGTGTAACTCATTGGTGCTCAGTCTGACTTGGGCAGGGTGTGGGTCCCTCTCTATGTTGCTCTGGCTGTTAAAATTAGCCCCAAGACTCGCTGCTGTTGCATGCAAGTGGCATTCAAATGACTGGGACCAGCAGAAATGTGAGAACTCCTTGGATGGGTTCCTTTATTTGTACTTACCCTGATAGCAGACAGTGCCTTCCCTCTGCAGTGGGTATTCCACAGGCCTTCCAGAGGGGATGTGCATGAGAGAGGAGAGAAACCCTTTAGAAACCACAAGCCTTGATGTGGAATGTGGGACTTGTTTCAATGGTCTGAAGTGGATCATAACTCTCACTTGAAATGGGGAAAACTTTTCTTTCTCCTCTGCTTGTGTACAAATGATGCAGAGTGACTTGATGAGCACAAATCTAGTGTGGATTAATAGCTTTAAGCTGAAACAGGGGAGATTGAGATGAGCTCTTAGGCAGAAGCTCTCCCCTGTGAGGGTGCTGAGGCGCTGGCACAGGGTGCCCAGAGAAGCTGTGGCTGCCCCATCCCTGGCAGTGTTCAAGGCCAGGTTGGACACAGGGGCTTGGAGCAACCTGCTCTAGTGGAAGGTGTCCCTGCCCGTGGCAGGAGTTGGAGCTGGAGGAGCTTTAAGGTCCCTTCAACCCAAACGAGTCTGTGATCCCATGATTAAAGAAAAGCTTCTATTCGGTTTAAATGTGGGGTGGGAGGTGGGATTTCAAGACGTGCCGAGGAAGCCAGGGCACTGCCCGTGTGGTTCCTGTGTTACTCCATCGCATTGGCATGGGGAACGTGAGCGGTGTAGTTCCAATTCTCATGAAAATGTCCCATTTTTTCATTCCCTTAATGGTGATGTTTGAAAGCATTGCGGTTGCTATTGGATGTTGATGTACAACTCGCTCTGTAGGTCGGTCTGGCCCAGACTGTGTCTGGCTTTTCACCTTCAGTGCGTAGGAGGAAGCAGGTGTGGACTTAGGGTTGTTGTGAGAGGAGGCAGAGTGCTGTGTACGCTAACGGAGCGCTCTGCTGCTTCCTTCCAGGAGAAGGCAGAGGAAGTTTATCGCCTCTATCAGAACTCTGCGCTTTCTTCTCACCCCGTGGTTGCCCTCTCGGAGCTGCGTTCCCTCTGTGCCAGTGTTTGTCCGGATGAAAGGACGTTCTACTTGTTGCTTCTTCAGCTGCAAAAGGAAAAGAGGGTCACGATCCTGGAACAGAACGGAGAGAAGGTACAGGGTAAAGGTGACTGCTTTTGGGTGGTATAATCCCTGTCTTGCATTTCATCTGGTTGGAAAGAATACTTTATTGGATCAATTTTGGTGTTCTTCGCTCGGGAAAGTAAACTCTGTGTGCACCAACAGTGTAACATGGTTATAGATGAGATTCAGGCCTCAGTCTCGCACAACAGGTTCTTAAACATTTATGCTGTTACTAGCTAGAAAATGGGCAGATGCTGTAGTTCTCTACCTGCAGGTTGACTGCCCCTAGCTACACAAATTCAAATCATTCCACGCCACTAGAATCACTGTTCTGCTTTCTGTGAGAAGGGTTTCCTGTCTGTCAGGAACTGCAGAGATACAGCCAGTCTTGTCTCTAAGGTGGCACGTCTCCCTGTGGTGCTGCACTGTGCAGTTCAGTACTGAAGCGCTTGGAAGTGTGACACTGCTTACGCTGGTCAATGCACCAGGGCAGCTTCAGGGTGTTCCGTTAAAGCTTTCTGTTTTCACACTGATGTTCCTTGATCCTGGCTAGTTCAATATTTGATTATAGGTGACTGATACATCCTCATCACTATTACAAGGCTTAAACGGAGGGTAAAAACATCTTTTCTTTCATCAGAGTTGGAGTATTTCTAGTGCAGGCACAGATTGTGGAGACAAGTGACTCGAGTGTGTGGTTCTCTCCCTTTAGATAGTGAAGTTTGCCCGAGGGCTTCATGCCAAAGTCTCCCCGATGAATGATGTGGACATTGGAGTTTATCAGTTGATGCAGAGCGAACAGCTGCTGTCACAGAAGGTGGAGTCCCTTTCCCAGGAAGCAGAGAAGTAATTTGGGGAAGGGTGGTGGGAAGAACTTCTGTGTGCTGTGGAACTTTGTATTCCGGTGACCTAGTTAGAACGAAGCTGTTTCTGAAGGTGCAAGCTCCTTCCTGTTCTGTAAACACAGGAGTCGCAGTCATGTGAATGGGCAGGTTTTCCAGTCTTTGTTCCTTATCCCCATAAAAACAACATGCAGTGAATGGATGTCTGAAGCTTTTGCAAAGGTTTGGAATGAATTCAAGGACAACTACTGAGGAGCAACAATGGGTTAAGGGTGGTAGTGTCTGAAATGCATTGTTGCTCAGTTGTCTGTGGGTTAGAGCAAGGCAGTGAGGATGGTTGCTGATCTGTAAATAAACTACTACTTGCCAAGGACTGAGCTTCTTTTCCTTTGTGCATCTGTACAGGTGTAAAGAGGATGCCCGGAGTGCTTGTAGAGCTGGGAAGAAACAATTGGTAAGTACCATTCTACTTGGAACTGCAAGTGCCTTGGAGCTGGTCCATAACTGCAGATAATGGCCAGGATTAGACATTGTGTGCTCGATCTTACATGTGTTGAAGTGAGGTTTCTGAGGCTAAAGGTCTCCTTAAGGTGAAGATAAGAATGTATTTGTCCAGAGCGAGGTGCTGGAGAGAAATGGGAACATCCAGCTCTTAAAACCAGCTGCTGTGTGTGTGCCTTGCTGCGGAGGGCTTGCTGGTTTTGATTCCTTCACACTTTCTTTGGTTGCTGCCTGATTGGTGATCCCAGTCTGTGTCTCTCCTGTCTCCAGGCACTGAGATGTTTGAAATCCAAACGAAGGACAGAGAGGCGCATTGAGGAGCTTCACTCCAAGCTGGATGCAGTGCAAGGGATCTTGGACCGGATCTACGCCTCCCAGACTGACCAGATGGTAGTGTGTTCATATCGTCTTGTGCTTCTCACTTTAGCCCTGCTCTTCCCTTTGTGTGCTGCTTTCCATGCTTGTCAGAGCTCGTGTCTGAGGGGTGGGTGCAAGCTGGCTCTGCTCTAGGAAACAGCAAACCTGCTGTTGGGGTATTGCTCTGAATAAACCTGCCTGTGGCTCCATTTTCTGCTTGGATGCTTACGCTTCTCTAAGGGTCCTGCTTGGATACCAGGTCTTTGAGAGAAGGTGATGTTTGTTCTCAGCATTGTGCACCTTTCTCCTTTTTATGTACTTTTAAAGGTATTTAATGCCTATCAGGCTGGTGTGGGAGCCCTGAAACTGTCAATGAAGGATGTTACTGTGGAGAAGGCAGAGAACCTGGTGGATCAGATACAAGAGGTACTGACTTAAGGGCTTATCTAGATAACTAAGTGGTGTCTAGATGTACACAGCAAGCTTGCCCAGCTACTAATGCTGAGGCTGTTTGGTTTCTATCCCGTATGTCACCAGAGCAAACTTAATCCTGATCCTTTTAGATCAGCAAGCAGAGGTCTTCAGATAACTGGCTTTATATATTTGCATTTATTGTTAGCTAGTAATCACAGCTTCCCTGAAATTTGTGCATTTCATGTGTTCTTTTGGTTAGATCATTGCACAAGCACCCATCTTTCCTAGAAAATGTTCAGCAGGATGTATTAAAATGAAATACAAGCTGGAATGCAACTGTGCATGAGAACAGGGCCTTAAAACTGCCTAATCCATGACTTTCTGCAATTCAGGATGGGAAGGGAGATGGGATTGTTATGAATTGAAATGAAGAGAGCAATCTGTCTGCATAAGCTGGTGTAAGAAGCAGGAAAGGATTGCTTCTTGAGCAACCTCAGCTCCATGTACTTGGAGTGACTCTGCCTTTAAGTCAGCTTGGGAACTTCAGTTTGTTTTTTGTTACCTCTGCTTTTGACGCAGGTGGCTGCAGTAAGACATAAGATGAGTTTTTATTCTGTATCAAACACTGTGTATTTTTCCTCAGCTTTGTGATACTCAAGATGAAGTAGCCCAGACTCTGGCTGGAGTGGGGATCAATGGTCTAGGTACGTGCTGGGCTTTTTAGCCTTTGCTCATCTTCTCTTGCCACTGCTGGCCCTTTGTGCTGCCATCCTTTCCCTGCTCCTCCCCACACACTAGTCCTCCTTCCTGGGAAGATAATTGCTCCTTGAAATACCAGAGCTGTTGCTACTGGTGCCTTGAGAGGGGATGAGAACTGACAGTGAATTCTCTCCTCTGACAGTGGATATTTGTGCATCTCCAAATCCTTGTAGTCTCTTAAGTGCTGGTGGATTTCAGTTCAGAGTTGTGTCATGTTGATTTAAATCTATTTTTAGAGCAGCTGCTGCTTTGTTTTATAAGTGATAATCTTGTTCCTCTGGCCTGTGTGTTGCTGCAGCTTGTTTGTCTGTGCTGAAATGTTCTTGCCTTTCGATGCCTCACTGCAAAGGCTGCTAAAGGAATAGCTTCTCCCTGAGATGAGGACTGAGTTTTCTCAGGGAGTTCCTTATTATTATGAGTAATGATGGATGGGAGTAAGGATACCTCTGTTAAACTTGGACTTCAGTCTGGGCTGTGAAGATGCTACTTAATTCTGCTTGGAACTGAATGTTTTCTTCAATCAGCAGAGACGGACACTGAGGAGCTTGAGAAGGAGCTGGACAGTCTCCTGCAGGACTCGACTAAGGAGCCTGTGGATCTGCCTCCTGTTCCCCAGAAGGTGCTGAATCCACCCATTTCTGATGCTGAGCTGGAAGCTGAACTGGAACAGCTCTCTGTGTCTGATGGAGGTATGGATGGCAGCAGGTTGTGTTAGCTCACTGCTATCAGCCTTGCAAAACCAGAGATGTCTAGAACTAAAGTCTGAGCTAGAATCCTTCCCACTTCCAGTTACAGGGTTGAAAGGAAGCTCTCCTGGTATTCCTGCTCAGTCTCTGGCATCTCTGCTTTCACTACCAAACTCAATCTCGTTGCTAGGTATTCTGCCTGGCCAAGCACCCAGCATCTTCTCTGTCCTAGAGTGCTTATTATGTCCTATGTTATAGGTATGATGTCTGCTAAGACTAGTACTAAACTAGTCTTTCTTTAGTAACAGTGAGTGACCAGAGCTTACGGGCTTGAACTGCACAATGAGTTTTCCATAGACCTGTCTCGGACAGGGGTAAATAGGTTTTAATTTTCCTTTCAGGAATCTGTTAACATTGCACAGGACTGTCCATATAGTTTTCTTCCTATTTGGGCATGCAATATTCCCAAGTTTCAGAGCAGAAGAATGGTCAGCATCCCATATCAAACATAAAGCATGGGTTTCCAAGAGAATGCGATTGAATACTGAAGCACTGAGGCTCTCTGAGATTGTATTTGTTGGTTATAGAGGTGGTTGATGTAGTTCCTCTTACTGATGAAAACTGGTCTCTTTCTGTTGTGATTGTCTTTATAGATTTGGCACAAAAGATTCCCTCTACTTCCTCTGAACCCAAAACAGCTCTGGGACTGAATCTCTAAAGACCCAACAGCATCCTGTTGCTGCAGTGTGAGAAGTTGTCTTAAGGTTCCTTAACTAATGACTAGAACTTCTGGGGAGAGGGGTAACACTCCCCTGTTCTTCATGGATATCACTTTGCTCAGCAACAGGATCTCCTGCCATGACAATCCACTCTGGAACTGGCCCCAGCTGGTGTTTGTCATCTCTGTGCCAACATCTGCGCTGGTCTCAATTTGACTTGTCATCCCAAGTCACTCTGCAACATCCAGTCTTCCCTCTGGGAATGCCCTTCACTATTCTGCCCAGCGAAGATAGACTCTTCTGTGTCCATAACAGTGCTCGTTTTTCATTTTCCCTTTGCTGTGGCTGATGTTGAGAACCTGAGTTGCAGCAGTATTGCAGTTGCTCAACATTTGGCTGTTTGTGTGGTTGTTTAAAACACTTGGCACCTAAGTACCGTCCTTGCCATAAGTTACCTGCAACAAGCTTACACACCCATTGGTAGTTCTATCCCTCCCTGTCTGTATTTTGCACGGTCGTGGGCAACTAGACACTGTAACTGTTCAATTGTAGGAGATTTTGTTGCTGCTCTAGAGGGCAGCAATGGCAAGCACAAGACAAAAAGAATTCCTCTTTCTGTAATGACATTAAGGCCTTAAAAGGGAGACCTGCAAAAGATCTTTAGCTGAAGGCGTTTCTGACGCTGCCTGTTGGGTCAGAGGCTCGTGGGCACTGCAAGACAACTTTGTGCTCACTCTCACTTGAAATCGGAGCTATTTTTGTATCTTCCCTGTTTGCAAAACTTGTTGGGAGCTGCAGGGTGATCTTTGAGCTCTCATACTGAGTGATTTGGGATGGGAGGAGAAGGGATGCATCATTTTCCCTTTCCATGAGGCCAGTTTCATACAACAGCCTTGTCTTTGCCTTCAGTCTTGATGTTGCAATTCCACAAGATTATAGGTGACCAGAAAGCCCCAAACCAAAACTCTGGCAGTGTTTCTAATGCAAAGCCACCTGAGCACAGCAACTGAAGATGTTTTTAGAGGCTTTCTTTACCCATCAGAAGTGAAATCCTCATCTTTTGCAGGTCACTTTTTTATTACATGTATGCACAGGGGAGAGCAGAAAGCCTGATCCTGAACACGAGTAAGTGAATTCTTTTAGGAGAGGAATGTGCTAGAAACTGGACTTTCTGTGCACAGAGCCTGTGTGTGGCAGGGAAGGGACCAGCTACATGTTGGTGTGTAACCAGTCCTCCTCCCTCTGCTGCTCTCCCTGACTTGGAATGTATTCCCATATTCCCATCACCATTTCTCTGCTGCTTCCTGAACCAAGCTCTGTTGCTCGAGCCATGTGGATGGCAGATTGGGTGAACAGTAAAGGAGGGCTGGAGTTCCCATGCCCTGGTCATTACTGGTGACCCAGCTTTAGCCCCAGAGGGCAGGGGAAGCAATTCCAGGTGTCACTATGGTACTGTGTTCTCCCTGCCTTCGTTGTTGCTTTGTTGGAGAGCGGACTCCTGCCACAGGAGGTGTGCTCTAGCAGTTCACCCGGGCTGCACATGGAATTATGTGATGAAATGACTTGAAGCTTTGTAAGTAAATGGGAGAAAAACCACTGTGTTTTCTGCCTATGTGTAATAAAAGGGAAGGGAGGAACCAGAGTCCCTTGTGGTGCCTCCTTTTCTTTCCCTGTGCCACAGGTCACTGCGTGTTAGTGCTGTTCCAGCTGTGCTTCTGCGGCGATAAAACTTGTGTGCTGACAGTAAACGGGCACATTCCTGGGCTGCTTTGTCAAACCCCAAACTGGCTAACTGCTGGCTGCACTTTGATTGCCTCAAGTCTTTTCTCTGTGTTTAAAAGGGCCCAGCAGTTACTCTGTGTAAGAAGTTGTCTGTTTTTACAAGTAGCCTGTGCTGGGTTTGGGGTTGTACAGCCTGAATGTTGAGTATCAGTCTGAAGGGCTCACTTCCTTTTCTTTGCTTCAGCTTGTCTTGTTCCACCTTTTCACCATTGTGCAGCTAACAAAGGGGCAGTTTCAAGGCTCATGTGGCTGCAGGGAGCCCACAGCTCTGCCTGCCCCTCATTTCTCCTCTGCTATCACCTGTACCTTCCCTGGAAGTAAAGCTCCGAGTGATTCCTATAGGAACAAATGCTCTCCTGTAACTCTGTGATGCATCTGTCTGAGGCAGCCCTTCTGGAAGAGGCATCGAAGAGTTAAACCCAAACAGCTGCTGCTTTAGTTGAAGTGGCTGGTAATTTTCTCCCTTTGATGCAAAGTGGGGAATGTAATCAAGATGGCTGAATGGAGAACGTTAAGGATATTTTGGTGAGACAGCAGGGAAGGGAAATCGAGGGCAGCTTCTTGCTGGGTGAGGAAATGAAATATGAAAACCTAGAGCTGAATTGCCACCAAACTGGAATCTTCTCATGTTGGAGTGCGGGTTAAAATAGGACTTAACTTGAGTCTCAGCAAAAATAGCAGCTGCTTGTGTGAGGAAATGGAGCAACAGTTTAGTAATAGAATGCAGCAAACAGTGTTCTGAGGAGAGCAGATCGCAGCTCGCAGGCGGCAGGAGTTAACCTGCGAACAGGAGGAGCTGCCTGGGGTTGGTTTGAGGAGCTGTGTTTTGTCTGCCTCTGACAGCAGAGTTAACAGGTCCTGTCTTCATTAGGTGTGTTCTGAGATGCCCAGAAGCTGGGTAATGTGTTGGATCCCTTCCCATCTGCTTGCTCCTGCCAACGCAGCTTCCAATGCCTGCTTCAGTGTGAGTTGTGCGCGAGGGCGAGAGCCTTTCTGAGGTGGTTTTAAGCCCCTAAGGAGGAAGAAAGCTCCTTGTATCTCCAGGAATGATTTCCTGGAATGCCTCCTGGCTTAGCATGTGCATCCTAAGCGTGCCATGAGTTCCCACTCCAAGCCTCTGCCATGCTTTAATGCTGTGTGACAGATCACCTGCCATCGCTGCTCTCTCATGAGCAATGAAAACATCCTCTCTGTGTTCTGCGACTTAGATCTGGAAAATCTTTGTGCCTAATATAGGGAATATGTGGAAAGATGCCCTTTGAGGTGCAGAGGACAGTGCATCTGCGTGCATCCCTGCGTGGGTTCGTGCACTGCTCTGGGCAATTAGAGAGCCCTCTTCTGATGTAACTGGTAAGGATTACAGGAAGGAGGGAGCTGGCCTGACACAAAGACCCAAGTGAGGGTGCTGAGCCGTGAGCCGGTGCCTGGTGCCATCTAGCTGCTCCTCCCGGCATTGGCACTTGGCAGGAGCAGGCTGCAGACGGTGGAACTAATGAGGCTTAATTAAACAAAGCCTTCAGAAGTCAATGCTGTGACGCTGGCACCGAGTTCCTTTAACCTGTCACAAAGCGAGCGTGCTGTTTGCTTTGGGAATAAGCTGCTTGGTGCTGTGACTTCAAGGGAATAATTGCTCTCTTGTTTGAAAGTTGTTCTTGGGCAGCTCCTGCTCGATGTGGGCTTGTGCAAAGCCTGGGGTGCAGGGTCAGGGTGATTAAATCTCAGTGTAGATAATCTCTCTGTGGAGCTTGGCTGCTGCTCTCTTCAGAAGTGCTGTTGGGACAGGCAGAGGTCATCACGATACACTCCAGCAACTACCAGTGTGGTGTGAACTAATGCTCAGCTGCCTGCTTGTTCCTTCAGTTTGATTTGGAAAGCTTCTGCTTGCTCTTTCCCATCTTGGCCAGTTTTCCAGCCAGGCATTTCTCAAAAGCAGGTCCCCGTTGAGCAGCTATTGCAGAGCCAGCTCTGGAGGAAACTTGTCTCCTGAAGGAGTTTGCTGACATTTCTTGATCCAAGGAGCCCCTTTGCTTCCAAGGTGGCCTTAGTTACAAAGGGATGGATTCCAAGTGCTTCCAAGGTTAAACTGTGCCTTGAACACTGCCAGGGATGGGGCAGCCACAGCTTCTCTGGGCACCCTGTGCCAGCGCCTCAGCACCCTCACAGGGAAGAGCTTCTGCCTCAGAGCTCATCTCAATCTCCCCTCTGGCAGGTTAAAGCCATTCCCCTTGTCCTGTCCCTACCAGGCTGTGCCCCCACCTTTGGCAAGGCAGTGCCTGGGGCTCTCTGGCTCTGCTCAGCCCCTGTGAGAGAAGGAAGAGCAGTTCCTTTCAGGGGAGTGGATGATAGGGATAATGAGGAGAGACCCCTGTTTGCTGACAGTGTTGGAAAGACATGTTGATGTTGTGGTTGATGTTTTCAGCTGTCAGTCAATGGCTAATGTGGAATTAGCTAGGAATTAAAGGAAGAATGATGAACTTGAAAGAGAAGCTGCTTTATATCACTGTACTGAAAGCACTCGTGTTAATTCAGGATAAACCTTATCAAAGTGATGGTCAGTCTCCTCTTTGGTTCTACACGGACCCTCTGCTGACAGACTGGAAACTGCTTTGGCTGATACTTGCAGAAAGGGAAATCTTTCACATGTTTGCAAGTTTTTTTGTATGTGTTTGGGGTTTTTCTCTCATTTTCTTCTGTGGACCTGAAAGAATTTTGCACTGCAAAGTAAATGCCAGTTTTGCACCGCTTGCAGCCAGGAAGCTTGGGACAGGAGGAATAACTGATTTAGGGTCATATATGTGAGCCGTGACTCGGTGAATTTAGGTGTCTTTTATTCAGAGCTCAAGCACAGTAAATTTCCTGCTGATTTGCATTGAAGAGCCTCAAATCCCACTTGAACGTTTGTTATTTTACCCCTTCAATCCTATCGCCTAATTCCCGAGCAACTTACCCAGTCAGCTGCAGCCTCCCAGTGCCATCGTCTTGGCTCGCAGAGGATGGACCTGGTGAGCAGGGGACCTGGTGTGAGATCCAGAGGCAGTTAGGCACAGAGGGATGAGCAGAGAGCAGAGCAGCCTGGTTTCTGAGCAGAGAAGGTCTGTCTGCAAGAGCAGAGAGAGCTCCGATTTCCTCTTGCGTCTGGCAGCAAGTCCCAGCCCGGCCAGTGCGGAAGGGATTGACTGGGCTTCTGCAGCAGGCACCACATCAACAGTGGATGAGGAGCTGCTGAGGGAGAAGAGGGAGGAAGCCTTGCTGCAACGCAGGAGGTGAGTGCCAGCCCGCTGTGAGCTGCGAGGAAAGCGAAGTGGGGTAGGAGGCAAGAGGGGAAAATCGCTGTCAGCAGCAGACATGGAAAGCAGCGAGAGCTGCAGGCACTTCTGGTGCTGCCTATGAGAGCTGGGAGGATTGCTGGTGCTGCTGCTGAGCCAGCAGAGCTGTAAAAAGGGGTTTTGGGTGCTGATGGGGACTTGAACAGCTGTGGAACCTCTCAAGGGACTTGCAACAAAGAGGAACCCATGGATGGTTTTTACTCCTCCACAGAAGGAGGTGGGCAGGATGTGATCAATGGCACTGGCCGTAGGAAGAGCTGGACAGAAGAAAGCAACTCCAAGTTGTCCTTCCGTGTGGTGGCAGCCGCCTTGCTTTTCCTCCTCATCCTCTCCACGCTCCTGGGCAACACCCTGGTGTGTGTGGCCGTGGTGAAGTTCCGGCACTTGCGCTCTAAGGTCACCAATTTCTTCATCATCTCCTTGGCGGTGTCCGACCTCTTTGTGGCTGTCCTGGTGATGCCCTGGAAGGCTGCCACCGAGGTGGTGGGCTTCTGGCCTTTTGGGGCTTTCTGTGATGTTTGGGTGGCTTTCGACATCATGTGCTCCACAGCCTCTATCCTCAACTTGTGCGTCATCAGCGTGGACCGGTACTGGGCCATTTCCAACCCCTTCCGCTATGAGAGGAGGATGACACAGCGTGTGGCTTCCATCATGATCGGACTCACGTGGCTGCTGTCCCTCTTGATCTCTTTCATCCCTGTGCAGCTGAAGTGGCACAAGGATTGGGAGCCCCTCAGCCAACAGGAGCCAGGTTTTAACATCACCAGGGAGGAGGAGAACTGTGATTTCAGCCTCAACAGGACTTATGCCATCTCGTCTTCCCTCATCAGCTTCTACATCCCCGTTGCCATCATGCTGGTGACGTACACCCGCATCTTCTGCATCGCCCGGCGGCAGATCCGCAGCATCTCCTCCCTGGAGAGGGCGGTGGAACATGCCCAAAGCTGCCACAGCAGCAACTGCCCTCACGAGGCTTCCCTGAAGAACTCCTTCAAGAAGGAGACCAAGGTCCTCAAAACCCTCTCCATCATCATGGGCGTCTTTGTCTTCTGCTGGCTGCCCTTCTTCGTGCTCAACTGCATGGTGCCCTTCTGTGACCCTGACCTGCATGAGCCAGGAGAGCTGCCTTGTGTCAGCGAGACTGTCTTCAACATCTTTGTCTGGTTTGGATGGGCCAACTCTTCCCTCAATCCTATCATCTACGCCTTCAATGCAGACTTCAGGAGAGCTTTCGCAACCCTCTTGGGCTGTGGCTGCCTTTGCCCCAGCAATGCAGTGGAGACAGTGAACTTCAGCAATGAGCTGGTCTCCTACCACCACGACAGCACGTATCAGAAGGAAGCGGTGACCCTCAGCTACCACCAGCTTCTCCCCCACGTTGCTCTGCACATGGAAAACGACGAGATGCCCTTTGACAGGGTTTCTCAGGCCTCTGAGCCTTCTCACAGCACCAGCCCTGCAGTGATGCACGTGGAGTGTCAAGTGGCTGTCTCGCTGGAGAAGATTACCCCTTTTAGCAGCAATGTCAATTGAGACAGGGGTGGGAAAAGGGTGGTGGGATGGCCTCGAGGAGAGTTGGAATCGGGGACTCTTGCACTTGCCTGTTCTCTGAGGAGTTTGTGGATAATGTGGATGTTGCACTCTCTGGGCAGGAGTTTGCATGGAGTAGCCAGAGTCATTTTCCAGGCGGCTCAAGGGGTTCAGATGTGTTTGTAACTCGCAGTTTCAGACCCAGCAGAGGTGGGCAGTGTTGGTCTGTGGTGCTGCCCTCTCTAGCTGACCCATGGAAAACTGCTTTCTGCAAAGGAGGAAGATGCAGGGGCTGGAATTCCACTTTCCTTGGGACTTCAGCTGAGAAAGCAGAGACTTGGGTGGTCTGCTGAGCCTCCCCTCTGTAGCTGGTGCAGTAAAAACCCAGCCGGGCTTGTGGGGAGAGGCTGCTTTTGCCACAGCCTGCAGCCAAAAGGCCATCAGCCCTGGCTGCTCAATGGGCACAAGCTAAAGGCAGCTGCTCACATGGTGATGACTGGTGGGACAGTGCTGCAAAAGCAGCCTTTAGCTAGGGAAAGCCGTGTTTGTGGTGGGCTTTGCAGGAAGCAGGTAGTGGCTTTGCTGGGGTAATGCTCTTGGGTTCACCTCTGACTGTGTCTCTTGCTCAGGCAATGATCCTGCAGGTCTGGGCAGGAATGCAGCCACCTTTGCTGGAGCCCTGAGGCTGTGCTTGGTAGCAGCTCGTCCTGAGCATGTTGCAGGGAAGGATTGGGCATGCTAAAGGTCTGCCTTGGCCCCTGGAGCAGGAGCCAGCCTCTCTAAGCTGGGACATGCACAGCTGAGGGGTGCATGAGCATAAACTGTGGTTTAGCCCCAGGATGTTGGACCTTTGGGGACGAGAGTGTCTGAGCCCTTCAGACTCTGAGGGTAGAGGAGAAAATGAGACGTTAAAGCAAAAACACTGCTGTTTTGGTTTCTGTGCCCTTATCAGTCAGGTCCTCCTCCTTTTCCTACGCTGTTTCTTCCCCTTTTCACTTCGTACTCCTTCTAATTCCCTTCCTCCCCCGTTTCATTACAGATCCTTCCCCACTGTCTCCCTTGCTGGCCCATTTCAATAGTAAGAATGGCTTCTTAAGCAGCACTCTGTGCTCATCTGGACTCTTTAATGAGCCTCTCCTGCACGTTGGGAGCTTGTGTCTGCTTAGCTGGGGGCAGAAACAGCGAGTGAGCAGCCCCCAGCATCTCCCTGCAGGCTGCTTGACTGCAGAGAGGGGTTTTGGTCCATGCCTGGTTAAACAGCACAGCAGCAAGCAGCACGTCTGCGTCTTCTTGAGGTCGAGACATCTTTAGCTCCCTGCACAGCAGAAAGGCCTCTCCCCCTCCCTGCAGACGTTAACAGAGAAATCAGAAAGGGGTAATTACAGAGGAAGGGTAATTATTAACTAGAGCCCAGTTATAGTCAAGTTACAGCACAATCAGTGTGGGAGGGGAGCAGAGCTTGCTGCACCTCCAAGGTCAATGCTTGGATCTTACTGGGGAAGCCCCAGTAAGACTTGACTTCATGTACAACCATCTCCCCATGCAGCAGTGGTGGCTTGCTCTCAGAAGCAAGGCAGTCGCAGGGCTTTTCAGCTCTGGGAGGATGGTAAATCCCAGCTCAGGGCAGGAGTTCTGAGGTGGGGATGATCATCTGGCATGTTTCTGGGAGATCCAATGCAATTCCATTTGTATGTTCCTGCAATATATTTATGTCCCTCACTAAAAGCAGGGTGTTGTAGCACATGTGCTATGGTTGGGTTTTACTTCGGGGCTTGGTGCCCAGAGGGAGTCAGAATGAAGATGCAGCTTTTTCCAGTGTCCTGGTTGCCCTGAGTTTGATGTTTGGTGATACTCATCTTGTGGCAAAGTTCTGGAGCTTTATCCATGACTGTTTGTAAGGAGACTGGAGAAAAGCTCCGTGTATCACTGTTACCTGTGACGAGTTGCAGGGTTGAACCTGCAAAAGGCAAAGGAGAGGGTGATGTGATCCTTCTTTTTTGTCCAGTTATTGTCTTCATTAACTTGTGCTGGGGAACACCACACGGTGCCCAGCTCCAGAGCCCGGGGCTCTGCTCCACCAGCGGTGCAGAGCATCCTCTCCGTCCACTGCACCTCTTCCCTGTGCCCTGGCTGGGAACAGGGGGGGCTGATTCCTTCCTGGCATCAGCATTAGAAGAGACAAGGAACTGAGAATGAGCCAAACCAAACCCTTCCAGCTTATGGACCAGGTCTCTGCACATCACAGACATCCCTGTGGTCAGGCTGGGAAATGGACAACAGCTCCAAACTGGTGTGACTCTGGCTTGCTTTGGTAAAAATACTCCTTGTTTACCTGGCTTCAGAAGGGGTTTATTTCCTGCTATGGGTTTCCTGCATTGTCCTCCTTTGCAGTTCCACCAGGAAGCATTCTCCTCCCATCCCGAAGCCATGCAGTGTACTGCTCCATCCCTGCCGGTATTCCAGAGGTGAGTGAAATGAATTCCTACCTGGGGCTGCTCCTGGAGCAGGGACCATGAGTCAGGAGTCGTGCGTGCTGTCGCAGCTCTGCTCCTGCCCGGTAAGCCCAGGTGAGCCACTTCACTTTCCAGAGCTCTGGTTTTGCCATGGGTGAGGAGAGGGCAGCACCCTGCAGGCAGGGTGTGAAGATGGGTGGCTTTTGTCAGCGTAGGTGCTGAGCAGTCATGCTGAATCACAGACTGGTTTGTGTTGGAAGGGACCTTAAAGCTCCTCCAGCTCCAACCCCTGCCACGGGCAGGGACACCTTCCACTAGAGCAGGTTGCTCCAAGCCCCTGTGTCCAACCCGGCCTTGAACACTGCCAGGGATGGGGCAGCCACAGCTTCTCTGGGCACCCTGTGCCAGCGCCTCAGCACCCTCACAGGGAAGAGCTTCTGCCTCAGAGCTCATCTCAGTCTCCCCTCTGGCAGGTTAAAGCCATTCCCCTTGTCCTGTCCCTCCAGGCCCTTGTCCAAAGCCCCTCTCCAGGTTTCCTGGAGCCCCTTTAGGTAGATAAGAATAAAATGAGTAAATAGGAGCTCAAATCCAGTTCAGGGTGAGCCGGATTGCGGAGTGAGGAAACAAACTGGCATCTTTAATCCTCGGAGTGTGTCTCTACTGCTATGGAGGTACTGGGGGGCCCGTGAGGTGCCTGGTTATGTGAAGAGAGAGATCATTAGCTAGGGAGAGGTATCCAGGATGGTGCCTCCTGCTCATGTCCATGTAGGTTGGGAAGGATGCTGGGAAAAGGGCTCTGTCTTATGTGCAGTCATGAAATCGATGCACATTTTATTATGCATTGCCCAGGGCAGACAGGAAGGCTCTGGGAATGAATGGAGCGTGGTGGCTGGTGCAGCAGATGGATGGAGCCATGGCCACCAGCCCTGTGCCAGCTGGGGAGGAGCGTATCCTGGTGGACAGCGTGGGGCAGGGGATGGCTGGTGCCCTTGAAGTGATTTTTCAGGTTTGGGAGGAATGGATTTAGCAGAGAAAGGGGGAAATAGTGTGTATGGGGAGGGGGGAATGGGATGTGGCTGCTGTAGGCTGCTGCCTTGCCTGGTTTTGCTTCCAAATTGGAATAATCAGCTGCTCTTCTCATCAGGCAGAGGCCAGGGCTGGCCCTGGAGGAAGGAGTTCCAGGCAGGGGTCAAGCCTGGATGAGGGTCTCCAGATGCCTGGAGGAGCCTGGCAGAAGCTCTTGTAAAATCACAGCCTTGCCTTTCTCAATCTATATGGTAATTCCCAGCAATCAGTCAGCTGAAGGGAAAGAGGTAGGAGAGATTAACCCTGCTGAGGAGGATTCCATGAGAGCTCCATGCTCAAAAGCACCCTGGGAAGGCAGTTGATCAAGGTGATACTGCCCTTGTCTCTGTTCTGTGCCATGGTTTAACTTCTTGAGACCTTTCCTCTTCCAGAAGCTGTCACCTGAGGCAAATGGTCCCCCCAGGACTTGTGCATTAACTCGTTGGGGTGAAACTACACTTAGAAATATTAAGCACCTGTAAGTCTCATTGGCTTCACCTGAAATGGGCCCAAATTGCAGTTTATCACCCCGAAGCTCAAGCTCTTGGTATCATTTGGACTCATTTAATGCTTCGTGCTGCTGTCTGCCCAAGAAAGGAGAGGAGATGGCTCAAAACTCTGGGAGTTTTGGCTGGAAGAACCTCTGTGGTGAGGGAAAAATGTGAGTATTGCCCAGAGAAGGGAATGGAGCTGGTGCAGGGCCTGGAGCACGAGTGTGATGAGGAATGGCTGAGGGACCTGGGGGGGTTTAGTCTGGAGAAGAGAAGGCTCAGGGGGGACCTTATCGCTCTCTGCAACTGCCTGACAGGAGGATGGAGCCAGGAGGGGGCTGGTCTCTGCTCCCAAAGGATGGGACAAGAGGAGACGGCCTCAAGCTGCGCCAGGGGAGGGTTAGGTGGAGATGAGGAACAACGTCTTCATGCAAAGGGGGTTGTGGAGCATTGGAAGAGGCTGCCCAGTGATGGAGCCACCATCCATGGGGGTACTGGAGCTGTGTGGACGTGGTGCTTGGCGACACGGGTTAGTGGTGGCGGTGGCAGCGCCGGGAGCGGCTGCACCGGGTGCTCCGGATCTCTTCCAACCTGGTTGATTCAGGGATTCCTCCTGGGGCGATGGGTGAAGCACCACGAGCAGCTCCGCGCTGCCCCGGTCCTGGAGCGGTCCCGGGTGGCGGCGGCTCCGTGGACTGCTACTGCCGGGGATGGGTGAAGGCTGGGGGGGGTGATTTGGGGGTGACGGTGAGGGCTTGGGGTGGTTTTGGGGTGTTGGTGGTTTGTGGATCCCCCCCGCGCCCGCACCCCGCGGAGGGGCGGGCCCTGCCGGGGGGCGGGCCCGGGTCGGGCGCAGGCGCAGCGCCGGGAGCTGCCGTTGGGACCGGGCCTGCCGGTGAGCGGGGGGGGGGGCGGCCGGGAAATGGGGGCTCGGAGGGTGCCGGGGGGGGAATGGGGGGCTCGGAGCAGCGGGGGTACGGGAGGAGGGGGGGGTACAGGGGAAAAGCAGCACATGGCGCGGGAGGGGGGGGTAACGGGGAACCGAGCGGCTGAGGGGGTGTCCGGGGGTGCCCCGGGCCTTATGGGGTGCACGGGGACAGGAGAGGGGTTCAGGGGGTGCACAGGGAAGGGGGTAACGTGCAAAGAGCAGTTCTGTGCTGGGCTGCATGGGAAAGGGGCATAACGGGGTGCTGGGGGTGCACAGCGGTGTCTAGGGGTGCACAGGGGCACCCAGGGTGTTGAGGGTGCACACTGGTGTTTAGGGGTGCACAGGGGTGTCGAGGGGTGCCCCGAGGCACACAGGCTGCTAGGGGATGTACGGTGTTGTTTAGGGGTGCCACAAGGCACACAGGGTGCTGGGGATGCACAGGGGTGATTAGGGGTGCACAAGGATGATTAGGGGTGCACAGGGGTGATTAGGGTTGCTGAGAGGCACACGGGAGTGCTGAGGGGTGCAGGTTTGGGCTCAGGGCTGCACCAGGCTGCATGCATGCAGCTGCAGGGAGGGCAGGTGAGGTTTGCAGGGTGCGGGGCACCCCTGGGTGCTGCCGTGGGTGTCTCCATGTGTCCCTGTCCCCCCAGGCCTGCTGCCCGCTGCCACGCTGGCGCTGCGCTGCATGGATGGGGTGTTCCTCTCGCCCAACGAGGATGAGTTCGTGGGCAGGATCACGGAGGAGCTGGAGCACTTTGTGCTGCAGGGGCAGCTCCACAGGTAGGTGCTGTGCTGTGGGTGCAGGGGTGACCCTCTCCTGCAGCTGCTGGGCGATGGCACGTGTCGCTGCGCACACAGCAGCACGTTGTGGCTCTTGTCTCGTGTTTTACACCAGTTTTCCGCTGTGAAATCGCTGCCTGGTTTGTGCAGCAGGGTTTGGAGCCTGCCTGCAGGACTCCAGCCTGGCTCGGAGCATCCCTGCAGGTCAAGGATCACCACGGGAGCTGTGGCCTGTGCCCTTCTCCGTTAATTCACCTTCAAGCAGCGTTGTTTGGGACACTGCTGGCTTTTGTGCCAGCCAGAGCCTGGCCTAGCTCACTGATCAACCCCGTGCCACGGGCAGGGACACCTTGCACTAGAGCAGGTTGCTCTAAGCTCTGTCCAGCCTGGCCTTGAACACTGCCAGGGCTGGGGCAGCCATTCTGAAATGCTAAGGAATGGAACTGAAGTTGTAAGAACGTGTCTAAATGCAATGAAATCAAACGGGGGGTGTATTCATCCAGTCACAGTCATAGCTGCTGGTTTCTGGAGCACACTCAGGCTGGGCGGAATGGGACCAGGAGCTTGGGCTGGTGGTCTCCCACCATTCCCAGCATGGACACAGGCAGGACTGGGAGTCCCAGGCAAAGGCCCTGTGCTCCCACTGCTGTGTGCAAAGCAAGCTCATGTAGGCATCCAGAATGGGGAGGGAGTTTGGGCTCTTTAATACAAGAAAGTCCCCCTTGGCTTTTGGGCTTGGATTTAAACCCTGCCCTGGGAATGACCTGGGGAAGAGGGATTGATATAAATTCTTGCTGTGTTCCTGTCCTTTGCCTTTCTACAAGTTGCTGATGCCCCTCTCTCCTTTCAGCGTGCTCCTGTTCCCTCCCCTGTCCAGTCGCCTCAGGTACCTGATCCATCGGACCGTGGACAGCATGGATCTGTTGAGCAGCTTTTCTGTGGGAGAAGGCTGGAGGAGGAGGACGGTGATCTGCCACTCGGCTGTAAGGTGCAGTAGCTCTAAGGGTGCTTCGCTTTCTATGGCCATGGGATTTGTTCAAGCTTACAAGCAGAAAGTGTGTGTGGTGCTTCTCTGCAAAGAGGGGGTGTCTGTTATCGATGGCATCTTCCAGTCACTGAAGAAGCAGAGGCTCTTCTGCACGAGAATAGCACAAGTGTGATGAGGAACGGCTGAGGGACCTGGGGGGGTTTAGTCTGGAGAAGAGAAGGCTCAGGGGGGACCTTGTCGCTCTCTACAGCGACCTCAGTGCCATGGGCTAGTGGTGGCCTTGCCAGTGCTGGGGAACAGTTGGACTTGATGATCTTGAAGGTCTTTTCCCACCCAGCTGATTCCATGATTCCTTTTCCCTATCTGCTGACTTGCCATGGATGTGATGCCTTCCCTGCTCTCTTTTGCAAACACCACGTTACTTGGGTTCCTGTGCTCACCTCTTGCTGCTCTCTTGTTCCCAGGCTGCCCACCGAAACCAGTGACCAAAAGCCCAGCACCAACCCCACGAGACCAGCCCGGGCTGCGCAGCCATGGGGCCGGGGGAGCCGAGGGGGGCGGCTGCGGCACCCCGGGGACGTGCATGGGGACAACCCTCGAGCCTCCGTGGGCTCCGGCAGGATCAGGAGGCCTCCCAGGAAGAAGCCGGATAAAGCCCTGTACGTGCCCAAGGCGATGCGCAAGAGGGAGGAATGGGGCGAGCAGGAGAACCCGGCGGCTGCTGGCGGGGATGTGGCACAGGAGGAAGAGGCCTGCCCCAAAGAGACTGCCCAGGAGGAGCTGGGCAGGTCTGGAGGAGCCTCAGGTGATGTCTCCTTGGCCTTTGGTGAGCAGGAGGAGCCTGGTGAAGGGTGCGTTCCAGGAGAAAATAATGCTGAGTGTCCCCCATGTCATAGGGATGTCCCATCGTTACAGAACAACAAGGATTTCTCTGGGCAGGAACGTCAGGATAAAGACTGTTCAGATTCCCTTTCTTCTGTGCGCAGTAAACCCCCAACTGAAGCAGAAGAGCAAGATTTGAGCTGTGACAACGCTGTTATACCAGAAGGTACCAAAATCTTGTGCCAAGTGCAAGCTGAAGACCAAAGCAGCCGGAATGCCGGTGTATTGGAGTGTGCCAAAACCTCCTCCCTACCAGCCAGTAACTGCGGTGCAGACCCAGCTGAAGCAGGGTCACTGGTGCTAGAAAATCAGAATAAGAGCCACACCACTGCCAAGAGCCTGGAGAGCGGTGGAATCATGTCACTGCCTGAAGAACAAGGCAAGGACTTGAATGCCAGCACCATGGAGGGAGGGAAGAGTTCCTCCAACCTGGAAAGCCCGGACGAGTGCCCCAGTGTTGCCCAGGTGGAGCAGACCCAGTGCCAGAACCCCCCAGAAGCCCCAGATGAGCCTCTCCCTGCAGCTGAGCCCATGTGTGGTGCTGACCCATCATCTCCTGAGAACCAGAATGAGCGTGGGGCGGATGCTCCGGTGCAGAACCGCAGCGAGAAGGTGTCTATGGTGGAAGAGGAGGACAAGGAGCAGTCGGGCTTGGCTGATGCTCTGTGGCATGAGCTGCACTTGCCTGCAGGTGACAGAGAGGAGAGCGTGGCTGTGCGCAGGAGGAACAGCCTCGAGGACGACTGTACCACAGAGCTCTTGGCAGAGGTAGTGTTCTGCCACCCGTGGGGAGCGACGTGGGGAAAGGAGGTGGCTGAGGCTGGGCCCCAGGGGATGGGATTAGTCCCTGTGCTGGGGCTGAACCTGGCGGCAGGAACGTGGCCACGGAAGTGGTTTGCAGGGACCGAGGTGGAACCTGGAGGGTTGCTCTTTGAAGTGAAACCTCGTCTTTTTAATTGTTTTCTTCTTTAATCTTCTCAGATTGTGGGTTATTTAACCGTGAAGAGCATAAGCATTGAGAAGATCAGCTTAGACTATTCCAGCTACAGGGATGCCCAGCTCAGCGAGGGCGATTTTGGCCACGTTACTGAAATCTATGACTTCTCCCCATCACTGAAAACAGAGGACCTGATGGAAATGTTCTCAGACTTCCAGTGAGTATCTCTGAGAGCCTGAGCACAGCAGGGGTGTGAAGGGAGCAGCGTTCACACTGGGCTGAAACAACCTGATGGATTTTGAATCTTAATTTCACCTTCATGGCCTTGTGTCTGGCTCTTTCTGTGCCTTAAAGGACGTTTCCTGCCATTCATGCATGATTTAAAACACAACTGGTTCTTCAGAGCTTTGTCATACCCATACTACGTGCAGGCTTATTCCCACTTACTCCTTCAGGTGCTTTCTAGGAGCTGCTTTGTTACTGCACTCAGGTACCTGAATGAAATTACATGCTTGCAAAGACTTATGTAAGAAAAAGGGCTCAATTCTGCTTCTGGAGATCAGATTTAATATGTAAATCCAGGGAACAGAGCCTTGTGCCTGAGGGAGTGATGCTACATCAGGAGCAAAACAAAGTTCAGCCCTGGTTAGTGATAAAGGTCCAGCTCTGAACTGGTTTAGTGTCTGCAGGAAGGTGTCTTCCTCCCAGCACCATCCTCCTCCTCTCTTGTTATACCTGGTGGATCAGATGGGAACTCTTCACTCCACAGATCCTTTAACATCCATGATTTATGTTTTAAATAAGCTCTTGGGTGTGTTTTCTCTCGTGCTATTTCCATTCATGGCGAGAGTGCAACTGAGCTGAAAACATGGCTCGAACCTGAGCAGTCGGTTGTATTTCCTGTGCTGCAGGAGAATCCTTGAATTCCCTCCTCCCACATTCCCGTTTTCCACTGACACGTTGATTTTCACATTGGTCTCTTCACCCTCAGCTTTGGAAACCACTTCTATACCTCATTTGTAGCTGTCCCAGCAGTTGGGTGGTGTCTGTACAGCACCACATAAATGACAAACTCTTTTTGTGTTACAAGAGCCCTGAGGTTGATTTTGGCCAAGGGTTTCTTCTAGAAGAAAAGGAGAGTTCTTGGGGGCAGCTGAGGGGGTAATTGTACATTGTGGCCTTGAAGGGGGCACATCTAATGTTCTGCTCCTTTCCTTCTCTTTCCTTTTGTGTCAAATAGGTGTAGTGCTTTGAAAAGCACCATCTGCCTACATAAAAACACTTAAGTCCTTGTCATAGCTCAAGGTGGTCGATGGGTTTTAGTGTGTGGGGAGTGTTTTTCTCTCTTATTAACCAATATCATTCCATTGTCTCTTCATTTCAGCGAAAGCGGGTTCAAAATCCAGTGGGTTGATGATACACACGCCCTGGGAATCTTCTCCAGCCTCTCCACAGGTAGAGTGACTTGATTCATGCTCATGGGCCCCGTGGAGCTGCTGGGGTCTCTGTTCGTGCACAGTGACCCTGCACTGACCTGTGTTGGGTGCTGCACGTGGGTTGAGTGGTTGCCAAGGGCAGTCGTGGTTCATCGCGTTGTTCTTCCCACACGCTTCCAACTTGAAAGGCTTTTGCAGCTGGAGAAGCTGGAATTGCTGTGGTGGGTGTGGAAATGCTGCTCTGCCAGAGCAGCAGGTTTGTAACTGGTTTGAGTGGTCACCAGGGCGCCTCTTGCTTAGGGAGCAACTTGAGCTGTGTTTTTAGTCATGAATCAGTGTGGCCACTGCAGGTTTATTCCTCTTTTAACTAGAGAGAAAGTCCTGCCTGGGGTACAGTGACCTCCTGGGGGCCTCCTGAGCATGGTGGCACCCAGGGCAGCCACCGAGCTTCCTGCCTAACCAGCCTTCCTGGGGACAAACACCCAAGCTCAAATCTGAGCCATCCCAAGAGATGTTTCCATCCAGCAGGCCCAAAGCTTCTGCTCTTTTCTTGGGATTTAGAATCACAGAGTGGTTGGTGTTGGAAGGGACCTTGAAGCTCATCCAGGGAAGAACTTCTTCGTTATAGCTTCTTATGTAGTCTAATAATGCCAGAGTTGTCTTTTAAAACATGTCTGTATTTTCATGGCACTCTTCCTGCGCAAGGATGTGTGCTCCTGTAAGCCTGAGGTGACCAGAATGAGCTTAGCTCTTCTAGCACAAGGCTTGAGATAACACAGCAGCTGCTGGAGCTCAAATTATTCACTATTATTGTACCACGTACTGATTTTTGCCATATTCAGTCTGCTGATTTCAACACTCTTTGTTCTTTGAAGCATCTCAAGCCCTGGGGCGACGTTATCCTGCTTTAAAGATCCGACCATTGATCCATGCCACGAAGCAGTCCAAAATCAAGGCCCTTCAGCGACCAAGTAAGTCAATCTTTTAGTTATTAGTAGTAGTATTTCTTGGTTTACCAGTCTATTACATCCTAAGTAGTCACCATGATATGTTAAGTGGGGAAATACATATTAAGGACCAGTATTTCTTGGGTTTAGTTGGTGGTTTAGAGCTTTATTGGTGCTGCAGGACATGGAGCTGCTGTGTGGAGTCTGTAGTAGAAGCCTGAAGGTGAATTTATATTTTTAACAGTGTTTTCAGCCAACTTGCATCCTATTTCTGTTAAAACTTCCTACCTCAGCACTGATGGTTGTGCCCGTGTGCAGCAGCAAGGGTGGGTGTGATGACAAGAATGAATTTGCAGCACAAGGTGACATTATATTCTGCTTACAGGAAGGAGAACTACAGCTGTTACCTATGTGTGTGTTTTCAGGCACTTTTCCTCTCCTGCTACACCAGGGCTGAAGCAAAATGCACCAAATCCTGTTGCTTTTTGTTCTCTCTCTAGCTAAGTGGGCTGCTGCAGTTCAGGCTTAGTCTTTCTTGTGTTATTTGCTTCTCGTATGTGAAGTTTTCAGTGAAGGGTTGTGGTGTGCAGCAGGGAGGTGGAGCTGTAGCTGTGAGCACAGGAGGACCAAAGCACTAGCAGTGCCCTTTTGTGGTTGGTGTCATTTTATTCAGTATCAGGTGAAGGTAAAAGAATGGTTAAGCTTAGCCATTAGCATTGGTTTATTTCTTTTATTGCCTTTTAAAATCATATTGTAATCAGTTATACTCGCCACAGTAAAGAAATGCCACGAACCTGGCAGCAGCAGAGACTTTGCTGAAGGTACAACGATGCTGTTACTTCTCCAGTACACTGCAGTTAAACAAGTTTCTGTATGAATGGGTTCAAGGGACACTGTCACGGTTGGAAGTTCCTGAGTTTTAAGGGCTGCTAGATTTCAATGACACATCAAAGGATGAGATTTGGGTTTACGCTCTCCCCAGCATCTCTTTGCACTCCCACTTCCTGATTCTCAGTGCTGGAGCACGTCTGAATCAGGTTATAAACTCCTGCTGGGGAACATTATCTACAGACTCTTGTGTTCAATTTAAATAGCAGTTATTTTCCAAATACAAATTTGGCTCTTAGGCAGCTGACAGTGTCTCTTATCTTTTAGTGTTTTCCTTTGTTCTTGTCAAGAAAGAGGGGCAGGTTTATTTCGCAAGCTTTGAGTTGCCCCTTTTGCTTTGATTCATAAAACCTCTGAAAAAGCCAAGCCAAGCCCTCATTGCTGACTGGATAACAGATTTGCACCCAGTTGCTGATAAATGAGTAGGAAATCACTGAATCCAACCCACTGTGCCCTTGGCAAAGGTTTGGTGTATTCGTTTCTTGTGAGGTGGGACTGGAGCAAGCCAGGCGTCTACGAGAAAATGGAAGTCAGTGGCCAAAGGGCTTTCCCAAAGCATCTGATATAGCCAAGTAGTCTTTAAGAAATGCAGATTTTTCTTCCCTTGCTGCTTTCTACTGGTTTGATTGGTCTAAATCGAGCTCAAACTTCCCCAAGCATGGAGAGACTGGTTGGACTGTGGGGCTTCATTTTGTTTGCAGAGATGCTGAAGGTGGCCAGGAGCTGTTCCTGAAAGCTAATGGGGAATGATTCTCTCTAGCACTGCAGAGGAGCCAGAGCTTAATTATAGCCAAGCAGCTTTTGAACTGCCATTGGAAAGCCTTAAGTACAAAGCAGGAGGCATATTTGCTAAAAGAAAAGGCAATTTAATGGCTATGGATAGAAAAATTGCTCATGCTCCTGGGCTAAGTGGGTAATGGAACAAAGAAAATGGAAATCAGCCCTTCTGTCTGCCAGGCCTCTGGTTTAGCCACCAGCCTGCTCCTGAACAAGCACTAACTTCCTGAACAAGCACTAACTTGATGGTTTTTCACCCCTTTTCACCTAGAGCTCCTTCACCTGGCAAAAGAGAGACCCCAGACGGACACAGCGGTGGCCAAGCGGCTGGTGACCCGCGCCTTGGGCTTGAAGCACAAGCAGCAGGAGGGCTCAGGCACCGACGTGCTCCTGCCAGAAAGCTTGGACCAGGAGGAATAAATCATCTCAGCTAAAACAAAAAGATGTATAGACGAGCATGGCTGTGATATTAAACTGCATGCAGAACAGTGAGTTGCCACGGGGGTGTTCTCTTACGGATTAGCACCATCGTTCTGAAGTTGGGAAGGGGAAAAGTTTACTATTAATGAGATCTTGCACTTGAAGCCAAACCCAAGAGGGTTCTGTTAGCTCTTTGTTACGGAGAGCATGCTGCTGGACTCTGGTTCAAAGCATCTGTTAACACTGGGGCACTTGCAGAAAGTGAGTCTGCTTACAGTAAAGCCTGCTCTATGTTTGTTTAAAAAGCAGCATTGGATGAAGGGAATTGTATCTTGTTGGCCAAAATTGAGCTGTAAGCAAGAGCAGAGCATCTTCAGGAGTCAGAAAAAGCTGTTTAATGTTTACACTGTGTTGTAATGTTATTGTTAAAATATCCCATCAAAATGACAAGCACTGAATGCAAGTGAGGTTCAGGGATTTCCTTATTTACGTGGTGTTTAAAGAGCCTGTACTTGCTGCCTTGCACTGGTAGCAAGGCAAGTTGTACACTGAACTTGACAGCTTTGGTGTTCCCAGAGCCTGGTGGTAGGAGATGCTGTGAGACACCTTGTTGTGGCAGCAGCAATAGAGCATCCAACACATCTCAGGGCTCTGCTTTTGCTCCACAGTCCAGCACCTTGAGAACAGAATGGAGTTTTCCAACTTACAGTAGGCTGGATGCCACCATCTGGGCCACTGGATAAATAAATGAGAGAAATACTCTTGACAGGCATTAGCAAAAGTCCTTCTGCGTTCTTTAAGCCTCACAACATCCCTGTGAGGTAGGTTTTGGGGAGCACAAGTTGGATGCAGCCAGTTTCAATTCCCTCGTGGATTGGAATGGGCAGCTCTAAGTATTCAGTGACTTACAGAAGTCTTTTGTACAGAGGGAGAAAAAACTTCACTACTAAGAATTGCGACCAAGTCCCTAAACTTTCATGGAGTAGAAATACACAAATGGCATGTAAAACATGGTTCTGGGTAAAACATTTTTATTCAAGTAGCTGTTTCTGCAGATCTGTAGCAACGTGTGGCCTCAAACAAACAGAGGAACACACTTAGCACCATTGTGAATTTACCAAGTGTTCAAATCCTTGAAAGTCAACTTACACAGGTGGGTCTGTGACAGCACAGGTCCAGATCCCTGATGAGGAAAGCCATGAAGTTACCTCTGTAAGGTACGGTGATGATACAATGCCTTAACTAAATTCATCCTTTAAAGAACAGAGTGAATATCCAGCTTAGAAGGTAATATTAGATGTATGTAGAATCTATGGGGTGAAAAGCTTACTGTATAGTGGAAATTCAGTGTCCAGTGGACTCATCATTGGGTCTGCAGAGTCTTGGAGATGTTCCAAGGGAGGTGTAGCTTCGTGGAGCCCTGATCCACTTGTAGAAGGACCGTTCTGCATTAGCTGCTCCACTTACGAGACTGTGTTGGGAGTTGATTGTTGAATACAAGAGTTTCACTGCAGTATTAAATGATGCTTTACACTGTTCTGCTCAGAAAAGCTGCTCCATTTTTTTCCTTTCCTGTATTTCTTTGCTAAAATGAAGTAATGCCATGGGAGCACTGAGGATTAGCTGTGGTCAAGAAGCAGTGTCACCAGTGGAGGCCTTTGCGCCAACGGTGTGTTCAAGCTTGAGTCAAAGAGCTTAAAGATACCAAGATTAATGCCTTGAGGAAAATGAATGGTAAAGACATATTTAGGTTGTTGGCACCCAAAGACAAATTGTGCTTGCTGCAGCCTGGACCTATGTCTGTGAATAAAGATGGTGCTGCAAAGTGGAGGGAGAAATCTTTGTGGAGAAGGCTGGAATGGTGAAGTTACGGAGCCAAGTAGAGTCTAAAAGCCTGCTCCTAACTACCTCGGGTAGTTATAGGAGACAGATGATGGTCTGAGCACCTAAACTTGGAAGGAAGGCACCTTTAGGAAATAATTTACCTTGCTAATGCAGAGTTTGATTGTTTGCTTGATTTGTGTGTGTGCAGTGGTTCGGGAAACCTCGCTTCTTTAAATAGTGGGGTGGGAGGCGCTGCCCGTCTATCGGGTGGACACCTTGTTGTTTGTGAGTCCACTGAAGTGATCAAACTTCTGCTCTGTCTCCTCGCTGAAAGAGCCACCTGGGGAGTTCACACAAAGGGGACGGGGTGAGCAGGAGGCACCAAAAGCAGCTCACAGCATAAAGCAGAGAACACGGGGGCTGTGCGCAAGCTGCGAGCATCACAAAACGAAAGGCTCAAAGCAAGGATTAGAAGAGCAAAGATTTTCCTGGGCTAATTAATTTAAGCATTAGCTAAAGCATTATTTAAATCTTACCATTTACTATTTAAATCCAGGCAGGAGTCCTGGATCTTGGCTTTTATTGTAATTGGAAGACCATAAACTACCCTCAATTTGCTGCTTAAAAGAACTAGGTGATGCTGAGCAGGACCTGGGGATGGCCTCCTTGATTCTGATGGTAAGTGGATCCTGTTGGCTCCTCTCACACAGGACCATGCACTTAGTTTTAGCTTCCACTGTCTCCCGACTAGCAAAATCCATTGATTTCTAAATAGAAATCCCTCCAAGCTCAGCTGGAGCCCACCCAACCCTGAAGTGCCTGTTCATCCACGTGAAGGGGGTTTGGCTTTTCCGAACTAGGTCACAGCTGAAGCACGACACATGAGAAGTCCTCTTGTAAAAAAACCCAACAAATTAATAGGAAAAATCAGTGGTGACATGGAATTTCTTCAGGAAAAACATTCCTTGAAGGACTGGAGCCAGCTCTGGAACTTGCCTTCCCCACTGGCTTTGTTTGGAGGGTGGCAGGCACTTGCTGTTAATCTCAGTATTAAAAACAGTTTATCTTGCAAGGCCCCCAACTTAATTCCACTTTAAACTGGCCTTGACATTAATGCAAATTCCAACTGCTTTGGCTTTGATATTTCCAGGACCAAAACAAAATTCCAAATGACAGTGTTTTACAGGATTTCCAAGGAAATACTCCACGGTTTTCCTTCCCATTCAAGGGCCAGGAGGGCATTTTCTGGCTCGAGCAGAAGCTCTTCTCCAACTGCTCGTTTGCTTTGCAAGAAAGGAGAAGCTTTGGGATCTAAATCAGTCGCAGGTTGGGAATAGCCTGAGTCTGGGAAGAAGGTGGATCACTCTCAACAAGTTCTGTGGTTGCACAAGAGCTTTCCTTACATCTGATGGGCTCATTTCCCTATGGAAGGGACACAGCTGGAACATCTGCTCTCCCCATCCTATCAAGTCTGAGGGATTTCCTTCAGAGCTTGACCAGTGTTGTGCTTGTTGCTCCAGTAACTGTATGATGCAGCCCTTCTAAACCCCTCCTGCCACCTTACTCCTTGCAACGTGTAACAGAGGCACTTTGGTGTCTGCTTTGCACAGCCTCCAGCAAACAGCACCAGTGGCATTTGGGCTCAGTATTTCATCTTTCCAAGCACCTACAAAGTGATAAACCAGCACATAAACACCTCGCAATGGATGCACAGAGAAGTCCTAGTGAGGAGCCAGTGGTGCAGTGGGATCCCTGTATTCCCTGCAGGGGTGACTCTCACCTATGTGGCAGTTGTACATCCAGATGCGCTGCCCGTCGTACCGGCTCCTGCATTTCATCACGTTGTTTGAGTAATCAGATTCAGCAACTTCATAGTTTGGGTTGATGACAACCTAAGCAGGGAGGGAGGAACATAAAGTTATTTCAAGTGGACTCATTATGCCACGTTTCATTAGACCATAATACTTTTTAACAGAAAAACCTAACTCATTTTGCAAGGAGACACAAACTACTCGATTCAAGGCAGATCAAGCTCACACCTTCCCCCGTGCACCAAGATACACCCTCATCAAACACCTCCTCATTTCACACCATAGCAGTGCAGACAGAAATAACTCCCCTTTGCTCCTCTCCAAGTGGCTCTTTTTAGAAGGAAAGAATTCCCCCCACTCCACCCACTTGCACAGAGCAGACTGGAGGCACAGCCCTAACTCCTGCACACACCACAATAGCACCATTTAATCCCCAAATGAAGTGAGCTTTGCTTACAAACAGCTCAACAGCTTAGTACAAGCCTGCAGTGGGTGTACGTAATGTGACATGTAATGCAGTGTGCTAACAACGGTAGCTGCACATGGATTGTGTAGGACTATCAAGCATTAGCTGGATGTGGATTTCTTAATGTGGTTGTTAGAAGTGGTTTCTCACTTGGGGATGTGATCTGTGTTGTCCTGGTGGGTAATTCTTTCTCTTTTAGGTATGCTGGGAATATCATCTCTTTGTAATCCGACGTTTCATAGAATCATGGAACAGTTTGTATTGGAAGGGACCTTAAAGCTCATCCAGTTCCAAGCCCTGCCACGGGCAGGGACACCTTCCACCAGAGCAGGTTGCTCCAAGCCCCTGTGTCCAACCTGGCCTTGAACACTGCCAGGGATGGGGCAAGTTTATAGCACTGTAGACGTACAAATACATTAGTTACATCCTCTCTAATGGGCGAGATAAAAGCAATGGCAGCAGCTCATACCTGGAAGAGGTAATCGCCTGGTGGGACGTCAGTAATGTCAATCCATTGGCAGTCGATGTCGTGCCGATACACATCCCAGCACCCCACTGTGATCCCTTGTTCCCCAAAGTTGGCACATTCATACTGCTTTTGCACATCTGTATGAGCAGAGTCGAAAGCACAAAGGGTCAGAGGCACAAAGTCACATCCCAGCAGCTCAGGCTGGGAATTTCCCACCCTCAGACACATCAGAGGAAGATCCAGTTGTTCTCCAACTCCCACATTCAGTGATAAGCCACTGGTGTCTCCTACTGACATAGCTGGGCTGTTCATCTGCAGGGGAGGAGCTGCCACCTTCATCCCTCATCGCCCAGAGGCACGTTTTGGAAGCTGAACACACATACTTGGCTTTTCAGAGCAGCTCAGAATAGGGATGTAAGGAGCTGAGGCCTGAAAACCGCAGCATATGGGGCCCTCAGGGATTCTTATACCTGTAGAGACCACTCCGTACATCATATATAACCTCAGGACCGGTTTCTGGCTCCTGTCAGGCCACATTCTAACCCTGCTCAGGACTGTGGCAGCATCTTTGAAGCCATTCACCTGGATGGGGACAGCAATAAACTCCCAGCACAAATGGCTCTGGCGTTTACCTGCTTCACATTCGGTGTCTTCCAGGCAGAAGCTGGCTTTGTGCCCTTCAGCCACCTTGGTTCCGTTGAGGTTCAGCAGATCATAGTGGGTGAACACCTCCATGCTGTGGTAATGCCTGCAAGGCACAGACAGGGAGAGTTCTCCTTAGAGAAAACAGGCACCGCTGTAATCACCAGCTCTAAAGGCAGCACAGCCTGTCCTGGAAGAGCTGGGCCGGTGGCTCCAGCACGAGGACCAGGATGTGAGCAGCCTGGACTTCACTTTGTGCTGTTGCATCCCTCAGGCCAGGCATTCCACCTCCCAGCCCCATTCCCATGCAGCTGAATACACAACCACCATGAAGTGCTATGGACCAAGCAGTGCTGGAGGAGGTGGAGTGAGAGCAACCACAGCCAGGAGATCTTCCCTATGGCACCATCACCCATCCTGCCTGCACGCTGGCTCCCAGCCCAGGTACTTATTTACACATCAAGTGCTAAAGCTGCTCCAGGGGAGAGCCTTGCCCCAGCCTTTGGAGAATGACACCATGTTTTATAATGGCAAGGAAGGGAGAAAACACAGAATCAAAGCCACCAGCAATCAGGTCATCACTTCCAGCAGCCCACAACAAGGAATATTTCACTGCTCCTTAGCAAGAGGCTGCAAAGGGAGCTGGAGGCACTAAACCAGCACCGCGGCTGTGGGGATTGATCTGGTTTTCAGCAACAGAATGGAAATCTATTGGCAGAAAACTAACAGCAGATGGAAGCAGCTTCTCCGAGCAGTCGCTTCGCTCAGATCTGAACAACCTGACAGCTGGGTTCACACGTGATGGGCGGCATCATTTTAAACAGGGAAGTGTTGGTGTCAGCTCAGCCCGCGCTGGGCTGTTACACCAGCACCACTGGGTGCAGCGGGCACGAGAGAGCACACAACCTGTGCTGCAGACCCCGAACTATCAAACCTGGACCACGGCAGGGTTTGGGTGATGCTGAATGTGGGAAGATTGAGCTTTTCTGCCACACTGGTGGTTGAGCCCAAAAACCAAGCCTGTGCTTTGATGCAGTTCAGTGCATGGGGCTCAGGGTGAGAAGCAGATGAAGTACCCAGTGGAAGCACACGTGCTCCATTGCGTGCTCCACGTGGTCGGGACTGGGCGCACAAGTGTGGTCACGCTGATGCAACACATTGGGTTTGATCCCAGGCTTGGAACTGGGAGCAAACCCACAGCAGGAGCACCCTATGGAGACCAGGGGAGCAGCCAGGGGTGCTGAGAGCAGTGCGGGTCCTTAAACCACTGTGTGGCTGCCCCAGCAATGGGACACTGTACTGAGACACACCAGAGCCCATCTGCAATAGCAGCGAGGCAACTGCACAGGGAGGCCCCAAGTCAAACCCATTGCTCAGGAGTTTAAATAAGAAACACTAAAGTGCAGGAATCCTGTCCTGTCCAGCTGTAGAAATAATCATGGCTTAAACATTCCAACTCCCATTATTGCAGCAGCACTCAGTGCACAGATCTACAGAGAAAGGAGGATAAAGGAGGCAAAGGAAGGAAGCTTCTCCTCTAGAGAGTGGGTTTCTTCTCACTTCCTCCTGCCTTTCCCCTAACCAAATATATATATATATTACATGTCTATATATGTGTATAATTGCCACCTGCCAGCTGTTAATCACTTTTCACTCCCTGCTACAGGTCTTTCCCATTTTTGTTCTACTTCCACATCAAAAGCCAACCAAACAGAAGCTCCCAGTGATGGGGTGAGGCAGTTTGGGAAGAGGCAGCGTTCCACAGCTGAGCTGTGGACTTGGAGCTGCCTGATTTGGTTGCCTCCGACCCGAGTTTGAGGTTCTCAGGTCTGACTCAGTTCTGAGCTATGTCTGAATCACTCAAAGGGCTGTTTACATTCTGGTGTTTACAGACTGGAAAGATTGAAGAGGAATTGAGTTCATCCTCCTCCGTACAAACAGAATCCAGTTTAAAGCACGCAGATGGCTCTCGGCCTCTTCCTGATCCTTTCCCCATCTCTCCCAAAGAGCTCCACGTGCCCAGCCTGCAACGTGCTCATTGAAGCCTTGTGGTACCCAAATATTCCCTCAGCCCATCCCAACAGGGCCAGGGAAGCAGCTCCTGCCCTGCTCTGGCTTTCCTCCTCCCCTAAACACACCATTGCCTATTTACCTTCAGTCCTGTGCTGTGAGGTTTTAGCTCCTCTTGGTGCACACATTAAACCAACCTGTCTGCAGGGGAAGTGGCCAATGTTTGCCCCACACCATGATCTGAAGCCTCCAAGCAGTAGCTCTGCTGGGTACCTCCACATCTCACCTCACTCACAGTGCTTACAGGACTATAAACACCTGAGCATTGAGCATTGACTGCTCTCATGATTTCACACAAGTCTGACAGCAGTGGCAGGGGTTACTAAGCTCCCTTTTACCCCACATTAGAGAGAATCAACCGTGTAACAAGCCATCAGTTCAGAAGCAAAGCATCTGGATGGCTGCGTTCCAGCTCCCTTTCCTCCCTATGGTTTACTTTGGCTCAAACTGTCCATTTCTCCCTGAAAAATGATGCATTTACGGCTGTGAATTCACTGTTTGTCACAAACAAGCCCCGAACAACCTCCCAGCTGTACACAGTGTAAGTGCAGTCAAAATGTGTTTAAAAGATGCAGGATTCCAGCATGTCCTTGAGTCCTTTCCCAGATGAGGGGAATAGCTCAGATGGCTGCATCTTTCTACACACATAAACACACACTTCCTCTGCACATACACATATACTGCCCTTGCATATACATCTTTTCTTTAACTCAAACATTTTGGGTTCAAACTTAAGCAGGGGAGATTTAGGCTGGATATCAGGCAGAAGCTCTTCCCTGTGAGGGTGCTGAGGCGCTGGCACAGGGTGCCCAGAGAAGCTGTGGCTGCCCCATCCCTGGCAGTGTTCAAGGCCAGGTTGGACACAGGGGCTTGGAGCAACCTGCTCTAGTGGAAGGTGTCCCTGCCCGTGGCAGGGGTTGGAGCTGGAGGAGCTTTAAGGTCCCTTCCGACTCCAGGATTTTATGATCTCCCTTGCTCATAGACCAGTTCATAACCATAACTCCTACCGTAACAAGCTGTGGGAGGGTGACATTTGCCCTGACACCCGTCACAGCTCCGCAGTGCGGCTCCAGCATTCCAACCCCAACTCCCACAGCAGAAGCCCCCTTTGGGCACAGCAGGGGACAGGAGGGGGCTCCCCGTGCACCCACCGGTGGCAGTCGTGCCAGACCCAGGCGTGGCGGCCGTTCTTGGGTCGGAAGTCGGACTGGCCGTTGTTGTGGATCTGGGAGGAGAAGCGCAGGAGGCGCCGGTAGCCCGAGGTGATGGAGGTGTTGGTGGCAGAGCTGGCCAGGCAGTTCTCCTCCAGGGCACACTGCAGCATGAACATGGGCCGGTCCTCCAGGTACGCCGTCTGCTCCACCAGCTCGGCGTTGAGCACCAGGTCAGGGGCGGCTGGAAGGAAGGGCTGGAGTTATCCGGCGGGTTACAGACCTCTCAGGGCACACACTTACACTAACATGAAGCCAAACCTGTGTTACTCACTCTCTGAGCAGGACACACCAGCACCGAAGCGACCACCTCCTCTGGGGCAGGAGACGTGGGCTCCATCGTGACGACAGTGGGCCAGGGACATCTCTGTCCCCGAACACTTGACGCCGCTCATGACGACGTTGTCAGCGCTGATGTCCCCATGCCAGTACCAGGTTTCCTGGGAAGAAAGGCAGAACAAGGCATTTCACACACTCTTTGGTGTTTAGGGACTGCTGGAGGAACGTGCCTCCCCCTGTAACTTGCAGTCTCCCTCCAGGGAAGATGAGTGCCAGAGCACACAAGGAGACAGATGATGCCAAAGGATGCTGAGGCAGAGAAGAGTAACTTGGGAAATGAGCCCAAGTCTGTTTAAGCAGAAGGCTCGTCACCCTGGGGTTTAATCCCAGTCCCATGTGCCCTGCCCTGAACATCTGACCAGTGTTAAGCAAATCTTCCTCCTTGTTTCTGAGCTGGTGTAAGTCTCTGTTTGGTTTTAATCCCGCTGTAAACTCACTTTTGCACCCCGTTGAATTCATCCTTGGGCTGTTCTAAGCCATCTAGGCCGTGCTTTGGGAGAGATGCCCAGCAATCAAAGCACATCTGCGCACTTGGGAGGGCCACAAGTAATGCCAGTGCCTGCCTGCACAAGGAGAGGAGGCAGGATCCACAGCCATGCTGGAATGCCACTGGAAACAAGGCATTTGAGGAGAACCAGGGCTAACAGGGTGTGATAACCCAGCGGTCTGCACCTCCTGGTTTCAGAGGGAGATTCACTGGCGCTCAAACCTTCATCTCCATCACCCAGATCTCCAAAACTTACAGGAATAACAGAACATTAACTCCCAACATCCAGCACTCCCCAAAATAACCCCTGAGGAAGCTGCAATCGCAACGCTTGGGAGAAGGAGAGGGAAGGAAGAAGAAAACATTCATCAGATCTGTTGGTGTCAAAGCACGTTTCCAGGAAGAGAAAACCCATCTGTACAACTGCTCCCACTGCACCAGGCTGCTCGTTAACCCTGGTAGCAACACTCTTTGCACACCCGCACACAGGGCTGCCCTGTTCTACACAGTGTAGCTTTATGCTCATGGGGCTGCTGCAGCCGGGATACACAGAAGGGCTTTTTCTGTCCTAAATACCAGCAGTCTCAGCTAGAGGAAAAAATGTCTTGTTCCTCGCTGGCCTCTCAGGGCTGTGTCAATAGAGCCGGGCAGTTGGAAAGGCTGGTGCTGAGGGACGTGGCTGTCCTCAGCTCTTGTGCTCTGCTTGGCAGCTACACAGGGAGATCAGCTGGAGGAACCAGGTTGTACATGGAGAGGACTACAACAGCAGCTCCAGCCTCCTACCCCCTAAACCAACCCCTTGGCTGGACCTGCACATCCCCTCTGGCAATAGATAACACTTAAACTGGTTGGAATCTGCCTGCCCATGAGCCCCGTGTGTCCTCCTGGACCCAGCGTGGTCACTGCTCATTGCAGGACCGTGCGCTCCAGGCAGGGTTTAATTGTCCATTTCTCTGCTTCCTCAATGCGCAGCCCCAAGGATGCTGCAGCTATTGTCGTGTCAGGGCCTCAGTGTTCCTCCCAGCACAAAGAGAAGCTGTGGCTGCCCCATCCCTGGCAGTGTTCAAGGCCAGGTTGGACACAGGGGCTTGGAGCAACCTGCTCTAGTGGAAGATGTGCAAGATACTGCTCTGTACTGATACCAGGGCTATGGCCAACACCAGCTACGTATGCTTGATGCCATTTATCCATCTGGGAACTGGGTGGGAAGCTGCTGCTCTCCCTCCTTCCAGCTTTAGGGATGCTGCTCCCTTTCCTGCAGCCAGCAAAGCAGGCTGACACTCACTGCGCCAAAAAGCTCCACTGGGAAAGAACACTTTATTCCTTTGTGGTTATCCCAAGCTTGTTAGTTGGAAGCTTTTATCCTTTCATTAAGTGCCATTCTCAGTCACGTGCAAGCAGGGAGGGTTTAGGGCATTTGCCGTTAGAGAAGCAAGAAATACAAATGACGTGGGGAGCTAGTACCCAGCAGAGTACACACTGCACTGAGAAGTAACTACAGGAGCAAAATCAAACCGTTTTCAAGTGATTTGACACCAGGTTAAACTTGCCTTCCACACTTCAGGCAGTCTGAAGAGTACAACTCCCTGATGACTCAGGCAGGGCCAAGAAACTACGTGGAACCACAGCCCAACCAGGGATAAGGGAGTCAGGCTTCCCAGGAAAGCTGAGCTGTGAAAACAGCAGCTTTGCAACAGCTTCTGCTCCGTATTTCCCCCAGGGGCTGTTGTGCAATAAGGTTTAACCTTCAGGACCTCTCTAGATAATGCCCTGAAGGGGAAGGCTGTGATTTGTTGGATTTTGGCTCATTCCTCCTCCTGCAGCATCCCCTACCAAGCACACAGACACCAGCACCGCTGCAGCACAGGCAGGGAGGGCAGGGGGCTCACCTGGAAGGCATGGCTGGCAAAGCCCAGCCCCAGCTGCCGGCACACCACCATGGCCTCCACCGTGCTCCAGTTCTCGCTGCACACCGTGCCCCACCGCAGGGTTCCGTTGCGCTCGGCCAGCACCTCCACCCGGCCCTCGTAGGGGTTGCGGCCGCCGCTCAGCCGCAGCTGCAGGGCACAACACAGCGCGCGTGAGAACCACCGCAGCACAGCGCATGGGGAGACGCAGCCTTTGGGCCTTCTCGAGGCGTCAGGTCACAGAGCCCAGAACCTCAGTTCAAGGTCCCATCACGACAGGGGTGTGCGCCAGCGTTACTGGCCTGCACAGATTGCAGCTGAAGTGGCGCTGCACCCATTTATCACCCTCTGTTGAGCTTGGAGGAGCTCAAAGCTCAGCACAAAAAGGGAACATCACCCTCATTTGCCCTCCTGGCTAATACACTGCAATGTTAAAATCACAGCTTAGGTGAAATGATTCCTGCACAGCTCCCCTGCATAGCAAGGGAGGGCAGATGATGCTCTGGGTTGAGCACACCCCACTGAGCTCACTCCCGTCTGGATCACTTGGTTTCTCACCTGATTCTGGAAGCCCATCGCTGGGACGTTGCATCTCACAGCAGCATCTTCTTCATGGTTACAGCCCTGGGACTCCATGTTGAACTTGCAGTCTGTGACTGACTTCTCAAAGCCAGTGCAATCGATTTCGTTTAGGTGGATTGGACCCATGCCTTGGGAGGGAAGGAAAAGAGAGGTTTTACCTTCTGCCCATGCTACTGTGTGGTGAAGGAATATCCAGTACCAGTTTATCATACACTGCAGGCATCAAAGCACAGTAATCCTGAAAACATTCCAGGCATTTCTTGTAAAAATCCAACAAAAAGCTGCAGGATAACATTAATAATTTTACCATTAAATTCTTTCCAGCATCTCTGGGGCTCGAGCACCAAAGAGCTGCAGGAAAAGCCAAACCTTTCCATTGTTCCAGAACTCACAAACTTCAGCTGTAGGAATCCTTCTGGCTGGGCCTCTGTGTGGGAATCTGCTCCCAATCAAGGCCTGACATTTAAATGGGACAACAAAATATAACAGTGCAGGGATGTGTGAGCAGTCAGTGGAACAGCTCTGGGGCAGGTTTGTGCTACAGACTCCAACACCGCTGATGGAAACAAGACTGAGCGTCATTTCATACTACAGAGAATGGCCTCGAGGTTTTGGGAGCCAAAGCGAATAATCTGGTTCTTCCTTGGACAAGTGGCAGCAGAAAACTGTTGCTTCTACTGAATAGACGTAGCAAAAGGAGAGGGACACGTGAGAAGAATCCTGCCTGCAAAGCTCTTGGGTCCCGTTTCCAAGCTGAGCCCAAAGCTGGTTAGAAAGGAGTTTTTTTGGGGATGATTCAGAGGTTTCAGCAGATGATCTTCATCACAAAGAACAACCAGAGTCTTTCTTGGAATACACATAATCCACTCCTGATCCTGCTCTTCTGCTAAAGGGAATGACATGGGAGGAAATACAGCTTTTACCACAAGCAGCACTTACTGCCTCCATGTGCCTAAAAGAACTTCCTCACAAAGACCAGATGTGCCCGGCTTAGTGGCTCAGCACCATGGCCCTGCCCTCTTGCTTTGGCATTCCACTGGGATGACTTTGCTGGGCTATTCCAGTGGAGAATGTCAGGCTGGATCCATGCTGCATTCCTGGGGCATCACCCTCCAGTTCTGGTCAGCACCAAGGCATTCCTCCTACTCCAACTGGTGGCTTGCAAAATGACTGGGCCAGTGTCACCATTTCCAGATGTAGACCACAAACATGATTTTAATGAGAGAGAAGCAAAAAGAGGCTGGATAGACATTCCCCAGGAGCCTCAGCCTTGGAGTCTGCTCCTTCATTGTCTAGATCTTGTTTGATGCCGCCTGAACACTTTGTGGGGGGCACTCGTCTCCCACAGGTCACTTTGTCTTAACTGGGACCTCCAGACACTGCCCACTGATGTAACATGGAGCCCACCTTGTTGTGCTTTACCCTGTGACATTAAATCTCCAACTCAGCAATGGTGAGACTGGTCCTTTCCATTAGTCTTTGACCACAAATATGCACCAAGATGCAGCTGTACCAAAGCACAGTGTGAACCCATACACAGACACTGAGACGTGGGAGCAGGGAGGTGAGTTTGGGCCAAAAGAGCTCCTTTTCCTGCCACAATGGGATGATCTGGCTGCTAAAGGGAGTTCCTGAGGGCTTGCCATCCCAAAGGCTGGTTCTGGCTGGGTGCACTGATTGATGGCCAGAGTTCCATGGTAAAAGGAAGGAAAGTGACTGGGAATCAGCAGCCGCTGCTGAGAGTTTCCAGGCTACGAGAGAGGGAACAGCACGTTCTGCTCCCTCCTGTGGCAGCTGCTTCCCCTCCGTGATGATTCTGCTGTTTCCTAGAAGCAGCTGAACACATCAGCAGCTCCCTGCATCCCGCTGCAAGATCTTCTTGGCAAATCCAATGGGCAGGTCACATTTTAAAGCTTTCCGGATCCTGGCCACCACCACTGTGCTTTACACGTGCTCTTACTCTCCCTGCTCCTCTCCAAGCCATGATGGGCTGGAGAAGCTTCACCCATTCATTCAGTCTCACAAGAAAGGGTTTGGTGTCATTTTCCTTAGGGTTTACACTATGGGAGCACAAGATGTGTGAATCAGAAGGTGGTTTGAGAGGGTGTACGTTCGGCTCCGAGTTACCATTTACCACAGTTTGGGATTTAAACCAACTCCCTACTACAGGAAATCCAAACCCAAACCTGGCACTGAACTGTTCAAATGCCCTTCTATTTATAATGGGCTAAATTAATGTCCTGGACTTCAACTGGAGAGTGTTTAAGTCCAATTCCAGGACCCATTTTTGCCAAGAACCTTCTAGTAATGCATTACACCACGATGTGGATCTGGAGAACTTACAAAGAGCATTTGAGAGCAGCAGATGTGATAACAAGGAAGAAATAGCTGGAAGAGCTGTTTGAGGAAAAGGTTGGACTCATCATCAGGAGCCTTCTTTCAAGGAATCTGTTTCTAAGTCACATCTTCCAGTCCAGCCTCAAGCTGCGGGACTCCAGAGACTTATTAAGGGCAGGGAACAAATTCCTGGTCCCCTCAAACAAACATCCCAGTAAAAATAGGCTCTGCCCTGGATGATGAAAGAGCTCTTGGAGGTGGACAAGGCACGGCTGGTCCCTGGAGCTCTCACTGCTCTTACCTTGCCCGAGCCTTGCTCCTGTTATGGCTTCCTTGGCGCTGCCGAAGCCCAGCTCCCGGCACACCACGCTGGCTGACACCAGGTTCCAGTTGTCATCACAAACTGTTCCCCATTCCCCGTTCTTCAGCACTTCCACTCGTCCCTCGCCAGTGTTGGCTCCTCCTTTCAGCCTCACCAGTGGTTGCTGGAAGACACAGACAGAGGTGGGGTTATCACTGCCCCAGGAACAGAGCATCCTTTCTTAAAGCTCTTACCTATGGCATGTGGCTGCAGGCAAGTTGTGGCCCAAAAAGTGTTACCCTGAGGCACCTTAAACCAACCAGCACGTAATATGAAAGACTAAAAGTGCTGGATGGAAGTAGATCTTTACCTGCTAAGACTCATGGTGTGCACAGACACATATTTCTTGCATGGATATTCATGGGCAGAGAATAAAGAGACATTTTATTGCTCTGAAGTTTTGGTGCTTGGATTTAGGAGCACAAACAGTTTCGCAGCACAAGAGTGCTGCTGCAAAACAGAGCGGTTGGACATGGACAACCCAGTTCTCATAGCTTATCTCCTGGGAGCCTTAGAGAAGGCTTGGGAATTGCCCTGAGCCAGTTCACACGAGGCTGTTCCCACTTGCTGCCTGTGGCTCAGCCACTAGATGGATTCATTTGCTGTACACGTCTCCAGCCAGGGGTCCTGGCTTCACCCAGGAGACCAACATGGACCTCAAGCCATGTAAAACCTGCCTGCTGTAGTTACAACTAGTGGGATAAATGACCTGTCAGCTCACACACAGCTGAGTGGCAGGTCCAGTTGCATCAGTTCCTGCTCTTACTCTATTACTCACCAACCACACATCACTTACAGCTTTGTCCAGTACCAAGCAGAGACCTGCCAATTGCTGCTGCACCCAAGAGGTGTTGCTGCAGCGGGAGCTGAGTCTCAGCTGTGGGAGCGCCGTGCCAGAAGCTGGGACCAAAAACCCCTTTAACTTCTGAAGCTGGAAGCATGTGCAGCTCTCCAGGCTGGGGTCACACAAAGGACGTCCAAAGCCTACACAAAGGCTTAAGGAATTACTTGGCAGTGTGCACAGCTCAGGAGATTAGCAATGATTTACAAGACCTTTCACCTCTGAGGCCTGGATCCTGCAAACTCTTGGGGACTCCAGGCTGGCAAAGCAGGGACAGGAGCGCACTATTCCCACCACAGCAGCGGCCAGAGGTAGTGTCAAGAGGAAGCCCACTCCTGAAGTCACAGAATGAGGGCTGGGTGATGCAGGCTGCACCCCAGAGCAATCAACACCTTGGGAAATAATGCTCTCAGCCAGCATTAGGAGCCTCCAGACCTCGAGACCACCCCTGCATCCTAAGGCACATCCCTTACAACTGGAATATTGCCCTTGGCATCAACCAAAACAACATTTGCTGCAAGCTAAACTGCTCTTTCCCATGCAGTCAACACACACTGAGAAAACTGACTCCAGGGCCATTTTATAAGGCTTTTGCATATCTTCTTATGCTACACTCAGCCCTCTCCTTGCTGGACTGAACACACACAGCTCTCGTTCTGCCTAAGATCTCATCTCAGTCTCCCCTCTGGCAGGTTAAAGCCATTCCCCTTGTCCTGTCCCTACAGGCCCTTGTCCAAAGCCCCTCTCCAGGTTTCCCGTAGCCCCTTTAGGCACTGGAGCTGCTCTAAGGTCTCCCCTTCAGGAGCCTTCTCTTCTCCAGGCTGCCCCAGCCCAGCTCTCTCAGCCTGGCTCCAGAGCAGAGCTGCTCCAGCCCTCGCAGCAGCTCCGGGGCCTCCTCTGGCCTCGCTCCAGCAGCTCCATGTCCCTCTTGTGCTGTTGCCCAGAGCTGGATCAGGGCTGCAGGGGGGGTCTCCCCAGAGCAGAGCAGAGGAGCAGGATCCCCTCCATGACCTGCTTGCAGTGAGATGGGAACACAAGGAGGGGACATTTGCACAACAGGCTTCTCCTACTCACCTCCTGCCTGAAGGCTTTTCGGAAGCCACTGTGGCTGCTGGGGGCAAAGGCACGTCCCGGGACACAGCTGACTACTGCAGGCATCCCATTGTCACACGTCGCGTTCTTCTCTGCATCCACATTGAGGTGATTGCCCAGTTTGCAGCTGGAGATGTGAGCTTCGTTCCCACTGCAGTCCATTGAGTACGCCCAGTAATGCTGCTTCCTCCTGCTGGCAAACATCCTGCAAGGGATGGAAGAGAACAGGAAAAGTAAAGGGAGCCCATAAGAACTGCACCGATGCAGATACAGGATTGAGCAGCATTATTTGAAGGCTGATCCATTCATACATGCAATGACTCTCTGTTAAGGTGTCACTTGGGAGTCAATAGGTCATCTCCTTAAGCTAAAGATCAGAGTATGAATCAACAGTGGAGCTGATGCAACAATGACAGACACATAATAAAGATCCCTACATCACATACGGGTCAGAGATCAGCTCATTCAAAAGGCAGCGTACAAACAGGACCTGTGCCTGAATCTACCCCATTGCTCTGCCATCCAAGAGAGCAGTTGATGCTCAAGTGGGACGTTGGTGCTGAGCTTCAGCAGCCCAAGGGCAGAGGCTTCCACGGCTTTTTGGCATGTGTAGTATCCTGGAAAACATCTGGTTCAGCGCCACCACTTCATACTGTCCTTGCACAAGCCAGCTCTGCCCCATTACCCTCTGTGTCCCTGTATGTGTTCAGTATGGAAGTGAGAACCTGGAGTATTTCCTTCTGCAGACACGCGAGGAGAACTCCATGAACTCCAAAGCAGACAAGAAACACAGCCTGTCTTAGGGAAGTCATTGTGGGGATGCCTTATAATAGCAAACAGTGACCTCATCCTGGAAACTTCATGAGGCTTTAACATCTGGTTGGTATTAACAGCCCTTGGTAGGCTGGGGAGAAAGAGCCAGAGAAAGCCCCTCCTCATTTTCCCGGGATAAGAAGTGGAATACAGCTGATCTGTGCAGACAGAAACCCAGAGCGTCCTTGTTAGTCACTTTTTAACACAGAAAGGCTGCAACCCACCTCTCACTGGCCTTGATGTAAGCCAAGAGCAACGCTGCTTAGAGCAGAGGTGTGAGCGAACACTCATGCTGCGAGAGTTCAGCCAACTCAAGGGCAAGCTGGAGTCCAAATCATTTCTGCTGGTGAGGAGGGAGGGACCTTCCTCACATAAGCTTTAGTCAAAGACACAGATTAAGGCCAAGGGCTGTGGGAAGTGGCTGCAGGTTTAGCTAAAGGAACCTTGCTATGGAAGAATGCATCCAAGAGGAATCTGGGAGCAGAACACTAATCACTGCACACGTTCACGCTGGGAAACTCACCCAAACACACTGAACAGAAGCTGGGGAACTCCTCACAGGGTGTGAGCATCAAGTCTCTACCCTTGCGAAGTTCTTCAAGCCTTTACTGTTGCTGCCTTCAGCCTCAGGGAGGCAGAAGAGGAGCCAGACTTGCCACCTTCTGCCAAAGCTTTTAAGATCCTGGCTTTGCCAGAAAGAACCCAAACCAGGAGGATTTCTACTACAAGCATGGCAGTGGTTAACTGCCCCACATATATGAGCAGCTTTATGCTGCTATAAGCAGACTGGTTAAACTGGGACATGCTGTTTGGGCTGATACTGAATGAAGTATCCTGGAACTGCTGCTCTCCTCCATGCATTTATGTGACAAATCACAAAGCTGGAAGGCCTCAGGAAGGCACCAGGTCCAGTTCTCTGCCTGAGGCATCTCCAGTGAGAACCTTCTCCTCTCCCCATCAGCAAAGTGAATTTAATCCTCCTCTGCTCCCTCAACAAGAGCAGGGATTGGGAGGAGGAGTTCACAAGCAATGCCTATAGCAAATCACTTTGAAGAATGAACAAGAACATGGAAACAACACTTGAGATTTGTTTCATTTCCTACCATAAATCGTGCTGTCAGCTGCCGAGTCTCGGTTACATTCAGGAATAAAACCTTGGCACAGGGACAACAATGAACTAAGTTGTTTTCTTTCAAGCAACATCCATCTGCAAATCATTTCACCTCCCACCATTGTGCAGAAGCAGGGGATCAGCTAGCTCAGCATGTGGGGAATGGGGCTGGCAGGGATGTGTGTGGGAAGGGGCACTGTGCCCCAGCAGAAACCTGATTCCAGCCCATCTCCCATCTGCGGAGCAGGAGCAGGAAAGGATCCGCTCTTGGAGAATGGGATTTACAAGAGAGGGAGAGCAAAGCCTGAGAAATGAGAAGAACGTTTCTGAGGCTTTGCACTCGCATGGAGGGAGGGTTGGGTTCCAGTGACCAGCCAGAGATGAACTCATCCCTTTCCAAGGCAGAATGAGACCAGAAAGCAGGGGGACACAGCAGCCAGCAGTGCTGTCCTGGCCCAGGCTAGCAGCTTACGCTGGTCTTCATTCCAGTACCTTGATCATGAAGCAAAGATCACTGGTGAATTTCCCAGCCCAGAACTGGGAGGTTTCCCTCCCCAGCAACACTGGCTGCACATGATGCATGTAACACAAAGCACAAAGCCCCAGGGAAGAACACAGAACCGTGCTAAGCAAACACCACTGGCTCACTGACGAGGTTTTACAAGTCTCTTCCCTGCAATAAAACAACATCCCATTTTCCAACCTGGGATAATGCTCAGCATAGCTTCCAAAATATCCTTGTGTGGGTGCAAACTGTTACTGCTTGCCAAAACCAAGTGAAGGTGAGGGAGATATTAGGACACTGAGGCTGCTTAAGCCTCAGGATCTCCAAGTCTGTTATTTGTAGGCACACAGCATGTTCCTAACTCCAGCTCCAGTCAATGGGATCTTCAACACTGCTGGATAACTGTGCCTCAGTTTTTCCATCTCTATTGCAAGAGATGGGACAATTACTAAGCACTCTCTTATTGAAGGCAGATGGCTCCAGCTGCTCAAGTTAATGCTCTTCTTGGAAACACCACAACTAAGAAGCAGGAAAAAAATCTCCTTTGTGCTACCAGGGGTCATTTATCCTTCCTGCTCCGATGCAGGGGATGGGAATCTCGGAGAGGAGTTTGCTGCACTGATGGAAGCAACACTCCTCTAAGTGGTGTCCAGGGCAAAACATGAGGCCACCTGGTAGCAATTATTAATCCACTGCGCACGTCCCTGGGAAGCCTGAAGGCAGAATTCCACCCGGGTTATTTGCCCGGTGCTCTCTGTGCTGCTGTGTGGCTTTGCGCTATTCCAACCCAAGGACCTCTTCAATTGATCACGATCTGGCTAATGAAAGAAATGAAACGTGGCCAGGCAGCTCCAGGGGGAGCTTTCCGAAATAGCAACTCCACAGGCCAAAAGGGGCAGGCAGGAAAACCACAATCCTGCCTGGAGAACTCAGCTCTCCCCCTAACATTGATGCTTTCCCACTCCCCAGGTCACAGTGTAGGAAAGAAATGAGACAGAATTTCACTTAAACTGTTTTGCATCTGCTTTAGGGTGTTATTTCTAGGGAAAAGTGTAGGAAGAACCACGTCTGTGATGAAGGCTGGTGATGAAATGCAAACTGAAGCAGTGATAACAAAAAAGCCCAGAGCTCCTGGCTTTCAAGAAACAGGAAACACAGCCTAAAGCCAGCAGCTTGCAACAACATTCTCCCTATGGATCACTGGTTTCTTTCCTCATTTTAAAGCAATCTACAGCTACAGGAAGTAAAAGCAGCACTAAAATCACAACTGCATCTTTCTGCAAGCACCACCTGAGCTGGACAGGCAGAAGCGATACTGTGAGGAGCAGCAGGGATGTGCTACTGATACTTAGCTCAGTGCTCAGTTCAGAGCAAGCTTGAATGGACAGAGCAAGCCACACACAGTTGGAGATGGCTGGCAGCTCTTCCAGCCTGGGGCCTGGAAGGACTGGAGCCACAGGAGCTGAACTGGGGCGAACAACAGCAGGAGATACACTGGGAAATATCCTTTGTGGGTGATTTGGCAGCTGGATCCCCCTGAACTATGGCTGGTGAGAGGCAGAGCAGCTCCCATGTGGGTAAACATGCCATGAGAGGTGGGAGACCAGGAATCACATTCAGGAGTGGGAAGGAGGAACCTGGGCAACGAAGCACAAAGACCTGGTTTATTGGAAGATGACTCAGTTGGAGCTTTCAGCACATGCCAGGCCTGATCCTACAGCTGCCCTTCTGCACAGGGATGGGGTAAGCAGAGTAAGAGGTAAGAGGGTTTAGTGGGAGAGTGGGATCAGTTTGGTCACATCCATCCATCCCCTGCACATGACACAACCTATCTCTGGCGGAAGAAAGGGCTACCCTATAGCTGGAAAAAACCCCACAGATTTCTTGGGGTTATAGGACCTATACCAACCACTCCAAGTGACACCGCACTAGGTCTTCAGCCACAATGGGGAGGACGAAACGACCCCCCTGTCTGCACAAGGCCATGCTTGCCATTCCAAGTATTTACACAGGAGGAGAACCTGACCTGCAGGAATGAAGCAGTTGGAGGGTTTTCTACCAGTGTCACTTGACAATTTGCATTCCTGAACAAGGCCCCAAGTGTTCAAAGGAACCCGCTGGTGTCTCACACAAAGCTCTGCTCTTACTTGTAGACATTGGTGTTGTATTTCCTCTCGCTTGGGAATCCAAACATGCCACAGACTACGCGGGAATTCTTCATGGTCCAGTGCTTGTCACAGATCTGCTTCCAGGTCCCTTCATCCTTCACCTCCACGTAACCCTCCGTGACAGGCACCCGCTTGCGGTAGGTGGCGAGGATGGGACGGATCCTGATGTCCTCCACCTGGATGTTCATGTTCTGAAAGCATAAAGGAAATAGAGATGATGCTGGATTGCAAGGATGAGGGTTGGGCGGCTCCGAGGTGGGAGCAAAACCCAGTTCTGCTCAGAGAGGCACAGAAGGGAAGAGCTGTTTAGGAAGAGGCACAACAGCAAAGTGAACCAACCTTTCCACCCTGTGCAAATCCATCCTCCAGCCTGTGCAAGAGGATGCTATTCTTCATTTAGAAAGAAAACCCATGATTTCACAAATGGCTGTGTAACAAATCTCCCTCATTACTTAAATTCATTGAAGGGCTTCTTTCAGAAGCACAGGGACATTAGTTTAGTCTCAGCTACTACGGAAGTGAACCCAGCTCAGCTTTGCCAGGGCCACCTTCATGCTGGGAAGCGGAACCCTGGCAGGGAAGGATGTTGAGGGTCTCATCAAGCCCCTGGGAATCCGTTCCCCTCCTGGCCTGGGCAGGCACTGGGAAAGCCGGGATCCTGCTGTGCTGACACATGCACTTTGCTGCTTCCCCAAGCCGGGGTCCTCCTCCAGCCGCAGCATTACTTGGGGCAGCAAATGAGTCACGAAGGTTGAATGGATTTCACATTTGGAGCCTACGTGAGGGCACAGCACAAACCAGCTTTACAGGGACCACAGCCCAAGAGCAAAGGCCGGCTGGAAAATAGCTGCTGAAAGTACAAAAGAGCTACTGAAAATGTTATAACTTGCTTCCAAGGAGACCTTTTCTTGTCAAAAAATGTATAAGCCCACGTGGTTCTGCTGACGGTTACATCAGAGCTCAGGAATTCTCTCCTCTGCTCAAATCCAATGACTTGGAAAAGAAGAATGCCCAGAGCTTTAAAGAGACACAAGCTCCTGGTTAGGCAGAGGTACTAAGGCAGGAGATTGCAGTCGGATGCGCAGAGTCCTGCTGATGACACGTGGCACATCCATCTCCAGCCACCTCCCCAACACTGATGCAACTAACAGAAGCCAGGCAAGTGGAGACCAAGTGCAGAGCAAGAGCCTGCTGGGGCAGGGAAAGGGGCAGGCATCTCCCCCTCACCCTCAGCTCTGCCCGCACTACCTGGGGCAAGTCACTTGAGGCTTTTCTTCTTCCTTCTTTTCCCTTTATTATCTCCATTTACCACCTATTTTACAGCCAAACAGATGAGTGATTCCTCCTTTCCTTCAGCTGCAGGAATTCAGTCCTCCAGCAACTCAGCATCCATGGAAAACCTAGAAAACAAACTGCTGTGATTTACCCCTTAGGATAGTGCTGCTCATGCTGGGTTCACACTTTGGGCTTAGGTTCTGAAAGCTTGTGGAGCCCTCAAGAATCACCACAGCAACAGCCAAGTTTGTTAGATCTGAGGCACTTCAAGGTGCCCAGAGGGTCTGATGCCAGAGCAAACTTGCATCCTGTGTAGCCTGGGAAGCCCATTTGCAATGCAGAGAGTTCCTCCTAAACAAGGTCCCACAACACATCTCTCCTCCCCCAGAGATGCTGACATGGACACAAACCCAAACCCTGCTCTGACCTGGGATTCTTGAGTGAGTCCAAATCCTTTGTCATGGGGTTTTTTTTTGCCTGTATTTGCCAAGGATGAAAAAGCAAGGTGAGCAAATAAGCAAGAAATGAGCCATCGTTTCATTCCCTCGAGGGCATTTCAACCCTCAGATAGCTATAGCAGACCAGCACGCAATGACATTTTCATGATGTGGCTGAGAACAAACCCAATCCCCATCCATTCCCCTTCCCACTCCCAGAGGGAAGGGTTGGAGCAGAGAATTATTGATAGAGCAGCTCAAGGCTTTGCACAGAGTCTGAATTCAATGTGTTGTGGAGCTCAGCTTTATAGTGGAGGGTTCAAGACCAAAGGATCAAGCTGAGGAAGCTGCAGGTTTCCCAAGGAGCAAGAACTAAGAGTTTTCTCCCTCTAACTCTGCAGCTTTTGATGGTTTCCTTTCACTGCAGAGTTTGTTACACTGAGAGCATTCAATAATGCAAATACAGGCAGACGTATTGTATCATCCAACACCAGCGTGCAGAGCAGCTAATGGTGAAAACAGGCTCCACATAAAAATCAGAAGCAAACAATACTTAATGGCTAGAACAGACTTTAAAATCACCCTCCCCATACTTCATGTACACGTGGAGACAAGCACCCACAACAAGCTGTCATCTCAACAGGGAAATCTCATCTCTGAAAGCTTTATTTCTGCTCACATTAAAGCCACGCACTGAAGCTACAAGGGAGGCTGGTAAATCCTCTGAAGGATCACAAAGCAACTGACTCAGAAGTTGAATGGAGACTTGGTGAGCTCGCACCTCATGTATCAACCATAAAGTAGAGCCTTCAACAATAGTGCAGGAGCCAGGCAGTCATTCAAAGAGCAATAGTACCTCTAGGAAACACAACTGGGGGTTGGGTTGCACCCCAGATTGTAGGTAGGGCAATAGAGACTCAAGCCCTAAAGTTGATGAGATGTGGTTTGCTCAGTCTGAGGAACACAAAGCAGGGAGGGAGGGAGAAAACCAAGGCCCAAACCCAGAGCTCAGCAACCTCAGTACAAGGGAAAAGCACTGGGGGGGGATTTCTACCCACAAAGCACAAGAAGAACCCAGTCCAGAAGGAGTGAACTCACAGCTCACGCCAGCCTTGTGCAACTACCACCCATTGAGGCCAACAGCAGCGGAGAGGGATTTGCCAGCCCTTTTCCTCATCCCAAGCTCCAAGCCTCGGAATTCAGCTAGGAGAAGAACTCAGCCCCAGACCCCCAGCCTCTCCTTTGCTTAGGGAACAATCCTGCCCACATACTCGAGGTTGAATCAGCTCTTGCCTTTGCTCTCAGCTCTCTAAAAGGCTGCTCATTCATTCACAGGGTGCTGAGCCGGTGGTGCATGAAGTTTGCAGGTCTGCTCCATCCTTACTGCCCTCATTCATCAAGCTGCTGCTTTGCTTTCATCAGGGACATCTATCGTGGCACAGATGGACTCCATCAAGGCAGTGAGCACACAAGCAAAGCATCCTAAAGCATTTTTCTCCTGCTTAGCCTTGAAAGGTGTGAAGAACCAGGAAGCAAGATAAAGCTGGGGATGGAGGGCAGGGGGAGGAAGTGTAGAACATCTGTTCCCGTCTCTGCCCACCTTCAGCACTTTGGCTTCCACATCAACCTGCTTTGCACTGAAGCCACTTGACTGTATATAGTGATACAAACATCAGACCAAAGCTAAAATAGCTGGTGTCTGGGGCTGAAGAGATCCTGCTCAGCTCTGCCACAGGTCACAGACTCACTTCCTAGAATGGTTTGGGTTGGAAGGAACCTTAAAGCAGCCACAGCTTCTCTGGGCACCCTGTGCCAGCACCTCACCACCATCACACCAGACTTCTCCACCTCCTCCCTGCTACCTCTGCTCTCCTGCATCTCATCCCTTCTGGAAAAGGAAGACAATGCTAAGCCCACCTCACTGGCTCTGAACCACAAAGCCTCTGCAGCAAGGGCTCCACATCTGTATTGGCCCAAAGCAAAGATGTGATTTTTGTTGGGACTTGCAACACTACCACAAAAACAAGGTATAAAAGCGACAAACTCTTGTGGGTTGGGCCACATTCCCATTTCCTTGCCAAGGGCCACGTCCCAGCCCTGCACTGCTGCTCCTCTTCAGTCCCGGACACAAAAGCCCAGGGCAAGCCAACATACTGCTATTATAAACCCAAAGAATCTCAGCTTTGGAAAGCCAAGGCCTGCCCAGGCACAGTGAAAAGAAAGGGGTTTGGTTTTGAGCTTTCACAAAAGGATTCCTGGCTTGGAAAGCTTTCACATGAGCCTCAGTTGCTTTTGTTTCCACTCTGAACCAAATGCTTCCCTGTGGCTTCAGATCCCATTGCAAAAACTGACCCAACTCTCATAATGCTTTCTGGAAGAATTGCCATGTGTGTTGTGTCGGCAGAACAATCACACCCAGGACAGTGTCCTCTTCTGCTGCCCAAGCTCAGCAATACCCTTTCTTTCTGCAGCAGCCCTGAGGATGCGCAGTAACCAATACGGGGAGCAGATCCACTCCTAGAAACCCAACTGCTCCTTCACATGGTTCTGAATCCCTGGCTCCCAGCTGAAAGGAATCTGCAGCTGCTGGGATCTCAGAGGGGCTTTTTAGGAGAGGGTCTTAACACTCACTTTAAGCACATCCCCACATGCAGAGTGATGCTGGTCAGAAAGCAGCCAGAGAACTGCATGAGGTGGGTCTGAACAGCCACAACCAGAAAAACTACCCAAAACAGGCAGGAAGGGTGCCAGGATGGAACCCATCCCCAGTGGCGATGCTGAGGAATGCAGGGCAGAGGGTGGAGGTGCTCTCTCTGTCCCTGCCTAGTCCATAGTCGTTGCTCTCCTGCTTTAAGATCCCCCGTGACCCGCTCAAACTGCTCTTTCCTTCCTTATGCCTTAGGTGCAGAAACCTATTCAGAACATAATTTCTCATGTAGAGTGGAGCTCCAGTTCTTGGCTTCCCAAACACGGAGACTTTAAGGCTGCAGCTTGGACTAGACATTATTTCTTTTGAAATATTAAAAACATCACACAAAATCTTTCTGCAAACTCTGTTTCTCCCAGAGGCATCTTCTCTCCCATATTCAAACCCTGCACTCACTTCCACTGAAGTCTCAGCTCCCAAGTCTTGTCCCCTGAAGCTGACTTTTCACAAAACTCTCTCTTCACATCCAGAGGAATGGGTGGAATCTGTTTTGCTTTAACATCTGGAGCTTTGCCTCTGAGTCACTAACAAAGTCCCAGCTGTTAAATAAACATAGCGAGATAGATGCTGCAAGACCAAGCCGGGTTGCTGATGGGGGACAGCAATCCCCTGGGAATGTGATGCTGTATTGGACCGCAAGCACTTTTTGTTCTGGGTTTGTGCAGTACAAAAGGGTAAGGGATGAGAGAGCAACCCAGGATTAGCGGCCAGGATTGTAAATGACAAAAGCCAAGGCCTTTGCTGAGCTGTTAACTGCTCCAGCAGCAGCCTCACCATTGCCAACACAGAGCAGGACAATGAAAAGCACTATAGAAATGAACACTGGTGACAGGAGCAAGAGGAGGCAGGAGCAGAGCCCTGGAGATGTTGCGGCACGGGTGGGAGGCTCAGCTCCAGGTAGGATGCTGCTCTGTCCTGTGCACATCATGGTCTGAGGGTTTCTGGCTGAGCAAAGCTTTTACCCTCCCCCTGTTTTCTTTCCCCTGAGGTATTTTAAAGACAAGCTGGATCAGATGCTGCAAGGAAACTGCCTTTATTACCTGACCTCCACACTGCAAACCACAACAAGATCATACTCTGCTCTCAGGCTTAGTTAAACACTGTCTTGTGTAGTAGAGAGATGGTGTCACATCCAGCACAATGGCTGGACTCAGCCAGTGCAAGGAGACAAGCAGGAACTGCAGCCTTGTTGCTTCCTCAGCCTTACCTATGAAGTTCATGGCTTATACCTCCAGGTAGGTGACAAGCACTAGCTCTCTGCCCAGCAAACCCAGCACCCTAACGTGCCACAAGCCATCACAAAGAAGCCATTGAGGAAAGCAGCTAGAAACTATCACACCCGCTTTAAATTACAGCACTAAAGAAACACGGTGGCTTATCCCAATGGCAGCTTCATTAATAGCGTCTGGAGTTTGCTGAAGAGCAGATGCTGAAGCATCTTCCAGGCACACAAAGCATCAGCATTGATGTCGCATATGGGCTTATGTTGAGAGAAGTAAACATTTACACCAAGGGGATAGAAATTAAACCACTGTTGTCATAACAAACAGGCAAAGAAACCTTTCCATTGCCAAATGTTCTGAGAACTGGACGGTCAAGACACGGAGCTGGAGCCTGAGATGGTGCTGACCTGAGATGGCTGCAGCTCCCCACAGCATGAAGAGAGTCTCCACTGGTTTGCATGACAAAAAGCTAAAAAGGAAGATTTACCTGTGTGCCAAGCGACAAAGATGACCCTGTCCTCCTCCCTCCTTAAACCTTCTAGTTGAGCAGCTCAGCCTACAGGATCATTCCAGAGCCCTGGAAGTGTTCAATCCCAGGTTGGACGGGGCTTGGAGCAACCTGCTCTAGAGAAATGTGTCCCTGCCCATGGCAGGGGGTTGGAACTGGATGAGCTTTAAGCTCCCTTCAACCCAAACCATTCCATGACTCTATGATTTGACACAGCCTCATCCGCAGAGCCCAACCTAACTGAAAGCTCCTGAGCAGGAATTCACAGCGCCCTTCCCCGCTGCCTGAGAAACTTGTACGATATGGTTCAACTCACTCTTAACCTGGTATAAGCAGAGCCTTTGAGCCACTGGACTTGGAAGTGAGATTTCTTTATGCTTCACATGCCCCCAGAAAGGAAAAGAAGGCCAGAAATAGCTGGCATGTTTAGCTAGACTTTGCCTGCCCACTGTCTGGCCGAAGCTGGGGGTAGTCTCAGGTACCAGACCTGTTTGTGAACGTGTAACGTCTCCAGGAATGTGATATATTTAGAGTATGTCCTATTTGAAGCCTCTCTGTGCACCCAGAGGAAGAGGGTGGACAACAAATATTTTGTTAAGGATGTTTTCGGGTTAAAATAAATTACCTATGATGCGTTTATATAAGAAATCTATTAAGGGCAGCAGTTAGTTCCTGCGGTCTTAAAACTGGTGCTCAACCCATTTAGGCACTTGCAGGAGGGTCTGTGCTGTGTCTGGACAACACCAAGTGGCTGCATGTCCTGTTTGGAGAAGCAGGGACAGCGTTCCCTGCTCCTGGTTTTGTGAGCACACATTAAATCACTTTGATTTCAGAGCTTCTGGCACCCTGCAAAGACTTGGGAAAACATTGGAGCCTGCGCACGCATTTAAACTGCAGCCTTTGGCACTCTATAAAGGAACTTTAAGGCAGTTCCACACTACCCACTCAACCACTTTCAGACACTTGTGAACTGCAAGGCAAGAACCAACAGTCATCCTGCAACTTCTGCACTGATTTTATCCTTCTCTTCAGACCTTTTGCCACTGCTCAGATCCTGCTCCCAGCTCTTTTGATCACTTCAACCCAATGTGATTAGACTTTTCCTTCTCTCTGAGCTCCCAAGACACCACTCACAGTGTTCCTGCCACCCTGTGATGCCTCCAAGAGTCACCAGTATGAATGAAGCAAGTGACGTGCTCTGCCAGCATGGTTAGACCCAAGCTGTACCATTAAGCCACTGATGTGAATTAGGGTACACAAACCAGAGCTTTGCCTCCAGGCTGTGGCTAAAAAAGAAGGAATCCAGCAAAAATCAAACTCGGAATCATTTTAACAACAACTTGGGCCCCATCAGACTGGATGCAGAGGATTAAAGCGAGCAGGTTCAGCCCCAGCTTTGAGTTCTCAACCATTCCCACATCCACATACAGTTACTGGGTTAAGCCACGCTGAGCCACACAACTGCAGCACTTCCAAGCACAGCTACTGCTTTTCCTAACCCTTTCAGGCTATGTGGCTTACAGTCACAGAGCTGGGTCTGGAGGAAGGGAGAGGATGCGATTCCAGCAGGATATGTACCTGCTTTTCCCTTCCTAATGCTCCCAGAGGCAAAGAGGCAATAACAAAGTCAAACCACAAGCGCTGCTCTCTCCATTAATGAGAATCTGCCTATTTAGTCCAGGTGCTTTAAAGAGGAGGGGGAAAAGCCCCTCTGAAAAATGCTCTTGACGCCATCACACGTCAGTGCTGAACAAACACCGCTCCCCTGGCTCTGCAAAGGTGAGCAACCTCCAGTGTTTGTGCAGCCCCTGAGCTAAAAAGGGACCAGGCTAATTCCGAGCTGGCAGCAGCTCATGAAAGGGCTGTTCTGCTCTGCCCATTCATCACCTTCCCAGACAGAACTCTTTGAACAAGTCCCAAGGCTAAAAGTTGCAGAAAACAGCAAGTAAAGGTGATGGAGTTTCTCTGCCCTTTAGTAAGAGACTGATGGATTTCAGACCTGCCCCAACCTCGGTCCTGTTAGAAGGGTTAACCTCTTCTTGCCTGCCTCCCATCTTCTTATCACAGACCTTCCATTACTCACCCGTGACTGAAACCTTCCACTTCGGCCTGTGACTAGTAACTTGTCTTACAGAAGCAGGGTCAGGCACTGCCCCTTCCCAACAGGGCAGGGAATGGAAAGGCTCAGTGACAGGAAGAGAAGTGACTTAACCCTCAAAATATGAGCTGTGATGGGAAAAGATCTGAGCATACACATGTATAAGCCAAGTGGTTTATGGGGATGGAAAAATTCATCCTGTACTACTTATCTGCAGCATTTCTAAACTGGGAAATGGAGAGATGTACATTATCCAGTCAAAACAAACTGCTCGGGGGCTATCATGCTGCTTTTACAAGTGTGAACTCTTTGCCTGTCAGAAGCAAAGGAAGCAAGGCCAGGTTTGAAACAATGGCAATTTGGACAGTCCCATCCAAATGAAGTCAGATGGTATTTTGTACTTACTGCCTTGCTCCTGTTCATCTGCTGGCTGTAAAAACACCGGTTTGCAAACAGGTTCCTTTGGGAATTGTTATGGTTGTTACTCACCGCTGTGGGAAAGCAGCATTAGGAGGTACAACTGAATACATGAGCTCTGTGCATCATCTTAAACCGGGCCTTTTTCGAGTCAAGCCTGGTTTTAAAAGCAGTTTCAGGGCAAACTGAAATGTTTCCATTGGAAATCTCAGTGGGATTGGATGCGTTTAGCTCTGTCAGTGCAACAGCTGAAGCCAGCGGGGCTGGTGGAGAGACCTGACCACAGCACTGCTGCTCAGCACAGAATTCCAGGCTCCTCAACCCCCGGTCTCATTCCAAAGAGAAAACATCACTCGGGCAAGCTTTGGGCCACAGACTAAAGAACCAGCAGCTTACAAAACAGTGCCGTTTCCTCTGGTGAATGTGAGGTATGATGTGCAGAATTCCCAGGCGGGTTAGAGAGGGCAAAGACTTTCAATGTGCATTCTCACAAGCATTTTGACCTCCCTGGTTTAGAGTTTGTGACCCTATGAGTAACCCTGCTCATCAGCTTTGACTTGAACTATGTCACAGCAGCTGCTAATGAGCAAAAGCAAAGATTATGAGGAGAAAAGCTGAGAAAGGGGGAAAGACTTTAACCATTTGGCAGAGAGCTGTGACTGAGAAGTGCTTCCACAGTGGCATCTTGAAAATGTATATAGCACATCACCTTTAGCCTTAGTCCTCCTGCAAGGAAACCAGCAGGAAAAGAACCCTTCAGCTGCCAGTGATCTTATAGGGATACAAGAAAAGTCAGTTGGGTTTTGTAAAGTAGAAGCAGCAACTTTCCTCCCCCTGTGAATACTGTTACTGATCACATCAATGGATGCCTTCATCCATCCACAGCTCCCAAACACTATCAGGACATGAGGAATACGACTTCTCTTCCATCTATTTCTCCTACTGACTAGCCAAGCTTCTGCTACAGGAACTGCTTCAACCTTCTGATTCATTTTACTTATCATATGTGAAGCTTAAGCACCCACACAGCACCAGCAGGAGCTGGCCCTGCATTACCCAATGTGCTCAACTCATTAGTCAAACCCCAGGGCTGAGCTAATGGAAAAGCAGACCCTCTAAAGCCTTTATGATTAATATAAGAGAGAAGTGACCTCCGTCTAGACTAAAGCATCTTTTCTTCCAGGCCTCTGTTGTGAGGCTTCCCTGTGGCTTTGGGGAAGCACACGTCTGCCAAAGCCATCACTGATGTTCCATGAGCTCGCCTCATTCCCTGAGCAACAACGGTGCCATTGACACAGGCAGCTTGGGATCCCTCCGGAAAGCCGCCTTTCCCTCCTGAGCCAAGTGAAGCAAGGGCAAGGCAAGGGAGAGAGTTTTGGCTCTCACATCCCATATCTGCCCCCTTGCACAGGAGCTTTCCATGGCAGTGTTGAATACTGCCTGTTCACCCATGCAGTGTTCTTCCTAAAGGAGAAGAAAATGCTGGGAGCCCCTTTCTGAATCTGCTAGAATGATTTGGGTTTAAAGTGATAAAGGCAGCTGTATCCATCGTTTCAGATCGTGAACAAAGCCAAGATTCAGCCATGGAAACCTCGCTGTGATGTGGTGCATCCCGGATTCCCTGTCTGCTTAAAATGATTCGGCTGTAGTTACTGGATGGGCTCTTTTGACCAAGAGCAACCACTGAATTCACATACCGACACACCAGAGCACCTGAAACAAGCGAGATGGTAGCTGAGTCACCACAAATACTTTCCAACCTGAACAGCTCAAGGAAAAACACCACTTTCTTTTATGCTTTGAAAAGCTCAGCCCAAATTCTTCCCAGCTCCTCATTCTACAGGAATCCAACACATCCTGGATGGTGACTCAAGCATTTAGTCTCAGCCTAACCCAGTCACAATTCAGAGCCTTTCCCCCAGTGACCAGCCCACGTTTCCCCCTCTTCAGTCCCTTTCAGCACTTCCTGTACACTAATCCCCCATTCCCACAAATATTTGCATCCAGTTATCATGGTTACTTCAGCACTGCTTAGCCAAACTGTGCAAAAATAACTGTATCTCTCTCCTGAATCCTCCCATTTCATGCCATGGCTGTAAGCCCTATTCACCTCCAAATCCATCCCTATCTGCTGACCCCCTCTCATATCAGAGACCTCCAAATTGTTCCCAGTGCCAAAAGGGAGGCAGAAAGGGGAAGAAAACTCATTGTTTCGTACTATGAACCAGAAAAGTCACCCAGATGTAAGGTCTATGAGCACAGCACACATCCCGGCTCTCTAAATCCATTCTTAGAAATGCAATAAACCAGTTTGCAATCGAAAAGTGATTGCAGAACAGGAGTAATATATTTTTCTCCTTACTTATGCTATTAAAAAACACCCCCAAAACCCACTTTCAAATTCTTATTATACATATAGTGGTCTGAGCAGCTGAAAATTGCATCTTTAGCAAGCATCTAGGAGCACTGTTGAGTTTGCTTTAACCGTAGTGTGCAGCTGGGATAACCTGTAATGTCCAGCAGCAGACAGGGATGTTTCTTGAGCAGCAGCTTGCAGTTTTAAGTACATTTACCTCTATTTGGTTAAGCAAGGAGTTGTCAAACTTGAAGCCAGGGATTCTCTTTTCACTGCAGACCACTCCCACGTCCTCGGTGTGTTTGCAGTCAGTTACTCCCCAGCCATTTGAAGTGCATGCTGCCAGGGTGGGCTCCTTCCCGTTACAGTGGACATTGTCCATCCAAATCTTCCCTGAAGGGGAAAGAAAATAGAACTGAGGCTCACGAAGAGGGTAAATCTGGGTTGTACTGAAAGCAAACAAGGTGCTGTGCTCTGTGGCAGGGGAAGAGAGTACTGCTAAAGCCAGCTTGAACAAACCAGCTAAGGAACACCAGTGATCCACTTCAAGTACTTCCTAACCTGAACCAGCTCTGCCCCACAGCTTCCCCTTTCCCTTATCTGCATGGTAATGAACAGTAGGCTCAGAGTGAAGCAGAGCTCTGCTGCAATGCTGCTCCCAGTGCTGACTGACTGCCTCTGATGACAGCCCCTTCAGAGCACACAGCATCATCAGTGCCCTCAGCTTGGCTTGACTACACCCTGCCCTCTAATCACACCACATCAGCCCTTCTCTTTCCGTCATGTCTCAAATCCCCATCACAGCCCTTGGAGGAAACAGCTCAAACTTTAATTAAACACCCTGACTTCTCAAAAGCAGATTCTTACCAAAGCTTTAACATAGTCCCATGGACTGGAACCTCCTGGGGTTTGGGTGCTCTCTGAAAGCAAAAGGCCAGATCCAGTTTCCAGACTGTAATTACCATTTTCCCTCCAGCCAAATGTGTGCGTGCACACAAACATGCACATGTACATGCATACATACATATATATATGTTTTATATATTCTTTAATCGTGTCCCTCAGAACTCACTTCTAAGATGAGCAGACAAAAATCAATACATGTCACCTCCAAACTGTAGGAGCAAAAGGCCCAGCAGCATCTCTGAGATTCTCAAAGTGCTTGTTTTCGCTATGGAAATGTGCTGAGCACCTGCTGCTCCCCTGTGCTTTGCCCCCTAAATTGCGGGGTGCAAAAGCCAAGAAGCAATTCCCCTGTTTTGGGGTACCAAATGCTTTGCTTGTCTGAAGAATACCATGTCTTTTGGACAGACGGGGCTGCCTGACCCTCAGAGCTTCAGAGACCCTGTAGCTATTGATAGTTTTCTGTAATAACTAGTTCTAGTCATGTCAGGTAACTTAATCCTTATGTTATCTACATCTCTGGTTAGATTATACATACGTAGAGCTATATATATAGCTTTTCCCTGTGAGGGTGCTGAGGCGCTGGCACAGGGTGCCCAGAGAAGCTGTGGCTGCCCCATCCCTGGCAGTGTTCAAGGCCAGGTTGGACACAGGGGCTTGGAGCAACCTGCTCTAGTGGAAGGTGCCCCTGCCTGTGGCAGGGGGTTGGAGCTGGAGGAGCTTTAAGGTCCCTTCAACCCAAACCATTCTGATTCCATTTCCCTTGGTTGTCCCAGCTTTGCTGCAGCAGCCCTATCAGATTCAGTGGGTTAGTGTGGAGATGTGCTCCCTAAACAGGAGAGCAGCAAGATCTCCCACAAAGCCAGGCTCTAAGGTTGGAGGAAAGCACCATCCTCCTGCACAGGGATTTACCCAGCACTATTCTGGTGTGCAGAGAACAACCACTCCAGTTACATCAGCAACCAGTTTCATTGCTATAACACACAAACATTCATGTCTAAGGTATTGCTCAGCATATCTTTGGGAATGAGGTGCAATAAGATCCAATCCACAATTGTCCAAATGTCCATCACGTGCCATTTCAAAAAGCAAGGAAAGATGGACAGTTTGGGGTGGGTGAGCAGCTTTTCCCCACCAGGAACAGCCTGAGAGTGTCCAAAAGGATTATTGCATAGTCCTGTATAGGACATGAAGTGTGCACACTCCTTTGGGGTTTTATAGGCTCATCTGCATTGCAGAGTATGCTGCATGTGTTTCAAAGAGGCTAATGGGGTAAAAGAAGTACTTGTATAGCATCACATAGTCTGTTCAGAGCCTAAACAGTTCAAAGGAGAAAAACAATAGGATAAAGGAGTGTTTAGAGGCCCTGTTTGACTCACTGAAAGGCAACAGAAGCATGAATAGTGAAATGGACCATCTATACATTACACTCATGGGTGCAGCTTCCCTTTTGACTAGCTGTACTGGCTGCTGAAGAGCCTCCTACCCTTATCCACCAGGGGCTGCTGCCCAGTATCCCCTGCCAGAGTTCCCCCACCACGATCTGCTCCTTCAGCTCTTTATCTCATCATTCCTCAACTTATTTTGGTCTAAACAAGCAAACACCTATTATTTCAACTGTTGAACCTAAGGGGAGCCTGATTTAAAGAGGCACTGCATCACCTGGAGGCCATTTCAGTTCCATTTGTAGGAAGCATCACTGCATCTTAAATTAGACAGAGAGCTCAGGAATTACTGGGAGTCGCAGAGACATCCAGCCCAGTGCTGCTTCCCTGGCGTGACCTTACCTTCTCCCTTTCCGTACTTGGAGCTGGGTAGCCAGGACACTGCCTCCACATAGCCCAGCTCCCTGCAGACCACGTGTGCAGCGTGGATGGAGAAGTCATCGTCGCACACGGTGCCCCACTCGCCGCTGTAGAACACCTCCACCCTGCCCTCGTTGTGCTTCCTCTTCTGCCCTGCGAGCCGGAGCTGGATCTTGGGGACGTTTGCTGGTCTCTGGGGGGGCTGGTACACTTGGGGGGGTGGTTCAGGGTAACCGGGGAGGTAGGGCCAGTGTTCATACTGGGCAAGGCCCAGCGGGCTCAAGGAGGTGAGGAACAGAGCGATGAAACAGTGGTTATGGATGAAACCCAGGAATCTTCCCATCTTCAGTGCTCAGAGCCAAATCCTCGGCTAGCAGCTGCCAGTCAGAGCAGGGAGGTACTGTGTGCCTGGCCTGAAAGGGAAGGAAAGCTTAGTAAGGCTTGGTAATGACATGGACTTTATAGCTCTTGCTTCAGCACGGAATAGAGCTAAGGAATAGGTTATGTCCAGTGATACCTGTGACAACCAAAGTCAAGTACGGTATTTCTTACGGAGTGGAGAAACTGAAAAAACCCTCCAATTAAAACAGTCTAAGTTTACATCAACTTGCCAAATCATTTCAGCTGGAAAGTCCTTTTTTCCTATAGAAACAGGTTGCAAGTGCAATGGATTTTCCTATTTCTCTGCAAACCCAGTAGTTCAGTAGCTCCAGCAAACCAACAGTCAAACGCTACCAGGACACAACTGAACCATTTTTCTCCCATAACTCCTTCAAGAAAGAAGCCAAAACTATCACTTAAACAGTGAAAAAGCAGAAGGTAATGAAATGTGTAACAATCTTTCTACTATTTCTATTGAAGTCTGTTTTCCCAATCCGACAATAGAAGATGTATTTCTGGTTCCATCTGTAGAGAATCAACATGCTACTGTACACAGACTCTTTGCTAACCTTGTCTGTCAATGAAGTAGTGACTAATGGTCTCCAATTTTTGGATGCTGAGTCTGGATAGGGCCTTACTTGTCATACAAGTGCTCCATCCTTAAATAAGCTTGGCATCGGAGGTAGGAACCAGCAACTTTCTGACTCATTAGAGGGATTCCATGCAGATATTGTGCAGAGTTTAGATCCTGGTCCCTTTCTGCCTGCTCACGTACTCCCCAACCTCATTCAGCACATGGAGTGGACAAGCAGCACACGGGGGGTTGAGGATTCCATAGTTTCCAAATGCAGCAATGCCAGAGTGCAATGGGAAACAGCTCCCAGCCCTTTAAAGTTCTGTTATTTCCTGGCAACCACCAGAGGGGAGAGAGAAGGGGAAAGACTTGGCTCCAAAACCAGATGTCTAGAAACTAAAACCCTCCAGTATTTCTGGTCTCAGCTATCCCTAAAACATGGCCAGATCATCACATACTCCTACGAAGACACAACGAAAACCCATTAACCAGCCTTACACACTGCTCAGTGAGGAGATGGAGCAGAAATCCCAAAGCCATCATTTCAAACCCCAGCTCTGACACTGACCTGCTGCCTGACCAGGTTGTGCCTCGGTTTCCCCTTGTGTTAAACAGGGCTGGTGATCAGGAGCTTCCTACTGAAGTGCTTTGAGACCCGGGGAGCAAAGGCCTAAGGAACAGACAAAAGAGAAGCATGTGGGTTTTAAGTCTAACATTGGATGGCAGGGAAAGAAACAGGGAAAGCAAAGGGAGACTTTGCAACAGGTCTGTCTAAATCAAGGCAAAGAGGGGGGAAATGCAGCAAAAAATCCTTGGGAAATGCACGTTTGGTTTCAAGGAGCCACGTTCTTCCGCACTGGTTCCACAGGGCTGAAGTTTGTACATCTGCATGAGGCATTTAGAGAAACACTGCTATGAAACGAGGGGGTTTTGCAGGTCAGGAGGTGAGGCTGAGAGAGAGGAATCAAAGCCCTGCCCCACGTCACAGCGAGTTGGAGGGGAAGAGAGGAAGGAAACACAACTGGTTCCCAAGGCTGCTCCCTCCAGCAGCAAACAGAAGGGATTTCCCAAAGTAAATGCAGTCACAGGGCAGGATACGTGTGTACTGCAAAAGGCTCCTGAGTCAGGGCCATCAGTAGCAGTCAGACACGCCTGACGTCCATAGCTGGGCTCAAAGGTAACCTCTTACAGTGTTTTCCCTGGATACAGGATGGGTTTTAACCCATGGGCAGAGCAATTGCCATGGGCAGCATAAAATACTTGAAGTAACCCCCTTAGATCATGACAGAAGAATAACATATTAGTTAGAAGTGAGTCTAACTCCAAGCCCAGCGGTCCTCAGAAACATCTGGTTTTCAGTTTTAATCTCTTTAAACATCCGTTCTGACCCACTTCATTTCATGTGGCTGTTTCTTGCTGCTGCATAAACTGGAGTTCAAAAGCCTCAGCAAATACTCATCAAAACCTAAGTTGGACTGAACCAATCTCTCTCCAAAAACCTCAGATGAGGAGCAGCAGGGCCCTGGCTTAGCTGCAAGCTGGAGATGGGTTTGGGAAGAAGTCATTACAGCTTTCCCATGGCTGTCCCCCCATCCCAAGAACAGTGCTCTGTTTATATATTGCTGGGACCTTTTGGAGCATCTGGATGGTCCTGTTATGTAGCAGCCAGCCACAGAAGGGATATCTGAGAAGGAGAAGGCAGATAATGTGTGGTGAGCGGCCTTACAGTCAAGTCCTGAAGGACCTCAAGAGATAAAAGGCATGTCGATATAATCACAGAATATGCCAAATTCCCCCCTAGGTTACAGCTTTGGTTTAGGATACTCCAGAAACCTCAAGAATAAACTAAGTAAGAATATTTTACAGGAGAAAAGGTTGGACCAACAGTGTGTAAGCAGCAGGGCAGCATGTTCCACTTGTGCCAAGGCAAACAACAGCCAGCGGTCAGCTCTGCGCTCAGGTTAATAGGGGTCTTTGGTGATCAGAGGCCAAGGAATAGCTAAAAGCTGCTCAACTCCAGCTTCCAGGACTGCTTCCTATACAAACCAAAGCTCTCAAGTCACTTTACTGAAGGACTGCAGCCAAAAGACACAAGGATTTGGGAAAGCCATTCTGAGGCAGGAGGGAACAGCTATAGAGCGGTGCTCCCTGAAGGGAGGACCTTCTCTGTCTGCACAAAGCAGACAGACCCCTGCAGGGTGCCAGAGGCCTTCAGACAGTCACAGCACTGGAACACCTCATGGTCCATGAGGAAGGGAGGGGAAGGTTGCAACAGACTTCCAGGTTATTTTAACTGATACCAAGCTCAGTCTGGGAGATGCTCATTTGGATTCTAGTCAACACAGGAGGTGTAATTGTCACTCTTGGCAAAGTCAAAGGGGTCAGACACCCCCCAAACTGCAGCACATTTGCTTCTGTTCCCCAAAAACTTAGAGCAGAAAACCTGGCCCAGAGGATAAGGTTGCCCGAGAGCTCCCTGCTCCAGGAGACAAGTGTGACTTCCCCCAAAAAAGGGATTTGAATAAGCCTTCCTGAACACAATCCCAAACCTTTGCTAAGGAAAAAGACTCAACGGCACACATTGTGTGCTCAGGTCATACAGCATCGTAGCTCATCTTTGTCAGGATCCTGCAAGGGGAAGGGACTGGAAAAGCATTCAGGAATCTCCCTTCTAGTCCTATTCTACCTGTGGAAGCAAATCCCAAAGGAATTCTCTGCAGGGTTTGAACAGCGCTCCAGGAGACAGCAGTGCAGTGTGTATTAGCAACCAGAGCCCACTTCTGCTCCAGGTTGTGTTACCATCCGCTTCAGAACAGCCACACATTCAAACAGGAGGAGACAAAGCTTTCCCAGTGCTTGCATCGCCCCTGAAAGAGAACCTCCCATACCCAGAGGCCTTGTTTATTGAGGTGTTCAAGGGAAACTATTCAGACTAAGTCATGATGTCAGGAAAAGCAGAATCCGGTGGAACTGGAACGCAGGCATATTATTTGCACAAGGAACAGCAGCCCAGGTATAACGGGGAAGCTTCAGGAGCCCAATGTGACCAGAGAAGCCACCTAACACCATGGTACTGAAAAGGGCTCTTGGCTTTCTGCCTCCTGTCAAGTCTGGGCAGGAGGGACACCAGGGAGATGTGACACTGGAGAGGCAGTAGCATCCACCCATCCATCCATTCATTTATCCCATCCAGGCCACTTCCCACCGGGAGGCAAGCCAAGCAGCAGCAGAATAATGTCAGAACAACAAGCCCCAAAGAACAACAGGGAAAACACTGGGAAGTCTCAACAGACCAAATCCTCCACCGTTGCCTGGGATGAGATATATGGGCTGTGAAACAGCTTCTTCCACCTCTAGCTCTTAGGACCCATTACAACCGCATCCAACATACGAAACCTGTCTGGAGGACTGATAAAGCACCACAGGAAGTTTCACACCACTTCTGTCACTCCACAGCACAAAGGTCCTGGATTTATTCTTCCCTGGCTCCTCCTGAAACCTCTCTCCTCAGCTCCAAGATGTTTTACTGCACCACCAGCAAGGAAAACTCCCTGCTCTTCAGCTAGAACAGACAATTCAACAACGGGCTGACTTAAGAGCACTTGAAGCGGCAAACACGGACAGTATTAGATAGGAGCCAAGTCCACACACTCACACACTTATGGTGGCATCATTATAAGCCACGATAACAACATTGAATAAGGAAAATATTTAGGTAAAGCCAGTCCTGCTGTTGTGACCGTGGTTTGGACACATCTGTCCCCCAAGTCCCACAGAAAGCACATGCTGAGCTCCCCAAGAATAAATCAAGGCTTAGATTTGCAGGACTTTTGGTTTGGGCTGACTATTCCCTTTATCGTAGGGCTCGTTCCTCCCCTCACACCGTTTGTTTAATGGCCTCCAGATTTAATAATGATGTCATCCTAAAAGTATATATTTTGGTCTCCCCATTCAAAAGCCTCCAAGAGAGAACATGAAAAAAACCATTGAATAAAGTCAGTGGAAAAGCCAGGAAAATACTCCAGGTCTCCTGGCTCCCCATCCTCTACTTCAGGCCATAAGATGATTCTCCATCACTGCGTTACTGTGTAATTTAAGGCTTTAAGTCACGCTCCTGACGGCTGCTGACTCAGCCCTTTTCAGGGCTCAGTCTGGAAGGGGACAGACACAGGCTTATAAGGAAACAACAGTTTCATTTCAAGTCAATATTGACCTTTTACTTCTTCAGAGGCTTCACTGGTGCAACCAATGGGCTTCTGATCTCCCCAAAGCAAAACTTGCTCCTACCAACAAGAATTCCTTTTTGAACTTCACTAAATGATCCAACCAAGAGATGAGCTCAGACCAACGCAGGAACCAGCTTTCTTGCTCCCATCCTTATCCAGACAAGCAAGAGAAGTCTGGAGGGGTTGATTTGAGTCCTTTGTGCCTAGAGAGCCAGCAATGCTCCGTGTGGCTTGGCATCCATCTGGAGGAAGAGGCAATTGGCACTCGGACCGTGCTGGCATGCCTGCTTCTCAGCCAGGAGCACCAAGCAGTTCATATCCAGCCACTTGAAACTGTCCCACCGGGATCCTCCTCCTAGCATTTCCAGCTCCATGCCCCATTGCTCAAAGAGCATTCCTTGGGCACAGCCGTGGGACAGGAGCAGGATTCCCCACTGCTGTGGAAGCAGCTGTCCAGCCAATGCAAGGGCAATTCACACTGGCCCCTCTCCAGAGCTATTACGGTGAATAGAAATGCTACCACTCACTTGGGTGAGAGCTCGGGTATATTCTCCACTGTTCCAAGAGGCTCAGCTCCCCTGCACAGACACCAGAGCTGATGCTGTTGTAGCTTAAATCCCCACTGACGATAACCCTGGTGCAAGTCCCCTCTTGTTCACATTCTCCTCTTCAAAGACTGAGCCATACATGTCACTGGCAGGCCCAGATACACCAAGCAATGGCAATAAACCCAAAATCTACAGCAGAGACCCATTAGGTAGAGGAATAATGTCAGACCAGTATTTACCCCAGTGGATAAGGAGCTCTGGAGAACACCAGGTACCCCATCAAACCCAAACCCCACAGTCACTTCAGGGAGCTGCTACTGCTCAGGAACTAAAACCTGCTACCATGGAGCTGAAAGCAAATTCCACATTACTGCAAACTGGCCAAGGGCAACCAGTACCAAATTCAACTGTTGGGAAGCATCAGGGAAGCTTTCCAAATGCAATTTGCTGCTTCTAGCCTGTTGGGATGCTGCAGGGAAAGAGAGACCAAAGTTCCACTGTGCCTTCTCACAGAAGGAAAGCTTACACAAGCCAAAGCTATAGACCTGCCGTGACTTTACTAGCCACAAGTTCTCACTCAAGAGAGAAACATCATTTAATAACTACTAAAGAACTTTCTGGCCATTCTTTCACATTCAAACATACCTACATAGACACCCCCTTTTATTTGCTCCCAAAACTCATTGGAGTATGTACTACCTGGAAGAGAAAACAGTTTGCAGTGTTTGCCAAGTGATGAGGATGAACTACAACAGACAGCACTTTGAACAGACAGCAAACACACGTGTCTATAGCCCAGGGATGGATGCTGCTTGCTATCACTTGCTACTGAAGCTAGAGAAGAGAAGCTCTGATGTACAAACACATCAGTTAGGAAAGAAAAAGGCACTCGGCTTGTGTTTTCTTTTAAAGACAGCTACAAGTTTAACAACAGAAGAATCGGTGTTTGTGGCAGCTGCCCAACCAAAGCCCCCTCAACACTGATAACATCTATGAGATCCAAGTGTTTAGTAGTGTGCTGCTCTCCAAAGGACACAGTGATTTCTGCAGGGCAAAACACCCAGGTCCGTGCTCAGCTGAACACTTTTTACAGCTTCCAAATCCAGGCCTCTTCTCACACATCTATTTCTTCAAGTGAAGCAATTCACATTTGCTTTCAGATTTAGCCCCTGGATGCATTCATTGCTCTTAAAAGGCAAAAAGAAAAGCTTGCCTGGGGATCAGAGGGACACATGCAGCATCTTCTCTCCATGTCACAGTTGCAATTCAAATATGCTTCATTTTGGAAAGCTCTTCATTTTCCTTATCTCTTCCCTTTGCCTGGTGTCAGAGGACCATGACATAGAGATGTGAATCGTGACAAGTCTCAGGCTCCTGGCCAGCATGAGCTGGCTGTTCCACAGACCTGGAGCTGTACTCCTAATAGGAAACAGAACTTATTCCCAAATATACTTCCACAACAAGTCAAAGGGATTTGTTTTGAACCCAGCAGTATAAATCCTTTAATTTGCAGCTAGTAGATGCTATTATGATGACCGAGGAATCTGTTTGTACTTACTAAAACCAGCAGTGGCAACTGGAGCTGTGATTCCACTTCTCTTCTTGTGAAACATTCACAAGTAATTCATGGATAAGGACCCTCCACAAAGGGACCACATTAAAATCCACAGCTGACACTCACAGAGCCAGAACACGGATATGCATGACCCAAGAGCATCAGCAAATACTAGATAACGTCCACTCCCCTCGTGTGGAATGCTGCCTTAGTACAGCCTAACCCATCAGTAGTGCAGACACAGGCCAGTTGACTTCAGAACAGCATCTTGTTCTTCTATGGAATATCCCTGGAAATAGCAAACTTCCATCAGCTTTACTATAGATTAGGAGAAGGACGACTTCTCAGTGTGTATATTTGCAGACATTCATAGCAGATGTGTACCTGCACACATACACACAGTGCATTTCACACAAAGTGCTTTGCAAACCTACTGCTTGCTTGATCTGCTCAATCATTGCATCCTCTGGAGTTGGGAGAAAGGACATCACTATGGTTTTCAACAGCACCAAGAGCGTTATGGAACAGTTTAGGAGGAAAAAGAATAAAAGGTTAAAATACACATAACAGCAAGAAACAGAAGGGGTGTTAGTGGTACAGCAAGGTAAAGACAGCGAACTTGGGAGGCAAGCTATTGAGCACGTTACTAGGTGTGCATTTTGGGGTCTTGCAAAAGGACTTTGAGCACAACACAAGACTTCCCTGTTAAATCCCCCTACTGCAGACCAAGGCATTGTCCTCTACTACATCATCAAGACTCTCTTCAGTCTTGGTGGCTTGTCCAAGCTGCTAAAGCTTTCGTGAAGGCTTCTCTACAGACCTCATATCTGCGCTCCTGCCCCAGCATCACTGGGTTCGGCTGGAGAGGAGACCTTGGAGTTACCGTGAGCCTGATCACCACCCGGACTGAGGTATTACACTCCATATTCACAACCCATTTTCGGGGGTGCTTTCCCATATCACCCTGCACTTAGAACTGAGGTGACATGAAATTCATTCCTGCAGCACCCAGCACCCTACGCTGAAGATGCGGTTTCTCCATAGGTGCTTTGCTATTACAGTAGGTCGAGCTGATACTTCATTTGATGTTTTCTAGCTGCTCTCTAGCTTCCAAGCAAGGAAATTCCATCACTGTAGGTTGCTCAATACAGATGAAACCGGCAAGTAGGAGCCCTAAAGCAATTCTTTTCAGCCCCTATTCAGTACGATTTGAAAGCACTGCAATGTCATCTTTGTGAGTCGATTACAGAGATGCCGAAGAGTTCTATTACTCTCCCAAAGAGCTAAACTAGAATCTTTCTCTACCATTTTTTAAACTATCTTGGTCTTCAGATTTCTTTTAACCACCCCCCCCGCCCCCAACATCTGTTGAAATTAAACAACAAAGATTAATTTAAAGAAAGCAGATTTATTTGTGTGTCTGAGGAAACTGAACTCAGCCCGGGGAAGGGTCAGTGCAGAGAGAAACATCCCCTGGTTCTGAGCGCCCTGGAGTCAACCTGAAAACTCCTGTGATTGCTGTGATAAACCAGCCTAAAGAATGTTGCTGGTAAGCTGAGGGCTGCAAATCCCAAGCAATGACAGCAAGAAAGTTCCTTAACCAGGGACATAACTGATTTGCCCCTTCTGCCAATGGGAAACATCTGCTGCACTGAAGCCTTTCCTCTGAAAGAGCAGTTCTTCAGAGAGAAGAACTTAAACTGCTCCTGAAGTGTAGCTGGTAACGTTTACCCGGTGCTGCTGGCATGTGCTGCAGCTTTCTGCTCTGAATCAAGCTGATTTTAACAATATTACAGCCTATGCATTGCCTGGACTTGTTTGCAATGTGTCTTTTTCATTTCATCTTGTGAGCAAGGGGAGAAGACCTTTACCTTGCTCACAGCACCTTTGCAAAGTGGCACTGAGCATCTGCGCCATCCCTCCTCTGCCAAAGCAAGCCTTAGGGGCCAGGATTAGAAGAAACATCTCCCTTCTCCCCAGCCTGTTCCATCTAAACATCAAACTTTAGAACCAACTGATGGGAGAGAAGGAAAAACCGCTCAGAGAGAAGAGAAGAAGTGAAATCAAACTCCCAGCCGCGAAGCAAGAGAAGGGTTAGAAATGCTCCAAGTAACCATCAACCCCTTCACCTCCAGCACTAGTGCCGCAGTTCTGGCTTGTGGTTACCTTGGCGTTAGTGGTGGGCTGTGCCGGGGGTGACCAATGCCTTGTCCTGCTGCATGAAGCTCTTTCTCTTGGGCTGAGCCGAGTGGTCCCCTCCGCGCTGGGAGCCTCCTGCAGCCGGAGCGATGTGCTGCGAGAAGCTGCTGCTTCCTGGCCAATTTCACTGGAGCCAGGGAAGCAAACCCCTCCCAAGAGCCGGCCCCTCCAGCCTCAGTGAGCGGTGATATCATGGGCTTGCCTTGTAACCCGAGCAGAAGGGCTGCAGGCAGGAAAGAAACGGGGGGGATCGAGGCAGAGGTGCAGGGAAGGAGCTGGGTCAGGAGCGGGAGTGTTTTCTCAGGACAAACCCTGGGAATCGTGTCCATACAGTGTTCAATCACGCAGCGAGCACAGATTTTGAGCACCCCAATTCAACTCAGAGCCTCCCAATGCCTGAGCACTCTACAAATACAGAGGACTGGAGGGTCTTAGAGCAGAGCATCCTCAAACTTACATCCCTTTCCATAGGGTGCAGAGTCTGCAGCTTCCATCTCCCCTTGAATACCTTGAATTCTTCAATACTCCATTGAACACTCCAAGCTATTGCCCACCTTAACCCTTCAGCAGCCAGAAAGTGCTTTTCCAGCTGTTCAACAGCTTTAAGCTCGTAGCTACAGCAGCTCAAACCAAGCCATGTAGATCTGCAGCGAGTTACTCCGTGCTCTTTGATGTCCCAAAGACTAACCAGATACAGCAAACTATTCTTCATAATAACAAATCAAACAGCCTGAGCTCTGCTTTGTCAGAAGGTTCAGAGCATCTGTGGTGTGAGCAGCCAGCAGGGAACTAGAAACACTGCTCTGAGATGGTTGAGACAGCTCTTCTATCAACAAGAAGTAGCTAAATTAATTGGACATTATTCAGAAGCAACTTCTGCAACCTTTTAAAGACACAAACCCTCCCTTTGGTCGAAAACTGGCCTCATCAGTTTGGTTCTTAGTGTATCACAACAGTTCTCTTTTCTGTAGCCATGAAAATAACAAGAGCACGGTGGCTTTCAGGTCTCTATTACAGAGAAATTACCCAGGAATTGGGTCTTCTGACCCGGTTTTGGGCAGCACTGAAGCAGCAGCATGTCCCAAAGAATGGAAATGGATTTTCTCACCAGCTTTGACTTTAGGTATTGAAATCTGCGCTCAGCGGGTTCTTCAAACAAGTCAGCAGAGAGTCGAGAGGCACAGGAAGCACAGCAGGTATTCCCAAAGGTACTCCCAAAGGCCAACTTCCAAAGGAACAGCCCCATTTATCTCAGTATACCCACATCTGTAAAGGACTTCACAGCAAGCCCTTCCCTGGCATGAGCTTAGACCTGCCTGGTTCCACATCGAGCCTCCAATGAGTTCTATTAATTGCTTGGAAAAGCTCAAGTGCTTAATCCGCATCCCTGCATCCATTCCCAGCAATACAACGCCAAACCCTAAACAAACACGGCTGTCACCAGGCTTCTCCCTTTTCCCAGGCTTTTCAGCACTTCCCAAGCACTGTTTCCCCCCACCAAGTGATGTCTGCTTCCTGTGCAGAGCACAACTCCATTTCCTCAACCCCAGCCACAGGAAAAGCAGCATTTGGTTAGTCCCAGCTGCCCTGGCACTGATGTCTGGAGCTTCCCCACTCTCTGATGCCACCTCTTATTGGAAAGGGATATTGCACTGAGCTGGGCACCAACGTGAAAGGAAACTGCAACAAGCTGCAAACAGAAGGGAAACAAGTTTGGAAGGTAACACAGCTCTGAATAACTTTAGCAAGGTCACAGCCCTTCACTGAATGAACTGACGATACCAGAGAAGCTCAACCTTGCTTACAAGAGACGGGAAGGTGCTCAGCAAAGTCTCTTGCTCTCTGCTTCAGGCTCCACATGAAGTGGTCTGGTCCAGAACTGAGGGTTCAGCACAGCTCAGGAATGGCCTCGTTACTCACTGACATAGCAGGCTTCTGAGATACCCACCAAAAGTGGATACCAGCTCACAAGATGGGCAGAGCGATGACAACCACCTCCCCAGTGTCAGCAAAGCCTCCTGCAGGGCAGCCCCAGCATCAACTGTGGTGTTAAAGGAGAAGAAACATATTAGAAAGAGGTGAAACACCACAAATAGCACCATGGCTCTCAGCAGAGCCCTACCTGGAGGGTAAAGCCTGGCTGGACGGGCCTTGGTCAGTCTTGGGGGCATGAGGGATGAAACGTGTCCCAGCAGCAGCTCCATAGAGCAGAGCTATTTCAGACTGGCAGGAAGCTGGAAGCAGCTTGGCCAGAGGAAGGAATGTGGAGCGTCTGCTGATCAGGGCATGGAGGAACATGACAGCTTGCCCCAGGAATGTCTGCCGAGTGCCCGGGTCGGGTAAGGATACAGCAGCAAATGCCATGAGGGCTTCCAGCTGATGGAAGAGCTTGCTGGTTGCATAAAGTGCAACATCCAGCAGGAATTCAGCAAAGCTTTTCAAGGTAACTCGCTGGATTCAGGGAATTTGCTGCCCCCTTCATACTGCAGCGGGTTAAGACCAAAAGAAAAGCACCCAGCAAAAAAGAACAAGAAAACCTCTCAAAATCACGGAATCTACAGCAAAAAACACTCCAACTGGATTGGCATCATCTGCTCATGCAAACAGGCAACCAGCCATCCCACCCCAGCACCTCCCAACCTGTTTAACTGTCCCCTCACTGCCCTTTGGGCTCCCGTTTCCTGCATGCAATGATTCCACACTGGATTGATACTGATGTACAAGTCCCAGCTACAGCTGAATCTATCCCTTGGCCATGCCCACAGTCACAATTTCAGACCCACATCCCTTGCCTACGTGTTTTCTTCTGCATCAGCCCGAAGGCCACACCTTGCCACATGGACAAGTCAAGGCTGGTTTGGCCCAAGGAGTCACAGTCATGGTCCGTGCTCCCAAAGATTAGGTACGCGCTATTAGGTGCTGTAATCTCTCCTCTCCAATTCTGAGTTCTTTTGAAAGGGGAAGGCTCATTGCCTCCCCAAACTTGTGTTTTCACCTTCTAGACTCTCTGGAGCCACAGGGCAACTTGACCTTGCACATTCATGGAGCAGATACACTCAGCTCCGTGTCGAGATGATCTTGGTGATACTGAAGAACTGAAGGACCTGATTGCTCTGCAGAGTGTTACCGACACGTGGCAACTCTCACACCAATGTGGAACCGAAGAGCTGGATCCCTGCTTTGAGCTCACAGGATGGCTAAAACACACCAGCAACTCTGGAGAAGTAGGTCCATACTTCCCTCAAGAAAGGAATTAAACCAACTGATATGTTTAATCCCTACCGGAATTTCTATGATCAGGAGTTTGGTAGTGACGGAACTGCTCATCCCCTGCTATTTGGTTACTACAAGTTGCTGTTTTTAACAGGACTGTGAAGTGGTGTTGGTTCTATTCAGGGAGGGCCCCTTGCATGACACAGCTCTTCTGCAGGCAGGAAAACTGGAAAAATGAGATTCATTTTGTATAGGAAATAACTTCACTTTTTTGAGCTCTCTCCTCCTCTGCGTGTGTTCTAGTCTAAGGATCAACGCAACACAGTGACCACCTCATGCTCACTTCCCATCAGCAGCTTCGTTCTCCATACTCTGCAGCCACCCCCTCCAACCTGCAGCCCCCATGACTCCCCAGTGTTGCCATTCCTATCAGCTCACCAAGGCACAGCTCTACAAAACCATCCCAAACCAAGATCTTTGCTGGAGTTCAGGCTCCCAACAAAGAGCCCATCCAAACACATCAGCCTCATGTGAGATCTGGGATAGACCCGGCTCAGATTGATGCATCATTTAGGGAGCAACACACCTTCAATGTCCATTAACTACACCAGCCCCTGAGCAAGCGAAAGGCTCATACACCACGGTGGGTGCAAACCTGGAGCCCTGAGAAACACTCACAGCAGATCCATGTCCAGAGCAGGCCCAGAGATGACGTCTCTCCTTGTCCACGAGAGCAGCTGCTCCTTCTCAGCCCCAGGCAGTCTGGACACAGAGCAGCACATTCCCAGTGACAGCACATACATCTTCCTTGAATTTCTCTCCTTAACCTTTCGCCAAAGCGGTGAGGGGAGGCCAGTTCGGACTGAGATTTCCCAACTGGAATGTGAGTTTCCGTTTTTCCTCAGCCAAAGAAGATCCGAGCACGGGGCCCTTTACAAGCACTTGTCATTCCCTATCTGTAAGGGCAGTTACCAAGACCCAAGCTGTCTCTGAGCACTGATTCAAGGATCCAGCTGTTGAAAGGCAACTTTCCCCCAGCAATACCCTGACAGAACGCAGGCAGCAGACAGCACGCACCAGCATCCTTCCCATGCGTCCAGGTTCCTGACACGCTCCCTCTCGGCCATCCAGGAGATGAGCATAAAAGGGCATAAAGAAAGTTTTACCCCTAAAAAATGTGAAAAGAGGGAGATTTCGAGCAAGGAAAAGTGTTTGAGAAACGAAGCTTCCCCAGTTGGAGGTAGCGACACCGCTGTGGGAAAGCAGCGTGAGCTCATCCCACATGTGCAGGGAAGGCCCAGGAGAGAGAGCTGCGTTTTGTCTTCTTATCCTAAGGGATGGCAGAGGGCCTGGAGGCTTACCATCCCCTCCCACTAGATGGCAAGAGTCCCCCTCCGAACAGCAGGGCCTCTGCAAGCACAGCTTTGCAGGCGTCAAGGGCTGGAGAAGGGAATTCCGGCCCAGAGAGCACTGAGCAGACAGGACAGTTTGTCGGGATTTAGCCTGCTGGGATTAAGCAAGCACCATCCAAGAGAAAGGGAGAAAAAGAGGAGGAATGAACAGAATAAAGTAACTTGGTTGTAAAAGGGGGAGGATGCTCAAGAACAGTGTCCTGGGCCCCATCACTCCCGAGCAAATGCAGCAAATCCCTCCTTACCCTTAACAAGCATTAAGGAAACATCTGGTTTAACATCTTTCTTGCTGATTCAATGTGACAGGTCAAAGAACGCATCCCAGCAAGGACAGTCCTTGCCAGCGGGTCTGTTCTATGCAGCAACTCCACAGTTAGCTCAAGGACACAGACTCCAGCTGCTGAATCTGCAGAACTCATTGCAGGGTCAGGCCTTGGGCTGCAGGAGGGAACGGCCACAGAGGAGATCCATGAGAGACCCTGGCATCTGATCCCACCACTTCATTCGCACCCTTTATGTACATGTATCGGCAGGGAGCAAAAGACTCAGCTTCCATGGCAGGCGATGCCCTGAGTTACCTGAGGTTGCTGCCTTCCACTATCTATTCCCGCCTGCCAAGATTTGGCCTTGACAACCTAAAGACCCCCACGGGGGAAAAGCCTGGCACTGCTGGAATCTTGTTTGTAAGTCACCATGGAATTATCAGCAGAAGGTTAATGCTGGTAAGCACCATACACATGAGATCTAGGGCTAGGAAACAGCTGCAATCCATAGCTTCAAATCCTGCCCTGCTCTGCACGTTGTTTGTAGCAGGGAACATAGAACAGTGATGCCCACGACCCCGGAAAACATCTGGAGTTCAGGAAAACCTGGACATCACCTCTGTGTCTTCAGTGCATTTGTAAGTTGTGTGGTACAAGTGTGCTGAGCGCTCCCTTGGGGAGATCAGGGCTCTAGGAAGTCTCTCCAGCAGCACATTCCACTTGCCATCTAGAAGACACCACTAACCCAGGCCCAAGCAACTTCTCAGCACCACTTCCTACCAATCCCAAGACCTTCAAGCGCAACCAAGACCATCAAGCACAAGCAGGTGAGAAAGCGATTATCACCCATTAAACAAAGGGAAGGTGACCCTGTCAGGACCAGGTCCCCTGCACACTGCACACACAGGGGCTGGTGCCCAGGGACACAGCGAGTCCTCACGAGGCTCATTTGGGCTTTCAATGAGCTTCATGCATTATTTAGTAGCAACAATGGCAGGAACAATGGGACAAGCAGGAACAAGGTGCCCCCGCTCAGCCGTGCCATCAACCACTGCTATTGACTGTCCGCATCCATAAGTGCTGCAGGGACAGAAACCCTTTTGTTTCCACCCTCTCCATCACACCCTGCCTTGCTCAGGGGTATGCTTCTCTCTCCCAACCACTTCTTCCATTAGGGACCACGGTTTTGGCCTTATTTGCTTTGGATGTTTTCCACACACAAAAGCACAGGAACAAAAAGAAGAGCGATATATTTAAGAGGCCATGAAGCCAAAAGCTTCAGTGACATTCGCCTGTCCATTCCAGGTCACTGGGATAGGGCAAAGAGCAGTGCCCTTGCCTCCCCTCTGTGCTTTTCTGCATGCCTTCCCTGTCCTTAACGGACCTGGAGAAAGGAAAACGTGAATAGGAGAAGCAGAAGAAAGAAGCTAAAGCATGTTGATGCAGAAACAGACACAAACAGATAAACATTACCATTGTGAGCTGGGAATCCAAGCCCAGGTGAAGGCGCTGAGTGAAAACAGGTATTGCTGTGGCTTTTAAAGGAATCATGTTGCTTCTGTCACTTAGTGTAGTCTCTTCGGAGCAGGCTTGTCCAGGGCGGGATGGGAAGGCTTCCTTTTGTCTTTTCCCTTCATGTAAAGCTGCAGGAAGAGCTGCAAGAATAACATGGCTTTAGTCTCCTCCTCACAACTTCTCCCTCTTCCAGAGCCTCTGCCCCATCCTGCAATCCCCTGGGGTGGGAAGGAGAGGGGGAAAATGAACTAAACCCAGAAACCAGCACACACACACACTGTAATTCCAACTGTTGGGATGCTACAGCCGGGTTTGCAAAGCCACGAAGAGCCGAGTTTGCAAACACTTGCCCCAGGATGGTTCAAGCACCACAAAGCAGCGCTGTTAATGCAGGCGGTTAGGTTCGGCACTTGGCTGATTGCTTCCCAAATCTCTGCCTCCTCCCCGCGCCTTGTGGGCTTTAAGCTCTTAAAGCAATTAAAGGCACCCGCACATCTGTCAGTGTCGATATAGCAAACACCAACATGATGAACTCAACACAGAGCCCTCGGTGGAAGGGCCTCACACAGTCCATGTGCTGTACCACACGGGAGGATGGTGCATGGCTCAAGCTCGATCCTGCGCAGGGGGTGTACAACAAAGTCTCATTCCCCATCAATAAGCAGCACCCCAGAGGAGCAGATTGTTCCCCAATCCTACCCCACCGGCCATCCCATCAGCCTCACAGACACGCCAACAGAAGGCTATGGGAACAGTGATCTGCAGGGTGCTGCATGCACAGATGTATTCTCTGAGCACACTACAAACCTGCACACACAGGCTGCCATGCTCAGCACCACTGAGTTGCTCTACACTGCCCTGATGGTCAGGCTGGGCCTCAAAGCTGTTTTATAATGTCTTTTCTTCTAAACCACAATTCCCCAGGACACAATTCTTCTCTCTTCTATATCCCAAACCCAAGCACATCCCAGTTACAGCATTAAAACCACCTACAAAAAGGAAGAAAAGCCAGAGGTTCCAAGTCATTGGTGCTCTGCTCTTTCTAAAGGTACAGTCCAAGAACAATCAGCCTATTTGGACCCGCAGTTTAAGAACCTGCTGAGATTCCTCTCAACACACTCGCTTCTCTCCAAACAACAGCAGCCTACCCCAAAGCCACCAGCCAGCTTTAGGCTTGGTTTTCCATTTCAGTTCCTCACTATGAACCACTCTGTGCACTTTGCTCCACTCCACAGCATCCCACCCCACTTCTACTGCACCTTCCCCACTGTTCCACAACGGAAACACAACCCCACCCCTTCTCCAACAGGGCTGAAAAACCTTTACCTGGAAGCTGGAATACCTCAGGGAAGGAATAATGTGTCCAAAGAGCACAGCACCATCTCTTCTTCTTCCTCAGCCCTTTGTTCTCCTGGCCCTCATGAACTCTTGCTTCTAATGAGGATGATGGTTCTCTCCTGTGCACCTTTAGGACACTTAATGAACTCAGCTGCTTCTTGATGTGGCCTGAGTGAGATCAAGGGGCTTAACTCTGTGCTTGCTGGAAGGAAACAGAGTCCCAGTGCTGCTTTCCCAGTGTATGCAACCCCTAGAAGCTCACTGTGCTCCTCCAAGGGTTCCAGTGTGTGGTCATGGGTTAAACAGCTGAGAGACAGGGCTTAAAGCAACTCAGTCCATTCCCCTCATCTTTGTTAGCATCACAACCATAAAGACATAATCTAGGAGAAAACCTGCCTAAAGAAAGAGAAATCCAAAAAGAAACAATTTATTGGAAGAAAAGCAAGCCCAATCCAGCCCAAGGTGTGAATGTGAGGCTCAGAGACTGGTACCGCCAGGACAAATTGCCCCTTCTCATGCACAGGGATGCACCTTAAAGAATTGAGGAAAGCAAGTCCTCAGAGAAGAGCCAGCTGGTTTTGATTTTGAAGAAGCCAGTGTTCTGAAGCACTTTCTGCTCACCTTCTCCAGCAGTTCACCACCTGAGAGCTGAATGAGCAGGAAAAATACAGATGTAAACCAGGGCTCTGTGCCCTATTTTGCATGACTGAAGCAAAACTTGTTCATGTTCGAACCTGTTTTTTCAGGCACTGATTTGATCTCTTCACCAGTACAGGGTGAAATGGTGCATTGGTCATCTTTATTCTGCTCTTCCTAATCCAAATCACCAGAAGCAGCACGACAAGAGTGCCAGGAGCCTGAGACCTAGAAATGGCAAAGCAAAACTGTACACTGCGAGCAGTCAAGGGTACACGGGAAGCTTCCTATCCATTCATGCCCATTTTCCTGATCACTTTCTCACCATAGGAATGCCACAATAGCTTTTTGCCCCCAAACTGTCCCTTATTTAATAAAAAAGAGCTTCTGATTCTATTAAAGAATCTGTTTTAGAGTTGATATATCAACATGAGGGGGTTTTTTTGCCTTCTCTTACATGTTAAGAACTTGACTAAAAAGAAAATGCTGCAGCATCTAGAAGGAAATCCTATTTTAGGTCTGAAACAGCCTTTAACTTTTTAATGGGTTTATGATTTTCTTAAGTTGTTTATTGTCTTTTTCCTTGCTGCATTTTAGACATTATCTCTTCTGCTAAGAGACGCTTGGCATCTGCCTGCGTTTTGCCAAGTCACACACTGATACTTCCTCACCACTTCACCACTAACGTCAGCCCTTGTCCGAAGAGGGCTGCTTTATCTCAGCCTGCAATTAGAGGCTTTGTGCTCTGGTGTTGGATATCTCTAAACCAGGAAGCAGAGGCTCTCTGACAATTGGTGCTGGCAGTTTTCTGATAGCTCTTATCAGCTTAGGAGTGCAACAGGTTTGTCCCACAGTTCCAGACATCAGAAGTGAGAGGTGGATTATCTAAGCACTCACTCAGAAGCTGCTCAAAAAATAGCAAGCTGCAGAACAGGCTGGGAAGTGGTTCAGTTTGTCAGGAACAAAGAATCCTTTATGAAAAGAAAGATGCTGTTTGGTATTTCTGAACATTCAGCTCAAGATTCCATTGGTGTTTCAAAGTTAATCCTCTGACTGAATCTCCCAGGCACTGGACGGAAGGAGCAGGAATGTAGTTCAGCAGATCAAGTCTAAATTCCCTGTAGTCCTAGGCAAAGCAAGCATATCAGGAGACAATAAACCAATTCAAACTTTCTAGATTTGAGATGGATAAGTTGCACCTTAATGACAAACACGGTATCAACATGCCTAAATCTCCAATGAAAACAGCGCCCAGTTTTCCTGCATACTCACACCTACCAGAAGAGAAGAAAGTGTTGCCAGTTGGATACAAACTGAGAGAACAGAAGTGAGAGCGTGCAGTAAAATACCCATACACCAGAAGTTCATACAAATCCCACTTTTAATCATGGACAAATTTACTTTCAAGTAAAATCAACCGTTTTAAATAAAATATAAATTAACAAATCAGAGTACTCAAAACCAAACAAAAAAAGACACTGTGCATGGCCTACTCTAGCAGAAACAAAAGCTCAGGCGTATTCCAGTTCTCTTCACCTACTGGAGAGTCAGGAGATCTCCGAGTGATTATGAAAGAGGAATCAAGGATTAAAAAGTGGTGACTTTTGCCACTAGGAGGATAGAGCTTCCAAGACAAAAGGGGAAACTACCACAAAGAAACAAAACTGATTTAAGCAGTTTTGTGGAAGCACAGCATTGGGTGCAAGAGATTTTTCTTCTCCATCACAGTACTCGTTCCAGAATATAAAAGTCAGATCAGTTGTCCTAAAATGGTGTTTTCTTACTGCTTTGGAAAACCCTGCACTTCCTTTTCTTTGACTGAGGAGGCTCAGAACTGAGAAGTGATATCAATCCTGGAATCTGGAAAAGAAATTGAACACAGTCCTCATTCATCTGAGCTTAACAGTATCTCACAACCTCACCCCTAGGATGAGAACTCACACTCATTCTCTTACCATACAGAGCTTAAGCTGCTGCTACTCATTTACTGAGGACGAAGCTTTTGCTCGTCCCATTACACACAAAAGTGCAATATTTCAAAGAAAAAGGTAATTTTTGGCAAATATTGTCTAATGAGACTAAGCCAAGTTGACCCCATTTTCCCATATTTCTGTATGACATCCTGCTTCTTCAATGGTGTAAAGGGACAAAAAGGAGGAACCCTGAGGCAAAAATGGCTTTTTGTGTAGCAAGTCCAAGAAAAGCTCTCTCCATCACAGCATCTCATAAGGCTCCTGCAATCTTCTGTGGTGGGAGGCCTTCCTCCATCCATAGGGAAGTAGAGGAGGTGTTGCGCAGCATCCGCCGGTGGATGCGCCTGAGCCTCAGCAGGTAGAGCAGGATGGAGAGCAGCACGATCAGAAAACACACAAAGAACAAATAGTGATTGTGAACAAAGGAGAAGCTCCTCCAGTGGGAGTGATTTCCACGGAAGTTTTCTTGCTGGATGTCTCTGAAAAGAAACAAAGGGATAACAGACATCAGGTGCAAATCTATCTTCGTCTCCGAACTATCTTATCACAGGAAACAGCCAGAATAGTCTTTATAAAGCATTTATTGAGCTACCTGAAATACACCCTGAGGTTATACATAATGCACTAGGAACAACGTCTTGTCTCCCCCTATCTGTCAGCTGCTTTGCTATCACCACAGAATCATGGAACGGTTTGTGTTGGAACAGACCTTAAAGCTCCTCCAGTTCCAACCCCTGCCCCGGGCAGGGACACCTTCCACTAGAGCAGGTTGCTCCAAGCCCCTGTGTCCAGCCTGGCCTTGAACACTGCCAGGGATGGGGCAGCCACAGCTTCTCTGGGCACCCTGTGCCAGCGCCTCAGCACCCTCACAGGGAAGAGCTTCTGCCTCAGAGCTCATCTCAGTCTCCCCTCTGGCAGGTTAAAGCCATTCCCCTTGGCCTGTCCCTACAGGCCCTTGTCCAAAGCCCCTCTCCAGGTTTCCAGGAGCCCCTTTAGGCACTGGAGCTGCTCTAAGGTCTCCCCTTAAGGAGCCTTTTCTTCTCCAGGCTGACCCAGCCCAGCTCTCTCAGTCTGTCAACCCCACTTCTTCCCTTCACAAACCTCCCATACCTTCCACCCAAAGACTCTTTCTGGACACCACAGAAAACAACTGGTACCTTAAAGGTAAAAACCGTGTTCGGTAAAGAATGGCTCCCAAGGTCCATTGCACTTCTTTATCATAAACCTGCAGAGCTGTTTTCAAATTGCTGTAACTCACAGGAAAAGAGAAGCCACTGTGAAACACTTCATACATCCAGGCAGACTTGAAACACTGGTACCTATAGGAAGAGTGGCATTAAGTCAGGCCAGCAGTTAAAGAGTCCCAGAGGACTGAGGAGCACAATTAGACACAATTATCAGTACTTTTTTCATGGCTGATGCAATATTTACGGTTATATTCACACTTTCAATGATTTAATTAAATGGATCAGTTAGACATGACCTTGACCTCTCTCTACCAACTCTGTGTGAAGGAATTTGCTGTACAAACACAAACACTCACTTCAATCTGTGGAGATCAGCATGTGATGCATAAAGACCACGGTCAAAACGCTCCCGGAGGACAGACCACTTAGTGGCACAATAATCCTTCAAGGAAAGAAAAGAAAGCAGAAAGATTTCAACACTGCTTCTGCCTTGAGAAGAGAAAAATGCCACTAGATAAGACACTGTGTAAATACCCAAAGGAAAACTAACAAATAACAGCTTCCCTTGCACTGTTAAGAAGTCAGAGCACAAACTTCACAGTATTTTCTGCAACACTTTGATCCGTTTGTGGTTAAATTAATATTCAGTAGCACTTAAACTCTTTGGGCACATTCTTGGAGGTGGAAAATAGACAACGCATTTTTAGGGCATTGACCAAAAAAAAAAAGCAATCTCTACTTTTTGTTGTAACCTTTCTTTAAACTGTCCCCAAGAGATGGGCCCTGGTAGGAGTAACACCTAGGAAACTGGCACAAAACGTATAAAGAAAGAGGAAAAGGGTCCTTTTCTAACAACTGAGCCATTCCTAAAAAGAAGCAGAGGCTGGGAGCAGCATGGATTTTCCCATTATCAGTAGTTCTACTGGAACTTGACCACACGAGTCCCATCCCCTCTACAGCCAATGTTACTATTGTGCCTTCAAACAAGTATTCTAAAAGGAAAACTACTGAGGAAAAGCGATTCCCTGTGATAGTTCATTGCAGGGTAAAAGGATTTGGGATCTTTAAAGGAAGAGTTTTGTGGCAAGACTATCAGAATAAAATGCTTCTGGAGGGTAGTTGTTTTGAATTAGAAGAAGTTTCTCTCCAGACCACTTTACCTTTGCGGCTTTAGTGAATTTAGCAGCATTGTAATCTCCTCCCATACGTAACACGTCCTCGGTGCAGTAGTAGAACTCTGAGAAACCATAGAACTCACTGTTCTGAAAGTGCACGGCAGGCTGATAGACACCATTGAGAGATGTCTGTGTTTCATTAGTCTTATTCATGAAGGGCTGGATCATCTCACGGCACAGGTTAAAGTCTCCTGTTCCCCGCAAATACAGGGTCTGTCCGTTCTGCTGGATCTCATCCTGAGCATCCAGGGGCAGGCAAGGATCTAGGTAAGGCGAGTCAGAAGCCATGCCAGTCTGTTTGCCCAGCAGTCTGTATAAAAGAGCAAGCACAGTAACAACTGCATATCAGAAACATCAAGCTCTGAGATACAACAGCATCAAACCTGCCTCATTTAAAGAGACTTCAGCATTGCACGCTCTACAAGTTTTACATTAGGACACTTTACTAAATACGTTTAACTCAGGAAGTTATGGAGCCTGGTGATGCACAGAACCCACAACTCCAAGCAACTGCAGCCAGCTACCTGTTTCTAAGCACTGTACTGGTAAATAGATTGTCTTCATATCTCTGGCGTGCTGCGTTTCCCCCAAAGCCAAGGAACGTTGCGACGTAGACTCTATACACGTGCTCAGTTTGATGAGCATCACAGCCCAAGTTGAATTCTGCAAGTAGGTTTTTGGCTACTTCCTCCTGTAGGAACACAAGCACCAAGATTAGGTACAAACAATATGAACCAGAACCTAAAGTTGAGTTCTTTGGACAACTGGATGCCCTTCATATCTTTAAACTTCACTCCTTGCTCATCTATTTTGCTTTTCACAGGTCCACATTACCTTCTACTTCATGGGGAGAGCAAAGAATATCAATTGCACTATCACTACTGATACTCAAGGATACTTGCAAAGCCCAAGACTGCTCCTATGGACACTAAAGTATCTTCTCCTATGTAAAAGGATGTACTAATCTCAGTTCTTCATTTTCCAACCTAGAGTTCTCCAGCTTTTCAGGAGACCTGGCAGTCACTCTGCTCTCCTCACATACCTCGCAGTACTCACTTGCAGTAGCTTTTCAGTTAAGAGATGTGTAGCAGAAGCACTTCATGTGGAACACGCTCAGAAGCGTAGCATAACATAGCATTGATTCCACTCAACGTTGGAAATGAAAACCAGCACCAGCACTGCAAACCTCACAGTCAGCTGTTTGACTCTCTTGTCATCCTCTGCCTGGGAACCTGGACAGGTTCCATCACCAAATACCTATTTTATATCAGCTTATGTTCAGATGGAGCCATACAACAGTCACCATCAATTGTCTGCAACTCTCTTTCCAGTTCACGCTGGCCTGGGGCAATCTGCTCTGAGTCTCTCAAGTTTCTAAACTCCAGAATACACTTTCTTAAGCAGAGCACATTGAAAATACATGCAGACACACAGAGAATGCATGTGGCAAATTATACTAACTGAAATAAACTTTCTGAATGACCAAAAGACAAATGAATTGCTCAGCTGATGAAGGACTCGGATTTGCCATCTTCTCATGCCTCGGTTTTGGAATGTGATGTCATGAAGAAGACGACTCAACACAAAGAAAACAACAAAAAGTATGCATTAAAATAAATCAAAAGGAAAAGAAGAAAGTTGCACAGATAATAACCTGCTGTGAAGAGGCAAAGCTTACAGTTTTAGGGACTTCGTACGCTATCTGGGTCGACACTCCACCCATGTCAAGGACACCCACTGTCCTCTTGCGGAAGATGGCCTCTTGGTTCTCACTGCCTGGGACATGCACCTCCACAATGGCCTCATCCTCTGCATACAACAGCAAACAGGCAGTGAGAACTACAACCAGGGTGGGCCTGAAGCAGCAGTGCACTGCCAGTTAACTTCTTGTTTGTAGCAATGCAGATCAGCGAAGGTTCAGCTACAAATGAAGCCAACGTTAGCTGCACACACACTATTCACTGACAGCTCGGTCTAAAACCAGACCAGCAACAGGGAAAAGTACCCAAGTCCTTCCTAAAATCCAACTGACGATTAAGATACTTACCATCATCTGTATGTTCAAATCTTCCAAGAACAAAGTTGATGCCAATCCATGCATATACTCCTACATGAATAAGAAAATACATCTGGGCATGTCAAGAATATCTGGTACATCTCCTCTTAAAAACAAAGAGGGTTTTTTTGCACATGTGTTAAGATACACCACTGCCCATATTTTATTATATACAATACTCAGAAGCTAAACATCCCTGGTAAGTCATTCTAGCTGTTCTCTCCCAAGTCAAAGTTATCCTAATTCACTGTATTAAAGTCAGCCTGATGCCTGAATTTCAGAACAAGCAAGCACATTTGATTTTAAAGTGATTTTTAAGCTGATCACATCCAACCATCCCTCCTTTAGAAACCATTTTTCCCTGCAAAGTTTCTTCCATCAAGAATTTTGTGGCTCCCTCCCTGAAGCCAGAGAAAATGGCCTAAAATTCCTGCTAAGCACAGACAAGTTATTTTCAGTGCTAATTAGAAAACATTTAGACAAGTTAGAAGCTCCCAGCAGATGATCATCTCCACACTCCATATGCTGCTACTGAGGAAGAAGGTCTCTCCACCACCCAAGAATTTTAAGAAGCAACAAAATATATCCAACATATTTGGGCCACGAAAGTAATAAGCAACTGAAAGGTAATTTTCCCAACACTAACCTACCTTCCTGCTTCCCTGAAATAACCTCTGCATGCGAGTCCGAGAACAGGAAATCAAAGTGCACGGGAATATCAGTGAGCAGATCTTCAAGTATTGCCTTCTGCTGGCTGCAAAGTTACATTTGAGCAGTTATAAATAGCCACACACACCAGGATTGCTATTCTAAATGCTAAAAATACAACAGGCAATAACCTTTCTGGCAGAATCCTCATTCCTGCAGTACACAGAATATAAAGAGGAGTCTCTTTGTGCTTTGCACGTGGCACATGTTGGGCAGCAAAGCTCAGAAGTGGAGAAATGTAATCACTGACCTTTTCAGGAGAGCTGGCAAACTCCGAGATGCCTGGTGAAACAGAGACATGGGGAGCTGAAGCAACTCAAGGCACTTCCTGGAAAATCTTGATAGTCAACACACAGAGGAGAAACCAACCACCCAAATCCAAACATGCCTGTGGCAGGGGCTTGGAACTGGATGAGCTTTAAGGTGCCTTCCAACCCAAACCATTCCAGGATTCTATGAAACCCAGGAAATCAACTATGGAAACAGGGATGAAGCTAACCCTTCATCATCCTCTAAACAATCAAAAACTTGTATTAGACATGTTATATATCAGTGGCTCAAAGAGCTTTACAGAAAGCCAATATAAACAGAACTGAGCTAACTGACAACTGAACCAGCAACTGCCTTACTCCCCAGAGAAACCTCTCCCTCCTGCCCATCAATGCCACGTTTCAAGCTTTAAAGCTGAACACAGCTCTCTGCAAACCAAGCTCAAAGCAGTCTGGAGAGGTGCCACACTGAGAGCTTGCAAGTGGCCTTTATTCAGACACTTTAAACATGGGGTTGGACCAAGCAAAGGCAGGACAGGCAACTATCCACAAAATTCATCTCAAGTTAATTTCTTTCCAGTACCTGGTTTAATTTTCATAACCACTGGTTTCCTGGTTTTGTCCCTCATCTGTTTGATGTCCAACAGATCATGTGGATTCCCATTGTGCCTTGGCCAGCAATACACAAAAATCCTGGAGCCACTGCTGCCACAGTCCACAACGATTCCATAGTTCAGGTTGGGGTTGTTGGTATCTGTAGCTTCAGTGTCAGTCACTCGGGCGAGATATCTAGGAGAAAACTAAGCATTACTATGTGGCAACTCAGTTCCATATGGAAGCTTTTCCTCTGACTAAGGTATTAGAAAGTTGAATTATTGATAAATTCAAGTCCCCTTAGATAAAGAAAGCTTCATAAAGAAAGCAAGAAGTTTGACTCATACTTTTTCCACCCCATTCATTCACTTTACAGCCACAACCTGTCAGTGTGTTCTCTTTCACACTTCAGCCCTTTCCAGCTCTCACCTGTGGAATCTTTTGTCCCTGTGTGCACGCCCATACTTATTGCGGATGACCACCAGGGAGTAGTAAAGCACAGAGACAGCAGCAGCAAGAATTCCTATCACCAGGATCTGTCGCAGGGTGGTGTTGAGAAGCCGCGGGCATCCCACCGGAGAGATGCTGAAGTGCCAAGAAGCAGGAAGCAAACACGAGATGCTGATCCTAAAAATTCAAAGAGGAGAATCTGCTTTAAAAACGGGCTTTAGGACCAAAAAGCAGCACACTGCATTTCCAAACAAGCTCAGGACAAAGAGATGCTCCATACAACTTCTCACTTTGCTCTGCTCTAGCTTTGCTCGTGCTCTGGTTTGAGTGTACTCAAGACACTATTCCCACCTCTGAATTTATGATTTGCCATGAATTCATGGTCAGGTTCCCTGTACTTCACTCAGCAGACATCACAATTGAATTCAACAGTTCCTTTGGGATTCTTACCTCCCCATTTCGGGATCTGAGCAGCAGAGAGAAAGACCCGCTGGGGTTCAAGCATCAGCCGGTCACCTCATACTGACAAGGCACATGGACCATTCTCAAAGCCATTGCTCTTCTGCTCCTGAATTAAAAAGAACACAAGATGATCTTGTATCCAGCACTGCCAGCAGGTCGAGGGAGGCGATCCCTCCCCTCTGCTCAGCACTGGTGAGGCTGCAGCTGGAGTGTGGGGCCAGTTTTGGGCTCCTTAATAGGGAGAAATACAGAGACCTGCTGAAGCAAAACCAGTGTTGGGCCACAAAGATGGTGAAAGTACTGAAGCATCTCTCACATGATGAGATTCTGAGAAAGCTGGGCCTGTTCTGCCTGGAGAGATGATGGCTCTCATCAATGCATACAGATATCTGACTGGAGACTGTAAAGGAAGCAAACTCTCTTCTCATTGGGGGCCAGTGAGAGGATGAGAGGAAAGAGTTACAAACCAAACCACAAGAAATTCCCTCTGAACATAAGGAAAACCTGCGAGGACGGTGGGACATGGGAACAGGGTGCTCAGAGAGGGGGTGCAGCCTCCGTCCTCAGAAACATTTAAAGACCCAGGCAAGCTGCTGTAGCTGACCCTGCTCAGGGAGAATCACAGCATCAACCAGGTTGGAAAGGACCTTTAAGATCACCAAGTCCAACCGCTCCCCAGCACTACGGCCACCACTACCCCATGGCACTGAGGGGCTTGGCTACACGGTGCGTGAACACTTGCAGGGACGGTGACTCCAGCCCTGCCCTGGACAGCCTGTCCCGATGCCCGAGCACCCGTTAAGGGAAGCCAGTCGCAGCCAGCAGCAGCACACGGCTGCAACAAACACAGCGTCCCCCGCTCTGCCGCCACCCTCAAGGACAGAAGATGCAACACACCACCAAAGCCAAACACCAACCACACAGCGCCCAGGGCTGCCACTCCCGCCCCACCGTCCCCCGCAGCTCCCACAGCCCTTCCCAACACACCCCGAGGGGCCACCAAGGCCCTGCCCCGCAGCCGCACCGGGGGCGGGCTGCGGAACGGGCTGGAGGCCGGGGCTCGGCCGGCTCTCACCCCTCACCCCGCTGCCCACAGACCCCGCGGCCCGGCCGGGGCCTGCCCCCGGAGCCACACTCACCGCCCAGCCCGCCGCATAGCAACCGGCTACGGCGCCACTTCCGGGTCCAGCCGCCGGAAGTGACGCGCACACGCACACACACGTGGCGGTGAAGGGCTGGGAAGGGATTCCCCCCTCGGGGGCGTGGCCACACGCGAAGGGGGGCGTGGTTATAGCGGAGAGGGCGTGGCCATGGGGCGGGGGGCGTGGCTATGGGGTTAATGTTGGTCTATAGGTAGGTTATAATGCTCAGCCCTATAGGATTTATAGGGCGGGTGTAATGGCCAGCCCTGGGGCGACCGCTGCAGGCTGAGCATGGCAATGGGTTACACTGCTCATGGGAACAGTCAAACATACCTACACAAGTAGGATACAAACATATAAATTTATTATGAATGTATAATATAGGTATAATTTACATATAAATACATAAATATGAATATTTCACTATCTACTATGAATATACAGTGGTTGTAGCACCGGTAGTGGGCATATAAATATTTATAAGTAATAAATAAATCAATCTGGTTAAGGAAAAACAAGTAAAAAGCCTCTCCTTGCCCTAAAAGGGCTGCAAATACACTGTTAAAGCAGGAACCCTCCTGCTCGTTGCCACTGAGCGGCAGCACAGCTTGTGCCCACACGGCTCCAGGATGCCTTCAAAGAAGTGGAAAGAAAAAGTTTATCCTGATGGTTATAATGTGTTAATAACAGGAATAAGCTGGTGGAAAGCATGGCTGGGGCCTCACCTCTCCCTGCAGGCTCCTGTGGGTATATATTCCTTGTTAGTTTGGACCAAAGCAGAGCAGACAGTATTAAGTTGCAGGGAAAGCTGTGTTAGGTGTGCAAGGCATTCCCAGCATGGCTGGATGCGGCCCTGGGCAAAAAAGCAGGAGGTTTGGGATGGCGAATTATGTAGAGTTAATGACAAGACCTCCAGGAAGAAGGAGCTCTTAGACCTGCCCTTGGTTTGCAAGAGAAATACAGAGCCCTGGGGCAGCCACTGGAGCTGGTGTCAGCACAAGGGAGCAAACCTCTGCTATGGGTTCAGCCCAGCAAAGGTGCTGAGACGGTTGTCCCATGGGATGAGAAGCAAGCGTCCCTTTAGGGCATCCCTCTCTCAGCATAGTGGCCATTCAACCACCGGGCTGGTGGGACCCATCCTGGCATTGCACGGGCTAAAACCCAGCGGCTCTGGGCAGCCCCTCAGTCCATTTCCAAGCTGAATTCCACCCAAAAGTCATCGCTGCAGCCGGTTCCCGATGCTGCTGTCATCTCCAGAGACAAAGGCACAAGTAGGAGCATGTCAGCAGCGGCGAGGGCTCTGCGGGCAAGAGAGAAAACAAGGAAAGGAATAAAAGCCAGCGCTGCCATCAAACCAGCCGCCAGAAAAGCTGCTCTAGGGGGTGCTTTGATGGGGGCTGAGTGGTTCCTGTGTCACCCACAGGCTTTGGGCTGCAATGGGTGTTAGAAACACTAAAGAATGTGTAGGAATGGAGAGCTGCTGCTGAAACCAGAGTCTGCAGGCGGCTAAAAGGGAAGCCCAGGAGGAATGTGCGAGTTGGTTTTGTTGCTGCTAACCATTTCCAGATGCAGGCTCTTTGCAGCGATGGAGAAGATATTCGTTGTCTGTGACTGTATTTCATTCCACTGTTAACAGTAACACCAGTGGGAGTACAACCTTCCCCAGTGGGTGCTGCTAGTGCTGGGGAAGTGGATTCTGGATTTACTGTGAGGGTGCTGAGGCGCTGGCACAGGGTGCCCAGAGAAGCTGTGGCTGCCCCAGCCCTGGCAGTGTTCAAGGCCAGGTTGGACACAGGGGCTTGGAGCAACCTGCTCCAGTGGAAGGTGTCCCTGCCCGTGGCAGGGATTGGAGCTGGATGAGCTTTAAGGTCCCTTTGACCCAAACTAGCCTGGGATTCTAGCTCGGATGCTCAAGAGCTCCCAGTGTTTTGCACAGGAGGAAGGTTTCCTCCAAGCACCAAATCCTGCTTTATTCCCCCTGCATTATCCTGAGGATGATGCTAAAACCATCACAGAATCACAGAATCATTACGTTTGGAAGGGACCTTTGGAGACCACCCAGTCCAACCCCCTGCTCTGAGTTGCTCCCTAGTGAAAGCAGCCTGATGGTGCCTCAGAGCAGCGCTGCAGAGCATCAACCATTTCCAAAGGAGAAAAACCACCTCGGGGACATGTTTGGGTCGACCCTGCCAGCCCAAGCGAGGTGTGTGCAGGGTGCCCAGCCCCTATCTCGGGGCAGCACATCACCCACCCCACCGCACCCTCCCGGTATCACCCCATGGTGTGACACCGGGGCGAGCAGATAGGGGAGCAGCAGGGGCTGTTGTTGCTGATGGAGGGGGAGCAGCGGGATTCTTGGCTGGGGAAGGTGTGAAGGGTGATGTGGAAGAGGCAGGGCTGGGCTGTGTCTCCCACATGGGCTTTTCTTCTTGTGTTTTTGTGTTTCTGTCTTAAACCACCCCTCTTCCCATTTCGGGCATCTCCACAGCCCGATCTCACCAAATAAAGTTGAACTTTCGTTTGCTTGCAGGCTATGACTGCTCCCCAGCCACAGCCCTGTTTGCAGAGGCCTCATTTCACCCTCATTTCACCCATTTCAGGTTTTCACCCTGTCTTTGAGTCATACAAAACCTTGCCCAGAAGAAGTGAAACCCATCTGAATTCAACCATTTAGGCCACACAAGGAGTTGGTGGCAAAGCAGGATCATCCCCAGCTTTAAACACATCCCCTCACCAAGCCAAAGGTTTCCCCCCTCTTTTCTGGATCTAGTTTTGCTGAGTGCTAGAAACAAAGCCAAAACAACCCAACCCCAGCAAACCTCACGGCATCCTTTCAGCCTCCTCTGCCCGGTGCCACCGGTCCATCCCAAAAGCATCTTTCCCATTGTTTCTCCAGGGCTTCAAACCAGAAAGACAAGTTCATGAAAAGAATTTGGTCCAGGAAGTAATACAAAAGGCAGGTTTTATGATACTCATTGGGTATCGCCTCTCCCTGTTCCATTAATCCATGGAGCTAGGTAATGGTAAATTAGGTCAGATTATGTGAGCACTGAAATAAAACCCAGAGGCCAAATTCCTCACATCCACACCTCCTTTACCTCTTAGGTTGCATAAATGTTAATGGGTGTTGGATCTGTCTGTGGAGCTGTAATGCTGAGTTTTCAGATTTGGGCTGTTTTGGCATAGGAATAACCCCGCAGCATCATTTGGGCCCAATTCCCTCTAATTCCCTTTGCATTCATGTTCACAGCCCTCACTGGCATCAACTGAATACACCACGGTTGAGCTGTTGCATATAAACCTGTTATACGTATGCTGGCCATGAAATGAATACCTTGGGAATCTAGAGTGCTGGGGAATCAAGGCAAAAAGAGATGCTCTGAGTTGTGTACCAGAGCAGGGATTAATGTTCTTGATTTTCCAGTATTAACTGACCTGCAAGCACCTCAGTGTGCTCAGCAAGGGCTTAAAACCAGGGGATGCTTTACGCTGCTGCTCACAGAAGTGGGTCAGTCCACCTTGAAGACAAAACAACACTGTTTGCTTATTTTCTGCGGCAATTGCTAATATGGAGATAATAAAATAAGTGGAACACATCAGGTTTCCCAGCAAGTGCCACATCCCCACGGCTGCCTGTTCCCAGGAGCACCACAGAATGCACCCGGGTGGGCAGGAAAATCCAGGCTGGTGTCAGAGAGACCCTTCTCCAGGGCATCTCCTGAGGCTGACACTGCCCTTGACCTAAGGATGGTGCTGGGGAAACAGGCCCAGAGTTGCAGATTGAAATTCATTTTGAGCATTGAACATGTCTAAGGAGGGCTGGGGCTGGGGGTGGCCAAGTGCTGGTGTGCCGGGAAGGGGATGCATCTATGTCATGAGATGGGATGTTAGGAAGCTCTTCCCTGTGAGGGTGCTGAGGCGCTGGCACAGGGTGCCCAGAGAAGCTGTGGCTGCCCCATCCCTGGCAGTGTTCGAGGCCAGGTTGGACACAGGGGCTTGGAGCAACCTGCTCTAGTGGAAGGTGTCCCTGCCCGGGGCAGGGGGCTGGAGCTGGAGGAGCTTTAAGGTCCCTTCAACCCAAACCATTTGATGAGTCTGGGTGCCTTTTCCTCACCCCAATTCAGCACCCATGGCTCTGCACTGCTGCTGGCAGCCCCGTGATGGTGGCAGCTAAAACACACCCTAACCCAAGGTGTTGCTCAGCTGTTAGAGAGCTTGTACATTTGGAAAGTGAAGAAGAAAATGACACCCATCGCACTGGATCGTGTAGATAAGCCACAACTCCTGTGGTTCCCAGAAGGTGGCTGCCTCCCAGGAGGACACTCCTGCCTTATCGCCATGGGTGCAGCCGTGGTGTGCTGCACGTCTTGCCCAGTGAGGGACCATGATAAGCAAAACTAGGCCCTCCTAATCAGCTGTGGAGCACCAGGCAGATGGCCTGGGGGCTGCACGCACCTTCTTTGGTCCGGGACTTAGGAAAGCCAAGAGCATTTCACTTCATTTTGCATGTTATTTCTCATTCCTCATCATGTTTCTGGTAGTGGGTTTTATTTCTGCTGGTTCAAAGCTGTCCTACAGTGCAGAGGCCCCATGAAGAAGGTTACGCACCAGTGCGGACTCCGATCTGTGGCTCTGATTCATCAACTTTAGCTGCTCACTGTGATGCAATGTGCGTGCAGATTGTGGCGGTGTATTCTGCATCGACTTGTTGGTGTAGAAATGAGTGTGCTCCGTGCAGCCTGCAGCCAGGTTGTGCTTTTAGCAGCACAAATAGCTTTGTCCTTTGCTGCTTCTCTGCTGTGGTGGAGTTTGGGGCTCGCAGAGGGACCTGCTAACTCCCGGGGAGCTCCAGCACAGGGATGGGATGCACCAAGCTGTGGCTGTGCCCTGGGAGGCAGCAAGGGAATCATTGCACAAGATTTGTTTCAAAGGAAGGGTTTGTAAATCAAGTTCACTCTGTTGATGATCTGCAAGGGATGACTCTTATTTGCCAGGCACGGATGGCAGGAAACCATCCAGGAGACACTGGTCTGTTCCTTTTCCTGCCAGTGGGGCATGTGACATGACAAAACCACAAGCCAGACCAGACTCCCTGCCCCATTTTCCCTCCACAAATGATGAATGATTTAATCTCTTCTTCATGAACATGAGGAAAACCCTCAGTTCGTGCATCTCTGCTTTGACACCCCTGGCTGAAGCAGCTCCCTGTGCCCCGGGGTGGCTCTTGGGGCACGGAGCGGGAGCAGAAAGGATTCCTTGTGTCGGTGCCCCTCAGGGTTAAATTATAACCTGTTCCTGCCTGGAAACAGCACCGTATTTCAGACTGATTCATACTAATTCTTATCAGGGAGCCAGACCTAAGACTGTAGGGGAAAGGGCTCATTAAGGTAAGTGACATTGTAATTTCCCCACCCTCCTCTGCCCTGCCAAAAGCACTGGGAGGAGATCAGCTCCTGTTGACTGTTGTTTATGGAATAGAAACCCTAGATAAACTACATGGAGCAATACTGGAAAGTGTTCCCCTTCGAGCTGGAGTTCAGGCATTTCCCTGAATAAGGCTGCCTTACAAAAAGGAAGCTGTTGTGCCCGGGGTTGATTTACGTCTTGCAGACGTGGGTGATCATCGGGGAGTGCTGTCTGCTGGAGTTACGTGTGCGCACATGGCTCTCTGGCTCCACAATGCCATTTAAACTGGAGAACACGTCGTCAAACCATGCCACCAACATGTATTTGAGTTAGTCTCTTCTGGAGGAAACGAAGCTGTGATAATCCGGTGCCTTCTTCCAGGGGAAAGGAAGGAGAGATTCAGAAATTGCTGTGTTAAATTGCGTGTTGTTGAAGGACTTTGTACAGTCTCTGATTCCTACAGGTTTCAGGACACTTGGTGACGCCTGGTCTCTTGGGATGTCCATGATGCCATGATTCCATGTCAGTGTCATGGTTTGGACATGCCAGGACAGTGCCCAGGTCTCATTCCATCTCTCCCACCCCCCCATACAAGCACTGCTGCGAGTACCAGGTACCCAAAATCAATCAGGAGCAAGTCACACATCGTGTTCACACCGGGAATGGAGGCTTCTCAGCACAAACATGGGGCAGGAGGCAGGAGGATGGCACAAGCCAGCGCCGCAGCACCTCTCCAAGTACCTGGATGAGAACAGACCAGGCTTTTCCCCCCTCACATGTATTCATTTCATGTTTAATGGGAAATCCAAGCACTTTATTTGCCTACTTCTCCAGGCCCTCAGAGAATGGTTTCTTTACTTGCTTCCCAAGGTTCAAGCAGCAATAAATTGCTTTGCATTATCATGGTGCTTGATGCGAATGGTTAATCTTGATTTGATTTCAGTACAGGTCACGCAATGCCACCTTCCCAGCAAGGTCGAATTCCAAGTAATCCTTCAAGGAGGAATGAAATAAAGGCAGTGCTGTGAAATGAAATAAAGACTTTGCGTCTATCTCTATAAGAGTGTCAAATGTAGTTGGTTTGGGCTGATTTCATGGTGGGACAAAGCGATGTTACACAATCCAGGGGAAGAGGAGCATTTGGGGGTGCAGGGGCATGGGGTGAGCTCGGTCCTCCTATGGATGGGCCAGGATTAATGGTTCTGCTGTGGGGTGAGAGCTGCATAAAGGGACGATGGATGCAAAAAGCCTTTGCAGGTGAGGGCGAAATCTCTCCTAAGCTTTTCCACAAGCTTTTCTTCCCCACACTGAGGCTCAAACCCATACAGAGGAGCTGTCCACCCTGGAGAAGGCTCCTGAAGGGGAGACCTTAGAGCAGCTCCAGTGCCTAAAGGGGCTCCAGGAAACCTGGAGAGGGGCTTTGGACAAGGGCCTGTAGGGACAGGCCAAGGGGAATGGCTTTAACCTGCCAGAGGGGAGACTGAGATGAGCTCTGAGGCAGAAGCTCTTCCCTGTGAGGGTGCTGAGGCGCTGGCACAGGGTGCCCAGAGAAGCTGTGGCTGCCCCATCCCTGGCAGTGTTCAAGGCCAGGTTGGACACAGGGGCTTGGAGCAACCTGCTCTAGTGGAAGGTGTCCCTGCCCGTGGCAGGGGTTGGAGCTGGAGGAGCTTTAAGCTTCCTCCAACCCAACCCAACCCACTCCATGATGCAGTGCCTCATCCTGACAGCACCGGGTGACAGCAGCACCCGACACCCCGGTGAGGGCCTCGTGCTTGGGGGGCGGGGATCCCGCTCTTGCACGGCCGCGCCAGGGGGTCCCCCCTCGTGGCCGCGCTCGCCCAACGGTCGGGCGCGCACACGAGGCCCGGGCGCCTCAAGCCGGGCTGCGCGCTTGCCCCCCATCAGCGCGCCTGCACAGCCGTCCCGGCCCCCGCACCCCGGCGGAGCCAATCACGCTTCTGCGCCTCACCCGCCTCTCCTTTCTATTCGCTTGCCTCTCTGTCAATCATCCCTTCCCGGTTCCCGGCGGCTCCTGACGTCATGCCCAACGGGGCGGTGGGAAGCGGCGGCGGCGTCTCTCTATTGGCTGGCGCGGCGCGGGGCGGGGCGGGGCGCGGGCGCGGCTTTAAAGAGGGGCCGGGGCGGCGCGCGGGCCCCGTGTGGACCCCCCCACTCCGGTTAAAGCCGCGGCTCCCCCCCCCACTCCAGCTCCCGCCGCCGGTACCGGGCGGATGGAGCTGAGCTGCGGAGTGGGGGGCAGCGCGGCCGCACCCCCGGGGCCCGGCCCCCCACCCGCGGCTGCCGCCGTTCCGCCGGTGCCGCCGATGGAGGGCGAGGACTACGAGAGCCTGCCCAGCGGCGCCTCGCTCGGCACACACATGGTAGCCGGGGCGGTGGCGGGCATCATGGAGCACACGGTCATGTACCCGGTGGACTCGGTCAAGGTGCGTGGTGGGGTCCCCCCGCGGTGCCTCCGGGGAGGTGCTCCGACGGCTGCCGATGTCGGGGTGCACGGGGGTCCCGCGGTGCCGGATGCTGATTGGGGGGAGCAGAGTCGTAGCTGCTGCGGGTGTGCGGGAGGTGCAGGGGTGGGTGAGGAGAGGGGTGCTGCGGTGTAGAGGGTCCCCCCAGGTGTCCCCCCGAGGTCCCCGATGGAAGCACCATCCCGGCAGCCCCGGCGTCCTCGCCCCCGGTGAGCTTTGCGCAACCCGCGGTGCAAAGGTGTGTACCAAGGCCCGCTGCAGCAAGCAAAGTCCTTGTGCTGCTCCCCCCCGGGGCGGGGATGCCACCGGTGCCCTCCTGGAGCAGCCTTTCCCTCCTGGAGTGTTGGAATCCCAAGCCCAGGATGGAAAAGCCGGTGGTGTTATGTCCATCCACACATGAGGATGGTTGTGAGCAGCGTGAACCTGACCTCCTGCCACCCCACTGCCATGGCCGTGGTGGCTTTATCAGCGTCAGGGCTTTACAAAGGGATTTGTGTGGCTGCGGAAGTGCTGCTGGTGGTTGGGTTTGATGCAGATGCGCTCCAGGCTAATGAATGTGCTCTAGATGCTGTTGGGTGCACGCGAGGGAGGACTTCGCAGTGTCACCAGCATGGTAGGAAGCATCACGAAGGGTATTTCCTCCCTCTGCCCTGCCAGCATGCGGCTCTTAAAAGAGAGGAAAGGTTGGGAAGAGCCAAGCGCCCTCGACGCTATGTTGCTGGTGCTGATGGATCCTCAGTGGTCCACTGAGGAAAGGCTGCAAGGAGATGCTCTAATTCTCCTCTTTTCAATACAGGGCTCCTGAAAAAGTAGTGAGAAGAGAGGAAATGCCTTCGCTTTGAGGCACTGGAGACCTTGCCAGTGTGCTGCGATAAGCACTTAAAGGAAATATTTTCTGTTGCTTTCCTGTGTTTTCCCTCTGGGTTTGTGCCCATTGGACCTGGCTTGTAGGCTGGGGCTGCTCCGAGGTGCAGGGTCTGAGCCCAGCCTGGCTCCTTTCCCAAACAAGCCGGGTGCTTTGTGCCAAGTCACGCTCAGAGCAGCGTCACTCTGGCCTCCGTGGTGTGGTTGAAGAGGGCATTTCCTCTGCAGGGAATAGGCAGAGGGAGAAAACGAAAGCTGTGCCTGGTTTCCCGCAGCAGGAGGTGCTTTGGAGGAAGGTAAAAGTGCTGCTTTCCCCGGGCAGTGAATTCCCCCCTTGCCTGTGCTGGGAGAGCGCCGGGGCAATGACTGACTTCGGGAATAATCCCGCTCGGCAAACTGCCTTGAAGTGCTCGGGAGCTGATAAAACACACCGGGAGAACTTTGGAGTGTGGCCAAGGTCACCCCACACATTTGGGGCAGAGTGGAATCCCAAGCTGCAGGATGTGGGTCCTGCGATGGGCACTCACCGCTGTTCTGTCCATGTGGGAAAGGTGAGAACTGACCCAAAAAGGGCTTTTTTTTATTGTAATGGGAGTAACCAAACACTAATGAAGGCTTGTAAAAGCAGCTGTCTTTGCCATGGGAAACGCGCTGCTCTCCTCCTACAGCAAAGCTCCTTCGTTAGGCTGACTTTGTGGATAACACTCACTGAGATCGGTTGTGGCTGAGCAGAGCCCGTGGAGGAGATCAAGGGTTGTGGATGCTGCAGCAAAAGGCATTTCAGGCACCTGGCCTTAGAGGAAATGTTTTGGCTTCAGCAAGTCATTTCCTCCTAAAGAGAAACTGAAAATGCTGTAATTTGGGGAATGCTTGCTTCAGATGCTTGCACAATTCCTGTGGTAGGGCAGGTCCGTGGTGGTGGTGTCCTGGTGAGGTGAGTCAAGGGAAGCAGCTAAGATAGCACCCAATGGACCTCTGTGAAGTTCATATACACTTGTGTGGCAGCATAGAGAATACCCAGAAGTGCTGCTGGTGCTTGTGCAACACGTGTAAATCCATGATGCACATCCCCGTGTGCAGCCTCCTGCAGCACCTTGCTGCGATAATGTGCTGCCACTTAAATCATCACTAGTTGTGTATTTTGCAGCAGTGTGTCTATTTCTTTAGAGGCGAAAGGTGTTATGGGTCCTATTTACCAACTAAAACTGGGCACTTGTGGTTATTGAGATTTGCTTGATGTCTTTTCCTTCTGATGGTAAAGACCCCCCCCCTTGCAGCTTCAGCCTTGGTTACGTGTTGGCCTCTGTCTTACGCACCTAACGCTGTGGTTGTATGAAAGCGCTGGCTGGAGCTGTAGGGTTTTAGATGCATGTCTCATAGTCCTTAGGCTCGTTTTGTTTTGTAGCTGTCCTGGCAAGCCTGATCAGCCTCCAAAATGATGTTAGAGATCAGCATGTCAAGGGCTTCTCGTCATGACAGCAGATGGGAACTTCTGGAGGACTCCCCTGGAGCCTCCTCTTAAGCCATTTAGTGGCTTCTCTGCAAGCCTGCTGGAGCTGGTTTCCCAAGGTGGGTAAAGTAGCTGCCTTAGGGATGTGAAGTTGTCCTCACGTGGGAGCTAATTGCTTGAAACAGCTTGATGAGACACTGGAGATGTGCTTGAGCCTCCCTTCCTCGCAGTGGCACTAATGACAAAGTCCTGCCTTCAGCCCCAGCCATGCTGCGGGCCTCTGTGAAAACCTGAACTGCTCCTTCCCAAGCTGGTGCAGCCAGATGTCTGTAAGCTGTTTTGGTGTGGCTGTGTGTGGTTCCTAGTGGGTATGGGAGGTCCTGGACTATGATGGGAATTCCTAAGGTGAAGGGTAGGAGGAACATGGAGCCTACATCTGTGATGCCAGAGAGGGGAATGAGGACAGGTACAATGAGGATTGTTGGGAGGGGTGGAGCAAGTGTTTTGGTGGCTCCAGCTAGGACAATCAACCATGGGTGACCTGCCTGGTGCTGGTAGACTTTGGAGCTTCCCTGCTTGTAGCAGCTTGAAAGCACTTGAGTATGACTGTGCAGGGCAGATGAGCTTCTGTGAGCTGTTGTACTGCAGTTCATTTAGGCTTTGGAGTTAAGTGATGCTTGCCTTGGGTTTGGTGGTGGCAGGTTCTGCAACCACCCATCTCAATGCAGCTCCAGGAGGAGCAGTTCGTCTTCTTCTAGTGTTGGGGTGCTGGAAAGTCATGGCTAATCTGACTGGCCCTGTGTTCCCCTTCCATGGGCCTTTGCAGACAGGGGTAGGTACCACATTGCTTGGGAGCAACAAAAGGGAGCTCAGAGCTCGAGCGTGGCATGGGTCATGCACCAGCAAAGCCGCCTGTGGGCAGCAGGATCTGACCAGGTTGCTGCAGTAACACTGCTTATTTCCTGGTGAAAGCATATTGTGTTCTCTGTGTCTTTTGTTAGCTTCAGGGAGCTGGTTGTCTGTCACATGAACATGAAGGCTGAACTTGGAGAAAGCATGCTGTGTTCGGGAAGAAAAACAAAGGTGAATTACATCCCAGCCTGTTTGTACAGTGGCATGTCAAACCAGTGACCCTTGTGAGAATATGCAAAGCCAGAGACCTGACTCCTCTTAGTAAAAGCAATTCTAGGTAGAAAACAATCCTGGGCTATTCATGTGCTTCTGGGTGCTCTCCCTCAAACAGCATCTATAAAGGCAACGCTGGTCCGCAAATAGGGAACCTGATGGACCTGAAGCTGTGACTTTTGGTGTCGCTTCTCATGCCCAAGCTGAAACCAGGACTCTCAGGATGCTTGTGGTTGTCAGTGCCTTATGCAATGAGGATTAATCTAAGTAGGTGGAGAAGTATTTCTTGGCTGGTTAACAGGGGGGTGAGGCTCCTGAAGGAACTTGATGGCTTCAGATAGGTGGCAGGAGATGGGGGGGGGTAAGGACTGCATAGCTGATGGCAAATCATCATTCACACCACAATAACCTTAACCTGGATGAAACAGAGCTGGACTTCTCAGCTCCGTACCTTTTGCATTGCAGCTGCCACACAGGAGATCCTGAGTTTGGGCAGTTTGTCCTGTTTGTGTCCACAGCTTTAATGGAAGGTGCAAGCTGGTTGACCCGGCTGTGCTGGTGGTGAGGCAAACTGCAGACCCATGCATGGATTAGGTGGGTCCAACACCCTGACCACCCGCTCTGGGCTGCTGTGTGAGCTTCTGGGTCCCTATAGAGTGGTTCAGATGATCAATGGGGAAATATTTACTCCTTGTGATGTGAAAGCAAATGGATCTTGTGAGGGTGGAAATACTCAGGGCTGGGCTGGTAGTTTACTGCTTTAAAGAGCGCTTATCCCTGATTCCCTTTCTGATGAGATGAAGCTGCTGTGTGCTTAAATGAAGGCATCCCAGCAACAGAGCGGGGTGAGATGGGGATCTCCCCGGTCAGCTCTGGCCTCTGAAGCAATGCCTTCAAGTTAAAACTAGCAGAGAAGAGAAGAAACCAAGCAAAGCCCAGCCCTGGCTGGATGGGACCAGCTCGGCAGCGGTGGGTCTGCTGAGTCACGCTGACGGCAGAGCCGCTGCCAGGAGCTTCTTGGCAGCATCATGAAATCCAGCCCCTCCTGACAAGCATCCATAGGATGGGAATGTGCTGAGACTCATGGTGGGGCGGGGGGGGGTGTGGTTCAAGACCCTTGTGCCTGCTTCGAGCTGGATTTAAAGCCTGGTTTTAAACTCCAAGATAACCCAGTGCTGTTGCTGCCTTTACAGGAGGGTTTTCCTCAGCCTTTGGGTTTATTTCCAGTGCTCTTCATAGGTTACAATGCGTTTAGTGCTCTGAAACAGGAAGCTTTGCTTGAGGCTGCCAAATCCCCTGTTGTGGGATGATGCCTTGTCGTGAGCACTGGCTGATGCTCAAGTCTGCAATTCAGCTAGCTGCTGAACTAAGTCACTTTGCAGATGTAATTCCTGTGCCCTTTTTTTAGGCTATTTACTACAAATACAACTATTTTTTGGCTCAGCCTCACGTGTTGCTTTGCTGCTTTCATAGCTTGGTTTTATTATACTGGGTTAAAGTCCTGCACTCAGCTCTGATCTCTTCCTTGGTCCTAGAAAGTGTATCTGAAAGTGCTCCACAGTTTCCAGTAGGTAGAGTGGTTTGGGGAATCGAAAGTACAAACCTTTTTATTGGCTTAATCTTGCCTGAAAGCTTAGCTGTAGTATTGGCTTAATCTTGCCTGAAAGCTTAGCTGTAGTATTGGCTTAATCTTGCCTGAAATCTTAGCTGTAGTATTACCTCCTGGCTAATTACTGATGTGAAACGATAAGCTTGAAGGGATGTGTCCCCACAAGGAAGTGTGGAGGTGGCACGGGCAGCCCTTGCTTTTTCAAGGGAATCTCTGCTGAGGACTGAGCTGCTCGTGTCGCTTTGTCTGTGTTCTGCCACATTGCTGGGGGAGGAACTTCAATCTGAAGATGGGGTGTCCCAGCTGATGGGGTGGAAGGCATCCTTCCTGTCAAACCTCAGTGTCAGGGACCTCTTCATGGCAGTTCCCAAGCTTCTTGAGAGAGCATTAGTTTGGTGCCTGTTGCAGGTTGCTAAACACTCCTCTCCTGTGGCTATTCCCTTTCCTGGTTGTGGTTCAAGGTGTGGAGCTGCACTGAGGGCTGTATCCCTTCAGTCTGGGATTGCAGACCAGCAGGAGCACCAGAGCCCTTTGCATCTCAATGCCCTATGTCTGCCTAGTCTTGCCGGGATGTTTGCAGAGGTTTAAGCCTTGTCAGGGTGCCTCCTCTTGATGGTGTGAAGTGGCTGGTGTCTGTGCCCTGCAAACACCATTGCAGGTTGGCATCATCACTGGCTTTGGGTGTTGCTGGTGTGTGATGGCATCAGACTGCAGAAGCCTGAGACAAACTAAAAGGAGTCATTTTTCCCACGGTGCATAATTGACAGCGGGGAGTGTAATGGGAGGATTTGGGTGCCAGCGGCTCAGTTGGCTTCCAAAATACGTGGAAGAAAAGCCCATTGAGGGCTGTTGAAGAAAGGTGCAGGTGAAACCTCCTGGCTCAGGCAGTGGGTGGCAGCAGGGCAAGGATAGTCACCCATGGGGTCTTCCTTGGGTTGCTGTGCAAGAGAATGCAGTGGCCTTTAGAATCACAGAATCAAACAGGTTGGAAAAGACCTTCAAGATCAAGTCCAACTGCCAAGGCCACCACTAACCCATGGCACTGAGGGCCTTGGTTACATGGTGTGCGAACGCTTCCAGGGGCAGTGACTCCAGCACTGCCCTGGGCAGCCTGTTCCAATGCCTGAGCACCCTCTGGGGAAGGAATTGTTCCTCATCTCCATCTAAACCTCTCCTGGTGCAGCTTGAGGCCATTTCCTCTTGTCCCATCCCTTGGGAGCAGAGACCAGCCCCCTCCTGGCTCCATCCTCCTGTCAGGCAGTTGCAGAGAGCGAGAAGGTCCCCCCTGAGCCTTCTCTTCTCCAGACTAAACCCCCCCAGGTCCCTCAGCCGTTCCTCATCACACTTGTGCTCCAGGCCCTGCACCAGCTCCGGTGCCCTTTACCTGTCTCTCCTACGGGGGGGTTACTGTGGGTACCCCATTTTCTCAGCTTGCCCTTCTAGGAAACCTGTTTCCCAATGGAGCAGACAAACGCTGCACACAAGTGTCACAAGCAGCTGAGCAACAGCAGGAGGAACAAGCTGGGGCAGGGAGCTGGGAGTGTTGTAAGCAAGAGGCAATTACAGACCTAACTGTATTTCTTCACCCAGGCTTTTGAACGACTGCGCTAGCTTAATTCCCTGTGTTTTCCCTGCAGAAACAAGAGCAGAGGTTACACTTCCCTCCCGAGCACTTGTCTGAGCAGCCTCGTAATGTTTTGGTGTTGCAATGGGAGCATGAACTTAATCTTGCTGCTCTGAATAGTGCCGTGGGTGCAACTGGGGACAAAACGATGGACCCCACTCATGATCTTGGGAGTTTTGTAGCTCTTTTGCTCTCCGACTGGTGCTTGTTGTGTTAAAGACGGGCTAACTGAGGCCTCTCCCTTCGTGTGCTTTGTTGCAGACCAGGATGCAGAGCTTGCAGCCGGACCCCAAAGCCCAGTACAGGAGCGTGTACGAAGCGCTGAAGAAGATTGTCATGACAGAGGGTTTCTGGAGGCCTTTACGTGGGATTAATGTCACCATGCTGGGGGCTGGCCCTGCCCATGCCATGTACTTTGCCTGCTACGAAAAGATGAAAAAGTCTCTAAGTGATACTTTCCAGCATGGAGGAAACAGCCACTTGGCCAATGGTATTTTGGGGGGGGGGGGGGTGTTATGCATAAAAATAAGCTTGCAGTTACCAGCCTGTCCCTTGCTTGCTTGACATGCTTAGCCTGGCATCCCTCGCTGTGCTTTGCTCTGGGAAGAGCTGCTGTAGGCAGCCAGCATTCAGAATGCTGCTGTGAATACCTTAATGGGAGGATGTGAGATGGAAATGTCATTCCAGGCTTTCAGGTCCCTGCTTTGGAAGTGCTGGAGTGGCAGGGGGCAGTCAGACAGGCAAGTGTGGTACCTGCCCACCATCTGAATGCTTCATGCAGGTCACCACGCTCCTCCGAAAACTGGGCCCTGTCCCAGGACTGCTGACTGCTTGGTAGATCTGTCTTCTAGGGGTTAGAGATGGCTGGGCTGGCTGTCAGCAGTGAGAGGAGAACCCCTCATAGCACCATTGACACCCTCCAAAGTCTTAGTCTAGACCAGATTTCTGCCCTACTCTTCTTTCTCCAGTTGTTCTAGCACAAGGAATCGATACATTGGACAAGAGGCATTTGGATGCAATCAATCACAGACTGTTTCTGGCTTGATGTTGAAGGCATCATCTAAACCTCTTGTTGTAATGGCAGAAACCCTCCGATTGAGCAGCCAGGGGTGTTACACAGGGCTCTGTGCAGTGACATTTCTGCCTGGTCCTTGACATGATGCAATGGTGGGAAGCTGCCATGGCAGTCACTTGACTTGACTCAACCACCTCCGTTAAGGGTATATAATAGCTTTTTGGCTTGCTGCTTTTTGCTAGCAATGTGCTTCCTGTGTTTGCCTTTCAAGTAGCTACAGGCTTTTGGTTCCAGCGGGAAAAGCGAAGCGCTGCCTTAATGAGAAATGACCGAAAGTCATTTGGGCAAGAGAGAATTTGAGATGGAAACCTACATCAAAGGAGAAGGTGTGGCTCGAGAGGCCCATCCTTGAGCCAACTGCACAATCATTAATGGCTGGATGAATGTTGGCAGAATCTGGGCAATTAGTGTTTAAAACTAAACTGAGTAAACGGATGAAAATGCCTAATTATGGATGCACTGAGCCAGTGCTAAACATTGCTCATGTCTCAGTCCAGCACAGGCTGAGTGAACCTGGTGCTTTCCTGCGCAGACAAAACCTTGTGAGTTGTTGTAGGGAGTAGCAAAGGTGATGGCTGGGATCGTGGGAATGGATCCTGGTTCCTGTCAGGCTGCTTTGGATGGGGTTTTTCTGCACTGGGAATGAATCGTGTTGCTGGGCGCTTCCTTGGGCTGCAGCATCCCAGGCAGCGGTACCCAGGTTGGACACAGGGGCTTGGAGCAACCTGCTCTAGTGGAAGGTGTCCCTGCCCATGGCAGGGGGTTGGAACTGGAGGAGCTTTAAGGTCTCTTCCAACCCAAACCATCCTGTGAGGATGTTGGCTGCTGCCTCTGCAGATGGCAGTGCCCAGGCAAGCCCTGGCTTCTGAATATCCTTCTTCTTAAAGGATGCTCTTGTGTCTTGCAGGTATAGCTGGGAGCGTGGCCACGCTGCTCCACGACGCAGTGATGAATCCTGCTGAAGGTAATGCCCTGTGCTGCTGGGGAAGTGCTGCACCCCATTAGCCTGGGAAGACACCCTGTGCCATCTCAGCACCTTAAGCCCTTTGCTTTAGTGACTCTGCCCAACTTTTAACGAGCTCAGGCAGGTCAGTGTATAGGGATAGATTCTGCCTTTCTGTTCTCCCTTGCTTGCCAAGGGGGTGCACAGCATCTGCATGGCATGTTGTGACTTCCTAGGAAACCTGGTGTCCTCTTTACTAACACAATGCTGTTACTACTCTTCTGGTGCTTCCTGGGTAGGTAGAGTCTGGCATGAAGAGGGCTGATGGTAAAATGCAGCTAAAATGAAGACAATCAGCTGGGCTGCCAGCTAGTCAGTGTTAATGTATTGGGCTTCTGAGCTGGCCCAAGATCAGGTGTTTCTGAAGGGAAAAATGTCTCTATTGTTTCAAATCCTTTTAATCACATCCTGGTCATATGAATTGGCCTTTTGCTTAAGTCAGTGGAAGTTGTTCCATTTCAGGACTGAGGTCTGTAATACTTCTCAGGTAATTCAATCACCTTTCTGCCCCGTTGTCTTGGTGCGTCAGTGTTTCAGCACTTATGGGTGCATCTGGGGGTCCTTACCAGTCTGTCTTAATGCCTTTCTAGGTAGAATTAAAGGTTCCTTAATTAGGGGAGGGAGTGCATTGGAGGAGAGCTGTTGACCCGGGGCTGAGATCCCACTTGCTTCCCTCACTTGTGCTGATTTCTGGGGGGGCACTGGGCAGGCTGGGGGAAGCAGAGGCTCTATGCAGCTTCTTCATAAAAGCCTGTTGACAAGGAGCTCATGCTACAGGAATACCTGCTTTATGTCATAGCAGTTTGGACTTGGAAGGGGAGGTTGGCTCTGGATGGTTGGGGCTTCGAGCACGGTTCAGTCTCGGTGTTGGGATGACCAGGAAAGATGTGCCTTAGCTAATAAGCCTTTATGTCCCTGTGTCTGTCCTGCCTGGTGCTGCCCACCCTGTGGCCATTGCCTGGACCAGTGGTGAAGCAGCGGATGCAGATGTTCAACTCCCCCTACAAGTCCGTCCTGGCGTGCGTAAGGACAGTGCAGAAGACGGAAGGGTTTGGTGCCTTCTACCGCAGCTACACCACCCAGCTCACCATGAACGTCCCCTTCCAGGCCATTCACTTCATCACCTACGAGTTCATGCAGGAGCAGATCAACCCACACCGGGAGTACAACCCTCGGTCCCACATCGTCTCCGGTGCCATCGCAGGGGCCGTGGCTGCCGCCGCCACCACTCCCCTGGATGTCTGCAAGACCTTGCTCAACACCCAGGAGAACATGGCCTTGAGCTCTGTGAACATCAGCGGGCACCTCACGGGCATGGTGAATGCCTTCAAGACTGTCTATCAGCTGGGGGGTGTCTCGGGGTATTTCAGGGGGGTGCAAGCACGTGTCATTTACCAGATGCCCTCAACAGCCATTGCCTGGTCGGTGTACGAATTCTTCAAGTACTTTCTCACAAAGCACAAGCTGGAGAAGAGAACATCCTTGTGAAGGACTCCCAGGGTGAATGCAAGCCTCCGTGTCCCCTCCATGTGTGTGTGTTTGTGTGTGTGTACCTGCAAGCCAGCCAGCTCTGGGTCTCTGCTAAGGGAAATGCCAGGTTTGTGGTGGATTCACAGCTGACGTCCACTTCTCCCTTCCCCAGGGATTAAAGTGCTCCTCAGCCACGTGTTCCCCTCCTTGCTTCATGAAAAGATTTATAAAGACTTATAATAATATATATATTTAATAACTTTATTTTGGAGAAGTGAAATTGCTAACTGATATTTTTCTCTCTGAATAAGTTTGAAGATGTAGTTTACTCCTCACCAGAAAGCTGAGGTGATACAACCTAAGCTGGGGTGGTGGGTTTTTTTTACAGCAAAGAAGCGAAATATCCTGTCACAGAACTTACTTTTTTATATAAATATAAAATAGATGGATAATGTTTATCCTTTATTTTTCTATGTAGGCGTTTGGGTTGTTTTGTAACTACTATTACAGCTAGATGCTGTTTAAAAAAGGGCTCAATTCTTCCATCCTATGCGAGGAAGACACAAAAGCATTTATTTTTATAGCCAGATTGGCTTTAATTATACAGCATTGAACCCCCAGACGGTGGCCTGGATTCTTGTGTGGGTGTCAAGGTACTTGGTACCCCCTTAAGACTCGTTGGGATGGGGGGGAGAAGGAACAGGGACACCACCAAGGAGGGACACCCCAAAACACTTTGTGGGGGAAACAATTCCATTACTTTTTACAAGGAGACTCTTAAAAAATGTAGATTTTAAACAGAATAGTCCATTTTTTTTTTCGCAGATACTTTTTTAAAGGTACATTCTGATGGTGTGTGATGGCTGCACAGCCTCATCCTCCCTTAACTTATTCATCCTTTTCCACTCAGGCCCCGATCCCGCTCGCAGGAGCGACCGTGCGCCTCCCCATAGCTGGTGGGGTGGAAGTGGGGTGCATGGAGCTGCTCTGCTCCCTAAGGGGGGACCTGGGGCTTCTGTTTACAGGTTGGCTACAGCGTCACAAGGGTCACATCCTGGCAGCACCAAACCAGCAGCAGGCAGGGAAATCCATGGGGAATTCTGCCCTGCAGAACCGAAGGCACCTCCCAGCCCGTGTTTAACAATAAGCTGCTGCTCATCTCTGTTGGGGAGGGGAGAAAACATCGAAAAGACAACCTAGAGAGGTTCCTCGTGCTCTGGGTTTGCTGCTGTGGGATGCTGAGCTTTGCAGTGGCCAGCAAAGCTGTGCCTGCTCCTACTAGGAATGGTTTTTCCAACCCAAAATGCAGCCTTTAACCAGTTACTTGGGTGATCAGGAGCCAATGAGGGATTTTAGGTGCCTGGATGTATAAATCTAAGTTACAGGACACCAGCTGGCACATCTCCATCCTCCCTGGAAGTGATGTCTCAAGCTGGCACCATCTCTTTGCTGCTGTGCATGGTGCAGCTTGTGGAGATGTGGCTTCAGCTTGCTGTCAGCACTGGGTGGGATGTCTTTGGGGGAGCTGCATGTGATGGGCAGCTTTTGGGCTGGCACGTGTCACTGGAAGTGTCCCATCAGCCAGGCACCTTGGGTAGGATGACACTAAACAGACCTAAGCCTCTTGCTGTGTTACTCGGAGAAGGTAAATCAAAGAGCACCTCTCCGGGTGGTGTTGCATGTGCCTTGTGTAAATTAGCCTTGTACCATTGCTAATGGTGAAATGAGCTTCTTGATGCCTTTTTTTTTGTCACTTAAACTGAATGAATCACTGTGTCAAATGCACCCTGTGTCTTAAAAGTGTACAAATTGTGAGCTTGAGGCCGCTGGTGTTGGTGGTGCAGCTGGAGAAAGCTCTCAGCTATCTCTGCATGCAGAGGCTGGAGGTCTCCGAGCTGTCTGTTAGCCTTGGATGTCTTTTTCTGTTGACTTGAGAAACTGGAGTATCACTAACAGGAACCAGAACTGCACCAAATATTTCCTTTTGAGATGGGCATAAACACTTAGATGAACATTTTGGGTCACTTTAATATTAAGGGGCAAACTGTAGCATAATGTGGAAGGTGACAGCTTCCAGTGTGACTTCAGTAGCTAGGAGTCATGCTGAGCGAGCGGTCCCCAGTGCATCATCCTCTTCTGGCTGCTTAGCTTTAATACTTCTGACTTCACCTTGGCTATTCTGGGAGAACCTCATCTCCTCTTTGGAGTAACCTGTGAGTAGCTGGGATGTGAAGGCTGGATTTGCCCAGGGATGGAGCCTGTGGACATGGAGTGATTGAGAGGGTGGTCACAGCTGCGCATCCTTCTTGGAGAGGGATGCACCATCCCATTTGGGTTGGGAGCCAGGGCATGCCTGGGAACTTCTTGGGTGTTGAGCACAAATAATCATCGACCAGGGTTTCTTGGGAGCTTGCTCTGCCTCTTGCAGAGTGGGTGAGGAGCAGTTGTATGTTTATACAGCTCCTTAGGGATTACCCGGGTATCCAGTGAAACCAGGCTTCCCATTCGGCACTGGGGACATGCCCAGTTGCTCTGGTAGTTGCAGAAGTCTCTTACATGTTTGGAATGTTTCCTGCTGTGCGTGGTGCCGGATCCCCAGTGAAAGCCCCTTTGCCAAAGCCCCTGCTCATCCCTTCTGGGTTTGCCTTTGTGAGTCTGAAGTTTTACTTTAACCTGGTATGTGAACCATGTTCTGCTGCTTTGTCTGCAACAAACGCACATGTTATTTAAGGAGGAGGATGAGGAACTTTGTCTGCAGTTCTTAATTTTACAGATATATATATTTTTGCCTGCCTTGGAATTGAATGTGTTTCCTTTAAATGTATATTTAACAGTGCAGGAGTCCCTTTGTGAGATGCTGCTACAGTTGTATCACTGGAGCTCAAGGAAATAAAACATTCTCATTCTTTTTGGCCTTTGAGGCTCATGCTTGTGGCTTTCCTCAGCAGCGGAGTTGGGTGTTGAGAGCAGCAAGAGGGTGTCCTGATCTCTGGAGGAATGGTGCCTTCTAGTGTTGCCTGAGCACTCGGCAGGCTCAGGACCTCGCTATGATTCAGATCAAGCCCTTTGTCATCACATGGGAGGAAGAAAATGACTCCTGGGAGGGGTTTTGCAGCCTGGCAGGAGCTGAAATCTCTATTATGGGCTTGTGCTCCTCTAGAAGCCACTGAAGGGTTTTGAAACATGGTCCCGCTGGCACAAGGAGTTGGCTTCTGACATTGGCAAAGCAAACCCACAGGCTGTGGTTTGTTCAGCAGCAAAGCTAATTCCCAAATGGGAACGTCTTCCCTCACCTCTCCATGGCAGAAAGTGCCTGGGGTGAAGGCCCTGGGGAGCTGCCTGTTTGCTGAGGTTTCACTAATGTTTGCTACTAATTTGAAGGGAAAACCCCAGAAGCCATTAAGCTGCTTCAGATCTTACCTCCCCCTTCAATAAAAGGAAAAGACACCCTTGTGGGTTTGGTTTGTGCACAGCACTGGTGCAGCAGGAGGAATAAAGCTGGGCTGAGCAGCGTTGGGTTAAATCAGAGCTACTGAGCTGTGCCCAGGGCAAACGGGACCCCCAGGGCTTGGCCAAGGTGGGCTCTGAAGGGAAAAAGTGAGTTTTAATCAAAATGTTTCAATAATGACATAATTGACTTTTAGCTCCAAGTCGAAAACGTTTCTGGCCATGAGGTGGCTCCATGCACGGAGTTTGGTTTCAGCTCTGCCTGATGCAGGTTGCTCTGCTCTGGTGTGCTCAGGATGCGAAATCACAGAATCCCAGCCTGGTTTGGGTTGAGGGACCTTAAAGCTCCTCCAGCTCCAACCCCTGCCACGGGCAGGGACACCTTCCACTAGAGCAGGTTGCTCCAAGCCCCTGTGTCCAACCTGGCCTTGAACACTGCCAGGGATGGGGCAGCCACAGCTCCTCTGGGAAAAGTCTGTGCCAGCGCCTCAGCACCCTCACAGGGAAGAGCTTCTGCCTCAGAGCTCATCTCAGCCTCCCCTCTGGCAGGTTAAAGCCATTCCCCTTGTCCTGTCCCTCCATCCCTTGTCCAAAGCCCCTCTCCGGGTTTCCTGGAGCCCCTTTAGGCACTGGAGCTGCTCTAAGGTCTCCCCTTCAGGAGCCTTCTCTTCTCCAGGCTGCCCCAGCCCAGCTCTCTCAGCCATAGCTCCACTGCACTACTTGTGGTCTCTGCTGTTGTGGGGTTTGGGGGCTCCGCAGGCAGAGCAGCAACACTGCCGGGCTGGGGGGTGCCCAAGCAGCTTGTTTTGTGCCACAGACTCTACTAAGTCTTGGATATGTGCATAAGCAGAAGGAATTCCTCACCTCTTTTGGGGCAGAAGTTGTTTGGGATTTTCTGGCCCAAGTTTGATCGGTTTTGGTCCATCCGAAGTCTCCCATGCCTTATTTCTAAACTGGATTCTCTCCAACATTTTCAGGAGGATCTGGGCTTCTCCAGGTCCTTTCCCTCCTTTTCACCTCTAATAAACCCAGCAGAACCACATGGTCCTTGTTCCAAATCAGCATGAAAACCAGATTGTCTTCACATTTCAGCTTACAATGCATGTCTGATTTAAGAAGCTGAAACTCCTTGGAGTGAATCTCCAGCTTTAAAACTCTGGAGCTGTGTCTGAAGGATTCTTCTGGGAGCAGCCTCATGTAGTTTTGACAAAGGAATGGAGCAGAACTTGTTTCCTACCAGTCTAGTTTGGAATAGATGCTCATCCCCAGGGTATGCACCTTCCAGTGATACAGAAACACTGATTTCAGCGTGTTCCTGGTGCAGCAAATAGAGATGCACCTAAAATCCTACAGATGAACCTTTGTTGGGATGCCCCAGCCCCTCCTGGACAGGCAAAGGCAGCTGAGGTGGGAATGATAGCGATAATCACAGGGTTCAGCAGCAAACACCTGCCTGAGGAGTCAGGGCTGGCTGCAAAGGGAAGCAGCAGCACGATGCTGCTGTCCTCAGTCCACCCCAAAGGAAGAAGGACTTTCCTTTTCTCACCTTTTCTTCCCTTTCTCTTTTCCCAGTTGCTTTTTAACCTTCAGTGAAAGCTCAAGAAGGTGCAATGGAGCGTTGCTGCCTCACCTGCCTGATGAGCAAAGGAGATGAGATCAGAAGATAAAGTGCTATTTATGCCCAGCAAAAACGTTTCTGACAGGTTTATATCCCTGTTTGTATTGCAGAGTAAATATTGAACTCCCCTTCCTCCATGTAGTAAAGATGTGGTAGTCCTGAAGGGTGAGGTGTGTAACATGCTTCATGCATGCTTTTTAAGCACTAAATACTGGGGTTATATGAAGGCTGGTGAGGACTTTGCATTTCTCTTTATCACAGTCACCATTCAGCTGCATCGTATTCCCAGTAATTCCTCAGGAAGTGGGAGATGCCCCTAAATAGTGTCTGCATAGGAAGGGATTTTGTGCTTGGCTGATGTGTGGTTATGGAGGATGTGAATTATGGGGTTATACTTGCTGATAGCACCTATTCCTGCTCATCCACATAATCTCTGTTAGACCCAGGGGGATGAAGGGATTTTTACCCTTGACTTACTCAAGGCTGTCAAAATTCTGAACAAAATCTGCTGAAATAAAGGGGAAAAGAGCCAGGAAAACTGAGATGCTGTGAGAAGAGACTCAGTGCCCTTGGGAAAAGCTTTCCTCGCCTGCCCAACAGGAAGACATGCAGTCAGCTGTGACATCCCAAAGGCTTCAGCCTGCTCTCCTTCCACTTGCCTGGTGAGTAAATGAAACTTTTCCTCTGTTTTCTCTGGTTTGGGTTTGCTTAGAAGTTGTCTGACTTCACAAAATGCTGCTTCTGTGCTGTGTCCTACCAGTGCTGCAAATAACAATGGAGAATGTGGCTGGTTATTAAGAGAAGTAAAGAGAGATTGTTTATTAAGGAAGCATGGGCTGAGCCCCAGTTTTCCTAGCAGGAAAAAGCTGTGGTTGGGAAAAAGGGATGATTTTTCCTTTGGATGGAGAGAGGCTGAGATTCCTAGAAAGGCTGAAGGAACCTCTGCAAAACATCATGTTGATGGTTATCTCTGCTTCCTCCTTTCTGCTTTAAACCTCTGGCATCTGCCTGGCTTGTTGATGGCTGTAGAGTGGAAATAGGGAATTCCTGCAGCCGTGCAGGATGGGACACATCCCATGGGACATGTGGGTACCAAGAGCAGCAGAGGAGCAAGCAAAGCCCAAGGGTGACATCCCAGCTCCTCCAACACCTTCGAGCCTTCAGGATGGCTCCTTGGGAGGAGGAATGAGCTGCTGGAGGTGCCACCCATGGGCATGTGGCACTTGCTAAGAGCCGGGATACAGATATCCCCATCTCCCTCCAGGCTGGCCGGTGTTTTGCTCTGGGAATGCATCCGATGTTCTAACTGACACTAATGGCTTTGTTGGAACCAGTACAGCTTATTGTGTAAATACCTTTAGAGGGTATTTCCACATGTGTTGTATGTGTCCGATAGAGCGTAGCAACTCCTTCAACCTGCAGGATTTCCTGTAGTGAAGACCAATAGGTGTTCACTTTGCTGCGCTCAGCACTTGCTCCTATATTGAAGCCTTGGGTTGGTACCAGCAAATAAACTCCCTGCTACTGTGCAGTCTGTGATTTATGGACTTCCCAAGTAGTACTTTTCCTAAGGGTCAACAAGGATGCAGGGATTAAATAAGCTCTGTAATGGGTGAAAGGAGAAGTAGCAACTGAAGGCTTTGCTGGAGGGTGGAAGGTGCAACATGAGCATCAGTTGTGAACGCAGCGGGATGCCAAAGGCTAAATGCTCCCTGGGACATGTGGATGATGCTGCTGGTGGGGGCCACGTCCCTGGGACAGTGTGTGGAGATCCCATCTAAGGGGTCCTTCTGGCAGAGACATTAGGACCAGTGGTGGGTGCAAGGCCTACGTGCTCCATGGGACATGGGTGCTCCCCCTGTGCCACCAAAGTGGTTGGGTTTTTAAGTCATTGGATTAATCCAGGATCTAGGCTGTGTTTGTTCACCGCGTATGATCATTATCTTTGTTTCTCTTCAAATATTGTTCCTGCTTTAGAGGGTAATCAACATAAAGGCAAATATCTCACCTTTTCCCTCTTGAAATTTCATTAAGCTGTGTATTTACCTTGGGTGACAAGACGCAGGCTATGGAGTGAAAGGTTTTCCGGCCACACCTTTAGTCACTATCTTATTCTGCCACAGTTGTCCACAAAGGGAATAAACCCGCTTGTATTTATCCATAAGATTTAATTCCTTTTAAGAGACAAGGGATCCTTTTGTACAACAGGTAAGTGTTTTCCACCAGGCTCTGCAGGTGTAAATCTCTTGTGGAGCATTGAGTGGCCAAGCCCTGGATATGAATGGCTGTGGAGGAAGTGAATGTAATTCCAGCCCCAAATATTGCCAGGTTTTGGCCATGAGGCTTTTGGTCCTGGAATGAAGCAGCTCCCTTACCCCCAGTGAACAATATACATCCCCAGTGCAGCATTCTCACCTTTGCTTTGCTTACTGCTGTGAGTAGCATGGTGGGAGGAGGAAAGTCAGGCTTTCCCCCTGTTTGCTTTTCACCTGCTGTGATTTACACACCAAAAGTCTATTTGTTATTGCGTGCAAAAAACTAAACCCTCCCAAAACTGCTCAGAACTGCAGGTCTGCACTAGCCAGCACAGCCCTGACACAACCACGGCTCAATTCAACCCTCCGAGTACATCAAGCACCTTCATTTCTAAATTCCTATTGTTTTATTTGCTTTAAAGCTTTGCCCCCTGTGGTGGTTTTAGCAAGTGGGTTTTAACATGATCAGTGCCCCAGGGCTGCTTTGCAAAGGAGTTGCAGAATCTCCTGGTGCAAGAGAGTGTGGTAGATAAATACTGCAGTAATTCCTCCTTTCACCACCGCAAATAGAGGATGAGGAGGGTTGATGTGCCATCAACACCCAGTAAAACGCCTCTCAGCACAGAAGGGTGAAATATTGGTCATCTGATAATGATGCCCGAGGTTGTTGGGGTTGGGAACCTGGGGGAAAGCTGCAGAGAGCAAAGAGTGGCCCCGTGTCTTGCTGGGCACAAAATTGGGGTGAAATTAAGCAGATTTTGGTGTCACAAATCAGATTTTGGTCCCTCTTCTGAAGCCTGAAAGCTCCAGACCCTCGATTAGATGATGTCTTGGTACTTAGCTTGCTGTTTCGTGCCCAGGCATGAGGCTGCTTTGTGGTGCCTCAGATGCTCCAGGATTTTTGCCCTAATATTCTCCATTTACCTATTAGTTGGCATGAAAAGCCCCAATGTTCCACATTGGCTGTGCTGATGGGGACCAGGCTGTGCCTTTGGGATGCAGTCCTGGGGCTAGGAATGTTTGGTTTAGCACTGACCATCTCCATTTTGTTTAATTCAGCTGAGTGGCTGGCTCTTGAGTTGAGATGGGTAAAGAGCTGAATCATTCCAGCTCTGGTACCCCTTCATGTCATCAAATACATCCTGTTTCTGCGAACTAAGCCCTGTGGTGGTTTCGTATGGAGGCTTCAGGAGCAGTGCAGGATTGGTGCCAACTTGGAGGTTATCTCTATTCCCTCTTTTTAAAGGGCTGAAGGATAAAACCTCATGGAGAAGTCTTGTTCTAGGGGAAAAAGTTGATGCAGGCAGCTTCTTGCTGGGGGAGCAGCGTGGATATCCACACTAGAACACTGGTATTTGGGGAAAACTCTGTTTCATCATGGAAACTCGCCTGGGAGCTGAGCAATCTGCATCGCCCTGCTTTGTACGTGACCATCCCTCGCAGCACACAGATCCCATAGACACTGGCAGAGCTCCCGGCTGCTGCAGCACTCAGAGTCTAGAAGAAGGATTAATATTATCTAGGTATAAAGGGAGCCCATGTTCTGCTTGCTCCAGATCCAGCCTGAGGGGGGGGGAAACCTCTGCACATGCTTGAGGGCAACATCTGGCCTTTGGGGGGGCTTTGGCCTTTGCCCAACCGATGGCTCCAAAATGAATAACTGCTTCTATAGAGCTCAGTTTCACCAGGTAACCCAGTCATTTATTCTGAGGGGAGTGGTGAGGAGCACTGGGTGCCCCCACCCAGGCTCTGTTTGCAGAGAGACTTGTGCTAATCCCTTTGCTTTCTGGTGCGGTGTGAGCAGGACCCCGTTTGCCTCCTGGGCCATGGAAAAGTACCGCGGAGGCTTTACTGATATCCCTGGTTTTACCTTCTCTTGGGGACCGTGGGCTCTTCAGGATGGGGTCCCTTTCTCCTCCTTTGCCCTGATCTGGGCGACACAGACTGTTAGACACAGAGGATGTAAAATCAAAGTGCATTGGAAACTCAGCCTTAAAAGCTGGGAATATCTCTGGGAGGCTCAGGAGGAGTCAGGGCTCGATGGGGATGTACACGGCTGAGGGGAGGTTGGCCTCACTCCGAGGTTATCCCACCTGGAGTCTGGAATAAACCTGCTTTCCTGGGAATCTGGTTGCCCCAAAAGGCTCTGTATGAGAAGGAGAACTGGAGAGACCGTGCTTGGCTGATGTCCCTTGGAGACCCAAACCCTAGTGCTGCAAAGAGCCTGAAGTGGGAATGCAATGGGGGAAAACCAACAGCTACAGCACTGTGAGCATCCTCCCCCGCTGACTCTGCAGAGATTTCCCCCCCCAGCTCCGGCACTATCCAGTGGGAATGTCCCGTTGGGGCCAGAGCCTCCCTTATGTCCTTGCTCTCCCTACCACAGCCAGCCAACTCCCCCGTGCTGTGCAGATGGAGGCAGAGCACAGATGCTGCAGCTCCTTCCATGGCTTTCCCCCTCCCTGCTCCCAAGAAGGGCATTGCTGGGGGGTCCATGGCTGTAGTGAGGTGACCATGGTGACACCCTCCCTTTCCTATCTTGGGCTGGGGGATACAGCAAGGAGCCTGAATCCCTCTGCTCACGCACCTGGTACCCGACTCCAAAAGCCTTTTTCTTGGCCCTGTTTCCTTTTTCTTCCAAGACCAGAGCATTTCAGCACAAACCCACCCATATTTGCTTCTCTCCTGACTCCTTTTCCTGTAAAAATACTTGTCTTATCTCCCGACTTTCCCTTCTGTGAGTGCGCCGCCGTAAATTCCTGCAGACGGGCGGCTTTGGAAGCACTTCCAGGGCTCTTTGCTGTGGATTTCTCTCCTCATTTGGCTGTTCTTAATAAATAGTGCCCAGACCATAATAGAAGAAAGAGGAGGAATGTGCCTTGGATTTTTGAGAGAGGCAGCAAAGGAGTTTCCCATGGGAATGCCAATCTATAAAGCTGTGGTTTTCCACATCTCCGAAGTACTTATTCTTCTTTCCCCCTTTTCTTTCCCCAGCAGCTGTCTATCACGATGAAAATCTGCCTTGATGGCTCTGCCTCTCAGCTTTTCCCTGTCCCCCCTTTGGCATTGCTGTTGCCAGGATGGCTCAAGGAGCAGGGGGAAGCACCAAGTGGTCCAGTAGCCTGAAATGGGCCATGGGACTCCCTGTCACAGGATGGCCTTGCCACAGAGGCTCTAGCTGGATTAGAAGGGGATAAAGCATTTCTGTGGATGACAAGAGCACCTACAATGAGAATAGTAAATATTGGAAGTCCTCAGGGGTTTTAAGAGCTCTAAATCCTTGTGCTTTATGGCTTAGTTTGCCTCTTCCCTTGGGAAGCATCCGCATGTCCCAAAAGGCACATCCCAGTGCTCATTGCTGAAAGGTTTTCTGCATTTCCCTCCAAAGCATCTTTGTACTAACTGATACCAAAACCAGGGGGAAACACCAGCCTGGTGCAGCCCGGCCTTTGAGTGTCCTTGCATTTTCCATCCCCTATTTAGCTCCATGTAGCAAACTTGTTCCCACTGCTCTGCTTTGCAAATGTTGTGTAGGTCAAGTTGAAGATTTTTCTTGGCCCGAGTCCTGCGAGTCCTTGCCAAGTATGTGGTTTACTGCATGCAAATGTTAGTCAACAGTTACATTATCCAAAGGCAGCCTTTTTTCTTTCTTTCTTTCCTTCCTTTTTTTTTTCCCTAGCTTGAAATAAACGATTTGGCACAAAGCAGTGTAAATGTTATGTCAGCATTAGAAGCTGTTTAATCTTGATGGATGCATTAGCGGCGGAGCGTGACACTAATTGACAGACATTAAATGATGCTTTCTGTTTCTAGTTGTGTACAAACAGGAGTTCTCCTTTGTTAAGGCTCATTAAAACTCCAAGTCTCCATAGTTGGGGGGGGGGGTTCTTTTCTTTATGAATCAAGGGGCTATTTATCGCTGCAAAAGCCTGCCATGTCATTCCCACTGTGATTAATGCTGTAACACTCTCCGACGGTTTGGTTATCCAAATGGCACAGCCCTTCTTTTTTGTCCTTGTGCTTTGTGCTTGAACAAGAAAAGGAAAAACCAACTGGAAGTCGATCTTCTGCCCATAAAGAAACCACTTGGGGGTTGTAGAGAGAAGGGTTGGAAAGGAGAGGAGGGAGGGCAGTGCTTGCTGCAGGGGGGACACAGCCAAGATGTTTCTCCATGGCAGAGGCTGCAAAGGAGCTGGAGCTGCTGCCAGCATCCCTGCCTCCAAGCAGCACCAATGTCTGACCCAGAACCTGCTCATTTTGCCATCTTAATGCTTGCTTTGGCTTTGATTTTTTTTTTTTTTTTTTTTTTCCTCTTTTAAAGCTTTTCAAGCTGGGTGCAATGGTAGTTATTGCACTTTGCTTTCCATTTGGGAAAAGCTGCTGCTGCCAACAGCAGAAGGGAGGGAGTGTGTGCCCAAGGTTGGTCCCTCTCCACCTCTGTATGAGGGGAAACATTCACACTGGCAGCTTCCAGGACAGATTCTTCTTATGGTCTATGGAGCCCGACACTGCCCTGCTTGTGCTGATGTGGTTGCAGGAGTGGAAGACAGGGGCAGAAATAAAACCTGGGAGCGGTGCTTGTAGTGCAAAACTCCGGAGGCCACTGGGATTGTGTTTAAACTGTGGGATTACGGGTAATTTTGGGGTGATAAAGAAACTACTTCACTATATAAGCTCTTACTTTTGGGAAGTAGTCACTTGTTTCATGTTCATCAGATGGTAAATGGGATTAGAGGATGCTCAGACACTCTATACTTGGCTGCATGAGTGCAGCCTGTGCAAAGGATGCTAGAAACAGCAATGAATGATTTCCCACCTCGTGAACTGTTGCTTACAGCAATTCATTGCACAAAACTCACTTGGGTGCAGCATCTGCAACAGTCGGTCACTGGTGGGACACCCATGGTCAGAAACAGGGTCAAAAGAAACCCCAAACCCAGGGCAAAAACCCCATGGAGGCAGCTTGTTTTCAATAAAGACTCTGTGCTCTTTATTCCAAAGGACAACACACATCAGATGAAATAGTATCAAAAAATATGTACAAAAATAGCAACTATTTGCACTGGGCTTGCTTTGTGCCAGCAGAGTTAACTACAAGCAGTCGGGTGTTGAAGCAGCAAGAAGGGTATTTTGCTGGTTATAAACCAGCAGTGGGTAAAAAGAAGCAGCTAAGACACATTTTCCCAAAGAAGCATCCAAGATGTTCAGTTTACAGCTAATTTTCAGTTTAGATCTGATTTTTCCCAGCCCAGTTCAGTCCTTCCCAATGTTATGTGCCCATCCCTGCTGCTCTTCTGCTGCCTGTGCAAAGGATGCGCTGTGATCCCTATTCAGGGGCAGCTCTGGGGTGGTCAGAGCTACTAATCCACTGTATTTGGTGCACATTTAACGTCTCTGCATTGATTTAAGCAGCATCCTGAGGTTTGGCAGGACCTCCTGCCCGTGGAGAGGGATCTGTGCCCTGCGGGGGCTTGGCTTTGAGGCCAGAAGGACTTTATTTTGTTGTTCCAAGCAGTGGATAAGCAAAGTGCAAAGTGGATAAGCAGCAGGGCTGGGTTTGAAACACATTGCAACAGTGCAGGGGAGCCGTCTGCTTCGAGGCACTGGGGACACGCAGCATCGGAGAGCAGGAGCTGGAAGGGAAATGTTCTCTCGAGATATTAAGGGTTACTTTCAGGCTATTAGAAAGCAACTGGTTGTCCTCCAAATTGAGCAAGCGGCTTTGATAGCAAGAGCACATGAATATCTACTGCAAAGGGCTTCAGTTTGCACGTTCTCCCCTCCCTGCCCTCCCTCATCCACATCCCCCAGCAGCTTCATCTTTGTGAGCTTGCACCATCTGAGTCTATTGGCAAGGCAAAAGATCAGTTGCCAAATAATCTTGTTTAAAGGGGCAGATCGAAGCAGGTTCTTGTTTAATTGTCTGTATTTCCCAGTGTGATTTTTAATTCTCTGTCAGAAAGAACAGGCACCACAGGGACATTTCTGGTGGTTCATAGGGAAGAAACCTCCACTTCTGTTTTGTTCCAGAGGATTCTGTGTTCCAGCAGAGCTTTGCTGAACTACACAAGTGAGAAAAAGCAGTTGATGTTTCTTCTCTTGGAAATCTCATTTATTTTTACACTTTGTCCCATGGATTTAGTGACATCTCAAGTTTTAAGTATGATTAGTTGCAAAAAACCCCCAATCTTTGCTACTCTGCCAGTGCGAATTGTTGTCTCACTAAGAAATCACTTGTAAAGATCTTATCCTCTTGCTGTCCTGATGTCCTGACGCTGGGTTCGAGCTGGTTTCAGTGGCAAACAGGGAGTTTTCTGCTTTGGAAGCTGACGGGAGCGTTGAGCTCTTGGAGCTGTTGCTATTTTAAATAGCTTATATGGGAATGTTCAAACAGCAGCAACACCCGGATATGCAAAACTCATCTGTCATTGTGCTATTGTCCGTGTTCCCGAGGGTGCTGGTTTGGCTTCTCAAGGCACAAGCAGCAGCAGTTGGCATCTCAGCATCCAAAGGCAGAGGGATGGGTTTGGGTGGGGGTGAGCTGGGGCTATGAGGCACTTCAGGTTGCTATCCCTCATAGCAGAAAGGGGTTTAGTTCATCCCAAAAGCCACATGAATTACCCAGGGTTGAGGCTGTGGTGCTGCCTGACAGCATGCAGAAGTCTGGGGGGGGCTCTAAGTCCCTTCTGGGACCATGAACCATGATGGTATCAATGGCAGAAATGCATTTTTCTTGCTTTTTATGATTTTTTTAAGTCTAATTTTTAGATCATACTTGGCCCACGTGGCCAAGCTGGGGCCATACCCCCTGAGAAGCTGTGGCTGCCACATCCCTGGTGGTGTTTACAACCTTTTCAAGCATCTCCAAGTGCTGGAGTCACTGTCCCTGGAAGTGTTCACAAACCGTGTAGACAAGGCCCTTAGTGACATGGTTTAATGGTGGACTTGGCAGTGCTGGAGTAATGGTTGGACTTGATGATCTTAAAGATCTTTTCCAACCTGGCTGATTCTGTGATTCTGTGTTGAATGGGGGCTTGGAGCAACCTGCTCTAGTGGAAGGTGTCCCTGCCTGTGGCAGGGGCTTGGAACTGGATGAGCTTTAAGGTCCCTTCAACCCAAACCATTCCAGGAATCGGTGCCAGCCCAGGATCTGCAGTTTGCCTTTTGCCCTCTTGGTGGGCACAGGTGATTTAGGAGGCGCAGAGAGGGTTCATCACTGTCTCCAGGGCTGGACCATCCCTTTCTGCCCCCCAAAATGCCTGCAGTGTTTTACAGCTGCAGTTCCACCTCATAACTGTGATATCAAATGTGCTGAATTAAAATTCGGCGGGGGGGGGGGGAGGGGGGGAGAGGTTGGAGCTCTTTTTAGGTTCTTTTTCTGTTAGCAACAAGAGAGGCTTGTACGGCAACTAGATGCTGATCATTACTGCGAGCAGGGTGTTAATTAACACTAGAAAAAGCAATGCAGTATTAAACCCTCTACCACGTTTAAGAGAAAAGGATGCTTTCTGCTTACAACAAGGAGCTGCTACCACACAGGGCTCCAGCCACTCAGGTAATAGAGGCAGGGCAGGTAGTGCCAGCCGCCCCGCAGCGCCAGCAGGGATGCTCCGTGGAGCTCGGCTGCTTTCTGTGTGTCCAGTCTGGTGATTTCGGAGGCGACCTGTTTCCGTTTGGTTTTATACCTCCTGTTCTGGAACCAGATCTTGACCTGGGTCTCGGTGAGCTGCAGGGTCCGGGCCAGGCGGGCCCGCTCGGGGGCAGACAGGTACCTCTGGTGGCTGAATTTCCTCTCCAGTTCGATGACTTGGCTGTGGGAAAATGCTGCCCGTGAGCGCTTTGCCTGCTTGGGGGGACACGGGGCCATGGGCCGGGACTGCAGCGGGGGGGCACAATCTGACGGGTAGGGCTCCGCTGTGGCGTCTGTGGGAGGAAAGAGATGGGAGTTACCTGCTTGGAAAGAGCCCCAGTCTCTTGATTTTCCCCTTCCAGAGATAGAAATAGTGATGTATGTTCCTGGAGAGAGACTTTGGACAAGGGCAGGACAAGGGGGATGGCTTTAACCTGCCAGAAGGGAGACTGAGAGGAGATCTTAGGGAAAAGTTCTTCCCTGTGAGGGTGGTGGGACACTGACACAGGGTGCCCAGAGAAGCTGTGGCTGCCCCATCGCTGCCATTCAATATGAATATACATTCAAGGGACTCAAATAAATCAGGGCTGTTTTTCAGTGCTGGTGGAGGTCTGCCTGAGTACTATTGTTATGTACAGTGTGGCATCAACAGCTCTGGAGATTTTTATTGCAGAATTCATACTATGAAGGCACTTGTTTGAAATGTCCTCCTGTACCTATGGGAAAATCCTGATTCCCCAAAGAGAACAAGTTTCTGTCCTCAAGTTACAAAGGACAGCTCAGAAATGGGGAATTAGTACAGCTGAGAGCAGGCTGCAGTGAGAAAGCATTGGAAATAAATCCCTCCCTATTCACTCTCACAGTTCCAAGGCAATGGCAAGAAATTTTAGGGCAGACTTTTAAACCTTCAGGCCTGGCTTTACAAATATAACTGCAGACCTGGCCTTGAACTGCAGCTCCAAAGCAGCATCTCAGCGTTTGCCTCCAACTTATTTCTTATGGCACCTGAGCCACGACCCACAAAGGTGCTGAGCTCCCTGGAAAGCATCACATATAACTGTTAAACCTTCTCAAGTCACTTTAGTTACGCAGTGAGCTCCTTTTTCCCCAGCTTGGGATGGAAATAGGCCAATTGAGTTTTTTCCCTTTAGTTATTTCTTAGTCTATTTTCTTAAGATGTGAACACAACGCTCAAGATAGAAACATCGGGCTTAACTCCCAGCTTGTGTAAATCACGGTTGTCCCACTGAAATCCCCGGAGCTGCTCTGATTTACACAAGCAGCTTTCTGGGAGATCTGGTGCAGCTTTTAATGATTTTCATAAGCCCCAGCCTGGTGGCTGTTTCTGAACTTGCTTTTATGTAGAAACTCCTTCTCACAGCACTGAAACATAAAGCCAACATTCCCCTGGCAAGGGCTGTCGTAGCATGCAAGAGCCAGTCACTAGAGAGTTCAAAACTGCCTTTTTGGCTGGTGCAGCTCAGCCCAAGGGCTGCTTGGGCAAGGAAAGGCCAAATCCCCTCCTGCAGCCCCGACTGTGCTCGTGCTGCTGCAACACAAGAGGCAACAGGCAAAAAGATTTGCTTCCGAGTGTGGTTTTCAGTGTGTTGCTTCCGCAGTGAAATGTTATTCCTGCAAGGAATTTGGGAGTTACACGCTAGAAAGGGATGCTGTGGCAAGAGGAGCAGGTTACTGTTAAACCACAGGATATATGGAGGTAAAGGCTGGGAAATCAGGGCTGAGCACACAGAGAAGCTGAACCCAGCTTCAAACAGCACAAATTCAACACGGGAACATTCAGAGGACCAGAGGCACCCATGAGCTCCGCTGCGGTGGCATAAAGGGTGGGCACAAGCTGCCTCTCTGGGCTGGCAGCCCACGGTGCCTTTGCTGGGCACCTCGTGGATTGAAGGGAACTTTATTTCCCAGGAAATCATAGAAATGCATCGATTGGGTTTTATTTTTAAATGGTGTTTTAGGCAGATTCAGTCCTTTGAGCTATTTGAAGCGCCCGGTGGAAGGTTTGCTATTACATTGCTGCTATTCCTCTTTCTTTCCCCCTCCTAGAGCACAGATACTCATGGTATTTAAAGCACGACTTATTTGGCTCCAGCAGCTGGGTCTGGATCCTGCCCCTTGCAGAGGGTTACCCTTGACTCAAGCATAACCACTACTGATCCATTCCCCAGCCAGGAGCTTCCACCCCCTTACCTGTGTCTGCTTCATGGGGTGTCCCTTGGGCTTGGGATGCTCCTGGAGGATGAGGGCTCCTGGTGGGATGCCCTGGGGCAGCTCCCAGGGCAGAACTGCCCTTGCTCCTCTCCACTGCGGCTGCCCCTGGCTCCCCATCCTGGCTGCCAAATCCTCTGCTCTTGCCCCTCTCCGGCTGCTCTCCCTGTTCTGCCCCATCCCAGAGGATGTCTTGGATGAGGAAGGATGTCCGGGGCCTGGAGGCGATGGGCACGGCGTGCTGGGCTGCTGCCGGGGTGCAGCTCATCCCTGCCAGGGTGCTGCTGGCTGCTCTCTGCCTCCTTGCGGGGAGCACCCTGGCACTCATGCTCCTCTTCCTCTCCCTGCCCAGAGGCTCACGGGCTTCCCACCCTCCTGGCTCTGCATTTATAGGGCAGGCAGCCAAGCCTCCCGGGCCTGATTGGAGATCCCTGGCAGGAGTCTACGCCCTTTGGTGGTGTCTTGGCTCCCACGGGCTTCCTGGCTGCTTGCTTCTCCCTCTTGCTCAGGACACCCATCCCCATGGATCCATGGGGTCACAGCCAAACCTCAGCCTCCTTCTTTGCCCCTTGTTGCTCCCTTGCTGGCAAATCACCCCTGAGCTTTTATGGCAGACGCGTAAGTGAGCTCATCCTTTTGGGGGTCAAAATGCTTCCAAGGTGGGGGTTTGGGTGAGAGGAGAAGGGAGCAGCATTGCTGCCTTGAAGGGATGCTCACCTGCAATGGATGCAGAGGAGGCCACAAAGATGCTGAGAGAGATGGGCTTGCTCAACCTGGAGAAGAGAAGGCTCTGGGGAGATCTTTGTCTTCCAATACCTAAAGACAGCGTATGGGAAATCTGGAGAGGGACTCTTTACAAGGGATAGGACAAGGGGAATGGCTTTAACCTGCCAGAGGGGAGATTGAGATGAGCTCTGAGGCAGAAGCTCTTCCCTGTGAGGGTGCTGAGGCGCTGGCACAGGGTGCCCCGAGAAGCTGTGGCTGCCCCATCCCTGGCAGTGTTCAAGGCCAGGTTGGACACAGGGGCTTGGAGCAACCTGCTCTAGTGGAAGGTGTCCCTGCCCGTGGCAGGGGGTTGGACCTGATGAGCTTTAAGGTCCCTTCCAACCCAAACCAGCCTAGGATTATATGATGCAGCCCAGGCTTGGACCACAAGGTGATTATCTTTCTGGTTTAATTACTAGTATTGATTGATTTGGAGTTTGTATATTTGGTTTTGCTTTGGTTCAGGTTTTGCTGCTCAGATGCCAATTGTGGATGAGAAAAGTCAAAATACAAAGCGAGGGAGTGCAAACACCATTTCACCAATCTGGGGTTTTATTTGCAAATAATAAAGACCAAAATAAACACCGAAGATATTAAGAAATATAAATCAAAAATGTATCACGAAAGATTAGAGGAACTCCAAGAGTTAAATGTCCATAAACCGTGAGCGCACAGTGATGTGCACAGACCCTGTTTTCCAGTTGTCCTTAGGAAGCAATCCAGTGTTCATGTCCTGTGCTGGCAGCCTGGAGGAGCAAATCCCCTGTGGGAGCGGGAAGGACCAGACTCCAAAGCACTGAATAAATAAACACCCTGAGTCCCTGGGTCCCCAAGTGCTGGTGCGGCAGCATCCCGCTCTCTCCTGACCTGCCTTTGCAGAGACATGACTGCATGGGATGGATGTCCCGGAGTCATCCCACTGTCTGGGGGGTCAGAAACCTCTGGATTAGGCTCCCATCCCGAGGCAGGCTGGGCTCCGGAGTGGAGTGGGGCTTTCCTTGGTGCTTTCCAAGCAGTCCTCACCTACCAAGCCCTGATTCCCACTTGTCCCATAGCTTGCAAGCACAGGGGCTGGTGCTGAGCTGCGCTGGCCATGCCCACACTCCCATTCACAGTGTGGCTGCTGGGGGTGGCATTGGGGGGCACCGCAGCATAGCCCCCCCCATAGCTACCACCATACAGGCTGCTGCTATAGGCACTGTAGTAAGAGCTGTAGGAGTAAGGGCTGGCGCTGTACGGGGCTGGGTAAGGCTGGGAGCCCCCAAGACAGGGTTTGCCGTCCCTGACCAGCACCACGGGCACTGCCACCCTGCGGGCAGGCAGCGGGTGGGCAGCCAGCTCCAGGGATTTATCCTGCCTTTGCCTTTTGCACTTGTACCTGCGGTTCTGGAACCAGATCTTCACCTGGGTGGAGGTGAGCTTGAGCGTGCGGGCGAGATGCTCCCTCTCCGGAGCAGAGAGGTATTTCTGCTGCTTGAATTGTCGCTCCAGTTCAAAGACCTGAGCTTGGGAGAACAGAACTCGGGGCTTTCTCCTCTGCCGCTGCTGGGGGTGGTGGCAGGGGTCACCTTTCTGCTCCTCTGCCTCAAGAGGGTGGGTGAGCAAACGTTGTCCTGCAGCAAGGAAAACCCAAAGTGAGACCCGAGTCTGGTTCTATTCCCAGTGAGTGTTTCTGAAGGAGGGATTGAATTGGGAATGAATAGGGCACTGTGGGAATAAGATGAAGTAAGGCTGATAGTTGATAAATTTAATATGAACTTTCCTGTGGTATTTAATGGGAATTCACAACAATTCCCCCCTTTTTTTGGATGGAATTAGATTGTTATATGGATTTTGTATAATGCCGCCTTTCAGTCCCTCCTAACCATGCCTGTGCTGCTGTGGGGGCTGCCACCATGGCAGCCCCAGCCCGGAAAGTGGGTACACGCAGGTTTGAGTGCTCCAAAGACAAATCCCCTTCCCCACCATTCTGCTCTGGAGTAATGGAAGCGACAGCAGTTGGATCTCTGGCAGGATTTACCTCCAGCACCCAAGGAAAGGAGAATCCCGAATTGAAGCAAACCCGGAAAAAGGAAAAGGGCTGGGAATGAAGGAGGAAAGAATACTAGATCTGAGTGAAGGTGTAAAGTAGTTATTTGGGTTTGTTTTAATCTGCTGGGGTTTGTGTTGCAGGTGAGGTAGCCGGGGTCCTGCATATCCTGCCTGGGATGTGCTCGGGTCCCCCGGCAGCCACCGTAGGGGCTCAGGGATTATGGGGGGGACACACTGTGGGGAACTGGGCTGCTGGAGGGCAGGTATGAAACCGACAGAGCTCTCTCTCTGAGCGCTGCTCTCAGCCTCCCCGTCTCTCTAACTCTGTAGCCCAGTGCCGCCCAGTGCTCTGGCTCTGCTCTTACTGGTTTTCCCCTTTATCCGCCGGGCTTCAGGGAGGGAAACTTGGTCGGGTTTTAGCTGCGAGGAGAAGGTGGCCCCTTCCGATCCCCCCTCGGCGGCCGCCCCGGAGCCGCATCCTCTCATCGTTCCTTGGCCCGTCCCCAGCGGGGACAATTGTGGAGCATCGATACGGGGGGTTGTGACATCGGAAACGGTGGCGATTTGTGGTTTTCGGCAGTAAAAAACCCAGCTACATCCATTTTTCCGCCCCGCGGGGGCCGTTTCGTTTCCCCGAGGGCGCATGGGGAAGGATGCGCGGGATGCTTGCCGGGCTTCCCGGAAAATGCCCCAAACAACCCCAAAAAATCCCAAACCCTGGGGAAGAAGAGGAAAAATTGGGGAAAAAGAGGAAAAAAGTGAGCAAAGAGAAAAAGAGAGGGGGGAAAGTGGGGAAAAGGGGGAAACTCGCCATGGTGGGAGGCGAGGAACCCCGGCTCCAGCGGCACCGGGGCTGGAGGGTGCGAAGACGCAACGGGCGGCTCCGCTGCCCTCGGGTTTCCACCTCGGGGGAACGAAAGCTGCTCCGTAGGACACCCCCCGGCCCCGATTCCCCCCGGCCCCGCCGGTCACTTACGCGGCCGCGGCGGCTCGTTCCCCCCGTCGGGGCTGCGGGGGGCGAGGGGCGCCCCGGCAGTGTCCGTCCGCTCCAGGTTGAGGATGTCCTTCACCGAGAAGGGGGTGGGCAGCATCCCCGCGGGTGGCGGGGGCCCGTCGGGGCCGTCCGTCTGCGCTCCGGGCCCCGCTCCCCGGCTCTGACCCTCCCGCCGCCGCCGGGCCAGGCGCCACCCCCGGCCCCTCCGTCGGGCCGGGCTCCGGGGGGTGGGGGTTCCCCGGGGGTTTGGGGGGAGCGGAGGAAGGCGGGTCGGTCCCCGGGAGGGCGCTCTCTGCCGCCCGGGGGGGGTCCCCATGCGCTGCCCCTCTGCAGCTCCTGCAGACGGAGCCAGACCCTTCCCCTCGATGCTCCCCGAACAAGGGGGAAGCGAGAAGCGGGAGGGGGGGATTTGGGCTAAACAGCAATAAACCAAATCAGGTCGATTTTAGCTCCATTAAGATCACATTAGTGAGCGGCTTCGGGAGATAAGGGCTGATAAGGAGCGAAGACCACCTAGCTCCTGCGGGCCAAGGAGAGGGGGGATGCTGTGAGAGCCACCAGTTCCCTCCCAGTCTGTCCCAGTGCTGCCTTGGGCAGTGGCAGACCCCCAGCAGGGCATGGAGTGGGGTTAGGGCCCCCCAAATGGGTTTGGGGAGCAGGGTCGACCCCTCCAGCCGTGGGGCGATGCTGGGTCTTATCTGAGCCCAGTGACTGGCTACTTCAATTAAAATTCCTGGTGCTGGTGTTTGCTGATTGCCCTGACAGGGCAGAGCTGGCTTTTTGTCTGGGTTGAGTTGGTATCTCTTGCACCACCGAAATAGCCAAACTGGACTGTTAGGGGAGGCTGAATAAATAAACCACCCAAATGCAGGCAAGGAAGAGAGGGGCTGGAACAGGAGGGAAAATAAATACAGTGGCTTGGGGAGAGAAGCGCTCACAGGTCGGTCCTCATTGCTGTGTAATGCACAGGCGCATTCCCAGCCCCTCTGTCTGTGGCTTTAGCTCTGCTCATGCCCATGGGACATCCCTGCACACGGTGCCTTATTCTCCAGTGGAAATTAGGAATTATGATGGATACATCATGAGAAACAGGGAGCTCACCTTCCCTGGGAGGGTTTGGCAGTGTGTGGGGATGTGGTACAGCCCCCCTTTAGCATCTGCTAAATCCCTTTAGCAGGGATAAAGCTCAGGCTCTGCTCAAGTGGTTTCCTTCAGGCTTTCCCCCTGGAGAGCACTTGCTCTGCTCTGGGATGGCTTCAGGTTGTGCTGTCCCTTGCTGCAGGCCTGATCCTGCCCTCTTTACCCTTGGTAGAAGTGTGACTTTTCCATGCGGAAAGGATACCCAGAGGTCCTTAGTTTTGCCTTTTTGGGGGCTCTTCCTTCCCAGACCCCAGATTTCTAATTCCATGCAGGAACAACACTGCAGCTCACTTAAACCAGCTCAAGCCCCTTGGGCAGGAGCCTCCATGGTGCCTGTGTGCTCCCTGCAGCCCTTCCTTTGCTATGGTCCCCATGGACAAGGTTAGATCCTGCAGACCCATTCTCTAAGTCCAAGCCTGTGCCCTATTCCCAAAGCCCCTTCCCAGTCCCCAGCTGGATTCATGGCCACGTCTAAATGACTTGTTTGAGACTCAAACCACCAAAAGGCGGGAGCAAACAGACAGTAACATTACACCTTGGCCTGTTGATGGCGAGAGGCAGCCGGCGCCAAGGTAAAATGCTTGGCTGGGATTGAGACGGGCAGGAAGGGATTGGGGTAAGTAGCTTTATCCGCCCCTAATGACTCGGAGTGGCTGAGATTAATGGAGAGGCTGGAGTTTGGCTTTCAGGACCTGTGGAGAGATGAGCACTGGGTGGGTTGAGTCAGGGGAGGGTGAAGGGAAACGGAGCTTAACATGGCAGTGGGGCAGGATTAGTGCTCCCCATCCTGCTCTGTGTGTCCCCATGGGTCACATCCAGCCCTCCCTTCCTTGCAGAGCATCGACAGCTCCTGAAGCATCTGGAGGCTTGGGTGAGGTTTGTAAATCATTGCTGCAGGGGTTCCCCTGCCCCAACCTGCGGCCGAGCTCACCCAGCCCCATCCCTGCACCCTGCCCCATGCCTGGGAGCTTTCCCAGTGCTTTCCCAGTGCCATGGACATTGGCATCCAAAGGGCCTCAGGCCCTTCCCGCGGTGCCAGGGATGGAGCACAGCTCTCAGCCACAGCATTTTGGCAGTGAGAGGCCACTGGGGGATTTCTGGGAAGAAGACTGAGAGGATCCATCACCAGCGATCATAAATCATCGGCTTCTTTTTGACCAGGCAGTTAATGTCATTACAGCTCTCCAGGGACATTACTCCTCTTTTTAACTGGGTTAGGTGAAATCAGGAGAAAGCTGCTTCGAGCCACCGCCGGGTGTTTAAACGGGAGGATTTCTATGGCAGCAGCACAACTGCAGCTCCCAAAGTATCTGATTTCTGGCAGCTATCGCTGGGATGCATCAGGATCCCAATGCGATGTCGGATGAGCATCTGAAACCCTGGAAACCCGACTCTGCCTGCCAGGAGGTGTTGCTTTTAAAGTGCTCAGGGTGAGGGAATAATGGGAATATTGACTAATTGGAAGAAAGGGATAATGAAGAAGGTGGATGCATGGGGGTTGCAAGCACAGAGCATGTGTAGAGGTATCTATCTCTAAGGAGTTTGTGAATGCTTTGAAACTAAACTTAAAAGGGTTTTCTAGATCCTCTTCTTTTTTTCCCAGCTACTTTCTGTCCTTTTTCATCAGTGAAATGAAACAAAAAGCAGAGAAAATGGAAGTGATGGCAGAGAATGGGCTGCAGGCGGGTGAGGGAAAGCAGATTCCCTCTCGAGGCTTTCTAATAAACACCATTGGGAAAGAAGCACAGAAAAATGTGCTGCTTTTCCCAATCCCTGGGATAAAAATAACCCTGAAACTTTAACAAGTTTTCACAGAGAAGCTCTTGCTGCTCTGGATGAAGGCCACATCTCACTGTGCTGGCAGAGGCAGGCACTGGGTGCGGGCAGGGCTGAAGGACATCTTGATGTGACCATGCACAGGCAATGGGCACAAGGCTGAGATGCCGAAATTGGGGCAGGCTGTCACCTCCCGCCTTCTGTGTATCTCTCTTTATTCTCCATTTTAACCAGTTCTTTCCCTTTTGAGACAAGCCAGTGTTTCCCCATAGAACAAGGGTTCTATGGACCTGCTTGAGCAAGTCCAGAGGAGGCCCCGGAGCTGCTGCGAGGGCTGGAGCAGCTCTGCTCTGGAGCCAGGCTGAGAGAGCTGGGCTGGGGCAGCCTGGAGAAGAGAAGGCTCCTGAAGGGGAGACCTTAGAGCAGCTCCAGTGCCTAAAGGGGCTCCAGGAAACCTGGAGAGGGGCTTTGGACAAGGGCCTGTAGGGACAGGCCAAGGGGAATGGCTTTAACCTGCCAGAGGGGAGATTGAGATGAGCTCTGAGGCAGCAGCTCTTCCCTGTGAGGGTGCTGAGGCGCTGGCACAGACTTTTCCCAGAGAAGCTGTGGCTGCCCCATCCCTGGCAGTGTTCAAGGCCAGGTTGGACACAGGGGCTTGGAGCAACCTGCTCTAGTGGAAGGTGTCCCTGCCTGTGGCAGGGGTTGGAACTGGATGAGCTTTAAGGTCCCATCTGCTGATGGGAGAGGTTTTCCAATGGACTTAACCAAACCCCTGTGACACAGTCCTTGCTCAAATCATTAGACAGCAGTGCCCTCTGCTTGGACACTGGGGATGTGCAGCTTCCCTGATCTCCAAAGCTGAGCACTAAAAGGGAGAGGGAATAATCCCCCCTGCTCCTTCACCCGCGCTGTTAGAGAGGAGCGGGTCAGTGCTGGGGACGGGCGGGAGATGCTGAGGTTTGGGGTTTGCTGTGTCACGCTCGGGAGATAAAAATACCGGCGGGTGTTAAAGGGCTCTCGCCGTCTTTTAAGCAGAGGAGTTATTTTTAAACGGGATTATTTTGGTGAAGCATCATGAATAATTCAGTGTTCCCCAGCGCTGGCAGATGGAGCAAAGCTGAGCTCCCAACATCGCATTCTTGGTACGTGTCTGTCACTTCTTCTAAGGAGACAGCTGGAGGGAGCATCCTTCATCGAACTGCTGGGGCTGCCGGCTCCTTCCTCCGTGGTTTTCCATGGGGAAGTGTGTGGTTCTCAGGGTTGCAACAGGCTGACATGTCTCTGCATCTGTGTGTTATGGCATTGATGTGCAAGGCTGTGCTGGGTGATGGGCTCTTCGTCACGGACTGTAGTGATAGGACAAGGGGGAATGTGTTCAAACTGAAGCAGGGGAGATTTAGGTTGGATATAAGGCAGAAGTTGTTCCCTGTGAGGGTGCTGAGGCGCTGGCACAGGGTGCCCAGAGAAGCTGTGGCTGCCCCATCCCTGGCAGTGCTCAAGGCCAGGTTGGACACAGGGGCTTGGAGCAACCTGCTCTAGTGGAAGGTGTCCCTGCCCGTGGCAGGGGTTGGAGCTGGAGGAGCTTTAAGGTCCCTTCCAACACAAACCATTTTGGGATTCTATGATGCCCATGGCCAGTGGCAGCGCCTGGGCTGAAGAGCACGAGCACAGGCTCCCCATGGAGAGTTTGCAGCCACTGCACTGCCTCTTCCCAGCACTTCCCAGGACTTGGCAGTGTTGGATTTATGGTTGTACATGATGATCCCGAAGGTTTTTCCAATCTAAATGATTCTATACCCGGTCATTCTGAATCATAGAATCAAATCTGGGGGCTGCCAGAGGGATGAGGATGGCTGCAGGGAGGCACAGTGGGTGCTGGGTGTTATGGTGTTTTGGGGCCATGGAGCCAGCAGCCTTTGGTCAGCAGATGGCACAAGAGCCATGGCTGAACTCCTTGGGCAGGGAGCGGAGCTGCCGGGGAAAGAAATAGCTGGGAAAAGGAGGAAGCGCATCACCCTGCAATGTGCTGAAGTGAGGGTAGAGCAGGAGGCATGGAGCCCTTCCAGCACCCTCCGCAGCACCCAGGGGGTCCCAGCAGGGCTGTCGTCTCTCCCACCAGCAGCTCTGTTAGGTTTGGAGCATCCCAAACTCATCCTCGGGCTTCCTTTAGCTGTATCCTCTTCCTCAAGCAGCAGGCTGGGTTATTCGGGAGGGACCCAGGGGGTTATTTAGCCCCCAGGAGCAGGGCACGGTGGCAACCAAAACCAAGCTGACTATGGTCATTGCAAGGGGGTTGAAGTAGATGATCTTTGAAGATACCTCCCAACCCAAACTCTTCTACTATTCTACGATTCTCTGGCAAGGGAAATAGGGATGAGATGGGATGGGAAATGTATGGTGTGTTTGGGATGCAAATGATATTTTGGAAGGGAGAACTGGGTCTGTGCCTCTGTGATGCTCAGTGTGCAAAGCAGCATCACAGAGATGTGCCCTCCTGCCTTCCAGTGGTGCAAGTGGGGTGTCAAATCCTCCACCACCACATTCCCCCAAACCTCAACATCCTCCCTTAAAACCCAGGGGTTCCTCCTCCCGCTGTGTCCCCATCGCTGCCCCGTGGTTTGCAAACATCAAGCGCCGCACAAGTGTTCTTTATTATTGGTTTTGACAGGCTGGGTTAAGTGGGTGGATGGGGCCTGGCAATCATGCTGGGCTTTGCTTTCTGCTTTGGAACAACCATCAGGGCTCGCTACATCTGCTGGGCTTGGGCTTGGTTTTGTTTTTGCCTCTCTAATGGGAGATATTTATTTAGATGGCAGAAAGATCCCTTGGATACTGGTCCAAAAATGTAACTTAAAATATCTGGACTAAACAAGCTCCTAAAATAAGGAGAATTGCTTAATTTTCTTTCTCTCTGATGTCATCTGTGATTGCCACAGGCCGAAATCCCAGGCATGATAATACTGAACTAAAATGCAGGCTCAAATAATTCACAGGGCAGGGGGAAATGCATCATCCTTTATCAGCTATTACATGTCATAGATTTCCTATTTGTCAATCTACCCACCCTTAAAATATATAAACTGGCTGTGAGCAACTTCCTGAGCTGGAGCTGAATACGTGCTGAAGCAATTGGAGGTCAAGCCCAGCAGCCCGTTTGGTGCTCGTGTTTGTGGTGTCCTCTTTGGGATCTAATTTAAAAGAGAGGAATAAAACACTGTGATGAATGATGCAGCCACCGGCTCCGAGGGCGAGCGTGGTAATTTTCCGCTTCCAACTCAAAGGCTGCCAAAAGGAAGAGCCTCCTTAAAACACAAGTGTATGAATTGTGTGTGCTGAGGGCTAGAAACTCCTCCACAGGTCTTGGCCTGATGGCTGGGAGAGTCTCTTGAGAGCCCAGTCCCAGCCTGGGTCATGTCCCCCTCTTGCAGCCATGTCCTGCTTCTTGCACTGGCATAGATCATAGAGTCACAGACTGGTTTGTGTTGGAAGATCTCATCTCAGTCTCGCCTCTGGCAGGTTAAAGCCATTCCCCTTGTCCTGTCCCTACAGGCCCTTGTCCAAAGCCCCTCTCCAGGTTTCCTGGAGCCCCTTTAGGCACTGGAGCTGCTCTAAGGTCTCCCCTTCAGGAGCCTTCTCTTCTCCAGGCTGCCCCAGCCCAGCTCTCTCAGCCTGGCTCCAGAGCAGAGCTGCTCCAGCCCTCGCAGCATCTACGTGGCCTCCTCTGGACTTGCTCCAGCAGATCCATGTCCCTCTTGTGTTGGTCATTTGCGCCCATCCAGCCTTGCTGCCTCTATTTCCATGGGGAGCACCATTTATTCCCCTCCAACAGCATGTGCTCTCATCTATTTTCACATCACAGCAATAAATTTTGCCCTGGTTTGGCCTTTAAAAGTAACAGCGTGCCGCAGGCATCTATTTCTAACAACCCCAGGCATCTGCTGCCCGAGGGCATGAGCATCACCCCTGCAGCTCCGCTGTGCTCAGGGCAAGCAGGCAGCATGTTGGTGCCCTGCTGCAGTGCCTGCTGCCTGCTCCAGCCAAACCCCAGGTCCTTTCATGCTGGATGTCATATGGACACTCACTGGTTTCATATAAAGATGGGATTTTGAGGGTATCTACTCCTCGTTTGGTTCAGAGAGCCCTGAGCAGTGTTGAGCAGGAGGCTGCTCTATGTTGGAAGGTTTCATTTTCATGCTGAGCAGCACAGCTGAGGTTTCACTCCATTATTCAGTTAACAGGGAGATGAGGTTACAGGGACCACACAGCTCATGGCCAGGGGTACACAGAGCATCCTTCTCCTGCTCCCAGCAAACAGGGGAGAGATGCTGCCTCTGCCCACTGGCCCCGGCCTCTGAGCGGGTTCTGTCTGTGCCATGCTACAGCATCCAGATGTGGCCATCGGCAGCTGCAGCTGGTTTCTACAGTCCTGAGTTTCACAATAGTCATTTTTTGCCTTTCACGCTCTTCTCAGGCTGTTGTTGCACTCAGGAGCCGTTTAGTTGGCTGAAGCACGGCCCTGGAGCCGGCGCTGGCTGGAGGAAAGACCAAGCTCTTGTGTTATTTCCCTTCGTGCCATTAAAATAGCTATCAGACACAGCAGCAGGACACCAGCTCATGGTCCCAGGGCTTGTGGCCTTGCCACGTGCGTGGTCTCACTGCAGAGCTGGAGGGTGTCAGCGTGGGGAAGACCCTGGGTATGACCCGCTTAATCCATAGGACCCCTTCCCTGCTCCACAAACCCTCCTGTTGGGTGGAGCAGGGATGGAGCCATGTACCCCAGCCCGTGTCAGACAGCAGGGGGTTGGAACCAGATGATATTAAGGTCCTTTCCAACACAAATCATGGTTCTGAGCAAGAAGGGTGACAAAATGGGACCCTTCAGGATGCTGGTGCATGTGGGCTCGGGGGGTGCGAGGAAAGAAGAGGGGTCGCTTGGCTCACTTAAAAGGCTTTTAAAAATACAACAAAGTTTCTTTACGTTATTTAAAAGCCTCTTTAAAGAGCAGCTGCCTCCTATTAATACTGCTCAGGCTGATAATCTTCACTGGGATCTATCTTTAGAGCTCTGCCAGCATAAATGGGGGCTGGAGGTGCAGTGGGGGGGTGACGTCGGGCTGAGCGCTGGCTCCGAGGGCGGCCAAACCAGCTGAAAACACATCAGAGCCTCCCGGGAGGAGGAGAGAGGGGAGGAAAACAAATAATCCCCTTGGCTTGTTGGGTGGGTTTGGAGAAACCAGCCCTTCAGTGGCCTGTTTCCTCTGAGATGGGGCTTTTTGCTTTGGTTTTCTCGCTGTACTGGGAAACGTGGAGTGTTCAATGCGGCTGCGCTGGGGCACCAGCGGCTGAACAAACCACACAAGAGTTTGCAGACATGAGGCTCTGCCCCAAACCAGCCCTTGCTCCACTCTGCCTTGAATCCAGGCTGGAATCGAGACCATTCCCCATTTTCAGGTGCCGTCCTTTGACGCAAGCATGGCTTCAAAGGGGACCCTGAATAATCCCACTCTCTGGCGTCAGCGCTGTGGGGGAAGAGGGTGAGCGGGATCAAAACTTTTTGACTTGCTTTTATTTCCTTTGCTTTCTTAATCGTTTCCTGACAGCCCTGGAGCTGCATGAGAAATCCTCCAAAGTGATGCTGTGCGAGGGCTGACGCAGCCTTCACCCGCTCCCAGCAGCACAGCCGGAAGGGTTTGGTAAGGATTAGCACCAAACTTCGGCTTTGCCCTTTGCCTCACCAGAAGAGAGCATCTCTGTGTTTTCTTCCTTGTCATTGCTTAAACCAAATCCATCCTTAGTTTGGCTCAGTTAGACTTATCCCAGGGGTGAGCAGGATCATTTTGGAGCTCAAATCTCTGCCTGTTGAAGGTGGCAGTGAGCTGGGACCGTCGGCTCACTTCTTTTAAGGCACTTGGGGGTGATGAACATGGTGTGTGAGCAACTTATTACCATGTTAAAACAACATTGCCAGGCTCGGTAAGGAGCTGCTGCCTCCGTGACAAGCAGCCAGAGCACATCAGGCCTCTGCGAGCACACATGTCATTTAGAAAACCGCTGTATTATTCACTCATTAATTCATTCATATCATGTCCATCAGCTGAATATCAGGGGATGCTGAAAACAGTAACGTGCCTCTTGCCAGAGCCTGGCCACACAAGTGGGATGTGTGCAGCTCCTGACGGCCTTTTGGTCGGTGTCTGCTTAGCAAACTGCTGGAAATTCAGGTTATAGAGGAGATTTTGCTCTTTCTATGGCAAGTGATGAGCTTTTTGTAGCAGCTTGAGTATCATATAAAGGGTTATTTGCTATTTTGATGGCAGATGAAACCGTTAACTGCTGGAACATTGAGGAGGAGATTGTGAAGCCGAGCTGGGCACCAACACATGCAGGATTTCTGCAACACTAATGTGACTTTAGCTGTGCTTGGATGTGAAATTTGGGAGATGTCGCAGCCAGATGCTCCTGGAATGCTCTGTTTCATGTAAAGGGGATGTGGGTGGTGGCTGTGGACCACCAGGATGAGGAAAGGCTGATGTTTGGGGCTGGGATTGTCCCAGTCAGTGCGGATCTGGTTTTCAGCCCTGCTGAATACCTGTGGGCTTTGGCTCAGTGTCTGGAGTAGCCCCAAAACGGGATGCTGGGAAAATCCTGGGTATCTGTGGAAAATTCCTCTGGATGCTGATGTCTCTCCCCTGCCCCCCCAGCACCGGGGGGCCCCAATGCTTCAAGGAAAAGGTCCTTAGTACTTGCCTCTGATTAGTGACTAATGATGGGCTCCATGAACTCCAAATACACCCCTAGGAAGGCTAAAGCAGCACAATGCTGGGAGCAGAGCAGAATGCCTTTCCACACCAGAGGAAAAACCAATATTGTCCTTCTGGTAAGCTCATTTTTTCAGCCAGAACATACCACTCCCCATCCTTAAGGGAAGTTTGCTCCCTGACCTGGGAATCCAGCTCTGGGGCTGGTGCATCTCCTGAGGGACCCCATGGGTGGATCTGCCCAGAGCCCTTTCCTCTGATGCAGTGATAAAGCATCTGCCTGCTCCAGCCCCATCAGCCAGAGCTGTAGCGGTGTCAGCGGGGCTCGGGTGCCCGTCCCTGTGTGAGTGACGAGGAGGAAAATGCTCGTGCGTCGTTGGGACTCTCTTGACTCACCGATGGCAGCTCCACCTTGCCCGTCATGCACGCTTCCGGGACTCCTGGCCTCCTCCTTCCTTCTTCCTGAGGATAGTGCCTTTGCCCAAAGGAAGGAAAGATTTACCTTGTCCTGCCTGGGCTGGGTGAAGGGGATGGTGGTTGGGGCAGGGAGTTGAGTGGTGCTCATGGAAAGGGGATGGAGGAATGAAAACCCCAAGGAAACATCCGTATTCTCCTCTTATTGTTCACATTCATTTAATATTTAAAGGTTTTATGCTTGCAGCTTCTCTGTGAGTCTATGCTATGAGAGTTGTGCTCCTCACTGGAGGAATAAAGGAGTACTTAGGATTAAATCGAAGGGACCTTTTCCAGATAATGAGCCACAAATGTGAACTCGAACCCCCCCGCTGGACACCTCATTCCCATGAAAATCATGGCCAGCAAATAGAAGTGACTCTAAGAACCACATGTGAAACAGTTAAGCAAACAACAGGTCAGAAAAAAAAGCTTTTTTTTAAGCCCTGAAAAAAACCCTTCTAGGATTAATTATCAGCACAGCAATAAAAATAAATAGCTGAGCTCTTTTTACTGGTTCGGACTGTCAGAATTCCATGCCTGGGTTCGGCATGGCTGGCTGGACATGGCTGATGATTTTATTGAGCCTGGTTGATTACTCCAAGCCAAACAGCACATTGAGAGAAGAGCAGGGATTTGTTTTCGCAGCACAAACCATTCCAAGCCTGCAGCTGAAAAATAACCCTGAAGGAATTTCAAAGGAACCAACTGGAATTTTCTCCCAGCTTGGGAATACGGGGAACGCAGTTTCCATGAAACAATTGTTTTCTCTTTAAATAACCATTAAGACCATCTCAGTTTTGTGCTCCTGGACCTGCAGCATCCATCCAGCCAGCGGAAAGGCTGGAGGGGGAATAGGGGAGGTGCAGGTAACAGGGATCATCATTTGTGGCTACGAGCTATAATAAACCAAAGAGGAGAAAAAGAGCAAAAATCCCATCTGTGCGAAAAATCATGACATTCCCCCTCCCAGGAGCTCCTACAGGTTGGACTTGTTTTTCCTGCTGTTCCTTGGGATAAAACTCTTGTGTCTCTCACAGGTATTTTGTGCCTAAGGTTCTCCAGCTGCTGCTGCCTGGATCCCTCCCCATCTCTGTGATAAGGGGGGTTACAGCAGGAATTACCTGACGTTATCTCTAACACCTGACTTGGCTTTTTAGAGGAGGAAACCAGCCTTTGGAAATACAGGTTTGTCTACTGTGAATGAGGTGAGGAGGAGCTGTTTCCTTGGGAAATGCTGATGTGTTGAAAGAAAGTAGTTCTGGTGAGTGCCTTGTGCTGTTGAACAATATTGTCTGTAAGCTCTCTGCATGTGCTGAGAATCCCTCCCTATGGTCAGGCCTTGGAAAGAGGGATTTAGTAGAATCCTGAGATCTCATCTCAATCTTCCCTCTGGCAGGTTAAAGCCATTCCGCCTTGCCCTGTCACTATTAGAAGCCATGTAACCCTCCAAAGTGATTTGTGAACAGCCATGTAATAGTGATTTGAAGCAGTGCTACCCCCCAAAATCCATCAATATAATTTTGGCCATTGCTTTACACGGAGCTATAGAAAGATCTCGATTGCATTCATATCGCCTGGTGTCCTATGACTGTGAGTTCCTGGTTTATGACATGCTAAAATCTGCATCCATTTGGATTTCTTCTGCCTTTTCCTTTCACATCTCATGTGATGGGAACGACCACTGTGAAGTCCATTTGTTTGCACTTTGATTATATTTTTAGCATCGTACTTATTATTTAAACTCTTTTCATATTCCCAGTTGTAGTGGCTGAATCATGATGGCAAAGACAATGTCCTTTATTATATTGTGGAAGGGGTTATTTTCTGCTTTTTATTTGTCTAAGCTCACAGGAGGCAGGAAGTGAAGCCTGTTCCCAAATTTCACTCTCAGTCATTTTGCCCAGTGTCACTGGAAGAGCCAATGCTCACACTCCTCCTCTCCTGCTCTTGCTCTTTCTCTTTCTCTCCCCTTGCTCTGAGCAAAGCAAGCAGGAAGGGTGAGGACCAGGAAAAGATGAAATGATTTTCGCCTTGTTTTGTAGTGAAACTTTAAAAAGAGAAGAAAAAGGACAAGACAAGAACATCAGTTAATCATGGACTGTGGGCCTTGGCCAAATCACATTAACTCCGGGGTTCTTTGTTCCAGTTGAAGATGATAACCAGGACTTTAATGCACCCTGTTGCCACCAAGCTGAGATCTCCTTTTCTGGGGCTGTCATCTGCACAGTCCTTCCACTGTGGTGGCAGGTCTGAGGAGAGCCCTGCTGCTGCCAAGTCTTTGACAGCAAACCCCTGGTTCTATTAACTCTCGAGAAGTTGTTACACTTCAGAAGTATTGTTGAAATTGGGGCCACAAGGGACAAATTTATGATGAAATTTCCAATAATAATAAGAAGAAAGAGAAGAATGAGAAGAAGGAGAAGAAGATGAAGAATGAGAAAAGTAATAAAATAATAACAAATACCCTCCAAACAGCCTGATGAACGCCCTTTGTTTTAAACACCTGCACTTGACTCATGCTGCCTGCTTTATAAGCTATGTAAATGAATTGCTGACATTTTAACCCATAGGACACATAATCCCCACCACGAGGTGGGTCTTGAATTAGGGAGGAGAAACAAAAACCTGTGTTAAGATGCTGCAGGTGATCTTGCTTTGAACCATGCTGAAGAGTTCTCATGGCGTTTACTCCTTTCATTTTAGGGTTAAGTTTTAGCACTCAGAGGAAAAAGAACAAAACCCAACCCAGAATGAGCAGGTTTTCAAACAGAATTTGTTGTGTAGAATGATTCTGGAAAACTCTGCATTTCTGTGTGACTCTGTGCATTGGGGCAAGGTTCTTTGGGCTGGCAAAATCCTTGCATCCTCCAAGAATGGATGTGGTTTGCTGAGGAGGCAGCCATGCAGGCTGAGATTGATGAAGATTTCATATGAATAGTATATTGTATCAACAGCAATTATTTTATAGCCGTTATTCATTACAGGAGAGCTGTGGATGCCAGCTTTTGGAGCCGTGGCATCTGTACTCTTCCCAAGTATTCTTTATCCAACAGCAGCAAAGTTCACTGCATTTGGTTCTAGCAATGTAATGGTTATCCCTAAATTTTGGTGTCATTTCTCTGTTCCCTTTTCTGCTTTGGCTTCTGGTAAGTGGGGGTGTTATTTAGCAGGCAGGCAGTGATTTACAGTTGGGCGAGTGGAGGCACATGTTCCACAAGGGATTTGGAGATTCCTCCTAGTGGAAAAGCAAATTAAAAAGCCAGAGGGTGACATCCATTCCTAAGCCACTTGGGCTCATCAATTCCCACTGCTGTGAACCACAGCAGCTTAGTTGTTTGCAAAGAATGATAAATCCTGATTTTGGTGACTTACTGGGCCTTAGGATGAACTTCCATTTTGACTAAAATGGGATTTCAATAAAAGCAAAGTTTGAATAGCCTCTGGTAAGGTGATTCCTAAGTTCCTGGCCAAAGCAAGAGGAAGAAGAGATTTATTTTAATTCAACTATATTTCTAATATTTATTCATTGGTTCTCTTGAACAAGTCTTACTCTTATATGATGGAGGAAATAGTATTTAAACTTTGGAGTAGCTTTTGGAGCAACAAGTCTGGATGGGGCTGCCAGTCTCCCTCTGGTGATTGTTAATCTGTTTTTGATGTTCCACTGGAAATTAGAGCTTTCCTGAATGACGTGCAAATGCACATTTCCATGCACAGCAAAGACAGTGGTGTTATGAATGCACTGATTAACAAATGAGTCTAGGGTGAAGATGACACCAGTTACACGGTCAGGCTGCTGTCAGAGACCCATCACAGGAGCTTTATTAGCACTGGGATTTCCAGTTGCCCTTGGATGTTACAGGGTCCAGGTTTTGGTCAGACCAGATGTATTATTCCAGTCACAGTCAGCATAGTGGTTTAGATACTGAAAAGCTACATCAGGAATCCTTTACTCCACACTCACCCCTATTTTGTCCAGCTTGTAAGTGATGAACTCTGCCTTCATGTCACCCACAACCCCAGGATCCAAACCCAAGACATTCAGCATCCAGAAGAGACATAAAAGCCACAATGCTCAGTCAAAGGTAAGTGTAGCAGCTTCTTGTTGGTATTCTCACCATCAGCAATCCCAGTAAGGTTCAATGAAAGAGTCAGACACCAAAACCCCTTAAATTTGACATTTTATTTCATCGCAGAAGAAGATCCAACATAGGCCTCATTATGTTATGCATCTTTAATTATAAAAATAAGCAAAGAAAATAACTTGAATCTTTCTCATTACTATGATATGTTTCAAATAACCTTTATATGAACACACTGAGCTTTAAAAATGTAATTTAAACAATAAATAATGACATATACCAGATATGCTCACTGTTTATTCCAGTACTCAGCAAAAAAAAACACAACCCCAAAAAACCCCAAACTCTCTCCCTCTTCTAAGTATCTTTAAATTATAAATACAATAATGCAAATTTATAATGGCACAAAACATCTAAAGTGCAAACAAATCACAATGAGAATCATGCAAACGTTTCTAGAGAAGCCCCTCCCCACCCCCGAGAGAAATCACTTTGCCATGAATGCAAGGTTAAAAAAATAAAGCATTAGAGACTAAATCAAAGGTGAAATAGCTGGACGTGATATTGAGACTCACCCCCAAGCCCCAGGGGACCTCTTGCACCCAAGTCAAACCATCCACACTCAGGCATCCTTCCCTGCTGATGGGAAGTGCCTCTCGCACCTCCTGTCCCCTCTCCTGATCAGGGAGAGCTTAGCCCAATGTTAGGCAAGGGGACCCCCAGGCCCTCTGACGTGACGGACGTGTGCTTGTGGCTTCCTTGCTAATTCAGCAGAGGAAAGAAAAGTGACTTATTAAAGCAGCTCAAAAATGTGCTCAACGGCAGTGCTGGCGTGGAGAGGCAGAGCTCTGGTGCGCACAGGTCATGGTTACCTGCCATACCAGAGCAAATTGGATCCAGGGGAATTATCTTCCCACTCATCTTCCCACCAAGGAAGGGGACAACAAGTTTAGGCGACAACAAGTTTAAATTCCTAGTGGAAAAAGAACATTAGCTATGACAACCCAAAGAGATAGGGTTTGGGGTAATCTAACCCTAGGGTTTGGAGTAATTGAACCGTCAACCAACTTTATAAACCTTCTTTGGGTTTTCATAGAAAGGGATGCACAAAGCAACAGAGAAGCCACTTGCCCTGAGGAGCATCTCCATGGAAAACCGTGGCTTCTCGATGCCCTTAGTGAGCTCTGCTGGTGTGAGCCCACATTGGCAGTGGGGACCCAAACCAGCAGCTGCTTTGCAATGCCAGTGCACCCATCCAGGTGGTGTTTGGATGCTGCCCCCAGCCAGGTGAAGACCTTTTAGTAACTATTTCCACACACAGCAACATGCACTTGATGCACAAACCCCAGCAAGACGTCCCCATTGAGCAATGCCCATCTCCCAGCAGTGCAGTGTGAGGTGTAATGAGGTGGGAAGTCACACACACACAGTTCTGGGATCAGTTCCTAAGTATAAGTCAGACTTTCAGGGTCAGGATATTCAGGGGGGCTTTGGTTTTCACCTTGCAAAACTTCTTGGTGTTGGACTCTATATATACCTGTCTGATTGCCCAGAGAGGTGGTGGATGCCCCATCCCTGGAAACATTCAAGGCCAGGCTGGATGTGGTTCTGAGCAACCTGATCTGGTTGAAGGTGTCCCTGCTCATTGTAAGGGGGTTGGAACATGATGACCTTTGAAAGTCCCTTCCAACCCCAACTCTTCTCTGAGTCTATGATTTAAGAACAAGCAATATTGCATCTCGCTTGCCCTGGACGGCACGATTCAGAGTATTAAACAAATAAAGTAAAACAACAACCCTCTACCGTCAGCAACATTTTTTGCTGCTTACAATTTTATGACAGCACTTTTGGGCTACATTTAATGAAGACAGCAGTATTAGAAATGCTGCCACTGCATCTGGTTTCAATATATTAGCAGCAAGTTATTGTTTAAAGGCTTTGTGGTTTAAACAAAAAAGAAAGAAAGAAAAAAAAGAGGTTATATTGCTTTAGATTTTGAAAAGAAAAATAGATCCCTCCTTTATTAGCTCTCCACTAGTTGAGCAAGAGTCATCCACTCTGCAGACGGACTCTAACGGGATGGATTTGGAGCGTGGAACTGGCCTTGTTGGTTGCACGCCACAATGTGGCTTTGTTTGGCTGGCTGAAGCCCATCAGGCTACTGTGCAGAGCGGCTGGGGGGGGCCGGCTACCGCATGGGACCTCCTGCTCCGCTCCTCCTCACCGAGGCTGCTCAAGGGGTGGATGGGAGGAAGGCAGATGGAGAGCATCGTGCCTCTCAAAGGCAGGCACGCTGCTTTGCTTCTGAAGCTGAGGAGAATGGAAGGGGTTTCTCCTGCCTTTCCCCACGAATCAACTTTCTAAAGGAAGCCGTAGGATCCCAAGGCAGCTTTTTGTCAGGCCAAAGAGCTCTGCAGCAGCAGCACTCCTGCCTTGGGTCTCACAGCTCCTCTGTGGAGATAGGACTGGAGATATTCAAGGCCAGGCTGGATGTGGTTCTGAGCAACCTGATCTAGTTGAAGATGTCCCGGCTCATTGCAGGGGGGTTGGAACTAGATGAGCTTTGAATGTCCCTTCCAACCCAAACTGTTCTATGAGTCTGTAACTGGCCAGTTGGAACAATTCTTTCATTCTTTCCCCTCTATTTTAACTATGAGAAGAGAGGCTTCTTTCTGGCCCTGTAATTTCTGTCCTCAACATTTTTCTCTCTTCCATTATAAAAAGGCCACAGAGTAGAATGTGAACTCTTGAATATGACAGAGAAGCTGTTTCCAGGAAAAAAAAGAAATAGCTAACTTACAAAACTAAGTTTATGCAATAAAGTTATTCTATTCTGCTCCTTTTAAGCAGACTCTCGTGGAATTTATGTACAGTACATGACAGATTTTAAAACTATTTATACCACAGTTAGAGCAAGACCTTTAATACTCTAGTCTTAAGACAGGGTATGTTTCTGTTAGATTTCTTTTAAAGCTTTAGACAGTTAAATACAGTACATAGATGTTAGCTTTTAAATACAATGCAAGATTATGTAACCTTCTGACTAGCTTCAACCATCAACTGGCACCTCTTTTAATCACTTCCATAGCACAAAATGTTCCTTTCCTGATTTGGTGTGTGTTAGTGGGGTAGTTTTAACTCATTTTGCACTGTGGTGCCAGGTCATAGTAACTAGAATCATCCACAGCTAGTGAGTTTGGTAAATCAATGGGTTAACAGAGCTGTATTGGAAGGATTAGGACTGTACGACACTAAGAGACCAGGAATATGATATTCATATTCGTCCATGGCCAGCACAGATTCATAACACGAATTCCATTGACATCTTTAGGATGTGCAATAGTTATTAGTGCATCTATCGTCTCCTACCAGCTTACTACAAGAGAGAACAAGCTATTCTCCTTGGTGCCAAATCTTCAGACTTCAATGGTGTTAGTCCTACAGTACATTTAGAGTTTGGTGTCTGAAGGCCTGACTACTGTACGGTTATAGTTAAGACTAAGATTGTTTGGGGTGTCTTTTTTGTGGGGAAGAAAAGAGATGGAGACATTTGGATGGTGGGAAAGCTGAGACACTGAACACGGCTCCATGCAAAACGTTTTGTTCGAGAGGAATAGAAAAGAATTAAAGACTAACTCTAAAACCAGGTCCTAGTCGTTATTAAAACTAGCTACAGTACACTTGGTTTGGGTGCGTTACTCCTCTAGAAGAGAGACTTCAGCTTTGGTAGTGCTTAGCATCCCTTAACACCCATCGTCGCCGCGCCGAGGCGTTACGCGCTTTCGGCGGAGCTGCGCTTCGCGTGCGCCGGGACCGGCCCCTCACCTCGGAGGTTCCTGAAGTAGAGTTTTAGCTTCTGCGGCTCCGTGATGCGTCTCCTGGCGAAGTCGGCGCGCGGGTGGCCCTGGGCGCAGTGGTCCGTCTGCAGCAGGTGGAAGAGGCTTGCCATGTTGGGGCCGATCTTCTCCATCAAGCTGTCCTTGATGGTGCTGACAGTCTCTTCATCGCACTCCAATAAGCTCCTCACCAGCTTGTTGTAATACCTGCACGAGAGTTACCAGCTGTTATTCCGAGACAGCTCCCAGCCAGAGGGACATGGAGCTGCTGCAATGGATCCCAAGGAGACCACAAAGATGCTGAGAGAGACGGGATTGCTCAGCCTGGAGAAGAGAAGGCTCTGGAGAGACCTTTAACAGTTTTCTAATACCTAAAGAGAGCCTACAAGAAATCTGGAGAGGGACTTCTTACAAGGGACAGGCCAAGGGGAATGGCTTTAACCTGCCAGAGGGGAGACTGAGATGAGCTCTGAGGCAGAAGCTCTTCCCTGTGAGGGTGCTGAGGCGCTGGCACAGGGTGCCCAGAGAAGCTGTGGCTGCCCCATCCCTGGCAGTGTTCAAGGCCAGGTTGGACACAGGGGCTTGGAGCAACCTGCTCTAGCGGAAGGTGTCCCTGCCCGTGGCAGGGGGTTGGAACGGGATGAGCTTTAAGGTCCCTTCAACCCAAACCATTCTGTGATTGTACAATTCTATGAAGATGAAAGAAACAAAGGTAGGAACAGATCTCAAGCGACAAAACTCTGAGAATCGGGTTTTTCAAGTAATTCGGGGTGTGTTTGACATCATTGATTTTTGACAGTGCACAATGTACATATTCTCACTCCATCTAACAAATGCCCTGGACTTGCAGATGCTCATGCATGTGCTCATGACACACAGAGGGAAGCACAAGTGATTTTGATGTTACCTTGCTGCATAAGGAAAAAGGTGAGAGTGAGGAGCTAAGACAAGTAACTGACTGAAGTGTGTGTTTTACTCTCCGCTAAACAACCCGAGTTTCTAGATCTTTAGGAAAAAAAATAATTGCATCGTTCTGATAGATACTGCCCATCACCAAATGAGGTCACAGACTAAGCAGACCACTGGTCTGAGGCAGAGCAACCCTTCCTACAAACATATCCATCCCTGTGGCACCATTCCCTTTCATCCCTCTCCCTTCCCTCCACGCACAGCCTTTAGCAAGGGACCAGAAGATGGACAAGCAAGTCAGAGCCTGACAGATGCATGTATTCCCTGGGGACAGATCTGTAGGACACACAATCAGTGACTGTGCATTTAAATCACAAGTGAGGACCTTACACTCTGCCCTGTTGCGTGCCCGCCTCCTCTCCAGCCTGCTGCTGCATTTTTGCCCTCCAGCAGCCTGGAGCACACGTTCCTTGCTCCAGGAAGGAGGGAGCCAGGAATTTGTGCTGACCTGTTTCACCAGCACTGCTTGAGCTGAGCAGAGAATAGTGTTCAAAGGAACGATCCTCCACAGGGCAGGGAGAGCAAAGCTGGCAAGTGGGACCTCACTGTACAAGAGAGCATCTTCCTAGGGAGAGAAAGTTGGGAGAAGAAGAGCATTCCTGTATCTGCTGGGCTACTCCTGCCTGGAAGGACATCAGGGAACTTATTTTAAGCCTTTAAGGTCACGGTGACATTTTTCCACGGGAGCGGAGAAGAGAATAACCTGCAGGTGGAGGAGGGGAAGGAAGAGGGAAATGAGAGTTCACATTCAAACTCTTTCCTAACTCTCAGCTCTGGCCTTTAGAGCAGCCAGTGGAGGTCAGGTGAGGTTAAAGTTTCTGCTGCTCTTGAAGTACAAAAGGACCAGGCTTTGGCACGGGGGAGCACAGTGCAAGCACGGCTTGGCAGGGCTAATATCAAGGTCTGAAGCGTGCACAGTGGTTGATGATGAATACATCTGTGCGAGCCACGCATCCAGCTTAAATCAGTCCCAGTCTAACAGGACAGGAGGAGCAGATCCCATCCACCTTCCTTGGCTGCGCTGCCTCCACCTCCTTCATACAGATAAAGCTTGGTGGTTTCCATAGCTGGAGCTGCAATCAAACAGCCTGCTAGTGCTTTAGACTGCAAGCCAAGGCAACAAGGCTTTCCTCTCCTCCTGCTCCTGCCATGAGATTAAATCACAGGAAGATGCTATGACCTTTAACTACTTCCTCTCAGTGTCCCAGGCCAAGTGGCACATTCTTATTCTGTGGCTATGTTGGGACAGGGGCTGGGAAAGCAGGATGCTTTAGGAGACCTCAATGTAAACTATTAGCTGGGAAATCCTGCTGCTTTTGTTACTCAACATGTCATAATATCCTCTGGCTTCAAGAAGGGTTGGCGGCGGTGGGGGAGGAGTTCCCTCTGCCTGGGGAGACAGCAGCTCCTGCTCAGGCTTGGTCCTCTGGAGAGGAACATCCCCAACACGTATAACTCTGCTGCTGCTACCACTGCATCCCCCCTTGCCCAAGTGGCCCCATGTTCCCCTTCACCCTAGTGCCCTATGGCCCCACCAGAGGCTGTTTTAACTCTACAGTCCGTAAGATTAACCTGAACTGCTCTTTCTGATGCCACAGTGCTCCCTGCTCCTCATTCCAGCCCTCGGGTGAATGCTGAAGCAAACCTTTTCCTAATTTGCTTGGGGGAAGAGGGAAAAGACACACAAATGTAATTTTCACCTTCCCACATGTATAATTTTCTGGATACAGTATTTATGATAGAGTTTGCCATAATAAATTGATACTGGTCAGAGATGCAACATCCATATATCACTTGCGTACCTGTCCTAGGATAGGTCTGGAGGCTTACGATGCTTCTAGATCGAGTCAATCAGCCACCCCAGAGGGGCTGTAGCATTCTCCACAGCCAGCCAACATGTTAAATTGCAGCTTGGTCTGTTTGCACTCAAATTCTAGAGCGTATTTACACAAAGTGTTCAAGAAGATCCCTTTTATCCCAATCACAAGACTCAGCACTGATTGTTCCAGGATTTAGAGGAAGAAATCCCTGCCCTTGCAGCATGACTGCGCAGACTGCAGCAGCTCGCTGAAGCCTCTCTCTGTCCCTTGTCCTTGGAGGATGGGGACAGGGCAGTTCAGTGCTCAGATAAAGGTGCCAGAGAGCAGCATGACGTGCCCGTCTCTGCAGACAAGAAGGAACAGGGGTGAAGACAACCCTAAAAGAGACCTTTAAGAACACCAGACTATCCCTAGAAATATGAACTACTGGAGCATGGCAGAATAAGGTTACAGAGGAGCATGTTTGCTGATTCCTTTTAAGCTTTCCTTGTGCTTCATACTGCCATGGTAAGTCAGAGGGCAAGTTCTCATTTTCCAGGTGCCAAATAAACCCAAGGCAGGGGGTGGCTGCAATCTGAAGGAGTGAATGAAGTTGCAATATGTTATAAAGCTCTGAAGCACTCAATGTGCCAGAGATGCTACATTGGTCAAAATGGGTTTGGTATTTGAAAGCTCTGTTTACTATAATTCTGCATTCAGACTGAAAGAACCAACATTTAAACAAACTCCAGGCTTTGAAGTAATGTATTTCTAGTCCATTTTATGATTCTCCCCTGGAGATGTTTATCAATGTATTTACCAAAGGGAGAATCAGAAGAACGCTGCTGAAACTGAACAAGGACTTGAAAAAGCAACAGCTATAGTAGGACTTTCAGAAGTTAGTAAATTTGGTTCCTCTCATTTCTTTCACATTATTGCATTTGATGTATTTCAGCTGAGGGAAGCTCCACGTACCGGTTTGAGAACTGATTTGGAAGCTGGACGACCTCTGTGATGGCTTCAGGGTTCCGTTTTGCAATGCCACACATGTCCAGTTTGCTGTAGCACTCCTCTTGCACCTCGGAGATCATTCTTTGGAACGTGGAGCACCTCCGGATGGCCAGGAACACCTTGGACGTAACCCCGTTCGCGATGCATTTCAAGCTTTCTTTCACAAAAGCTTTTCCCTGGAAGCAGAAGAAAAACCTTAAACTGCAACAGATATCATAGCAAGGGATGTATGGAGAGATACTCCACTGTGGTTGGATGCTATTAGTTACCCCTGCTGCAACTATAGACCTGCTTGGAGGCCTCTTACCAGGCATGGCAGAGAACTGGACCCTAAACACCCAAGGAAGTTGTGGCTGCCCCGTCCCTGGCAGTGTTCAAGGCCAGGTTGGACACAGGGGCTTGGAGCAACCTGCTCTAGTGGAAGGTGTCCCTGCCTGTGGCAGGGGGTTGGAACTGGATGAACCTTCAGGTCCCTCCCAACCCAAAACATTCTATGATACTATGATAATTATTGCATAGTTATCATCCATAGCAGTTTCAGTTGCGATGCACAAGTCCAGAGAGGACAGCAAGCTCCGGTTCCCAAAAGATTTAGGCAATGGAAGTCTTTGCATTAAGAGACCTAAGAGTCCCAGCACCAGGGATGGGCCAATCCTGCCCTCTGGGATGGGGCTGGACCACTCACCACATACCAGCAATTGAATGCATCTGGTTCACTGAAGCCTCAGGATGCTTTAAGAGCTTTTAAGTTTTGTCCTTGGGAGCGAGAGCACACGTTGGGAAGAAAGCAGAAAGGAAGAGGGCCCTTGGCAGAGCCACAGTCCCTCTGATATTATCCTATTTATTCCACCGCGAGCTACTGCAGCCCTGGAGAGCCTGATCTGGCCGTGCGTTCCCAGGCCCAAAGACTTCCAATTCAAACCCCAGCCCTGTGCCAGGTCACACAGTCAGAAGCTTTACTTTGTTAGAAGAACGTTTATATTTCCTCCTGAAGAGGAAACTTAGCTCTCCGCCCCACAGAATGCTCCCTGCCAAGTCCTCACACATAGCATACAGTATGTGGAAAATGTACGGTAGAAAATAGCCCTGAAGGATGCATTTGTAGCCAAAAATCAAACTGGTGGCTCAAAGGAGGAGCTGAACAGCAGGAAGGGCTGCAATAAAGGAAGGGTTAAGCCTGGACAGACCCCATCTCCATGAGGACACACAGATTAAGGCATAACGGTGCGGTATTATGTCCTCTTTATACTGTACCTGAGTGTCAAATTTAGCAGCACTGTACAGGAAGGACTTGCAGATGTCATACATGCCATCCGTGTCACACGTGGAGTTCTCCAGGCAGGCGAAGGCCCCGCAGCCCACCTGAAGGGCACTGTTCAGGCAGCGAACCACCTCGGCTGCGGAGAGAGGAACAGGCACAACATGACATATGCACCCTATGCCATAAACTCCTTCTCCAGTGCGAAGGCAGGTCACGCTCAATGCAGTCAAGCACCAGCCTGATTCCTTTGAAAGACTGGAGGGAGAGGTGAAGAAAAGAGCCCAAAGGCATTGCTAAAGGGAGTTATTAACTGAAGTCACGCAAGAGATCACCACGAAATCAAGGCACGGAAACTGCAACTACCAACATCTTCCATCAGTTACGTACAGATTAAAAGAGAGGCAACATCTGAGTCTCAACGGAGACTCATGGGTCCATCCCAACCTCATTCTGACCGCATGCATCCATTCAGACTCTCTCTAAAGAAGGCAGAAGTGATGAGGATGGGCCCATGAAGAGCTCTGGGTGGTGAGGTCTTTTCCACAGTCTTAAACCAAAGGGAGGTTGGAGCAGGTTGGCAGAACCGGGCTCACAAATCTCATTTGGAAATGAGACTGAAGTGATGGCAACTGCCAATAAACTGGCATGAAACGTGCACTTCTGGTGAAGAAGTGCCAGGGTTGCTGGCCCTGGAGGTATCTCTGCTCTTCTAAAAAGCATAAAGAAGCTAAAATTAAGATCTTAGTTTGCGTGTAAATCATCAGTACAGAGGACTTGAATGAGCAGCTAAACGCCAGCTTGGTACCCAGCAGTTTGCAAGCACAGCCTAGAAGGGTCATATTGCTGAAGATGCACAGAGAGAAGGGGCATTTGGGCAGGAAAAGTTAAAGGTAATGAAGCTGACCATGTATAATTTACACCATTGAGGCAGTGGTTAGTCTGAACAGGAGGGTATCCATGTCACCCTGTCTTTTTTAGTGCAGATATTATGCATTTTAACAATGAATCAGCAGTATTGCCACATGATTGCCCTGAAATTAGGAGGGATTAACCTTTTTTGGGAAGCTGAACATCTGTCCCCTTATGTGCCTGTGCAAGGCATATTCATGACTTTTGCAGCTCATGTTACGAGACATTCTTTAGGAAGAAATGCAAAGCCAGTGTCTCCCATCACGATCCGAGGTGTGGGAAAAGTGAGGATTTGCATTTAGTGGAAGAGAACACACCTGATTGAGAGCTAAGTTGTAGCCTAAAGACACATCCAGATAACCAGGAGCTTCACAGAAAGGAAGAGAAAATACAAAGCATTTTAAGAAATCACCCCATTAACCCCTCCTCATTCTCCACTCTTGCTTACGTGCCTGAAGGGAGAAATATTTAGTCAGCTCATCCTCTTCCCCAGTTCACAACCTCACCATCGCCCAAGCCATTCCCATAATTATGTTTCCACAGGTTCAAATTAGAACTTTGCTTGCAGCAGACTTAGTCTGCATTAAGCTTTTATTGTTTTAGGCACGGTGCAATAGTGAGACCCTATGTTTCTATAGCAACCAAATACAAAAGGAAATTGAGCAAACACCCTAGGATAATGCTGCAGAGCCTTGCGGAGCTAAAATAAGCTCCAAATTAAGAGACCTAATATCTTTTCGGTATACTAGAAGACAGATTTTTAATCCCCATTGTTCAAGACAATGTGTCCAACTTATCTTAAGCATCTCTAGTGCACAAAGTGGAGCCATCCAGAGCTGACTTGCCAGCAATTTTTCCCTCCATTGTAAAAGCAAGTTTGTTAAATATCACCATCAGATTTGTTTTATGGTACCATCTAACTGATAGCAATCAGGCTTTGGAAAGAAACGCTAGCAAGGGACAGTTTCTAGGTTACTGCATTCTTCAAAGTCGCATTTCTCTCTCCCCCTCTTTGAATAGGCAGATGTTTGGCAGAACAATGGTTCCGTCAAATTGCCACGGATTTTTATCAACTTCCTAAAAAGCAAGGAATTTAACACCAAAGTACGGCTGCAATTGGAGAAGAGAGAAAGAGACATGCAAGCAGGGGAAGAAAAAGTACATGGAACTCATTTAGGAGCTGGGGGAGGAGGAGAGAGAATGGATTGCATCCTGCAAGCAGCTCACACACCGGTTCCCTGCCCCAGCTCCTGAAAGGAGAAGATTCCTTCTCCAGCTATGCACCAATATCCTCCTGATTCAGCCCCTTAAATTAATATTTCTTCCTACCAGCCATTAAGTTTATAAGCAAAAAAGAAAAAAAAAAAAAGAAAAAGAAAAAGAAAAAAAGGAAATAAAAAAAAAGGAAAGAAAAAAAATCAGCAGTAGAGAGATCTGAAACAGTTTAACACGTCAGGGTTCAGGCTCAAAGCCCTCCTTGCTGGGTGTTACCTGAGTTCTGGGCTGCAACCCTGGGTTTCCTGGGGCTCACAGAGTCATTCTGTTCAGCTTCATAGGATGCGGATGCACTGATCACCAGCAGCAGGAGAAAGCCAGACTTTAGGAGCATTCTCTGACAAGTTTCCGCTAAGTGTGGTTTTTTTGGGGGTGGGATTTTTGGCCTTTTTTTTTTTTTTTTTTTTTTTTTTTTTTTTATATGGGTGTATGTGTGTATCTCTCTCTCTTCTTCCACTTCGGCTTGAGCAAAGATGTGGATCTGGATACGCGCTCCCAGGCAGAGACAGAAAGGAGTCTGCTGAGGCTCAGGGACGTGCTGCAGCCCGGCTCTGTCTGGCCCCTCTGGCTCCTGCTCGCTGGGGGACCAGGAGCGGTGCCGAGGGCTTTTATAGCCGCCCTTATCGGTCCCCCCGCGGGCTGCGGAGCCAATGGGGAGGCGCTGGGCAGAGCCAATGGCAGAGTGGACTCATTCAAGCCCCAGAAAACTGCAACTTCACAGGAAGAATATTTTCCAGCCAATTAAAAGTACCTGCCAAACAACAATAACCCAAAAGTTAATCTTCGGAGAGGCGGTGGGAAAGGGAGGAGGGGGGGGAACAGGACGACTTCCTATGGATAATTGAGCTCAAGGAAATGACAGCGCAGCCCGAAATCTTCCCCCACCCCAAAGAAAAAATCACCTGCCCTTTAAGAAGAGAGATTTTCCCATCCGACTGCAGCTATTTCAGTGACTGGGAAGGGGGATTCGCATGGGGGCTGGCACCGAGCCTCCACGCAGTGGGGCACCTCCAGCCCTGCTCCTGGCCCCCCAGAAAGGCAAAGAGGACGTACCTGTGTGCGTGCAGATGGGAGGCATCGCCTCTTGCCTGCCAAAGCATGTGTGCACAGCCCTGAACCCACGTACAAACACACTACACCTCACGTAGGCACATGCAAATACCCTCTCGGTGCCCTAAAACCTTATTCCTCACACACCACACTCCTTATCTTCCCCTTACCTTAATAAAACCATGCTTCCATACCCTGGGCTTCAGTGTAGTCTTGCTTCTTTTTATTCCCACTGAAGATCAAGAACCAATTTTTTAGGTGTTTGGCGATTTTCCTCCCTCCACCCTCCCAAATTCAGTCCTGTTTTTCAGATTTCATAACGGGAGGAGGCACTCTAATGCTTGATTTAATCTTCGTTTTAATAGGCACATAATGAGGATTAACACACTAGAGAACTGACTATCTTGTATACCAGAGACAATTTAAGGCTCTGAGTATTTAAGGGATGAAAGTATAAGCAATAGTATTAAGCCTTAGAGCTGAAAGGAAATTGGGAAGGTGCACAGAGAAAGGAGATTTATAGATAAAAAGTTATAAGTTCCTGCAGCTTAGAATAAGTCGAAAGAGTTCAATATTGTGTATTAGTGATCAGAGACGAGAGAGCTTCTTTGGGATCTTGATCTCACTCAGCTATCCCCATGATCTTCTCTGTTGAAGGAGAAATACTCTTGTCCCTGTGGTGCCAGGCAAGGAAACGCAGCTTGAACAGATTCCTACATCCATCCATGTGCACCAGGTCCATTTGGATGAACCATTTCTACAAATTTTATGGAAGCGGAGGCACAAAACACTCTCGTCCCATGGGCATCATTCAGGTTTATGGGCAGCTAAACTTAAAACTCACTAAGGAAGCAATTTAAAGAAAACACAAGTAGCCTCTTCCTTAGTGGACCTGCAGAAGCAGTGCCCACTGCTTTACCTCATCCCCATCTTTCTTTTGCCTTGACCGTGCCAATTGGGACCACACTGGTTCCTCACCCCATCCCTGAGCTCTGATGGCTTCCAGAAAGGAGCCGACAGCCCCGTCCGTGCTGGCATAGTTGGTGTCAGCTTCAATTGGAACAGGAACAGGAGTGAGGCTGTGCTCCTGCCTTGGGGTCAAAACAACAGCTGTGCCAGATGTTCCAAAAGCACCGAAACAGGGGGGATTCGGCTTTCAACCCAGCTTGGTGACACTGAGCCAATTGCACTAAAGAAAAGAAGTAATTAAAAAGAACTAAAGAGAGAAGCAGCCCTCCAAAAGTGCTGTGGTTTCTCTCCTGAAAAGGACCAGTCCAGTTTGCAAGTGAGAATAATCCCCAAAGGTTTGATTCTGATTAAATCAAAAGCAACGCTGGCATTGACTTCAATGGGGGATGAATCACCCTTCTATCTAAGTCCTATTTGGAGTGGAAGCATTGCATTTTCCACAAAATTGAATTTCAAACTCCAAGCCCGATTCCTCCACCCCTTCACCCCCAAGGTGAACATTCCTCCTGCTCTGCTGTTTTTAGCGTTTCAAGCTGAACTCTAAGTAGTTTGCAAAACAAAACGGGCTGTACTGGCCCTTTGAGCACGTTTACATCCTGATCCGAGTCCGAGTGGAAGGAAAGATCAGTAGCAAGTAGCCCCTATAGATACTAAAATTCTTCCAGCACATTTTCTATTCTTTCTCATATCAGTATTTCAGGGCTGATTTACTCCTTTATGGATATATTTAGTATTTGTACCTGCTTCATGTTTGCCAAGTAGCCTGTTTTAATTCCCAGCAGCAACAACAGGAGATGAACTGTAAGATGAGGCTCAGTTTGGTAACAGGAACGGGCACTACAACACAATGTGATATATTGGATCGGGACACATCCAGACATTGTAATATCAGACTTTCTCAGGTCTCCAAGAAGACCCGGGGAAGGGAGGACCTTTAAGAAAGTGGGAAATGACTTCAAGAGCGATGGAGCCACACTGAGTTGCTCTCAAATTTGGCAGAAGACTTGTACAAGCAAATTTCTGCATGAGACATTTGAGTCCTTCAGTACCAGAGTGTATTTCCATTACTCATTTTGCATAATGAAGGCAACAGGAACTCCACAATGCCCCTATAACTTCCACTCTGCACTCTGTGCAATGGCAAAGGAGCTTGGAAAACAGGAACAGCACAGGAATCATTGGACTGCTCAAAGATTAGTGGTTTGCTTATTCCAGGGCATGCTGTAGAAGGAATAGGGGCACAAGAATACCCAGTACAGGACAAGGTTTTCCCTAAAAATCTTCCTTCCTCCTGTTCTTGGTTAATAGCAGGCCTATGCCACAGAGATCTCAGCAGAAGAGGAAAATTCCCCTCCAAAAATAAACCCCAAAAGAAGTTCCACTATTTGCTACTAAAGGCTCAGCATAACCTGCTGGAATAGTTTTCCCTGTAGCTTCCCTTACAGGATAAATGCTGCCCTGAAGTAGAAGGGTTTGTTTCCTGGCTGATACGTGTAAAGAGAAAAAAGAAAGGCACTGTTAGCCTGAGTGAACCATCCCCTTCTTTCCACTGCCATTCAAGAGATCCTGTTAAACCGAACAGTACGCACTATTGTGCTGCTGTTAGTCTATTCCCAAGGTGTCGAGATTTGTGTCCAACCTCTGTAAAAAAAACAGGGGGGGGAAATGAAAGAGAAGAAGAAAAAGAGAAGCAGGGAACCTGAAGTCAATCCCCCCCCTGCTTTGTGCTCAGCTGCTCCCTGGCTGGAAGCTGCTGGCAGGGCAGAGGCCCCCCCTGCCATTGTGTAACTGGATCCCTGCCCACCTTTCAGCCCCCCTTCGCCGGCACAGGACCCCTCCATTCGCTCCGCTCCGGAGGGACGTGAGCAACTGCATCACGTCGGGAGTTAGCAACGCTCCGCTGGGCCGTCCCCGCACGTCTGCTCCTTCCAAGCAAAGGAACCTCCTCTCGCGGCGGCGACACTGTGGCACACACGTACACAGCCACCCCACCCCTTCCTCGCTCCACACGCTGCACTGAGCACTGCGAACATGCAGGAGGGATGGCTGGGATGAGCCGACGTGGAGCAGCATCGTGTGTCTGGGGTCGCGTGGAGCTGGACCCATGTCCTGCAAGGGGTAGAGCACAGAGTCACAGCCTGGTTTGGGTTGAAGCTACCTTAAAGCTCATCCAGTTCCAACCCCCTGGCACAGACAGGGACACCTTCCACTAGAGCAGGTTGCTCCAAGCCCCTGTGTCCAACCCGGCCTTGAACACTGCCAGGGATGGGGCAGCCACAGCTTCTCTGGGCACCCTGTGCCAGCGCCTCAGCACCCTCACAGGGAAGAGCTTCTGCCTCAGAGCTCATCTCCATCTCCTCTCTGGCAGGTTAAAGCCATTCCCCTTGGCCTGTCCCTACAGGCCCTTGTCCAAAGCCCCCCTCCAGGTTTCCTGGAGCCCCTTTAGGCACTGGAGCTGCTCTAAGTCTCCCCTTCAGGAGCCTTCTCTTCTCCAGGCTGCCCCAGCCCAGCTCTCTCAGCCTGGCTCCAGAGCAGAGCTGCTCCAGCCCTCGCAGCAGCTCCGTGGCCTCACTCCAACAGCTCCATGTCGCTCTTGTGTTATTGCCCCAGAGCTGGACACAGGACTCCAGGCTGAGCCACCCACCATCATCCTCTCCTCCCGCAGCACATTGCAGACAACACCTCCACCTCAAAGTGGCTTTTACACCTCAACCAAGCCCCTTCCACCGCTGCACCTATGTAGGGCTGCAGGAGCCGACTGTGCTGGGCACCCTGCTCCCTCCTTGCCACAACTTCCACATGTGTTGGAGCTCATGAGAAACATGTTATAAGGATCAAACCTGTGCTGTCTCGAGGCCTTGACAGCTCGCCAGCCGCCTGCGCACATCCATCCCGCTGGACCAGATCCTCAGCAGGTGTACATTAGTATAACCACCGAATTCAATATGAGCCCTTCATCTGCACCATTATTCTGATGCGTCACTACACGCTGTCTGGATGCAGTCCCCCAGCGTAGAGTTATAAACCAGAAGTAGCTTCAATTACACTGACAGTATGAAAGCAAAGTAAGGGAGAGGCTAAGCAGAACCTTTTAATTTGCTTAGCCCAAATGAATAACCGTGGCTGCACCAGTGCAAGTGATGTCAGAACTTGTTCCAAAAAGCAGGATAAAATTGAGGAGTTACCTGGGTGTCTGCCCCGACAGAGCCACTTGGATCAGTCTACAGGCTTTGGCCTTCGCTCTAGAAACCTGTCAACCACAACAACAAAACCCCTGCTTAGAATCTTCTTATTCAACAAAGAGATTGGATATCTCTGGTTCACATGCAAAAAGGCAGAAGAGGTTTGATTGCATCGTGCCCGCTCTGTGTTTAAGGTGCAATTGTTTAATACCCAACAGAAGGTTACGACTGTTGTCTTCTACTGCGTTGGAGTTAATCAGAAACATAAAGGAAGGAAGTTAAAGGTCTTCTCATTTTACTCCACTACATGATTTATTCGCTTCCCACAAGTTGTTTTTTTTTTAATAGAAGGAATTATGTATTTCAGTAGATTTCTGCTGGGGTTGTTTTGTATCTTGTAAATGCGATGCATGATGAAAAGTGATTACTAATAATAACCCAGTATTACTTGTAATCCTATGCTCGAAATCCTGACTGCTTCTTTCAGTGGGGTTTTGATTAAAACCAAATGTGCATCACGTAGCAGACAGATACATAAAGAACTTTCAGCAATCAATTCATGGTACCTTAGCCTGATGCAGGCAGTGAAAATCCTCATCTGTGGAAGGTGAAACAGGTCTTTAAAGGCATTGCTGTAGCAGGCTGGCAGCTTTACTCCGCTCTAACCAAACATGGATATCCCTGGCTTGGACTGGATTTGTACCTGAAAAACAGAGTCAGAGGCTTTTTAATCCTTCCATTCAGCAGGTAGATGTGCCAGCCACAGCCCCAGCCCTGAAGCACCAGCCAAAAGGAGTTACAGAAACAGGACGTGGCCCATGGAGGTGAGGAAGTCGCATTTACACCCGGCAATGTGCTTTGGCAGGTTATCCCAAATCATGCCAATGAGTAATGTATTTTGGAGGACGCACATGGGGACGGAACACCAGGTTTCTGCACACAGTGACAGGGCTGTTCACCTGAAGTCAAAGCAATCAGAGCCCAGAGATGCTGGCACTGATGAAGAGAGGGAGGAAGCCCCCCAAGTTTTACAGTGGTTGGACACCCACCTCATCCACCCTCCACCCTGCAGTCTGTTCATCCAAAACCCCAAAGCCTTTTGGCTGCAGCAAGAGTTAATCCCAAATCCCATTTTGAGGGTCTCTTTACTCAGAGACTCCCCCATCTATGTGGGACTGCCACCACAACAGCCTTTGCCATAGAGGCACCCCCCATTCTGCACGTGCAAGAAGTATTTCCTTCCCCCTTCTCCAGAGCCTGATGACACTAGCAAATATCTAAACAGTTTCTTGCAAAGGCTTGCCTTAACCAGAAAGAGGATCTCTCATTAAAGCATAAAATTAAACACTTCAGAACAAAGATATTGGCACATTAATATGGAGATTCTGCCTCTCCCCCCCTTCATCAAAATGCATTAGCCCTTCATGTGTAATTTGCATTGGAAAGCGTAGGAGCCACATAGCATTAACAGCTGTGAAATTGGTGTCATTCTTAAAGGTTAAAATAAACCCAGCTATTCTCTAAAGCTGCCAAGCATTTCTTTGCAAGATCTATGGCCAGAGCCTTCATGAATCATGAATTTGCTTTTTTTTTTGTGTGTGCTGTAGAAGAATCCTTGGGAAGATCTTTCCCCCCGTTTACAGGGCAGGCGAGAGCAATCCCTGCTCAGCCTCTTGCAGGGTGACCTCAGCACGAGGTGTGAAATAAGGCAAGCAGGAATCAGCCAGCAATATACATTTCAATTTGCACAGCAGCTCTTTCATAAAAGAGAAAGGAATGACATGGCAGCTCCTCGCTCCACTCTTGAGAAAGTCTCTTGAAACTTTCCTAGCCAACAGTCACTGGAATTTGTTTTGCAAGAGTGTCATTTTGTATTTTTACTCTTTATGACCCTAACAAGTCACAGATCCTGAAGTTAGTGTATTAAACCTTCTGTTTACTGCCCTGACAAGGACATTTAACGTGAGAATCATTCTTTCCCTGTGATTTTCCAGGAGGTAGGGTATTCTCAGGGATAAACTATTCATTGCCAAGGCCCAAACAACACAGAGCCTTGCTAGATAAGAGGAGTGAAGAGAGCAGAACAGAATTCAAAACATATAGAAGCAAACAGGAAAGCTTCCCTGAGGATTACAGCCTCTGGTCTCTGTGCCAGAGGTTGACTTGCAGCCAAAGCAACCCCAGGACTGCAGAGCCTGAAGGGCCCTTGAAGTCATTTTGTCTCTGGGAGTCTGGGCTAGTCACAGCAATACCCATCTGTGATACCTGTTGTCACAGTAGAAGCACACACGGGGTACTTTTAGAAGAGGAAAACCATGGAAGTTTTCTGTATTTCTCTGAGGTTCCCATCAGGAATACAGCCACTCTTGACCTTTCAGGTCTCCTGATAATGACCACTGCCTCAGTGATGGTCTCAGAATATATCTCCCATATCCTCACTCACTGTGAACTCAACCACAAGGATTTTGCTTCATTTTCTTTGGAATCTTTACAGCTTAATATTTATTACACTAACTGGAGGGAAAGGCAGCACCACACACCTCTTTCCAAGCCTATGCAGAGAGTAATGGTGCAGCTTCCTCTGCCATGCTTTGCCCCTACGAAGTCCTACTTGTGATGCAAAGCATCCCGAGCTGGGAGTGAGCATAGTGTTACCTCAGTTCAGACGGAAGGTTAAATCCAAGTGGAAACAGGCCTCGAACAGCTTGTTCCCAACCCTGCTCTGCTTGACACCCTCTAGAACTCATGCTATCCTCCCCATCTGCTGCTTTGGATGTTAAACCCTCAACACTGCTAAGTAAGTAGTGCTGTGAAGAGTAGCGTGTGTTGTCTGGCTGAAGTTCACTGCGGGTTGGCCTCCAAGAGAGATGATGATTAACTTGACAGCACAGTTTGGGCAGGGAGAAGGGTTGGATTTTGTAGAGAACAAGTCAGCATCTCCAATCCTCTGCTTGCCGTCTCCTACAGCAGGTTCCATTGGAACAGTGAGTTTCGTCGCTACACCTCACACCGGCTTCTGCAAAGGAGCAGGAAAAAGCATCAGGGAGCTCTGAATAATGTATTGTGGTTTCCAAGCTGATTTCTTCTCCTCCCCCCCCATCCCCACACCCTCTTTTTGATCAAAACTGATCTTAAAATAGAAGAGGAAAAGGGCTTGCATAAATATCTGACAGCTGCTCCAAGCTCTCGCGCTAGTGCGGTAACCAGCAAAACAGAGAAGGATCTGATCTTTTAGCTTAGTCAGAAGACCTGTTCTGGCCCATTTGTTAGGAAAAGAGACAGGAGAAGGTGATATCAAAGAGCTAGCCAAGTGAGGTCTAGGGGTGGAAGTGAAAGAAATAGGAACCTAGGGAAGGGACCGAATGAAAGGGAAAAGGATAAAGGACACCAGGGATGATAATGAAGAAGTTAATCTAAGTCTGTGCTCTGCCTTCAAGGAGGCTTTCAAAGAATCCCAGACTGGTTTGGGTTGGAAGGGACCTTAAAGCTCCTCCAGTTCCAACCCCCTGTCATGAGCAGGGACACCTTCCACTAGAGCAGGTTGCTCCAAGCCCCTGTGTCCAACCTGGCCTTGAACACTGCCAGGGATGGGGCAGCCACAGCTTCTCTGGGCACCCTGTGCCAGCGCCTCAGCACCCTCACAGGGAAGAGCTTCTGCCTCAGAGCTCATCTCAATCTCCCCTCAATCTCCCCTCCCCTCCCCCTTTAACAAGGTTAAAGCCATTCCCCTTGTCCTGTCCCTACATGCTTTATGTATTTGCCATGGGAAATTTCACCTGAACCCATTTCCTAACTGGGCACACACTAACACAGAAGAGATCCCAGCTCCAGTGTCCGCATTTTAAAAGAGGCTTTTTTGCCTTTTTCATACCATTCACTAAAAGTGAGAGGAAAGCAGATTGTACAGAACAGAGTCTGAAACACCTATATTGTATCAGGGCAAATAGGTGAGTTTTAGGGAGCTTACAAAGGTGTAAGGAGAAGAGGTGGGATAATTATCACTCCTCTCAGCAGCAATCATAGCATCCCCAACCCCGATTTAGCTCGCTTTGCAGCAGCTCCTTCTAAACCAGCTATGGGAAAGTAGAGACATCACTAAACGGGACAATCAATTTTCATGGCCAGCAGCGTGTTATCTTCTGAGAGAACAATCCCTTTGTAGTCCTAAATTGAGATTTGTCTTCCAGATTGCAGTTGCATCAGATGGAAACTAAAACCAGAGCAGCCACAAATTGATTGTCTTTTCTAATTGTCACTCATCTGGTGCGCAGCCATAAGGATAAGCATGCTAAAGGCCTTATATGAACTGAGAATTTGCCCTAGTTCAAGCCAGCACATTGAAGGGTCTGGGGAGAGGTTCCTAGTTTACATATCCCATCACAGCAGCTTTGTCCATCACAAACACCAAGGGTCTTTTTCTGGGGAACTCCACTGTTTTAGCCCATGGTTTTAATTTTAAATAGAACAAAGGAGATCTTTTATCTCCATGTAACAGTTGGGAAACTGATACAGATCCACAAGTGGATGGCCAATATCAAGAATCGAACACCTCAGCTAGATCATAAACCATAAATCAGGACTTTGGTCCTGCTCTGCCTGTATGAAGCAAGTCACAACACCCACAATCCTCATTTCAAGATAGCAGAATTTAGCCTTGCATGCTTCTCATTGAAAAATTCAGGACTGGGCTCTACCTAAACCAAAAATCCACCACAAAGCAAAAAAGCCCAACCCATAAACCAAAAAAACTTCCAAAGCATTAAGTTAATCAAACCCCAATGAAGCCTATGAAGCTTGCAAGGAGTTTCAAATCCATCCTTCATGATTTTTAGCCTGATTTAACCAGGTGACATTATACCAACACACTGTACCTGCATGGATGTGTGCGCGTTTGTGAGCATTTTAATCCTCTGGGCACCTTCAGCTATGGGGGCATAAATGCCTCAGAGCTTCCCATCACCTTTGTGAAAAGTAAGTTGTTAGAAAGGACAGTTGGCAGAAGACAACCCTCAAACCTTACAGCATCTCATCACCCCTCACTGGATACCAGAAACTCCATGGGGGGGAAGAAGCGGGGGAAATGTCAAATGCCCCAGTTGTGGGAAAAGCTTCAATGGCAATTAACAATTGCCCACAAGACCCAAGTCTGTGGGAAACCAGGCTTTGTTAATCCCTGAGCTCAAGGAAATACTTATTTGTACCCTGAGGAAGGGGCCTGTTTCCTGCCAGCTGCCTTCCCACTGAGGGGACCCGGGTGGGTGTCTCCATCTCCAGCCACCACTGCTCAGGATCCTCGTATGTACCCACCACGGCAGCATCCAGCCACTCACTGATCACTTATGTAGGATCTAAGTATTTAAGACCTGGCTGGACAAGCTACACAAGTAATTTGAAGCTTAATCTCTTGTGATATTTAAGACATGGCTGGACAAAGCCTGGGAAAACTGGAATCCAATGGTGCTACTCAGAAAGATGGGCTGAAGGACCGTGGTGATTTTACCATCATTTTTATCCTCATTCTTCCACCTTTTGGCCAGTTTGGAAACTCTCACTCTCCCCCCACGTATACCCTGTCCATCACAACACTAACCATGCTTTTGATCCAGGGGCAAGGCTTTGGAATCTCAGATGTTGCTATAGCCAGGGAACTATCACTGGGGCTACAGGACAGTTTGGCTGGTGGCCAGTCTGCCCAGATCAAGACAATTGCTCCACAGCAACCGCTGTAATAGCTACTGAACAGCTAATCCAAAGAGCTTACCAAAGCTTTGAAAAGCTTTTAGCAATCTTATACCAGGAAGCTCCTGATTTCTCAGCTGAGATTGTCTCTTCTTATGGAGAACGTCTTATGGTATATGACAGGTATTTGCAGGTATTATTTTGAGGGATTTCAGAGCTATGCTGAAAGCCTCCTGCTTACCACAGAGGGCTCAGGAAAGAGAAAAGGGCCTGGAATAATAAGTGAAAATTGCTTAGATCTTTTGCAAAGATCACAGGCAAGAAGCATGGTCTCACTTGGAACTGCTTGCCATGGATTCAGGGGAACAAAAATCTCCTGAAGCTGCAAGACGAAGGCGCTTAACAGCTGGCTAAGGAAGGTATGGATGCAACAGCCTCAGATAGGACTTCACATCGCAAAGATTGGAATGCTTCTCCTCTGGGGCAGGTATGCATTTGGGGCTCCTCCTGGAGCAACAGCGTAGCCCAAAGCAGGGAACAATAAGCAGAGGGAGGTAGGGAAATCAAGGCAGGAAGCTTTTGCGAATGCTCTAGTTCTAAAAATAGCCTGGAGTTTTGGTTATTTTCGTGTACAATGCCACCAGGCAGCCAGCTCACACAGCAGAATCTGCAGAATCATTCCCTTCACACCAGCTCTGCGCTTCAGCATGGCTTCCGGGAATAAAAGTGCACATTTGGGCAAGGATGCAAAGAATGCAGAGTTGTTCAGCTCCTCCGGATCCGAGAAGCAGTGAAAGGGCCTAATAGAGGCACACAGAATCCCATCTAAATATATAGACACAAACTGAGAATAGCCTGCACCAGCCCTGCTCCAGAAGCCCGCTCCAAGCTCTCCCAAAGCCTCTCTGACTTAGGCAGCCTTCGGGTCATGCCCCGTCCATACCGAAGGGCATGTTAAATTGGGTTTACAATAGGCCCTTTCCATCCGAGCTGCCCAACGCCTCCAGGAACCCATTGGCTTTTCAGAGGTTACAAGAATAACGTTACACTTTGGAACCGAAATCGCCGCTGTGACTGTGATGGAGACCAGAGCTATTTAGGGATTAGATTAACACAGAGACTTTCTGAAGCATCAGCTGTATGGCCACTGGGAGTGAATCAGCAGGCTGCTAGCCTGGGGACCAACTGGTAATTGAAAAGGGGGAGGGAGGCAGGAAGAAAGGCTGGAGTTTCATGTCTAACGGTTTCAGTACATTTCAGTTGCTGGTCCAAACGGTTCAAAGGATGTGCCAGGCCTGTGCCTGCCTTCCCAGCCCCCCAGCAGGCTTTTAGCCTCAGCTTCCTCATTAAAACTGCTTGAATAGAGCTGCACTTGTTACACATTTCTGCCTGCAAAGGCAAAACCAGCCTCAGCATCCAGGCAGCCCTGCTCCCTGCCCATACTTATCCACTGGGTCTTTACCTGCATGGAAAAAGGCTTCTTCTCGTTATAGCAGAAGCGACCTGCTCTAGTGGAAGGTGTCCCTGCCCATGGCAGGGAGTTGGAACTGGATGAGCTTTAGGGTCCTTCCAACACAAACCAGCCTGTGAGTCTACGGTCACTTGTCTTAGGGAGGGTGGAGTGGATGGCTGCAACCCAGCAGCAGTAAAATACATCCTAACAGCTATGGATATCTCTAACCTGGGACCTGGGCACACATGTCCTCACCAGAATAAAATGGCTTAAAATCTACAGACTTCACTGAAACACAGACTGGATGTTCAAAGCTCCTCCAGTTCCAACCCCCTGGCACGGACAGGGACACCTTCCACTAGAGCAGGTTGCTCCAAGCCCCTGTGTCCAACCTGGCCTTGAACACTGCCAGGGATGGGGCAGCCACAGCTTCTCTGGGCACCCTGTGCCAGCGCCTCAGCACCCTCACAGGGAAGAGCTTCTGCCTAAGAGCTCATCTCAGTCTCCCCTCTTGCAGGTTAAAGCCATTCCCCTTGTCCTGTCCCTACAGGCCCTTGTCCAAAGCCCCTCTCCAGGTTTCCCGTAGCCCCTTTAGGCACTGGAGCTGCTCTGAGGTCTCCCCAGAGCCTTCTCTTCTCCAGACTTACATTCAGTGACAATTTACTGCATTGGCGAGCTGCACTCTGCACTAATTGCCTCTTTTAATGAGATATGAGCTGGTGTCAGCACGCACAGGACAGCACAGGGCCAGGGGACCACCAGAGACTCTCTGGGTGACCTCGGAGGTGTCAGGAAGCAGTTTTTGCACACTCACTTTTGCAAGTTACTAAATAAGGTGAGTTTTTCAGTTAGAAACAAGCAGCACCAGGACAGGCTGAGGAGTTCTGGGCAAGAGATGCCTCACATAAAGTTTTCCTTGCAATATATTATGGAGCTGCCTGAAGCCTCTATGGGTTATATTAAAGCCCTAGACAGTTGTCTGACAAATTCCTGGTAAACAAAGCAGACAAAGCTGGAACTCAAGCTATGCACAAGTCTATTTATGTTTGTTAGTTGCAAGTTATTCCTTCAGTAAACGTTTCCTGTTTAAGAAACACAGATTTTCAGCTCAACATGCCAGAAAATGCCCCTACTCTGAAGCAGCGATTGTCACTTCCCAGGTTCTGCTGCTCAGATCCAGCCCTTCTCATACCCGAGAGCTTTAAAAAGCATCTTCAAGAGATTTTATCTTCAATAGCTCTTTTTTTGTTGTTTGTCTTTAATAAAAGAGGCCTAACTAGGAGTTAGTGCCTTGAACGTGTTTCCAGGAAATTGAAAGCATTCAACACTGCAAAGTTAATCTCCCCAAGCATAACCCATTGCCAATTAAGTTCTTATAGAAATGCACACTAAGCAGCTACTTAAACATACATAAGCTATATGAGATGGGGAGCACATGTTCCTGCTGAACATGCAGTAAACTTTGATTTTACCCTCCTTAAATGCATGTGTTGATTCCATTTGCCTTTTTCTTTCTAAAGGGATAAACACAAGCCCCACTGACAAGTTAATCTTAACCTGCATGAACACAAGGAATAAAAGGATAGTATATTCTCTCCAAGGATAGTATATTTTCTCCCTCCAGCACTTGACTTTACTTCATTAATGATGTTCCACAACCTTTTTTCCCCAAGGGGAAGCCTTCTGTCCTCATCCTACTGAGTGGAAAACTGATGCATAGATGTAATCAGAATAAAATGAGGACCATGGCAGCCCTGACTGTCCCCCAATAGATCAAAATCCTTTCCTAGAGGCACAAACAGCCCCAGCGCCCCATTCCCAGTCACTCCTATTTAATCACTGCATCCCATTTTCTTCCAAAGTGGGAACAGCCCTTTGGAATCCCAACTTCTGGCCTCCTTCCCCCCTCACGACAGTACTCCTCATTGCTCTGTGAAGCACCAGCTGCCTCGGCCTTATCAATTCCACAATCATCGTTGGTGACATTCTAACAAAGCTCTTTGCCTTCGCATCCTTGAACACAGAAGACACAACTGCTCCCACACACACTTTTGTTCCAAGCCAGCCAATATCAGCTCTTCAGCCTCCCACCCAGCGTGCTGCTGTGGTCCCTCAAAACACAACGGCATGAAAGGAGCAGGGAGGCAGCTCTGTGTTGTGCTCTCAAAGGCTCGGTGACTCTTGTGGCTGCAGAGCTGTGGTAAGCCACATACCGCTGCTCCAGTTCAAAGCATCTCTCCCGGGAGGATGGCCAGAAACATCCTCCAAATTGAAACCACACACTTGATAGCGAGAAGCCTAATCAGCTGCATCTCAGACTGAGCACATATTGGCTTGTTAAACAAAGAAAACTATACAGAAAGCCAGTGGGGCTCCTCCTTGGGGACTACCAGGTTCAGCAGGTAGCTCAGGGCATGCTTAGCTTTGTTATGGGGTGGAAACCAAGCACTTCCTAAGGGCCAGACTTGCAGCACAGCACAGGGGCTCCTGCTTTCTACCAACTTTTGGGCTCTGGAGAGTCCACCTCTTTCCCCAGAAGCCACCCACAATGGAGGAGATCTCTCCGTACATGACTGTAGGTGTTATTCCCATTGGGTAGGGCAGATTTGGGCAGTCAGGTCACAGAGCAGTACATGTGCGGTATTAAAGATGAGTCTTTCGTATTAAAGTGTATTAAGGACATGTCTTTTTCTCCTGCTTAGTTCTACAAATATTTGAAATCAAACAATTGAGCAACCTGCTCTAGTGGAAGGTGTCCCTGCCCATGTCAGGGGGTTGGAACTGGATGAGCTTTGAGGTCCCTTCAACCCAAACCAGTCTATGATAAAACATAAAAGCCCTTTTGCTTTTTATCTAAGGTCTTAGGGAAATGTGCCAACAGAGAACCAAACACAGGTGGCAAACAATGAACTCTGAGAAATGACTTCTGTTGCATGAGATGTTTCTTCATGGAGCCAAGTGATGCAGATACACGATATGACATATTGCCCTCACCCCTTCAAACAAAGTGGGGCTGGAGTCCAACGCCCCACTCCTCAGGTGCTGGTGGAGCAGTTCAGGACATACCCTTCAGGCAGAAGGAAGAGGGGTTTGAAGGAGCTGTGTGGTGATGTTGGAGGTAGAAACACACCAGCTGTGGATTTGAATGGAGCTGCTTTGCAAGAGAGCAGAATGCTGCTGCTGAATTTGGCTTGTCCCTGAGAGATGCTGCTGGGAAGGAGCATCTGTTTCACTTGATGCAGTGCCCATCACCCCCTAAAAGACCAGCCACCACCAAGGGCAGTACAAAAGGGGACAATCTGTCTCCAGTCTACGGGAGATGATTGGGACCACATCTTGGAGGATGGAATGCTCTTGGCAGGATAGGAAGGCTCATGTTTGTATCGCCATGAACCCCCCTTCCACCTACATGAGCTAGAGTGATCATTGCAAACCACAGCAACACGCTGCACCAACCAACAGTACCCAAAACACTGAACCCTGCCTTAGTCTTCACTTGGACAAAGACGTGACCTAACAGCAGAACCTGTTTTTCCATTAGCTCTGTGTTGTGATGAACGTGTGGGTGATATCACTCCTTGCTCTACCTATTTCAGCTTGGGGCAGATCCAAGGTGCCAAGTGTCTTTAAATTACAGTAGAAAAAAGGGAGCAGACAACCACCTACAGAAACCTGATCGCCGCTTGCTGCGGTTGTAAAGCTCCTGGCCAGGGCTCTGGTTGCACACACGACTCTCCCCCTCCTGAGGTTTCTTTCCAATCACCATGTTCTTTTCCAGAGCCATCCAAAACATCAACGTAGAACCGTGCAAAGGGACCGGATTTTTTGCAGCATCCAAATTTCAGATCTCTTGCTTCCAAATAGAATCATAGACTCACAGACTGGCTTGTGTTGGGAGGGACGTTAAAGCTCATCCAGCTCCAACCCCCTGCCACGGGCAGGGACACCTTCCACTAGAGCAGGTTGCTCCAAGCCCCTGTGTCCAACCTGGCCTTGAACACTGCCAGGGATGGGGCAGCCACAGCTTCTCTGGGCACCCTGTGCCAGCGCCTCAGCACCCTCACAGGGAAGAACTTCTGTTCTTCTAATGGCAGGTTAAAGCCATGCCCCCTTGTCCTGCCCTTGTCCAAAGCCTCTCTCCAGGTTTCTTCGTGGCCCCTTTAGGTATTGGAAGACTGTTAAATACTTCTTATGCGTCCAATACTTGTTACAATGGCAGAGCCATTCATTCCAGCACAAAATCACCATCACATCACAAAACTCAGTATTACCAAGCAATGCTGTTGCTGCCTCAGTCTGAATGGTGCTGCCAACACTTGGGAATCCAGGAGAGCAGTTTGGGGCTACCTCACACTTCCCAAAAGGAGACCCAAGGAAAGCAATGTGTGTAGAAATGGTACGCCCTAACACGGTGCAGACTGAAGAACCCACATCATGGCATAGTAACACGCTCAGAGCAGCTGGGGCTGGAAGTCCCATGCTCTTCCCAAAATGTGGCTCTGCTTGGGAATCGGGGTGAGAGCAAGCCGATTCCTCCCAATAGGTGGCAGCAATGCATGGAGACACAGGCTCTGCTCCCAGCCCTGGTCCAGCCTCGGGCGCAGGTGAGCACCCGCAGAGGCAAACCCCGCAGGCAGCATCCTTGGGGTGCAGAGCAGGATCCATCCAGAGCGCGCTGTGCTGCTGCTGCTTCATCTGTGCACTTGAATGCGGGCAGCTTCCTCCCCCCAGCCTTCCCCTCGCCCTCCCTTCTTCAGTCCTCCACGACTTTTGTGGTGGAAGCTATTAAATGCCAAATGAGGAAGAGGTCTGTAGCAGCGAGCACAAGCACTAGATGTACTCTGAACATAGACCATGTCAATGGAGCTGGGGTTTTGTTACCAAGTGTCCCTAATCGAACTCTTTGTGACTTAATCACGCTTTTGGCAGCAGCATAAGAAACAAGTAATGAATCAAGTTATTGTATTTCCTGGATTTTACTTTGCTATTGTAGTGTGCGACCCCAGTGAATGTGGCGATTCCACTTCTTCCCCTGGGTTAATTCCTCCAGCCCTCCGAGCCTGGCAAAAAGGGCTTTTTTGGAAAGAGCAGTTTCACTAACACTATGTGGCATATAATGGTTTACAAATCTCATCTCGGACTGTTAAATCTCTGCAGAAGGAGCAGGGGCAAGAGCAGAAAGGGAAAACGGAAAGGGTTCAGACATGTTGGGAGCCGGGAATCCGGGGAAAGAAAAAGCAGTAAGAGGTTGCTTTACAAATACAGGCCTCCTACTTTGTTAACACATTTAACTAATGTTAATTGCAGTGCACTGCAGTATAAAGAGGCATTTGTAATTGATTAATCTATGTTTGCCATTTTCTAATTAAAGAGAAAAGAAACCCTAATTATTCCACTCTGTACTAGGCAGCGGAACAGTCATTATGGAATAAGCAATTTTCCCTCCTCAGACACTGGGTTCCCCTATTCTCCCACGTTACATAAAGCCCTCGCCACACAACGCTCCCTGCAGCACGCCTGATTTCTGCTTGTTAGGCACTACCAGCACTGCTGAGCTTCACAGCATCCCACTGTGCGGGATTGAGAGCTTCAGTTCCAGCTCCCAACCTTGCAAGGGATCACTGCATGATGTTTTCCGTACACCCCCCCCATCTCCCTGGAAAATAAAGATTGGAGAAAGAGATGAGTTTTGGGACCCAATCCCATCACTACATCTGTACTGATGCTGGTAGGTTGGAAAGAAACCAAGGGAAGTTTTCCACAGTGAGAAGAATCAGGCATTGGAGTAATCTCCCCAGGGAAATGGTGGGGTCCCCTATGCTGGACACTGAAGATTGGGCTGGACAGGGTGCTGGGCCAGCTAGGTCATGCTTTGACTATAAAGGCTGGACCAGATGATGCTTGAGATCCTTTCCAGCCTTATATTTTAGGATTATATGAAGGTCATTGGTAAAAATAGCAATACAAAAGCCTAACAGAGGGTCTGTGTCAGGTGGAAAGAGATGACACCAAGCCTGAGTTGCTGCTGCTTTGCTCTGCATCGCCTGAACAACAGGAGAGAGAGCACTTTCTGTCCTCAGGGTGCAAACCACAAGCTGTGGCCCAGGGTAATGGACTCAGCCTCACGCGCTGTTACAGCTCCTGGCTCCAGCTCCTGGTGCTGAGCCTTCTGGATTGCTCCACATCCCAAATACTGCAACATCCCCCTTTGCTAGGGGAGGGCAGTCCAAGAGGAGCAGAAATGGGAAAAGCCTCCAACGGTGCTGGAGAGGCTGATTCTCTGCTCACTCTGAAAGGCTGATGTCTAGAATAAAGTTGTGCAAGACAAACCCAGAGCTAGGTAAATTTACTCAACAACATAAAGGCTGCCTGATGGAGAAAGTTGCAAGGAAAGCAGGATCCCTTTCCCTGGCTTAAATAGGCTGGATGGAACATTTTCTCCTCAATTTTAAGTTAAACTGCACCACATTACACTTAAAGCGAGCGTTCAGGGTGGGTGATGGGACTCCCTGGTTCTATCTAAGTGCTTGGTGCTGTTTCTACCTCTGGTTTCGGTAATGGAGCAGTTGGGGATAAGCTGCTGAGAGAGGATGATGCTGATCCCAATGCTGCGAAGTTTGGAGTTCTTGCTGCAGAGGTGCTGTGGGGTTGTATGGGGCCTTTTTCCACTTTCCACTATTTAAAAAGGCTTTAAGTGAAAAACTATTTCATAATGAGCCAGCAGGACTCATTATTCCAAGATATTGTTGAAGACATGGAGGAGGACTTTTAAAAAGAGCTTAGGCATGAATAAAGATAAAGAAAATGCAGTTTTAAGCCAGGCAAGGGTTTAAAAGAGAACATAAACCCCTCGTGCTTCAAATTGAGACCCATTTTTAAGAACTGGAGGTTGAGAGGAGTATTCTTTTCTGCCAAGTGCCAGTGCCCTCCTTCTTGTTAACACATCTTCATCGGTAGAAGGAAGTCACTCTCAATCTTACCTGGAATCATTAGTCCCAGCCTCAAAGCAGACCCAATGCCATTACTTACATTATTCAAAAACAACAGAAGTGACAGAATGGGAGGGTTTTAAAGTAAAGCCCTTTCAGGGTAGGTGAATAAAATGTGCTCAGACCAAGATTCTGCCCCTTGGCTGAAGCAGATCCGAAAGAATGAAACTTCAGAGAGCCCAGAGGTGCAGGTAGATGACAAAGATAGAAACAGCACAGCTTAAATGCTCATCTTGCCCTGTAGTAGTGTACCAGAGTCCCTAGACAACTGCAGGGATCTGTTGTGCTGGGTGCTGTACAACTCCCTAGACACTGCTGATGAGATTAGTTTGGTATTTACTATGCAATAAAGTTACATGAGCATGGAGGGGCTTCCAAGTAAGAAGTGGCCAATTCACACACAGAAAGATGGAAGATCCAGCTCCCCATATCCATACGTATGTATTTCATTTTAAGCACAAGTAATTCTTTAAATCACAGTCTGTAAGGAACTACTCATGCTTAAAATCAAGCGCACATGTGGATGGATGCAGGGCCAGGTCTGGAAGATCATTTGCCTCCCACCCAATCTGAATTATACCAGATTCCACACAAGGCACCAACCAACAGGGGCATTACCCAGATCCTCTGGTGCTCCAGAGTCCTTCAGAACAACAGGGCAGCCAAACAAGCTCTTTTGGAAATCATCATTATCCTGATGTCAACCAAGCCACTCCATGTCACAAACACATAGCAGATCAGATGCACCTGAAAACCTCACTCAGAGCTTTGCCTATCACTCCAAACCACTCCAGAAAGTCACTTTTGTGGACCTACCCCCTTTTTTAGGATAAAAAGGAGAAGAGCACCCATAAAAAACACCAGAAACCCCCAAGACTTACCAGTTAGAAGAGACATAAGCCTATAGAAACCAGGTGGCAAGCAGCTACCTCAGCACAAACACATTTTCCTCCTCTCTCACCTCAATTTAAAGGGCCAGAGGGCAGGTAAACTGGGACCTGCAACTCAGGCTCAGCTTTTATGGCTGTAATAAACATAAAGATAGTAAAAAGCAAAATTCTGGACCTGGAAGATTTTTCCCTGCACCTTGTAGACTATAAATCACTGTTTTTCCCAGGGAGTACAAGACAAATGTATAGCTACAGGGCTAATAAATCTGACTGATGCAAGTGAAGGAGGCAAACTGTGTAAGAACAGGGTGTGATGGTAAAGATCCTAGAGATACTTTTCTTATATGATGCTTGGTTTAGTATTTAAGTAAATGCACATAAACATTGCTCTGGTCTGTTGAGTCCACTGATCCTGGAGTTGGAGTTCTTTCCCGACACTGCCATGGCTTAGGCTCAGTGAATTCCTCAGTGGAGATGATGGACCTCTGTCAGTCCTGCCCAGGAGGACTTGTCCTCATGTCCTTCTAGTGGAAGTTGTGCTTCAACCTCTGGACAAAAGGTTTTGAAGTGAAACAGATTTCCTTCATCCCAGTGTCACGCCAGAGCCAGAGGTGTGATGGAAATTCACCCTCGTTCTGTGCCCGCTTTGCTCTTTTCACTTTGCTCACCAAAGGAGAATCTCTGCCTGTCCTTGCCTTGTCCTCTCACTAAAGATAAGAGGATGAGAGGGAAAAAATCATGGAACTAATGTCTTTGTAATGATTTGGAGGAAGGTCTAAGCTGCCAAAATCCTCCCGTTGTGAACCAGGTGATTCACTCATCCCTTATCCGCCACCACATTCAATCTCAGGAGGATTTTCTCCTACCTGGTGTTTCTGTTCAATCCTGACGGTCCTCCTGAGCTGATGGAATTCCCAGGTACAGCAGCGTGAGCGCTTGCTCTCAGCAGGAGCTGTCTGTGACTCAATTTCACAGTGCTGAAATGTCACCAGAACATAGTTCTCTGCAGAGGGTGGTTTCCTTCTAACTGAAGAAAACCACCAAGAATTTGGCTCCACATTATCACCCAAATCACTAGTAAATTATCTACTTTATTTTAAGGAAGGAGTACTTGGAGCAAAGACAGACAAGGACGTTCATCCAAACCCTTTCATCTGGATCCCCTTTGGGCACAATAAAACTATGTTCTGGCTTTCTATTCCTTTATAGATTGTAGGCAATGAAAGCATCAAGTTCACCAACCCTCCACAGTGCTTGGCTTCAGTCAGCATAGATGGTATCTGGGGCTTTTGGAAAAAAATGGAAAGAGTTGGGAGATGTCTGCAGCTCTGGGGCCATTATTTATGGGCCTTTAATGAGGAAAAATAACCAAGAGTGGGAAGTGAGGGGAAAAACAAGACAACAAAGCTCAACAGGCTTCTTTTTGCTGATGTAGATCCCCACAAAATAAATGGGGGGGGGGGGGGCGTTTGAAAACCTGTAGGTGTCCACGGGTCTTGCTATAAGATCATGTCAAGAGTCTAAATATACAGAGACAAGGCCAACACCTACAAAATGGGAAGAGCTCAAGCAAAAACTCAAAACTCTTTGGTCACATTTGGAGTACAGTCACTTGAGGCAGCCTGGCTTAAAGCCCTGAGTGTGTGCCTGTGTACAGAACTCCCTTGGCCTTCCATTCAGATGCTTTACAGCCTGAAATGACAGTGAGGGGTTTGTCAGCTATAGAACTTCAACTACCACTTTACAGCTGCCTTCTGCTCTGCAAGGGAATAGCAGGGGAGAAGACTGATCCATGTTACACCATTGGCCAGGCCGAGAGATTTGGGGTTGTTAAGTCTGGAGAAGAGCAGCTCCCAGTGTCTAAAGGGGCTACAAGAAACCTGGAGAGGGGCTTTGGACAAGGGCCTGTAGGGACAGGACAAGGGGGAACGGCTTTAACCTGCCAGAGGGAACGCTTGGAGCAGCCTCATATATTGTCAAGGCCGAGCGCAGAGCAGAGACCAAGGAAGACAGGCAGAAGCTGAGACTACAACACAGAGCATCCTCAGAGCAGGTGAGGCTGACAGGCCTCCCAGAGAGCTGACAAGGCTTTGGCAGGATAAGCAAACAGTAGTTATTTACTTCTTGGGAGAGACTTAAACAGGATCCAAGAGTTTTCTCATGGTTCCACGAACAACTGTCACTACCCATAGCTCATCCCTGTGTCGAGCTGAGGTTTCTCCTCCCCCCCAACATGCTGAAAGAAGTGAAAAGGTTACACATTTATCTTATTTCTCTGTCTCCCAGGACTTGCCTTCACTTTTCTCCTATTTCCTTAATGCCGGGGGAGAGAGGGAGTAAGGGAGAAAAAGGAAAGAAAAACGTTCCCCATGGAGAATTCAATTCAGCAGAATTACACTGCTCTTACGTCCGCTTCGAGGCTCTCTCCCACGCACAGCCTGTGGCTTCCAGCACAATATCTGCACAGCCCCAGCACTGTGTCAGCTTTGATAAGAGCCCCTGTGTAATCAGTGCAGTACCAGTTATCCGGCTACAATACTGTATGATTTCCTCTTGTGGCTTCTTCATTCCTGTTTATAATTAAAGAAGGACTTCTTGCCATGCCAAAGGCTATATAAAAATAAGTAATAAGTAATAACGTGATGGCGTTGAGCCAGGAGCTTGCTGCTGCCACTCTTAGTCTTGCAACACAGTAATATCCAGCAGTGGTTTAATAGCGTTAAGGTTTTGGTGTTTGAGTCAACTCTTTGCATTTTGCAGTTATAGGAAGATGCAGCCAGCCCAGGTGAAGGAAAAGGCTGATGGGGTTTGGGATTAGTGGATATTGAGCCTTTCTCTTTAGCAAAGCTTTCAATCATCTGCTGGGTTTTCTTCACAGCATTGTGTTCACTCTGCTGCAATCAAATTGGCCTCAAGTCATAAGTAGGGCAGGTGGTTTGAAGCTCAACCCTGGAGCCAGAACTTGTTCCATCCATTAATTATTTGTGTTGGATAATTAGCACGAGCACTATGGAAATCATGGCCCCATTGTGTAAATACATATGGTGCCCCCAAGAGCTTCGGATTTAAATAGACAGGAGAGACAATGGGCAAATTAGCCAGTGCTACACAACAGGTCATTGAGAGCCAGCAGTCCCACCCCGACTTCCCATTTTCCAGGACAAACTGTTCTCTTCATTAGCCCATGCAACATCAAAGTGCTCCAAATCGCAGCTCCATGCTTAAAAAGTCTTCATCTCCCTCCAAGTGCTGTCGGTCCCTGTCCCTCAGTCAAAGGGATGTAGGGATAAGGAGGAGGTCTTTTGTGTCACTGTCCGCCTTCTCCCTGCTCGTGGAGAAGCTGTGTCATCCAATCTCCTGCACAAACCAATCTCCCTCTGTTGCATGTGGGAGAGAAATTCCCTTCCTAACCGCATACATTTGTGGGGCACAACTATTGAGCAACGTGCTGTGATTTGTTCTTTGCTCTGGAGTAACTTATGAGGGCTCTGTGAAATCAGCAAGAGGACTGCAGACACCCAGGCAAGTTCCTTCCCTGGGGACACTGCAGGTGTTGCCAGTTCACAAATGAGGGTCTCAGATGGAAGGACTTGAGTCACGCAGGATGTCTGTAGAAGAAAAGGGTCCTGGATTAGCCACCATGGTACCACAAAGCCATTTGATTGTGTTCAGCATCCTCTTGCTGGTAAGAGGAGCAAGCTGAGAACAGACACAGCAGAGGACTAAACCCAGAAGTACTAAAGAAGTGTTAAAAACACAAGTGTTAAAAAGCCAGGGTGATTTCTTCACCTGTCTCTGATATGTTTTATCCACTGACCTCACTGGGATGAACTCACTTAGGGAGTTGCAAAGGTTCCCAAACAAAGGCTCCTACCCATTCCGGATTTCACATCAAAACATTGCTCCCCGTCACTCTGAGTCACTCCTTAGCTGCTGAGCCAAGCCTAACCAAACCCAACCAGCCCAGCAGCTTGGGGAGGGGGCTCCCTGCCTTTGATGTCTTTGGCTAGGAACAGTCTTACCCTTCCTTACACCTGAGAAAACATTCTGCAAAGAACCTCCTTTCCTTTCGCTTCGCTGCCGTCGTTCACACTCTCTTTTCTTCCTTCGCTTCATCTGCTTTCCTTAAGGAGAATGTAAATAAGGTAACTCTGAGGATCCCAGCTTAATTAATGAAGATGGATCAATTAAACATACAATCTTGTGTGAGACAGAGAAGCATGAAGTGTTTCTTGCAGTCACCTCCTATTGCTCTGAAACAGAGCCACTTCTCATGTGCTGTAGGTTTTATGTGGGCTACAGAGAGCCCTCAAGCATGGCCCATCTCAGGGGTACCTCAGTGCCCTTCTCACATGAAGTCTCCTTTTATTTGAGCAACTTACCTAGAACTTGGGGTGTGTATAACACACCCAGAAAAGTCTCACCTTCCTTTACAAACATTCCATATGATCACCATGCAAAAGGTACTTTCTAGGTACATTCCCTTTTTAAAAGGAATTGCAGTCATCCAGGGTTAAGAGCAGGCAGAAAGGACTGGATGAAACTGGTAACAGTTTGGATCATGCCTTTAGGATGGCTCTTATTTCAGTACCATCATTATCCCTCTACTTCTGTGTTTAGGAGGCTCTGGAGTATCAGGTTGCTTAGAAAAGTTTCCATCATTAGGCCTGATTTTATACTCATTTAGGAGGACACAATGCTGAAATTGCTGGAGCTGCATTTCTGCAAATCCTTGTGGAAATGCAATTCAAAGCCCATTGTGGTCAAGGCCTCATCCACTGAAGCCCACTGAATTCAGCAGCTCTTGCATTAGACCAGAGGTGTGAGGAGAATCTGCCCTTTAACAGACTTTGGAGCCCTATTTGGCAGCTTGTTTCCTGTCCTTGATTCATCCTGATGCTCACATGCATTAAAGTGCTCAGCACCTCACCAGCCTGTCCTGTCCTCAGTGCAATGCTGGCACTAGGGGCTGTTCCCTGTTGCTGTGGGGAAGCTGCAGCACAGGCTGTTTCCAGCTTCTGCACTTTGAGCAAGACTTTCTACTCCAGCTTGGGTTGAGAAGATCGATGTTAGCCACAGAGCCTCCTTTTTGTGGTTTCCCGGATGCCTTCGTTTCAGACTCCTTTTCCTCCTTCCCCCATCCATGGATGCAATTTTATTCTGGAGATACGGAAATCTGCAGCGCAAGCTTGTTAAAACACCAGATGTTTTCTGCTGGGGATGGTGGCAGAGCAGAACAGACACTTACAGGCTTGACTGAAGTTTTCCCAGCTAAAGCTTGCCACAAACCTGCAATTGCCTTCCTGGGAGAGCCATCTAAGCAAGGCTGGACGTGTGGATCCGGCCACTGAATGCCCTGGTCAGAGGCCTTACTCACCGCTTAGTCACCAAAGGAAGTTACATACTTGGTTGTCCATTGCTCATATGCATCTACTCTCCACTTCTCTCCCAGCCATAGGTGATGTCCAGGTCAAAACCTCGCCAAAATGAAGAGGAACTGTTCCCCAGGTCCCACTGGCCTTTGGGGTAGGACACAGCAGGTTTTTAAGCAGCTGTTTTATTCTGTTTCCCACCTTCACCTTAAGAATCCAGCACATCATTGAAAGAGATTGTTTCACTAAAACCTAAAGCTCCAGGTGGGATTTATGTGTCACACACATTTACAGACATGTCAGGCTTTAGCCATATCTACCCTCACATCACCCAGGCTATGAACATCCTGCTGCCCAGAATCACCTCCAGGACAGGCTTAAGGACAAACTTGTTCCCTGGCCTCATTGCTCACCTTCAGATCTGGTTCTGGGGTGGCTCAGCTGCTATCCCTGAACGGAAAAGGCTCAACATCACCTTCGCACAGGTCCCCAGGTTGTACTTGCGGTGATGAGTAGCTGGAGTGAGCATTGCCACATCACGTCCTCCTGCAGATATGCTCAGTTTAGCTCCTCCTAAACATAAAAAGGACACACAGAGACAGAGTTATGGCAAGACACACTGTCAGCAAAGACAGACAACTCCAACTTTCTACTGTCATTAATATTTAGACATAACCAGAGAGTCTTGCAGACAAAGTAGGAGTCCAGTGACATAGCGTTGTTGCAACAAGGAGTAGCAATGCTGTGGAACAGTAAGAGCATTTCTAACCAGACCAGCTCTGCAAGGCAGCATGATGAAAGCTGTTTCAGGTGAAGATACAGTCTGGCCTTAGGCACTTTGACTCAGGCAAAGGTGAAGACATGTGCTTGTCTTTTTGACCTGGTTCCTTCAAGTCCCATCCAGCTGTGCAAATAAAGATGATTTATGGAACATTTCATTACTCACTTCACTTATACTCCCAGAGATGATGCTGTGTTATCTTAAGGCTTTTTTTTACACCTGATCACTAAATCTTTCAAACAGATGAACTAATGAAGAGGTTGAAGCTGATGGATATGTGCAGTGGGTACCGCTGACTCAGGCAAGGACGGAAAAAGCCATAAATACCAGAGCACAGGCTGCAATTTCATACTGTGATTCAAAAAGAGACATATTTTATCAAAAAATCAGGAACGGCCTGGAACAAGAGGAGCAAACGGGTTTGTCACCATTGGTGCTGCTAAAGAACAGGAGCTTGGAAAGGTCAGAGGCTTGATTCTCTTTATCATGAAGCGCATCCACAAATCTCTTATTTCAACAGTGATGATGAAACCAAGTGTTACTGACTAGAAGCAAACAGTGATTACGGAGCAGGACCATCTCCTGCAGGGTTTGCGCAAGTACCAATAAGATCTGAACATCTGCTACGTTCATCCTGACCACTGTGTAGGCATTTTGAATGAGACAGACACCACATCTTGCTCTAGCACTGCAACACATCTCATAAACAGAGTAGGATGGAAGAGATAAGACAAATCTGGCTCTTCAACACAAGCGAGGAGGGCCAGAAAGGCCTGGTTTAATTCTTTCATATTAAACATGAAGCAAAGTGCCACTTCTATATCACACTGACAGTCATTAATTACAGCTTCCTCCAGCATGCTCATAAAGGAATCTAAATCACAACAAGGTCCCATCTTACAAAGAGACTTTATGCTTCACGTGTGATATCACAAATTACTTCAAATAATAGGATGTCAAAGTGGTAATTAACTTCTGAGTTTAAATTACACTCTATAGAGCCAGAAACCATGTTCTTACACATCAGATATTTTTATATACTATTTCCTATGGGAAAAGCCTCCTATAAAAAGAAACCTAGTTGTGTCTGGCTTTTATTATTTATTGAACAATGCTCCATTGATTCACAGATCCTCTCCAGACAGCTCATAAACAAGGCCTGTAGTGCAAAGTTGAGACAAGGACAAAGATTCCTGAACTCTGAAGCATAACACAAAGCTCTGTGATTCCCCACACCGGGAGGAATGGAGAGGGCTGGGATTTCTAAGAGAGAAATGCAAGAAATGCAAAAATACTTTGGTGAAGGAAGAAGTCAGATTTCTACGAAAATTGCCATTTCAGGGATGTTTCTCTCTGTAGCGTGCTTTAGGGTGCACTTGTCCCAACAGTGTTTCTACTGAACTCATTTACTACTAGTTCCTCCAGAACTTTTCACGCCAAGGAGCACCCAGCAGGTTCATTTTGGGCAGGCACACATTCCTCTCAGGCCTTTGGTTGAAAGCTCTACCCACTTACAACGCATAGTAACAAGGAGGGTTTCATGCAGATGGGGATTTTCTAGTTTATATAAAGAAGGCCATGGTTAGAGCAAAAGGTTACCCAGACCACTGTCCTGCTTCACTGTGGCCTGGGGTGCTACAGAACATTTAAAATGGTGTTTCTGCCCCAAGTGTCTCCCCAGCAGGTCAAATGAAAGCAAAGTGAGAATATGACAAAGTCAGTCATTGAAGGCAGCTTCAAAGGAGCCCCCCACCTCCCTGGGTGCATGGTGGACCTGGCTGAACCTCCCATTCTCAAGGGGGCCTGGCGAAGATAACTGTCCCAAAGTGGTGCTCTGGGGTTCCCACAACCACCATAGATCATCTCCTTAATTAGCTCAATTGCTTGGAAGCCAGTCCAGCCCCTAAACCCAATGGAACAACTTCAGTGGAAGTCACATCTCCTTCTATCCAGCTGTTAAATCACTTACAGGCAGCTAAAGCTACATTCAATTCTCCCCCATTACCGTCACTTCCCACGTAAGCAACCGCTGAAGCTCTCTCTCTTTCCAGTGGAAGGAGAGGTGGGGTCCGTGGGATCATGTTCTCAGCAGAGAATCCCAGTACTAAAATATCATCCACCCTATGCAAAGGGTTGAGAACCCCTCGGCCTCTGTGACCCCTAAAGGAGCGTTTCCAGCGCTGTCAGAGGGGCTCCCTCTGTTATTGCAGGCAGCCGTGTCCTACCCTGGCTCTTGTTCTTGTTGATGATTGTCATTTCTAATCTTTTGGCAACACACACGGGCCAAAAAAGAACAAAAATACCCCAACAAAAAGAAGTTCCTCGGAGTTGGCTGCATCTCAGCTTCCTGGCTTGAGGGATGAACTGCTCTGCCCCAGATCCAGCTCTTCTTAACATCCAAAATATGCTGCAAGAAAGGTCATTGGAAGGGAGGGGGCTAATTCAAGGCACAATTGTATCACACTTAAAAAACCCTGAGCCTGATGAACCTATTCTCCACCTGACGAGCAGTACCCTGAGTTTGTGCAAGTATTCCAGTCCCACTGAGGATTCATAACTCACCAGCTTAACAACATGGAATTTACATGTCACACTTAACACTTAATATTGCACTGATATTTTCTGCCTTGTTTTCTGATCCAGCCTCGGTATTTCACCCTCTGGTGTCACGCAGATATATTCTCATCTGGCATGAGCTAACACAAACCCGTTGACTCTCATGGTGTTACCCACCATGAGACCCTGGATGAGAAACACGACTGGTTAAAATGGGAGACCCTGGATGAGAAACACGGCTGGTTAAAATGGAAGCTTCTGCCATAAGACGCACAGGGACTGAGAGGAATTTGGTTTAATTACTCTGTTGCACAAGTTTCCTACTTCTGGTCTGGGCTTCTCATTAGAAGTAAATACATTCCCTTTGAAATCTCAGCAGTTTCTGTGAAATCCAGAAGGTCATTCCTTTATCTGACATGGAGAAGTCTGGTGTCATCTTCATTTTCAGACCCTTATATCCTCATATGTTGGGCTATGAAAGATACATTTAGAATGAGCAGGAACTTCATTTCATGCCCAGACAAACCCAGAAGAGAATTTTGTAAAGCCTTCAGGGCCAAAGATTTCTTTCATATCAAGTATGTGATGATATTTGAACCCAGAGCATCTATTTCACTTCCTTTCAAATGCAAAATGGACTGTGGTTGTATCTGTAATTGATGCAATTATAAAAACTTCCTAGTTCCCCACTCTTTCAGCATTATTGTGCCTCCCTTTGGAAAAGGTTTCAGTTACATTTCCATCACTGGACTCAGAATATTCTGGTTTCTCAGCTAAAACCTGTAATACAGAATCCTAACAGTCTCTAGAATTCACATTCTCATCTGGGTTGTGTTTGGGTTTTGGCTTTCCTTAACAGAATAGCAAACAGCAGCTGGGAGGAGAAGGAAAATCTTTGGGATTCATCCTTGCTTCAAGACAATGAAGTTACATAATAAACCAGGAGCAACCCGCGTGTTTGAGCAGGCAAGTTGAGAGTAGGAGCTGGTGCAGGGCCTGGAGCACGAGTGTGATGAGGAACGGCTGAGGGACCTGGGGGGTTTAGTCTGGAGAAGAGAAGGCTCAGGGGGGACCTTGTTGCTCTCTACAACTGCCTGACAGGAGGCTGGAGCCAGGAGGGGGCTGGTCTCTGCTCCTAAGGAACAAGGGGTGAGACAAGAGGAAAAGGCCTCAAGCTTCACCAGGGGAGGTTTAGATGGAGATGAGGAACAATTCCTTCCCCAAAGGGTGCTCAGGCATTGGAACTGGCTGCCCAGGGCAGTGGTGGAGTCACTGCCCTCAATCTTCCTATTAATGACATCCACTGTGGCACTGTGTCCAAGCCCCTTTTCCTCTCACTATGGACAGCCTCCCTCTGTCTTTCCTGTCCCAGTGAGGTTCAGCAAGAGCCCCAGCAAAGGAATTAACACCGAAGGGAAGAGGAGGGATATATTTCCCCGCAGTAGCAAGAAGATGTTTCCTCGCTTGGGAAACACTCTCCTTTGTGGAGAAAACTAATGGCCAATAGTGCAAAGGCACTTGCAAATCCCAGATTCAACCATGGGGCTATTATGCTTAAGAAGCTGTGGATGGACTTTTATGGTTGCTGTCTAATTCTTATCCCTACGAGGATCATCTTCCATTATGCAGGATTAAAACTGGAGCAATACCATGCAATAAAAGAAACACCTGGGATGTAACTAGAATTAGTAAATGTTTTCTATCCTCACATCTATTTGTTTCTCTTAGCAGGAAACTACTTCTGCTGTGAGTGGAAACTGAGTGTTTGGGTGGTTTAAGATTTCCTTGCAAAGAGTAAAAGGAGACCACAGAAACCATAATATTTAAGAGGTAGACAGTTAGCTGCCTTCCTTTAAAGTCTGAGCAGGACAATTGTGTCCTTGTAGCTAAACCAGACAGTCAGCACACTGCATTTCACAGTTAAAACACCAACACTGGGAGAACAGTTTGTCCCAGCAGCTCTTAATGAGTGCAAGGTCCAAAAAGCTGTCAAAGAGCTTTCTTTGGACAACAGTCTGAGAAGGGACATGAGGATTCTTGCAGGAGAACAAGCTGCATTGTCACCACCAGGAGAAGCACAAATCTTTAATTTGAGGGATCTGTCATCTGACAGTTACCATAGGTGGGACACTCTATCTAAACTTAATCTGTTAACCATATGCTTGGGAATAGCTCCTATGAGCATATTTCCATGGGAAGTGTTCAAGGTCAGGCTGGACGGGGCTTGGAGCAACCCGCTCTAGTGGAAGGTGTCCCTGCCTGTGGCAGGGGGTTGGAACTGAATTAGCTTTAACGTCCCTTCCAACCCAAATCAGTCTATGATTCTGTGATCTGGAGCCTGTGTGTAGGTATGACTGAGTGCATGTGGTCTTTGCTCCTCATCCACAGGTGACCATGACACCTCCAAACAGAAACATTTCTTTCCCAACAAGGAGAATTTGCCATCTCCCAGCTCCTGTTTTCTGTTCCTCTCCTAAGCATTTGTTGCTACCTTTGCAGAGTTTCAAGCATACAGTTCCTCTTTGCCCAGCTCTGCTGATGCCCAGAGGTGTAATCCGCCTCAGCATGGTACCCATGGCAAAACTCCAGTTCCATTAGGTGAAATATATCTTTATGCAGGGAGCTTAAATGAATCGTTTAAAGCTACAAGAAAAGGAGATAATTAGGACATAGAGCGCTTGTGTTGACTAGCTGCTTTTAATCCCTCCAGTGTAGAAAGGATAATATGTAATGGGAATTTTTCATTTAGTTTTTTAAAGTTTTGAGAACTGTTGGGCTAGCGATGCTGTTAATGCTGGTCCCTGGGCCAAGAAAGTGTCATCTCCATTTCTACTGCTAAACTAAAACAATGTGCTGCTGAAACGCAGCTATATTTAGGGGCATAATCTGTTCTAAGGACTAAAGCTAACATCTAACAAGGGAGTCTGGGAAGGAAATTCCCTGAAGGTGGGTTATTTCAGAGCTGCTCACTGCAGAACACACTTTCTTCCAAAGCAGCTGGTACCAGCCATTACAGGGGAAAGCCCTAGAGAGCAATGGACCACTGAACCATTAGTTTTTTCTGTTCTATTTATACATCTATCTGCCTTGGCAGACCTTGAGAGACAGAAGGACTTTGATCATGTGCATCACACTGTACGATGAAGGTTCTTTTAGCTCCATGTGAATCTGCTCCATGACTTGCCCACTACTTGTTATCAAGCCTCTATCATGCTCCACATCCTGCAGTAACCAAACTTTCCATGGAATGCTTTTGCAGCTGAACCTTTCTCATGCATGAACCCAATGCCCTCCCTAAAAGAATGGCTTTTATGGGCACTGCTCCTTTCACCTTCAGGACTGTGCATTTGGAGATATAGCAAGTTAAGAATTTCCTTATTGCATATTAATGCCCTTAATGTGCTTTGAACCTTTTCATTTTAATTGCATTAGTTGCCATTCTATTTAAAGTTCCTACAATCTGGTTACTCTTATTCAAATCAGGTTTCCGATTCTCCACACTTAGCTGCTGTTTTTCCGCTTTGCTAAATGTGGAGCTCTTTTGCCTGCGACCTTAAAATCAGCATTAGCACCTTGCAAAGGGCAAATGGGAAGAGACAACCCCCCCGTCTCTGCAGCCACAGGACCTGATCTTATCCCCACTCAAGTAAAGCAGGTAAGGCAATGATTTTTCCCTCATGCATTTCTTAGTTTTCATTCTCTTGCTATACAGTCGCTCCTCTGGATGTGTGAAACTGAGGCAAGGAGAAGGCAATCAGCTGGTGGGAGCTTGCACAGCCGTCTCTCCTTGCCTTGGTTTCCCAAAGCTGAGATTACAGCTCATTGGAGTTTTATCCTGCTGCTCTATGACACTGCACTGGACTTGGGAGAAGAAAATACAATTAAAGAAGATCAGCTGCAATTAAGCAGGATCAAAATAGTTCCCCCCCCCATTCAAACAAGCAAATTAAGCCACTTTTTTTTTTTTTTTTTGCATGTGCCCATTTATCAGCTGTTTCTATGGAAACACTTGTTTTTCTTAATACTGTATCTCATTTGTATCATGGTAACACCCTGTAATCCTGGTCCCATTGTCCTGGCTTCAGTGGAAACGTGCAAAGAGAGAGTCCTTCAGTAAAGATCTCACTGCCTGCTTCAGACTTTCACACTGGTTAACTTAAACTGATGCAAATGTACAGTAGTCACTATTATTTTGGTTGCAGTGGTTTATCCCAGCATAGGCTCAATATTCCCCTTCCTGGCTGGAACTGAACTGAAACAAATTTGATTGCTGTTGAGGAATCGATGTTTACTCAGCAATTTGCAACCCTTTAACTTAACTAGTTTAAAATCACAGCTTCAATAAACCACTTGAACTCCCTTGAGCGAGGCTATTCCTCACTGTCAGAAACTTTGTGGGGGTTTTGTCATGTCCTTGTGTAAGATCGACTCCCATGGTTCTCTTGTCTAGTAAAAAACCAGAGAAAACAGGATTTTACATGGAGGAAAGTTTCTGCTGAAGTAATATTCCTGTTTCTCTCTCACAGGCAATAGGATTTCAAAGCATCTCCGCAGAACTATTTAAACCAGGGTGCCTTTGGAAATATGGATCCTATTGACTTACCCATCCAGCCTATAAATCAAAGCACAACCACTACCACCAAGAACACCCTTCCCTGAAAACCTCTCACTCTTTGAAACACACAGGGATTACTGGGTATATCCTAAGGACACATCTCTAATGCTTAAAGGTGTCTACACTGCTGTACACTTCCTGAAGATTAACGGAGGACTGAAGGCCATGTACATTGCTGTTTCCTGTTAGCATCTCTCAGTGAAATTAATATCACAACAAAGATTACACGGATGCTTTCAAATGACAATTAATCATATTCAGAGGCCAGAAATAGCTGTGTGCTATTTCTACTGTGGCTGCCTTTGATCTGCTCTGGTGAATGCATAAAAGTTTGAGGAGTCTCTGACGAGCAACCTGCGTCTACAAACTTCTCACGCGAGGGGTTGAGCATCTCGTAGTGAAGGCCAGAGACCAGTTCTGCAGCCTAAGCCTGCCTGCATTGGGTAAAGACTTGCAGAACCAGGCCCTTCGTGGCCTCTGCTCCCTGCTTAATTTGCTGTTATTTGTTTAGCTCCTGTGCAACAGAGGTTTCCTTAGCAACTGCTGTATCCTTTTACAAGTCATTGTTAATGACACACATTGACGTCGGCTGTGTACGAGGATGCTAAAAAGGATGGCACCCAATAAAAATAACCTTGGTGATTACCCAGTTTCCTTAAGTAAACACCACTATTATCCATCAGGAACTTGCTAGAGGGACTTCTCTTTTGAACAATAATGTATGTTGCCTTCAGCATTACCAATGGGAGCCTTTTTAAGGCTTGCAAAGGTCAGTAGGAAAATCTCTTGTCCTTTTCTCTTTGTGCCTAATGCCAACACTTTTTGGCATATGTCTGGCCAGGAGAGAGGCAATTGCTCTCTAGACTGTCTTGCTTCTAAAGCCTAAGATTCAATTTCCTGCACAGAGAAAATACCTCTTTGTTGTTAAGTGATGGGAGGTGGAGGAGCTCTTGGGCCCCGTTCTCGGCCTTCCTTACTCACTTCCTGCCTGATGGTCTCCAAATCAGCCAGGTTCAGGTTCCCCAAAACAGGGACGCTGGCTGCTCCTCATTACAAATCAAGAAAAACCAGCGGCTCCTTCCTCCTGCAGATTCCCTGCACTGAAGAAGCTGCAGAGAAAAGATCAGTGGAAGCAGAATAAAGCTTCCCAACAGGGTGAAAACCATGAGTTTTCTTCACTGGCAGCGTTCCCCCTCCAACTCCATACAACATCTGGTCCTGAAGACAGAAAGGGAGATGATCAACTAAGTTGATTACTGAGTTCATTAAAGTTTTTCTGCAGATATTGGCCAGAGACAAAGGAAAAGATGGCTCAGAGCCATTGTCCAACATGGTATCAACAGGAGCTTGTGCATGTAGCCGGTATCTGTTGAAGGAGCAGATAGAGTAGCCTATGTTGAGTTCATACTGCCAGTCCTAGACTCTTACTGGTACCAGAGCAAGCTAGTTTAAAGTTTGCCTGTATCTGTTTTATTCATCTAGAATGATGACATGCCCTGAAATGGAATTTGGAGGTTTTCCCATGGCAAATTATGACTTTTGCATCAAAACCTGATTATTTTCCAGTTTGTGATTATTATTTTTTGACAAAAAGTTGATGCTATTTGTTTGCAGATAAAACCAGATTCACTCTTTTTTCTGATGAAAAGATGAAAAAACATTGAGACAAACATGCTTTCCATGACTGTTTTCAATTTAGTTGGAAAACTCAAGTTTATACAGGAAAATGAGAGAAGAAAGTTTCAAAAGCATTTTCTACCAGTCCCAAAGCCTGGACATCTCTGGTTTAGCACATTACATGGGTGGGGTACAGCTTGATTTCAATCTAGATCCAGGTTAGGAGACCAGGCTGAGCCTCTCTTCACTTCCCCCTCTACACCTAGGGGTTCACAGATCTGGGGTTTGATTCAGGCTTATCTCAGTAGGGATTTCATCCTAATTGCATGCAATATCCTCTTGCTTTGCCCTCTAAATGCAACAGAATTGTGGGTTCAGGGTGAAGAAGGTTTTAGTTTTTATCTCAATGAATTCCTGATAAGCTGCACACTAACATCAGGCTTGGATACATGAAGAAGGTAATGGAGCGATGGTCTCTAACTTACCTGAGCTGAGGACCTCACCAGCATCCCTGCGATAAGCAGCAAAAACCCAGCTCAAAACCAGCAGCATTTGTCTTCATTTCAAGTTCTTGAATACCAAATGATGCTAAAACTGGAGGACAGTGACCGTAACCTCAAAATGAGAACCAGAATTTGCCATTGCAGTCTGTTTTTGTCTTGGGCTGCAACTCTTTTCGAATGAGTGGTAACCAAGGACCAATATTCCCTTCTAATTCTTCATGGCTCAGTCTATAGGCTTCGCATTTTCAATTACTTTTTGTAAGTGACCAAAAGAATAAACCAGATTTTATCAGTTTAGCAAAAAATTGTATGGCTCAAAGAATTTCTTAGATGTAGGCAGCTCCTTTCTGCCATCACAGTGCAAAGTGCCTAAAGCTGCTGTGACCTGGTACAGCACAAGTGTTGCACACTCCCCATCAAGCAAGCATAGGTGAAATGGCCCAGAAACAAGCATTCCTCTGGGTGTTCTGACCCATACAAGGAGATTTGGAGGGGCTGGGATGAAAGGTAAATTGGTCTGGGTAAGCTGGTCTGCTCTTGAACTGAAGATAAAGATTCCTTTTAAGTATGGCTGAAGAAATGCAGGGAAGCCTAGAACTGAGAGGCAGGAAAAGCCTGGAATTGATCCATTAGTTACTTTTCTTGTGGTGGTTGTTTTCCCTCTTTTTCACTTGCCCCCACAGAGAAGAGACCTAAGTTCTACTTGCAGTTTTGCTTCATGACGTTGGATATGGCCTTTCGGCCTTCTCTGTCTTTGTTTCCCATGTATAAAGTGGGGATATTCATAGAAGCAGAGTCAGACGGGGACTCCAGGTCAACACCCAGTACCCTCTTCCAAGATGGGAGCAGTTTTATCCATGTCATTTCCAAAAGCCTGTTCCTAAGGGCTGGAAATTGCTCTCGAAAAGCAATAAATGCTTTGTAAACTTATGTGAAGTCGCAGCTGTTTTGAAAACTTTGTTTCTTTATTGCTGGGATGTTTTTCCTAGTATTTATCCCAAGTCATGCCCCTTCTCATGGTGCACTGTGGCCCTGAAGAACAAAGGTCTATCTACAGCAGGGATTTAGTTAAGGACTTTAAATGTAAATTCAAACCCTTTGGAAAGTACCTGTAGGAAAGAGTATCTATAATCCAGATATTATAGTAATATCTATATAGTATTATCTATATTAGAGTATCTATAGTGTCTATATCTAGTATATCTACATTATGGTATCTATACTATGGTATTATCATTACTATTATTATTTCTTCATCAAAAGGCAGCTTCCTACACAAACATTCAGGACACATAAACAACAACATGCCTGATTCTAAGGGATTTGCATGCCCAGCTCCCAGAACTGGAAACCAAAACCCATTTTGCGTCAGAGCAGGATGTGATTAGAGACTGATGGCATCTCTATGACCACAAACTTAACTGAACCTCTAGTTCTCACTGCAAAGCAAAGCTGCCCATGATGATGCATTCTGATTTCTTCCACCTTACAGCATAAGTGCAATGTTTGAGCAGGTTGGTCAGTGACTTATTGACCTCTGGCAGGAAATACGCCGTCAGGCTTATGAACACTCAGTGTGGACAATTTCTACTCTGATTATAAGCCAGCAGTTTTCACCAGTACTAATGACTCTGTACAGTGTGAAGCAATAGAGAAGCAGGTTCTTTTGGAGATAATTCAGTGCTAAAGCTTCTGTGAGTTACTGCTCTGTATGGTCATGCTTTAAATCCCCAGATGTTCAGATCTCTTACCCATGCCTTTAAAAGCAAACACTTTCCATTGTCTAGAAGTTACGAGGCAATAAAAACCAGGGTGCTATTTCAGTCCAAATACATAAACATGCACATAAAGTTGATAGCAACCAAGCTTAGCAGCTGAGTGTCTCGTGAAACTCCTGCTCCTGGCTTTCTAGTCCTGCATTAGCTATTAGTGACCAGATTGTGCAAAATACACACAGTGGAAATGTGCCTGGCTAATCTGCCCAAGCAACCTTACCCCTCTCTTGCTAAGGGGGAGTTTATGAGAATATCCTTTGCATCATTAGAGGAGACGTTTAAAAGGAGGTCTAAAAAGGCTGTTAGAAAATTCACTGTTTAGTTGTGACAATAAAAATGGCTTTAGGGAAGGGGAAGCAGTCATTAAAATGTTTAGCCACAATAATGATTGACAATGTGTGTGCATGGGGGGAAGCAGGGGTAAACATCCACTACGGGGTTTGTTTTGTGGAGAGATGTTAGCTGGAACAGTTTCAGACTGAAATATCTGAAAAAGCAAGATTCTTTCGAGGCAGGATGTTTATAACAACTCTGGGGCTGACGGTTGTGTCCACTGCCCATATACACCCATGCTGTGTTTCTGTCACCACCACTGCGTCATCCTCCTGGTCCTTTGCTGCATCATTCCCTTATTCTTTTTCCTCCCTGTCTTAATCATTTTCTATTTAGAATCCTGCTGCTTTCACAGTGCACACATTGAGACGGTCTCTCAACTCCCTGCCACTGCTATTTGTTGGCTTGAACCAGGCGCTGCAGTCCCGTGCTATTTAGACCTGCCCCTATACCTTGCAATCTCTCTTCTCCTCTTTCTTCCCCTCCTCTTTTTTTGGCTCTTCCATTACCCTATTCATCTGTGATGTTTCTCCACCTCCCCCATTGTTTTCTACCCTTTCCAGGTTTCCCCTCTCATCTTCCAGACTCGTCCCTCATGTGCTCCATGGTGCAGCCCTTGCCTGTTCCAGCATCTGCACTCTCCTTCACCTCAGCCCTTTTACCCTTCTGCTTCCCGTTTCATGACTGGATATGAAAACACTGGTGCCTGGTATCCAAAACAGATCAATAAGGAGAGACAGAAATCCCACTCAGATACACTAACCCGAATGGACTTCCCAGCTGACTGCTGAGAAAGTGCATCCGAGCTGTTGACTCAGCCCTCACCCCCGCCTTGCTCCTTCCGGGGGGCCTGTGAGCCAGCACAGGGGGGCTGCTGGCCCCCGGCCATGCCACCAACTTGTTCAAATTAAAGTCTCATGCATTTACTTGGGTTCCTCTGCTCCTGACTCCCAGGGGAAGGGGGGGATGCACACAAAAAGGCAGTAGTGCTTTGCTTTCCTTGCCTTTGCTTTCCCAATTTTCCCCCTTTTTTTCTTCCTTTTTTTTGTCCCTTTAAACTCTTGTTTTACAGAAAGGCTTCCCACTGTCGCTCGGGACCTGGCAGGGCTCCTGAACAGGGAGGCAGGATGGGAAGAAGACAGCACTGGAAAGGAAGAAAAGGGCTCTGATTCAGCAGAGCAGGTCTGTGACTCAAAAGGTTCCTGCTCTTTGAAAGGGCAAGATTCTACAATGTTATCATTATTACAAATGAGGCGAGCAAAGGAAATCACTGATGTGATAAAAACGGGAATGCAAACAGAGGGAAGAACACAGGCAGCAGAGAAACCTCCCTGCACCACCTCTAGAAAAAGCCCTTGGCCCCCTTCTTCATAGGCCTGTGATCCCACAAATTCAGGATATGAATCATCCCTGTAGTCCCCCCCAGCCTGGCAGAGCCCTGGCTCTGATTGCTGCCACCATGGGACAAAATGACCAACCTGGGACATTTGCTGACCCTCCTGACACAAGGGCAGAGAGAGTGTTTTACCACTAAGAAACGGCCCAGCAACTTCTTCAGCCCTCTGCCTAGGGACCTGGTGATTCGGGAGCTTAATAAATCTGGGCATGTTACCATGGAATTAAAACAAGCTGCTGAATCATGGTGGAGAGGGAGATCTGAATAAAGCACTGGTTGATTAATGCCGTGATGAAGTGGGGAGATGGGAGACCACCCTTCTGGCATGGACCAAGTGGCAACAAGCAGAAGTTCTACACATTCTTCAGCCCTCAACAGTGAGCAAAGACCCATCAGCAGCACCGTGCTGAGGAAAACATCTGTAGACATTTTGGCTCTTCTCTGTGGACCTACAGAGATGCGAGCACAAATCTTTCTCCCTACCTGAGTTAATCTCTGCTTTAGTTCTGCCTGTTTGATGCCAAAGGGAACAGGTTCATCTGCTCAGAGGTTTTAGGCTTCTTTTGGCACTGTCTCCATTAGGTTAAGTGTATGCTACTAAGGGCTAGCTTGGTTGTTGGAAACTCAACACTGCATTGTAGAAAGTGTCTCTTAACAGGTTGGCTTTCATCCCACATATTCTTACCAAAAGTGAATGCAAAAATCATATCCTAAAACTACAAAGTGCTTCATCCAAGACAGTTTACAAACAGACTAATAGTCCGTTCAACAAGCTGATGCATCAGAAAGAGTTTGCTTCGAAAACAAGTCCTTGAGATCTATTAGAAATCAGAGTCTGAAAATATTGTGCAAAGAAACAAGAAGGGGTTTTTATCCTCTAAACCTGTACCTTGAATTTTCCCTTTAGTAGCTTAGCAATGTTATTTCATTTACTTCTGTTTAAATGAGCTTTTAATGTATTTCTTCAGGAAGTGTATTATCCTTATCCGAAAGGTCTGTAATTGGTTTGCAGAAAAATGCTTGAGATTTCTCATCACTTATGCATATAATTACCGGCCTTAGAGAAAATTGAGAGTTTAGTTCCTTTGTAAGACAGTAACATGCAAAAGGGGAAAAAAATAAGGGAAAGCAGAAATCATTTGGAATTAATTAGAGTCTGGCACAATGCAGAATATTCCATAAAATTAACCTGGGAACTGAAAACAGCAACTACTGATCTGCAACGTTACTGAACCTGAAAATCTAGTTTGCTTGCGAACCACTGTAAAATTCCACTGTCTTCATCATCAGATGTTATTTACATGGAAAAAAAGGGTATGATGGTGGGTTGGTCATCCAGCTCCATGTCAGAAGTTCTAGGCTCTGGCTCTTTAGTCACTTGAGTTACTTCTCTTCCCTGTTCCCCAACATCCCTCTACAATAAACTATGTCTAACTGCAGTATTTGCTTGAACTTCTGTATGGAACCTGAAATGCCTTTCTGCAGAGCAATGGCTAACTTGACTTCACCCAGCTCGCCCTCCAGATGCTGTGCTACGCATCAGGCTCTCTCCATGCTGAATTTAATACAACTTTTAAGATGCCCAGTTGGGTTCATAAAAAGCATAAGGAGAGAAATGTTGAGTGACTGAGGAACTGCACTCATACATAGCACCCACAGGGAGCTGAGATCCTGGTTATGTATCCTAATAGTGCCCTTGGGGATTTTTCCCTTTTTATGTTTTTACTTTATATTTGTAGAGTATTTAATGAGCATCTTTCTGACACTTCTAGTATTTTATTTCACCTTTCTGGCAGATATACTACTGTGAGCTGCACCGGGGAGCTATTAGTTTCTGGGAATCACAGGAAGCTTTAGATCAGAGACACTTCTTCCCTGTTGCTTTGCTGACCTTCTGAGCAGCTTTCCATGGGAAGGAACAAGAGCTGGCTTTCAAGCAAAAGTAGTGCTTATTGCCCTCTCATTATCTTCCTGAAGATAACAGCCATTGGTAGAAGGACTAATACTCAGAACTTCCAATATTTTACAACTTAACACAGCCTGAGTGTGTCTGAAAGCTTACTGTGTCTGTAAGAAGCTGGTATCAAAATGAGTATCTATATAGAGAAGACTTTAAAGAAACAAGTTCAGCCAACTTAACTTCACCCAGTGTGAGGATTTGCTTTAAGACCACATCAGAGTTTTCTTTCTGAATCTAAGGAATTTTACTCTGCTAAAGCGGAGTTTGCCACTTCTATTGAGGATCTGTGAGAGGACCCACACTGAGGTCCAACCCAACCTAAACTGTGCTAGAAGCATTGCAGCCCTCTATTTATTTGTGACAGTTAGTTAACTGTGTATTAATTAGGTTAGGATTCAGACACAGACCTTTTACTCTGATTGCCTAGTGCTGTCCCGCTGCAGTACAGGGCCTTGCTGGCATCACTGCAATAAAACTAATTAGTAAAGCCTGCAATAATAGAAAAGCATCATTCAAAACAGCATCTAAACAAGACAGTGGTTGAACAATTTAGACTCTCCAGTCGTCTTAGATATACCACAGCGTCTGGTGACTGGAGCCAGATTTATTAGTCTTCGAATGACAGTCCGTAAGTGAATGCGGTTTAGAAGCAAGAAACATTGAGCTCACCACAGCAGCTCAGGGAGGATGACCTATGAATCACTCTGTAGGAAGTACATATTGGTTCCCTAATAAAAATGTACATTGAAGCAGCTAAACAGAAGGTTGGTTGTCCAGGCTGGTTTGATTCCAAGGGTTTCATAATGAATTCAAGGCTGAGGTTCCCCTGTTACATGTTAACATGAATGATAGCTTTGATGGGAAGTACAGATTGAGGAAGTGAAGCAGGTCTAATGCCGGGTGGCAGCGTGCCTTCCATGGAACACTTTGCAATGGCCTGTGCAGACAGTGGTTTTAGAGTCCTGTGGTCTTTAGTCAGGCAACATTCAACAATAATGCTGCCGTTAATGGTATTTGGTCATCTTTTTTCCAACAGGCCGATAAAACCTGTCTACTTCTGCAGCCCTCACATTCTGCCCCCACTCAAATCCTGTTGCTTTCCAAGCCCATAACCTGAGTTGACCGAACACCCATTTGAGACTCCAAACTTGTACTTTATAGAGCTACATGCACCCATTTCCTCTGATATTCTGCTTTAAAGCATTGGGTTGAGGCTCGCGAGATCTGGGTTGTCACCCTGGCTAGACATGGTTTTTGGCAAGCTACTTCCTCATCCTCTGCCTGTTTTTCTATTTGGGGAAAGGAACTAATAATTCTGCTTCTGTCAAACTGCTTCCCTGGACTATTTAGGCTCCTTGGAGAAGAGTCAGGCTCTTGCAAATTGTTTATGCAGTGCCTAGCGTGAGGGAGCCAAGATCTAGGACCTATAGAATGTACCATAAGTATATACAACAAGCTTACTCCAACTATATGATACATCTTCTCTTTAAGGGCTTAGCCTTCATCTTCAGCGCAAGTTTTATTCTGGTAAACACAAGCACAAACCAACGTACACAAATAAACTTGTTCTTTCCAATGAAATTTGACATCCTTAAACACCCTACAGCCATCATGTGCATTGTATTGACAGACAGCTGCTATTTGTTCAGCTTCTTTTCCTCATCCTTGAGGAAAAGGCATATTGACTTAATCTATGGGTTATGAAAAGAATGTTCCCATCAGTTCGCAAGTTGAGAGAAAAGAAAAAGTGAGCTTTTACCTAACCAGTACTTGAGCTATGTGGCAGATCAAGTGTATGAAAATGCAGTCTATTTACAGGAATAAATATACCTTCAGTTAAAAGCTTTTGATGTCTGATTGGGACACGGAGATCTACACCTACATCTACAGAAACTCAGACACAGAGAGACAAAGACAATGATATGCATGTGTTTGTGGTTGTATGTGTCAAGGCTACATACCTGTAAGTATCCTTATATGAAATTTGCAGCCTCTCTCCAAGCCTAAAGGTATGCACATGGTAGGAAGTGGGTCACTTTTCCGTTTGGGAAGGGGGGGTTAAACACAAAAGGACATGTTTCCTTGCATGTTCCTCGTGCCACATGAGCGGCCAACAATGACAGTGAACAACGTGTCCAAGTTGTTAGCTGAGCTATTTTCTCGACCACAAAATAAGTGGATTACTAACCAAAAAATCACAGCTCCTGCCAAAGCACATTTTTAAAAAACACAAAATGAAAATGAAAAAAAAAAAAAATCAAATAGATTTAACCCATGGAAAAAAAAAAAAACCAACAACAGGGAAAAATAAAGAGCATACATCCTCGTGCAACAGGGAGAGGCTCACCTGGTGGTAAACTAAGGTGTCAGGAAGGGTAATTTCTCTCTCCTGCTCTGCCAGAGAACTCACAAACTGAATCAATTTAACTCTCTAGTGCTTCCTTTTTACCATCTCTGCAACAGGGACGGAAGAACTTCGCAGCCACACAGGGCTGCTTTAGGTCTTCATCTGCTTGAAGCAACTTGAGTTTCATAATCTAGACTGTACTTGATCAATGCCCAGGAAGATAAAGATACAGATATATTCTTGGTTTGTAAAATTAAGGAAAGAGGAGTGACAGTTATTCTGGGTTACATATCAGTATTAAAGAAATACTGGCTGGATTCTCAGCTGGTAGAAGTGGATGTTGTGTTGCTGCCAACAGAGCTGTGCTGGTTAGTACCTAACACAGTCCTTTCCTTCCTGAGCAGTAGCATCGATCTTAAAGCTATTTTCAGTGCAGGAACTAACCAGTGCAAGTGAATCAGAGTACAGCTGGTTGTATTACAATAGCTATTGGGAAATATTTTATATCCAGGTTCTGGTTCATTGCCTATACTTGAAATAATTGTGATTAGCTTGGCCTCCAAAGTTCCTTCATGTTCATTCCTAACATATTTCATATTACTTTAACCGTGAAATATAAAGTATGGCCATATGTGTTTTGCAGTCAAATTCTTCAGTGAATACCTCATGCCATGTGCCCCTCCATCACTTGGGTTCAGTTGGGATGTCAGGCAGAAGTGCTAATACACTGTAAAACTGATGGGATAACACTGATGCTCACACAATGCTACTCTTGCCTCAGTTTTCTATGACTTCCATGCTGTGATGCAGATTTGATGATCTAAAAGGCCGTTTCTCGTCTCTGACATCTCTGATCCTCTGACATTTAAACAAAAGGCAATCATCCCACGGCTGCAGTTATGAAGAACTGGAATCTTGCCATTCACAATATTACCCTCATCTTTCCACTGACGCGGTGAAGCTGCCTGCGTGCTTCCAAGGAGTGTCCAGGCAGGATAACTCCATAGTGCTGATCAGCAAATACTGAGCTATAGCTTCAGTCAAAGGCTAACACAGGAATGGCAGTTGCTTAATCTAAAGCTTGTGCTGATAATGATTAGAGCTGATTGCAGACTGTTAGAAAATAGTTACTCTCTTCTGCTTTTGCCATTACCACCAGCAATACCACCCTGGTGCTCATTGAGTTCCCAGTGGTACAGAGGGTGAGATGGTGGAGATGGACCCCAAAGATCCAGTTCCTCATGCAATGGATGGGGATTCATGTGCAGAACACCCAGCGATGAGCTAAGCCTGTTTGTGGTGCTTAGGGACACGGTTTAGTGGCGGGCTTGGCAGGGCTGGGTTAATGGTTGGACTCCGTGATCTTAAAGGTCTTTTCTAACCTAAACAATCCAATGACTCTGTGATTCCATAACTGTTCTCTCTCCCTGAAGTACTCCCCTCCCTTATCCCAAGAGAACTGCTAGGCCAGTGATGACTTCTGTTCTGAATTTTAACTTGTTAAAAAGGAGAACAAAAGACATTGCAGGTCACTTACATAAAGGAAGGAATATATTGTCATCATTAAACAATTGAGAATAATGAAAAAGGTCATAAAAACATACGTAAGGCCAACAATTCAGCTGGTGGAAGTAACTGAGCTCCACTGGTGACACTGGTTCATAAACTTTAACGGCATGATGCAGTTCTACCCCATTTGAAGCTGCAATTTGCAGATGAACGACTTGTGACTAGAAAAAAGATGGAAAACAAATCCCAAAGCCCAGCCAAATCCAGCAGATATATTACTTTCAGTACATGGTTTTCTCTGATTTATACCCCAGCCTCCAGTTGATTAAATACTCCTTTTCAATACGTTCTTATTTTCCTCTTTATTGCACAACTGTTTCAAAATATTGCAAAGCTCTAAGGACTACTGGGGCTACTGGCTAGATTTATGTATTAATCTGTTCCATGAGCCCTACATCATTAAACTGACAACTCCAGATGACACAGACCAAATGCCCTTCACTTCAGCTCAGTGGCCTAAAGGGAGGTCCTACAGAACCAGCATACGGATTGCAAAAGGCAGATGACTGGTGTTCTGTTGGCACCCGAGCCAGCATGAAGATGTTGATGGCCTCTCTTCCCTACCCTGCTCTTTCTATATGGAATACCTTGAGCTCAGCACTGGAGCACACAGCAAAGGGAGCCATCGATGCCCTCATTGCTGCTTATCAAGGCTTGGCATGCCTGTTCACTGAAAGCCAAATCTTGAGGCATTTAGCCTTATAAATCCTTCCCACTCCCTTTCTCCGCCTCCTCTGCTGAGGGTTTTCCATATGTAAGAGCTAAGATATGAAGGAGAGAGGACTGGAGAAGTTGGCTCTGGATGCATGGAGAATTCTTGTCTCCAGGACTGTCAGCAGTAACATGCGCTCATTATTATTTTGATGTTGGCTATTTTTCCAAGGCAAATTATTGCTTTCAAAGCTGACTAAAAGTTCTTCCCTGGGATGAATTTGTCCCCTTTTATTTATTGCATAACCAGCCCTCGAAAAAGACTCAGAAGGGTTGAGTGTGAGGCAGGCTTGTGCCGCTTACACGCATGGGATATTCTCTTTATATTAGTCACTGAACAGATGTGCCTTGTCATATGATGCATGAAGTAGCATTGGGAAGAAACAGACAATTAACTTATCCTTCTGAATTGAAGAAGCTCCGTGACCTCACCCAGGCATCAGATCTACCTTTAGCGTGAAGAACACAGAGGCAGGAAAGAAAGAACCAATGAACCCAACATCCCTTCCAAGCAAAGCATCAGTTAGGTATCATTTGGAAACCTTTGGAAAGAAGGCTAAAGCATTTCTTTTCCTGAGAAGGTTATTTTGATGGTAGTTATTGTAGTTCCCTCTTTCAGTCTTGGAAATTATTTTAGGAGGTGGCAAGTTAAATTTAGGTGTTTCCTTCCCTGGGTGGTGACAACACAGAGGAAAGTTGAAAAAGAGGTAGAAGGAGTAAAAGCAGAGCACTGCAGTTTTACAGCACTTAACTTGCTATTGTCTAGTTTAGTAGAGTGATAGAAGCATCAAACCCCTGTGTTTTGTAGACCTGATGAAAGTTGTACATTGCAAAAGCCATTTGCTGACAGTGCTTTAAGCTACATCTTAACGTTACCTTTCAGAGCATGCATGATGTATATCGTCCTGGTGGTTTAGTTCACGATGTGGGATCCCTCCAACTTCCTTCAGGCTGAACATTCAGAGAGATGGTTGTGATTCCTGGCAGAAACGAAAATGAGAAACAGTTCCAGTTCATCTGGTGAAGTTCTTTAAATCCACAATGCAAACCCAGACGAAACTGTCTATTTACAAATAATACCATTGAATGGAAAGACCAGGGTGCTTCCCTGGTAGAAAAGTGTTGGTGCTACTACTAAAAGCTGAAAAGTTGAAAAGCTAATCCCACCTCCACTGATGGAAAAACACAGGAGCTTTAGTAAATGCAGTGCAAGTCTGAAGAGGTCTAGGGAGCACTGGCTCTGATACCAGCATCTAGAGCATTGGTGGAAGCCACAGTTTTATTTATTACTTAAAAATACAAGAGTGGTGGTGGGTGACAGCAGCAATAAGCACATGTGGCAACTTATTCACAGTTACCTGCGGCTCAGATGACACTGGCACAGGGTGCCCAGAGGAGCTGTGGCTGCCCCATCCCTGGCAGTGTTCAAGGCCAGGTTGGACACAGGGGCTTGGAGCAACCTGCTCTAGTGGAAGGTGTCCCTGCCCGTGGCAGGGGTTGGAGCTGGAGGAGCTTTAAGGTCCCTTCCAACCCAAACCATTCCATGATTCTATGATTTTTCAGATGCAATTTAACTAGAAAACAGGAAGGGGGCACCACACCTTACAAGAGGAGTTTGGCATTGACTCTGCAGGTCACAACCTCTGTAAGATTTTGAAGGAATCCTCTCTCCATGTCTCACTTAAATGTGCCTCCTCACAAACCCAAAGGTCTTTGTCATTAAGCCACTACAACTGTGCCCTGTTAAAAAATGTGCAATGTTTCCTACTACATGTAAAATCTTAATAAGTGTCTTTTGCTGGAGGTCTTTCAGTAATTTTCTTCTCTCCAATGGAACAACAATGTCCTGCTTGCGAGACAGCATCCTTTCCTTTCTCAGAATTCAGGCTACAATGGATTTCCATTTAATAATTACAGATTCATATAACAGTCTGGCTGGGACAGTGTGCATTTACCATGTTCCCTTCAGGTTAAAAACTCAGGAAATTTGGCTTTCAGCACATATGCAAACATAATGGAAAACATTTTTACTACATTTCTGGTTTCAAATCTTTTCTTCATTTTACTTCTTTGTCTGAAAAAACCCACAATTTCTGAATTTTCTCTTTACAGTTTTTCAAACTGAACATAAATTTCCTTTTTTTCCCCCCCAGAACTGGAGTACTGAAGAAATGTTAATTTCCACTAAAACACGTTTTCAAAACCTTTACTATGAAATCAAAGCAAGATACTTTAAAATGCTCAAAACATAATCTTTCAAGTGCCCCAGTGTCGGTCCTATCACACGTAACTCCAGATTTATGAAAGCTCATTTATTTATTCCAAACTAGCTCTTCAGTCAGGACAATTATAGCCAGAGCATCCATCTCCTTATCAGCTGGAGGTGAAAATACACCGTTAGTAGATTTTAACTCAATAACCCCAAAATCTTAGATGAGCTTTTCTGCTGGCCTAAGTCGCCATCACATCATCAGTCCTATGGGGAGAATTTGTTCCAGATTCCCTTAATTACCTTTTTGTGCCTTCTTGGTTGTCCAGTAATGATGCCCCAATCACATCTGTCTGGTGCAGTAGCACGACAGAGCCGTGGCTGTTCTGTATCACTGGAGACATTAGACTCCGTCCTTTGCACAGAACACAGATAATGCACTGGTCTCATTTCTTATTGGAAGGTGGATGGTTGGTGTAATTTAAGAATAGATTTATACACAAGACATTAAACCCCACTGCAGATAGCTGGATGCTGCTGTTGAGAATTACCAGGTGTATAAGAACTGCAAAGCCACAGAGTTGCCTGGAGCAAGAAACACTGATTAGTAACTTGTGTGGGGACTGTATGCTCACAAGAGGTGCAGAGGCGTAAACTGGCACGCATAAAGCAACAAATCCCATAGAAATGACCCTCACAGCACAGTAAAACAGAGATTATTCAGTGTTCAGAGGCAACACAACCCCCCTCAAAGTTCTGGGAACAGTCCCACCACTGTCCCTCAAGGGGAGATATCAAAGCACACAGCCTAATTCTTCTCCTTGACCTCTCAAGGACTGCTGGCTCAGCAAAATGATCGACTTTGCTAGGTGATGGAAGCCTACAGGCTGAAGCTTGAAGGCTGCCCATGTCTGTAAATGCAGCCACAAGAAGAATTTCTCAATAGAAAGACACTAATGGGAATGAGCTGCATTAATGAGTCTGCAACTGATTAAGTGTGTGACTTCATTTCATACTTGCTCCTCTCCCATGTTATACCTATCTGCCTAACCGGAGTGCTCCTTCTATCTAGTTACACGATCCCTGCTGTGATGGGGTTTTAGTTTGCCTGGGAACTTGAGGGGATATTTATAAACAAGAATAAAGTGGAAGAAATGTGTTTTGAATAGCTCGGTGTTCTCTTACATGCGAATTCCTGAAGAACGTGGTGGTAAATAATGATGTATATATGTTTGTTTATATACACTGACTTTAAAGCAATTCCCACTTCACTTGGCTAAACTTTCCAACAACTGATTTATACTCACTGGCTTTCCTTTAATTTGTTTGGGAAAGCTCAATCTATTTGTGTGGTTCAGTGGGCATTGAAGCTCTTTTTTTCCACTGGCACTAATGAGGACCCTGGTTGATTGTTGTAGATGAGACCCAGAACAAAATAAATGAAGACTGAGGACTTGATTCAACATTAGCATATCCCACGTTTGTGGTGTAACGAGTCTTGCCTCTCTTTTTACCATCTTGTGCAGCTCAGAAATGGGGCTCAACAGCCCTTAAGTGCTCAGTGACTGGTTGGTGCAGGATTCCTTAGAAAACAAGACCAGAATTTGGGCTGCATCAGAGCAACGTATGGATGAATCAGATTCTAAGTTTCCAAGCCTAAAGGTGACCCCTGGGGTGGGCTGTTAGGCCATGACAGTGAACCATTCCCCTTATTCTTTGTATGAGCAGATAACTCTGGTCATGAGACTGCACTCATTAATATTTACCACAAGAGTTGCCTTAATCTCCTACTTCATTTCTGTTACTCTCTCACCCATCGTTAAAAAGGACTCGTCACATTCCTAGCATTGTCCATATAACTGAATCAATCAGGCATAGGATGATGTAGGACTAGACTTGTAGCTTTAGCCTGAGCTGGTGCAACGCAGTTCCTCCCTGGGAAAAAGATAGAGAATAGCCCAGTCTCTTCCCAGCACAGACAGTTTGGCCGGAGAGGGCAGCACAATGCTGCAAGCCTGGCAGAGCCCTGCACCATTAATTCCCTAGGATCACAGCTCCAAGGCTATTTTAACTATACACAAAAAACCTGTGAGCGTTAACAAAGGTTCTGGTGGGAATGAGGTGACGTTGGGCTGAGTTAAACCCATACAGTTTGGTTTGTGGATGCTATTGCTTTTAAAAATAGGAAGAGGTTACAAAACAACAATCACAGAAGCCTCTTTTCCTCCCATCCCCACTTCTGGTATGAATAAGCGTGTGGCAAGATAAGTGGGCGAAGTATTACAAGATGACGTTTCTGTCGGCCACGATTATAAACAACAACAGAAATGTAAGACCTCTTGGTTAATTTTTCCCATTATAAAACCACTTGGTATTTCAAAGGGTTCTGCCAGGGAAATGCTTGTTTTAAAGTTCCACTGATGCAGCTACAAATCATCTCGTTTGTAAATGCTGGTTACTGGTGGTGGGAAGGGGATGCAGAGGAGGGAGGGAAGATCTTGTTTACTTGATGTGCTGCACATCCAGCCTGGCCGAGGGCTCTGGCGCAGCAGTTTCCAAGCTGACACACTGGCCCCTTACATCAGCTGTGAGACACACACTGGGGCAGGGTCCCCGTGGGGGACAGAGGATGCAGAGTCCAGAGTGTGTTACAACCATGATTCTCAAGCATTGGTATGTACAAGCCTGCAATGGGATCTGTGTGAATTTGCCGTTCACTGAGGCTGCTGTTTGAGAGACGAAAACATGCATTAGCCTCAATAATGCCCTGGGAATATTGAATCCTAAGAGAGGTGAAGGGATAGGGCCATGTATTTATTTGTTTTAGGCTTTTATAAAATGCTTATGGTAAAAACCAGCTGGGTTGTTGACTAGAGAGAGCCAGACACAGACTGAAATGGGCTGGAGATACCAGCCATTCTCATAACCCGCAGAGAAACGGGCAAATGAAAAGCACAAACAACAATTAACAATGGACATAGGTTAAAATGACCTAGAAGTGGCTGATCTGCTTTGGAAGACACATGCCTGGTGCTCCACCGCACTCACTCTACTCTTTAATATGCTGGGGCATATGGAGTCTCTAAAATGGACACCAATTTTCTTATCCTGTAGCCAGTAATATAACAGAAGCTTGGCAGAATTCAGGTAACTCCTTGTATCTCTAATACTTTAGCCCAACAATTCCTCTGCCTGCAATGTAAAAGGGAGCTCACAGCTCTTTTGAGGTGGCCAAGACGGAATTCTTTGTGTATTGAATTCAAACCTGCAATGAAGCATTGAAGGACAGAGAAGAGGGTGTTCTGCTTGGGAACGCAGGAACTTGAAGTTTGCTAGGAATAAGCTGCCATTTATCTGCATTAGAGGTTCTGATTCAAAACGGAGCTTTTCCAAGCTCCATGTTTAAATCACAGGCTAAGATGTTTGTCCCAGACAACATGGTGGTTACTTTTCCCTTCTCCTATTGATAATATATTCTGCATCAAGGAGGACTTGGGAATTTAACCAACACTGTCCCACCATCTTGGCTGATTGATACTGTTCTATTTTGAGTAGGCAGTGGCAAAAGTCAGAAAGCACTTGAAGTCTCAGACCAGATGCAGAAACTGAACAAGGATTAAACCCAAAGCTAATTATGGAAATGGCCCAAGCCTCATTCATTAACTACCACTAAAGCAAATTATGCTCTATGGGTGCAATTATTATCTTTGCAGAGGGCCACAAATGGCTGAAAATACATCTAACTCCTAACATGCAGTGCCACACACAGCCCTTACATGTCCTTCATTTGCAAAAGGGATGGGTGAAGGGCAGAAGAAGTGTAAATATAAATTTCAGAGGAGTAAATAGGTTCTGCAGGCTTGAAACCCTGGGAGCTTTCTGCTGGGGTGTCTGGTTTTCATATTCAGGCCAGCTTGGGTTGCATGCCTATAGCTCATTAGCTGTCTTGTGGATCAAGTTAAAAAGCATATTGCTTTCAGAGCAAACTATAAAGTTAGTGATGCTGCATGAAAGGAAATAGCTCAAACTGGACCTCTGTCCTTGACGTCCTATCTATAAAGAGAATGTTGCCTTTTGCAAACCTGAAGCTGAGGAGGGAGGAAAGTCCCTTTAATCCTCCGTCCAGGCAAGTGGAAAAATCAAAAATGGCAAATCATCTGACAGCATTGTTTGAAGGATCTGAAACCTCAGCCCCTGCCTGGTCTGAATCAATGCCATTTTGAAGCAATGAGTTCTGTAGGATTAAAAAATTACATTATGTTCCCTTCAGACTGAACATGCTTGCAAAGTACTCACACATTGTCCCTACCACAAACATACACACAAGAGACCTTGTTGGCCAGAAAATCTGGCTTTTGCTTATACCACTTCTTTGGACTTCAAAGGTAACTCAGGGCACCAGATGACCAGTCAAAGTTCATCTGGTTATCCTGGGTGACCTAACATACACTACTGTGTCCTGTTTCACACTCTTGGCTCCGAGCAATAGAGTTCACCTGTAATTCAGACTAGATGGGAAAGCATAAGTACAAGACTGCATGCCTAAAAGATACCTGTAAGCTTTCATATTCTTCTCCTGTAGCAGGATCCACTGGTTTGCCTTAGATACATCGATACTTACACAGCCTCAAGCATAGAACAGCTCTTCATTTTAAAAGGTACTAGATTACAGGAGGTTGGTGGCATGACACGTGTCAAAGGACAGGATTCAGAAGTAAAGCATGGCCATTATTTGAACATGGAGTGATTCAAGGTGGATGCTTTAGCCTGACGTTGGATAATCTCTCACATTTCAGCGCAAACCTTTCAGTTGCAGTTAATCCATGGTGTCTGCAAAGATCATCATCTGACAAATGACACACTAAGGACATTCCTTTGTTGCCCCAGATCAAGAAGACTCAAGGCAAGAGGGTGACCAGTGGGTTATGCAGGTAAGGAGTTTGAATATTCAACTCAGACGCACAGTGTGGGTTCAGGTTCCTCGTATATTCCAGGCAAAAGCGGGATGTGGGTTTTCTACATCCCAGGTGATCTCGTCCCTGAACTATTATTTCATTTGGAATCTCTCTCAGTTTTTTCCATGAAATATTTCAAAATATCTCAGTTTCATCCTGTTGCGAAAGAGAAAAAGGTTGAAATCTTCATTTTGCAGAACAGGAAAGCTATTTCCTCCCCAGCTCTATTTCCTGATGTGCCCTGTCTATGCAGATAGAAATGTGCAAGGAGGATCTCAGCACAACAGCTCCAAGTCTGGTTATATTCAGCCAAGTGGCACTGTTCAGGGCCACTCATACTTCTTCTTCTTCCGTAATTCCAGTTCTCCTTGGGTTAGTTTACAAATCAGATAGCTATTTCATCACATCCTCTCCGTCAGAGCAAGTGTTGCCCAAGCAGAGCAGCATCTTTCCATCTCTATTGTTACTAAATGAGAGCGTGTGATGACGGGACTTTGCTGACGCTGTTTGTCAGTGAGGTATTAACTAGAACGGCCTTGAGGGGTTCTCTCTCAAGTGGAGTTGGCTTTGCAAGGTTGGTGGGAGTGAAAACTTCCTTTGAGAAGGCAGGCCTTGACCTTGTGGATACAGAAGCATACAAGTAGCTCTCCTCATAGAGCCAGGCAGGCAGCTGTTGGGCTGAGACCACTGGCCATGAGACCGAGCACCAGTGCACAATTGTTTCCTTGTGTTTTTCTGCCTGCTTGCATCCATCTGCCATCCATTGTTGCAGCTAATCTCCCTGGCGTGGAGGCCACTGCCTTGATTTATGCTTATGAAGTATATAGCGCATTGAATTCCTGCTCTGCACTGAGGACTTGCCAAGGCAGCCACTATGAAAAACAGATACCGATGTGGTGAACATCCTGTAGGAGCTCAAATCAAATTCCTGATGTACTCTGAGTATCTGGGAGCAGGGACTGAACCAGAAAGGTGCAACAGAGAGCAGATAGTGTTGCTTGAGAAGATGCCATTTTTGTGTCATTGCTTCCTGTTAGACTCCTGCCTACTGTACCAGACCTTTAAAGCTGATGGTCCAGCTCACTTTGTTTCTATTATTAGAGCTAGAGTATGCATTCTGCTGCTCTAATGCCATTGGGAAGAAACTGGGAAATAAATACTTGTCTGTGTATAGTAGGTAAGATGTAACAGGCACGACATCAGAAAGATTAACAACTTCTCTTGGAAAGGTTCACCAGGTCCCCAAAGTGTACAGACAGCCCCAAACTGAAGGAAGAAATGATCTTGATTTTTTTCTCCTATTTTGGCACAGCCCCAGTATTCTTGCTCTAGCACTTTAGGAAAGGCACATTAAGACTAAAGCCTGAATGTCATCCTTCAGCTTGAAGCACCTGGGTACAGCCCTTCTTCTCTGTCTTTGGGCTGCATTGGCAACCACCACCTTTGCGAGCTCTGTTGGTGAGCAGTGTTATGATGGGCCCTGGTTCATTCTACATGCTTGAGATATGACTTTAAAATCAGTACAACAGTACAAATTCTATACACGAACTCAGATACAACAAAGGCCCTACCAATTCGTCAAAAAGCTGGGGTTTTTTAGAAATGGAGGGGGGAAAAAGAGACAAAGACATGCATATATTTCAGTGTTTAGTTCTGATCCTACAAGACTACACATGCTTTGAATCAATCCTAGCAATAGAAGGCAGAACTCACTTCACAAAGGTCGGCACATGGAGCAACATCTCCAGGATGTCAAGTCCTCCCTCCATAAGCAAGAGAAAGATTCAAGAAAGTGCTGAAGAACACATTTGATGAGCAAAGCTCGTAGGACCACTGGAAGCCTGATCCCAAGCACGATCCCGAACACTTACAGGCCTTACATGACTAAGCCCAAGGTACCCCAACAAGATGATCCCAGAAAGGTAGAGAGATATTTGCTACCTCATGAGATTCCAAACCCCCGTTGTTACCATCAGTGTATGCTAGGAATTGCTCCTCTGCTCTGTGTTAATGTCAAACAAGTGGTGTGTTCACTTTTGGTTTGCGATTATTTTTAGCCCCTTGGGCTTTTTTTAGGTTTCAATTAAATGTCACTAAGTAATTAGCTAAGAGATAAAGTCAGCTGTTGGGGCCAGTAAATGAAAAAGCATGTGTTGAAACCTGCATGAATGGAAAGCTTTTTCCTTGGCAGATACTTTTGAGGGACCTTTTTTTACGCTCCATTTTTTATTAGAGGAGAAGAGCTTTGAAAACATAAATCCATTTTATGATGTATCTTCTCCACTCTTCATTCCATACTCCTAAGGAAGCAGCACACAGATGCAAGAGTATGCAAAAGCAATCACAATAGCTCTACACTGGAACTTTTTTTAACCTTAAGTAAATGTTTAAAAAGTTCCAGAGCTGAACAACTCCAAAATCAAATTTACAACTTCCCTTCCTCAAAGCCAAAGGAAGTGAGGAATTCTTTAAAAGCTCTGTTTGACAGAGCAGAGTATTTCAGCTTGTCTTAGGACATATTACAGGAGGTGATTTTGACCGCATATTATTTCAGCCATATTTTATATTACAGTTGCATGGGGAAGTGCTTTGCAAAATGTTAATAACTGAAGATAAGCCCATTAAAGACACCAATATACATCACACGCTAAGAACACATCCCTTCAAGATGTTATTAATGATCATAAACACATTGCCGCAAGTATCGCCAGTAGCTTTAGGTGATTAATTGCCTTCCAGGATTAAAAGTAGTTGATCAGTTGTTAGCATGCCTTTAACTCTATAACCCCTGTGTAAGTATAATCTCAATACTCAACATTACCAAGATGATGATGAATATACACTGTAAGCATTGAGCCTACAGAGGTACCACATGGATTACTGCATTTTTGTAACTCAGAATAGCATAGCTGTGGTAGCAATGTTAAAAACTGTGACTGGGGGAGATACAAAGGAGATGCAACACAGGGAATGCAATCACATACCATCAGAGAATGCAAGCACCACCACCCTAAAGCAACAAGTGTCACTGGTCAGTCAAATGAGATGAAGGACACAAATCCGGCCAACCCAGGACCAATTACAGAAGGAAGGAGAAGCCATTAGTCTCCAAAGAAGGACAGGCAGTTCTAGAGAGGAGTTTAGTATGGGGATTTGGGGATTTTGCAGGCTGTAGTGCTTTCAGGATTAAGAAATCAATTCACAAATTTACACATGGCCCCATTACACTGGGAAAAATCTAAATACTCAGATCTATTTGCAAGTGGGTGTAAAAATACTCTACCACCTACAGTGAAGAAAGGAAAGACTGCTAAAATAAACAAGACAGAGAGAGAACATCTCCCAGACTGTCTTTGTTCCAGCTACATGTCTCTATTTGAAATACCCACTGTTATTCGCCGAAGCCATTGCAAGCAAGGTTGACGTTTTATAGCCACAGTAATAAACGTTGAACAAATTTTACTGTCTTTCCTTAAGGTCTGTGATAAATTTTAGTGAGTAGAGGCTACAACTGGGAATGTGTACAGTGACTTTTCTCAGATACGTGGTAACTCACCCATCCGTACCAGCAGTTGCGGCAACATTTGCACTCTCAGAAATTGTGCATAGCTTGGGATGAACACACCTGATGTGTCAGGTGCTCAGCTGGTTTATGAGCCAGGAAAGAAAGGTGGGAGAAGGAGCACTGCCCTCGTGCTGCCTGTGCCAAGCAGTGAGCTGGCCCTTCAGTAGCAGCAATGCAGGGAGTCAAGACATCTGTACGTGAAGTAGGAATACTCATGGACAGAGAGAGGAAGGGAAAGATCCACACCACTGCCCCAAGACAAGCTGTTGCTGCTCATAAATCAAAGCCTTGAGCTGCTGCTTGGAGCAAGCAGGACTTCTAAATCTTGGGCCATGGGAAGCTCTTTTAATTTCAGATACCAAGCCAAAACACTTCAGCATCAATGATGCTCTATCCCACTCAAGCCTGAAGAGTCAACATCTGTTCAGAGGCCGGTTTTGTCCCCCGAGTATACTGCTAGTGTTAGGGAAATTAATACTGTGGCTGTCTGGAGAGCAGAACATACAGTGTGTCACAGGAATATTGTTCAATTCAAGCTAATGCATTGGGGTGGTGGTTTTTAGTGTTAACATGGTGTTATATGGTGGGGTCACGCTGCGAAAATACATCTCGGTAGAGTATCAAGATCCTATGTAGATCCACTTCACTAGATGCCATTACATCAAAATGAGTTTGTTCAAGTTACAGCTGTCAAGACGACCGCAATACAGTCAATGGATAAACTGAGGAGGGAAAGACAATTCTGACTTCGCTGATGATCTCACTCAACCCTTTCAAATGACAGGGAAAGCAAGCAATGGATTTGATCTCGGCCACAGGGATCAAAACTGATCTCATACTTTGGACCTTGAGACCTTTTGAAAGCATAACAGAAACAGATTACTTTCCACAGACTTCAGCCTTCCGGGGCAATAGGACTTTGAAGGAGAATCTGATTTCATCAGTAGAGCTGGTTCTAATGACAGCGTGGGACTGCATATTGTAACACCTTCCTTTAAACCTCTGCATTTTGGAAGAGGGAGGATTAACACTTCCCTACATGGCCTCCTGTGTCCAGCCCTGCAAACACACCAACTGAGCTTTTAAACCCCCAAATCTGGGTTTTCACTAGGGAAAACTCAGAGCATATTTATAAAACTGCATTAGGTAACTCCTGTTCACAACCAGAGATAGAAACCTTGTGAACACAAAGCAGTTTAATAAGTATTAAGTTACTGATTTCAAGGGTGCTGGGATTCAGCTGCTTTTCCCAGAATACTTCCAGTGGGAATGGTACAAGTTTCAAAACCTCCTCCGTTTCAGGAGAGGAATTTATGTATCTTCGTTGCCCATGAAGGAAGGTGGATTCACACAGATATTAACAGCAGTTACCACTTGGCCATCAACACTAACTTCAGTTTATGTTAAGAAACATTAATCTATTTCCTCAAATGCCTGAGTGTAGCAATTTCCTGGCAGTGCATGCAGCAATCCCTACGTACACATTTACAGTAAATCTGTGCCTGCTCTAGTCCTAATCTAAAACTGATGGGCAGAATTATTTTTAGCTTAACCTTGGTATTTTGCTAAAAGGAATGCAAATGTCATTGCTGAAGGAGAAAGGGAAAAAAAAGGGAGAGACAGAAATAACAACTTGGTGGAAAATTAAAGCACAGAGTTGACTATGACCCCTGCAATTAGACATACACAGGTAATTGATCTTTAGTTGCCTGGGTTCTAATGTCAGAGAAGTGACGTTTTTGACTCTCCCAGATTGCAGATAGGAATCACCAAGGTAGGTATTTAAAGCAAACTGCATTTTCTTTATCTAGACGTTAAATTTACTCCCAGAGTACTATTATTTTATTTATTTCCTTCCACCCAGATACTTCACTTGCTACTTTGCTTCCAGTTCCAGCACAGCAGTGGCCGAGTTCATTTTGCTCCCACGAGGGAAGCCAGCAGCAGTAAATCCATACCCTAGGAACAGCAACACTAATTTCAGTATCAGGCCAGGATATGTATGCATTCATAACCTCATGGGTTCATTAGCCTTTTTCCCCTTGTCTCGCTCCACATGGGACTAACGAACTAGATCCCCCCATTGCTTTTTGTCTTCTGGACTCATTCACACTGGTGTAACAGCATTCAAACGCACTTCCCTCATACTCGTTTAGAGCCAGGCATATCCTTGAAAATTCTCTTCTATCCTCCCTTTTTAAGTGCCTGTAAACAGCCATAGAAATGCTCTCTGTGTAATACGAATTTAAACATAAATCAGTACATTAACTGGACGATAGTGACCCTGCTATGAGTTAAAGCTACAGCACAAATCACACCAGTCACACCCAAACCCAAGGGAAAGTTTGAACTTCAACCTGACTAACTTTGCAGCTTGTCCTTCTCTGTGCACAGCGTGGGACTAGAGAACTGCCCAGGTCCCTTCCTACCTGAGGTACTCTGTGATGCTCAGCTGAGGATGCTCTGGACCACTTGATAACCTTTGAATGGTAAAATAACCCAGCTTTGGCCTTGCATGAGCATTCCCTACTCACCAGCATCCCGCCCCCAAACTTCACCAAAAACCCCAAAACAAACATTTTTTCCCTTAATTTAAAATGTCTCTTTTTTTCCACGGGAAATCTAATAAAAAACATGTTTTGTTGACTGAACCGAGCACTCGGGTGTGTAAACAATGGAGATTCTTGTGTGAAAGTCAATTTTGTCTGGCTTCTAGGAATTCCACAGGGATAAAATTAGAAAGACCTATATGCATCCCAGGACTTGTACATGGTGAAGTCAGTAACAGCGTTCATAGAACTGGAACCACAGCAGTGTCTTAGGGTTTTTCTTCCTCCAGGACTCAAAGGTCTGACAGTTACTCACAGGTTACATCACGGATAGATCTCACTTCCGAGATGAAGCTGGAAACATTTAAATGGTTGTAAGAGCAATACCTCAGTGTCAACCACGGCACTGACGAAGTCTGTGTGGCCACGGTTGTGTGCATAATTCGCTCTATTTTAAGAACAGCTTTGAATGTACAAATGAAATGAACATTCTTACCTATTCATTGCTCCGAATTTTGATTGACGTTAACACTGTGCAGTTGGAAGCTGGGCACACTACAGTATTCTGCTTTTTCATGGCATCAACTCCACTGAAGGAGTGGAGGACTCTGCTGCAATGAAGGACGGTTGTAACACTTTGAAGCAATAGTTATACTCTGAGTATTTCCAACCCTTTTCCCCCTTTTACTTTGGTTTCTGCCTGTTTCCTTTGTTCTTTTTTCTCCTTTACTACTGTCTATATAGGAGAGTATATCCCTTTCCATCTTCCTCTCTGTCACTTCCTTAACAAACCTCTGTCACCTGCATTTTTGAGACTGTTAGTTTACATGAGACCCCATGGCCAGGTTTTCAGCTGGTGTAAATCTGGTTTTGCTGGTTTCACTAGAGAAAGGATGACTTACATGAGCTGATGATCTGTCTGTATATATTTAAGTATATATTTATCCAGAAAATCTGGTCATAATGCTTTCAACCTTCCTTACTCGTTTGAACCCAGCTGGCTCCTTCAGGTTGGGAATAGCGCTTGTCTCCCTTCTGTGTTGTGTCTCTTGCAAATGAGCCAGTTGGAAAGTGCATCATCCTCTGGGCAGCAAGATTACACTCCAAGGTTGTATATTACAGGATGGGTGAGTTGCTGAAGGTTTCAGAGTGCAGGATCAGTCCAGTTAACAACATAAAATATCACAGAGACTTGGTTGTTAAAGCACAGCAAGAATATCCGTGCTGTGAGAGCAGTGCTGGACAGAGACACAAGAATAAGCTTTTGCATCTGTTTCAGCTCTACATATAGGGGCAGGGATGAGATAGCCACATGCAGAGGTTTCTAATTAATGTTTTTAACCTCCAGGCTCCAGTTCTGCATTCTCTTCTCCTTCCTTAATTCTCCACCTGGGAAATCGCTGCAGCTCACTGCAAATTTCAGCAAAGAATTTGTCCCGGATCTAGGTATGATGATTTTGGCCTTTCTTTGACAAGTAGAAAGAGGGCCCCCTTCCCAGACACAGGTCCTCCACATCCATAAGCCATAAACTCTCTTTTCCCCCATTAATGTACATCCTCCATCCACGTGCAGGAAGTTTACTGAACACATTAGACCAAAGGAATAACCACAAGAGTACCCACAACCATCTACACTTCATTTGTGCCCACTCCCACCTTTAGCAGGACATCTTCTCAGCTAATGGAATCAGGATTGTCTCTCAACCTCTAAGCTGTGCAAATCTAATCAGCCAAGGAATTGCTCCCTTGAATCCTGAAGTCGAGACCATCTCTATTCCAGTCCTTTCATATTTCATGGAAGTGAACACCACATTACCCACTGGAGTTCCACAAGTACTCTTCCTTCATGTATTCTGATTGGCAATTACCTATGTAACCTACATTTGATCTACATCTACCTTTTGTTTCCCTATGCCATTTTGTTTCCCCAGTCCATTTCATAATGCTGAATCCTTACTCCTCCCCATCCTCTGGGAAGAATGCATTTTTTGCAATACCTATGTTGTAACTTTCTAGAGCAGATGCTTCCAATTTGAGCATTATTTTCCAAAGCTCCTAGCACTTAACCACAAAACTTCTTCATTTATTTCCCTTTTAATTCTCCATTTAATCCATCGTCTTATTTTATTCTTTGGATCATCTTTGTATCTTACATTATGGCCTCTAGTATAAAAGCTTTTTGTTTAACTACGTCCTTAAAACCCACAGAGAAGTATAAAAATTATACTGGAGGATTTAGATTCCTCTCCTCATTTATTTCTCATTTTTCACACTCCTCCCTCCCAATCCTAACTTCTAAAGCAGAAGAGAAACTTCTTAAGAGCTCTACCAGTTTCAAACCAGCATTTGAAGGAGAAAAAATGTACGAGAATCTAGCTGTTGCCATTGATTTTCTTAGTGACTTTGGCTAATCTTCCCTGCACTTCAAGGTGTTAGGAATGGGAATGCTTTGTCCTTGTCAGTCCCCTCTATTAGCAGGTGTAGCTTATGAGTGGGTAACATATGATGAGATGTATTTCCCTGACCCAAGCAAATGACAGCACATCTTGAGACACAAGATACGGAACCTGTGCAGTCACTGTGAACAGCTGAGCTTCCCAAGAGCAACCTACCCCCCTCCACACATGAATGCATCCCCATGTCTGAAGCACGTTTGCAGCAGCTCTGCCAGCCCCCATGAACGCTGCCACTGAGATTCAGCCAATTGCTTTCCTGTTGTAACTACAACTCAAATCTCTTCTTCAGCTGTGACCGGTTTAGGGCCAATTCTTGAGCTATTGAAGGCTACAGGCAGTTTGCCATCAACCAAAAGTTGGCTTCAACATTCTTTACCATCCATACTGCTTCCACTGGGGATACTAAATGAGAAATTAGCAGTTTATGTGAAAGCTGAGCCAGGTGCTCTCTCTGTGGGGTATTAAAGGGGATGGGGCAGCTTAGGAGCAAGCACAGGGTTTTACTTCAGCTGTCCCGAAGCAATTTCTATCTGTACTAAATAATGAAGCAATTTCTACCCCTTTCATGCAAGGGTTTATGATTAGGGACAAAGCAGGGAAGAAGCTCTGGTAGTGGAATGCTTCATGTGGTGCTCTGTAGCGCCCAGGAGGCACAGAGCAGTCATATGAGAGTGTACCAGACCCCAGTTCACTGCACTGTCCAGTATCTAAAAGAAGCTGTGGCTGCCCCATCCCTGGCAGTGTTCAAGGCCAGGTTGGACACAGGGGCTTGGAGCAACCTGTTCCAGTGGAAGGTGTCCCTGCCCGTGGCAGGGGGTTGGAACTGGATGAGCTTTAAGGTCCGTTCCAACCAGAACCAGTCAGTGATTCAATGATTCTATAATCTGGGCCGGGGCCACTCCTACAGCTGGTCCTCTTGGGAGAGTATCTAGTCAGTCCCAAAGCAAAGAGGGGACTGAGCCCATCTTCTTGCTCTAGCACACAGAAGACTGCACAGCTTCAGACCTGCGGTAAAACAGTTACTTCAGGCTTGGCCACACCTTGCTAGACAGCCTGTGTGGCTACAAATTGGCTACCCAACCAAACATGTCTTGTGGGCCCATGGCTCTGCAGAGTCAGTACACAATTAATCTTGGTCATATTTATGCCTTCGGGGATCAGGACATTCTCATTTCCATACCCAGCAGTGCAAGTGTTGGCTTTTTCTTGGGGGGGATTAACAAAAACAAGGCAAAAAAACCCCAGAACAATAAAGCAAATGAATTGCAGTGTACTTTAGCCAGCTTCAAATAACAAATATGACCCCATTCGTATGAACACGATTCCCTCTCCAAGTTTGTAAGTATTTCCCTGGTATGTAAATCATAACAAGATGGAGACTCCTGGACCTGTAGATGTACAATGAAACCTGCATCCAGCTACTCCACCACTGAAGATAAGAGCTCAGCATTGGCACTTTCTGGCTTTAGCTTTCAGCTCAGGGAGCTGTGCATAACCAGCTTGGTTAGGGGCATGGGCCAGAAGGCAACATTTGCCTGAGATTTTCTGGTACAAAACAGTTGCTTGGACAAATCAACGAGCAGCCTGGCCAAAAGGTTCCCAAATCCCTCCTCCTCTTACACAAGCTCTTTCTTTTCAAGCTTGTCCCTTTATCTGTTGTCATAGTAAAGACTCAAAGTTACCAGCTCTGAGTCAGACAGCTTATTAATAACAAGTGAAGGACAGTACAGCACAGATTTCATTAGGCAGACTCCGCTTAGCAAACAGAGTAAGATGCCAGCGTCCCCGAGGGCTTATTCAGACCATGCTGGAGAATGTAGTATCCCCCTTCACCGCCACAGGCAAGCTCAGCTCAAACCAGAGCAACATTTGACTGCAGTAAGCACAGGAATGGACATTGGTGTAGATGTCCCTACGCTCGGGCTAGAAAGTACCTGGAGACCAACCCTAACCAGTACTGTTGTGGTGTCAACCACAACGCAGAAGAGCTTTGTACAGGGCGATGCTACCTGAAAGCCAAATAAACTGCTTACACTCACTTAGAATAAAAAAGATGTCCAACCAAGCCACACAGAAGTCTTCCTCACAGTCAGAGGGGAAGACATCAGGTACTCCAGCCACAAGAGATTTAGTAAAGAGTTACTCCAGGCTAGGGCTGCAATCAGAGTCAGTATAATGTGTACACAGTGGGACCTGAGTGCGCTGGAATGTCAATCCCTCATTGAGATGCTCCAAAGGACCTACATTTTCCTAAAACCCACTGTCTTACCCCACTGGGACTGTTAAAAAGATCAGTAGAAGAGTGCTGGTGTCAGAGTGGAATATGAACAGTGGAGAATCAGCTCCAAGGCAAAGCCACCACTGACATGACCTTGACAAACAATCCTGGTTAATGGCAGTCTGTAGGGTTATGATGCTTGGGGTCAGGATGGGGCATTGCAGACTGAAGGTACATCATCTACAGCAAGTCAGCATGGTGGACAGAGAGCCAGCATCAGCCACCACTGAAGTGGTACCACCTAGTTAGTTCATGGCCTTTCCTATGAAGCCACCTACTGCCATCAGAGAGAACTGTGTTTTAGGCACCTGCAGCTAGAGAGTCCTGCCTGGTAGCTTTACTTTCCAGCTTTGGGATGCTGGTTTGGTCTCTGCTGTCTTGTCAAAGATGGCCCATCAGCAGTACGGAGGTAAGCAAACACTTCTGTTCCTTGCACACAACTACCATAACCAGTGAAGTGTTTTATGAAGTCTTGGCTCTGTTGTCAGCAGAATCTATCCTGCCACTCGCAGAGAACTTGGGGGTAGAGGAGAATCATGCCCCATCCAACCTGGCCTTGAACGCTGCCAGGAATGGGCAGCCACAGCTTCCCTGGACAACCTGTGCCAGTGTCTCCAGGATTGATCTGGCACTATTCTGTCGGGGATTTGATCTTTGGATACAGTGCATTAGACGGATTAGAGCAACGACGCAGGCTATCCATATTTTTAAAGTCCAATGACCTTTAACAATGAGAAATAAGAGGAAAAACGTGAACCCTGACAAATTCATAACTACAGCACAGGGGAAAGGAATGTATTCTTTTAACATATGAGAAAACATTGCTCATGACATGTCTATTTTCCCTTCAGTCCCGGAGCTGTTATGAATTACATACAGCAGATTTAGCCATCGTTTGTTCTTGTGCCTTTTTGTGTGTGGGGGTACTTTGGCTGTTCTAAATTTTTCGCTTATCATTGATCATATAACTGTATGAAACACATTTGTTTTGTCTCTCCAGGATCCCATGGTAGCATTGTGTTCCTGTCCTACTGATACCCCGTCAGCAAAAGTGCAGCAATAGGGTTTTGCTGTTAACCAGCATCATCCACACGAGAGACACAAACCCATTCCTCATTCAACTTAAGGGAAAATGGCATGTTGAATTAGCTCCTACCAGCATTGCACAGGCAGCAGAGATGTTATAAAATACTCCTCACCGCCCTCCGGATGACTTCGGAAGGAAAGAACCAGGTTTGCCAACTTCCAGTGCCCAACTCAAACCACCTCTGTTATGGTGACAACAAACAGCAACAGCTCATCGCTTGCACGACTGTTGTGGGTTGGCAGGATGGCTTGTCTGTTGGTGTTATCATTTTGGGATGCAGATAAAAGGAACCAGGCTGCAGCCCTCAGTGAGCTGCAAAAGGTCACTCCATCCCAAAGCAAAAGCAAATGTGTGCACTACCTCATCTCCAAGAGCAATCACAAAACAATGTCAGATGTCAGCAAACAGCTCAAAAACTCACGGAATCCAGCAAATCCCAAAAAACTCCAATAACAATTTATTCCTTTTAATATGGAAAAGTTACCCCCAGTGTCTCTAATGTAGCTGAAGATTAAGAAATCTCATCCTTCAGAGAAATTGGCCAGCATATCCATAAAAACACTGTTTATTTTTAGTCAGCCCAAAGCTTGCTTTTCCCTCTATTTTCCTCATTCTGCAGCGGGCCACATACCAAAGCTGAAGTTTTGTTTAGAGGGAAAACTAAAAACATGCCACAGGAAGAGGTTCATGGAACTCAGGCCAAGGGCACTGCCTCCAGCACAGGCACCCTTAAGGAGGGTTTTCTTTGCTCCTCAGCATCCCAGTTCCCTCTCCAATGGCCAGGCTCTGGGATAAGCAGTGGAGGAAACAGGCTTACCCTGGTTACAAATATTCACAGAGGCTCAGTCCTCCCCGCCTCAGTGAGAGCACATCAGATTTCCAGTAGAGATTTCTTTCCATCATGATACTCCTGCTCAGGTTAGAGAAAAGACTTCTCGTGAGAGCGCTCCATCATTAGGAGTGGGTATTACAGCTTTGGGATGTGTCTCAGCACAATGCTTTTACCCTTAAGTACTTTCAGCTAATCTCTCAGATAAGTTTGAGTTCCCTTTTAGATGGTTTATGAAGCTCCACTGGTCTATTTAGAGGTGGCCATTGCCCTTTATACCTCTTCACACTGAAGACAAAGGTGGGGTTTTGTCTCTTTCTTGTGAGCAATGTATTTGGCTCCCTCCTGTGGGCACCAGCGTTGCTCATCTTCCAGAATATCTGATTGAAACAAGACAATCTCACCAGCTAATGCTGCAGCTCAATCCTCCCTTTCCCTGGCAGAGTCCTGTGCTGACTTGGCCAACAACAATTTTCCTAAGCTTAAGCATTCCCAGCAATACCACAGAGATGTGCAAATGGAACAGGGCACTTCTAAACCAAGAGAACTGTGCAGGAATGAACCAAAGCATGTAAATCCTTCTGGTTTAAATATGAGTATACGCTTTATTGCCTGGGTGGAAGCAGTTCACTGGCTTCCAGTGTTACCATGTAGTTTTCTATCATCTCTCCATGGGAGTTCAACTCAACCTTCCAGGATTATTTCCTATTCAGGATGCAACTACCAAATGGAATCAACTTGGGAAGTTTTAACTCTCTTTGTTTGCTATCCTTACTAAATACTCAAAAAAATAGGAATATCTGCAAGTTCTTCAGATCTCAGCCTCGATATTCCCAGTGTGAGCCCAAACCAACACCGGCTCCTCTCCGCAGACATAGGAACTGCTGTTTCTCTCCTGTTTTTCCTCCAAGAACATCCCACAAAGCAAAAACTCCAGGCCACTGCAAGGCTAATACATCATGCAAACCATTAAAAACAACAGCTTAATACTGTCTCTGTATTGCTTAATCCTTAAAAATGTTAATTTTTCCCAGGATTAGTTGCTTGATCTGTTTTAGTTGCCAGCCAGCACAGAAATCATGAGTGTGCAGGTGAACAGCATTCTCCGTAGCTCTCCCTCAGGCTTCTCTGGAGACTTTCCTCCAACCCTCACTCCTTTTCTTCTATATCAGGAAGTTTTTATAGGAGAATAAGTGTTCCCAGCTCCAGATCCATGGCTTCTACAGCTACAAAGGGAATTTGGGGTGTATGGGAGGTATCGGTGTTGTTTTATAGCAGATTTTGTCTAGAAGAACAGTTGGCATGACATAGATAGCTAATGCTGTTCGAGGTTCTAGGGCCAGGAAGCTCAAAAGATGGAAAATGCTGAGATCACTCCCAATTGCACTTCTATGGCACCAGACATCACCATACAGGCAGCCCAACAGGCACCCAGAGCTCACATAAACCTCACCTCTCCCTTATCCCCATCACTGCACTGGAAAGCAGGTCCAAGGGAGCATGTCTGAAGCAGTTTTCACTGCTCTGACCCCCTCTCAAACTTGTTTCCTGCAGCAGCTAGGAAGTTTTTTAATCCCTGCCTCAAAAATGGGGGGGTTTGCCCCTGTGATGGGTAACAGAGAACAGAAAGTACCCAAAGAGAGCAGGCAGCAGAGCCTAAACAGCTCTGGAGATGCGGAGAAGATCTCTGAGCTGCATCTCTGCATCTCTGAGTTGTGGAGAAGGACCAACTGCAGGTGAACATCACAGCTAAGGAGTCCTGGTACCCCACAAGCTGGGCAGGCTGAGGATGGAGACTGTGGTCCAGGACACGAGTATTGCTGCTGCCCTCTCCCGTTCCTTCACTGCAAAACAAGCCTGAGTGCATCTGGATCAGCCTCTCGGATTATCAATGCCACCACTCACACCTGCATCATCCCAGTTTTAACACAACAGCCTTGGCTGATCCCTGTCATTTTAGGGGGGTGGAAGGCTGACCTGCTTCCACCTCACACCCTTCATAGAGAGGAAGAAAGCAGGTCCTTCAAACCTCTAGTCTTGTCTAACAGTAAAGCTTCGTGTCTCCATGGCTGTCCTACCATGCTGAAGTGCCCATGTGCTGCTCTGCACAGCTCTAGATCCCTCTTTGAACTCATGGACAGTTCAGGGAATAAGATTTGGAGTGAACCCGAATCTCCCAGACAAGGTGGGAGACGTCTGCTCCTTATGACACTCAGTCAGTTGCTCCTATTGCCTCGCCTCAAACTGAAATGGAAATGAGATGAGACAGTCCTGATCAGTACAAAAGTGCAAGTGAAGCAGAAAACCAGATCATCTCCAAGTTACATCATCTCAATTGGCAAAGCTCTTCCAATTCATCAGTCCCTTGAGCTGTGAATGATTGACCTGTCAATCCAAAGGCACCTCCTGTACAGCTACAACACAGCCAGTAACCTTCAGCCTCTGATAGGGCTCTGTTTGCATTCCCAGACTATCTGAAGGCCAAGGCTTTCCATGCAGTTCCCTTGAGTCCAAGCGGAGCCCTAGGGGTCTGGCTCCAGCCTGGGCGAGGGGGTTAACACTTCAAACAATGGAGCCTGGCACAACTTGGCTGGACACATGATGAATGAGTAATCCACGAGTTCACACAGGTAGTGATTTACAGTCTGGATTTGAGCTGGAATATTGCTCCAGGGGGAGTGTGGAGCTTTCAAGTAAAGAGCCATGACTCACTTGCTCGGTATTTGTTTTCCCCGGCTGCCTCTGCTCCCCATTCCCCAAGCACGCTCTCACCACCAAGTCCTGCTCTCTGGTAAAGCAGCTGAACTTTCTCTTACTCCAAAGCAGTAGCTTTAAGATTAACCAGCAAGTGGGTCACAAGTGCCTCTTTGTGCAGGTATAATCTGGTAATGCCGCAGTAAACACTCCAGGCAATATCCTTGGGTCATTTGCACTGATTTCAACAGACTTGTGCTGCCTGATGCCAGCCAAGGATCTGCCCCTTCTTTCATGTGGATGGGGTGGGGAGAAGCAAGAGAACAGAACGTGAATTTCTGTGTGCTGGGTGTACAGGAATCAGAGCACGACCTCCCCTCCCTCCACTTAAAAACAGCACTTGAAAAATAAGTAGGAAAGAAAACACCCCCTGAAAAAACAGAGCTGACAAGAAGATGGTTCATTCCAATGCTGGACATGACAAGAGCTCACAAAGATGTCCCAAGGCACAAGCAGTTCACCTGCCACAAACCTCCTGGGATGCTTTTACTTGGCCTCTTTCCTTGTTATATCTTGACAACACAACCACGTCTCAGATAACTGATGTCTGAAATGAGGGCCACAGTGCTACACCCTTAGTTCCAAGTATCCATGTCTGACCCCACAGCAATTCCCAGGGATACATCTCGCATCATCTCTGTTCTCCTTGAAACAAGAAGTAAGAAGGCTTCATACAATAACGCAAATGGTAGATCTGTGCTTCTCCTCATTTGTGAGATAAATCACTGTAATAAGCAGCAGCCAAAATTACACCTCATTTTTTATACAGAACTATCAAGAGTCATTTAAGAGTAACTGAATAAGCTTATAGAAATGCTGATCTATGAACACTGGTGTCCTGCAGGTTCTTTTGAAGAGACCATGTTCTCATTGAAGCCCATGTCTTGGGGAAGAATGAAAATGAAATGCAAACAGGCTTGCTCCAGATGTGGCAGATGCAGCTTCCAGTTCTTGCTGGAAACTGAAGCTATTTTGGAACATCATTCTTAATTCACGGCATTTATTATTTATTGCCTTTACCTTGCATGTGTAGAACCATTTTCTTCAAATGCACCTCACCCCAGTGGGCTCTGGATGGCAGCAACACACAACACAGAAGCATTGGCCCCAGTGCTAGAGGTGTAAATTCCCATCCTTTGCCAGAGCACTGGGACAGGACCCCAGCATGAGCCCAACTGAATGCAACAGCTTCACCTTGCCTTTGCAATCCCTGATGGGCTTGCAACTTCCTGAACAACCTTGCTAGTGTTGGTCTTGTTCAGCCTGGAGAAGAGAAGGCTCCTTAAGGGGAGACTTTAGAGCAGCTCCAGTGCCTAAAGGGGCTCCAGGAAACCTGGAGAGGGGCTTTGGACAAGGGCCTGTAGGGACAGGCCAAGGGGAATGGCTTTAACCTGCCAGAGGGGAGACTGAGATGAGCTCTGAGGCAGAAGCTCTTCCCTGTGAGGGTGCTGAGGCGCTGGCACAGGGTGCCCAGAGAAGCTGTGGCTGCCCCATCCCTGGCAGTGTTCAAGGCCAGGTTGGACACAGGGGCTTGGAGCAACCTGCTCTAGTGGAAGGTGTCCCTGCCTGTGGCGGGGGATTGGGACTGGATGAACATTAAGGTCCCTTCCAACACAAACCATTCTATGATTATGAGAAATGACACCTGAAGGGGCAATGGAGAGACTATTCTTCCCCTGCTGTGCAAAGCCACTGTAAGAAACACCACTCTCACTAACTTTAGACATATATTATAAAAAGCAGCCACTTACAGTGCAAGGCAGTGCATCCCCAGCCCTCACACGTGCATCATCATACAAACCAAGAGATTTTCAAGCCATCTCAACAGCACAAGCTTCAAGTTCCATCTTCCAACCACATCGCCTGCCCCCAACCTACCAAATAGAACTAATATGCAAGGCTTTTGTACTACAATCACACAGCTACTTGCTCAAAGGGAATATTCTCTGCTTTACTACCCTCTATTCTCAAGGCAGTTGAACCAAAGATGACTAATCTATAATTTGATTTTTAAATGTGTTTTCCACACATGTTTTTCAAACACAGTTCAACAACTGTTTCTGGGAAGGCTCCTATGAGCCATCAGCAGGTTTCCATCTAGCTCTGGTCACAAACGCCAGCTAATAAAAACTGAGTAAGGAGTGAAATAACAGGAATGTCTCCAATGAGGATCAACTCCTGTTACACTGTGATAAAGTTTATATCAAATCTCTCTGATATGCTCAGGTTGCTTGAAGGCAGAACTCACGCTCCACAAAACTATTTCAGTTCTGCTTTTATGCAATGGTCAAAAGTTTGCCCTTTGCAAATGAATCCAACTCTCCTTGCTTGAAATATCTTAATGAGAAATGACCTTTTATGAGTGCTTTAAATCTTCCTCAGTAATGTGAAACCCAGAAGCACGCTGGGAAGTTGAGAAGAAACTTATCTAACATCAGTTATACTTGTTAGGTTTCCAAAGGCAGCTGGTTCCAAGTTGTCACACTGAGTAGGATTGGAAGGACCCATGGTATTTGTGTTGTGGGGTTTTTTAACAGCACTGATTCACTTGTCTCTACACCTGAGGGCACAAATAACAGAGTGACTCATCTTGGAATAAATGGAAATGGTGCTACAGACCTGAGTAGGTGCTCTCATCTCTTGCCTTTAATGCTCATAAGTCTGACAAAAAGCTCTGGGAGGCTCTCTTGCATCTTCCTTCTCCTCCCACATCCTTCCTCTCTTCTGACTATTCTATTTTTAGTAATCCCAGAGCATTTCCTGGTGCTCCCTTTTTACTCTTGCAGCCTTGCAGTAGGTACCACTTGTAGAGTTTAGTGTCAGAAACTTTGCCATAGGTAACAGTGAGGTGGGAATGTAGATGTGCTTTTGTGAAAGCACCAGAAAAAGCTATAAGCAGCAGTTAAGAAACTGGCATTCATGGACAGCTAAGGATACAACTGAGTGCAGTTGTGTTGGCAGACATCAAGGGCAGTGTTTGCTGCATCAAGGACACAGCACAGATGAAGTGTGAGAGAAGACCTGTGCTTCAGGAGAATGAGCAAGAAGAGAGCCATATAGATGGTACCTCTTTTCTGCTACCTCTTTCCTAGCAGGAAAACAGGCTGTTGCTGTAAGATACCCGAAATGAGGAAACAAGAGACAAATGCCTACGATGGAGGGAAGGTAAACAAGATTCTCCTTGCCATAATAACTGCTGACTTCAAAAGGGTATTAAAAGACCTATTGAAAACCCAATTCATTGTCACTATTCAAGAGGAACACAGCAGATGTAATGGGGACACAGTAGCTGGCATCTCTTTTTCTCTGTCCTAGTGCAAGTAATCCTGCCCAGGCTACTTGGATATGCCTCTGCAGGTGTGAGAATGTGAATACACAGATACCACTTAGAAAAATTAAGTAAAAGTCCTTCCCTTCCATAAGGTTTTCTGCTGAATCCTTCAGACCTGAATTCCTACACACTGATTTGGGTTTTGATGACGCAAATATACAGTCACTGGCTTGTTTAGTCAGCGATGTGAAACCTGGCAAGGCACAGCCCGACAGGCTGTTCAGCAATAAATCCTTATCTTAAGTACTTCTTTACAATGTTTAATGCTCTAGAGAGCAGGGACTGCCTTTATTCACTCTTTAATCACTTCTGCATCTTACTCTCCACTTTCCCTGCTTTAGTTTGGCATGGGACATACTGAACAAAATCATACATAGAAAGGGAAGTTGCAGTCTGGAGCACGTTTTGAAAGGCTCCAAATGTTTTAGAGGGTAGTCTTCAATTTTGCAGAGCTGTTCTTCTCTGACCTGCTTGAGTATCACTTGCGTTCCCAAACAACAACAGTTTCTAATGGTAACATTTCTAATAGTGTGCTGCAATGAGAAGCCTAAAATCCTACTTTCGCTTTGGGGAAAGAGAAGGATGATGTGGCTTCTAAATCACACCTAATTGCCCCTCCTCTCTTTTCCCCAGTCATTACAGCTTAGCTTGCACTTCCTTGGCATTCAGGCATTGTATTCTCATGGACTCTTTGAAGAGCCTGAATCTAAAAGCTTTGCTGAGGTGGTTGAGCAGTTGGAGACCTCAATGCTATCCGGTCCCATGAGTGAGAAGTTCAGAAAATGATCATAGGACAAGGGGTAAAACATACATTTCTGAAGGGAAGAAAAGCCCTATTTAGTCTTTTTTGTCCTAGAAATTAGAGCTTTCTCTATCAAGATAATGAATACCTTCTCTGCATATACATGCAGCCCAGAAACCACCCATGTCCTTGGGCTTCATCACCAGCAGCATGAGCAGGGAGTTCAAACTAGCTGAGCTTTAAGGCCCTTCCAACCCAAACCATTCCATGATTCTATGCACAGAAGCCTACTTGTCTCTGTGTACCTACATGTGGGTTTCTCCAATGTCCCCTCAGTTCACACTGCATCTCCTACAACCCAGGACGGCAGCGGCTGTTTGCAATGCAGAGCTAAGGAAGAGGTGACTCTAATCCATGGCCAACTCATTTCCCCTTACAGAGTGGTGCAGAAAGGCTGAGTCTGTACAAGAAGTGGAGCACTACAGGGACGGGTGAGGGAACATGTGCTCATGTATACCTGCATTGTGTCTGAGCAAGAAGCTGGAAGGAAACGTTCAGGAAATGCATCCCAGCCAAAAATGGATTTCAAAGTGCAAAGCTGCCTTACTTGCAGAGGAACTGCTGTTGCCATATAGGCAGGTGGGTCTCTGGGCAGTATTTAGCAGGACAAGTCAGCAAGATCAGGCTACCAAACTCTAACAAGAAGCTCTTTTATGGCTTCACCCTCTACACTTATTCCACCTGTTACCCAAGTTTGTGACTATCCAAAGCTTTGGAAGTATAAAGTGACCAGGTTCATTTTAAACAGGGCACAGTACGGGAGATTCAAGTTTAAGATTTTAATAGAGAGAATGACAGATTCATTGTTTCTACCTCTGTGGCAAGAATTCAATTTATACTAGAATCTTTTGAAGAATATGTGAATCTAATAAGACTCTAATGAATGCAAATAACAATGATGTGGCAGAGATTTCCTAGCCTAAATCTTTGCAGCAAATGCTGATATTGTAGAAATTTGCTTTCATGGCATTGAGCAACAGGACAGATTTCAACAGTAATATCTTCTAAGGATGAGGTTTGCTCTAATTCAAATAGGGAGATACCCGGAAGCTGTGGACATATTGTAAACTATGTTCCATGCCCAGAATAATTTCCCATCAAATTTCATTTAGACAGGGCCATTTACTGACTAAATTGCAGAATAAACAAACCTGTTTGGATAAGCTGTTATCTTGGCAGATGTCTTAGTGACCTGGCTCTCGCCTTCTTCCTTCCATCAGAAGCTGGCTGCCGGTCCAAGGGGTTTCTGTCAAGGAGAATTGATAGTAGAACGTACCCTGCATGGAAAGAGAGGTCTCTAGAACAGCTTCAGGCCTGGTGAGCTCCATGTCCTGCCTGTCCGCTGTCCAATGCCACCTTCAGACAGCTTCTGAGGGATGTGTAACTGTGCCTGCCAATACACTGCATGCTCATGGGCCTTGCAGGTCAGAGAGGTTGTGCTGCAGCATCCCCTGGGATGCCAGTTCCAGCTCCACAAGATGGAAAATGGGAGAAAACGATCAACAGTGCAAACCAAGCCATGATCTGCAGATGGTATTTCTGCCCTAACCAGTGTAAAAAGGACAAAGAGCAGAAAATCTCACTCCAGGGATGTTCCTGCTTCATTTACAGGGTAAACTGCCATATGTTTGCTATCCAAAAGTCACCACAAGCACAAGGTTTTCTCACACACATCACAGAGAAGCTTTTGTTTTACATTTTGCAGCTATCAATAGACATATTGAACACAGACATCATTTTGCATTGTTCATTAGAGTACTCATTCTTCTAAGAAGAGCACTATCCTTTCCTCAGGATAGAGGTGGGTTGCCAGGGTACAAGATTATATGGAATTAGTGGCACCAACAAAAAGCATATTATATGAGCTTAGAAGTAGGTGACTAGCCTTGGGCTCTTCCTCCAGCCCCGTATGTTCTTGCATGGTCAAAGAATAATGATATAGAGCAACTCTTAATTCAACTTGGAAACTCTCCCATGGAACAGCATTGACCTGTGAGCTCTGGTCTGAACCAGACAGAGTGTTTGCTGCAGGAGCTGTCTACCACACCAAAGTCCTTCTCTTAGCAGTAAGCAGAAAGCCTCCCTAAAGTACAAACCAGAGAGCCATATGTGAACTGCGTATCTGGCTTTCACATAAAGAAGTGGAAGGTTGAATACATAGAAATCCTAGGATCTTTAAAAAATATGGATATAAACTACCTGGGGAAGATCCTATCCTTTCCACAAGCCCCTTTGCTTTATGCCTCCAGCTTCTTTGGAACCAGTGGTAACTGTTCTTCAATGAAGCTAAGAAAGAGCTCTTGAAACAGCCCCAACACAAGAGGGACATGGAGCTGTTAGAGCAAGTCCAGAGGAGACCATGAGGGTAATCAGGGGGATGGAGAAGCTTTCCTGTGGAGACAGGCTGAGAGAGCTGGGCTTGTTCAGCCTGGAGAAGAGAAGGCTCCAGGGAGACCTTAGAGCAGCTTTATATCTTTCCACTTTTACTCATCTCCCTATAGGACTCATCCTAAAATATTTCATCAATTTTGTGACTTTAGCATGAATTATAAAGGGTTTTTATTCAATCTTTTGCTCTGTTCTATAGCTGACAAAAGTCCTTAAATGTTACAGAGTTCATTTAGTAGAATACTGGGAAATTGCATCCCCAAACATTTTATTCCTGCGATCTTGTAACATTTCTTTCTCATGCATTTTGTTTTACTACTCGTGGCACCAGTGAGCTTGGAAATGCTGCAAAATCCACCTTTCTTGGGGCATTTTGGCACTTTTTGCACTGAACTGACCCAGGCCAGGATGCTCAGAAGAAAACACTTCAGTTTTTCTCAATATTTCCCCAAAGTTTTATGAAATGTCAAAAATACACCCCAAAACTCTGGCTCCCGATTATTATTTTAGCCAGATTCCAAGGTTACTCTGGCCCTTCCAAAACTTTTATGATTGAAAACAAAAAGAGAGAGGAAAAAAGTCACCTTCATTTTCCTAAGCATCAGATCAGAGCTCAAAAATATCTACCAGATTTATTTTAAGAAAGGAGCTTGGGAATGTTTAACTAAACCCACTGTAGAAATTGCCCCCCACACAAAAGCAGTGATTACATGGGGTATTTACCTAAAGGTTTTGTAATCTCCTTGGTGCCCATGCATGTTCTCCTCCTCTCATCTACAGCCAGACACACAAATCAAGACTCTAAATGCTAAATAAATGAAGGCTCAGGTGAGGGGCCACACGTTCAAATTCACAGCAGAATTTGGGGGGTTGTTTTAATATTTCTTCCTGCATTTGTACATGAGCTCTACAATTCTGTATTTCTACACTACAAGAAACCTGGAGAGTGGCTTTGGACAAGGGATGGAGGGACAGGACAAGGGGAATGGCTTTAACCTGCCAGAGGGGAGATTGAGATGAGCTCTGAGGCAGAAGCTCTTCCCTGTGAGGGTGCTGAGGCGCTGGCACAGGGTGCCCAGAGAAGCTGTGGCTGCCCCATCCCTGGCAGTGTTCAAGGCCAGGTTGGACACAGGGGCTTGGAGCAACCTGCTCTGGTGGAAGGTGTCCCTGCCCGGGGCAGGGGTTGGAGCTGGATTAGCTTTAAGGTCCCTTCCGACCCAAACCAGGCTGTGATTCTATGAAGTAGCTCAGGTTAGGGACACAGGGAACAGGTAAAACTCTTGTGCAAAATGCAAGAGTCATTCTCCCGTTACTTCTTTAAAGTGGCACAAATTCAAAACCATCACCCCATTTGAATGGAGTTGAGGCAGTAGAAAAGGAATTGCTGAGGTCTTATCTCTCATTTATATTAATGCTTTTCTGCCTGTGTTTGAATGGTATTAGCAAACACTTAAGTATCTCCGCCCCTATTTACTAACCTAAGTAATTGCTCACCGCACACTAATACAGCACAGGGATTTGGGGAATCTTTACTGATACTATCAGTGCTGTCAGTACCTCAACTAAATGAGGTGAGGAAGAGCGGTAGCTTAGAAAATTCACCCAAAGCCAAAAGCTGTAAGAATAAAAGGGAAGACCACAACAAGTGTCACTCCACAAGCAGCTGCCTGTCAGCGTTAACGCTGGGACTCCTGCCATTGTGCAGACGCAGTGTTTCAGACAGTGCTAAGCTGGAGTGCACATTGCTGCTCTTTGCTATCTTCTCTATGACATATGTTACCAAGTGTGTTCTTTAAAAAAGGTTTTAATTGTTTTCTCAGGATTAAAACAGCAATAATAGAGGAAAGTGTGGATTAGCAGCTCAAAAACACTCGGGTAATAAACGTACAGTATTCTGTAAAGCTGATTTTCAATTAAATGTATTTGGAAGTTTGTTTTACTTGATTTCATTTCACTTTTTGCAGGTTAATCATTTGAAAGGACCTTTTCTATTGAATGGACCTGTGTACATTTGGTTTGGCACACAGCAGATGTGCTCTTCAAACAGGACGGTTCAAAACAACCCCCATACAAATGTAATTTTGAAGCAGTCTTTGCTTTGCCTCCAATTAAAATACTCCAACAGGCCAAAAGTCACACGGAAACCAGGAAAAGGTGGTAAATAAGTTTTGGCTGGATGATATTAATTAAAGCCTGGCTGTGTTCCAGCTTAGAAAGGGAAATAAATGCAAGTCAGTTCATTCCAAATTAGCTGAGGTTTATATGCTGAGTGTGGACAGGTCAGGCCAATGGACTAACCTGGTGCCTCTGAAGATGCAGTTGTGGAGAGTGAACACAAGAGTTTACCAACCTGCCCGTCCCCAGCCACCAGAAATGTCATTCACATGGTTGGCTCCTGTCTCTTGCAGCCCTCCTGTGTCTCATGTTGTAAGCAACAACCTACCTACTATATGTTGCTTGCCGTTTTAATCCTGATACCAGATTCCTTCATCCCCCCCTCACCAGTTGTCCTTGCTTAGTGGGTAAAATCTACCTGCAGCATGAGGCACACCGTAGAGCAGGATGAAACTAGAAGGCCTTCTCTGCATGGGAATCACAGCCAGTTCCCTATCATATGACTCGATGGGGCAGGTACATACCTGGGGCAGATGAATCTCAAGAAGTCTGGTGTTTGTCCTGTAGTCTCGCTTTTTTTCTGTCTGGTTTGGATCTGGAAATATTCCACCGTGTGGCCACAGGCTTATCTGATGAAAGACAACAGTGCATGGCGTGAGCAAACAGCCACGCTGGGCCTTGCCTTTGTTTCTTCTCTCCTATGCTCAGTGCCTGTCCTTCTCATAGGGCCTGTGGAGGGTAGCAGAAGGAACACGATCCATACAACAGGAGTTCCTGATCCCAAGAGGAGCTGGTAGGTAGGGATCACTTCTAAAAGAACTTTATTTTGGGTCCAGGAATGATCCTTTTAGAACTGACCCCTCCATGACCGAATCACTGCAGCTCTCCTCATTTACACGCAGTCAAGAACTATTTGAATTTTATATATATATATATATATAAAAAAAACATTAGAAATAGCTTACTCTGGGCTGCTCAGAAGCAACACAGCATCATTAGTGGAGGCTCTAGGCTACTTTGCTGCAGAAGACACTGAGGCTTAGAGGATCTGAAATTGTTTCTTGATGTCACCAGAGACCTCCTATGAGCCCTTGAATCCTTAATCCCAAACTCTCCTACATCTGCAAAGCCGGACTAAATAGATGCATTAATTTACCTTTTGTCTTGTGGCAGCTTGCAGCTTCTTAGTAAAAGGGAAGGCTCAGATGAGGACTCAGGACTGCCAACTCCAAGCATTCAAAACCATCAGCCAAGCCTAAACAAATAACAAAGAGACCAGGAGATTAAAAGCAATAAATGATGTATTTGAGTTCTTTTTATTTGCTTTCTCAGTTTGCGTTGCTCAGGTTCGGATTTTCAAAATCCCCAAGACCTAGAAAACTGCTTTCTTTTTCATTAAAATAACAAGAATAACAACTGAAAGCTGAGACTACAAACTATTGAGATGACTCCAGGGGTCAAGGCTTCAGGGAAAGCAATAAATATACTGAGACTCATCATAAAACCATGTGAGTTGGCAGGCCCTCTATGCCTCATGTCTATCAGGAGGAGGCCTCAGTAAACAGAGCCATTTAGAAGTTCTACGTTGGAGTCGTCCCAGCAGGAATATCATTGAAAGACACATCTGACCCTTCAGTACCAGCACTGGAAGCAACACCCTTCACACAGTCCACTAGAAATGCACAAGAACCCAAAATCCCCACCTTAGTCCAGCATTTCAAATACATCATATTCATACCTAAGAAGAGGTTCAGGTACTGCTTGAGAGCAGCTGAAGTATGCACAGCAGTCTGGACAAGTAAAATGAGATGATATGAATAAGAGATGTCCATCTTTAAGGAAACAGTGCAGTTCCATCCCCTGGTCTATCCTATCACATTTACTAGGGGTTGCCTGTTGTCAATAAGCACTTTCAAGGCCTATTTAATGAAGATAACATGAAAGGTAATGAAACACATTTGAATGCTGCAATCCCCTATAGCCAAAGGATCCACAAATGCTCCAGCTCATCAGTGGGTTATTGGGTTTTTTTCCTTTTCCACTTTCATTACAGTTGCTCACATCAAAACAGTATGAAAAACCACCCTTGGCAGACTGGGCCAAGGTGAGCTCTTGGGCTAGAGACAGAGAAGCTGCATTTGATGTAAAAGCCCAGCATATTTGCAGGATGTAGTTGGTACCACGGAAGAATGTGCTAGACATGGCATCCTGATGCAGACACAATTGTACCTGTACCCATAAGGCTTGTTTAGGAATGGAAGGCGCCTTTACTCTGCTGGTCCAAAGCACAGCTTGGCTGGTGGACAGCCCTGTCCACACTGGGAGCTCTTTGTCAGTAACTACATCAAGTTTCCTATGCCAGGAAAAATCTCCTGCTGCAGAGGGAGCTCAGGTTGGACAGTTGCTTCTTTGTTCATGTTCTTGCCTCAAGCATGGAGAAAGATGACTCAATAAAATGTTCTCTATGTGTGTGGGAAGCAATTGGAGTCCATCAGACTGGAGACACTAGGACAGGTCATCCAGGTAAAACAGTCCTGCTTCCCCTTTCTTGTTGGCCAGAAAAGAGCTGGATGTCTTGCCAGCTCTCTCCAAAGGGAAAGGATTTGAGCTGAAAGGCCGGATTGTGACAGAACTGGCAGGACAGCAGGAAGGCAGGCAGGTGCAGGACTTTGCATGGACAATGCAGGGGTGAAGGAGGGAGAGGATGGGCAGACATGAGGTTTAGTTCATGGAGGTCTAAGGTGTGGATCCATTGCATGCACATTGCCTTGCACAGCTCTAACGCAACATAGTGGGTGTCCCCACAGCCTCCTCCCTCCTAAAACCCTACTCTGAGAATTGAGCCACTCTTTGCCCTCACGCACAGCAAGCAGAGCCCTGGGTGGATGCCAGCCAGCAAAGAATCGTGCTAGACACCACGTCGCAGCACGCAGGATGCCCTGGTCCCTTGGGAAAATCGAGCCAGACCTCACATACTACAAGTGCAAACAATACAATAAGCAACACCTTAAAGGGGAACTAAGAGCCCACAGCCCTTAATTCACAATGATCTGCATTGTCACTCCTGCTATACAGATGGAGAACATTAAACAGCTTGTACGTGTGCACACAATTGCACAACACATGGCACAGCCAGAAACGTGTTTTCTGAGAAGCATGAACCTTCAAAAAATCACCTTAATCACATTGAGAAGTTATGACAAGTTCTTAAGAAATATGTCAAAGGTCTGTACCTCCAGTATCTACAAGCACCCACAAGACCTTCAAGCACCTTCAGCCTGCATGACATTGCTACTCTATATACTACATGATATTGACGCAGGAGACTGAAGCAAAATGCAGCTAACAAAGATTGATACAGAAAGAAGATGAAGCAACCATTTCTTGTGTTACGTTTGGAAGAAAAAGGAAGGAAGAACACACTTGTAACATACCATATATGTCTACAATCTTCTCCAAGGCAAGAAAGTGTGACAGACAGAAGTTTACAATGAGCTTTCATTAGTCAAAATCAGATGACTGTCTGCGATCTGCCTAAAGCCACACCAAAAATAACTTGGCTGGTGCTTGCTAAGTGAGTTTCAACCACAGTTGAGTTGAAAGCATTTTACTTTACATTAAACCCTGTATTAACTGTAGCCAAGTGCTGCACATAAGCCGAGGAGCAGGTAACTAATAGCTAGAAGGGAAATAACTTTTCCAGATACTCCAAATAGGTATAAAGCAGTGGTCCGATGATAGCCTTCAACAGGAACCCAGAAAATAAGGACAAAACGCTGAAGACTGGTAGCTGAGGAAAAGCAGGATGACTGACTTTGGGAATGTATGAGACAACAGAGGCAAGCACAAGAAAAAGCTTTATGCAAAGAGTAGGTTTTAAAGAGGAACTGTAGAGCTGATCCAAGGGCCCTGGAAGGCAATAGAAGGTCTTCTGTTGACTTCAATGAGTTTTGGATCAGCCCTGGAAATGGAGGGGAAGGGCTGGGGCTGGCACGGAGAGGCAGGTTGTGGGGAGACTGGAATGCAGCTGCGAATAGACAGAGGAAGCAACGAGGAGCATAGGGCTGGAACTCGGATGCAAAAGCCATATGGTTCTGTTTGTGTATCAGAGAAAAATAACCTGCAGGTTGGCTTGGTTGAAGCTTGGGAGAAGAAAATGAAGGAAGGCAGAGGACAGGTTACTATGTGAGCTGAACCAAGAGACCCATGCTTGGCCTGGTGGCTGTGGTGTGTGGAATACCACATTCTTTCTCTAATCTTGCTCCCAGGAGGAACAGGATGCAGATGCTGAGCTAAGAGGCAGAGCTGCTGAGCTGTTTGTCCCAGGGTCAGATGGGGGAATGCAGAAGGGAACAAATGGAGATAGATGGAAGAACTAAATTACCTCTTTCAACTGCTTATCTCTGTCTGTAGTAGTTCTATGGGTGTCCTTACATGTACCTATTGGAGCGCAGGAGAAACATACCTGTTGTTTACACACTCCTGAAAATCCCTCTTAGGTGCATTAGTACCTTTGCAAACCCGGTTCAAAGTGGACTTTAGGACAAGGCAGAAGCAGAGAAGTGCTTCAAACCCTGATTTTTCCTGAGCTCAGTCTAGTGCCCAGCACACAACTATCATTTTAATTTTAAGACTCAGATTAATCTCAGTGTTTGTGCAGACCCTCAGTATAGGAGTGAATTTCACCCTCTGCTGCTTCCTTCTTTTCGTTGAGCAGATCACACTTGAGTTAAAAACACTGATATTGAAGTTACTAAATGCTGAGACAATCTCATCATCAAGTTTTACCCTGCCACGAGCATGAAAAATGCTCACTAAGACATTGCACAATTGTAAAGGGGTTACAAAGAGCCAGAAGCAGTTTTCCTGTCAGGTACCTCCCTGACCACCTCCGGTGGAAGAAGCCACCATCAGACTGTTACGGAATCGCTGAAGCAAGGGCAGAAACACCAAATGCTTCTCAATTCGCAGGAGGAAATTACATCCAATTCCCTTTCAAGTCTACCCAAGACCTTCACCACATCACATTCTCTTCCTAATGCCAGCTCTCGGTCGGTATGTGGTGTGTATTCATTAAGTAACTCTCTGTTCTATACTGTATGAAAGCACAGCTTAATAAGAACATTAGTTTAGGAGATTGGTAGGGTAAGCGCATGGTTTTCAAGTGCGTCATGCAGAGAGAATGAGCTGAGATGAATGCTTGGATAGCAGCCACTCATTTTCAAAGCCAGTTGTTCAGTTATCTTAATTATCTTTGTAAGATTTAGTCCAAGACTGCACTGCTTATTTCCATCCATATAACATTTCAAATACTAAATTGTCTACCTTTTAGACTAAGCTTTATCATATTAGAACTAAAAAGATACTGGCATAGATGAAATGACTCCTCTCTGATGAAACAAACACCTTGGCAGGGAGACGTCCAAACCCTTCACAAGGGTGCTTCATGGGTTCTTTGCCTGAAGTGCTCTTTCCTAACCCAGGATGGCAACACGGTTTCCCATGGTATGTGACTTTTCTTACAGAATGCACACTCGCTCTGTCTCCAAGCTAGAGTGTCCCTCTAGAAGAAGCTGCTGCCAAAACCACATTCCTGTCCCAGGAGGGTTAGGTTGCAGCTCTGTCCTGGGAAGGCTCGCATCCTGAGGCACTCAGAGATAGAAGAACCATCTAGAAAGGTGTCCTTTGTCAAAGCACAGTGCTAGCTAAAACGAGGCTTGTTATAATAAGAGGTGGGAGATTAATATTGCCCTGAGCTATGATAACATTGCTGCAGCTCACCTGAACTCCTGGGTTCCGGCTCTACAGGAGAGAAGAGGTTTCAGAGAATCCCAGACTGGTTTGGGTTGGAAGGGACCTTAAAGCTCATCCAGTTCCAACCCCCTGTCACAGGCAGGGACACCTTCCACTAGAGCAGGTTGCTCCAAGCCCCTGTGTCCAACCTGGCCTTGAACACTGCCAGGGATGGGGCAGCCACAGCTTCTCTGGGCACCCTGTGCCAGCGCCTCAGCACCCTCACAGGGAAGAGCTTCTGCCTCAGAGCTTATCTCAATCTCCCCTCTGGCAGGTTAAAGCCATTCCCCTTGTCCTGTCCCTACAGGCCCTTGTCCAAAGCCCCTCTCTCCAGCATTAGTCACTGGAAGGCCCCAGAGCTGGATGCAGGACTGCAGGAGGGGTCTCCTCAAAGCACAGCAGAGGGGGAGAATCCCTTCCCTTGACCTGCTGTTCGTGCTCTGGGGATGCAGCCCAACATACCCATGTTTGAGGGTAGTTACCAGGACTCTGGCAGACAGATGCCCCTTTCCTCTCTCAGATGCCCACTCAATCCTCCTCTCCAACACTTGCAGAGACTGTTCTAACCCAACATTACTCATGAAGACCACAGTGTTTGCACTAGCACATCTTGGAGCAGGCTTGGAGGCCAATGTGTCTGGTCTACACTTCACTCCTGTGAAGGAATATTTTACACTTCCACATCCCTGTAAAAACATTGTGCTACTCCACAGCAGAGCATAGCCTTCAACAGACTGGAATAATTGATCCATAAATTGCAAAGCCTGAAGGTCAAGAGCTAAATGGCAAGAGAAGCTGCACAAAGGGTTTATATGTGCATGCAGCTCAGCATCCCTCAGAGCAACCCAAGCCAAAACAACATGCCTGGGTGCAATACTCCACAGTTATCCAATAGTACTTCTAATATAAGTGTGAACTTCTGTTAGCTATGGCAGTAAAAATTCTCCTCTAAATTTATCTGTATTTATACGTGAATATAATAAATGAATATATAAAACTGTCATGTGTATTGCTAATACGAATTTATATTCATATACTGAAATATACAGCATGATCCGTTCTAGTGCTATGTACTCTGTAACACCTACTCTAACATATAAGAAGTTAAACTTCTATAAAATGGCTCTACATTGATAGCTGTGGCCCTAAGCAGCACACAGTACTATTTTATTACAAGTGGCTATGTCCATGTGGTAAGTTTCTAGCACAGATTTTTAGAACATTATTTGACAGATACCACCTTGATGGCTCACTTGTCTGCATCCCCTTTTATTGAGATGTTATCACACAAACCTCAAGCAAACATTACTAATATAGAAAGGGCAGAGAAGCACCCACTCAGTGTTTGCACTGTATGATTCACAGACACAGATCTAAGGGTCACCAGCAAGAACTGAAACACATCTTTAATGCCAGCCCCACATACCTCTTTTATCCTAAACCTCTTGAAAACCTTCCCATTCCTCGCATGGTACCCACTGTTTCTATTGTAGCTTTTTACCAGTCAGACTATAAAAAGAGAACTTTAGGACCACTCCAATCTCCCTCTTTATTTATTTTTCTGATGAAGACTTTTAGGGAATCTATTTCAAAGGAGTAATCAATATATCACAATTCATGTGACATTAACTAACCAGCAGGAACTTCCGCTTGCTGTAACAGTCTGTGACTTGAAAATTGTGCAACACCTTTAGTAAACACTTCCTCATATAGGAACAAGAATCAAGCTGAACAACTCGCTCCCTCTCGTTCAGTGCCCGAGAGAGGACTAGGACTGCTCACAGCCTGGGAACCCGGCGTTCCCGAGTGCGGCGACCACCGCTAGCCAAGCACAACTGAGATGACTCTCACACTGTTTCTTTCTGTTGTTTTGCTACATTTTCTCCAACAAGGTATGGATTCTATGGTTTTAAACCCTTTACCAGTGGTTGCTATGGATCTTTGTACAGCTTTTATGAATTTTTAATTATTAACATGTAGCTAATACGGAAGAGCAGTGGATTAAAGGCATAGAAAGAGTGGGCCTGCTGCAGGTCAGGATGTTTGCTTTTTTCTCTTTCTGTTCAAAGCAATTACCTAAAATTCTTTAGTTAGAGAAGTATTTACTTGTGGAAAAACTGGCCATGGATTGCCTAAAGACCCAGAACTGGTTAGTTTTGTGAGCCAGTTAGGAGATAACTTCCTCTGCAAGTGAGTAGACAATTTATCCGACTGGGACAACTTATTACACTGACAGCATTTTGTATTTTTATATACATTTGTATTGCAGATACATTACAGAAGACTTCTATTTGAATTCAGTTAATGACATTACCTGAATTCAAACAGGTAGTACTCTTATCAGCTGTGTGATACTTCAGGTTGTGTATATTCATTTGCCTTACCCTTAACAGCCCTGTAGTTTCCACGTGCATTGTTTCTTTCAGTTCGTGTTAACAGGGAACAGAGTTTTTCAGAGCTTGGCACGCACAAGCATGCATGAGTTTCATGGCTATAGAGAGCCACGGCATTCCTATTCAGACAGGTATCTTTAGGATTTCATTAGTTGCACAGAATATCTGAAGATGGGCACAGGAGTAATGCTTCAGGTGTTACGTAGTTTGTTTCTTGACAAAACCAAATCTTCATTGTCAATGAAATCCCCACTAGTGATTTTTCTTCCTGATTCAGGCTCTTGGAAAAGGACATAATGATTTGCTCCTTGTTAGCACTTTTTCCAGCCGTTGTACAAAGCCCAAGGAATTTCCTTCCACGAAGCTACTGACTCAAGACAATGCCTGAAGCCAGACAAAGACAATAAACTGAGTTGATTCAAAAACTACCTCTAAGAAACAATTTGTTCCGGAACAAAACCCACCCATTTTCCTCGAAATGCTGTTTGTGCCACACTGCGGGAAAAGGCTAAGTTTAGTTCTGAATCTCCATTAAAATCCAGCCTGAACTTAAACCATCTGGGCTACAGCTGGCCTGGTAAAAAGAGTCGGCAAAGGGAGTACATAGATAAACTTAGAGCACAGAACTCTTCTGAGAGGCCTAAAATATTATTGGGATATAAAATATACCATTGTGAATTACAGTAACAAACTTGCACTTGGTGGTTGCTAACAGCATATGCATGTATAGTCGCCATGCACTGAGTATTGTACATGTATAGTCACTGTGCACTGTGCTCAGCTGATGTAAGACAACTTCTTGGGACTTATTCCCATTATACTATCAATCATGCTTACTAACATACTCCAGCACTCAGCTCTGTCAGCATGCAACCAACTTTATTCTGCAATTATTTTTGGAAAGGGTTTAGCAAGTAAACCAGTTTGAAGAATTAATCTTCATTTTAGTGGAACAGTTTGCACGAGGATGTGCTCTGTTGTTCCAGATGCAGAAAATCACAGTAATTGGATTCCCCAGTCCTGTAAAAACCTGACCTTGAGGCAGACAATTAAAATGAGAGTTGCACTCTCCGTTTGTCCTCGGTGGTTTCTTTTGGGTTTTTATAACTACAGGCTCTTGTGCTTAGTGTTGAGTGCTCAAGAATTTGCTAGTTCAGATGAAATGACCTTTTGTAGGGCATTAAAGAGCTTAGGAGGCAGAAAAAACCTGCTGCTGCCTTGTCAAAAACTAACACATCCCTGTTTTCCCAAACGCTGTACACCAGCTATTATTAACTTCAAAGGATGCAACGTGTGCTGACCACCCCCGTGCAAGTGATGCCACAAGTTCACTTTTGTCAGGATTCACTCAGACTTCGAAACAGAAAACAAAAAGAAATGGTTTTTACCAGCACTGTATTTCCTCAATGAGTTCTTAGAGCCACTGTAGGCACAGACAGACCAGCAAAAAAGGTGATGTGAGTTAAGGAATTGCCTGGATTCCTCACCACCTTCAGGATTTTCCCGCTTTACTGCCTGTCTCGTAGTATTTTACCCAGCCTTGTTCAAATGCCTTCTCCAGCTCCCCTGCTGTCACGCTTTGATCTAACTCAATAGGTAAGAATGTGTCTATTAAATTACTGTCACAAGTATTTACATGAGAAAACTGGATGCAAAGCTTTCTAAAGCAGAAATCTAGGCTCATTCCAGACTTGTGGTGACTTGTATGAGTTTATTTGCTTATCTAGAGGCAGTCTTAACTTGTATGTTATCATGTGATAAGGTTTGGAGACCACTAATTCCACAGATCTGTGGAATTTAATTCAAGTAATAGAATCATAGAGTCATGGAACGGTTTGGGTGAGAGGGACATTAAAGCCCAACCAGTTCCAACCCCCTGCCCCGGGCAGGGACACCTTCCACTAGAGCAGGTTGCTCCAAGCCCCTGTGTCCAACCTGGCCTTGAACACTGCCAGGGATGGGGCAGCCACAGCTTCTCTGGGCACCCTGTGCCAGCGCCTCAGCACCCTCACAGGGAAGAGCTTCTGCCTAAGAGCTCAACTCAATCTCCCCTCTGTCAGTTTATCATTTCATCTGCAAAATGCAAAGGCAAAGGTTGCACCTTGCATTGCTGGTCTGGCCTGTTGGAATCACCAACTGATGCTGGGGAAAGAAACCCAAGTGAATTGCATAAATATTTTGACTCCTGGAAATAGCCGGGTATGTCAACACCTGAAATCCAGGCTGCAACAAACCTCACTTTAGGCCACGTAATGGGGGTGACTGCTTAGCAGAGCAGATGAGCACATGCAGAGAACACATGGGAAACGAGTGGTGCAGCAGATGAATGACCATATAGCCCAAAAGGATCAGTGTTGACAGACATGAAATACAGTGTTTAAGAAGTTAATCCTGTGTTTTCCTAAATATACATTTGTTTCTCCCTAGGGAGCACGAGCAAGAAACTACCTGAAGTTGAGCAATATGAAATAGTTTATCCACGGAAACTGCACACAGTACATAAAAGAGACGTAGAGAGAAATAAAGAGGTATTGAAAGAGATACCATTTTTCTTGCTGGGAGATGGGGAAGGTTTTCTGGAGTCAGAGTGCCCTTGGTTTTCAAGGGTAAAAGAATTTGGAGCCAGACACTTGATTTTGCAAAAGGAAATGAAAGAGAAGAGCTAGAAGAGTGATCTCATGTTGGGTAAAGCTGGATATGTGCTCATGCTTGTGGAAATGCATTTGCAAAGTTGAATTTGTTCCTCTAATTCAAATATATGAAGCACAGTGACCTCCTGCTTATTCTAGAACTGCCAGAATACTTATTTTTGGTGGGAAGAGGAGAAAAGGAGGCAGTTGGCAACTTGGTAAGAGCCATAAATTGTAACAGTACACACTCTAACACTTCACTCTGTTTACAGACCAAATATGATGACACAATGGAGTATGGAATCAAAGCCAATGGAGAGGAAGTCATACTGCATTTACAAAAAAATAAGTAGGTTCAGTTTAACATTTTCCTTGAGCATTATTCCTCACTGTCAATGGCTCTGTAGGGCATTGGGGATATAAAGAAACAGCACTTTGGCTCCTGTAAGACAGAGGTGTTTTGGTAAAGGCAACTTTTCACCTCCAATGCAAGAAGAGGGGGGATAAAGCATCATGTCACTGTTCTGATAGTGTGAATAACTACACATGCACACAATGTTACCATGATGGAGTGACCTGTCTATACTGCTAACTGCTCTCCTGTTTATTTCCTAAATGGCTAAATCCACCGAACATTTAATGCTTTAATAGTATTTCACATGTTTTCTGTGCCTATGGGTTATATTTATTTGCTCTATGCTGGGAGAAACTACAGAGAAGAACAAGATATCCACGCAATGGGGCTGTGTTGGCTCTGTATGCTTAGCAAAAATGGAAAATAGTAATAATAAATGTAAAATCCTTAATAATTCAGCTTCCAGCCTTGCCTACCTTAACACTAATGCTGCTGGACTTCGAGTAACCAAATGTACACTGGCATTGACCGAATGCATACCCATGATTTTCTGCTTGCTGGCTCCACCATAATATTTAACATGGGATCAAACAAATCTGCTGTAATAGGTACTTTTCAAATGGTTGTGTAAATACAATAGTACTATAATCAGTTCATGTTAAATAGAGACTATAATTAACTGTTCACTCCTGTTTCAATCTAATCTAAATATTTGGGGGAGGAGGGAATTATATTGGACTAAATCCCACTCTAAAAAGAAACAGGATTGGGGCAATTTGCAGTAGTTGCCCAAACAGAAGTGAATGTAGACTTGCTTTGCTGCTAGGTTTAGTAATACTACAGACCTGGCTTAAAGTTAAGCACCTGCTTAGTGCTCTCCTGCGCAGGAGTCTGAGTGCACAGAGCCTTGCAGGATCTGGCCTTCCATGGCAAATCATAAAGGTGTCTGCAAACAAGAAACCCAAAGCACCTTTCCCAGCAGAAATACAGTCATTTCTTCTGTAGTCATGATGTCTGTCTTTGGCAGTTCAGCAACACGTATGTGAACAAAAAGAGCTTTCTTTAGACAGAAAATCGTTCACCTGGATCTTTGCTATTTAAAATCAGTAGAGGTGAAGTGGGCAGACACCAGAGCAACACCACTTCACACGTGGAGTGGTGGAAATGCCTACACAAATTAGAAGCCAAAAAAGGATCAATACTGCCTATGTAATTATGCATTTACTTTCAGATCTACAAGGAGATTAGTTTATAGCAATGAAATAAGTAGGCTTTAATTGCCTGCTTATTTTAGAACCGTCCCTTTGTTTGAGTAAGGATTACAAACAGGCAGAATTCCCCACCCAGCAGCTTTGCTTCCCTAGTTTTTTATCATCCTAATAATACCCTGAGTAACCATTTGAATTCCCTCCATACTTCGTGTGCTACGTAATTGCCTCATTTCTAGATGACTACAATTCATTTTGAATAATAACTACACTTGACTCTTTGCAGGCACCTATTGGCTAGAGACTACACTGAAACAGTTTATTCTGATGACGGTCAACAAATAACCACAAGTCCTCAGATCAAGGTAATAAAGAAAGGTTTCCTTCCTTCATGCTTGCAGTCTTGAGGAGGTCAATGTGAGATTCATGGGTCCATAAAATAATAGCAGGTATGAGTCAGAAAGAAAAGATTTTAAAGCAAGGTTTAAGCACTGTAATTCAGGATGCCTCTGAAGGGACAGAGGAGATGCAACTTGTGACTTTGGCAGAGCTGCACTGATTTATACCTGTTGCCAATCAGACACACAGTTTGCCTTTCAAAAGACAACCACCATTTACCTTAATGGCTGATAAACACATTTGCTGAGCCAAATTTCCCTCTTTTGTCAGAAAAGGGAGCAGAACCAGGGCCATTCCATTGCTTTCTACCTTCTGACTTTGCTCTCCTGACTATGCTTATTCTGCACAACTCCATGACTTGCTTTTTCCCCTTAATCTCGGTGAGATCATAGATCCTGATAAAGACACATCTCCTCACTGGTTCCTGTTAGCACCCACGCTCCCCACAAATGCACTGCCGGTCACCCCAGGTGGTTTCTCTGAGCCATGACAAATGAGGCATTCAGATGCAGACACAAAGGAAGTCACTGTACTCGTTATGTTTTAGTTAAGTGTGCACTCATGGGTCTTATCTTCAACAAAGCTCTCACCTGAAGCTCTTTGTCCAGTGTCCAACGTGTTTTAACACATGTGCTTTGGAATACAAGGTCTAATATTCTTTGTAACGGAGCTAGTAACAAGAACAGGAGGATCCTGAGTGAAATAAATGTGCATAAAGAATTATAGGTTGGGTGTTTTTTGGTGGGAAAAGATGCCATTTCCAACTGCTCCAATTACTTTTACCCCCTGAATGGATCCTGTGAAAAGCAAACAGCACCTATTCTGTATGGACCTTAATTCATAGTTTGTTGTAGCTTGTAGCTAATGTGGTTCATCATCTGTCAAATTGGGCTGTGTCTCATTGACTGCAATGAATTGGCCTGAATCCAATGATTTCAATATATCTTTTCTTTCTAAACAGGATCACTGTTATTATGAAGGTTACATTCAGAATGATGCTGATTCCATAGCGAGCATCAGTGCTTGCAATGGCCTAAGGTAAGTTGGAGGTTTAATTCCCAATGGCAGAATGTGCATTCTCTATGAGGATAGATTTTCCAGTATAAAAAGAATCAGGATATGTGTGTATCAGCATATAAGTAAATAAGTGGTGTTACCTTTTATTCATGCCTGTAAGGGAACTACCAAAAAAGAAAAAGGAAAAAAGGGAGAAAAAAAATTGCCTTTCTAAGCTTTCAGAGTTTCTAAATTCGAAGCTGAAGAAACATCTGTAACAATAAATCTATATAACAGATTCCATATTAGATTAGGACTCACAGCACTTGGTGGTGCTCACAATTAACATTTGGGATTGATGCTTCTAAGCTGTAGGAAGCTCCACTGACACTTCGAGAGAAGGCTGCACAATTTTCAGTGCCACAGCAGTTACAGGGTCAGGAAGCTCAAGCTTTTATATTAAAAGCTCAGTTAGGAGAATCTGCTCTTTTCTAATCCCTGAAGACACAGCAGTGCAATATAAAAAGGGAAGAGGATGGCTTTCAAGTCTGAGAAGCTGCAGCAGAACATTTTCCCCATGGTTAGTGGCATGTGGCCAAACCCCAGACTGTCTCTGAACAATTCTTGCATGTCTTGTGGTGTTTACATGTGAACATGAAGCACTTATTTTGACATTTGCTGCTCAAAATGATTCAGAACTCTTAATTCCTTTCAATACTTCAGCTTTTCATCTCAGTGAAAGATGAAAATACACATTTGAATTCCCCACTGAAGTGAAATTCACTTTTCAGTCACATCTGTTAAGCACGAAAGCCCCAAATTTAAATGTAATTAATTGCTAAACCAGTTTATTTTTGACTGACCGTCTCCTACTCGGAGATGCACTGACCAGCCAAATCTTCCAATTGACTCAGCCGCTTTGATTTCTGCTTTTAAATTGCTGTACCCTTTGCCTGCACGCTACCAAACCATTCTGTTGTGTCAGTGTGGGCAGTGGTGTGTATGCCTGAGCTAAATGCTGTTAGAGATAACATTGTTGTCTTGATTCAGCCCTGCGGATTCAAAAGGTGACAGTTTAACTCCTTTTCTTAGTGGATATTTTGAGACCCGTGGTCAGAAGTACCTCATTGAACCCTTGGGAACCTCAGACAGAGACGAACATGCGGTCTACAAGTATGAGAAACTCAAACAGAAGTCCATCAAAACCTGTGGTCTAGTCAATAATACCTGGGAAGAAGATTCAAATGACCCCATTGATCACATCTTCAAATCCAGCAACAGCCCAGAAGTAAGTACTTAGTCAAGCAACAGTCCCTTAAGTACATGTAAGGAAAGAAACCGTGGCCATAGAGAAACTCTATGAGTAGCAGAAGTCCCACCTTTTCTGCTGGCACCTCACAATCGCAAACAGTGAAGCATAATCAGATCTTGTAGAACCAGTGCAAAATCTCACAGATCTTGATTTCAGAGTCACCACTTGAGCTAAGCCCTCCTGCATGTACTAATAGGGGCCCATGTGCATCCTTCAACAGCTAAATACTTCTTGATATCTAGCCTATCTTTCATAATCTTAATCATTTTAATATCCAGCCTACCTTTCATCATTTTTAAACAAGGCAGTCCCATTCTAAATGGCTAGGCTAAAGAAACACCCTCATAACTAGATGATCTGAAATACCCTCATAACTAGATGATCTGTAAGGTCTATTCCAACCCAGACCATTTTACGATTCAGGTTTGAAATTGCAAAGGTTGAGACTGAAACAGGTCTTACAAGCCATTGAAATGTCTCTTTTCTCTAGATGAAAGCATACCTGAAAGCAAAAAAGTATCTGGAAGTCTACATAGTTGCAGACAACAGTCTGGTGAGTATTGAAATGACTTGTCCTCTTCTGCATCCTACTCATAGATACACGTTTGAAAAGGGCCTGATCTTAAAACACATTATCTGATAAAACACTACATTGAAAAGATAACAGCAAGTAGCCAGGCATGGGGTGGTTTGCAAGGCAATCTTCTGTGGGCTAGTTCTGATTCATCATTTTTTACCTCTCCTTTTCCTAACACACTACGTTTACTTTTCTAGTATAAGAAGTATGACGAAAACGTGAAAACTATAAGACAAAGGATATTTGGAATAGTCAATTACATCAACACGGTAAGAGCAAACATGGCAAAATGAGACTAAAATACAAGCGATTAATAATTTCTTTTCTTTTGCATCATGAATTTCCATTATTACAGACAAGAAAGAAAACTGAACTGAAAATTATCATTTATGAAACAATTTTAACACACATGTTCACATTATCCTGCTCTTTGCCTTCACATATGAGATTTTGATAAAGATTTATACTGTATTTTCTTAACACTTGTTAAAATGATTGAAATCTATCAAAACAACTTCAGTGATTCTTGATTTCTTTTGCAAGTCAAATTTCTTTCAAAATATTGCTGGAATTTCCAAATACTTTAAAGCCAATTTTTGTAGTTGCTTTAAATGTGGAGAAAAAAAAGATTTCATGTTCTGTTTGTTGAGATTTTTTGCAACTTTAAAGCGTGGAAAAGCTGAAATCAGGCCTGGAGTGGACTCTTGCAAGTGACAAATGGAACCAACTACCAGGATAAGTGTTTGTTTCAGACGTCTTTGTAACATCCTTCATTTTTACAGCAACACTGTTTCTCTTCTGCAGGTTTATAAGGCCATAAACATCTATGTGGCTTTAATAGGCCTGGAAATCTGGACAGACGGTGACAAATGCCTCCTGAGCCACGCGGCAGGATTCACACTGGACAGTTTCTCAAAGTGGAGGCTCTCAGATTTGTTAAAGAGGAAAAGAAATGACAATGCTCAGCTGATCACGTGCGTATCATTCCCCTTCCCATTCACATTTCCAAATCATAGAATAGTTAGGGTTGGAAAGGACCTTAAGTTCATCTAGTTCCAACCCGCCTGCCATGGGCAGGAGCACCACACACTAAACCATGTCGCCCAAGACTCCATCCAACCTGGCCTTGAACACTGCTGGGGATGGAGCATTCACAACATCCTTGGGCAACCTGTGACAGTGCCTCACCACCCTCACAGTAAAGAACTTCTTCCTTACACTAACCTGAATTTCCCCTGTTTCAGTTTGAACCCATCACCCCTTGTCCTATCGCTACAGTCCCCAATGAAGAGTCCCTCTCCAGCACCCTTGTAGCCCCCTTCAGACACTGGAAGCTGCTCTGAGGTCTCCACGCAGCTTCTCTTCTCCAGGCTGAACAGCTCCAGTGTTCTCAGCCTGTCTCTATACAGGAGGTGCTCCAGCTCCCTTATCATCCCCATGGCCTCCTCTGGACTTGCTCCAACAGCTCCATGTCCTTCTTATCTTGAGGACACCAGAATTGCACACAGTGCTTCAAGTGGGGTCTCACAAGAGCAGAGGGGCAGGATCACCTCCTTCGACCTGCTGCTCACGCTTCTTTTGATATACCTTCAAGGAATTGGTCCTTTAAAAACTGTTCCCAACCAGTCAGAGGCTCTGCCTATACTGAAATACTGAACCGGATTTTATGCTTTTCAATACCAGGTTGTACTAATTCTAAGGCAAAAAAAAAAAAATAAGAAATGCAAGCTCTCTTTTCTTACCTTTACTTTCCTTCTGGAGCACAATCACCAGTTAAGACACAGAATCTCCCCTTTCTATGTGAATCCTTGCAAACACTTGTGCTCCATCTCAGTCTCTCCCTTTTCCCTGCTCTGGCACAGCTGAGTGCCCTGAAGATTGCAGCATGGTCTAACACCTCCAGAGCCATGACATGAAGTTTAGCAGCTGGGAAATGCACATGGCCAAACTAAACCAGCACTCACTTGGCTCTTCTGGCTCACGTTCAGTGGCCCTGATTCATCCGAGCACTTTGCTGCATTTAGAGCACTTCATCAAGCTCTTTACACTCAAACAGATGCCTTAAGCCTGATAACTGCAACATATTTTAAGTTAAAAATTAAAATGAAAAGACTGTTCAATTCTGTTCTATTTGCAGTGATTTTAAACACATTTTCAAATATTGTATTAAATCAGGGATGAAAACCAGAGCTGAAAATGAGAATATGCTTAAAGCCTTCAGCCTGTTTTTAATAAAGCCAACTTGACTTCAGATCTGCTCCCTGGTCACAGCGTTGCATTTCACTCTTTCTTCTTCCTTACAGAGGCTATGACTTTGAGGGGACAACGATTGGATTAGCCTTTCTAAAATCCATCTGCAGTGATATATATTCTGCAGGTATTATTCAGGTCTGATTTCTTTTTGTTTATATTATTCTTAAAGGTTTTCTTACTCAACCAGCAAAGAATGCTCGTGAACACTGTGGGGTGTACAACACTTTCAGTGCGTGTCATTATTTTATGAGACTGTAGAAATACACAGTCAGATTTTATTTGAAATTAGGTGCAGAGGATAAAGGAAGCACACACAAAGCACAAAGTGTCTGTGTTACCTAAATACCAGCATCAAACTCAGACACACAAATACAGCCTGGTATTTGGAATACCAGGCTCCATTAGAGTTAGAAGAGAGAAATAAGTGGGTTTGTGCCTCTACCTTAAGGTTCCCTGTTTTGAATGGGAAATTGTTTCTGTCATAATTAATATCATCAGTTTAGCCACCAAATTTCACCTGACTGAACCACTGTATGTGAACTTCAGCCTAAATAGGAACACAAATCCCAAACTTCACCAACAGCACCGGGAACTCAGCTGCTGCACCCAGCTTCAGAGGCTGGGCCTGTTTCTGAGAGGAATTACCCACAAGAAATTCCAGCTTTCCCACAGCATTAGGAAATCCTAGGATGGACATAAAACCGGAATGCTTCACAGGGTGCAGGGATACATTTGAGAGCAGCATGATCTGCAGCGCTGTGCTGGAAGAGCATGGCCAGTACACTGTCGTGTGCTTTATGCCTTTCCGCTATCACCTGGGGTTTATACCTCTGGATTTTGCTTAAAAGAACAGAGCTTTTCCTTTCCTCTCTCCAAGTGGCACAAAACGCCAAGCTAAGAGCAAAGATGGAGCACAGCATCTGCCTTTCCTTACCATGCATGCACAGCACTGTACACAATAGTTACCTTGGTGTAATGAGTAATAATTATATCGCACCCACATAATTGCCCTAAGCACAGAGGCATCTATCCAGAAAGAGGATGAAGGGTTTCAGATGTTCAGTTCCCCTTAACACTGTTACTTGGCAGCCTAACTTCCTCCTGCTGATCTAAACACTAGTTATACCAATTTACTCATGTTCATTACTGGTATCATCTCATTGCTATTACAACATAGTAGAGCATAAAGCGTGGAGTAGATGCATTCATGGGTTGAACACTACATCAATCCTTATGTAGCAGCGAGTATAGCTGCACTTGAATTGTCCTTTTCTTAGCCACGTGGTTTCTCAGATGTTCCTACTTGTTCTGAAATGCGTTATTGTTCTTGTTCTAAATACTTGTTCTAAAGTATTAGTAAACAAGAATACTTGTTCTAAAAGTATTATTTGGAAATAATACTTTGTTCTTATCTCTCCAGGATCATAACAGAAATGAAATTGCAGTTGCAGCGACCATGGCACACGAGATGGGACACAACCTTGGCATGAGTCATGACACCAAAGCCTGCACATGCAGTGCTGAAGTTTGTATCATGACAGACACTGTCAGGTAGGAGTTAGGATGAAAAGGTGAGGGCACTAACACATGGGGCAGTTCATGGTGGGCTTTGGACAAGCTGCCAGTTTCCAAATGGACTAGTAATTATTGTTTCGTCTAAGATTATTCCATTCAAATTATACAAACAGAAAAATGAAGAAATTCCAGGCCCTTGTAAGATATTCCCAGGCAGACACACCCCGTTCAAAAAAATCCCAACGCAAACCAAAACCAACTTTAGTCACTTTTGGGTAACATTAGCTTTGCACATGAGGTGAAGGCCTTCACATTACAGCATTTTTCCCTTAAAATGAGGACAGCACATACTGGCTGTGGGATCTCAGATGACAGAGCTTCCCCAAGATTAACCTACAGTATGTTTTCATTCTCTACCCTGATGACTCCTGTGAAAGCCACGTCAAGTGTTCGTACCTGCAATAAACACCCATTAGACAGGAATTTAGCTCAATTTTCACCTCCAGTTGAACATCCTGAGCCTCTGCTGGATGTCCTAGTGGAAAACTCCTAATGCCTGAAGCATCCAAGCACAGTCTGCATAGATCAGGCTTAAATCTTTACATTTATTACATGCAATCTTTACATTTAGTACATTAACTATTTCTCATCTGTCTGTTTCCACTTTGTTTTCCCATAGGAGATAGCCACTGTACTTATTAATATATATATATAAAAATGGCTGCACCTAGTAGTTAAGGGGATGGTCACTTGTTTAATTTCTCTTGTAAAGAGTATTGCTTCTCCTTGCCTACACTCACCCTAACGTAAACCTTCCTACTTTCTCAATATAGTTCCATCATCCCCAAGAAATTCAGCTCTTGCAGCCTCCAAAGTTTTGAGAAATACATGCTGAGTGACATGCCCAAATGCTTAACTAACATCCCAGATAAAAACAGCATCATAGCACCTCCATCCTGTGGGAATGGCTTTGTGGAGAAAGGAGAGGAATGCGACTGTGGTACTCCTGAGGTATCAGTATAAATGGGAATAAAACAATACTTGGAAGAGGCAAAGAGCTTTATTCAGGCTGTTTAGGAGCTGGTTTCTGTTAGTTTCTCAAGTAGCCAGTTCAAAGCTAGCTGAAATATTGTGGTAGAAACTGTGGCTACCAAATTGCTGATCTTCAGTGTAGTCACCCCTATACAGTACGTGCCAAATGGTGGGAAAGATGACTGCATGGTTTGTTGTGCTGTTGTGTAAATGGCCTCAAGTTACACCACGGGAGGTTTAGACTGCATATTAGGGAAAACTTCTTCCCCAAAGGGTTTTCAGGCATTGGAACAGGCTGCCCAGGCAGTGGTGGAGTCACTGTCCCTGGAGAGATTTAAAAGACCTGTGGATGTGGCGCTTGGCAGTGCTGGGTTAGTGGTTGGACTCAATGATCTCAAAGGTCTTTTCCAACCTACACATTTCTATGATTCTGTAACAGAGGAACTGAGAGTGAGGAAAAGCCACACATATGAAACTGTCTGAGCAGAAATAAGCAAGTTCCCTGCACAACTTCTATCATCACTTGCACAATCCAACACACTTGGTATTCTTTACGTGCTCACTCACGATGGCTGGCCTGGCTTCTAGTGAAAATGGTTCTCAGAAAACCCAAGTGCAAGTCCAATGTATCCCTCCCTCCCTCAGTAACCAAGTGCAGGGTGGATCATTGGGAATGCAGTGCAGAGAGGACCAAACCCTGAAGCACATACCAGACCTCTGATTACTGATTCTGTCACAGGAGTGCACAAATGAGTGCTGCCACGCCGAGTCATGCAAACTGACAGCAGGTTCCACGTGTGCACATGGAGAGTGCTGTGAAAACTGCCAGGTAAGACTCCTTCTCATCTCCAGCTTCTCGTATTTTCGAGGGTACAGTATTTTTCCCCCCGTGAGAAAGCAGTAATACACCTCTCAAAAGAGCCAATCCCCTTTAACTGTGATTACTGACCCAGCCCTGTAATCAAAGAGCACTTTGTCTATCCCAAACCACACCACAACTACCAATTCACTCAATCTTTCAACATCCTGGAGAAATGAGCGCTTTGATTATCCATTTTCTCCTGGAAAGAAAAGCTGAGGCACAACCAGGTAAAAACCTTGTCAATTGACATAACTGATCTTAGATACGGATCTGGCTCCCCATGCATCCTGCACAGTGAGGTTGAGATTTGTCTCCCTTGGTTTAACCTCTGGTTCAGTGTGATTTTTAAACAGGATGGAGGAGCACATGTTAAAGTGTGGCATTGCCTTCCCCCCCATTGCAGTATAAGAAATCAGGAGCTATCTGCAGAGCAGTTAAGCATGACTGTGACCTGGCTGAGATGTGCACTGGCTTCTCTGAACACTGCCCAGCGGATCGATTCCGTGTGAATGGATATCCCTGCAACAATGGCGAGGGCTACTGCTACATGGGACACTGTCCCACCCGGGAAAACCAGTGCAAAGCTGCTTTTGGATCAGGTGAGTACAACTGGGGACTGGGAAAAACAGTTTGCATAGGTCAAAGGAGAGATAAAGGGAAAGGCTTTGTTTGCAAGCAAATCAAAGACCTTTTGCAAAGCAGGAACAGTGCATCTTTATGCTTTATATAGCATATATGCTACTTATGCTTTATATAGTGTATATGATTTCTAGCTTGTAACATCTACTCAATTTTTATATTTATATGTAACAGTAAGTGGTTATAATCACTGAGCTGAAGTGCAGAGCTTACAATGCCAAGTATTTCTAGAGAAATGGGAAGTGGTAAGTGTATTCCTCTTTCACACAATGCTTTTAAGAGAACTTTGGAATGGAGCTGGTTCTTTGCTTGTTAGGAAGAGGAAATGTCTGTATTTTAAATTAATGTCCAAATTTGTCATGCCTTTATGTTTCTGAAGGCGTGTGGTGGCTTATCCTCTTCCCAGTCCTAAACCATCTCCAGTCCTGACTATGTCCCTTCTCTTAGGCGAGGTCTGATTGTTCATAGGGAGAACACACAGGACAGGTTCTGCTTAGTGCACAGAGCAGCACTGCAAGCATTAATGCATGAAGTGCCAGAGCATCATTTATGCCCATGGGTAACTTCACTGGGAAAGGCTATTTCCTAACCAGGTAAAGGAAACTGAATGTTGTGAGTTCTCACAGGCAGAGAACCTAAACTAATCCCACTGAATTTTCCTCTTTCGCAGAGGCCACTGACGGTGCAGCGTCCTGTTACCGAATGAACGAGAAAGGGGTATATTATGGATACTGCGGAAAAGAAAAAGGTAGTCACGTCCCATGTAAAAAAAAGTAAGCACTGTGTTACAGAATCTGCTGGGATCTGGGAAGAGAGACCATTCCTATTCCAGTTAAGAGACAGAAGCAAAGAGTACACTGTTTTAGATTGCACTGATGTCCATGTGTCCCATCTGGTTCAGTTTAAATGTTGTGGTAAAGCCAATTCTAAGAAAACTGGTTTCCAAATCATGAAATCAATCTGAGAAAGAGCTAGTGCATATGTATGTGTGCATATATATATACATGCAAGCCCGCGTGCATGTTCATGCATGTGCAGGTGCGTACAGGGAAGGGATTTTTGGATAGGGAACTTGCACTGCAGGTGAACCTCCAAAGTCGAGGACAGTTAAATACTCATTTCTGCAAATCATTGTGGGCTCCCTAATAATCTCAAGAGGAATTAAGAACCTGCCACCTTCTGCTCACAAACCAACCTGGAAACACCACAAACCAAAATCCCTTTCTGCAGCTTTATCGTTGGAGTTCCTGCACACAACAAATTCAGGCTGGAGGAGAAACCAACTCAAATAGTTCTGCTGTGCCGTACCGTTGTTCTATAGCAGCTCTTGTTCTCTTTCCAGAGATATAATGTGTGGGAAGTTGTTCTGTGCTGGAGGGAATGAGATGCCTCGCGATGGGAGCCTGGTGACTTTTGAGTCCTGCAAAGCAAGTTTTCCTAGAAATGGAGAACCAGACCAAGGGATGATTCTCAATGGAACTAAGTGCGGGAATGGGATGGTTAGTAGGGAATAGCTTTTCTCCTTATTGTTTCCCCTCTTTCAATCTTGCTTACATCCTCAGCTCTGTTACCAGACAAGAGACATTTTAAATTGGGAAGGCTGAAGTAGACCCTAAACTTCTGCTGATCCAATTTGCCATATCTTCTGCCTTACATCCATCACAAACCAGCAGCAAAACAAACAGAACTGCTATCTTTCCCATTTCCTTACACTTGACAGCTGTCTTATTTTTTACTGACAGAATACACATGGCAATAGGAACAAACCTTTGTATGAAGGCTAAAAGGTCATATTTGTATTATGTTTTTAATTCTTTCCATAATGGGTGTGCTAGGTGTCACCGAGTGCTATTCCCAATTTCTTTGCTATATATTTCTATATAGCAAAGGCCACGAAGGGTGAAGGATTGCAAAGGAGTGGAAAGCAGTGATGTCTGGACATCTTTGTCACTCCCCTTTGCTGTAAAACACCCAAAGGTCACACCATTACATCCACATATCAAGCTTCTAGTGTAGGTTTAAGTGATTTGCAGACCTGCTTCTATGCCTCCTTTTACTCTTCATCACTCCACGCAAAGAAGTGCAAGCTCTGTGTGTTCTGAAAGCTGTAAATCACTTTGTTACCATTTGCTCTGTGCATTTCAGGTGTGCAGCAATGGAGAATGTGTCTACATTGAAGATGTCTTTAGATCAACCAACTGCTCTGCCAAGTGTCCCGGACATGCTGTAAGATACCAGTGTTTGATGCTATTATCTTAGAATACCCCACGAAAATCATGCATGTCAGCTACAGAACTTACTGATGACAGTATTTAGATCACTGGGATAGGGATTTGCAAAAGCTGTGGAATCAGAAGCTTTCTATATTTTTATGAAAGTAAATCTAAACTGATAGAGCATCAATGTTTTTGCTAAGGAGACAACAAGAGATGGACAAAGATTCTGTGCCTGGCCCTGCCTCTAAGCCACAGTATCACAACTATTCTCTTTCAGGTCTTCTGTTTTAGGAAGATAATTGTGCTCATCCCATTTGAACATATAGAGACCTACAAGAATAACTGCTGCTTTGTGCCTTGTACTGTAGCTTTTACTGCAGAAACACCTGCAAAAGGCACATGGTAGCAGACAACCAGGCCTATCCCTTACTGTACAAACCCTATTCTCTGCGCTAAATCTTAGTGCAAGTAAAATGAGAGGGTTTCCAGACCTAGCTTCAATAAGCTTATCAGGAGCCACTGACAGCTTCACTCATATCCCCATCCTGAAGTTATTCCTGGCTTTGTGCTTCCCCAGGTGTGTGACCACGAGCTGCAATGCCAGTGTGAGGAAGGATGGGCACCACCAACCTGTGACAGCTCCTCAGCAGTTACCAGTAAGTGCTGCATAGCCTCACACTGGGTACTGTTATCCTTCAACCCGAGTGAAAAACCCTGCCTTGCATGTCAAGGTCTCTGATTTCTGCACATCTTTAAGTTGCTGCAGCTTGTATGAACAACTAGAGCAAGTTATTTACTACATATTTTTGTCCTCTCTCTGCCCTCACTAAAGCACCATCAGTTCTCAACTTTGTGGCTTGATTGAGGCTTTACAATAGCTTTGTTGAAGGAAAATTGTGAAGCCTTACTTGTATACAATGCCAAAGGGATGCACCCAGTTTTGGGTAATAATCTTTGAGGAAGAGGAGAGGAATGACAATGAAATGGTCTTTGAGGGTGGGTGGATGGATGGATGGATGGATGGATGGATGGATGGCAAGGGCTAGGTTTACTTAGCCCCAGGACAGCTCAAGCAACAACCACAGTCTTCAAATACAGCAAAAATGGCAAGAACACATCTCTTTCCATCACCATGGAAAGGAGAAGCAGCCATAAGCTTGAGCAATAGTGAGGACAAATAGGCTCTAGGCCTTGTGACAAATATTACTTTGCCAGTATGATGGGAAACTGCTTCGTAATAGCAGATCTTTTAAGAAATAGCACCTTGTGTTTTCTCTCCCTGGCAGGTTTTGCTATAGTTGCTGGTGTGCTGGTTGTCCTTGCTGTCACAGCAACAGGAGCAGTGTTCCTTATCCGTTTCCGAGTGTTCAAGAAAAGGTAAAACACTTACCCCCACTGAGTCAAAAAACCCCACGCAACCAAAACCTAAAGCCAAGCAACTCCTGGACAGGTTTTAAGCAAAGATTTTCAAAGGGGGTAGAGGGAATTGGACACTGGAAAGCCAAGGAAGTTGATCCATGACAGAAATCTCATAGTTGGGAGAGGACTGAAGACTTGAAACTCTAGCTCTCAAGATTAATCCTAAATAATTAAAATAAGGGGAAGAAAGGACATGGCTACATAACAGACCAATAGGAATAAGGCAGCAAATTCAATTTACTTCAGCAAGTTCTTGTCACTTCAGTCAGGTTAAGATTTACAGTTATATGTAATCTTTGTTTAGCTGCCAGACCAGAAGGGGACCTGGAGCCACAAACCAAGTCTTTGCAGATCAAGAACAACGACACAGAGAACACCCTGTCCTGGCTGTACCTGCCCAGAAGGTAAAAGCTGGGTCAGCTCTGGTCTCCTATGGACTGTAACGGAGGGGTTGGAACATCAAAACTCATCAAAGTGTGCTACACTTCTACGAGGGTTTCAAAACGCTTCTCTGGGGCTGAGGACAGTGCTGTGAATCCCAGCATGGGGAAAGAACATGGCACTAAGTCCCAGAGCAATCTGTGTGTAGTAAAGCAGCATGCAAAGATAATGAACAAGACAAAGGCTCCATGGGATTTAACTGTTCCCTGTTTTCAGATGAACGATAAGAAACTTCTCCTTCCTGTACCTCCACTGCAAGAGAACAAACCACACCTCCAGATCGTAAGTGCTTCCCAACAATGTCTTTGCTTCCACACTGTCTTTGGGGAAGACAGCACACACCATTTCATGCCATGGTGGAGAACCCCAACCCCGAAGGCTGGAGAAATCCCTGCACTCCCAATAAGACCCTGAGTGCTTTCTCAGGGCCAGATAGCATAAAGCATCCCTGCTTCTGAAAAGAATGAATCCTTTTGTCCCTATTAATGCACTTTTTATACAGAACACAAGCCTGCACATTCCCATGGGAACTCACAGATGCATACATTCACAGTATGTATATAGGGTCAATATGTTCTATATTCTCTGCCTCCACAGCCTGCCAAAAGGCCAAGAGGTCCCCCACCTCCTGTTCCTTCTATGAAACCAGCCTCTTTTCACACTGAAGAGATCTTTGTAAGTATAACCCTGTAACTTTTCACACCTTCCATCTGAGTTGCAAAGGACTATCAGATGTCATTAGGATTTTCATTTTCTGACTCTGATTAAACACCCCATAACTCACAGACATTCAAACCACATATTCTTTAGGGTAGGAGTCACCTTTTTTGCCACGTGATCCTAAACTGCACTAGATACTCTTAATCTGTGCCAAGGGGTCCTGTAAACTGTCACAAGAACATCTCACGAGCAATAGTACATAGAGTCCAAACCAACAGGGATTTCAGGTGTAAACACAATGCAAATGATGAGCATCTTTGCTACTGCAGATGCCTGCAATGGCCCCTGTATTGAGGCAGTTCTCTAAAGATGCCACCTGTGAGAGGATCTCCATCAATGTATGTGTGTGTGTATATATATATGTATTTTAAATTCTTACAAAAATTTGGAAACCAGGAAAATGCAAATATTTGCCATTAATCAACCTAATGCATCCTACTAAAATGAAAATGCCTCCCTCAAATATCTACCATCTCATTTGAGCCCCCTGGCCATCTGATAGAAGGGTACAGAAACCATCTTCATACCAGAAACGTAATTGCATGGTACTGCCTGCCTAAAGAATGATGGATCAGGACTAAACACCACATATCAGCTGGATTATAAAAAGACGTTTAAATCCCCCTGTCTTTGGAGATGTTTTCCTCAACATGCACCTTGAGCATGTGACCAGCTTTAACTTCCCAAGCAGAGCATGGATATTAGATACACATGAATCCAAACACTAAGAGTAGCTCCGTGGTCTTCTGGAACAGGAGCTCTATACCCCTTGTGCATTATGGTTGACATCTTGTATGTGGACAGATTAATCTAGTTGACCCCTAGCTTTTCCACTAGGAAAATGCTGTAGAAAATACATGAGAGAATAGTAGGAGCAGAACTCTGTGGAGGTTCTACAGCTGCTCAGACAGGGAAGCCTAGTGACATTTAAACTACATTTTTGTTCAGGCACCAGAGAGAAAACCGGCTCATCTTCCAGTTCCCAAAGGCAAACCTCCACCTCCACCAAAGGTAACCTGAGTTTCACTGTGAACAGCTGTTCTTTTGGGATGTAATTCATTGAAACAGCACCAGGCACATTGTGATTTAACTCTTTTCTTTTTCATGTAGGCTTTAAAACCTCCAATTAACCCCAGAGTATGAAGCTTCTGAAGTTGGGCTGATCGAGATACCTGAAATTCTCAGGGGCAAGTTTTTTGTCCCTTCATTCCTCCACTTCTGGCAAAGACAAACAAGAATGTCTTCCTGTTCTCTTTAATAGAAGAACAACTGACTGACAGCTTTGAAAGAACAGGTCTGGTTTGCAAAGAGCAAGGAACTCTTTGGTGATGACACCAAGCTACTGTCCAAAAGGAAACGGAAGCAGAATCGCTACTTGCACTGAGGTGTAGACTGGGAGTAAGTTATGAAAGCTGCTTAGCACATTCTAACTCCTAGGCCACCGCTGCAAGATGTGGCTGCACTGGGATGCTCTGCACCTACACAGCTTTCCTGGGTACAGACCTGAGAAGATCAGGGAAGTATAGATACTCCAGGCTTGTAAATTGTAAACTCTTTGCTCCATTTCTGGATCTTTACAGCCTGCTTTTCAGCATCAGACCAGACCTTGTCCTTCAAGTGCAAGTTGCAAGTTCTGAGAAAAGAAAAATCCCTCTTGCCCTCTTCGGAGAATAGTTTGTGTCCTCAAACCTGAACTAGCCTTGGAATAATGAGATTATGCACTGGAAACGCACTGATTCTGGAAAGATCCTTTTGGATTGAATTCTTTTATTAATCCCTTAGATTACCTGTGAAACAAGATTCCTCTGTTAAGTAGGTAGAGCTGGAGACGTGCTCCAAAGCAAAGCACGCAGGAGTCAAACCACTTGCTGCTTGCAAGTGCTCCCAGCGTTCTGGCTGTGCCAGTTGAAAAAGAGCTCCAGCTGCCACCACTGCACTTGGACAGAAGGGTTTAGAAAAGCAGAGTCAACAAACTCCTTCATCATTGAGTTCATTTGCCCCTCGGCTCCAGAAATATCTGAGTATTTCTCCCTTCCAGGATATACACACCTTGGTGTTCTCGTCTAATTGCTCTTGTGCCAGTGTGTGTTATTGTAAAGTTGCTAATGAGAACCAGGCTGGGCACGGGGGATTGTTATTATGGGACAGCATCACAGCATGAGTCTTTGCATGAGGGTTTATGACTGAGAGGTTCTTCATTCGTTCACTCCTGTTGGCATCAACACTGTTGACAGTATTGGTCTGCTGGCATAGATGTGCACGATACTGTTGGCATTGATGTTAATGATACTGTGAGGGTGCTGGCACTGATGCTATTGTTACCCTTGGCACTGATGATATTCATCAGTGGTTGGCATCAAGAGTTTTAAGTTTAAGCACACAGAAGTGTTTTTCAAGGAATAAAAAATTTTACCAGGAAAAAAAAGAAAAAGAAATAAAAGAGAAAAATAAAATTGCCCTGGACCAAAAGTGCTCCAGATTTTATAGACATTCCAGTTTGAACTGGATTTGGGTTTGGATCAGGATCAAAATCAGAACACAGATCCAAATCAATTACAGGGTGGCTCAGGAAGGCAGTTTCCAGCCCTTGGGCGTAGTGGCTTTGCTGGAGAAGATCACTTTGACTGCCAAACTGCCAAAGCAGACCTGGGGCCCTGGGCCAGCACTGCACACACCAATCTTGACCTGTGCCTGGTTCTCACCAGGGCCTACCAGCCCAATCCTTAGAGGACCTGACACTTTCTACAAGTTCACAGACCAGCTCTCACCTGCTGAAACCCTGATCCACATCATCCTGTTCAGATACTGAACACACAACTGTACAGCTACGTTTCAAATGCAGAGCCCTGCTATGTACGGTCACTGTTACTGCAGCCACACGCTGCAGATCCATCATCTCCAATACCAAAATGAATATTAAAACCCCCAATTTCTTCTTCTGGGCTTGCTTTGCCCAGATTGCTTTGAGGTTGCCAAACAAGTACTGTATGTGCTGCAAAACACTGATGTGGTGAAATTACAGCTTGAGGAGTGAGGTGGGTCTTTGTGGTTTAGGATAAATCTTATTGGAAGAGTATAGCTTTCTTCCACGTTAGATAAATGCTTCTTTATTTGAGTCAGAAATGGATTTTAGTCTGTCTGTATTTGACTATGGTGTAAAGATTCAGAACTTATTTTTTATGGACTGTAATTAAGGTATTTACAAAGATTTCTGTATTAAAAGTATTCTATCTACACTGGAGGTAGTTGGGTGGTTTTTTTAAAGATCAGCATTTTGCACATGAAACACATGAGAACAGTGTAAAGTGGGATCATTTAGAACATTGCCAAATCCCTACAACTCTAAAGTTGGACCAAAAGGATTATTCACAGGTATTGACAAACCCTGCCAAGTTAGCCAGGAAAGCTGAATTAGATTTATAAGGGTTATAGAATCATAGAATGGTTTGGGCTGGAAAGGACCTTAAGATCATCCAGTTTCTGAACACTTCCTGAAAGTAAAGCCTGCACTCCAGCACCCAAGCAGAATGTGAGTGCTGTTCTGACACCACACATCCATCCTGAGCAGTGACCTGCAGTACCAACCTAGGACAAATACATAGGAACATGCAACTATAGTATTTTATGATTTACAGCTTCTCTTGGCCCCAGCATCCATAGGGCAGGCAACAGCATCCTCTGCGCTGGAGCACATGTTCTTTGGCTGTAGCCAGGCCTTGCACAAGGGGTTACAATCTATTGTTCCCTTATGCAAACATGACATCTACTGTTAAAAAGCCTCTACTGCAAGAGAAAAGTGAACCCACGAATACTGAAGACATGTTCAGCACTCCAGCTGTCAGGAGCCTGCAGTACATAGCTCCAAAGGGTGAGTACATCATCAGATGCATTTCCTTCTGTGGTCTCACACAATTGCAATAGTTTGATCTGGGTCCAGCAATTCGCTTATTTCTGGTTCAGGTTTCCTTGCTCAGCAGGATTTGACACACACACGGTACAGCAGAGCAGCAAACCCACCTCTCAGCATCACATAGTAAGAATCAGAAGGGATTTTGACACAGCACGAGCACCACTGACACTGGCTGAATTTGGATCTGCTATGCAGGAGCTGCATGCTGGACCCTTCTTTAGTTCCCATCCCAAGAACAAAGCAGTTTACCACTGGTTGTGGAGTGTTTTTTTTAGTATGAGTGAGAACTTCTCTATCTCCCCTTACTCATGAGAACACAAAAATAGCTTTTTTTCCTGTTTCTTTTCAATCATCTCTGAATTTACCATCCTCTTTCATCCCTCTTTTCCCTCCCTCCATCTGTCTCTGAGGGATAGCGCTACCAAGAAGGAGCGAATCTGTTGCTCTTTTCACCCCAAACCAGTCTTCACTGTGAACGGTTTTGGGGGGCTCTTGGAAATAAGGCATCATCAGTACACACCAGTTTCCCCACTCATTCCCTATCTGGCCCTCTGAATTGTCCACTTCGCTGTGCAAATTCAACACTGGCCATTAGAGGGCAATGGGGCATAGAAAAGAAATTCCTCTTGCTTGCTATCGGATGACTGCTATCGCCTCAAACGAATCAATTCTGCATTTACTGCATCCTCTGACCTTGGGCTATAGATTCAGGAGACATTAACAAGGATGCCATAAGCCAGGAAGAGTGGGGAGATTAGAGCACATTCAGCTTTTCAGACACAAAGGCACCAGACAACTAATAAATAGGCTAAACCCAACCCTTCCAACATGACACCACAGACAGTGCATGCTTTAAGCTTTTTGCAGCAAGAAGCAGTCCTGATTGATTCGGGTTTTACTGACCAGAAAACAAACTGTTGTCCTACCAGCCCTTATCAAAATGAATAATATTTATCACTTGTAACTTGGAATTAAGAATTTTCTTCCCCCTTTGCTTCCTTATGCTTGAAACTAGATGATCTTAAGGTCCCTTCCAACCCTAACTATTCTATGATTCTATCATCTCTCGTAGCCTCCTAGTACTGCATAAATCATTACTGTCTTAAATAAGTGAATAAAATGCTTCAGGCTGAATCCACTTCTATGCAAATCAGTGAAATCTCATGGAAATACTGAAGATTTCCTAGTTGACAGGCCCTGAAGATTCAGACCTTACTGTCTGTCTACCACCCAACGGACCTAATGGCTCTCCAGTGCTAGGAAACAAATGGCTCTTCCTACAATGGCCTTTGCTACCATCTGATAGCATCAGTAAATGCAAACCTCAGCCATCAGCTACTCCGAGTTTCTTATTGAGAAGTGCCAGTCTTTAACCACCAGTTTATTTATAACCTTATGGAGTACAGCATTGCTGGATGATTCTCATCTTCCCCTGGTGCCAGGGAAAGGGACAGGGGTGGTTCTCAGGTTGCCAGCAACTACCCTGGGCCCTGGATCACTTGAAAGCAATCTTGAGAGAAGTGGCACAGATATTAACAGGCTGTTACTGACATTAGAGCCATAAATAATTCCACATAATGCGTGGCTCCGGCCTTTAGAAGGTCTAGGGGAAAAAAAGAGGCTGAAATATTGATAGATGTGTCTGCAAGAGCTATTAAAAAAGGGAAAGCAATTCCCATGGGATTGGTTTAAGCCACTGCACCCAGCACCAGAGGGTCACAAGCCTGACAAAACAGATCTGAGCGCACAGCACCAGGCAACGGGATAAATGCAAAGAACAACACAACTTCAGCAGGACTTTGGAAGCGAAGGCATCCCCCTTCCGAAGATGAAATCCATTGCGGAAGGCTGGAGGACTTCTCTAGCAAGCCTCAGTACAGGTGAGGACAGAGCTCAAGCGCACTCACTCTGTGCTGCAGATACAGAGATCTCTCTCACATCTTCATGCATGGACAGAGAGATGAGCAGCTCTCTGCCATACACTAACTCTACTTCTTCATGTCCTGAAGTGCACTGAAGTAATGTATTTTCCATGTTACTTACTGCAGCTATCACTGAGAGACATGTCCCTGAATCCCATCAGTGGGTACATCCCGTCAAAGTGCTGCAGTGAATTTCTAGGCATGTTTTATAAATTAGCTCATCCAAAAATCCCTGCTCCCCAACCCCAATCTGTGAGGAGGCTTCATAACAGTAGAAAACCCATGAGATGACTTGAACAGAGGAGAAAACAAAGAAAACACAGCCTAGTCTCCTAGTCAAGGTACTGAAAGAGATTAACATGATTCACTCCCTTCAGAGACGCTTTGCTGCAGGCATCTAACTCCGTTATGAGTCCATCCCTCTCCATTCTTTGCTTACTACACCTCTGCTCCTGACACACACACACACACCTGAGAACAGGAAGAGAATTCCCACTGCCCAAGTGGCATTGCTCATGTAGCTTCAAACCAGATTTCAAGGCAAGTCCCTCTTTGATTCTCAGATGGTGCTACAGGACTGACTCCCACAGCAGTGGTCAGATCTCTCAGCACATAGGAATCAAGGGTTGACTTTTCAGGAGAGTTTAGCATCTTCCACACACCCAGCACGTTGAGCTCACTCACCTGGAAACTCAATTCCAGCCTTGAGTTCTCTGTGCTTCAGCTTTGCATGCTCAAAATAAGGACACTGGTTCATTTTTCCTCCCCCCATCTGCCTCATCTCCCAAAACTCAGAGGCTCTCACTTGCCTCCACTGCAGAGGAGATGCTCAACCCCAGTTTGGGGCTGAGCCCACTGGGACCAGTTATCCAGCCTCCATGCTATATGTACCTTTCTGGATCCCCATTCTCTTTCTTGTGCATTTATAGTAGCCCACACAAAGTGGCCTGCATTGGTCTTTTTCAGGCTATAACAGCAAGAATGACTTGCAATAACAACACTAAAGCATGTATTAAAAACCTTTGATGCCACCACCTCTCAACACACTATCTACTGACGCACCACTCTGCTGGGATTGATCTTCATTTGACAATCCCTATGCTGAAGGCAAACAAATAACCTTGCACAGGTCCAAGCACACAGCACCCAAACAAGGGGAGAAGAAGAGGGAGAAGCAGCAGCGGGAGCCTGGCCCTGGCACATCCGGCCATCTCTGCACCTCCAGAGAGCTGTAACTTGCTGTGAATTTTTCATGCTGGAATCGGCTGCAGGCACGGAGCCAGATGGAAAAATCAACCTGAAATATTAATGACCCACTGCAGAGCGCAGGCAGGCAAAGATGTGCAAATGAGGACAGGGAACCTTAGACAGCCCAGTGGAGCTGCTCCCTCTTTGTCCAAAACACAGGCGAGTTACCACGAGCACCCACTGTCCAGGGGCACTAGGGAGGAACACCACTGGGCTCCAGGTTTTGGGGTGTTCAGCACTTGGTTTGTGGCACACAATGTGGGTTAGGTAAACCTTCCTGGTTGCCACTGGAGCTTCTCAGCCATAGCTTGGCCTGGATTAGCACCCACTGTGCCAAAAGTAGTCTCCTTCCTAACTATGGGTCTGAGGAGCACAAGGCAAACAAAGCCGATAGAGCAGGGGAAGGGGGAGGAGATCTCATTGTGCACTGATGGAGATAACTCAGTGGCTGTCTACCCATTACAAGCCAGCAGACAGACTTCCCTCTCTCACTGATAAGACCTGACCCAAAACTCTGTAAATTTACCCAGAGTGGAAACACAAAACCTCTGTCAGAAAGGAGAGCTCCAATTCACACCAACCACACAGGTTTTGTTTCCCTTGAATGATCACATTACTAATTTCACACCTATTCCTTATTCATGTCACCATTTCCTTGCCTTAAAAGCCATCCTGGCATGGGGTTAGAGCCATTTACTTCATCACTGCCATCATTAGGAATGCTGCAATCAGAAGAATGGTGGCATCTCATTACTTATTTAAAACGTGCCAAGCAGCATAGATGTTTATGAAATATATGTATGTGAAATATATATATTTGTGAAATATATATATTACGCCTAATGGAAAGGGGGAAAAAACCCCATATACATCTACTGACATCTGCAGAGTACCCCACAGCACGTAGGAGTAGCATAGAAGCTTCAATATTAGTTTAAATAATTCATGGGCCAGCAGTTGCTTCTCTGCACCAGAAATAAACCTGTTAGTAAGTGTTACTCAGAATGAAAAAAGGTGCTAATATTTGGCCTGCTGAGTTTATGCATCATGTCTTATTAGGAAAGTCACATCACCCTGGGTAGACGAAGCTGTCTCAAAGTTGCACAGCATTGTTCATTCGGACTGATTTTGATGTGTTCAGCAAACTGTATTTATGCAAAGCGTATCTCAGGAGCTGCAGTAGAACGCAGATAGTGGGAGGCTTTGCAAAAGCTGGTGATTTGGACCACCCTTACTCCATAAGTGAGAGCTGCTGGTGCCTGACCCTGCTGTGAGGTGTGGGTGGTGCAGTCCTGTCACTGCGAATCTCAGCAGAAACCAACCCAGTTGGCAGCACTGCCATTGCTCATTTTCCAGTGAGCTGGGGCTGTCACTAAGGGCACATCCCATCCCCTCCAGCCAAGGTTTGCCTTGCAAATCCACCCAATTTTGGAGCAGGTCTAATCTAAGACATTGATTTGACTCATCTTCCTACCAGGAAGCCACAAAAGCATCTCCTTTCCCTCCCGGGTACCACCAGGGATCCTCATCCCTCCCACAGCCAGTGGGACCCACCAGCCAGACACCAGCTCAGCTCACCCAAGGGCAAGAACACACTGAGAGATGCTTGCTGCTATCTTTGCTCATGGAATAAAGCAAGAGGTAGTGCTTTTATTATTTATAAGCATTACTCTGTTCTGGAAAAGTGTTGTGTATCCCCACGGTGTGAAAGATTCAAAGGTGCTTTATGTATTCATGTGAAATATGTATTCAGATTTATGTATGAATATGTGTAGACCATGCTGTGTTCACTCCTAGAATATTTTGGCACATGAAAATAAAGGCTGCTGCATGTGATAAGTGTGACATACTCATCTATAGCTGCGGTATCCGATATAAACCATGTGGAAGGTAGAACTCACTGGGTATTTAATGCCATCTCTATGTATAGAAGATAATAATTTAGAAAATACTTAATATAACATGGAAATCTTCATTTCAGAATGTTTTTATAGTGTTACAGTTTTGGGTCAACCTCATTTCTTTCTATCCCATGTATTATTCAAGTTGTTAATTCCTCCTTTATAGCCAGCTACTATTTCTTCCAGCCAACCCTTTGAAATCTGACCAGTGGGACCTGGTTTTGTAAATGACATTTATAAAAAGCCTTCAACAGGGTTTATTTTAAATTACTCTGCATTTGATTTCTCTGAAAACCAGAATCTCTCATCACTTCTGAACCCGATGAGCTGAATAATTGTTACACTTCAAAGAGAACCTCCTGACCATTTTCTTTTCTGATTTTCCCCATGCATGTGATTCGGCTCACTATGCTCAGCTGGACAAAACTTACTTCATCTTGTGGTAGTTTTGAAATGCTCATTTTTATCCAGTGGAAAAAATGGTCCCTTTTTTCAACATGATTGTTGAGGCGTTTTCAATTCCTGCAGACTTTCTCTGGTTTGAAGGGACAATCAGAGCAGTTCGATTCCCAGTTTCCCAGGCTCCTCCATTTCCCTTTCCTTGGTGTCTATAGTGCTGTTTTATCACTTCTTTTACACAAAGAAAAATGGAGGAGGAAAGACAAAGAGCACATCAGGCCTCTCCCCTCCTCCCCAAAATGATCTAGCTCTAACCCCCTGCCATGGGCAGGGACACCTTCCACTAGACCAGGTTGCACCAAGCCCCGTCCAACCTGGCCTTGGTTTAAGCAGATACTTAGAACTTATAAGAAATCCTTCTCGTTCTCTGTAGTACCATTGCTTTCACTTATCTGTCTTTATTTGCCTGTTTTACAGAGTGCCTTCAGCTGTGACTGTAACCTGCCAAGCCCATGGTCTTCATCACAGCTGGGAAAGCAACGTGAGAAGTGGAACAAGCCATGTCCAGACACTCCAGTATATCCAGAACTAGCCACCAGAAACAGGTAGAGACCACCAGGGGAAACATAAGGTTCTGGTTATACAACAAACACACAGCTTCAACCATAACCACCAATATTTGCAGGGTTATTCTTGTTTCTTCTCTGGCAATATTTACAATCCAGTGTGACTCCTGCTGAAGCCAGTGGCAATGGCTCCATGGATCTAACGTGACTTTCACAAACCCCCAACCAGAGCATTGATCCTGTTTCCATTTTTACTGCATCACTAAGATCTCATTTTCTGACTTAGCTTGTGTTGGAGCTGCCTGACGGACAATAAATATAATCACACTTAAGTTAATGGGCAGGACACCAAACCCCAAAAGCTTTTATTTTCATTAAACATCATTAGATGTGGCATGTCTTTTATCAAATCTGTCTCCCATACTCACTTTATTAAGAAGTCCATCAACCCCAGACTGCATAATGTAAGCTGCAAGGACAGACACAGGGAATTTGTATTAAACACATTAGAAGGTGGGGACACAGGCTCCTGAAAACAAGAAATACATTCCAAAACCCACTTCAGAAGGGATCTCGAAAGGACATGAAAAATGAAGATAAATTAATTTAGACTATATTCATGTTCTGAGCATCTAATTTCAGGCCATACAGAGGGACAATTGTAAAGTTTGCAGAGACGCTACTGGTCTGAAACGCTCTGGCTGGGGTTAAGGGCGTTCAGGCAATAGAAACTCCTCTCTAAATCATGGAGCTCATTTTCTGCACACCTTTGTGACTCCAAAAGCTGAAAGCTGGCTCCTTGCAGCTTCAAATGGCCTGGGTCTGCATAACTGTTAGTCTGTGCACAGAAGGAAAGATAGGAGCAAGATCAGGAGAAATCTGGCCTTCTCCTAACTCCCCTAGGTACAGGCAGACTCTTTCCTTAAGATGTTAAGACTAGACCAAAGCTTTGCTTAGTTTTTCCTGCGTAGCATTAAATTTTGCACCTTTTGTTCAGTTTTAAAGCCATGGGTGCAGAAAAGGTAACCGCTCTTCACAAGCACCTGATCTAACCCCAGCCTGGAAGAAAACACAAGCTGCAAGATCCTGAGGACAGCCTCTTTCTCTACCCGAGCCAACTTGTCACGCTGATGGGACCATTTGCCAGGAGGCAACACTGTCTCACACGGAAGCCTTGGGAGACCTCAGTCGATCATGCTGGTGCCATGAATCAGTGGAGTGCATCATTCCCAAAGCCAGGGAAATGAGGCTGTGCTGCAGAGAGCCCTTAAGGCATTAGCAGGCAGGAAGCACTCTGCATGTGGGTGTTGCCTACATAAGACTGAACTTCAGGCAAGCCACCACTCCAAATTGCTAGTGTTTGATATGGAGCAACCTTGGGAACCTCAAGCTGATGGCTGCTCCAATGGGTGCAGGGAGACGTGGTCTCGCACTGCACGGAGCTCCACATTAGTTGGACTCAGTGTGAAAACCCCAGATGCATGGATACAACATGAGTGTAAGAAGCTGAATCTACTCTCACTTGAACTCAGAGACATAACTTCCAGGACAGAGCTGGTCTGCACTTCTGTAGTGTGGCACCTGTGCAAAAGACATTGCATCTGAGTCTGTCCACATCTGACGCACACAAAGGTTCATCTGTCCATAAGCTCCAGCACGCTGAAGCGTCACGTTTGCTGTGTAAGCCATTTAATTGCACTTGTGACTATAGACTGATGTTCAGGAAGATATTTCCATTCAAAAATTGCAATTAAATAACATCAATCTCTCCTCACTAACGCTTTACTTTGTATTGTTTAGTAAAAAAGAAAAGAAAAGGCAGATTTCACTACAAAATTACCCTGCATTTCCTTCTCTGGCAAATAGCAATCCCCTCATCTTTTCCTGTCAGTTTGCCCAAAAAGTATTCCAAACCCAGCAACTGAAAAATTCGAACACTTCACACTCATCTCACAGTTTTTAATCTCTGAAAATCAGTTCTGTGAGTGAATACAGATCATCTCTGCCTGTTTCAACTTACTTGACAAGCCATTTGCTGTTTAAAACCAGGAATGTTTTCATGGGAACTTGTGAACCAACCCTTTTACATGCTGAGTAACACAGCAACAGCCATTGAACGAGGCTGTTTCCTGGTCTGAGGAGAACCAGCTCCTGATGCAAGATGCAAGTGTGACCCTGTGGCATGGTAGAAAACATGCTGGACTCTGCATATGGAGGGATGTCTCTCTTTGGTTAAAATTAACCCTTGCATTCTGTCATGCATGGCCTCTTCAGAAGGATGCTGTTATCTAGGGGCTATTTTGTTCCAGTCCCACCATGAAAATACAATTAGAACAGTATCACAAGGATTTTATCACACCACTTCCAGACCCTCAATTTATTCCACTCTAAGCAATAAAGTGCCCCAGCATTGCCTTCCTCATAGAATCCCAGGCTGGTTTGTGTTGGAAGGGACCTTAAAGCTCATGCAGCTCCAGCCCCCTGCCATGGGCAGGGACACCTTCCACTAGAGCAGGTTGCTCCAAGCCCCTGTGTCCAACCTGGCCTTGAACACTGCCAGGGATGGGGCAGCCACAGCTTCTCTGGGCACCCTGTGCCAGTGCCTCAGTACCCTCACAGGGGAAGAACTTCTGCCTAAGAGCTCAACTCAATCTCCCCTCTTCTCCATCACATGCAATAGCAACATGGGCTTCTCCACTCAGAAGCTGGCATCCAATTGGGACCACAGGCTCTAGAAATTAGGTGATGGTTTAGCAAGAGGAAGCTATCAAAACTCATGTCCTGAACTGTTCTGTCTCATAAACATCAGCATAAACTCGGTGTGTGAAAAGAGAAGTAGAATCTTCTGTGCATCGCAGCCGATGTGAAAAGTTACACAAGAACAACTCAGTGATGGAGCAGCACATAGTGAGGAAATCACAGACTATTGCTCACGTCTGCATTGTCTGAGTAGTGCCTGGGATTTACAAACCGCTTCAGAAGCATTAACCAATCCTCCAAGTAAGCCTGCACAGTCAGCATGAAACTAAAACGTCTTTCAGCCTTCTTGATGGGGAAAGTGAGAGAGCAACTTTAGGCAATGTTTCCAAAATCACAAGGGAAGCAGCTGTCAAAGGCAAAACCTGGGTTTATTTAATTGTGCCTGTGCAGCCCGAGGAAGAAAACTTTCAATGCCAAGTAAATCTGTGCTCACAAGACCATCTCCTCTCCTCTTACATACAATCCCAAATCCCAGCAATTTGGTCATCTGTCCCGTGGGAAGAGTCTATTCCCAAATCTATGCCTCTGGTGAGAGCAGAGAGGGTGCTTTTTGCTGTTGCTTGCTTTCTGAGTTTGATTTAGAGTTATTAACTGCCCCTGAGAAGAAAAACCCTTTACTTTGCGAGAAAGAACTGCCGAGCTGGGTGTTTGCCTGGTGTTGGGTTCGCCTGCAAGCACAGGACAAGAGGCTGCTTTTTCAGTACGATCAGCTCTTTGGAGAAGTGCTGAACTGCACAGCAGCAATGGAGTGACCTTTCAAGCCAAGTTAAACACCCAATGAGCTGCCTGTACTGTCAGTGAAGGGAATAATTTTCTGTGACATCAACTTCTGAATGAGATACCAGTGGTATTTCCTTGTCTGAAGGAAAAGGATTTATGTCTTACTGCGGAGCTCATCAAAAAGGGACTTAAATTAGCAGAAATCAGTGAATTTTGTGATTGGAGTCTGACAGAAAAGGATCTGAGCAACAGACAAGTATTGTTTTCTAACCAGTTACCCTGGGAAGCTGCTAGGATTAATTTATTTCGTACAGTATTAATAGAATATTATGAAGTGAACCTATCTGCAGCATTAGTAAATATTATGAGTTAAATAACGATGTGTTTAGATTAAAATACACAATGATGTGCCTTTTTGATCACCAGCAACATAAGCCTTACAAGTCAAAGCACATCCATGGAAACCTTAAGCTGTAACTGTCACCATATGGACAAAGGGAAGCACACTCCGCACTGTGCTGAACCCCGAGGTGTCAGCCGCAGCCAGAGCTGAGCTAAGGGGGGCACACTGCAGGGACCCAGCCTTGGAGATGCCAAACATAAGTGCAGAGGCACCCTCTTGATGAACTCTGTTTGTCAATGCACTTCAGGATGGGCTCAGTTCACAGAGCTAAGTGAGTGGTTAAGCGCTCTGATGATGATGAAGAGATGTCCAAGCATGAAAGTGGATTTATCTGCAACTCCCTGTTTAATACTACCCTTATTCAGACTAGTAATTGTCCACTGCACAGCCTTCCAGCCTGCACAGGACTAGATCACTGATTTGGGCTGAAAGGGACCTTAAAGCTCATCCAGACCCAGGCCCCTGCCACGGGCAGGGACACCTTCCACTAGAGCAGGTTGCTCCAAGCCCCTGTGTCCAACCTGGCCTTGAACACTGCCAGGGATGGGGCAGCCACAGCTTCTCTGGGCACCCTGTGCCAGCGCCTCAGCACCCTCACAGGGAAGAGCTTCTGCCTCAGAGCTCATCTCAGTCTCCCCTCTGGCAGGTTAAAGCCATTCCCCTTGGCCTGTCCCTACAGGCCCTTGCAAAAAGTCCCTCTCCAGGTTTCTTGTAGGCCCCCTTTATGTACTGGAAGATCCTCTCAAAGACAGCCCAGGTTCAGATCGGCAGCAGGTCACAGGGATGCAGTCAGCATCATTCCTGAATGCTGCCGACCAAACGCAACTCCTGGTGTTATTCAAATCTAGGGCTGCACACGACAACTTCATTTAGCATAACAGGACTCGCTTGACTACCGAATCTATTTCCCAGCTGGCATAACCTTACTGCATAATTTGATATAACTTCCTTCCGCCTTTTCGCTGATTATATTGTCAGAAAGAGTTTGAGTAGCTGAACAACCCTGGGATAAGTGGGTTGCTCCAGCAAAAAGCACTTAGACGCTTATTATCAGGGACACCTGAAAACAGAGGTTTCACAGGCAGCCTTACACCTCTCTCTTGGCAGACGTTTCCACTCGGACAGAAATAACACATCAGTCTCAGCAGGAAGGAAAGAGCTCCGAACAGATGCTTTAGAAATATCAGGTCAGTGTAGATCAAGTCTCAATCCTCGAAGGAGGCTGTAGCCAAAAATACTATAAAGATCAGGTCATTGAGAGAGAAATACTAAATCAAGTAAGTTAGAAACCTGTGCAGAGTTGTGCATGGGGATAGCAAGGGATCGTTTCACTGCAGAGAAATCCTTAACTTCCTGAAGTGTTCAGTTATCATGCATAGCATGATCAGTCTCACTCAGGAAAACACATTACATTTCATAAGGCAGTGAATCCCACAGCTTCCCTACCCAGCATTTAATATACAGAGCTTTGTCTGACATCCTGTTCCACCCACCCAGCTTGGTGACACATTCAGTGTCACTGTCAGTGTGTCAGTGAGGTGGCAGCCGCTATCTCCATCAGATTATCCAGCCTGGATTTGCCATGTGCAGTGGCCAAGTCCTGCATCTCCTGAGGCAGAAAGAAATCCAAGGCAGCAAAGTGACACTGATGAGGAAAAAACCTCTTCCAATTCCTGCTTGTTTAGCAGCCAACACACATGGGTTGGAATTCCAAGCAGCATTCCAAACTTAAAATCTTCCTATTACTTTAATTCCAGGCATGTTCACTATTTAAAATAAATGGCCATTCTACAAGCAGCACTTGCTCTCTGCAGTACCTTGTGGCAAATCTCAGTAGAAGGAAAACTGATGTCTAATAAATCCTACACATCAAGAAGCTTAGTTTTGGCAAAGTGGGAGATGTTGAAGTGGAGAGATAGCGGAGCTAATCCTCAGTTCTTCAATGAAAAGAGGAGACGGAATAATTGCTATTATCTTACAAGTCACAAATGGGCTGAGTGTATGTTCTATAAATCTCAATAAGAAGGTTTGTCTTTAATGAGATCCCTGCTGCAGAAGGGGCAAGCGTACCCCTCACACTGCTCCAAGTTTAGATGAAATGTCCCCTGCTTCAATCCAATACCTTAAGCCTCTTTATTAATGTCTCAAACTACCATGATTGATGAGATCACTTCCACAGCAGGTGTTGGAAACCATTGACAACAGCAGCTGCTTCATTCCACAGAATTAATCTTTCTGTAATTTATCATGTAATGTGTCAGAGCTGAAGACGTTTGTGCTGCTCAAGGGTTACACGATTCACCTTCCACTGCCTCTTAAACACAGTTCCACCTTTCCAACAGGATTAAAGAGTGACAAACAACAAAGATGACGAAAGTACTTCTTTTTGTGATATAACTCAGGACTTAGGGTGAAATCTTTGATTATTTCACACGAGTATTAGAACGCAAGTAAAAAAAGCAGGTTCCAAATATCCAAGCAACCGTTTACCACCATCTAAGAACATTTTCTTCTCAAGGCACCCAGGGAGAGACAAGATTTCAAGGCAACCTCGTCCTTCCTATATGCAGCAAAACCCAATAAAACGACAATGTGACCTCAAGGCATTGCACGTCTTCTTTGAACCTCAGTATCTGCTTTGTTTGCAGAAAGGCTGACTCGGCAGAAACCTTTGTTGAAACATTCCCAGAGGGGATTGTGGATGACACTGGGACAGCTGAAATGTGCTGCTGCCAAGACAAGCAATTAAGAAAACTAACAGAGAAAGGGGGGAAAAGCAGCAGCAAGAAACTTCGTGTCAAGGTTAAAAATAATGGATGGATTAAATGGAACCATATTTCAATTACTTCACTTGGAGTATTTATGCTTCTTGATTTCACAGAGATAGATGAAAAATTACACAGACGAATACATGAGGCTGATTTTCCCACAGTATTTGTTTTGTTTTCCGCATTAATCAAAAGCATGTGGACACTCAGCTGACAAATGGAAATATTACCCAACATTCCTATTTAAAAGACCCACTTAACTGGCAGCAATTTTACTGCCAACCTCTTTCAACTGAGCCACAATCAAAAAGCCACTTACGACTTTGCTTACAACATAAAGACAACCTGTAGTATATGAATGGTCAGAAATTGCCCCCCCCCCCACCATGTAACTGCCTCCTAGCCTCTTGTAAAATAGCAGGATCTTATTTCCCCTCTAAATGGGTACCTGTGTCCCGTGAGCAGTGCCTCCAAGCAGAGAACACACAGACTCAACAGCAGGGAAGGCATTTATTCATTCTGCATGGCAGCACAGGTCCTGAAACAACAGTGCCTGGATGCAGGAACTCATGTTACTCTACCACAGACAGTGTATGTGACTGGAAATAAGCCACTTCCTGAATTACATATGCTTTTCCTTGCCTATAAGTTGAGAAATATCCACCTAACCTTACCCTCTGACAGAGGCGGTAAGTGCGTTACTTAGGTTGGGTTGTAAACCAAAGCACTGGTTGCAAGCATTGTCCCAGCTCTCTGAACTGCTGGACAGTACAATTTGGTTTTCATCTTTTCCATGAGCACACCCTTTTCCTTGGGCTCACCGGTTCTCTCCTTCCCACCACATCCTAACCTTGAAAGCAAATTGAGGTAACTTCAATTCTAAATTGAATCTCCTCAAGTCACTGTAGTATCTTAGCATGGATTCAGCTTTTAATTAACCAGTATCTTATCTCACTCATTCTCAGACACTCCTCATCTTAGTGTGTTTCTCCCACCTCATCTCAGCAATGCAGAGATAGCAATGCACCAGCTAAACAATGGCATCAGCATTTGTCTCTCACACCAAGAGGACAAACGACGTCATGTTCTCACAGTCTGACCTTCCTAAACCACTTGCTATTCTCAAACACCTAGAACAGCATCTCCTTCTCTCAGAAGAGTTGGGGAATAAGAAACCCACCAGTGCCAAACCACCAATTGATGTCAAATACTCTGCTCTATAGACAAAGGAAGATACAGATGTAAATTAATTCTGAATAATACATCATAAATCCTGGGTTTCACACACTGAATGTTCTTCTGCATTGCAGTTGAATCTCTGTTGTAACTCATTACATTGCTGTCTGCAACTCCAGGCAGCCCACTCCAGCTGCTCATTTAATTACTAATATTCTTAATGGGATTTAGAAACCATGTTTTAGTTAGAGGTTAATTATGAACAACCAAGTATTAGTTCTGGAAATACACAAAAATCCTGATGTTCATGCACTATATACATTCCAGAAAGCTTCAGAGCAGACAGTGAGGTCTACAAGACAAAAATTAACATTTACTTTCTAAATGCTCTCCTCTGAGTAGGGATTGAACATCATTACCCCTCTGTGCAGGGCCTGGGGTCCTATCAAAGTGCTCTACACCACCCATACAGTCTGATCTCACGTGCTGTAAAAAGCACAATCCCAAAATGAGTCTCTGTGTGTTCATTAAATCTTTACACACTGAATCTCTACCTAAATATTTCCTCCTAGATTAACTTCTTTCCTGTTTCCTCTTTCATGTGCACATCATATTTACATCAATATTTACTATACTGAAAATAAACACTCGTGAGGATTATGTTAAAAGCTACAATACTGAAGACACTGAAAGGCATGGAAATATATGCAGGAGAAGACAATGAACATAGAATGCTTGTTCTGACAATAGTTGAGATTGTGGTATTGGTTTAAAATTTATAGTTCGAAATTTATTTTTAAGACAATATCATTTTTAATTTTCAATGTGGATCTGTATATATTGTGAAAGTATTCTTTCATATGTGTATATATACACACACATACAATCCTCTCAATTATATACCTACATTACTATAAAGAGACTATATACTATTATCACTATTGCCTATTTTCCCGGTAAAGCAGGAAATCAATGACCCCCCATTGCACCTCTGGCTCTGCCTTTTACCAGCTCCATGCGGGACCAGCTCTCACCACCCTTGGCTTGCCTTTGCATCCCCAGAGAGGATGGCCACCTTCACCTTCTCTTTACAGTTCCTGGACACACTGGGGTGACAAATGCTATGAACAGTTTATCTTGCTCTCTCAGTCATTTCCAGACAGGAGAAATACAAAGCAGGGTGAAGCGCTAGCACCGGACACTGTCACATCTTGCCTGTATGCACATGAGATGCAGAGCCAAGGCGCCCTCAGGTGCCAAGTTTCTGTCTTTCTGACCGGGATGAAGTAAACAAAAAAGCCTCTGTCTTCTGTCTCCTTCACCATTTACACTGGCTTCATGCCTAGAGACAACCTGGCAAGGGACTGCTGCACAAAGCAGTTCTACAGACTCGCCGAAATGACAGTTGCTGCCATACGCAAGTCACAAGCTGATGAGAGAGCTGGGAATTGACCTTTCTGCTCCCCATTCAAGGTGCAAAAATCCGAGGTGAACTTCAATTAGCACAGAGAAATACCTGTGCTGCTGACAAGAATAATGCAGCTGTACAGGCTCACACTGAACTTAGCAAGAGCAAGAACATACAGGTCCCCTTCTTCCCTGTGTCACAGATCTGGTCTGGCAGCCAGAACACACACTCAAGACTGAGACATGCAGATATCAAGATCCCATCTGTCTGTCTCCTGCAGCCACTTGCAGCTGCCCTTTGACTTCCTGTGTTTTTAATGGATGTTTGCTATCAGACAAGCTGATGGTTTACGCTGGGGTCACACACTGCCGTCTCCCTGTCAAGCTGGTTATGAGCCGTGTTGCCATCAACTCAGGCAGATACATGGGAGCAGCAGAGTGCTCAGTGTTACTTCAACAGTCATTGATCCTCTGGGTGGTTTTTATTATTTTCCTCTTGATACTTGACAAAATGGGCTGTCACAGATGCTGATATCTTCAGCATGAACACCTGCAGTAAAGGACCAGGGCACTGGACTAGGGCTTAGGTTACCAGATTGAGCCCCAGGTTTTCAATCCGTACATTTGCATTACCAGGCACTTTGACCTGCACTAATACAGATAAGAGACAGACTCCCATTAAGGTTAATGACTCCAGTGTCGTGGTTTAACCTACTCCTGTGCTCTAGGTGTTAGTTCAGAAATAACCAAAATGCTTCAAGTCTCACTGGATTTCTGTGAAACAGAGCTCCATAAACTATATGTTAAGATGAAACAGCGCTGGACAGACTTGGAGGGAGAACTTATCCCCCTTTCAAAGCAGATTTTGGCAAGCAACTCTCAGGAGCAGAGTTTTACAAGGCAAAGCAGACTGGAAGCCAGTAAGCCTCATTTTGCCTTACCGATTTTCTGCTAAGGGTGATATAGGTGGGGAAGAATAAGATGCATTAGTCTCCTTCACAAAACATAATCACAAATTATCCTTCTAATGTGGTGTCTGAGACTGAGATAGTAATTTACTGCAATTGATGATATTGGGAAACTTAAAAACCCTGTTCTGAACATCTAGAACCACTTCCACCAATTCATTAGGCTCTGTCTGAACTGGGATCCAGCTTTGGAAATCCCACCTGGGTCTTCGTTTCCTTTCAGGTCAGTGGACTGAAAAAACTTAAATACCAGGTTCTGATTTTACTGATTATTTGGTTTAACTGATTTCAGATTACGTTCTATGAGCAAGAAAAGATGATTTATTTTTCTATTTGATTAAATTGCTCTAAATGTATTAATGCTGTAAAACTCTATTACACTGGGCACATCTGTGAAGTAGCAGAATGTCACCTGAAGGGCAACTGCAATAAATCTGCTATATGGGCCACATCAAGAAACTTAGAATTCGCCATTTCCCAAATAAGGGCCTCCAAACCAGCAGGAGTCACAAGTAATAAACTTCACTTATTGAGCTAGAGCTATCTGAACTTATTAAGACATCTCAGTCTATAAATGACAAGCCAGCAAGGTCGAAGCCACATACAAACACGAGTGACAGCTATTTTCTCTCTCAGACACAGGAACTTCTAGTCTTTAAGCCAAAACAAAGTGAGATACAACCCAGCAAAGACTTTTACTCCAAAGTTTCTTGTTGCTACCTACTCTACTTGCAGGAAGTTAAAGGATGACTACTACTACGACTGCAGAGATGTTTATGCATTGAACTACGATTTCGACTGGCAGGAAACTGAAACCAAATGTTGCAACAACACATTAGTAGGACAGCACACAGCTTTGTCCTACTTTTGCATACTCTTGAAGAGCTCTTGAAGGTTGAAGAGATCTGTGTTAGACAGAAGGTCCAGCCTTATGTACATGAAGAGCTGAATAATAAGTATTGGCACTGTGGCAAGAGAAAATCTCAGTTGCAGGAACAAAACAGTTGCATATCGCAATGTTGTCAAATACATTTCAGATATTCTGTAGAAGTTCTCTCACTTGCAAGCAATCTGGGGATTTATTACAGTTCCCACACAAAGTTGACCCAACACGTGTTCAGAGTGTGAAATCACATATACTCCCCCTCTATAAATTAAATTCTCATAAACTGATTTCACTATATATTAATTTAAACCTATTGACTATATATTAACCTGCAAGTCCCCACTGCACAAACACAGGAGTATTTCACTAGGCAAAACGCTCAGGTAGTAATAGTTCTGAGAATATCTTCATTACAGTACTAAGTAGAAACAACTAATATCTAATAAAGTTACAGGGGATATCACAAAGCATTATCATAGAATCCTGGAATGGTTTGAGTTGAGAAAGGACCTCAAAGCTCATCCAGCTCCAACACCCTGCCACGGGCAGGGACACCTTCCACTAGAGCAGGTTGCTCCAAGCCCCTGTGTCCAACCTGGCCTTGAACACTGCCAGGGATGGGGCAGCCACAGCTTCTCCGGGCACCCTGTGCCACTGCCTCACCACACTCATAGGATAGAACTTCTGCCTAAGATCTCCTCTCAATCTTCCCTCTGGCAGGTTAAAGCCATTCCCCTTGTTCTGTCCCTACAGGCCCTTGTCCAAAGCCCCTCTCCAGATTTCTTGTAGCCCCTTTAGGCACTGGAGCTGCTCTAAGGTCTCCTCAGAGCACAGCAGAGGAGGAGAATCCCCTCCCTCAACCTGCTGCTCATGCTCTGGGGATGCAGCTCAGCGCAAGGTGGGGGAGGAGAGGGGGTGTTGAGGGGGTGTTCTGGGCTGCATTATGCTCTGGAGAAGCTACATGCATCTAATAAGTTAGATTTTCAATGCTAGCTTGCCTGTCCTTCCTTGGCATTCCGTTGTGCTGCGTAGACAATAGCCCCTTTGTCTGCAGAGCAGCAGGAAGAACAATCGCCCCTTCTAGGAAGGGAAACGGAGACTGAGCCTCAAAGATGAATTGAGCCACTGGGACAAATAGATGCAACTCTGCTGAAGACAATGGCAGCGAGCCCACAAATATTAATGGTGGATTTTGTGCTGTGTTGGCTTTTTTCTTCCTTTCTTTTTTAGTTTTAAAAGATTGAGCAGCTTTCCTACTAAGGGCAAAAGCACATCAGAAACAGGCTTTCTTTGCAGAAACTAACAGCACATCTTGAAGACAGGGATGGATTCGACAAGTTCCCTGAGCATTTTTCATTACAGAAGAGTTTGAAAGAGGCAACAAATTCTCTGCAGTGGAGAATACTGAAACCGAGTGGGTTATGAGATACTCTCTGCTGCAACTGAGTCACCCAAACGAAGGTTACTCAACTAAAACATCAGTTGAATTCAGGGCTACGGTTTGCAGTTCTTACACACAGCTCTACTTCATGGAGACAGTGCAGCAAAATACCAGGTATAGACATCAATTGATTAATGCTCTGCTTCTGCAGCTAATTTTAGCACCTGGTAAATGGTGGTAAATACATCAGGGATATTTATAAAACAGCACATTACAAACAAAGGCTCTGTGTATTTACAGAGTAAACAGTACGTGGTACGGGGAAACCAGTCACACCCAAGGGAGGCAGGTAAAAACAAAGAAGTTGCTAAATAGCAATGCTGAAAATCAAATTATAGCCAGAAACGAAAGCTAATCACATTCTTAGCTGAAACTGCAGCATTCGGGTACTTCAGTATTTAGATCTGAAATTCATTTTCTTTACTTTTTATTCTAGTATCCCCTTGGCCACCCCAAAAGCCATCTCCCATTCTCACCCAGCCCAGTAGTTGCTCTCTCATGACTTTAAGACAGACCAGCCCACAGGTTTGAATATTTGTATTATTAGAAAGCATTACCTTGAGTTCAAACTCTTCTCCCCAATGCTTGTTTCTAATGCTTGGATTTCATTACAAACATTTACATCAAACAATAATCCTAAGCTGTATTTCCTGTTTCCCAGCAGTTCTGGGATAACTAACTCACAGAGGATCATTTTTCCTCTACTCTTTTCAATTTGCACACATTTAATAACAAGATAACAATCCATTAGGGATGGAGTTAAAATGATTGCCATTAGTTATTTATTGATTTACTATATAGAGTAGCAGGGTATGAGAAATAGACTTTTTGCTTTTCAGTGGCCCATAAAATTGCTGTTATAATCTAAACCAACATGACTTGAAGCTTTTACATGATCCTCAGCTATTCTCAAGCAGAGAATCTTCCCCATCTCATTTTGTCAATGAGCAGTTTAAAAGATGTTGTATCTATTTGTTACCCACTTAGCAGCTGCCAATGGTAAGTAAGCATATACATGAATATATATATCCTAAAATGACCAGAGAAATCATTCCTGGCACAACTGAAGAGATAACCAGGACCACTTGCTCCTATTGAATTAGGTTTTTCATTACTCACAACTAAAGAACTCTTCAATTTTTAATTTATTATTATTACAAGGAAACCCAACCACTACATGAACTTTGATGCCGGTTCAAATTTGTGCCACTGAAACTAAATAGAAGTTCAATACCATCTACCTTTATTGTTTCAAGATCCTTCTTTAACCAACAACCAGCTCTGTTTCCTCACCTATCCTGTCAAGGAAAGTTTATTCACTGCTATTTTTCATCTTTTTTAACCCCAGAGAGTTTCACAATCATGCCCTAGTGAAAACATCACTATTAAACATCCCCAGTACTTAACATGCATTTTATGGGGCATGAAAGTTGCATAAAGCACTACAAGCAAAATTAATGTTGAACATGTTGATAACTTGGCTATGAAGAACATCAAACACTTAATCATGCGATTAATAATTATACCAAGCTAGCACAGCATTTATAATATCTCCCAGAACTAAATGCAGATCTCCCCTGTGCTTGCTCTTTTTATCTTTCAAAGCTTTCGGGGAAAATCCTTCCATGTTCAGAGGGTTCGTGCAATGCCTACAGGCCCCTTATTCTCCCTTTTTCATCAGCATTCACTAGGGTCCTCATTTTAAGACTGTTTTTAGTACCAGTTCCTCCCCTTCCCAAACTGTGGAAGTCAAAGCTTTGCCACACAGACCAAGAAGCTGGGTGTTTAAGAAGTGTGCCGCAGAGCACTTTAGTGCATTCAACTGAGCCAGCTGCAGTCACAAAGTACCATCTCATGGCCTTCCACACAGCTTATCTTGAAGTAAGCCAGGTAATTCAATAGGAGGCAAGGATACAAGATCATGTCTGAGTGGAAGTGCCATTCTCTTAAGCCTCCTCTGCTCTGAAAACAGAGATTTTGAAGGTTTGAAGCTGTAATAAGTGTTCCCTTAAACAAAAAAAAAAACCCTTGAAAATCCCATGCAGATGTGCAGCACCACCTCCTCCCCAGGGTTAGAAACTAAACTGATTTTTTCAACCAGAACAGCTCCATGGGTTTACAAAACACCTATTACTGGCTTGCTCCATGAGTTGCCTATACTGCCTTTGTGCCCTGAACAACTGCTGGCAGATCCTATTTGAAAACACAAAGTTAACTGGACAGAGCAGCAGGTCACCTACGCTCATGCAGTCACTGGAGCACGAAAATGTTCATTCAGTACATTAGCACAGTGCTCCAAAGATAAACTTGCTCAGGACACGAAGGAATTGGACAGATTCTGAGGAAGCCAATTAATTAAGTATTTCTGGAGGTTTTCCAAGCTTATCAGGCTAAAAAAGAGTCAGGACTCAAAACCTCCTTCAAAGACAAACCCCAGCTAAAGTTTTAAGATATTATGATAATTTACTTCCTTAATGAGACAATATTTGTTTGGAAAGAACACAAAGTTCCAGCCTGAATTGCTCTGCAAGTGGCTTTTAAATCAGTCCCTGTGACAAGAGACTGAATGTCAGCACTGAGTGAACCCTCCGGGCAGACCCTGCTTGGCCGTGGTGGGCCAGGCCTCCAGTGTGCTGATTTATACCCGTGGAATATTGGTTCCATGGGCTTGGCTACAAGTCACTACTTGACCCAAGTCACTACATCAAACTGAGAACTGAGTCCTGCCTGCTAAGCCCAACTAATGTGAGAACAGCTACACCCATCTTGACTAATAAAAGTAGCGGGGGGGGGGGGGAAATCGTAATCCTGAACTACCCATATCCCTTTACATTACCTTTTTCCAAACTACTTCTTTTTGGCACACTAGGTTTCCTTTTCATCTTTGATTTTGACTAGATTCAATTTAATCCATCAGGCTGCAATCTAAAAGACAGCATTAAGACAAAGGTAATTGTGCACACAGGTCGAGTTCAAGGATCAGGAACCATGTAATCTTGTTTCACTAGCTTTACAGTATTAAGGGCTGATAACCATTAAACTGAAAGGACTAGACCAGACAACCCCAGATCTATCCCCACTCATGTCACAGACTTCAGCTCAGGCTTTTAAACAGAAAATATATTAAGTTTAGTGTTGAATAAGGCTCACATCAGTTTGCCTTCAACATGACAACCAAAGCAATTTAAGTGGCAGTGCTGTTTTAAGATGATTTGATATTGCCCTTGAAACTACAATGCAGAGTCCAAGCTCTACATCAGCTATTTCAGTGGAACATGCTTCTTGCAGCAATGAAATCAGTGTGATGGTTTGGAAGCGACATTAATCTGTGGTTACAATCTGCCAACCTGAGACATGGCTGTTGTGTGGCTAAGACTGGTCTGGTGGGAGGTGTCCCTGCCCATGGCAGTGGGTTGGAACTGAGTGAGCTTTAAGGTCCTTTCCATCCCAAACCACTCTGGGATTCTGTGATCCTACGACTTTAGAACTGAAGTAAGAAGGCCTGGCCTCCCTCCCTGCATGCTCAGGGCTTGAACCTTTTCCTTTCAACCCTCTATCTGCTCAGTCCAGGAGCTGTCTGGGGCAGGCACTGTGTTTGCACAGCAACTAGTGTAGCTGGGTATTTATTGTGGCCTAATTGTAAGAGCACTAGCTCTACTGGAGTTAACAGACTGAGTCCAGAGGGAAAAGCTTTCTTCCAAATTGAGTTATTCTCAGCTCTAAAAACGCAAATAAAGCACATGCTTGAAGTCTTTTTGGTTGCCATAAAATATTTAAAAAACCCCACACTCTTCTAGCAAGTGACTGAAGCAACAGCAGCCCCAGCTGGATGCTGTCATTTACTATCATTCCCTTCTTCCCACTGCAGAGCATCAGTGCAGCCTGTGAGGAATACAGCAGCAATGGCCACATCACCTCATGGGCTGCTGCTCTGCACACCTTCCGGGTTCACATCCTCAGCATTTAGGGCACCTTCTTGTCCTTCAGATTGTATCTGGACACATCCCAGCTGCCTCCTGTGGTGTCATGAAGGTTTGGGGGGAGGATGGGAGGGTTAATTGCATTCTGTCAGCAGTGATCTCTGAGCCAAAGAACAGTCTTATGGATTCCTGCTCATTTTTTGATATTAAACTGTGCCTGTTCCTATTAAACAGCTTTTGAAACAAAATGCTTAAACCCCAGGGTACAGCACTGAAGGAGAGCACTAAACTTGCACAGAAGCTGGGAATCTAGTGGCATAATCTCCAGTTCTGTGCTCTGTGGTTCCCTTCATACATGGTGAACAGGACTAGAGAGAACTATCCACTGCAGCTTTGGGTACAAGCTGTTATGTTCTTCTCTCTGCTAGCTCACTGAGATCTAGATTTAGTTATAATTCCTAATACGAACTTAGGAGGGAGGCTGAGTGCATAAAAACCCTCAAGATCCTGGGGTGAGACAGTAGGTTAATTCCCATCTGTGTACCATGAATGCTCAGAACACATCTACAAACCGGGGGCACTGCTTTCAAACGATTTGGAAATGTCAACCTTCAGTTCCTGCTGTACCTTGGCTTTGTCCAATACAACTCACAGGGGCAAAAGGGGCTAAATTGATGTGTCATTATTGTCAGGGAAGCATCGACTGACCTGCCAACACTTAGAAAGGGCTGACAGGAACAGTCCTATGCCTTGGAACACAAGAGCCCCTTACTAGAGGATATAACTGCAGCTGCAGCACAGTAATTGGGAGAAAATTACTCATTACTAGTTAATAATCTAATCAGGTCCTTAACGCTGTATCTATCAGTATGGAATGTTCTTCAGGCTTATTCAACCCAATGGCCTTTAATACTGCAAACAGCATTGCATTCATAAGAGAAAGGTGCTTTAATTAATGAAGTTTCAGAATATGAAATGGAAAAGGAATTAATAGTCACACAGCAATAAATGCCAACCCAAACACTTCCCAGCATGGCCCAAAGCTCCAGGTGAGTCCCAGCACTTCATTCTAATTGCATCTATTAAACAGATGCTGCAAAATTAGATCATCTGTATTCATTGTAGGTCAAATTCACCCAAAGCCTGGGAGCCCCAGGACTCCTATTTAAGTCACAATGTGAAGCCTTGAAGGGGAAAATGGAAGGTACAAATTGTGGCCAGTTTTACCACCTTTTCCCAACAGAAAGACTCACTCACCTGTACACAGATTTAGTGGCACTACACAGGTATTTGTGCTTCTCACACGCAGGATTAGTGCACAGAAGCACCATGTTGTTGGTGTTCTACAGTTGCCCCGTGACTGACACAGCCTTGTCCAGCTGCTCACGCATATTCCTCTCTTCCTCATCCCAAAACTATCTCTTTCACCCTTCCATTACCCAGATCCAAACCAGCTACACTTCCATTCGGAAGGAATCTTTATGCTGAAGCCCTCGCTCTTGTGCCAGCTTTTCTGGACCAATTATTGCTATAAAATCATGTAGCTAACCCTTAAGTGTAGGAAATCAAGAGTTTTGATGAAGGACTCAAAGTCATTAAAGACAGATGTCCGTTTGGTCTAGGCATATTGAAGCTACATGGAAATGCTCTCCTGCATTTCCATTACTGGTATGTAATATCTAAAGCATTGCAAGAAAAATGTTATTGAAAGTCTTTTACAATCACATTCAAAGCTTTTATTTCCCCTCCCCAAACCATAATCAGAAGAAAAAGGGTAGAAGTACCACCATAATTTACTGGCTGGTCTTTAGCTGCCATCTTTTTTATGTCATACTGGAATTTCCAGAAGAGGAAAAAAGCAAGAATAAACTTAGTGTATTGCATTTATGAAAGCAGAGGAACTTAAAAATACTTGTCTTCTCACAGGACAGAAAGGTTATTGCATTTAGAAGGATAATAATAATTTCTTACTCTGTCCTTCCATGGAGCTTTCTATTCCAATATACTTCAGAACTTAGAACTATGTCACAATTTGCTCTCTAAATGTCATTTTTACTGCATTCAAGCGCTGGAAGGTGTTCAAGTCAGGAAAATAATAAGAGAAAGTACATATAGTCATGTCTAGCAGAAGATAAAGTCTGCAACCAAGTCCTCAAAGACAGACCGGTTTGCCCACGGGAAGCTAATGGGACTCTGCAGGGGAACAAAGGTTCCTCAGGACAGTAATCCAAGCACGTCACCACTCCAGTGACAGAAAGGCACCATCCAGTCCTGCCTTTTGATTAAGAAACAGCCACCCCACCTGGTTTGATTTACTATTTCTCCCACTATCAGCAGAGCAGCATCAGTCTCTGCAGCTTAAATCTGTCTCTGCTATTCTGCATCTAGCAGCAGGAAAAGATACCAGGATTCCATCTCTAGATCATCAGCACTGCAGAAATAAACCAAATGAAGCCAGGCTTGTTTCAGACTGACATGAAGTCACCCAGGTTTTCCTGGACTGTCTCTGCGTGGGCATGTTTAAGTTTATTGTGCAGATTTATTGGCCCATCACCAGATTTAAGGTCACTGGAAGTGCTGACATCTCTTGCAGCTTGTTGAAAGGACACAGACATGGATATTCACCAGGTGAGATGGGTGGTAAAATACAATCCAGACTTTGTGTACTGGAAAATAATGGTTTGTGATTAAAGGGGAAGTGCTACCTACACTGTGCAAAATCTGCCTGTGGAAAAATGCGGTTTATTCTACTAGGGAGTATGACTTGGGAAGTAGATGTGAACTCTACTGCCAGACCCTCCTCCATTTTCAGATGGCCCACAGTGAAGGTATAACACAAGTTCACATTCTGTAGGAAACAGAGAAATCTTGAAGGTTTCCACCTCACTTCAAAGCCACGTTGCGAGGGAACATGACTATTCCCAGCTGCTTTACCAATATCTGGAGGGATAAATTTTGTCCCAAGGTACAATGTGGTAAAATTAAGGTTAATTCCAGTGAATTACACCAATGTATAACTGGGCTTAGAATTGGGGAGCTTAAGTTTAGTTTTACCCTAGGACACATCAGGCTTAATTCCACAGAGGCCAGCATAATTAGAATAGTGTAAAAATAGGATGTAAGAGACAGCCCCTGAGGTTGGGAAAAGCACAGGAAATTGGAGAATTCAGAACTGTATCTTAATGTAAGCATCTTGGGGGGAAATTAAAACATAGGCAGGGCCTGCTTGGCAGAAGGGGACAGAAGCAAGAAGTATTTTGGTGTAGATTTGCCAATTCAGGACAAATTCTCTTACAGAGTAGCCGGAGCAATTCTATGGAGCTGGTGGAGCAGCTCTGCTTAGACACAATGCAACCGAGCTCTGAATCTGGCCATTGGTCCTGTTGCTGGAAGCTTTGCTTATCGGGTAACAGTTTCATTTCTTGTCCCTGCATCATCAGCAGCTTTCAGTTTTGTTCCTCTTACATCTGCTGGACTTCTGAATTCCAGTCAGTGCTGCATTAGCAGATATACACTGTTGGGTTACACACATTATTGGGTTATATATATTCTCTACATATGAGGCAATGGGAGGTTTTTCTGATGAGAGGATGGCATTTTGACAGGGCTGCCTGTGGAGGCATTTTAACATTTCTTAGGATTGCCATTGGAGAGTCATTTTTCCCTAGTACAAAGAAGGGAGGGGGAAGAAAAACAACTGCAGCACTGTTGATCGTGGGCATAATCTGCAGGCTGATGTCAGATCTGCTCATGCTGACCTAGATGTCCCAGTGGACTTTCTAATTCATGCTGCAGATACTGCAGAGATATGGGTGGGGTTTTCTACATGGGGGAAAAACACCCTTCTACTGTAGAAGAAGGAGATTTAAAGATATAACCACACAGTTCTAAGCCAGAGCTCATGGGTCTGCTGTGCCTTTGAAGTAATCTGCTTAAATTTGTATTATGCAGATTCATTTTTAAAGTCATTCTAGAGACTTTTTTACTTCTGTTTTATATAGTTCAAAATAAATTGGTACCATCTAGCAATCAAGGGATACAGCAGAGTGTACAAACATGGGATAACAACCCCACACATTCATCTCCTGCTACAAGCAGAAGGAACAGAACTCAACCTTTCGATTTTAATGCATTTTTAGTAGGGTTGGTTGATTTGTTTTAAAACAAATGAGGCTTATGCAGCCATGCTGTGTGTGAGCATAACCCTACAGCAGGAAGGTCTGCCTGCCACACACTGGAGTATAGGCTCTAAAGTATCCTCACCCAGGGCTGGCAACTTCGGAGAATGATTAACTTGCATATTTTCTCATGTTATTGGCTTAAAAAATCTGTGCTCTGGGGTATGGAAATGCCTGGAACACTCATGTCTTGGGTGCAAAGCATTCCTGTTTCCTTCTGCTTGCATGAACGTAGCTCTTCTGCAATTTCAGATGGGTTCTCAGTTGCCACACCTCAAACCCAGAGTGTCCAGGTCAAACCTAACCAAGCCGATTACATCTATGGGCCTGCTGGCAGATTGCACTGATTTGCACCGATTTGCACCAACACAGAGCAGAAATATAACACTGCCCTTGGAACAGCAGCATCCAGCACTGAGCTTGCCTTTCATTTTACGAGACAAACAGAAAACCACTCACTGACCCTTGGGACTGATCCGAGCCCAACAAAGTCTCTTGGCAGGACTGTGCAACATTAATAACTGTACAGGGCTAATTATAATAACTAATGGGCTGCCACCACACTGCCTTTGTGTTCCAGTTAAATTCTACCACCACTTTGGGTTTTGGCACCTATAAATGCACACTGTATTTTGGGTTTTGAGAAGAAAATGCAAGCAGAGAAACAGGTCCACACTAAGATATGGGAAGGGAAAAAATAGAGGAAATACCATTAGTAAATCCCTGGTATCATCAAATGAAAATGCTACTTTAAAGCGACAGAATAACCTTACAAGCAATGTAGAAGCACTGCTGTTTGTTGTCATTTATTGTGATAGAAGCTTATCCTTGTTCCACTGCAGAAAAAGAGATCTTCCTGGAGTGATGCAGCAGGTACAGAACATGGTCAGAATAAACCAGGCTGCTTCTCAGATAAGGCATTTAAAGAAGTAGAGCCTAGTGATTACTGCAATTAATGCAGCTGCAGTGATTGCTCACTGCCTCCAGGACTGAACTGGGTTGTGTGTGATGTCTGCACACCCAGAGCCCTATGGAGTGTTGTTTTATTCCCTCATAGCTAAGGAGTGATAACTAAAACCAACCTTATGTTTATTTTAATGTAGCTGATCACTCACTGATTTTGGGTGTGTGATCACAAAGACAGATGAAAACCAGCACACTTGTGGTTTGGGTTGGGTTCTTTTTTAGGTACAGCTAGATCCCACTTTGCCAAGAGATATTATTTATAAAAATTGCAATGCAATGTCCCAATCGTCCCCATATTCTAATCCAGGGGCAAATTGCCACCAGAAACATATGGTAGGAACAGATGGGAGGGAACTTCCTATAAGCCACAGGAGAGAAGGAAGAGGGAAAAAAAAACTTAAAGAAAAAAATAAACACTTATTGACAATTTACACTTGTGAACCAGCTCCAAAAAAAGATGAATAATAATAAGGAGGCGAGAAAACATCCACATAGGGATGTGCAAGTAGAAATTACAGCTGGGTATATCACGAGAGGGTGGACATATCCAGTGAACAGTGCAGTGAAATCTAGTCACAGGCAGACTGGAATTTGCCTGCACAATGCAGGAGACTTTTGGATGTCCCTGTCTTCACTAGAGGCAGAGAGCTCTCATACCTGCAGCATTAACTTCTACTAAAGCACCTGGCATAATTCTGATGCTGACATAACCAGCTGCCTCCCACCTTTGTATTTTCCACCTTAGTTTGCTTTTCTGGTCCTAAACTTCAGTTGCATAAAAAATTTAAGGCTCCTCTTGGCAGAAGCATCATCCTTTCCGTTGGCTAATACAGTAAAACCTACAAAGCTTCAGACTGCAGATCCATTAGCCTAATATTGGTCACAGACCAAACTACATTGTACAAGACTTCAAGCATGCCCTTCCACACCCTGGGCAAGCACCAGATCTCAAGGGCACAGTTTAGGACCCACTGCTATAATGATCTCAGTGAGAGGGAAAGAGTGAACACTGATGCAGTGAGAAAGAAGGTGACTTACCCAAGTGCTAGAGTGGGAATGGACCCAAGATTCCCTTATATCTGAAGTCACTGCTCTAATCTGCCTTTGATTCATTCACTCGTACACCCAAATTAGCAAATCTGGGTGTACAACCACTGGATACAATAAAATAAGTACATCTTACTGTAGGTATTATAGAGGGACATGACAGACTTTCTCCATCTTACCACAAAAGAAAATAAGGTGTAAGATCTTCTACCCAGGAGTCTTCCATGCATTGTGTCTTCATTTTGGCAACTCATCCAAGACAGCATTACATCACCTGTGATCAGGCTGGATCCTTTAGCCATCAGTATGGGAACAAGCATCCCACAGACCCGAAAGCCTGCAATACCTCTTCAGAGTGCCTCTGAATATGCAGTCTGTTCCCTCAAACTAAAATTAATAGCCTTATTGGCAGGATGACTCAGGGAGCTGTAAGGCTCGTCTCGTCTCCCTGCATTTGCAATGAGATTTCCCTGATTTATTTTATCTGCAGTAATTAAGGCAGCTTCTCCCTCACTACCACTACGCTGGGAAGATTTAAGAATAACACAAGAAACAGCAGTAGACCAGACAAAAGGATCAGCAAGAAAATTGCTCTGGGCAGTTAAAGTTTCACCATAATCTACATAGAGCACTTTCTGCTGCTCCTTGCCTGTAAGTCAGCCTAGCAGAACTAGCTGTGCTGGGGCAAAGAGGCTGGTTAGAGCCCAGCTCTGCAAGTGGAACTAGCCAGGAGCATCACTGCTTTTATTCTGGGGTAGTAGTCGTCAGCATCCTGTTAGACAAGGCTGCTTGTGCCAGGCAACACCAGACCAAGCCCTTTATGCAACAATTACAGTATCAACAAGAAAACTTCAAGGTGTCTCCTAAAAAGAGACAATCCTGGGTTGTAATTTCTGCAGTATTACAAGGGTTTTGTCCTTGTAAAGAGTCATTCCCTCTCTCTGAGGCAGCTTGATGCTGGGAAACCAGAGCTGCTGCTGCAGCAGCCACTGATTTGCTTTGTGCTTTGGGGAAAATCCCTTTCTCATCTTTGCATGTTTGGAATACCAAAGGCAGCAGGAGCATGATCAAGCTGCCTGCCCTGTTCAGAACAAAGGTGGACCTCGCAGGAACATCGTTAGTAAGAACCTGCTTCAGCTTCCACCAGCCCTGGGACAGAAGGGTGCATGAGCTCCCTTCCACAGACTTCTCAGAAGCAGTACAAGATCCCCAACCACAGAGTATTGCAATTGTGCTCTATTTGACACTATGCTTAAGCCCAGCAGTAATTTTAACCCTTCACATGCTTTCTGGGCCACAGAGGCACACGTAATTCAGTGATGGGCTCAGATCCCCAAAGCTATCTATTACAAACGCTCCTATTGCGCCAAAGCCTTGCTAAAGCTCTGCAGGGCTGGACCCCACAAGGATGAACAGGCATGCTTCTACCTGTTTTTGCCTTGGAGCTCAGGATTTGTTTCTCTCGTAGCCTTTTTTCCCCATTAGTTCCTGCTTTCTGCTACTTTCTTCACTCTAAAAAAGCTATTTCAGGAACTTAACAACTCAGCTAATTATGGTAAGGAACCACACTGCAAGCTCTTGTGGTAATGAAGGATACTGTGATTTTCTGGAGCTCTGTGTGAATGCTGCAGTATCCACTCCCTGTCTAGTGTAAGTATAATATATATCCATATTCCTGGATGAGTATTGACTGCGACACACACTGACTTAATGCTGCTAGTCAAGGTCAGGCAGACTGAAATGAAAACATTATCACCAGGAACAGAACAATAAGTACAAAGTGGAATGCTGCAGCCTCACAAATAACACTGCCTCTTACACGCTGCCCTGACTGACTGACATTTCATATCCCAGAATAAACCACATTCAGTTCCCCAAGGGAAAACAGTACTTAGAGACTGCTTGCCTTCATTTCCATACTGACTTCACAGATATATCCCAAGTGTCTCCAGGAAAGAAGTGATTTATAAGGTTCACTACGAACCCCTGCACTTTGTGGAACTGATTCTTCCCCGCTCTGCAGCTTGTTGGCATTTACACCAAAGCAACATGCCATTCTACTAATTCAGTTCCAGTTTACTCCCTCCCTATACGGGCAGAGCAACTCTGCAGAGCAGAAGGACAGCAGCAGTGACACCTCCGGCCTCAGTCAGCTTCACCTGAGCAGTTGATGATTTTTAACCACCTTTTGACTCACCATGTTCCCTCAGAAGATGCACATCCTATTTATGTGACAGATGTGGCTGAAAGCCTGCACGCAGCAAGCCACAGGAAACAGACAACTTCACACCATTCCAGCTTGTACTGACTCAGCACCAAGCACTTTTTGCTCCATTTATTGTCCATAGCACTGAAGTGCAAATTTAAGTCATGAATCAGCTATATGGGTCATCAATCAGTTCTCTTGCTCCCAAGCAGAGCTGTCAGGAAGGAAATACCCACCTTAATAGAGTAACATACAAAATTACCTTCAATGTCTGAAGGTCTGTTTGTCTCCAAACCAGAAGCAGCAAGTCCAGTGCACAAGTGGAGTTTGACCCTGGCTCCCTCATTCCTCCGTGGCCAGAATGGTGACTTCTGGCTATACATGGAGCCACACCACAATTCAAAGCCCACACTTTCACTCTAAACACTCACTGCAGCCATACACTAGGAAGCAACTGGGAACTAAAATAGGAACTGGATAATAAATAGCTACCTGAGTGAAGTTCTTTCAATAAAAGGGTTCATAACAAAGAGCTCTGGGTTGTATTTCATTAGTCATCAACTAAATATGGAATAAGGTACTGGCAAAATAAAAGATGTCCAATATGTCATCAAGCAATCTCAGGGGCTGCTAGAGGACTATTATTATACTTCCATTACTGTAATTAGTTTGATACACAGAATAATTCAATATCTGCATGTGCATCACAATTGTGGATGCTAAGTGCCTGCCTTTCCCCTTTCCCCTCTTCCCCTCATCCCTCAGTTATCTTTGCTTGTTAATGGATAGATTAAAAAGTCCAAAATCATCATGATGCAAGGAAGCATTTTGTTCAGGGAACTGTTTGATTTGCACGTCTCTCAGATTTGCCACCTTTCAGAATTCAGCTACAACATTTTCTAACCATTAAAGCTGTTGCCTTTGGCAGCTTCCCCATCACTACCACATCAGCAGAGCCCAGACAGCACCAAGAATTTGGTACCCAGAACCATGGGAATTGATGCCAGCAGAGATGGAGATGGGGAGCAGGTGATGCAGGTGCTTGAAGACTCAGACTGTGTGTTTTCAGTGAAACAACACAAATATAACTTGGTCACTTCTAGTTTATTACTTTCCATCACAAAATAACCCTCTGCCGGTATAAACTGATGAAGATCCCTTGTGTTCAGCAGAGCTGTACTATTGACGCCAGTCAAAGAAACACATGTCTATATTTAGCCACTACACGACGCAAAAGTAGTAGGTGAGGCAGCTCGGAGATTTATACCCAGCCATCTACAAAGCATCATACAATTTTTATAGCATTGATCCAAGGCTCCAAGTCCCCTCTTCATACCCTTCCCCCAAGCTCACTAAACACTTCAGGGCTTTACAGTGCTTTTAATTTGTACACTGCAAAAGCACAAAGGCTTTCCATGAAAGTTGTATCACATGGATTAACATTTCCTAACTAATGAGGAAGTGAAGCGTGGCCCCAAACTCAAGGGAGCGACAGCCTGGAGTCTTTATTTCCAATTCCCATTACAAACCTCCAATTAGTTTCCTGGAATCTTTTTCTTCCTCCCAACCCTGATGAATAGCAGGAGTTAGCCCACTTACTGAAAAATATGTCATTGGACCTTATGCAAGTCTCAAACCTCTGATGGCACCATTAATCTTTGTGTGCACAGGAGGCAGAGATCTAACGATGAACTAATCTGCTGAAGAGTGAAGCGGACCCACTGGACTGTGAAAAGGTCCCTTAAATCAAAGGAATCATGGGGCCAGACCTTGAGATCTAGGGATACCTTTCAAATCCCATTGACTTAAAGGGCATTTGAAGGCACTCTGCGCTGACTAAGAGTAGCTTTACGAAAGGTTGATGGCTAATAAACTCCCTACTGCTGGTGTTGTGTTCACATAGAAATGCTTTGTTTAAATACAAAGTAAGCACTAGGCAGAAGTTAATGGTTGGTAAGAGCAGCTTAGGACCATGCCTGCATTATTTTATCCAAATACAATGTTAGTGTATCCACGCTGACTTTAATTGCTCAGTGCCAATTAATTCTAGCCTCATGTTCTGGCAGCCACATGCTGGGATCCAAAGCAGATGAAAGAAATAAGAATGAGGGTTGTCTGATCTGCAGTTGAAAATATACACCTTTCGGATTAAGACTTTAGACATATAAAACAGAGGTTCGTGGGACAAAGTGACATTGCAGTCATTAAAAGGCAAGATTTGCATCTCTAATTTAGACTCAAAACCAGCTTTGTTTATATTTGGGACTAAAGTAAATCAAGGGATATGGATATCCATGGCATTTTGGGGTGTTTCTTTTCCCCAGCCATAGGAAATTAAACTTAAAAGTCATATTTATTTACAGTATATGCTTATGTACGATCTCTATTTATTATAACAATTACATCGGGGCTTACAGAGCAATAAATCTAGTGCATTATTAAAGCAGGTTTGCAGTTTCCCTAAGCAAATATCATACCAACACATACCGCAGGGACATTGGTTTGGGTTGTCACTAGACTTTGAAGCTAGAAGGAGCCCCATCACAAAGGCTGATGAGAGAGGAAGCCTGTAAAACAGCACACACATGATAGATTGCCAGCAGTGCTGCAACATCAAGGCTTCCACTAAGACATACCTGCTATTTTGGTTTTTGTCTGTCTAAAAATGTACACTTTGGGGATTGGGTAACGGGTAGAAATCAGCTTTGACCATTCAGTCCATGCTCTGTCTGAAAAGACTGCCTATCTGGGGACACTGGTTAATGTTGTTTTGAGAGGTGGATATCAGTTCATCTCAGAGAGGCTACTAAGAGGCTGTTTAAGGAAACAGGAAAAACCTCAAACCATCAACCATAGAGTAAAATCTGATTTTGCAGAATATGCTTACATCCAAAAACAACCAGATGAAGGAGGAAGTATTGTTACGCTGGGGATACAGAAGGGGAAATAGAACACATAAGACAAAAAGATAAAAAAGGATGTAAATACTGAAAGCTCATTGAATTTCCTTTAGAATACTTTGGAAAACTCTATACTAATGATTTATAGTGTATGCAAGCTCAAGGCTGAACAAAATACAAGCTTCCACTTGCACCAATATCCAGTATTTACCTCCATCTTCTATAGTTCAATTCAGATGTGATGGACTATACCTAAGTCACCTGAAATGGGGCTGATCACCAATGTTAGAGTATTTTCTTATCCATTTACCTTTTTAAAGCTGTTTGTTATATGGCCTTGCCAAATAGCCTCACATACATTTTGTCTCTCTTCTGTGGGATGAGTATGTCAGAGTCTATCTTAGACAATATTCCAAAAAGCCTAAAGAGGACAGATAGTGTTTGAAACACAAAATCAGATTAACCCTTGATTTTTTTTCTTTTAAAATATGATTTGACCTAAAGGTCACCAGTTTACTGTGAATTGCAGCTACATATGGTATGGCATGAGCCATCCAGTAAGAATCCTTATAGCAGCCAACTTGATCTGAGCCCTTTGTTTGCTCTGTTCCACAGCACCCCAGGAATCCATGATTCTAATCCCCTAATGTAACTGCCTGACACATTTTACCAGTAAATTTGGTTGATTGCATTTGCTTTGTTTAATGAGCTCTCAGATGTGATAAAGGGATCTAAAAACCCAAGTGAACATTTATAATTCATTTCTAGCATACACACATACCTAGGACCTGCAGAGCTGTGTAGGTTTATAAATGCACAGAGAGATATAGCATTAAGATCCACAACATATGCAGACCTTCACATCTGCTCACAAGGAGAAAAAATAAGCTACAATTACTTCCTTTTGAAACAGACTGGAGGATGAGGATCCGTTTCTTAAATACATGGTAACTGCTGTCAGACACTGCTGCATCCTCCAGTCTTATGTCCATCATTGACAACAGAGCTTTTATCAACAAGATACAGACTTGCAGTGGGCAAATAGGTCTATTATTCCTAGGTGAAAATATCAGTAAAGGATTAAACAATAGACTTTAGGACAGATCTCTGCAGCAGTAGTTAGCTGCACACACATAGCACAAGCACATCAGTGAAATCATGGCAGCGCACACAGCTTTCCCTTCTTCATGCTAATTTAATCAATGCAGAAATATCTGAACCGTTTTGGCAACGATCAGATCAGCAAACTGCCCCTGAATGGCCACCTGACATTTACGTTATCAAGAGGAAATAGCTACACATAAAACAAATTATTACATGACAGATCCTTATGGTGCCAAGAGTTAAAGGAGAATGACTGAATACGTATGGGCTTAGAGGGCAACTACTAGAGTGAGATAATCAGGTATTGCTGCACTCTAAGCTGGGGGGACCCCATTCTCTTCCTCCACTGAGGAGTGAGGGAGATCTCCATTACTGATCAGATTAGTAAATTCCGTTAAGTATTTCCAAGTGCTGCGAAACTAATAATGATGAGACCCATCAAAGACGGCCCGACTCCACCAAGACAGTCAGGATTAGTCCAATGGGCACCAGCTAACCTGCTTTTCCGCAGTGTCCTCAGTTTACCAGCCCCCTGAGTTCCCGCTTTGACTATGTCTCAAAGTTAGAGCCAAATGACATCTGCCTCTGCCCTATTTCTTCTTTACTAGAACAGATAAGGACACTATCACAGGCACAGCAGCATAGGTGAAAACCAGAAGTCAATCTTTAGGACATCGACCATGTGTCTCTCCTACCACAGAATAGGTTGGAAAGGACCTTCAGATCATCTAGTTTCAACCCCCCTGCCATGGGCAGTAAGCAAAAAGTAGTTTCCTCCCCAGTGAAAAAAAACAAGCCACCTCTCATCTACTGCAGGATAAGCATGTACACAGAATAGCTGACACCACAGGTTTACCTGCACATACACATAAATGCAAAGCCCCTGAGGCCTGGGAAGATGATGCATTAATGTATGGGAGCCTTGTAGGAGCCTGCAGCAGGGACACATGCCCCTTTCAATAATACATCCCAGCGCTGAGCAGGCATCAAAGGCAGGGGCTTCTCAAGTGTCTGTGCTGCCCATCTGCACACAGATTTGATGCTTAAAGGGAAGAGAAGCCCAGAGCAGCATTTGCTACCTGAGCAATTTCCCTTCACCTGCGCAAACATGCCCTGCTGCTCTACAACGTAAATGTTTTACTGCATAAATGAATCGGAGCTCTAGAAAGAGGCAGTCACGCAACATGTCAGAGCCACTCAATCCAGACAGGACCACCTTTACCCTAGGAAACCCTGCTTGCTTTTTAAGTGTCAGAGTTTGGGTTTTCAATGTATTCGCATATTTTCTCAAGTTTGATTTGTGTAAGCTGAAATTTTAAAGCAAACCTTAAGGGACAAACCCCATCAGGTTGTACCCATCTACAGCCCTCATTGCCAGCGAGCTGGGATACTTGGAAGTAACATGAGATTACCATAGAACAGTTTGGGCTGGAAGGGACCTTAAAGCTCATCCAGTCCCCCTGCCATGGACAGGGACACCTTCCACTAGAGCAGGTTGCTCCAAGCCCCGTCCAACCTGGCCTTGAACACTTCCAGGGGCATCACATTATGAGTTTAGGGAAGAGCTACTTGGATTCTGCAGATGAGCAACTGGCACAAGGAAATAATGTAGGGAAAAGCAAGGCCCAGAACAAGCCAAAGTCATCACTGATTCAGCAACAGAGCCAAGAACATAGACTTGGCAAGAAAAAAACAGATCTATACGAGGAGGAGACCTTCCAAGTCAAATTTCCATTTGCGTTATTAATAAAAAACCTCTTAGCAAACAACTAGAAGAAAAATTGATTCCATCCTCTAGCAGAGTAAAATCTAATCAAGTTACACAAGGTGACATCTCCAAAAGCCAAGTATTTGATTATGAGGATGGGTGTTTAATTAAAAGGGCTGTGTGCTGCATCTCGAGGAAGAGCTTCTGACTAGATCTCGGTGGTCAAAATAACCTTTGCTGACATTTCTTCCAGGACAAGCACAAACTGGTTCATCATGGAAATGATGGGAAAGAATAAACAGTGCATTTAGTAAACTCTTGACTTTGTTTCCCCTTTTAAAGCCTTGGAGATCTCCTCTCACAAATCAAGTTAAGGGGCATTATCTGGGTTTGATTTTGTTTTAATTCATAGCAACAGACTGTCCTACAGCTATGCCGGTAATGAAAACAGCCAGATGTCCAGGACTTAGAATGAGATTAACTACTTTACTGCATCCTGAGCAAGTGTGCATCTTTCAGTGCCCCTTCCCAAAGAACTATCCCTGTCTAACAAAGAACTTGAGCACTGTCCTGGTCCCACATACATCTAGCAAATGACCACTGCATTGTTACACTAACAGTTACAAGCCCATCCCAGTAGGGTCTTCTGAACAAACCTGGGTACCACAGTGATGCACCAGAAGCTTGTACTCAGACCTCCACAGATAGTGTGATGTTGTAGAAAGCTCAACTAAGCTCATTCAGTCCATGTGCACTGGTGAATAGAAGTTGCTAAAAAAATTACAGACCTCAAAAGCTGTCTCTACTCGTTCCCTTCTCACATTCATTATGTTTCTTTCATCTCTGATCATTGCAAAGGCAAGAGTTTTACAGTGTCACTGCCCTTGGGAATGATCCAGTGTAGTAATACCCACAGGTCAGAGGATGTACATGATGGAGAGAAACAAATATTAAACTAAAAAGCAGCAAGCAATGAAGCCATTAGAAAGCACAAGTTGATGATGCTGTTTCTCACCACCCTGCATCGAATGCTCTTAGAAAAAAAAATCACTGTGGTTTTATAATATAAAGAGTAATTATGGCAAAGACATCTTACTGTTTCCAACTTGGAAGAAGAACCAGACCTATTTTACACTCCCACCCACAGCAAGCTCCTTGTCTGAGCAGGAGAAGATGATAAATTCCTCAGGATTGTGAGTTTGCCCCCGCTTGGGACCCAAGGTACTTTTGCCATGGCCCCTGCAGTGCCTTCCAGTATAAAAGGAGGCAGAAAAGACGATAAAGCAAAGGATGTGAGGCATCTCACAGCACCAATAACAGCATTAGGACAAGGTTTGCTCCAGTCTGCCTGCTGAGAATGGGTATTTGATCCCTCAGGATAAGAAATCAAAGGCAGCCAAACGTGGCACCAGCCATATCCCTGTCAGCTATAGAAAGTCTTATGCTTTAATGAGACTTCCCACAAGATTACTTTTCCTTTGGAAAACTACAAACCTTTTGATCAAGAAAAGCAGTAAGAGTCCTAAGGAAAAAGCTAGGAGCTAACTCAGCTATACATCAGCTCTGACATCTTGACCGAAATAAACTGTCCCCTGCAGAGTTAACAAGGATATAATTTTATCATGTCTAGAGACACAAAAGGGAGCCTTTTAGAGATCCAGAAATGCCTGGCCCCAGGCTAGGGCGAAGCTGATGCAGGAAGCATTCTTTATTGAGTGGATTAATTTAGATAACACTGAGTTTCTCCCGTGATCGCCCCCAAATGTTGAGGCTACAGGAAACATTTCCTGTGGAACTAAACCACCAGAACAGTTCTCAATTAGAAATAAGATGTTAATCAGGATAGCAGAATGCATCCTTCATCCCTAGCCACATCCATCCTTGAGGGATGGACAAAGAGGTGGTTTCTGGCTGCCCTGCAGAGCACCCTTTTGTTGGTGCTACAGCACAGCCCTGACATCGAGTTGTCACACAAAGGTACACGAGACATTAAGCAAGCTCCCAGCTTCACCATACACACTCCTCTGATCCCAGCCAAGCGCTAGACCTATGAAGTGGAAGTAATAATCCCACTTTGGTAAGCAGTTTAAAACCTTCTCATCTTGGCTGAGGCAGCAGTCCCTCTAGTTCGAAGCAAAAACTGCTTTCTTCTTGTGTTTTTCTTCCAAATAACAAAGAGACAATATTTTCTTCAAAACATTCCCATTCTAAAATATCCTGTTCCTTAAAACAAGGATGTTCTGTGCTATTTTAAAAGAGAAATTTAAACAAAATGACACATTAGGAGAAATGAGTGATGGAAGAAACTTTTGATTTAAAAAAACTCTTTGAAATGAACTTTGTATTCAACTCTAGCTAAAGCTTTCATATTCTAAAGTTACTGAAGCAACAAACCCTAAAATAATGATGATATGGGCAGCAAAGCAGAGAACTCCCAGAGCAGTTCCCACTGTCTATTTTGTGATCTCCATTGAAGGTCTTTCCCCAGGACAACAGGAGCTGGTACTTCCATGTCACATTTTACAGGATTAAATGATAAGATTAATGGGCATGTCTTTGTCTAGGAGGATGCAATCTGCAGCACTCACTGAAACAAGCAGTAACAGCCTTTCTGCAACGATGCAAAGGAAAATGAAATTAGAAAGTAATAGGCTGTAGTTCTAAATTAATAATTGTTTGAATGAACACAATGTAAATACAATGTATAATCAAAACCAAATGACGTGTTATTTAGCATGGAAAGTAACTACAGAAACATCTGAAAGCATTAATCTTTTGCAGCAGCCTGACTCAGGCGATGAAGCTAATCTTCCTCTCGAAATTCTCTATTTGATTTGATTACAGTGGGGTGTTGGGGAGGGTTTGGTGGGGGCTTAAGATAATTAAATTGCTTTGGACTCTTTTCCACCCAAGTGGAAATTATAGGAATTTTGAAAACAACCATTCTAAACCAACATTTTTCTTTCATTACAGCTCATGATCATAACATCATTTCAATGAAGACAGTTCAAGGAAAAGGAAGAGTGGAAGGTTTCATTCTCATTCTGTTTTCTTCTCCTTGCCCGCATTTCAGACATTGCTTGGAATATCACAGAGACCTGCTTTGTACTTGCTTCAGAGCCCATAGCTTTGCTGGCAAACAGTTGATGACATGAATGAAAGGCAACTGAAAGAAGGTGTGAAGTGTGTGACTGAAGAGGCAAGGGTGAAGTGCTACTGGGGCACTGGGCAGGGTCTACTCACACCAGCTTGGTTCGAGCTGGAGGGCAGAGGTAGACCAGGGTGTGTGAGCAGGGCTGACCCTCATTAGCCAAGCAGGCAAAACCACCCAAAACCAAACCAGGAGAGTGCACCCTGTGGAATAAGTAACAATCCTCTGCTTCTAGGATCACATCTTTGTTTTGTAGAGATCTAAGTACAGCCTTCACATTAGGTGTGTCCGAGGTTTTTTTCCTAAAGTGGGACTTTCAGGGCTGGTCTGGTGGGGCTCATTCCTTTCATGGGAAATGAAGTTACAGCACAGTCAGTGCACTACGTGTACCTGCAAACACTAAGAGAAACATCTCTGCATAAACCTGAACAATTAACCCTTGCAGTTACTAATAATACTGTTTGTTAACAATTGTAGGATTTCTTCTAGAAAGACAATTTATTCCACCAACTACATTAAGGCACTGGGAAAAGCAAATTGCCAGGGCATCACTTTTCAGTCATGCATAGAAAGGTGAAATTGGAGCATAAATCTGAATGGTGATATACCCACTGTATTCCACCCCATATATTCTGATTCGAGATCCCCATTCCTTCTCAACCCTCGTCACCGATCTCTCTCTAGTGACATTCAAACTTTGTGAGCTCTATTATCCAAAGGTCAGCAAATCTAACTGATACTTCCTCATAGATTAAGACACTGTAAATTCTAATCATTATTTGGGGAGAATGATGTTTTCATCTTGTAGATGATGCAATGAAATAAATCAGTGTAACATGTCCCCACGGTGAAAAATACTATAATTTAGCTGCTTTTGTGAATCCTACTTTAATTCTCTTAAGTGACTCATCTCAACAGGGAGCATCTGTGGATCTCAACTTCCTAAATCACCCTGGTGGTTTCAGAAGTCCTCAAACAAAAAGAATGAGTCACTTGTCTAAATCCATCTCCTACTCTCCTGCAGGCTTCCACTATGATCCCAAGCACAGGAGAGCATACCTTCATCACAGGACTTTGCTAAAGCCAAGATGCTTGGTATCCCATGCTTCCAAATCAGGATACAGGAGGTAGCATGATCTGCCCTTCCCTTATACAAGACCTGAACTTCACAACACAAACCTGCACTGGCAAAGGGAAGAGATAGTGCCTGCAGCATCAAAGAAGAGCAGCACCAATCCCAGGAGAGTAGGTGGCAGCAGTGGGGAACAAGATATCTATTTGGAGAAAAAAGGCAGAATTTAGCCAGCAATGCAAGAGCAAGCTGTGATTTTTGAAAGTTTATTCAACTCAGATTTAACCATCTCTATCTCAGCCCCAGAGCTGAGCGGCCATTTGATGTCCAGAAGAAGAAAAGTGTGTTTTAACCTTCTCATCACAATGAATGGAGAAGTCACCCAATTAACTAAAGAGAAGATGCAAAGCAGGTTTACCACAGGATGTCCTACGTAGCCAGTAGCATCCCAGAACAATATTTAGACAAAGGAGTTTAACAAAGACTAACGCATGATTTAGTGGTGGACTTGGCAGTCCTGGAGTAAAAGTGGGACTTGATCTTAAAGGTCTTTTCCAACCTAGCTGATTCTTTGATTAATGTGCATGTATCCTGCCTTTCAGGCATGCTGGGATAGAAAACCAGTTTAAACATCCTAGAACAAATCACCTCTTAACGGCACAGCAACATGCATTACTTCACAAAACACCATGGGGTGACTGCTTTTCTTAATCGTCAGTTCTGCCTCTGCAGCATTGGCTCTTCATGCATTTTTAAAAGCTTCTGTCTTCCTCCTTCTGTGCTCTGCATGTCTCCAAAATTACTTTCCAAATACAATTAACAATAGCATTAATTGAATCATTATTATGACTTCAGTTACTGTATTGAATATTTGCTCATACAAAAGCAGAAGAGTGCTTGTGGCCCCTGAACAATCACCTCTAGTCCCTTTGCACTGCTTTCACTTCCCCAAATCTCAGCAAATATAAACCCAAGAGATTAATTTCCAGCAGGAGTAAACTGGTGCTATTCTGCACCACAACGGAGCTGTACTCGTTTCTGCCAGCTGAAGTCTGACCTCTAAAGTGTATTAAAGAAAAACAGGAGACTTCCACATGCATCAAGTCCCAGCTTCATCTGTTGCTACCACTGGCCACTCTGCTCTTCAGTACTAAATCCGGGACGAAAGTCTCCGCAGCTTGGCACATGAGAACAGAACTGCACGAAGTATTTCCCCTTTTGACCCAGGGGCAGGAAGCAGATCCTCCTTTCTACTCTCCTTAGTCGTTAGCAAGGGTAGAATCTAATCTTCTGCCTGCCCTGTGGCAAAACATGCCAAAATCCTACTCTTGGAAAAAACAAAGGACAGAGACAGCCTTACATCTTACGTTTCATTCTACAATGTGCAGAATGGAAAAGAATCACTTTAAGGCGCAAGAGAGTTGTATTACACTGACCACTGCAGAGCAAAGAAAGAAAACTATAAACTCCAGCCTCTTTATTCCAAACCAACATCAGTCCATGCTTAAGCAACTTATTTTATCTTACTGTGAGATCATTTGCAGCTCTAAGGATCTTTAATGTCTTCTTCTAATTTATGGCATTGGCTGCAAAAGCAGAAACCTGCGAGAAAGATGTTCCAATTCTGTAATAACTACAACTTTAAACAGGGTAAATTTTCCTGCCACATCCATGGCAGTATCTCCTTTGGGCGTAAGAGAGATAGTTTCCTCCAGGGTCTGAAGATAGGAAATCTTTTTGCTAAAGATAAGCCAGGTCCTAAAGTACAACAGTTACAGTCCACAGACACTTAAGAATTCTCATTGTTTGGATATAGCTCCTGTTTGTTCACCTAACTTTAGGCACTTTTCCACTGTTTGAGTAGCTTAATGTATTGCAGAGGAAAATCTGGTCTGCTCAACATGGCAAGTATACTTAAGTTCTTTGGGTTTCAGTGGGACATAAAGTTAAGCACAGCCTTGCTTGATTCAGCCAGCTCTCAAAGCTCTGTAATTTCCCTGTGCAGCTACTGCAAGAAGAGAACTCATGAACTCATTTTCCCATGTCTACTTTGATATGAAAGGTTTTTCATTTTAATTAAGGGAAAAAAGAGCAGTTTACAGCTGTCTTGCAAGATCACACAGCTCTTATGTACCCACCTTTGATTTCTTTTCTCCTTGCCAGAAGAAACAGGAAAATATTCAGGATTAAGTTACATCCCTTGTTACTTACACACTCAAGACTTAAAAACACATAATCCATCTACAGCCATGCTTAACCTTTCCTAAGGGCTTTACAAAGAACTGGACAACCACTAATGAATTTTGCTTTGCAGCAGTTCTGGACTACCCAGGAAAGAGCAGGAGGAGGAGAAAAAAGAGCAGCTTATTCAAGAAAACAGTGCACGTAAAAATGAGTTCTCCCATCCTCTAAGGTCTGTATCACAAACACTCTTCCCTGCTGCTCGTGCATCGGATGTTACTGGTGCTCAAAACACATAGCTGGGGCCACACCGATCTCCATACAGCCATCTCCCTGCAAATCCAAGTTTCGGCTGCACATTCCCAACTTGGTCGCTATCAACGAATAGGCAGCCTTCTGAAAACATAGCGACATTAAAGGCTTCCCTTTTGCCTTGGGTATTAACCATGTGGGAGAGTCAGCAGTGTGTAACTGGTTATTGATTTAGAGTTTCAGGGCAGCTCTGAGGAAGCTGTGGGCCAGCTGTGTTCTCCTCCACTCTTGCGCTGTACAAGTCCTTTCTTGGAGCAAATTCAATACCATCCCTGCTGTAATGTACAGGCTGCTGTGCTTGCACAACCACCGATTCTTGGCTGATACCCATGGCTTGGCCTGGCAATAATAAAGGCAAGATCTGCTACAGCATCAGCTGAACAGCCAGTGCTTTCTATAGCTAGAGGCAAAAACAAGTTGTATCCTCTGCGATTTGGAAAGAGAAAGAGACTTCAAATACACCTTCATCAGTGTGTTGCACGTTTGCTCTTTGCCAGGCTCTTGTCCTTCACAAACTATAGCTGAAAAGGGCGTAAGAGATAGCTATATGCTGAAATAAAGACATTAAGCACATGCTTATCTTTAAGGAAATGAGTAGTCCCAATAAAATGGATTCACTTAGATCAATGACTCCTAACACAATGGTCTAGTTTTCATTACTAGCATTAACTGTTATATATATGTGATTAAAATCTCAAACAAAACTGTGAGCTTCTGCATCACTGTGCCAAAGAACTGTTAACTATCAATCCCAAATTGTCCTTGTGAAAAATAATCCTTGGCACTGGTCTTGCATGCTGACCAGATTGCCATTTAATCCCAAGGGAGAATTCTATCTTTCAGCTGGATTTTGAAGAACCATGATTTTAATAGTGATGCTTTGAGAGATTTACACAGTGATTGCTCATTTGGGCAGGGCAGCACTTCACCAGTGTCATACCTGGAGTGTCTGCCAACCAGGACGTACCATTCACATCCACTACTAGAGATGACACCAGGCCTCAAATGTGTCTGTGCTCCATAGAAATAGCTGATCCTGGTGGGTTGCATCTACATAATCAGTGTCTTTCCTGAAAGTAGCATTTTTCTCAGCCCATTTAAAAAGCATTTCTGGCCTTCCTCAGCCATTCTCGGAATTACTGAGAAAGTGACATTGGCCTTTTAATAAATGTTTAAAAAGTTCACTTCACATTTACATTTTGTGCAACTGAGCACTTTTATGCAAGAAGAACAAATCCCATAGGAGTAGTGTGCCCTGGTTAGTCAGCCACTGGACGAAGTGATGCTCTATCTTACATGAGCCATTGACGACAAGAGGCAGGTACTCTTCATGATCAGTTACTGATGAAGTTTGTGGGCAGTGGGGTAATGGATTGCAGCTATGGCACCTTTTCCTGCACTGCCATCTCCATATTGCACATTTTGAGCTTTATAAGCTATATTCTAAATTGCAAACTGCAACTGGTTTAAAGCTGACTAAGGCCAAAACAACGCTGAAGCACAAGTGTTCAGGAGAAAATGAGTTGTCTCTCTCTGCTATTCTAAGCCACCATACAATTTGTAGGGATATCTCTTGCTGCTATTATTTATAGTAGCTGTACAAGGGTACAAGGACATCCCAGACAGATACTGCAGGAAATCATCAACATCTCCTTCAGTCTTTTGCCAAACCTTCTCATCTCATGCATACACACACACTCCCTGCTGTGCTGAGCTTCTGCAGCGTCATTAGCCTCAATTAGCCGCAGCAGTGTCTCATATGAGCCTAGAAGACCAGACTTTTTATTTCCCCCTCCAGTTGATGCATTGCTCCCTGCAGAGCTCTGGTAAAACAGGAATGATGCCATTTATGGATGATAAGCATCCAGTTGAAGATGAGCTTTTTTTGTCTCCAGCAAAGATACCAGTTCCTAGATCATGGCCTGGTTCAATACATAGAGTGGCTCTATGACAGGTCCCTTTGGGCTGGCAGCAAAAATCCATCCCCTGTGACATAGCTTGAAACACTAATTTGCATCATTCCACATTATCAAAGCACTATTATTTCAGCTGAATATTCATGAGTGCTTTTCTCCATGTTCAGTGTGCTCCATTGTCAACTGAAGAGACCCTCTTACAGAAAACAAATGCATTTCTCTTTCAGACAGAAGGCTACAGATACTAAAAGCAGCTCTTTCTTCGGTGAGGTATCATACCAGCCCATCAAAACTAGTCTTCAGGCAATGCTTATTGCTGAACAAGAAACCAGACACAGAGCTCCCCACCTGGGAAGCTATAAGGTCAGAAGCGAAAGCCAGAGCAGCCCCCCCAAAGCCAGACCTGAACGGCTGCAGGTATGGAAAACCTGCATCTAGAGCTAAACCATGAGCTCAGGTGCTCATATTTAGGTTCCACCACAACCTTTGGGTGTCTGCTGAAGCCAGAATTTCATCTGGCCGCTTTAGCAAAGCAGTGGGCCAAATGTAACACTCAGTATGCCTAGCACGGGATCGTAACTCAGGACTTATTCAATATCATGTGGAGACGTGACACTGTTTGACAGGGAAAAATTAAACCTTTTGTGAAAACCTAGCAGAAAAATTACTGTGGCAAATCATATCGGGGGAAAATCTTCCCTGCAATATAACTGTATTCTTTGCATCAGGATGAAAGCCTATTTCCAAGCAATGAACTGTCTGCTTCGATAGCCAAGTTTGAAGCAGAAACTGTCTAGCGACAAAAATGATTTAATACAGGGAGCAAATTCCTATGTCTCTCCTGCTAACATGCACATATGCAATAAGTAGAAGTTGTAAGACCAACGTAAACATGCTGAAGGATCTGTGAATGTAAATTTTAAAAGCTTTTCAGTCAGTATGGCAACAACAACCCTCTTAAAGCTATTCTGTAGCTACCCTGTAATGCTCTAACACCATGTAAAACAGGATGTAGTTTGGTCCTTTATTAAGGTTAGATAAGTAACCTTGCATTTACAAAGGTATAAACATCCACATGGACAGTTACTGAGCTAGGAGTATGCTATGTATTAGTGGAGAGTAGGTGAAGTTGTGTACCACGACCTAGCTTAACGTGCAGTGCAGTGAACTCGAGCTGAAGTCTCACTGGATGTCATCAAAACTTCAAAGAGTAGATTTTCAAAGATGCTGAGAGAGTTTAAACATTTCCTACCGGAAGCCAGTGAAGTCAGGGACAGAGAGGGGGGAGAAAGAAAAGTGAAGTTCTTACAGGTACAAATGCCTACCAAGGGAGAACAGAGCACCAAAACATTACCCGAGGCAAACGTGCCTTTGAAAAATCCCTTTTGTACCTACATGACGTGGGGAACTTAAAAGTGAAATAACTCATGAAAACTTTATCCCTCATCTGATGCAAAGGCCAGTTCTTATTGAAGAGAACATAATACCTACAAGGAAAGCAAGAGGCAACCTTATACGTAATCCTGCTTTTCATGTAGGACTGCTTACCTTGGCTATGGGGATACTCAGCACAATGCAAAGAGCCCATATGCAGCCCGAGGCACTGGAATGCATTAGATGACAAAAATGGTGCTCAAGTCAAAGCAGCTAGTCTACATTTTTGTTGCATCAGGTTTTGTTCACAGTGTAGTATTGAATCAGCAAGGAAGAGGCTTGCATTTTATCTCCAAGCACAAAAGAACCTGGAAGTTCTCCCTCACTACTCAAACCCCAACCCACACACGACAGGGGTTTTTACAGGATTTTTACAGAACCCATTTTGTTTTCCAGAAAACAAGCCCATTTGTGAGAGTTAACAGGTATTGTTGTGTCAGCTGTCAAATGCATGTGAGATTTAGCTAGGCAAAATGCCAAGTACTGATGCTTCCAGGCAAAGCCAGCTATTAGCACAGTGATAGAGAACTTACTGATGCTCCCGAACTTAGCATTAGCCTCTTTTCATTATTATATTTGCATGGGGGTTTTAAAAATCCATCTCTCAAGCCTGTCTCTCTGTGTTCTTCCTCCAGATTCATGGCACAGAACTGAACTCTCTTCACACTGTCTAAAACTAGTATGACAGATTGGAGTAGCAGAACAGTGGAATTGCCATTTGGAGCTGTAAAGTCACATTTCTTTTCAGCTGACTCCGACCTTTCTGCAATTAAGCCTTCCTTCTTCTGTTTGTAATGCGCAGTGCTGAGCTTTTCTTATCAATAATGCAAAAGGTGTGAGTAAAGCAGAAGCTGGCCAAAACCAGCCAGAAGCTGCTTAAGTAAATCTGCAGATTTCCTATACCTCTGATGCTCACGCATCCCCTTTTACAACCATTTCATGGTAGTAGGCTAAAAATATATACTATCAAGTACAGTTCAGTAAGAAGATGTACTGCAGGTGGACAAAGCAAGCCCTAGCTTGAGAGTAATTAGTATAAGCAGAGAAGAGGAAGGGAGAGGACTGGAGTTTCACTCAAGATCATTTCCAAATCTGTTCCTTAAAATGATGGAAACGATTTGGAGGAGCAGTTTGCATCTCCCATATGTCCTTGTCAGCATTCAACAACGATGCTGTTACAAGAGCAAGAACTTAGATTCATTAATACCACCACTAAGAGGGATTATTATGAGCATCTAGTTACTAAGACATCTTTCAACCTGCATAGAGACCAAACCTTCCATTTCAGTTCAGAAATAACATTTTTGTTGGGTTCGCATCCCATCTTGCCCCAGGTTAACTTCTTTATAACAAGCTCTTGGAACATTAGTCAACAAAAATGCACATGCTTTATGTTCAAATATGGTAAATCATGTTTTTTTTCTTACAACACAAGTAAAATTCTCCCCCCATATGAAGAGCATTCAAGATCTGTGGGGGTGCACAAGATGACATCGCAGGACAGTGGGTATATAAAGCAGTTTTTAACAGGAGCTATGTATATGCAGTAGTCCCTGCCCTCTCTCAATTCAGATACTCCTCTAACAATGCTCTTATAAAACTCCAGAAGTCCCCCATTTCCCATCAGAAGGCAGTTCGACCTTCATAAAGACAGAGTTGTGCCATTTAGTTTTACAGCAAAGTGGTGTGTCCTCTAAGGCACATAATGAACAACAACAGTGGCTGACAGGGAAGAAGGTTAAAATATTTCAATTAACTATATTATTTTACAAAAAATTTTGCCTGAATGAAGAAAACTGAGCACTGGCCCAATGCTGCCAATGCAGCAGATTTCTGCATTCCTCACCCCTACAATCCATTATTTGATTGCAGTGCCCTTGGCTTGACCATTGCTTTTCTCTGCTTAGTCTTGGACACTAAATGAGCTCCTCAGCCAGTGCTAAGCAGCCCCTCATTGATTATGTGCATATTACTATTCCCTGCAGCCATGGCCCAATATACAGTCACCACAGATCCTGGATGCTTGCCCTAGAGACTTGAACAGCCACCCTCAAACAAGACAATAGCAAAGGCGAAGCTGATAAAAAGAACTGTGATAAGTCACCAGGATCCCGAAGATGTAGCTGTATATATATATATATATATAGAGAGAGAGAGAGAGAGAGGCCACTCAGATTTATATCAGTTACACATGTTTTAGAGTGGACATAACCCCTACCTGCCTTCAAAATAGAATAGATAAGTAACTGTCAGGAAGCAGCTTTTCCTGAGAGCAAGTCATTGTACAGATATGTCTCAAAGGATTTGCTCCACTTATTGCTGAAGCAGCAGATAGTGACCACAGTCAGAGCAAGGGTATTGGGATAACTGAAGCACCACTTTGATCAATATGGTAATTCCTATCTGGCTACTCGCTTTACCCAAGGTGAGTGCTAATGGGCCCACACAGCAGTTTTTGATATCTTGAAGTGACAGATATTGTGGTTCATCAATTCTGTAACTTTATCAGGAGCGCCAGTGAAACAAATGCTTTCAGGAATAAACAGTCATCTGCTGTCTGTCAAGAAATGATCTAAATGTAAGACAGGAATCAAATTAAAGACTCAAAAAAACCCTCCCTTAAATTCATTTTTCTCTCTCTTTGCATCATGACCTAAATATGTAGCATAAAGATTTAAAAAGATGCATAAGCATCACACCAATTGCCCTATATATCCAGTGTTTATATATAGTGATGTATATCCCAGTATATCCAGTGAGTTTCTATTACTAATGCAAAATGGAGGTTGTATTTGGACAATGAGTATGACATTTATGTACAGCTGATACAGGGCTTGATCCTGAATCACAACACAAAAAAACCCTAATTGACACAGGATTTCAGTGGAACTAGAAGTTATTAAGGAACATTTATAGCATTAAGGAGTTGCTGGATTTGGCTCAGAGTGTAAAGCACCGATTGACAGCTGATTAAAGTCAATAGACGTATTTCATATGGCTTCAGTGGAGTTCAAATGGATGGTCAAAGCAGCCCCCTTGACTGAGATAGCTCATATTCCCCATAATTTTGTCATTTCATTAGACTACTGAGGGATGATGCTGAAAAGGAATGAATATTCTCTTGCTATTTTGAACCCCAGTTACTGAGAGTCAAATGACTAGGTTTCTGCAATGTTTACACCTAGGTGCAGAGCAGGAAAAGGAATAATTTAATACATGTATCCTTGTTAAAAATGGTACTGACTTCAGCAATTTTGCATTGAAGTTGTTCATTAATGTCTATGGAATGTTAAGAATATATATATATGGAAGGATACCATATGATTAGAACTGAGGCACAGTACTAATTATCTTTATACATATATATTCTGCATGTGCATGCATACTGACATGCTATACTGAAGCTGCAGCACCAGAGTCAGCATTCTATACAACATAAAAAGCATATCTGGACACTACTGGAAAACACTTAAGAGATGGAAGATGATGGAACATGATGTGGGAATAAGCATTTGGGAAGCCTATATTGATTTAGCTTGGCTGTCTCAGGAAGCTATCCATGTAATCTTATTACTGCATTAAGGGCTACATGATTTTTTGCATTGGGATTAAGTCTACATCTACTATGGAAGTCATGTGACAGAAGACAGAGAAAGTCTATAGTCCATTATGATGTGCTTAGACCGTAATGCTCCAGAAGACTATTAGCTACAGCCACTCATTAACAAGGGAACTCATGACAACATCATCTTTAATCATATCACGCTTTTCTCGTCTCCCTCAGGCGTGCCATTACCATTTTATAACCCTTCCCATGTCATTTTAGATTTCAACTGTTGAAGCTGGCTGAATGGAAAGGAGCCTAAGATCGTGCTTTGCTGTATCAGAAGAAGTGACAACAGAGAAAAGTCACATAACAGGGAGGAAAAGAACAGAAAAAAGCTTAAGACTTAAATGTGTACTATCTTTTCAGCCACTTCAGGAAACAGAGACCAGTAGGTAGACAGGAACCTCCAGACAAGAGTGTAAAATCCTATGCAGACTAAGTTAGAGTAGATTTTAATGGAATATACATATTCTCTGGAATCTAAGAAGGAATATGCCATATCATTCCAAATGCCCTTAGATTCCCTTCCATATTACAACCCATACAAATCCAGCCTTTTCATTTTTCCCTGAGTAGCTAGAGAACAACCAGATACACAGAAATACCCACTAACTGCAGCACACATTTTCCTCTGAATGGCCACCACATTCCAGACATGGAATTGAAGTTTAATCAAACTCAACATAGAACATTCCCAGAGTGTTATAAGGACCTCGCAGAGATGCCGAGGGGCAGAAAAGCAGCTTGGAACAGTGCTAATACAATGTCTGGCCATAACATTACCTTCAAGTGTCCTTGAAGGTCACTAGTGCTCATGAGCAAAGCTTCTGTTCCCATTAACTAAATTCTGTTCCTCAGGCCAGATGACTCTAGATTATCAACTTGCAGAGAAGACTTTGGCTTGATTTCTTCTTCCTTCAGCCTTTTGAATGTCCCAGAGGAAATTTTCCCCAGCTACAGCCTGAAAGTGTACAAATAAGCTCCAAAACATGGAGCAGAAACCCTGTATTTTCGCACCCTCCAATACGAAATGTTTCACAGATGCCAGTTCACCTCAGCTGAGAAATCTTTGCAAATTACTATTTCAACCCTCAGGAAATCTCTGATCCTGGGTATTTCACTACATTGCTTACTAAAAGCATCTTCTTGACAAGAAAATAGAATGTTAGTATCATCTACAACTTTACCTGATGTACCAAGATTAATGGAATTCAGGCAGGGTAAGAGATTTTTCTCATTTATAGCATTATCACAAGTAAGTGGTAACAAACCAAGAAAAAACTGTTGCCATAAATAGTAATTTAAAGATTCCCTGCGGAGCTCCTTTTCCAGTCAGCAAAATGTAAAAACATGACTGAGAAATCTCCCAGAGAGCTTTAAAACATGCCAAATAAGAGTTGAACCATCCATCCCATCTATAACCAGCATTTCCTTCACCGATAGTTAACACCAGTGCAGTGCTGCTGACTTGGTGAGTTTTTCAATGGTGTTCCTATTTGTAGGAGAACAACAGGATTGATTAATTCATCACACCCAATTCCACTGTAGAGTTTTTCAGTTCTACACCTGTGATATGTGGCTGAGAACAAGTGCAGAATCAGCAGAGAAAGAGGCTTAGATGTAACATGCACACTGAGGGTATTATACAGAGGCTTGTACAGCGAAGTACAAGTGCATTTTTGGGGTTGCTACATAAAAAAAAAAAATGAGAAATCATTAACAATGGGCTGAAAGGGCGGTGTCTCTTTCACAGGCGATGAAGATGGATTATATTCTATGGGCACAAAGTAAAAAACATATGATTCGGTTTGAAAGGCTTGATTTATTCTTGAGAAAGAGAAAAAAAAGGAGAAAACAACAAAAACAAAAAGCCAGAGCCAGAATCTTCTTGAAATAGCACACTATAAATCTTGTGGATATGCTGCATCATTTCTGCCTCACACAAGCTCTTCCACTCCTGCACGAATGAGCTTGTTTGGAAGTGCTGCCGAAAGCCACAGCACCTGATAATATAAAGCACACAAAGATAATATGAGCTGACCACACTGCTGATGGCTTTTAAACTCACTGCCCTGCCCAGATGAGCAAGCAGAGCGCAGAGGTGCACTACCAGAAAGCAAAAGGCTATTTTGAGCATGAGGATATTGATCCCTACTACTGGTACGCTTCCAAAGGAGACCTAGCTTGTCATCCAGGTGGTGACAGAGGCAGCAGAGCCTCACAGCCGCCTAGCACCGTTTTCCTAGCACCCCTTTCCTAGCATCTAAAAACACGTTTCTACTTCCAGCCCTTTCTACACCCAGCACGATGTGCTGTGAGAAGGATTGATAGAGTGCCATCTACTGTTACAGTTTAAACTTGTCCTACAGCTAAAAGCATCAAACTGAGAAATACAACTACAATCAGGAAGAGCCCCAAAGCAAGAATCAGCTCGGGGCAGCTCCAGGAACAAATGCAACAGGCAGCTCTGCACACCGATGACTGCATCCTCTAATGAATTCCAGTGCAAACGAGCTAACAGTGGAGTAAGGCTGTTTTTTGTGGCAGGGATACAGAAAACCAGGGATAACCTGTACAGGGATACAGGGAAACAGAAATAAGTGGTGTGCTGGGTTTGTGGTAGGAGAAGGAATCTCCCAAATCCAGCCCATTTAGGCTTCAGCTTGAAGTTTCCCAGGCCTGGGATTGGCCCATGTGGTTGATACTTTCCTCATCCAGGTAAAGGACAAAAGCTTGTACTAGGTGGGAGTAGTACAGATGGCTCAAAATCAAAGACACGCTTCCCAAACACAGAAGGCAGAAGCCAAACCAGGAAGAGGTCTCAGGGCTGCCCAAATCACCAGTCCTTCATTAACTACACAACTCAGTCATCACTTCACTGCACATGATGGTTTAGCAAGAATAGAGCCATTCTCTAATGTATATCAAGGCACCAATACATGTCCAAAACCCTAAATATGATGCAGATGTTTGATACGGTTTTCATACACGCAGAGACAAATTTCCAATGGCTTAAACAGTGTATTCTAGAGGGATTCCATGTCTCAAAGAACAGCAGAGCCCATACCCAGATATCATGTAAACAGCCCAAGACAGACCACTTGTACAACAGCTGCTTATGCCATCGTGGTGCTTTGAGGCTAGACAAAGCTTGCATAATTTCCATCCACTGCCTGGTCCCTCACTTTACCTCCTTTGCTCCCACTTAGGGACAAAAGAGAGGAGCAGTTTAGTCATAAACAGTTAAGTACTTAGAGCAATGATGAGCTGTATCACCAAAAATGGACATCTTGGCCCAACATGAACTGCTTTCAGCAGAAGAGGGGATTAGAAGCCATGCGTGAAGATGCTGCTCTCCACTGATTCTTATTAAAGCTGCTCCACATCTTCCTCAGATGTGCTCCATTTAATCAAATGAGAGCTAAATGATATTCTGCTGCCCATATCAATCTGAATATTATTTGCCCAGCAAGACACAGAGCTAAGGCTCTGAATACAGGAAGTCACTGTTTCCACTGCCATGATGCGTGCTGACAAAATGCTCATTTCCTCATGTAATTATTTGCTTGCAATGATAGAATCCACACCAGCAGGACATTCAACATCCTCCTTCCACCAGGCCCTACTCTTGCTCTAAGAAGAGAGAAAGAACAGGGTTAAGGTTCCCAGAGCTTTGAGAAGCCTAACTGGGAATTTGGCTTTAATTCTGGATATTGATTTGTGCATTAATATGCCATTATCTCACAATATATGATAGCTGAAATCCAGACAATGTTCAGATTCATTGCTGCCGCCTCTTTGGTTTTAATCTTGTTAAATCACTCTTATTCTTTCTTCCATCTCCAGAGATACCTAATGAACAACCTTCAAATCAGTCATTAAGTCTTTCAGACAGAAAAAATGTGAACTGTGCAAAAAGCACCTTTTTTTCAATATCATAAAGTTAAAAATCTTAATAGCCTCAAACATTCTTGATCCTTGGCCAGTAATTTCAGCCTGGCTTTGAAATGCTCAAGTTCTGAAGATCAAGGAGCTGGAGTCGTAAGGAAATGATGGGATGTTTTCATGGCAGGGCTGGAAGTGGATGGATTGCCAATTCTTAAAGTCACATTTTGGAAATACCGCGAGCGACCAGCAACACATACTCAGACTTAAAATCCCAAGAGGAAGTTTCAAAGGCTTCATGATATGAAGTAGAGAAGTATCTACATCAGGCCTGATGTACACCACCTTGGGATATGTCCCCTAGTATTTTAGGGGTGGATTATACTAATTGTTTCCAAATCACCATAGGCACTGATACAGCACTTAGCACTTAGCGGTTCCTGCAGGTTTTATTAAATGAGCCTAATTCCTTACAGATTCATCTAACTGCAAATAACTCAGCCTTCGGCAAAAGGAAACAATATTGGTTAGGGCCTTTCTTTGATATTAATCTTTCCTACCTCTACAGCCCCCAGTGTGATTGTGTTGTTTCTAAGCATCTCAGGGACACCAGGACCTGGCTTTAGGAATTGCTCTATGCAGCACTAGAGCAATCTGATTTTCTCACATCACACCCAGTGACGCTCTGAAACTCCCAGTTTTCTATATCCTCATTAAACACACCTTGGTGGGGTGGGAAGCAGCAGGTCAGCTACTCAAACGCAGTCCAACAGCTTCCAGGCTCTTCACAACACTAAGTGGCTAAAGCCACTTGGTGCCAAGCAGAGAGCCACATTGTTTGGTGTTACACTGACTGAAAGCCCAGAGTTCAATTCCTCTTCTACTTCTTCCTCAGCGGGGGGCAGCTGAACATACCTTTGCTTTCTGGTTTATGCAAAATGTTGTCATTAGACATTAATATCTATTATCTGACAGGCAAAAAGTCTTCCCAATTCTACTTCAGCTTCAGTATCAAGTTCTCTAATCTGTTTTTCCCTATCACTATGCAACTGAAATAAAGCCTGAGCCTCTTATATCTGACGGATATTTGAAAAGAGTCCTGATGAAGCCCCTGGCATTTACACTGAGCTCTGCCTGGTCCCCACCACAAGCTAGGAAGAACTATACACTGAACCTTTTTCTTTATTGGCCCTTTATTTATCACACAGTTTAATATTAGTGCAATAGAACACAGCCAGGTCTGTCTCTGTAGCAGCATGAATTAGAAACCAAGACACAGGATACCAGACAAACCTGCCTTATGATTTTCTACCTCCATCTTTTACCTGAAGTCCTCACTCTACAGCTTCAATCACCAGAGCAAACGTACCCTAAAAATCCTGGTTCCACACACTGCTGCAGTCCCTCTCAGCAGCAATGCAGACACATATTATGCAAAAGAGGTGAGAACAAAGCATTCAAGTAGCAGCAAATTTGGATGCACAAAGATTTACATTTATCCCTGCAAATAAAGCCGTTGCTCTGATGGAGCAATTAAACTTCTCAATGCATTGCCATTCATTTTCCCCTTTCTGTGCTGTATCTTAAACACAATTCTACAGATGAACAGTCTCCTCAGACCTATTGTAATTTGCAGGTAACCTCAATACGAAAAGTTTTCCTTCAGGTCAAGATGACTTTGTTGTTTCTAGAACAAGCCATTTCAGCGCAGGGAAGCATCAGTTGGCTACCAGCAACCCAAGAGTTACAGATGAATGCAGCATTCTGTTGGGGCGGGCTGGGGAGGTTGCATCTCTGCACAGGCGATCAGAAGAGTGCCAAACAGAAAGGGCTGCAAGAACTATTGATGCATTGCAGATAAAATGTAGATCAGCCGAGCTAGTTTGGCAGCAAGCCTGTTGGAGCGGAGAGCAGGAATTCTGTCTCTGGGGTAGAAACACATATGTTCCTGCTTCTCCTCCCTTCTTTGGCCCAGGGAGGGGGCCAATATCTTTTTTAATACCAAAGATTGGCTTTAGAAAGTACAAGTGCGCTATAGCCATTTTACAGAGCTCAGGCTTTTTGGGTATTCAATCCAGCTTTCCTTTCACATTAACGTAAATACTGTCTTTTGAAGAGATATAATCATTTAATTAGGCAACACTCCTATATAATTATATTAATTGTCCATTTTACCATTTATATAGCAGCTAATTGTATATTTCAGGAGATGGCATGAAAGTATCTTTAGCCCTAAGGCACACACAGGGAGAAAGCCAAAGGAATACAACTGACACTGCAATTCCCTCCAGGGTCCCAGGTCAAACATAGCCTAATCCTGCTGCCACTGAATCCAGAGGCAAAATGTGCTGATATTAATAGGAAGAAGCTCACAGGAATCAGGGAAGAGAACAGGCAACACAACTCACACCAGCTTCTCCATGCTGTCTCTGGCCCACATTGCCGCTCTAGCTAAGGCAAAGCCATTCAATAAGAAAGTGGATATAGATTTAGCTTCTTCAGCATTGTTTGACTTGAGATGAAGACAACTTCTACCATCTCTCCTAGCCCTGTTGGCCCTGGGGAATATGGCTGCAGCTCCACAGCACAAAGCCAACAGCATAGTGAGAAGTCGGGTTCCACATATGCTTTTACAAACCACACTGAAGCTTATTCACACTTCCTTGGATCAGGGTAATTTCTTTCCAAATGCACTTTGCTTTCCTAACATGTAGGCCTGAGTAGGGCTTGAAAATTTAATTTCAAGGGCTTCTCTGCATTATTTCCACTCCAATTTTGTAACCCCAAAGGATCCAAACATTCAAAATACTGTTGCTTTCAAAGGAGAGGGATGGACATCACAACTCTGGATTCAGATCAGAGTGTAGTGGAGAGATTTTAGGGCTGCTGAAATGTTTCATAGGACTATTTTACTCTTAGCTTTGGTTTTTTTTACCTACCACTTATGCTTGCCATGTGATTTTTACTACTTTTCTTTACCAGAAAACCACCTGAAGCCTCAATAGTCCTACGAGACTTCAAGAAAATTACTTTTCCCTGGAAAACATCAGTGTTCCCTACTGTTCTCCTATGACTTCAGTGAAATGCTGAATCCAGACCCACACAGAATCATAGAATCGTTAAGGCTGCCAAAACAAAACTGACAATCTGAAAATAATACTTTTAATTTAATTAAACAGAAATGTTTTCTCAGAGAGAAAAAAAATCCTTTTCTTTCCTCCCTTTATACTTGCTTTCCTGCCTCAACCTCACAAGTTCGGAGTTTGGCAATGGGGGGTGGTGGTGAGGTTTTTTGTCTAGTGCTTAAATCGCACATTCTGCAGCACAAGTTAGCAACGGCAGCAGAAGAAACATTCACCAGCACTTCACTTTTCTCCATTTGTTCAAGTTCTGAGCTCTATTTTGCATGTAAAGGGTTTCTAGCAACCAACCTATCCTGCTATCACACCCTCAGGAGCTCAGCAGTAGCCTGGACTCATTAGAAGCTTCAGGATTCAGCTCCTGCTCCTTCCCATGCTACCACAACTGCTCTGCTCCATGGATTTGATTCTATTTGTGTGATATTCCAACTCAAGTTCACTTTGAAAATGTCAAAACTGCAATGTCAACCCTTCTGCCCGCCTTTTCCAGCAGTCTATGCAATACCTTGTGCCAGATTGCTTTCTCAACTGTCATAAAGAAAGTTTCTAGTGTTATTTATGCGATTCCTTGACACCAGCCAACTCGATACGAAGGTTTCTTGCACCATTGAAGCTCAGCGTGAGCACACCAGACCGAGATCAGATTTAAAGCAACAAAAAACTACCACACATCAGCAAAATGAGCTTTCTTTGAAAACACTTTCAACTGGCTGAACATCAGCTTGCTGTAATAGCGATCAATAAAACCCTGACTCCAAATCCTGGCATCCACAGGGTAATAAAATGTCGTAACCAGCAGAGAGATGTAACAGAACTGTAAAGTCATGCTGCTGAAATACGAAGTTGCATAATACCGATATAGCACAACCTCATACAACTTCTCTTTTAAAAGTCCCTTTTACCCAAAGATTGTTTCTATCCACGGCATGAAAAACTTACCTCCTGACTGCATTGATCTGAGAAGCTTTTCCCCTTGTGGATATTTGATTTGCCAAGCCTTCGGATGCTCCTGTTACACCAGAGGACCAGCTAGTATCTGCACCGCGTGGCACTGGGCAGCGAGCAGCAGCGAAGACTCAGTTCTCATCACAATAAGGGCTTTTTCACACCTAAACTGCTGAAAAAGGACCCTCCCATCAACAGGAACAATTGCTCTCCCAAAGGAAGGTCGGGCTAAACAGGGCTGAGAATTACAGGTTTGATGGGTGGGAGGAGAGGAGGATTATGAGGCCCGCTTTACAGATAAAGGAAGCAGAGAGAGACTAAAGCCCGCAGCTATAGGATCACTTGGGCTCTGAACGGCCACTGATCTCTCGAGTTTGGTAACTCAAGAGTTCACCCCTCAAAATACAGAACTCTGTAGGCGCCACAATCTCACTGAAAGCCATGGAAGACCAAACCCTCTCTGGGACAGTTGTACAAATCTGGGTTTAAATTGCTCAGGATCACAAAGGAATCTTCCAGCAGAGCTGGTACCTGATGTTGAATTCCGCTGCCGCCTGTTTGGGGGATTTGTTGTACTCCAAACGTTTGCTTTGTAGCCAAAGATCTCTCATTGCTGGGCTTCAGTTCTGTGCAAAGACTCCAGTCACCTGATGCCCAGGGCACATTAGGAACATTTGGCATTTATCTCTGAGGAACAGTGACATGAATACTTCTAAATTCTCTTGGCTACTCAAATAAACCTCCTGCCCGGAGGTCATGAGCAGAGTGAAGAGCAGCGCAGTTCCTAACCGAATATCTGTGCTGAGGGCTCGTTTGTGACAAGGAGTAGATGCAAAAGGGGCAAGGCACAGAGACCTTTGTATCCCATCCAGTATTTGCTGGCCAGTGTGAAAACTCAGCATATACAAGAGACTGCAGTCTACTGCTGGTATTAATCAGTATTAGATTTCTACTCTGCTGCAGAAGCAGGGAGAAAGCTGAGAGGACATTGATTACAGCAGACAGAAACACCCCATACTCGAGGATGGTGCAGAAACAGCTTCATTGCCTATAAGCTATGGAAATCCAGCACTGGTTCCTTGGAGATAGTTCTTACTTTGCATCAGCTGTGATTGGATTTTCCCTAAAGACATGCCTTGGTTGGGAGCAGCTGGTATATACTTGTGCCCATTAACACGGCTGGAAATGAGTCTTTAAAATATGCCTAATCAATAACACTGGGTTTGGTCTGACTCAGACTCTTCCTTATCAGCACAATACAGAATAAAGCCCAGATTCTAAGTACACTACTTTCAGCTCTGAAAGAACATCTTTCCTCCTCAGATCCTCCCCCACCACACTCTTGAGAAAACTTGGTGGTTTGGTCACTTTCCCAAATCGCACAGTTTCTGTAACCTTGTTTTAGGTTTTCTTACAAATGACTTCTGGTTGTGTAGGTCCCTTCAGAAGAACACGTGTGCAGTGGGAATCTGATTTTGAGTTATACATCTTAGGTTGTTCCATCAGTTTCTTTTACCAGCACTAGCACGCTCTGGTCCAGATCTCTCAAAGATATTAGGAGACCAAATCAGTTTAAGAAAAGGATATTCTGCTACCTCAGGTCTTTGCAGCTCCTTCAGGGGAAGGGGGGCCTGGAAAAGCCTTACAGCAGGATTTTTCCATCATTTTGAAGAGCAGAGTATCCTCTTCCTCATCTTCCTTTCTGTGTCTCTCATAACAAAAGCAGCCTCCCCGCAACCAAACAAAAGCAAAGTGCTCAGCAGGGCCATGTCAGAATTGTTGATATTCATTACTATCGCTCTATCCCTTTGCAAGGCATCTCATTGCAAAGTCAGAGGTCAAAGCACGAGATCTGGCATTCATAACCTTAACAAAATTACACATACAAACATAATAACATATTGATCATTGCTAGCCATCAATGAAGTTACTCAAACCCACTTAGCCCAACCCCACCTTCTCGAGGCAACAATTCTTCCACTATATATTGAAGCACTCAGTTCTCTGATCACATAATGACATGGCTTTTTCATTTGTAAAGGGCTTTGATAAACTCTCTGGGGTAAGCCTCAAAACACCTGCATGGTTGAGCAGACAACTCACTAATACTGCAAATAGCTACATTTTTTTGCCCAAAGAAATACCTGCTACCGAGTCCAAGGTAATCTTTCTTGGTAGAGAAAATATTCTGTGTGCTAGCAAGAAAGTCATTCTAAAGGCAGTTGCTTAGCCACCCAAAATACGATACCAAAGGAAAACAGAGACCAAATCACAGCATAGCAATATGCCTACACTCCTTAAAGTACATAGCATTGCATTTTGCATTCAGGATAATAACTACAATAAATATAACCACCTAAGTTCCCTTCTCAATTCTGATTTAGACCAACCCCTTTCCACAAAGTACACCCATATACAACACAGTGAAGATGGTCCTGCAACACAGCCTACAATAGATCTATCAATGCGGTCTGAAGTGTGCTCCAAGGAGACAAAACTACCTTCACCCTGCATTTTGCTGAGCAGAAATCCTTCAGATCAAAGGATTTACTGTGAAAACCCTCTGTCTGTCATAGAACTGCCCTGTGCACTGGTTTTCCCCTTTTTAAACACTATTATTCTCACCTATCGCACAAGGGGCGTAATGAATATTCATAGAGTGCTCTTGGACCTGTGGTGAAGATGTATTATTGCTGTATCACAATCAGTTCTGCAACTCCCTGAAGCAGGTGGAATTTCAGATCATTCCAATAACCAACTTTATAAAGCCTTGCCCAGTCTTATTAGGGAACGGCACATTTCCTTTCCAAAGACTCTCTGGTTTAACAGCTTGAAATCAGACACTTGACATTCAGTTTGTGCTGAAATGTGATGGATTCGTATCACACTGAAATTGCTGCAGCTCAGTGTATGACTCCCTGTCCCTACGGTAGGTGTGAGAAGAATCGACCCCACAGATACAGCTAATTATAAGACTAACTAAGTGAATTCCACACTGAAGCTTGAGCAAGCCTCTCTGTTTTGCTGTTCACAATGTACAGATAAGAATTCCTGCCACAGGAACCAGGAGGAAAAATTCCTCTGGGAAAACACACTACAACATCCCTGTCTTACTGTTTCTCCAGTCTCATGATGGCAGCTTAGCGATATCTCCACTTCTTAACTAGAAGTTCAGGCAACATTTGGGAAACAAATATAGGAGCTACCAGATAAATACTGAGCTGATACAAACTGATGTTTCTCTCTATGCAATGCCAGTTACACCAGTGGCAGATTACCTCCTGGCATGAAGACTACTACTTTCAAAGCACAGGAGGCCCCAGATGACATTTTAAGAAGCGTCAGGTAGCAATTCTTCTTTCTACCCAGCTAGACACGCCGACATTGAAGCTGTCCTCCTACATAAGGGGTCTGAAGTTACAGACACTGTATGCTCACAGGGGCACAGACGTTCCCTTTCACAGCTTCACCCTCCTGTGCATAGATTAACCTGCTCTTGCTCTCCTGAAAGGCAGACAGCCTTGCAGGCAGACAGACAGCTCAGGATAGCAGCTAAATACCTTTACAATATTGCAGAAATACCTCTTGCTGAACCAGGGCATGGTGCAAAACATTGCCAGTTTGGCTGACTTACACATATTATGCGATCTAAGACCTCCTAATTCCGATGTTCCTATTCCAGATGCCTTTGAAAACTCAATAGATGAACACAAACAAGCCAGCACTGGCTGATGACCTCCCTCCCTTGCTTCCTGCTTCATAAAATTGAATGACAAGCTGTCCAAAGGCAAGGCAAGAGGTGAGGAAGAAGAGATGAAGGCTGCCTTTTGAGTAGCCCCAAAACCAAACCATCTGATCCTGGTTGCTCTGATTGGACATTGAGTCAAGCAGCCCTGTTTGGAAGGAAGTCCTCGGCTCAGCAGAGACTAGTGAGTCACAAGTGTAGGCTGTGTTGCAGCAGCAAAACTGATCTCTAAGCAGAATAACAATGGGCTTTCACTCATCTTCCTTCCTGCACCTAATTACAGCACCAAAGCAAAACTCCTGTGCCTGCATCCCTGCCCTTCTCCTGGTACTCCTCAGGCCAGACACTGCTTAGTGCTGTTCTGTGCAAGATGCCACCTCCAGAACTACTTCATTACTTTCTTAGACAACCGATACATATCCCTGCGGGAACAGGAGACTCCTAACAAGTGAATACCTCAAAAACCCCCTCCAGGGGTTAGCTGTAGCAGTGAGAGTAAATAAATGTGATAAACAGAGAGAAATAGTGCCTTTACACCACAAGGGCTCTGAAAACATCACTGTATTGCAGCTCACCACAGCCAGAAAAGGAGCAGACACTTACGTTCCAGTTGCAGGCAGGCAGTGGGAAGTCTGGAAGAGTGTTTTTCCCCATTCTACCTCTCTGTATCTGCTCTGCTTACAGGCCAGCACTCTTCAGCAGCATGTGCAGGGGCAAAGCCGGCTCTGGGGAATAAATGGAAACCCATTGAGGTTGGAGTTATGCTGGGCACTTGAGGAGGCTAAGCTTATTCTGCCTCTAGGCAACCAGTAATGTAATGAAAGTAATTACATCAAAGCAGCGAGGAGAGGGGCTGCTATCCGTCTTTAAGCCTCTTCTGTCCACACAAAGAGGAACAGCCAGGGAAACGGCTAGTTCTCCAATGCTGACGCAGGGTATGACTAAAAGGGAGCTGGGTCAAATACATTAGGACAACACTCCTTCCCTATCTCATTCCCTTAGTGATGTAGGGGCAATTAAAGCCTTAAATAGCTCTTTATTAATCCCAGGAGGATGGGAGATGCTGCTGAAATCACTGGGCCCCAATGCAGATAAACTAATTCACAGCAGCTGAGGTTCTGGCCCTAAGTTACTGCAGTTCCTAAAACACACACAACAGATAAGCCAGCTCTATTGTAACCTGCCTTCAAATTCACAAACCTGCTTCCCCTGCAAAATGGAATCAGTCCGGGGTGATCCAAAGCAGCCTTGCCAGGGTGGGCAACACAGGCCCAGTGGCCTGATGAAAAGGTTTTAACTCTCATCTCACCTGGAATCGCACCTGAGATGACTCTATTTCTTTACAAATCCCACAGAGGTGCTGGAATGCAAGAGGCAGAGGAGGGGAACAGTGACAGGCAAGGCAGCTCACTGCTGTCGAGCCTGAGAGGTGAGGAGGAACATATTGTAGTGTTTGCCTTTGCTTCTCACCACCTAAATCTGCTTTAATAGGCAATAAAGCACATTGGCTTTCCCCAAGTTGGGTCTGTTTTGCCCATGGTCGGTGATCTTTCTGTCTTGATCTTAACCTGTGATTTTTCTCATCTTATTTTCTCCTCTCATCCTGTTGCTGATGCGCGGTGAGCGTAGAACCACACTGACCCCATCTCACACCTTGCCTTCCTCCTTGTTTGCTCTCTGGCACTAGGAAAATCTTTCATGTCATTATTGGATCGCAAAGCCCTTTGGACAAGAACACTGCAGCCGAGTTGATCAGTTTAACACCCATGTAATTTTCAGAACAAACTGAAAAGCACATTAATCCTCTTGTAGCACGGAGTTTTTGCAAGCTGCCAGCTCCCATACCTTGTTTATATAAGGCTTCTGCTAATTTACCCCAGATATAAACAAAGCCCAATTAGTAGGTGGTAGAATACTCATCAATCTGTTTTACTTCTGTTATCATTAAAAGAAACCTCTTAGGCATTTCAGGATCACAGGAACTGGATAAATTATCTCTTTATTGCCTCATATTTTTAGAATCAACACTGGGCATACACATGAAGGATGCTTTAAGATATTTATTTCTAATAATAGCTGTATCTAATGGTCTTTAAAACAATTACGAAAGAAATTCCATCATTAGCCGCACTGGATTTTTGGATCCTGTGCCTGGAGCAGCGCATCCCATCTCACCCCATACTCCCAGATCTCAGACACTGCAAGTCCTGCCATGATTTTCAACTAAAAATAGAGATAGCCCCTGAAATTCTATTACTATTCTTCCCAAAGCATTTAGCAACCCTCATTACAGTAGTCTAGATATTAATTATTAATTTAATCTCATTTCCTCTAGTGCAGCACATCCCTTCTTTGAATGTCTGAGACAAACAACAGTCCTGTCCCCACATCCCATCTACTCTTTGGATGCTCCTTTATCTCTGAGGGCAAATGTATTGATTTTGAAATGCTCAACTACACACCAGTGACACACACCTTTAAAGCATCTGCTCCTGGTAAAGCTGATCCTAACAGAAGGATTTTAATCTCCTCCCATCACTTCTTCAAATACTTAATTTGAATATTCCTGCTGGCAAAGAGCTCTTGGGAAAGTCACATCCCATTTTGGTGTCTGATGCAGCTCAAACAGTGCCCTGGTGATGAAAGCTTGGAAACAAATTTGGTTCTTTATGCATGATGTTTCACTGAATCATTCACCTCCCTGAAACCAAGACCTTAACCAGGAGTTAAGAGGTCCCTGCTGTGGATACATGGAACGTCTGCCACATGAAGTCAAAGTGTTCTCCCCTTGTTTTCTTTTATGCCTATATATTTTTCTTAGTCTTTATATTTTGTCCCTGGCTGCTTCATGCCTGACTTGCTCTGATATTTATAGATACTCTTACACAGATAATCTGTGAGGGAAAAAAACAGAGGAAGATGTTTAAAGAAAAAAGGGGGGATTTCCATTTGCTCTTCAAATCCTTGAATTCTACCCAGAATAAAAAGAGGGAGGAAAAATAAGATCAATGCCTTAGGGCATGGCTGGGGGTAGATACCACCCTGCCTTTTATAACAAAATTTTACAATGAAAGTATAATATTGGGAAATAATTTGTCTTCAGGTTCATTTATTTCAACTGCTTCAATAAGCAATAGAGTTTAGGTGGGCGAAGTTTTATGGCTCTAATAAGAAAGGTTGGTTTTCTGGCACTGCTGAGCCCTGGAGACTTACATTAGATTTTTATAAAGAACAGAAACATCTGAAAAAAATCTTTGCACCAAATTCTACACAGGAAAGAAAACTTTTCAATATATGTGTTTTAAAATAGTCTTATTATGGGATTTTGGTATAATTTCTTTACATTTTGGTTATTCTTTCAGAGTAGGGGTAACAGAAGAATCTATAAGACCTTCTACGAAGACCTAACATTATTTTTCTAGATCTCTTGTCTATATTTCCACACCTTTTATCCTCATAATTCCCCTAATAGTGATGGGATCCCCAATCAGATCAGGATCCCATTAGGACAGTGTCATTTGTGCATCTACTTCATTATATCGGAGTGATTAAATGAGTTGTATGCAGAAAAGAGGATGATAGCAACTAAAGAGAGGAGACAGAGATGGTCATAGTAAAGTGATTTTGGTTAGTGTGTAGGGATTTCTTACACAAGTCAGACAAATCTGCAGAACATCACCAGAAAGCCCAGTTCTGAAGAGAAGTAAAAAACCAGCAAATCCCAGACTGGTATAAATCACTGTGACACTGATTTCAATGCTGCTTTATTTCTAACAGCGACAGGCAGCATAAATCAGTGTCCCTCAGAAGAGCTTCCCCAGTCTGTGGTCGCTGACCATCAGTCCCTCAATGCCCAATTTCTTTCTTTGGAGCACGACAGAATAGATGTTAGGACAGGGGAGTTACCAGCATGAGCATGTCTGGAGAAACTGCCTAGAACAGCGAGGAGAAAAGTCATTTATCATTCATTTCCCTTTTGCAGGCATTAATAATGCCAGTAGGATTGATAGCTTTCTGCCTGTCCACTAGCTAAGTGGAGAAGTATGAAAGAAGAATCTAGGTCACAAATAACCTTTACTTCAGCCTTCTAAGGCTGTTTGATCAGGACATACAGGTGTGCTCCTTTATGTGGGGAACTATACCTGTGAAAAATAGAGCCCTTGTCAAGTCTCGTGAATAGCAGCTTCACTTCTTTGCGAAATGAGGACACCTGATTCTTCTCACTTTCTTTTCTGGTTAAAAGGACACCAGTTTTTATTAAGCCTGCATAAGCTGGGACAGGATTGGCTGAAAACAGATGAGGATTTGAAATTCTAGTGGTTTCTTAAGAACAATTAAACGGCACACAAATCCCACACAGTCCTTTCAAGTGTTGAGTAATGCTGGTTGTTTTATCAGGCTTCAATGGATCTGTAGTCACTGTAAGAAGAAAGAGCCAGAATTCCTATTTCTGCTTTAGTAGGACTTTGAAAACTTCTAATGGTTTTCAATCATTTCTAATTCAGCAGCAATTATGTTTCCAGATCCAGTAAAAATTATTTGGCAGATAGCTGGCCTGTTAGCACAATTATACATTTAATGTCCATATACCAAATCTCAGTTTTCAAGAAAATAATGTGATTTCTAGCACTAAATCTTCCAGATTCACAGAACTCAAAGTCTGAATCATTCTGTCACTGAGCAAAACAGGTTCAACTTTTATTCCTTTTAAAATTTCAGGCTCAACACATGTTAGACAGCATTAAACAAGTGTCCTTAAGATTTGTTTGGACTTTGGTTTGTTATGTTATATTTGTTATATTATGTTATATTCGTTACGTTTTTCAATTTCTGATGATATTTTTCCTGGCAAATATTTGGCCTTTAAAAGTTACATAGTTTGCTGTAAAAATAAAGACAAGAGGCAGGATTTATTCCTATCTGTGCCACCAATTTTATCTACAGCACTCCATGACACCTATAAAAAGTGTTCCTTATTATAAGTGTAGCCTAATAGCCTCTATACTTGTAGTAAAAAAGGTGTTTAGAACCAGCATTGGCAAATGCTGGAGCAGTTTTGCAGAGAATGATATACAGGAAACATGAAGCTTGTTCAGCTAATGGAGCGTTGCTGACTACTGACACCACACCAAGCTCTGGATCTGGTCTTTTGGTTGGACTTACAAGCACATCACTTCAAGCATGAACTAACCATGGCTCCAGTGAAACATATGGTACCACTTCAGATACTCAGGCAGTAAAAATTGTTATACCCCAGTGTAAGGAAGCAGCAATAGATGCTGCTAGATTTGCTTTCACAGACAGAAATCTGTGAATCTCAGATGCTGCCATCTTGCTGAAGCAAACCCACCACCTCAGGCTTCAAGCTTTAGCTAAAAGCACGGTCTAGTTCCTCTTGTTCAAATCCTAGAATGGGTTGTTTTGGAAGAGACCTTAAAGCTCATCCAGTTCCAACCCCCTGCAATGGGCAGGGACACCTTCCACTAGAGCAAGTTGCTCCAAGCACTGTCCAACCTGGCCTTGAACACTGTCAGGGATGGGGCAGCCACAGCTTCTCTGGGCACCCTGTGGCAGCGCCTCAGCACCCTCACAGGGAAGAATTAAAGCTTGCATCAGCCTGGTTTCTGCCTTCATCCTCCTTTTCTACTGTGCATTCTGCATGCACACTGCTGACTCCTACCTTATTACTCTATATTCTGTCTGGCACTTTCCTGCCTCCGTAAATTTCTACAAATGAAGTTTTGCTTTCAGAACCAGAGCTATGTTTAGCAGCAGACCCAGGGTTATTCTTCATCTCACGGTTCAAAAGGTTTATTTTTCCTTCCTGTGTGCTGGGTCTGAAGATTTATCAGGCCTGAGTCACCCATAACACACTTATCACACTTCTGTGCTCGCTGCAAAGACACTGAGGGCAATAGCGCTCCAGCCCATGCATAGATTTGGTGATAACTCTTCAAGAAGCAGAATATTAGTGTCTGAGTTGACATTCACAGAAAAACAATTGCAAAATTATTTCTGACTTCACAGAGGTACAATAAGGAATCTTTCACTCCTCTTACTTGTCCAGCACTGTGTTGCTTTTCAACTGTTTAGCTAATAGCCTTTGTTGTTATTTAGAACTATCATTTCTAGCATTTCTTTTGAGAGCACCCTTTGCCTCTATCACTATATATATAATTTTTCCCTGTTCCTCACTGGTCCTTTCAAGGGCTTTTATTTCCCCTGCATCAGACAGATCAATCCAGTGGCAGCTAATGTCTGCTTATAGGAAAATCTTGAAATGACTTGTAAGAAACACCCTGTACTTTCTCTTCGGTTTCCTGCCCACCAGCCCTCAACCTCCCACTCCAGACAATAACTCCATGCTGGTTTTCTCCTACTGCAAGCAGTTCATTTCAGTTCCTACCCTACTTACTGTGTAGCAGCAAGGGGTTTGTTCTGCTATAGCTAAAGTGGTCAAGCATGGGATTTTTACAGAAGCAGCAGTCCTCAGAAGCTCAGTTAAGCTGGGACAGTACTCTATACTAGTATGCTACATCTTTACACAGATACTGATCACTTCTGAAGAAGAGCAATAGTTTTACTGCACTAAATGGAGGTCGTTTGCCCCCAGTTGCCTCCCTCTCTGAAGTTTGCTCCACTGACCTCCCCCTCCTGCTCAGTCAGAAACTGCTTCCTTTGCAAAACAAGTACATAGCTCGTGTGACAAGGTTTATCATTTCAAAACCCCTCATTTCAGTGCTGCCTTGATTGAAAATAGTTGCATTCTATTACCCCTTCCATCTGTCAGAGGCCATTAGCTAGAAATCTCATCATAATTCCTTGCAGAGTCCACAAAATGAATTTCTTTTCATGGTTCTGCAGCCTCAACATTTCTATTGCAGTTATGTGAGACAAAGAAAAACCATCTTTAATAAGCTTTTTCCTTCCTCACTGGCAGGGAATGTAATTCTGCTACATCCATTCCTTTTGCCTCCTGAAGACTCCCAGTTCACGCAAACATTAAGTGAATTTTGCAGCCAGGTCTCTGGATTTCAGGGCTTTGCTGCAGCTGGAAGAGTAGCAGAGACCAATTCCAAACAGCAAGTCCCCACAGCTTGTGATTGGAATGATCTACCAGCTCTTTCACAGGGGTACGGACCATAATACCGCAGTCCTTAGGTCCTACAGGATTTGCCTTACCTGTCAATACTCCAAATCCTCAGGAATAAGAGGGTTTGGATGACCAATTCTACCATTTCCTCAAAGCCAGATTTCTCGAAAAGACGAAGCACCGCTCCTAAAAGCCTCGTGACTTACATCTTTCACCAAGAAGCACATTGAACACTTTCTTCTTCCTGCTGATTCCCAACGAGATCTCATTTAGACATATCAGAAAATTACTGGGCCCCTTAAATATCACTTCAGCTCCCAAATATTCAGTTTTTCTTGGAAATGGAAATTCCTAAGCCACCAAGAAAGAATTTTAAGTGGTTACACTGAACTCTCAGCTATAGCAAATGCAGGGGTCAAGTCTCTGAAGGAAAATCCTTATTAAGCTATTTAAAATGTAAAAAGTCAATATTGCTTCCTGCCTTGGTTTGTTATATCTCATTTATTTTGCTATAATTTTTCTTGAGCCCTACCAGCCCAGCCACTTCTAATCAGATCTCCAGGCTGAAGCACTCCAGGAGTTTCACTTGGAAGCCAAGGTTATCTTAAACAATGTGCACAACGCTGTGGCTGCTTCAGCATAATTCACTGCCTACTCCAATGACTCCCATCATTTGCTATACACAGCTGGTTTGTCAAAGGCTATCTTGCCAGACCCTGTAAAAGTGTTTCCAGGCTCTGAGAATCTGTATGTGTTATACACTTGAAATACCCCAGACATCAGGTGGTTAGATTTGATTATAGCATGCAAGTAAACATGTAATGAGGCAGAACATGAGGATTTTGCTCTGGTTGAACTGGTTCTTTAGGATGAGAAAGCAGAAAGATCACCCTTGCTGCTCTCTTCGCAGGTGTGCACTCATCTATATACATATCTCATGGCTTTCAGTGCTATTGTTGTTCTGAGGCTATTGCAGTGGCCAGAGAACAAACAAGACAGTCTGTTACAGATATGGACCATGCCAATCCCTATACAGGATTTTTAACAAACCGCTCCCTTGGTTTGTTAAATCCCTTGGTTTAAATCACAACTGAGTTCACAAGGCCTCTGATCAGACTGATGTGGAGAAGGAAGTGAAGGAAGAAATCAAAATAGGGTCTAATTCAACCCAAATACTGCAGATTCGCATCCTCTAGTTCTTACTGCCATATTCAGAAGCTGTAATAATGTCCAAGTGAGTAATCTCCTGCTTTATCTGCACAGGAGATGTCAGATTCCACACTGTCTTGCTGGCACTTCTGGGTGACAGCAACATAAACTCCCTTGAACAGCTCCTGCCTGCCATTTCCTGATGGATTAGCTAATTAGCAAGGGGCAAGGCTAATTGCCATGCAGGGTTTATTTCTGTTTCATTATTGACATGTCATCTGCTTGCCATGGTGAAGCATCTTTCAGAACTGCAATTAAAATACATGAGTTGACTTGCCCTTCCTTCTCTCTCCTAGAAGAATTATCCTGCTGTCTCGTGTTCCTCTGCTGCTTATACATGTCACTCAGTTCTTGAAGAAGGGAAGATCGAATCCATCCAGAAACAAAACAAACCCATATTGCATTCTGGCAGTATGGATTTATTCCATCAAATACTTATTTCCATGTTAACACTCAAACCCACACGAGACCCTGCTTCAGTCTGAGGTGCCCAGTTGGCCGTATTTGAAGTTTCTGATGGACAAGATTAAGCTTTTCACTAGAGATTTGAGTGCCCATAATGTGTAGAAGTATGATGCAGTCACCATTCGGATTAGAGAGTCTGCGACATTGAGGACTTTGTTTTTACCTTAGCATAAGCTAAGGGCAACATGCTTTAACTACACTTTGTAGTTAGAAATACACCACAGCTTGAATACAATTACTATACTGGACCGTATTACATTACCTGCCCTGTCTTCAGTGTTAACAGGTTTTTCTAGAAGCATAGACATTGCTGAGATCAAAGACTATGCATCTCCTGAAGTTGTTTCTGAAGAAGTTGCATGCTCTGAGAGTCCAGAACACTCAAACCAGTGTAATGCTTCCTATTTTGACAAGGAGAAAAGCTGCAGTTGCACAAATAACCTTTGAAAAGTGGTCCAATAATGAATTAGCCTGGATTTACTCCCATATACTGCATTTGACCTCAGTTTGTAGGTAGAGGACAGGAGGAGATAACCAAATCACTTAGCAACATCCAGATACACAGCACTTCTTGAGATAAACATCGCAAGAGAATGCTTCCTGTTTGCCTCAATAAAATGAATTCATTCCTTTCCTAATAAGCTAGGAAACAGCCCTGTCTCAAGACTTACCCTTTAGACTGCTGATTGAAGAGTTTCTGTAACTCCACATATAATTAACCTGAGCATATCGAGCACTTTCCTGGGGGAAGCGGCATTTATTTGCTAAGAAGTAGCAGAAACAGGCAGAAAAGATCAATTTTACACTTCAAGATCTAGAAATGAATTAAAGAAATCCTTCCTGAAGGCCATGTCAGATAAAGACATCAACTCTAAGTCAGTTGAAGCAAGCCACGACCTAAAAATAGTCTGCTTTATGAATTGGTGTGTTTATCTGAGCGTTCAACTGTTACTGCAGGTGCCAAATATGACATATTTTCATGAGGAAAGAAAAATCAAGTTCTATTCAGTGTTTTGAGCAATTCTGCAGCAATCTATTTTAGGTCTAATACATATTTTATTGGCTAGTGAAAGAAGTCTGGTCCCTCAAGTCTCAAGGAAAAACACTGTTTAAGAGTAGGTGCCTTTAGTACCTAATTCTATAACCAGTTCCTAAGCTGGGGCAGATCAGTGTTCAAACATCCAAAATATCTACACCAGACTTCAGCCGAGTTCCTTTGCAGATCCATGAAGGTAGGTGCCCAAACATGAGTAGATTGGTAGTGTTAATTTACTACCTTTTCCTTAGTCTGGAGGCTCATTTGAGAACGAAGACCAGCATCTACACATGAAGATTTTGCATATGGTGAATCAAGCAGAAAAATGCTTCATCCATCCTTTGCATGAGTATGATCAGGAAAAACTGATGGATGATACAGAAATAAAACCCCATCATTTATAAGCTTGCCTCAAGCCTGAGAATTTTAGCTTTTTTCCATAGCTACTAATCTTTCCTGACAAGAAGCTCTTGATCAACTGCTTAGGCAACAGAAAGCCTTAATTTGCAGTGCCAACAGTAAAGCTGTCTGTGGTGGAGGGCCAACGCTTCCAAATGCTCCTGTATGATGCTGAGATGGTGAGAAAGGAAGGGCTGGCTTGTGACCCCCCAGCTTGCCTTGCTAACAAGCCATATCCATCAGTTCTGATCACAGTTGTGGCTTTTTACTTTGAACTAGAGCGTGTTAAGCACGTTTAAAGGTTGAAATCCACGCAAGTTGTCCTGCTAGCACAAAATAAAGCAAGCTTCTTTTAAGCAAGCTCCCTTAAAACAATGGCATGCATGAACAGAGCAGGAGCAGGAATTATTTGGATCCTGTAAATAACATACTATTTACCACCGGATCCTCAACTGGTACGTACTGATCTGATACCACCTTGGACCATCCTGCCAAGCTGAAGTGCAGAAGACAATTGTCATTGCAGCAAGGCAATCCTTGAGCTCTTGCCTTTCAGGAGAAAAATCCCCCTTTTTCTCTCTCCCGGGAAGAATTTGAAGCAGATTTATGAAACAGACTCCTGAGGATTATCTTAAACTGAAGAAATGGGATAAATCTCTGGATAGGCAGGTTGCTTGTGTGTGTCAAGCATCTGTTTAGGGATCATTTATTTTTAGATGACTGCTAGTCGCAGGCAGGACCCGTTTTAGATCACACAGTGAATACCCACCCCTTATCTCCCACAGCTCCTTTTTAACATCTCTCCAGGATATTGAGCAGGAAGCCATGCCAATCCCTTCTGCTGTGAGTTACTGTAAGCAGATTCAGAGCAGGTAGAAAGCATTATCAGATAAGTTGAAGCAATTTTATTCAGCCTTCAGGATGTCTCACCTGAGTTGAGCGCCAGGGACTGAGAACATAAGACATCTTCACAAAGGGATCAGCAGTCTTAAACTTCACAGCTGCTCTGTCGGGACAATAGCAAGCCAAAGCTCTAGGAAAGTTGGGATTCAGACTCAAATCCAGTGATTTTATGCTTACTCGGGTCTTTGTCACCCCTCATTTACTGAAGCTTGAGCAGACACCAGTGATTACATTAGCACAGTTCAGAGGCTTGCAGCTCCCACCACTGGCTCACAGCAAGGCTCCATTTAGCAGCGCAGATGAGTGAAAACCAACCCCCTTCTCACCAACCTGGACCATGCACACGTGGAAGTCACCATGTCTCAGCCAGACAGGCAGAAGCTCACTAAAATATGCTGACAAGATCTTCTTGCTTCACCTTTAATCATAGAATCATATCTAGCAATGAAGGAGCATCTGTTGTCTCAGTTTCCCTTAGAGCCAGCCACTCCTGCCTGAGAAAGGGTTTGATTGATTATTCTTTCTTCCACCATCCTTTAATTTCTTAATGTTTGGTTTCTGTCTTGGTTAAGAGAGAAAAAGCCAAGTTAAAACAGACAGCAAGTATTTCTCCAGCAACATGGGAAAGAAAGCACAGCACTTGGAAGTCCCTCACACATCTCAAATATCACTCAGCACTTGTGGATGGGCTGCAGTTCACAGCTGCCCTCAGCACACACTTGGGAGAGGATTGTTATAGGTGGAATTAGTATTAATGTGTCTGTTAATAAGAGCATTCCAATATCCCTGTAGTCAAGTTAGCATTGCCAATGCAATTCCTAAGGGTAACACAATTGGGAGCAGACAAAGTCTTGGGCCAGGAAAGCAAGATAAAAACAGAATTTTCTGGGTTCTGCTGTGAAATGAGAAGTGACATTGATCCACTTTTTGGCCTTTAAGAAGCCCATACCCCCAGTATTTGCAGGATGACTTAGTCATCAAGATCATAAGCCCACAGCTCCATTATCCCCTGTTCTGCTCCAAAAATCAGAGATGACCATTAGCCACAACCTGGGCACTGCTGAAGTGGTCGCTGCTGCTTGTTTCCAAGCTTTTCCTTTGATGACAACCCACAAGGTTGTGAGTGTCACCAAGCTAGAGATCAGGCCAAACATCTCAAATAGACTTCAAATTTACACTATAAAAAATAGCTACAAATTACCTGTGAGACACCAGCTCACCCGAACACCCCAAGGCACGAAGGCAGCAAAACCCTCAGGGATGCTTCACAATCAGCCTCTTCAATTGCACAACAGTACCTAAAAATACAGGCTGCTTTAAGGCATCGTTACTGATCTCAGACGACAAACACCAAGAATTACCTTAGAAATGCTTGACTACACTTACTGATGGTGCAGAATCCCCCCCAAAACCCCATAACTCCTGAGACCGCAGAAACAAACAAGCTCCTATCCATGCAGGGGGATTAAATACCCCAAGAGCAAGGTGTGGCTCAGTGAGATTGGTGGGAAGGAGAGGGCAGGAATAAATGCAGGTGGTGATGGAGGATGGGTCAGAAGTATCTCTCCTGGTGCTGGGTTGGAGCTAAACCCTTGGCTGCTAACAACTGATATAGTTTGGTTGAAGGCGGTGTTGCAGTTTTGATGCTGAAAAGATTATGAAAAGTAAACCATAAATATCAAGAACTTTGTATGAGCACTTTGAAATTGCTTTAAAATACAAATGTCTTTCATACATCTTAAAGTGAAAACTTCTGTTGTTATCCTGGAACAGGTTTTTTTTCAAGGTCAGAAGTCCCCTTATGATCTGAACCTCCTCAGAAGTGGGATTTGTTCCCTTCTCCATCTCTAATCACCTTTCTTTAAGCTTTCAGGGCTCAGTCAAAACACATTGTGTCTTAAGCCAGACCAAACAAGAGAGGGGATAGAAAAAGCTACATTCAGAAAGTGGCATTCACACAAATAAATAAGCAGAGGAGATTGCAGCTGACTTTGTTTTATTTCTTTCTGATTAGTTTAGAAAACAAAATGAACGCAGGATGTATGAAACAACACAGGCTTTGTAAATCTGCCAATGGTGTAGGAGAGTGTGTCCCCTTTTCCTTTATTATACGGCTTCCTCATGGACTTAAAACTTGGATACAATAAACAAATACACTCAGAACTGAAAGCTGCATCTTGGCAGACAGGAGAGATCAGTTTAACATTAAAAGAAAGGATTTGGGTTTGCTGCATAGAGCACAGCGCCGATGGAATAGGAGTGAGCGTATCTTGAGCCTGATGTGCATTTCCACAGTGCTGAAATGAAATGTTTTCAAAGTTGCATTGTCCAGATGATAAATACAGAGTTAAGTCATCGTGGGCTGAAGGCTTCTCGGTAGAACTGTCTTTAAAGACACCAAAGTTCAACTGAAAGTCACTTGGAATAGTAAGTCAAGTGCAAGAAGCACTTGGCAAACGTCACATTTCTGTTCATGGGGTGGCTGATCTGGCCTTATACTGACCCAACAGTGCGTTAAAAGCCCACCAAGGACGAGACTTCGGCTTTTTGTCTCAAACAGCCAAAGAAGTGCCCCTGCATATGCAGCCCCCAACCATTTGCATCTCTTCTGCTTTTCATGTCCTGTTCTTTTCTCCTTTTCACCTCCAGAACAAGGTTATGAGCCTCATCCCCCCTTGTCAGTGGCAACTTTGCTATGGCCTCAAATTGTCAGGGATAAATGCCTTTCTTAGAAAGTCCCTGGGCTCTCATTCCACCTTTCCAGTTGAATTGGTGTGGGTTGAAATGAGGTTCTTCAGATTATCCTAATTCCCGGTCTTTCTCCATCTGTGACTTGCAGATTTGTCCATCATAAAAATGGCAATGGGGCAATGAATGGTATTAATAGAAGCAAATGGTTCGACAAGCTTCAAAATGTACCGCAAATCTAACCCTTAGAGCTAAATTTTCCTAGCAGTCAGGGTGCATTCACAGCCAGCAGAGCGGCTGTAAAAATGAACCCTTTCTCCTCCATAGGTTTGTTGGTGGAGGGTGAAATTAATTCCTCCAGACCAGTATCTCATAACAGAGCTTGAGGGAGGTTTTGTAATGTGTGGTCCTTACACTGTGGCCTGGCTCCTGACCACCCCCTGTCCAAAAGCCCCTGTTGTTTCTGGGCTCATGGAGTGGTTCGTGCTCTGCAAGCACAGACCAAACTCATCAGCAGATACTCCTGATGGTGAAATCTCACTGTGTGCCAGTCCATGCGGCTGTTCTTACCCTACAGTGTCTTGTACCAAAAAAGAAGCAATTTTCTTCTCTTTTATGGTATAATCCCCCAAGTTACCATCAGGAGAAAGCCCCCCATGGGCAGATGCAGTCCCTGAACAAAAGCTAAGATCCCATCAGGTTCAGAGAAAGGGCCACATGGGTCAGCATGGGTCAGGGTACACATCACCATAACGCAGCACAGAGATTATTCTGCAGCTGCTTTAGCAAGAAATAACAGCCTGAATCTTTATCTGCCAAACAGGATTGAGATGTTGGTGTCTAACCTTTGATGCTTCTACTTACAACTCAATTTTCAAAACAACTTGGGTGTACCAAAATCCTTCTGACTACGTTTTATTTGTCTCCTGAATTCCACACATCAGACAAGTCAAGAGCTGCAAAATAAATTGCTGAAACATCCTTGCAGCTTGAAAGCTGTGACACTTTTACCCTCAACTTCATTTCATGTTGACAATAAATACCTTCCTATTCCCATCAAGCCGCTGTTGAAAAGCAAGGCTAATGCTCCATTAATCACTTGCGCAATGGTTAGTTCTCAGGAAAACCAACATTTCTCTCTCTGTTGTAATCATGAAACATCAGGGGACAAATGGCTAATTGGGAGGGTTTTACCAAGTAGTAGAAACCACTAAGTGGCTGGCTGTCAATTAAAACTCTAATTCCATCTGAAAGTGATGTTTTAATAAAGCTGGTTTGGAATAGCAAAGAATCTGAACTGACAATTAAGAACTAGTCAGGAAGAGACTGACTGGGTGAGGAGCCTGGTTTGGAAATCACAGCCTCCCGCAGCCTGGCTACAGCTTCCATCAAGTTAGCACTGCTGACAGGAGCTTTCTCAGCTCCTGATCCCAGAATGGTTTACAAATATGATGGAGTGCTTGCGAACAGGAGAGCTGATGCACAAGAAGAGGATCTGCCTTCCTCAAGGTCAGATAATAAGCAGACAACATCCAACCACCAGCAGCAGCCAAGTACTGCCAGGAATTTGCACAACTTCAAGACGGGTGCTGAATTACTCCAGCTGCCTGTGTTGTGTAAGTGATGTCCTTCTGCTCCTGCATAACTGGCAAGACGTGTGAGAGCAAGCACGGATCCTGGGAAGGTGCAGGGACAGAGAGGGCTTCAACAACGCTGTCACCTTGTTCAAGAGCGGATCTGTGTGGAGTTTTTATTTTGTTTTGTTGAAAATCAGAATTCCAGCCTGGTTTGTGTTGGAAGGGACCTCAAAGCTCATTCAGTTCCAACCCCCTGCAACGGGCAGGGACACCTTCCACTAGAACAGGTTGCTCCAAGCCCCTGTGTCCAACCTGGCCTTGAACACTGCCAGGGATGGGGCAGCTACAGCCTGTCTGGGCACCCTGTGCCAGCGCCTCAGCACCCTCACAGGGAAGAGCTTCTGCCTCAGAGCTCATCTCAATCTCCCCTCTGGCAGGTTAAAGCCATTCCCCTTGTCCTGTCCCTACAGGCCCTTTTCCAAAGCCTCTCTTCAGGTTTGTTGTAGCCCCTTTAGGCACTGGAGCTGCTCTAAGGTGTCCCCAGAGCCTTCTCTTTTCCACGCTGAACATGCCTGACAATGCTGTCTTTGAGGTCAGATCACCTTGGTGGCTTTTGCTCTTTGCCCCTTGTTTTAGTTACTCTGCGACTGAGCAGTTTTTTATCAGCAGTGAGTCTAGTGCTCCCAGATCTGTACACCACCAGCTTGGATTTGAGACATTTGGAAAAACCCTCTGAGATGCCGATTACTCCATGTAGGAACTTTCCCTGTTTCTGCCATATGCTGACATTTCTCACGCTCCAGATTTTCAGCACAGGATTTTTTGTCGCTTTGCTTCAAAAGAGCCCATATTCCAGCAGCACTAAATGTGGGTGGTTTGTGAAGCTTTGTGATCAGGAGAGCACAGAAAACAGCACAGGACACCCTGCTGCCGACTGATGTAGCAACAGGGGACAAGTGGGAAACCTGTGTTGGCTTCAGAAACATCTCATTCGGTGTCACCAGCTCCCCCAGCTACAGGGAATCGTGGTTCCGCTGTGATCAGCTTGATTTCTGCCTTTACACCAGGAAAGCAACACAGCAAGCTGCAGTTTGACCTTCAAGATCTTTTAAGATCTTATTTACCATGCTTAGGAGCAAGGTAAACAGTTGTTTCGGTTGAGTGTCACTCTTTCCCATTAGGCTTCTCTCTGGAGTTCAAGGTGCCTCTGAGCCATCCCTTTTCCTTAGGAAACCAGAGACATTTCTGCACACAAAAAGAAATCAAGGAGCACAAAGCCTGACGTGAACACTTTCTAATCTCTTTATTTCTATACCCGTTGGAATCCATTGCCTGTAGAAAACAGACCAGTAAGAGGCTCCTTGCTGTGGGAAGCCTGAGATACAAAGCTGCAGATGAACAGGTTTCATACATTTCCTCTTTTATTTTTATGTGTGAGATGGAAAAAAATAGATGCAGGCTCCAAAGAAGAAGTCACATTTTTCATGATAGGTACAAACTCACCGCACTTCTCCTCACATTTTGTTCCTGACAGTAATCCCAGTATTTTCAACAAGCAGAGCCAAAATTAGGTTGTCTCTTTTGCAAACAAACACATTTATTTTGTTGTGCTTTATATGCTCCCCATGCTGATGACTGAATCCAACTGACATTAATATTTATGAAACATCTCTTCCGGATGTCAGAAGTACCTGGACCCAGCACATGGTTTCTTAACAAAAGAGGTTTGTGTTTTTGTATTACCCATGGAAAATATGTGTCCTAAATACTATAAAGTGTATTATAGTGTTTACACCACATCATATACTGATAGAAATACAGGATTCCTGTGGGCAACTGTGTGTACGTGAGCCTATATAATGGAAAGGAATATTAAAATGTGAACATCAGTTCTCATGATTAACATTCAGTAGCAAATAAAAACTTAGATTACCAAAGGATATGGAATCTAATGTGTAAAGTTGACAGTTAACTTAACTTGGCAAGTAGCTGTGTGAGAACTGGAACTGCTCTTCGCAAAGAATCTTTTACCTTGACTTTTTTATTTCAGATTCTTTCCAGGCATGGATTTGTGAGGCAAAATTTTAAAACAGAAAAGCCATTTAGGAGCAACTTTAATGCTTTATTTTAAACGGGTTTTATAATAAGAAAAAAGAAAATATATTTTGGACAGAAAATTTGGAACATTTTACTCTTGCTCGCTTATTTTTTATCTCTGTGGGCTTTCAGAGAAGCTGAGGTTTCTGGGAATAAGCAGCTCTCCAGAGTACCTATGGGCTGTGGAGATGATGTCTAAGGAAAAAACATCCCATAAAAACCCCTGTGTGACTTTTTAATGCATGTTTTAAGCAGGATGAGTGAGTTTTAAGTCAAACCATACTCTTTCAGAAGTCAGTGGATGAAACCAGCCACAGTAAATGGCCCTGGGCTCAGCGCTGCATCCACTGCAGTGCTTGGGAGTGGCAGGAAAATCTCCCTGGGGAGAAGACAAGAGTGGGTAGTGATGTTCACAGGTCATGCCATCCCCCAGCAGCTATGGTTCATATCGCTCTGCAGCATCAACACGTACCCCCAGCACAGGAGGGACCCGCTACCAGCTCCCCAGGGCAGTCCCTGCACCTCGTCCTGCCAGGAGTCAGTGGCAATTCCCAAATGCAGCCGACTTAGGCACATGGAAGTGAGGATAGCAGCAGGCTCGAGTGCCTGATCAATATTCTTAGTCATAGCTGGGTTATTGAATTATCTGGGGATGGGCTTGTTTTAAACGAGGTTTTTCGACTCAGGCTATTAAGAAGCTTTTCCTATAAATATCCCCGCTGTACATTCAGCCCCAGGGGAAGGGCCCTGCACTCTCCTCATCTCATTTGTGGGAGTGGGAGTTCAGCAAAGAAATGCATCTGAGCAGGAAGCTTTCCAGCCTGAACTCCCCCTACACTCAAAAGCCTCCATTTAGCCCCAGCCTGCAGAGAAGGTGCCTCCTTTTCCAGGCGCCTCCAGCGAGCCGTGAGAGCGGCAATCCATCACCCTTAGGGAATGCAGCCCGCAGTACCGGGTTGCCTGGAAGGCTGTCAAGAGCCACTTTGGCTAATTGCAATCCTGGCTTAAAAGCATGAAGGGCACAAAGCAACAGCAGCCTAATGCAGGACTAAAGGTTAATGCACAATTACACGAAAGCATTTAATCTCACAGAAAAGGAAAGGTGCGGTGGTTCATTTATTTATTTGCTTGGGTTTGTCCCTTTAAAAGGAAAAATCTGCTCCACAACCAACTAACAGTGCATTAGAAAGGGAACAGCCCATTTCCCCCCAGCTCTTGCATCCCCTGGCAGATGCTCTGCTCTTTCTGCAGTGTCCTTGGTGGCGTTGCAACCGCATGTCCCCACGCAGGACATGCTGACACAGCCCTGAGCAGACATTGCCTCACCAGGCTCTGCCCCAAGCTCCAGAGGTCCCTACGAAGCCCAGGGCTCCCATCAGGCTCTGTCTGTGGACAGCACACACAGAAATCAAACTGCAATCTCCTACCAGGCTGCAGCACGGAGGAGACTGAACTATTCTGATTAATGAGAGCTGATGCACATCCAAGCCCCACTTTCTCACCGGGTGATGCACAATAAAGAAAACTCCCTGCCAACGACATGTCAGGTCAGGAGGGGGAATGAGAATAATACATCAGTTGATCAGCAGGGCTCAGGAAGGGCAGCACACCTAAAGAGCCAGCAAGACCTTTAATAGCAGAAATGTTTTCCTGTGCAGGAGGCTGTTGCTTTTGTGACAGGAAGGCAGCAGGGAGCCGAGGGGAGTTTGTTCCTGGGTGAGGTCTGATGGATGACGAACAATGTTGGCTGCAGCCAGCAGCGATTCTGGGGACTGGGCAGTGATCTCTGAGCTGCAGTTAAGTGGCAGCTTGGTTGCTGCTTTCTATGAGGAGTTTATGAGTGCAAAACCTCAGGTTCACCGAGGCTGGCAGCTCACAGAAATTAGCCCATGTGGCTTGATCTTCCCTTGACATAAAACTGGGAAGTCATTGGAACTATAATAGATGTGCAAACAAAAGCTGATTTGCAGCAGCTAAGCATCTGCTCCCTTCTGCGGACCTGACTTCAGAGGAACCAGGCAGATTTATGCTTTCAGGGAATCTGACCCTAGACACGTGGTGGGTTCCAAGGTGACAGTCATTCCCTGGTATCAGGGCACCGGTCTGTCCCCTGCATTCATCTTAAAACCTTACCTGCTGTGCCCATCTGGTCCAGACATCAAGATCAATATTGTCAGTGAATGGCACTGAGATTTGCACACAAAACTGTGCAGTCGATCAAAAAGTTTGCAGAATTGGTTTCTCGCCACCCCTTGGCTATTCCAGTGCCCAGAGGGTGTTAGCAATGTCTAAAAGCACTGACCTCTCACTTCTGCACAGCTGCTGTTATATTGTGAGTAGCCTTATTCACCTCCCAAAGGGCCAGAGAGCGTATGGCATCAAGGCACTGCCTCAGCAGTGCTGGGTAGGGGGGACCTGAAAGGCAGAGGTGGGAGGAACGATTTCCTCAGCCCCTCTGGTGATCAATTACTGAGTGAAAGATGAAAGATGAGTGCATCCAGGGCAAATCTGCTCTGATGAATAATACCATAATGTTTGAAGAAAGGAAAACCCGACGTGGTGCTCAGCACCTGATGGAAAAGGAGATGGTCCAGTGCAAGCCAGGCTGCAAAAGGGAGACAGAAACACTCCGTTGCCTTGAATTCAATCTTGCGCCTGTTTCATCCTCTCTCTGAACTTACCAGGCATTGATTTGTGCCCCTGTGCACTTACAGACAGACAAACTTCATCTGAGCCGGTGCCAGCCCCGGAGCTGGGTTTTTCGTTGTGCTCAGCACGCTGCGGGTGACTAAGAGGTTTCTGATTAATGGGAGAGGGTAAAGTCTGCTCAAAGCAATAGAACACCCTGACTGAGCCAGGAAAGCAAGTTTGGGCCTGCCACATACTGTAATATTGCAAGTGGTGATAACCTACAGCAATGAGATGTACTGTAACCCCGCGATGGGCTATGTAGGGAACTCATTCTAAAAGCAAGCAGGATTCAGTGCCTGCCAGGGCACCTGGGCTCCAGCACTGGCTAATGCATTTCTCTTCTTGGTAATTCTCTAAGGAGAGAATTACTGTTACCTGCATTTTGCAGGCAGATAATTTAGGTTTAGCCCAAAGAACATGTTGAGCAGAACAGAGAATGAAACCTCAGTCTCCTTAACCAGAGCTTGGTGTCCCAGAGTCAGAGCCATCCATCCTTCAGCAGGTGCCTGTGGAGAAAGCAGAAGGTGAGCAAGCTGTAAGCAAATTTGACATCCTTTCCTGCATCTCCCTTGACCCTTCGCATCCAAAACATGAGTGGCACATCACGGGGTTGGTGGGAAGATGCTTTCCCAGATACAAGGTCTGATATATCAGCTGCATCCCCTGGTGAGCAGGGCCACCATAGCCTGGGGTGAGCAGGGGCTGGTGCTGAGGGTCTGCAGGATGGGGTGCAAGTTCCTGATTCCCCATCTCATGACTGATGTAACAGAGCTAAAACAGAGCTGCCTTCAGGCAAAACAGAAGCACTTGGTGGCTCAGAGTCCACTGGGTCTCATCTACAGTAATTTCACACCTATGGTTGTGTCTGACTACTTTAAAGATCATGAGAGAAATATGAAAAACCCAATAGATACTGTTCATACACTCATAGAATCATAGAATCCTGAACTGGTTTGTGTTGGAAGGGATCTCAAAGCTCATCCAGTTCCAACCCCCTGCAATGGGCAGGGACACCTTCCACTAGAGCAGGTTGCTCCAAGCCCCTGTGTCCAACCTGGCCTTGAACACTGCCAGGGATGGGGCAGCCACAGCTTCTCTGGGCACCCTGTGCCAGCGCCTCAGCACCCTCACAGGGAACAACTTCTGCCTTATATCTGACTTAAATCTCCTCTGTAACTCATCCTGTCTTTTCCCCATCTCTGAAATGAATACAACTCAGCTAAAAGCCAGAGGTTGAATTCCCCTTGAAGATCTTGGCGGGTGCTGTGCTTGCCATTAGTGAAGCATCACTTTTATCAATAGATTTTTCATCAAGACCCTCCCTGCAATGCTGTATCGACCACTGAGCAGGCGGAGGGGCCGGGAAACACCTGAGCCTTTGTCAGGATGTATGGGAGAGGCTGCTGATAAGTGATGTCCAGGATCCAGGCAGGCCCTTGGCTGATGCTCCAACAAAGCTGTTTTAGCAGCACAGCTGCCATCTCCCTGCACAGTGAGGGATGAGCAGCAGGGCTGTTTCTTGAGGGGGGGTGAGGAAAGGGGGAGATCAGCTGGGCTCTTTGCCTCTGTGGTGCTGTCAGTGGGTCATTTTCCAACAGGGCATGAAGCACACAGGTCTGTATTTCCCAGTGGGAAGTCACTGGAACAAAGCAGGCTCCCTGCAGCTTCAGAGGAAAGAAGGAACTGAGCCAGTTTGCTTTAGAAAACACAGACTTTTGTGGATAGTTTGGTTCTAGAGGTGCAAAAACTGACAGCAGAGCCATTAACACCCACAAAGCAATGTGCAAGCCACCAACATCCGCTGACGGGAACAGATTGCTCAGGATCTATTGTGGAATGACCGCAATTTCATCTGCCTTTATTTTTAGGCTCTCAATTTGAGACAACTCAACTGCTGGAAGGAGAGCTCTGGGGGTTTTCTAATCTGCAGACCTCTACCACAGCCACCAAAGGCACCCACCCGACCTTAGCAGCCCTGGACCAGACCCAGATAAAAACCATGGTGCTGGATGTCACTTTTAACCTCCCACCTCCTCTCTGAGCCCATGGGGCTGCTCCCTGCTCCCTGCCTGAAAGAACACCCTAAAATGAATCAACGAAGAAGAACAGGGTGACTCTGTCATCTATATATAGCCCCTAAGTGGTGCCAAGCCAAATGTAGGTTACTATAACATGTGAATCATCCTGCTTTGAAGAGCAGGGATGAAAATAAGGGATGTGAGAAGGGGTGGGGTAGAAGTGGTTATAAAATCCTGCCTTGATTGACTACAAGTTGTGGTTTGCCAACAGCCTCTAGACAGGAGTATGTAGCATGTGATGCTCCTGTTCCCACTATGTTGGAGAGGATCTGCCTGTAATTCCCAAGCCATGTGCCAGCAAAGTACTGTAAATCTGCCAGCACTGACAAAAGAAATCAGAACAGCTTATCTGGTTCAGTATCTATGGCTGATTCCCTGTAAAACAGATGGAAGTGTTTCCTAATGGGCAGGGCTTGAGACTCTCAAGATTCCTTTCTTTCCTAATTCTCCTTCTTCTCTTAGCTCCATCTCTGTGGAAGGGGCTTAAAGACAGTGCCCCCCCTTTTTAAATCCTTTGAGACTGAATGATGAAAAATGCAATAGAAGGAGGTAAGTACCAGGAGCATTTAATGTCAGTGGGTACCAGCAATGCTAAGAAACAGGTCCAGAAATTATGTGCAACTTGGTATTTTAGCTTAAATTCACCCCACTGCAAAGGGGCAGCACCCACTGGGAACCTCAAACAGGTCTCACTGCAATGATGTGATGCATTAGTGAGTCTGGGCTCCTCTGGATGTTTTATGACCCATGTGCAACTGAAGTGGTGCAGTGGGTTACTGGGGCTGTCGCTGGGAGTTTGGGACTGCCTGTGGTGCCTCCCTGTCCATGGCAGGGCGGGAGGAACAAGATGATCTTTAAGATCCCTCCCAACCCAAACCATTCTGTGATTCTATGATTGTCAGTAGCGACTCAATGTGTGTGCTTTCTCCTCTAAGTGTGATGTTTTTCACACTTAGCAGTAGCACAAAGGTCCCCCAAGCTCTGAGCTTCGCTATAAAGATAGGAGAGAAAGGCAGCATGCAGGGTTAGCATAAGTAATGGTGATAGAAAGGAGAGTTTCTTACAGGGAGGCAGGAAGGAAGGGAAGACATTTTAGTGCTGATGCACCAGAGCAATAGAGTATAGAAGCAGAAGAAAAATGTCACTGCATGAGGAAGTAACATCCCCTGCTGGGAGCATCACTGAGTGGAACAGAAAGGTCTGCGCTTTTCCTGCAAGAAAACACACACTGAAAAGAAACTGAGAGGCAAAAACTAGGACACAAGCTTCCCCTTCAATCAAATCTCATATGTGGAGGAGAAGGGGTAGAGCAGATCCTCGCTAACAAGCGGGGGCTGCTGCAGCAGGGCAGAGGTCTCCCCTTCCTCGCCTGGGGTTGGTACACGGCACATCACTCGCTCAGGGTACATTGGAGTGTGCCCCATATTGCTGCTGCGAAGATCTGCCTCTGCATTTTGGGACTGACTGATGCCAGAGTCTCCCTAACGCAGAACTGATGAGACAGGAGAAAGGACAGGCTGTACCTGGGAGAAAAGGAGAGAAAGAGGGAACACATTTGGGCTAAAAGCACACTCTGGAAGTGAGGGTTAGCTCATACGTTTATATCACAGCTCTGTTTCAGGAGTGCTGTTGGATCAGGCTCCTCTTAGAGGCGTGGAGGAGATTTCTGCTCCTTGGGGCACTCCAGGATGTAACACTGCTGCAAACCTTGTGGCTTTTGGCATTTTTCTTGACAGCTACTCAACAGCTTTCCCTGCTCTAGCCTTTAAGGATCAATCACTCATTCTAATGCCTAAGGTAATTCTGTTCCTCCTTACATCAAGCAAGATGTGCTGCTAACGTTGCTGGGTCCAAGGACTTAATTAGCATTTGACCTGTTAAACTGAAGTCCTCTAATGCAGCTGGTGCAAAATCTGAACTGTTATTAATCCCATCTCAAACTTTGGTCTTGAGGGTCATTGCAGAAGAGGACTGTGAAATGCTAACGGTAACAAACCTGATGGGAACTATCAATAGAATGGCAAAAGGTCTGAGGAGACCAATTCAGACATCAGGAAAAGAGACCTTTGCTGTTACCCATATCACCTGCTTCTCTTGGACTACTTCAGCCTTTAATTATCTGTCTCACACACTGATTTCCATATGCATTAATAGCAGCTCACCAATCCAGCATTATCTTCCTCTGTGTTAGAAGACGCTGCACCTCGTAGTAAGTGTCTTCTCCCCAGCAGGGTTGTCTGAGGAGGAAGAAAAGCAATCTCGTGGTCTGCAATGCAATAGTACAGTAATAAGAGCTCTTTTGGGCATATTGTGTGTGTGAGGGACCAGAACTCAGGGCCTGGTTTTCAATTTAATAATCAAATAATCTCTTCAGCTCTATTTGTGTATTCCTTCCATGAATAGATAGGAACCGTTGCTAGCATCCAGTCCTTTGAGCAAGGGTGCAGATGCTCAGCACCTGAGTTTGCTTTATCTAAAATTATATGAAATTAAAGTTCTGAAGTATTCAACACAACAAAAAAAGCCCATTCCTCATAATTCCCATAATTCCTCATAATATTCCCATAAAGATCTGTGCCCATTTTTCTTCTGAAAAATGTGTAGCCCTACACATTAGACAGCAAACTTCAATGTAATAAAATGTTTGCCATAGAAGGAAAATAGTCTGGAATACAGATGGTATTCATGGGGAGCTGCTAGCCGTGAAATATTCAGTGGAAAATATACAGTGAGCATTAATAAATTCATACCCAAGGAATACAAATCAAGGCAAATAGTAAGCATTTTTGCAGTCTAGCTGGATGTTCTTCATGATACAGACACACAAATCTCTCTCTCCATGTCTTGTTAGCAGGGAATTATTCCATATCTATAAATAGCTGCTGGTACCCAGCCAGCAAAGGCAGCAGTACTGCAGAGGTGCTACAATAGAGTCACTCTGAAGAGCTGTAACATCCCTGTGCATGGGAAAATTACATCTAATGACTGCTGTAATGAATCATGGCTAGTACTGCACCCCAGATTTCCAGCCTCAAGAGCATCCCCATCTGCCATTCAAGCCAGAGGGAAGGCTCCTCTCCCTTGATCCTTCCATTGAATGGATCCTCAGGGGACCTCTCTTGGAGAGAGTGGCACAACCAGCACTGCCAGAAGGGAACGGACCGATAAGTATTTGCAATCACACAACCTCCTCTTACTAGTTCCCTCCTCACAGCTGTTAGTCACAACCTCCTCCTTGACATTTCATACCCACTACAGAACACCTCTTTATTTTTATATTATTCTGGCTCTGAACATCCTTATTGTTGGATTTAAATGCACAAAAAAAAAGGTAAAGTTTTAGCCAGATCAGCCCAACGACACTGCCAGGTAGATGGAGCATCCCTCATTTGTCAGGCTGTGAGAAAAAATTAGGCCACACATTTTCCAGTCCCCACCAGCTTCTAAAGAATAAAGGTTTTCCATAGATAAAATGCATAAAACAACAGCATAGTAGCTCTGATGTCTCGTCCTTGGAGTTTAAAATTTCATGTCTTAAAAAACCACTAAGCTATTTTTAGATCTGTCTTTTAGAACTTGTTCTTTGCATTACATCTAAATGCTATCCATTTACATTAATTATAACTCAAGCCCATTATTACTCAGACATCAATTATCATCCAGAACATCCTCCACACCTCTCCTCTCACTGTCTTCTGATTCACAGATGTCTTTCAGATGTGCAGCAGCACCACTCAGCCGCTCGGTTCACAAGGTTTTCAGTTTCTTAAGGGTAAAATGTATAAAACCCCTCCTGGAATCAGGGATTGAATACTATTCCCTCCCTCCCAGCACACCTCTGCACGGAGCTGCCTTTCCCCTGAAATCAGCCTTTCCCAGCAACTTCCATGCTCACAAACTGCACATCAAGAATTCCCCGGGTTCTGCCTGGTTTTCTGAAGGTGGGACATAAAAAAAGCCTCGAAAGCAGTCTGGTGCGGAGCGCACTGGTGAAGTGAATACTTGGACATGTTTAATTCATCAGGCAGTAGCTGTAATTTTTGGAAGGAGAAGCTCCAGCACACACTGTCTTGCTGACTCACATGAGTCTGGCTTAAGAGCGTTTCAGGCTTAAACCTACAGAGGCACGAATGGGAGAGGGAGAGGAGTGACCCATCCATGGTGACAGCATCACTCAAAGCTATAGCAAGGAATCAAGTGGGTTTCTTGCCATTTGGGGTGTCCCTTGATATGAACTGTGGTTAAAAGTCCTTTTAAAATTATTTTTCTACTCCCCCTGTGCAGATAAATCCCAGTTATTTTTTATGTTTAACTTAAATTGCCTTAAAATGGATGGATACGAAGAGCTGCCTTCAGGTAGAGGGGACTCAAACCCTCCCAAAATGGACCTCCTCATTCATGTCACGTGTGGGGAAATAAAAGTCACATCTCTCAGCTAAACCTGTTGTGCAAAGCCTGAGGTCCAGGCTGAAGCCCAAAGCCCACCCACCATTCCAGCTGCAGGATGCCGTCCACATGCCAGAATGCATTTCTACTCCATGCAGTTCTCTGGTTCTCGGTTTTATGCAGAACAATCCTTTTGCCAGCACATTTTAATCCTGCTTTTCAATCAATAAGAACCCAATTTGCTCCAAAATCACCCAGACTGAACAAAAGGCAGTAAACCCTTCCCACCGCTCCAGTGAGGAAGCATAATTACCTGTAGTGGATGGAAATGACTCTGCAACAGAAAATTGCTCTGAAAAGAGAACTGTGGTGGGAGAATCTAATACAAGTGTAGCAAATAGAAATGAGCGCCTGGCTTCTGAGGAGCAGGAGGGAACAAGCAAAGCACAACAGGGTGAGCAACAGAGTCCTTATCCAGTGTTTGGGCAGTGGGTGCTGGCTTACTGCATGAAGTCTATCATGTCACTTGTCCTCTGAGATTTCCATCAAGTGCACAAGCTTTTGAGTGCGCAGCTAAGGGAAATGTCTCATCTGTGAAATGTATCTCTAATCACACTGATTTGTAAAGGGGCTTTACCAGCAACTGTGCCATTGAAACATCCTGAAGTGCAGATAAAAAAACAGCACAGTATTCAGATAAAAAAACAGCACAGTATTCAGAGAGAGGGATATGCTGCTCTGCAGTGTGCAAAAAGGAAGGAGAAAGAAAGGCAATTCTTTTAATAACTTCTCAAGACCATGGTATACCCTGGTTTTGCTTAGGGGACTTGGAAAAGCTCCAGATGTGCTTTAACCTGCCAGAGGGGAGACTGAGATGAGCTCTGAGGCAGAAGCTCTTCCCTGTGAGGGTGCTGAGGCGCTGGCACAGGGTGCCCAGAGAAGCTGTGGCTGCCCCATCCCTGGCAGTGTTCAAGGCCAGGTTGGACACAGGGGCTTGGAGCAACCTGCTCTAGTGGAAGGTGTCCCTGCCTGTGGCAGGGGCTTGGAACTGGATGAGCTTTAAGCTCCCTTCAACACAAACCAGTCTGGGATTCTGTGATATGGGATGCAATGATAAAGCTCCCACGGAATGAGAGCTCACGCAGCACAGGGGGCTTGTACCAACCCCACTTCATTTGTCACTGCAGGTCTCACATGCATTATTTATTTAGAAAGAAAAATTTCAAAAGCACATCAGTTTTTCCCTGACCCCTGGAACCTATTGATTTGCTGCTCTGGAAAGAAATTAGGCTCCATTTATACTTGCAGAATATCCTTCTGCTATTGCAGAGCACCATTTGAAGGTTATATCAAGGCCCACACATGCAGAGTTATCACACATAGCTGCTCCAAATGAACCCGCCTCCATTCCTTTTCCTACTGCTTTCCAAACATCTTCATCCTAATTAAAAGACATTTTTCACTAGTACACAGGGATGATAAAAACTGCAAATGAAGAGAAGATCTGGCATGGAGAGTGTTTCCTTTCTATGTTTAGAGGAGGAAATGCAGTTCCTGTTGGTGAAAAATAACCATCTGAAAAGAATCCAATCCTTTCTGCAGAAGGGAAAAAAAAAGCAGTTCTTGCATTCATAATTTAACACCAGGAGTGGTTCTTCTTAGCCTTAGTCTGCAATGCCTGTGTCAACAACATGGGATGGCTTGGCACGATTCCCTGCCAAAGGCAGCAACGAGTGTCCCTGGGGCAGGCAGTCCCGACACCATTGGTCAGGGATGCTGCAGAGCTGCATGTGGAGATGACCACAGCAGCATCAAGGACATGGGCAGTGCTTAAAATGATGCCAGCCATCACCTTTTCCTCTTTTATTACTGGCAAAAGGATTGAGGAAAGCATGAAGAACTGTCAGGGAAGAGGGTGGAGATTCATCCAGACAATGAAGCATAGCATCCCAGCCTGGTTTGTGTTGGAAGGCACCTCAAAGCTCCTCCAGTCCCAACCCCTGCCACGGGCAGAGGCACATGCCACTTGAGCAGGTTGCTCCAAGCCCCTGTGTCCAACCTGGCCTTGAACACTGCCAGGGATGGGGCAGCCACAGCTTCTCTGGGCACCCTGTGCCAGCGCCTCAGCACCCTCACAGGGAACAACTTCTGCCTAAGAGCTCATCTCAGTCTCCCCTCTGGCAGGTTAAAGCCATTCCCCTTGTCCTAATAAAAAAATGCATGTAGTTTACATATATAATATATAACATAAATAACTCAAATTGTATAAATAAATATTTGTAACATAAATATTATTCACCTATTTATATAAACAAGCTTCAGCACTAAAATGTTGCACAAGTGTATTGGTCCCAAAATGGGAACTGAAGGCAGCAGACATAACCAACAGACCTGACCAATGCAAAATGCTAATAAGACTTCTTTTGGAAAAGGCAAGATGCTTTGGCATTAATCCCAGAGTTATTTCTCCTTGTGTCCAGCCTGTATCAGGACAAAGCAACAGAGGAGCCAGATAACTGATGAGACTCATGAGCTTTTCATTACAGCCTTTCATCTTGACAGAAGATTTCATATTGCATCTCTTGATTTAATGACCTACTCAAACAATTGGGTGAAACAATTAAAATCAGGGACTAGAAAGGATGGTTTTGACTTACAATGGGAATTACAAACTTAATCCAACAGATTTGTTCATGCCCCTTTTACAAGAGTTTCCAAATCTGCTAAACTCACACAGAGAACTTTCTTTTAATATTGCATTAATGAAGGTTATAGCAAAGAAAGTGGGGAAGGTAAAGATCTAATAAAAGCACCACACAAGAGCAAACAAATCACTTAGTTGGATGCTGCGCAGTGGAGTTATTAACTCGGAAGCCTCAGGGGCAGCGATGCACTGCTGGGAATGCAGAGGAACAGAGCAGTGGTTTCTTAGGCCAGCCTGAAGCTACAGTGAACCTGTACTTAAAGTATAGATTTTCTATACCATATTTTTTTGTGTGTAAAGTAACAAGATGTGTGCTCATCCATGTTTCTGATGGGAGCAGTAATGTTACTAAGATATTCAGGAGAAGAAAACCTTTATTTTACACAACCAGCGGATCCTTAGCAATCATTTCTGTTGTAAACTGAGAAGCATTGGGAACACTATTTGAGTTCCTAACTCTGTTCATGTGGTCCTACAAGCAAGTTATGCAAAGAGCAGCACCTCTGATCCAGCTAGTAGCAGAGAGCAGTATTAGAGAGACGACAGACAAGTGGCATTTCTTCCAAAGGAAAATTGTTGATATGGCTAGTAAATCCAATAATATTTTAAATATTTTCTTTTTTTTTTATATAGGTTTTTAAGTTACATTTTGTTTTACATTGCCTAGAGCAGCCTTAGCTGAATGGCATGGTTACAGACTCCTTCCTAGCACAGGGAGCAGTCAGCCCATGGGGTTGCTTATCTCTGAGCCACTTCAGTTCCCAGAGGAAGGTCAATAAGCGAGCAGAGGAGAAGCAGAAGGCCGTTCCCCTGCACTATCCCTGGGCAGAGATGTCTTGATGAAGTCAGCAGGAGCTCTGCATACGAAATGAGGGCAGGATACGGCCCATAAAACTCTGTTTTAATAACACCACACTAAGTTATCCTTGGTTTATTGAAAGGCATTTAATCACCGGAATGGACAGCCAGGTCTGCAAACCCTGAAGAGTAAAACTGACTTTGTTGTAGGGGATCAAGATGAGTCTGAGCTACAACTTAAAGCAGAGCATTTCATACATGAGTTGTTCTCATTACTAAGAGATGATAAAAAACACCTCCCTTTTATCCAGTAATTCTCTCCGGTGGATCCCAAATGCATCACAATGAACATGGTTTCATGAGTTTCATTATCTCCATATTCATTAGGCAGGAACAGACGCACAGCAAGATGAAATGCTGCAGCAGTGAACACGGGGCAGAGGTGGAAAGAGGGGCCCTATTTGGAGACTGCACGAACTGTGCCACCTCATTACTGGATTAAAGATGTTATTAACCAGAACTACAGTTATTGAAATAAGAGCTGCTCCCAGAAAAATGTCCAAGTCCCACAGGAGAAAAAGCAGGCTCAGTTAGTCTGCGCCATAGACATAAAAATACACCATGGATTGCATTTATGCTCTACAAATAACACTCATGCTACAAATGGAAGGAAGTGCACAATTAGGCCAAATCATAGCCCATGGTAGGTGCTGCAATTAAGCAGCCACAGCGTGCAGGTCCCACTTGTCCCTACTAGGCAAAATACATGGAAAATGAGACTAATCAGCGCACGCACAACCAGGCAGGGTTTTCTCCCAGCTTCAGCAGCAGCTGATGGGAAAGGGCAGCTCTGGGCGCTGGTGTAGCGCAAAACTGGCCATAGTTTGCTATACCTGATGGGGCAGACTTTGCCCTGGGCTGGTGCCTCCAGCATTTATCTGGGGGCTCAGGTATATGTTCCCCTCATCTCACACCCACCCCAGGATCATGTTTGGAGTTAGTGAGTCAGGTAATGGGTGGGAGCGTAGAGCGAGTGGTGGCGTTAGGGAGTGTGATCTGATGGTGAGAAAGCGGAAAAAAGCAGGGGAGCAAACTGGGGAAGGTAAACTACGTGGTGTGTCCAGGGTAAGGTCCCTGGCTTAGGAAGGAAGGTTACTTTCTTTCTCATTGGGGGCTAACACGGGCATCCCTTTTCTGCCTGTATCACTAACTATCCCAGTTCCCATGCTCCTGGAAGCAGCTGCCTGGGCAGGAGGTTGCTCTCATTTGCACGAGTGCCACTGACGTTAGCAGCCAACCCTTGGGATTTTGTTGTCTTTCCACTGCAGTTCTGCAGCATGTCACTCCTGGCAAGGGCATCACTTCACTCCTGACTTTCCCTGTGATGAGCGGGAAGAATCTTTCCTGATCTCCAATGCCAAAGTCAGACCCGTTTGTGACTGTTCTTCTGCATGGTGTGATGCATCATGCCCCTTCCTGAAGGGTATCTCATTGCTTGCTCTGGGACGTTATATGAATGCCTCTAACAGAATAGTGTGTAATTATTGTATTTCCCAAATGACAGTGATAGCAGAATAGGTAATTTCATTTTGAACAGGGGGGGAAGCTAGTTAAGGACACTGATTTATGGCAGTGCAACATCTGTCATATGAGCAGCGAGTCTTGTTCATGGAAAGGAACATTAAAACCCCAGTGAAATCTCACTAACTGCCTGATTCTGACCTGAGGGAAACTCCCATTGAATTTCATTTGAAGGAAGAGCTGTGTAAGGCTGCTTGGTCTGTGCCTGTTATCTGGCTGACCTGAGTAATCAATACCATGCTGATGACAAACTGGAGGAGCTGGTGATCCAGGGAGAGCTGTGGGTGAGAAAAGGTGAGAAGTGTTATCATGGGCAGGCTGGGTGCAGTTCTCTATAAACTGGGACCACAGCATGATCTCCATTTCATGCTATGAAATCATAACTATTGGATACTGCTAAAATAGTAAGATATGATTAAACTTTATAGGGGATTCAGAGGGAACAGCAGCACCTGGATGGCCATCTGGAACAGAATGGATGTTGTTTCTGCCACTGATAGAAGCAGGCATTGCATTGAAATATGGGGGGAAAAACAGTAGAAAACCCAGTGCGAGTCATTGGAACAAGTTTGTTGCAATCTCCACTAGTGGCATAATAATGGAGAGGTCACTGCAAGGCAGAGACACAGGGGAGATGGATGCACTGATGTGGAGGGAACAGACTGTGGCATCTCAGAAGAAATGAGATTATTAGATAAAGCCTTCTCTCATTTTCCACAAACCTTAAATAATTCCCATTGGCTATTTGAGAAAATTGGGTTAAGAGATTGATCGGGAGAAGTTATTTTGCTTTATTTTTTAATTCTAAACCCTTCAGACTTTACATCAGACAAAGTTTCAGACCTACCCTGCACTGCCAAGGCAAGGAGCACTTCAAGTCACGATGCAGAGTATTCTGACCTTGGAATTTACAGGGGATAGCTTTGAAATTCTTTCCTCAAAGTGCTTTCTAAATGCATTTAGTTGACATGGAGTCAGTTAAGGAGGGACAATGCTAATCTGAATTATACAGGATAATTCCTCTATATTGAGATCTTTTCTACCCCTGTAGGTCCTTCTCACCCTCACCTTTGATGGGGGTAAGAAAGAAAGAAGTGGTGAACATGCCGATAGAGGATCAGCTAGACAAAGCAGAAATGGTGGCGTCTGAAAGCACCGAAAAGCCTACAGGAGTCCACTGAATGTAAGTGTCTCAAGGCATATCTTACATTTTATGCTGACAAATTAAGAAAAACACATTTTTTATGACCTTTCCTTCAAATGGAAAACAAGCTGCTGCCTTATCACAAACAGAGTCATTGATACAATCCAATGTGCAGCTGCCCACACAGTCACCGATTTCTTTTTTAAGTACTAAAAATTACCTTTGTTTTTTTTTTCCATTTTTAAAGCACATTATGGAATCATTTCAGAACTGCCCCAGGCAGCTCCCTATAAACATCTTGCTTCTACTTCATCCCTTCAGGATGGATGGCCTTCCTAGCCTGTCCCAGGTGCATCTGCTGTACACTTCAGCTTTTACTTGGTACAAACTGACACCGTTGCTTTTAAACTTGTTTAAAAGCTTCTGAACTTTACTCCTGCTGAAGACCTTGAGACAAAAAGGAAGCGTTACAGCTCCTGCTTAATCCAGACTTCAAGGAAGATATATCTATGTTTCTTCAATAAAATGAGTTTGCAAAATATATTACTAAAGTTATTGATTTTCTTACTGTGGTCCTCTGCATGATTCAATTTGATTTGTATTTATTGTTTCCCCCCAAATCAGCTTATAGTTATTTCTACTAAGAATATTCTTCAGATGTTATAAGACTGGAGAAATTGAACTGTTGTTCCAGCCAAAAAGCAGCTCGGATTGTTATATGTAGCTTTAAAAACATAAGAAACATCTTACAGAGCAAGCCCGTCCCAATTCCTTATCTGAGTCAAACAGAGATCATGAGCTTGATACACAGAGTTCACATTCCTATCTCAAAACCGACAGGGCAACCAGCTCAGACCATGGGCAGTTTCAAGACATGACACAGCAAAACACAGACTCTGTTACTGCATTTTGTGACCACATACAGGAAAGTTGGTCCAGTTGCTACAAAGAGCCATAGGTATTATTTTTGACATTTGCAGTTTATCGTGTGGTTCTCATTTAGCAATATTTGATATGCTGGTGGAGGAACATCTGAGTCTCACATTTGGCTAGTCCAGAAAGCTGAAGCAGGTCATAGCAAGGAGCCCTAAGAGATGAAATGCCACCATGCCATCACAATTCAGAGAAAAGCAGAATAACTGGGTTGCCCAGGCTCCTTGGCCTCACTGAGAAGATAATTCATATCATGAAATGCTCAGATTTTTCACCCATAAAGCCTTTGCACAAGGTAAAGCCTCCAAGTAGGACTACTTGAATAATGCCTTCTTTCTTAATTTTGCTATAGAACATTCTTACCTGAAAAACCTCTTCAGCTCTGTTCAACATTTAGAGGTCTCTGTTAGAGAAATAGACTGTTTTGATATACAACATGTAAATACCTGATCCCTCAGAGATCCCAGAAGCCTCCTGCAAGGTAGACTCTTCCTTGAGCACTAATTAAAGAGAAAAATAAGGAGTCAGTGCAGTTATGTAGAGCCATCACTGAGCTACAGCCTTTCACCAGCTTCCTCTACACCAATCAATTAAACATCCAGCATGAGAGCAATTAACCTAGATACAAATCAAATGAGTGGGGAGAACATGTTTCCTTGTCTCAGGCCTTTTGTTTTACAAGTAAGAATCAGCCACATTTAAGTGCACCCTTTTTTGCCTCAATTAAAACCAGGACAATGAAAGCAAGAAAAGTCAAATGTCACAGGGAAGAAGCAGGATGCAGCTTTATGAGTAATAAGGACTAAAATAAAGCTGAGTGGCAGTAAAAGAGGAGATGAACACAAATGCTTATGGAGGAGCCAAGCCCACAAACAAATCAGTAAGAGCTGATGTGTATCATCTGGTAACAGCCTGCAGTTAGGTCCATGCATTAGAAGCATAAATCCTCATAGATTATAGGGTTTATTCCCAACTAGACAAATGCAGGCACCCCTCTGAAATTAGTGAAGCAACACTGATTCATATTTGCTTTCAATTTGCCCAAGAGCTCCCCACCACCAAGCCTGGACGATACACTAAGCTCAACCTATTGACACCATCAGCAGTTTTGCTGTGTAAGGATTATCCTGTGCCCAGGATAATCCAAGCAAGCTACTCCAGAGAGGAGGCATTTTGCAGAACTGATCCTAAATATAGGTGTGCTTTGCACATCAACCCTGTGGTTAAAACAGGGCTTCTTGGCAAGACCTCTCCATCTCTGTGCTGCCACTGTAGTGAAAAATGGGACTTTATCCCAATAATGCTTCTAACTGCTTGTGTGATGTGTGTGTTGTGATAACGGATGTCAAAGTTGGCCGTTGCTGTGGCTAACTTCCTCTGCAGTAATTTGTCTCCATTTTTCCTGGGAAGCAGCACTCTAGAAAGAGTTTTGCCCTATGGCAGCGTTCTCAGATGGGCTGTACAGCTCCAGGGAAAGCGGTCATACAGGGAAGCATTGTGGTTACTTTTCAAAGTTATATTTTTAGCAAGGGAAGGAAAAAGCCTCTCAAAACGAGGGAGGAAGAACCATTTTTTTATCACTTTATCACTAAAAGATTGCTATCCTGACCTATGCTGTTTTCTGGATGGCAACTTCCAGGAGAGTTCGGTTTGAACTATCCGACAATAGATGTAGGAAAAATGACCAGTGAGCCATAAAACCAAGCAGAGCGTGGAAGCATGAAGGGAACAAAGCCATGTCACTTGCTTTGCTTTTCACCTAAGCCAATTAAATGTGAGTTTTTCTTTGCCTGGGCTGTGGCTCAGAGGTGATTCTTTGCACTGTCTGGTTTATTCTGTGCCTAAATCCACCAGTGCTGCACAGAAGGCAGAATTGGGTGATTTAATACTTTGAATACAGACAGATTTTCCAAGTGAGATGAGAAAATGTAAAATCAACCATTTCTTAACTACTGATTAAAGAACATCGATGTATGATCCCATCTCCCTCCTCTGATTGAGTTACTCCTCTGATTGAACCTACAATTCATGGTTATGAGCACAGATGACAGGTTACTGCAGACTGTGTTTCCTCAGCAGCATATGATCCTGTTGGAGTTATGGCTTTTAAGGACATCTCATGTGAAATTCAGCATGGGATCGAGAAACTCTGATTTGAATTTTAACCAAACAGGCAATTTAAGCCAATGGACCTCAGTTGGGATGCCCAGACCTGATGTTATTCCAACCCCAGACACGTACCTCTAAATGTACAGCTGCCTCCCCCACCATGTACTCCCCATCAACTTCAGTTCTCTCTGACAAATTGATTTGCAACAACCCACCGAAACTGGTTTTACACCATGTAAACTCTGCAGATGTGCCTGTTATGAACTCTTTTCAACCCAGGGATAAACTAGTACTTTCAGTCTCATCTGTGTTGCATATTCAGTGGGGTTCAACAGCCACCTGAAGCACTGGGACACTCCACACTCATTTATGCTGCACCTGGATCCAGTCCTCCCAGTTGCCATGCAGTGATATTAATGGCAAGGCATTAAGCACCATTATGACTGAAGTCTTTAGAGCAGTCTTATAGCTGCTACATATTTTCTCCTACACAGGCAGAGGATCTAAATCCAACACCTCACTCTGGCATTAGAACACAGCCATAACATCAGGGGTGCATCCAGCTGATCATATAGAATAGCACCAGAAAGGAAATGGAGGCTCAGTGTCTTCATCGAAGCTCATTCCTTTTCTTGAGTAGGTGCAAGTTTGCTTCTGACTCTATTTCATTAACCTTCACCTCCAAACTCTGCCTAAAAATAGAGCCATTCTAGGAAGTCTTATTTCTGCTGTGTCAGTTCTTGGTTTCTCTGATCCAGGAGTCTACAAAGCAGTTCTCTGGTAGGAACCAAGTTTCCAGTATCTGTCTAATATACATGGCCATCACTTCAGAAATGTTTTCATTAAGAAGGGCCACAGTTTGGGTTTGTGCTGAATCTGCTTTTCACAGAGCAGGTTGATCACTTACTCTGTATTTAACTACATCTAGAGTTAATTGGTCAAAGAGCAGGTTAAAGAAGCAATGGAATTTAGTTCAACATCCAGTTCAGTAGTGTGAACAGGGGGTTTGCTGGCCAAGGATTCAATATGTTGCTTGAATATATCTGTGGAAAATCAGAGACATGAATAGCTGTCATGGAGATGGAAGTACAAAACCTCCTCCCTTTCACCCAAGTGCATACTGTTATCCCATATAATGCCAGAGAAAGCTGCAGTAATCTATAGCGGGATCTGAAAATTGAGTATCTATTATTAATCATAAGACTCTAGGCTAAGTCCTTCACTGGAGTAATTTAGCATTCTGCTCCTTTGTGAATTCACATAAGCTGAAGAACTGGCCCTTTGAAACAAGGCAGGAGGTGGCCATGGAAGAGAATATTACATTATAGGTGTTATAAAATCAGTGTGCAATGCAGTGCCTTAAAACTGCAAGGAAAACACCTCTGAAAAATGCAGGTGGCATGGTAAATGCTTAGATTCTGAAGTTACTAAATGACTGAAGTACACTCATAGCAGTGAAACCATTCTTGGTATTGACACTGAAGGAAACGCAGGTCTGTTTAACTGCTCTCACAGCAAATAAATCCAGGAAAGTGAAAGCAGCAATGAGCTCCATGATGACCTGTAGGAATTTGCAGGAAATTCTTGTTCCCTGGTAAAGTGGATGCAAACGCTGCATTAGGACTGTGTTTTCAGGAATTTATTAGCTTCAAATGTAACCCAAAGCATTTCTGCATGAAGGAAATAATGCAAATATCTGGAAATGTTTGATTTAAGGTCCCAAAATATGACCACTGGCTGAATGGGAATGATGAAAAGCGGGATGTGTTACGAAAATGTTGTGGCATTACAGCTTTTGAGGAGTTCAGTCTAGAATGGAAAGAAAATGGTCTGATACAGATTTTTCACAAGCATTGCCCATTAGGATCTTTGTATTTTAGGCTGTGGCGTGCTAGCAAAAAGCCTGGCACAGGTCCATCGGTTGGGCTGCTACGTCCCCATTGTCCCCATTCCTTCTTTTATCCAAGCATCCCCAAATGATGATAATTTGTGAATGAATATCATAACCCATCATTAAACCCCCCACAGAATCTGATATTTCAGATCTCGAGATCCTGAACAAATTACAAGAAGAAACAAAACAAGGAAATCCTTTTAGAAGTTCAGCTTCCCCTGAAGCTGGACCCGAGCCCTGCTCACTCATGTGATGGCCTGATCCTGCAGCTGCTGGGCCCTCCTGCGCACGCTGACCACTTCCTGGTTGTCTTCATTCTACTGTCTCTCTATGACATTAAAAAACACCCCAAATCCCCTTTTCTTCTACTCATCTGCTTCTAGAAAATATTCAAGCTAATTCGCTATCATTGGGTATATTTTAAACTCCTTTACCTGGAAGCAGGCAGGCTGTTGTGCAACTCCACCTTCTGTGTTTGCTCTCCTTTTTAATTCTAAGGAAGCTGCAGAACTCAGCCTCATCCTCCTGTAGTATTTCTTTAGCACAGGCTTAGCAATAGTGTATAATCAAGATGAAAATCAATCCTGCTTCTTTATGGCTCTGTGGGAGTGCCTGGTCCTTCCCTTCTGCTCCAAAGCCTGAGACAGCAGGTTGCTGCTTGCTCTGAAGCAGCAATGCTTGCTTGTTAAACTGCAAGGCAAAAAGTTCTCCATAAGCAGAAACATTAGTCTGCATTTCAAATTCTCCAGAGTGGATATTGATAGGAAGGAGAAAAGGATTTGTTGCTCATCAGAAATAAGGCAACATTTTAGGCTGATTTCCCTGACTCATTCTAACCTTCAGGTCACCTTCAGGGTAACGTAGCAGAAGTAGCGTCCACCTGCATCTGCTGAGAGCTCGGAAATGAACATTGAAAGAATGTGTTTTAAAATGATGTCTTTTATTCCTGAAGCATTTCTGTCCCTGCTTGTAAATGCTTCCCTGAGTGCAAACCTTTTCCCATGTAAATATCCTGATTTTTAAGATGATCACTATGTATCATGAAAACTATTCTATTCTATAAGAGTTTGAATTGCTTGAATTTCAATGTGAAATAAATAAGTCAAATGCTAGCACTGCTTGGCTATAAAGCAACTATTTCTTCTGCATACTGGGTAAATGGATTTAAAACAATCCATGCATCAAGGGATGTGATGAAAGGGAGTGCTATTACAAAGTTCAATATGCCCCTCCTCACTTGCTGTTCAACACCATTCCCTTGTTTTGAGAAGATTAAAAGGATAATAAAAACTCCCAAGCACCTCTGTTAACCACATGTTTTCTTGTACAGTAAGTTTTCCAGATGTATAAAACCATGATCTGTTCCCCCCTCCCAGTCTTTACTTAACAGGGGAAAAAGCAGTAATAAACCAGCTCCTAATGTATCTTTTTGCCTAAAAGGAAACCAAATGCTGTGCCACAATAAGCTGTAATTTTGTTCTGACTTCCAGTTAAATCCAAGGGGGTGCTTTTTGCCTACGGAGAAAACTTTTAGCCACATTAATGGAACAGATTTAGAATCCTTGATTGCTTCAATTATAATAAAACCTTTTCCCCATGTTTATCATATAAAACTCGGGGGAGGTTAAACAGTGGATCCAACTGCTGGTGTTTGCAAATCCACTTCAGCTGATGCCTTGGGTAATTCTGACTTCCCCACCGACTGCAGTGCTGCAGTCCTATGACAGCATCATATTAATGAGCCAGCAGCAGAGGTACCGTGTCCATGTGGTTTGCAAAGTTTAACCCTGTCCCTCAGAGTTCCCCAACTCCCCGCCGTGAAGATACAGCAGCAGCAAACCCGAGAGCTGTGCGTGTCCCAGGCTAAAGGCACAAAGGGAATTTTGGAGAAGGATTTTGCCCGTGATCAGCTGCTTAAAAACTCACAGTCTGCTGAATGCAGGCAGAACCTCTTCAGCACCTTTCTGAATGAGGAGTTAAATTCTCCCCCTTCTGTGTTCCCCTGCTTTGCCATGGGAGCTGCAGCAGGGCTTTTCCTAGCACCAGCAGTTTGGGGTTTTTTCTTTTCCTTTCCTTTTCTTTCTTCTTTGCAGCTTACTAACCAACTGCCTGGGCAGTTGTAATCCACCCAGAAGGAGTTCAAAGTCTGGATGGTAGCTACTCACTGCAATGCAACCCATACAAAGTATATAGTACCATGTAAACATCATTTTGAACAAGGTTTCAGAGGAGGAGAATTTATTTCTAAGCAATGCACCAAGCATTAGGTTAAAATGAGAGGGTGGGAGGGAAAGGGGGGAAGAAAGGGAGGGAAAAAAGAACCAAAATCCACGATGCTGGGTGCTAGGGTGGGGTTCAAACTCCTGGTTACTGCTCTAGCACTGCAACGGCTGCACCCAACCCCCCCTGCAGCCCCTTCCTGCGCCGGCCTCCGCCCCGGGCGCAGGAGGAGACTTTGCGGGGAGAGAAGCGTTGGCTAAGAGCGAAGCGTTTGCTGAGAGCAAAGCGTTTGCTGAGAGCAAAGCGTTTGCGGGGAGCGAAGCGTTTGCGGGGAGCTCTCCCTGCCGCAGAGCACCCCCGGGCACCCACCCAGCCTCCCCCCTACCCGCCTGTGACCTTCAGAGGTCAGACCCCGCCCGGGGAAGGGGGGAACCGGGATGAGTGTATGTTGAGGGGCGCGGGGCTGCATCCCGGGACCCCGCTGCCCGCTGCGCACCCCCAGCACTGCCCGGTGCAGGGCGGACCCCGGCGCGTCCCGCAGGAACTGTCCGTGGTGCTGCAGCCGCCCCGGTCCCCGCCCCGGCCCCGGTCCCGGTCCCAGCCCCCGGTCCCCGGTCTCCGGTCCCCGCCCCGCTCCCGGCCCCAGCACCGGCTCCGGCTTCGGCCCCGGCCCTACCCTGCGGGCTCCGCCGGGCGCCGCTCCACCGCCCCCGGCAGCGGCCCGGTAGCGGCACTGCGTTCCGCTGCGGGAGGGATAAGCAAGAAAAAAAGAGAGAAAAGCGAGAAAGGAAAGAAAAAAATAAAGAAATTAAAAGAAAGAAATAATAAAGAACAGAAGGAGGGTGATGGCCTAGGGAAGGGGAGAGAAAGGAGAGGGGGCAAGAGGGAAGGACCAGGGAAAGGGAGAGTGGGGGGGGAAGGAGGGAGCGGGGCGAGGGGGAAAGGGGAAATAGGGAAAGAGGAGCAGTGGGAAGGGGGAACGGAAGAGGGGGAAGGGGGAATGGGGAAGGGGTATCGGGGGGCGTCAGGGGCTGGGGGCCGAGAAGGGGGAGCGGGAAGAGGGGAGGGACGCGAAGAACCGGGGCAGGGGCGCGGGCGGGGAGGTGGGTCCGAGAGGCGGGTCCGGGGCGGGGGGTTTCCGCCCCCCGCACACGTGTGGGGCCGCCCCGCACTCGCCCGGCGGGGCTATATAAGGGGCAGCGGCTGCCGAAGTAGCGCCGCGCCGCCGCCCGCCACCCCCGAGTGCCCCACCATGAGCTACACCATGGAGCCCCTGGGCAACCCCTCGTACCGCCGGGTGACCGAGACCCGGGCCACCTATAGCCGCGCCAGCGCCTCTCCGTCCAGCGGCTTCCGCTCGCAGTCGTGGTCGCGGGGCTCGGGCAGCACCGTGTCCTCCTCCTACAAGCGCCCAAACCTGGGGGTCCCGCGGGCTGTCTACGGCTCCACAGTGCTGAGCTCAGCCGAGAGTCTGGACGTGAGCCAGTCCTCGCTGCTGAATGGCGCGGCGGAGCTGAAGCTGAGTCGTTCTAACGAGAAAGAGCAGCTGCAGGGGCTGAACGACCGCTTCGCCGGGTACATCGAAAAGGTGCATTACCTGGAGCAGCAGAACAAGGAGATAGAGGCGGAGCTGGCGGCGCTGCGGCAGAAACACGCCGGGCGGGCGCAACTGAGCGATGCCTATGAGCAGGAGCTGCGGGAGCTGCGCGGGGCCCTGGAGCAGGTGAGCCATGAGAAAGCGCAGATCCAGCTGGATTCGGAGCACATCGAGGAGGACATCCAGCGCCTGCGGGAGCGCTTCGAGGATGAGGCGCGGCTGCGCGACGAGACTGAGGCCACCATCCGCGCCCTGCGCAAGGAGATGGAGGAGGCCTCGCTGATGCGGGCGGAGCTGGATAAGAAGGTGCAGTCGCTGCAGGACGAGGTGGCCTTCCTGCGGGGTAACCACGAGGAGGAGGTGGCCGAGCTGCTGGCGCAGCTGCAGGCGTCCCATGCCACGGTGGAGAGGAAGGACTACCTGAAGACCGACCTCACCACGGCGCTGAAGGAGATCCGCGCCCAGCTGGAGTGCCAGTCCGACCACAACATGCACCAGGCCGAGGAGTGGTTCAAGTGCCGCTACGCCAAGCTGACGGAGGCGGCCGAGCAGAACAAGGAGGCCATCCGCTCCGCCAAGGAGGAGATCGCCGAGTACCGCCGGCAGCTCCAGTCCAAGAGCATCGAGCTGGAGTCTGTGCGCGGCACCAAGGAGTCGCTGGAGCGGCAGCTCAGTGACATCGAGGAGCGTCACAACAACGACCTCACCACCTACCAGGTACCGGGGAGGGGGGGCGGCCCGGGCTGCGCCGAACGCCGTTCGGGCGGCGACAGGGGCGGGGTGCCTGATGCCGGTCCCGCCAGGGGGCTGGATGTGGGGCTGGGGGACACCCCGAAGGCTGTTATCGTCCCCTCTGAGGGCTGGGTGCGGGGCTGGGGGGGTGCGCCCCGAGGGCTGAACCCCCCCGGACTGGCCGCAGGGGATGGAGGTGCTGGGGAGGGCAGTGGGACCCGAGTAGGTTCTGCTCTGGTATCACCACCACCTCTCAAAGTGGCAGAAAGAGTTTCTGAAAGTCTTTGAGAACTTTTGCACTGGTTCTGCATGAGGTTTATGTCTGTGTCAAAGAGGTTTTCTGTGTTTTCCATTGCAGGACACGATTCATCAGCTGGAGAATGAGCTTAGAGGAACAAAGTGGGAAATGGCACGTCACTTGAGGGAATACCAGGACCTCCTCAATGTCAAGATGGCCCTGGACATCGAAATTGCTGCATACAGGTACAGTAGGATCATTGCGGACATGTCTGGAATATTAATAGCACTGCAGATGCTGCTGGTGTGGGGAACCTTGCCATGGATGAGAAGTGTCTGCATGCAGTGAAATTGGGGCTCGACTAAATTACAACCATTTCAGAATCTCTGCAGACCCAAGGAGTGTTTGCAGGAGGAGCCCTGGGTTCCTTAGGGACCAGCTCCCTGCCAATGCTCCCTATAAGCTCAGTGGGCACAGGACAGTGTGACTCAGTGCAGTGGCACCGTGTGCCGCAGTCTGTCCTTGTTTACAGGAGCAGAAGATGCAGCAAAAGACAAGCTTATTTTTAATCCCCGTTTTCTTTGCATATGCCAAGCAAGTGGTGCTTGTCACCTCAACTCCCTTTTCTCACCGGGGAGAGACAGTGCACTTTCTTGATCATGGTTTCTAGCAGGGAGTGCTCGTCTGTCTGTCACAAACACTTTTGCTTTTCTTCCTCAACTTTTAAAGGCATCCACTCTCGTCTGGAGCAGGAACGTTGCTTGCTATTGCCATCACCTGGCAGGTTGTTCTAGTCTCCTTTGCATCCCTTTAGAACTCCCATCAGAGAACTGCTGATATTTCTGGGTCACAGGCTTAGATGAAAAACATGCATTTGAATATCAGAAAAGCAAAACCAAAAACCTCATCTCCAGCTCTGCTTACATTCCTCAGCTTGTTCAAACACACAGATACCCCAGGCTCTACAGCTGTTTGCTGCCCAAGCTAGCAGAACAAAAGTCTCTTCAGCTCTCATAGGTGCACAAGAAAGATGGATGCCCAAACTATTGAGTTAGGATATATCATAGAATCACAGACCAGTTTGGGTTGAAAGGGACCTTAAAGCTCATCCAGTTCCAACCCCCTGCCACGGGCAAGGTCACCTTCCACTAGACCAGTTGCTCCAAGCCCTGCCCAACCTGGCCTTGAATATGCCCTAAATGGCTCTGAATGTCTCAGCCACATCTGGGTCTGTGGGCTGGGCCAAATTCTGTTTCTTGAAGTCCTAATGCATCCAATACAGTTAATTACTTTGCCATACTCTGCACTGACTTATGCCGTAATAAAGCTTTTGACTTTAAGGATGAATTTCAGTGCATCAGCTGAAGGTGTTACACTTGCCACATTTAAACCAAGCTAAAAGCTGTTTGCTGAGTATGAATTTTGCAAAAGAGCAGATTCAAGGAAAGCTGAACTGGGACTGTAAGGGATGGATTATGCTGATCAGCTCTAGCATATCCCATATACAAGCTGGTTTCATCCTGCTGACAGGGAAACAATTAATACCTGTCCCTTACGTTTGGTTTCTATGCTCATTTTTTCTCCTTCTGATTCCTTTAGGAAGCTACTGGAGGGCGAAGAGACAAGATTCAGTGCCTTCTCTGGAAGCATTACTGGACCTGTATTCACACACAGGCAACCATCAGTCACAATAGCATCCACTAAAATTCAGAAAACAAAAATTGAACCACCAAAGCTGAAGGTCCAGCACAAGTTTGTAGAAGAAATCATTGAAGAGACGAAAGTAGAAGATGAAAAGTCTGAAATGGAAGATGCCCTAGCAGCTATTGCAGAAGAAATAGCAGTCAAGGCCCAGGAGGAAGAAAAAGCAGAAGAAGCAGCTGCAGAGGAAGAAGAGAAGGCTGCTGCAGAAGAAGCAGCTGAGGAAGAAGAGAAGGAAGAAGAAGCTGAGGAGGAAGAAGAAGCTGCAAAATCTGATGCAGCAGAAGAAGGAGGTTCTGAAAAAGAAGAAATAGAGGAAAAGGAAGAAGGGGAGGAGGCTGAGGAAGAGGGTGAGGAAGCTGAGGCCAAGGGCAAAGCTGAAGAGGTAGCAGCAGCAAAGGTAGAGAAGGCCAAATCGCCTCCTGCAAAGTCGCCCCCTAAGTCCCCCCCTAAATCTCCTGTAACGGAGCCAGCCAAGGCTGCCCAGAAAGAACCAGCCGCAGAAGCAGGAAAAGAACAGAAGGTGGAGAAAGTTGTTGAGAAACCAGCCAAGGAGGAAGAAAAAGCAGCATCTCCAGAGAAGCCAGCGACACCAAAGGTAACCTCTCCAGACAAGGCAGCAACCCCGGAGAAGCCTGTGACACCAGAGAAGCCTGCAACCCCAGAGAAGGCAGTGGCCCCGGAGAAGCCGGTGACGCCGGAGAAGCCCCGCTCCCCAGAGAAGCCAGCGACTCCGGAGAAGCCCCGTTCTCCAGAGAAGCCCCGTTCTCCAGAGAAACCAGCGACTCCAGAGAAGCCCCGCTCTCCAGAGAAACCAGCCTCTCCGGAGAAGCCACGCTCCCCAGAGAAGCCGGCCTCCCCGGTCAAAGATGGGAAGGCTGTGGTGGAGGAGACCGTCACTGTCACAAAGGTAACCAAGATTAGTGCAGAGGTAGAGAAGGAGTCCAGGAAAGAAGACATTGCAGTGAATGGTGAGGTGGAGGAGAAAAAGGAACAGGAGGAATCCAAAGAGAAGGAGGTTGAGGAGGAAGACAAGGGAGTTGTCACTAATGGCCTAGATGTGAGCCCAATTGATGATAAGGGTGAGAAAATAGTAGTAACCAAAAAAGCAGAGAAAATCACTGGTGAAGGTGGGGACAGTACAACCACATATATCACAAAGTCAGTGACAGTCACTCAGAAGGTAGAGGAACATGAAGAAAGCTTTGAGGAGAAATTAGTGTCCACCAAGAAAGTGGAGAAAGTTACTTCACATGCTGTAGTAAAGGAGATTAAAGAGGCTGAATAAATAAATCATAGCTAAGTTAAACAAAACTCAAGAGCTTGGGTCGGTGCAAAAGGTTAAGCCATATGACAGCTGCAAAATGCATGTGAGTGACGGCTTCAAAGCAGAACGGGTTCTCTCATGGAGGCTCCAGACACACAGTATTTTACTTTTTTGTGCAATATAAAGGGGAGGGGGGGGGAATGCATGCAGGCTCAAGATGTGCTCCCTCCACAGAGCTTGGGGCTCTACAAAAAATACTACTATAATAGTGCATGAGATGAAATGTGCAGAGGAAGCTTTTGAATCTCCTGAGCTGTTGGAGGGACATATCTGAGGAATGACTTAAGATGTATTATGCAAAGAACCAACTGAGCCAAAAAGACAAACAGAAAACAGTCATAGAATATTCATGAGAACCAGAACTCTCCTAGCCTTAAAAAAAAAGCTACTTATAAATAATTATGTTTACCTCACTGGTGCAATTTAGGGTGGACTTTTGCTCATGGGAGAACCTAGTTGACATGCACAGTACGCAACCTTTTGTTGTTTGATGTAAAAGTCACAGCAGTTCTTGCTCAATAAAGGTCAATACTGAAAACAAGACTTGTCTGGTGACTTTTTTCCAACTTGGATCCTTCCCTGATGTTTGATACGCTGTCCTCAACAGGAACACACTTGCATGGGTTGATAAGTTGCTTGGTGTCCTCATTTAGAAAACAAGTTTGAATTGGATATATGAACAAATTTCCTGTAATAAAACACATAGCTGAGCTGGTTTAAGCAAATAGATAAGATCCATATCCCATCTTTCTGTAGTAAAGAGGAATCTATTAAAGTCTCCTGCCTGGCCTTTTAGGTGCTTAGAGAGGCTGCAATTCCTTTTGCTAGCAATGGAAAGGTCTCTGAGCCATGTGCTGCTCACATCTGAGCAATCCTGCTTTACTAAGGGTGAAAATGTTAAACTGCTGCAAGTGTAATTTTCCTCCTTACACACCAGTCTCAATGTGCAAGGAGAGCCTTAAAGGTGTGATTTCCAGACTATTCCTTGATTTTTCCTGTGAGGAGTGCCTGTCTGACCTGTTTGTCGCTTAAGTGTGCAAAGATCCATTAAGTCAACCAAGACACCCTGTGTTCATCAAAATGGGGTGGCTTCTGATTATTTTTCCCCTCCTGCCTTAATTATATGGGAACATCTTTATCGGTTATCAGTCTCCAATGGCCAGTAAGTGCAATCTGCTTCTAAACACAAAATTCCAAAATTGAGAGCAAGCAAATTCCTGGAAAAAGGAAACTGTCTTTTACTGGAATCATGGATCAAAAATATTCTGAACTAATTTTTTACATATCTGTCCATTTGAAAATGGCTGTAGAAATGAGACCCTTCCAGAGCCTGAACTGAGGCTGGGTCAGGCTCAGATTATACCTGGTGTGATTGACAGATAAAACCAAATCAAAGCGTTTTTAAATTTCCAGTAGAAAGGAATCATTGGCCTTTGTCTACTGCCACTTCCCAGTCAGCTTTATTAAGAAGAAAGCCTGTTAAAGGGCCTTCTAAAATCCCACTACATGGAAAATAAATGGAGACAAATAAAACAAAGGGAAAAAGAGGAAGGCTCCAACCCCAATTTGGGGAACTGATATATCTTATTACAGGATTAATATTGTGATTATTTTTATCATGTTTCAAAAGGAAAATGAAGAACACACCTACTGCCTTAACTCCCACAACTAGCAAAGAAATGCATATCACTTTTAAGCCTGTTCACTACATGGACTGTCCTGAAATCTGCTGAATAATTGAGGGTCTGATCAAAATCTGCAACTCACATATGCCTTCCAATCCTTTCCCCTATTGATAATTGAAGATCAAGTAGTTTCTAATTGAAAGGGTTCTGCATGTTCTTCACTGGAGAAACTGCAAGAAAGTCCACAGCAGATAAGCCTTTCTAATAAAGCTGAATGTCTTTGTACAGCAAAGTAATGACTGTTTCTCCTGCTGATATCAACAATGGAAATCTGTGCTCAACAGCTTGCTGCTTGAGTGACGTTTAATTAGAGCAGGGTTAGCAAATTAAATGGCAGCTTCTCTGTAGAGAGCTTATTTGTGAAAGTTACATGTGTATGTGACAGAAAAATAGCTGTATCTTTATGAATAAGAGGTAGCCCAGTCACAGTCACCTATTGTCAGGAAGCGTTTGCACCGAGTTATGTTAAAATACAGAAATGCCCAATGGTTTGTAAGGATCGAAGCTCTTTGTCTCTTGGGTCTAATTAAAATTTTCAGGAGAGCACCACCACTAAACCCAAAAACTAAACCAGAGACCAATATTTAACATAAAACTTTCTGTTTATGTGCTTCCAAATAAATTCTATAATCTGCTAAAACGCCACAACCTGCTGAGTCAGTGGGTGAGCACCCCTCAGCACAGAAAGTCAGGCACCTTCAGCATCAAGAGGAAGAAGGGTCACCTTGTGTGGTGAATTAAATGTTGATGTCAGCTCAAGAGCACTGCTAGCATGGGCTTACATGGGTGCAGCTGCGATCCCAGGCTGGTTTGCTGTTTTTCATGCTATTCCTTTTAGCCCTGGTAGAATACAGCCACAAGGATCTAGAGATTGTTCTTCATGTTGCTTCAATTCTCCTTGCACACAGGCAGCCCAACCAGGATCACAGTTTCCCGTACAAGGCAGCTGTATCCACACTTCTGCCCAGGGTACATCAACTTTCCTGAATGTTTCTGGGAATTCACTGCATGCCCTATGTAGAAGGCAAAATCCAGGCTACCCAGTGGCATAGGGTATTTCAAAATATCCTCGTTTCCCCCCTTATTCCATCCAAAACATATCACAGCCTTTAGTTATTACCCACAACTGCAGGTTTTTTCTCTGCTTTAATACACAAAATAAATCTGTGAGTTTAGCCTATTTCCCACTGCAAATGTTTCTATCAAATCCTAAGAGAAATAAGCAAGTGGTTAATGCATTTCTAAATATTTATAAAACTATAAGAACCCATTAATATTTAGTGTTGCCAAGAGGTTTTGTCTACTGACATCTGCAGTCAAACAGTTTCAGAAGACAGCATAATTCCAGGGCAGAGATGCATAAATAGTATGTTATTTTCCTGTTCTGCACCAATTATTTCTTCAGACTCTGCATAACCAGTGAAGGGATTAATTACTTTCAGACACAGAAGTTCATGAATCAATATCAAAAGACTCCATGAATGGAAAAACAATAATTAAAGGAAGTGACTATGAGGATTTATGAGCATTATTTAAGGCGGGCTACTGAGACCCCTGTGACTTCAGGAGCCGGAAGGCTCTAGAACAGGATCTTTTCACCATACTGGGTTGTGGAAATGCTACAATTAAGACGTTTTCAGCATCCCAGAACTAAATTCCAGGTGGAAACAAAGTTGGAAGTGTTACAAAACACAAATAGGTTGCGTTTGCCAGGGAGCTGAGTCAGGCACTAGAATCTTCTCCCGGCATCAGGGTCTGTGCTTTTCCCATTCCCATGTGGGCTTTCTTCCTTCTCTGCTCAGGATTAAACTACCCTTAACTAATCCTTCCAGATGATGAATTGTCAATTATTTAGTTATCAGAAGGTAAATTCCTAGAATCTGGGTATTGTACCTGGACAAGTTTTCCTCTTGCTGAGCGGAAGGGAAGTGTGTGGATGTGTATCTTAAGAAAAGCATTCAGGACCTCCTTCTATTTGTCTTCCCCGTGATGAGCTCTCGGCATGATCTAAACCCCATGTGCTCAAACAGCAAGAGAAAACTGAGGGACAGACCCGCGGCTTTACTTGCATCTGCAACTTGGGTTAAAGTTTCTACCCTGTCTCCCTCTGCCTGCTTTTACTGCATTGCGTCAAAGAGAGCGCCTGGATTTTCTAAGGTTAAACAAGGGTTGCCAGTAGCATCCCCACAACCCTCAGAGCATCTCGGGCTCGCAAATTCATCCTCCCTCCCACCAGTTTACCTTAGCAGCAAGGTAGGACCAGGGTGACAGACCAGGCTGGACGGTCACTGCAGCTTGTCACTCTGCAGCTAGTTGCTGTGACTCACACATTTCCTGCAGAGCTGTGAAATCTCTCCTCTAACTGCAATACATTAAAAATAACATAAGGAGTGGGGATCGGGCTGAGATATGCTGCAAGGAGAAATGTGTTTGCTGGTATAACTCTGGTTTGAGAGCATCTCCGCTGCAACGCTTTGGAGAGCTGCAAGCTTTCACAGGAGTGAAAGGGATACAAAGGACTGAATGAAGAGAAGTTTACCCACAAAAAAAGAAAAAACCATGAAAGAGAAAGCAAGATCAGGTATTGAGAATTTAAAAGGTGCTCAGAGTGCTTGGAGGAAGGCAGGATGAGGAAGTGGTTTTAATATGAGCCAATCTCTGTAAGAGTGGCTTGGCTTTAATGGCTGTGTGAGTTCTGACCTGGCGCACCACAGATTTTCTGCTCTGTAGGAGCAGCACCTCTCTCCAACTGAAGTGCCACACTAAGCATTTGCTGATGGGGCACTTAAGTGAAATTCCAAGTACCATCTCTTAGACTCCATGTTCTGCTGTTTGAACCAAAGGCATCATATACTAGAAGGAGTAGCTCTCCTGCAAGCCCCTCAATAGTTTTTAAAAGCACTGAGCAAACAGCATGGTCAAGTCTCTGGCCCATAGTGCTGCAAGAACCCACACCACCTTCCTGGAGACAGAAAATCTGCTTTATAAAATTAAGTCTGCACAAACCAACATAGAAACATCTCCATTAAAAGCAGAAGGAAAACACGAAAAGAAAGACTTAAAATGGTATTGAAGAAAGGGAAAACTAATTTACGTGTTTGTCTTCTTGTTCTCAAAAAGCATCAAACCCCCCAAGAAAGTAGGGGAGGGAATAAAGCATTTGGAAATGACACTGAAACTCCCTGAACAGGAGTTAGTGGGTTTATTACACATGCATACAAGCTCTGTTTCCTGAATTGTTTGACCAAAGCTTCTTTTTCTTTCTCTTGCTTTTCTTCCTGGAAATGTGGAAGGAAAGAATTGTTTTAAGTACTTACCTCATCCATCATAATCTTCTTTGTAACTCTTTGAACTCTGAAAAGCACCCCTAAAATTTTTGTAGACGCTTCCTTCTTCTCTGAACATAACCATTGAGGACCAAGGCAAATCAGCCGATGCCACAAAGTCAGTGTACAAAACAAAAAGGTACCCAAACTCCTATGCAAAAATCCATCTGACTGCAAAAATATTCAGTGCACCCATGTAATGCGTGTTCTAACATGGCGTTCCATGGGTTGAGCTTATTTAAAAGGGTTTAATTTGCAGCCCTAGTCTCAAACTTGCCCTTAGCACCAGGTTTAATTTTAAGCAACTTGAGCTGATTGAAAATAAATGGGCTCATGCCGCAGGATGTTGCTTTCAGAATTGCCAGGGTTTGCTACTCTTTGAGCTGTTCTTATTTTGTGCCTGGTCAAATGAGACCTTTCTTCATCTTACACACAAAACTTTAAAAGGTCTTGACAAATCTTCAGAAGAAAATTAGCATCTTCAGTCCATAGTGCATTAACTTGGGGTAGCACCTTGGAAAGGCAGCTCATTCAAGTAGCACAGGGAACTCCCCCCCCATTTTGTTCCCTCTAACACCTCACCACAGCTCCTTTATATTCTTAGACATTGCCCCAAGTCTCAGCTACATCCTCAGTCATTCTTCCATTGAACAGCTTCCTACCAATGTTTAAAGCCATGTTTGCATTTTGCTTCTGAATTGGTTTGTTGAAATTTCTCCTTTTCTCCACAGGCAAAGAAGAGCTTGTGCCCACACCACAGCTCAGTGACACCCATCACAAAAATCACAGCACTTCCAACACCAGTGTATCTATTATTTTAACATTTCCTTGTGAAATTTTACAGCCCCACCAAGAAATTTTGTCCCTGTATTACTCCCCCCAAACACATCAGTGAGACAGAAACCACTATCCCATACCCTGTTACACAGGCTTGAAAGATGAGTGCAATACATCACCAACCTTTTAAATGCATCAGTGACACAACACATACAAGGAATCCGTGTAAGCATTTCTGTAACTTTATTGACTAGCTTTATTGCACATACTTATTGAAGCCTCCATTATTTTACCCACCCAAGGTTTCCATAGTTATTTTAAATGCTAGTTAAAGGTAACTTTCATTCCCATGACTTATTTTTTTCCCCCCATTTTAAATTTTAAGGTTCTGAATCACCCAAGAAAGACACAACCCCTGAATTCATACGTGAAGACCATGCGGCATTCAGGGAGCAAGCCAGTGGGTGCTCTGCAAGCATACTGATACTCTGCACAGAGAAACATCATAGATCATTAACTTTTAACCTCAGTGGTCACTGAATTAAATATGTGAGACTGCAATATTAGCTCAGTCCATCATCATTTATTCTGTTGACCTGATGAGAAAGCTAGAATGCCCAAAAATCAAGCCTTCTTCTTCACTTCACTCTCTTCTTTTCCTGCTGCTGCTTTCTCTTCCTTCTCTTCCTTCTCCTCCTCACCAGTTTCCTCAGCAGTTTCCTGAGACTCCTCCCCTTCTTCAGCTGCTGTTTCTTCCCCTTCTTCCTCTTCCTCACCCTCTTTGGCTTCTTCAGATTCTTCCTTAGCACCTTTGAAAGACAGAGACATTTTTCACATCTACGTACCATTCCTAATCCTAATTCAATGGGAGCCAGCATACTTGCACCCTTAAACCCCATACATCTGGGCACAGCTAAACACGATGGGGCTGGCAACTCGTTTTGCATGAAAGCAGGGACATTTGTCTGGGACTTGCAAGGGAGAACAAAACTACACAACCAACTTACCCTCTATTTTAGAGAGAGTCAAACACTTTCTAGGCCTTTTCAAAATCATGGCCTTGAAAAATACTGACTGTGGACTCATTGCTTTAAGCCTTATCCAGAGACTTAGAAAAAGAATCTTGCCACTGGCCTCCAACTGGCTCTTTAGCTATCATTTCATTATCATTAATCTTTACGTTAATAAACTCAAGTAGTTCAATGGCAACCAATGCATTTCAGATGTGGAGCTTAAATCCTGCGAAGTTAGGAAAAGCAACACTGGATAACATTCCTGTTACATTTTCTTTAAAAATGTGAGTTTGGGGCAGCAAGGAAGCATTATATACTTTGATTGAACAAGAAAACTACCTAGATCTCAACCAACAGCTATTGCTATCCCCTGAACCCAACAGTCACATCCACAGATACCAGCTGACATTCCTGTTATCACAGGATACTTTCTGGGAATTTGTATTCAGCTCAGTATGTCCTTGCCCCTTCTTTTTGAGGATGTCTGTATTAGCTAAGTACTGTTTGCTGCCATAACATTACATGCTGTTGGTTTTAGAAACCTGAATGGAAAAAACACCCAGTGATTTCCAAGGGAGTATAATCAGTCCTATAACCTGTCTGACAGTGAACGTTTACCTTATCTTACATTCAATATTCAAGCTTTCCTGCCTACATCTTTGTGCTGAATCCCACAACCCTTTGTTCATGTGAGCAGACAGTGAGAGTGATCTAATTGTTAGACTTCATCAGTATTTCTGGGTTTTACCCCGTATGAGCAGGGTGAAGCATGAAAGAGGGATTTGAAAATAACTATAAATACCTTCCTCCTCTTCTTCAGCCTCTTCACCTCCTGCTTCTTCCTCACCTTCCTCTTTCTCTTCCTCCTCACCTTCTTCTGCAGGGGCTGCCTTGGCTTCTCCTGCTTTAGCGGCCTCAACTGTTTCCTCTATTTCTATCTGCTCTTCCTGGACATGACTGGAGTAGTATGTGGGAAACGAACGGGTTGTCATCAAATAGGAGCTGGACTGGAGGCCGCTGTAGGCAGACCTGCCAAAAGTGGGGGCAGTCTGGGTGTAGCCACTGGTGATGCTTCCCACACTAGTGAAACTGAGCCAGGTCTCTTCACCTTCCAGAAGTTTCCTAGCAGGAAAAAGCAGGTAGAAATCACTTCATTATGCTGGAGCAGTACTCAGACACGGACTAAGATACTATGATGCTTTGAGCAGCACAAGCCCTTGAGACTGCTTATTTATGAGTGAAAAGAAGTAGCCCATAATGAATAACTATGTGGCAACAGTACCCTACCTTCTTGGAATCCTTTAAAAGTCTGAGGTGTGCACTGCTCGTGAGTTAATACTTCTTGTTAGAAGAAATGATGAGAACACAACCTCTAGGATTTGGTTCCCATCGCAGGTGAAGTTAGAGGTGTGCTTTAGTAACATGTAGGGTTGCAGTGAACAATGCAGATCTAAATTCGATGCTACGTTCAGCTATTAGACAAGGTTTATAGCCACTTTCTCAATATTCCCCCTTGTGGCATTCATAGAAACTCTTTTTTGGCATTTGCCATTGCTAACAGTATCTGGGACACAACACTGCAGCTGTTTAGCTGCAATTCTGCTGTAAAACATCTGCTTTGCAGGAGATTGCTTCGAGTTAGAAACAAAGCCCCTTCTTAAAAGCATGTAATGGATTTTCAATACTGAGAACACAGCCACCTGTGTCAAGTTCCACTGAGAAAATCTCTTCACTGTAAGTATGAATCAGGTATTTTTATTTGTAAAGATGAAGAACTGATATTATATTGCAGAGATATGTATGTATATGCACAGAGAACTCCTACTATCATACCCACTGAAGCTTGCTACACTGAACATTTTGCTTTAAGCAAATATTTTATCTCTTAAGTTCTGCTTCTTCCAATAGCAAGGCAATGGAGAAGACCTGATTAAACTCTGACATCTATCTGGGAACATTTCTGCTGCAGGAATGATAAACAGAATGAGTTCTCCCAAAGAGAGAATGGGAACCTGATCCATGTTCTGACTTAACACACTATCCCCATCATACCTATATGCAGCAATTTCGATGTCCAGGGCCATTTTCACATTGAGCAGATCTTGATATTCCTTCAAGTACCGAGCCATTTCACTCTTGGTGGTTCTCAACTCATTCTCCAATTTGTTGATTGTATCCTGTTGGAAGCAACAACATTGGCATTTTTCCATGTCTAATACTGTGCAAGGAATTCCTCCAATCCTATTAGCTTCATCTTGCTCTAGCAGTCAGAAAACACCTTCAACTCCACCCTCAGCCAAAGAGGCACCACTTACCAAATCCCACCTTCCCCGGCAGGGTTTTCCCATCCCTGTATCTACAACCTGTTATTCTATTGCTATTTAATGTTAAGAGCCCAGTTTTCTGCTGTCTTGAGGACAAACGCATGCATGAAATTTGCATATTGCTTTATTTCCATTTTAGCCTCTATGTGCTTTTTCTACTTCTGGCTTACAGATATCTTTTCTATAGTGACAGAGTCAGGCTTTAATGATATATAGCTAACGATATATCATGCACTATAGTTCTGTGGCGTTTTGCATCACAGTTTTATAACACTTTACAGCTTCGATACGTAGTACAGCTACTGTGTGAGCTGGAAGCAATGCCACCTTCCGGAGTGACCCCAGGGCCCCCCCTCCCCGCCGAGCCGGGCCCCCCACCTGCAAGGCAGAGATGTCAGCGCTCTGCTTCTCTTCCAGCTCCTGCAGTTGCTTCTCCAGCGCCTCGTTCATGCCGCGGGTGGCCTCGATCTCCAGCGTCTTGGCTTTGAGCAGGCGGCGGCTCTCCGAGACCTCGTCCTTGGCGGCGCGGACGGCGTCCGTGTTCTTGGCAGCGCTCTCGCTGAGGACGGTGAAGCGGCTGCGGAACCACTCCTCGGCGTTCTGCATGTTGCGAGCCGCCAGCTTCTCGTACTGGGCGCGGATGTCGCGCAGGGCGGCGGAGAGATCGGGTTTGGCCGACACATCCATCTCCACGGAGAGGTGCGCGTACTGGATCTGCGCCTGCAGCTCCGCCAGCTCTTCCTCATGCACCTTCTTGAGGAAGGCCAGCTCGTCCAGCAAGCTGTCCACCCGCTTCTCCAGCTCCGCCCGCGCCAGCGCCGCCTCGTCCGCGCCCTTCCGCACCTCCAGCAGCCGCGCCTCCGCGTCCTCCCGGCTCAGCACCTCCTCTTCGTAGCGCGCCTGCAGCCCGCGCAGTGTCTCCTCCAGGCTCTCCCGCTCGCCCTGCAGCGCCTGCTTCTCGCTCGTCGCCTCCTCGGCGGCCAAACGCAGCTCCCGGATCTCTTGCTCGTAGAGGGCACGGAAACGGGAGGGTTCGGCGTGCTTCTGCCGCAGCACCAGCAGCTCCGCCTCCAGCACCTTGTTCTGCTGCTCCAGCTCATGCACCCGCTCGATGAAGCAGGCGAAGCGGTCGTTGAGGTCCTGCAGCTGTGCCCGCTCCTGGCTGCGGATCGACTTGAGGTCGTTGCTGATGGCCGCTACCTGGCTGAGGTCGAGGCTGTCCACAGAGTGCAGGAGGGAGCCCGAGGCGCTGGAGGTGGCATAGCTGCGGCGCACCGACACCGAGGACACGGGCGCCGACAGGCTGGAGTACGCCGAACGCGCCGAGCTGTACCCGCCGCTGCTGCGCATTGCCGAGACATGGAGCCGCGGGGCCTCGGCATACCGGCGCTTGTAAGAGGGGAAGAACGGGTCGTAGCCGTACGAGGTCATAACTGCGGGGGGCTAGCAGCTGCTCTGCGGACCGGCGCCGCCCGACCGCCGGTATTTATGGGCGGGAAAGGCGGGCGGGCGCAGCTGCCGGGCGGGGCCGGGGCGGGAAGGAGCGGCGGCGCGCTGAGGTACGGCCCGCTCGGCTCCGCGCCGCGCCTCACCGACGGATGAGGTGGGGTTGGTTTGTGCTGCTGGTTAGGATGCTGCGGGGTGGGCCCGCCTCGTATCTGCCTCAGGTCTTCCGCGGGTCTGCCTCAGGCCCCGGTGGGGCCAGCCTCAGGTCTACTTCAGGGACCCCCTCTGGCTTCTCTCCAACCCCCCAAACCTGCTAGGGCTGTGTGTAACACCCCTCTGTCCTTGTATTTTCACTCATAAAGCACCTTTGCAAAAGGCCTGAGGAGCTTATTGCAAACCCCATGTTGGGGAAGGGCTGGTAGGGAGGCCTTGTGCCTTAGGGAAGCTGGGTGCAGCCCTTGCTGCACCTCAAAACCCAGAGACAAGACGTGTAAATAGTGTTTTTCTCCTTCAGTTTGCAGTTTTTGCAAGGCATGTATGTTCTTTGAGCTGCTGCTCTTCTCATCATATGGTCTTGCAAGTGGCTCCTAATAACCAGGTAATTGCATGAATGAAGAAACAAGTATGGGGTGTTGTTTGCAGTCCTAGTAAAATACATTAATATCTAGTTATCTAGCTTTGCTTTGTCTGGTCCTTGAGTTTTTCTAGAGGCAAATCTGACTGAGACTTGGACCATAGGGACTGAATATTTATCCTTACCTAATCTGGCTAATACACAGGTTAAAATGAGGCAGCTGTGTTGCAGCTACCTCTGATGCTGATTATTAGCCACTGGTTGATTAAAATAAAACAGTATGTATGTAGTAGAGGTTTACCAGAAGCAAGCTAGGAATATGGGAGCACGGACTTCACTGGATGCTGAAAAAGGCAATGATAAATTGTCAGAGTCAGAAGGGCAAATGTATTGCAAACCAAACTCAAAGTTTTTTTGAGGAAGGAATAAATGTAGGTGTGGGTTGATGGGTGTTTATTAAGAGGTACCATAGAAATGCTTAGTTATTTCTTAAAGAAAGGGGAAAGACTTAGAAATACACGTAAATTAATCTGTGTGCTTGTTAGTAACTGCAATGGTACTTAAGTATTTCTGGCACAAAGAGGTGTTTGCTTAATACCAGTCATCTACAGGTAGAGCAGGGTTGGGTTAGTTATGTTTCCTTCTGTCTTGTAGTAATCTCAGGCAGAACGCTGCCTGTTGTGTGGTATCATTTCATAGGTTTCGGGCTACTTGAGGGGTATTAAGCTGTGAAGGGCAGTGGCCTATCAGAGGTACAAAGCTGCAGTGTCTTTTCATCTGAGCTCATGCTAGGTGGAATGAGCTGTACAAAGAGCTGGTACAGAGCTCATGTCACTGTATCACAGTAGAGCTGATGAGAGATTTCATTTTGCAAATCTCAAATGTCCCTATGCAGATCAATGGAATTGCTCCCCGCTTACAAGCACTGCAAATGAGGCTTCTACTCCAAATTGTATTCAACATTTGTGATTTGAATTTCAGTAGCAGTTGTATTCATGTGTGTTAGAACAGAGATCCATTATTCAGATGTTGAATATGCAAAGTGCAGCAGCACAGGTATGGTTTTATGTGCTAATATGTTTTTATTTCAGAGGAGATTGGTTTTGACTTTGGCTCAAAAGAGCTCATTTTTGTAGCAATATAGACATCATAGCAGATGACAAGATTCACAGTGGGCTTGGTCAGAGATTCAGTGAGCTTCTAAACACAAATTTTTCTGGGAAACTCAACGATTGCAAATTGGCATTCCTTGTTTCATGCCATTGGATTGATGCTAATCTCTCCTACGTTCAACTTGAGCATGAGACTTAATGGTATCATTTATTATGCCATGTATTAATAAATGAATATACTTGAGCTTCTAAAAACAACTGTGCTTCATGTCCCAGGAAAATAAGCTTTGTAATTGCAGGCTGTTAATATTCTTTCTCATATTGTTTTAGAGAGGAGAGCAGTGTGTGCCAGGAAGATGGGAAAGTGTGTCTGCAGACAGCCCTTCAATCTTGAGTTTCAGTGTGACTCAGAGGTAAGGATGAAGCTTTGTTACTATAAGGAAAAGAAAGCTACTACTGAAGGTATCCTACTTCAGGAGCTTGTATTTCCAGGTACAGGGTAGTGCTATAATGCAGAATATAATCTAGCTCCTTGATAAGTTATTGCTAGAAAAATCATTGAACTAGTAGTGAACAGGGTAAATGCAGGCTTCCAACTAGAATGAAATGGCCTGTGCCATTTGTCTCATCTTTATTCAAGATGCATTGAAAAAAGCAGGCAGGCAGTCACTAGAGATGAGCTGAGTCACCCAGCACCTTAGTAGTATGTACCTGTCTATCTGCTAAAGCCAAAGCTGCTCTCTTGCTGTTTTAGTTTGGAGTGAGTATCATGATTTCATGTAACACAAACTTAAGGTGGAAGAATCCTAAGTCCAGGTTCAGACCTTGAAAGCCTCCCCTAGGTTGGCTGACCTAAATAATGCAAATTATCAGGATGAATGATAGAGAAGTAACTGTAGTGATGTGATAAAATGGCAGCTGTGCTACTGCTGCATAAGCAAAAGCAATCCACTGCATGTCAATACATTCCTGTTTGTACATTTTCCTCTGCTGCATACTGTGTCATTAACATGTACTCAGTCTGCAAGTGGCATTTTCTCAAGGAGGAGTTTAGGTTTAACCCTGTGCCTGATTGAGCACCAAGAAGTTACTTGGATGCAACCAGAGTCAGTGAACATTCCCCTATGCTGCATTGAAGTCTAGTGGGGTTTGCCTTTCTGCTTTTAAATCAAAGACTGTTTCCCCAGCAGAAAGTGTAACAAACAGGTACGTTTGGGGTTTGAGGTGGCTGGCAGAATGAAATCTGCATTGTCTGCTCCTGGTCTTATTTCAGCAGCGTAGAAAGAGCTGAGCCTGCTTAGTTTGAACTTGCACAGAAATTGAACAGTCCTAAGTCAGAAAAGCAAAAGCATTGTTTCTACTTTTTCATTTTAGTTGCTTCTACTCCATGAGGGCACAGCTATTCAGAGTGGGGAATCAGGCACTCCTCCTGTTGAAAGTGTTGCATAGCTCTGATGTGTTGTGCAACATCCTATTTTTTATACAAGATATAAAATGAAATGGTAAGAGCTGAACTGTGCATGGTCCCTACACTCACAGAACAGGCAGCTGAGAGGTACTATACATAGTAAAGCATGATTAAGCAATTTCCTTTCCCAGTGTTCTGTAACTGTTAATAAATTTACTGCAAATTCAAAAATGAACATACTGCATTCGGTGTCACCATGTGGTATGGATTGATTGATTTTTATTGAGAAGATTGATCAGTGCAGTTCTGAAGGAGAAAGGGGAGAGCTGGAACAGGCCCGTGGTAGCAGCTAACACTTTGTGCTGGTATTCAGTGCTATGAGGATGCAGTAGAGCATGCCTGGCTGTCCTCATAGGTTCTCTTATGGATCTTTCCGAGGTACGAAGCTGCAGTCTCTGGTGTGTTGCAAGGACTGAAAAAGAGAATTCTTCCTCAACCCCCTGGGAGCTACATCTGAGAAAACTCTGGTTTGAGATTTGAAGTTGCCCTCCAATGCTTCCTGTGTTTGTAGCTGCTGCTTTCTTTAAAACTTCTGGGAGGGGAGGGAATACCAAGGAACTTTCTCTGGGGTTTATTCTCATGCGTACCAGAATTTCTACATCTATCTGGGCTGTTTTTCAGTTTTGACCTTATGCTGAACACACTTGAAAATTGCTGTTGGCTGTTACTAGTACTGTCAGGGGAATATCTTGAAAGTCATGAGCAGGAATGATGGGTCCATTTTTTTTTCCCTTTTCCTGAAGTTAGAAACACAGATCTTACATATATATCTAAAGTTATATCAGAATCTGAGTCGAATGGAAATGCGCAGATGAAAATCCTCTGTCCTACTTAGATTCTCTTAATCCTGCTGTGTTTTTCTTTTATGGACCGGAATGAATCTTATATTTTAGGAAGTCTGCTTCCTATATTCCAAACAGCCCTTTTAATAGGAGACAAAACTAACATGAATGGTCAAAGCCCATGTGGAATTTTGTCATAAAGGACTGAAATACGGTATCTGGAAGACACATAAGAAATGCAAATAAGTTTAATTTATTTCTTTTGAGCAGATATTTGCTTTGTTTATGCCATATACAGTAAGTGCCCGAGCAGCTTTCATTATTTTGTTGTTGCTTACACCAATTCTGTTTTGCTGTGCACAGTAACATTAATTTGCTCACTTTGAGTTTGCTCTCTCTTGATTACAAGAGCCCGAGGAAGCAGCCAGGCACTTCTTTCATCTGAGCTCTATCAATGAATGCTTAATTAGAAGATTCATTAGCTTTGTTTACTCTTTGGATCAGGACTCCAAATGAGGCCACACAATCTGATGGCAGATTCCTCCTTGGATTTTCAAGGGTTAGTTCTGAACTCCCAGAATCAATTTAATAGATGTGTTGCTTCTGTTTGATTCCAGCAATTAAACATCAACAAAAAGGTTCTTGGACAGCTACAACTCCCCTACCTTGCCAGCTGCAATGCTGGTGGTTTGAAAAAGCCCACTCTGCTCAGCCTGTGAAAGAGACCATTTACTCATGTGCAAAGTCTTATTGCCAACATCAGAAGTAAGTGGTTAGACTCGAGACCAAGGGCCACATCAGAAGCTTGGTGTTAGTTGGCACGGGGCTGTAGGCTTCACTGAAGTCCTGCCACTTAAGGCTACCTGGTCATCTGAGCTTCATCTTTGTTGTCTCCTTGTGAATGATCTTGACTGTCTTAATACTACCACCTGAAAAGTGGTATTTGATGATACCATAAAATATCCAAGAATGATTGTGACAGTTCGCAGCTGAATCAGGTTTTGAGGAATTGCAACAGATTCCTTTCTCCCCCCTCACATGATTTGGTGAGTTACAGAACACAGTTCTTATTCTGTATTAGTATTAACTCATCAATCTTACTGGTTGTAACATCCAGTTTATGCTGGACTGTGCAAGATTGGAATCAGTGGATGGACTCTTACGGTACATCATAGAGCCAACTGATAGGCATATGTGAGGGTATCCCATAGCAGTAATGTGCCAGGCTTGGAAGCAGGCAGTAGAATCGATGTCTGTGTTCTATACAGAAAAAGATGAGTTCCATGCCTTGTGTCATGCATGTGTCTCTGTCTGTAGGGGCAGCTGAATGTGTATGCTTACAAATCTTTGTTTCCCTGGTGGCTTCTACTTATGGTCTATACATGTGCATGTTAAGCAGTGGAAAGACCTTACACATTCTCATCTGTACAGTGAACTACATGAACATTTAAGAAACAAAGACAAAGTGAACCCTAAGTGGTGGTGTGCCCCAAAGAGTTGCTCCGGGAAACCAGCTCTGTGACTCCTGCCAAGTTTTAAACACTCAGTGAACATGACTATGTATATGTAGTTTTGTTTGAGGGCTCTATGCTGTAAAACAGGTGCTTGAGCAACTCCAGATGATAATAATAAGAGGAATTTAATATCTCTCATATGTTTGAAGTTGAATACTCATATCTGCAGCAATATCCAGAGGCAAGGAGTGTGAATATTTTCTCATTTTTGCTGACCATATATTGGCTGTGCCAGCTGAAGTTAGTTCTGCTGGTGATGCGGAAGGTAGAAGAGAGGAGACTGCATTTACAGTACAGTTGAGAGCATATGGTAGGCTCATAATGCAGTTGGAGACTCTATTTCCTTCCACAAGTTTTCCAGTATGAATGGCAATAAAGATAAAATGTGGGTCAAAAAGACTATTTATTTGTGGACTGCCTGCGCAAGTAAAAGGCAGAGATCTTTTATCTGTGAGCTGCAGGGAGCTTAAGCAGTCTGAATTCCTGCTGATCAGGATGTGTTCTTCCTTTGATCTCAAAATCCAGGTGAATACTTGAGGAACACTTTCCCTATAACACAATTCTTCTCTAAACCTTTCTCCTTGCCGCATATGCAGCAAGAAAATTTATGTGGGGTGTAAACAAAGCTCCCTCTACCTCGGAGTATGTGGATAATCTTCCCCTATGCATATGTGTAAGTATTTCTTAGCAAGATAGCAGCATCCCATTATTTAATAACCTGGCACGTACTGCTGCTCATCAAACACAGAAGAAGAGTGAGCAGTAAAACTGTCTGAGCGTTGTACTGCAGGGAGGTGCCTGGTGCAGTTTCACAGCAGTTGAAGCTGCTCAGCTCTGCAGTACATGAATAAAAATTACTAAACTTCTGCAGCCAGTGCACCTCATTTCCTACATCAGATCTTCTCCCATGCATCAGGTTCTTGGTATTATATTGGGTTGTTAAGGTTGATGTCAAGGATTTATGCAGATATGGGATAGAATATGAAATGCAGCCCATTGCTCTGGTTTTATGCTAATGTAGTTTAATTGAAACACTTGCAGAGGTCAGCAGGGGTTTTATCTCTGGCACGACTCCTCCTAGAGAGAAAATGGCTTTTTATTTGTATTATAAATTATAAATTCTGCAGCTTGATTGAGAGGCTCTCATGGCCTCTGTTAGCTGTGAGGGTTCAAGTGTTTTCTTGATTCTATTAATAAGGGCAGATGAGAAGCTGCTGTTTGTTCTTATTTGTGCAGGGTTTTGGAGGGAAATGGGAATATTTGCTTCCATTAAAACTGCTATTGGTTTTCTTTTTTCTATCTGAGTGGGATTTGCTCATAACTGGCACCCTGAAACTTTGAGTCATGGGCAGATCTTGTGGTCTTTCATTGCTGAGTAATAAAAAGATTGAATTTCAGGGTTTGGAGTTTTGACGAGTTCCCAGGCTTTTATCTTATTTTACTCCATCTGAACAGCTGTGATGTTATGTGACAGCCATCACCTTCTAGGATTCTGAAGCCTAAAATATAGTTAGTCCCATAATGTGGGAGAATCAACTCATCCTGGGAATAGTCTCTGGTTTGCTGTTAGTGAGAATAAGAGACGTGTGCTGGAGAGCCCTGTGCAGGTGCAGTGCCTTGTGTCTTTACATTCCATGATCCTCACAACAGGAGGCAAGGCTTAGGTAGGTCAGGATCTATCATAATCTTTTAAAACTTCTGCTATCTTGATGATAAGCTTTTAGCCCTTGCTGTGACTAGTGGTAAAAGCTTCAATGGTGAATTAAATTCAGCAGTTCCAGACATTTAGTTTGTATCTTCTGTACATTTGCAAAATGTTTACAGGAATAAATCTGTACGGATTCAGTTGGCTTAATCATCATAATCATATTTTTCTTGTTTGTTAAATGCGCATTCATGAACTCTTTTCACAATAGTACCCTCTGGCTAATCCTATTCCCAGGGAATGTTTCCTCTGTACTTAAGTGATACTAAAAGGAGTTTGGAGCCTATGTTTTTCTGGAGATCTAGACCTTAAGAACTTCCAGTTTCAATATTCAGCAGTTGTGTTGTCACTATCTTCGACACTTTAAAAGCCCTCAGGTTAGAAACTTGCAGCATGAATTTGGCTTTTGTATAAAATAAATGAATTGTTGAAATAACTTCAGAAGCACTTAGCCTCTATAACTAACCAGCCTCAGTCTCCTTACTTGGCATTGCCAAAAGCTACTCAGTCATTTATTTTAGTTACTCCAGAGTCTCAAAGGGGTGTTGGGGCTCCTGAGCAGATGGTTTTAAGTGTTACCTTCTAAGTGGTTGTCTGCTTCCTGTCTGACAGCGGAAATGATGACATGTGTGCTTACACTGGCCCCAGTAATTAAGCAGCAGAGGTGTGGGAGATCATTTGGTTTTACCTAGCTGTCCATTGCTATTGGGATGAATGAAGTTCCTGCAGTAGCTGCAAGGAGAGCAGTTTCTAAACCTCCACAGTAAAAAAAAAAAAAGATAAATCTTCAAGGGTCTGCTGATTCACAAACATGGCCATCAGAACGGACTAGAAATGATATTAACTGCTTTTCAAGGAGAATAACCTGGCCATTTATTATGAGGTAGGATAAAGCACTCTGAGTAGACAGGGGATTAGGAAAGATGAGGTAGCCAGATACATCCTTTTATCCCTCATTTTTCTGCTTCTGCTGATGGAATCCATAAGAGGATGTTTGTGAAGCTATAATAAGCATATTTCAGGTACTGAAGCCAAACATGAAAGGTCGTGTTCCACCTTTCAGTGCAGCTGCCTGCACTACAGAACAATCCAGCTGGGCAGCAGTGTAAAAGCCATTTGTTTTGCAGTGGAGAGTTCTCACTGCCTCCTGGTTTGTGTCTGCCTGCAGATGAGATGGCATTTGGGAAAGCTGAGAGCGCTCTTCGACCTACGGCACATCAGCGTAATGGTTACATGTCCTGGTATATGGATATATATATATATAAGCAGAAGACAAGAGGTTGTAGCAGAGGGTTCTCAAGTATGTAATTCACTAAATCATCAAATCAGGAGGTTTTTCTGGCAGTTTGATTTGCTACACTTGTATCAGTTCATGCATTACAAATCCAGACAAGATTATCTCTTCCAGTTCTGTTCTTTAAACTGGAATTCCTGAAAATTTTCAATTGGTAAAGGATAAAACCACAGGATAAAACACTGTTAACCTCTTTGTGTTACTGCACCGCATACTGTAACAGTAAGGAGAGAGTATTGCATCTTTCAGTGGTACCTCAGAAATTGTATGGGGAATTATCTGCTCATTTCTATTTAAAGGGATAATCCTGAGTGCACAAATATTTGTTGTATTGTTGGGAGATGCTTCCTTTATGCTCCTGGACTAAAAAGTCCTCATATAATAAGAAAACTAGATCTAAGCACAGCTCATAGACACAGACCAAGAATGGTCGTAACCAGATTTAAGGAAGTCTTTGTGCTTTGTGTAATCTTGGGCAAGTCAAGCACTACTCTTGAAATGCATTTGCAGCTTCTCTGCTCTGGAAAGCAGCAGCTTCAACGCCTCAGACTTCAGGTAACATTTTTCCTTTCCAGATGATTCTTGCCTAATTACATTGCAAGTGCTTAAGAGCAGGCTCTCTCTCTGAATTTACACGCTCTATCGAGCAGACTGGCTCTACGATGTGTGGCAATATCCATAAAAATAAAGCACAGAAGTAGCACTTCTGGATCAGTTAAGAAAGTGTTTATCATCATAAGGAGGAATATGCTTTAAAAGATTTCAGTGAAGACATTTGTACAAGCTCTGATATGTACTTGTGTGACTCTGTGTAAGGCTGGGATACTCCTGGTGTATTTATTGAAGCCATTTGTGAGCATGGCAGTGCTCTTGTTTCCACTGATTGGAGCAAAGGAGAAGTGGCACAACCTGGGTTGTTCCTGTAACTGATATGACCATTAAATCTGGTAACATCTGAAGTGTGGAATAAGACCAGTAAATGTGAAGATCAGATGTTCAGGAAGGTGGTTAGATGCTACGAGCCTGCACATTCTGCTGCAGAGAAGCCATTCTGCCACTTGCAGCCCTGCAAACAGCTGCTGCTGCAGCACTGCACAGCCAGGAGGAAGCAAGTGACTTTATTTGTAGGCACAGCAAGTCAGAGGGGTGATTTTGAGGCTGCCTCCTCCAAGTGTGTATGTGTGGGGTAGCTGAGGGGGAGGAAGGAAGAAGGGAGGAGTTATTTCTCATCGTAGTGCAGCCTGATGAGCGAGACAGGAGGCAGCCTATTGAGTTCAATGTCCCCCGAGGTTTGATGCTGCTGTGTTCAGAGCTAAAAAACACTCACTGCAGATTTCATTCAGGCTGGCCAAGACTGTACAACTGCATCTAGGGCTCGCCTTGAGGGGCAGAGTTACTATCCATATAATCTGACCTAAATTACTCCTTCAGGAGGCTTGCCATGCCTCATGACAGTCTGCAGTGGACTGAGAAATGCAGGGCAAGAAGGCTGCAGGAAGGGTTAATCGGGGTTTGCAGTTCCCGGGTGCTCCGTGTACTCCTCCAGCGCCTCCTGCCGGGATGTACCCCACGGAGCTGCAGTTTAGGGGGACCAGGGAAGGCAGAAAGGGAGCAGAAACTTGTTTTTTCTGGACTTTTCAGGGAAGGAGGTGGAATCTGCCTGCATGAGGTCTAATAAAGGCCTAGGACTGGTGCGTCAGGGATAGCAACAGAGGCAGGTGCAGCCCAAGGGAAAAGCTTAAACAAGCTTCTCTGTGCATCCTTAGGGAGGGATGGGACATGGTAGAGAGGGATCTGACCTTTTGCAAATGGAAAAGGAGAAGCAAACTCTCTTGCGTCAGCCTTTGGCAGTGTCCTCTGCGTGTCACTGCAGGGATGTGATGGTAGGACCCTGCAGTGGGGTCCTACCCTACTTGTGTTCTCTGTAGTGGGAATTTATGGATTGATAAGAAGCTTGCTATAAGCAGAGAGGGAAAGAAGAGGGAGAAGGCATTGTCTGACTAGCTGCTGTCAAGAGGAGCTTAGAGAAAGCATTACTCAGTCTGCCTCTTCCCTTCAGTCTGCCTCTTCCCTCCTCCCTCTGGGAAGCTGCTGCTTCTGCAGCAGGTCCAGTTTCTGGCAAAAGTTCAACACTGCACCAACTTTCAAAGAGAGAGGAGAAGGGAGGGAGGGAGAGAGGAAGAGAGTCCCGCATTAAGGAGGAGCTACCATGTCCCAGGCTCCCTTTGGCCAGGAGCCTAACTGCTGCAAGCAAGAAAAGCATTGGGAAGAGCAAGCTTCCCCTTTCCCGTTAGCAGCAGTGCCTGCTGTGCCCCAGCTTTCATATAGTTAGCAAGCTTTCAGTGGCCTTATCACCTCCAGATCTCACCCCAAGAGCTAATGGTTGTGGTTTATACTACATAAAACTCCCCAAGTAGCTAAAAATGATGCAACAAAAGCAGGTGATTGGGGTATGTATCCTTGGGATCAGCACTGTTTTCTCCCAGGGAAGGTGTTTGGGGAGTACAAAATGTCTATTTATCCCCCTCCCCAAATCAACAACACTCAAGAGGAAGGTGTTAAATAAGGAATAGAAAGGGAAGATGGGAACAGATAGGAAATCAAGACAAACCTAGCAGAACATGAGCAAGAGGGGGCTTTGTACCAGCCGCAGGTCTCTTCTCCCTCGCTTCCTTACGGCCTTTGCCAGGCACTAACTTACAGGGGGGTGGTTGCGGGCACCAAGCACATCTCCCCACCAAGGCCAGACTGCAGGGACTGGGCGCATTTCCGCAGTGGGAATGGGAAGAGCCCAGTTTCCCACTCTGGTCAGCATGAGAGGGGTCAACTTCTCTACCCTTGCACACCGAGCGTGAGATTCTTTTCCCATGTGCACCTTCATATGCGCTTCATGTGGGAGAGCAGCTTCAGTTGTGTGGGTCTGGACATGCAGTACTATTTGCCCTTCTTTTTCCTTTTTCTGTCCTATGACAGTAATTAAACTCAGTGGTGTATTGTGGTGTGAGAATTAGATGGGGTGTGCAGGAGAGGAAGAGGGATCAGCTGCTCTCCTGCTCCCTGTGAGTAGGATGTGGAAGTTAAAAGCATTGCTTGGTGGTCTCTGGATGCAGTGGGAAGGTGGGAGCGTGACAGCTTTGAAGGTGCTCTCCCTGGAGCCAGCCCCTAGGGAACGGGTCCTGTGGATGCTCTGGGGAGGCAGTGGCTGTGGAGGAAACTCTGGCTGTTGCAGTTCTTTGCAGGGAGGTTTGCGGGAAGGAGACCAGCTCTCCATGAGAAGGGGTCTGGCGTGGCTGCAGTGTCTGTCCTGCTGCCGTGTGCTGGCAGCCTGGCGAGGGCGGCGGCTGCTGCCATCCTCCCCTTTTGCCGCAGAAGGATGCTGAGTCACTCCTGCAGCGCCTGCTCCTCCTTTTGAACTTCCCAGTCTTCCTAATCTCCTGCAGTGAGACTGATGGAGGCTGCTCAGACTCTGCTCTTCTCTAGCCTGACTTAGGTCTCTCTTTTCTCTCTCTTTCTCTCATGTATTTTTTCCCTTTCTGGGTCCCAACCAAAGGAAGGCATTGCTTTAAAATAGAAACGTATCTCTGCAGCTACCATGAGGTGATACTGCATCTGTTTCTTCTTTGGTAATGGATCTTCCTGTTCCTCTAGAGAGCAGCAATAATATTTGATGAATACAGTGAATGCTGCAGCAATTTTCTTCTTTAAAGGAGCCCTCCTGGGCACTGAATCAGCAATGATCATCCATCGGGCTGACACTTCTTGGAAGAAGGGCTGGGGCAGGGGAAACATGATTTTTTTTGTGTGTGTGCTTTGCTGGAATAGGCAGCAATAAAGCACTCTGTACTGCTGCTTTGCACTGCCTGCTGTACAAGCTATTCCTTTAACCTCTTTTTCCTCGGGGATTGCTGCAGAACATGGCAGTAAAACTCTACAAACTCACCCTGTGTGCAGCTTTGGGGAGGGTGCTCTGCAGGGAAATAGGAAAGGTGAATCTTGGTGCAGGACTGTGCTGGTTTCACAGGGGCTTGGGGGAAACGGGTGCTGACTGCACGCTGGCTGCTGCCATAGGAAAACACTGCCAGAGCATATCACTGTTTGTCCTTTCCAAACATCAGGTGCAGTTAATGGCTGTACCACATAGGAATTCATTAAATGAAGAGTCCTGGTCTCTTCTAAATCAAAGCACTTGTTTGAGCAAGCTTTTTTGTCGTGGATGATGATTGCTTGCTTACAGCTCTATATTGAACTATCCTGTAATGTTACTTCCTTTGTATTATTACAAAGAGATGTTAGCACTGCGTTTTTTAAGATTAGCTCGTGCTTCCTGTTTTAAAATCCTCTTTCCATTTGTTCATACTACATGTATGAACTATATAACATAATGTAGTTCATACTACATGTATGAACTATAACATATACTAAATGTAGTACTTCTACATTTAATATAAAAAGAAAAAACAAAGCCTAACTTGTGCTTCAGAGATTTTTTTTTTTGCCTTCCTATATTGTAAAGCAGGGTCTTGCAGTTTAATAATGGTGAGCATTACTGCATGGTCCTATCTTGCTTCATTCTGATGCATTTTCAAGCATTTTAATTAAGTTATCAATCATGCATGCTTTTTCCCAGAACACCTGTAGATTTAGACAGTAAACTAAAGTTTAGATGTTAATATAATCTCTTTTTAATCCTCTTTCTGTAGTGTTTAACCCCTTGTGCTGCTTACAGCATGCAAGCCAAATTCTGCATGGAATACCTTTCATTTTTATGTGGCCTTTTTGCCATGGTGCTCACACTAATTGATTCTAAAATGCATAAAATGGTGAAAGAGATGCAAAAGTAAAACATTTTTCCATCTAACAAGCCATTGAAAGCCAGGTTCCTCCAAGTGTTAGGACAAAGCAAGGCCAGTTGTGGCCAGTCCCACAATAAATATGGCTTATTAGCCCTTCCTGGCCTGAAATCTAACTGTAGGCTTAAAAATAGCCATGAGATAGCAGGGTGCATTAGTTACACACAAAAAAGCTTGATCATTAGTCCCTGCTGCTTCTAACTCTGGCATTTATTTTAGTTCAGTGGCCACAGTAGCCACAAATCTAAATCCAGTCCTTGGCACAGACCTGCTCTAAATCTCACCGACTGCTAATCCTGACGTGTTTGGGAACATGACTTTTGGGGAGAATTTTCTAGAAGAATAAGAACCTGAAAGCTCATTTCTGAGCTCTGAAATGCTGGCTTCTACTGAGCTGCTGGTCAGGTGCAGGAAAAACCTTTTCCTTTTCCTTAGCCTGTGTTCCAGAATCTGCTCACAGACTCATTGCTTCCTTGTTCCCATCTGTTTTTAGCTCATCCACTCCTGGCTGCACGTCTTTAGGAGTATGCAGATGTTGCATAATGAATAAGTTCTTGTTCTTGTGGAGAGACAAGAGGGTTAGAGAGGAGGCTTGGAATTAGAAAGTCTTTTTTGTCAAGTCCTGCAGTTCTCATAGTTATTTATACAGTCAGAATTATCTAGCTGTCTGCCTGCAACATCAGTTACATCAGGCTTTAAGGGTTCATTTGAATAGCTTTAAGGGGATTACTCAACTTAATAGGGAGTGTGTGTAGGAAGGCTGACGGTGTTCCCTTCTCTGTGTGTCTCTGTCTTCCTCCCACACTCATCATCAAAGTCTGTGGCTGGTAAACTGCTTTAGAACATTTGGAACTGATGCTTGTGAATCTTCTCTGGTAGGTAATGGGTAGATCATTCCTAATGCACTCTGTGTAGCTGCAAAAGGAGTATTAAAGACTAGGCTCTTGAAATGTAATAGTTTATCAAAGAAAGAGAATTAAAGGATGGAGGAAAATAAAAGGGAGAGGAAGCATCAAGGTTTTTCCAGCTATTTAATTTCAATGTGTGTTTCTGTATGTTTGATTGACTAATAATAGAGTAAAACATTGTCTTATTCTAGAGATTTTAATCTGCAGATCTCAAGATGCACCACAAATACTAATCAGCTTCAAAGGAGATTTGGATTGTCCTCGCTAAATATTAGTTAAAGAACATTGAAGTGGTACTGGCAACATGATCTAAAGATGGTCCTATTGTGTTTGCTCATTATACAGACCATGGTCACCATAGCTTCTCATGAGTAGCTCCAAAATCACTGCAAAGTGCAACCAAAATGAGGACGTTTTTGTTAGTGTCTGATGTTAATATATTTGATTATTGATTGTGGTGGAGAATGACCCTGGCTGTGTCTTTCCTGCAGTCTGTCAACATTCAGGATGGTTATGTGCAAAATGACAGCTCTGTTTCCCCAGGCTGGTTCACCAGATCTGTAAACCCAACCTATTAAAGGAGTCATTTACTTAACAAGGCACAAAATTGGCTTGCCATCCCCTGAATAATTGCAGTGAACATCTGCCATCTGAGCCCTTGCTGCAGCCACTAATACACGTTGAGATTTGCAAGGCTTGACTGGACCATGTGTTAAAGTGCTCTTGCACGTATAGACTCAGCTGCTTGTGTGCTGGGGAGTTACAGATGGGCCTCCTCAAAACCCCTGCACGTGCCCAGGGCACTTGGATGGCAAAATAGGCATGAACAGGGGTGAGCAGGAGGTAGAACAGGCCAGGTTTGTTCTCAACCTATTTAGAAAAAGCTTTCTCTTCTGTCAGGGTGTGAGGATTCTGTGCGCATAACATCCTGTGTTGTGAAATAAGGACATACATGATCAACTATGTGGGGAGGGTAGATACATGTACCCTTTAACATCCTGACTTTCACACATTAGGGGATCGGAGGTCTGAAAATGGGGCAAGAATGTAGAAATGATAACTTTTCATTACACAAACCTTTCATTTCAATAATAAAAAGTATCTTTGTTTTCCATAAATCCATTATTATGCTCAGGAAGGAAAAAGAATATGAAATGTACCTGAGGTATGGCTCAGTCCCACCCTAGCTCTCTATCAGGATAATATTGCCTAGCTTAATCCCATAAAATGTTTAGCACATGGACCTACGTAACATTTAACCTATGTCTGGATTTCTGTAAGTCTGTGTTACTTTACCCTGTGAAGCATTTATCTCGCTATCTGCCTCCACTGCAACCCACACACCAGAAACCCACTCTCTAGGAACTGTATTTAAAGATGATTCACTGCATGTATGTGGCTCTGACAATTTAATTACAGTGCTCCATTGTATGAGGTAATACAAAGAGCAATTGGGAAGAGTCAGAGAGGTGCTGGGGTTCAGATTGGAGCCCAGATGTTTTGTGTGTGAAAGCATGATCCAGGTTATTGATCAGGGAGTTTATAAATGGGCATCAGGAGGCACATGGTGATTGAATGGAATTACATCATTGGAAAGGAAGGAAGCAGGAGCTAACAGTACAAAGTCAGGGATCTGACTATAAGCATGTTACAGAACATTCACTTATTAACATCTATACATTATGGATATGACATTGTTATTACCTTCTGCCTTGCTCAGGGCTAAACTTTGAATCTGTGAGCTTCGGAGCCAAAGCTGTCAATATAAGTAGTTCAAGGTAATGAACTTCTTCCCAACGTTGGTGTAACTGAAGATTTATTTCTGTTGATCAGGCACTCACTGAACAGGCAGTTTTACAAGTTGGAGTAGTGAAACCAAATTTTCACCCATCCTCCTCAGAAATTCCAGGCTTTTTTGGGAATAGCAGCAGTATTGCATAGGGAAGCTTCCCAAACAGCAGCACCCCCACACAGGGGCATAAGCATTGCTGCTAGACCTCATGACCCAGACATGGCAGGAGTCTGGCAGACATTTGTACATCAGTTCTCACAGAAGTTGGGGGTTCATTTGGGGCTCTGCCTAAATCTTTCATTTTACTATTGTCATAGCAATAAATAAATAAAAGACAGAGACTCAGCATGATTGGTTTTGTTTCAGACAGGTTGTCTTCCAAGTCTTCAAATGTTGCCTTCCATGATGAGATCATTCCAACCAGTGTTTTTCAAGATCTAGTTCTTGTAAGTCGCATCACTGGACTAATACTGTGTCTAAGCAGGTAGGTAAGTGCTGCAGCTTTGCTGCTTTTCTTGGTAACACTCTGAATTATTTATGCCAAGTCTGTTGTTCTGGAGGCTTTGGTGAAGGGAGAAAAATGCATGAGTGCAGCTTCACTTATGGACCACAGTAAAATGGTTTATGAAACAGATACATCAAGAGGCAGTAGAGTTGGTTACAAGCTGTTGTAAGGATAGGCTGACCACCCGCATGGATGTGGCGTGTTAGCTGAAATTGTAGCAGGAGGAAGTTTGCTGGATCCTGTCATAGAGGGTGTGTTATTACCTGGCTATAACAGGTAAAGTTTTCTGATATCCCTGTGAATCTGGTGTCATATTAGCAGTACAGGTTAGGAAAACTGTCATGCACATCCTGGTTTAGAGAGGTAGGGAAGCACGAGCCTGGCTTTGGAAAATAATGGCAAACTGTTACTGATCACTTTTCATCAGAGCATGAACCATCTGGCTCCCATTTGGAATGTATCTGAACACAAAACGTCAGTGCACGTATCCTCCATACACACAGTGGCACATTCCCCGTTTAGCGGTTGGGAATGGCACACAAATTCATGGCACTTTAAAGAGAGCTACTCCCGTAACGTACTCTTATGCATTCCTGTGATTCCCACAACACATCCTTCAGCAATTTCATACTTCTGAAGGTTTTTGTAGTAGTGGCTGTAAGTGATTTTCTGAGGGTGTCCATGGGAGAACAGGAACCTGAATTTAGTTATGCTGTTGCACCAGAAACACCCTGTGCTTATGATGCATAACTAATGGCTCTAATAAAACATGAGAGAAGACAAGTGCCTGCATGGCTACATTTGTACTACTAGCATTTAACTGTTTTTATATATGGTTTTATAGTAAAAGGCAGGTGTTGTCTTGTCCATTGCCCTAAATTCTGTGTGTCTTTGCTTGTGCATCTTCTGTTACTGCCTAAAACGATAGCCCATAATAAAATAGGTTGTTGCAGAGCATGTAGATTCTATCACATGTGCAGCTGCTGCAACATTTTAAATTCAATTTGTTAAAGGATATAGCCATCAGCTCTATTAAATTACCTGCCTATGAGAAATGTGGGATAGGAAGGACCATTAGCAAATGCCATATGCTAACCTCAGCCTTGTCCACACCATAATATGTTATGAACAAAGGCATATTCCCATTTGTAGTTACCTCAAATGAAAGAGACTTACAGGGTCATCACGCCCATTGTTCATGGAGGCTGAAGGCTGAGGTTTGGGCGAGGGAAGAGGACACAGTCAGATGCAAGGCTGTGTGATGGATATGCCTGATTACAGCATGAACAATAGCTGAGGAGAGAGGAGCACGCTGAGCTGCTGCTGGGAATGTACTCAAAATTTAATGAGCCCAATCTGCCACCTTTACATCCAGCAGGAATTCTGCTGCTGATTGGAAAGACAGCAGAATAGGGCCCGATAGCAGACATCAGGTAATGTCATTAGTGCACAGTTTTGCTACTTCTCAAGAGATGCAAAGCCATCAGTAACCACACTTGCACATGCTTTTGTCACTGCTCCCCAGAAAGGTAAGCTAGGCTTACAACGTTTTATCCTCTGCTCTAAAATGACTGACAGTTACACCTTGAGAGGTACCCATCAGATGTCAGGACTGTCACTCTGCTTTCCCCACGTACTGGCCTAAGCACTAGTCTGCCTTCCTGCCCAGAGAGCAAACCATCATCAAAGGGCTCTGAGGCTCCTCAGCTTAGTCCTTACATTCCAAAAGAGTTTTCACCATCAGACCCCTGCTCTAGCTATTTGATGATATTGTTTCCTTCAGAAGCGTTCTATTGGAGTGTTTCAGTCCGGTTTAGACTTCTTCTTTTCAGACCACTTTATCTTGCTTTTCTTTTAAGAGATATTCATGATCTCACATTACAGTTTTCTGGCTTAGGACTAGACTGCAGGGTACCTCCATAGTAGAAATAATATATACTGTCAAGAAGGAAGCTGGCTGGAACATAATTACTCGCAGTCTTCCTAGCAACTCGGAGTACATTTAAGGTTAAATTTCACTCTAGGTAGTTATGAAGGCAAATCTGGTAAGTAGTGTTTGTGCACAGAAGTTGTCTTTGATATTAGATTATTGCTGCTTTTTCCCCATCAGTGTTTTTGATCAGTTCATTGATGAAGTGTGCTGCTGCAGGCACAAAGAAAGGAATAAATAGAATCATATCCTGCAGTCCTGCAACTAATCAATGGGCTGGGGTTTAAAAGTCTGCAGATCTCATTACAAGGGCAAGTGCTATTGTGAGTTCAGCAGATGTGGCTGCAAGCTGTGATTTTGCATGCAAGTGTGATTTAAAAATAAACCAGTCTCCCTGCACCTCACTCTCTGGTTTCAGAAATGGACATTTCACTCCAACTTTTGCTGGGATGTATTTAAATGCCTTTTTACGTGGTGAGCCTGGCACAACCAGGAGCTGGTTTCAGCTTTTCTTACTATTCTGTTCTTTGCACAAGGCAAAAAGAGTTTCCCATCAGAAAACCTACTTGAGCCCATCTTCACTGCTCAGTATCACTGGACACAGTGAGCTAATGTACACTGGCAAAGCAGTTAGTTCTCCTTATTCTGCCTGATTCCTCTCCTGAAGGGACTAGGTGGAGGCAGTGTTGACTCAGCAGTTGCAGCAGAGATGAGCAGTTCAGTGGATCTTTTTACATGCCATAAGAATGATTTCTTTCCTTTCACTCAATGTGCAAAAATGTATGTTTCATTTTTATCACTGTCTCTTTTGTCACTTACTGGCATTCTAATATGTGACATTTTGACATTCTGGTAGTATTCTTAAGAGTCCTTTCAATGTTAAGATGGTACTAAAAAGCTGAGAATGAAATAGGAGCTGTGAAGTTTTGTAGGAGGAGCAGTACAAGCACAGATGATCACAGGGAGAATGTTTTAAATTGATAAAGTAAGTGAATAATGGAAGGAGTTTGGCCCCAAATGGCAGAGTGCAGTAAGGAAGACCAGCCTGAACCTGGCTGTCATCTTCAGTTACCCATTAACCACTGTCCCCCTTGCAACCCCAAGTAATAATCTAGTATCCATACAAGAAAACAGACTCCAGTGTTGACTGTGGTCTCACCCACTCAGTATTTAACTTCCTCTTTATCAGCACTATATCCTAACATATTACTATATCCTAAAGTAGCTAAAGAAGATGGGACTCTTTGTGTTGATTTCTATGGTCCTCACACAAACCTGCCTAAATCTGTCAGAGTTACTGGGAACTTTGTCAACAATTCCACCCAGTTCAGAAGACTATTTATGCCCCTAACTTCTCACTGAGTTAGCAGGAGACTTGCTGTGGAATGGGGGACATTTCTGTGCACCTCCATGCTCCTATGGAGGGATCAGAAATGCTTAGGAGATTTGGAGCTGTCATGCTAGTGGGTTTAAGTTAGTAACAGCAGCAACTGAGGCCCACAGACATTAAACTAACCTTGTGTTCTAAATATCTGTTGGTTAAATACAGTGCTCAGTGATGCTTATTTCTGCCTACCTGCATGTCCTTACTCTCTTTGCCACAGCTAATCCTTCCTGTAGTTTATTCTTTCACATTTGTAACAAATGTGTTCTTTTGAAATGCAAAACAGTGGCAGAAGCTGTGTGTGAGCAGAGTCTGTAGCTGTGATGAATATTTATTTTAATAACAGGTAGGTTAACAGACATGAAAGGGAAAGCTTTTGAGGAAGAGAGGGTTGTCTCTTTCTTACCAGGCTGCTAATATACTCGTTCTCAACCCCAGCTGCTTTGAACCTTCATGTCCCAGTATACATTCCATTTCAGCCTGAACCATTTATAGATCCCGTGATTTTTAAAGGAAGGGGATATCTGACCACAGACCACAGGACCACTGTAAGTAAGGTTGTAAAACGTTACATGAAAATTCAAGAATCATCCTACAGGAGTTAAATTTTTAGTCTAAGCGGGGCCAAAGCGTTCTTACTTTACTTCTATTTTAGCCAAGGGGTGTCTTGGAAGGATAGGCTCAAGAGAGATTCTGCCTTTTATCTTCACAAGATCACTTTTGTCAGCCTGGCCGTGGCATGGCAGCAGAAATGCCAGTGTTTGGGAGTTGTCCAGAGATCAGCAGTGACAGCAGAACATGACGCTTGTGCATTGGCAGAAAACAGCAAACAAATTGACCTTATATATCAGGCACGTCAATAAACCGAGCAACTCTATTCTTCTGAGAAGAACTGCTCTTTCTCCCTTCCCTGCCTTCTCTCCTCTCCCTGCCTGCCCCCCTCTTGTTTTTCAGTAGGTAGACTCTGTGGTGTGTGACGCAGACAGTTCTGGTTTAATTGACTTCACAACCAAGCTACATATCCTCCAGTTTTCAGTGCTTAACTCTGAGGACAAGAAGCCAAAGGCTGCTGCAGGTTATTCCAGGTTCTGAGACCAATACCCGGTAGTGGGTTAGTGCATCACCTAACCTTGGGGTATCTCAGAGCAGAATCCCTTGCCTTTATTCCTTTACAAAAGATTTACAGGACAGAAGATGGTTTATTTTCTGCAGTGCAGATTAACTCTTTCTCCACCACATTCTTTAGTTCATGATACTTGTCCTATATGCTATATACTCCTTTCTGTCCCAGTCACCTCTGTGTACTAGCTGACCTCTTCCTGAACAATTCCCATTTTAAATTGAATTGCATAATGTCATGCAGTTCCTGTGGGCTTAATTTTTTTGTTTGCTTTTTAGAACAAGGAGAAGCAAGGAAAAGGCTAAAATGCTTAAGACCTGCATGACTGAGACTTCAGGAGCTGAGCATTGAACAGCATCTGCAAGTAGGCAGGCAATGTACCTACTGAGGAGGATCAGGGTTATCTGGACTCCTTTAATGCCAGTGCTTCTTGCTAGTATGATTTACAGTCCCTTAAACGAATTAGTACCTGAGCTTTACTGGTCTTGAAAGAACATTTATCCATCGCTGTACTTTGACAGAGCAGCTAATCACATCCAGGAGAATGAACAGACATGTAGCCATAAATTCTGGCACTTAAACTTCAGAAAAGGATTGGAGGTGAAAAACCGGGTTGGGAGCCAGGTAGCTGCTGCAGCTTGCAAAATACATCCCAAGCATTTGGGCAGAAATCTGGAAATTACAAGGTCAAAGTGTGCAGAAGTTGTTTTTGACTCAGTTGATGAACAGTTCCTGCCCTCATCTCTTGTTTGCACTCCCAAAACTTATTAAGGAAACCAGGAATAGTGATCTCTAGGTTTCTTTCCTCCAAACATGAGATCTGTGTTCAGGTAGACCCCTTTCCCATTCTGCTTGCGAGTGAAGTGACCAGAGCTTCCAGTGGCCAGCCCCACAGTGTTCGTGTATGGGATGCTCATCTAGAGATGGATGGAAGCCAGCTTTTCACTTATCCAGTCAGCAGGTGAAATGGAACAAAGTGAGGGTCTCAAGCAGAACATCTTTAGCCAGCAGAGCTTAAGGATGCTGGTTTTAGTATCACCAGTAAGAAGGAACCAGTTTCTAGCACAGTTAAGCTTTGTCCAGTCTGGTGTAGAGGGGGAGTACCAGTACCTATAGCCAGTAGTCTGTATTACTAGACAGGAGTATGCTTTCATTGGCACAGTTTTTGTGAAAGATATCTCTAAATATAGGTATAAAAATTGCACAGCAGTCTTGTATGACACAGACTGCTTTGAATCTCACTCTCATGTATATGTCTTTATACCCACCAATAACTTACCTGTGTGTAAAAGGAGAATCAGACCCACCTGCTTGACAGAACCCACTGTACTTTACTGTCATTCTGACTGAAGCAACGAGGATTCAATGCTTCAGCTGTCGGTGGTGAGACAGTAGCTCTCACCCTTGCTGCTACAGACAAGCACTGAAAAGCTACTGACAGAGTTTTCTTTCTGTTAATGAGAGGTTTAGGCATTGATGTGAATACAGAAGAACAGAGTTTTCTCCATTAAATTAATGTGTCTGGCTTATATGTAAGGGCTCAATGTCTCTCCCGTTTGTGTTTTCACAGGGCATCTATTTTACTTCTGTCCTCTATAACTGGACACTTTATGAAAGGCATGTTTCAGTGCTTTCCTCCACACTGGACTTATATTTTGTCTTGGTTTTCTTTTCTTTCTTGCAGCCTCAGGCAATTACACTGTTAACATGAGGGGTAGGAGGAAGGCAGAAATCCAGGCTCCGAGAGAGAGCAGTAAGCCCTGTGATTCTGCAGTGCATCCCTCCTGTCCATACTGCAGAGTCATTAATAAAGTCCCACAGGTTCTCACTGCGTGTTCTCAGGCTTGGAATCTGGGCTGCCCTTCACAGGGGAGTAAGGATAATGCTAGTTTGGCTCTTCCCAAATTCAAATAGGTCTAACCTCTGGGACTGCTCTAATTTACTGTCTACAGCAGCTCTTTTCCAAGCCAAGTGACAGACATCACTAGGTGAACTACTAGATCTTTTGTCCCGGTTTCCTCACGTCCCTGCACAGTAGCTTTATTCAGTGGCAAGGAAGAGCAGCAATGGAAGCTGAGTGTTAGTGTATAACTGGTGGGTTTGTGTGGTAATCTGACACAGCTAAAATCTTGATCTTGGAAAGAAATTCAGGTCAGTTGTGGAATGAAAAGTCAAAGGCATTCCTTTCAAAAATGTTTCTCTGCTTTAGTGTCAGCAAAGTTCCACTTTTCCTTCATTCTCCTGACCAAAACTGTTCACTGAAGTTGACCTGGATTTAAAAATAGCTGATTTTTCATCAAAAGCTTAATCAAAGCCTGTGAGAGAATTTGTATGTAGCCTATGCCTCAGTTTACCATCTAACCCAGATGGGTTTGGGAAAACTGCACTGTCATGCTTGCCTTGTATTGGGTCTTTGCAATGAAGAGTCAGGAATTAAGATTCCTGAGCAGATGTTTGCAAACCATGTTCTCTGCAGCAAGCACTTCTATGTGAAAAACAACAAACCAAACTATTCTTGACACATGCACATGCATATATATGTATTATAATATTGTTTTGAAGAAAGAAGGTAGTGCATAGAGGTCACTTACATCCTAAGTTTCTGGCTTAAACACTGCACAACTTGATGCCTGCTGATTTGAGGCAGTTTGCTCTGAAAAGAGTTAAGCTTTGTGTTTGTCGACAGCATTGCAGCAAAGGGGATGAAGTAAGCTTGAAGGGCAGAAATGATGTACTGCATCTTTAACGGGGTGTGTCCAACCCACTTGCTGCAGTCTCTGCTGCAGTGAGGTTTAAACTGGGCTCTGACTGTTAACCCCCTTGATTTACTGGTAACGGGGGGTAGGACCATGTTCAGGCACTGTGCTAGTAGGGGCTGTTGATCTGAAACCAGCCCGTGAAGGATAGAACCTTTGTACAGCACATCCCAAGCTTAGTCACCCATGGCTTGACTTGGTCCAAAAAACCACTTTTTCCCTGAGCCTGTGCTTTAGTGAGTTAAAAAGTTCTGTGGGATCTAAAAAGGAGCCAGAGATTTCAGCACTCGGTAGCACGTTACCCTGTTAGTAACTTCACGCAGTCATCAAACGCGTTCTGCAGCGGTTGCTGAATGTTGCTGAATCAGTTTGGCACTTACAAGAGGGAGATTATGAAGCTGCTGAATTTCCTTGAGATTTTTAACAGTCCCTTAAACTCACTTTATGTGTGGTCATAAAAGATGCTGGCTTTTCAAAGTCCTGAGAAGCAGTTTTTAGAGGATTAAAGGACACAGTGATTTTGGAAGTGTCTATTCTGCCTTCACAACTGCGGTGCCAGCTATTCTGTGCTGGGCAGTTGCTGCTGGTGTATTGGTTACACAAAGCTTTCCATGGTCCTCCTGAGTGCTTGTTTATGTAAAAACATCCATCTGTAACAGAAATAGTATATTTAAATCTTGTGAATTTGTGTATTATGAACGTGGTAAACAGGGTTTGCAGTTATTTTGTTGTAAAAAGAAGATCCTTTGTTAGCCTACCTTGTAATTTATTACTACTCTGACAGAGTGCTGCTCTAAGAAGAGTTCCAGTGTTGCCAAACGTACTTGCTGTTTCATGCTCAAAGCTCATGCTGTTTTAATGGAGGTTTTGATGATAATGTGCATCCAAGACTTCTTTCTTCTAAGAAACCAAAGCAGAGGCAGGTATTTTGTTAACCTAAACCCAAAAAGTAATATTTAACCAAATCAAAACTATAATTTAGATATAAGTTGAATAGCAACTTGCACATTCATGCACATTAATGCTGGTAGCTCATGTGTATGCATGGCCTCCTGCACAGTATGTGGAATCCAGATCAAACTGAGCTGGCTTCCTGCTAATACTAAGGACTGATTGCAGTCCTGTGTTAACAGGGCAGACCTAATTTCTGCCTGTCTCTGAAGCGTTCGCTGTACTTTTGGCACTGCAAATGAGAGAAGTTGTTCAATTTCCTCTGATGTCGTGAGAATTCACAATTCCAAATGTTGTGGAGACTTGAGAGAAGGTGGCAGAAAACAAAGCGGACAGCATTTCACTTGGAATTATATAGCACATGCATTTCCAGAGAGAGCACAGAGCCTTCAGAGCTCATTGAGCGGTGTTAGAGACACTGCATCGGCTCCAGGAACAGCGAAATGCTGCTGATTCATCTCTAGCTTGACTTCCCGTTCTGTGAGCTCTGGTGCCACCAAGCGCCAGTCTGCAGTAAGGAAACAGCCCTGCCTGACAGACAACTTCCAACCGGTCTGTTTCAGGGAATGCGGTGATCTGCAGCAGGTAGGACGAGAGCGAAAATAATCTCTGCAACGTAGCAGTAGGAAGGCTTAAAGTTGGGATTTATAGCATGGATTCTTCCAAAGCCTTAAAACTTATTGTAACGTAGCTGTTAATAACTGATTTAGCCACATTATCAGCCTAAATTTGTTGACTGAAATGAGAGAATCAATAGTTCACTAGTTAATATACCAGACACAGATCCCACAGAGCAGTTCAGCCCCAACAAACGGTACCAGGTGCTTTGTTCATGACCATGTCCTTTTCCTCACAAGCCAGAGAATCAGCAGATTTCTCAGCAGAAACGTGAAGGGGTGGCCAAAAATGTGAGGCTGCTGGGCTGGATTTTGCATACAGGGAAAGAACTGGAAAGGGGCTTATTCTGTTGGCCTCTGAAATGCTAGTTCTGCAGATGGCAGAAAAAAGAAAGGAGAAAGGATACTAATATGAGATTGTGGCAGCCTTAAAGCCAGGATGGGTGAGACAATACACCAGGATGCATTAGTCTTATGTAATGCTGGAGAAGCAGAACTGACGTAAATAGAGAGCTGGAACATTTGTAGTTATAGACTCTTTTGATTCTCAAGTGGACTGTATCTGCCAGGACTCACTGTGCTGGTATTTGTTTTTCTGTACCACTCAAGGTGATTCAGGTTTGTCCTGAATTCCTTCTGCTGTGTTATGAGAAGGGAATAATGTCTGGTTTTAAGCTCAGGTGGTACAAACTCTCGCTGTTCTCTTCCCACCATTAGATCTTTACTGAATTGCACCATCTCTGGCAGTGTATTATCAAGAGCTGGGTAGTTTTTTAATCCTTGATTTCTTTTGAATAAAATCGGGAAGATTTTATACTGGGTAATTATGCTGTGCTACTACAGCAGTCCTGTTAATCAGACTGGAATACTCAGATAAGAAATTAAACCTGTATTAGTAGATAGCCTGGAGTCTTTTGCAGGAGATCCTTCTCAGCGTGGGGACTGTAGCACAGCAGAGGAGTGTTCCCTACGGTGTATTTTCTAATCACTACTTGCATGTGAATCTTACTGACATTTCCTAAGTGGGTGAAAACTGGAAGTAGCCAAATTATAAATAAGGTTCTATGAATTTCTATCTTAGAAGAAAGAATGCAGAGTCCCCTTGCTCAGGCAGACGATCGTGCACCTTGCCAGGAGATCAGTCTGTTCCCTGCAGTGCTCAAACAAACATTTCCATGTTCATAGGGCTGGGGATGGCTTCATCAAATTGCAGATCAAGTCTTGCTTCTGCCTCCCCTCCCATAAAACAGTACATTGAACTGCTACTGAATCAGCCATCCCATCTGGTCCTCACTGAAACCAGAGAGAGCTGAATCACCACGTTGCAAAGAGTCAGAGCTCATCCCTCAATTGATGGTTTTATATCTTGAGATGTGGGAAACATGCAAAGGCCTGAGCAGTGTCCGTGCGTCACTGAAGGCAGCAGAGTGGTGCTGAGGTACAGCAGCTGAGATCCAGCATCCTCATTTGCTTTCTAATGCAGCCTTTGGACAAGTAATTACAGATTGTATATGAGCACACATAAGAAATGCACATATTTTCTTGAAGGACAAAAGGCTCCATCCTTCTTGTGTAGTTTTATGGGTTTTTTCCATTTCTTAAGTACTGTAAGTGTGTCTCATTTATATCTCAGGACTGAACAAATGTTCCAGCCTCTCATCTCTCTATTTCTGTTACTTCATAGGCTTATAAAAGAATGTGTGCCTGATTCAGGAATCCCACAGTGCTTAATTCTCCACCCTGAAAGCTAGTGTTGGATCAAGCACTTTGTCTTACTCTGATTAGTCTTTGATGTCAGTAAAGCAATAACACAATCAAGTCTTCCTGCCTTTGTTGTGGTGCAGTTTTGATGAACAAATTAGTTCATGTTTTTAGACTGCTGTGTTAGAGAGGAGTGTTATTTGGGCAGGGTATTAACAATCTGTTCCTCTTTTATGTCTATACTGAACTCACTAGTTAAAATCCAAATGAATAGGAAGACAGAGGGAAGCTTTTTCCTACCTACTACAGAGAGTTACCAGTTGCTAGCAAGTAATTTTATCTTCTTTTGCTTAGTTGGTTGATTCTGCTTTGCTATAGGCAGTGCATATACTTCTAAATGCCTGGCAACAGTGATCTGACGTCAGTCCAGACACACTCCTGAGCCACAGAAATAGAGTCAACGTGTCAGCGTGTTCCTGTAAGCGAGCTACATGGTGCTAGTGCAGGGGTAGGCACTGCCTCAGCCTGCCTCGCTGCACAGAGAAGTGAAAACATGGTGCTTGGCCTGGCTAGAGAGGGAGGTTATAGGCAGTGCTGGTGGTGGGTATGTGCTGAGGGCATGGATCTGAGCACAGCAGTAGCTATTTCCCTACAGGAACAAGTGGTTGCTTGTCACCTGATGACAACTTGTGTGCACAGCAAAGTGGCAGGGACACTGTCCTCCATGGAGCCAAATGCTATTCCATGCAAGGCAATGGTTCCCACTTCCCGTAGGACCTGTGGAGCAATCTACTGGAGTGAGTTACCACGCAGACAGTTGGCAGCATCTTGTCTCAGTGACTCCTGGTTCTGGGCTCCCACAGCTACAACCCAAAGCATCTTCACTTTCCAATGTATATATTTTTAGCAAAACTTCATGTGGAGCTGGTTTCATTTGCTTGTCTGTTGCTGCTGCCAAGGAACCAGCCGTTGGTCCCAAATAGCACAGACTGCGCTGTAGCCTTGCCATAAAATGGTCCAGGGCTGTTCCCGTTCTGCAGTGAAGAGCAGAGGTTGGACTGCGCCCTGCTGGGCCTGGGCTGGCACTATTGGCTTCCGTGCCGGTCTCTTAGTGGCATCTAGTGTTTAACACATGTAACAGCGTCTCCTTGCAAACGCTGGGCCTGCAGTAACCTTGAGGACTTCCCCTGAGGTAAAGCATTTGTAGGTGTCTCTTTATGCAGAATATCCCCTCCCATGAGGGCTGTGGGCTTCGACCTTTAAAAAGAACCCATTTCTAACTCCCTCCTTCTCCCTACATCCCAGTGCTTGCGTTAGGTTTCGGTATTTAGTGAGTCTTTTCATAAACGTTGATATATTTGTCAGTCATTGGGGACTGAGGATCTCCACAGCCTCAGTGCTCATCTCCATTTCCCCAGAGCAGAGATTTCTTTTCCTCCCAGTGCAGTTGTAAAAGTTTTGCTTCTCTGGGGGGATGAAACAATCGAATGGATTCGTTAGAACAAACCATCGAGACAACAAACATGGTGTCTGTGTTCATGCTGTTGCCTGTTCCACCCCATTCCTGCAAGCAGTGAGAACCAAGCCTACTTTGCTGCCCTTTTTGTCTTTCCTGCTCCCTTTTAGACAAGAAAAAAGCCCTGAATTCAGTGTATTATGTGGCTGCTGCACTGCACGGAGCCATCGTACTCTCTTGAAGGTCTGCATATGCAAGAGGGGTGCAAGACTTTGAATGTCATCTAACCTTTGATTTCTAGAATGGAGGGGTTCCCAGGAGAAGTATTCAACCTCTGGAGAATCAAAACTGAATGAGCCTTTACAATAAATTCCCTTTAGAAAGCAAGCCAGAGAGAGCTGGTTTCCAGAGGCCATTTAAAGCTCTGCAGAGTCTCTTAGCAGCAGCACTGCATGCATCAGGCAGTACCCTGGAAAAGGTGATTATTTTGTGGGTATTGTTCCTTCATTTTGGTTCTCCATATTGTGAATGTCTCTTTCCTCTTTTTCAATGGGAGAAAAGGGAATAAGAAAGCCAAAGAAGGAAAATTAGCAAGATAAAACGCATAAGAGTATTAGATGAATGGAGAAATTCTTAGGACTATGAATGTGTCATTCATGTGCTCATTTATTCCTGTGCAAATGGAACTGAGTCACAAGAAGCACACAGTCTTTACTTTTCTATTCTGAAGTGCTCATCACCTAATAAAACTCTGTGCTTGTTCAGAGCAGTCCCTATAGAGCTCTCTAAGCTGCTTATGCAAATAAATCAAGCCCTGTAAGTCAATACAAGGGGGTTGTCTTTACTGAGGGTGCAAACAATACACTGTATCCAGAACCCTTAAGTTGTAGATTAGTACTTCTGACGAGTTGCATATAACCATTAACTGTTTGCAACAAACCACAGCTTTATAGGTCCAGACTGAGTGGAGATTAGTCTGAGTCACAAAATACGTGTCTGCGTATTAGATTGGGGGACTTCTTGAGTGCCTTTGTTGTTTGTTAAACTGCAGCATTAAACATTCGCTTGAGCTCATCAGTTCTAAGGTCTTGATTTTATATTTCTCTTTATCAGCATTGACTTATTATTTGAGAAAGAATTGCCGATAACAAAGACAAGCAGGTGTCAAACTCCTGTGACATCCGAGGCAGATCCTTCCACTGGTGCTGCTATCTGTCCACCATCTTCCATCACCAGCTGAATGGTGACTCTTCTTGTAAGGAGCAACCTCTGAACCAGGGCAAAACAATGACCTTTCCTTATAGAGTGCATCTGAACTCCTTAGGAAATCCCACTCTACTCCTGCATGTAACAGGCTTCCAACTGAAATAGGTGTTTTTAGCTTGACTTTTGTAGTAATACTTTTCATATAGACTCCCAGGAGCAGAAGAAGACGACAGCTTTTTAAAAAGGAATTATTGATTGCAGTCTGCTGAAAACAACCCCTAAGAATTATTGGAAGCTCATTTCCAGCCTTGGAAATTTTGATTAAATCTGACCACCTCACCCCTGCTGAGGACACTTTCGGGAACAAGCTCTTCAGACATTAAAGATGTAAGATGTACATTAAATATAAAGCAGTCGATAGCCGTGATTCAGCTGTGATGGATAGATACCACCAGCGCTGCACGAGGGCTTCTGCTAACAGGCACTTTGGAATTAGCCAAGATTCTTAATGAAAATGCCTGCCAGCACTTCCTCCTTTTCATCTCTCACATGATGTCAAAGAGGAGGGAGGAGCAGGATGACCGCACAAAAAGAAAAGATGAATTCAGAGTCTGCAAGTCTCTTGCTACCTGTTGTTCTAGTGTAGTTGTGCCATAGTGGCTCCTGTTGAGGGTTGTGGCCTGTAGGATAGCAGAGAAGCAGCAGTAAGAAAGAGAAAAGAAAAACTCAACCTGGATTCCTCCTGGTGTAATTAAGCAGAGTTTCTGTCTAAGCTACTAAACTATTGGCTAGAGCAAAAAGTATCTTTCACTGATGAACACTACCTGCAGCTCATGCTGCTGCACCCAGAACTGTGCTGAAGTCTTCATCTTGTTAGTCTGAGCATTACTACTGATTTCATCTCAGCTCCTCAAGTGCTGGCAAAACACCTTTCTATCTGTTTTTAGTGCTAAACCAAACTTTGATCACAGCTTTCCTTGCTGGTCCACGTGTTGTAATTACATATTCAGTAACCTTTTCCTTTATCCTTTAGTCTTTTGCAATGAAATCTCTCTTATGGGTAGGTGAAGAAAGCCACAATGGCAGCAATAACAAAGTGTATTCTACTATCAGGAAATGAGCTGAGCTCTGTTGTATCTCACTGATTATAAAACCAGTTTTAATTTTCCATTGTAAATGGGAACAATATCACATAATAAGCCTCAGAGTACCTTAGCATTGAAATGAAGTATTTGATCAGCAATACATTTCTCTAAAACATTCATTTCCACAGTAATTATTCCATCAGAGAGCACAAGGGGCATATTCATAGTGTGAATGGTGCCGTTAAACACATATTGCCCTGGGGACACTTTTTTGCTGTTCCAAATCTAGCCAAATTCTCTGCTTCCTTTTCACAGTTCCAAACCATTCATGGAGCTGTTACAAGCAATTGCTTACATAGAAAACAATATTAGAAAGTGTGTGAATATGTTTTTTAATATACTTAAGAACAAAGGGACAGAACTATAACCCTGTGACTATTTAGTGCTGTAGAAATCAACAACTAGGTGAAAGAGAAGTATTATGGCCTTTTCATAGACAAATACCAGTGTGTGAGAGAGTTTAAATCAACTTGTTGTAAAAGGGATCGTTCTTGAATGGACAGAGTTCTTCCTCCAGCATCAGATGCTCTTTTGCTCTAATAGCAAAAATAATAAAATACAATTATTAAAAGAGAGTGTGGAAATTTGGAATCCCTGGTTTATGTCCCAGGCTCTGAAAATTCCTTTAACACAGAGATTGGTGGGGGAAAAAAAGAGATTTAGCTTTTCCCTTCACAGCAATTAGCAGTGGAATATAGTTTAAAACAGCAACGTCACCTCAACTGTCCTTCCTCTCTGAAGGAAGAGTTTTTTCCTTTAACAACTAGTGAAATCAGTTCCTTTAGGCCCATTTTCTGCCTCTTTTGGGGCCTGTTCTTTAGGCTGATTTACTGTGAAGAACAGAAAGGAAATTACTTCAGGATTTTCGAAGGAAGAGTTCCTTGCTCCTTGCTTTTCATCATTCTTCTTTTGTAAAGTTCACATCAGTAGCTGAGGGAGGTTGCAATAACCCTGAGTTTAACTAGATACCAGTCTCAGACACATGCACAGATTTCCTTCTCCAGTGGTCTAATGATGAGTCGATAATGGTCATTTTTGTGGAAGTTTCTGCTCTGCTTCAGACACCTAATGAAGAAATCCTGTGTCAGCCCCTTTGGCAACCCATCAGAACTTCTGTCAGTACAAATCCTTGTAGGAACACTCTCCCTGGTGGAGAACTGCTCATTTCCATCAGCGGACAGTGTCTTATTTTGCTGATTCCTTGAATCTGCTGACTTTGCTTGTGTCATTTTTCTGGCAGGCTTTATTTGAGTACCTCCTACCTCATCAGCTCGGTTGCTGACAGGACAGGTAGCAGAGATCTTCATCTTTCTGCACAGATTTTGTAATAAAAGTGTGCAGTACTGAAGGTCTCTTTCTGTCAAACTTTTTTGTTCTTTTATTCCCTAGAAAGAGCCACAAATTCCAGGCCAGCAGTTTTGATTATGAGATTTTACCCAAGGCCATTGACTTGTAAAACTTTTCATCAAACATACAGCAGTCTTTCAGGCAAAGGGAATTGCAAGATAACCTCTGCCTAAACCTTCTGCTGACCTCTTTAAAAGAAGCTCAACAGCAAGATAAAACCATTTCATATCCAGCTGTTGGGAAAGATCTTGGCATCATGACTTGAAAGATATCAATCAGATGCTCTCCAACAGAAATTGATGTCACAACCCTTTCTGACATGACTGAGACCGACATTTGGTGCATGGAATGTGAGAAGCAAGCAAACCAATTTCTTTCACTGAGGCTGTGCTGATTTACATGTGTTGAGCACTGAATGAGTTACTAAGAGGAAGAATAAAGTCTGGCTCCAGCAGTAATTCATTCATGAGCTGAAGAGTTGGATTTGCTGCTGGCCCGTGAGGCTCTTCCTCAGTGCATGTGGCAGTAGGAAATGGACTCAAGTGAATTATAGATGATGAAGATAGTTAAAAGCAGTTTTACAAGTGAGATCTCTGAATGGTTTACTACTTGAGGTATCATTTCCCATTGTGTTTCATTTCAGGAATATTGGATTTGGGACTTAATACCTTACTCCTGTAGCTACTGTTGGCCTTCTCACGTTGAGTTGGTGCAGACACGTAAATGAAGGCATGCAGCATGCTGTCACTTGCAGCTCTGAACATACTCTGAAATGTTGCAGATGTGGTGTTACTCCTTGCATTTTCTAATGAAGCAAATATCCTCCTGAGCTTTGCAACTAATGCAGAAGTTGATTGTGTGATTGATGCTTTCATTTGCATGGATAGAATTCATGTCTGAACAAAGGGAGAGATCACCATCTGGATAAAATGCAGAGTAGATGAGAAGATTCTTCTGTCTTGCCTTAAAAAGAAACAGATGGAGGAGGGGTAGGGAAGCTAAGCTTTGAAATTTTAATAAACTCAGACATAAAAATACAAAGCTATTAAAATGGAAAGCCAACTAACTGATTCCTCAGAACCTGCTCATCTGACTTAAGGATACATCAAGGCAGAAATTGCCAAAGCTGCCTGAGGGTTCTTATAGTCCCCATTCCTGTTTAATTGAAAAGGAGTCAGGTTTCAGTAGTCAGGCGGCTTTGGAAATATTTGCACAAAATCGTGAAACAGAAATGGTTATATTTCATCTAGAATTCCTCTTGGGAAATAGTGATAAACCTGTCTAACAATTACCCTACTCCACACCAGATTACCCCACTCAGCAGTGGTAAAACTGGATTGGAATCAACAGCTCTACCCCCCAGGACTGACTTGAAGGGAATGCAGGGCAACTACGTGGTGCTGTCTACAGGCATGTCCCGTGCTACGCTAATCATGGCAGTTGCTGCTTCTAAGGGGAAGGAAAGTCCTCTTGACCTCGCCAGGAAATCTGTGCCTGCCTGTTATTTGAATGCAGATCCTAAAGTCATTAAAACTGGGAAGATTTTGAATGTTGCTGAACCCAGCCGAGTAAACCACGTGAAGACAGTGTCTACGCAGCTTCTGGATTTGAGCTGATAAGCCTGTGTGGCACAGTGCTGGGAACATGCAATTTCAGGGCTTTATTAACTTCATACACACTAGCGAATCTAAGCCTGAATGGCTTTCTGAGGAACTTCAGATTCATTTCAACAGGAATTAGCTTTTGACTGACTTCTGTATTCCTACGAGGCACCTTTCAGCATCATTAAGCATCTGAATACCTTTACAGATCTGTCTCTCAGACATACATCGGTTTTGGACAGGAAATCTCCTGTCCATGGAGGATAACAGTGTGTTATCACATGCAGTCAGCCTCCCGGGGAATTTGCTTCTCTGTTCTATTTAGAGAAATACTCTATGCCCTCCTTAAGAAGCAATTTATACTGCTTATAAATAGTTACATTTTATATATTTATACTGCATATAAACCAAGGAAACAGTGAACACCCGTTCATGTCAGACCTTGGGTTGGTGAGGTGTGCACAGAGCTGCTATGTATTTCTTTCAGTGAAGATTGTTTCTTTCCATCACTGCAGGGAGGTGGAACATATGGGAATGTATGCGTGCAAGAGAGAGATCTTGCAATAATGCATGAGCATTGCTTCCACAGTCCTTTGGTTACTCTTTAGCTGTACAAGTTTGTCATCCCTTAGCTCCATGTGATGATCAGAAGGTGGGTTGTAGAGGTATAAGCCTTAGTTAGTGAATGCTTGCCCTTTCTCACAGCTGTGCTGGTGCAGAATGATCCAGAAAACCAGGAGTGCAGTGAAACTGGTGCAGGTAAAGAGTGGGTCCTTTGAAGAATGGTTTAGAAATATCTGTTCCTTTAACAGAACAACAAAAAGAGCTGACAGTAGTGTCAAGCAGACTAAGTACAAACCTAGCATTATTATACAAGGATTTGCAGTGAAATATTCAGCTATATGAGATCTTCAGATAATATGTTAAATATTGTTCCATGATAAAACGTGTGCAGGCAGGTGGCTAAACCCACTCTTTTCTCCTGTTTGTGGTCCGTGTGTGTATTTGCATATTTAATTGCTTTATGTGGCTTATCTGCTGCTCTGTATTTATGGTTTCTGCTGGTGATCAAGAGTCCAATTCTTATCCAGAGCTGATCATTCATCAGCTACGGGGATTGACTTACTAAATGAATGAACAGATGCTTTAGTTGTAGTGGTAGTTTTGTAGTTGCTGTGCTAAACCCACTTACTATTCTGCTGAACAGTATGGTTTTACTAGTTTAGGTTTTTCTCCACAGTTTCCACTTCCTTTCTCTTGCTTTCAATGTAAACCGCTTGACTCAAGCGCCAGCTTTCGGGTTTGTATGTGTGCAGATCCAAGCTAGACAGGATTCAGGCTGGCGACTAGAAGAGTTCTGAAGTGTTAAATCACAGGAAAAACCTTTTTCCCTTCCCTTTACCATTCATTCAGTGAAGGTCTGTGTGTTCCTTAGCTACTGTAGTTCTTATTTGGAACACAGGAGGGCACTAGAATTACGTGTCTTAGAGTAAGTACTTCAGTTTCTAAGCCACGGACTTTGTAATGACTCTGTTAACTTCGCATTTTGAAATGCCGAGTTTAGATAAAAGTTCTACTTCAGCAGTCTGATAATTTGCAAATATACTGTTCTTTCAACTGTGAAGTAAAAGACCCAGGAGTAATATGACATCCTTAGTGCACTTAAAATGTGAATGGACCTTAGTCACCCAAATTCTCTCCAGCTCTGATCTGGAACATGACCTCACTCCTGTGGTTTTGATGCGGGGTTTATATAGAGCGAGTTAATCTCTGATTAGAATTTAACTATATATCCTGCTCCTGTTTGGGGCAGAGAAGAACTGGGTCCAGACTGTTCACCAGTAACAGCCCTGTTAAACAGCACTTGAGCATTAAAAGAAAGAAAGAAAGAGAAGGAAAAAATTATTTGGTGTTATAAAATTAAATGAAAGGTTTTCTGAAATAAATCCTCCTTTCAGTGACAGCTGAGATTGCTTCCCTCATGTGCCCCCGACATTTGCAAATCTTGATTTCACTTGAAGATTCCTGATTTTGTAGTGAAGCTGCCTGAGCTGTGCCAGTATTTTCCAACCCAGGTAAAGCAAATTCTTGGCAGCAAATGAAAACCAGAGCAAAGCATGAAAGATAGGCAAGTAGTAACTAGAGTAGCTGGTTTTATTACTGCAGAAAGTTGGTGAATGTGTCATTTTAACTAACTTGAGGTGTTAGCACCTTGAATTGCAGTGAGGAATGCATAGCTGGAAGCACTGAAACACTTCAGGCATCACTAGAGCAGCCCTCCAGGAGCGGATGGAGTGTTCCCTGGGCAGGATGGAACGCAGGGGGATGCAAAACTAGCATGGCTTGCTCTGTGCAAGGGCCACAGAAAAGGCATATCCCATTCATAGCAGGGAGCATTTGGGAATCCAGGCAGTCCAAGATCAGAGCAGAGAGGCCTAGAACAAGCTGTTCACTTGTCTTGCCAGCCTGGCTACATTGCTCTTCATGCTAAGGTCTCAAAGCTTCCATAAAAAAAAGTCTGGGTGAATCTTCCAGAGTAAAAGGATTTGCAAAATATCTCAGTATTTGCTTGGGTGCCCCCATCCTGTGGCAAGGGGATGGGCTCCAGGCTGTGCCCTGTGCTCTCTGTGGGCCCCCAGCTCTACAAAAACAGCCCAAGGACTGGGGCGCTACTAAATCTTTAGCTGGAGCTGCAGGGTTTTGTGCGTAAGAACAATGACTGCAGATATGTGCCAGTACAACCTCTGATCATGGTTGGCTGGGTTGAATTAGTGTTTTATAAATAACAGTTAACCAGTTCCAGTTAACTAGTTGCACATCTCTCCTTTTTTCTTATCCTGCATATTGACATCCTGTGTTGAAGTTTCAGGTGCCATTTCAGTAGTGAAGGAGCCCACGTTTAGCCTCTAAGCTGCAGAGTTCTCACGTGCAGTGATTCAGCTGTACACATCTGCATGTAGTTGGGAGCATCTCACCCATGGCATGAGCAGCCCGGGGAGAAGATCCAAGCATCATTTTAGAGAAGGGTTTGGCTTTCTGGTGGAAACTGGGTGTAACATTTCTGCACATGACAGCTAGATGAGTAACGTGCTATGTGTAACATATTCATGGGCCACACATTCTTGACAGATGACAGATCACCACATATTGTTAGAAAAACAATTATACAATGATACTGTGGCTAACAGTGATATCAAGTGTCCTTATGTTCAAAATTCTGCTTGCAAAGAACAAGTTTATTTGTTAGAGCAAATATAAGTAATATACTACTGGTATTACTCTGCCTCTTAGAGGCACCGGTGAAGAGCAAGGCAAATTAAACTTACTGGAAACACAGGTGGGAGAGTCTGTAGTATGGAGCACAGGGCAGGGATGTGGGCTGAGACCAGGCACTAGGAAAAGATCTAGTTACTTGGACTGCCAGAGAACTGGCGAGAACCTGGATCTGCTCAGCTCGGACCTGACTCTTTGTTCACAATCTGCCGTTGTGATTTGCAATGCTGCTGCATAACTCAGGGCCTAAGTAGTAGGTGTTACTGACTATCCCTCTCCCAGTTTGCCAGCACAGCCCCAGAAGCCAGCCAGTCTGGTCGAGGTCAGAGCACCAGCCCTGCCCTGCAGGAGCCTGGGCTGTGACATACTTTATCATCCAGTCCTGGTTCCCAGCACCGCGCTCAAGTGGAGGTTTAACGTCATTGAGTGCCAAGTCAATCTTACAAACAAGAACATTGTGTCTTTAGCAGAGTGCAGTTCTGTGACCATTTTGCTAGACACTTGGAGTGCTTTTAAAATAACCCTTTTGTTTTCATAGAATCACAGCCTGGTTTGTGTTGGAAGGGACCTTAAAGCTCATCCAGCTCCAGCCCCCTGCCATGGACATGACACCTTCCACTAGAGCAGGTTGCTCCAAGCCCCTGTGTCCAGCCTGGCCTTGAACACTGCCAGGGATGGGGCAGCCACAGCTTCTCTGGGCACCCTGTGCCAGCGCCTCAGCACCCTCACAGGGAAGAGCTTCTGCCTCAGAGCTCATCTCAGTCTCCCCTCTGGCAGGTTAAAGCCATTCCCCTTGGCCTGTCACTATATGCCCTTGTACAAAGCCCGTCGCCCCTTTAGACAGTGGAAGACTGTTACAAGTTATTAATGAATGACTTTTAAAAATCTGTGTTTTTAACAGCGGCAGAATGCCTGCGCCTGTTCCCACCAGCGTCCTGAGGAGCAGCCATGGGCGGCATCACCCATCCCGCCCTCCCCACTACCGTTTCCCGCCGTGTTCCTCGTTCTGTCCCCGGTGCCCCACCAGCACCTTGCGGCAGCGCCGGGCCGCGCTCCGGGGCGGGGCGGGAGCAGGTGATCCCCGCCGGGGCGGGCAGAGCCGCCGCCTTCCCCCTCCTCTTGCTGCCCGCCCTCTCCTCCGCTCGGCGCGGCGCGGCGCGGCGGGGCCGGCAGCGAAGTTGGGCGCTGCGGGAAGTTTGGTGGCATGGCGGAGCGGCGCGGGGCGCCCGGCCCCCGGCAGCGCGGCGGGGCGGCGGCGGGCGGGCGGCCGCGCTGAGCCGAGCCGAGCCGCGCTGCTCCGCGGGGACCGCCGGCATGGCCCGCTGGATCCCCACCAAGCGGGAGAAGTACGGGGTCGGTGAGTGCCAGCCCGGGCCGCTCGGCTCCCCCCCACCCAAGCCCCGTGTGTCCCTTTCGCGCTCGTCGAGCCTTCGGCTCCGCGGCTCGGCTCCGGCGTCCCTCTGCGGGTCCTTCCCCTATCTCCAGCCCTTCCTTTGCTGCTGCACACCCCGACTCGCTTCGCTCCGCGCACTTTCTCGGTTCTCCCTTCGGCTGGTGCTGCTCTCTTCCACTTCCAGGTTCAGCAGCGGGTGGTCCCTCTGTGAGCCGCAGGGATGGAGGCAGTGGTCTGTGTCCCGTTCGCACCCTGGGAGCGCGGGGTTACTGGAGTCATGCGTGTTCAGGACTGGCCTCTAGAATTTTGCCTCTCCAGCATGTTTCACAGTGAAGAGTGCTCTAACATAGCAGCAGAAAATGACTGTTCTCTCTTAGAGATGTGGCTAGAAAAAGTGCTGACAGGATAAGAAGGTTGTAATGAGTGAATTCAGGACTGTGGGCTACAGCTTTGCAGGGGGTGGAAATCTTGACATAGGGCGAGGTGTGGTGAAAGCTTCGCTGACACTTTGTGCCTTCTGCCTTGTCTCCTTCATGTGTAAAAGGAGACTGCTGGGTGCTGGCTCGCTTTTCTCTCAGAGGAACATAACCAATGGTGTTGCTGGTAAGTTTGCCTTTTCTTAAGCGTTTGACAGATTGAAACCCACCCAGTTTTGAGGTTGCTTGTGAGGCTGGGCAGAGAACAACAGACAGGAAACCACTAATGACACAACCAACTTCTGATCATTGTAATGAAGAGTGATCTTCTGTGCTCCTTGTTCCACAGTGGACTTCTTGATGTGAGAAAAATGTTGAATTTCATGCTTGCAAAGTGTTAACTGCCCAGCTCCCCTGCGGTGGTTCATTCCAGTTCAGTCCATGACATTAAAGGTAAAGAACCTCATCCTGCACAGTGTTTCACAGAGTGCATTTGAAATCAGTTCCCCACGTGATTTCACAGTGGCTTTGCAGAGAGGCAGCCCACTTCTCGCAGGACTGTGGCTTGAGCTTCCCAGATATTACACACAGCACAACCTTATCTGGTTTCTGCTCTGGTAACTGGGAGGGTGTGGAGTATTGTACGCCCTGAACTTTGTTTCTTCTGTGCAGGTAACAGCCCAGGCTGTTTATATAGGGGAGCCCATGTGTATGACTTGGTGAGACTACTGTGAGTATAAGGAATTAAAAGGTTTTGGTATTAGAATCAAACTCTGTAATGCTGGTATCATTGGTTGGATTATGATGGGTTTTTTAAGCACAGCTTTGAGCAAGGCTCTTCTACCTGAAGAATGGCCTTGGGCAGTGGGATGAATCAGAGGCACTCCTCTGGCTTCCTTTTTATTAGCTTCCGGGGTGGTATTTTGTGTTGGCTTGAGCCAACTGCTGCTGCTGACAGCTCCTCTCCCTGAAAGGGCACTGGCTTGTGAGTAAGCAGGGTGGGGGATAAGCTGCCTCTGCCCGCACGTCCCCTTACTCCTGTGTGTTCAGACAGCTTCAGATACTTCTTGTCCTTGTATGCAGACACATGAACCAAACTGACACAGAGTCAGTAACTTGCAACCGGAACTGATAGGATTAATACACAGGCAGTCAACAGAAGTATTTATGCAGAGACTGGCTTTATCAGGCATTAATGGAGTAGTAATATTGCCTGGCTCAGCACGAGTGTGGCAGCAGGGCCAGGGCAGTGACTGTCCCCCTGCACTGGGCACTGGTGAGGCTGCACCTCGAATCCTGTGTCAGTTCTGGGCCCCTCACTGCAAGAGAGACATTGAGGTGCTGGAGCGGGGCCAGAGAAGGGCACCGGAGCTGGTGCAGAGCCTGGAGCACAAGTGTGATGAGGAACGGCTGAGGGACCTGGGGGGGTTTAGTCTGGAGAAGAGAAGGCTCAGGGGGGACCTTATCGCTCTCTGCAACTGCCTGACAGGAGGATGGAGCCAGGAGGGGGCTGGTCTCTGCTCCCAAGGGATGGGACAAGAGGAAACGGCCTCAAGCTGCACCAAGGGAGGTTTAGATGGAGATTAGGAACAATTCCTTCCCCAAAAGGTGCTCAGACATTGGAACAGGCTGCCCAGGGCAGTGCTGGAGTCACCAGCCCTGGAAGTGCTTAGAAACCATGTAGACGAGGCCCTCAGTGACATGGGTTGGTGGTGGCCTTGGCAGTGCTGGGGCAACGCTTGGACTTGATGATCTTGAAGGTCTTTTCCAATCCAGTTGATGCTATGATTGTCAACTTGAGGTTTGCAGACTTGTCGGGTTTCTGTCTACAGTTGCATCCTGTGTGGCGTTCAAGCTTGTGCTCAGGTACCAGCCCTCACTGATTCTGTGCTGACTTCGAAGCAGTTGGTGAGGATTGAGAGGAAAACATGAGCTGCTGGGGCCAGTAATCTGCCTGCTGACCAAGGTGCCTACTGGTGCCGGTTAGCAAGGTGCTTGTAATGAGGGTAGCGCCACTGGTTTGTATGATACAGGCCATCGGATGGTGACAACTTCCATTCACTGGTAGCATGGGTAAGTTGCTAGTTGTGAAGTGTAAAGATAGAAGTTCATTCTTTTCAGACACGCTGAAAACACAGTAATCTGTGCTTCGGAAACTAACATGGAACTACTTGCATTTATTTTAAACATAACCCTATAAATCATACCAAAGCAGTAAGAAATTCCAAGAAGTACACAGTGTGATTCAATGTCACTTGTCTGCTTTTTGCATTTCAGTTCAGAATGGTTTATGTCCTGGGTTATATTCTACACATTTGTTGATTGTGGGTTCAGATTGATTTGCTGCCTTCTAGTTTGTCTTCAATTGGTTAAACCTTTAGTATGGATAGTACAGATGGCATATGAACTGTGTTTGAAATGGCAGACAGCAGAGAGTGCGAGATTGGGAACTGCAGCATTTTTAGGGAAGCATACGTGAGAGACAAATGGTTTACACTTTCTCACTTGCAGTGGGTTTTCAACCCACTAACAGATGGGATTTTGGAAGCTTCAGCCTTGTAGAGGGACAAAAACACTGCAGATCATCAACATCTTGTCTCTTTAAGCAGTGGGATTTTCTGGGTCTCACAAAGCTTCCTTGCAATGTGCTTCACCTCTAGTTTGGGAAGGAAAGATACTGTCTGGTACATCTTCCTTGAAGGCTGGTCAGTTTTGGGGCCAATCCAAGGGAACTAACCTACTCTTGGTCCAGTGCTTCTCTCAAAAGGAAGGTGTCCTTTGCAGAATGCCTTTCATACAGACTCTTCAGGCGAAAGAGCATACTGTGAAGGAAGGAATACCTGAATGGCTCCCCACAGTAGTTAACTTTTATTACGTGTTTCAAAGTTATTAACTCTAGCGTAAGCAATCATCAATGTAATTATTTTCTGTTTCTGCTGGCAGTAACACAGGTTTGCATTAACTTTAACTTGTGGCACTTCAGTTGTAAAAACAATTCTTTCATTAACCATCATCTGTTCTTAACATGTTTTATTTAGAAGACGTCTTCAAATGTTGGGTTGAAGGGAAGCTGATGAACCAAAGAGGTTCAGTTGCTGTGTGGAAAGTGTTTGGATCTGGTGCATTTAAAGGCTGGGGACTGAGAGGGAAAGGTTGAGAAACTTTGGGACAGCTTCTTTTCCAGCCTCTTCACATCCTGTTCCAGGGATACCTGTTTTGCACTTCAAGTATGTGCATACATGGGTGACTATTAGAAAGGGAATGGCCTGATTTGATCTGGTTGCAGAAGAAGTGTGGCCACTTGCTATGGCTACAATACCTTAGCCATGCAACCGAAGAAACTGTTATGGTGGCAAATAGCCTTTGAGTTTCAATCCAGTATCTTTTATTTTGTTGGGGTTTTTTCCTTTTTGTATAGGTTTTTTGGTAAACTGGCAGGTAATTACCCCTAATGGCTATTTTCAAGCCATTACCTCTTTCCCTGCTGCAGGGACCGGAGCATGGGACTGTTCATGTCGTGAAGAAGTATTTACTTTGTCAGAATACCATGTGGTGCTTGAGTTACAATCAGCTGCGTCATGTCTTAGGAATGGCAGTAATTTTTCAAATGTAAACCAGTGCCTGCCAGCTACACTTGTGATTTATGGGAGCAGAAATGCAAAGGAGCAGAGAGGAAGAGAGAGTGCTGGAGAATACGATTTTCTTACTAATGGTTTGATTTGTGATAACTTCTGATAGCTGAAGCCATCAGCTCTTGGCTTCATGTTCAAACCTCGTACATCTTCTGCAAAGTTGGCTCAATACAGTCTGTGATCAAAGGAGTTTCACAGGCCTGACAGTGGTACATCATGTCAGATGAGAGCAAAACTCTATTTGTTTCAACTTGCTGCTTGCCTTGTGCCTACTGTTCCTGCAGGATGCTTCTAACTCAAGCCCGCTGTTGTGCAGCAGGACCCTGACAAGGGCTCTAGAAGGATGGAAGAGCCCATTCCTACTGCAGAAGTGTGTGTCTTCCTTTCTGTTGATAGAAACACTCCATAGCCATTTTTCCTTCCATTTGCTTTAGTGTGATTTGTGTCTCCAAATTATCTTGTTGATGGCAATCCCAACATCGCTTCCAGCAGGGAAAAGTGAAAACTTGGCACTGCTGACAGCAGAAAGTTAGACTCTTCAGAGTAGCAGGCAACACTTTATTTCTGATTTAGTTCCCCAGTTTTTACTGCTGTGTCTGTGGTTTATTTGATGTCCAAGTTGGCTGTGCTGCTTCTCACTTCCACAGTCCTTTCTAGTTTTTGTTAATCCACATTATCCTGAGTCTATTTCCTCTTATTTTTTGTGATTACTACTCTACTCCTTAAGTAGTTCCCTGTGAAACTAATCCTGTGGACTTAAAGGTATTGCTGACATGAACAAGACGTGTCACCATTACTTACTTATTCTTACTTTGAAAAGCAACATTTCTAGAAGTGTCTGGTGACTTCTGGGTGCTTTAGCTCTCAGTTACCCACCTTGAAACTTCACCAGCAGGCCTGATGTTTAGGAACTATCATACACTTCATCTTACTATCAATCAGGTCCCTTTATAGAGGCTCTAAACCATCTCTTGAGGCATTCAGAGCTGCTTGTTGCCTTCTAGAGTTTTGGCAGAGCTGTCTCCTGCTGATTAGATGTGGGCCTGATTGCTCAGAGGTGTCAAGGGGCTCCAAGCTTCAAACTGCCTTAGTCCAAAGTCATAAACACATTTATCCTCTTGCTACCAGAGTGAGCCTGTGCTTTTGGGTCCAATGCGTTTAACTTATGCTTGAATGCCTAAAATGCTGCAATGGATTTTGGTGCCTTTGCCAGGAATCATGTGCTGATAAAACTGGAACATAAATATGAAATATTCAACAGCTTTCTAGCTGGCCAGCTCATGGTTACCTTTGAAACTGGAAGATGTTACTAAGTGCTGGTTGGACCAGTTGCTTTAGGTACAGATCAGAGTGTACCCCTCCCAGGAACGGAGCCGGGAGCGTTGTTTAACGGATGAATTGCTCTGGCTACTTGAATCTTTCAGATAGGGGTGTCTGGCACCTTGTCAGAATGTATCTAACAAAAGTAGTGGTGGTTCTGTGCACATCAGTTACTCTTTGGCCACTTGTATATGCTCCAGTTTTTGGAGGTGTTGCTGCAACAAAAGTGGATCCCACTCTGGAAAGTGCTGAATCTGGGCAAAAAGTTCCTTGAGTTACAGTGGGGATAATAACAGCTTCCTGCTCTTGGGAAGCTTGGTACTTTGATCCTCCAATAATAGAACAGTTTATCACTTCAGCTCTAAAGTTCTGATACTGATTCAAAATGTCATAGGCAAATAGTGGCCAATTAGTGCTAAGTGCTTTTTCCTTTTCCTTTTTTAATGCAAGAGTAAGTAGCTTTAATATTAGAGACCTGATTCTTGCAGCACTTCCATTCTTAGTGGGGGCTTGATGCTGCAGAGAGATGGAGCTTAATGTAAAGGTATAAAGCAGCTGTAGAAAATGAAGGGAAAGCTGCAGTGCCAAGTTCTTTATCTCTCTGCATCTCATGCAGTTTAATGAAAACTGATGTGCTTAGTGCAAATTGAGAGTAGCTTGTTCTTCATTTTCTTCTTGACAACAAAGGGATCAATATCCTTCTTTGGCGTTTTTCCTTACAAAGCAAGACCCTTAGTTCCCAGCCAGGATTTCCTGTTCCTCATTTCAACACTGTTCCCTTATTTGCCTTTTGCTTGTTACCTGAGATAGGTGGCAAGATAAAACCTCTTTGGAATGAAAGGTGTCTGGAGATGTGGAGCTGTGCATCCCTGTGCAGGGCCAGCTCTCTGAGTGGGGCTTGTGTCATTTTGCAGACATGAATCAATGAAACCACAGGCATCCATTATGGGAGAGGAGTCTGTTAGGAAGCCCGTGTTGAATAGGAAGGACTGGAGGGACAGAGGCCAACTGCAATCCCTGTGGTTATGCACATCAGAAATCCTGCCTGTCTCAGCCCTGCCAGCATGAGTTAGCTCAAGTGCTAGTTTCCATAGAGGTGCTGTCCAGTGGAGGTGAAGAGTTTCTTGGCAGCATGTCCCAAGTTTCTTAAAGTGCAGTGGGCAAAGCCGTGCTATGAATTCTCATTCAGATTGCAGGAGAGCTTCTCTGTTCTTTCTGAGCACATGAATGGAAAAGGGAAGGTGTTGGAGGCCTCAGAAGAGCTGGACAAAGATTAATGGCTGGAATTCTAGTGGGTGACATTCTTTTGCAGCTGATGGAGTGGGATCCCTTAGCTTTATATTTGCTGCGGGTCTATCAACTTGAGTTTAGAGTTGGTACGTGTAGGTGTGATGCTAGCCATGGACAAGGAGTTTTAACTCAAGTGAACTGTATGGTGAAGAGTAGCCTGTAGGCAGAGTTGGGCTCCATGCTCCGGTGCTGTACTTGTTAGACCTCGTCTTCACCCTGACTCCCTCTGGAATGAATGCAAACAGCAGAACTCGTTAGAGAGTCGCTCTCTCAGTTCTGTACAGTAGTATTTCCAGGTTTTCTTTCCACTTCCTTTGATGTTTTGCCCAGTAAGAACTAGGACAGTAATTTAAAGCCAGTGGCAAATTCACTTAATTCTTTTGAAAGTGCCACACGCTTTCAAGTTGGGAATTAGCTGAGTTGTCCAATTTATCAAGTGATGGGTTTTTGCTTTTACAAATCTGCTTGAAGATTTCACTGTAAAAGTTACTCTTGTACTTCATGTATCTGAACACCAGTTGCACGTTTGCAGGCTTGGAGGGGGGAAAAAAGGGTTATTACAGACAGACTTAGTAAAATTCATTTGCAATCTCTATATTGTAAATGAGCATTTGTTCCTTCACAGACCATAGAAATGGAAACATTCCACATCAGAGGTTACTCTTGTGAAAACTGAGTTTCAAACCTCTGGTAGGTATTTGCAGTTGTTAAAGCCAGAATGTAAGTACCACAATACTCAGAAGACTAAAGGGATGGATCCCTTCTTTTGTAGAGGACAACCCAAAGACTGATTATGTGCCCATTTTCTTCTACATCTCTAGAATGTACAGCACAGAGAAGATGGACAGTATTTAAGTTTATTGAATTCCCATGATACCAGTAGGCCTGAACACAAATCCCATTCTGATTCAGCTGAAGCCAGTGGCAATCCTGTTGATTTCTCTGCTCATACGGTAGTTGGAACGGGGTTAGAATGATTGCTCTGAAGGAGAAGATTATGATTTAATATATTTTTGGGGAGAATACTAATCATTCAGGCTAGATGTTACTGCTCAGATTTCAAAGAGGCAGGATAAAGCTCCAGGGCTTGGAAGAAATGCACCTTACAATAATATCAAGCACCCTTTAACCTAATAAGATCTATAAGGCTCCTGTCATTGTGGTATCTAGTTCTTGTAGCCTCGCCAGGAGATGAAAAGGAGCAGTCTTGTCTTGTATCCTGCATGCTGAGAAGGTCACTGTGTTACAGGGAAAGCAGATGGATGTACATCTTGGTAAAGGAATGAAGTGATTAAGGACACTAGGTGGATGTTTTGTGAAATCAGAGCTGGTAGAAGATGCAGCTTTGATAGCACCAGATCTGAGGTTTCTCTGTAGCAATAACAACATTGGGAGCTCTTGCTGCACCTTTTTCCTCCTTGAGCCAACTTACACTGCTCAGCCTTGAGCAGCACTAAACCCGGAACGCAGTTCAGCATCACTGCCTGCTTCTGTGTCAACTGGAGGATGTGGCTCAGTGAAACTGCAACATCTTCCAGCAGCTGGGCTGAGAACTTTTAAGGCAAGGACCACTTTCCAGACGGACAAGCAGTGTGTTGTCATCTTTTTGCACTTGGAAGCTGCTTTTGGCACATGAGTTCCAAGCTGGGTACTCCTGCGTCTGTTCATTACACTGCAGCACTGACATGCTATTGCATTTTTGTTTAGTTTGAATCAGCCAGAGCTGAAACAGGCTGTAGGCTTAAAAGCTAGTTTACACTGTGGCTAACACTTCATTGTTTTATCTTCCCTTCTTATGTTTGAACACTGTGAGGTGTTCTCACTGGCTGCAGGAAGTAGCTGGAGGCTGCTAATGCAGTGGGAACAAAAGCCAAGGGCATTTCTCTAAACCACAGCCAAAGTGATGTTGCAGACAACCTTAAATGGTTGTTGTGTAAAGGTGTATCAAGAGAACCTGTGTGTGACTCTTCAAGTAGAGAGGCTGGGCTATTTTCTTTTTCCATCTATGCATCTGCAAAAGGGGACATTTCATGATGTTCCAGGGAGACTGGAATTGCAGACCTAGGGCTTGTTCATTGATGTTTTCTTCTATCAAGCACCAGATTTGGTATATTCAGGAGAAGGTTGGCTCTTACACTGCAAACACTGATTTATTTCTCCATTGGCTCACACCACTCCCTCTTACTCCAGACACAAACTGAGACAGCTAATGTAGATTAATTCTTTATCTGAGCTTAAAATCCCTAAAGGCCCATTAGAGAGAAAATAATAAAGGAAGTAGAGAGCCTAGTGAAGAAAATGACACAGCCAACGATTTGTGTGTAGGTTACCCATATGTACAGTAAATGCATAGTAACTGTTGTGTACTGCAGCTCTGCTATGCATTATTCTGGTACACATTTACAGTAAGATGGTCTGTGTGTATAAAAACAGCAGAGCTTTAATTCCATGTTAAGATGGGTAGAAGGGAAAACTGAGCTTTGGGAGATGGGGCCTGTGTGTAACTTTAGAGGGCAGGGTGGGTTATTGCAAATCCTGGAAGCTCTGAATCGAGTCAGGGTGAAGGCAGAGTGGGTTTTGCCCAGGGTGTCTGTGTTAGTGTGTTTGGAGAGACTTGTTTTCGGGTGGTTTTCCTACTGCACCTACTTGCACACTTACAGAGAGACACAACAGCTTATGCTGTGATGACTTAACCACTGCTATCCAAATCAGTGTGTGTTTAGGGTGTGTATCTCTGTCCTTATTGCAGTATAGATGCACTTTGAGAACAGAATCTCCCTTATTTTCCTACAGCTACTGTGGTGTAAACACTGCAATAAATATTTAGGGGGAAGATGACTAATGGGAATTCTGCAGACGTGGAAAGATGGAGATTATTTCTTTTTCCTTTATAATCAGTATGTCTCTTGCTTTGACAGTTCTGAGTCATCTCAGTTTGCCTGATCTGAATCTACTAAGCTCTGATTAAAATCTATGGACTAATTTGTCATTGGGTCTGCCACTTGCTCGGGAGCATTGTTGTGGAACTGACTGAGGTTTGAGTCTGTAGAGTTTAAAGCCATGAGAGACCATTAGATCATCTAGTTGGAGCACTCGAGTGATGCTTCTGAAGCCAACCCTATTCCCAGGGGCTGAGGTTGTTCAGATGGGGTTTTTTAAAGCAATTCAGGCTTTAAGAGATGAAAACATTGATGCTAGAATCTGATCCAGTGTATGATGGAGGCATGCGAGTATCCAAGAGTTGATGATGGCATGACTGAAAGAGAAAATCTTCCTCAGTCCTAGATTTGGAAATCAGTCTGTGCATGACACACTCTGCAAAACATTAGATTATTGGCCCATCCCATCCCTAGGATAATGTTCTGTTATTCAGAGGAAATCAGTAGAATCCTACCAGGCTTTTGATGCACTGTGCATCTGTTAGACACCTTTCCTTGTCCTGGGCATATGAGCAGCTAACACCCTGATTGGGTTTGGTTATTGGAATAGTTTTAGGTTGGCACTTCAAGTGTAGGAAGCATGTCAAGAACAGTGGATGTTCCTGCTTCTCTCATGGTTCTCAAAGGAAAGGAATGAATATAGAAACTTGATAGTTACTGAACTCAGATTAGACAGGCGATGCCATATCCTCCTGCATAGGCAGATGGTATGATTTCTCCATTGATTTAACACCCTTTTTTAAGATCATAGAACTCTGGAATGGTTTGTGTTGGAAGGGACCTTAAAGCTCACTCAGTCCCAACCCCCTGGCACGGGCAGGGACAGCTTCCACTAGAGCAGGTTGCTCCAAACCCCATATTTGAACACTTCCAGGGATGGGATAACCAAGTTTAAGGATAAGTAAAAGTCTTTCCGGGTGTATTCCTGGGTGTAAGGCCAGCCTGAAATTCGAAGTACAGAAGATGTTAAAGGTCCACCTCCAGCTCATCATGTGTTTGATTCTGAGGTCTCATGATGGCTGTTAATGAGAGCATTTCCATCCATGTAATCCTGCTATTCTGCATTATTTGCATTCAGAATGCTAAGCAGTCACTTGGAACTGTGTGGAACTCAGCATCAACTCCATTCAGGAGTAATTTTTCTCATAACCCATTAATGTGCATGTTTCCAGTGGTGAACTATGGCTTACTTTTTGTTTTTGAAGAAGTCGTTTGACATCTAAATCTTCATTATGTTATTCTCAATTTTTCAGACACAAATTCCTGGGAAGCTACAAGAACGTTTTTGCTCCGACATCAAAAAGCCTTTGTTCCTATTAAGAATTAATTCCTTGGGCAGTTCCTTGTCTTTTAAATAAAGCCACTGTTTTTTTGGTTACATCTTGGCAGCAGAGAGCATACCAGGCTTCTCCAAACGGGGCGTCCAGCAGAAATGCCATGGCTTAATACAGGGGTCTGCAGCAGAAAAGCACATTACTTGTGTTTCTGTACAATAGTTTTTGACTCTTCAGTTGAAAGATGTAATGGGACGAAGTCTGGTTATTGCAACAGCTCTGAATGTGATTCTTTGTTCAGAGGAAGCAAGGCACAGCCCTCTCCTATCAGATAGTGGTGAGGGCAGGCTGCAGAGAAGTGGGACATGGTATTTGGAAGCGGTTATCGTGTCTTTGTGATGGGCGGAGGGGTGGTTATTTTGAGCCAAGTTAGAGATAATGGATCTTGCAGTGGCTGTGCTTTTCAGGCCAATAATCCACATTTGAAATGCATTTGAACAAGTTATTGAGGGGAGGATTCCATTTCATTCTGCTTGGAATTACACACGAAATAGTATGTGACAGTTTCTGCCTCATTCACTTCAGTTTCAGACGGTTCAGCTTCGCTTTGCCTTTAGAAGTCTTGAAAATGAGTTACTCTTTTGGTTAAAATTGGTCTAGGAATTAAGACTTGATTTTCACCTTTGAGTGTGCTGCATATGAACAGGATGATGTTCAGTTTTTCTGCCCTCAGTTTCTCTGCATGCAGACGAGACCAGTCGCTACCTTTCTGGCCTGCATTGGTGGTACTGCATGAAAGACACTGTATTAGTGCAGGAGATCACTTATCCAGGTGTGTGCTGGCTCTTTAAAGCCAGATGTATATGTGGCATTGGAGCCCACTGCACCACCACCTTCCTTCCACATGGATGTTGTAGGTAGGCACCGAAGAGAAGAGCCTGACTTTCATGGAAACATGTGCCAGATCTGGTTTCACTGAAAACGAGATCAGACTCCACGAGTTACTTAACAGACCTCATGGAAATGAAGGCTCTTTCTCCCAGGGCTCTTGGACAAAGTGAAGCACTGTGGTTTTTCAAAGTGTGTTTTGGTTTTGGGTTTTCTTTGTAATACAATTTTGCTGCTTCTCATTTTCTGCCCTATGCATGACATTGAGGTTTCTTACTGCTTTAAGTGCCGCTCTCTGGTGTTTCACAGAAATGTGCTGTGATTAATCTGCTGTCTTCATGCAACTGGAGGGAGTGACATATCAAACCTGCTCTTCCCATCGTAATACTGCTGTGTGCCAGCCCACATCACACTCTGTGCCTGCTCAGAAACATCCAGCTCACTGTTAGTCATTACTCAGAGCCCTGGCTACTCTGGAAAGCCCGGGTTTCCTGCCTCTGCTTTCCTTTTGTGTAGCCCTTGTTTCTGGTGATGACTGTTGTGTGATGCTTCAGAGGAGAGCAGTGTACCCCCACATGCAGCGTGCATGCCCTGTTGTGCAATGCCTTTAGAGTTCCTTCTCCATCTGCTCTGAGGAATCACCTTCTGGCCTGAAGCATGAAAATTGCTCCTCCTTATCTTCACCTCCATTACTCTGGCTGCTGTCATCAGTCATAAAGTTATCTGTTGCCCTTTTCAAACCAGCCCCAATGTTGACTCCTCTGACCTTCCCTCCCAGTGAATTCCATGGGCTGGATGCACTGTAGAAAAAAACATTTCTTAGACTTTCCACTCATCAAACTGGGGACTGTAAATGAAATAATACCTTATATTGCCTCTAGTTATGCTCAAAAGAATGTGATTGTTCAAACAAACCCACTATCTCCTTCTCATGGACCCCGTTCTCCACCTCTGCCTCTTTATTTGTATTGAATTTGCTAGACTTGAGTGCTGCTTTTCATTCAGGATGATAAAAGGAACAGAATCACTGTTCTAAAGTGAATTTCAAAGGACAAAATCTCAACTGAAGTTTAGCTTGAAGCAGCAAGACTTAAAGACTTAACTTCAGATATTCCTGCAAATTTGGGGACAAAAGTCTCTATTTTTTTCCCCTTTTCCATTCTTGCTGCTGTCAGGATTTAGATGAAGGATTTTTATATTTTCATGCCATGACCATGTTTGTTATGTGCAGTTTCCTTTTCCTTTCAAGTCTGGAAGAGGTCAGATTAAATACACACAAGGAAGAAGAGGCGAAGCAGTTCAAATAACTGCAGATGGACTGTTTGGGACAGGAGTGACATCAGGCAGCAGGAAGCATCAGTAAAGCTCCCAGGGAAAATATGCCAGCAATTTGTCTTTTATAACCTTGTTCATAACCGTTGGGTAGGAGATTTTCTAGAAGTGACCCTCTGTTCTTGCTTAATTCAATCCAGCAAAGCAAGATACTACCGGTCTTGCCCTTTTTTTTGATGTGCAGTGGCAGAAGTGTGTTCCTGTAGCTTCTAAATGCTACACATGGGATCTGAAACCTTTCTGGTAGGGAAGGGAAAGAGAAGGGAACTGCGGTGTTTAGTTCCCCGTTTTGTGGCTGTTGTGATCTTTGGGGAAGGGAACTGCAGTGTTCAGTTCTCCCTCTCCTTGGGGCTGTTGTGCGCTTGGGGTTTGAATTAACTGTGTGTTCTCTAAAGAAAGGCTTGTCTGATGGCCGCCCACCTTTCTGTGGGACACTGGGTGCTGCTCAGACTGCTTTTGTCTGACGCTGAAGCAGCAATTTGTGGAAAAATACAGACTGGTATTTATATAATGTCTGTTTGTCCCACGGAAACCCAAGGCATCTAGAAATTGGATGTAGGAATCCCTCTGCATACAAGCACATGCGCATTTCTAACCAGGAGCCGTTCCTTGTGGAGAATGAGGACAGGAATCCCAAGCAGTGTTTTAGGACAGAAATCAAGGCAGTCCAGCTGTAACCACAGGAGGAAACTTTAGTAGACAGAGTGTAATCAGCCAAGTTAGAAATTGGCAGAGATGCTCTCCTTTAAATCTTGGAAGCCTGTTGACTGTGCTATGGGATTGTTAATGTCCATAGAGTGTGTGATGCCTGGACTTCACCTAGGGAATGGCACCGCTGGATAGTGCAGTGTCCCTGTAGCCAGCAGCTCAGCAGTGACTCCAAAGGAAACCTGGATTGCTTTATCCATCCACACCGTTTCCTGCTGCACCTTGGGGAGGTTTGGAGATGTCCCATCCAAGTAATGGATTGCAACATCACTCCTCAGCACTGGGGATTTGGCAGGTTTACTGCAGCAGAAGGCATGGCCACAGGGCTTCACTTCCCTTTGGGGTGGGCGCTGCACTTTCCTGCTGACTCCTGCAAACCCTGGCAGGGTTATTTTCTGTATCTGGCAGAACAGTTTCTTTTTAACTGAGTCAAATACAATATTAACCAGTTCTTCTGACCATTCATGGCCTTGGCGTCTGTCAAAACAAGGTAGTTCTCAATGGATTAGTGTGATCTACTCCTGTGTATGTTCATGTTTGTCTTTGGCCATAAACATTATCCAGATTTTTCTGCAAAGATGTTGATGGGATTTTTATTTCTGGGCCTATTCTGGGGCCTTTAAGATGTCTAAACCGAATATCCAGATTACCGGGTTCTTAATTTCTTAAACTTATCCAAGTTTTTATGTCTTGGCGTACGACACCGTTGCAGGGAGGGAGAGGAAACTGGATGTCGAAGCAGCTAGTGCCTTAGGAGCAAAAGTCCAGCATCGTTCCTGTGACAACAGGAAAACAACATCATGGATTCAACCCGTCCTCTGTGTGTGTCTCTGCAGGCACTGGGGTTATAGTAGGCATGAATTACAGCCACTGAGAACAAACACAGCCCCTGCAGCATAAGAAAAGAAGTATGTGTTTGCGATCAGGGTCTATTTCAGATCCTGCAGGGAATTCACGTCTCCTGCCTGCTTCTCTGGGATTATTTATAGTTAGAAGCTGGTGTATGTGAGGGAATTTCCGGTGTGGTGAGCCACAGTCATTTGTTTGTGCTGGATCCTTTCCAGGAGGCAATATACCTCCTCTTGATGGAAATGATAGGCACTGGATGGGAATTTCCTGACAGAAGAGCTCCATTTTTTTACATTTATTTATTGAATTTTCAGGGTTCTTCAGGCATCAAACCCTCTGAATCTGAGGGATTTTTCCAGAGCCCCCTGCAAATGTTTGCATCATTGATTTGCCTTCTTAAAAATCAACATTTGTGCTTCTTTCAGTAATAGGTTTCCTTGGGGAACAGATTGGGATGTGTAAATATGGCACTTGTGTGTGTGAGGAGGTTGTGTTGCTGCATTTAAGATGTGAACTGTACTTAAACCAGTGTCTTAAAGAAAGAAATAAGATAATCTCGTTTCGGTGGAGGAGTGGTCTGTTCTGATTCAGTTCATTGAACCATAGCAAAGCATTTTCCTGGCTGATTTATGTCTTTTTTACCTGCACTGGTTTGAAAACAAATTCAGATTAAACTTTCTCACCTTAGAAGCCTCCAGCAGCTCTGAGAAGGGCTTTCCTGCTTTGCCCAGGGAGTCTGTGCACGCCTCAAGAAAGTTCCAGAGAAAAGGCAGTTTAGAAGCTCGGGCTTCTGGACTTAATCCTTTTCCGACTGGAAAGCCGATAAGCGTTCGGATTAGCTTTGTCTTTGGTAGGGATTACATTTGCAGAGAATCTCAAGTTTTCATGCTAAGATTGGTTCTTGTCTGGGAAGAACCTTTAGCTGTGAATAGTTGGAGACATTTAATATGGAATAATGCCAGTTTTCCTTAGGACACCCAATTGATGTTGTTTTGCCAGTGCTTGTGAGTGCTACATTGCAGTTAGTGCTGTGAAATGCTGATCAAAAATCACAATGACCTCATTGATCCCTAACCTCTGTGTGAGGCAATAGTGACCTTTGCTGGGCAGGTTGTCAGTGAAACGACAGGATGCAGCTTTGTCATAGAGTGTCACGGATCTGTGTTCTTAAAGGTAAAAGACAAACTTTGTTGGCTGTTAAGAATGGAATTTCTTATCCTTTCAGGAAATGATGATAGAATCTGGAAATAGATATGCTACATGCTCTTCTGGTGTATTATATACACAGGACAGCTAGGGAACATCATAGTGCTTTGTCAAAATCATATTCTGCCTTTGACAGGTGCCATGATACCAGATTTCAATATCTGATCACTTCACAGCTTTCATCATTGTGGTTCTTATTTCTCTCTCCCCCTCTTCTTCTCTTTAGCCATCTACAATTACGACGCTGTCCAAGATGTGGAGCTCTCCTTGCAAGTTGGTGATACAGTTCACATTCTGGAGATGTATGAAGGTAAGTCACAGCTCACTTGCAGGTACTTTGCAGTGCTTTTTGAAAGTAAATATAACAAATTCAGATATTTTGTAAAAAGGATACAAATTTCAAATCTAGATTTTCAACTTCAAATATGCCCAAAAGCACAAAGCTTGCTATGTAGAGTTAGCTGGATGCACTTTATTGTTAAAGCTGTATTAAAAAGGCATAAACCACAGAGGCAGCAATCAGATCTACACTGCTCCTGGCAGAGGTTTGTCAAGGTAAAATGCCACTGGTATCCCAAAGCAGCACTGCAAGAGAAACACACTTTTGGCTGTTCATTCCTGTTTTCACCCCCACACCTGCTTACCTTGGCTCCTCCTTGTGCCAGGCCTCCTTCTATAGTCATGTGATGAACTGATCCAGCTAGAAAATAGTAATAATTAAGAAGAAAAGTAGCTTTTAACTTGAATTATTTCTTTGATCTGAGACAGTAGAGGCAGTGGATGAAAGAAGAGGAGAGGCCAGGTCTAATTGTTCCAAAAGGAATGTTGGTTTAAGGCATAATATCATGAGCTGGCATTATGTGTTTTAAAATGCCTCCAGTTATGGAGCTTCTGTGCCTTTTTTAGGCTGTTTCTCCCAGTACTTTACTGGGAAGTTCTTCATAATATATATCTTAATGTAAAACATCTTGCAGAATGGCAAACAAAAACCCTGTTCTAAACAAGATGAAAATCACACTTGTGCTTCAGATGTGCTTACTGAACTAGACTGTTGACTGAAGATTGCAATATGAGGAATGGAACACAGCCATTTAATTATTTTACAGAATGTACTAGAAGGCTCTCCAAAATTTAAACACTCTTTCCAAAATATAAATTCAATCGTTTTCACAAGCAGCATCAGGTTGAAAAAGACTCAATGTACAAAACCTCTTCAGTATCTCTGCTGGGAACAGCAGGCTGCTTGTTTAGCATTTTGTTCTTAGCCAACTCTTCCTTTTCCATTTCTCTTCGACCTTGACACTGGAAACAGCCAGTTCCTACATGTCAAAGCATATTATATTGCTGAAGTGTGTTTTTACACTGATGTATGTGATAGTGGTGAGTGTGTTTGGTACAGAGAGAGGGAGAAGGGCAATAAAATCTGTATATAATGGAACTAACTTATGAACTGGATTTGAGAAAAGACACAAGGAAGAGGGAGCATCAGGGATGAAAACTGCCCTCATGAAGAGGATGCATCTTGGACTTCCCATAATGTTGAGCTATTTCTTTTTCCTTTTTTAAAGCAACATCAGTGTTCAGTCCTACTACTTGGTTTGTAATCAGCTGTTTAATGGAGAGACAGACAAAACCAGAAAGTGAATACCCAAATGGCATCCCTTCTTTTACCTGAAATATCCCAGTTTGGAACTTCAGCCTGAGAAGATTGATTGTAAACTGTTTGGGAAAGGGAATGTGTTTTGACTGTTTTCATATGCTGAGCCATCAGTGTGGCATCCTCATTTGTGACTGAGGCACCTAGGAGTTACCGCAGTACAACTGAATACTTGTCCTGGAAAGACCAGCCAAAAATCCAAGCCAGACATGTGAATCTGAAGTAAAAGATGCAGATTGCCTCTGAGATCGCAGCTCTGCTGTGGCTCCGGTCTTGTTTCCCATAAATTCATCTTTAAAACTCCAAATTCTGATATTCTGTCTGCCTGGGAGGAAATTCTTATGCCTCATTGGATCTATTTTTCTTTTTTTGGGACTCGGCTTTCAGCTTTGTTCCCAGATATCTGTGGGTTGTGTTTTTGAGGATTAGTGTTCCCACAAGAAGCTTTTTTCTCTTTCTTCTCGTTCTGATGATGTGAACTTCCAAATACAACTCCAGGCTGATAAAAGTGGGGTTTTGTTCACTAATCACTGCTCTTATCTGGGTACACAAGTCCCAGTTTGGAAAAAGGCTCCATTTAACCAGGGTGTTGGCTTTGCAAGAAGAAAGGCTCAGAGGTGCCTTGTGAAGTCCTTTTCTTCGTGCATATGTTATCCCTGCAGCTCCCAGCTGAGGGCATTCCTTAGGCTATCGGAACATTCCTTAAGGAATTAAGGAGGAGTGTTCCAGGATTGTCCAGAGGCTGTCATGTAGTGGTAGTAGCCACATGGAAAATCTTGCTCCTTGCTATTGTTCCCTACTACAGGATGCACAGGAGCATCTTGTGAGTTACCAGAAGGTTCTCCACGCTGTTGAACCACTATTTGCTTCCCGCTCTGGCAGTCATCTAGAACGTGCCTCCTTTTTCCTCCTGGTTGAAGCCAACAGGTATTCATTCCTTAGTTCAGTGAAGGCTCTCTGTGTATCAGCCAGCCCTCACTTGAAAGCCCTTTGTATTCTGCATCTGGGGTTTTGGCTGGCTCCGCTCTGTCTGTAAGAATTGAAGTGCAGGGTTTGTTCCTTGACAGCGAGGCAGCAAGGCCGAAGCTTGTGCTGGGTTTTGGTGTTAACAATAAATGTTATCTGACTCTCAACTAGCTGAATAGCTTTGAGACATAACACTGATACAGCTAAGCTACTGGAGGAGGTGCGTGAGGAGCAAAGAGGAATTAAAATGCAAGCCAGAAGGTGGGGATGCACTTTGGTGCAGGCCACAAACTTCTAGTGGTATGTGGCTTTGCAGACTCTTATGTGGATTGCCTGCAGGCAGGTGCTGCTGTTGTACTGCCTTATGGCCTCACAATGAGAAAAAACACCTTTAAATTGCAAATTCCCTGCTCATTTATGCTAGTGCATGCTATTGGGAGTTTGAGGCCTGTTGCAAAGGCTGGAAGTCCTTGGAAAGTTGGCCAAATTTGAGGTGAGTCTCTGCCATGTAATTTTCTTAGTAAAGCTTTCTTTTCCATGCCTAAACAGATGCTTTGCCTAATGTTTTGTAAGTGCCAGTTATAACTACACAGGCTTGAATTTTGAGTGCACAAAAGAAGATAAGGGAGTGATGCTATGGTAGATTGTCCATGTTGTTGGACTGCAGCTTGCCTGTGTCAAGGATTCATCAAAGGATGATCATCCCTGTAAGTGGTAGCTTCAGATTGGACAAAGTCCACAGCATTAAAGTGAAGGTCATCAGAGCTGAAACCACAGGCTGAGCAGTTTGAACTAAAGGTTTCAGATATTTCTGGTACAAGCTGTAATGCGCTGATGCCCACTGCAGCTTGGATCCATACAGGGACAACCTGAGAGCTGTTTGCTGTTGTGTTGAATAATGTCTGTGCTGCAGCATTTCCTTCAGTCCAGGAGAATGAAGACTGTGGCATCTTTGTCAACGTGCCATTAGATGCAGTTGTGAGTGAGGTTTGCAATGCAGATAGGGTATAAACTTGCATATTCAGTGCTTTACTTTGATTTTAAATAACTTCTGAAATGCTTTAGTTGGGCTTCAAGCATGCTTTGAAACACCCTGGTGTATTTATTAGACATAAAGATCCAGAGGATACTGGTTTTCTTAGACTTACTTTCCCTTTAAAACAAATACACGTACACCCTCTGTGAAGGATGGTTTTCTTAGTTTAAGGGTCTGTTTCGTGCTGCACTCTTGCAAACTGCAAAGCAAGGGGTTTTTTTTCCCTCCTTTCTTTGGTTGGCCCTGCTTGCAGAAGGGCATGAGGCCTTTGTGCAAAATTACTTTATCCACTTGATAATAAGATAAGCAGAGCGTGCTTATCCAGCAGGATTGCCAAATATTGTTAAGACTGGGCATATGCTGCAGAATCGAAGAGAAGAAGGAAACTTGCTGCACCCAAGGCTGCTTCAGTGCAGGATTTACTCTCTGGGAATCTGTCCTTGAGCAGTGAGCTGGGGAGGATACATTTCTGTTTAAGGGAACCTTTTCTAATCAGCAGTATATATTGTTATTTCATGCAAGCTGTGGGAAGTAGCCAAGTAGTGGGTAGAAGGAACGTGTGCCCGCATACTGTGGTTCCTATCAGTTTCTTCTCCCAATGACAATAAGTTTGCATTGAATTTGATCCTGATTTCAATCTTTTACGTTTCCTCTGACCACTGTAGGCAACTGAAGCAATCCCTTGGTTTACTTCAGTGCAGTGGTGTATGTTGTGGTTCTGAGAGACTACACCACAGTGGAAGAGGAACAGAGACCTTGTGGTTAAGCACATGACGTGGGATTGCATCACTGCAGATAACTTTTCATCACCTAAACTCTTGTCTTTTGTATCATTTTTCTGATCTTTTACATACTGTGTGAAATTCATTTAGTACAAAGGTAGGATTGAGGACAAGTGTTCCAGTTGAAAACAAAACCCAAAGCCCAAACTTGATGACATTTCTTTGCAAGACACAGTCTGCTCTTCCTGCGTTCTTCCTCGGGCTTCCACTTTAAAGAGCATTGTAGTAGCCGAAACTTGCCCTGTCATCTCCAACTGAAAAGCCTTGCTCTGTTTAGCACCTCTCTGCTGAGGAGAACACTCAAGAGAAACACTTAAATAGTCTATTATTCCCATGAAGCTTTAGGCAGATTTTGGTTTCTTTTTGAAGAAGAAATCAAGGAATCAGTTGCCCACCAGCAAAAGGTTCCTTTGGAAATGCTGAAGAAGAGTATTGAAAATGGGAGCAGGATTCTGAAAGAATTGCCTGAAATTCTTGTTGGAAGACTTTTGTGTAATAATATACAACGTGCTTTTATGCAATGATTGCAAAATATTGCACAGGAATGTGGTTAATGCCAAGAGGTCATGTTAAATATGAGGAAGCTGAGAGGCTGTGTCAGATGGAATGGAAATCACTGGGAAAATATTCTTGTTAAATTCCATGAGCTTTGTATTACACCCTAAATAACCAGTACTTGGCCATTCAATTAATTACAACTTAGACAAAAATAGAGCCTAAATCTTCTCATCCCTAATCCAGTACCTTATCCATTGGTCCCTGATCAATGGATAATCTTATCTTCATCCCATGGAAAGAATGGAATTTCTTCTTTGCTCCTAAGTTACTACTGGAATGTTTGGGGTTGTGTGGTCGAGCCGATTCACCTTCTCCTTGCTGGGGAAAGGGGACAAAGCTGTGCTTAAAAAAAACCCCAAAAAACCAAACCAAAACTAAACACAGCCCAAATAACCCCCCAACCCCCCCCCAAAAAGACCTCAAAGCAAAATAAAACCAAACAAGTCCCACGCTAAGCTGTGATTTATGGTCGAGGGGTCTCAGATCCATGGTTCTTCATGGAACTTTCTTTGTTAAATGTATAAATATCTGGGGGGAAAGAAGCCAAGCAAACGAACCCCCACCCTCCCCTCTCTTCTTTGCCTGGTTATTCCCTTAAATCCCTTTGCCCCTTGGTGCTGCTCCCTCGGCCAGCTGGCTGAATGTAATCGTCTTGGATCGGTGATGTCTGTCTTGATAGTGCTGAACATCATTCATGCATTATAGACCTTAATCTATACCCTTCATGTTTGCTAAGAGTCAGTGTTTTCAGTTCCAATGCAAGTAGAACCTTAGGAGAAGAGGCAAAACCAGTGCTCTAGGAGCACAGTTAACTGAGAGCTGGGTTTTCAGTGTCCTGACGTTTGGAATGATGTTTTTAGCGGCTGAGAGTCAGTGAGAAAGTGCAAGCTTGCATCCTGTCCCAGAGTGGTACAAGGGACATTATGTCTGCGCAGCAGCATTTAAAATGGAGCAGATTATTCTTCCAGAGTGTTCAATTTGTTATTTTCAGTACAGTAACTTCTGGAGGGCTGAAGGTGACGGAAACTGTTGCTTATGGCAAGGAACAGGCACCCAGTGGAAAGAAGGAGTGCTTGAGCATGCATGGCTCTTACACGGCCCAGACAAATGACACGGTGAGGGTGGAGGGAAAATAACCCTTTGTCTTTCAGTTTAGAGGCGGTGGAAGAAGAGTGGGAGTGTCTTGCCCACAGCCATGCTCCTCTGCTCTCTGCACATTAAGCAAGGCTCGCTTGAGGACAGCAGAAATCCAGCAGTTCTTTCATAGACTTGCATTTCAGTGACCTTGAAATCAAAATACTGGTCAAACCCCGGGTGCTGAAGAGAGAGGAACCTACATCTCAAAGTGACAGAATGCTTCTGAGTCTTGGGGACCACAGTTATTACTTCGTACCTTATACTTTACTAGATCTTGTCCAGATAATGTTGAGAAACAATATCTGTACCAGGGCAAGCAGTTCAGGGTTGAGGCTTTTTTTACCTTATCTAATGAAACATTCTCTTTCAGCCTCCCTTTGATGGAAGATTTTAGACTGAGTCACAGGAGAAAATAAAGAACCTGTACAAAGTGGAGCTCAGGCACAGTCTATAAGATGATTTGGGTGAAAATGCACTTCATGGAAAAGAAGATTTTAAAGGGATGAAGTGGAATTGGACTTGGGGCACTTGAATGTATTTCTCTTTGCCAGATAAATGCTATATGACCTTGGGCCGGTAGTTCTGCGTGCATGTCTGTGTGTCTCTGCATGTCTGTGTGTCTCTGCCTCATCTGTCGAATGATCACACCCGTAGTTCTGTGCTGTGTGAGCTCTATGGAGCAAGAATTGCCACTTTGAAAACACGTAGCATGGAGTGGCCTGTTTTCCAATGAGCCCTGTCAGTACAACCCCAATGGATAGCTAGAGTAGATGTGAGGGTGTCAGTCCATGGTAGGAAGGGACACCCTCTGCCCTACTCTCAGGACCCAAGCCTCCTACAAATAGAGCGGAGGTGGCTTCACAACAGTAGATCTCAAATAAGCAGGATCAATAGATAGAAACATGGTGAGAATGGCAATGGCTGTAGACAGGCAAAACTAAGTATGAATGTTTGTGTTTCCCTTTCACAGGCTGGTACCGAGGATACACGCTCCGAAATAAATCCAAGAAGGTATGACCTCAGTTTTCAGGACTAGATTTTGATTTCACACCTTGCCAGACCCCATCCAGTGCTGGAATCTGCCGTGCTGCTGCTGTATTTCTTGTCTTAATGTTGTGCAGGAGTCCTGATCTCTATGTCCTTTTCCTTAGTGATAGAAAGAAATGCCCTTGAGCTAAATATTTCAGAACCATTAACTGGGTACTCCTCCACTCTAAGCATGCGTAAGGGAGTTTAAAGTAGCAACATTGACTGTTGCATATCTGCATACACAAGCTTACTGCTTTAGTATTATGGTCTTGGACCTGTACACATCCAGCATTAGTTGTATGTAGTGCTAAGATTAGAGTTTTGATTTGACTTGGAAAATATTCCCAAAAATTATGCACGTATGGATCTCAGCCAAACTGTTTGAGGTTTGTGAAACCAGTCTGAAAACTGCATGGAAGTCTGGTTTCCCATAGGAATCCTGGCACCTCTCGTGTGGTAACATCCATCACAGCCTCCATTTTTCAGGCATAAAGGGAGTGAAAAGAAAACAGAAAAGGATTCCAGCACTCCTAGAAGGTTTCTCTTAAATAAAGGAAACTTGGAGCAGGTGGGTGTCTCCAAATGGTGTCGTGTGTTAGGAGGTTTTCTAGAGAACCACAGGTCCAGGGCAGCTTGACAAATGACTCCAACAGTATTCTGTAGCAAGGGCAGATGAGTACAACTGGTAGTTTGCAAGAGTTTATAGGATTTCATTCAGGAAGATGAGGGTTGTTACAGCGAAACAGAGACTTTACTCCTCTGAGGTGCTTATATCAAATACAGTGCTCAAGCTTGCAGCCTGATGCTCTTTACTGTCTTTTCTCCTGTGATACCAGGGCTGTTAGACCTGACACATTTCTGTTAAACAGTAAACATCAGTCACAGTTCCTGTTCTGATCGTGCTCTTACCCCTTTTCCCTGCTTTCTGCTGAATACATTTTTGTCATGTTATATCCTGGAGTGCAATTGATTTACTTAATTTCTGTATTTATTTTTAGGGCATTTTCCCAGAAACATATATCCATTTAAAAGAGGCAATTGTGAAGGACCGGGGGTAAGTAGGCACTTGCTGAGATGTACTTTTGGTAGCATTTAGAAACAAACAAACAAACAACTTTAGTGGTGGTTGTAATGGATGCTCCTGCTCTGTGTGTGCGGCAGCGCACAGTGGACTTCCAGAGCTGTGTAACTTCTTTTTGTCAGAGCATTGTACGTACCAAACCAGTTGTAGGTATAGGTGCAGGAGAGAACTATTTGCAAGCATGAGAGAGCTCTGCTAGACAAGTTAGTAGTGAGGCAGGTCAGTCAAGCTACATTTAGCTCCTCTGGGGACTCCTGGAAGTTGTAACACACTCCTGCTCGCAGCCAAGTAGCCAGCAGGAGTGTGGATTCCTTCCTGTCTTGGAAAACACTTAAGGAAATGACTCCTCATTTGATTCTTAGAGCTGATTCTGTGATCATTATAGTGAAAGGAAAACAGCGGTTGCAAAGGAAGAGACTTTAGAAAGTACTTTTTCTACTAACTGTGGCCAAATTACCATTGCAAGTGGTGATTCTCCCAAACCTTATTTCTATTGAGCATGTTTCTGGAATGGATCCATTGATACTAACAAGACAAAGAAACTTGAAACATGTTTGCATTAAAAATGATGATGAATGTGCCTGTATGTGTTGGAGAACCAATTGAACAACTTAAGAATCTTGGCATCGTGTGAACTGTGTGAATATGCTCTGAAACTCCATTTACATACTTATCAAAAAGGGATGGTTTACTACTAAGTTTTAATCCCGAGTGCAACACCTTTTTTGTGTTTTCTTCTTTTTTATCCAGACAACATGAAACAGTGATTCCAAGTGAATTGCCCCTTGGACAAGAACTCACTTCTACCCTGAGGGAGTGGGCAGTTATCTGGCACAAGTTGTATGTGGTAAGTTTTCTTTAGTGGTTGGTATTTTATTGCATGACTTCAGGTGAGATGAGACTGGGCTTTTTGCAGGGTGCTTGAAGACTTTGAAATAGAACATTATGCAGAATTGTAAAACTATCAGTATTGTCAAATTGGTTTTAAGAGGCTAAAAATGTTCTACTTCAATGCATGTACTTGCATAACTATGTGATGACACAGCACTGATGAAGCATTGGTTGGCACAAGTCATACTCGTCATCATGTCAGGTGGTTGGGGCTGTGTGTGTGTCACAGCTCACTAGTAAAAGAAAGGTTCCTGCTGTGTGGTGTGTGTGTCCTGATGAGGACAAGATATGTGATGTTCTTTTAACAGAACCTTTAGCAAGTATGAACTCTGCTTTTCTAGAAGTATTGTAGGTACTTAACAGAATGGTTGCTCCTCACCCCAGAGTGCCTGCAGCTCTAATAGGCAAGATGGACAAAGGATGGGAAGAGAATTAGGGCCATGTGTGGAGGGCAAAGTCACAGTAACATATTTAGTTCTCAGTAGGGCAGCAGAGATGCCTCTTGTCTACTAAATCTGTTCAGCAGCCTGACCATATGATAGTCACCTCACGAAAGTCAGAAGCCAAGGTAACACATAAAATGGGTAGTTCTGCTGAGGGAGGTGCATTCTTGGTCAAAGAAACACAACTGTTGTTCACAATGAAGTGCTTTCTTTTGAAGGTGATTGTTAAGGCATATTAAAGAGAATCAAACTTGATTTTTCCTGGGGTAGTAGTGAGTTCAGCCCATGTAATGTGTGCTCAGAGACTTCCGTTAAGATGAGGGGATGGTTTTAAATTATCTCTAACTATTCAGTTTACCCAGAGCAAGCTTTCCTATTGAAAAATTCACCAGGCCACAAGCACATTTTGTGTGCCACGAAACCACAAGAATTTATTCCACCTTCTTAATTTAATGAGAAGCTGTATGTGAGGGTATTACTGTGTGAAAAGAGGGGTTTGTTCCTGGCTTTTCTTTTTCCCTCAGTAACTTCAGCATCCTAGCCTCAGAATCTGTTTTTCTTAAGAGCAGAAATCTTTCATGTTCCTGTGCTTAACCAACAGAAGTCTTAAAATAGCCTTGGAAAATGTTGTGGTTTGAAATGGATTTGAGTTTATTTTCCTTTCCCCTGCAGTATGTATAAAAAGAAAAGAGGAATAAAAAAGGCTAAAGGAGGAAGGAGGTATTTGAGGAGAAGAAGGAAACTCGATTGATTTTTTTTCTCTTTGGCAGCATTTCACTTCTTCATTTCACAACCCACTTCTAACACCAGTGGGTATTTTCTCCACTGCACAATAGATATAAGAATGGGTGAGAGTTTTTAACTTTGTGTAGTTCATAGGAACCAGGTAATGTAAATAGCTGGAGAGATGATTCAGCTTTAGCCAGCTGAGGTCTGCTCTGTGTTTCCCTGGAAGCTAACACAGGTTGCCTTCTATTTGTCACTATTTTTATGCAAGTTAAGAACATGCTTTTTTTCTTTGTTTACTAAATATGCCTCTAACATCTTCCCCATAGGAAGTAAAAGACTTATCTTGCCCCTGTCAGCCGGTTGGCCCAAATCAAAAGGAAGATGGCTATTTATAACTCCCTTTAGATTTGTGTTCTCAGGGGACGAATTAGGAGTAGTTGATATCATTCATGTTCTTTGCAGAGAGCAGAGTGGGGAAATAATAGAGCTGAGCCTCTCTTTCTGGCTGTATGGGAGCAGTTGGGGTTCATGGTTAAACATTAACAGCCTTGCTACAGAGAAGTGACACTAGTCAGCTGCTGCCTGCAGCATTGGCCTGTTCCTGCTGGCTGTTGGGTGAGATGTAGTCAAAAACCTCTCGACAGTCATTTTGGAGCTGCATAACTATAAACATTAAAGTTTAATGTCCTTTGATTTGTGGCACCTCCCTCTGAACATGAGCTGCACTTGGCACTCAGTGCAAGTCAGAATCATCCTAGTAGCTGGCTCAGTCTGTGCTGGTAAAGGCTGGGTTCTCTTTTGAGTGGTATAAATGATTTAGCTGACATCTAAAGGCTTAATTGCTTATCTAAGTGCATACAAATATGGTAGGTTACCACATAACTATCCACATTTTAATTATGGCATCAGCCTTGGAGCCTCAAACTATAGGAAAGAGGTGATAGGTGTGACTGATTTCATTAGGGTGGAACCAGTAAATAGCATGTGAAGTATTTCCATGAATTAAAGATGATAGCAATTGAAATAGCAGGAGGAAACTCTTCACGAAGCAGGTTTTGGTGTCCTCTTCAGTCAGTGCTTTCTAATTACAGATGCTACATTTATAACAAAAGATGGAAATGCAATGACTGATGACTGCAGCAAACAGGAGCGAGTACCTGGGTAGACTGGGGAGGTGGTGCCTGGGAATCCAGTCCTGTGAACTTCTTGTTGCATTTTTGGACAATCTCTGGCATGGTAGATGCTGAGCAACTACTGCTGGGGTAGCGCTTAAAAGCATGGGATGAGTCAAGACTGATTTCATTCAGTTCTGTACAAATGTCATCACAAATGAGTGTAAGGTGATATTCAGCCTTATACACTGATAGAGACTAGGCAGAGAGATTATTGGGTTTCTGCAGAGCTACATTGATTTCCATGAAACTCTTGTCTGCAGATCACACATGGACATAGTGATCCATGTGTGAGTTTCCAACTGGCAGAGTATGAACCTTGAAATTCAGTGTGTGTACAGGCAGGGAAGCGGTGTATCCCAGGTACTGCTGCATTTGCTGCTACTCCTTTTATTAATGTGATGTGATGGGACAGGATAAGAGAGCAGGCAGCCATGGAAACGGAGGAGGAGCAGACATGAGAAAAATCCAATGTGGGCTTCAGTGTTGGTCACCTATGGTTAATATGTATGTGTTGGTATCACCTTTAGACTTGTAAAAGCAAATAAAGTTTTTGCCTCAGAGTCTTACAACTAAATAGACAACAAAAATTGGAAACAGACATAAGAAATGATTTGCTGCGTGTCACATGTTCTGGGAGCAGCAGAGGTGGAGAGAAAGAGCCTTTGTATATGATGTGTATATGTCTCAGTCAGCTAGAACACAGTTGCAGTCATTTAACATCATCTCTCCATTGTGTATATCGAAATCATGCATCAGAGCAGCTTTGAAGTGCTGGAAAACACCAGAAATCTATTTTTGTCTGTGAAGTTTGTCTGAAATAATGTCCTGAGGAAACGGTGAAGTACTTGTTCCGTGGCTCTAATCTTGTAGTGTCATAGAATGCCAGTTTCTCAGATAGTTTTAGTTAAATACAACTTGTCTGATAGATTCAGTTGAGCACTTCTTGGAAGGATCACTGAGCTCATTGTTTAAAATTGTCCCTTTTTGTCACGTAGACTAACAAGACAACACTGTTCCGGCATGTTCAGCAAATGACTTACAGCCTGATAGAGTGGAGGTCACAGATACTGTCTGGGACCCTCCCCAAAGATGAGCTTGCTGAGCTCAAGAAGAAAGTCACTGCTAAGATTGACTACGGCAACAGGTAAACTCCAGCCTGTGTCTTGAGGGAAGGGGAGGATCCAAACCCCAGTAAAGGATCTAGATGGCTCCTGATGGAAAATAATGGAAATGACCACATGAGGCGAGCACTGAATTAAGTGTCCATTGGAAAGGGGACAATTAGAGCTTCCAGTTCCCATCACAATGTCACTAGCCTGGCAGGTGGGCTTGTGGCAGTTGGTTGTTCATATGCCAGCAATCTCTTTGGCTTGGCAGGAGACCTTACCTGCCTTTGTTCTGCATTACTGCTGGCACATGATGGCGTTTCCCATGGAGCACAGTTTGTGCCTGGCTGGCAGGAACTGGGATTTGGATGCTGGTGGTGAAGTAAACTGCTTTCTCAGCAGCTGAGTAATATCATTCTATAGGCCACCAAAACTCCACCTTTCATTAGTTTGGAGAGAACAGGGATTGTCTCCAGAACTCATTTATCTACCTGTCAGACTTGGTTCAGGTTAAATAAGTCAATTAAGAAGAAAGCTTATGGTAAAGAATAATAATCAGCCATAATCTATAAGCTTGATAGTACATGTAGTGTTTTGTTAAAAAAAACAACCTTTAAGCAAGAACAAAGGAGATGTCGTCTTAAAATTAAGTTACCTGATGAATTATTTATCCCTATAATGGGAAAATGGAGGGTAACTTTGTTGAGGGAGGAAAAGAGTTGGAGCTATCCACAGTTGGAGCTGTGGCTTGTGCTCTTTCAGTCACCTCTTCTTCTTAAATACTGTACTTTCTTTTGTCTTCTGACTTGCATGCTGTTCAGGATCCTAGGTTTGGACCTGGTTGTACGAGATGACAATGGGAACATCTTGGACCCCGATGAAACCAGCACCATCTCTCTCTTCAAGTCCCATGAGACTGCATCCAAGAGGATCGATGAAAGGATCCAGGAGGAGAAGGTACATCTCTTGTCGTTGGCTTTGTCCTCTTCAACTAACTAGTACCCATTGTATTTTTATATTCCTCTTAAGGAGATTTTGCCACTTTGGCAGCAGAACTGAACTCTTCTCTTTGTTTTTAATGGAAGTGTTCTCCTTTGCAGTCCCTGCAACAGAATTTGGACCTCCGAGGACAGCCAATATTCAACACCACACACACATACAGCCTGTATGTAAACTTCAAGAACTTTGTCTGCAATATTGGAGAAGACGCAGAGCTGCTAATGAGCCTCTATGATCCTGATCTCTCCAAATTCATCAGGTGGGGGGTTTCTGTAGATGCAGAAGTAATTTAGGCATCATGGGGGTCATTCTAAAGAAGCCAGTAGAGGTTAGAAAGGAAGATCCAGCAGATCCATTTTTCCAGTTCTGTTGGTTACTGCCCCAGTGGTGATTTGGAAGGGGGTTATTTAATTTCAGATGAGATTTTGGAGAAGTCAAGGTTCTGAGCCCATGCACTAGTAAAACAGGGCATTTGGGGGATATTTAGTCAAAATCCCAGATTGTCTTTTTATGTTCTTAATTTTCCCTACTGCTGTCACTACACTTAATGCATTTGATTCATTGCTTTCAGTTGAATCATGTATATGCATGATGTTTGCTGTCAAGTCAGTACAAGTTCACACTTACAGACTTGGGCATCTTTTACCAGTAGGGGAGGATATGAAGAACTTTATCAAGGAAGCATGTGTGTGTCAGGCACGCTCTGTCTCCATCACTGGAGTTATCAGGTGTGGACATGAAGTCAGAGTTCTATAGGGAAGTAACTGAGAATACTCACTACATCCTGCTTGCCGTATTCCTTCACTGAAATGAGTCACTTCAGAACCACTTTGAGATAGAAGAGTTTTTGGTAGAAATTTTCAAATAGTCCTAAAAGATCCAAATGCCTTTGAGCTTTTGCCAGGAAATGGGAATTTCAGGTGTTGATCGATTTATCTTTCTTCCTTTATTTGCAGTGAAAATTACCTGGTTCGTTGGGGCAGTAATGGGATGCCTAAAGAAATTGAGAAACTAAATAACCTTCAAGCAGTCTTTACTGTAAGTTACTGTATTTACACCCTGGAGATTCTTTCCCATGCTGCAGACATCTCAGTTTTGGGTTCTTTCCCTCTCCCTTTCTCCCATGGAGCAGGGATGGGGTCACATGCAGCATTTTGGAGTGTTTCCATGGACACTTAAGATGTTATAGGTGGTCTCAGAGAAATGCTGAAATGTTTTGGGGTTTTTGTGTATGTCCAAAGCAGTAGTAAAGGTGTATTATTTTGCGTAGTACTGTCAGTGAGTGTTGCTCACCCATGCATTGCTGTAAATCCTATTAAGCACTTCTCTGTTGGAGCCTAACTGCAATGAAAGTCTAGGCTTGAGATCACAGTTGTTTGTTTTTCAGTTCATTGCTTTGCGGATCCTTTTCTGTGTTGGAGTTTGTTATTTGCAACAAGATGTTAATGGAAGAATTGTACATGAATGGAGTAACTTCTGACAAGTAGCAAGGGTGGCACAAACTAGCTGCCTGGTCATCAGGATCTAGTATTTTGGCAATTAACATCATTTACTCTCCTTCCAGTACTGCTGCTGGGGTGTGCTATCAGAGAGGAATGAGATGGTTAGAAATTGCTGTGTGAAATTGCCAGTGTATTGTTGTTTTCTCCCCTGGGGCTCAAAGGGAACAGGTTTTACTTGTAAAAACCCAATAGATTTCTTTTTATATGTGTGTACAGTCTAACAAAACCCATCGTACTCCCTCTGTCTTCTCTTCCATTGCTAAAGCAGACTGATGTAACTGGATTTTAAATGATTTCTAGGATTTAAGCAGTTCTGACTTGATCAGACCGAAAATCAGCTTGGTGTGCCAGATTGTGAGAGTGGGGCATATGGAGCTGAAAGATGGGAAGAAACATACCTGTGGACTCCGGAGGCCCTTTGGTGTGGCAGGTATGACACATTCCATCCATGGAGAGAAGAGCATGGGACAATGGGCTCACAACTGGGAAGTGCGTGCTGTGTGTCAGCAAAGCCTGCTAACCTCTTCATGTCAGCATCCCTCGCTTCCAAATGGAGATGCTGATGCTGAGCTGGATGTAGTAGCCCTTTGAGACCTTTTAATGAACATTGTATATGAAGATGAAATACTGTTCCCGTTCTCTTCAGTCACTCCCCAGACAGATAACACACTGCCATCAGCACAGTAGACTTTTTCAGATCTTTATCCAGGAGGGATTTGCTCCTCAGGACTAATGGGATAAAGCTGGAGGTTTTAAAGGAGCCTTGGTGAATGAGACATCCAATTCCTGTTCAATTCCTATGATACCTTGTGAAGAGACCTACTTGAAATTTGTGGTGGAAAACAAATTCAATGTAATCAGCATTTGAAATCTAAGTGTAATTTCTTTGCCTTGAAATGCCAGAGTCCCACCAGGTTTTCAACAGAGAGTATTTTCACATTCACTGCCATAGGCTGACTTACACATCAGTGGAAAGGTGCCTTTTAAACAGTTGAGAGTGGTGCTGTCATGAGTGGCATTGGCCCAAAATAAGCAATTCTTGTTTCCAGGCTCATAGCAGAAAGCTCTCTCTGTATTCTTTAGCAACTTGGCAAAACTGTGTGATGAACTTGTGTCGTTGCAGTGATGGACATAACTGATATCATACATGGGAAGGTGGATGATGAGGAAAAGCAACATTTTATTCCATTTCAGCAGTAAGTACTGGGCTTCAGAGTTCATCACATATCTGGCTTATTTAAAGCAGTTGTCCTTTGGAGAAGGACAAATTTGTATGGGAGCCTGGCAGTGTACCAAGGTCTCTACAAATAGATTAGCTTACAGCAGTAGTCAGCTCTTTGAAGGAAAAGGGTTTTGTCAGTCCTCTGAAGCCTTTGTCTCCCTTGGTTTGCATGTCTGTATAGTAGGAGAAGTTGTGGTGGCAATGCAGCTGAAATTGCTAGGTACCCATATCATCTGAGGTAAGAAAGAAGAGCACAAAGGAATGTTGTGGGGTCTGGGGAATGTGACCTTCAAAACTATTAGAGGCTTGAGAGGCAAGATTTTCAGAAACACTTGAGCTTAGAGACCACAACTCCTCCTCCTCACTGTTGTGCTGTACCCCCTGTATTGTCTGGCCCTTGACTTTCAGATTACCTTGTAAGGTTGAGGCAGAGGGTTGTTTTGGTTTTATCCTGACTCTTTCAGGCCCTGAAGGGCTGCAAAGAAGGATGTGTTTTCCTTTGCAGAATAATGTTAGTCTGCCACCTTCCCTTCCCGCTTTCTTTATTCTTTAGTTCTAATGAGGCTGAGTTTAGATCCAAATCTGGACACCCCTACAAGGATGGGGAGCCTGTGGAGACATCATTTTGTATATGCTTTGGTTTGTTATTCTGCCCCATCCACGGCAGTGTTCCAAGGCCAGGTTGGACAGGACATGGAGCAACCTGCTCTAGTGGAAGGTGTCCCTGCCCGTGGCAGGGGGTTGGAACTGGATGAGCTGTAAGGTCCCTTCCAACCCAAACCAGTCTGTAATTCTATGATTATTGGTGCTGTCGGTACAGGAGTGAAGTCAGGTTCAAGATCCAAAGCTGAGCAGACATGTTTGTGATTAGGGACAGGTTCATCACTGGTGTGATCTTACAGCAGTGATTAGTTATATTAATTTACTGCTAGTTAATCTGTGCAGTCTCTTAGGGACAGCTGTGAGCACACCCGGAGGCAGGGCTCAGCTCATCTGCTGGCAGTGCGAGGCTGTATGTGCTGAGCTGCTCCTGTGAGGCCCGCAGCTGGGTTTGCTCTCACAGGTCTGCAAGGTCTGTGGATGGAAAACAAGAGCTGTGGAGCTGGCTGGGTTTGTGCTTGTCCTGAAGGCTGCTATATACAAATGTAGTCACTGAGACTATAGGTCAGTGTTACTTATCCTAAGCCTGAGCTAGCACTGTGGTGTGTTTCCTAGTTTGAGAGTTTAAATGTGTTTCCACTGGGTTTGTGCAGGTGAAGAATTAAAAAAAGTCCCACAGAATCCTTTAAAAATAAATTTCTTTGGAAAACAGCCAGTGTTGGCCAGCCCTCTCATGCAGAGCACATGTTTGCTGTTAGTCTGTCTGCTTCCTGGTCCCTCTTGTTGTTCTTCTCAGGATTGCCATGGAAACATACATCAGACAGCGACAGCTCATCATGTCCCCACTGATAACTTCCCATGTGATCGGAGAAAATGAGCCCCTCACTTCTGTCTTCAACAAAGTCATTGCTGCAAAGGAAGTGAATCACAAAGGGCAAGGTATAGCAGTTGGGTGAGAAGCTAATGTGAAAACCTGGTGCAGGGAGGGGTTCCCCTGGCTTACAGAGGAAAAGAAATGGCTTATTAAGGTCCAGAACTCAGGAGTTTGCTGCCTTCCCTGAGCCAAACAGATGGTCTTTGTAATGTTTGTGAGGGGTGCCTGCCCATGGCAGGGGGTTGGAACTACATGATCTTAAGGTCCTTTCCAACCCTAACTATTCTATGATTCTATGATCTGTTCTGACTTGTGTGAAGCTTCTCTTGCTGATGATTTATTTACTACTAATGCAGTACTTCTAAGATAAAACTGTTTATATGGACATAAGATGGTTTTAAGTGAACATGGCTCTGGGTTTAAGGTGCATTATTCAGGACTCTTCTGCTCTTACTTGCGTGTCTTGGACTTTACTTAAATATACTAGCAGATTCAGCTCAGAAAGTATGTATTTTAAGTCAGAGGATCTGCTTGCCCAGTAATTGGTCTTATTCAACTTTAGGAACTAGAGAAGTGAACAAGTGAGAACCAGCTTGGGATATTTAAGGCATTCTTGCATGGAGATCACATGAAGCAAGTTTTCTGTTAAGCATAAGCTTAAATGTCATGTTTTCATACTCTTTTTTTTTCAGTAAACAAGCATTGCCTTTCTTTTCTTAGGTCTTTGGGTCTCCCTGAAGCTGCTTCCTGGTGATCTAGCACAGGTTCAAAAGGATTTTTCCCACCTCGTAGACAGATCAACTGCTGTGGCTCGCAAAATGGGATTCCCTGAGATAATCCTTCCTGGTAAGTCCCATGTGCCTCTCCACTTCCATGGGGTGAAAGAGCCAATTTCTGCAATGAACAGACTTATTTTAAAGCTGTCTGAAAGCTTGTGTTCATTTTGCTTAAAACTTCCAGCTGACCTTTTATTTCTATCAAAGAAGTGAAAACATCAGCTTCCTTTTTATATTGAAAACTAATAGTGTGTACACTTTGGGGAAGGAAACCTCTCTTTAGTCAGAGAGACATTTTTGTTGCATATAGGTTTGACCCTGCTTTTTTCAATCCATTCAAAGTGGATTTAGCCCTATAGAGCTCATTACATTGAAAAGAAGTTATATAGAGGTTTGTTGAAAGGAGAATGGTTCATTTTGAAAGATTTTGCAGAATTTGAGATGAAGATGAAACGGTGTGATGTTGGGGGTGGTTAAAGGCTCAGTAAAGGCTGAGAAGAAGGTATTGGTAACATTATTAATGTTAACCCATAAAACTGTATGAGAAAACCCAGCTCATTAAGGGCTATGAATTTTAGGTGATGTTCGAAACGATATCTACGTCACCCTGATACAAGGGGAGTTTGACAAAGGGAAGAAGAAGACTCCCAAGAACGTAGAAGTCACCATGTCCGTGCACGATGAAGATGGAAATCTCCAAGAGGTAGGAGAAGGTTACAAGGCTGCTGTCTTTGCTAGATGATAGTTCCAGTCCTTAGGATCTTATTTATCACATGTATGCAAGAACTGTCTGATAATGAACAAGAAAGATTATAGGTGATCTCAGTGACCCAATTTGAATACTTGCCGATGTGACTTTTTTTAATCCATGAGATGTAAGCAGATCTTCAGAGATTCTGTAAAACTTTCAGAGTTGAAATGCATTGAGTTCCCTTGACTGGAAAGCACAGACTTGGGTAACTCTGGCAGTTATATGCTCTGAAAATTTCTGACCCAAGATACTTCTTGCTTTCGCTCAAGACCTTACCTCTTCTTTCTCCCCCTACCCTTGTCTTTTTGTCCAAAGAAAGCTATCCATCCTGGTGCTGGTTATGAAGGTGTCTCCGAATACAAGTCTGTTGTGTATTATCAAGTCAAGCAACCTTGCTGGTATGAAACTGTGAAGGTAGGAGAGTGGAATTTACAGTCTTGTTTGCTTCGTGTAGAAAAGGAACTAGTTTAAAACCAGTAACAGAATGTCCTGTAAACTGACTGGAGATACACAGTGCTGATGCTGCATTTTTCCCTGTGTTATCACGTGCAGGTGTCCATTGCAATAGAAGAAGTCAGTCGTTGCCATTTAAGATTCACTTTCCGTCATCGGTCGTCACAGGAATGTAAGTACCAGGAGATCTGCAGGAGTCCTGTCCTCTTCCTACTGTCACTGAGATTTTCTGAGTATCCACCAAAGGTGTAGCACTGGCATTTCTACCTGTTTCCAGTGTTGTGGATCTTCTTGCAAGCAGCCTTTAAAACAGGTTTGGTGCTGGTTTTGTTCTAAAACTGAAATTAGATGGAGAGGAACACGTTAGCCCCCTTGAAAGCCAATTGTCAGTGTTCATTGCTGCTTTGACTTCTGTGTATATGGTGTTGGTTTTAATTGATTTCAAAATTCAGTGCAAGCCTGGTGGGCTTCTAATGATCTTTCTATAGGAGGATTTCTCATTAGGGTAATGAAAGGCAATGAGAAAGTTAGAGCCCTGAAACAAGATCAACAGTGTAAGACACAGAGTTTGCTAGCTCCTTTGTGTTACTGTGTGATGCTGTTAAATAAAGAAGAAGCTGCATGTAGTTAAAGAGCTGCATTATGACTAGTATGGGCATAAATAAGACAATTCCTAATAAAGCTTTTCCCTTCTGTTTGCAGCTAGGGATAAGTCTGAGAGAGCTTTTGGCATGGGCTTTGTGAAGTTGATGAATGCAGATGGAACAACACTGCAAGATGGCAAACACAACTTGATTGTTTATAAGGTAGCTTGGGCATCTGCAGTCTTCACTTTGTTTGACTAATCAAAACAACTCTCTTGGCTGACTTTCTTCCTAGATAGATAATCAGCATTGCAGAGATCTTAATTAACTTTCCTAGGATGGTTTATACAGATATATTATTTTTTTATAATAAGTCAGCCTCAGCTCTGCTTTCACTGAGGGGTTTTCTGACTCCACAAATCTTGTCTGAGTTTCTGACTGCACACATCCTTGTATGTGTCTGAACAGAGCATTTTCCCTCTAACATCATTCACCTCGACAGTGTGCAGCAAACAGGCCAGGTGAACGCCTGCATTGGAGGATCAGTGTGTGACGAGAGGAGAAACCTGGTACCTTGAATCACAATAAGAGGAAAAAGTTAATTCATTGCAGTAGAAAGTGAGGGGGGGAGGAACCCTCCTAAACTTTGTGGTTCAGCTCTGAAAAGAGCTGAGTTCATTGGCAGGGGCAGCTTTTCTTCCCTAAAGTTAGAGGCCCAGATAATGCGAGTAAACAACTCTAGTCAGGAAAAGGTGTTTAAAGCCCTCTCTGGCTGTGTTGAAGTGTGTCTGCAGATGAGAACTGCAAGAGTTCAGATCAGGTGTGCTCAGTGTGAGATAACCCTTGTCTGCTGTGTTCAACCAACAGGGTGATAACAAGAAAATGGAAGACGCTAAAAGCTACTTAACTCTCCCTTGTACCAAAACGGAGATGGAGGAGAAGGAGACCCCCTCGGGGAAGAATCTGCACCATCTAACCAATTTCACACCCACTAAAGATAGCACAAAAGACAGCTTCCAGATTGCCACTTTGATCTGCTCCACCAAACTTACCCAGAATGGTAGGTCTTGCATGAGCAGCTGAGCTGTATCATGCTGGATATTTGAAGTAAAGAGGGTGCTTTCTTTATGCAATTAGCTTTAACTTTGCTGTTCCATGTGCCAATGGAATCATGTTGCCAGTACAAGCTGATGCTACACAGCCACTAGAAACCATGTCACATGAATATTTTATCCTAATATTACCAATGTTAAATTGAATACCTGTATGTAGTTCACCAAGCATGTTTGCATCTTTCTGCCCTCCTGCAGAGGACAGAACATAACCTCTGTTTCTGAACGTGTCATTCTTTATCAGGGCTGTTAAGCTTCACGTGTATTCTTACATCTGAAGGCAGTAAACGAATTTAGTTTCAGGACAGAGGGTATGTACATACTTCATTAACATGGAAGATGTGTGAAACCTGCCAGATTCCTTTGAAAGCCTCAATCGTAACTTGTAACTAAACTTGAGGTCCTGGGGTTTTCCAAACCTGTGATAAACAGCTCTTCAGCTTAATGTCATTTATACAAGAGGTTTCAATTTTAACTTTAAGAACCATCTCCAGGAGGCTGCTCTAAACACAAGCACTACTAAGAAAGTCATGCACTCCAGTAAAATTCCTAGCTTGAAATGTCTTCTCTTTGAGTGCATGAGAAGCCTGCAAAATTGTCCACCAAATGCCTTGTGTTATCCAATTACACCAAGGTTTCTATTCCTAGCAAAACTTAACTTTCTTGCCAAGACAAAAGAACCATCTCAAGGTAATTCTCTATACATCAGTGTGACTTTTCCTTGTAAGCTGATTCTAAAAATAACCTCTAGACCTTGTTCTGTATTGTTCTGCAACCATGAAGTCAGCTGTGATGTTATAATCTCCGTCTAATTGCTGGTGTTCTGTTTTGCTAGTTGACCTGCTGGGTTTGTTGAACTGGCGTTCTAACTCCCAGAACATAGCTCACAACCTAAGGAAGCTAATGGAGGTGGAAGGAGGAGAAATTGTAAAGGTATGCAGAGAGATTTGAGTCTCCGTGTTGTGCGAACACTTAGATATGTGCTTGATGTGCACCTTGAAGGCTTGTAATTGTTCTGTACTCAAAAGCTCTTGTATAGGCAGGGAGAACCGTTCTAGCTGCTGAGCAATAGAACAGAAGTTGTACTTTGCCCCAAGAGCTTTCATTAGTGGAATTCACCAGAATTACACAAGTTAAATGTTACCAGGATCAGAGTGATAGCGGTGACTTTATTTTCCCCTGTATCCTTACAAAATACAAGCTACATTCAAAGTCTAACTTTTCATTTTCTATAGTGGCTCTGGGCCTCCTTTGTGAATAGGGAATAGCTGGGCATCTAGGAAAAGAACACAGAGAAGGCCCAAAGAGCTTATAATCAGAGCATCATAGGGAATAGACCTGAAATGTGGGGAAACACCACAGAAAACAGTCTGCTGAAGGATGAAGGATTTAGGAGGTAAGACTTCCTGTGGTTCCAAGTGTGGATCTCTTGGGATTATGCAAGGTCATGGTTTTTCTGAACTGCTGAACAACTGAAGTAAATGCTGTGTCACTGCATACCAGTCTTTATGTACAGTGTCATGCCTTAGTACAGTGTAATGTGGTTGATTTGGCACAGTGCAAGCTTAAATTATAAAGAATTAAGTGTGTGCAGTAGGTCTCATGCTAGATGAAAAGGCAATGGAACAGAAAAGTGGGGCCACTCAGAGCTGCTAAGAAAAGGTCTTGCTTGCTATAGTGAGAGAGAATAGTGTGATAATCATGACAAGCATGTGAATGAACACAAGACTAGGATGCCTTTTTCAGTGTTCTTTCATGGACAGCTTTTACAGATCAGCTGGGCCAGGCTGGAAGGGGAAAAATGATCCAAAACAATAGGCTTTTGTGCAGAATTCTTCTTGTCTTTTCCTACCCTTTTACCATTTTTTTTCCCTCTAGTTTTTGCAAGACACCCTCGATGCACTTTTCAACATCATGATGGAAATGTCAGAGAATGAAACCTATGACTTCCTTGTGTTTGATGCGCTGGTGAGTGAGTCTTTTGTGCATTTAGAGTACTTGTGTTTCAGCCACGTTTTCAGGCTGTTCCTGGTGCTTCCTTCAGATGAGTTATTGGTAATTTGCTCCAAGAAATCAATACTATTTAAACACTTCTTAAGGCATCTTAAGGACTGAGATATGCAGTGAGCTTTTTAGTAACCACAGTGAAAACAGGAATAAATGTTCACATAATTTATAGTAATTTCTTCAGATAACTTTTAAGTTATCTGCATTAAGGCAGTTTACAGCAAAGAAGAGCCTATCATCTATCTGAAGCCCCAGATGAAATGTTTAGGGTCATGATAGTGGAGGATTTGTGGCTGTGGTGGGAACCTCTGCACCCTAAATCCTAGGCCAGCATTTAGGCAGTAGGGATGACTGCTCCTCAGAACCTTGATGGGAGGATTGTAATGACTGAGTAAAAGACTTCACAGGGAGTCTGTGTCTTTGGAGAGGCTGTGTAGTATGTGTGTGAAGGGCACCAGGTTTGGTGTTCAGTAACCGAGCTGCTTCACGCTGATCAACAAACATGTACTTGACAGTTCAGGAAGAAAGAAAAAGTTAGATGTATCCAGCTGACATTGGTCAGAGGAGCAAATACAGGGGGACAGAATGTCCTGGCTCTAATACATGCCATTGTAGTAACAGGACTGAGTGTTTGCTGTGATCATCAGAATCTAAAGTTCTAGCTTGGAAAGCATCGTTTCTTAGTTTGAAAACCAGGCTTCAGCAGCTGTGTGCATAGCAGCTGTGACAGTGTTACCTAGACTGTGAGTAGTGCTGCTTCCTGCATCACTGCTGTAGCTCTGAGAAGTAGCTCCCTTTAAGTAGCTGCTATGACCTACCTTCCCTCCAAGCAAGATGCAGTCACACGCACCACAGTAGTTAATCACTATCAGAATATGAGTAACACCATCTGCAGCATTAATGCTTTTAGGAAAACATACAAAACCCATGACCCAGCAAAATAAATGACATGCAACGAGAACCTGAGTTCTGTTCGAGTGAGTTAGAGGTTGTGGCTCTGTACATCTGTTTCCTTTTGCATTTTTGGCAGGTATTTATTATTTCTTTGATTGGAGACATCAAGTTCCAGCATTTCAACCCTGTACTTGAAACTTACATTTACAAGCACTTCAGTGCAACCCTGGCATATGTGTAAGTATTGGTAACCACAAGCCCACAGGCTGTCATTCAGACCCTGATGGTTTTGGTAAACTACGCTGATGTGGTGAAGGTAGCATTGACCACACAAGAGTCTTCCACCCTCTTCTCTGCTTTCAGGAGGGAAAGAAACTCTGTAATTACTCTTTTTACCCTGTAAGAAGTTTCTGTTGTAGGATTCATTTTTTCTGTGAGGAAAAACTACAGCTATTGCAGAAAATCCTGTCCCAAACTCTGTGATTCAGACTTTCTTTTGACCTGTGTGTCTGTGATGTAAAAGCATCTTCATGTTTTTCAGCTTGATTTCCTACTGAAACAAGTTTAGTGCAGTCAGTTTGTGTACATCTCTCCCTTATAACTTTTGAGTGCTTTGGTCTAGCATTGCTGCTAGAAGATCTGGCATCCCATGAAGCCAAAGATTTTGGAAGGAAATAGTCTGTGAAGAGGAACCGTTGTCTGCTATTGATTTATTAGACTGTAGTTCCTCTCTGGAATAAAGAAGCTGGACTTCCACAGAGACCTAACTGTGTCTATATTAGTTCTCTTTTTTCTTTTATTTCCAAAGGAAACTCACCAAAGTACTGAACTGTTACGTGGGAAATGCTGATGACTCCAGCAAGACAGAACTGCTGTTTGCTGCTCTGAAAGCCTTGAAGTACCTGTTCCGATTCATTGTTCAGTCCCGAATATTGTACCTGAGGTGAGACCAAGGTCATTGCCATCTTTATGTCTCTTTTTGGAAGTCAGTGGAGTTGCTTCCAGTCAGCACCATTGGAGGGGATATTCTTCAGCGTATCCTCTATCCTTGAATTAAGAGTATCTTTCTGCCCTTTGTAGCTGGAGAAAGTAACTTGAATAAAAATTCTTGAAGAGGAGAATCCTTCTAGTAGCATGCTGTAAGCAGCATTTTGGTAGTGCTGAGAAGGAACCCATTCTGGATTAAATAATCAAAATGTAGAATGAATTCCTCATTTTAAGAAACTTTGAGAAACAAGTGCCCCACAGTTACTTGAGAGGTGAGGATGACACCATGTCCAAGTAGGGCATGGTCAACGACAGTGGTTTTGCCATAGCTTCAAAACATGTTTTCAGAGATTTACAGTGAATGTTGGGAATCCTTTGCTCATGTTCATTTTGGCTCTTTTCTTCCATAGACAATGAGCTACTTGATTCTTGGAACCCAAGCAGAATGTGATGCAATGCCAGTTTAAAAAGTGCAGCTTGTCCCTTAGAACAGATTTCATCAGGAAATCACTGCAGAATCCCTAATGGCATTTTTACACTCATGTCTTTGTGGAAGGAGACTGCATTAAGATGTTGTTCCACAGGATAAAATTATATTTCAGCTACTATGACACTGTTAGCCTAGATTTATGTGTGTAACTAGCCCTTTCTGTTCTTGCAGGTTTTATGGGAAAAGTGAAGCTGGGGATGAATTTAATGATGCAATACGCAAGCTCTTCCTCTCCTTCAATGTCCTCATGGACCGGCCTTTAGAGGAGGCTGTCAAGATTAAGGTATGCATGATGTTTATCAAATAAAGATGAGAGCCATGGCTTTGCTGGAAGCCCTTCAGCACCTACTAGGCTGAAAGCTAACAGCCAGTGAAGATGTCATCTACTGCAGCGTGCAAGACACTTCAACCAGTAACACCAAGCTTGAAGGTGATGGACATAGAAATGTGAAACTGGTGCAAAATGAAAGTAATGCTAGTACTGGGAATGAAAGTAATGAAAAAACAAGTAGTTTCTAAATTTGTTTTAGATTTTATCCTTGTTCATCTGATGTCAACTGGATTGTGAACCTTCTGTTTGTGCTCTGAGGAGGAGCACAGCAGCCGTGCAGTGAGGCTGCTAAATTGCTAAAAGCAATGAGGCCTTTACATAGCGTTTTTTCAGTTCTTGTAGCCAACATGCTTTTCTCTGAAGGAAAGATTGATTCTAAACTTTTAATTACTTGGGTAATTTAAAGTCCAACTTTGATTCTCAGGCAGTCAGAGTATCTGCTGGCAGCAGTCATAGAACAGAGACCTTTCCTTGGTGTTGCACCAAGTTGTCTGGATGCTACATTCATGGAAGCCATACTACTACCTACGTAACTTATTACTGTGTGTGTGGACATACTAAAGTGCACAGAACACTGAGTCAGTTTAACTGAGTAGTGCTTTTCATATCAGGCTGTAGGGAGCTTAATCCCTGGAACTGCAGGATGTTTGCAGAAACAAAAGAACTTGGCTTTGGAGCCTTCCTCTTTCACCTTTTCCGCCCTGCGCTGCAGATGTCTGGTTGCTGGAGGCTCTTTGGATGCATAAATTTGATCTTAAGCCAGTTCTCTACAGGTGTCCACATATTTCCTCTTGACAAAAGCTGGATTTGCCATGTGAACTATGGGCATTGTTGTTGAGACTTTACACCCTTTTAGAATGAACTAACTCATCTAACTCAGTTTCCATGCGCGTTTTATGTCCTTGTTTTTTCTTCTTGCAGGGTGCAGCTTTAAAGTATTTGCCAAGCATCATAAATGATGTCAAACTAGTATTTGACCCTGTTGAGCTCAGGTAACCGTATTAACTTTGTTTGTCCTCTAAACCCTGCTTGTCTGTCAGAAAGAATGTTGGAAGCTTTCCTAAAAGCAGCCGCTCTGATTATGACATGATGATGCACATACTCTGTGTGAATTTGAGAAGGCAACTTGCAGGGCTTTAAAGGAATCCAGTTTAGTTCAGAGGAATCTGTGCATCTCTTAGACACTTTGAGATTTAACTGGAAACCCAAATTTGAGGGCTGAGAAGTGATAGGATGAAATGTTGTGCAAGTTTCATTCTTAATGAGTGCTTCTGAGGTAAACTGAATGTATGGCAAAGGCAAAGCCTTGGTCAGTAAAACAAAAGTTGTATTTGTTGAGGAAATACACAACACTATGTGGATTTCTGTTCTTTGGTGCTCATAGCTTTGCCCAGAAGCTCCAAGCCATGCCTCCTTGTTCTGACACAAATAATTTGCTCCTAAACAGTAGACAGACAGCAAATGTACATGGAATTTAATTTAATGGAATCTCAGATTGAAATGAGTCATCACTCTTGATGAAAGGGGCATCTGGAAGGATGCGCTCTTGCTGTTGTGTATAGCAGTGTTTCAAGTTTCAGCAGTGGTCTGCTATTCTGCTTTCATTTTGTATGAAAATAAGTAAGATTATCTTCTGCTGGCACTGGAGGGCAGATAATATTGCCTGTTTGTTAGCTCTTGTGATATGTCTAATGTGTCTTAGGATACAAGCTTCATTTTAAGAGGTTTAAGCCTGCAAAAGTCCTGTGCTAAGATTGGGTTCCATAGTAATTTGTCTGGAGCCCACTTGAAGGTAACATGACCACAAGTGGAGGATGGAATCACCTTGGTGAAAACACTGATCATCTGCTTGCTTTGTGGTTTGCACGCTAGTGTCCTCTTCAGCAATTTTATCCAGAGTATTCCTGACAACCAGTTAGTTCGACAGAAGCTGAACTGCATGACCAAGATAGTCGAGAGTGATCTGTTCAAACAGGCTGGTAAGTAGCAAATTGAACTCTCTGGATTCTGCATGGGGCCATCCACCCTTAAAAACAAAAATGTCTTTCAGTTCCCACGTCCTTTATATCAGTCACCAGCAGTGGTCTACTGTTAAATCCACCTTTAGACATGCTCCTTTCCATGGAACAACCGAAACCTTTCTTTGCTGTTCAGTCTTTATATAATGCCTAATACTATATGAGCCTAATGCAGTCTCTTGATTTAGAAGGAGGCAGAAGGCCTGAGTGTGCTGTTTGATGCAATACATATGATTACAGGTTTTATAGGACTCTCTATAGCCTGTTAGTGGTAACTCAGGCAGATTTAAGCATGTTTTGTTGTTCAAGATAAAGTTATGAACAGAATGCTACTGTGTGGTACCCAAGTGTGCTGAGACCAGCAAGATGTGGTGCTCTGTTTCATTTTTTAGAATGCAGAGATGCTCTTCTGCCACTACTCATAGATCAGCTAAGTGGCCAGTTGGATGACAACTCAAACAAGCCTGACCATGAGGCCTGCTCACAGCTTCTTAGCAACGTTCTTGAAGTCCTGGATCGGAAAGATGTGGTGAGCATGAACTGTCAAGGGTGCAAATTAAGGTTAATTCTTCTTTTGAGAAGTTATGGCAAAGAAGTGTTCTCAGTTATGCTTTGAAGAGTTACCAAGTTTTCTGAAGAATTCTAAAGAATTACCAAATTTCTGATGTTTGCAGAAATCATGTTGCATTGCTGTGGAGTTCTTTGAATCTCTTTGCACAGAACGTAGCTGTGTCTAAGAAGGAGCCATGAAAGATTGCATTAGTGGTTATCATACAGTACAAAAAGCAATTGCTTTCCTTCCTAGGAACCAAAATGTTATTCCTGGGTATTTTGGTGGCTTGTTGAATTATTTGGAGGAAGCCATAAAATACTTGGATTTTGCAATGAAATAGGGACAAGGACCATGATTCAGTCAGCAGAACACAATTACACTTCACATTAGTCACGGAAATTGATTCAAAGTTGCTGTGAAAAGAATAGTTTGAACTGAAGGGAAAACCAAGCCAAAGCAAAGCACCAGCTTTGGTTTAGCTCTGCCAGGATGAACTAATGAAGCTGCTATAGATCAATTATGCTAGCTCTCCACCAAGTGTATACCTACAGTATTCGAATTGATTGCTTATGTTCTCAGTCTCCTTTTATGCATCCTCTAATAACAGTTAACCACTGTCAGGGCAGTATAGAAGAGTATACATTAAGAATGGTCTCAGGTTTTCCTCACTGACTATCCCCAGGGGCCCACTGCTGTCCACATCCAGCTGATCATGGAACGCCTGCTGAGGAGGATAAACCGCACAGTGATTGGAATGAGCAGACAGTCTCCGCACATAGTGAGAGCCTTTTACTTGCTTCACTTATTACTTTACCATTTGTTATAGTGGAATTTATTCTCCTGGGAGATTTCAGCGTGTAGCAGTGGTTTATGAAATCATCTTTCCATTTCCTGCAGGGCTTCTGTGCCACTAAAACATGGCTTTTGGTGGTTGTCCGAGACCAGGTATTAGGATACACATTGTCCTACTCCAACAGCAGTTTGAACTGAGTCAGTTAGCTGTGATTTCAATTTCATTTGGGCCCTTTTGCACAGAGAATTTGGTTTCAGTGCAGTTTCTAATACACAAGGAGTCACTGCTGACAAAATGCTCTTTTGTCACCTTGGCTGAATAGGGTTAAATGAGGCATCTCTAAGGGGCCTTTCTGACTACTGTGTGGCATCTTAGAACATATAAGCACGTTGGTATTTTCTGATTTGCCCTGTGCTTCATCTACAGAAAGATAGAAAAATCAAGAGCTGGGCATATATGACAATATCTTATTTTTAATAACTCTAAGGTCAAGTATGCTGTTACCAATGTCAGGCATGAGAATTACCGTTGGACATAGTAAATCTGAAAATCATAGAATCACTTAGGTTGGAAAAGGCCCTTAAGATATGATGAAGTGGTTCATACAGGAAAATAATCAAATGTTTTGTTTTTCCTATTCCAGGGTATTTTTGTGGCCTGCATGACAGCCATCCTGAGGCAGATGGATGATTTCCATTACAGCCATTACATCAATACTTTCAAAACCAGGCAGGACATTATTGTAAGTCAGCCTGGCTGGGGAATTAGCTCAGTCCATCAAGCATTACACTCTGTTTCTAAAAGGTTGTTTCAAGTTATTGTGCTCAGTTTGGAGTGATTATACTGTATTCATCAGCAATGACTTATGGGCACCTAGTGCCACAGCCACTGGGGATGCATTGACATCACCCTGCTGGGTATACACAGTGGATGTTGCTGACTCAGTACACCTGAGAACAGCATTCGTAACATTGAGTAAAAACATCTTTAGTGACTTTATAAGTCCGTGCAAGTAAAAAGTCAGGAACCAGACAAGTGAATGAAGATGAAGAGGAAAAGCATTTCCCCCTCTCTTGCTCTCACTGTATATCTTTGTGGTCCTCTTTATCTAATTCTTTCTGCTCCTTTAGATTTTAATTAAATGCTTTAGTGGGCAGCAATGCAAATAGTTCCCTCTGAGTTGAAAACTGTCCAATTCATGTCCCCAAAGACTTTCAGTACGAAACCAGGTGAGACATTCAGTTTTTATGTTTTTGGAAGCCCTTAGAATGAACAGCTGTGTCCAGATTTTCCTCCAAACTGCCCAGAACAAGTCAGAACTAAACCCAGTATTTATGCAAGTCTCTGAAGCATGACACAGCAACTGTTCTGGCTTCTTTGTCCCCTTACTCCTTGTGCAACTTAGTAGTGCTTGCTTATTGAAATACTGGCTGGGGAAGAGCCTGGAGTTGTGTTCTTCCTGTAAAAGCCCGATTAAAACCCACAAGAAGGTGTTTGTCATTCAGTTTGGGTGACAAGGTGATCTCTTCTTCCCTGTGCAGTTGGAATTGCAATCTGTTGGGCAACATAGCCACCTACAGGACACACATTTTATCACTTCTGCATCTAAAAGGCTACTCGGCTGCCTTGTCTATAGAGCACTCATCATCTAGCTTTAGACTTGCTCTTTCTATTACCCAAGTGATTTTTTGTGAAGGAAGAACAAACAAAATCAAGTTGATTTAGAAATTCTCTTAGTGTTCATCAAGAAAATGGGTGACAAGGTTTTCAGTAGGGTTCCATAGAAACACTGTGTCTGAAGAAGAAGGGTACTGGAAGTCAAATCCTTTGTGGATTTTGGAAAAAGGTGTATTCAAGGCAGAATCAAAACAAATTGTACATTGATTTGGCCTCAGTTCAGAGTTCTTCCTTCTCCGGACGAGCAGCTTTGGGTAGGAGACCATCATAACTGAAATTCAGAGTAAGGTTAGACAAGTGCTTAAAAGCTTTCCTGAAATGTGAAATCCTTACATCTTCAGAAGCAAGCCCATGTTTGTGGGGGTGCAGTAGGAGTTAATGCCAACATTGCGTTTGGCTGTACTGCAGTAATTGGGTTTATTTTTGTTGTTTGTTGCTGGTTTGAATTTGCTCTGGTATTTTCATCCCTGCCATGGCATCATTACTTGGTTGGTTTAACACTGTTAGAAGTTAATTCATACCTTCAGGGTGCCCCATGTCAAGTCCAGACCTTTCCATCAAGCTCTGATTTAATAATGCCTAAAGGATTTTTACTGAGGCAGCAGCAAATGCCCATTTCTCTCTCTACATCGATGTCACTTGCCATTCTTTAGAGCAAGCTGTTCAGCTTAACAGATTGATTGATTGATTGATTGATTGATTGATTTTCCTGGTGATCTTTGCAAGGTGGTGATGTCTCATGTGACCTTCTTTGTGGCCCTCTCATTTCTGAATGCTTATGTGCTGTCTTTGTAGGGAACAGAATCCATTTATACACTCATAGGTACCATTTATATCCGTAGAGACCACAATATAGAGATCAATATTATTGATATTACCTCCTTTTGCTCATCTCTCTTCTTTTTCTTTTTCCTTTTTTCTTACTCTACAATTCAACCTTGCCTTGCCCAAGTATTAAGGTGGGATATAGCTTTGTTTGGAGCAGTTTAGTGTTTGTGCAACAAGTCTTTTCCTACAGTAATGTTCTAAACTATGTTTCTGACAGCGTGTTCTCTACCTTGTTTAAATGATCCTTTTTAAACTGGACCAGAAAAGACTTAACTAATTGGGAAGGGAAAATACATTATAATTTCCATCTTTGTGGAAGATACTGCTTAGGGCTGTTGTACTGTTATCATTCAGACATTTGGAAACAAGTCCTTGAATATTGGTTTTGCTTTTTAATCCAGCTTGTGCACCAGAACTCCTTACAACACAGCTTAATGCAAAACAGTAAAGACAGATTTAATTAAACAGCTCAACATGTTCTGTGGAATTATTTCTCCTTCTGTAATTGAATGGATGAGATGTCAGAAATAATTTAGTTATTGGACTATACCCACACAATAAGAGCAGCTTCTTAGGAGGTACAGTGTATTGATTGCTAATTGATGCAGTCGTTCATCAATGCAGTTGAAACATCTGCATTTCCCTATATTTTCCTGTGGATAAAAGATTGCCATGTTCAACTTGATGGGCTGTGGGTTTTGTTTTTCCAACAGGACTTCCTGATGGAAACATTCATTATGTTTAAGGATCTGATTGGAAAAAATGTCTATGCAGCTGACTGGATGGTCATGAATATGATGCAGAGCAGGTACCGAGTTGCTGCTATTTTAAGTCTTGTTACTGCTGGGGAGCCTTTCTGGTTCTCAATGGAGGGGGACTCACCCAGGCAGGCTTGTGAGTCCCTGGGGTCAAAAAGCCTTGTTCTCTTTTGCACTTTCAGGGTGATTTAAATTAGATTTCAGTAAATTGCAGTGCCTGCACTGCCATTTCTGTTGATGGAACTGGAAATCTTTCTTCTCCTGCCCAAAGACACACAATGAAAACCACGCAGTCTTTCAGCCAGTCACTTACCTGCTGGAGAGCACAACATAAACCAGAGAAGCCTTTTTGGTTTCAATTCTAAGGGAATCACATGGGAAACATAAAGCTAGAGGTGGACCTAAGTGTGGTCAAGGGTTTAGTGTGCTGGCCTGTGAACTTGAACTACTCAGATTCACTTCTGCCCTCTGCTGTGGGCTTTGTGAGTCGTTCTTCTGCTCAGTCTGTACAATTTGAATGGCTTTGGCTCGCTGTCTGCTGTGCTCGGTAGCAAAGCATGGCCCAAACCTGCTGTCCGTGAGACAGCAGGGCCTGTACACCTGAGTTTATGTTCCAATGGGCAGTGTCAGCAGAACTGGGGAAGAATGAAGAAACAACAAGCAGCTAAGCCCTGGTTGCATGTCGTAGTCATGCAAGTCGTCTTCAAAGCAGAGTCAGTGTAGCTCCACAGCGTTGTAGGGGTGCAGTGTGGAGAAGGACATGAAAGTGACAAGTTATTTGAATGCCTCAGTGGGGATAGGCTAAACTTAAGAGAAGCTGCCATCTGGAATGGCACTGTCAAAAAGCCTGGATGATCCAATAAGTGTTTTGTTTCTCATCTGCCTCCAGTCAAGGTTTCTTCTGTTCAGAAACAGAGGAATAACTTTCCATTAATGTCCCTCTTCTTGAAAAGAGCTGAAATAGTCTTATAGGGGAATACCTGTCTTGTTTGGGAGCATCTGTTCTTGTCTCCTGAGCTTATGTGTAGGAGTCATAAACCCAGAACTTCAATGTTAGCCACCTTTTACCTGATGTTTTTTGTCTCTTCCAGGGTTTTCCTCCGGGCAGTGAACCAGTTTACCTCTGTACTCAACCGTTTCTTTCTGGATCAAACCAGTTTTGAACTCCAGGTAATAGTTCCATTGTTTCTGGATTTTCTTATGCATCCTAGTCCTGAAAGGCAGGAAGAATAAATAAATCCCCCTGTTAAGAGATTTGTTGATATGGAGCATGCATGAGGAAAATGTCTGTAGTCTTTCACAGCAAAGCAGGAGAATGCAAAGCAGCTCTGAACTGCGGTTAGTGCAGCAGTAAGTTGCAAGCAAGTACAACTGCTGTAGGCTTTCCAAGTTTAGCATTATGCTGACTATAGCTGATTTGTGCTTGACTAGTTAAGAAAAAATACTGTATGGACATACCCACTGTCACTGCCTTTAGTTGGCAAGTACAAGCTAAAAAGAGTGAGAAATTTGAAGTTGCTGTGTGCTTGTGGCTTGCCTGCGATGGCTGGGAGCACACTCATCTGCCAGCTCACTGTGGGTACCCTTCCTCATTAACACCACAGCATCTGGGGCCGTGTAGCTGTGTTGTGCTGGTTGATGCTTTTCCTTTGTCTTCTCCTCTTTCAGACTTGTTTCTCTTCCACAGCTCTGGAATAACTATTTCCATTTGGCAGTGGCCTTTCTCACACATGAATCCCTCCAGCTGGAGACCTTCTCACAAGCCAAACGCAACAAAATTATCAAGAAGTGAGTTTACATGTAAAAAGTTGCCAGGCCCCTTTGCTTTGAAGAAGCTTCATTGGTACCAGTCCAGACATACACTGTACAACCTTACAATGAGATGAAGCATGTTGTAGAAGTACTTGATTAATGAATGATGATAAAGGGAGGAAGGGTGACTAGGACAGGTGTCAAGTCTTTACCCTGTGGATATCTGAGTCTGGTCAGACAGATCCTAAGTTGTTTGAGCTGAACTTCAGCACCTTGCCAAAAGAATCTTTCCACTGTAAGGTCTGTAATAGAAGTCTTCCCATAGTTCCCAAAGCAATACCTTGTGCAATTCCTCAGCCATTACAGAAGGTAGGTAAGCAAGAATCCTAAAAGCTCTGCAACTTCTTAGTCCCCTCTCTTTGCTTTTTCTGTTTTGAAAGAAGAGCATTTCAGAGGCATTCATCAACCCAAAAGGAATCATTTTTAGTAAGTTGGCCAAATTCACAGAGACACTGAGCAGCTGTTCCTTCTGCATTTAGCTGGAATCAGGTGCCTAAATATCTTTGTAGATCTTGACATGGAATTTTGTTAGGGCATACACAGTTAATGTTTGCCATCTTTTGTCTGCAGTAATGACAGCCTTAGGATGCCTGGTAATTAAATATTCTTGCATTGACTCTATAACAGCAGTTAAAGCTTTAGGGAAAACCATGAAATACAACAAAATTCTGGGTAGAATTGCATAAAGCAGCAGGGCTGCAGCTTTGTTCTGCTCTCAGGGACCCTGCAGTCTTCTGTCATATTGGCACATGGCCATTCTCTTTCCCTGCACATTAGTGCTGGGCAGGGTAAGGAATTAAAAGGATGAGGTGAACATCTAACAAAAGGTCTGTAATAATGAGGAACTTCTTGGTAGACCCTTAGTAGGGAAGATCATCTGTGAGACCCTTTGCTATTCAGCGTATTCAGGTTTGTGTGTGGTGGTTGCTTTAAGGACAGGCTCATAGGTCTTATGGGTTTGCCATTCAGTTTCTTCAGCAACTTTGCAAAGGTAATTTCAGTGTGCAGGCCTTTCTCAGCTGTTTCTTTCTAACACTTTTTTCTAGGTATGGGGACATGAGGAAAGAAATTGGCTTCAAAATAAGGGATATGTGGTATAATCTGGGTGAGTTCCAGCTAAAGAATTGTCTTTATCCAAGCTCCCAAGCTGTGTTTCAGATCTTTTATTACTTTATGAAAGCTGCTCATGTTCAATGTGGGGAAATACATTTAAGGTTCAGCTGTTCCAGCACACAAAATCTCTTTCCTTTTGCTGTGAATAGCTTGCAAAAGCTGCTGAGATAATTTCTTAGCTTCTCTTTAAAGGATGTGCTGCCATATGAGGGACAAGAGTATAATTTTCCAGAGAGCCTTTGTGATTTGCAGCACTGCATGCAGTTCAGTTCAGTTAATTTCTTGGACTACTCCTGGATTTTAGAGCTGTACATGTTGATTCTACTTTAAGTAGCCATTATTCACATAAAATACACATTCCAAGTAGAATGTCTGTGGTTTATGGGCTTTACTTTATGGGAATAATGTGCTTAAATATTTGAATATCCAAATCCTGCCGTTAAGATGTGTCTGACATTGACGTTCTTGCAGGTCCCCACAAAATAAAGTTCATTCCAGCAATGGTAGGCCCAATCCTGGAGGTAACCCTGGTCCCAGAGCCTGAGCTACGGAAAGCCACCATTCCTATCTTCTTTGATATGATGCAGTGCGAGTTTAACTTCAGTGGGAACAGAAACTTCCATATGGTAAGGGAGCCTGGTATTTTCAGTACAGATGTTCTGCACTGGGCAAGGAGAAGAGAACATTTAAACAAAAAGAAAACAAATACAAAGCCCCCACACAAAACAAGCATTGTGCCAAACGCTTTGGGAAGTTCCTGTGGTTTGTAGGAGTCAGGACTCTTCTGTCCCTGACTACCTTTGCATGACTTGGGTAATGAATGAATTCCTGTTTTCCATAGCTTTCTGCATTTGCAGATGTGCAAATGCCCACATCTACACTGTGAAGCAATTTGAAGCCCCTGAGAGAGTACTCTAAAAGATAATGTCTATTTCCATTTATAATAACAATATAAATTCCCCCAAGACAGATCTTTGGCAGTAAATGTAAGTTACTCTACAGAAAATGGCTGGACAGGCAAGCGTTAGGACTATGCAGTTGCTTATGTACTGACTAATCCCTCATTAACTTCAGATTTGACAACACATTTATGAATACTGGTGCCATCATTAGGGAAAGGAGAACAGGGATACAAAGGAGAGACACGATTTGCTTGAGGATACGCAAGTAAAAGGACAGAGCAGGGAACGGGACCAGGATCCCTGAGTTCCAACCCTGTGCTGATTTCTCCAGAAGTTACCTTTTATTGTTACTGAGAAAGCACCAGAAAGTAAGGAAGGGAAAAGAGGAGCTTCACTTTTGCCTCGAGGTTAAGCTTTCACTGCAGTTTCTAAGGACTTATTCTTCCAGCTTTCCTCTGGGGATATCAGACATTAACATCTCAACTGGCAGGCAGGGGACACTGTAGTTATGCTGTAGACAGTCTTCTCCCTGGAGATGGGTAGAAGCCATCCATCCAAAAGGCAGCCACCTTGGCATTTCAGACTCTTGTCAAATGTGACGTGCATCTCCCTAAGCACCATCCTCACACCGGCTTAGACCCCAGCTTCAGTGTGCATATGGGATCTTTCTTCCCTTGGGGTCATCAGTCTTTGGTGTGGTTGGCCCCAGGGTCTTGGGGTTTTTTGGAATCAGTAGAAGGAAGCAGGATGCATGTGGCATGGATTTTCCATTCCAGTGCTATTTATATACTAGCTACAGCTACAACTGGGATTAAGTACTTGACCTGCTTGCACATAACAGGGCATACCTTCATGGCTAGACAGATAATCACACAGGCCTTGGTTCTTGCATCATGAGAAGTTGCTTTAATTAGCAGTTACAAGTGTTTATGATGGCTGGAGAGTTGTGACTTGCCCTTAACTGATGGTGGTAGTTCAGTTTCTGTAGGGTGAGTGAACGCCCATGCTGTAAGCTGGCTGCTAGAATGCTTCTCCATCCTAGCAAAACTGAACTGTTAATGGTGGAGAGGAAGGGGAAGAATTACCCCAGAGCATGACTTTCCAGTGGCTGTAGGATGAGAGAGGGAGGACTATTTCTTTGTTCCAATCTTGTCTTTCTTTCTTACCATTTTGGTCCAGCAATGAAAGCATCCTCTTGCTAGGCTTGTAACTTTAGCATCTGATGGTGGGGTGGTTCAGAAACACCAGCCACAAGCATTGCTAATCTTCAAACCACGCTCTTGAGAGCTGCTGTCTATTGGATTGTGGTTTTCTGCCTTTTCAGTTTGAAAATGAGTTGATAACCAAGCTGGACCAGGAAGTGGAGGGTGGCCGAGGGGATGAACAGTACAAGATTCTGCTGGAGAAACTGTAAGTTTCATAAAGCACATGGAGGCACTTTTTCACAGCTTACTTGGCTATTTTTCTAATGCAAAAACCCTCTGATTCATTACTGCAGTGAATAGGCAGACAGTGATCTTAATGCTGTATGGGTATTCTGAGACTGATTGCCTTAAAATGATGCTTTTATTCTGGAGCAGCAACTTGAACAACTACCCTAAACTTGGCACTGAAAGCCCAGAGGCAGGTGCCAAACTGGCAGGGAGCTTGTAGGTGGAAAAGCTTGGGAACAGCAGGCTCAGAGGTAAAGCAGAATCAGAGCCTTCTTTTAACAGCAAGAGTAGAACCCAGGTTTTTGATCAATAAGACACACTTTGACCTGCCTGACTTGGGTATCTCAGGTCTGTGGGTGTGATGTGCTGTTTGGCACTATGAGAGTCCCTCTTAAGGGAATGTATTTGACTTGTAGCTGAGTGCCTGTTTGGGTACTTTACACTGAAGTTCTTACCACCACTCAAACCCTTACTTGAGGTTACCCTTCTGTCCCTCTGGGTGTATCTGCAGCCTCCTGGAGCACTGTCGGAAGCATAAATACCTCTCTGCATCTGGAGAAGTGTTTACTTTGCTGGTGAGCAGCCTCCTGGAGAACCTGCTGGACTACAGGACCATCATGCATGATGAGAGCAAGGAGAACCGCATGAGCTGCACTGTCAATGTGCTGGTATGGGGAAGGCTGGATCTGGAGTGGTGCTTTACTGACCTGGCTTTTGTGGATTCTGAAGGATTTTTGTATTTTTGTAGGATTTTAAGATACTTTTTTTATGCCATTTCTGGTTGATGGGCCCAAATCAGACTACCAGCTATTGACAGCTATAAAACATAAAGCTATACAGTTCAAAATCAAGTCCTTGTCTACATGTTAATCTGAAGCCCTGAAATACAGGCAGGAAAGATGGCTAGCTGATAGTTTGGGAAATGTGGGCTTAAATCCCTATTCCACTGCAAAGAGCCTGTATAACTTCAGATGAGTCACTGTGTCTCTTTGACTCACCCCTTTTCTAGAGGTGATAATAGCCCCACCTCATGTTAAAGGGGTGGTTGCAGGGATAAATGCACCTAAGTAGGCAAAATGACAGCAAACATCTTTGAAATACCTAAACCTGATGCTTAAGTTGCTCACCTAGAGATGATCACACAAATCCATGCTGCTTCACATCATTAAAGTTTGACTTCTTTCTATTGGCAGAATTTTTATAAGGAGAAGAAACGAGAGGACATTTATATCAGGTAGGCTGTTTCCCTCCAGAAACCTGTATGTGTAGCCTTTATTTCTCTTGCTATCATGTACACTGATGCAGTGTCCTTCACATCAACTAACAATTGCTTTCTGCTTCCTTAGGTATCTGTATAAACTCCGGGACCTGCACACTGACTGTGAGAACTACACAGAGGCAGCGTACACTCTCCTCCTGCACGCAGAGCTGCTCCAGGTATTACACTGAAGCCAGTTTTAGTTTCCACTGTCAGGATGTGGGTTTGAAATGAAGTGCAAATAGCTCAGAATAAACAATTCACCTGTTTTTTTTAATGTGACTTTGCATTCCCTAGGGTCTAGCGCTCATTGTGTTTCTTCTCTCACATGTTCTGACTACATGGCTAAAGGGATGAAATAAAGATGTTATTAGCATCAATTTGTTCCATACTCTTGGTGCAACAGAGTGCTGTAGTGAGCTGGGACAAAATGTCCATGTTTGGGGTCATAGTACAGGTTTTTTCCCACTTCTGTGTGAACACTGCAAAATGCATTAGCCTAAGCAGTCTTAATCTGGATTTGTCAACCTTTTCATGTCTTCCACAGATTACTAAAGCATACACATCTAGTTAGTGCTCTGCATAAGATCTTAAGCCAAAATCACACCAGTTTTGCAGACAGAATTAAACTGCAAAACTTCCTTGTTCTCCCTTTGCATTGCTGATGGATTTGCCTTGAATGCATCCCTGCAGAAGCTGAGTCTCTCCACTGTAAGGATTTGTTGATCTCAGAATGTTCCAGTTCTTTCAACTTTGCCTTTTTCTCTTCTGTACCAGTGGTCTGAGGAGCCGTGTGTCCCTCACCTTCTGCAGAGGGACAGCTACTGTGTCTACTCGCAGCAGGAACTCAAGGAGAAACTCTACCAAGAAATTATCTCCTTCTTCGACAGGGGCAAAGTGAGTGTCTCTGCAGTGTTCTTCACTGGTAAATCCTTGCCTTGGGGAATGTAGCTGGATAAAGTTGGTTTCAGCGGTAAAAGGAAACGTGATTCCATAATGGGCCTTTGATGCCTTCGGCTGACTTTTTAATGTGGACTGAAAATGCTGTTCAGATGAGAAAAAACCTACTGGTGTTTTCCTTTCTTTTTCTGGGTAATGGCTTTTGCATTGCAGTAAGAATGACTTGTCTGGCTGATACTGAGCTCATGATAGTTGCACTTTGGATAGATGGTTCTACCAGAGTTAAATGAGACAAACCCAAGGAAGCCTGATGGAGTGAATGAAGTTTTCGTGTAGGAGGAGACCACCTGGGCTTTTCTCCCTTGCTGTTTAGTTTAGACATGTCCTTCCACCTCTTTGTGCCTCAGTTTTCTCTATCAGGAGTAGCAATGGAAACCTTTGTAAATCACTTTCAGATCTACAAATCAAAAGAGCTGTGTGACTGTAATGATTGCAAGAAATGTACAGCGTGGAGGCTGAGGGAAAGTTGGCAGTGCATGAAAGTACTGCCTGAATGAAAATCAGCTGAATGCTTTGTTTACCTATCTCTGGTAATGAATGCTTTTAACTGAGGCTTTTATGTTGCTTGTGCTCTTCTTCCCCCACCTGCCTCCCTTCACCCTCCATGGAGATGTGGGAAAAAGCCATTCAACTAAGCAAAGAGTTGGCTGACATGTATGAAAACAAGGTCTTTGATTATGAAGGACTTGGAAATCTCCTGGTAAGACTTTTTTTCTCCATTTTCTCCATTCTCTGCTGACTGCTTAAATTAATATTGTTGAGCAGGATAAGCCCAAAATACATTTATGTTAAAGACAGCAATATCTGAGGGGGGCCTCAGATGCTGGAGAAGGGCTCTTCATCAGGGACTGTAGCGATAGGACAAGGGGTGATGGGTTTAAACTAGAACAGGGGAAGTTTAGGTTAGATATAAGAAAGTTCTTTACTGTGAGGGTGCTGAGGCACTGCACAGGGTGCCCAGAGAAGTGGTAAATGCTCTATCCCTGGCAGTGTTCAAGACCAGGTTGGACAGAGCTTTGGGTGACATGGTCTAGGGTGAGGTGCCCCTGCCCATGGCAGAGGGTTGGCACTGGATGGTCTTAAGGCCCTTTTCAACCCCAAACCATGATTCTATGACAAACAAACCAACATAATCTCCACGGTTTTGTAAAGCTTAATATTAGAGGAATGTTTTCATATTCTTTCTTCAGTGTGTGGTTTTTTGCCCTTGTAATTAGCATGACAATATCATATGCAGATGTTTAGCATTTTTGGTGTTAATCACATAAGGTAACATTTGCACGGTTTATTTTCAGCCTCCATAAATCTCATCACCTTGTTATTTCTGTGGTAAAACTACTGTGTATGAACACAGCACTATAGAATCATCTTGGTTCTGAGTGATGTTTTTTAGCGGTTAAAGATGTCAAACCAGATGGTCTTTATGTTCTTTCATATGAGAATCATCTGCCCGGTTTTCTTTCTGCCAGTTCTCTGACATTTGTCACCATTTGTGTCTGCTCGGTTTCAGAACATATTTATTTTTAATTCGTGCTGCTGTAGTTCAGGATTTCAAGTATCCTCCTGGTGTCCTAAAAGCCATGGCACTGCTCTCATGTCTGCACACCAGGAAATGAAGTTGATTCTGGCCCAGAAAAACCAAATATTTAACCAAGTAAATGGATAAGTATGAGACACTGTATCAAAACACGATTGTAAAACGTGTTCTGGAGGGGAGAACTGATAGATCAGGAGTTGTCACTGGGAACGTTGCTCCAGTCTGGTGGTGTCCCTGAATGCTCCAAAGGGAAAATGGTGGGGTATTCTTTTCTTTTTCAGAAAAAACGAGCTACCTTTTACGAGCACATCATGAAGGCAATGAGGCCTCAGCCAGAGTACTTCGCTGTTGGGTACTATGGTCAGGGTTTCCCCTCTTTCCTCCGGGTAAGAATTCTTCAGCACTCACGTTCTGGAGTGGTGGGTACCCTAAAAGTACTTTTGCAGAGCTTCCAAGCTGCCAAACTCCTTTTCCTTTGAATGACGTTGCAGGAGAGAAATCCCTTAAGTATTTAAAAATACTTCAGTATATAAAAAAAGACAAGTAAGAGACCAGATCTTCTTGTGTTACCACCTTTAATAAGGGTAGTGTGTTGCAGTAGGGTTTGGTAGGTGAGTGCTATTCTTATAAGGACTTCAACAGAATCTACTTTTTGTATTTGTGCCCTATAGGCTTCCTCAGAAATATGACTGTTGCCATTAGAAAATGTGTAGCTTGTAAAGAATTTATCCTGTTGCTTTTCAGCCTGAATCAACCTTATTTTCAGGACATGGATCATTTCAGCGCTCAAGCACATTAGTGAGAGTTTGTCCCACGCAGAACGATTAAAATGCAAAGGTGCTTCCTGTTTGAGATTGCTGCTAAGCATTGCTGGATCTATGCTAGCTATAATACAAGCATCCAGCCAAAGTGAGTCAGATGGGCAGGGTGCAGCACACTAGAAAATATTCCTGATTATGATTTAAAATGAAGGAACATTCACATTTTCAGGCTGGAGTTGTTAGAAGTTGTTGGCCTTAAACGGAAGCCAAGCTTAATAAAAAAGAAATATGTTAACTTGGAACTGTGTTACCGGATGGCACCGGAGGCTTTCATCTCCAGGTCATGGCTTTGAATCCATCCCTTCCAGAAACCACACATGTTATCTTCCTTAAAATCAGCCCCCCTGACTGAGAGTTCATGTGTTGAATGTGCTTGAGTGCTAGAAAGGATGAACGTGGTCAGTAACACTTGTGTGTGGAACATTTTCTAGACAAATATGAGGTTGCCATTGCAGGGCTTTGCTCCTGTTCTCACTCCAGCCTGTGTTTCTTCTCACGTATTCTGGTTGTTTGTTGGGCCAGGAGACAACCCTTCATATAAACTAGATCTGAGATTCTCTGTGTGTGTTTAGAAAGCTCTTGCTCATGGCTTTGTTTCGTGTTAATTCTCCTTTTCTTCTGCTACCCACAGAATAAGATTTTTATCTACCGTGGCAAAGAGTATGAACGAAGGGAGGACTTCAACCTGAAGCTACTGACCCAGTTCCCTAGTGCTGAGAAGATGACCAGCACTGCTCCTCCAGGAGAAGAGATCAAGTCTTCTCCTAAACAGTGTATCTTTTGGTTCTGATACATTTTGGCACATTCATGGTTTGTCTCTTGCCTAGAATGACCAATTCCTAAAATGGGTAAACAACAATGATAAGCAAGGAACTTACTGCACCAGGGGGACCTAGAAGGCAGGGAGTGGGCATGAAAATAAGACTATCCAGAACTTCAGTACTGAACTTAAAACATACTGGAAAAAAGAGACAGCTTGATATTGTCAGAATTAAACAAATGGCTGTTAGGATGAAACCTTAACAAATGGCAGGTCAGGATTTCTTGTGCCTTCTTCTCAGGCAGGTGATATTCACTACTGTAGGATAGGTGTGGTCCAGTTTGGTCCTTCTAGGTTAAAGAGGTGAAATACAGGCAGTGAAAGTGAGATATAAAGTAGGTGGAAGTATGTTCTCTTCTTGCTTGCAGTGAACTAGCATTTATGAAGTAGCTGTTGGTTTGGTTTGGTTTTGGTTTGATTTTTGATTCCCTCAAAGCCATTTTGTAAGAAGTGTGACGTGATTTTGCTGGTGGAAGTTGTTGGATGAACAGCACTTTTAAAGATTTTATTATTACCATTTTTTCATTATGCTGGTGGAACTCCAACCTGTGTGTCCCAGCACACACTTAAGGCTTAAGATCCTCTTTCTCCTGATTGTGAGCATGACCAAGTACAGCCTAGCAAGATTCTTGTTCGTGACTTCCAGTTGACAGGAGGTGTGCTCCTGGAAGATGTGTATCAGTAACAACCAAGTTTCCGGGCTTCCAGCCTGTGTTATACAGGCCAGTGTTACACAGGCCAGACTAGAGAATCTGATGGTCCATTTTGGCCTTAAAGGTCTGTGCACAAAAGCACAACTCAAGCAGTGATACCAGATGCTTCCCTTGCAATAAGCCTGCCAAGCACTAAATCCACATAGGAAATTAAAAGTCATTCAAGACCAAACTTGGTATCAAAAAATGCCTCTTCTATTGCTGCTTTGTTTCAACTACTTCCTTAGCATCTGTTTGTGTTTGTTCTAACGGTTTTGGCTCAAGATGAACCTGAACTGCAAAATTTGGATCCAGATCTGAACTCTTCCAAAAGTTTGGGGGTGTTTGGTTCCGGGTCCTTGGCATAGCCCCATTATAAAGGGGAGCAGCTGCATAGTTTGGATTTGGTACAGGTTCTTCTCGGACTCTTACAAACACCTTCTGAAAAGATGAGGAGTTCGAGTGCCCAAATCTCTTGTTATGTTAGGCAGGCGTTGGTGGCTCTGCTCTGTGGTTTAATTTCATGCTTTTTTAACCTCCTTTGTCTCAGGCTCTTTTTTGCTTAGAGTCTTTTCTCACTCTTTTATGATAAAATGTCTCATTCTTCCTTCGATTGTTTCAGAATAGTGTACTGGAGATACCAAGTGGGCTCTACACCATCTCAGGGAATGCCTACCCACCTAAGCATGAGTCTTTCACCAGTTCTGAACTAGAAGCCGTATAGCACACTTGGCATGGCATGAAGCCCAAGCTAATAAGCTCTCCTGAGAGAAGGAATATATTAGCTTGGGCTCAGTGCTTGATCTAATGTGGCTCTGTGGGTTTGGGTTCTGATTTGGCTGGTATCCAGCTGGCTCATCAGTGTGGGCAGAAGGACCTTGCCTTTGCTTTCCAAATACTGTTCAGAACTACCCTCAGTGAAATAAAGGATGTATAGGGCTACCCTGCCCACCAGTAAAACACTGCCACTTCAGGGTGCAATTGACAAGTGATTCACAGGAATAATCTATGAATGAGAGTCAAATTGTTCATGCTTTACTTTTCCATACAGGTTTTTACTTCTGTAAAGCCTTCAATTCCACTCTGGAGGAACAACATTGTTAAGCTGTTGTGCTTAGGGATACTATTACTAATGTATTTTTACTATCTGTCATGGTTCACAGGTGTAAAAGCTGAAGATGAAGTAGATATTCACTGATTCAGACCAGCCTCCTTTCTTCAGTTAGCTTTAGCCATCTAAAAAGTGGGAGGGAGGGAGGAGCAGCTTCGCTGTACTGGAAGAATCCGACTAATAACCATGGGGTGCTGAGGGAGAGAAGAGAGGCAGATGCATCCATTACAGAACCTAGGACAGAATCTTGTTTCCTGTCTGCAGAGCAGAAATCAGTAACACCCAGGCTTCCCAAGCATCTCGCCAGGGAATTTCAATAGTTGGAAGTATTTGTACAGCCCTTATCTTTGTGGCTTTTAGTTCACAAGTAGCACACAAATACGAGAAGCAATAGAATGCCTATGGTTGTTGATGAACTAGGAAGTATTCTTCTTCAAATGTGACAAGAGCACAGGGAATTGTTGAGAAGTCTGACATTTGATGAAAACAGGGAAGGTATTTCCCTCCCTCTCCTGTTTTGTCAAAAGGGTTCATAGTTTTTCATCCTTAACTGCTGCTCAGATGTGCAATGCTTTATTGTGAAGCCTGTGATGAACCTGCCACCTAATTATAAAGATAAACCTGTTCCTGAACAGATCTTAAAGTAATTTCTTTTCCTTTTCCCTCAACATTTCCTCTGTATTTGTCTCAAATAGCCCAGGCACAGAGGAGGAGGTGCCTTTGTGTCTTGTGTAAATTTGTTTCACAGTCCAGTTTAAACTTGGTTGGTTTTAAGAGGAAACAGAACATTTATGTAAGGAGGATGGGAGGTGAGAAAACTCACCATTTACTCTGCTTCTTTCTAGCTACTACAGAGCAAACGAGGTGCAGCAGTTCACACACTCCCGACCAGTCAGGAAAGGAGAAAAAGATCCAGACAACGAGTTTGCTGTGAGTCCTTTGCTTTTGGTGCCAGTTGTCTTGAATGTCTGAGCTATGAGAAAACAGTTCTATGCATTTATTTTGTTGGTGGCATTTTGAGCAGCACTGTCACTTTTCCCCCTCCACCTGGGCAGTGGAGTTTTGGTATTAAAAATACAGGAGAAACAAAGGGCTGTACTTCACGTGGCAATCTCCACATAAAGCCAATGTGATAATGTCAAGGGGCTCCACAGCTGAAGTTGTAACATTCAAATCCTTGATCTAGAATCATAAATATTGTGCTGTGACTAATGTAGCCATCCATAGGGAGGCCAGCCTCTAACCGTGATGGATCAGTTCAACTTCAGGCCAACTTCTAAGGTTTGAAGTGGAGAGTGAGCCTTAGGTGTGGTGTCATCACCTTTGTCCTTGCTGCCTGTGAGGTGTAGTGTTGCTCATGTGCAGTGTTTGGGCATGTTGCATATAACTCTCACTAAATATGCCATAGTAGCAGTCCACATGGAGGGTAACAGCCTACTGCTGCTAATGTTGATACCATTGAAATAGAGCTGGTATTTCTTGCAAAAAATCCTGGGTTCCACCCCAGAATCATTGTGTAAGTCCTGCCAGCTAAGCCTGGAAGCTTGGCTCTGTGCTCTGCTGCAGAAGAGAATTAAATTGCAAGACCAATATTTTCCTTACATCTTGGATTTTTTTTTTCCTTCTTTAACTAGAACATGTGGATAGAAAGGACAACCTACACAACAGCATATTCATTTCCAGGCATCCTCAAGTGGTTTGAAGTCAAACAGATTACGACGGTGAGTTCTGCACATGGGTTGGGTCTAATCCCTTCTATATCTTTCATGAAGCAAAGAGTCTTGCAACAGTGAGGAGTAGTAGTCCTTCCACTGTTGAATGTGGTGCACCAATAACTTCTGCTTCAGATAAAAGCAAATGCCTGCATTCTTTCATGTGCTTGTCTTTTTATGCCATTCTGCAGACAGCACTACCCAAGGCAGCAAAGTTCTGCATTGACTGTATAATGCTTGGGAGAGTGGTCACTTCTATAGCATAGTCCACAGTCAGCAGCCAAGTCCTAAACTGTTGTTCCTTCAGGTTGAGGTGTAAGATCATTCTTGCATTCATCTCTGAATGCCAGGATAGCACAGGGAGTCCAAAATCCTCTGCTGGAAACTGTTAGGCTGCCATTCATGTACGAGGAGTTACTTAACTTCATATTAAGTGGAGGCAAGTGAAGGTTTTTTCTGTTTCTTCTTGACATAGGAAGAGATCAGCCCCTTGGAGAATGCCATAGAAACAATGGAGCTAACCAATGAGAAAATCAGCAACATTGTGCAGCAGCATGTCTGGGACCGGAGTCTTCCTGTGCATCCTCTCTCTATGCTCCTGAATGGGATTGTGGACCCAGCAGTGATGGGGGGATATACCAACTATGAAAAGGTCTTTTTTTGCTTTATCTGTAGCTCAGCCTGTTGACCTCTGCGGTGTTGAAGACCTGGATTGAAGCCTTTAGTGACATGGTTTAGTGGTGGACTTGGCAGTCCTGGGGTACAGGTTGGACTTCATGTTCTTAAAGGTCTTTTCCAGCCTAGTTGATTCCATGATTCTGTGGGAAATTTCAAGTTCAGTTTTCAGCTACTACTCTGACTTAGTGCATTCTGTAGCTGTATCTGTGTGTTCAGAGCTCAAAGAAGAGGAGAAAAGAACAAAGATGAGAGATTTCCCCTAGACTACCTGGTGGGAAACATCCACATCTTTAGTGCTTAGTTTTAGTGCTGTGCATTGGCACAGAAATGAATGATCCAGCTCTTTTGGGCCTCATTTATGGCAGTGATAATAACGTGATCCTACCTCATGGGGGCATTGAGGTGCTTGGTCAGCCCAATGCACAGCCCAGGTAACAAAGGAAAGCAATAGAGCTCGTGTTTCTCCGTTGTACTAATATAGAGTGGTGAGGCAAATGAGGATTTCTCTTTCCAGCAGATAATATGTCTTTGGAGTCTTGCAGCAAAGAGCAGATATTTCAGGAAAAAAGCAGTATTTCCTATCCAGGTTTATTCTGTGATTCAGTTGACTTCAGTTGAACAATGTACGTTCTTCTCTGTTCGTGATGTTTAACTTAAGGTGTTTACTCCCAGTATCTGATGATGGTATTCCCAGCACAAAACACACTGCTTATTTCCATAAACTGAGTGGATGGTGTTAAAACACGTTTAATTCTACTCAGATGTGTTCAAGTCACATGAAATGAAGTGCAAAAGTTAAATGGGAGAGGGTCTAACTCTGCTGATTCCAGAGGAGTTGCATATGCTTTGCCAGGGCTGAATTTGGCCCTAAATCCTCCCATTTTATGAATTAAGGTTGACATAAAGTTTAGAATTACGAAAGTGGGAAAGCAGTTAAAACGAGGAAACACGAAGTATCTGAACCACATCTGGAAATACTCATTTTTCTGCTTCATATTTTCCTATTTCAGCTGAAGATCAGTACAGAACATTTGGCTTTTGTGGGCGGCTAAAATCTTGAGTTTTAATTGTTTCGTTGTAGCCAAAAGCCAAAGTCTGTGTTTCTAACATGCACTTTCTTCTTGCAATAATTAAACACTTTCAAGAATAATCCTCCGGGACCTACCCAGCAGTCCTTCCAGAGGCTAACCTCCTCTTAACATCAGCCTTTTGCAGAATCATACCTCTAGGCCTATAAACACTTGTGCATACGGTCCAGTTAATGGAACACAGAGCTAAGAAATATCTGTAGAGGCTGAAGTAGATCAGAGACGTGTTTTCAGACCAAATGAAAAATTATGAGGGGTTTTATCTAGCAAAAAGAAAAATGAATTTCTCCTGACCAGGAATCGTGATACATTTTCAATGCACTTAATGGGACTTGGCACAATTTTAAGGCTTCAATCCAGGGAAGTGTACTTGTGTTTGTTCAACTTGAAACCGAGACCAGATTCTGTTGATTAAAGGTTAAACACATAAGAAGCATAGACTAAAGGTGCTTTGTTGAATCAAACCATGAGTCAAAAATCTCAACGCAGCCTGTATTTCCACGGAGTCTTTGTGACAAGCCCCATGTGATAATATTGTACTTAAGGGCTTAAATCATAGAGCTTAAGGAAATTGCAGGCGGGAGATGCCCTGTTCACCTCTCTGCTGCTGAGGTTGTTGGCGTGTCATGTGCTGTAGGTCACGGAGTGCTAAAAACGAAAGAGACTTTAGAAAGTGAGAACTCAAGAGACTGGATCTGCAACTTGCACTTGTGCAACAAGTGATGTAACGTGGGTTATTCAAATCAGTGCTGTTTTATGAGAAGGAATTGGAACCGAAGAAAACATTTGCGATGAAGTGGCTTTTTTGCATACCCGTGTTTCACTGAAAAAATTAGTAGGTTTTTTTATTAAACAACAAAAATGTCTCTTTTGTTCCCAGTTCTCAACAAATAACCACGGTTCTTTGCCCCTCAGCTTTGTGTCAGGGCAAAATTTGTCTTTAATATGAGGAATAATGGCAATGAATTGCTTTTAAGGTACAGGGATCTTTCACTTAGAGTTAACAGCGAAAGCAATGTAGCGTCTGTCTCATTTTCTCTCTCTGCTTTCAGGCCTTTTTCACAGAGAGGTATCTTCAAGAACATCCCGAAGATCAAGATAAAATTGAACTGCTCAAGCAACTAATTGCTCTACAGGTATTGTAGTGGGAAAGAAGTGGGAGCACTCTATGTGCAGTTGTTTTTCCAGCATCATTGTTTTGGAGAGGTAATGGAGATAAATGCTATAAGAACAATCTGGAAGCTGCTGTATTCTAAAATCGTGGCCTAGAGTCTTCCATGTGCCTTGTGTTGCTCTAAAATACTATTCTAAAATAGTTGCCAATGTGGCTTAGATTTTTCCCCCTTGAGTGTAACAAAATAGCTTTTACCTCTTCAGGAAATCATCAGACCTGATGTTCTGTCAGTCTGAGCATTGAATGCTGTCTCTCTCGACCTGCATAGCAATGAAAACTGCCCTGTTTTCTTGCAATGCAAATTGCATCCCGACATATTCCCACACATCAGGGCCCAGTTAAAGCTACCACACAGTCACACAGCTTCAGAGGCTAAGAAGTGATACTCCAATATTTAACATGTTCTGGTTTCTAAAGCAGAATATGGAATCTGAGTGGGGAAGAGAGAACCATAGGTGTAGGTGGGGAAAGTGTTCATGTTTCTTGAACACAGTCAAGATACAAGTCAGTAGCTGAGCTTCCTTACTGTGTGGCTGCTTTTTTTGCCTCTGCAAACTCAAAGAGCATTGATTTATGTCGTTTAAGTGTATCTGAGATGTGGAACATACATAGAAAATTCCTTCCTGGAACAGGAGAGCTGATTTGTCCTTTTGTAGCTTCTTTTTATTCCTCCTTTCAGATGCCACTGTTGGCAGAAGGGATCAGGATCCATGGTGAGAAGCTGACAGAGCAGCTGAAGCCTCTGCATGACAGACTGACAGCCTGCTTCAAGGAGCTGAAGAAGAAGGTGGAGAAGCAGTATGGTGTGATCACTTTGGTAAGCATACCTACTTGTTTAGTGTTCTGCCTTAAAGAAACACAACTCTCCCCTTTCCCACTTGCGAGTTAGTGTTATATGGCTTATCACAGGCATGTTTGTCTGCAGCCTCCCTCCCTCACCGAAAGGAAGCAGAGCAGGTCAGGCTCTGTGGTGTTGCCCTATATCATGTCCTCCACGCTGAGACGACTCTCTGTGACATCTGTGGCATCTTCTGTGATCTCTTCATCTTCCACATCGTCTGATAGCACTTCTTCCAGACCAGGTTCAGATGGGTTAGTAATCATCAGCTTCTACATATGATTTACTTGAGTGGGGATATGCCTTTGCCAGAATTATTGCTCTTAAAATGAAGATTTATTCCGTACACAATGGGAATTCTTACACATGTAAAACTTTAAATGGAGGCTAATGTTGTTATTCCCATTTACAGATAGGGGGTTTGAAGCACAGCTAAGGATAGTTCTGGGGATTGACTGTTTCTGAAGTCCCAGTTATCTATATGATACTGAATAGGGATGGAGGCAGTGTATTTCAGATGCACACTATATTTCTTCCGCAGGAATGCTGGGAAACAGAGCTGTAAGATACTACAAGGTAATTTAGTTTGATGTGATCTGCAAAGAGGTGCATAGTCGTATGGTGCTTGTTCCACCTCCCTATTTGTAGCTGCCACACATGGAAAGATTTCCTAATGTCACTTCTCTGTACATTTAGTTTGCATCTTTGATAACTAGGGGGTCTGGGTGACTTGCTCAAGGTCACACAGCGGACTCGGTGGCAGGGTTCAGCATAAAGTGCAGGTCTGGTATTTTATGCTGAACGTTTTATCTGCTCTACAAGTAGATCACACTTTATCTTGTACATAGGACATGATACTCAAAATAGCTAGAGGAACTTAGGAGCACAAATCTCACTGAAAATGCTTTGGTCAGAACTCAGTTTTTTGCAGTAATCTGTTATTCAAACTAAGAGATCACAGCTTGTGACAGACAGCACTTTACATGTCTGATGGATTAATGTTTCATGTTTTTTCACTCTCGATGTGGGCCACAGATCTATTCTGGAACCTCTCTTGGAGAGAAGAATATCAACAGCTTCCAGAGCTGAGGAACTGCCTGTGAAAGATGATGGTGATAACCGGATTAGCAAACTGAAGCGGAAGGAGTGGAGTATTAGCAAGTCTCAGGTTATTGTAGAGAAGGAGCCAGAAATGGAACTGACTTCCAAAATGGTAAAAAAACCTTTAAAAGCCAGCAATAACAAAATCCCTAGCAGGAGCTTTTAGTGTTTCCATCAGCCATGCTTGTCATTGGGAACTTCATTAAATAGTGGGAGGGGTTCACATACCAAAAGCTTTGGTCATCTGAGTCATTCTTGCTTTTTCTTTATGTGGAAAACTTGTGTCACAGAGCCAACTGCAGTTTGCCTTAAGGCACACACTGGAAGCATGAGGCACTGATGTTTCATCTAGGTGCTCAGTGCCCTCAGTTCTTGTAGGAGCGGAGGACTGTGTGATGCACTCAGCACCACGTAGAATTGTTCTGGTTTTGTTGGAGCAAGCAGACACTGTGAGCCCACTCAAAAAATCCAGCTGTCAAACCAGATGTTCAGCTGCTGTCAGTCAGCACCACTGCACTCGTCAAACGTACTGCAAGGTGAAGATCAGTTTGATAGATTGGGGAGTTGTAAAAAGAAGGTCTGGTACTTAGGTCACCAGCTTGGGACTTGGAAAAACTGGTTCTTCCAGTGTGTACTCTGCTGCAGCCCTCCTGTGGGAGGGCAGGAGTGTTTACTCCTCGAGCAAATTATTTGCAAGAGGAAGAAAAGAGAATCTATATCCCCACAGGAGTGTAGTAATGGGGAATATGTTGGAAGCTGTTTGGCATTAAGGTTGACAGTGAGATTTAGAATGAACACCTAATACAAACGGATATGTTTCAGCCCAGAAGTAGAGTTGTTTGACCTTGGAGTATTATCTTGATTGATGCAAAGACTATGTTACCCTGTCAGAGAGTATGGGAGAACTGGGCATCTGGGTATTTAACCTGGTGGTTCAGTGATACTAATTTGACTTAACACAGGCAGTGTAAACAATGAGAAAACACAAGTTCTTCTATTTCCCCTTTTCTCCCAAGACCTCAGCTGAATCCGGCAGGAACAGGTTATGCTGCTATATATTCAGGAATTCTCATCAAATCTGAGTGATGCTGCCAGCACTTGGAGCCTGCAGAATATTTATAAGAAGGGGGAAGGTGGTTCTAGAATCATGTCGTTTGGTATTGACAGCTTTCAACCCCAGAGGAAAACATGCAGTTGTAAATGTTAGTGGTTTATGAGACCTGGCCTTCTGCCTCTGGAAGAGCTGCCCTTGAATTCCGTGGGTTTAACCCACAAACTGTGATATCAGCTGCTGATCACTTGATACAGTAAAACTAGAGGGAAAAGATCTGGGGGAAGGCCCACGGTATCGACCAGTTCAGTAGGGCACTGAGGCATGTCTGTCCAGGGCTTTGCATTGCAGAGAGCTGAGAGATGCAAAATAAACACCCACCCTCCCTTCTCCCCCCGTATTTCCAAGGCCACATTCCATGTGTGGTCAGCTGAATGAGCAGTCAAGGGTTGTGTTCATGCTGAAGAACATTGCGAAGTACATCAAAAGCTGGTGTTTATAGCTGGTCTGTTCAGAGCTGCATAGTGCAGCACAAGATTTGGACAGACTGATTTTATACAGCTCTTGACCAAGCTGCTTTAGAGCTAGAAAGCCAGAAGGAACCAAAGGCTTGTGGTGTGTCCAGCAGCTTTGGTCTTTATAAGTTTTATGTTCACCACACCAGTGTGTGGTCCCTCCTGTGCAGTGAGAAACACTGAACTGCTCAGTGATGGAGAATTGATCTCTCAAAGAGCCAGTGAGTTTAATTACGTGTGTGAACAGCCTTCCCTGTAAAGCAATAAACTAATATTTAAAAGGACCATAATATTTGAACATTGGACTCTGGGGACCGTATTCAGATGGCCTCATTATTTGAATGAAGAGCACAGAGGACATATGTGGCACTGGAAGGAACTGGGACAACATCTCCCAAGTCCCTGAAATAGTCGTGTTTCACAGCCCTAAGGAGCTAGATGATACCAATGGTCCCAACTTGCACCCAAATTTCATCTGTGTTTTCTTCTTGGAAAGACTTACTCCCCTTCAGATCTGTTCACAGAACTGCAGGTCAAATGCAACAGTTCTTCAGGCTGATTCCTTCAGTCAGGGAAGCTGACGTCTTCCCTTCTCAGTTAATACACTAAGGTCCTTAAAAGCAGTTTACTATTGCTACGCAGTTAGTAAGGTCCCACAGAGCACTGGATGTGTCACAGGAGCACAGTGAATGCCTTTTGACATGGCTCAGCCTGTGCAATGCTTTCGCTCTTAACGTTTCACCTGAGTGCACCTTTCTCTCCCTGCATGGCTTTTCTGGAGCATGTTGATGCCTCTGTGACAGGTCTGATTATCCCATGCGTGTGCAGCAACCTTGCTGACTTCTAAGGGGTTTGTTTACTCTCTGTTTCAACCAGGGCATGTCAGGAAAAGCACAAAGGCCAAAGAGTCTGCAATTAGGAGACAACAGACTGACTTTGCTTCAGGGTTCCTCGCTCCAGCAATCAACACCTCGAAGCCCACCACCCATCACTCCCAAAACCCCAAGAACCCAAAGTAAGTTCTGTTACAGAGCAATTGCCACATCCTTCAGGGCAGTAGTAGGAATTACTATTTATTTGCTGAGGTAACCTTACTGGGGAGGGAGGAAGGAACTGCTCTGCAGTACTTCACAGAAAGTGACTCTGGGCTGCTAATATTTGCAGACATTTTTGTCAGATAACAGGATTTGGCAGTGATATCAAAGGCACTACAGTCATACTTGTGACTTACATATCACTCGTTACAATCAGTATATCAGATGAACTCCAGAGAACAATTTTTCAATTTCTTACTTGTTTCCTCCTGTATTGACTTGCATTGACTAGAGGAGCATCTCCTGTGGATTCACTGGATGGAACTGCATCAATCCAGCATGGTATTTCGCATCAGCTTTATGGCTGAATTTTCTCAGCAAGCCCTGAGGGCTTTGGTATTTCATGACCAGTAACTCCCATCATATGGCAGAAAGTTTCAGGAGAAGCTGCTCTGCAGCTTGGAAGTTCAGCTGATAAATGTGACACCTAAAAGAGATGGAGTTTATCATTAGCAAAATGAGTTTTCCCTTCCTAGCATATCCAGCAAGCTCTGTAGGTACTTCTGAAACAACAGATCAGTATGGCTAAGGTAAAAATACAACTGTGGTGTCACCACTGGCAACTTCCTTGCTTGCTGTTGCCTTTCTCACTCTGCTGCTCTGTTTGAAGTTCATACGTAGAACCTGGCTGTCCTTCCTCCTATATGGATGTAATTCAGAATCCAGCATAGAATATGAACTGAACTAGCCTAAAACTGTTGTGAGAGGATTAAAACCAAAAAATACAGATCAGACTGGGATGGAGTGGGGAGACAACCAGAAACACAAACAAATGCAGGAATACTGTAGGAAGAAAGGAATTTGAAACCTCACTCTTGTACTTAGCAAGCGGTTTTAGTTGCCTTCAGTAGCAGGACAGCTTCCCAGGAGTTCTTCTGAAGTTTGGTCCTTATCTGCTCCATCAACTGGAGTTAAAATCAAAGTGAATTCTCAGGTTGAGGCCCAGGCTGAAAGGAAACCCCACTGAACATTGCAGATGTGATAATGGATTCAATTTTCTCTCAGGCATGCATTTTTCACATAAGCTTAGATTCATTGGATGAAGATAGAACTCTTCTGGGCATTTGGAACTTAAGGGAGATCCAACTGTGCCCCTGCTCTGACATACCCATTCAGGTTTAGCTGCTAAAGCAGAGAACTGTTAGCAGATCAAAAGAGAGATTCATTTAATATCTTGTGCTTAAAATTCTACATGGCCAATCCCATTTCCCGTTCCTTTTCCACCTCCTTGAATGTCTCTTCTCATTACTGTTGTTGCTTCTAGGTTTTCCCTCCTTGCAAGCTGATGGACTGGCGAGTGCTGGCTTACAGAGCACCCCACCTCCCCCTCCACCCAAGAGCAAGCCCTATGAGAACAGCAACCCCAGGAATACTGTGGAGGTAAGGAAATGAGAGCTGACATTTCTTTGGAAAACAGCTTTTGAGAAAGAGACACCAGCAGAGTTTTCCAAGCTGCTTCTAGGGTGGTGCTACTTGAAACTTGTCTCATCAGTTTACTGGTTCACTCCCTGAAACCACAAAAGAATAAGAGGGTTTTTTTGCTTCAGGAGAAGGCTGTCAAATGCAATCCCTTGTTTTTGGATTCCAAGTGGGAGTTGTGTTGTCCTTGGTTACGCAAACTGAGTGTGGGGGTGGGAAGATCTATTGGAAACAAACAAGCACAATGATTGAAAAGTTTCAAAAGCAGGATCAACATAACCCAGCACTGTAATCCGGTCCTGAAAAAGAAAGGGAAAAGTGTTCACACGTGTTCAGAAGTGATAAATGTCTCCTGTTGAGTTCTCAGCTCAGAATAATCTAATTTGTCAATGTATTAGTCACTTAAACCAGTCTGTATTATATATCCATCTTAGTCAGCCTTTTTCTCCATTTCATGAAGTTGATTTCCTTCTAGGAACATCGAATTGCCACTCTTTTTTTATGCTCTAAATTAATGTTTCCTTTACACTACGGGATTGCAAACAGCTTGCAGATACTTCACATGCAAATACTCTGGTCATTATGTCAGAATCGTTTCATCTGCCCCTGAACTGTAGGTGCTCCTGATATGAGACCGTAATTGCTTACCAGTGCACAGCAAAAGAAAACATCCTTTTGTAACTGTGAACAGGCTGGAAGTCTTCCCCAGTCCAATTTGCGAAGAGGATTTATGGAGTGTTTTAGTGAGATGAATTGGAATTTGACCAAAAAGAATTTAAAGAATGATTGCTCTGACAACACAGGAAGACAGCAAAACTGCTGATCACTTAATTCTGTTAGAGAGAGATACAACGCTGGCATGAAGCCTTGAAGCATAGGATAAATAGGAGAGCTTTTGTCCTTCATTTGGTCAGAATTGACTGAGAAGCAGTGTAGCTGCTGTAGGTGATGTGAATGGTGGAACTATGACAGCTCGAGGGATGCTGTGGAAGTCACTGGTTGAAGAGGATTAATAAAAGAGCCTCCTTCCCTTGAGTCTTGTAAGAAAACTAGTTACTAACATGTTCTGGCTTGCAACATTGACCTTGGCTTGCAGCCCAATGAAAAGGATTCAAAGGCACTAAAGAGAGATTGTAAAAGTATTTTCTGAAAGAACCCACTAGAGTGAAGAACAAGAAACATCCTGCAAGCCCCTGTGCTGGGCAGGAGGCTGTGGCTTGCTTTAGTAGACCTTCATTTGCTGCCATTTAATGGAGTTCCTTGTACCATTCTGATTTGGAAGCATTTGCATCCTTCTGACCCCTACTTGGTGCAACTCATCCAGCCAGCAAGATAAGCATAGTTGAATTTTGAAACCATAAGGGCCTTTCTACTGATAAACAACAGTGGGACAGAGGGACAAATGGCTCTGACTCAAAGTCAAACTGCAGGTCAGAAGCAGCTAAAGTGTATCTGCAGCTAAAGTGTATTCTAGCTACTAAAACCTATCTGCTTCTGTTAGCTCCTAGGCATCTGTCCTTGTTTGCCCTTGTGGTCAACTGCCTGTAGTACCAAGAGGCTGAATTCAAAGATGTGGTCCTGAAGGAAGCATCAAGTAGTACAGGACCTTTTGTGTTTCTTGTTTGATAAAGCATGATGCCTTAACTTGCTAGTCATGGTTTATTTTAATGTGTGTTTTTGTTCTATCTTCTCAGGTTGCTCCACCACTCCCCAGCAGACGTGAAGCCAAACCTCCTCCTCCACCCCCAAAAACCAGGAAATCCAGCGTTGTCTCTTCAGAGCAAGGCTTATAGTGAGGATCAGCACTTGCTGGAGCAACAGCAAGCACCCAGAGTGAAATGCCTGCTTTCTTTTTACTGACAGTGCTGGGCTCTCTGACCCAAAACACCAGTGATCTCACCTGCCATTCCATTCACTCCCTTTGGAGTTTTCTTTGGGAAATACCAAAAGGAACTGATATTGTGACTGTATTCCCTAACGTCTGGTTTACCTTTCCAGTACTGAGACACTAATCACATAGCAGGAGAAGTCACCCTGCTGGAATTTTTCTCTGTCTTAAGTCTTGTCTGTCCCAAGTTCTTTCACTGATGCAATTTCAGGAGCTCATTCCTAGTGTAGACCTGTCACAGTAGTGATTTGCACCAGTGTTTGGAACAAGGTAAGCCACGCCAGTATGTGTCCTGCAGTGTTTTCATGTAAGTTCATTACACTTCACAGCTGCACTTCCCTCCTCCTGTCCCTGTGGCATAGCCCAGCCCTGATCTGCATGAAGTGAAGCAGATCACAGCCAGCCCTGAGTTGTGAAATGTCAGGTGCTGGTGTATGATGTGCAGTCTCCAAAGGTTCCTGAGTGCAGGCAGAGACCTGAGCATTGTTAGCAGAATAAGGTCTTTTTTTTCTGCTAGTGATCATATGTATTGCAGATGAAGTGCAGACATTCTGCCTTCACCTTAAATACATACATCTACCATCTCTGCTCTGAGTAGTGGCAGTTGCGCATTCCCAATGGAGAGTTTAGGTTCACCAGTACTTTGTCATGATTTCACTGTTGATTCTGGTTTTAACACTACAGAGCAGTTGATACTCCACCCTGAATTATGTTACCTACCCAGTTTGTGCTTGCGTCTGGGACTTGGTAGAATGTTTCATCTTGTGCTTTTTAATAGGGTGCAAAAAGGTGCCTCTCACCAGTAAGTATGTGAGAAGAGTCAAAGCTGCACTGATGCCAGCACTGTACTGGTAACCAGCAACTGAGAGCAGGATGTATAGATCTAGCTATACATCCTGACCTCAGAAACAAAGTCTGACAGTTACTGTAACCTTTACTTTGGCTGGGTAAATTCACAAAGACATAGCTAATTCTCATCCTGTTCTTTTTCCCTGCACCCATTTGCGGCAGTACTTGCACTTTGTTTTCTAGCCTGCCTTGATCTGGGTTTTTAACAGCCACTGGCCTTTTAGGAGCTGTTTAGATCTGGGATGCACGTGGAAGACTTTACTATTCACCACCTAGTTCCTATTGCTTCCTCCACCTCTCTGGAGCTTTTATTTCCTTGGAGAATGAGATAATGTGTTTAACTTCTCTTTTACTTATTTATTTCCTGCTCAGTCTGAATATCAGCATCAGTCCTTGTATAGAGAAAAAATGGCACAATCTTAGGTTTTAATGTTTCTCCATTCACATGATCCATACAGAAGGCGGCTGTTGCACACTGTTAGAATAGCGCGTCCTCACAGTTGCATAGTGACCAAAAATTCAACACAAATATCACTGTTATTTCGGGAGCAGACGAGCCTTAGACACAGCATTCCTCTGTGCCTGAGCTGCCACTGGAATCTGGCTGGTACAACCCAGGACGTCCCCATTTGTGATCAGTACTACTCATTTTGCACCTTTCAGGGCTACTTGCTCTGGGCTGCAGCATTGAGGTGGGGACCTGCCCCTTACAAGCCAGAAGACAATTCAGTTTAAAACTCTCTTTCAGTGTATTTCTCCTCTGTTCAGGGAGAAACAAAACCAAAGTAACCCCACAATGGTTTTTGTTCAGACTGAAGTAGCCCTTTCCTTTGTTCTTACACATGTTCTTTGGCTTCAGTGTGGCTCCAGTTCAGGAAACCTGCAGAAGCTGCATTTGCTTTGGTGCCTGCGTGGCTCTGTGAAACAGATTGCTCTCATGGAAGGATCCTATTGGATTCACATCACAGAACAGGTTGGAGCCATTTGGAAGTTGCCCTGCAGTCGCATCACACACATCTGCAGCCGTGTTTGCTGTAGCACACGTACAACTGCCTTCTGGGTTGTTGCCTTCCCAGGGGAAATCTTGGAAACCTTCCTGGACAACTTGACCGTGGTTGCCCCCCTCTCTCTGGTGCATTGTAGGACTCGTCAGCTCCACATTATGTTCTTGGACATAGATGCTGCTTGACTTGAAAACCACAGGGTTTTCTTGTCTTTCATTTTTTGTGCACTTCCTTCTCTTGTAACCACTGTCTTCCTTCTGCTGCACACATGAACTAAAGGGACCTCTGAAACTCTTCACTTGAACAAGAACTTTTTGTCTTCAGCGAGAATTTTGCTTGAGATAGAACATCAGGATGTGGTCTGAATTGTAGAAAAGTGGGTATTAACTCCACCTCTCACTAATTCAGTGCCTTCCCCCATTCTACATCTGCCTGTTACCTCATTCTTGGGTGCATTTCTTTTTCAGAGCAGGTTGGCTCTTAACTCCTGTGGTAAGGCAGCAGAAACAAAGGACTCTGTGTGGGAATCTCAGCTGAGGGTTTGTCTGTTGTGGGGAAACAAACTAGCTATCAGCTTTGGGGATTTTGGTTCCAAGTGACTTTTGAGTCTTATTTCCCTACTTTTTTGATCTGCTTTAATCACTTGAACTCACACATTGGGGTTTTTTCCTAGAGGAGGGAACTAGTCCATGCAAAAAAACCTCACTGGAGGAAGTCTGACCTTGGGAAGAATTGTTCAGCTGATCTTCAGTGACCCTTTCCATAATGCTCTTTAACTTGGGGAGACTTGGTTCTCACTGTTTGGAGTGGGTTTTTGCAGTTTTATAGACTAGGTTTACGAACAGGCCTTTCATTTCTATTTTGATCTTTGACTTTTCCTATAGAACCAGCTCCTTAAAAAGCAGTGAAGGTGTTATCTTCCTGTATGCTCTCCTTGCAATCCACTGTCTCACCTGGCAGGTTCCTTAAACTTGGTCTTGGCATGCTGTCCACACAGGTCAGGCTTTTCTCCTTGCTGCCTTTGTTGTCTGGCCGGTTGGAGACTGTTGTAGCTGAGCCATCACCCTAACTGGAAGGAAAGGAACAGCTGATGCCTAAAGAGCATGGAGCAAGATTTTCCTTCCTGGGATATTTTGGGCATTTCATTGGCAAATCTGCTGTGCCAGAAAGGGGTTTAAGGTTGGGGGATTTTTCCTTCCTCAGCATTATTTTGTTCTAGAGTCTGAAGTGGTGTAAACTCTCCCTGTTTCTCCTTCTTTCCTTTGGAAAACTAACTCACAAATAGGTGTTCCATTTTGATAACTGTATTATTGCCTGTGGTGTGTGAGGAGTTCTGTTCTCAGCTGATATAAGTCAGCACAGTCTGCTTAGAGGTACTATATGGACTCTGTAGTGATTCTGTGGGGCTTTGTGCCAGTTTTAGGAAAGAGCATTGTCTTCTAAGTGTCAGATTTTTAAAGGCAGTTGGATATTTAAGTGTGTGAATAAGGATGGGGCCTGGCTCATTTTAATTAAGTGAAAGTAAGTGCCTGCACTTAGGAGAAATCCCACCAGACCACTGGTGATTTGAGTGTTCTGCTCTTTGCTGTGGTACTTCCCTGACTTAAATGCTGAGATTTAACTTTCAGAGACAATTTAAGGTCTCACTACTTCGCTTTCAGAATCAGGATCACCTTTCCATGTTTATTAGATGCTCTTGGAAATGTCATCCACTGTCTTTTAAACTGGAGGGCTAGAAATGGGAGTAGAACATTAATGTTGTCATCTCTGCACACCAGAAGTGAACGCAAACAGCAGCATTTCTACCCAGTTCATGGGTCTTGAATAAAACAAACCTCCCAAGTTAAATATCGAGTCTGCAGAGAAGACAAACTCTAATCCCATTTCGTAGCTGTGCTCTTCAAAGCTGGTGTTACATTTCAAATCTTAGAGGATTTTGTTTTGCTTTGGAGAAATATGCTCAACACTTGTTTTCTGGAGCTTTTAATTAAAATTTGTCATGCTGTGATAAATTCCTTTAAAAATGTTACAGGCTCTAATCCACATCAGGGAGGAGGGAAACAGACAGCTTTCCATTTCAGTGGATTATTGGATTAGGAAAGGACACCGATTCCAGTGAGAACAGATCTGTGATCCGCAGTGGCAGAAAACACTGTCATGTCTATGCAGTGGGTTTGGAGAACCTGCATCTAACGACCTTCACACTGTGCAGCCCAGTGTGTGCTCCACACATGAACAGTGAGTTAGACTTGGAGTGATGATGGCTCAGATTTTCTCTCCTTATTTATTTTTATAAGTGTAAATGGAAATAATAAGTTGAAGGTGTCTGTAATTTAACTGTAAGCTTTTTTATGGTGAAAGCGTTCCTGACCCATTACTGCTGCCTTCTTTTAATTCTTTTAATTAAAAACCTTCAGTATTTGATATTTACTGTTGCAGACCAAATTATCTAGTGGATCAGGGTGAGCTTTTCCTAGGACTACATGGGAAAGAAAAAGAAAAGGAATAATGTGATTTCATTGCTGCTTGTGCTTTTCAAAGGTGCATGAGGTTCACCTAATTCTGCTCCTGTTAACATTAAAGCATCTTTAGGACTTTGTGGCACTACAGAGAGTACACAAAGGGGTATAGAGGAGCTTAATAAAAGGTGAAAAGCATCTTTTGATGCTGTATTGGTCTGACTGTCGTGATTTAAGGCTGTCTGAATCCCTGGACATGCCTGACTGCATACTTCAAACCTGGTTTTCACATGCATGGTCTGCAGTTGTCTGTTTTCTTAAGCAGAGGTGTAAATCCTCAGCAGCTCTGAAATTCAGCCCCAACATGCATGGTATTAATTGATGTAGTTTTTCATTGTTGGTATTACAAAGGTTTAATGACATGATAAACCTTGGGACTTGTTCATCTTGAATTCAGGAGAATACGGATGTTGTGTAACAGTATTTTGTGAGTGGTTTGAGATCCTGGATGTGATGGTTTAGTTACAAAACGCACCTCTGCAGACTGCAAAGACCTTGGTTTTCTTTTCCCTCTTTCTTTTAGTTCTCTGCAATTGAATCAGCAAAAAATACAGCTTTTAAACTGGCTCTGAAGAAAGAGTAGGAGCTAAGCTTTGGAAAGGGAGTCTGCATCTCTCTGGGTAAATGACATCTGATTCACTAAGTCTGTAAAGCAAGGTGTATAAATTTTCATGGTTTTTAAAATGTATTAACTGTTGTAAAGTTTGTAAATACCTTTTTAAAATAAATGTAGTTTTTATGAGTGAACCAGTAAAAAAAAGAGCATATGAAGGTCTTTCATACAAGGACTACAGAAGCGCGAGTGGAATTACATCCCAATTGTAATGTTGTATTACTGTTTTATCCAGAGACCAGTGAGATCAGACACAGCCCTTGGCCAGGCATTGTCTGCGTATGTGAAACCAAAGCTGTCATGTCCAAGTTCTCATGGCAGGACACAAAGCAGACCCTCTGCTGCTGAGTCCCCACCGCCGGACTGGAACGTGTTCTCTTTTACATACAAACTAGTAATCGACACAACAATTATCTTCTACTATTTACATGCAACCGCAGAGGATTTATTCACAGAAAGCAATCAGAGCCAAGGTCATTTGAAGAGAATTGAGGGGTTTTGGAAGAGAATTTTGATAGCTTTGACATGCTGGGTCTGTTGTTCCTTTTGGCTTCGTGGGTTTAAGCTGTCTTTCGTCTGGCTTCTTCCATCAGACTTTCCTGTAGACACACACATCATATACTTCTTTTAAAGAGAAGAAATAACTTTGATAATGGAATCTTAAAGCTTGGTCAGATGCTTAAATGCTCATACTGTGGTCTGCATGGGAGGAGGATTAGAATGACATAAATCGGACCCGACATGATCTCTCTGCCACCTGCTCAGGGATCTGATCATCCAGTATAATGTAACTGACACTAATAATGGCCCTTTTCATCCCAAAGTGCATGACCAACTTTACATCTGTTGGTGGGTCCACCACTGCAGCTTGGAGTGCAACCGAGCAGCTGTTGAACACTACATTTTGACAGCAGCTCAGGAGAAGCAGCATGAACTTGCACAAAGCAACGTCTCTGTGAGCTTAAGCAGTTGGCCAAGAGAGCAGAGACAAGAAAGCAAAAGCATCACAGGGTCATTACGGAGTGGCACAGTTGCCCTGTTACCATTCTCTGTGTATCTTAGTACTGTTTGAATGGAAACTGTGTTCCTGTGTCACATCCTGCTGGATCTGGTCTCATATCTGAGTGTATTTCTGTATGTTCTTGCCTCAGAGTTGAAAGCCTGAGGTGTTTTGGATGGATGCACTGGCTGACCATGTTCTGGTTTGCCCCGATGTGCCTTAGCTAGGTGTATTTTTGTTTGTGCTCACTACCAGCTTCTCCAGGAAATGATGAAGATAATTGGAAAAGTTTTTCCACAGGGTGGACCGTTTCCAGACACCTCCCCTTTCATTGCATAAGATTCCTGTAGCAACTCCAGCAATGTGTTACATTGGAAAAGCTGCATCTGGAAAAAGCATTACTTTGCTTTCAGTGTCATTAAGCAGCTAGAAATAAGAAGGCCACATAGTTCAGACTATGCTACAGGTCTAAGACATGCAAACTAAGGGTTTGATGCTGAGGTTTAGAAGCTTTTATACTGATGTGCAAGATTAGCAGCAATTTCTGAGCAAACCTAAGAATTGGGTTGGAAAAAGAATCCTAAAATAGTTTGGGTTGGAGTGGACCTTAAAACTCGTCCAGTTCCAACCCCCTGCCACAGGCAGGGACACCTTCCACTAGAGCAGGTTGCTCAAAGCCCTGTCCGACCTTTTATGTTCCGTTTTATGTTCAGTACAAATGGGATTAAAGGTGACCTAAAAAATACCTTTTTTTTTAGGTAGTTTAGGTAGTTCCTGCATGAAAATCCAGTGGCAGCCAGGCTCTGCCCTGCCTGCAGCCCTGTTACTGAGTTTATGAGCCTTCATTCGGGCCAGGTTCCTCAGTGAAAGCTGGAGTGTGTACTTGAAACTTCTGCTCTTGGCTTCACAAACCAAGTACAGATTGAGAGTTTCAACTTCTGAGACACTTCCCAGGAAGTGGTGACCATCTGGCCCCACCAAGGTGTTGCTATATTAATTAAAGAGCACATTTTTGCTTCAGAGTATTCTTTGTGTGGCAGTTAGTTTGGATGCGAAGTCTCTGCTGTCATGGCATTAGAGCATCTAATGGAAAATCCATTTCCCAGCCTAGGGACCTTGGGAGCAGCAGCTTCCATATGGCTTGATCCTTCAGCTGGCAAAGAGTGCCTTTTGAAGTTAAGCATCTGTGAATGCTGCATAGATTTATATTAAGGTAGAATGTGTTTGTTTTGGTTTTGATTTAGTGGGTAATGACATTGCTACACTGGAGCATAAGGATAATGTAGCCTTGTCCTAGGACTGAGGTACTTGAGGATGATGCAGACATTGGGGCAGAGCCAGCATTGCCACATGTGAACTGAACTTAATGCCTCTTCCTCCTCTTCCACCAGCCTTTTTTCTCTTCCCTCCATGTACATTCCCAGCCTGCACCCATCCCCTAGTTTTCCCATACGGATAAAATTACAACCATTACTCACCACGATTTCCTTCAGAGCACTGAGCCTGGAATGCTGGTACGAGCCTGGGCATTCTGTCCTCTGCACTTCCCTGATTTTTTCCATGTCATTTGCAATCTGGAGTAGGAAGTGATACAGCCTTTGAGAAAGGAGATGTTTTTCTGCTAAAGCAACTCTACCCTAGTACAGATGAAGAGGAAACTGTTCCACTGCACAACTTCCATTCACCTCTTTCCCAGGTGCCACAGCCAGCTTAAAATCAGGACACTGGAACTACCATTACAAGGGACTATGCGTGAGGTAGTAGAAAGGATGGGAAAACCACCGGGGGACAGAACCTTCCACATCAGCTTTGCAATCTAACTGCTGACCCTCTAATTCATTGCCATATGACAGCCACCCCTTGCCACATCTCTGGATGAATGTTGTCTAGAACAGCCCATCAGAGTATTGGCTGAAATGCAGGGAGAGAATGGAATCAGGTTTAACCTGGGACTCAGACTCCATCTCTCCTTTGAAGCAGGCTGCTCAGTCCTCTGTCTTGCAGTAAGGCTGTCAAATGTCATCTTACCCTAACAACAATTACTTTCCAATTACTACTTTAAAAAAGCGTGTGCGTATGTACATATGTATAGACATATAGACATATATTGATATATAGATATATAGACAGATATACATGGTGAAGTTATGTCACCTCTTTTTTGCTTGCATCTTTTACAGACAGGGGACCCCAGCTAAAGCAACAGGGTGTTTTACAGTCTAGAACCCACCTCCTGAAATGATTCCATCAGGTTTTCAGCACTCCGTTTTCCTCCTGGTTGCAGGCCATAAGACCAGTGTTGAGCCAAGCAGATTTCCACAGACAGGACAAACAGGAGGACACTGACAAAGATCTTCCTGGACTTCATCCTGTGAGAGAACACAACATCTTTCTGATCATAACAACATTACAGCTCCATTTTGATCTTACAGAATTATGGAGATGTTGCAGTTCTGGATCTCCAGTTCTGATCTTCTGCGCCCCCGTGGCATTGTGCTGATGTGGGAGCTGGGTTTTGAGCCTCTCCAAGTGTGGATTAGCTCCTTATAAAGAGACCTAATATCTGAAAAATCTGGATGAAGATCTGAATTAGGATTTTTGATCACCCTTTCAGAGCTTTCAGAATGTCTGGACCTCAAAGGTTCCATGGAAGTCCCTGTTGAGGTTTGACATATGTGTTAAGTTTAGCCGGTTTCTGTTCTAATGTCCCTGCTCCTTAAAAAGTGCTATTTGCAGTCTCTTCTAACACAAGTTTCTTCTAACACAGGCATCTGTAAGCACTGAATAAGTAAGAAAGGAACAAGGTAAGCTGTTCAATCACATTACCTGCTCGCTGAGAGAGGTTGCAGAGTAACCCCAACTCTTCTCTGTTTGAAAATGCCCTGTGAGTGTGTTTGTCCTCTCGTGTTTTATACACAACCACCCCAAGGCCAAACCCTTCACAGCAGGTGACTTTATCTAATTCTATCTCCCAGGCTGCAATTTTGTTCTTAAAAGTGCTGTAATGCAGCGGGAGTAAAGCACATAATTGGAACACCCCTGTGCAGCTATTAAACTCAGCTGGTTTCTCTAAGAGCAATAAAAGTAACAGCCTTTCTTTAAGAGGCTATAAAGCTGCCATTCAAATCCAGCTGATTGCTGCTGCCCCGTGGAAAATACAGAATCTTTTCTTGCAGTAAGTTCTAATTTTTAAGTAAAAGTTCTTGGGTGAAGTTGGAAGTTGTTGAGGAGGTCTTGAAATGGGTGAGGAATTCAGCTTAGTCTGTCTCTGTGTATCAGGCATGAAGTAAACAGTTCTTCCATGCTTAAACAAGAGCCTGTGACTGCACATGTGCACAGAGCTCATGCAGCTCCAACCCCCTGCCACGGGCAGCGACACCTTTCACTAGAGCAGGTTGCTCCAAGCCCCTGTGTCCAACCTGGCCTTGAACACTGCCAGGGATGGGGCAGCCACAGCTTCTCTGGGCACCCTGTGCCAGTGCCTCAGCACCCTCACAGGGAAGAGCTTCTGCCTCAGAGCTCATCTCAATCTCCCCTCTGGCAGGTTAAAGCCATTCCCCTTGTCCTGTCCCTACATCCCTTGTCCAAAGCCCTTCTCCAGGTTTCTTGTCAGCCCCTTTAGATACTGGAAGACTGTAACAAGGTCTCGTGTGTGTGTTTAAGTATGCGTGCTCCTGAGAGTGTGTGCACTGCAGTTGTATGAAGGACTTGGTAGCTATTTGCATGCAGGAGTTAAATTCAGCAATTTTGACTGCAGAAATGTATTTTTTTTAGCCACCTGGCAGCTATTTTGACTTGCTCTGCATTGTTTTATGCAGAATTGAATGGATCATGTTCAGTATTCTTCAAACATCCTCTCTTCCTGCTCCCATGACCTCTTTGACATTAACGGATTAAAAGTAATTTAAAAAGTAAATAATTTAAGGAGGATTTAGTGACTAGCAAAGAGTAATTCTTCCTGCTCTAATACTCCTCCTACTCACGGCAAGAGTAGCCAGCATTTAACTTCAGCTGATAAACTGATCAAGCTGTGAAAATAGTTGGTTTCAGTAGGAGAAACGTTAGCCCTGCGTAGGCACATGGCTTTAGAAGGGAGGTTTTCCTGTAACTCCTTTCTTCCCTGGTGAGCCTCCCAAAAATTAAGGTTATTTCAATGTAAATAGAAGAGCTGTTCATCCTGAGGGATGACATTTAAAGAGAGAAGGGGGCTGCTTAGCCCAATAATTGCACCTCTTATTAACCCACCACTTTAACTCGGTCTGATGATGGTCTAGCCCTAACATCTTTCTACAGCTGTGTTTCTCCACACGTTTCTGTTCTAGCTACGGAGCTGACCTACCAAAGAGTGGCAGGAAGGGCACGTCATTGTGTTGTTAGTGAGCTGTTGCACATCTTTCAAACTCTAAGCCACAGCTATTAACTTACATAAAGGAGTTGGGAGGTTAATAAACACATTACAGCTGGTTTTGTTTGCCCACCAATACTTTTAAGGACCAATATACTGGAAACCAGTAAACCCCTCTGATTTTGGCAGCATTCCTAACCTGAAGATGTGTACTGGAGGTGAGAAACTCGTGTTTCTCACTGGATTTTCCCCCGTTTTGTTCTCGACGTGCTCTACAGCACTTGCACAGATCTGCTGTATTTGTACTGTTGTGCCATAGTTTAGTTGGCTGAAATAGTGAGCACTTCATAGACCAAAATCAAGGACATGGTTTTTTCCTGTGCTTTAGCACTTCCCTCTTAAGTTTAGCTGCTTGTGCTCTGTTCTAAATGGTGCACATACCTATGTAAATTCTGACTCCAGCTATTTTAGTAACCAAATATGAAGGGTGGGATCAAAGAAAAGCTGAGAAGTGCTGCAGATGAATGACAAGTTAAAAACCCAGTTGCCTGTGCAGAAGTAAAGACATCTAAAACTCAGCTCATAAAGTAAGTGCTCAGTGTGGATAACTCCCAGTTTACAAGAAGACAACCAAGACACTTTCATATTTCACACTTTTATTAATGCAATTTAAATTAGGCTGGAACCTGCAAGTTCTGAATAGGCCACTCTGGGCTATTCATCCAGCTTTGTCATAGCAAAAGAGGTACCTTAAATTCAGCTGTGAATGAATGATGCCACATGCTGTGATTATTCAAAACATAGTGCTTCAGTGAAAGTTCAAATATAGTTTATACACAGCGATTATGAAAATAGATCTTTTTTCCATACAATATTTTACTTCTGCTAACTACAAAATATGATAAAGAAAAATAATTCATTTATTTCTCTAGCCCTAGGAATCTTCTTCTACTGCAACATACACATCACTCTCGATGAAAGCGATGAGGTGGGAGAAAGGACTCCAAAATCCCGCTGAACTATTTCCCTTGAATCTATAGTTGTATTTCACCAAGGATTTGGTGGTGTCCTGGAGCCAGATCAAGAGGCCTGGGAATCTTGAGGAAGGAAAATCCCAGTTCTGACCCACATAACACTGGGATTTTGAGCCCCAGAAGTTCATGTCATATGCCTGAGTCAACCCAACTTAAAAGCAAGGGAGAATCCAGCAATTCCCCCCAACAGATCATATGCTGGTCCTGAACTACTCTTTCTGTATCAATGGCAAAGCAGCATTTTCGTAACAAGTACTGAGACAAGAAGAGTTCTGCTCAGAGGACAGGAAATCTGCACTGCAAGTAAAAACCCACCGAAGTGACAAGCTATTGCCAACAGTGTCACATTCTGTAAGTTTCGGGATACATTGGTTCTGAACTCCCAGTAATAGCTGTATTTGCTTAGATTCAAGGTTAGTTTTAACTTTGGGGTGTTTTAAGTAAGCATCTGAGGTAAGAGTTCTTGATGCACCTTCTTTTTTTTGGTATAGTTTCTTCATGTGCTTTTTGATTGTGTATAAAATAAACATGTTAGATGAGAACTAGATTGACACTACAGTGGAAACAGCTTATTAAATGAAGTGCACCACCACTTAAAGAGATGCTGTGAGGCTTTCTGCACTGCAGAAGTCACACAGTTCCCTATTTGCTCACAGGTAAAGCAGTTGTGGAAAGGGTACTTTGCCCTACGCAAGATGCTTTTAAAGCCACTTTAAGCAGGCCCAAAGTGGAACACTAAGATCTGGGTGGGAAAAGGGTTATGCCCATGCTTTCAAGGATTCAGTGTACAGGAGTATTTGCATAGTACATTGAGGGGAAACTGCTGCTATATATTCATATACTGGAGTAACAATGGGAGGATTGAGCAAGTGCTGTGGCCACAATGCTTATCTCTACTTTGGTGACAGTATTGTATTTTCCTATGTACAGTTAACTCCCCACAAAGAATGAAAACTCTACAGGTACTCCGCTTTGCAGTGGTTAGGACATCTGAAAGCGAGAGATTTCTTCTTACCAGCCGTGACTGACAGTGCAATTTCACACTAATTTGGAAAGGATTAAAGAAGACATCCAATTTCCGAGCGGGGGGGTTCAGCTGCTGCGTAGGCAGATCCCTGCAGTGGAAGCAACTTCCCCTGCACAGTTTAGAAGATGATAAAGCTGTTCTATACCTGCATTCAAACTACTACAAGGCAATATGACAGTGATGACAGTTAACTACTGTTTTCACCCCAGAAAAGTACCTGAAAACATCCTGTGGACATTGTCTAAACCACATGAGTCATTTAACACACTGCATGAATGAAGAAACTAACTGTAAATACACTAGCCTAACTGTAAACCTGAACTTCGTTGCTACTATACATGAATAACATTTTCTATTCATATTGCAGCTACAGATTTAATAAATAAAATTGCATATATTGTGCTTTATAAATTAAAATGCATTCCAAAGTGAGGCAATGCTAAACAATGAATCTATTTAACCCTCCCCCCCAAACCAGCCCATTTCCTCACTCTGTTCACAAAGGTAGGAACAGACACTTTCTCTTCCTACCTTTTAAACAAAACCTCCCTCCCCCTAAAGTGATCAAAGAAGAGTTTACTTAGGCACTATGCAAATGTAAGTTGTCTAATAGTCATTACTTCTAACTTAATAAGGGGAGGAGGTAAAGAAAGTCACAATAAATGTTCTCATTCCTTCCTCTTCGGCATATTCTCTTCCCTATCTGACGCTCTGAGACATGTGCAAAGGTGTCAGCATCTCTTCAAAGATAGCTCCTTTTACATTAGATCCTCTCAAGTTAGCTTCTTGTAGATCACAACCTGATAGATCACAGTTCTAAAGGGTAGAAGAAAAATCAATGTTAATTGAATATACCCAGAACCTAGTTCAAAACTTTACATTTATACAGAAACCACATCTACCTCCAAAAATTTCAGTGTAAACTTGTCTATCTCTCAGGTTTAGAGTTTTATTTACTTCTTGTGAGAAGTAACATTCCACGGTAGCAGCTGGAGTTATTTTTAATGTTATTAAGAATTAAACTCTTCGTATCAAATTATCTTCCAGGCGTTACTAATGCTTGCTGAACGCAGCCAGGAAGAAGCTGCCTCTTGCAGTCCCACCAAATGTTACTCTGAATACTTCTCTAGTACTTGAGGAAGAACAGCCACGTACACAGCTTGTAGAGTCAGCTAGCTTGTCTAACTGTGACAGCAGTGTATCACATGCCACCAGGCAGGTAAGACTCCATCACTATTTTACAAATGGTGTCTCAGGATCAAAAATATCCCCCACAAACCCAAGCAACTGAGTTTCTCTTAATTTCTTCAGTGATGGGATGATCTCACGCTGTTACGTTTAGCAGTGTTTCCATGCATCACTTTTGAGATGATACAAGCCATTCCTGTGGCTTTGGGGTGCTGGCAAATCCAAGACATTAGACTCACCTTCCAAAGTGAGGCTAGAATGAGATGTGATTCCTTACATCATCCATAGCTCACTAAGACTGAAGAAAGACTGGTTCACTCTGTCTGGTTTCAAGCTGGAGACCTCAGCCAAAAGCCAGCAATCCCCCCAGTTGGCTAGTTAGTATATTACATGAATCGTAACTCACTTCCAAATCAGTTCCTGCCAAAGTTGCTCCTCTAAGATTACAGTTTTTTAGTTTTGCATTTTTCAGCGTTGCAACTCTTAGATTAATTCCTGTCATTTGACTGCCTTCCATGTCCACACCTTTCAGGTTGGCACCTAAAACACACAAAGTGTAGTTCTATGAGGAGAAACAGTCAGAATCACAGCAGCTCCAGAACAAGGCTTCCTCAGAACCATGTCAATTGATAGAGATCAAGGTAGAACTTGGAATTTAATGATTATATGGTCACACATTCAGTCCTGTATTTGTGGCCTCGTCTCATGAAGACATGGATTGTACAAACCAGAGCAAACCTTTCATGTGCCATGTAGCTTCACAAACACGTGGTTCAGTTTCCACAAAACCTCCTTACCTTCCAAATTAGCTTTAAGGCCTGATGGATCTTCAAAATTGCACCCTTTTAGAGATGCTCCTTCTGCATTGGAACACAGCATTTTCACCCCTTGAAGGTTTGCACACTGGTAGAGAGACACGTCAGTGAGATTGGTAAAAGCTCAAAGATGAGCAGTACCAAGAGTGAGCAGAGAAGAGTTTTCATTTCTGTTTTGGAAATGAATCCTATTAAAGCACAAAAGCCTTGTTATTGTGAGGAAGTGCAAGAACTTGCTGTACGATTACTTCTCTATCATCAAGAAGGCAGATAGTTATTACTCAGTGCCCTTTTTCTCCTTTTTTTACCTAAGATAGCATCAAAAAGCTTGTGAAGTGATCTAACTAGAGCAGTTGCAGAAAATACTGAAGAACTACATGTTTTACATTTATCTGCTTGTTCCAATTCCTCTTCCCTTAAAATAAAGGAGAGCCTGGACTTCCCAAGACACAGCAGCTCTTACATCAAGCACTGATCCGGAGAGGTCAGCTCTCTCAAGATTGGCACAGCACAGGTTGGCGTGCGCCAGGTTGCACCGGCTCAGGTTTGCCATCTTGAAGTTGATGTATCGGAGATCAAGACGTGAAAGATCTGCTCCACTGAAATTGAGACCCTAAGAACAAAACAAGAAACCCCAGAATGACGCTGCAGGGTATTTCCCTGCCAGACATCAACACTACAGATCAAGACAGAGTCTGCGTTTTCCTACCTGACAGCGCAGCTCGGACTTGGTTGGGGTTGCCAGCAAGAATCGGACAAACTCTTTGCGAGATATAGGAGAATGATCCTCAGCTGGCTGTGAATTCTGTTGAGAGAGTTGTTTAAAAGCTAATATAGATAGGACTAATATTATATATTGCCTGGAAGAATAGGACATGTGCAGTCATGTATTAAAGAAAACAAATTACCTTAATAGCTATTTCTAGATGTTCAATTAGTGAATCGATACCAAAAAACCTGGCTTCTTCCAAAACACCTACCAAAACAAAGCAGTATTTGTTATGCACAGGGAGTTGTTAAACAAGAGAGCACTCTTCCTCCCTCACTGGAGAAGGCCACACTAAGAACATGCCAAAAAGTTTGGGTTAATCCATCTTTACTAGTGGAGAAGCATCAATTCAACTGACTTGCCCTACTCGTAACACCTTTTACACATTTCACCTACGCTAACAAGAAGGAATAAATAGATCACTTGAAGTTTAAGGAGTCTCGAAGAAATGCATAGACTAATCAAACTGACAACCAATACATTACATTAGATGGACCTGGAGAGAGGAAAAACGAGCTTGCTTGCAGCTAAAAGGAAAAAATAACTCAGAAAGGATGTTTCCAATACCAGTATTAGGTTAAAGATATCAAATCCAGAATCACAGCCAGATATTAATCCATTAGGGAGAATTTTTCGTGTTCTCAAGAGAAATCAGTTTAAACAGTCAATCTTCATTAAACCAAGCATGAGGAATTGCAATGCTTGAGAATAAATTCACCAAAGAAAAATCCCAAACATTTAGATGAGCATACAGAAGTCCCACTCATTTTACCACCTTTACCTGAGGGCAAAGTTTAACTTCCAAAGAGTAATACTTTAGGAGATGTCATACAGGTAATACCTACCTAGCAAATTAATGCCATCATTTACAATGAGCTGTCCGTGACGCAAATAGTTCAAAATTGGCTCAAAATACTCTGGACTGCGGTCAATTAGGAATGCTCCTCTATGATCTTGCTTATTTCCCCAAGCATCTGTTTCCACAACATATATATAATTAAATTTGATGTAGTAATAGAAGAGCATTTGCTTCAGTTTCAGAATTTTATTACCAAAAGGGACTGGATTATGAAACATTCCACTTGAAAGGGTGTTTCTTAGAGAATAGGAAGGAAAAGAGGAGTGTGAGGGGGCAAATCACCTTAAAATGAACTTGCTCCTCCTGCTATAAAGAACTAAAATGTTTTATCCATCACGTACATAAGAATTTTTGCTCAAATCAAAGCAGAATTAGGATTTTAGTCTGTCCCCACTTCCTAAAGGCTGTTGTGCAGTGTTTGCTTATTGATTTCATTGACAAAACTGAGCAAGATGCAACAGTAAGATGAAAACTTAAAATCAAAGACCCCAAAATATTAACTATGGATGGAAGTCATATTTTCAGTTTGGGAGATAAGCATTACATGGGCAACGGAGAAGTAATTATTTAAAAAAGATTGTATGTTCTGCTATACTTCAATATACTGTTGATATTTTAAATCATGAACAAGAGTCTCAACTTGATAGTGCTTTTTGCCTACTTTGCCTATTTGTTACTTAAAAAATAAAGCTTATTTCAGTGTACTAACCTTTATCTTTAAACATGTGGGCCAACATACTGTCAGGTTCTTTGTTGACCAAAGTGCTCCTAGAAAACAAAGGCAGCACAAGCTCAGGGAATGTTTTGCTCACAAGACAAACTTGGGGCTTCTTGTGTATCTTCTGCCCTTGACACCTTGAAGGCAATACTGGTGTGTGATACACATTCCTACAGCCACCATGCTGTACTGAGTTAACTGCATATAGTGGGATAGCAAAATATATTTCTGACCTGACGTACCATATTTTAAATACAAAGCACTTAGTTAACTGAAATATTCCAAGGATAAATCCAGGCCTGTTCAGGCTTTTCACCAGTTTTACTTCATATGTAAAACTAAATACAAAAACCAGAGAAAGCATCAGAAGACCTCCAACTCCATGCTGTTATTTTTTAGCTCTTTTGCAAGAGCATCTGAAGCCTCACCAACTGTTACAACCTATTCACTGAACTCAAGTCCTTTAAGAACAAACCCAACTAGTTGCATTTTTACCGTGTCGTGGTGAAGTATCGGCCTCCAACATTGAGTGTTAACCAGTCTGTGTGGGACCCTGTCAGTCCTTCGTGAGGTCTCCCATCAGTCTGAGGGTCTACACGGAGGAAAAAGACACAGTAATTCTTAGAAAAACGGTGAATATTTCTGAATCCTCCATATGGTAAGAAAACACCAGAAAATAAACTTTTAGATTTACATTCAAGCAAAACAAAACCTCTTTCCATTAGACAAAAAGTTAAGTGAATAAGAATTAGACACTTACCAATGAATGGTTCCCCTTCACAGACAAACAGAACATCATCATCCCTGAGAGAGGAAGAGGAAAAACAAGATTAATCATAATTTCTTCTTCATTTCCTTCACAGTAGGAACTCCTCCTGATTTGTTTCAGTTAAATGAGAATCAGTTGCCATTATTTAGAACTTCAGTATCTGATTTCCATCTCTATTTTGCAGGTTCCAGTGGATTATAATGTGACGGACTTCACTGGAGATGTTGTCTGAATCAACCAGGTAGGCATCATTTGTGTTACTCAACCAGTTTAGTTTTACAAAATAGTTTCTTTTCTCCCCACTCGGGGAGTATTTATTCTACAAAGCCCAAGCAATGCTGGAGTTTGTCTCCTTTTTAGAAAACCCTCATCCAAGTGCAGACTAGAACACTGGGATTTTCCTGGTACATACATCACACCATGAATCAACACAGGGGGATGTTAAAAGGCATTAAATGCAGCTTCAGTCAGTGTCAAGTTCTGATTCATCACAAGAGAAATGCTTTGAAGTTCAAAAGACAGTATTATTTTTCCTTGAGGCATGAAAGCACCTTTGGGCACACTGGCTGGGAATGATACTATCTGTTTTTAAGGAAAGTGCTGGTTATTGATTAAGGTCAGAGGATTAATAGGCCAGTAAGTCTCTTAATCCATACCCGTGATTTGACTTCCATTGGCTAAGCCTTACCTAATCAAAGCGATATCATCAATGAGTCCACCTTTTCCATTGTAAACACTGGTCGCTTTTATTCCAAGCTTATTACTAGCCACAGACAGCAAATCTGATAAAGTCCCATACACAGCCACAACCTGTGGGAGAGAGAAGTAGCTGCAGGCTCTGTGTTTGTATGGCTTCTGTCAGTTCAGACTGATTACCAGGTTATCAATAACTTCTTACAGAGGGAGGAAGATAATGTACAGATCTTTACTATAAAAAGGAAACAAACAGACCAACTTTGATGTCAGAAGCAGACTCACCTTAAAACAGGGTGACCTGCACATCTCTCACCACAAGTCAAGGTACTTGAGGTGGCAGTGAGAGAATGAGTGTTGGTACTGTATTATGATTCAGCTAGTTATTTCTCTATAGAAATACTGCTATTTGCTCTAAGCCTCTCCAGAATTTATTTCCCTCTCTAAAACCAAAGATTAAACTACAGTCCCATTAACTGTCTTCACTCCAGAGATGTAGATGGGAAAAACTGGGGACCATGGGTAGCAATTAGTGGAACCACAGGGCCTTTTCCCATGCTGGTTGTGCATGGAAACACCACTATTTTCCCTTTTGAGACAATACTTCATAGGTTTTAAACACGCAAAGAGAGTTTAAGCAGGATTATTTGCTGGCTTTCCAGCAGCGTGCGGATGCAACGTTAGTTTGACGTGGCAGAGGCCTGACATCCTGCAAGATGAAGACTTTCCTTAGGGTCTGACCTAGTAACTTTTGTTTGGGGAAGAATACATTGCAGTATTGTGGTATATCAGACTGAACTCTCACATTTACCAGACATACATAAAACCCCCAGAAATGTAGGACATCCCGCACTATCTGAAATGATCTGCTGCAAGGGCAGCAAAGCAAAAGCCCATAATAAGAAACTGAAAGTCTATTTTTCAATATGCTTGTGTCATATCGTATAATAATCAGAATCTCAGCAGCAAAGGAGGCTTTAATGTGGGCACATTATTGCGCCTCATTTGGGGGTTGGAAATTGATGATCTCAAGGTCCTTTCCGACCCAAACCATTCTAGGATTCTATTAGGAAGCCTTGTAAAAAGGGGAGCTGAGCCATCCACGCAGTGGTCAGTAACACATTACAGAGGAAAAATAAAGTCATTTTTCCTTCTGCTTCCAACAGTGACATTTCGGGGAGGGTCACAATTCCCGATCGCTTCCCACCGTTCTCCAGGACGGGCGTGGCGGGACCTGCACCAGCAACGTGACAGCGACCCGGCGGTGGCTTTAACCGCGGCCCCCGGGGTGCGGCGGTCCCCGATCCCCTCAGCGGGCAGGAGCCGGGGTTCCCAGTGCCAGCACCCGCAGGCCGCGAGGCCCTTCAGGCCGAAGGGGCGGCCCGGAGGGGCGGCTGAGGGCCTCTCCTCACGGCGCGGGGGTCCCGCCGTGGGCACCGGCGGCTGAGGGGAAGGGAGAAGGGAACCACGCAGGAAGCGGGCGGGGGCTCGCGCGGGACCCCCCTCCCCGCCCCTCACCTTCCCGTTCCGGGGGCTGCCGTTAACGAACAGCGTGACCCGCCTCATGCTGCGGCGGCGGCGGCGGCCCCGCTCCTCCTGCCGAACCCGGAAGGCAGCGGCCGCTGACCGACATGAGCGCGACCAATGGCGGCCGCGCCGCCCCGAGCGCCATGCCCAATAGGGAACGCGCACCGCTGGAGAGGCGGGGCGAGGACGGGTGGGTAGGGAAACGCCCCCCGGGCGGGCTGCAGCCAATCAAAGGAGGAGTAACGCCCCTCATTTGCATAAAGCGTGAGGGGCGCCGGAGTCTCGCCCCTGATTTGGTGCGGGCTGTCACGTGGGCGCGGCTCGTTGCGGATTTGAAAATAGGGTTTCAGTGCGTCGCCAAACGCTGTGATCCCTCCGCGGGTAAAGAGACAAAGAGTTCCCCGTTCCCGGGGGGCCCTACCGGCGACCGGGGAGGAGGCGGCCGGGGCTGCTTCTCCTCACGACCCGCTCTCATTCTGTGCACCTTTGGCCGTGGTGGGCCGTGAGCGCAAGGGGGAAGGCGACGAGAGTTGTGAAGGCGCGGAGGGATACACGGTACTGCGGTTCGGTTTGAACTCCTGAGGCGGGACCGGGCCGGTGGCTGAGGGGAAGCGCTGGGGCGGGCGTGAGGGGGGCCGCGGTAAGGTGGGGTGAGCCCGGGTGAGGGTGAGGGTGGTGGGGAGCGCTGGTGAGGGGATATAAAGGAGTGGGGAGCGGTGGGAGGGTACCTGTGGGGTCTTGAGGGGGGAGCGGTGCGCGCTGAGGGGGAGCTGTGGGCGCTGAGGTAATGGGGGTGAGTCCGCACGGGGAGGTTCTCCCTGTCACAGGCACCTCTCGTTGGTACAACCGGGTAGATGGAGGCACCGATTTCTAGTGTGGACTTCAAACAAGTTGTGCACGGGGTATTTAACAGTTGAATTCTGTTACACAAAGTGCGGGGAAAAGATGTATATCTGTGGGACCAAAGTTTCAGACTGATGTTATTGAATTCTACATGTTTAACTTAAAATCAAAGGAGCTACATGCAAAAAATGTCAGCGTCCTAAATGTTCTGCTTCATATTAAACTGCTAATATTTGCTGCAACACTTAACAGCAAAACGAATACAGTGTGATCATAGAATCGTGGAATGGTTTGGGGTGGAAAGGACCTTAAGATCATCTAGTTCCAACCCTCTGCCATGGGCAGGGACACCTCACACATACTTTGTCCTTAACATACTTTATACTAACATGAAATTGAAGTTTGATAAGGAGTGGAAGCATAGTGTGAAACACTTCTGCTGTGCATATTTATAGTGTCTTTTTGTGTCATTTCTGTGGAGCTTTCTGGAGATAAGGCTCTCCCTTTCCCCTCACTGTTAAACACTTTGTTGAAGGTAAAAACCTAGATTGGGTAGAAGTTTGAGAATGGTGGCCAACTCTTGCTCTTACCCAATACCTATTAAAATATCTTTTTTTTCTTTTAGGTAGGTGCGTGTAATTATAGGAGAGCAAAGGCTGACTGAATGTTCCTTAAAATAAATCACTAGGAATGCGCGAGCGACCTAAGAGTGTAAATGCTCCCCTGAAAGTTAAAGAAAATGAGAGTGTATGTCCTGAAGAGAAGGAGGAGGCCTCTTTCTGTGATCTGCCAAAAGACCAGAAGATTCACAAAGTGACTAAATCAAAAGTCATCAAGGCATCCAAGAAGGAAAATGTCAGTGATGGGAACCAAGCGCAGTTGCAAGAATGCACCCGGAGATACAGCACAGGCCTTGAGAAGGAATCATGCCACAACAAAGAAGAGTATGGTAGCTGTCAGCATACTCAGAGCTTTTCTGATACACCACCAAGGGATGTGGTTGGTGAACCTCCCTTGCCTTTGAACAGCAAGGAAAATTTGTCACAAAGGAGGCCTTTTTCTTTGGGTAGTGAATGCTACTTGACACCTAATAGGGACAAAGCAGAAGAATCTGATTATGGAATATCACAGAAACAGAGGAAAAAACCTGTTGATTTTGCAACTGTAACAACTGGTGAATTTGGGATTATTCAAGAAAGCTTCACTATACCATCTCTTGGTAAGGCTGGAGTGCCTAATGACAGTTGTCTTCCTTGGAGGGGTATCTAGGGTTCATCTAGTCCAACCTCTTATCAAAAGCTTCAGTTCAGGTCAGGTTCTGGCTGAGTTGGAATATGCCCAAGGATAGGACTGTGATATGATGTTGCTGTAATTCCCTATTGAATGTTTTTCTGTATGGTTGATTAGGTGTCAGTGAGTTTCACAAGACAGTAGCAAGACAAATTCTGCAAATATTGGTAGACAGTTCCTTAATTACCAATGGGAAAAGCAAATAACAGCTCCTCAGTTGGTACGTAGTTTAGTTAAATATTAACTTGCTTTTAGGAAGCTAATTTGGTTTTGCTCAGGAAGGATCCTTGAGCTGAGCAGCTAACTGTAGATGTTTTCATAAACTTAAATCACTCTTAAACAAAAATGCCATTTTAAAACTTTAGGTATTCTTCCTCCAAAAAGTATTTGTTTTGTTTTTTTTCCTGTTCCCATCTCAGGGAAATCTCCAACTCCATTAAAATTTAGCCGAAGGTCAACAATTGGAGTACGGGGGTCACCAGAAAATAACGCCCTTATTCAGTACCTTGCCCAGCAGAGAAGCAACAGGAAAAAAACAGCTTTTGCACAGGTGAGAGTCTTTCTTTCTCAAATACCAACATATGCTGGCAGCAAGAGAAGGCAGGTGTCCGGAAGAAGCCAGGAGGAACAACCATGGCCTGAATTTTGTTGACTTCCCTTGGACACCTTATGTTAGAATAGAGGTATGTTAGAGGTGTTCTTTGTGCAGAGTCTGGAGTCTTCTCTCCATGTCCAGCTTGCTCGTATGTTTTAACTTGTGTGCACTATAACCTATATTTGCCGTGCTTGATTTTTGGCTGATTAAAGTGTTGATAGTTTAAAGTGAAGTAAATGCTAGCATAAATGTCTTGGTTTATAATCAGACCTCTTCTTAAAGCAGCATAGACTGTCAGAAACCTAATTATGGATCTGTCCTGGGTTTAGAGGGACAGATTTTGAGAGGCAGTAAAACTTAACAGATTTCGCAGTACACTTCCTATTTTTGCATATTTTTACCACACAACTCAAATTGAAGCCAGATTAAATATAAGATTCGCTGCTTCTCAGAGTTTCTTTTGTGCCAAAGTGCAAATAGAAAGTAATAAGCCCATGTCATCTTGGGGAAAGAGACAAACCATCTTGCGGTTAATTTTGTTTCAGCAGGTTAGTCCTTTTAAACACGAACATGTCAGGTCGTTGAAGGACAAGATAGATGCTTTTCAAACATCTTTTAAATCAGTACAAGAAGCTGAAGGGGAGACTGGCTCCTCTGGACCGTCACACGTGGATGCTACTTCCCAGGGAGCAGGCTCTTGTAAGTTGGTTATGTTTGTGGTCAATGGTTTATTTTAAACATGAGGTCTTCCTTTAGGCCATAAAGTACTAAACTGCAAACAGTTAATATAAACAACAACAAAAAAATGCTCCTTTGTAAGGTTTGGCACATGTTTTGTGTTTGTTTAAACCCATCGCATTTCTTAGTTCATCCTGAATAGTGGTTTCTCAGAATAGCCCCAGAAAAAAAAACCAAAGACTTGTATTTTTTGGTAACTGTTTTCTTCGGGTTACTTTCTAGATTTATACCCTTTAATGCCTAGTGAAAAGTAAATTAGTGTTTTCACACTTTTTCCATGAAACTGAGAATGGTTTTCCTGACAACTGGTTTTAGCTGTGGTAACTGTTATCTCTCTTGATCATGATGTACAGACTTGTTTAATAACTTTCAAGTACAGTGATTTTAGAAATGCCATTACATTACTGAGGTGTGATATCCTTATTAATGACAACAGTAAGTATTGCAAAAGCAAGTCAGGGCAGTACTGTGCATTTATTGTGAGAAGATGGTAGTGTAGAACAAACTACAATGCTTCTCTGGTATTGATGGAGCTAGTAACATTTCTATGAAAAGAAAAAACTTGCTTTGTTTTAAAGATTTGGTTATTTTTCAAAGTAGAACCTAAAAATGCACGTGTTTTCTTTTTCCTGACTAGAAAGTTACCAAGCTTTTTCAACCTCACCATCCTTTTGGTGAAGAGCCACAATAAGAGCATTCACTGAAAAATCTGAAGTTTGTGCTTTGTGGTTTGTTTTTATCTGATGCAGCTCAGAACAAAGTACGTTTTACAGAAGAGCAGAACCCGGGTCAGTGCAGTGAAAAGTTTGTGTCAGGTGACAATGGAGGTGATGTGAAAGAGAATCCAAGACAAAATTTGACCAGCAGCAGTAAGCCTGATACCAAGATCCACAGCATCTTGTCTTCATGCCAGGATGCAACTGTCACTGAACCTGCTGCTGCTGTTTCAAAGGTACTTTATAATATACATGTGGGCAAAGAACATGGAGAAAACCCACAGCAAATCTCCCTTGCAAGATTTTCACGTCTTACTTTATCAAGTAAAAGGAAGTAAAATCTGGCCTGGGCACTGATCTGTTTGGACGGGCAGTGAGCGCAGCCTAACCTCAGCCATTTCTGAGGCTGTGCTGGGTTTTCTTGCACGTGCAAATGCTCAGCATGGGTGCTACAAGCTGTTCTAAATTCAAATATGTGAAGATGGGGTCTGTTCTGCTATGTGTGTCCTCTGCTGTGATCCAGCAGCTTCTGAGTTGTTAAACACCTGTGATAGTGCAACAGTTGTATGGAGGATAGGAAGGAACTTCCTAGACTAGTGATTAAAATATACAGGTTTTTCCTTCCATCTTGTTTTCATTTCTGATATCTAATCCTTTTAAGCATTTAGCCTTGGTGTTTTGGAAAAAAATAAGTTCAACACATGTAGTGGATGATTAAGAAAACTCAGAAATCTTTGTCTATGGGATTAAAACCTCTCCATAGTTAATTCTATTTTAAAATGCAGCAATTGCAAGTAGTTTTTTTTTCTTTATCACGTTGCTTGGTTGTGTATATAAATAGATGCTACGTATATACATATATAAAATCTTGTAACTTTTTCTCTAGGAATGGGTTTATGAGCAACATAATCCTATTGAGTCGTTGGAGACTGTTGTAATTAAAGATGTCTTAGAAACAGGCCATGGTAAGAGGATTCATCACTATTACAGTCTCTGTTATATTCTGATTAGAAAGTAAAAATACTTAGAATATTTGCAAGGAAATGTTTCACAAGCAGTCATTCCATGTCTGTCATTTTGTCTACAATTCACAATGCAGTAGAAACCTGATACAGCTTTGACATAAAGGCATAACACTGAAAATAATGATCTTGTCAAGTACTGCTGCAGAGGAGGCTCAAGTCCCAGTTTAAAACTGAATTCGGAGCTCGTTCAGTACAACTTAGCATTAAACATGTTTTTACTTAAGCACAATTCATAGGAAGGAAATAGCTTTTATGAGAGGAACTGAAATATTTGGAAGGTGGGGTAGGGCCTCTTGGGTGGTGTGTTGGCAGTTTGATTCTGAGAGGAAAAGCAAGCTTAAACTGACACACAGGCAGGGGATAATTGTTTGGAGCTTCCCTTAATTTTGCTAGTCAGGCCATTTATAGTGAAAAGCATAGCTGAGTAGTTCATGCTTGTGAAGGAGAGGGGGATGATAATGTAGAGGGGGATGATAATGCATTCTCTGTGTACATTAGAGAATGCATATTTTTCCCCCCCTCAATTTCATGGATGAGAGAGAAATCCTTCTGTAAAATGCCTTTTCCTTCTGTAGGGCTCCCTTTCTACCTTTGTATGGTTTGTAAATTTCTCAAAATATGAAATGTAAATGTAGCGCAATGATAGCAGAGATTTGGAAACATGGATTTTTTGTTATGTTGATGCATGGACTCTGTGGACATGTGTACACTTACACTTCATGTTGCTGATGGTAAAGTCTTCTCAATGTTATTTCAGTCTTTAATTGTCATATTTGTCTACTTGCTCTAAAGATTCCAGTTGTGAGCACATCACTAAAGACGTGACAAATAACGTTATATCAGATCTAAGCAGAAGGAAAGTCAGCTTTGCAGAAGAGCCCAGCCTGGGAATGTGTGATGAAAGCAAGGCAGCAGTCACACCACAACACACGGGAAGGGGTTCCCTACGTGCGCGCAGACAGAGCGGCTCCCTCTTGCGATCCGTGCTGAAGAAAACGCCGACCAAGGTGGGTTAACTGACTCACATGGAGTTCTAAGGATGAACTTCTGCGGTCATCATTGAACTACCAGAAGCTGAATCGTTGAAGATAATTTTTACTAATTATAATGCATTTTGAAATAATTTAATGCTCTCATGGATATCTGTTTGGTCATCTTGGAAGCTTTGCTTGAAGCTTTCATGGTAAGAGAAGGTCCATATTATGTTGTTGAGTTTTATTCATTTAGAAAACAAGTAGGTTTTTGTAAGCACTAGGACTAATTATTAGATGTTGCTTGCAGAAGAAGTTATTTTCGCTTTTGATTTGCATAAGGACAATATTTTAATTAAATGGTATTGAATAGATGATTGTATTATTTGAATTTGATAGGAATACTCAAATGTGATTGACAGTGGAGGAGGTGAATCTCTTGCAGTCTCCAATTGTGCAGAAACCTTTGAAGCAGTGGAAACAGGTCAGATTCCCTTTTTGGTTTTTAAATAGGCAAAGTATTACGTGGCATCATAAGGCTTTGCCTCTTTGCTAATTCTGAAGAATTATGTGCATTAACTGCCACTGAAGTAGCTCAAATGTGGCATCCTACTGTGTGAAGGAGAAAAGGTTAGCAAGAAAAATAATGTCTATTAAAAGAAACTAAAAAATCCCACCCCAAAACTTGAGAAAGCCTCTAGCATCAGAATAGAATCTCCTGGTCTTCAAGACATTTCACACTTGTCAGCTGGAACTTGTGGAACAGCCAGTCATTCCTAGTCTTCTTTCTTCCTTAATTCTTGATACTGTAGTAAAGCTATACTGAAAATTCTGGTGGAATCCCCAAAACATATAAAGGTGGTATTTTGCGGCTTGTTTGGGGGGTGTGATTTTTAAGAGAACGTGAAGACCCATAAAAAGCCCTTGAAAAGTCTCTGCTCTCTGAAAGTTCCAAGTCCACTGAGCAGCCAGTGTATTTTATTACAACAGAGAAAACAGAAACGTGGAGCTCTAAAAACCCGAAGAAGAAGAGAGTCACTTTTGGAGAAGTCCTAAGCCCAGAAATATTTGATGAAACTTTACCTGCGAATACTCCACTGCGCAAAGGAGCAACCCCAGTCACTCATCCAGGCCTACAAAGCAACAGCCCTTCTGCAAGGCCAAGTCTCCTTGAGGAACCGTTCCCCCAGCCGAACTTTGATTGCAGCAATGTAAGGGTTTTGTTGGAGTTTGGGGTTTGTTTTTAAAGCCATAAAACCAGCCTCTTGGTCTCTCTGAATGTTCAGGTTTGGTTTATTTTTTTCCCCAGTCTGCTTGGTTTTGAAAAGAAATTGCTAAAATATTAAAATAGAGCCTTCTGGAAGCTTTAGAATAGCATTGAGAACTTTTGCTTTTGGTTTCTGAGTTGTAAATAGCATTTTGGCCTGTAGAGCTGTTTAAAGTTGAGTACTGGTAGCACATGAAATGTTTTTCACTTGGCTAATTCATAGACTTTTGATGCTGTCTTTTGATACTGTATTTCTTTTTGCCATATATGGCAAATGAGCTGTCATATTCTTTAAGGAAAGAAAGTAAAATCACCTGGCTGTTCCAAGCACTAATAGAAAAGGAGATTTTCAATATATATCTGGTATAGCATATTGCTAAAATTAACTTTTTTTTGTTTAAAGGAATGTATTGAGCCTCTTCAAGAGTCGCTGGAGTGTTCTGTTGCTGCAAAAGACCTTTCACCTGTTGAAAATGCAGAAGGTAACCACAGCTTGGTTTTTTGTCATTAGATAATACATCTTTCTGTCTCTGAAAACTGAGATATGACACAGGTTGGTTTGGTTTTATACAAAGACATCTATTTCAATCGTGCTAAAATGGAAATGCTCTTGCTTTCTTCTAGTGGTCTTTGCAGTAGCTGCAGTGTTTACCTGTTCTTTTGGCTAACTGAAAGTTATTTGACCTTGTATTCTTCTCTGAAAGTGGCTGATCTAATTAGGCTTAGTGCTTTGAATACTTTGGCTTAGTATCTTGATTCTGATATTGTAATTTTGGAGGTTTTAACAGCAAGACAACAACAACAAAAAGCTGAAGGGGGGTTGTGCATGTGTATGTATATATCTCAATGGAAGCTGTGTAAGGGCTTTGTTACCAAATCCTCACCACTTTTGTTTTCCTCTGTTTTGTAAAGCAAGCTGTAAAGCTTTATTTTTTTTTTTTTATCTTGCCATGTTTGATAGAGCTTAAGACTGTTGCTGGTTATTCAAGACTGAGATGAGTAAACATGCTGTTCAGAATGTTGGAAATGATACGATACTTTCCTCAAAATGTGATTAACTTTTTGTGTTGAAACTGAATCAATAATCTTATTTTCTTCATATATAATAGCAGAAAGTGACAAATCTGATGTGACAAAAACTCATTATTCTACGAAAAGGAAGGTGAGTTTCTTTAGTGATGATGTTTGTTTCATTTTTTTAACTTCTTCAAGCAGAATTGTTACATTTTTACCTCCTGATGCTTGTAAGAGTTTTACAGCCCTAGGTACGAGGGTTGTGTATATCCGGGTATATGGAGATATATTATGTTAATGCAGATAGTATCTTAAGGAAATCTCATTTTTGAGTGAAAGTGGTTTTCCAGTTATTAAAAACATTTTTGGTTACGGTCTGATGCTTAAATTTATTACTTTTATTGATTATTTTTTTTTCCAGGAACTTTCTCAAATAGTCTGACAATATTTAGAAGATTTATTCATAGGCAGTCATTCATAAGATTAGGGTCTTCACTCATGGGAATCTAAAAACTTAGAATCACAGAAAATTGAGGAGAATGGAAACAAAGTTTTCAGTCTAATTTTTCTATGTGGTTAAATTTCTTTGAGTCACAGGAACACGAGGTAGAGGCTGATAAAGTCAAGCTGATTGTGCAGCCTGTGATGACTTCAGGTATTGCTGAAAATGTGGTTCCCAGCCGAGTGCTGAAGCTCTTCAGTCCTGTTACCCTGGCTGTTAGCCAATAAGGCAGACGCAGTATCAGATGGGAATCTCTTATAGCTGAAGAGGAACGTTTTCTACTTTCTCATTAGAATCTTCTTTTTGTACAAACAGGGCTGTATTGTTCTATGAGTGAAGACTAGCTCTATAAAGCTTTAATTTCCAGTTGTCAGTGTCTAGCTCTTACAGCATCATCTATGAAATAAGACTATTGCAATGTGATTCTTGTGACACATGAACCATGTTTTCAGAATAAGCACAACACACATGCACCCAACAACTTCAAATTCATGTTCTTCAACAGTGTAGCACCATTTCAGAGGGAACCGATTTCAGCATCTCAAAAGCCACAAGTACTCAGAATGCTAAGGATACTCAAAATCCAGGAAAGGACAAGGTTCAAAGACAAAGGAACGCAACCACATCTGCTGCCAAAAAGGCACAAGTAAGTGTCAGCCTGTTGCAGCTGGTGAATTTGCCTTTATCTTTGAATTTGGACACTCAATCCAAGTGTCTTTTCTTGTGTGTTCTAGTGATTATTTTGATTGTTTTAGTAAAGGTTTTCTAAAGAGTGCTGTTTCCTATTGCTGCCAATATTCTCTTCTTCAGGCCTATTTTGTTTTCTTACACTTACTGCCACACACCTCTTGCTTACTGCTTGTTAAGGCTGACTAGCAGAGTTTTGTAGGGCAAAAAGAGAGTAAAGTACTTGCTTTCTGGAGGTGAAAGGGGGGGTGTATGTCACTTTCCAGGCTCAAGGGACAGAAAATGAGTTAATGGTGGTTCTTACCAAGTGTATATAGTAGTAGTTGCTGAACTTGCCCAGTTACATGCTAGTTAAGTATTGTAAAGGTGTGAGACTCCTGAAAGATTTTTGCTTTCATGTGTTGGAAGGGAAAGCATGTATTCCTTTTCAAACTAAGCGTGAATGAAGAATCTGTAGTTTTGAGCTGAAGGATTAATTTACTTGACTTCTAGGTTTGGATAATGAAACACAAATCAGATCTCCTATTGGAGAAGAAATTCTCCTTTGCTTTTTTTTAATTTTTTTTAATGTTAGTTGGCAGATGGCAGAATGAGCAGAACCTTCATTTTAGGGAAACAATTGTTACCCATCAAATTCCAGTAATGGTGTCACTTGTTGGAAAAAATTGTACAGGAACATCATAATTACACTGTGCTGTATTCAGCCTTCTCCATCTTTTCAGAAAACAAAACATACAGGCTATGGGAAAAGAAGAAAGAAAAAAGTAAAAAAATCTTTATATGGGGAGAGAGAGATGGCTTCTAAGAAACCTCTTCTCAGCCCTATCCCTGAAATTCCAGAGCTTTTCTCTTCTGCCTCATCTTCCAACTCAACAAAGGCAACTGCGTTTTTTTCAGGTAACGTGGTTTTGAGTTTTGTTTTGCCTTGCTCTTCCTGGTCCTTCTAATGTTGTATTTCAACAGTTACTTAGCAAAACTGTTGAGGGTTGAGTTCTGTGCATACGTAAAGAGCCCAGGATATATTTTTTTACTTATAATTGCTTCTATAACAGTGGAGTCCCGAGGGTCTAACAGATTGACAATCTCCAACTGGATAAGTTTAACTCCTGTTGGACTCAGTGTAAAGCTGGCTTTGACTTGATGCTGGTATTTTCCTAGTCTTTAAGATTGGTAAGTTGGGCATGAATAGTGAAGTGTTTTTACACTGGTTCTGTGGGATGGTTGTTTAGAAGGTTACTTGTATGTAAATAAAATACTATAAAGCTTTTGTTGTAATATTTAACAAAAGGCTTTGTCCATTCACCATTAGAGTCAAGTAACCACATGTTTATTCCAATCCAGAGGATGTGTTTTTAGAGGATACCAAATCTGGAAATGCTGGCAAGGATGTTCAACAGAAGCTGGTGGCTGAAGGAATAGGAGGGAAGAACACCCATGTGGTTCATGCATCCTCAAGCTCTGAGGACCTGGATGCAGGAGAAGCCAGCAGTCCCAGTGACACGGTGTTCCAGGTGCCAGAGGGTGATCTGGAGTCTGTGTCTGGCAGTGAACAGGAGGTAACTGATAAGCTTAAGAATACTGCTAGAAAATCAGAATTGTGCTTGATGTTGTTGGATAAAACAAGTAATGTTTGGGGGAAGGAAAAACTTGAGTGATTCACTATTGGAACAGGCTGCCTGGAGAGGCTGTGGAACCTCCAGCCTTGGAAGGAGAGATTCAGAACTTAACAAGGCTTCAAGCAACAGAAGTTTAGTCCCACATCCCAGCCTGCAGGATTCAGTGTGTTGGTTGGGGTGTTTTGTGAATGAGGAGACTTAGCAGGAAACCAGTAGCATGTATTTAGTTGTCAGCTCTTTGGAACCAGGTTTTTGTGGGTTATGTTGGCCTATATTTACAAAAAAATATTTTCTTTCCCCAGTTTTCAAACATTGTGCCAGATGCAAAGTGTGGTTTTGATACATCTGACTCTTTCCAACAAGGTGAAGAGACTGCATGTGTAAAAGAGGCAAAAGAAAGTGGTTCCTTCATAGAAAATGAGAAATTACAAGGAAATCTCCTCGATGAGGCAGAGCAGCTAACAGGGCTGGAGTTTCTGCACCAACAGGACATGAGTGAATATGCAGATGCCCAAAGAACTCAGTGTCCAGAAAAAGATTCTGCAAGAGGTGGTCCACAAAGAAGAAGAAGAAGAAGCAGTGCCATGTGTTTCCTTCCTGTTGGAAACTGTCTTCCAGTTTGTTCTTATAATGTGGAAGAAATCTTCTCTGCTCCTCAGCTAAAAAATGACTCCTTAGAGCCTTTTAGAAAGAAGAGCGATAACAGTGGTGGAAAGAGAGTGAGGCGCAGCATGAGACTACATAAAGATGCAGAAGTTGAAGGACTTGCATGGATTCAAGTACCCAGTGAGGTCCAGAAGAACCCTCCCCTAATAGCTTCTGCTTGCAAAACCAGGCGAACAATAAGTACGTCCACCCTTACAGAATCTGAGAACATTCACTATAAAGGACAAAATCTTCTCCAGTTTTCAGCACCAGGGAAGAACAGTGGCTCTGTTAATCTTGCTGATGGGCCTTGCAAAAGATGGAGGAGGAGAAGCATGTCTGTACTCCCAGCTCAAGAAACAAGAACTTGCTCTCCAACCCGAAGAAGGAGCAGAAGACATTCTGTATATAGGAAGGACAGAAGTAACCAGAATCATGATGAACAAGTAGAAATACCTCTTGAAAATAACTCTAACATTTAGTGAGGTTTCAGCTATCTGACTGTGTGAAGTGAAGGTTAGTATTAGACTCTTATGTTCTCTCTGTTAAGTGCTGTTTTCTTCTCTCTCTCACTTACATTTCCTTACTGCTTATTTCTTTCTTAATTTTTCTGGAGAACTTAGAAGTGATTTTTCTTGTCTTGATGCCTAAAATGCTTGAAGATCAGAACTGTGTGGAAGACCTAGTTTGGCTCAGAGCATTGCTCTGGTAGACAGTCATGGCAGTAATCAGGAGGATAAAAAACTTCTATGATGAACTGACTTTGACATCACCCCTTTACTAGAGTCTCCATCCTTGCTTACATGTTCTCAGACTTTGTGCTGTCTACAGATCAATAGCAATGAAACACCGCTAGTATTAGAAAAAACCTCAACAAATAACCCCTTTTCTCTGCAACACCAACTTCAGTCACTTCACGAAGGCAAAGATTAATAGTTCTTATATAGAAGGATTGCTCCTAAGGGCTGGTGAATTTGGTTGCAGGTAACACAATATATAGAATTTAAATAACATTGACGTGCATTTGCACACTTGTTATTGCAGTCCGGGATTTTCTTGCTAAATCTTTACACCTGCGGTACCTGCACAGCAAGGTGGGATTTTAGCCCTTGGAACTTAGTTGTAATGGTTAGACTGGTTGTGTTTAGCAGACCACCTTGCTCCACTTGCTCCACTCAACTGCGCAGTGAGTATAGGAAGCTGCTAAACTGGAGATGTGTCAGCAAACAAGTGACTCTTGGTAAAGAGGAACAAATTTGATAGTTCAAAAAGACAGTCTGTGGTGACAAGTTACTTTCTAGATGGGGCTCACTCTTTTGAAAGAACAGGATTCAAGCTGAAGATTTTGTTCTATTTTTGAAGTAGATAAAATGTGACTTTGTCTTCAGTAGTTAAATTACACTGTTGTAAAGTATGCCCGTCCAGCTAGAATTGTTTGAAGTGTTGATGTTTCCCATGTGCTTGAGCATTCCTTATAAATTGCTTTTGAAATCTGCATGAATTTTTTTCCAGATTTCAAAAATATCCAAAAAAACCCAACCCCTTGAGATGCTCTGCAAATAAGAAAGAAATCACTTCTGGCTTGAAGGAGAGGAGTAGAAAGCGGGGAAGCTGATACCATCTTCTGAAAAGACTTTGCTTTACCTTCTGGGCACGAGCAAGGGTAGAGGTCCTATAAGTAAGGCTGAGTTTTGTGTTAGAATTAATGAATTCTGGTTTCTGCTGGGAAGGTTGGGCACTAGGGGAAAAAAAAAAAGCTTTTAAATCTCTGTTGTATTTAACATTAATTTAAAAAAAAATAAATTGGTTAAGGAGAGTGAAACATTCATCATACAATAAAGCTGTGCTCCATCTCTGAGTGTATCCAAGCTTTGGTGTATGTGTACTAAACACAGTGCATATTCTCCAGTAGTTGACCTGTTGTCTTGCTGTTTTCGTTTTTCTAGTCTGAACAATGTAATAAAAAGTGATGACTGTAGGTGGTCTCCTTGCACATTTGCTGTTGCTTTCATTTGTCATCCTGTTGTGTTTCAGCCATAGTGAAATACCTGTGCCAGCTTGAAGGAAATAGCTTTCCATTGCAAATGATCTCTGCTGTGACCTTGGTTTTAACGTTATTGGTGTGGAATAAAATACTTTATGTACTTGGGTGCTTTTATAAAGCTTAAAAGCAAACAGAGCAGTTTAATTTTTATGCATGTTTTACTTTTCTCTACAGCCATCATCAGTTTTTCCCCAAGACAAGAGCTCCTAAAGGCAACTTGTAAGAAACTTCACTACCTAAATGCTGTTTATCTTATGCGGCTTTAGAAACATTACTGAAGTTGTTGCAGAGTCATTTTGGTTGGAAAAGACTTGTAAGATCAAATCTGTTACCTGGCGCTGCCAAGTCACCACTAAACATGTACCTCAGTTTCACATCTACACATCTAAATACCTCCAAACCCAGTTTTCTTGATGTTTTATTTGGGGGGTTTGCTTTGTGTCTCAGTGACTGTTTTAGACTGGGAGAGGGAAGGGTCATAGTTCCTTGAGTTGAACCGGTTGCAGTGCAGTCTGTTGGCTTACCAGGAGAGGGCAGTCTGACATGAGCTTTTACGGTTTAATATAACATACAAGTAACGTACTAGCTAAGGTTCAAATCTAAAGCTCCTGGAGATTAAAGCTAATAATAGCTGCTCCTTGAGATTAAAACTAATAATAGCTGCTACTTCTAACATTAAAAAATCAAACCAGCAGCAACTGTGCTATACATTGAAATGAATTTGGAAAAGTGAAACTGCTGCCCTGTATTCAGGTATGACTTTCCATATGGAAATCACGCTGTGTTCTTAAATATGGTAAAGCACTGCAACTGTGTGTGATGCTAGAGAGCTTAACCTGAAATGCTGCCTAGAACATGCGTTTCCTGATGTTGCTGACCTATGCATCAGTTGCAGCAGCCCTAGAAGAGAATTTTCTCTTGAGGTTTCTTGAGTGGGAAGGCTGAGTGCACTGCAGATGTGAAGTCAAGTCAGAAAGAGAAGAGCAAGGGTAAGGAGAAGACAAAGCTTGGCTTTTCTTCCTGGCAGAACCTGCCAGGTTGGAAAGGGCTGTTAGCAATTAAATGTAGATGCTTGATGGCAGTTTGCACGGCTTGCATGAGGATGAAGCTGGAACCTACATGGAAATAAAGAGGTTGCAGTTAATGGGACTTAACCTGGAAAGGACTTGAGAGGAGACGGGTCTTCAGTTATGCAAAAGGTTATTGTAAGGGGAAGGTAATAATCTGTTCTCCGTATCTGTACTGAATGGGACAAGAAATAATGTGTTTGAATTAGAGAAAAATGTCTCTGTTAAACATTAAGAAAAAGTTCCAGCAGCAGAGATGGTTGATCATGGGAATACGTTGCCTTGGGAAGTTGTGGAATCTCCATCACTGGAGGCTTTTAAGAACAGATTAAACAAATATCTGTCAGAAATGACATATGATCCTTCCTAGGGGTAAGGATAGGGCCTGGATGGCCTCTTGAGGTCTCTTCTGGCTGTGTTTTCTGATTGCTGGAGATTAGGGTTGCAAGAGGTGATTTGGGACTTGCCTAATAGCTAAGACCTGAGATAGAATCTGTCATGAAATAGGGAGCTAGAGGATCGCTAACACTGGGGGCTGTTTAGCATGGGAGGGAACTGGGGCACTTGGGAGAGAGCTCTTCTTGCAAGGCTAGCAAAATACTCTTAGTACTTGAAACATTCAGATTCCGGGTCACTCACTGCTCTTCCTCAGAAGAGTATAGGCTCCTGAAGGGGGGTGTAACCTACAACTTGGTGTCTTTGCTATTATAGGAAGTTCCACAATGCTGTTCCACTGTCAGGTTTGCTTTTCTACAAGTGAGTCAACATTAACCTTCGAGTGACCAGCAACTTCACTATCCCCATGCAATCAACAGAAGAGCTTTCTGAAGACATCTCTTGGCTTCATTGCCATGTTGGGCTGTAGGAATTAAATTCAAGGTATATTGCGTGCCAGGGCAGACATGTGTCGAGATATTTTAAGTTTGGAGTCCTGTTTTTCAGCTGTTGATGTGCTTTCCAGTGCTAGACTTTGCCATCTTCAACTTGGGTCACTGTTTTGACCTTTGTGCAGTATTGAGCTCCATGTCAGCCTGTGTATTATAGTGGCATCTAAACAAACCTATGGTGTTGGCCAGTCTCACCTCTCATCTACTCTTCCTGCTCTTCTAAAGGGAGTATTTTTCCTCTCTTCGGAGGCTTGTTACAAAGCTTACTTTGTGTTTAAAAGTACTTGACTAACGCGAAGTGCTGTATTGTATAGGCTTTAAATGGCTTCGAGTAGGATAATAGCACTAAGTGTATATTGCCCAATAATTGCATTTACCAGATTGCCATGTAATTATCATGCTCTAACTGGCAGAGAGGACAAGTGTGGCTCCTGGAAAGACTGATTATTTTGCTGCTCTGTAATTATGATGTTGTTAATAAGGAAGAGTAATTACACATCACTTGTGCTTGTGCTATCCTGTGAAGTGCAGGCTTGATACATTCTCAGATAGCTGAGTATCTGAGCTGTAAGGAGTATTTCACAGCTGGAATGGTCTTTGCTTAAGTTTGCTTAATACAAGTGAGGTGGAGATACAAAGAACAACAATACCCACACTTGCAGGAAGTTTTAAAGGGAAAGTGTTAGTGTGTTCCAGGAATTATCTTATGCCAATATTTTGCCATAATGAAGATGTGCAGAAGCTACAAAAGTGGAGATGAAATGACCAAGTTTTCTCACGTGGGAGTTAACAAATATAAAGTCATTTTCTCAACCTGACATTCATGGTAAGTGGGGGAAAGAAAATAACAAGAATTGTATATGACTTTCTGCCTTTTCTTAAACTTTAGTTGTATCTAAAGCTTCATCTGGCCTTCAGCTTATCTTTCTCTACTTGCTTCTGACTAATTGGACCGTAGAAGGTGATACTGAACCACCTTAGTGTGGCATATAAAATTCACTATTGTATGTTCATCTAGTCTAGCTGATGTTTAGCAATGCACTAAAAAAATTTGTGCTTTACTTTTCCCCTCTCCCTCTGAATCCTTTAGCACTCTTATACTTCACTTAAACCTGGAAAGAGTTTAGTGATGAACTGATCTGTGCCCAAGGAAGCAAACAGAAAAGCATTGTTAGATCCATGTACAGGGAAATGGAGAGAGGAAGGAGTTAAAAAAAGTACCACTGAAGTACGCCAAGTGTAGCTTAAGCACACAGAGGAGTGGGCAGTGAAAGAACCCTGCTTTCAAGCTGCTAACAGGTAGGTGAGCAATGGAAATCAATCTAAACCAGTAAAGTGTAGTTGGGTATTCCTTCAAATTGCACGTTTTTAAAACGAGGAGGTAAACAGTGCAAATCAAAATGCTTTCACTTGAAACAAGGTAAGGTCTAATTTCACTGTGTCCCAGGAGGAAAGATAAAGTTGTGCCTGTGACTTACAGACAAGAAGCCTAATGTATTAGTTTTGTAATTAAGTCCTGTAAATTGTGCATAACAGAGCAATGAACTACTTTAGCCAAGCTTTGGAGGGGGAAGAAGAAAAACCTGTGTGCACTGGGAATGAGGGCATGGAACATATTCCCTAACTCAAACCTGAAAAACCTGGTGTTAGTCTTGGGTTATTTCCAGTGACCCCTTGACTCCCATCTTCCTGCCCCCTGCACAGATTTGGAACTGGTCAGCCAGTTCTGTTTTTGGAAGGGAGAGGAGACAGATATAATGAATGGCTTTTATTGTGCAATATTTCAAAACCTTTTTGACTGCATTCGGATGGGATGGAAAATGTTCTACCCTGCACTGCAGCCAAAATAAATAAAACATATTCCCTGAACCTGGATGTGTGTTTCACTCAAACTGGCAGTAGTTAGAGCTCTACTCTGAAACAAGAATTCAGTTTGACAATTTTTAGGCCTTGTTCAGCTGAAAGTAACAGCCAAAGAAAATACTTGGGAAAAAATGAAATAATACACATATTTACAGCTTGCAGGTGGCATTAATTTTTGTGGTTCATAGTATTTAGTTTGAAGAATCCCTCTTAGCTGGGCTATAGTGGAGAGTTAAAAAAATATATATTGTCTTTTTTTTTTAAATTAGTTTTTTTCTTTAATGAGAATAGTCACTCTGAAGGAAAATACGTTTTATGGAGCTCCCTGATGGGTGATAAATAGTTCTGATTCAGGCTTTAAAAGTTTAGGGTCTACCAAGAAACTGAAAAATGTACAAACACAAGACCCAGCAAACCAGCAGTAAAACCTCCTACCAGGAGCCTGCTCTGCGCTGGTTTCCAGCTCCACTAAAGCTTAGTTTAAATACCCTGTTATGGTGCGGGCTTACTGCTGGTTTTAGCATTGCCAAGCAGTTCAGTGAAGTCCTTGCACTGTGTTATTGGGATACTTCATGTTGTGCAACATGTTTTATAGCCCGAAGAGCCATATTAATAATAACAATTTTTAATTTAGGCTGCGAAGGAGTAAAACTAAATGGTCAGAACAGCCACCATGCCCAGACAGCCTCCACCCTGCAAGCAGATCTGTTATTCCTCACAATCCCACCTGCAAGCAAAAATCCCTTTGAACAAATAATATGCAAAACTCTTAATGATTTTAAGGAGATAAATGAGCCTCATTTTTTTAAATTGTTATGATCAAATCATTAAAGATTACAAACAGGGTTTCTCAAAGTCCAAAGAGAAGTTGCAGGAATGGATAGTCATCATTCCTTCAAAGCCCTAATGATGTAGTGAATAAACAAGGTAGGAATCAGAAAATTGGGCTTTTTGTCCCCTCTGTGATCTGGGTTGGGTTTTGTGCTGTTCTTGAATTAAATTGTTACTCAGTTTCCTTGCTCTTTGTCTTCTATTTATTTGCCAGCACTTGTAACATCAGGGTGAAAAATACGGATCTGATATCACCATCCATTAAATCAACTGAGTTATACTGAAGCCACTTTTGAAGCCCTGTTTCACTCTGTCATAAATAACCTGCCTATGTCATACAAATGTTTGGACAAACAAATGCACTTAGTTCCATGTTCAGAAGGTCAGTAATGCTGAGTTTTGGTAGTAAATAATATTCACTAATGCAAATCTATTAAGGTTGTAAGGGAATTCACATTTGAACTGTGACTTGGATATGTTGAGTATCCTCGTGTGTGCTATTGAGGAAAAAGTAATTGTGGGGGTACAAATATGAACGATGAATAAAAAGCTCATTTTGTTCTCCCCTCAAGAAAAAAAATCTTAAGTACCCGTGGTGTGTTTTGCCAGGAAAGCTTTGTAAGGTTTATACAAGGAGTAGGTAATGTACATATAGCTTATCTTAATTCTAAGCATTACATAATATAAGCTATGGAACATAAGCCTCAAACGTTCACTTTGCATTTCTCTTTTGCATCTCCCGCTGCTCGCTTCTCACAGGAGAAGAGGTCTGTTGTAGCTCGTGGAGTTTCCTTTCATCACCGTGTTCCACTGCCTTGGGTTTGGAGTCTTCTGCCCTCTGCTCTGCCTCACTTACCCTGCTTCTCTCTTCCCAATGCTTCCTCCTCTTGCTTCATAGCCCGATGTCCAGCTCTTGCCAGTCGCAGAAATGACAAGTTGCTTCATAGAGTGAGCATCCAAAGGGGGAAGCAGAGCAGTTGGTAGCACAGAGAATGGCTGCATAAGCAAAATACCGCGAGCTAAGCAAACGAAAGCGTTGCTGCCAGGAACTTTTTCTAATACTTGGCATAGTGCCTCTTAATAGAGCCACAAAAAGCCTCAGTCACAGCCAGATCTGTGGCGTTAAGTACCTTGGAATTGCACCTTTGTATTAGAGTTAAAGCAAATGATAAGGCTTTAGGCAGAATTAAATATGTGGTTTCACACTGACATACAGAATAGCCAATGCCTTAAATTGTTCTTCTTTTATTAGCAAAGAAAATCTCTGCTTCTGAACATTTCTTTTTTTCTCATTCCACTAAGGATCAGCAAGGGCTTGGGACTTGGGGTAGTAGTTGAGGAGAAGCCTTAAACCAAATCCTGAAACTTTCCTTTTCCATATTTTTAGCCTGCCTTTCTTCTGCTTTCAGTATTGAATGCAGCACAACTAGTATGACCGTGCCAAAAGCTGTTTAAACAATATTAAGATGTTTTCTTCAAACTTCTCCCTAGGAAGATACTCTTTTTCAAGAGGAATGTTTTCCCTGGAGTATTACATCATGAATTGGTTCAGTTCTTGGAGTAAGAAATTGGACCAAATGGTGGAGAAGGTCTCCAGGGGAAACATACTTAGGCTGTTAAGTATTCCCACCAGAAAGCTTAGAAACCGCTTACATATTACCGTTCTGTCCACATTTAGCCTTTCACCTTACTGCAGCTGAACAGAGGGGAGGGGGGGCTTAGACTTTTTTTAAGGAAACTTTGAACCTCCTTTGTTTTTGTCATTACATTTTTCCCCACTCTTATTGTATCTTGTGAACTGAACTCTAGGAGTGGAATGTCTCATTTTTGACAGTAAAGCTGCAGAAAGATGAATTTGCTTTCTATGCAAACTGCTAATGAAATCGTAATTACGAAAACTTCCTTGGAAACTGAATTTAGGGGTTTTTTTGAGGATTAAAAGGAGGGAAACCTCTGAGAAGACCAGAGGATGAAGGGATTTGGGTGGATCAATGGGACAGCAGCCATATGAACAATGTCTGAGCTCTAACAGTATTGTGTTTCCTCTTGTGTATGGACTGGTTCCCAATCAATGAAGGAGGCACTTGATAAGGTTTCTTGTATCAAACGAAAATCTCGGAACAAGGAGAAGTATACTCCTTAAATTTAGTAGTGCAGATCAACAGATTGAGTTTTTTCTTTGCTCTAGTGAAAACTGATGAGCTTGCAGATTCACAGAGGTCCACAGTTTGTTTTGCAGACAGTTAAGGACCTAAAAGCAAGTTGCATTTGGAAAGCTTTGAACTGTTCATCTTTAATTCACACAATTACCTGACAGGATATAAAATGAAAATACATACCAGTGTAATAAAACCTAGAAGAATAACTTCCTGGACAGACTTGCCCCAGGGCAGGACTCTTGGAGGTTCATGAGTGGCTTGAATTGGACCATGGAGCTGAATTAGAAAGGAGCCTCCTGTGATACTTCCGAGTCATGTTCCCATTGGTATTTTGGGCAAACCACATTCTACTGCCCTAGATTTGTTCGATGGGCAAAGAGAGAATTTTTGTATCCCAAATCTTTTGTTTGGCACCTTCAATCGCTCCTTAGCAAAACAAAACCAAGCAAAAGCTTAATTGAGTTTGGTTTTCTCACTCAAAGGATATGGCACTCCACAATCGTAAGAGAAGGTCAAGCCCTACAGGTGCTTCCTCTATTCCCATTTGATATCTCATCTTTCCAAGAAGTGTTTTGTCCCAGGCAGACTCTTAACTGTTCCTAACAAGAAGGATCATGAAGCTGGTCCAGCTGCTGAGGGCCTGGCACTGACACTGGTGACTGGAAATTGGCACAGGATTATAAAAGACTTTTGCCAAAACCCATTTAAATTGTGTAATCATATTAAACACACACTAAATACACTGTGCATATTACAGCTACATTCAGCTTATAAAATCCTTTAATAACAAAGGGTGTAGTAGATATATAAGGTTGTAAGGAGAGAGGGACTGTTCTGAAGCATACTGAAATCAGCGGAAATCCTCCTGTTGGCTGCAGTGGGTTCTAGATAGGAACATCCAAGCGGTACTGTATTACTTCAGTAGGGGAAAAAGGCATGATTGTAAGATCAGCACTTGGACCTGTTGTCCAGAACCCTGATGCAACCACCTCTTTAGATATTTCATTTCTGCCACAGAACAAATGCAGCAAACTCAGTAACAGCGCAGACTTCTGACACTGGCAATTCCCAGAGCTTCTGAAGCCTCCAATGCAGCAGATGGGCTGCTTGGTCTGCAATACTTCTGCCATCTCCAGAGTGACTGACAAGTCATGTTAGTGTTCTCTGAAAATAAAGCTCAGCATAAAAGTGATGAGGCTGGACCAGAACTTCTACTGGAGTTCCCTGTACACTCCATGGAAAATAGTAGTCCTGCAAAGGTTTCTACTTGGGAATTACCTGGGTGTGGAGAATTGGTGTTCTTAGGAGTTTGAGAGAGATTGTCACCAGCAATGAAGTTTCTATTCTACTGATGTTTCTATTTTAATTCACAAACTCATTCCCATTCAATTCCTTTGCAGCAGGCCCTTTTTTTGTCTTCACATCTCCCACATTCTGTGGCTCATAATATACTTCTGCTTAAAAACTCTGAGCTCTTACACATCTTTAGTAGAATGGCCACTTCATCTTCCTGCTGCTGCTAACAAAATGTAGAAAGATAGATTTACTTTTGCTTCCCTCCTCAGCCAGTTTTTCACTGCAGAACAAACTTTGAAAATCTGATTGCACCAGATGATTTAGCTCTATGGCCAAATAGGCCCTGCTTGATTAAGATGGATTGTAGCTGTATTTGAAGCAATAGTAATTAAGACTCCCATGGCAAGCAAGGAAAAATAACAAATTAATAAGAGCTTATGGGGAACTCTTAAATTGAAAAGTGTTCTTAAAATCCAAAATTCCAGAACACTGGTAAAATCTCAGTTTATTGAAGCTCATGGAATTGTTACAATCCTTTATTTTTTTGTATTTGTGTTGATATTTGTAGCTTTTAATTTTAAAAATACTTAAAAAGGGAGCAGAAACTTAAGACCTGAATTTTTTGGCACAGAATAGACACTTCCAGTTAAATCCCAAGATCTCTTTAAAATGAGATGAACTATCTTCACAGTCTGTTTCTAATAGGGTTTTTTTTACACAATACATGCAGGTGATAATGCCTTTCTATCACAGGAATCTATCATTTCTAGATTGCATCATCTTTAGTAGTAAATAACTTCTTAAAATACACTGAAAATAAAGACTGTGAGGTCTAATAAGCATTATGAGGACTCCTGGTCCTGAGCTTGTTTTGCTCATGACACTCCAGAGCTCTCTCGATATTGCACAAGTCTTTTCATAGTTTGGTGCCTCAGTTTCTATATGTGTTCAAATGAAATGAGCACCTCTTGAAGGCAGTGGAAAGTACATTTACACTGTGCAAAAGCTTTGACACAATCACTGAGCTGTTACTGCGTTTAACTATTTTTGTACCAATTCTAGCTCGCTGTGCAGAGGTGACGCATTTAATGTCTGATGGTCAACAGCACTAATGATCCTGCTCTTCAGGTGCAGCTGACAGAAAAAGCCCAAATGATTTAAGGGTGGTACTACTTTGAGAAGAGAGGTGGCTTGTTCAGCTCTTTAAAGTCCTTAAGATAATGTCTTTTATATCTATGATTGATTTATTTGATATTTATGCAGTTGGCAGTGGGATTTGAAATATAACATAAGCACTTCCTGAGATGTCAGTACTCCGATGTTAGTGGTCTGAACAAGGATGTAATTCATATCTGCAGGTGCTTACTCTGGTATCAAACACTTCAATAACATCATGCTTGTGGAATCCGGCACTCCCCAGTGTCCCATTTGTATCCTGATATGCCCACGTCTTTCCTATGTGTGTTTTTCTTTCTTAAGGAGCTCTCATTTCCTTCAATAGGATATGTTTTATTTCATCCTTTTTCCTGCATTTACTCATATTAATGTCACCGCATGCACTGGTAATAGCTCGGCTTGGAAATAACCCGTATATCCCTGAAAACACTGGGCCTGAAATTCAATGCCTGGGATACTTTATTAAGAAAGAATGGATGTTTAAGTGAAGGGAGGTAATCATTTCTTTTTTGGACTCTGTTCTAGCCTGTTCAGAGGTGCATCAAGCACGCTCAGCCACAGCCTGATGCCCTCTGCATTGTTCTGGTAGGCAGTGTTTGAGAGTCCGGGGTGGAAAGTCTTCTGGGTCTTTTGTGCAAAGGGGCCATACAGTTTGAAACTGGATATTGCCAGATAGAGGATAAAGAGACTGCAGATACCTTTAGGCTTCTCTTAAAAGAATGCCTCCAGAATGAAAAGGACAGAAAGCTCATAGAATCACAGAATGGTTTGGGTTGGAAAGGGCCTTAAGCTCATCCAGTTGCAACCCCCTGCCATGGGCAGGGACACCTCACACTAGACCATGTCGCCCAAGGCTCTGTCCAGCCTGGCCGTGAATACTACCAGGGATGGAGGCAGATGATGGGCTCTTGCAACTCCTTTCCTTTGTCCCTTTTTCCCATTTCACTCCATTTATGAAAAATGTGAGGTTAGTTTCCAACCTCTTTAAGTGATGGTGATCTCTTCGTTTGCTTGCAAAGTACATATGCATGTTTTGTGGGATCTGACTATAAGGTGTTGTGAAAAGAAGTGCTAGTTAGCACTTCTCTGGAATGGCATCGTCCCTTTTCCAGTTGCTTTGGAGACACAAGTCTTAATAAACCTCCTCTAGACAAGGAAAAACAGTCTGACATGGAAGTACTTGAGGCTTACAAAGGTGATAGAGTTGGTTGCCAAATATGACAGTGACAGGAGGGATCCCACTTCAGAAGCTCCACAATGCCACAGCAAGTTCTTAGTTAGGAGGCCCCTTTGGAGCAGCATTTTGATTAAATATACTGGAGTGTTCCGTGCATGAAATCTTTTTATTTCCTGTCATTATCTTGGTACAATCACAAGTGCCTTTTTTATTATTTTTATGGATGTGCTCATCAGCTGTAGCTTTTCCCATCTCTGGGGGAATTTCCCTGCCCTGAAAAGCTGAACTACACAATATCTAGTAGAAACTAAATTCTTTTCCCAGCTGGTAGGTAGTGCAGCTCCGGCGTCTCTAGTTAGCAGTGCTCTACTTGGGGAAATTTGACAAGCCATAATCTGTTTGAACAACTCACTTGGGTAAGTTAGTGCTTCATTGTAAACCCTGCTAGGTGACTCAGCTGGGAAATTGCAATGAACAGGAGTGCTACAGAATAAAGGGTCTTGGGGTCTTGCTTGCAACTAGAGCTACCCCTTTACAAGGCATAGGATCTGTATGTATACATCTTACTACAAAGCCAGCCTAGGTTTAATGTTTGTTTGCAGCAAGAAGTGATTTTTGGTACTAAACTTTAGCTGCTGGATTAACCCCACATTTGCAGTGGAAGCAGAGCCATTCCTTTGTGTTGCCACAACATCTGTATTGCAGTGGCAGGTAGATTTTCTTTTTTCCTGAGACATCTTTGCATTAGACTGCATAAAAACAGAATTGATTTAGAGAGAAACGTTGCTGACTTTGCCTGAGACTGGATGCTTTGTTCTTACACTGTGTTTTTGATATACATTAAGGTACAAAGTGTGAATAAATCCGGGAGAAAATAAGCCCTGTAACCCCTGTTAGGATTTTGTGACTGTCATTCAACGAGCCATGTGGTGACAGAGTCAATGCAGATAAACCAGCTCTGGCTCCTGCTACTTGAAATAAAGAGAACCACTTCGGTTGAGCTGTACAGGAGCTATAACCCAAAAGGGAGTTTATCCAGTTTAATATAATGGAAGACGATGGTCCAATTACGCTGAACCGTATTATGGGTTGGTATGATGAGAATGCCCTGTTAAGATCTGAGAAGTACAATCTAGCGGGGCTTATAAGATACTTAAAACCCCACAGATGGGGATTGGGAGAGGCATACAGTATTCATGTTCTTTCACTCTCACAGTTTATAAATAGCAAAAATGCAATTTCCTGCTTTCATTCAGGGCAGCTGCAAGTCACACTGGCCTGTGGCAAATGGCCAGTTTGACTCAGGATTAAGCCCAAGTGCCACATGCATCTTACCTGCTTCAGCCAAAGCTGTACTTCAGCAGATGCTTAGTATCTCTCTCTGTCTTTCTCAAATTTCCCCCTTCTTCCCATCATCACACAACTTCGGTTTTCATTTTCAACATTTTCTTCTATGATCCAGCCTAGAAAATAGGTAATTCTTTGCTACCAGCAGGTGGGGACAGGGAATACAAGACATTAACTCTTCTATAATGGGGGAAGAAACAAAACAAAGAGGAATTAATTTCATTTCCTCTCTTCAGCAGGTGGAACAAGTCTGCCTGCCTGAATGAAGTGTATGTTCCTATCCTCCCCTCCACGCAGCCCCTTCTTAATCTTTAGGGTTATTTTTCCTTTTAGCTGGCAGGACTTCAGTTAATCTCTCCAGAGAAGTAAGCAAATGTGATTGGTTTTGCTGTTTTGTCTTTATAGTGTTTCAAATATCCTAGAGCTTCTAATTCTGGGAGAGGGCAAGTTTTCCCTTCACAATTACTTACCGAATGTGCTGAAGGGAAGCAAAGAAATAAACAAGTCTAGAAATCAAACTGCCATGATTGCCAAGGGTGTGCACTTCCTCAGTGATGTGCTGCATGAAAGCCACACCTCGAAACAGTGAATCTCTGAAGAGCTTCTTAAAGGTTTAGCAGTTCCTACGCATAGAGAAAAAGAACGTTGGGACATCCTGGCCTGTCCCTTTCAGAGAGATTGAACAAAGAGCAGTGCACACAGAGAAATGTGTAGACATGTATAGAGAACAGTGATGTAGTGATTAAATTACTCTAATGAACTCAAAACATTAAAACAATTAATGTTTTTCATTCTCCCTTTCACAAAAATAAGGTGGCTCTAACTCCAGAAATGCTAAAATTCAGAAAACAAAATACTTTCTTCTCATTTGCTCCTTCTTTCTGCTCAAATGTTGTGGCTATGTGGCCTTGGGGGTGCTTTTCACAGCCAAACCTCTTCCTAAAGGAGGGGAATAGCCAAGCCAGAGGGAACTCAAGAGAGGGCAGGGGTGTGGTGACCTGATGGGTCACCTGTGGAGCAGCCTGGGCTCAGGTGCCTTTAGTTACCCCTGATTGCAGCCTCCTCCTCAGCACCGGCTCAGTGGTGCTGGGCTTTGCCGAGGGCAGGTAAGTTCTCTGAGAGGTTTTTTCCTCAAATTTCCTTTTATATTTACTTTTTTCCCATTTCTGTGATCTGATGAATGTAGTTTTGAAACTTGAAAGCAGGAGGGGAGAAGTTGAAAGCTTTCTGTTGTTGGGGTGCTGTATGGGGGACAAACTGGGGCCCCAGAGCTGGCTTAGAGCAAATCCTGCTTTGTGCTTGGAGAATAAGACATGGTGTTGCTTTGTGTGCGAAGAAACCTGTGGTTTTGGGTGATAATGATAATGGTTCTGCTCAGTGGGTGCTGAAAGCTCTCTGAATGGTGGGGCTCTTTGGCTTTTCATGGAATCTGTTCCTTGAAGTGATTCTCCTGAAATAAAAAACCACTCTAGCCCTGATAGCAAGATTGCCCTTATCCTGCTTCGAGTCTTATTTGGCTTCACCATGCTGCCTAGGCTTATTTCCTTCTTGGAGGGTTCTAGAGGAACAATGAAGTTTTGCTGGCCATGCAGTGGAAAAATTCTGGTCCAAAATGCTCTTAGATACTGTCCACAGCCGTGATAAGCTGTGGAGTGTTTCCCAAGTAGTACCTTAACTAGTCTCTGGTGGCTTTGCTCATTGTAGTCCTTGTTTAACTCCCCTTGGGTTCACAATTCAGATTTCAATCCAAGGTCTCATTTCACTCTGCTTGCAATGAGGATGGTGTGGAATTGGGGTGCTTGGTCAACAAAGGTCTAAGCTAAACATGACATCGGGCTTTGAATGGATTTCAAACATGAATTTGAGCTTTGAAGGCCTTAGAGGGCTTATTTTTGCTTCTGTGGTGTGTGTTGTGTATAAAAGAGAGGCCTGGTTTGGTTTTAGCGTGAGACCTGGGAGAATTGGGTAAGGCTGTTTTCTCTGGGCACTGCTGGGTTTGAGTAAGCTGAACTGGGGCAACCATCTTGTCTGTCCATCCCCTCATCCCCATTTTGTGCTGCACATCACCAGCTGTAAGGGGTCTGGTACTGCAGATTGGAGGCACCTGAGGAAAGCGAGCAGATCAACAGCTTACTGAGAACAGCTTTGACAAAAGGGCCATAACTAAACAATTAGATGTATCTGGGAAGTGAAAATGATGAAGTAGAAGGTTAAGCATTAAGTAGTTCCAAAGTTACACAATTGGTACCTCTCAATATAGCCTATACATGGTAGGTAGCATGTACCTGTCCTTAATTCTCTGCATATGCAGGAGCCAGATACTAATAAACAGACCTTTCCACTTTTGTAGAAAGAGGATGAATTAACTATGTCGCAGAACAGTACTGATGAAGCCTCTAGAAGCCTACAGATACCAAAGGAGAAACAGCAGGGGCGGATTTATTTCCCATATTGATTTGTAATGAAATGGAAACTTGGGAGATTCTAATGGATCAACATTGAAGGCCTCAGTGTTGCTCCTAGATCTGTAGGGAAGGACTTTTGTGGCTCTTCTACATGGGCCTAGAGAACTCACGAGGACACATTTTCCTGTCTCGTTTGCAGCACCATGCCCTAAGGCACAAAACTGTTGCATTTTCTTGCAGTTGTTCACTTCTTCCCTTTGTTTCTCTGTACCTCAAAATGTTTTGACTAAAGTTGGTAGGTGCTTCCCTTTGGTTCGTTTTCTTGCGTGAAGAAGATAGAGTTCTGTTCCTGCTGGCTTTCTCTGGGAACATTTCAGAAGCAGAATGTGCTGCTGTTCAGTGACACGTGTTTTAGCTTAGCTCTAAAAGCTGCGGAGCTGTGTTGGCATTTGCTTTGCTCAGGCTAATTCACCCTTCTGCCTAGTAGGTAAATTAGCCTGGGCAGAGTGGCTTGCTAGTGGGACTAAACTGCTTCCTATAACAGCAAGAACTAGAACTAGTTCAGGTATCTCTGGACAGCTGTTGCATTGTGCCCTGTGGATGTGACAGCCAGGACAGGGCACGTTAATTCCCCTTTCTGTCCAGCTATTTTCCCTTTCACCCTTCGCGTGTTTCGTTCCCAGTCTCATAATGACTTAAACACGTGCTTAACGTTAGGCACTGCGCGTAACCCTATTGATGTGCATAAATCTTGTGAGAATCGGGTTTACACGTGTGCTGCAGTGAATTTATTCAGAGTATGAACTCAAGCACATGGGTGCATTTTCACAGGATCAGGGCCTTGGGAGCAGGGCAGGATGGTCTTTTACTGTGTGCCTGGACAATGCGATTTATCATAGCAAGGAACAAAACACATCCATAAATGAGTGCAAGGTGTCTGCCAGCACAAATCCAGTTGCCTTAAAATTGCAAAGGTGGAAGTAATCTTTGAGGATGGGGAGGGGTGGAGGGGAATGAAAAGTTATTAAAAGCAGAAGAGATCTCAGGGAACCCAACTTCGTTTCATTCTTATGAAGAAGCTTTGAATACAATAGGGAAAAAGCATTGGGAGTAATTATCCAAAATGGGTGGCATAAATCCGAGCAGAAAGTAATACATCAGTTTTAAAGCTACTCATTTCAAACTGTGAGTTAGATTTATTTGACCTGCATTTGGGAGCAAATATTAATGAAAGGGCGAAGGCAGCTTATGGCTCTTTCAGTTCTTTCATTTCCCACTAGATGTCTCCGGTGTAAAAACTAATTATGAATGTTCTTGATTTAATTTGGAAAAAAAATTGGATGAAGCTTTTTTTTTTATTTATTATTTCTTTTCAAGTCTTGTGCTGTTGTGCAGCTTAACCCTTGATCTTTCTGAGGTAACTACTTCAGCCTCAAGTATGACAAGAGGCTGCTTAGAAACGATGCAGTTAATGGAATACTCTTCAATAAAGAGTTGCCCAAGTATTATGAGAATCAAATCTTTATTGCCACCAATTCTTTGGCCTCTGTCTGTAACATGTAACTTAGCTCCCAGCTCTGATGACACATGTTCTGGGGTCTGTGAAACTTCCCTGGTTTTTTACTTATCACTGTATTGGTGTGCTCTGTTTGAACTTGGACCTCCTTTATAAGAAAAACCTTCTGGGTGAATCTCCAAAAGTAGTTTCTTTTGTCTCACTTCCTGTTTGCTAAAATTAATGGGGCTCTAAATACATACAAGGATGCACCTATGTGGATTTCACTGCAGAGTTGGGGCTTCATCCTAGAAAAAAGCAGGATTTCTGTTGCCTGCTGATGAGAAGCCATTAGAAATGCACAAAGTGGGGTAGTGCTTTAGGTAGCAGTGGTTTGGGATTGTAGAGTCATTCACCTGCTCATACTTCATTTAAAACAAGTTTGGTTGATTTGTCTTTCTTTTTTCTTTTTAAAAGCCTGGAGCCTGGTACTGTCTGCATGATGGTTTCACCCTGCTGCTATCTGCTGGATATCCAGCTACAGAGGACTGGACAGTTCATGCGTGGAACACGCCAAAAACCCATCTCCACACTTGGCCTTTTTGAGGTAAGGACCAAAATCAAAATGTCAGGCTTGGAATAAAGCATAGTTAGTTCCACTCCTGCAGATCTGCAGTTAGTTGTGTATTTGCTTAGCCATTGTGCATCTCTTTTCCTAGCCCAAGCTGACAGGTTGTCAAAATCTGTGATCAGGTGTGAAATTAGTCCATTGAGTTTGGCCTGTACTGATGATTTCGATTTCTAGGAAAGATTTTCAATGTGTTTTGGAAATTCACTGTTGAAACGTTTCTGTTAGCTCTAATGGTGCTTTTAGTGCTGGAGTTTCATTGTCTTCATGGCCATTATTATCTTCAGCAGAAGAAAAATTAGGTCAGTACAAGACACTTCTGGAGAACTTCCCGGTTTGTATCTTCCCTGCACCATTTCAGCCCTCAGCTACGAGCCTGTTTGATGGTTACAGCTTGGAGCAAGACCACCACAGCCTGCAGTTGGTTAGTGTCAGAACCAGGCTGCAGCTCAGATACTACCACAGCCCTTGCCCAGCCCAAGCAGATGGGTGACAACTCCTTAAGTGGAATTTAGGGGTGTACAAATTCAACAGCTGGTTTATTGTCCTTTCCAGTCCCCTCTTACACTCGGCTGTGCTTTCCCAAGATAGACATGCCATTAAACCCAGTGTAATCACTGGCACAGCAGGTGTATTGAGATACAGACATCTAGCAGTGTTTTAAATAAAAGGCATGAGTAATAATAATAATATTAAAAAGCAAACAAAAATCCCCACTGCCAGTCACCACAAGAAAAGGTATCCACTGGGAAATGAGTAATTGCCCTCTGTGGACTGCACAGCATATGCTGGCTGCATCCTGCTGCCATTTTCATTTCAAACTGTTGAAGTTAAATTATAGCATTATGAGGAAACCCACTTCAAAACCTAAAGCTTAAAGGTACAAAGGCAACAATAATCCAACCTGAAAAGTCTTCATAGCTGTTACGTAAATGTAAGACTTGTGATGGATAGCAGAAAACAAGTGCACAAAGAGTTCTTTTACAACTCTTTTTTTCCCACTTAATGACAATGAACTATAAACAAACATTGCCAAAGAGCTGCTGACATTTTTCTGATCACTTTATTTCAGTCTGCTGCTCATATTACTGGGTGCTGGGATGCAGTTTGTCAGGAATGAATGTTCTCTGGTCAGTTCTGTGTTCAACATCTCAAAGATCATTTCTCAGAATGGTGAGGTAAAAGCCTTGCTGTCCCATCTGATTCCATATTCCTAAATGGAATCTCTCTGAATTTAAGCTGGGTGGTATTTGTGAGCAGTTGACTTTGAATATGCTGGACAAAAGATTTCAAACTTGTTATGCATTTTTCCACTTGTGTTTGCTTGGGTTTTAAAATCTGGCTGCTTAAATGGGAACAGAGTTCCTGAAAAGTTGAGTCTCACCCCTTTAATGGTTTCACTGCTGATTGCTTGTGCAAATAAGTAATGAGAAAAGGTGATTCCTTCCAATCCACCTCCAGCTTCACTCCCAAAATCAAAGGCTTCATAATTCAGTGAAGCACCTCGGCATGTAGTAACACTCACATGGTGTTCAGACCAGCCTGATGTATCCTGCCTCTTGGCAGCACTTAGCTTGAACTCAGATGAGCAGTGCTTGGCATACGGCCTGCCTGCAGCACAGGCAGAGCAAGCCCATGTCTGCTTGTGAAAGGCATAATCTGAGCCGCGTGAAGTGTGGGGAGCACAGGTTACACCATGCAAGTACGGCTGAGTTGGAAGCAATGGTAGCTGTGATTTATAGCCAGCCTGGATACAGGATAGACCTGATATGTGGTGAAACCTTGGGTGGCTCTTCCAGCATGTGTGGTGTACTTTGTTAAATGTGTGCTAAGCAGCTTTGTTTTCAACTGCGGGGGGGGGGGTGGTACTGATGAAATAGCACACAGTCAGCCTAAAACACCACCAGCAGGGACCTGCCCTTCTTTTGCTTGCTTTCTTAAACTTGCATATTTCTTTCTTATACTTCTCTTTCTTATACTAATTTATTGGATTATGTTTCAGACTGAACCCTGTTCTTCAGTCTGGCCTTTAAGAGGTAGTCGCAGGTCTCAGCGCTTGCACAGTGTGCTGCTGTGTGTGTCTGTGCTCTCTGCAGCACCTCACAGAATCCCCAAGCTTGACAGGAGTCTGTGGGCGCTATTATAATTAGATAATAGAATAATTTCATATGCAATTGAAAGTGCTGCAGGGAAAGAAGAGGGATGTTTGGGAAAGTGGATTGTAATTACTTGAGCTGGAATTTGGCCAGGATACAGAGGTTAGTCTTGTGAAAAGTACCGAGGGACCTTCAATGAACACAACTAGTTAGGATCTCAGTTAGACTCCTGATTTAAAAGATGCAGCCCTCACAGCCTGGTGCCTCCACAGTGTGCTCAGGCAGGACTGAACAGAGCTACCAGAAAAAGCCACAAGCAATTTTCCCTGACAAAGGTAAAAAGGAAATCGAGGTGACTGGGAATGACTTTTATTCTGCCCTAAATTGTCCTTGACATTTTCTCCAACACTTTACACATGAAACAAAAAATTGGATTCAACATGAAATTCTGTGTGTGTGGGGAAGCACCCCTCTGCGGAAGGGAGCTGGAATTTCAAGGCTAGTGGCTAATGTGATTGTATGGTCCCATAAAAGACCTCAAAAAAATGGGAATTTGGTACCATTTTCAGTGGAAGATAAGCACAAACCCTGGGTCACCTACTAGAAAATCCCAGCATAAAGTTTGAGCCTTAATCAGAGCGAGCAGTCCAGTAATGGTTCAGTTTTCAGCCCTGGAGAAGATGCTGGTGTCGTTAAGGAAGACTCTGACTTCTCCTCTCTGAAAAGGACCCTTCTTATTTTCATCTTTACTGCTAGTCAGAAAGATATACACTCTCCAAATAATAGCAGTTTCCTTGTGCTGGAGTTATAGTGGCTTTGTGATACAATAAACAGCACCCTGTCATAAGTCTTGTGTAAAAAATGGCCTGACATTTCTTTAAGAGTAAAGAGAAACACTACTGCAGCGATGACCTCCACGCAAGGTCACAGATGTTTTGCATGGTGGTTCCATACTTCTACACTAGGATATATTGCTTACTTTTCACAAAGAGTTTTCCTGAGGAATTACAGTACGTTCCAAAACGTCGGCTGCGCTCCACTCAGCCTTCCAGGGCTCATTTTTTAACCCTATTACCAGAGTAAATAGGGCAGGGTGGTGGGTCACTAACTTTTTGTTCCCCTTCCTTTCACTCACTTTGTACTTTAAAACAAAAAAGTCTTAAATGCCTAAAGGTCCAAATTGGGTGGAATTTTGCAGAATAAAATGGAGCAGGTCTTGAGAAGGTTTGTGATTCAGCACAAGTTTGGAGAGCTGCCTGTGTTTGGTGATTTATCGGGGTATCTGCAGCAATTGAATTGGAGATCTTGGCACAGTAGTTTACTCATTAGATTTCTTGTAGTTCCCAGCACGTGTGAAGTCAACTGGTGGAACTTCTGCCACCATCCACTGCTGAAGGGCTCTGTGGTGTGTGCAAATGCTGGGTAGAAGGTTTGAGGTTTATATCTTTATTTTTTAGTGCCAGGTTGGATGGGGCTTGGAGCAACCTGCTCTAGTGGAAAACGTCCCTGCCCGTGGCAGGGGGTTGGAACTGGATGAGCTTTAAGGTCCCTTCCAGCAGAAACCATTCCATGATTCTACCACAGTGGTATAAATAGAGCTACCTGATTCAAGAGGGCTATTTCATTTGCTGCTGATAGATCCAGTTGTGCATTTGACCCCTATATGTACATATATTGAATGCATCATCAACGAGGAACTCGCTAGGGTCACCAAAAACCGTTTCCCTTAGGACATTTCACATTAGTGGTCCATTCCCTTGGGATGCTGTGCAGCTGGGTCCCTACTCCTGTGTCAGCTCAGACTGAGGGTAACAGAACTCCCTGAGCTCGGGGGGGAATAGTGGAAACCTTGCTGATTTACCAGCTGAAAATGTTCCTGGGCACTTCAATCACATGGACTGAAGCATGCCGGGAATCCAGTCCATCCTGGCAAAGTAGGGATTTGGCCTGATGAATTTAAGTTGAAATAGCTGTGATAATTCCCTTTTCAAACTGTCTAATCTTAGGTATTAGGGTAATCCAAAATCAGTGCTGGTTTATCTTCATATGGTAAGCAGAAAAGACCCTGCTCTCTGAATATTTGGAGCTCTCTACGGTAAAACCAAGAACTAAATCTGAGGCTAGGAGCCCTTTTCAGCAGGTAGAGCCTAGGCTGCCACACAAGCAGTGCAAAAGAGTATGAAAGACAAATGAGTATGAGTGAAGATTTTGATCGTTTATCCAGGTTACCACAGCAAGTTCGTCTGAGCCATTAGCCCAGGTTTCTCCATAGAATACATTCATAATGAGTCTGCATTTGAAGAAGAAAAGTACTGTTTTGTACAGACGATAGAAGTTCCTACCCCAAACAGCTTAGCACCTCAAGAAATGTAACGAAGGGCACAGGAAACACAAAGAATGGTGTGTTTCTTTTTTTCCTAAGATCATACAGCAAAGCCCAGAAGAGAACACAGTTCCATAGACTTCTGCTCTGGTGTTTTATCTGTTGGACCAGGCTTTTTCAGATGCTTTCAGCTAGTTGAAAGGCCAGGTAGCAAAGGAAGGTGAATAAAACCCAGATTCTGCTGAACAGCATGTTCTTTGGTGAGGACTCTCTTTGAACCTGGTGGCATATTTGCAGAGCAAGGGCACTAAGGCAAGCAAGGATGTCCCTGTGCAAGCCATTTTGAGGCTTCATTCTGGTTCAGCAAGGAGCATTCTCTGTTCTCTGAGCCTGCCCCACTGTATACTCAGAACTGTTTCTGATGTGCTTTGCAGCCAAATAACATAGAAGTTTTAGTTACCACGTGGGACGAGTAAAACACATAACCCAAAACTAATTTGTCACAATTTAATGGTGTGATGCCCTTCTTAGTAGGGTAGAAAATGATCATCTCCATTGCCTGGGGGCACAATGTCATGCGGAAACACTTTCCCCTTAAATACTTTCCATTGGACATTAATTCACTTAACTGACATTCTGTTCAAAGGACAAACAGTGTTAAAACATCAATACCCTTTTTTCTCAGAGATCTGTGGGTGTTTGATGTTTGGCTGACAGGGAGTGGTGGTGATCTGGTCATTTTAAATGAAGACTTAATTTAACTGGCTGCTCCCAGAATGGCAATGGAGGGTAGTGATACCCTTAGGAATTACTTTCCCAGTTTTTATGCCAGAAGTGCTTTAGAAGTACCAAATAAACCATATAAGTAAGCCCTGGTTAGTACTGCTGGGTAAGATTTAGTTCTGAGCTTTTCTGTTCTGAATATGTTTATGTGGAACAGATACTCCCAGGCAGTGAAGATCACACGGACATTAGTATGTTATTGTATCTATATGGGGATGTTCCAGGGCTGCGTTACAGAATCATAGGATGCTGGAATGGTTTGGGTTGGAAGGGACCTTAAAGTTCACCCAATCCCAACCCCCTGCCACAGGCAGGGACACCTTCCACTAGAGCAGGTTGCTCCAAGCCCCTGTGTCCAGCCTGGCCTGGAGCACTGCCAGGGATGGGGCATGTGTTACCTCTCCCGGTTTTGATAAAGAGTTAGATTTCTGCTTAGAACTATGCCTTGTATTTGACATAAACTTGGACAATCTTCTTGTTCTCCCTTGCATGCACTTGAAAACATGCCTGAGTGCACTTGAAACCACCCAAGTGGTTGGAAGTGACCTGGGGCTTTGGGGGGTCCCTTCTTTGGCTGCCTAAATATGAATGAGTCTCTCTGTTGGATTTGTATCAGTGCCTGACTTGTGGCATCTTTTGTATCTTCCTCATTCCTAATTTTTCTGATGTGGATATTTTCATTGATATGATCATCTTCTTGACCTTGTGTTGGCACCAAAGTTTAGAAGATCTTTACAAAAAATAGCATGTTGATAATAGTTCACTTGTAGTAGGACTCTGCACTTAGGAAGTTCAAAGGGTTTAATACATGAAGGTCAAGGTATCAGCTGCAGTTTCTTCTGTGGGAAAACTGAGGCAGGGAGACATTTTCTGGATTATATGGCAAGTGGTGTAAATGTATGATTTTATTGGCAGACTGCTGAGCTGCTCTGATCCTGTGATCTAAACCAATAGTGCATAAATCTTGAAGGGAAGGATCAGGAATAACAACTCCTCCAGGCAGAGTTCCTGCTTCGCTCTCTCGCTGTTTGCTCTTGTGATCTGGTGACTTGAAAAGGACATTGAGGCATGAAAAGCTCCTGTTTTACACAGTTAGTCAACATAGTCGCATGGCTTGGCATTGCATAAATTACACTGAACACTTTTGTCCCTGGGTAAACTGTAACAGGAGAGGAAGAGCCAGGAGGTAGCTGGAATCACAACTGTTAATGACAAAAGAAAACTTCTAGCTGGCTTTCCAATGTATATTAATTTAGTGTCATTTAAAAGGTTCCAGTTAGGGCTTTCACCCCTTGACCACTGCTTGATCCATGAAATTGCAAAGCAAACCCTTTGTTTGCCGTTTGGTGCAGGAGTTTGATCTGCTTTCCCCTTCTTCTTCATCCCTCCCCCTTCCTCCTCTCAGCCTGTCTTTCCAAGTAGTTAAAGAAACTCTGGATTTGATCCTGGCTGTTCTTTCACTGGGGTTTTCACTGGGGTTTTCAAACAACAAAAAAGTCTCTTTATCTAAAAGCAAACAAAAAGCGGCTGATAACAGGATGGAAAAGGAGTTCAGAGATAATCCAAAAGGAAAGAGACTGAATTTTCTTGAGAAGGGGACCCGGGCCCTTCCTTACTGCTCTGATTTTGGCATGTTTTATCCACAAGATGGCAACAGACAGCTACCTACAGAGCCCTCCCTTATCACAACCGGCAGCCTCTAGTTGAGGTTTCTCCCCTTTATCTTGGTTACTTTATTTAAAGGTATAGTATACAGTGACCTTTGCTGCCTTGAACTCTATGGAGAAATGTCTGAGACATGTACAATGTGCCTCCTTTGTTTAAATAGACACTGTCAAGGTGTTGTTCGCTCTGTCATTCAAACCCCCCTGGGAAGCTCACCAGTAGAACAAATTTTCTTATAGGTAGTTTATCCCCTTTGCACATGTAGAATTGTTTGGAAAGGGCTGTCATTTCACGTGGGGAGGGAAAGGATGCGTTTCCAACCCATCAGCAATTTCAGAGATGACCTTGGGGAATGTCTCTTTGTCCAGCCTCAATTTCCCACCTGTAAAATGATTCATTTTTGGGGAAAATCCATGGGAAATCTTGCTGTATGAGTTAGATGAGCATGCGCTGGGGGTTGGTTGGTTGGTTGGTTGATTGCTTGAGTTTTTAGAAGGTCATATGTGAAGGGAATTTAAAAGCACAGCTTGCTGAAAGATGCTGTGGAGTGGCAGAATACCATAGTGTATATTTGGGAATCAAAAGCAGGAACAATGTGAGAGATACCTTTCCTGCAACTCCCCTGGAAGGAACATCTCTGCTGAGGCGCGTACATCTTCCAAGCTGTTCTGTCACAAGAGCCAACAGGGTATTCCCAGTTTTGGCCTCAGGTGGACTTGAGCAGTGTCCGCTAGAGAGCAAAAGCTGTCTGTGCGATACATCTTCTGTGTAGGCCCGAGGCCATTATCTCTTATCCCCTCATCTACAGAAGTGCAGGCTAGAAATGGAAAATTCTCCTTATTTCTGCAATTATTTGCAACTGAGATCCTCTTGTGATTTTTCTTCATTTAAATTGAGCTGTTTGCTATCACTTTAAAAACAATAGACTCTTGGGGGGGAGTGGGGGTGTATAGCCTTCAATAATTAGACTCAAAAGTGCCAAGGGACATGACAAATGAATCTTCACTGAAAGATGGGCTGAATATTTAAACTGAATGCACACAGCTGGTGATCTTGTTCTTCACCATGTGGCCAAAACCTGCTCACCTTATTCAGAAAAGTCCTACTGACTGGAAGACAAGCAAGCTGGAGAGGGATTGGCACACGGAGTGGTATTAAGGGTATATCCGTTTACATAGGAATCATCTTGATATCAGAATGTCACTTACTTGATTGACTCTGGCCAGTTTGGGGAACTGTAGCAGTCAGATTTTGTGAGGGACTCTCAAGTCATTGAGTAGCAATAGTTATTCTTTAACCAGAGACCATAAGCTAAGATTTTCAACCTCCGTTATAGGTACTAAATCTGAGACCCTTAAAAAAGGCTTAATATCCAAATCAAGGAAAGAAGACAGCCTTAAAATCAGGCGAATCTGTTTATGTCAGGCAACTGCTGTATGAATGAGACACTGAGAATCTTTAGCTGTTTTCAATCTCAACCGTAGCATGCAGAGGTTGCTGTGCTGGTGTGGGAGATGCTTTGGTAGGGCTCATCCAGACCCAAGGAGGTGGCATGTTTGCTTCAGTGTTAACTCTTGCTGGAGCTCTGGGAATGGAGGGACATGGTTTCCTTGGCTTTTCTGGTTTAGGTAGAATGCTTTCAGAAACAAACAGAGTTCTGTTCACTAGGGAAGCCACCTCCTCTATGCCTAGAGACAAACTCTGTGCCTTCAGGGCTCTTAACAGATGGTTTCCACCCTTACAATTCGGCTGTCCACACAGTGTTTGTTCATACACTGAACTGAGTGGAGGTTCATGGCAACTATATGCTCTGAAACTACAGTTACGTGAACTTTATGAGTGAGCATGAACTTAAGAGGAACATAACTATCCATGTTGTTGTGTTGGGGTTCTAGCAACATGTGTGTTATGTACGAGATCAAGGCTATAATAGTATCTTGTTTTCTAATGTAGTTTACCTCCCAATTAGATGAACTAGTGATGATTTGAATAACAAAACCTAGCTGCCATGTCACTGCACAGGTTTTCATTGTGATGCTATTCACTATTAACCATTATACCCCAATGGTTCTCTGAAATCAGTAAAAGAAGATTCCTATCTTGTTTGAAACCACTTTGATTCCTCTGCTATGGAAGCATTGGCAGTGTGCTCCTGAGCAAATAGCAGATTTACTTGTCAAAGTTTGAGGCTTGCTTTTTGGTTGGTGGTTTTTTTCAGAACAGATTTTGGTTCTCAGGTTCTTCTTGCTGCTTTCTTCAGTGCATGTCTGTGATCTGTGCCCTCTGTAAGTACCACAGGGGTTAATGCTCCAAGAGAGGAGCCACTATTTCATGGTTGATAAATGCAGTGATAGTACCAGTGCAATACAAATGATGCAATATTTGACTCCATCATTGAAGTGTTTTATTTCACTATTATGATGAAACTGCCCTGAGTTAAATTCCACTTCAGCCAGTGGACTATACAGAAAAGTTTGTTGGTTTGTTTTCTGTAAAGTATCTTTTGTATCTAATGAGCTGACCATGAGGCATAAGAATTTGTGCAAGAAAAATGTGAATGTCATAAAAAATACATAAATATTTGGATAAGCTTTAACTACATTTTGTTTCTTCTGCTCCAAATGCATATAATTGCATTGAAAAAAAGGAAAAAGAAAACAGAACATTTCCTCAGCAGGGCCTGATTTTTCCTTCCTATTAATATGAGAAGAAATTCTTGGTATTTTTGCAGCTTTTGAGTCTAAAATGCTTTGATTTAACTTTCTGGTTGTTTTGTGTTCTGTTGCCTTCTGCTTCAACTGCCACTGCGCTGTCGCTGAGAGTAAGTCAGGGTGAATGAGCACAGCCACACGCTCGGCTTTAGTGCAGTTCCAGGTGGTGTTGGTGTTTAAAACAACTGTTAGAGAGGCCTCAAAACTGCAAACAGGGCTTGGCAGAGGGGCTGCGTGTTCCAATCACTCTTAAATAATGAAAGAGTACAAAGCAAGTGAGCAAAGGTATCAGAAGCAAAGCCCTTCAGTGTAGCACTTGGTGTGAATGTGAGAACCTTCCCTCGGCCCCCTGCACTGCCACACATATGGTCTCGCACGTAATAATGTGACATGCTGCACACTGAGAAACTATTGTGTTGAAAATCTGAGTAAAGCAGCATCTTTGCTTTTCCTGGAAAATTAGTGCTGGGCTATGGAGATGATTTGCTTTTCTTGGAGAGGCTTTGCATAAAAACTTCCTCTGTTTAACGTGGCGAATGCAGATGTAACCTGGTCACTTGCTTAAAGCTCTCATTTGCTTTATGTCGTCCATGCAAGTACCACCTTCTCTGGGACAGATTGGCTGCTTCTGGTTACTTGACTAGTAGTTGTCCTTTATATTCACAACTAGGCTTTGTATCACCACTTGGCATCAGCAAGCTTGCTAGTGGCTATGCCTTTTCCTAGGAAAAGAAAAAGAATGATCTAATCAAAACTAAGAAACATACAGGTGAATTCTATGGTCTTTTCTTACGTCTGCCATCATGGGGTTGTTTTTCCTTTGTGCCTCATCTTGAAAAACTGGGATTATTTTCTTTTCCCTCCCCTTTTAAGAGTTCCCTGGGATTTGCAGGTGAAGTGATATAAGTTTATCTCTGATGATCTCGAATCTTAATGTTCCTTTTGAGAAGGAGGAGGAAGAAATGGACATCTGGCCTGAATGCCTATTGCACTGTAAAGATGTTTGGACTCTGACTTTAACAATGTCAGGCTCATGGAAATGTGTGTTAGAACCTGGATTTTGCAGCTGGAGTTGGGGGGGGGTGTTGTTTGGAGTCATGGGAAAGGTCTGGATCAAATATTTGGTCTTGGTCTTTAACTGGTAGAGGTTGAGGATGGTGTTTTATGGTTCAGTAGTTCAGGGAGTGCTTTAGTTGCTCAGTAATGCAGCAGTGCAGTGTTCTGACAGCATTTTCATTTTGATACCTTCTGATGCCAAAATGTGGCCATGACTTGAGGCCTGAAACAGTGTTTTGGGGTATTCAGCAGGAGAGAAACTTACAGGGGAGAAGGTGTCTTCACCTCTGCAGAGCACCTTAAGATATGGAAAGTAAACTCTGTAAATTGAGTCCAGATTTATCACCCACATGCTGTATTGTCTACATGCACAGAAGGGGATTTGTTAGCATTATCATTTACCTAGGTAGCGCTGAGAAGTGTGATATTGTGGAACATATGGGCTGCAATATCATGGCAGAGTAGCCTGTGTGAAGGATGCAGCAGCTCAGAAAATATTCTTGGTTTTGTCAGTTTAAATGCATGCTGTTTAAAACAAATTGAAGCAAAACATTCGGATTGCTATGGCTTGAGAAAAATGCTTTACAGTGCCTGTCTTCTACCTCTTATTCCAGTTCAGTGACTATAATTAAGAACGAAAAAACCCGGGACAAACCCAGCAAAGTTTGTTTTTCTCAAATAGAAAAGAACACCTTAGCCCTGTGAAGCCAGTGAGAGTCTTCATTGCCTCACACGATTGAACTCCAAAGAAGAAATGGTCTGGTTCTGAAAGATGATGAGCCCTTTCTTTACTGTCAGTAACACTTAAACGAGCGCAAGTGTATCTTGCAGCTTAAGGGTAAATGCACTTTGCATGTCTGTGGTATTCATAGAGTCATAGAACAGTTAGGGTTGGAAAGGACCTTAAGATCATCTAGTTGCAACCCCCCTGCCATGGGCAGGGACACCTCACACGAGACCATGTTCATGCAGAGGTTCTGATTCAAAACCCAGTGATTTAGGGAATATTCCACCTGTGTCACTCAGGGTTATTAAGTAATCGTATGATTTCAGTAGGAGATGTATTTTCAATTAAGGGGCTGATCCTGTCAGTGGAATCGGGGGGCAGCACATAGTTCCAGTCCCATTCTACCACTTGTTCCCCGTGCATTAGCAAAGCCACGATGCCGCTGAACCGAACTCCAGCTTTTGTCACTTCTTGGGAGGATTTGTCTTCACATGCCTTTTGCATTATTGTAACCGACAAGTCTAAGACACTGTCTAATGTTAATTCTGCTCATTGCTGCCAATTATAATCAGAGCTAGTCAAAATAAACAAATTAAACAAATAAACATGTCAAAACATCTCAGCCCCAGAGAAAATATGCCAAGTCTGAACTCTCTCAGTGCCGCAGCAGAACCGATGTGCTGTGTATTGTAAAACGTTCTATCACATTTTTCACCTTTTGTCGAGGAAAGGAAAGAAAAGGTGGGTCAGTTTAGAATTACAGTTTAGTTCTACCCTGCTAAGGAGTCTGCAACTGAAGCCAAATGAAACCCAAATGTTCCTTTAGCTCCTTCACCCACCCTAATGATCATCTGCTGTATGTTTTAAATGGTTTTTTTAGGGTTTGGCTTGTTTTTTTTTTTTTCCCCGAGTGATTCTTTGCTGTCAAAGTGCCAAGATGCTAAATCATTGTAGGATTTGGACAAGATGCAGGTGAAAATATACCAAATGCGGATATACACTTCAATATAAAACATGCTGCTGCTGTGACATAACACCATCCAAAGTGGTAAAATACTGCACAGTTTAACTTAGAAAGCACCCCAGGTTTAAAAGAGAGCTACATAAAACATGCTTTTGCTACACCGGGGGGGACGTTGTAGCCTGGATTTGCTAAAAATCAGTGGTAATGGGAGGAGGGGGCAAAACTTTTTTTAGTGGTATGTTAACCTTAAAAATATGTTGTGAGGTTCAAGGGAAAAGCTGTCGCTTTAGACAGGTGGTTCTTGTAAAGAGGTGATCTTTTAAAGTGCACTCTTACAACAGCAAAACCAGCGTCTTGGCAGAGATAAAGCTACAGTGCAGGTGACTGCTGGGACTCTTCTCTTGGCTGTCACACAGCTTTAAAATCTGCTCTCAAAACTTGTATTTGGAAAGGGACTTGCTTTTTTTAATACAAGCCACATGCACCAAATACCCGTTTCAAGCAGTTAGTGAGTCGGAAATGGATCTGTGAGATGCAATGCATAGGCACTGTGGCCTTGCCTTTACAAATCTGAGACTATCCCTTGTTATGTGGGTAATTAGAAGACTCACTCTATGTGGGTAACCAGTGGAGAGTGTGCCTGAATTTCTTGGGAAGAAACGGTTGTCTGTTGTAGGTTGCTGTGACCCATCCCTGGCAAGCTGGACGAGGCTTGGAGCAACCTGCTCTAGTGGAAGGTGTCCCTGCCTATGGCAGGGGCTTGGAGCTGGAGGAGCTTTAAGATCCCTTCCAACCCAAATCAGTCTGTGATTCTATGATTCCACTGAGATCAGGTATGCCAAGTTCTCGAAGGCTATGGAGCCATAGGATGGGGAGAGAGACAGCCTTAACGTAAAATGAAGGGGAATGCCTCAACAAATGACTGCAGGGATTGACAGAGCTTTGTGACAAATACTTGCTCAGCCTGAAATAACATTGGGAAGGGATAGCAATATTTTGCTCAGCTCTGGAGGAAAATCCAAGGCAACTTCCTTGAGGTGTGTTGGATTTTGCAAGGCAGTTTGAAGAGAGTGTGAATTCCCCACAAAAATATACAGGACTCTTAACTGCCGAAGTTCTTCCTTCTCTCCTTCCCTTCCTTTTCTTCCCCCCACAATGTTTTTAATGTACACAGGGTCTGGGGAGAAAAGGAACACTGTGCCTTTGAAATGTTGTTTGCTGAAGACAGTATATAGAATCTTGGTTATTAACAGCCTCTCACAAGACAGTTATTTTTGGAGTGGCCTCTGAGGAGGCAACCTCTTGGAATCGAACTCATTTATTCTGCGTTTCACTGTCCTGCCATTTCCTGCAGAGAGAGGGGAAAAGTGAAACCACATGTTTTGAGGAGCGAGCGTAGGAAACCCCACTGAAGACAAATGACTGCTCCTCTCCCCTGGCAATTAGTCCGGCCGGGCTGTTTGCCAGCCCAGGTGTTCCCGACTGGGTATAAATTTGCCAAAGAACAATGAAAATAGCAGCTGATTGTGCTGACAGATTCTTCTGGTAATTTCCTGTTGTTTGGCATCTTCAGGTTACTTTCCCACAATTATGGATCCTGATGAAGTCCTGGGCCTTCAAATCCACTTTTTAACTGGAAACAAAGTGATTGTGTGTGTGTATGTGCACATGTGTAGCCCTGTCCTCCTCTCCAGCCCCCAGTCTTTCCCCCTAGTTCCCAGATGGTTTAATTTAATTCGTTTTGCAAAATACATATTTTAATGAGTCTGAATTTAAAAAAACTATTTGCACCTGCATCATATAGAATTTCTTGGCAGTCCCGCTATGGCTTTTGCCAGGATTCATGCTTATTCTATCACTTAAACCTACCTCTTGGAAGGCTTTCCTCTTGTGCCTTCCATTATCTTCTACATCAGGGTTGCTCAAGAAACACTCGCTAATGGAACAGAGCCTTGAGCTGGCCACGGGAGGGGGGGAGAGTGATTTGACAGCTTGAGATGCTGACAACAAGGTCGTGTTAAAAGTGAGGGGTGTCTTCAAATAGCAGGGAACGATTCTGGATCTGGGGGGGAAACGGCTCTCCCTGAAGAGTTACAAGTTTTATTGTCTAGAAGGAGAGAGGGAGAGAACAGAGGGAAGGCAGACTTTACAGTCATCCTAAAGCTTCGTGCAATGCAGTCTGTCAGGAAGTTATAAATACTCGTTCGGGTTTCTTGAGCAACTCAAATTCTCTCTTTTTTTTGAGTTGGAACAGAGCTGGATGGGCACCAGGGGACACTGGCCCCAGGTCCGTTGTCTCGTTCCTTCTCGGTGTGCATTCCAGAGAGAACAGAGCACATGGCGGGGGGGAGTGTTGCTGCACTGTGTGTAAAAGGGAGGGGGAGAATTCTGTCCAGGCTTTCCTCTGTGCATTTCCTGCTTGTTTCGTTATTCCTAGAAGATCAGTTTGAAGAGTAACCCTGAGTTTGGAAAGATTTTGCAAACCTTCACTGATTTTATTGTTTCCATAGTTTAAACGTGCATTCCAGAGAAACCTGACTTTTGTGATTCAATAGGAATAAATGTCCTGCTTTGTGTAGAGAATCTTTTACCTTTTTCTTGTCCTTAGAGGGAGGAAATTTCAACTTATTTGTGGGGCAGGTGAATTAGAACTGAGGTTGATGGAAACCACCCCGAGTTTTAACTTTTTCTCAGAAAAGTGCAGTTTTGGCTAATTAAACATTCCTGCCAAAGATGTGCCTTGCCTTAAAAACCCAACCCAAACCCCAGCCAGAAACCTCAGGTAGATGCTCTCACCCTGGCTCCTCTGGAGGAGGGGAAGGACACCTATTCCAGCAGTTTGAGGACCTTTTCTCTCAGCTGCTCTCTGTTGGCTACTCACAGGTTGGATGGGAATTGTTGAGGTGCTAAGGTTGTGTCCACTATCCCTAAGTGGCCCCTTCTTTGAGGCCAGCATTTTGATCCCCTCATGGAAATAACTCGCAAAGTATCTTCTGCCTCACAGGACCCACTTAGCCCTTGAGGTTCCGTTTAAACTCCTCGGCAGAGATCTCTATTCCTTCCAGAAGGTCTCTGGTTCAGATCCTGCTGACAGCCTTTGCAGGGACCATCGCAGTTCCCTCAGTGATAATGGCTGTTACCAATGAGGGTCCCATGTGTATTTCACCGAGCAGGTTAGGAAAAGGAGGGAAATAATGTTGTGAAACTCCCCCCTCGCCCTCTGGTTTTCATCAAATCATTCTTTTCGGTGGAAATCTTCTCCCAGCTGGAGTGTCGCCTTCTGTTCAAATCCCTAAAATTAGACTGAGAATCTTCTCTCACTTAAACAAATCCGTGCTGTCTGCTTTACAGTAATTATCCTTCTGTAGCAGTGGCAAAGACACGCAGGTCTGCAACATTCTTGGAAGATGAAAAGCCCCGAGCGGCTCGTCTTGGTCCTCACGCACATCGGGAAAGAGGTAGAACACATGGGACATGCAGGAGGGTTTGAAATGCTTCTCCCCATAAGCAGAAATATGCTACCCGTGCTGTGAATCCACCTTCCAGTGACTATTTCAGGTTTGTGGCTCTGGGGAGCCACCAGCTATCTACCCACTCAGCCTGATTCAAAGCCTACTGAAGGCAATTAGAACCCTGTCGCTAATTACCAGTGAGATCTAAAGTGTCTGGTGTTACCAAGTCCTCCTGTCTGTAGGTCCCATCTGGGGGCACATCCCTTCTGTGTGTCCCGTCCCCCTGTTCAGGAGTTGTGGTGACTCCATTGGCTTCTTGTCCCTGGGAAAGCTGATCCCAATTACTGGTCTCTCTGCATGCTTGTGTGAGATCAGACAATAAATACTGCATGAATGTGACATGTCTCTAGTAGGACCTCGCTGTCTCCTCATCAATTTACAGTGAGTGAGCGACACAGCATCGTGCAGCCTCCATAAATCAAGGCTTGTGTTCTCATTTCATACTGGTAGTGGTGTGTCAGAGGCTCAGTCCTGTTGGGCTGAGCACTGCTGGTGGTGTGATCTGCCTTGTGGTGCTGTGCACCATGTCAGCTGTGGGAGGTCCACGCTGCTGCTGGGGCAGCCGTGCTGCTCACACTGTCATTGGTGGGGCTTTTGAACTGTCTTGTTTCAGAGAGTTTTGTGGGATTTTCTTATTTCTTTTTTTGACTCATCTTTAGTAAGTCAGATGGGCCTGAAACGGGATTGCTTCCATTCTGAGGAAGTAGTGGATAGAGGAGGTCCATTTCTGCTCCATATCTCTTGTTGACCAATTCTCCCTCCCCCCATTTTATCTGTTTCCCCCTTTCCTCTCTGTTGGAAGCCTTGTTTTTTCAGGACAAGGACACCCTCTCCCAGCACTTGTTCAGTTCCTGATCCGGTCTGACCATCATTTCATCTGTGTTTTTATGATATTCCAAAGACTTTAAACGCTGTTGGATTCTGCCTCAGCTGGTGGAGAGAAACAGAATGCGGATCTGTCAGGATGTACTTCTGCTGCTCTTACAAGCTTCCTTGGTTACTTTGGGCAGGTCATTGTGCAGCTCTGCCTCCCTTTCCCTATCTATAACATAGAGATAGGACCTGTATCTTACAAACTGCTTTAAAATCTACAGAAGGAGATTTTTACCAGAGCTGAGTATTGTTTTATTCAAATTAAATGAAAACATCAATGTTTAGGACCTGGTCCTGGTCTGCCTCAAGGTTCAATTCTTTGACTATTTGCTTTAACCTTCAAAAATTACACTTGATGAAGGCCCTGGGTCATAAACTTGCCCGCAGACAAACTGAACAATCAGAGAGGAAAGAAAACTGCTCCAGCAGGTGGTTGGCAGCGGTTGAACCATGGACTCGAGCACCAACACAGACCTCTGCGAGTCGGGTGCTGAAGGTGTCGCTTTGTTAACTGCCCACGGAAGCGAGCTCTTAAAGTCCCTTTTCACCAACCACTGCAGCTGAGGAGGTGACATGTTCTTTACAAGGATTTTACTTGCACCAACTGGGATTGTTAGTCTCGTTATAATTCCGTGAAAATGTTGCTTTCGGAATGGCCCACACTGCCCAAGGAATTTGATCACGCAGGTCCTCGTAAAATGAATGCAACTGGAAGTCTAAACCCTGGTGGCTGCAGTAAAAATGAGTATTGGTGTTTTGTTCTTTTTAGATAACAACCCTGCTTAACTGGGAGACAGGGCTAACAGATTGAAGTGGGGCCCTTTGTCCAAAAAACCTTGCTGGTTTCTGACTTTTCTGGTTTTAAACCATGCTTACCATGTAACTCTGAGAAACACAGAGGACTTTCCCAACAAACAGCAGGCTGGGTCGCTAAAGAGCCAATTTCTCTTCAGAAAAATATCTTAAAATAACCTTCATATTAAAAAAACCCCAAACCCTTTTTATTAGACTTTGTCTAAATGCAGCATTCTGGCAGATAGTTATCGTGTGTTTCTAGGCAGAAAAAGGGAGAATGCACATAGTGTCTGTTAGATCGAAGTAGGACAATACATCAGATTCTAAAACATACTTCTTGCCTATGAGTATGAAAAAAGGAAGGGATGATACCTACTCTTTCTTTTCCATATACGGTTATCTTTGGATCAAGCAAAGAATGTTGGAATACCTAAAAGCATTATCCTGGCAAAAGCAGGGTTGGCGTAGGCAGGAGAAGGAAGATCAGTGAGACACTGTGTAATGCCAGAGATAAAATGATATTCCATAGGTTTATCATTCCTTCTGGCTGTTGAAGGTTGTGGAAATGTGTCTGGCCTTTTTGTATCACTACATTAGGCTCTCCCCAGCCATTGGCCTCACTTAAATATCTGCCTTCCCTTGAATTACTGTCTTTGCTCTCAGAATACATCGACAAGATTTGAGTTTTGTTGCTATTGCTGAGCATTCTCACTGTGGATTTTGTGGGTGGGAAAAGTGGGGATGGCAGAACTAACTGGGAAGTTACTGTTACTGAAGTTACAGTCAGAAATGCTGACTGTGATAAAATGCAAAAGCTGAAATGATGTCTACTGCCACTTTCTTGGAGGAATTTGCAAATAAGCTGCTGGATTCCTTGTAGTCTAATCCACTTCAGTGGACATGCCAGGCTTATGTTACAATCTCCTTTAGAAGTAGTATGTTATTGATGTACTTTTCTCATACTACTTCTCTCCACACGAGTGAATTTCTACAATTTGGCATAATTAAACATGAATCTTCCCTGTTAGAAAACTCTTGCCACTACAGCTACACAGGTACCATTTCTTTCCATGTGCGCTCCTAGAGGATCCAGCAAAGGAGTCATAGTGGAAAAATAGATTCCATGGGGAGATTTATATTAATTATTAAGAGGCATTGTTGGCTTATGCTAGCATAGCTTTTCCAGGCTACTAATGATGAGGCTTGTAAAATGGGTAGGAATGCTATAAAGACATGCGACTAGTGCTGATTTTGGTGGTGTGTTCAAAACCAGTCTACTGGAGATCAGTGGCATTTGGGGTCCCAAAGTGACCTCACTTTTGAAGCACAGATTTTCAAAGCAAATAACTTTTTAAGAAGAAAAGAAGCCTTGTAAAGGAAATGGAGTTATTTGGTAGAAGGTGATCTCAGGAATGGGATGTGTGCTTCATGTGAGGAGGTGCCATGTGCTGGACGTGAGTGGCTCAGAGGTGCAGACTGCACTGTGAGGTGACCTCCAGTTGCAAACAGGTCAGGTACTAACAACTTTAGTAAAGGAAGACTTCAGTGCAAAAATGCTTGGCAAAGCTCAGGTTCTTACTGGATTTGGTAGTAGCAGTCTATCTCTGTAAGAAAGATCAGAATCTTTCCCTTCCTGTGTGTTAATGTTCTTCCACTACCTTTCAACCTCAGGCTTATGACCTCCCAACACAAGCTCAAAAATGAATGATTTTAGTTTTCTTTTAGCCAGTGCCTGCATTTCTTCAAGTCAGTTATCATGTGTTGCATGACAAATGAGCTTCTAGAGCACTGAAACTTCTAAGAATATTATTGTTCTTTTTTACTGTGTTCTGCCTGAAAAACAACTTGCTGCCTCTTAGTCTTGGACAGAAACCTCATGTACAGAAAATCCTTCAGCCGAGTGAATTTCTTGAACTGTGCAATAGCTTTTAGGTACGTTCTCCAGATCTTGCCATGTGTCACCTCTAGTATATGTATTTAGCTCCTGATTAAGAAAGGGAATATTCCTGTAAACCTGTATGGAAATAAAATGCTTAGGTTTGGTTTGCTCTTGTTGTACTGCCTCCACTGATTCCTTCAGGTATAGCTGTAGTCAGCATTCCATTAGCAGGGCAGCCAATAGTAGTGTTATATCCTATGCTGAAGAGCTCAGTTGAGGGGTAAAAGATGCAGGTAAGCAGTGCTGGGAGTGTCTGAGGTTCCTTTCAGTGCTTGTGTCTACTGACAGAAGGTAGCCCTTGCAGAACACTGAAGTTTGGGCTCCCAGTAGGGTTTACATCATGTACCATGTCAATCTGTCCCTAGGAAGAGTATCTGAGCTGGTGCTGGCGATGGCTGGGAGCCTTAGAGGTGTTACTGTATTTCAGGAAAGCATGAAACATGGTCATTGAAGCACTTGGGAACCCTTTCATGGGTGTGGATGCTGGACCTGTCATGCTGGTGAAACCTTATGCTAGTGACCAGTATTCAGTGCTCTTAGTTGTCCCTGCACTTCCACTTGGCTGCAGCGCTCCCACCGCCCCAACGGGCTCTGCAGTGCTGCTGTGTGGTGTTCAACAGCTGCTGCTTGTCACCCAAGTGACAACCGGGCTGCACTTGAGCACAGAGGTTCCCTTGTGCCCTGGTTCTGAAACACTTTGTGACTCCATCTGGGATAAAAAAGATGGATGTTATTTTAATGGAAAATCTGGGAACTGGAGGCGAATCTGTTCCAGGCAGTCCGGTTTGACGTATCTTAAGGGGAATCGGCTATCAGTAAGGCAGGTGTTCTTCAGTGCATTTCAGTCTGGGTCCCTGGAAATCATTATTTGTGACTGGAAATCTTGTACCTGTGTTTTAAATTTTCCTTTTTCCTCCCTCCACCCCTCAATGTTTGAAGCTAAGCAGCCCAATGGTGGGAATTACCAGTCTCTTGGAGACACAGAAGATTTTCAAATGGTTTTCATGTTTTTTGGAAGAGTTTAAATTTGGCTGATGTCTTTTAGTAGGAATTCCTGGATTTTTTTCTCCCTCTCCCCCCCCCGCCCCCCCCCCCCCCTTCTCTTTACAGTTATGAAAACCAGGTTTGCTGCCTTGGGGGAAGGGAGCGGGATGAGGGAAGCGAGGCTGGGAAGCAGAAGATGAATTTATTCTGACTTTATCTTTATTTCATTCTCCCAAGTTAAGTTCTGCCCTGTTTCACTGAGGCCAGCTGGTTTTAATCATTTCAAGAGAACACTATTTATTAAGTGTCTGTTTCAGGCAGTGTCAAATCCTTCAGCTCCTTCTCTATTCTCCATTGTAAGCAAGAACATCAGTAGCCCAGGTGGGCTTTGAATAGCTTCAGAAAGTAGGTAGGTGAGAATCTATTTATTACTTACTGTAGGTCTCAGTAGACAGAGACTCCAATTAAGGCAGGAGCTGACGTACTTAGCCAAGGCTTTCCAAGCAGAGGATGCAAAATGAGTGAATAAAAAATTAAATAAACCAACCCAAACTTCTGCATTTTCTTACACAGTCTGGAACCATAATTCCTCGGTGCTTTCGCTTTCATTCTCTCTTTTCTGCACATATGAATGCACAAAGCAGTGAGGGAGCTTCTTTTGTTGAGCTTCACCAAAGCCCAGGGATACTAAGTAATGCAGAAGTCCATGATCCTGTGGATAACCTTCGCATTCATTTGCTATAGGACTTTATCCCCCTTTGTCCTTGTGCCTGAAGTAAATGCATTTATACCGCTGAAACTGCTGCAATTGACACCATTGTAACTTAAGATCAAAATCAGATTTCCAGTATCTCAATTTTAGAACCTCAGCTAACACTTTGTATTCTTACTTGCTAAATATCTGTATTCAATACACAAAAGAAGCTTCAAATATTGAAAGACAATATTTCAATATTCATTCATTGTAGTAACGAATGTGCAGATTGTAAATAGACTGAATAGCATGAGGGAACTAAAAAGAACAACAGAATCTACTGCAGCTCTGATAACTCCTGCTGTCATTCTGAAGAACTCTAATTCAGTAATAGGAGCATCAGCCTGAGTTAGTTACTACAACCTCATATATGACAACTTGATTGGGAGAAGGACTGGTTAAATAAAGGAGAATTTTTTTTTTCCTGCTCATTTCTATTGAAACTTTGATTTTTCTGTAGCTCTTCAACCTCTATTAAATTGCTTTGCAAGCAAAGTGGGGAAAAAAAAGCAGGGGAAAAAATCCACCCATCATCACAATTTCCAACTCTGGATGCTTTCCAGCAAACTGTTCTTGAATGAAAACAGCATTCTCTCTTCAGTGTAACGTTGGCTCTAATGCAGAGAAATCAGTGCGTTCAGTTACACTGCAAATAGCTGTAACCGTAAGGGATGGGGGGACACAGAGCAGAGAATGATCAGAACCATTACCATTGGTGTAGTGACTCACTAGGAATTGATGGTAGTTAAAGCACAAAACGCAGCCACTGGTACTTGAGGGCACGAACTCTAAATGTACTTTTTGATTCCCTTTTTCTGGAAAACTTGCAGGACTCTAAATGACTTGCACTGAGCCCTGATCTTGCTCAGTAGTGCGATACAAGACGGCATATATGCTTCCTCAGCTCCTCCAGAATGCTGTTTCTTCAATTAAAAATAAATGTAACACTATCGCATTAAAAGATTTCTTGAAGTGCTTGCCCAGACCTACATTTTGGTGGGTTTCTGCATTTGTTGTTCAAACATCAGTTCTCTCTTTTGAATAGAAATGCTTGGCTCAGGATTTGAAATGCTTAAAATTCAGCTCCAAATTTTATGCCATTAGCACTCGGCTTCAGTGTGTGAAATAAATACATAAAACTAGGGAAAGCTGTAGAAAGAGCAGCATCAAATAAAGAAATAATTGTCAAACAAATTCACAGAAAGACTATTTCAAGGAAAACATGCTGGGTTTTTTGGAGGCATCTAAGTAACTTTTGATACTTCAAATTGGTATTGACAATCCTGGTGATAACTGTCTTTAAAAACCTATGAACGACAATGTTTTAATGGTGTGGAGGTTAACTGCACTGAAGCCATGGGAGCTACAAGCACTGGGTTGCTTTCCAGAATCAGGTGTAATCTGATTTTCAGGCATTTAAAGTACTTGTAACTGCCAGCAACTTCTGTAAGAGTTGAAAAGGAGCCCAACAGTTCTTCCTGGGAAGTCTTCCTCTGCCAGCTCCCCAGCTGGTGTCTCTGTGAGCATCATCTACAAGCTGAGAATCTCCTGCAGCCCCTCTTTGAGTGCCTGATGGTTTTAGTCAACGTACTCCTGCTTGTTTGTTAAGGGGGAGCTGGTGTGGTCCAGCAACGCAATACATAAATTATTGATCACACCAGCATGTTAAGAGGACTTCATTGTTCTCACTCATCTCTTCCACTTGACATTTCTGCAACCTTGTGTCATTCTGTAGCATATCCTCTTCATATTAATGGCAATTTATCATTAATCCATTTGAATAATACTTTATTTTTTTTTCCAATGGAAGAGACAGAAAACATCTGCATATCGAGTAATATTAGCTACAGTTTGTGTCTCAAGTGAGACTAACTGACAACCCTCATTTATTATGACTGTGTAGGCTTAATTGGGTTGACGTAGGATTTGGACTTTGTGAAAGGAGAAGCAGTTTGAAGAGCTTTTCAGAAAAAACCCACCACTTTTAGAGAGGGAAAGAGGAGGGAGGGGAGTGGGAGAGGAGGGAATAAAGAATAAATACGTGAAATAATGATGCTGAGATATTCTGTTAAGGCCCAAACGTTTAGGAGGTGTTTTAATAATGATGCTTAAATGAGAGATTAGTTATTAAGCCATATGGTTTGCATTACAGCTCTCATCTTTTGTTTCCTGCTTATGCTGTCAAGCATTAATGTGATTGTTTTGATTCTTAATGTCTTAATGCATCATTCCTCCCAATGCATTAGGCTAATAACTTTGGTCCTCTTAAGGGCAGTGCCACCATTCATTACTCTTCCCGTTTCGGCTGACCAGAGAAGTCAAAACGAAGGACTCAGAAAATACCTGCGTGTTCCAACATTTATGTAGCCAGCACATGGAGATCGCTGAGGAAACATGAGGTGCATTAAAGCTGCTGACTTCCCCCTGTGCTGATGACATGCATGCAATGCCTAAGTCAGCTTCCCCAAGGCAGTTAATGATCTCTGTTACAAGTGAATGTGATGGGAGTTTGTTGTCTTAACTCTGGACCACGCTTCAGGTAGTTCTTTGTAAGTCTTCAGGAAAATAAGGTGTTAAATGAATTGTCATTTCTCACTGTTTGGGCAAGTGACTGCATCTGTTTATGTGCAGTGCATGGTTTTATATTTAAAGATGTCTTTTATACACTGATACAAGTCACCTTTGGGTGAAGTATAGTAGTAAGAACCCAAGAGTACAAGATGATTCTAGTCTGCTTTTCCAGTGCCGCCATTGTTGAGAACTTTGGAGTCAAGGTGCTTGATTAAGCTTGTTTTTACAGAGCATTTACAAAGCTTTGTTTTAAGCATTTTCCCCAGATGAGAGCTGGTATTTCCAGTGGAACAGTCATCTCTGATGCTGGTAATAGTCCATAGGGGTTACCCTTCATAGCATCACAATTTCGGTGTATACAAGCAGAGAAAATTGGGGGTTTTGGTGGAGCTGATTTCTTGAGGAAGAGTTTAGTTTTTCATATATTCGAATGAATTAAAACAGTAGTAAAACCAGTGGCTTTATTTTGCAGGGTCTGCTGTGAAGGCTTGACCTTGAAATGATAAAGTTTTGATAAATGATAAAAGTTGTGATTAAATAATACAGTTTGAGTGCCTGTGGATATGTATATATAGACAGAACGTATAGACAAAACAGGCACAACTTATTTTGGCTGTTTGTATATGCATTTCATTAACTGCCTTTACCTCTTGACAGCTCAAATGCTTTGTCCTCCTTGCCTGATGCCCAGAGCATGATTTGCTTGAGCATGAATCAGAAACTCTCCTTAGCAGTTGGGATTATAAAAATCCAATGCATTTTCTACGGGGGCATTTTGAGTGGCATATTTTTCTAATGGGGTTATTCACATTCTTCCTTTCTGAACTCTTTCGTGCAATTTCAGATGGTGAGAGCTTCGTGTGACACGAGCATTGGCTCAGCCTATGTTCTGTCATGGAAATGATGCAGTGAATTGTATGTGAAATCTGTAAATCACTTAGGAATCCAGTGGGATGAAAATCAATGTGAGATTATTGTTATTCTGTGGTCACCCCAATTTATACAGTAGAAATAGCAAATGCAGCAAGGTGGAAGGAGGATGAAAGGTGTGACGAGCTGTTCACAACATTAAAATGACCAGTGTCCGCTAGGGAGTCTGTTATATATTCAACATGTCACTGAAACACTTGTGTGATGGGATTGCATTTGAGAAAGTGTCAATATGAAAGACAAGGAAATGATTTAAGTACAGGATATACCCAGTAGTATTGTCACACGGGCTGAAATGTAAATGCACAGCAGTTCACATGAGAAGAAGAGCCAGGTTAGAAGCTTTAGGGAGATATAGCAAGTATATGGGAGAAATGTTTTGTCAGGGAACTTATTGAGGTGGTTGGTAGTTGGGTTTGGGGGCTTTGGGGGTGGGAGGTATGGAGGGGTTTTTGCTTTTCTTTTTAATCTCTACAGAACATTTCTAGCGTTTCCATAGACAAATTGGGTGTGTTAGATGCAGGAATGCAACAGACTGACAGAAACTTTAAGGAACTGAAACTGAAGTATTTAACCTGTTGAACAGAAGAGGAACCTCAGGCGGATAATAGAACATGTTGTTGGGCCCAACAATTTTATGTGCTCAGTTCAAAGGAAAGTGGATTCCTGTGTTTTTTTGTATCAGTGTTGATGTTTCCTGTTGCTCAGCAGAACAATATCCTCTTATACAGAGGCAGTGGAGGTGAAAACGCTTGTAACATGGAGAACTATAGAACTCAGTCAGTACAATCGGCACTGTCTCTCGCCCCTTGAGCCTGACTTAAACCCCAGCATTCCTTTCCCAGGGAATGTTGTTTCTGTTGATCAAGCCCTAGGTTCAGTTAATCAAAACCTGTAATGTGTGTGTGTGGAATAATTGTTTCACCATAAGTGAAAAAGTCTCTCCTTTCTATCCACCCCCCCCCAATGGAAATAATACTGCAAATTCTAATGCAATATAAAATACCCCCTGTTATCCCCCAAGCAGAGAAAGGTAGCTAGGAAGGTGCCCATCGGACAGGATTCACTTGAAATCTCTTCAGGTTGCTCAGTCTCGCAGGAAGAGGAGGGGAAGATCAGAGTAGAGAGGAGAGGGTTAAGACAGCCCCAGAAGCACGAGCTGAAGTGATAGTTTTCCAGTTGGGGATAAGGGCTTGATCTTCTCACCAGCCATCTTCACACAGTTCATCAGTTCTGCAGAGCGTGTCATTTCCCTAAAGCTCTGCACTCCTTTTCACCCACAAAATTGAATCTTGCACAGGTGTGGGCAGCATGGATAGGATTAAAGGCTTATTTCCCCTAAAATCTAGACCTGTCTGTTTAAATGAGCGCCCTCATCCTGTGAGTCCTTGCTCTGTGTGAGTGTTTGAGATCCTTTGCTCAAGACAATAACATTAAGTCATCTCCCACACTGACTCTACATGGCTGAGACCCTGGAGAGAAATGCTTCAGACTCTAGTGGCTGCTGAATTAAACAATGAGAAATATATGCCAGCTCTTTCCATTTGCTTATTAATAGGTTCTGTGTCTTGTGCTCCAAGGGGATTGTCCTTTCTTTTGAATTGCTAGCGGGGAGGCATTCAAGCATTCAGTCACTGTAAATGGAGAAAAATGGAGAAGGAAAGAAGAATGTTTCAGGAAAGATTGGAGCATGCCTTCAAAAATGTAAGACCAGGGACCTGACTTTGTAGAAATACTCATACTCTTGTTTCCAGTAACTTGGTTTAAGTATTTAAGGGGTCTTTAAAAATCAAGCACTGCCCATCTATACATTCTGTAATCTCCTGATACCACAGTACCTCAGCAGTTGCTGGAGCTAGAAGATGATTCCAAATCTGTGCATTCGTGGGAGACTACACTGTGAAATCCCTGCAGTGCAACAGCGCTTGCTCAGGTGAGCAAGTTCACTATGACATATTGGGTGAGGCCAGGACTGTGGAGCTGCCAAGTATTTTATCCTCTTCCTGTATTTTCAGTGATTTGTGAATATGGTTAATACTCTTCCTGGCTGATACTTGTGAATACATACATGAATTCTGAGCTCCTTTTTCACTTTTCAGTCAATCCTTTAGGTAGTTTTGAAAATCTTAGCTTTGTGGTGGTTGCTTCCCCAGAAATCCCTGGTGGTTTAACAAACAATTGTGTCTTCTTGTTAAGATCACTACAATTTCAGTGTTTAAAAGGCTTATTTCTGCCTATCTGAAACCTTTTCTAATAGAACACGGGATTCTAAATTCTGTAATTCCGAAGGTCATCTCCTCCAATCCCCCACTCAAAACAGGGCCACTTTAAAGTTAGATCATGTTGTTCACAGCCTGTAAATGGAGTTATATCGAATGAAAATAAAGGCGGCACAATCCTAAATAAAACACAGGGTAAAAATTTGAAAGTGCTTCTGTGTTCCTTTTTCAACAGAGATTTCACAGCTAAAATTCCATTGGCTCCTAATGTTTTACCCCCATTTATAAAGGTGTCTAGACACCTAAATAATATGGTTAACTTAACCAGTTTGGAACGCCAAAACTCATTTTCTTTGGGAGATGGAACGCAGACTGTCGGTCTATACATACACTTGAGCTCTGTGTTAATGTGATCATTTCCTTAAGTTAAATTGTTGAAGTTCTTCACACGAGCATGGCCACAAGTCTCTAGATGATTGTTCCAAGTTGGATAAATGGAGAAACTTTCAGATGATGTTAGTTATAGGTGCGAAACAGTGGTTTTAAATGTTGGATGGAGGGTGGCGAGAGGTGGAGTGGCAAGTGCAGGGCTGGCACCACATTTTCCAATGTGTTCTTGCATGATATTCTCTTGACAAAATATATAGCAGTAATTTCATTTACTCTGGTCTTGTGTAAATGATAGCAGGGTCATGCATGGAATTAAGCTCACAATATTTGAAGAGAAGATTCTATGGTGGTGTGATTTGCACTGGGCACTCATCCATCAGTGTGGCTTTACTGCACTCCCCTGTGTCTGCGTACCACTTGGTACCAGGCAACTATTCACATCTACTTTTATTTGCTGTGTTGGGCATCCATGGGCTAAGTGAACACAAACTGGCCAAACCCTGCATATTGCTCTGGATATTCCGTTGGCAAAACAGTGACATTTAACAAACCAGGAAATGCAATGAGTTAATTAAGGAAGAATTGTCTATGATTTCATCTTACCTTTTATTTCCACCCCCACCTCCTGCAAGTCTATGCAGTGGAGCTGCCTCTTGCCCCTTGTGCCAGAATGATGAATGGGGAGACCACAATGAGGTCAATTAGCTGGGGTCGGCTTGAAGCTGAAAGGTGGAGTGTGTTTCTTTATTGAACGCTGCATTCACACTCCAAACCGTGACCTGGGCTCCAGTGATTTATTACAGGGGCAGTGTTTTGATCACTTACCTTCAGTACCTTACCTTGGCTTCAGAAAGCAGGTTTTCACTGTCAATTAAAATCCAGAAGAAGAAATCCATTCAAAATCCAAAATGTGAACCCCAAGAAAAGGATGGGGAGCCTGGTGATGGTTTTCAGAACTGTCTTTGTTAAGTAACGAAGAAATTGGGTTACATTCTGTCTGCGAGAGGGAAAAAATTCATCCAGAGCTGAACTTTTACAGCCTTTTTCCTGGCTGATTTGAAACAGAGGAACCAAATCTGTCCTAATGAATTTAGAAGTGGTACTAGGGGGAAGAACTCTGCACCTACTATCTCTGTGGATGGGTGGTGGAAGAGGCAGGAAAACAACCTCCTGTTGGTTTTTGAAGGGTTAAAAGAATTCTTATGTGTATATAGAAGGTCTTTATTAATGAATAATGCTTAGCAGTGATGAGGAATCTTTCAACAGAGGATGTTGAACTGTGCTACATACACTAATGAAGCCTCTTGACGATGTAGTGGTGAAACAAATGGCTGCTTGTCCTTGTTGTAGTGGTCAATCTAAGATATAGGAAGACTACGTGGTAGCTTGGGGTTTGATCCTGAAAGTTGCTGAGCCCCCAGGGTGCCTTGAATAGAGGCTGTTTGTGACTTAACCAAGAATTTGCAGGACTAGTCCACAAGTATGAATTGGCTGGAATTTATTCATTGTAATAGTAAATCACACCTTGCACTTGGTGCTTTTACTCTTGTTGGCTGCAAAGCACTTCACAAAGGAGGTCAGGAAGATCGCTGGTTTGGGGAAAGGAGGAATTGAGGCACCAGACAGCGGTTGGGGTTTTGTTTGGCGTTCTGGGGGTTAGTTTGTTGTTGGTGTTTTTTGGGTTGTGGTGTGTTGGTTTGGTTTGGGGTTTGTAGCCTCAGTTTCCACTGCTGCTTGCTTATGATCCTTCAAACACTTGTTCTCTTAAAGCTCAAATATATTATCTTTCAAAATGTCCTTAATGCAAACACCTTAGGAATCATTGAGTAGCAAATTGTCAGGAAGAGGAGAAGCAGCTGTATCTGGGGGGGGACAACAGGGGGAGAGGGCATTTGGTTTGCCTGAAAACACTGCCTTTTGCACTGTTCATTCTCCCCCCTCCATTCCACTCACAGTCACATTAATTTCATCTCATCTATTAAAAAAGAATTGTGAACAAAAACATACTGGCAGATGTTTTGAAAGGGTGTATTTGACATCATGACTACAGCGTAAATCATATCTGAAGTTGAGATTCTGTTACGTTAGCCCCTGTGTGCAAGAGAGTAGAATCCTGTACCCAAATGGCTTTTGGTCAGAGGATGGGATTTTTAGAGTGCAAGAATTAAACAGTCAGTTATTTTTACCTTTGAAAGCCCAAGAATACATTGACAGAGGCTGTGAGAGGTAAAACCACACAGGAAGGGAAATGAGACAAGTGACTGATAGTAGATGAGCGGGGTTCAGTCAGGGTCTCTTTGCTGGACCACAGAACCTCTTGGAATTGTGGCCAGGCCGGAAGCACGGAATCTAATGCTGGTCTAGACAGAAACCTGCTTTATACAGATCATGAAAAGTCCCGTCTGATAGTGCAGAAAAACACTTTGATAATATCTTCCACAATGGTTTTGGTTTGCTGCTGTGTTCCTCTCATCCCCTGCCCAAGCCTAATGATGAGGGATAGAAAATCCCTATTAGCTGATCAGGTCCATCCCTCCCACTGATGCAGCATCACTCCCAGAAGATTATTTTTCCGGTGCATCATCCAGAGAGTTTTTAAATGACTCCTGCAATAGACAGCTAGCTCTCTGGGGGGTGGCTATTCCATCTTCTGCTGTCCATTTGCATGGCATGGCAGCTTTCTCACAATATACTATAGGGGTTTTAAACCAGAAAAGGATGTGGGCATCTATTGCAGTGCATTAGTTTTATTTTATTGTCAATATCTGTTACCCTTATGGGAAAAGAATACCTGCAGTGAAAACAAAGGAGTTCTCATCAGTAGATAGGGTCTTACGGTACCCAGGCATACATTTGATCTACATCTGTTCTGATACTCACCATCCTTTCAGGCAGTTGTCACACCTTGTCTGCTTTATGTTAGGAACAGGTTCACATGAGCCACGCTGCGTAGCTGTGCAGTCTATCTCGTGGGGAGGGGGGTGCTTTACCCAAATCTCTTTTGCTGTTTGAGAGGAATCGTGGTGAGCATCTGATGTGCCATAGTGGACAGGCTGGTCTAGAGGAAGATGAACTACTCACAGTGTACCTGGAGAGCTCTGGAATAGCAGGTGTTGTTACACAAGGCTGAACTCGGTGTTCAGAGATTTTAATGTGTCAATAGAAACCTGGTGATGTTATTGACAAAGCAGCAGACGTGCACATTGTGCTGCACAGGGTATAAAACCAGCATAGCAGTGCTTGTGTCTTCAAACAGCCTGGGCCTTGTTTCAGTGGGTCTGGAGATAGCTGCAGTACTGGTTTTCAGATCAAGTTCTAAGCATCATCAGGTTATGCCCTGCAATTGGAGGTTGTACGTTATTTTAGCTTGAAGAGATTTGCTTGGTTGTGAATGAGTTTAATTCATGCAGCTGCTTCTATTTCTTTGCAGAATTTAAACGACTCATGGTCTTTGCTGTGTTTATCTTCACAACACCTCTGTAATACAGTGGTGTGGCCTTGCAGCAAAGCTTCCCATCATCTCACCAAGCATCTTGGCCGTTTGTCTCCCAGTCTCATTCCCTAAGCTATGAAGCATTGGCTTTTGCTTGAGCTTTTTTCTGGGGTACCCATTGTTCAATGTGTGCAGAACCTCTCCCGTGTCACAGAACAAAATAGACAAGATAACACTCACAGATTAAAGATGCTATTCAAGTGAATTTCCTCTAGGATTTATCAAGAAGAGTAGAATACCATTCAGGTTCATCTGAGATGTAACTCAGGAATAAAATTCTACTAGCTATGGGCAAGTAACTTTCTTTTCAAGGCAGGTACAATAGCTTTTTTTCCCCCCTGTATCTTCATGGCATTTAATTGTCAGTTATTTCCTCCTCTGCACTTCTCTTAGCCTTTGATTTCTGTTGCAGAATTTAAAACATGAGAGTTTTAAAAAAGAAAACAGACTTAAAACTTCACCTTTCCTTGTAGATTTTGTAGTCATTTTTTTGGCACCCCGTTTTATTCCTATAGACTGCTGTTGACCTGGTGCCTATTAATTTTTATAAGACTTTTCTCCATGAGGCTTTGTAAGGGAGAGACACATATATTGAGTCCCTTGCCTGGTAAATTTTAATGACAATTTTGCATGCTTGACTTAGTTCCTATTTTTCAGGTCCCAGTTGTGTCTATCCCTCACCTTGTTCTTTTAAGGCTTGATTCTTGTCTTTTGAGTCTGATCCAATAACACACATAAGCACCTAACTAGTCCCACAGATGTTAACAGAGAGCATTTTTCCAAGGCAAGTTAGTCCCCAAATCTCACTGACTTCCAGTGGGAGCTGATTCCAAGCTGCTCTCTTTGCCTTCATGTCAGTAGTATGCTGACACAATGACTAAAAGAGTTGTAAAACTGAGGATGAGAAAGAGATCTCTTAGTGCTGGTGGAAACCTTCTGGAGTCCTATATTAAGTCGTACAAGATGGATGTGAAATAGTGTAAAAGGTGATAACGTTCCACTACTTTCTGTACAAACAAAAGTAGAGTGAAAAGGTACTATTTTTTCACCTGACATCAGTCCTGCCTCACTGAGGTTACCAATGCTTAAATGCAAGTTGCTCTTCTGGAATGGGGCCACCGTGCTCAGCATCTTTCAAGATCTCATTGTCAGTGGCAGTTTGATTGCCAAGGAAATGCACCAGCTCATACATACCAAACCCTTTGCAGTGTGAGTATGTTTGAACTGAAGGGAAACCTTCTCATATAGAAATGTTAGAATGGGATCACTGCTAAGCTGAGCACAGCCATATATTTTAACAGCAGATTTATTTTTTCTTTGGTCTTAAAAAACACTATAACACATGAAGAATGAGTTTTCATGAGCTGCAATCTGTCTTTGAAAGAAAATCTTTGAATAAGCTGGTTTATGAGGCAAAAACTTTACTTCTGGGGAGAAGAAGTTGTGGAGGAAGTTAGTTGTGACATAACTGGTATTTGGCTCTTCCCATTTACAAACCAGTAGACCTGTGACTCACAATAGCTAGTTCTTGATATGTACTTTAGTATAGTTAAATATGCCTCAGCAATGCCTTAATGCAACATGGTTCAGTTTTTATATTGAGAATATACTGATTTTAGAACTTGGAGAAGTTGGATCAAGTCACAAGTTGATCCAAAAGACAAAGAATGGGCCACTTGTGTTAAAGTCACTATTTTTCCTCAGAGGTGACATGGAACAGCTATAAAAGCTACATCTACCTTCTAGCAACCAAACGCCTTTGACTGTACCAGTTTCCAGGCAGGATTGTCCTCCCACTGGGAGCTGGAAAACCAGTCTCTTGTAATTGTTCTGCAAAGAATACTCATTCCTGTAGCTTGCAAGCCAAAATGTCAGATTATTAACCCCTTGTTTTCTATTGTAGCAGAGCTTGACAGAATGCTACAGCAATACCTGTATGCTCGTGGGACCTGCCCCTACATGTTTTCCTCATGTGAATATTTACTTGGAAATGGTACTGTAAATAGCAACAGTTCATATGTCATTACTTCTTGGGATAGTGGGAATTAAACCAGCATCCTGCTGTTGGAAATAAACAAAAAGAAGCCCAAATAGTAACTAATACCCTAATGAATTTTCCATTTTGTCCTATAGAATTTCATTGAGGATTGAATCCATACCACTGAATTACGTAGGATAGCCTCTAAACCCCATACTTGAAACAACTCATGGAAATTATCTAATTCAAACCCTGAAGGTTTTAGGGGTGTATTTATATAGGTCCCTTTTGGGTTTCTCCCCAGTAATCACTATAAAACTTTCCTTAAAGGGCACATGAATATATGTAAACCTTGGTAGGAGCAGAAAAATAAAACCAGAATGATGAACCAAATTTTCAGCAAATACAAACTGTTGTAATTCTCTTGAAGACAGATACACCAGATACTGAGAAGATCTGCTGCTCAGTTCCTGGAAAAAAAGCTTTCTCCCTCTGGCACAGAGAAATGTTGCTTTTGCATTGCTGCAGATGAATTTGGGGTTTATTCCTTGCTTTTTGAACAGGCTCAGGGTGCCAGTGAACGTGTCTTCTGCCTTTGTGTGGGCATAGAAGCACTTCTGATAGCTTCCAGCAATCTCTGCACATAGCTAGTGGTCTTGTTTTAATATTTAATCACTAATTGGTGTGATGAGCAAGGGACAAACGAGGGAGCACTCTGACATCTGATCTCTTGAACCGATTACACGCACTTTGCACTACATGTTGTTTATCATGGTCAGGCTAATTTCCTTCCCCGAGTGCTTGATTTCATTCTGCACTCAAAGAAATCTCAATCTGGGGCTTGTGAAGAGATACCTTCTACTTTTGGGAGAGGATTCCAGTGTGCATTGGGCTCCCGTTATTGACCGGACTTCCCAATAAAAGCAGGGCAAATTCTGTTGGATGAATGGAATCAAATATTATTCCATGCCTCTGCTCTCTCTCTGCGTTAAGGCTTCATCTGTATTCACTCTCTGTGCTTTTATTCATTCCCTTTCTCCTCTATTATCTTTATTCTTCTATTTTTCAGCCAAAATTTGAGATTTCAAAGCTCCTTTCAGTCTTAAAGGCAAAAATAATTCCACAGCCAAATGGAAACTGCTAATTCTAACCCTGAGAAGAAGCTTTTCTTTCTTTCATTACGATGTTGATGCTGATGATTATTATTATTTGGAAGAAGGTGGTGAAAAAGAGAGAATTTGTCATTACTGTATAATTTAAAATTGCACAGCCTACAGCCCACAAAACAGAGCATGTAATTACACACTTACTAGAGGTAACAGCAGTGCTGATAATTATTCTTTACACAGGAGAATCTCGCTGATATCCCAGAGTCGGAAAGTGGGAACTACAATATCTTTAATACCATCCTTAGAGACCCTCATAAGCAGAGGAGAAGTATGAGGAGGCACACAGGGTCCAGAGCAATATCTTCATCGCGCCAGAATGTCAGGGGCTTTAGTACAGCAGAAATCAATAGATTCAAGTACATTTTTTTTTAAGGTACAATATTTTTTTTATGACCCTACCTCGAGAAAGTGCAGCAAAGCCTCCAAAGAGGAGCAGCCTGGGCTGAAACAAGCCTTTTGAATGGAAGCCATGGTGGTTTAGGAGAATAGTGAGCAAAGATTTATTCATTTATTTATTTATTTGTAAGGCACATTCTGCTGCAAGGATGTGTTAACCGTTGCTGGGCTGTAACCCTGAAATTCCTTTGGCATTCAATAGCCCGTTATTTCTGTACCCTTTTTTCTTTCTCTTGCTCTCTCTACCTGTTCTCAGCCTTTTATTGTAGCCTTTTTGTCCCCTTGATTTCAATGATTAGTCATTCAGATTTCATCTCACCTTTGGCATTTCTCTTGGTGATGCTTAGTCTGAGCTAGAAAACAATCTGAGGGAGGATTTTCCCCATTCCTCCTCTTCTTTAGCAGTTCATTTCAATCAGAGTGTGATTTATGCACCAAATAGCATTCCCTTTATTTATGCTAAGTGGTCTTTTGTTTTGCAGGTAATTAATTTGGGGTTTAAGGAATAAAATGCTATTTACTATGGAAGCAAACAGAGCAAAACTTCCCATTTTTACCATTTTACTTTACCCAGTTGGCGTGAAGTGATGGGACTTTGCCAATGGCAATTATTCATGGAGGGAGGCTCTATATTAATGTGTTCTTATAGAGGTGCACATGATAAGATAGACAGAAAATCTGGTGGCACCTAATTTTCATGTGCTGTTGGGTCCAATCAGGCTGATTCTGTGTGTTTGAGTGTCCTCTGGGTTGCTCTAACTTAAGCCATCAAGTTAGGTCTGGTGTGGCTGCCCGCTGTGGATCAGGGAGTCTTGTCTCGCTTCTTGATGGGCTCAGTTCTGCCTCAGATCAAACCTCTGTGTTGGTGAGAATGTGGGTCACGGTCACAGGGAGTCACCAGGAATAATAATGTACATGGAGCAGTTGGGGAGGAGTCGGGGGACATAAAGTTAATTAAACCCCCCTGTTCTTACCATCCCTAATAACAAACTTAAAGTGACATAAAGATCTCAGAAGTTGGGTTGAGCACCTTTAGCACAGACTGGCAGCTCTTGTCACCTAAGTGTGCAAGGGCAGGGCTGGGTTTTTGTAAGGAACTTTCTATTATCCTAGGTATTTCTCTCATAGTGTTTCTGTATAGAAGGGAGATGAAATTCAGGTGAAAACCTATGTATGTTCCTTTGCTTTGAGAGGAGGTAGTGGAAAGATCTCCATTGCAGGCAGGAATTCTCAGTTCCAGTCCTAGTTGTGGCTCAGGATGCTCTTGTGCCAGTGCTGTCACCCAGCTGCTCGGTGTCTCACTTTCTCCTCTGTGAAGGTCACTAATTTAGGCAATGCTCAGCATGAAGGCCTTAGGTTTTTCCTGTAAGACAAGAAAAATACATAGGATGCAAAGTGCCTTGAACCAGATCTGAGTTAGGGAGTGATTTAAAATAGCAAAACAACAGAGGAAGCCCAGCCTTGTAGCAACGGAAACAGAATGACATTGATTTTTATTTGCTCCCAATCCTTGATGTGGCTAAAAACTTAACAAAGTAGGATAAATGGTCCTCTGGCAACTAAAAGAGCAACTAATATCTTGCAAGTTTTTAGGACTCTTCTTGAGGTTTATTAATAGTGAATGATCTGAAATGAATCAGAGTCTAGCCATCTGGAACAATATATATATGTTCTATATACGAGTTAAAAGCCTGTTGGAGTCACTCAGAAATCTTATGTTTGCTTGGTAGTTGCTTATGTTCCTTCAGTTTGTGATTTGCAGGATAGGTCATAGATGAACAGGTATTGAATAGGAGGGGTCTGGATTCAGCCTTTAGCTTTGCTCAAGATTCCCAGGGTGACCTTGAGTAAATCATGAAATCTCTTTGTGCCTCAGTTCTCCATTTTCAGAACTTAGTAATTTGCTCTGATTTTTAATGTAAGCTATTTAATATGGGCTGTGTACATGTTTCATTTAACCTGTGCAGTACCTAGCACGAAGGAAGAATGATTAGTAGCAGCTCACAGGTGGTAATAGTGGATTATTTCTCCCTCATCCTTCTATAGTCTTCTAAAAACACGAGATAAATTTTCATGCTTTTATTTTTTAGGCAGAGGCCAAATTATTATTAGAGAAACAAAGTAGCATGGAATAACATGGGCTTGGGTTATGCAGCCTGTAGCTCTGTGCAAGCGCCACGTTTCCATTTCCTTAAAATACAGCTGCAACTTCCAGTAACTTCTGAATTGTTGCGGTTTGGTTTTGATTGGCAAAACACTCGAACCGTCCCAGGAGGAGTTCCACGTGGGAAAGAGGGGCAAGCATTTCCCTTCCAGTGTTCCTCAGAAGCCATCTCAGGAGCTTTGCTAAGGATCCGAGGGGTGCTTGGAGCTCGTTCCCGTTACTGAGGTGAGAGCTGCAGCCCTGCTCTCAGCTTTCTGTTCAGGTGACAATAAGGTGGCTGGTGGCACAGGAGAAGGTTGATGTCCAGTTGTTTGATGGTAGGCTCAGGATCAGGTGGTGGGCATGTGCCTGTCAGTAGGTTATGTGAAAGGTGTATTCAGTTGTCTGATGGGAAGCACCATTCTCATTACTACAGTGTGGAACTACCTTTGCATCTCCTGGTGCTGGAGCAAGAGATAAAGGCCAAAAGAGTAAGTATCGTGCTGAGGGCAGGAGCTGTGACAGGTCTTTTGTCTTCCCTGACTTCTTTGCATTTCAGAGTCAGATAAGCAGTTCCACTTTTGGTCTGTCCCCTGATATTTATCCCCTCATCATCTTGGACTATGCGAAACCCCCCTGCAGTTCCATGGCTAAAGCTGATCCTTTTTTCTGAGACTTCCATTGAAGTCTGGTGCCAAAAGTAAGGTGCTATTAACATATTAATGCCTGCATACATCAATTGTGATAGTTGATCTGATATCTCTCTTTGCTTTTTCAGCTGGATTATATCTTTGTGTTTTGTGATTCCCATGTTATATGCCTAATTATTATTATTTCACACTTCATAACATTTTGGTAACTAAAATGCTCTAGGGTTCAAAACTTGTCTATTACATTTTAGCCCAGAGGAAACTTTGCATCCAGTTCCAACTTCTCTCCCCAAATATGAATTTATATTGGAAATTGTGATGGATCCTGCCTGGGATTGGTGCAGCTCTGATAGAATATTGTAAAACACTGACTTTGTTACACATTGAGATGGGGTATTTTCTCCCCCTCCCTTCCTTTCTTTTGTGTAAATCTGTTTTCACCACAGGAGCACATGCTGTCTCTTCTGGCTACAACACTACTTACTAATTCATCGATTCATCTTTAATGAGGCCCCCTGCCAATGTTTAAATAGCATTCGGAACAAAGAAAAAGGCAACATTTCCAAACCAGCTGCTTCTCTCCAATCTGGACAGAGCAGCCATTCGGAATCTAAAGTAAATTTGTTTCCTCCCTAAAGTTGGTAATTTATAATTTAGGTGTAGCTTTCTAATGAATTGTTTGCAGGATGCAGGAAAAAGAGGGAAGAGAGAGGAATGAAATAGGAAAAGAGTTTCCCTCAGGCTGTTATGCTACATGAAACCAACACGGTGTCTGTGGATTGCACTAGCATTGCAGATGTAACAGTGGGAGAATTCTCCTTTGCAGCCAAAATCGTTTGTTGTACATTGCAAGTTGGTACAAGGACATGACAGAGCAAAGTTTCTCTGCCCCTGTTACAGACAGCTTCATTACATTGAGTAGCTTAACCCTTGTCATATTTGAGTTGGCTTCAGACACTGCTCTTACCAGGAATGTGTGTTACTTGGGTCACTACTATTCATACACTGGTTTCTGTTTTCTCTGAGGTCTGGATGAAACAGCTGTGTAGTTGTTTCAGATCAGGATTCTGCTGTCATGGTCACTTGTGTCACACTGATTTCTGCAATTCAGCTGAATTCGTGTGCTAAGGCCTGTTGTTAGAATTAATGTGGAATTCCCGGATGATGCCTGTGATAGAAGCGCTTCTAAACGTTCAGGTGCCCTGTGTTCTTGGAGAATTATGTTCAGTGTGTACTCCACAGTTACCTCTACAGAGATGGAAAGGTGAACAACAGAAGAGAGGAGAGGGTTATCACTCATGTCATCATGAGATTTATGGAGGGTGAGGGTCCCAGCCCTAAGAGTCTCTTGCAGAGTTATCCCAATGCCTTGAGTTAATTGTGTAATTGCCACCAGGATACTGCCTTGCTCTACAGTGGCCCCTTTTTAAAGCCTTCTTATGGTTGCCATTTACTAGAGACTGCAGTAGTGCAGATTTCCTCTAGTACTGTCCTCGTTCCGAAGAGGAGAAGCCCACTCAGTGGGTTTGACCTCTGAATTGGTGCGTAAACTCTCTGCACATCTCCACTGTTCCATGCAAGTGTACATTGTGTTTACTGTGCCCACTGGCCAACTTCAAGTGACCCTGTAAGCACTCAGCACCCAGGGGCAGCTTTTTCTTTTACCTACAGGGTAAAAGATGTGAGTAAAAGATCCATTCAGATCTGGGACCTTGAGGTTAAGGGCTTCTGTCTCCTCCTTTAATTCTTCAGCCCCTTCAAACCAGTTTATTTGCCTGCACCTGAGTGCTAAATGAAAAAGTTTTCTTTTTGTTTCCTCTCCCATTTTCAATAGCAGAGGAAAATGAAGCCAAAGCACTTGAATTACAGGTTTTTTTATTGTCACTTGGCTCAAGCTACAAGTTTTTAAAGAAATTATCTTTTAGGAAGAAAGCGAAGGATGCCAATGGGCTGGGAAAAATGCAAAGCTAGAGAGAAAAGCTTCTTGACTTGGAGTGGAGGCTTCATTGTCTGAAAAGGCAAAAAATTGTGTCAATTTTTATTTTAAGCTATTTGGCCAAAATTAAGTAGTTTCCGTGCATTTTTACATGGTTTAGGAGTTAAATATTGTAATAATTTGAATATGAAAACTCAAAACATAATCACTTCCAAGAAATAATTCTAAATATTTTGTCTGCAACTGAATTTTGAGAATTTATGACCACTTTTATTTGAACCTGCATTCAATGTAGAAAAAAAATCTCAGTTATGATAATAACTATGGGTACAGAGTACAATATGCATGTATTTCTCCCTTGTACAAAGTAAATCATGAGAGAACCAGTAGAGATGAGATGAAGCAGAATTCAAGAATGCAAGCAATAGTGCTGTGTGGTTCACAGGATCACAGAGTGGTTTGTGTTGGAAGGGACCTTAAAGCTCATCCAGTTCCAACCCCTGCCACGGGCAGGGACACCTTCCACTAGAGCAGGTTGCTCCAAGCCCCTGTGTCCAACCTGGCCTTGAACACTGCCAGGGATGGGGCAGCCACAGCTTCTCTGGGCACCCTGTGCCAGCGCCTCAGCACCCTCACAGGGAAGAGCTTCTGCCTCAGAGCTCATCTCAGTCTCCCCTCTGGCAGGTTAAAGCCATTTAAGCTGGCATGGGGTGTGCTGCTTATCTGGCAATGAACTCCTGAGGAGTGGAGTTCGGGACTTCCATAGTCCTATACTCTATTTGAGGTTGCTGTCCTGTAAGCATGGCAGGTAAATCAGGGCTCAGAGCTGGCAGCTTTGCATGATGGTATTGATGGAGAGAAACCTGTGTTGGATGGGTGAAGCTGATCTTTGTGACTTGTGCTCTGCAGTCTTTTCTATGGACTGCTTTCCTCTTTAATTTCTCCTCAGGTATAAGGGGACCTCCTCTGGCTGTAAATCACTGTCAATGTGCATTACACTGCCTTGTCTGGCCTTGATTGTGATGTTGTATGTGATGCTGATCTTGCCCAACTTCTGGCTTGGCAGCCCCGGCTGTAGAGTGTCAAGTCTTCTGTTCCAGTCCAATCCCCAGCATTGCCCAAGGTGGTGGAAACCACGTGTCATGTTAATGCAAGAGTTTAGAGTGAACTGCATCCTTGTAACCAGATCTGCTGTGGCAGAGATTCCCCTTCTCTTTCATTGCAACACAACTGTCTTTCCTTGGCCATGACAGATGCGAATAAATGGGTGAATATTTTAATAGCCACATGCCATCCAAATGGCAAGACCAATGTTGGCAAAGAAATCCCAGGCAGAAGAGAGGAAATCCTTTGAAAAAAAGACTGTTTTACACTTCCATTAATGTTGCACCTAATTTGGTTTCCAAAAGGTTGTTTCTGCATTAAATAGCAGCAAAGTCCTCCAGCCTCAGCATGCACATGTGCACACAGACTTGCCTAGAAACAACAACAAAACAAAATGAAGGCAGTTTGGAGGCATTTCCTGGGAAAAAGATTCATGAATCTGTTTCCATGGAAGCGACAGCACATCCCAAGTGGCAGTGAGAGCTGACAGAGCGCAGCTAGGAGAGTTAAAGTGCCATCCACTTCTTCCTAAGCAGAGCAGGGGGGCAGAGGTGGGGGGAATCGCTTCTACAGAGAGTACAGAGAAATGTAAAAGGACAGCAGGACATATGGTTAAATGGAAAGTCTGGAGATTGGGGTTGGTTCTCAGCTCTGCCACAAACTTCCTGTGTCCCTCTGGGCAACTCACATAAGACATCATCCAACTCCTGCTGAAATCAATAATTGATTTCATTGAGCACTAAATCAGAACCTGAAGTATCCTGGACAGTGTTCAGACTGGCTCTGTTGGCACCTAAGCAGTCTATGATGTTTCAAGTTCAAGTCCAGCTTAGTTTTCCTGTTGGTCTTTTACTTTCTCCTTAGAAATCAAATGCCCTCCTCATTTTGTAGGGTTTCTGAGCCCCTCAAGACTGAGGCTTTTAATATGCATCTGTTCAGATATTTACACAAAACAGTGTTTGTTAAATCCAGTACTTGCAACTTTGACAGAGCTATTTGAAAGGCAGCACCAGGGAAGCCTTTCTTTGTCTTTGGATCAGATACTTAGATTTGTCATTGGGTGTTTCTTTTGGTGAAATTCTCTGCCCTCTGCTATACAGGAGATTGGGCTAAGTGACCTGATGGTACTTGCTCACCTTAAAATCCAAGAAAGCATTCTATAGGCTCCTGGGACCATGCAAGGACTTCTGGAGGTCCCTACTAATGACAGTAGTTTGCAGAAGCGCTGGCTCCGAGGGTTCCCTCACATAATAAGACTCAAACCCAATCTGTTGGCAGTGCACATACTCACTATTCAATGCATTAATTAATACAGCTGCTGAATTTCAACCCTCTTTCAAAGAGCTTTAACTGCTACTCCATAGATAGACTGGAGTGCAGGGCCATATGCAGCAGGCAGGGTGAATAGTTGGAGTGCTCTGGGTTGCTGGTTGTTGGTTTTTGCTTTTTAAATGGTTTCTGGCAGTGCATTACACTGAGGTAAGTGCTTTGTTTCTCCCTCAAGTGGCACTCAGCTCCCCAGGGTTTCCTTGAGGAGCACGTCTGCTCGGGTTTGTTTCTGTTAGGTATGTGCTATACAAGCTTTTGGCTGTCTTTGCCAAAGGAAAAGACAGGTTACTGCTACTTAAAAGAAATATTTTTAATTGCATTGTATTGATTTTCTCTTTTTCTTGGTGGAGTGTATGTTCTGTTGTCGATGGATGTAGTGGAATATGGGGCTGGTTTATGTGGCTAGAGCAGCACTGAAATAACAGTACAATGAATGGGTTTTAAACCCATGCAGTTAGTTTGGTGCAAGTCTGTATGTCAACTACCCAGAATTTGGCTTTTCTTTTGGTGCAATGAAATCCGCAGAACTGAGCATTCTCTGTTGTACTTTCAGCATTAATGTACTTACATCATTACATCATTAATGTAACACAGCCATCAGCATCTGGGAGCTGATACAGTGGCTGTACTTGAGGTTACTGAAGATTCCTCCTCTGCTGTGCTCTGTGGCTTTGGAGGGCAGCAAGGCCAGGGGTGATGATCCTAGGTTTTTACATTGCTACTCCTTGCACAACGAAAGAAGCTGTAGAGCCCTCAGCATCCCCAGATACACCTCAAGGTAATTTTGCAAATGCTCAGACATAAACAGGTTAACACAGAACTGTGGAGTATAACCTTCTCCTTTATCATTGCTGTTATATGTGATGATAATAGGCAGTTCAGAGCTGGTAAAAGACATATGCATGTTGATACAGGACCAGGGAGTTCTAAAATTGTTTTCACATTTATATGTAAAGCAATTACTGATATATATTTTTTTTTTCTCTGCCTCATAACCTGAGCAGTGGAGCAGACATACAGGAAGTCTTACTTTTTATTTCACTCTGGTAGACTTGTAAAGCATGCAGCTCTGGTGTACGGTGCAACAAGAGTCAAATGAAACTCGAAATGCTTTTTTATTGCATTACTTGTAGCCCCATAATGCAGCAGATACCTTTAGATGAGGGAATGGGGGGAGTGAAAGAACAGCATGTGCTGACAGCTGACTACAGTCATTTCATAGAGGTGCATTCGTGGTGATCAGTGTGTCTCTCTCACATGGATGTTTCCCTCTACCCTGGTTGTTCTAATCTGTCACATTTAGGGCACTGGGGAATGCAGTTTAATTTTTGTCACCAGTTGTTACTTTGGAAGCTGCTGGGAAGGACACTCCTCCAAGCCTGCATGTTCTTTCCTGAGGTCTAATGAATTCCTTTGCAGAGTGTGTGTTCCTCTCCGTGCTCATCCACAAAGGTGCAAAGTCTTGTAATCAGGGAGAAAGAACCTGAACAGATTTGTTTTCACGTTCTGCATTTCAAAGAATTGATTGAATCAGACCCAGCAGCTCTGTGCTGGAAAAAGAGAGGTGATGTTGTAGTCTAACAATAGTGCTTAGGTCAGGAGTATCCAGAGTCAAGCCCTCCTCATGCCCTGCTTTTCCTCCCAGCCCTTGGAACACGTGCTGTATACTGACAAGCAAAATCTGGACCCATTTGTGCTCAGCTTCGGCTGTAGCAAAAGGCTACAGCAAAAGCCACTTGGTTTGCTCAAGGAAAGTGTCTAGTTTTCCACCCAGAGATGGAAACCATGGGAGAGCCATGGAGTACATCTATCACCAGTAGTTCATAATCCATTGCCTGATGTCAGTCTGTGGCTCATACTCATGCACAGGCATTTAGCACATGAATGTGGTTGTTTATAGCCTCCATAAAGGGAAAGAAGAGGTGAAGGTGAGCAGTGATGTCTGGCTGCATCTCCCATCTATTCTGGGGCTTTATACGTGAGGTTCTACAGCCTGTGATTGTGATTTTGCCTGAAGAAAATCCCAAACAAAACCAAAAAGGGGGAATGAGGATCCTAGATGGCTCTATGGAGTCTCTGGAGTATCTGCTTTTATTGCATCTGAACTCTGTTTCTCTAAGGGTGGCTGCCAAAGACTTCAGGAAGGGATGGGACTTGCACTGAGGAGGGATTGCTGGTGTTTGACCATCATTTTTAAGGGCTAGGAAGACTTTACGAAGATTTCATCTTCTGAAAGATATTGGTTTGACATCATGAAACAGATGTAGTTTCATACTTGGATCCATATCCTTTAGCATTCCTTCATTTGGGAGCAGCAGTTTTTTGTAAGATTTTCAAGTCATAACCGCTGCTATACCAAAGACATAAAGCTGCTGGTGTGGGGTTTATTGTAGGGTCAAGGCCTAAGATGTTTGTCTTCTGCAGAAGCTGGATGTGCTGTACCCTGAAGCACTCTGCTCTATGGCATCCTAGATAAACAGATTTACATGTGCTGAAAGGCAACTGATCAAAGAAATGAGATGGCAAAATACCTCTGAGTATTTCAGCTTTCAGGCACCTTCTGACATATGGACATGACTAGTTCAAGTTTGACTGTATATGCTTGTTTTACTCTAATATATATAAAGGCATGTTTGCAAAAGTATGGAATCTGGGGTGTCTTGCTGGGGGAGGAGAACACAGGGAGAGGAAACAGCAGGGAAGTGTGAGGCTCTAGAAAGAGAGTCCACATTGTCAGGGTGATGGGTTTTAGGGATCTTCCTGAACAGGCAATTCTTGAAGCTAAAGGCTTTTAAAACAAGTAAGGGAAATGCTGTTATTAACAGAGATATATTGTGGAAAAATATTTACATAGCTAAAAACATTTCACTTGGCATGTTAGGACCAGGAATAAACCCATCTCTTGTCCTGTAACTCTCGTATATTATTCCTGCTTGCTGTTTGGTTCTTTTCATGCCGAGATCTCAAAGCATTTTGCAAATGAAGATGTAAATTGTTATCCTTATTTTATATGGGAAAGGCTTAGACAGAGAAATGGCTGCAGTGTAGGAGAAGCACGGGAGACCTGAACTAAAGCCTGGGTCTCTGCTGTCTATCAACTGGATTCTGTGGGTGCCAGTTTTGGTGAGGGTGGAATACAGGATGGGATTAGTTAGCTCAGAGGAAAAAGCAAGGTGGAGAGGTTCCTGGAAGGGAAAGAAGAGGGAAACACACCACCAGACTTTGAGGGGACTTAGAAGAGATGGAGAAAGCAGATGTTGGGTAAGGAGCAAGTGAGGAGATTTTTCACTATGGGTGGAGTGGACTAACACGATAGAAGCTGACAGCAATGGGAATCTAAGATGTGTGTGCTCGGATTCTCAGTACTGTCAGGTATCAGAACTTCCTGGAGCAACTGTAAGCAACTTCCAGGAGCAACTCCAAAGCACTGTAGGCATTTAACCGGCAGCCCTCTCACGTGCCAAGGGGCAGCAGCACCTGGCTCGTTTTTGTACTTTTGTAATTGCCAACAAACATCTAACTCTGAGAGAACTCACACTTCAATGCCTTATGAGTCTGCTGTTAAAATCTGACCCCTTGTCCTTGTGCTCCATGTGCAAATCTGACACACACACCGTGTACAAATGATTCTAATGGTTCTGCTTTTCAGTATCCACAATCTACCCATCCAGGTGACAAGATATCGTAAGTTTCTGAGACTAAAAATGTCACTCTGGGCCTGGTAGAATGTTTGATTTCATTCCAGGCATAAAGGAACAAATTGCCTGTAATGGCAGCATCACCAGAAATTCCCTCGCTTTTCCATGTCACTTTCAAGTGACTCGTTGATATTTTTATGGATTTTTATTATACAGCTTGTTATGCAGCAACTACAACCATGCCAGGTTCTTGGGGATCAGCATGCGGGGGGGGCTGAGCTATAATAAGAACTTGTACACTCGTGGTTTTAATATCTTTTACTTCAAAGCAAGGAGTTGATGTGATCTTTCATCATCTCAGCTGTTGTTTACCAGCTTCCTACAGATGCTGTTTGAACTAACAAACCCCACATTTCCTGGTTGGAGTGAGTAATTCCCTCGGTAGTTGCAATCCCTTCACTTGGAGGCTTAGTAGTCCTGATTGAATGATGCCACTAACAAGAAGGGGATAAACCATTTAAACGTTCCCTATCACCTTTCAGTCAAATAATAACTGGCCAAATTAGCTTGGCTTAGCTTCCCAGCCCTGCTCCTTATTTACTGCTTTGAGGGAAAACGACCAACAAGTCCAGGGCTGTATTTGAAGTCAATTTACTCCCTGTATCAGAAACAGACAGACGTGTTCCTGATACAAGGGCTTCTCTTTGGCACTGATCTATGAACAGTGTTTTGTTTCCTAGCAGTCTTTTAAATCAGCTGAAATCTAGAAATTACAGGTGAGGAAAGAGCTGCGAGGTCATCTGTTCTGAGCAGATCAGAGCAAGTTCTTTAGCGCCTGTGATTACAGCGCGTGAGTATCTGTAATGGAGAAACTGGCAGCACTCACAGACAGGTTCCCTTCTCCCCGCCTCTACCTCCTCCTCTTTTTTTCCTCTTTTCCTTCTACAGAAGTTGATGAAACTTTCAAATATAGTGAAAGAAGTATATTGGAATAAAAGTGGGCTGAGGTGTTCGTGTGCCAGAGCAGCTCTTCAAACAGATGCTGATTTGCCTTTCAGTGAACAGGATTTTTTCCCCTGTTACCTGAAAGCTTATTCCAATGTGTGCTTGCATGTATGTTTATGGTAACAATATACTATTTAGCTCCAAACGTTAAGCCTGTGTACCTCTCACACACAGTGGCCCTGTCCCAAGGAGCTGATGGTCTGAACAAGGACGTGTTGGGAAGAAAAGTGGATTTGGGAAGTGACTTGCTCAAGGTTATTTAGCAAGTAGGTGGCAGCGATGGGAAGTAGAACATGATTCCATGGTCACTTCTTGTTCTCTTGTTCTCTAACACATGCTGTTTGAAGGAGGTTTTTTGGTGAAGAAATGATCTTTTAAGCTGAGGTTTGTGGTAGACCTAGACAGGAAGCAGAGTGCATTGAACATTGCCTGCTTCTATAAAGGATCATGTCGCTGCAATGAGTTTCACAGTGCTAAAAAGTAGGTAGTGATGAACATTAATCATCCTCTTAGAATTATAGGCACTTATATATATGTATGTGTATATGTATATGACTGTAGATAATATGAATCCCATGAAGATGTGAGTCAGGAGCTGTGTGATAGTCTATGGAATGTAACTCTGCTGAAGGGCCATATTTCCCTTTGGTTGTTCTGAGCATACCTCTGGAGCCTCTGTGGGCTCCCCTCCTTCTTTTCTGAGCATTTATGTGGAAAATTGGAGGCTCAGAAACCTCCTAGGCACAGGCAGCTGAAAAAGCCCCTTTCTGGGTGCTAGCAGGTTACAATCAATACCTCATGGCCGTAGACTCTTGTCTCCAGTGCAATTTTGCTGCACAAAAGTTTAATTGACCTGAAAGAGAAACTTCACTGAGTTTCAAAGCCATGGGTGCACCAAGCAAAATAAACATTCTGTAGGGCACTTCCATGTTATTGCTATGTTGACTTTGTTTTTTTCCCTTGCCAAACAGCCACCTCTTAGAGCAAAAGGCAAAGCCCACTCTCCTCTTAATATTTCCTAATAAAACAGCATTCTGAAATGAAAAGGAATTTTTCTAAGAAGCATATGTGAGAAAATGATGGAGAGTCTTCTTTCATACACATCCAAGAATAATTTTTCCACTGTTCAGGATGCTTGGCTGTTTAGTCTGCATCAGAGGCATGGGACCTTTATCAATCAAAGAGCCACTTTGCCATTAAATGGAATCTGTGAGTCGCACTGAGATTAAACTCCATGTAGAATCTGGGAAATAAGGATCTGATTCTCAGTTACACTAAGGCTCCTTTGTGCACCTACAGTGGCATAAGGCCCCCAAGACTTTATTTTGTATCAGATCTTTCATAAAATCTATTCACCCAAAGTGCTTTAGGGTTAAAATTAATTCAGTTAATGAGTTAAATAACTGCCAAGGGAGAGAGAAATTAAGAGTCATGGGCAAGGGGGAAAAGAGATGCTTCCAGCTGAGTTTAGAAAAGAGTGTGAATGAGGTGAAGGGGAAAAGAGATGCTAAGAAGATGCACTGATGGGCAGGAGCTGCAGAGGAGAAAGCTCTTATGCCCTGGGGGTCAAATTATATGAAGGAAAGAGGAAGAGCCCTTTTTTCTGCAGGAGAATTGCTACCAATAGAAGTTGATTTAACATATCACAGAAGTAGCAATATAAGCTAAAGGTTCCCACTTACTGTTGCTATAAAGTCTGCACAGGCTGCACAAACATTCATCTTTTATTGTTTGTTTATAATGCAACAGAAATTACTCCTGGAGTGGATTCCTATTGCATCAGGCATTTTAGGAAAGAAAAGACTGACTTTTGACTCCCAGGATCATTTGGGCCAGACAGGGCTGGAGCTGTTCCAGCCCCAGTGCAGAGAGCAGCCTATCATTAAATTCTCCCCTGATCTCATCAAAGCAGGAGCTGTTGTAGGGCTCTGTGGATAATCTGCCTCTGGCACACTATTGCAAACAGCAAAGGGGGGGCTCTTTCCTTGAACCCCTGGGTTACTTACCCATCACCCTCAGGCTTGAAGGCTCTCTCCAGGTGTGACCTCTAAGTATTCCTTCCTCTTCAGTTGCGTTTGTGGATAGGGGTGAGGACCAATGTGCTAGAAGATGCTTCCCTTTATCAGTAGCAATGTACAGCTAGGGACTACGCTTGTAAGAGGTTTTGTAGCAAAGCTAAAGCAAATGGTAACTGCTGTTTGTGTTCTGGCCGTGTGTGGAAGAGCACAGGGTACTGCACTTTCAGAGCTTGCCACTGCTTAAGTGCAGATATTTATTTTCCTCTATTTATTTTATATATATAAATATTATAATATTAAATAGTAACACTATTTGTTTCCCCCTTTATCTTCTCACAGTGATATCTATAGATAAATCACTTCATGTGAACTAAAACGAATCAACCAGAGCATGTGTACATTTTCCATTCCTCTTAATTTTTAAGAAAGAAAATTTCACAATCTCCCCAGTAGCAATAATTTTCTGTATAGCTCTTAGTAACCAGAACCAGAAGAAGAAAGCTTAGCTGGGTGCAGAAATATGTGGACAGGTACCTAGAATAAGCTTTAATCATGCTGAGCACCACATCTTGACACTCTACTGGAGACAGTGGAGTTCAGTATCTCTGTTAGGTTACTACTTCACTGAAACCTTGGAAGCAACTAGTGAGCAGTATGGCACTGGAATCACTGTTCCACTGGTACCACTGGCAATCCAGAGCTTGGAATGCACTTACTAATCTTGTTTTCAGCAGGGTGGATAAATTACCTTCTCCTGCATCTCCATTCCTCTGTGGCTTTCTGAAGGCTTTCATTAATATTTGTTGGACTCCTCTGGATCTGACTCTATCAGTGGTCTAGACAACAAAGAGTATTTGAACAGATGTTTTCAAATGAGCTATTCTTTCCCAATTTGAATAGAACGTCCAACTCCATGCGAGGCAGGACTTCATCTGGAGTGGCTCTGAACCTAAAAGAAACTGTGCTAAACCAAGCTTTAAACAACTCAGAGCTCCTGCCATGCTTAGGCTCATGACGTTCCTTGCACTTTAAGAAGCCTCTGAGGCTCACAAACAGAAGTTTTACATTTGATAGTTTGGATACTAACAGCCTTGATTCATTTCCCTCAGGTTTATATCATTGCTCTATCACGGTGCGATTATAGTGCGAGAAGGTGCCTTGGAAGCTTGGAGAATAGTAAATGCAGCCCTGCCTTTGCTCAGCAGAACTTGTTCAGGGCTTTACAAGAAAGTTTCAGACAAACCCATCCAACAAAAGTTGGTTTAAAAAAACCCCAACCCACAAAAGCCCCAAAGCCCAAGTGCCTTATTTGAGGAATGTAAATAAAACACGTCCTGGAGATTCTCTTAACTGGGATATAGTCAGCCTTTGGGTGATGTAAGAGGGAATTTGCCCTCACTTAATGTTCACTCTGTGTAAAGTTTGCTGTTATGTCCCAAGTTATTGGGAGCTCTTTAAATCAAGGCAGTGAGAATGGATAGTGAGAGAGGGAACTGTGAGCCTTACTGATTGTATCTGCACAGCATGGGGCTGAAAAATACCTCCATTTAGATGTGGGTGGGTTCTGTGTAAAACACAAGGAGGATTCCCCTGAGGCACATTTCTTCTAAAGTCCCACTTAGAAAGCTGGGGAAAGGATTCCCAGGACATTGTGTGCTGCAGGTTCTGCTTGAGAAGGTCCTATAAAACAGCTCTGGGTAGGACAGACATCCACAAGGGTTTTCCTGCAGGCCCTGGAGCTTGAAAAGGCTCGTATTTCCATAAATCCTTTTGTGAACCCAGAGGCAAGATTTGGATTTAATATGCTGAGTTTGTGCCAGTTTGCCAGGTCTAAATCTAGAACTGGGTGCCCGTTTTGAGGGAAAAGAACAATGAAGATAATTTTTCCAGACTATATAAATTCAGTTTCTAGACTATCTATATTCAAGGCACTCATCTCTCCCATATGGTCCTGTTTCTTCTCATGCGTGCAAGCCTGGTCTCTGTGGCACAGGGATGAACATACAAAGCTAAGGGTCTGCCTCTAGTCTGTTGGTTTTGGATTCTTGTGCATCCCTCTGTTTGATTTGGACATACCTGGAATCACAGAGTGTAAGTCTAAGTGAGTTTCTCTGCAAGCCTCATTTTCTTCTCATCTGTGAAACTGGAGAGATAATTTCTGCCTTATGGGCATGTAAATGTTAATAGTTTAGTCCCCAGTTCAGCAAAGCACTTGAGCACATTCTATTGGAGTAAATGGGATTTTAATTCTGTGATTACATTGTTTGCTGAGCTAGAGCCACAAGAAAAGACTTCGAGATCATTGGAATTAGAGGTGCTATAGAACTCTTAGGTGTCATTATCAGTATTTTGCAGTAAATAAACCATGGTGATAGTTTTCCCCTACCTCCAACAAGTAATAGATGGGGTTTGGATCATCTTAAGCGTATATAGCCTGAGGTGCTGGGCAATAATGGTCCAGCTGACTGGTTTTGGGTGGTTTGGTTGTTTTCAATGCAATAACTTGGTGGCCTAATTCCCTTTCCTGAACTTTGGAAATGCAATTTCAGTTCTTTTCTGTAAGTGATTGAATCCACAGTTCTTAGATCTGTGTGCCTGCCAGAGAATGGATGTTAGTTTAGGATTAGGAGTTCTTAAGCTATCCTGTTACAGGTTCTTTATTTTGCATAAATAATGTTGTAATATAAATAATAGCTGTAAATGGCCAAACACTAAGCTTAGAGAATTACACTAGTCAAGCTCTTGGTCTCAGTGGCTAAAGTACTTTCTGTGTTCTGCAACTGTAATGTCCACAGCTGCCTTGTTTCTAACAGCAGAGCTGCCAGATGCGGAGGAGGAGAGTGGTAGGGAACAGCACACACAGAGGAAGAACACAAGAGATCCCCAGAAAAGGAAGGAGGAGGCTGCAGAGGAAAAGCTGGTGCCTCGGCAGCTTGTTTCTATCACCTCCGAGAGCTGATTGCATGCGTATCACACAGCACAGAGCTCGCTTGTCTAGACAATCGTCTAATTGTCTTTCCTCAGTAAATAGCAGCTCTGGTGACATTCCAGACCTTGACCTCTGCCCTGTCCAGCGCCAAAAAAGTGCCGTTAGGAATCACGTAACACTGGGTATTAAGGATTGTTGGAAAAGGCCATGGGGTCAACCTACTGTGGAGTTTTAGCAACAATGCTGAATATAGCCGAGACTCAATCCTTCCTCCCTTCCTCTGGAGACCTGGGCTTATTGTAGGAGAGTGTTAGTATGATTCCTGTGCTTAAACTAAAAGATGAGGCTGTGCTAGAACCAGTTGGGGCTGTGCTGGGAAGGAAGAATCTATAAAGTCTGAGATTGCTGAGGCGTGCTTATCCTTGTCTTTATAAAGAGCTCAGGCAATGCTTGACCACAAGAAATGGGCTTCTAAATATTCTAGTTGGACACCATGGCTTGGGATGTCAGAGAATAAGTCTGCAAAGAGACTTCTAGCTGGAGCAACAGGGTTGTATGTGTTGTAGCACTGTAACTAACAACAATGGCTGTGGTTGGGGGGTTTGAGAGATGGGGATCTGCGTGCCAGTGCTGCTGAAAACCTGTACAAACCTGCTGGGGGCAGGGAGAGGGAAAAGGCTACAAAAGTTTGTGATTGCACTAGAAATAATCTGGGCTTTCAGAAAATCTCCTGGATTCAACTCCCTTCTCTCCAGAAGGGACCCTGTGTGTAACCTGTCCTGTATGAGACTCCTCCTGGCTATTGCTGGCAAACCCCTGCCTTCTGCCCACCCTGCTCCACACAACTGCCATTGGAAGAGCGATTTCTTGGCACCTTGGAAGATGAGGCACTGAGCTGATAAACTGAGGGTCCAGTTCAGGGAGATAATGAAGTATATTGATAGTTTCAACTAGACCTCACGTTAGAGATGTCCTGAAATACATTCTTAAGTTAGACTGACAATCTGTTGTTTAATAACAGCTATTCTTACTGAATGAGTTTGATTTTCTATGTAGCATTCAAGTTAAGCCTTGTAAAGAGTGAGAAATAAGTGAGTTTGGGTTTTTAAATGAAGAAAATGCATAGAAACTCTTAGTGAATTCTCCAACTGGTGTAAACAGGGGCAACTCTTAAAATCAGTGGAGGTATGCCAGTCTACATCAGTTAAAGATCTGACTTTTATTCCCAGGCATGTTAAAGGTGTTACAGCGCAAATGACTGCAAAAATTCTTGCTGAAAGGTTTTAGGCTCCAAGGCAGATCAGGTATCTGGTCCAGGGAGGGCACATCCATTGCTGCAGAAGGAAATAAAGGAGAGAATATTGTAAAGTGTTAACTGATATTTTTAGAAGCTTTATGATGACAGGTCACATTCCCAAGGACTATAAAGTGGCAAATCTAACAGCGATTATTCAAGCGGGGCAAAAAGATCCAGCAGCAATTACAGTTTAACACTGGTTGTGGGGAAAATATCAGAAAGCATTTTATGGGGTTTGGGGAGTGAACAGCTTGAAAAGTGTAATTTGATTAGAGATGGCCAACATGGGTTTTTGATGTGGGTTTTAACTAACTTAGGATTCTTGGAAGGTATTGCTGCCATGGGAGGGATGGATCTTGACGGGATGGCGTGCACTTGCGCTCCGGTTTTGAAGTGGCAAACTGGGATGCAACTACAGAGCTCCTCTTGGTTTCATTGAGCTGTGCTGCTGAACCTATTTGAAACGTGTTTAAACGAGGGGAATGATGAACTCTTCTACCCAGGCAGGGGTTGAAACCCAGATTTTATTTGAAGAAGTGAAATGAAGTGTATTTTTTCTTCCTGAAAGCCTTAAAGACCATCACATGGGTTGGGAAAGAACGGAAACAGGGCAAGCTGGACTCCCATGCCAAGCTCTGTCACTTCAGGGAAGCTACTTCAGGGGAGGTTCTCTTAAATGAGCTTTTCTAGGTGTCTAACTGCAATTCAGCTGCTTTCTTGAGGTCATACATAGACCAGAGCAGTATAGCTGTAGCAGCGGGTCTTTTCTTGGGCACATGAATCCTGTTTGTGTGAATCAGTCTCAAAATAAACCGCTGATGTTCTTTATGTTGCCTTTTAAAATTGCAGGCTGCAGCTCAGGGAATGGCTCTCATGGGTTTCCCCTTGCCTTGGCCACTGAGCCTGGGAACCTGGACAGCTTGCTTTTGCACTCTTCTTGCTTCTCAAACCTTCCCTGTAATCCCCGCAGGGCTGGGGCAGCCTCCTGCCACGTCACATCCAGCAGATAGCACAGGTAACCCCACTCTCAAAGTGCCCAAGGCCCCTTGATGTTACTGGGTAAAAAAAGTCTAATAATAATACTAAATATAGCTTCAAACAAAGAAACAGAGATAGAATTATAACCCTGAACTACCAAAAAGCAACTTAGGATCTGGTACAAGATTTGTCTCTTAAAAGAATATATTTCAGAAGAGATTTGTTGATGATTTCAGGGCTAAGGCCAGGAGTTAGGTTACGAAACTGTGTCTTAGGCTAAATGATTAACTGGAATTTTGTTTCTTTTCCCAAAATATCAAGCATCATCACTACTACTGATTTAGCACTTCTGAATTCAGGCTTTTTGGGTATGATGTTTCAAATGTACTTGCATGCTTTAGGATTTTAAGTTACGGAGGTGTTCTTGAGAACTTCTCTTTCCAGTATTCTCTTGTGTATGTATGGGAACTGCATATATTTTAGCTTATTTTATCTGAAAGCAAAGGATGTACTGAGCAAGGAGGTAGCAGTGCCGCACCCTTTAGAAGGGCTTGAGTCTGCTTGAGGCCAGTAACTGGAGCACATACAATTAATGCAGGCAAATATAAAATGCTAGATCTTGGGGGCAATGCACCAAAAGTGCGAGTGCACTTTCCTAGGGAGGAAAGCATTTGCTGTTTGGGCAACTCGACAACAATGGAATGCTGATTCCTTGCCTTTTCCTGGTGTTTGTAACCAAGGACAGTCTGGTGCAGACAAAATTATTTCCCCTCAGGAAACAGAGGCCAGAGGCCTGCTGCAGTCAAATGGAAGTATTCAGAATTACTAAAGGGCCTGGAATGGTGGAGGTAATAAGAAAAGTGGAACTGAATGCTTGAGGGTCTGGTCTCAGCTGGAGACAGCCACATGGTGCCCCCAAGGGCCAGGGTCTGAACCCCACCATCAGAAATGGCCTCTGGTCTTTTGCTCTCGTCCCTTGTACCACACTAACACCTCAGTGCAAGAAAAGCTTTTAACTGCTGTTAAATAGGTTATGGACACAGTAATATGGCTCCTGTGTCTACTAGCCAGTAATTAACATCCCGTTAATATCTCCTAACATGCAACTCTGCAATTCCAGATTTCCCCTTGCAATGTAATGAACGTGTTTCCTGCAATGCCAGGGAGCATCCTGCCTATTGTGTGTGGTAAACAGCAGCTACGTGTTCTCGGGAAGGATGGGGAATGAGAGCCTGTAGGACTTGTCCCACTTAGTGAGGTTATTCCAAGATAAAGGTCTTGAAATTTCAAGTGATGAAAGATGAACCCTCATTCCTGAAAACAAAAGAGCTGGCAAAATGGAGGGAAAGCTGGAGGAGGCAGTGGGGAATCAATACAACTGCCATGGACTCCATCGCTTCAGTGGGTCAAGTCAGTTAACCTCCTTTTTGGTTTTATGCTGTGATCTGGTCCCAAGGAATAACAAGCAGTCATCTTCTCACCAGAATGCCTTGTGGTGCTTCAGTGCTAGGTGCCACGTTGGGTCTAGAACTATTAAAGAGGTTCAGAACAAACGGGGAGACTGAATTAAGCCTTGGCTCTGTGTCTGTGCGTGCAAACTGCTGTTTGCTGATCCACAGCTCATGAGCCTGCCCTCAGGTACCTCCAGTGAGAGACATTGCTTGTGATTTAAAAGATCTAATTCTAATGTTTGAAACGTGTTTATGGTTTTTAAAACATGTTAATGTTGCCTGGGTAGATTCTAATGTAAGGTTTGTTGCTTCTGTATATTCTACTTGCCTTAAGGTAAGGTCTTTGCCTGGACATGATGTAATCAATCCCTACCCCAAGGAATGTGTAATACAAACAAATGGGACAGTTAGAAGGGGACAAAGGGAAACCGAGGTACGTGGAGCAGGGAATGTTATTAGCCTGTCATGTGCAACAGGTCTCTTGGCAGGGGCCAGCAAACAGCCTGGATCCTACACTGACAGTGTTTTAGACTGTGAGCTATCCACCGGATCAAAAATGTCATTCTTTGTTATGCAGAGAACCCCATTTTGGAGGGAATAATTGGAATATTGCAACCAGAATCCACAGATTCCACCTCCTAACTCAAAACGTGTCTTCAGCTCAGTTGGAAACTCTTTGGGGGCAGCGATTGCCTTCTGGTTTTTGTGATTATAAACACCTTTACACAATGGAGTCATGGTCCTCGGCTGGCTTCCCTGGGTGCTGCTTCAGTACGAGTAACAACCACACTCAATTGCCATGTCCTGCAAGGAAATGGTTGGGAAACACTGAGAGACCGTGTGCTTATGTTATTGTAAACCCAGAAATGTTTACTCATTATATTTAAATAGGTTTGGATCATTGTGGATGAAAGTGAAACAAGATATAAGCCTGCAATGACATGCATAAATACATAATTAAGTATATTTCCTTTCCATATGGAGAGGATTAGCTTCCTTGCCTCAGCAGGGAGTTGCTTTATTTGGTGTCTGCTTTGGTGTCCCTTTCTTTCTGACAGCTTACAGAGGTACTGAAAGGGAATTTCACTCCCTGGCTAATGAATGCTGGAGTAAGGACTTTGAGGGCGAGTGGAAAAGAATAAGTGATTACCTCGGAAAACAGAAGTTTAGGGACCTTAAGGGCTGTCCTATTATCCTGACTTCTCTTTTTGACCCTAAGTGGGCCCTATGGGATGATATTGCCCACCTTACCAAGACTTATTGCTTAGTCATAAATCGAGACAGAGGGAGAGGTGTCTAGTAAATGCTGAAGTGTCAGCAAGAGCTCCTGAACTCAGGTTTCATAACTTGAGAAATATTTTATCACCCTTGTGAGCCAAACCTCTGAAAAATCAATAGAAGTTGAGAGTTGCCTGTATTGATCTGAAAGGCTGAGTTGTATTGAAATATTCATGGCAGAATGTGTGTGTGTGTGTTTGTGGATATGTGGTTTGGGGACTAAGACGTAGGTAGCTTTCAGGCAGTGAAACATCCTCATTTTTCATTTAAACTAGATTAAGGCTATTAGGTGACTTGCAAAACATTTACTTAAAAGGGAATGTGTCTGTGTTACAGCAAGGCTTCTGCTCTTCCAGAAATGCATGCTCATTATTATTATTTTCCTTAAATGACAAAGTGTTGGGAGGAAGAAGTCAAGGAGATCTGATAAAATTAGCACCACGTTCTCTTGGGGATCCCTGGGCTTGCTTTGTTTGCAAAGCCAATTTGGACACTGCGTCTTTGATCTTCACTTTCAGTATTTGAGCAGGCATGTTTAGTATCACTCATTTCACAGGAGCTTTGGGATTCAAGTTTCTTCAACAATCTCAAAAGCAGTACATTAGAAGGGGAATTGTCTGCCAGTCGTCTTAGAATCTCAATACCCTTGATACTAATTTGATGTGATGCATTTCACCAGATGTGTCTACCTGAACGATGTTTTATGCCCAAGAGGTTTGTGCTACTGTAGAGTATTAAAGTTGCCTCTTCCCCCCCCCCCTTTCCTCCCCTCCTTTTTTCTTCCAAGAGCAATTGAATGAAAAGCATCCATAATCTGCATGTAGGTGTGACACGTTACCAATATTTGGAAGGAAGAGTGTGTGTCAGGCAGGATTTGTTCAAAGGGTAGAACAGAACCATCAAGAAAACCACTGTCAATAAGGCTTCAAAAGTGTTTTAAGAAACTGATGCTTATTATATATAGGCTGACAGATGAATATATTTACTCAAACTCCAAGATCTGCCTTCTTACTTCTTCCCTGCAGTACCTTGGTCACTTCTAGGGTGTAGGTTCAAGCCACTGCTGATCCCACAGGTTCCACTGGGCTTTGGGCAAATCCCATGGGGGATGACACCTCAAGGCATTCAGGTGTTCAAGTGTCACCAGTTTTCAGGGGTATTTTAGTGCATCAGAGCTGTTGCTGTAAAACCACAGCAAGAAATGGCACAGCACTGCCCTGCCTTGATGTGGGGATCCAACTGCTATGGGATACTCACTGGCTCTGGGGAGGGAAGTTTTTCAGCCAGCTCCATAATTATGGATGTACAGGGAAAGGCTGAGAGGAGAAAGGGGAAATGGAGAAAAGGCAAGGCAACAATTACTCTTGAAGAAAAAATATTGGCCACATAGGCTGCCAGTGGGCTGGAAATACTGTTCTGGGAATAGGCACCTCCATAATCTTTACAAGAAGACATGGAATGCAGATTATGGAGTCCGGATCTCAACAAAAGGGAAAATAAGGGCAATTAGAACTGATTTCACTCTTAACTCTCCGTCATGTATAAATTCACCCATGGTTAAAAATAGTCCTATGAAATAAACCCAAGCACCCTTGAGAGGCATTACTTCAATCAGTGGCCCAAACTAAGCAGAAAACCAGGCTTTGTGTGTCTGAGGTTTGCTGGTATTGCTGAAGAGAAAGGAAGCAGCTCCTTCCCTCAGTCCATGGCCCAGGGAGTGGACTGTGAATGGTGTTGGTTTAGGATTGGTATTGTCAGAAGCTCGTTTCTATCCATGCCACTGTTACAGAGCTTTCCTGCAGCGAGTAAAATGAAAGGAGGAATAAACCCGTTCTTGCCATTCTTTATTTATTTCTATTCCTCAATGGCAAAGTAAACGGAATGTTTAAGCAACTGACATCAAAGATTTGATTTCTCTGAAGCTAAAAAGCCCATTAATCACAATTTTAAAGTGTTCTTTAATTACCCTGTAATAAAATGACACGCACAGAGCAGGAGGAAAAACTGTTACTTTTAGAATTGCTCGTGTTTGTTTCTGCTTCAAATCTCACCAGAAATCCTTGTTGATCCCTCTTGCTTCTGCTGCCTAATTCATTCTACCCCAGTTATGGTCTGTCATTAGCTGTGTTGGGTGTGCACTGAGGTAGGGAGAACAGGCCTGGTTCCTGAGCTGGTTTCTGGAGGATATAATGGCAATGGAAACCTCATCATGTATGAGGATGAGGTGGCTGTGGGGTACAGAACGCATCTGGGGTTGAAGGCAGTGCTGGTGCTGAAGCCCTTTGTTTAGTGTGATGTTTAGGCTCCAGGGACCATTCCATGCTGCAACTTTGATGGGCACCGTGGTGCTTCAGAATGTGGGTCAGTGTTGTGTCCTGGGAGAGGAGAACCTTGAATCCCTCTATCAAAGTGGGAGATGAAGAAGCAGTAGATGGAGCTCAAGATTACTGGTAGGACCAGTGCAGCTCCTTCCCGTCTCCTTGTGTCTCCCTTCCACCCTGGAAAATGGCCTCTTGATACAAGAGAAAAACAAGAGACCCCAAAGTGGTTTTGGTTGACACTTTAAGGGATGGGAGCTGTCAAAACAAGGTAGCTGTGAGGAAGGAGACAAGGGAAGTCTTTGTTTAAAAACTCTGTGAAACTGTCAATTTTGTAAGGAGGGAGAATGAAAACTCAACTCAGGGAGGACACCCCCCTCCTCTGACACCATGAGATGAGAGTTTGGGGTCCTGGTGGCTCAGGAACGCTTGGAAATACGAAGCAAACCCGAAGGACAACAAAATCCTGGCCCTTCCCACAACGTTTAATAAGACTTCCCATGTCCTTCAAACCCTTTGCAAGTGTTTAATACTCGAGGTTATTCATAAAGCTGGGAACACCAACTGCCTGTGCAGAAGGGGACTCCACAGCTGCCAGCCCTGTCTCTGAGCGCTGTGAATGACTCCTCCTCCTGCAGGAGGGGAATGGCTGGGAGCTGCAGGTGGGGGATGCCACAGCCCGTCCCCTGCATGCCACTGCTCCGGGCTGGAATGTTTTGGGATTGAATTCACTGCCATCGTGAAGCTCAGCCAAGTGGGTAACGTTGTGAGTTGATCTGTTTTCAAACCCAGACAGTTGTTAATGAAACAGTTGCTGTTTTGTTGACAGAACATTAATTACTTGATCTTAGGACTTGGTAATTGCACGGGCCCCCTCTGTATACAGCACTAATTACATTAGCAATTATATGGCATTTTAAAGACAAAGAAATGACTACAGCAATTGCAGTGTCATAGGGACCCTGCTGGTAAACTTCCATCCGGTTCCTGCAGTCTCAGGGAAGTGCTGAGGGAAGTCCTGATCCACCCAACCCAGCAGAACCAGCCTTGAGAAGAGCAGGGGAGCCCGAATTTCTCACCAAGGTTAGTTACGTTCTCAAAACTGATCTGAAGTGTTCTTAAAAGCCTACTTGCTTACACGCAGGGAGGCTCCTTGATTCTGACCAAGAGCTGTAAACCCCCTTAACTGAAACAAGCAGCACCCTCGCAGCAGGATGTACGGGACGCGCTTTGGTTACTGCCGCCATGACCGTGTCCCATTCCCCCTCCCCAGCTTTCTGCCTTCTGGTACAACTGGAGCGTGTTAACCTGAAACATGACTGTAAGGTCTTTGGGTCAGGAAGTGTTTCCATCACTTGTTTAGATGTTGCCCTCCATGTTGGGTGCAGATTGTGAAGCCTTCACAGTGTAAGTAAAGTGATCTGTGCACGCTTGGGTGCTGTGCTGGGAGGAACGCGAACATAAAAGACATCCAGCGCTTGTATTATTTTCTTTACCACTTATTTTGTAGCTGTGCTTCTGGTTTTCAGGCCGGAGGGGAAAGTAATTATATGGCCAGGTCTATAGATGGCATAAATTGGTGCACCTCCACTGAGTGGGGCTGACAATAGCTGAGGATCCGGCCCGTGTCTTGTCAAGTTCTGAGCTTGTAAACAGGGTGAGATGGTATTATTACCAACAGACAATCTCTGCTTGTGTGAGCTATTTATTCCCCTGTTCTTCTCTCCCCTCCCTTTTCACTGCTCCTCAAGTGCTGTTGCTATCAGCACTTCTGACCAATTCTACCCACTAAAACCTTGTGTTGCATACGGTGGGTTTGAAGCTGTTGCTGATTTTACCAGTGGTAAGATCAGAGCTTTCACCTCCTCATCACAGACCTGGTTACCAACTTATATTCAGAACTATGTGGCCACAGCCTGTGTCCACGCTGGACTGGGTTTGAGAATACAGACAGGAATTAATGGGGGTGAGTTTCCCCGAGCACACTATAGGTCTGTATGCTATAGACCTCACAGAAGACCAACAAGAAAATTGCATGGTCCACCCATGTCCCCCTGGAAAAGGAGCTGGCATGGCCAGGTTTGTGTTCTGTCACTCCTGTGTCTTTTCCTGTTACTGTTGTAAGTTTGCCCAAATGCCAGGGAAGCAGGACAGCAGAGCATAGAATCCCAGACTGCTTTGGGTTTAAAAAGGACATTAAAGCTCATCCAGCTCCAACCCCCTGCCATGGGCAGGGACACTTTCCACTAGAGCAGGTTGCTCCAAGCCCCGTCCAACCTGCCTCTCGTTCCCCCCCCACCAGTGCCTCATGGGACAGGGCTGCGGTGCCGTCCGCGGCAGGAGGGAAGTGTTGGGTTTCCCATTCCCCTTACCCACACTCTGTTTGCTCAGCAGCGTCTGCAGCCACCAGCAGCTAATCCAGTCCTGCGAGCGGAGTTAATGAGACATTCCTACTGGAGCAACTCAGCGTGATTAAAGCCTTGTATCTCTGCACCTCAGCAGCTCTGTGTTGTCACCAAAAGAAATACTTCACCTGGTCTGGCAAGTCCCTCACTGCCCGGGTAAGTGGCTGTTGTTTCACCACTTATTGGAGTGAAATTCAAGTTCTTACAAAACAGCCACCTAGGGGAGACCTGCAAAGGCAGAAAGGAGGGTGGGAGGGTGACCAGCTCGAAAGTACTAACAAAAAAGGGAGGTTTCCCAACAGGACACTACAGCTATCCCACCGTTTGGCTCCTTCCTTCCCCTAAAAGGACTAAACTCTCACATAGGTTTTGGCCACTTTGCTAATCAGGTGTAGGAAAGAGACTGTTACTGACCTGTCCTGTGACCAGCAATATCTTGTTTCTGGCTCTACCAAACTGTGGATGGACACTTCCACACAAGTGTGGAGGTTTGGTTTGAAACACAGTCGTGTAGAACCATAGAATCAACTGGCTTGGGAAAGACCTTTAAGCAAGCCCAACCGTTACCCCAGGCCTGCCAAGTCCCCCACTAAACCATGTCACTAAAGCAACCATTTTTAAAGTGTTATTGCCGTAACAAGTCACAAAGATGGTAAAGAATAAAGCCCATGGAATGCTCTGAAATTAAGATAATTCCCCCCCTTGTTTACAGTACAAAAATTTTATTTTTTGTTAGGATAATTTAAAGTTTCAAACTGAAGTAGACATATTCATTTTACAAACAAGATATTCTTCCATAAGTAGGACCATTAAAAACAGTAAACAAAAAAAAGCTATCTTTACAAAAGCTCTGTGCATAGCAACTTCAGACCGGGTATAACTGACAAAGCAAAACCCCAACAGAACGACCAGCCAACCCCAAACGAACCCCAAAACTATACAGGAGGGAAAAATGAGGCCTTAATTTACAGAAGGGCAAAAATGGTCTTTCAAAACCATGCATATTGGAGGTGTGCAAAGAAAGAGGGAGAGTAAGATGCTATACCAAGATAAATAATGAAACAAAACATACTCTTCCAAAGGTAGGATGAAATCTGTAGTTACCTATTGCAACACTTTCATTTCTCTAGTGGCAAAAAGGAAAGCTGTTAGGAAATATGGAACAGCAATAACTAAAAGAGGACAGATTTGCTTATTACACTTGAAGAAAACCCTTACACATCCATTTTTACATTACTTTTCCTTTTTGTTGGGTGCTTTGCCATTGCTAAAGTCCTTCTTCCATGGTCAAGGATTTCTTATTGTAGTTATTTACACGGACTTTTCTTTGTAAAGCTACCAGGAAGTTCTACGCTCAGGTACGGTGATTTCCATGCATGAGCCAAATTCATGTTCTAAATCACTGCTGTGTTGAATGGTTTTCATTTGGCTCGGGTCAAACCAAAGTTGTTTCCCACATTTACACGGGCAGACACAGTGGTTTCTCCTCCTGTACTTGGAGTAGCTTTCTGGGGAGGTTTTCTCCTGTGTTTGGGCTCATGGTTCCCTCACCTGAGCAACTGGATGGAGCCAAAAGAAGTAACTCCAGTGTGAAGGGGACACTGAGCGGTTCAGAACTGTCCCTTTCCTGTTGGGTTTACCCTGAATCTTCCCAGGACACCAGTGAGCTCTGCTAAGTGCCTGTGCTCACTAAGCAATGGTAAAAAAGAAGGTGACAATTATCAGAATGGCTTTTTCCAGGAAACGTTCCATTTTTTACATTGAAAACCTTCCTGACTGAGATTCTGAAATGCAAATCTTGCTAAAAGCTGTGGGAGGATTTAAGGGAGCCACCTGCTGTTCTCCAGCACGTGGGCCAGAAATTCCTACCTGGAATATTTGCTGGGCATAGAATTTTGAGTATAAGAAGAGACAATAACATTTCAAAAGTGGCCTGTACAGAGCAGGGCAGGGAGATCCGCCCTCCTGATGCTTTGGGGCTGTTTGGGGTTTTCCAGTAGGTCAGAATGGGAGGGAGGGAGCTGAGACATCAGAAATGAGCCTGGTCCATCAAGAGATTGCTTGGAAATCTGGGACTCAGTGTAGTATTGACTGAAATTTATGGAAGTTTCACTCCCAACTCTAATAATCCTCAATCTGTTTTTTTCCGTGTGTGTGTGCAGAACTCCAAATGTGGACATCCCTCTCAGCCTGGCTGGGACATCAGCACCTAGGAATGCACGGAAAACTTTTCTTGGTGGTCTTTTATGTCTTGCTCTGAATGACAATGCCCAAGTTAGACCCTGTGGTGCCATCAAAGATGAAACTGCAGCAGTACCAACTGCTCACAACCTGCAACTCTTTCCTATTTCAGAGATCCCTTGGCTTCCAAGGGGGTTCCTCGCTGACCTCCGGGGGTTGCTACATGCTGATGGCCTGAAGGGCACACACAGGGACCTGCACCATCAATGACCTTGCAGCCACAGTTAACAGTGAGTTACTTTATTTCATCCTTTGTGGAATGCAGGTGCTTTCAGTAGCCTGACTGTAAGGCCCTGACTAACTATATTCATGCTTCTTAAAAACACATTATTCTCACCACATCTCTTTTTGAAGTTGCTTCTAATTGGGTTTTTGCTGATATGACAAATCGAGCCTTGAGTTTTAGAAGACAGAAACCCCCTCCACCTTTTGGAAACTGAATTCAGTCACACTGAAGAGGCATCTAATGAAGCCATGGCCAGGACCTCACCGTGGGGTCAGGATGACAGGAGTGACCCAGTTCCACTGTCTCCCCAGTCTGTGCCATGTTCTGGTTAAGAAACACCCTGTACATCTTCAAGTATGTTAAATACAATTCTCTCATGAGTTGAACCATGCACTCCATGGTGAAAATAGAGATGCTCTACTCAAGGGGCTGATGTTACATGCTGGCACAACACATCCCTGCACCCAGGGCCTATCCATGGTGTGTGGGTCCCGTCCCACCCCCCAGCATCTTGCCACTTATCTCTGTGGCCAGATGTGAACCACAGGTCTAGAGAGGAGCTTCCTACTCTACTGCTACTCAAAACAGGCTCCAGATCACTTCAGACTTGTCCCTACTTTTCACCATCCCAGGTCCAGCACTGAACATTATCTCCCACACATCAGGATCACCAGGAATACTATTTTACTTACCCATCCATAAAACTACTGGGCACATGGACAAGGACAGTTTCAGGGGCCAAATATGAAGGGTTTATTTATTAACATAAAGATGTTACCATAGGAACAACTATTCATGCAGGTAGGAATTGTGTGTCTTTTAGTGGGGTGTAAGTTGTGTGCCTGATTTTTTTTCCTTTAAAAACATCTTTCCAACAATCAAATTCTCTCAAATGGTCTCTGGTTTAGTCAGGTAACAAGTGGTGGTTTTTTAATAGCCTTGTTCTCACCTTCCAATTTCAGGAGAGAAGGAGAACAAAACTTTTTACTCTAAAATGCATAAAAATTCAAAGCAATCGATTACTTCTATGAACTTCAATATATAAATGGAAAATACTTACCATTTGTAATGACTCAGGATAAAAGTGCATAAATTATTCCAATACATATTTACCCTTATAAATGCACCCTTAATATGGAGTATAACTGAACTTAAGGTGTTCTAACTACATGGAAGAACAGGATGTTGCAGAACCCTCTCCCTCATACATTGAATCTATAAAACACACTCAGTACCTCATGACAAATTTGATCCATTCAGATCCCTCTGGGCCATTCCTCTGCCAGGAGGGTCTTTGAGACTTAGCAGTTAATCGTAGTACCTGAATATTTGAATTGAAATCAAAAATGGAAGGGGGAAAATCGAGGAGGATGCAAATTCATACATGAACCAGCAACCTGGAGACCACAAGGGATGTAAAAGTTCCTGATGGTTTTGTTAATCAGAAGGAATCCTGTACATCCTTGCACATGGAGTCAGTCGGAGGGACCAGGGAGGAGCAATCGCAGCGGTAATAATATATCTCAAACTTATCACTACATTTTTGCATCATTTTTCTTCATTGTACAACTGGAGGGAAAAAAAAAAAATCCAAAAAAGGGTTTAATTTCTACCTCTACATACAATAAGTTACAAGTTTATTTATTTAAATAATTGTAAAACATCTTACATTTTTTTAAAGAGGTTAAACTATAAGCAAATACACACATACACCAAAGTTCCATCATTCATGGCAGTTTGTCCTAGAAATTCTTTCATGCTGGTACCCTGTTTTGTTGAATTGTTTTTTTTTCCTGCATAAACTAAATCGATATCTGAAAGGCTCCGTAGAAAATAGAAACTTCAACTTTTTTCCCCTACAAAGTAAAACAAATTGTATCCAAAATATCAAGCTTGAATCATTTTTGCCAATTTCTTTCTCCTTTTCATAGTTTACAAATCTCAGGAAGGTTTCGTGTCTTTCAGGAAAGACTTTGCATTTCGGATTCCATTCGGGCAACTGTTGTTCATCCCGGCTCGTGGCTGATTCTTCCTTCACAATGTTTTAGGAGTTGACGTGGTTGTGTCACAAATACGAAACAGGTAAAAGATGCAACTTCTGACTTGTCCAGTCCATAAAAAATGTTCCTTTTTTTCTCTCCTGGGCCTGGCTTTCCCCCAAAAAAGAGCTTGTAGTGCTATTATTTTCTTTTTAGTGGTCCATCACAATAAGTAGTTTTGTGCTGTAAAAGAAAAATGAAAACAAAAAAAGAGGAAAAAAGGGAAGAGGGAGAGAAGCAAAACTGCCTCTTCCTTACATTGGGGGGACGACAAGCCCAGTCATGGCTGAAAGAGAAAAGTGACAAAGGTGAAATTCTGGCAAATTTATAAGGAACAAAATACATTTGAGCCCTTCACCCTTCTGCGCACAGTCACAGCCTCATCTGGGCTTAAACCTGACCTTCAGCTGCTTTAATGGGTTTATGCTTTAGAGAGAACTGGGGTGGTGAGACTGACAGTGACCATGGACAAGGGACAATGTGCAGTTGCCACCAAATATACCAAAAACCAAGGCCCGTTGTGGGTCTTAAATGGATAAATCAATTCAAGCCTCGGTAGGTGAATTTCTGGAAATGCAAACCCATTTTTGAGTGCTCATCTCCTGAGGGATGTCCTTGGAGATGGACGTTGCTCAGAACCACCCTCAAAAATTCCGCCTTCCCACACTATCTCAGGTTGGAACGCTCCAAACCATTCCTCAGGACCCTGCTCAGATCTGGGTTTCACTTCCCACAAAAACTGTGTGCAGAAGGGTTATGTTGTGAGGGAACGAAGATGGGAAAGCAAGTGGGAATTGGCCCACATGCTGCTCATGGGACCACACCAGGGAATTGCAGGTCCCCATTCCTGCAACAATGACCAGAGCTGGGTTTGTTAATCCCCTTCCAATGGAACTAACGGAGCAGCCTGTTTCTCGCTCTGCTCACCCCATGTCTGACCCACTGCAGTTCTTCTCTGGCACATTCCCAGAACACTGGGCTTATGGAAATTATTTATTAGTCATTCTCCCTGCCTCTAATTGCAGCTGGATCCTTCATAACTGACACCAGCAAATTGGAAGCTGCCTGGAACTGGTGCTGTTCCCAGAGGTTCTGAGGGGTAAGTTAAGTTTATATGTATTTATATAACAAATGAGTGAGTCATATTTTCAAAGGGGCCTCGGCACAGTGCAAGGTCCTAATCCTGCAAAGATTTATGTTCACTGAAATTTGTGGGATTATTCATGTGTTTAAAGCCCCGTCCTTTGGGAATTGATTTCACCCTTGTGTTCGTGGTGGTTAAAAAAGCGCTTGGGGCAAGCTCCTCAGCTAACATGACTCTTTTATTGGAGCTGTGTTTTTAAACAACTGAGGACGTGGGCTGGGATTTAATACAATAGGAAAAGAAATATTTTCACAGTTTGTACGTGAGGAGTCCCAGCCAGTTTTGGCAGATCCCTGAAAGAGAAAGTGAAACCAAAGCACCTTCAGTCAAACACTGACGTTTACTTGCTTAGGAATTTGCTATTGATTTTCAAACAGGTAATTTACATAAGCCTAAATAAAGCAGGTAAATAAATGTATGCCTGTTTTGGGGGGTGCATTAGAAGAAGAGAGATTTTCTGCTAACACCAAGGAGGAAGCTCCTCCTCCCCAAATTAAACCATGACCCTAAGGGTAGTGTTCAGGCTGGCACTGGAGCCTTCTCCCTGTCTATTAAGCACATGCCTCCCTTTCTGTCCTCTAGGAAAGAAAACTTGGCTTAAATCTTGGATTGATGCCCTCCTCTGGATTCCACAGGGCTGGAAGCAGAGGTAAGTGTCCCCCCACCATCCGCAGGTATCCCGTGTGTATCTGTGTGAGCTCTGCCTCGTCTGCGACAGGCAAAATCATCCAGGTGCACTCAAAGGATTGAAACCGTGTCTCTGGGGTAACCTGGCTGGTCCTTTGCCTACAGCAAACACAGGAGCAGTTCCAGAGGTGGTGCCTGTGGTCACCTTCCCTTCCGGAACAGCCGGAGTCAGGCTGTCTGTGGCCAATCAGATTGTCTGTGCAGAGGCAGCAGACCCTTGTACTGGGAGCATGGATTAATTCCAGCCAGGCAGGGGCTGTTCCCAAGGGGAATAGCCCACATTGGCACAGTTGCTTTTCCTGATACTATTGTTATCAGCATGATATTAATTTTTTTTTTAAGCAAGGAAAACAACTTCCAGCAGATCAAAGCAAAGGCCAAGCCTGAGATTCTGCCATGTCTCTTCAAAAATATTTGAAGACCACATGTAGATGCATCATTTTGGAAAGTTCCTTACAGGTAAGTGAAAGTACATTTTTACTCTATAACTGAAGATATTCTTTCTGCAGCAGTCCTGGACTCAAGCTAGTGATGGCAACAGCAGCACTGCCTCTGCAATCAGGAAGAGTATGTTACTACCCCTGTAGGGGGTTCTGGTGACCCCTTTTTTGCCTCCCTTCCTCCTCCTGAGCAAACAGCGGGTCCCTACTTTCCCCTCCTTGCTTTCCTTTCCTTACTTTAGCCCTCCCAGCCCAAGTGTGTTTTCTCCCTCCAGGCTGTAAGTGCTGCGGAGCAGAGACTGCTCACAAGTTGCCTGCCACTGGGCAAATTCAGGTAAAACTCTTACTTAACTTAAAATAGAAAGGACAAGCAAAGGGTAATTGTTTCACTGGCATTTCATCCTAAGGTTGCAACTTCACCTCCTTCTGCAACAAAGAACAAGGAGGGTGAGGAATATTGGCTGGAATTCTCACCTGGTTTTCCCCAGCTCATCTGAGCGGCTTTGCTCAGTGGTTCTCTCTCTTTTTACATACCCTCATCCGGCCATTTCCACCCCACCTCCACTCCCCTTTGGGGCTGCACTGTCAAAAGCCTATTCCCAGCCTGTATCGCTTTTTATTGAATGTTTGTGAGGTTTGGATTAAGGTCTTACACTGCTAGCAAAGCTGTAATTATTTTTGCCTGTATTACTATATATTGAATCGATGTAACTTTTCAATAAAGGTGGTTCAATGCAGGACACTCCCTGATGAGTTGGGAATATAGAAACCACAGTCATTATCCCAGAGGGTCTTTTTTTTCTCTTGGAGGGAAATGGAAAAAGAATTAGAGATGAGCCTTATTGTATTAACCTTGACAGCTTGCAATTATCAACTGAAACACTTCATTAAAATTGTCACAAGGTTGGAGAATTTTTTTATAAATAAATAATCCAACATGGATAGTACCCAGATGCTCTGGTGATGGGCACCTTTAATGGCTGTAATTAATAACCATCACAGGCCTGGTGTTTACAAGTAGCCCCTAAAACTGCTGCCTTGCTTTGTAGTGGAAAAGAACTGTGCAGTTCAAAGAGCTGCTTGGTAAGAAGTGGACACATGGACACACACACACATGTGTGCACACACTGATCTAGTTCTTCAGCTATCACCAGTGCTTTGTTGGTGCCTGAATTCTGACCTGGTTTAAAACTCTGCTTTCTGGAGATGGTGTTGAGCATTTACAGTCACTGTCACATAAAAAACATTGCTTTCTCATTTGTTTTTTGTATTTTGGCACTAGGTTTCCAGCAGACTCCAGTCTTACAGTTCTACGGCTCTTTGAAGAGGTGAACAAAGTGCTCCGGCGGTGCTACTCTGAGCATCTTAACTGAACGTTCCTACCCTGCAACACCAGAAACATCTCCACGCGTGAGCTGGCTGCAGGTAAAGGGAGGGTTGCACTCTGCAAGCCACCAAGATGTCAGTTGGCCTAATAAAAGCTGCCTCTACCCACCAGGCTTCGCCATCCTGCTGAATCCCAGCACCGTGACCACTAGAAAATGTGCAGACTTACTTTCAATATTAAGACCACAGATCCATTTATTTAGTATCATCATTTATTATTAAGTAACTAAGGAACTGAAAATCATAGAGAAAAGAAAGGATTTCCAGAGGAAAACCCAGCTGGCCTTCATGGAGCAGAAAACCAGCAGTGGCTTGGCTGAAGGGCACCATCATCCTTTATACTGGAATGTAAGCAAACTAAATTCCAGTTCCTGTGAAGGATGGTTCTAACTAAGACACTAAAAAGTAGCCAAAACCTTCGAGTTTTTCCTAAAGAATTTAATTTTTTCCTCCAGGAAAGTAACATTTTTTTTGCAGCAATGCTTCTGTATCTGGATGGAACATCGAAGTCTGTCACTCATCCACTCACCGTGTCTAACCACAAGCAGGTAAGAAAGATATTTATGAATAAGCAGTGGGTTTGTCTCTTTTAGATAACAAGCAGGTTAAGCCATATTTTGTGTAAGATGTTTCTGAGCAACCTAGATAAAACCACTGATAGCTCAGAGATGAAGTCAACTTGGTCTCACCTGTGGAGTTGTGTTGATGTATTTACTGCCTCACCATGGTGCTAAGCTGTGCAGGCACTAAAGGCTGCCTCAACAACCATTGTGATTTAGTTCAAGCTAATTAGGAACACCCTTAAAATCAAAATATGTGTTTGCAGTGTCACACATGCATTAGTTTAATTACTAAAGCACACAGGAATGTAGAGCCACTCTGCAATTAGCTGTTCTTCCAATTAGACTAGAAAGCAGCTAAGTTTTTGCCTCCAAGATGTCAATAGTGAATCTTACCCAATCTCCTCCTTTTTTGGGGGGGGACACCCAACAGTTCTGAATATTTTCTTCCATTAAAAATGGAGCTCTTGTCTAGCCCAACTAGCTCTGTGACATATGAAGAGCTACTAAAATTAACATCCCATCAAATGAAAGATAAGTAATTAATAGTAACAGGAGATATTTTTGTTCGGTTAAGTATTAGCAAGACGTTTTAAATAGCTCTTAAGGTTTTTATTTTGGAGCAGGCTCTGCTGCTTACATCTCTGCCAATAAACTGGGGAGAAAACTGTACTTGATCCTTCCACTGTATCAGATTTAATCAGATGGCAGATACATATTTTTCGTATCTATTGACATCATGTACACAGCATTTGCTGCCTTTGGCATAATTAAATCACTGTCTTGGCTCTGGAATCATTCTGATTCAGGCAGAAGCATATTGCTGAACATGCCTAGCGTGGAAGTGGCCCTGTTATTTTACCTGTTTAGAATCTCTGGTAAGAGTTATTTTAAGAGTATATTTATTTAAGCGTTGAGTGGAGCTGGGCTTCGACACAGAGCAGCAGGGCAGGCACTGCACTGATACCACTCAGGAACCATTGTGTTGTGTGAACAAGCCAGGCCATGAGAGTCCCACCCCTTCCAAACTTTTCAGAGCAACTATTTCTCTCTTTACCTGTTTGCACAGCCTTGTAATGCAAGGAGAGTGGAACCCCCCGTGCTGTTGACACCCTTAATGTGGTCAGGACAAGGTATTGGTAATTTAACACAAATACTTGTATCTTTAATATAAATACCTGTATCTCTTTAGGGAATAGTCCAGGTGTCCCCTTTGCTAAACTGCTTCTGAGGGTATCAGGCTTCAATACCTTTGGATTGGCCAGGATCCTGACAGTTAATGGAACATCTGACCTTCTGGGGCTTGCCTGCTATTCCTTGTAACTGAGCTTGCATTTTTATGTTGAGATGTGCTGAGCTGGCCAAAGGGAATCTGGGCACTCAGCAGTCCATGCTGTTCCAGCAGTTTCCAATTTGCTTGCTTTTCCCATCAGCTGCCTTCCATCTGAGATGAGTTGATTGGGCATTTGTGTACTTAGCATGCCGTGTTGCATCACATCATGTTCTATCTAGTGCCTTTTTTAAACTGCCTTGACATACGACATGAACAGAGCACACAACCGTTGTGATCAAGATCACCTGTGCTCAATTTGGAGAGCATATAGAAGTGAGTGGTGTCCAGTATGGATTGCTGCTTATTCTCTACCTATAATGTCCTGTTACACTGTAGGAATGGATAGCAGATGGCAGGTGAGAGAGGTAAGCAGGAACACATGGCACAGGGGGTTATCTGAGGGTATCCCACATGTCTTGGGCTGTGTTGTGCAGCTCAAAGCCAATAGATAGGCAGGTTTCATGCTTAGCCACTACTTTTGAGTTACAGGATATTCTCTAGCAGCTGTCCTACTGCCTCCAGCAGCTCTTAAGCATCATCAAGACCTTCCTCCCAAAATGCATTTTTGGAAAAAAATTTCCAGCAATACCGTAAACTGCCTGGAATAATGGGAATGCCAATCTGAGGGTGAAGCTTGTACATGTACAGCGCCTTCTCTTTAGACCAGTTTCAACTCAGGCTTAAACACTTCTTGGTTAACATACATGGAAATTATATTCTAGGTTTTCATTGCTGCTTGTGAGTGGCACGCCCTGAGGTGTGGGTAATACAGCTCTAATGCAACAGGATGTGGTAAGTAGGATGGAGACTGTATCACCAGGAAACTTTTGCCTTTGAACAGAAGATGTAACTAAATTACACTGCAAACATTACACTGCAGTAAAAAAATCCCCATTGGGGAGATTTTTCCCTATATTATGGAGGGTGGGGAAATGGAGGTAATGTCAAACCACTTGCCTGGCATGCTTTGGGAAGGAGCCTGCATCTACTTACTGCTTGCTCTGCACTTTTGCTATTCTATCTTCATCAGTATTTACTGATGCTGAAATTTGAGATATAAGTAAATAAATTACATTAGCAGCTCATCTATTCTTAGCTTACAGTACCGGGCGATGGCATAGCCGAGGAGATTAACCACCTCCCATTGCTGCAGCCCAGTAAGTCCATTCAAGCAGCCTCTTTGGGACCCTCCTGTTGACTTTCTGGCCACATCTGTCTGTCAGCACTGTGGGAACGTTAATTTGGATATCAGGCTGTGTGTATCTGGATCCCTTCCAAAGCATGTGCGCCCCAGCTTGCATCAATTTAAATATTTCAGTTGGAAAAGGAGAATTTGCATCTATGGCTGAAACAGTTAAATAGTTACAAAGAGCTGGCATGGCAAACGTGGGCAGACGGGATCTACTCTGCAAAGCAACTACTACCTTTGCTGGGAGTCATCATCTGTTGTTGCTCGTTGTTGCAGCCTGACTGACAAAAGTCCTGGTGTACTGTGTGTGCTGAAAACTTATTTAAATAACAGCATATTATTATATTTATGTAGTAGGCTGTTGATGTACAAGAAGTATCCCACAAAGGGATATAGTTAATAACGTTTGTATGGGTTTATCCATATCCAAGTCTCTTCATCTCTATATGCCTGAACTATTACAGTGAATAATCATAATCTTAACTGATACATTAGTCCTGAACCCCCAAAAGTCATGCTTTTGTCAGTAGAAATGCATGGATGCAAGGTCTGGATTTTTAGGTTTGAGCTTTTATGTTATACTTTAAAGTTCTATTTTTAAAATAATTTACTGATTGCTAACTTATAGATTGGAGAAAATATAAACACTAAACACTAATACTTTACCTGTTTACAAAAGGATTACAAAGGAGATTAAGTGGAATCTTGCGCAGCCAGGACAGATGTGGTAAGTTAAGGAAAAGTATTAACTCAAAAAGTCAGTGGGTTTTTTTAATCTGTGTTTATTTGTCTCCCTGAAACAATATGAGTGATTTTCTCACTGAACTGATTTGGGGTTGGCATTGCCTTAGGTAATGTTATAGCAGTCAGGCCTTCCCAGCATAGCAGTTAGGCAAGCCTAACATTAAAGCAGACTTTAATCTGTTCCAAATGCACCGACCTGGCTTTAGATTAGAGCCACTGTCCAACTGGCTTAAGCTAATAGTTAAGCTGATAACCCTTCCTAGGTAAATGTTTCACTAAATCAGACCAGGTGTCTAATGATGACTCTTTAGACACCAAAAAATAATTTACCAAAACCAAACCCATTTCTAACCAGTTTAGATGAACAGCTACAACTGTTGGGCCAACAAAACTTTCTAAATGTAGAGTTTACAAAGTTACTTTAAATCCTTCTCATCGTCTTTAAACAGAGTGGAAAAGAAATTCTCTTCCCCATCGCCATGCTACCGGTGCATTTACGTGGGTAGATCAACACCTTTCATGAAGAGGAAGAAGATGATCTCAGAGAAGCAGTTTCATGTCACTGGGGCAGGGAAGAAGCTGTTTCAGAATTCTGTAAGTTTGCTTTTAAAAATAAATGTAATTGGTTTTGTTCACCACACTTCGAATTTCCTCATTGTATAAAATAGTCACACTCTGTGTATGTCCCTGGGGTCCAGCTAAGGATTTATAAGGCACCCAAATCAACAGGTGCAGGTTGTGGGGCTCATTTTGGAATTACCACTGGCTCTTGGCATGGCTGAATTCCCAGAGTTGTGTTTTCTGTGGTATCTCTAGTGAAGTCTGAAGGAGCCAGATGACTTCCCAGGCCCTATAAAGGCTGTTTTTATGGAGACTTGGAGCGTATTTATGTGCCGCACCCCCCCCCACAGCCTGTTAAAAGAAATAATTTAGTACAGGTTTCCATTCTTATCTTAATACTCACATTTGTTTTGCAGATCACCTTTAAAAAGGCTGTAAATGTACTATAGGGCTCAATTCCCTGTATGAGCCTAAACCTTGCAGCAGGTTTCGAGCCATGGGCTGTTACATACAGGGCTGTGTGGTAACTCTGAAGGGCAGACACTCGTTTCACAAGTCCTTAAAGCCTAAGGAGAAGAAGTTGTTCCTCACCAAAGATCTGGTACCGAAATGCAGCGTGGGGCAAATCCTTCTTGCTCTAAATGAGTGTCTGTCCCCTGTTGTTTTAAAACCAAATAGACAAAGCTCAGAGCATTGCTTTAATCCAGTTGGATTGGGTCAGATTTCGACTACTCAGCTCTGTAATAGCAGTGTAATGGTATTCAGATGATTCCTGTGTTTACCCAGACTAACACTGTGTGCTTTACATGTGCAGGCTGAATATTAATTGTACATTTCTTACCTCTAAACCCATTTCCATTGCCACTAGAGCAGGCAGGAGAAGGAGACCCTTGGGGTCTGATGACAGGAGCAAAGGCACTCTTCTGTTTGACAGCAGGGAAGACGGAAGAGGAGAATGGAAGGATGGAAGAAGCGCTGGAGGAGCCAACTGTCGGACTTGAAGACATTACTGCAAGAGGAAAAAGTGAATCCTTACCAGAAATGCAGGCACAGAAGTTGGTAAAACTGCTGAGGATGTCTCCCTTCTTTTTATTCATTTTACTTCTACAAGAAAATCTCAGTCTCACCCTGAGCTACAGTGTAGATAAATAATTAAATAATAACTCAGTAAATAAATAGCTGTTTAACTGTTATTATTTTATATGTGTGTACATATGCATTACACACACTCTTGCCAGAGAAAAAACAAAGCATGAAAGGAAATGGTAAAACTAGTAACTAGAAGTGGAACAATACTAAATTCCAGAATTGAATCCCACTGTTGTTGTATTTCTGGTTATCAAGGTAATACAGTTGCACAGGAAATTAATCCACGATTCAGCTCTCAGATGGATAATGCAGTTCCTACACATACAACTTATTTCAGAGTGCTTTTACATAGAACTCAGAGGAGCCTGTGCTAAAAGTGATGGCTACTTGCTTAATTACCTGAAGCTGCAAACTGTACCTTTTTTCTCACTGCGGCCTTTGCCACTTTGGAATCTGTATAAGGGTAAAAAAAATGAAGGAAACACAAGTAGGATTCAGTATTCCTCTATTCTTGAAAAATGGGAACACTTCCTAGTTCAGACTAAAAAATACCAGAACCCAAATCAGAACCTTTTACAAAGGTTTCACTGAACCTTGAGTACTTCTCTTGAAAGACATCACTTGCTGCAGTTCCTGATGTGGTAAATGAAGTTAAGCAGGAGCAAGAATCAAAGGTAAGAGGAGCAAAGCACGTACAGCCATAGGGGGATCCTGTGGGAGAGCCGTTGATGAAGCCGGGCGAGCCGGGGACGCCCAGGTTGGACATGGGGACGTTGCTGTAGCCGTTCATGCTGTTGCTGGAAGTGCTGTAATTGGACTGTTGAGGTGTGGAACTGGAGGAGTAACCTCGGGGTGAGATGCTGCTCGTATTGCGAATGTAACCTGGAAGAGAACACGGTGCAAAGCGTGGCAATGGATTCGACTTCAAACTTTCTCCTGTATATTCCCTGCTTAAGTAAATGATTTATTTAAATCCAGATTCATTAAAACATTTAAGGAAATGTCATTCAGTTCAGTGGGGTTTCTGCACATGCTTTCAAGTTAAGCAATATTAAGTGTTAAAACAACATGGGAAACTAACTTTCTGAAGTGATCTGATGTGTATTTTTCTAATCACAGTTGATTTGATTAAAAACTGAAATTTGTTCTAAGCCCCAGAAAGCAGCACGTGTGCTTCTCTGTGTCTGAGGTAGAATTCATAATGGGTGTGGGATTTTCTATTGTTTTAGAGGGAGATTATACTTCTCAAATTATTAATGAATCACAAATAAAGCAAGTACATTACTAAGGGGAAATTACAACCCAGATCTAGTTTGCAGCTATTTTATATATATATATAAAAAATATAGAGTATCTATAAGATACTTGGGGAAAAGAAGAATAAACAGGATAAGTAAAACCATTTTTCTCTGTTAAAAAAAAAAAAAAAAAAAATCAAATATTTGAGAATCAAAATTTAGCCTCCTTTTCTCCAAAAGGAGCCCTGAAGAACACCACAGCCATCAGCATTAAAGTACAAGGCTATTATTACAGCTGCAAAAGGCTTTTTTCCATGGAAAAGCTTTCATTAGAAAGATGGGATCCAATAGCTACTTTAAACACGGTTACCATTTAGATATCAAGCCAGGTGATTTCTGCCCATTTATATTATGAAGCTCTAATTCAGGGCTGGTGAGACCTTATTAAGAGAAGCAGAATTATCTAAATGATGACTTTTAACACAGCATATGTAGTATCACTTCCTCTGACATGGCTTTACTGCTGTGGAGTGTTAAACACCGCACTGCTCCTGCAACCAGCTACAGCCTCTGTGTTACTGGAATCCAGTGCTAAAAATCCAAATAGTCAAGAGTCAGAAAACACCCAAAGTTGATGTGTTACTGTTAATACAGCATTTATGGCATGTTTTCCTAACTAGCAATAATATTTATGTTATGACATATACAAGTTAACATTAAGGTAACAACACCAAAGAAGCAGCCTTAAAAAGAAAAAAAGGGAATTCTCCACCTATTTAAGCTGTTGCTGCCCTTGTTTTTTATGAAAACAGATACAACAACAACAAAAAGCCATTGTGGGGAGCAGGGGGAGGATCAGGGTGAAGCTGGTACCAAAAAATACTCAAAAATTATTTCACACATACATAGCTAATGTGCTGCCTGGAAGCTGGTACAGGCAAAGCACCATCCACAATGGCAGCACTCCTCCATTTCTAATGCAAACAGTTCAAAGCCACCTTTCTGTCCAGAAGAGAAGCAGGTAGAGAAGTTGAGGAACTCCTGTGGTAGCAACTGGGGTTCAGTGTTTCACTGTTTAAATTAACACTGCACTTGCAGCACATACCTTGGTTGTTCCCTTGTGTTGACTCTGAAATGCTGACTCCTAACTGGCTACCGTAGGAGTTAATTCCCATCATACTGCTGTGAGCGGGAGAGCTGGACAGTGCAGGGATCTGGGCGGGATTCCGTGGCACACTGTAGAGAGCCTCTGCGATGTCTGCAGCTCGTTTCAGAATGATGTCCTGCAGGACGAGGGGGACCAGGTCAGAAACGTGCATGGAGAAAAGTTCTAGATGTTTATGACCAAACCTGACCGTGTACCACTCCCCTGCTGAGGAGTCATTCTGACCTGGTTGTTATGTGGCGTTCCGTACAGTGCTTCAACTAGGTCAGCAGCTCGTTTCAGCAGCATTTCCTGGAGAATGAGCAGATGCATAACATCGCTATTTGAACAGAAAAGGATTTCAGAGCAAATAAAACCTTGGGATCATATTTTCTGAAGTGACTACTGTTTGTGTGTGTTCATTCTGAGAACTGGGTCCCTTCAAGAGCCGTTATTTGCCACTTATCTGACAAACTGAACCCCCTGCAGTATCTCTAAACCTGATACCAACATCACGGGTTATGTTGGGAAGCACTGCCGGGGTGTGAGACGTGCCGGCACCGCGCGGTGCGCCCCGTGCTCCCGCTCATCGGGAGCTCTCCGTAGTCCTGAACCTGCCCTCGGCTCCAGAAAGGGAAAGAACTTTCCAACACACCCAACTGAAATAGGAACTGTTCCCTTCTCAATTTTGATGGATACTCTTTTGCACAGACACGTAAAAAACTGATTAATCCCCACGTCCATGTCTGCTTTCTAAATAACAATCACCAAACAAACAAACCACTTTAGCTGGAAAGTATCTTATGTTACCTCTGGTTATAGGGAAAAAAATGACACAGTATAATACCTGAATACAACAGTCTTTCATCATGCAAAGATGGTAATTGGTACTTTTGGTACTGCACTAAAATCAAGGAATACAGCCATGAAACACCACACACTGTGCCAGGTGCTGCATCAATACAGTGATGTGGATAACACTGCAAAGGACAATGGACATGACCTGGGAAGATACCTGCATTGGACACTCATTTTATCTACACAGTGTTTGAGCTCTAAGAGGTAAAACTTACTGGCAGCTGTGGCTTCCACACAATCACATTCTTGTTTGGACCTACAACTAATTGGTAAACTTATGTTCACAGATATAACAGTCATTTAAGATACAATTTTGTCTCTTTTATAAGAGAAGTAAAAGAACATATTTAGTGAGCTCAGTGAAAAGGTTAAACTATTTTACCTTAGCTAGTCTTTCAGGGTCCCCAGGATGTCTCGGGATGACCTTCTGCAGTCTTTGGAAACCATAATCTATGGTAGGTTCATTTAAAGCTGAAAGGAAAACAGGAAAACACCACCATATTATATGAGTATGTGTATATCTATATATCTATATATCTATATCTCTATAGCTCTATATATCTATATCTACATATATCTATACATCTATATCCGTATCTTTGTCTACGTTTAATTACCTAAGATAGACGGGTTTCACAGCTTCTCCCCAGAAAACCTCTCCTTGCCTGGGTCCCTAAAAGGAGTCATTGCCCACTGCTCAGGTGAGCCCTGATCACTGTAAGACAGGCTGAATAATAAGCTACTCCCCCACTAATCTCTTTTCAAAGACAATACTTATTCTACCACAAGGAAACCTGGGACACACAAGCTCTTAATGCTGGGCTATTGTAGAGACCAGGTCCCCCAACTCCTGGTACCTGAACTCCACCAGTTTAATTGTTCAGCTGTTTCTGCCATTGCCATGTAATGACCTGCATGGTGCTCCTGGACAATCCATCAGCGTGTCTGTCATTTGTTAAACAATTAGTGATATCCTTCTGCTTACAGATAAGCCCTGAAAGAATTCTGTGTGCTCACACACGGATAAACACACGCACACCACTTCTCTGCTGGTGGGCACAACTGAACTAAATTTACAGGCTTGTTTTCTGCCAGTATCCCACAAAATGCACCCATTCAGAGGCAGGTAAGTTGAAGCAAATGACAAAACTCATGTGAATGCTGAGTGATGTTTGCAAAACTTCTTGCTGAAAGTATTCCAAAGGGTCACACTCGTGACTTTGGCTTATTTGGTAAGAGCAGAGAAATCACAACTTCCACATTTAAAACATCAGTTTCTGATGCTGATTTCTCATCATCTATCAAAGGCTGAGTAAATAATTTGAAAGATACAGCAGGGAGGCACTGCCACAAAAATACCCCTTTAAGGATGAATGTATTTACTTTGGGCAAAACTCACTGTGTCAAACACATTATGGTACAAATACAAATTACGACAGGTCTTCCCCTGCATTCGTTAGACAGTCAGAAATGAAAAGTACCATATTTGCTCATCTAATAAACATGACATACACCCCCCTGATATTTTGCCATCACAAACTAGGGCACAGCTATTCATTAGGCACATTAACATCGTCAGTGGTGTGTGGCTATGATGCACACAGAGCCACTTCACTGTGGTGATGTTAATCTCCAGTGGATAAACCAAGATATTTTGACCCAGATCCTCAGTCAGTAATAGCTGGTAGAGCCCTACTGCCACCGCTGATGATTTCATAAGACTTCAGACACTTTAAATACTCTCTACTATGAAATCATGGCAGTAAGAATCTAATTTCTGACTAGTCAAAATTAAACTCCACATTAATACAGAAACCAAAAGGCAAGTGCTGTACCACTCCGCATGCTCAAAGGCTTCGACTGCCTCTAATCCATTAGGATTACAAGTGTTTACTGACACAGTTAGAGGTATGGATTTTAGGATTTCCTTATACTTCAGAATGCATTAGAATTCAAATGACACATTGCTGCTGAGACTCTAAGAATACCCTGGCACATTCAGTAAGTAACGTGTAAGTCCGTCAGCACCATCCTCACTCAGTGGCTTCCATCCTCCTGCACCATTTGCCCTTCTTTTGGGAAAATAAGAATGATACTGTAAATAAGCAATGACATCAGCACAGGAAGCCCCAATTGCAGGATTTGCTGATGGCACCTACTGCATCTCCCAAAACATCCCCAGCACCTTGCAGGAAAACCACCTTGGACCTTGGACACCAGGAGGATGGAACTACCCACTGAGACAGCCTGTTACACTGGGCCGGACTCTCTGTTTATCTGTGCCTGGCTCTGGTATAACGACATGAAGGTAAAAGGTCATATTCCCCACTGAGACACTTTTATATTTACTTTTTATTAAATAATTATGGCATGGCATGAAGTTTAAATATTACAGGAGATGATCAAGTGGGAATTGAGCAGAGAAAATCCAGACCTGAGAATTTAGTCTTGGCTATACTTAGAATGTCTTTCCTCTCCACTGGGAGCCATTCTGGTTTGCTTAAGGAGTTTAATAATACACATTTCAACTGCCACAGAATCTACGTCCCATTTAGGAAGGGGCTTTTTTTTTGGGGGGTAGGGGGGTTTTATAATTCTCAGTAATCCTGAGAATTATAGGCCAATTCTCTCAAGAGCCTATACATCATTTTGTGCCATCTCTCTTCTTGATTACAAGTCTAACCAGTGAAGTTATAGATCTTATGCTAAGCAAAAGCAATGTAAAATCTATAGGAATTCAAACATGGATACACATAGTTTCCTAAAAATAGCTAATGGGAATATACAAAATGCTAATTCAGGAAGAAGAAATTGGCTATTATTCAACAAACATTTTTCCAATGGATTGACATGGATATTTTCATTCTGATAAACAGCAGCAAATCATTTCTCAACAATGTTGAATTGTTCTACGAAGGACTCGATCATTTTGAACCAATGTCTATATTGTGTCTTCCAGCACAAAAGGTTTTCTGTACAGCTTGCAACAAAATTGCCTACTCCTAGTTTTACTCATTATTAAAACAAAAATATCTCAATCATGAAATCCTCTTAAAAACCAGCATCCAACATTTGTGGAAGTAAATGGCACCTTTTCAATTTAAGGGCAAGATAGAGAATCCACCAGCAAGTTCCAACAGCTTCCCCCCAACACCATTTCCACTGACAAAAGAGCTACTGGATCAGTTGTGATTTATCTATGTGTTACATAGAAATATGCCAAAATTATATCCAAATGCTTTTGAGTTCATGGATTCAGAGACCCTAAAAGGGTCTGACACAGCAGCAGGCTGCTCATTACTTCCTACAGATCAGATATCTGAAGTGAAACCCCCAAGAAAGTAGATTCAGGTACAGGAAAATCCCTTCAGCAATTCTCAGATCCGATGTTTTGGGGTCTCTTGAATTTCCCAGAGCACAGTTTAAAACACTGCATGAAATCATGTATGCAAAAAAAGAGCAACCATCTAGTGAATAAACTAAATTGTCAGTCTCTAAACCTCGCTCTAGCATAACTGCTTTACCAACAGAACTGTTACAGTCAGCAGAAGGGAGAGGTCTAAATGCCCCACAGTCTGCCAGGTTTTATCTGTGACAAGGCTCAAACAGCCTATGGCACAGTGCTTCCTCTTTGATACTGTTCCTTACCCTCCAGACCCCGTGCTTTCAGTTTAAATACAACTCTCCAGCTATTATGACTCACTGGAATAGGAGAAGAAACAATTTCTCACACTTGAGCAACCGATGCCATGACATCTGTCTGCATCTGCAAAACCTGAAACAGCAGCTCGGCCCCATTCATCTCAATGGGGACTAACTCAGATACCCAATGATAACAGTGCTGACATTTAAAGTATTAATTATTTCTCAACAAACCACACAAGACTGTGGAAGGAAAATGATGTTATGAAGATCTGCACAATTTATCGTGAGTGACAGCTCATTCTCATATTGCCAGTGTACGCCCTGGGAGATGAGCACTCTCCCCCTTTGCCAGTCAAGAAGGGCTACATTTCTGGACCCCATGGAGCAGAGCAGGGGGAAACACCTCCTCTGTTTGCAAAGTCTGAATGAGAAGAAACAAAGCAGGCAGAGCTCTAGAAATATCCTGAACCCAGGCAACTGGGCCAGAGGGAGCACAGTTTTTGCAATGTGGTGCCTGACCTTCTTAAAGATATGAGAGAAAGGCATCGGTGGCCTTAAAGCTTGAATTCCACCTTTCACTAGTGAGCACCTTCACCAAAGCCAACAGTAAAGAGATGCCTGGTATTCACCTGACAGAATAAAACCTTTCCCATGTTGCCAGCTCCAGAAGCTCACTTCCTATAATCGCACTAATCCTGGGCTTGGGAGGTACCTACTCACTCATCAGTCTACTCCGAGGGGTACATTGTGGTGTAGGGTGGGAAGGATGCTGCTAGAACATGCTGCCCCATCCTGTGTTCTATTTACTGTGTTGGTAACAGCTTTCCAAACACCCCACTCCCTCCCAGCGCGGTGTTGCCTCCTATTGTGTGTGTCTTTCATAGGCTAAAGCAGTGGTAGAGCAAATGCTTTCTGTCACATCAGTTGTGTTCTGGCCACATGAACTCACTCTTCCAATTTGTAGAGCTCACTGCACCCTTGTAAGTGTTGTTTCCCACAAGCAGGTAACAAGACCTTCTCAGATCTACTTACAAGCTTTAGCAAGCCAGTACCCTCCTACCCTTGGTGCCTGGCACAGAGACTGATACAGTACAACCCGGAGTCCAACATATCCTACAGATTATTTTATATTGCATTGCTCTGACAAGGTAACCCCTGGAGGATTTCTGCTCAGCAAGGAAAATTATGTTCAAAATCTCCCTGATATACACATTTCCAGGTTAGCATCTCTGTGACAAAGTAAATGCCGAGCTGTGATCAAACTTGGGATATGAAAGCCTACAAGACATATCCTCAGCTGGCGTAAGCTGATGTAAGCATTATTAAGTCAAGGGGACTATAATGGAACTACTTACAGCAGCAGAGCACTGAATTTGTGCAGTATTAAAAGCAGAATATGAGGCTACTGCTGGATTAGCAGCAGAGAGAAAATGCCTTATTATTTTAGGAACAGCTGATGAAAGAAAAGCAATTCAGACCGTGGGGAGGGTTGTGTAACCTGTGTGCTCACCTGATTAAGGTGCACACAGGGACTACACGTTTAGTTGGGCTGATTTAAAAATAGATCTTTTATCTCTCAGTATAAGTATATACTGAACTACTAAAGCATGTAAGTTGGTTCAGCAACTGCCATTAACATCTAACCAGGCACTTCTCTAGCTTTTTGCTGTGCTCTCTAGTACACTGTTAGATATCCACAGAATCCTGTTGGCTTCACTCACTCTTATAAAAGTTTTCCATCTGGGAACCTTATGGAAAAGCCCACACACCACATTTGGGTGATGAGAAGAATTTGATGGCTGAATGACAGCACTTAGGAGTGGGAATGCTGACAGCCCTGTGCTAGCCCAGCACACCGTGCAAGGAGCCGATTAGAAATACACATCACAGGACACATATGAACTCCTGTAACAGCTCCACTGCGACACACCTTGAAATTTATATCTTATTTTTATATTCATCTTTTCAACAGTTTAGCATTTTCTTCTTCTTACAACCTGTCTTATTGTGACTCTTTAAAAAAGGAAGAATCAGAAACATTAATAGTTGACTGTATATTAAATATCAAGGGTATAGGCAGATACACACAGTACTAAGATCACTGGTTTTCTGTTTCCATATTTTAGAAGAGTATTGGGGTTCTGGTGATTAAAGGATACGACTAGAACCCAAGAGATCTATTTCCCTGTCCACCTTTCAGCTTTCCTGTATAACCACAGGCAAGTGGTTCATCTCTCATTGTGCTGTGGCAATGTGGCAATGGAAGCACGTGTCTGTAACTGGTTGCCCATGTCTGACGCAGTGGGACCCTGATGAACCCTCTGAGGTTTGGTTTTCTATGAGTAATTATTCTTGTTATACCTCGGAAGTACCTATAGGCAACTACTCAGAAGCTACTCATTACTTGACCCTTTGTGCTTTTCATCTGAGGTTGTATCTTGGCCATTAATAATTATAAAGGACTTAATACAACATGTCCCTGATCACACCAGGGCTCCAGCTGCTGCTGCTGTTCCTAGTTGTGATGGAACTACATCTTCCCATGCTCTTAGTTTGCAGGATTTCACATTTTTGTTATTAAACTAATAAGTTCCCCTTATTACCAATCAGGTAACTGGTATTACCGATAGTTATAAATCTATCAAACCTTCCTCTTTGGTATTTGATGCACTATTTGTCTGCTACACTCTACCGAAGAAATAGCTGCATCTCTCTGCTGCTACTGAGTACATTTTACAGAGTGCTATGGATACACACATGCATTCTGAGGGCAGTGGCATTTAAAGAACCTGGTTTCCTCAGGCTGTCTTCCTGTAGGTTCTCTGCTGTCTAATAACAAGGTTGAGCTCTTCACCCTTTCTTTCAGTGGAGGATTAATTCAGCTCCCTCTTACCATTTTCCATTTTCACAAAAGAGCACCTTTGACGTTCCTACCTGTCTGATAAAACCTGACAGAAATTGGTTAAGAGGTTCAAAAGCTGTTGTGAAAATACTGAGGAAGACACCCAGGCAGAAGGACCCTGACTGCCTGAACATGGCTTGCCTGGGTTAAAATCAATGCATTTGTTCCCAGCAGGCTTCTGATAGCACAGCCACAGCAAGGAAAAAAAATGTCACCATGTTATTTTCATAGCTCAGAAGTTGTTTTTACTGCTATTAGCAGCAACAACCTGGGGGAATTGATTACACAGGTGAGGCTGTACCTCATAGCTGTGTTTATCATTTTGCCTGCCATGGCAGGAGAACTGCAGGCTCCTCAACAGACAGATTGAGAAGTTGCCTGTTCCACCCTCACACTAACAGCTCGGCATCTTCTGTGAAATGCTGTTTTGTAACATGTGGCAGGAAGCACCCACTCGCTCCTCAGAGAATGCTAACAGATCTATATCCCCATGCCAGTACCAGCAGTAAAACAGGGGTAGTATATTTAACTCTGTTCCCTTCTGATGGCACATACATGCATCTTTATGTCCTTTCTGGAGGAAGCACTCTATTTAACTCAGTGTTAAAGCACTGCACTGCAGTCTGACTTTAGTCCCCCCTAGATGGTACAAGTAAGTCTTGCACTTACAACAGCTTTACATTAATAAGATGACTTTTCTTCACAAAGAAATGCACATTCCTATTACACATCTCTGTATCACTCCAGTCCTAAGCCTCTTTCAGCACAGGTACCAAGAACACAAAGTAATGCTTGTGCTGAAGACACTGTGAGAGCAAGGCCTCCAGAAGCAGAAAATGGCACAGAACTTCACATTTAAATCTGTAATAATAACTAGAGAATGTCTACTAATAAAGGGGATATAAAACAGCATAAGACAGTAACAGGATCCTCATAAATCACTGGTTCTTTCTCAAGTCCTGAAGTGTCAGATTTTCATTCACATTTTTCCACTTTTGGAAAAAATCCAATTCACTCAACAGGTGGTAAAGTTTTTACCTTCAAATTTTTAATAACAAAAATCTTGGACTTTCATTATTATTTTTGAGTTAAATTATGATTTAAATTTTGACAATTCTAATACAGAAAGATTATAGAAAGAGGATCGTTTGGCTTCAAAAACATAAATCAATCCTTCCATTTTGAGAAATCTGGCTACGATTTGGTGGGAGCAAGTCATTAAACTTAAATATAAATCCATCCTTTAGAGCTCAGCACACCATTATTCTCCAGCCATGCTTAACAGGCTCCAGAAACTATAGTGTATACATTGTATGCCACGACTGGTACTAGTGGTATTGACAGTTCAATGAGATGGTCATCTGGGTGCATCTGATTTCCTCTTTTCAGATCTACAGGCAGTGTTCCTCTGCCAGCAGAGGTGAATATAGGGCACTAAAGATGTTGATCATCCATTTAAGAATGAAAAAACCCCCAACAGATTTTCCACTCAGCTCATTGGCTTCACTCGATACAAGATGCTTTCCTTGTCCTTTGGGACTATCTTGAAAATTAAAGGTTACCCCCAGCAAGAGGGAAATGTAAAATAAATCCTGTTATAAATAAAACATCTTCCAGTATGTAGAACAACGCTACCGTGTTCCTGCACACTCAATATACCTATAGGCAGACCCATATCATAACAGCATGGCTCTAATCTGGAAAAAATATTAACATGTGTAGTAACAGTGCCTTAACAGCTCTGCACAACAATGAAGCTATCTCCTTACATGTCCAAATGTCACAACCAGCCGAGTGGCCTTCAACCAGCAAGAGGCTAAATAAATAAAGCAAGCAAGCAGAGAGTTGTCAATACTGATTACCAAAGGAAAGAGCCCCGAGCTCCTCCAGCGTAAATCACAACCACCTACCTGTGTAAATAAACCTGCCTGGTGCACCCTTGCAAAACTGTTTGGATTTGTATGATAATGTCACTTCAACCACTCCGGGAATGTGACGTGGAGGTGTCTGAACTCGGATGGCGTGAGGCGTTATCAGCTGGGAAGTAACAAAAGGAGAGGCATGATTACAACACATCTGTGTTAATCCCTTGCTTTCACTTTTCACCCTCCAAACATGTTTTATGAGTAAATGCATTGCTTTTTGCTGTAATGGAGACACCACAGGTCAGGCAATAGTGTTACATCTGGTCTAGTTTCTCACCTTCAATAGAGAAAGACTCATTTTAGGATAAACTGTCACCAGGAAAATTGTACTGCTTATGCTGACTGGTTAGTTGCTGGCTTATTTCTGGGCCCAGAGGGAATTCTTCCTCCTTCTCAAACTCTAATCCTTTCTTTCTTACTTTTGTTACCTTTACTGTCTCCAGACACCTAGAATTGTTCAGTTCCATTCTGGATATTACTGAGCAGCTGGCCTCAATAGTATCACACAGCAAGGAGTTCCACAGAGAAAACCTGTCCCATAAATTTCCTTCACACAGGCTTATACATCCTACCTTACACACTGTCCTGGGTTCACAGTGTGTGAACTGGGCTTAAACCACAACACACACCACAATTTTCATACCATTATTAGAACAGGAATTAATCAATTCCTATTAACACTTTTTAGCAATAGGGAGGCACCTCTACCTACCTCACTCCATACAAGCATGGTCCCAAAAACAACTTGCAGCCCATCAAAGAAGTTGTCTCCGATGATGATGACCATTGCTCCACCAGTAGTCCAGCCTTCACTGGGGCTGATTGCTTTGATGCACGGTGTGGCTGAACAGAACAAAAAGGACATCAGAGCATCAGGTTATAGGGTTGTTTTCCCACTCAGACTTGAGACTGTTTGCAACAGTGGGTGTAAACCCTTGCAGGGAGGCCTAGGACAAGTCCCCTCCAGCCATTCACCCATGAAGGCTGCTTTACCATCCCGTGAAGCCCAAAAAATCAATACACAAACAAATACATAAATAAATGAAAGCATGTTTTCTGCCTTGCTGGTGTTAATGACTTGCCTATTCATTACTGGCACTTAACTTTGTGTCATTAAAGCCTAATAGGCCAACTGTAGTAGGTGGAAAAGTGAAACACTTAAATGATTGTGCAGAGGCTGTTTAAAAACCACCCCATTCATTAGCATATGATCACACAAAAACCCTGTGGAAGGAGAGAGAGATTAGATTTATTAAGTTTATCAATGGGTAAAAAAAGATATGGGAATATCAAATGTTTCCTCCAATTCCTATCACGAGACAATTTCTTGATTTTATAGAGTAGATTTTTTTTTCCCCCCTTCTCTCTTCCATATGTTCAAGGCCTCTGGACTATACATCCCATCAGGAACCCAATATGGTTTCCAGGCCATAACCAAAGTCAATCCATCACTCCATTCCCAATGTTGACAGGGTCAGAGGTGGAGGGGAACTTTGGCAGTGCTCCAAAAACACGAGACTCCTTTGAACAGCCAGTCAATCACATCCAATCAGTCAAGGAAAAACTGGATGGCTTCCTAGGCTAGGAATCCTGGGATTTTCCTTCTACCATTTCACTGCCCGCTGGGGGAGAATTAACACCACTCTGAATTCTTTACCGATTCAATCATTTTCTTCCAGTTCATTAATTCTTCTTTTAGGTTGATACAGGGCACAGTTAAGAAGTGGGGCAGCAAAACATTATAATGAAATAATATCCTTTCTTGTCTTTTCTATTAACATCACCAGCTCTTCTCACTTTCACTAGCTGCAGGGGAGGGAAAAGGAGACACAGATAGCAGTTTCTAGCTAGTGTCTGCGTGAGCGAGGTGGAATGCACTGGGAATGAATGTATGGGGAGAGGGAAAGGAGGGGCCAACCGGTTTGAAGCTTAACAGATACAAGTATTTGTAATTGCTTTAATATAGTCCAAAACCCATCCTGTAGCCGGCCATGAGCCTTGCTTAGCCAAACAAACTAAAATCAATTAGTGTCAGTCTCCTTCTGTGCATTGTTATGCTTTGCACATAGTTTGTTTAAGGGAACTGGTGACACTTTTTCATACACATCTTGTGCTGTAACAGTTCTGTTTAACTAAGATGTCATGTTGCCTAATTTGCCTGAAATCAAATCTATCCCAGCTGAACGAGAAGCCTGAAATTCAGATAATACTTTGTGTTTCTGTGTTTTTCAGCTCTGCAGTACATGCTAATTAATAAACTGGGGGGAGGGGAAGTCTCTTGGATGTAAAGAAGATCATATTTTGCATGCAGTAGACACTGTTTTCCTGCCTCTTCCTTCTCTAACCCCCCTGAGGTTGCGCAGTTTCCCCTTAGCTCCCCTTGCCTCCTGAAAACAAATAGAAATTGAAGAATGGGTAATATGCTTTCACATCTGTGGACTGTTCTTCATACAAATGTCCTACCTTCTGAGGGGTCAAGTCTCCTTGCTCTCCGGCCATGCTTGGAGTTGTTGTGAACAAACATGTTGTCAGACACCGCCAGCACGTGCCCATCGACATTCACTGTTGTTGACAGCACAACCTACACGTTTAGAAAGGGAAGAGAAAGGAGGCAGGTAAACAATGGGCTTTGAAATTCCACTTGTGAAATATGAATTATTCAGTTGAGTTAAAACCCTGTTCTGTTTGTAAAACGGCATCATGTCCTGCAGGGTTTATTCCCCAACAAGAAGGGGAGAAAATATTTCCAGTCTTCATTCTAGGCATTAATTCCATTTAATACAGCATCCTAAGGGCCATATAAAGTCCTTACTGTATGATGAACCAGCTACTGCAGATGGCCCTAAATTCAGTTCCCTATGATGCACTGTAGCATAGCTGATGGCAAAGAGGGCTGAATACATCAACCAGGGGGGCAGGCTGCAGAGCACCACAGCAATTTGCCCTCTGATACACACAGGCAGATTCTGAGCCATCTGCTGTAGTATGCTCACATGCAAATGGATCTGCATCTGCTTTAAAAATAGAGGTCTCCATTGACTGAACAAAATGGAAACTCCTACTGTGTGAAAACAGCACCTTGGATCACGTTTGGGGTTTGACATTCGTGTGCTTAGAGCCTCTTGAAAATCATCTGAGCCCAAGGACTCCACATCAAGGTGCAGTTTCTAAACCTTAATGTCCATGTTGCTGGGTTCCAGTAGTGTATCAATTCTTAGAGGAAGTAACTGTGTATGTTAATTAATTAGTTTTCTTTTACAATAAAACATCCAAAGGTGTAAGTCTTATAAACCCAGAAATACATGTGCCTTTAAACCATGAACTTTTAGGAAAACCCAGTCAAACTGTGTTTTAACTACAGAAAGCAGCAGCATCTTAGTGAAACTTTCAGGTTTCAACCATTAGTGCAAATCAGCTGAACTCCATTCAGCTGCCACACAGCCACAGTAATTCACAGCTATTGAGAATCCACCCTGGGTGTGTTCGTCAGTTTTCACGGATGTAGCTGTCACAGTCTAGGTAAGAGAATGTCAAGCTCTAATTGTTGATCAAACTACATTCAGCATATAGGAGGAGAAACCTTGCCCTCTACGGGATTCTGCTAGCTTAAAGAATACTTACTTTCTTGAGACAAATTTAATTCATTCCAAAAGGCTCTTGTCATACTCTACTCTTACACTTCTCAAGCATTCTTGTCACAAAATGTGTTGCTTTTGTGTGCCAACTGATTTCATCATTGCACATTTGGGTGGAGTGAGACTCCCATCCAAAGGGAACATTTCCCGCATGACATAGCTGAACCCACTCAGATGCACTTCATTATTTTCCCTTAAACAATGGAAATAAATTTTAATCTCTCACTGGCCAGCCCAGAGCACACTGTGGCAACAGGGGAATAGACCTGAATTATTCCAGTGTCTGAAATATTTACGACAAGTGTTTAAATTGTAACCAAATGTAAATAAAAAGTATATCATGTATATACAGTTACACTATATAACATATACATATCTCAGCTCACATACACAACTACAGTGAACACACACCCACATGCTCTCGGTATGAGATCTTTATAATACATGCAGACTTCAAGTATACACATTCCCTGTCTGAGTAACCATTTGGGTGTAAAAGTTGCGCACAATACACGAGCCACATTCCCGCACGAGTTGTAGAGATCCCTACAGCCTGAGTAACAGCTCTGCTTAGAAGATAAGTCCTGAGCATCCTCCATCCCCTCAGCCAACAGGGATGGAAGAGGCACTTTTAGACCTCTCTCCGTGAGTGGTTCCATTTTTATTCACCTCTCCCATTCACCACAGGAGGGTCAAAGCCACTTGGCAATTCACAGGCTGGGACCTGGGGTAAATAACTACAGCGTTCTTGGGGACAGGACAAAATGCAAAGTTCAGATCTGGACCTGAACGTTCACAGAAGTTTTGGACCTTGTGTGCAGTAACCTCTAAGGTACTGTTGAAATTCAGCAGAGACCTTTGTGTCTTTGCTACAATGCTGCTAGCCAACTCATTATCAATGATGTGGAGTAAGGACATCATGAGATTATGGACATAAAAATTACTGAACTTCTTCACTTTGCTCCAGTCATTCCCTCTTGCCCGATGAACATGACAATCCAATTGTTTTATACTTGAAGATTAAAAAACAATGTTTTATGGATAAAAGGAAGAGGAATGTGCATTCCACTATGGTCTCTAACTCCCAGGCCCTTCCCTTTCACAAGCCAACTGCTTTCCCCCAGTGAGTATTTCCTGGGTCACGAAGGGTGACCCTTTCCATCTGGAATCAATCAGTCAACTCCTGACAACTTCCTGAAACACCTCACTCCATTTCCTGTTCTCTCCCCCTTCTCTCTTTCCCCCTGGTTTGCTTCACTCTTCAAAACTGCAGGCCACAGCAGCTTAATGTTAGAGGGTCAGACACAGTTAGACTCCAAAACACTACACAAGAACACCTTTGACCTTCAAAAATCTTTACATCTTAGCTAAACAAATCAAGGTCAACATTTCTTACCATTACCTTGTTAACCATTTCTATGCATTTTTGCCAATACCCTTCTGAACATGTATTTATATTGATAAATATATTGATAATACTTGTTCTCCTAACACCATAAAACATTCCAGGCCTTTTGTTTAAAAGAACCTGTATTTAGTGCCAATGAAAGGTGATGTGCAAACTTCCATAGAGACTTAGTCTCAGATTTGTCCACAGCACTGGCAAATTACCAGCAAATCATTTTGGTGCTTTCTCTTACCCTGGTCTGATGGCACTACTTCTTGGCAATGATAATTTGGCTTCTGTGCCTATTCAGTTGATGGTCTTTTACCTAAAATCAATAGTGCAAAATGGAATCCTCAGGGAACGATCTGAGAACATCAAAATCTTATAGAGAGGCTGTGGATTCCAGTAATTGTAGCTGAAGGCCATATTTCACAGGGACAGCATAAAGACTAAAGATTTTGTGCTGCCCAACAGCTGGATCAACCCGTCACCTCCACTGGAGTTTCAGAGGACAACCAATCAAGCAAGGAATCAAGAGGGCAATGTGTTATTCCTCCACCCATCCAATGGAGGTTCCAACTCTAGGAAGAGTGATGGAGTTCCAGGCTTCTAAGTGGTGCTTTCAGCAGTTCTTCAGATTCTCTCCGCAAATCTGCAGGAGTCTTCTTGTTAGCTAGGAAGCCACAGACATAAAATGATTCCCCAGCAGAACTGGAGAAATGCATGTGCTGTACCTCTACATTATCGTTTCCCAGGTGGATTTCTGTAATGAAATCCCTGCTCAAAAACCACAATGAGGGTTCACCTACAATGACATTCAAACTGTCTTTAGCACATTAAACTCAGGTTCTCTGAGCCGCACTGCCCCTCTTCCACTTCCCTGCACAAAGTGTTGTATTTCTTTACAAACCTTTACCTGGGTACTGCAATTTTTCCTTCCCCATCAATCCATCCTACCAGTATTTCTATATTCTAAAGTATGTTTCTCTTCAAATCACGTATATGCAAATAAATACACATCACCACATGTACATAAAAGCTGTATCACTCATAGACACCTATTTAGACATATGGCACAAACATTCCAGGCATACAGGCATTTACTTACATGTAACGTATCTCATCGCTGTGTAAATGATCTCTCTCAAAAAATTCCTGTTACCATTCCAAGTGTGGAAAAAATTCTTTATGACATTGTACATCTGGAAACAATATTGCATTCCTGATGCACTTTCCCTTGTAACCCTCTAGTCACAGCACCATGTTATTTTAACTTTTCAAAAGAAGAACTACTATGAGGATTTAAAAAATTATCATCATTATTAGTATTTTCCAGCTGGGTGGAAGGAAAGATGTCAGGCCTCATCCTGCTGTCTTCACTTGGACAGGGCTCCCATTGATGTCAATAGGCGTTTTGGTTGAGGGAGTAATACAGGAGTAGAGGCTGGAATATTATGTGTTTGCTTCATAGCTGGATTAGGAATAAGATAAACAATGTGAAAAATGCCAGCAGCCTCTCTCTGCTCAAAACTTCCATTGAATTCTTTGGGATATCCTCCCTGAGACCCTGAGCCTGCTGCAAACTCTAGGCTAAGAGAAAAACCTGTGCACGTAGCCTTCATCCAGGCTGGATGTGGTTCTGGGCAACCTGATCTTGTTGAAGATGTCCCTGCTCATTGCAGGACTAGATGACCTTTGAAGGTCCCTTCCAACCCAAACTATTCTATGAGTCTATGATTCATCTCAGGAATGGAGCCCTCCAAAGATTATAGGGGCATGGGGGTAGGAGATTAACTCCTGAGTCACTGACATTGAGTCTCCTGCTATTCCAGACAACCAAACCACGTAGCTTCTTCTAGAAAATTGCTTTTTTCAAGCTTTTGCCTTTGGTGCTCCTCTTGTTTGGAAGCCTACTTTTCCTGATGGTTAGGACATACATTTATTCCTAGTCAGTTTATGCTTAACACTTTAAAACCATTATTTCCCATTCTGATCTACCTTAGGATACTTTCAGACAGCAGTTAAGTCCCTTCTCAGTGCATGTCACTGGAGTGTTTGAGCCAAACTCTTGACTCTCCAGTCACCTGAATAACCCATTCCTGCACCTGTCCCAATTTCATGTTCATTCTCTTTGGAATATAGTCAAACCAGTATATTGTATTCCAAATGAGAAATCAGTGGGGTACAATGGTACAAATGCATCCTCTTTCTACTAGCAAAGCTTACCTGAAACATAGCAGAACATCATCTGCAGTTTGTTTTTAACAGACAATACATAACTCTGGCAACTCCTTGTCACGATGGCTATTTGGTCTCTAGATCTGAGGCACATTAAGCTCCATGACTGCTCCTTCTTCTGCACTTGCAGTCAGTCCTTCCCTTACTCATACAGAATCTAAAATAACATCGCCCTTTTTTGGGTCAGTCACTATCTGATGAAGAAATGTGCCACCCATTAATAGCTTTAGACTCTGCTGATGCTAGTTGCACTTGTTTTGCAGACTATACCTGGGAAATTAGTCTCCCATAACACTAGCCCATGTAGTATTCACCTCTATAACAGTTCAGCAATTCCTACTCATATCCAAATCTGACCGTAGGGGTCTCTGGCACATTCTTTCACCATCAGCATGACAAGGATTTTGATTTAGACCCGTTATGTTTTATTCTTGCTCTCCCTTTTTGGTTCTTACAGCCTGCATTGCTAACTCACAATATCACCCCACCACTCTTACCCAGTTTTCTTTTTCCTGAATGACACAAATCCTTCAGTGCTTCGTATTAGAAGACAGCTGGGTGAATTCTCAAACACAGCCAGCTTTGCTCACATGCCTGATGATGAACTGATCCAACCACTCTGAGGTCAGGCAGGAAATCTCCCCAGGGACACACCTTGTTATTTTTCCTTTCTCTTTCTCCCCTAGAGCATCTAGAGGGGGATACCTGCCAGGAAACATTCCATGTCATGATTTCTGCTGAAAACAGAGGGCAATTGCTGACCTTTCTCTTTTTGTTTCTAAAAAGCATGTTGGTTCAAAGCTGACCATTGTTAGTATTGATGTTCTGTTGCCTTGTACCATTCTCTCTGTAGGATCTGTTTAATCAGTACGTTACTGGATGAAGCAGAATTCCCAATCAACAGGAGTCTAATGTGTTAGCACCGGGTCTCAGCTGAAGCATTTTAGCTGAAGTGCCTCATCTTAATTCCACAGAATTATTGTCCCCCATTACACACCGGTCGTTACCATTAAGGATCACTGGGCTACAATCAAGTTCTCCAGGAGAAGTCCTCATTAAACGGAGGGCATCATATTTGTTTTATTCTGTTCCTGAGAGAATCACTCACTGAGACTACAGCAGTGACAGCAATGACAGTACCTACGTAAACTCAGCTTTGCAGCTCAGCTGAACTCAAACAGTCAGCACTGTAGCTTGAATAGGTGATTTTAACACGCTTTTGGTTTCAGTTTTCCACTGATAATCTTTGGTCAGAAGTATTTTAATTGATAAATAATCAATATTTGCTTCAGTTAAATTCACAAGGATATGTTACTCCATCTGCATCCCCATGTTATCTGGGCAGCCAGCAAGTAACCATGAAAATAACCATTAGTTCTAGAAAGATTCCCTCTCCCTGCTTTAGCCACTGTAGTAGTGAGTGATTCACACAATTATGTTACTAGTGGGGAAAAAACCCACTAAAATACTGACCACTCATCCTTTAACTTCTGAGGTTTAACATTTTTTCAACAGTAGAAAACCTCTGTATTTGATTTAAAAAAAACTTAAGAGATTTTCATTGCATCTTTGAAGCTCTACTTGATATCAAAGCAAATTTCAAGTAGTGAATATGATCACAAAGCAGCTGGTGTTGCTCTCCAAACTAAAGAATTATACTAAAAAAACACCTCTTCAGGCATCTGGAGCTGTATTAAATTTACAATGCAGTGTTAATGTAACCTTTCCATCCCTTCTTCTCCTCACCCTCCTTGTTTTAAATGAATGTGATATAAGTGAAATTTAACATTTAATTTAGCTTAATACATCATAGCTCTACTATAAAATATCTAAATCTTATAACTTATCTAGAAGCAAGGCTGAGGCCAGGCTCAGAGACTGGAGCCCAGCGCCCTGGAACGCTGGTGATCAGCCAAGCCAAGCCCAAACTGTGTCACTTCACACCCATCCCTAATCAGAAGCATTAACTTGACACTTTTCCAGACATGAGTAACCATTCTTCCGTGCTGGAAGAACTCAATAAGATGCATTGTACAGCACTATTTCCATGTCTCTTATTTATATTTGTGTCTCAACAACAAAGCCTGAGCTTTGGGCTTTCATTCAATCTCCACTGAAGAGCTAACATGGTTTTTGATGGGACCCTTTCAGTTCCAGATTTCAGTAGCAATTTAAATGAGAACTCTGATATAAGGATTCTCTCTTCTGTTTTTTTAACCACCATAAAAAAAAAAGAAAATCTTAATGTCTCGTGGAGATCTGACAGGTTGAAAATGAATATATTTCTGCAGAAAAACAGAGGTACAAACGAAAAGATTCTCAACTGAGCATTGCTGCAGAAGTCTGTTTGCATAAAGAAAGTTAAATGTGTGGAAATGTTTGAGAAAGGAGGGCCTTAATAACGACAGCTGTACAAATAATTTATTGGGGAAAAAAACAATAAAGGTTTTAGATGTAGCTCAAGAATAAAACATAGTGAATTAAATCATAAAATGAATAAAGTATCCTACAGGACTGTGCCTTTTGACCCTGCTTTTACTGTGCTCACACATGTTCCTGTGTTGGGAGGATGAACAACTGACTGTCCTTTCAATCCTGATAAACAATTCTGCACATTAATTACTTTGCCTGATGCAAATCTTAACAGCTCAAATGAAAATGAACATGTTCACAGTGTGCAAGCACATCACTGATAGTCGAAGTAATCCAGGTTTTTCTCCCCACTTCTGACTTCAAGGGGACAGACTGTGCTCAGCGAGCAGCAAGCAAAAAAGCTTTGACCCCAAAAAACCAACCCCCAAAACTAACCACAACATAGAATACCCTAAAAAATCAACCAGAAAAAGAGAATGCAGAGGACAAAGACAGTGGAGCATTCAAGAACACTCTTAACTTCCGTTACATCCCGGGAAGTCATGCTTCTATCCTTAGAAACAAGGAGGCAGGCAGAAAACAAGCTGTCTTTGCTTATTGTCTTTCCAGCTCATCACGGCTAATTTCCCTTGGAACACTGAGCTTTTTTACTCCCTATGTGTAAAATTCTAGCAGCTGAAGTACGTTTTGTATCTTTTTTTATCTGTACTGACCTCTGTAGCCCAGAACAAAGCTCATCAACCGACGAGTCCCGTTTGGAACAAGCCTGAAGGAAGATCCCTTCACTCACAACCTCAAGTGTTTTGCAATTTGTCTCAAAGGGTTCATTTCACTTTTGTAATGCTGAAAAAAAAAGTCTTGTCAACATTTTTGGGTTTGAGAAAAAGTAAGCTAAACCTAGTGGGTTTGCCTGATCTTGATTAGTTTGGAGGTTTGAACTTAAATCTCACAACGAAGTTCAAAGGGGATGAACTCACACGGACTGAACGTGCAGGAGAAGTTTAAGCAAGCCCTGCAAAACACAACCAGAGTTTCACTTGGCTCTGTTTTTCTAGCTTGGCATGTTGAAAGGCAGAAAACCCAGATGAAGAACCCATCCCAGCTCATGTTCTACTCCAACACACTGCTGCTTTTGGTACAGAGATCAGAAGCTAAGCCGTACTGTCCCACATACAGCCAGGTGGACGGGCTGCAGGCGTTCCATCAGAGGCCATGGGGGTCCTGCAGGACCCACTTCAGTTTCCCTGTTCAATGTTTCACTGGAAATGTGAAGCTATTTAGGCTCTGTAACATCACCATTCAGGGTCGGGAGTTAAAGAGGTGAAACAAAGAATAAGGCTGATAATAGAAAGAGATTCCAGCCAAAAAACTTAGTTCCAAAATCCTCCTGCAGTTCAGCACCTGATTGAAACCTCAGGGTTTAGTTCACTCACCACAGCGAGGGGGCAGCTAGCACGAGACTGAAACCAGATCTGAATTGCTGCAGTGTTCAGGTGTGTTTGGATCCAGAAGTTCTATTTTGGCTCTTACAAGGAGTATTCTTTGTAAAAAGGCAGTGCCTGGAATCCCCGGGTGCTAATCAGGATACCCTTGTGCAAGATTCTTTACCAACTCCTAACAAAACAAAGCAGGAGGCTCCGTATTTATGTTTCATCACATTCCACAATCAGCTATTTGAGCTGCCTCTCCGAGCTAGCAAGATCTGTTTACATGCTATAAATCCAGTTTTCCTTTACTCTCAGGTTTTTTGGCATTCTTGGCAGATGATAACTAATTGCTGGGGTTTTCTTTATGGAAATTGCCACTTGAAAAAACAATAAAATCAGTACAAATTCCCTACCAATCAGCACCTCTTTTTTCTCATGTCTTATCTCTAGAAACACAGAACGAAGAAGTCACTGTGGTCTCAGGAATTTTTCTTTATATTTATTTCTGCTCAAACAAAAAAATTAATAACTTTTCTATTCTTTGCCTACATTTCTTTAACATTTTTGGAGCTTTCAGAAGCTTCCACTTGCAGTTGCTCTTAAAATCTGAACTCTTTATTTGGGTTTTTTTAAAAATACCTCCTGTGGATTTTTCATTGCTAGTAAAAGTTAAAAAACTGAAACCACTTGTGCATGAAAACATGTTTTGGTGGAAAGTTTTAAACAACGCCTCTGGAGTTTTAACTTCATTTATAAATGAGGAGACTGATGCAAGTGCCCAAGCAATGAAACGCAAATCGCCACACCTAAGGATGGCACCTTCCCACTGCAAGTCTTGTGGGTCGCGAGGAATACCACACATTCCTCAGGAAGCTAAAATCCTCTTTGTACCAGGGATGTGGCACAGAAAAGGTATAATAACGAGGAGAAGTAGCAGTAAGAGCATTTGCAAGGATAGCCTTGATTTCATCAGTAGTTACAGAGGGTCTGGCTGGCCAAGCACGCATGCACTCCCTCAAACATTCTCCTGAATCAAGACCACAATGCTTTACCAAGGTGAGCATCCCCATTTGGAGAGGTGGAAATAAACACTGGATTAGTGATGCAGCCCAAGCCTCTGACTCGCAACCCCCTGTCCCTTTCACCAGACCACGCTGCCTCACACTCAACTGCAGGAGAGCCCGTTCCAGCACCACTTTCCTACCACGTTCTCTGCCATGCCACCTTTCCCACTGCATGGAGACACAACAGGGCATCCATGATGTAAACCCCTGAGCACTCCATTCACACTTCTGAGAGGGCTAAGTTACAGTTAAAACATCTATTGTAAATAGTTGCTTAAAAGATTGAGTATGAAAGATGGGAGACCGTGCCTGCCTTTCTCTTCACCACTGACACACTTCACCTCCTTCTGTGTTTTTATTAGCTGGTGTTCACAATACATCAGCGACAGCTATGATGAAACCAGTGGCAGATTTTGCTGCAAAGCAGCTGGGTCATCCTCCCATGGGTCTTGTTGCTTTGCTGCTTGAGATCTTAAAGTGACCATTGCTATTTTGGTTTCTTGTTTTAAAAAAGAAGCTATAAGGGAGGGCATGAGAGTGTTAAAAGGCAAAAAAGATGGAAAGAGAGAGGGAGTGGAGGGAAATCAGGAGCCTGCTTGTGTACCACGTACAGAGCTACTTGGAAAATTCTGAGGCATCTAAGTATCACAAACATGATCCCTGCTGTGGGCAGCTGTATGTGCGAGTGCTTTGCCCGAGGGTGTCAAATCAAATATCCACTGCTGGTTGGTGCAGTACATCACTTCCCCTTGGGGATTCAGAGTGGAAAAAGAGGAAAAAAGGGGAAAAAAGGGTTTAAACACAACAAATAGAGAAAAACTTTAACAATATCTGATATGGCTTATCATATACTGTCATCATATTTATGTATGGAGGAGAGAGGAGCGGGAAAAGAAGGAAAAAAGCAGACAGGTTAATGCTGAGCCTCATTAAGACTTACCTGGAACCGTCTCATGTCTCTTGGGTTTCCTGCTGTTTTCAAGCAATTCTGATTGCACTTGAGAAAAAATTTTAGGAAGAACCTGGAAAGATAAAGAACCACGTCACTGCTATTAACCCTCAGAAAACACCTCGTTGGATTTTGGTTTAAAATATACATGGTAGTGATTTACATGGTGGCGTATCCACAGACCAGGAACTTAGCAAAACAGAAATAAACCAAACACAAGCAAATCCTAACAAAGAGAAGTTAAAATAAATCAGGTGAAGTACAACCAATGTGAGTGTAATCCACTCTGAGCTGGGCTGCTAGCCCGTGTAATTCAACAGATCTACTCCGATTTCTGCCCGTTGCCTCACTGCATGTTTGACCACACGGTTTCAGTCTCTTTCTTTATCTCTCCCTCGCATACAAGGTCTTTCTTTTGCTGTCTGAAGGGATTTGCCATGAAACAATATAGAAGGATAATGTCATTGTAAAAATTACAAAACGCAACGGGGCGACTCTGAAGCAGATAAGCTTTAAAACTACTGAGAATGTATTCAAAACCAGAAACAAACACAGCTCCCAGAAGCAGCCGATGAGATTTCATCACGACGATGGTTTTACTTATTAAGATTTCAAAAACTAAAGCAGAGAAGCAGAACTGCCAAGAGTCCAGATTATAATCTTAGATAGATTTGGAGAGAGGATAATGCAAACACAACCTGAAGGAATACGTGACAGCTCATGCTGTCCAAGCAGATAAACCCATTAACATCGTACAAAGTTTTCATGCCAATTACTTTTGCCCTGTCACATATGCCTATCTTTATGTGTTATTATTCGGTCGAGTTTAGCTTGTCATGCACACAAGTTGAATCTTCAGAGCGCTGCGTTGGCTTCCCCAACACCTCGCACTAGATCTTAAAGCTTAGAAATATTAGGCAGGCATTTTTCTGTAAGGTTTCCATGAAATCGTGTGTCAGATCCAGGGAGGAGAGCAGTCATCCCTTTGTTATCTGATTCATCCCGTTACATTGAGGAAATTCAGAGGCAAAGAAATTACATGAAAAATCAGAGTTGTTGGCTTAAAAACAGAACAAGCACGTCTTGAAAATTCAGCCCTAGCAGGCAAGGATTTTTTTTGGCATCCTCTATCACAAGTGAAAAGATTCGCTGTGATTCTTTTCAGTTCCATTTGTTGGACAAAAATGAATTTAACTGCAATAATTAAAGAAATCAAAAAATCAAAGACTTTGAGATAGATTTAGAAGGAAAAAAGACTTGGCTGGAAGAAAAAATAAAGAGTTGAAGGATTGATTTGGAATACAAAGAGCCATTTATTTATTTATTTCGCTTTGCTGAGTGCTTTCCTTACAAAAAAAAGCCGCTTTTGCAGTAAGTTAAAGTCCCAGGTGAGCCAGGCCTATTTCCCTTTCTGTTACTATGACAACGATTTTTTACCGCAGTCCCTAAGTCCCTTCAGAACTCACACATTCATGCCTTGAATTAGAACTTTAAAGGAGAAAGATGTATATTTCCTGGCTTTACCACCACCACCCACCCAAAGAGTCCTCGCACAAGACAATAAAGCAGGAATCTGCTCGCCCTTGTTACTGCTGCTTGCTCTGCACCACTTCCATCGTGGCATTTCTCTTCCATCTGCCCCAAACATACAAAGAAATATCGAAGGATCTGATCCGTTTATATGGTGCTTGAACAAACAAAACCCTTCAGAAACCTCATGACAATTGAACCCGCAAAAAAGAGCCAGATAACGTCATGTAAAATGACTGTCACAAAACGCAGCCTTCCAGTGAGCTTTGTAAATTAAAAGCACAGAATCCCAGACTGGTTTGGGTTGGGAGGGACCTTAAAGCTCAACCAGTTCCAACCCCCTGCCACGGGCAGGGACACCTTCCGCTAGAGCAGATTGCTCAAACGTTCCTTTTGGCCTGAAATCTCTCACAAATATTTTTTAAATAGCTAAAATATTTCTTTTTCTCTGTGCATTTTGGAGACTGGATTTTATTTCCATTGTTCCTTCTCATTTATGACTTAGAGAGATCCTGGTCCTTCCTGTGGCACAGGCGCCACACTGCCATGTTCAGGTTGAAGTTCAGCAGCAGAGATGCGTCTGTGCTCAGCTGTCAGGGGGCAACTTCTCCCAACAGAGCCCTGGTCACCTCCGTGTCTTCTCAACTAAAAACCCTACAGAACTTCATGCCTGGCGCAGCACTGAGTGAATATATTCTATCAAATAAGAGTTACTGATTCCTGGTGCTAAAATCCGTGACCTCTTTTATTTGGGTGATTTGGAAGCAAGATTTTATCTGTCAGAATGTTTGCAGAAGGAAAAACACTCTGCGTGCTGGCGCGAAGATTCACAGGAGAATTCGAGTCAGAAACGTTACTCACAAACACTCCTTTTTATCCTGCCCTCTTCTTACAGATATAAAAATCATTATTTGCAGATATACAGCCAGCTTCTGTTACTGAGATCTACCTATGGAAGGGAAAACTGCAGAGTAGAACCACACTAGATAACGAAACCAAGGCAAGTAACTTTTACATGAAAACCAATGCGCTGCTGGTAACTGATTATACTGGAGGGTAACCGCAAACTAAAATCCACAAGAAGTTGCTACTTTCAAGGCAAAATAAATCAAACATAATCAAATTAATCAGGAAAATGTGCAGTTTCTTTTTTAAATGTTTTAAATGCTTGCATCTCTATTCATCTAGAGGAGAAAACTGATCAAGAGGAACTAAAGGACAAAGAAAATCAGAGCAAAGAACAGTGTTTGTAAGAGAACTCGCTGTGTCAGCTGGGCTGGCTTTGGGAAGAGCTGTAGGATTCTGCAGCACCTGGGTCACACCAACCCCTAAAATGCAGCTACAGAAAGGTAAAAATTCCAAATGTGTGTGTAACAGTATCCACGACTGAACTCTGCAACACTGTGTGGCAATGAACTACGTTCATATTTTCTCCTCAACATCTCTGGGTTCAGATTCCCAGCAAACAGAAATCAGCAGCGTATGTGAAAATTAACTTGGATTTCAATTAGATCTGTGCTGATTCACACCAACAGGTGCGCTGTCCCTTCAAGCCACACAGAAAACCAAACTCTCCTCCTTTCTGCGCTGTCTGCCTCCCACAAGAGCCTGAGCATCCTCACCACTCACCGCCTGCTTCGCAACAAGCAGCCTCCAAGCATGCGAATGTGCGGAGCTTTGGGGTCTTTTCCCAAGATATTTAACCAAGAGGAATTTTGGGAGACCCACTGGAAAGAGCTTGAAGGAGCTTGACTTTCTGGAATTGCTGAGCACCTCAGTTGCTGAAAACGTGCCACCTTTAAGATAGCACAACACAGGCATCAGTAATTCCTCACCTCACTTTTGGAAGTGCTGGCTTTGGTTTTAGTGCTTGAGCAGTATTCCCATATACTGCCCGTGCCAAGAGGTCTGTAGTTTCTTTGAAGCTCACTGGATATGCTGCACTAAGACAGTTTTCCCTGCCATCACCTCAGATTTACATTCAGTTCTATTTAGATGCACACACAAGAAACCACATCTCTTTTTCTCCTCTTTCACAGTTTCTACAGTCAAATTTTATCCACAACTGGGCATCTGCATGACGTATTTGGTAGGTCGATATATATACATATATATTTTAAGTGGTTGCATCTGGGAAAGGCATTAATATTTATTGCAGCATTAGAATAAAAATGACTTGGGGGGAGCAAAGAGGAGGGAAGGTTTAGCACTAAATGAAGCTGGTTTAGGGGTAACAGGAGAATTGCAGAAAAGCTTTAATAATTTTTTTAAATGAGAACCTTTAAGTTTTGGCTTTAACCTCCACATGCATCAAAAAATTAAAAGCAATTTAAAGAATTAGCTCCTTTTCATGTTTCTTTAGCTGGCCTTTGTTCCTTGCTAAGAACATCAGCTATGAGTTTAGCAGATAACTCTGAGTCCAGGCAAGCAGAGCAAGTGGGACTCAGTCACCTCAGAGATGGACATCTGAGGGCACTGGGGGAAAAACTAAACACTTTTAAATCACTACCACTAAAAATCCTGGCATTACTATAGAAAACCTGATTAACTTAATGCATAGACATAAAATTAACTACGATATAACTATAGACTTATCCTTTTTTTCCTATTGTCTCTCTCTTACAGTCGAGCTTTCTACCTACAGCCTGATACACTTGCAGAGGTCTCCAAAAAGCCACCTTAAATATAACTCCTTCTTTTAGGATTTAGAAGGAGCTATTTTAAAAGTTGCTGCACCTCCTACGGGGAGTCACCGAGGAGAGAGGTTGATGAATCATTTAAGTGCCCCTTTTTCACTTCAGTACAAAGACAGCTGTGTTATCTCAACTGTTTTGCAGCAATACTATGAGCAATGGGATCTGACTTGGTGGGAAAACAGACGGGGAGTGCTCATACAGCCCATAATACAGCTGAGAGAGGCAGAACAGATTCCCCTGTCAATGGGCTCTCAATGGGCAGGGAGAAAGGGGAAGGGCAAAGTTCTTGCATCTCTCAAGGTCTTTCTAAGAAAACTGCTGACCCACACTCCCACCTCATCGATGTATACATATATATTATATACATATATATATATTATTAGGTTCTATATATTATTAAGTTCTGTAGCCACCTGAAGCAGCTTCAAAATGTGGCTAGAACTAGAAAGCATGTTCCACACCTCTGAGAGTGTTTCTCTTCCATCTCGGATGATTGAGAAGAACCTTAATCAAATCCTACTGGAGTCAGGAAAAAAACCTTCTTATGGCTTCAACAGGACTAGATAGAAGCCCTGAAGAGCAGTCCCACATGCAGCAGAAGGTGGAGGTATAAAAGAAAAATCCACTAATGTCTATTTAAAACCCTGCCACAAGACCTGGGACTGATTAGTCTCACCACATGGAACCACAGAAATAGATAATATGCTTTGCGCTTTTATAGCGCCATTCTGTGGGACTTAAACTTCAATTAATTCTGACTCACAAAACCCCTCTGCAGCAGGTGGTGGAACTCACCATCCCACAGGCAAAGATGCCAGGGCCTGGGAACTGGGAGGGAATCGCTCCCCATCCCATTGCAGGTCTGCCACAGAGCTGGGACTAGGACTCAGCTCTCCTGACTCCGGTTCTACATCTTAACTAACCTTCTTCATCCACCTTTTGTGCTTTCTTCAAATACAGGTAGAGAATCAAGAGTTATAACACTGATGAGCAGTCTCTGGATACACTTCCACAATATCCCTTGTAAAGCAAATACTGAGCTAATCCTTGTCTTGTTTGGGTTACTGTAGAATCTGGATTCGTGGCCTCAGCCTTTTTTTGGCACGATCCCACCTCGTCTGATCATGTTTATCAGCAAACCCTATGATGCTTCAATCTAATGAAAACATAAAAGACCTGGTGGCATTCTGCTTAAACAATTCAAGTGCTTCCAAAAAGTCACAAAGTGAACCAAGAGAAAACTAGAAGCTGTTACTACAAATAGCTTTGCTCCAGTTAAACAATACGAAGATTAAATCTACTATGAACTGCAAAATAATCACTACAGTGAGGGCCTGGCTCCAATCCCTTCAAAGCTTCCGTCCTCCCCTTGACTCACCCATGTGTGTCTTGGCATTGCAGACTCTGAGATAAGTGTGACCAGTAACCCTACCCCATGGCACAACACGGCAAAGTAGGTGGCTGGACTTGAAATGTCTTCCTTTCAAAGGGACTAGGTCAGATTCTGCACATCCATTTGAAGGTCAGAGCTTAAAATCAATTAATCACATTTATCTGGTATCATCACCTTGATTTTAATGAATATCACAGTAGAAGACTTCTTTATAATCTGAATATTTATCTCTGGAGTAATTTCATTCCATTATGTCGGTGTGTATTATTAGGGAGCTGATGAGAAAATTTCCCCTGCTCTTTTCCAGCAGTTACAGTCAATGTGGGATCAGGCTTTGCACAAAGGCATTCTAATGAACATACACCTTATAGTGTGCGAGGAATGAGTGAGGTTATTACAACAATCCAGAATACTTATATGATGCTCCACAAACAGCAGCTAATTAATCTTCACAAAACTCCTGTGCATAGTGTGTGAACCCGGTTTAACAAATGTGAAACCCAACATATGTAGGTCAAAAGACTTTTTGGAGTTTGTCAGAGATTTACTATGAGGGAAGGGGGCAGGAGTCAGATGATGTGAGGTCCCAAGCCTAGGCCAGGAGAAGAAGAGGTGTCTGTTCATTTGTCACTTGTTTTTTGATAGGAAGACTTCAGTTGCACCAAACCCACACATGAACATTAAGCCTGCTGCTCCTGCCCCCAACAACATCCTCATTTCCTCATGGGAAAAACAAGGAACGGTTCTCTATCCTCTTGCCTTAATTCAAAGTACTTTCTCCAGTTATGGGACCACCAATCTGGTAAGACCTTTCTCCAGCTGCTGCATGCAGAGGACAACCAGACTACGCAAGTGAACTCCTCGCTTGCCTTGTGTGTAGATGACTTAAGGTGTTTGCAAACCTAAGGGAGATGGAGCAAGTGATCCTTTGAGGTCCCTTCCTCACAGATTCCTATGATTCTTATTTTCATGCTTCCACCTATCCTTCCTGCCACATAAAAACCTTCCACTGCCATTACTTCTTTCCATCTTACCTCTCTGATGATGTCTCAGCTTCTAGGCACTGAACCTGACCCCTTTCCACAGGATCTTTTTCCTATGCTCCACATTTCTTTCCCAGTTCCAAAATAGATGTTTGCCAAGAGGAAGTCTGCTTCTGCAGAGCGTAAAGAGTACGGTTCAGGAGTAACTGTGCTGCTGTTAGCAGAGTTGTAATAGCAGAAGTGAAGTTGGCTTCAAAATATGAGCCTTTTGTGCATTTCTACTTGTATTATTAAATCAAGGTGGTTTGGACTAAAATCTACAGGACACGAAGATCCTTTGCACTGAGGAAAGCCTAGATCAGAAGTTTCCTGTTTAGGCCCATCTTTATTATTAACTTAATACTTAATCAATCAATAACAAGAAGCTCTTTAAGGTCCCTTCCAACCCAAACCATTCTATGAATAACAGCGTGCTCATTCCAAGATGCAACGCAAAGCGCATGAGGAGATGCAGATCAGATAAGTGTAATAGGGAACAGGTGGAATTAGCACTTTTAGTTTTAATAAAGCAGAAAAACTCAAAAAGGCCTTTAAAATTCCACAAGACACTGTGTCCCTCAAATAAATGGGAAACATCATAAATCTTAACTATCAAAACAATTTTATTTTCCAAGGCTAATAGTCCAGTGTCATTTACCAACATCCACTGTTTAACATCCTGCTTTCCTTCTCCCACACTGAGTCAATCACTCCAATTTAGATTTAAAGTTTTGATGTGGGACCAGGATGAAAGTACTGACATCCTGTATTTCAAATGGATCGAGAATGAACATTGCACCTTGAGTCCACAGCAACGGTTGGACTTGAATTCATGTCCAGCTCCCAGCCTCATGTCTTAACCACAGAACAATTCCTCCTCAAATCTCCCATCTCCCTGCAGCCTAGAACATCATATTTCTCTCTGCCTGTATTTAGTGGCTTTTTTTTAAAGCTCAGTTTCCAAATTAATAGGAACTGAATGTCATCCAACCCCAAAACAGGTCAGTAAACTTGATGTTTATATCCTGTACATTTTCCACCTCCTGCACAATTCTCATCTCTACAGTAGCTTCTGTTCCACTCCTTCTGAGCAAGTGCAATTCACACTCATTTGGTAAATGCTTATTCTGTCTTGCAAAGTGATTCCATTTTCAAGAAACAAGGGCTGGGGGGAGCGCGCTGCCGGTTACACACAGTCATTTCTCGGTGCTCAATGTAGTTATTTGGCATGGCCACATTTGCTAGGAGAAAAAAAGATCTCCAAGGAAAACCTCCTTGTTTGTGCACTCTGATGAAAACCTGACACCATTAATGAAAATAATAATTGAACTCTATGGGTTCGAATTGAAAATGAAACACAACACTAACAGCGTGTTTGTAATTGCAATTGTTCTCCAAAAAGTCTTTGGAGGGCTCTCTGCAATCTGAGCAGTTTCCCTTTCCCTTTGGGTTTTCCTCCTTCGTCCCACCCCAAAACTTTCCAGTAACTTACAAGACAATGGCTAAAAGCTTATTTATACTGTAAGATCCATATTATTCATGCCATTTGGCACCAGACCAAATGCCATAGCATAATCAAAAGTCAATAGGCAGGGAGGTAATAGAGGATTGGGCTGACGGGCTGTTGAAAGCGATGTTCAGATAATATTCCCTGGTTTATTACAGTATCTATGGGCTCCAACTGTGCTAAGCAACACAGTCACGTTGTGAAATTGGTATTGGAGAAAAGATACACAAAGGACAGGAGGAAAGAAAGGCTTTTATGCACGCTTCACTGATGGGGAAGTCAAGGCACCTAGAAATAAAGGGACTTGCCCCACAGCACAGATCAAGCCAAGAACCACCCACCATTCCTGCAAGCCCATGTTTGTGGTTTTACTGGTTCTAAGAGTGACAAAAATTTCATGGAGCTCATTGCCCCAGAACATAACACCCAGCATAACACACAGCCAAATTCTTCTTCATTCCACTTGGGTCAGCCTCAGCAGTACCCAATGGTTGGGTGCTGGACTGTATCGCAGAAACATAGCTCTGCACTCTGGTTATATCTATTTATTCTTTGGTATCCCTTTGTCCTTATAGCTCTACAGAGATGCAAATTTAACTCAAGTCCTACTTTCCAAACCCTACGGATCTCAGAAAGGTTCATTTTTTAATGGAAAAATAGGCCCTTAGGATTCCTCTCTCTTTTGCCTCTTCCATGCTCTTAGGAACCCCTCTCAAGAATGATGTGCCTATCGAGCCATGCTAGGCTGATCAGTGAGCACCAATTACACCAACAGCCTTTTTGCTGCTGTTGGTTTTTACTCCTTCTGCCAGATGGCAGAGGCCAGAACATAAAAACTCTCCATCCTGCAGTTAATGCTCAACTTGGGAATAACTTTCCAGTGACTCCAAGGGATCAGGAAGTTGCACTGATACGAATGTTAGAGATGGAACCAAGGTTAGGCACCTATTTTACACCTTCCAGAGTGGATATCACTCAGCTTTATGCTCTCACTCATTTATGAAGACAAGAATATTGCCTGGCCCTAAACTGTATTCATCTAAACACGCATTCATCTGCTAAAGAGGCAAATTTACAGCCCAGCACCCCGGGTCCGTGCACATTTTGCCTCCTCCCTTTCCTGAGGTCTATTCAGTTGGTAGATCTGCACCTATTGTACTTCTGGGTCTAGTCACAGATGACCTTGAATCTGAGCATTGGTATAACATTATATTCCTATGACAGATTTATAGATTGGCAGATCGGGGTGCATTCAGCGCATTCCTTCCCTAAGACAGGACAGCATCCAATGTTTGTTAGCATCATTAAACTAAAACTGACTTTTCACCTGCTCCCATACCATATGCAGCTGCAAATTTTTAAATTAAACTATGAAGCCATGCATAAATTTACATATATTACAGACTAGCCTCTCCATTTAACATGCAAATGTACTCCAATGTTTCAGAACACCTTCTGTCGCTAATTAATTTGCTGAATTATAATTAGACTAATCCTGCATAATTAATAAGCACAGATTTTTTTTTAATTTCTAAGCAGCTTGATGAGATCATTCACTTCCTTCTATAAACTGCTAAGTAACTGTTAAAAAAAATCTGGAAAGAACATATGTGAAAAGGTATGTTTGATGTCGCATACAAATTTAAACTAGCGGGCAAGCTTCAAGAAAGTCAAGATTAATATAGGTGTATGGTTGAGGCACAGGCGTGTCATTTCCAGGGGCACGGAGCAAGATTTTCTGTGTCTATTTTATTCCTTTTGCTTTTACCCATCGGACCTTTCAAGATCATAGACTGAGACAGAAAAGGATTACAGAGCCGTCTGCAGAATTAGGAGACGTTAGGATATTCACCCACCGTTGTATATCAAACCCCTCTCCCTGTACATGCTGTGTGTGGATAAGCTCCTTTGATGGTATTTGGAATTGTTTTCATTTCGGCTGCCAAAACCAATGGAGATCATTCTAGTGAAACAATTAAGTGCTATTAGCACTGGATTCATTCTCTAATGATTAAAATGAAGGGTCTTGCTTTAATGTTGAAGAGCCTGGACTCACAGAAACGTGCATGCCAGTGTGTCCTGTGAAATGGGCAGTGTTACAGGCTGTAGACCAGGGACTCTGCTCCTGGTGCACAAAGCAACCCTTGTGCATCAAACAGCCACGGCCTGAGATTTCACTCAGCAACTGGGTGCAGAGAAAGAGGGAAAGGGCACCCAAAGTATCACTGGCTATTTTGCAAACAAGAATGCATATATGTACCATCTTGTATTTCTGAGGAATATGAACATCTCCAGTGTGCATTTGTCCTGGGTTCAGCTATAGCAGTCATTTTTCTCCTTCTTGGTAGCCGGTGCAGTGCTATTAATTAAATAAATTTATACATTTAAAGTAATTCCACCTTTCCCTGCAAACATTTCATTTATCTCTGCTTACTAGTCTCCAAATTTTATTAACCTTTTCAGTACTCTTTGATGTAGCACACATGTGCCAGAGGCTAAAAAAGAAGCTTCATTTTGGGGTATGAACTCTGTTAACTGGCAATTGGTGAGCCTCAAATGAGACAGTTTAATTTGAGGAAACACCCCACAGCTGATTTTGCCTTTCCAGGACCTTAATATGGGATTGGAGTGAAGGGTTGGGGTGGTGGCGGGCAGAAGACAGGCACAGGGACTTCATTTCAGTATCTCTGCTGGGGTTGACACTCAAGGGGACTTGACTTTGCCTGGTTTGACTCTTCTGTTATTTCAGGGCAACTGCCCTAAGAAGTTATGATGATTATGAAGATACACAGCAAGATATGTTTTACTGGGTTTAGTATGAGGTTCTTCAGAAAAAACACTGTGCTAAGTCATGCTGTACTAAAACCACTAGACTAAGATGCACATCTCAGTGGGTTCAAACACCAGCACGCAACTTTTCTGGGCTCCTGATTCAAAACCATGACTAGACATCAAGCTCAAAGCCCAGGTTTCATGTAAGAAGAGCCAGTTGGTGCAACTGCACACAACATTCAAAAGCAGCCTGGATCATCACAAAACACATTGTGAAAGCCATGCTCCTTTAAAGCGCCTTAGATTGGGCACCCAGAAATCAAGACGAGGTAAAACTCAAACACTTGAGCAGTCAGTTTGCTATAAACTCATGGCTGCAGCAAGTTATTTTGCTTCTGGCAAATACTACAGGAGAAATTGCTTCCCTTCATTCCAGCCCTCCCTCGCTCACATTCACACACGCGCGCGCGCCCCAAGTTGACTGTGCACTGATGTTAACAGGAGAGGAAAATTGCTTCCTGACCTTTCCAGTGATCAATTTACACCCTGAAGCATGAGACTGGTTTCATTTTACTGTGTATATGTAATACCTATTCCCACATCACTTCAGACAATGCAAAATTTGCCGTTCACTTATTCAAGTGCACATGTTCCGATCTGGTTTTAGTGGCGGCTCCTTCAAGATCCCCACCTTTTGAGTGAGCTGCTCCTTTTGCACAGCGATAGGGGCCCATACTTGTGGTGAAGGTCATAGTTTGGATTTCCCCCTTGACCACTACAGCGTATCTACGTGTATATTCACGATGTTGTTATAGAGCTCTGCATTCAGCTACGGAGCCTTACCCTCTGGCTAGAGCAAAACGCACTCCCAGGGCTTCTAGGAGAGATCCTGAGTTAACACTTTGTAATTCCAGCTCCTGACCTTCCACCTACTGAAAACAAGCAAGGCCTGTGAAATGTACCAAAGCAAAAAGCAAATACCTGATTACTCAGCCTCTTTACACAGCAGACACCGACCTGGCTTTGGACCTTGAGGGGAGTTGCAGGAGGCTGCACAACAGTCTGAAACCAAGTCTCAATGGACCAAACTTTCTATCCCCCCACCCAGCCGCTGATCACCCCACTCAAGCCCATGATTAATAAAGCCCCTGTGCAACCAGCAGCTTCCTCTGCCTAAGCAGAGTGGCCATTCACCCACTGGGTTGTTTGTGCTTGTGTTTAATCTCATTAAGGTAAGACTTCTGCACTGCTCTGCTTTGTAACGAGACTAATGAGCTTGTGTGAGGGCTCCAGCTGTTTCCAAACGCAGCAACTATGATCTGTATTCTTCATCCACTTCAAATTCTAATACTCTTCCCTGATTTGGAGAGATCACAGGGACAGATTAAACTCGATGCTTAAGGAGGTATTACAAAAGCCAGAGATGAGGCTATTTCAAGAGTCCAGCAGTGTTAAAGCTGGACACAAACCCCACATTGAACTCACTTTAAAAGACTTCTCAGGGAGAAAATCCAATCCCCTTTATCTCTTGGAGATGTACAACATATTTTTATGCATACATATTCCATGGTTTATACACTCCAATTGCAGGCACACACACATCCATGCAGAGCACAGATTTTAAGCTGACAGTTGGCTTATTGATTGGAAAATAGTCATGTTTTGATGGTTTAAATAACAAGGTGTCCTTCCAGATGCACCATCATAATGTGCTCTCTACTGAAAAAGGTCTTTTGGCAGTTCCCAACCTCAGGACTTTCCTGTCCCTGGCACAATGAGAGGTTGGTGCATGTGGTTAATGTTGATTCTTTTCCTTTCTCAAGTTCTGCTGCAGTCATAATTTCTGGCCCAAAGTTTGCAAGTGCCTGTAACATTTGCTGAATGTTTTCTGCATTCCTTTAATCCAGCTGTTTACGTGTTAAATAATTGAAAAGCTGCTATGGCAAATAGACATCAAGGGAGGCTAATGGAGAGATCCCAAACACGTCGTGTGATGAGACATCAGACTACGGAGTCAGTGCCTGCAGTGTCAGGACAGGTTATAAGAATGAAGGCATGGAGCTTGTTGGAAAGCATCACATATCAACACAAGAGCATCCAAGACTGCTGAGCATGGCTGGACCCAAACTGCACACAACTAGTAGTGAAAAGTATATTGAGAACTTTTCCACTATAAAAGCTAATACATTTCTTCATACAGTTTGATTCAGTCGCACACACAAATTAAAAATACAAAACAACCAACAACAAAAAAAATCCCAATTATTTCCATTTCTGCACTTTGTAGACCCATTCCCTAAGCTCATTTAACAGCAAGGGTGGTTTCTGAAGCTCCTAAATGAAATACTGGAGTTGCTGCATGATTTTAACCTAAGTAGGATAGTTTTGATTTAAGATTTGGAGACTGACAGGGCAATATTTGGTCTGAGGGTACATGGGCTCTACTCAAAGCACTGTGAATTGGCACTTGACTCTTCAGCTACCTTAATTGTTGTCTCCATTGTTAAACTCTTGTTCTGTTTTCATTACAACCTCTTAAAAATGAACCTTAACCTCACTGAAATCAAGTCAGCTGAAATGGAAGTAAGATTCCATGCAGGTTTGCAGTAGCTTTGTTCAATTCACTTTCCAAAATCACTTCTTAGGTTGCTCTAATGATTTGAACCAGGTAATGACTTGCTCGCTGGAAGTCAGCTACTGTATATTCCCTCCTTGCTCCACGGCACACCTGTATTTTCTCCCAATGTACAAAGATCTTAATGGCTCCACATCATGACATAATCCCTTGTAAAGGCTCCCTTGGAGCTGTTAAGAAGTATCTACTGAAATATCTATGGAACAGTGATTTTACAGGAGTTACAGTCCATTGGGCCCAAAATCCATCTTTATGAGAAGACAGCAGGAGAGAAGAAAAGGCCAGATTTCCAAAGATATTTTTCCCTACCAAGAAAATTAACTTTGCAAAGTTTCTTCATGCATAAATGTATAATTACATCTCTGATGAATGCTGTGGAGTTGAATAGCATCCGATAAACAGTTCTGACTTAGGGGAATGGTTTTAAACTGAAAGAGGGGAGGCTGAGATTAGACACTGGGAAGAAGTTCTTCCCTGTGAGGGTGCTGAGGCACTGGCACAGGGTGCCCAGAGAAGCTGTGGCTGCCCCATCCCTGGCAGTGTTCAAGGCCAGGTTGGACACAGGGGCTTGCAGCAACCTGCTCTAGTGGAAGGTGTCCCTGCCCGTGGCAGGGGGTTGGAACTGGATGAGCTTTAAGGTCCCTTCCAGCCCAAACCAGGCTGGGATTCTATGATTCCACTGTGACTTGTCAGCATACACTTCTTAAAGGGCCTGTATATGAAACTGTGCATCACTGTTTCAATAAAACAATTCCAGTAACATTTACTCTGTGAACTTACAGACAAAAATTAAGTTTAAGACAGACATTTAAGGTTAAGTGGCTTCACTCGTTCCAGCAAAATGTGTTTTCCTGGGAACCCAGCAGGAAAACGTTGCCTCTCTTTCTAGAAGATCAGCATTTACTACAGAGACCAGCTAGATGACTTGCACATCTTAATATACATGCTAAAAAGATGTGCCATAGCTTTGAAGCTCTTGGGGTTTAAATCTACTAATCACACTCATAAGGAATCATCAAACCAATGAACGTCAAGGCAGAAACTTTGATCTCTGCCAGGACACTTTAGCTTTTTAGAAGATTAATCATTTGTTCTAATAACAGATGCCTCCCATCTCTATTCCCCCTGTCCCTCTCCACCTTCCAAAAAGAAATAGTCAACAGTTTCACTTTAAATTCTGATCATGCAATAATTCGCTGGATTCCAACATTATTTTTTGTTGCTGAATTAAACTACCAGTGTGGAGGCCAGCTTAGGAAAACATTCACTATAATGCTTGAAGTAAGGCCTTAGAAACCATTTAATGTGTTCTACATAATTACTTTGTACTTATCTAGTAGCAAGCCAAATATTAGGGGGAAAGTGTCTTTTACACAAAACAGAGGGTTTCTTTCCAATAAAATAAAAAGCCTGCTCATTTCTTTCCTTGTTGAGTGAGCTCATATTCCTGAGCACCTGAGCAGGAATAATAGTGCAGTATTATGTTTGGCAATGGCTTTACTTGAGCTTAGAAAATGACAAAACTTGGAGAAAAGAGAAATTGTTTTTCTAAGGGGCTTTTCCCCACCATTCAGTGCCGTGGTTGGGTTTGGCTGACCATGAGTGTGAGGCAAGGGCTGGCAAGCTGAGCACGCCGGCACTTGGGACTTGTGAACATCTTTCCCTCTTAATGATAAATTATTTTTACTAAGAGACTATTTAAAGCCTTTAAAGAGAGATCAAGGCCTCACTGTCCCAGCAGTTAGAAAAGAGCAGGAGACACAACAGTCCCTTTCCTGAGCCTCTGAGGATCTAACAAGGGGAAATCGGTTCCAATATGTTGCTTAGATCCAGCAACAGGTTTTGTTTTACCAAGAAATGTTCCCATCTCAGAGCATTTGCAGCTCAGTCATTACAACTGAAACCAGACCTGGACTGACTAGAAGTTGTTATTTAAAATCATAACTGTTTAATAAACTCTGCTGGTTTCTTAGAACCAGTCCTCTCACCAAGAGCATTTCGCTCCTTGTGTGGTTTTCATTTTCCTACAGCATCTTGTAGGGAACTCCCTGTTTACTCTAAACTTTGGGTTAAATGTTGCAAACTGCCTCTTGCAGCTTTAATGTGACTCTACCCATTAAGCAGCATCCCCAGTGGTTGTTAATACTGTTTTGGTAATAGCTGTTTACAAGAACAAATCCAACTCTGGCAAATACCACCAATCCAACTTCATTTCAAGCACATTTGCTTGAAGTTAGCAGGAATTCTTTGATGAAAGTCTTACTTTCAGACTTAAGTTCTACTTTAAGACTTGATGTTCTACAGAGTTGAGTGAGTTCTGGTATCTGAGTCCTGCAAATGTAACGACCACCCCAAACTTTGCTCTGCTTTGTTATCCCCTATTAATGACAGGAAATTAATAAAGCTGAGCATAAAACAGTAGTACAGGAGAAAACAGAATGGCTTTTAAGATTCAGAGATATTGGAAGAGGAATTTGTTTGATAATGCTGGAGATTAAGGATTTGTAACATCCTGAAAATGATCACAGCACAGTTCAACACTGCACACTCCCCAGACCTATGTGGTCCAGCAATCCCCAGTACTTCCTCAGTACATCCTGTTATTATCCTTCCATATGCATTCTTACGGTCAAATAGACACTACCCACTAAACGTGCACCAACCCTTGCCCTCCTTGGCCTTGTTGAACTTCTCAACAGACAGACAATGATCATACAATGGGTGAAGTCTGAGACAACTCAGGGTCCAGGTACTTCAAAAGAGACAGGTAACAACAGTCTCATTCACTAGAGACTGAGAGTTGCTATCTGAAATGCTCCAGTCTGCAGAATACTCTGGATTGTATGTTAAGAATTCCATCATACTATATAACACCAATACATGCAGGTGAGTGCATATTTTTTCAGGTTATATGACAGAAGACTATATACACATGTGCATGAGAAATCAGTGATTGCCCACACAAGCACTGAACCATGTTCCACCTGTAACTGTTCATCATGAGTGCAATGAACTCAGAACTTCCCTTCCATTTGCAGTTCAAGCTCCAGAGCTGAGAAGGCTGAGCTTCCAGAGGAGCTCAGCGTACCTGAAATCACAAAACTAAGTAATGCAAAGACTGCTTCCAACAAGTACTTCCACTGCCATTAACACACACATAAAGAAATTAAAGAAGCTGCTGCTATTCTCAGCCTCCGCCAATGTTCCCCATGTACCGCAGAGCTCAGTGCAGGGTAGCCAAGGTTTGTGTAAGTGCCCAGTTTGAGACATCTTCACACGAGCCTCATTTTTAACAAGTGCTCTTAAAATTTCAAATGCAACAGTTCCAGACACTTTTACTCCCTATTTCTGTGGCTGTTCCCAGAAAGGTTCATTTTATTACTCAAAGACACAGAATTCATGTGTGTGTAACCTCTGTGAGTGTGTGTATGCAAAGAGAAAGGCTTAGAGGGGTAAGAGACATAAATCACTTCGAATTGCTACTGTAATAAATGTGGACAAAAGAATAAAATTTGTCACCAACCTAATATTACCATCAATGTTTTGTCTAGCTACATTCTCTCCAATTTGAAAACGGTTCAATACCCCTTTTACCTTCAAGTAGCAGCACTTAATAAACAGTGATGGATGCTTTTTATTCCCTTTCCCCCCTTCCTCCTGTTCCAGGCTTTCCTAGGTCTTTTACAAGGGGATTGTTTAGCTTGGGGGAAATGTAGATCCTCCATCCTTCTTGCATTGACATGCATCCCTCAAGGAACAACGACCATATTTAATTCATAACCCCCGTTGGCTACACAAACATACAACTTCCCATCAATTAGGCAACACAGAGATGCTGTTAAAAATCAATGAGCTTATTATTAAATATATTTTCTTTTCATGTAACAATAATAGTTACTGCTGCTCCATTGTTATAGTTGTAATATTGGCTGGATAAGCAGCTCTTATAAAAGGGGCTGATTGCTTTTTGATCAGCCAGTGTAATAGCAGAGTATCAGAACCACCTTGTCCTTGCTGTACTGCTTGACACAGATGCTGAAGGATAAAGGAAAACTGACCAAATGGATGCTTCTTGAATAAAATCATCTAGTGCGAGTGGAACGCAGCAGTTCCTGAATATTTACCTGATTTTCATAGCCAGACACAGAGATGCAACGGAAGTACCAGGCACTGAACATCCACCGCACACCAGAGCATCAAACCAGGCTCCTATTTGTGTTTGCACTGTGGAGTGTTTATTAGAAATTACTTGGATATTTTGACACATGCCACTACTGAGGGAGCTCCCCGCCTCCAGCAGAGATGGGGAGCCTGTGCCAGCTCATGCAAAGGTTAACAAAAATTCCACACACACACACAAACCCACAGTGCACAGATTTTGGCAAGTACATCACATGCTGTCTGGCCACAGCTGATCTGAAGCGAGTCCCCTGTAATTATGGGAGAAGGTGGAACAGGTTTCCTGCTAATTGGAAAATTCTGCAAATGGCACCACTGAAGTGAATTGACAGTCGTTGGAATATTAGCAAAATGAGGGAACTGATTAGGAAAAAGCTCAGATGTGGACTTCTCTTTTTTTATATTAAATAGTGCCCGAATCTACCAACAAATTGGTAATAAAAGCTGAACTTCACAATAACAGCTGTTATTTGACCTGGAAGCAAATATATCTGTGCACATATGCACACATGGATACTATAGACATATACCCACACGTGCGTCTGAATGTACCGAGTGCATAAACACAGCCATGCCCGTATTATTCCTGTCACTCTTCTCACATTAAGACAAACACACAGAATGTTGGCTTAACTTTTTAGAAAATATGTATTTTCCCCAAAATATTTACACACAGCAGGGGAGCAAAGCTGCGTTTGATAACAGCATCAAGAGGCAGGTTCTAATGAAACTGTACTCACGCCCTGCTTCAAACACGTCTTGGAAGATATTTATTTACATCCCGAGATCTCCAAGTGGTTTGTTCCTAAGGGAAGCTGGATCTCTATTGAAATTTGCTTCTTGATTGACTGCTGTTGAGAATTCTAGTAGCAACTTCTCTTTGTGTTTTAGTTTAAACTGCACAGGAAGCACAAAGTGGGATTTGGCCACGACTTTGGCCATCCATCAACACCTCGGTGTTTGTGTTCGTTATTTTTCAGCTACTAGGAGCAAGGGAAAAGCAGACATGAGGGGAAAAATAAGACATTCTAATTAGAGACACTCCTACAAACATCATTAAATCCACCTCTCCATAACTTCATTACAAGTCATTGCTTTTTCTACAATCCTCTGTTTAGTCTCAAAATAATCTCCAAGGGCCTGATCCTATTGCACAGACTTTATCAGGAGCTCCTACACTTCTAGTACTAACAACTATATCACACGATGATCTCTCTGGTCGCCGGGGCCTCTCGTTTCCCATCAGCCTCACTAGTACAAAAAGATGCTCAGTTAGCTATTGGTTTTGAGGGGGGGAGGATGGTGCTTGATTTTATCTTTGCTCCTAAACAAGCTTATATATTGACTCTCCTTCTTAAAAAGAAGACCAAAAGGTGCTAATATAATTTAGCCAAAGATTCCTATGAGAAATTCCTCCAAAATCCTTAAAAAAAAAAAAGAGATGCTATCAGTGGATTAGTGATATTTCTTACACAACCCAATGGAATTATAGAATAAATATACAACTGAGTGTGAAATCCTAGAGACAGCCTAATAAAACTTCAAGTTATCGTTTCAATAAGAACCTTCCTCATACCAATGAAATCTGTATTACATCTAACCCAATGCAGGCTCTGCCTGTTCACTATGAATTTGAGATCACTTTATTCATCCCAGTGATACAATAAACCTAATAAAAACTCTAGGATGATTACATATCACACTAAGAACTAAAATAACTATATGGTGTTCTCCATGCCCGGCACAGGCTAAGCTTGAATTGATTTTAAGAATAACATTTTCAGACTTACGAGATTTCTCTGTAATACAGCACTTGTTCCTCTTATTTGTACATTTATAGCATTTTATTTCCTTCTCTGTAATTTTTATTGTAGGGTTGGTGAATCTTCTATCGTACTTTACTGTTGGGGGATGTTCTTGTACCTCCATCTTAACCAATAACAGAAATATTTATACCTAACATATAATTTTACTTAAAAGAATAAAGAACATAGACAGAACCTTAACAAAGAATGAGGGTTTCTAAGCTGGATCCCCAGTTCATTTAAATAAGTATGTGTTTGTGAGGAGAACCTCAGCTATACCTCCAGCATCAGACACGATGGCTTTATAGGGCAATTCCAACAGCATAATATTAGCTTGTACCCTGATAAGATTCTACAGGACTTCAGTACATGATTTTCTCGGTGTATTTCTGGTTGATCTGATGAGCAGACAACCTACTGTTTGCATTTCAGCATCCACGTTTATTTTCACATACTTATTTAAACAAATCGGGGAGTCAAAATAATGCCAGCTCCAGTCTCTTCCTAGTGGTCCCTAGATGACAAGAATACACAGCAATTCCCAGTCCTCCTGCTATTTTGGCCTCTTCAGCATCTGATATCCCGCCCAAGGCCAATTCAAATCAATGGACTGATTCTCATCAGCTGCTATGGATTTTGGATTGGGTCTTGTGGTGCCAAAAATTCAGCTAAAGATTTTCTACAGGAGCAGATCCACATGCTCACAGAGGGAGCTTGAAAACCCACAAACAGCAGCATGCGAAATGGAAGCAAATAGGATTTCTTTTTAAAGGATACTAAGAGAGGAAGGACATGAATAAAAAGCTCTTCTGGTTCAGTATGTTACTTTCCTTCCTATGGCTGTAGATGCTGAATATGCTGTCCCAGATTTCAGTCCCCTCAGAAGGAATTCTCCCTAGGCTCAAAAGACACAAAGATCTTCAGGACATTTGCTGTCAGTCCTAAGAGTAGCTGGGCTTTGAGGACAGGAATAACTAGACTCCACTCCACACAAACCAGGGGTTTCTTTTCCACCTTTCCAGGTTTTTTTCCAAGTTTTTGCTTCATTTTCCATTTTTGGTGTGCTCCATTTCCTAGTTTTCATTCATCCTGACAATTCCACTTCATGAAAACAAAAGGGAGGAGGGGGAGAAAGGAAGGGAAGGGAGAGAAATCCTACCCAAAATAAATACTAATAATAATCATACTAAAATCAAAGTCCATCCCAGCCAGTTTGTGCCAAATACAGTTAAGGGTGGTTGGGGAGAAGGGAAGGAAAAAAAAAAAAAAATCAAGTCACTTTCAATCAAGTGTCACACCTTTAAATAGTGGTTAAATCTTTGCATTATGCAGCTCATCCCTTTTACAACGTGGGGTTCCCGTAGAGAATTCCCTGTTTACACTGGGAATTCCTCCAGGAGAGCATCAATAAAGCTGAACAGATGTCAGGGTGGAATGCCAGCGGCAGTGGCTGTTGTCAGGGGTGGTGGGGAGAGAGTCAGGAAACAATAAGAGGCGGCATCTGCTGCACAAAGCCCTTGCGTGTGGGTCAGGGTTTGCCAGTGTGTTGAGATTCCACCCTCTCCTTTGTCTGGGCACATTGCCTCTCTTGTTCCTGGAGGACAGGGGTTGACACATGTCACCCAACCCTATCAGAAAGGCTATTTGTTTGGCTCTTGCATATGCACCAGTGTTTTTGACCTCCTCTGCTTGGAATACATTGAACAACCCTGGAAGGGGGAGGTGAGGGAACCGGGGGGGGGGGGGGGGGGGGGCGGGAATAAAACCCACAACAAAACCCCTGACCTCCTCAGTCCTCTCTGACACACTATTTCATCACACACCCTGTGCCCAAAGTGAGGATGGAGATGCCCTATTTCATTAAAAGCCTGATTGATGAAATCCAACCAACAGGAGAACACAGGATTTGAAATACTTCTGAAAGACAAGTCCCCACAAACACTGGAACCAGATTTTGTGTTATGATGAACGCATCCAAAAGGAAAGTTATCAGCCTCTGAAGAAAACAAAAATGAAGCTAAACTTTGGGAGTAAATGACAATATTCAGCTGAGCTCCAGCTTGACTGCAAATCTCCTCACAACCTTAACCAAAGGCTTGCAATAATAGTCCATGCCAAACCTTATACCGGATTTGAACCTCAGCATGACTTTGTATCCTGATCTTCTGATGGCTGATACAATAAAGAGAATCAAACAAGAGCGTAATAGCAAAAAATAGGATGTAAACATGGAGAGCTCTTACTAGTGTTAAATAAAGAAATAGCAGGTTGTTGTAGGGCAGATAAGCAGTTTGAATACTGGGGTCTCTTCCCTCAAAACTGGTTAAGTGTGTACATTTGAAGATCCATAATGGAATTCTGACAGACACTATGTAGTTACTCTTCAGAAATGACCCCAAGAAAATAATTTATTTAACTTTCCCCCTTTATTAAGAGCTTCTCGATACTGTATTATCCTTCCCTTCAATTAATGTTTTTTAATTCTTTTTAAATATTCTCTCCTAACAACCAAAAGCTGCCCAAAACCATGCCCTGATAACTGCAACTGTCCTCAAAATAACAAAATACAATTCAGAACTAAAAACGGTCACTTTGAAGAAGTGCAGTAAGTGCACACCAAAAAGTAACCTCCAACCAAGTAATACTTGGGTTTAATTCTGATCATCAGGTTCGGAGCTGCAAACAAAGCCCCAAGGCCACAGCTTCTCAGCTGGCAGAATTCACCCCATTGCTGCTCTGAAGATCTGCAACTTATGATCCAAACGGGAACACGGGGAACACCACAGGCCATGATCCCAGTTCCAGTAGAGTGGATGTCAGACGGTCAGGGGGGTTAGCTGAAATGAAACGGTTTGAGCTGAGATTTTCACATCATCTTTTGTCTCCTACTCATATCCTAGCTGTGAAAGGGAGATCTTGTAGAAAACACACTCCCAAGCTGCAGGGAAGGAAAGCCCGGCCTTTCATCCTATGGGATTTGGCGACATGTTCCAGGCTGGCACTCTGCACAGGTCAACCTTTGAACTCTCTTCTCTCCAAATTTCTCTCTTATTTTCACAAGTTCAAACCACACACACACACACAGAGCTGAGAATCTCCCTCTGATTTTGTATCTCTCTCTGCTGCAGAGGTTCCGTGTTTGGGGTGGGGGGTTCTTTCCCCATTTGACAATCAGACATTCTTTTTGGCTGCTCTGTAGCCAGCAAAGGTTAATTGCTCTTGCTGCTGTAAAATCCTGAATTCTGATCACTTGATTAATGAGGTGTCAGAAGCCACAAGTAACCAACACTTTTCTTGAAGGAAAAACACTGAAATCAAATGTTCTTTTAAAGATTTCATGTTTCTCCCACTCCTCTTCCCGCCACTGAGCTGCTTCAGCGGTGGGTTTTGTTTTCAGCATGGTCAGAAAATAATAGAATAAAGAAATCACTGCCCCAAATCAAGCTGAGAGAATCCTCAACGTTTTGTTGTGGGGTGTAACTGCTTTAATCTCTTGAGAACATGAAATGGGAAACCCTCAGGGCCAGGTCCCTGCCTGGCACAAGAGAGCAAAGCAGCACAGTCCCATGGGCTGGCAGTCAGCCCAGCCAAGCGTGCAGTGCCCACTTCCCAAAATCCCTACCTGCTGCTCTCACTTCTCTTCCTATCACCAATAACAGCACAGAATACGTAGATTTGGATGAATCCTCAGCTAAAATAAATCTTTCTTTGGGGGATTTAAATACGCTCCGTGCAATTTAAAGCAACATAAGTTTCATGTATATTTGTCTTATGTCTGCAATGAAAAATAAAAGGTGGTAAATAGTATTATGCTCCCATTTGACTCCACTCAGGAGCAAACTGATCTTTCTCTATTTGCGGTGTAGATGCACTTTGTCACAATAAACCACTGTATATTATGTTTATATATGTCCTTCAGGCATGTCACAACAGTTTGGCATTCTGAGTTGCTCTACCACTGTGTACATTAAATAGTCATGTAGTTACATTAAACAGTGGGGAGTTCACACTTCACAACCACTCAGTGGTTTAAAACAGATGTGGGCTGTCTGCTGTCAGACTGTAATAGTAAGACTTCGGAGGATCTTGGTGGGAATTTAACCTCCAGATGATTGAATGCTCCCCAGCCTCTTCCCACCAGAGCTCCCCCCGCCTGGACCCCGCTTTCGGAGGAGGAGGATGTAAATAAATAAATACCTGGGCCCTACAACTTTGGTAGGAGCGAGCGCGGAGCGGGGAGGGAGGGGGAGAGGGGCCATTCGCAATTCGGAGGACTCTGCGGCTCGGCATATTTTTGAGCGGGGTGGGCTAGCAAAAGCACCCAGGGATTTACTGACAGGAGAATTTTTGACAGTTGATGGACAGATGAATTCCGTCATGGAAGCGTTAGTCGAAAGCGGCAAGGCCAGATGGAAACTCACAGCTTGTCTTTAATATTAATTTTCTCCTCCCTCCACCCCCCCTTCTTCTTTTTTTCTTTTGCAGGAGATCAGAATTCCCTAATTCCCTAAAATGTTTCAATGCATCTCAAGGTATTATTTTTGCAATGCCTTTACCCACCTACTCTTAATAAGAAGTGCTCCTTTGTGTTAATGTGATTTTTTTTTTCCTCTTTCCTCTCTGCTTATTCCCCTGCCCCCCCAAGAGTCAAAAGAAATCAAGGAGAAAGGAAAAAAATAAATCAGTGTAGCCACACAGCTGCTAGAGTCTGCCTGGGTTAAACCACACAGAAACACCTTCACATGAACAGTGTTTTAAAGACAGAGGAATCCGGCCTTTACTCAGCAAGGTTGAGGTGAAGAGACCCAAATAACCACCTGAAAAATGGACAATGAGGAAGGAAGCCCTGATGAGATCAGCTCCTTTTAAGAGGAAAAAGCCACAAAGACGGAAGTGCAACTCTGTGTTGTCCTCCAGAGACGGTTTTTCAGCAGAAAGAAGTCTCTTTTGATTAAAAAAATTTGCTATGACAGAGAATCAAGTATCAGCCAACAAAAGTCACCCTGTTCGAGATTTTTCTTCCCTATTTGTTCAGCAGCTTGAGTGTCAGAACATCTCCCAGAATCAAAATCGACTCCCAACATCCCACAGTGGCCCTTTGAAAGGAAAAGAAATTCTGAACAGCTTCATTTCCCTAATATATACTTGTGAAAATGATGTAAATAGACAATGATGCTTATACTGAACAAATTTATGAGACCATCCCCCTTTTGAAAAGTCCTATATTCAGTTGGGAATAAACCATATGGTTCCATCATAATTTAGCATGTAGCATCCTATGGATATTTACTCAGTAGAATTCCAAGAGAGAAGCAATAAATAGTTTTTCCAGCTACTCCAGCAAATTAAATCCCATGGACGCAAATGTAAAAGCGATGGGCATGGAAGTGTCAAAGATGTGCAGAAAGGAGCTCCTCCCCCAGACAACTCACTGGACTAAGCTTTATGTACCTAACAAAAGGATGCTCAGTCTAGCTGTGCTACCTCAATGATGGGGATGAAGGGTTTGAGAACACCCTCACTGAGCCTGCAGGCAGCACCAAGCTGAGTGGGAGCATTGATCTGCTGGAAGGCAGGAGGCTCTACAGAGGGAAGGGATAATCCTCCTACACTCGGCACTGGTGAGGCCACACCGTGAATCCTGTGTTCAGTTCTGGGCCCCTCATTACAAGAGAGACATTGAGGTGCTGGAGCAGGGCCAGAGAAGGGCAATAGAGTTGGTGCAGGGCCTGAAGCACAAGTGTGATGAGGAACGGCTGAGGGAGCTGGGGGGTTTAGTCTGGAGAAGGCTCGGGGGGACCTTATCGCTCTCTACAACTGCCTGACAGGAGGTTGTAGTGAGGTGAGGATCAGTCTCCCAAGTAACAAGCATCAGAATAAGAGGAAACGGCCTCAAGCTGCGCCACAGGAGGTTTAGGCTGGATATTAGGGAATATTTCTTCACCACAAGGGTTGTCAAGCACTGGAACAGGCTGCCCAGGGCAGTGGTGGAGTCACCAACCCTGGAGGTGTTTGAAGGATGTGTAGATGTGGCACTTGGGGACATGGTTTAGAGGTGGACTTGACACTGCTGGGTTAACGATGGACTCAATCTTAAAGGTCTTTTCCTACCTAAAGGATTCCATGATCTCAGTGAGCGAGTTCAGAGATACTCTCTGGTGACAGTGTTGCTCCAATCTAGCTGCATATTAACAGGCTTGAAGACGATTATTTCACATTGAAAGTAGAACATATGCACATCTTGTGTATTTGTTTTCTTCTCAGTCTTGGTTATGTGCAAACATTTGCAATGTAAGATGATTGATGTGCAGTATGATGCCCTTTCGTAATTGCAGGAACTAAGCATTTGGCCAAACTGCTAAATCAGGAGGATAGGATGGAAGTGGAGTTTGGGGGAAGAACAAAACACCGCTTTACCGGGGCAGGCACACTCCTGTCCAGAGAGCTGTTTGAAGCACTACTTGCACAGAAGTAATTGTTTGCACAGAACTCCGACTTCAGCAGAGATTCCCTGTAACCGGAATTGCAATTTGCCCATCACAATCCAAAATGTGGGAAATGTGCAAGGATCATGCAAGAAACAACCGATTCTATGATTCACATTTAATGTAAGGACCATGCCTAGCTAAAGCATTTTTGCACATCTGACCTATGATTGTTTCATCCTGCACGCAGTGTCTGGGGTGACCCCTCCTCAGAAGAACATTTACTCACTGCTTCACTCCAGTGTGCTCCTGCCCTCCCTGACAACAGACTTGGAATCCAAGAGCTGCAAACCTTCAGGAACTGTGAATTTGGGTTTAAGGGAACAAAACAAGCTAGGAAAGCAAACACAACAATCTCCACTGGATCTGCACCAAGGAGTAGCTCAGACTGTAATATCGCATCCCAACGCCCATGACTGCAAACCTGGAAATGAATCCAAACCTTGTGGCTCAGACACATCCTTATTCACAGCTGCAGTTTTCACATAGTTTTGCCACAAAAACAGCACCATTAGCCACCCACACAGGTCAGGAAGTCCTCTCAACCTTATTAGCAAATCTGGTCCTATTTTTGAGTCTGGAAATGTATCATCTTCCTTCTGCAGTCAGCATCCCATCAATATCCCCAACTTACACTAACTTTCAGATGTAAAGAGGCTTTGCATGTACCTTAACATGAAAGATGTGAATTTTTACCTTCCTCCATCATTAATAGCACACAGTTACCAAGAACCTTAATCAGAGATGAGTCCCACTGTGTTACAACACTCATCCTGTGGGCAACAATCTCCCAGATCTATTTAAATCAGTAAACTGGGGTATCCCCTGCAACAAGGTACTAAGGTACCTCCCAAACCATGGAACGATCCACAATTAAATGGGAATCACATCACATACTGTCCTTCAACAAGAGACTTCTCAGGCTGACAACTGTCCAGACTGTATCAGTTCACTTTAAGCCTGCATGCAAAGATCTGCAGTTTTAAACCTGAGACCAATTTTGTCACAGTCGCAATTGCACGTGTCTTGGATAACAGAGCAAAGATCTCAGCTGTGGAAACATTTCTGATTCCAGTCAATGACATAACCTTTCAGTCACTGATCTAGATACCATTCAGCATGAACAGATGATCCTAAATGAACAGACTGTTTTGTGACAAACCACTCCTGCTTTGTCAGCAAAGGAGTTTTTAATCATAAAATGGGTGATTAAGAAAAGGTGTCTGACCCAGCTTCAGCAAGGGACACAGTCTGTGGAAAAGAGAATGAATCAGGAATGATTCCCCTAGAGCATGGCTATTAGACAGGTAACATCACCAAACCTTCATCACCCTTGGTGCACTGGGCATAATGAGGCAGAACAGCATCGTCAAGCACAGGGGGGTGGCTGAGGGGGGATTCCCAGAAGAGGTGCAGCAAAGAATCTTCCCCTAAATAGGCCATCTGATCACAGAAGGCTCAGCAACCAAGTCAGCACTTTGTTCAGGTTTCAGCTTAAGCTGTGGGGTAAGCCACAGACCCAGACAGCTTCAGGCAGCTGCATGGAGGGAAACCTCTCGTGAATCACAGCACGAACTCTTTGCATAGCAAAGGCAAATTAAACAGAGCACAATCAGTGTACACAGGGCTGTGAGGTGAAACCCTCACAGCTGCACGGGTTTTCACGGACACTATGCACAAACCAGATCTACTTTAGGGGAAGGGATTCAGTCCGGTTGTGCTGCCATTTCCATGGGTGCAGATGACAGTGCATCAAACTGCTGTGCCTCAGCCCAGAGATGGCTGCACTTCACTCCTGCTATACATGCAGGAACTGAAAGATGACTTTCAACCAAAACGTGTTATATCAGCAACGAACATCATTAACGTACACCTCTTCCCTTCAAGGATCTCAATTTGTTTTTAAATGTCAATGATCTGATGTTTAAATCAACCCTCCTCATAAAAAGGTACCAAAATATTTACTTGCATGAAAGAAAAAGAAAAGTCCCTACAGAAAGCTGAAATCCAGAGTACAATAAGCCAGATGTTTGGGCATGCAGTAAGTGGTAAGGAACTAACATTACCCACAGTTATGGCCAACCATCTGTAGTTCCTGGGTACATAACGATGCTTACTGTTAAAGATCAACAGGTTACACTTCCCGGCCTGTGATAGAAGATTCCTCATGCAGACCTCTGCTCTGTCAGAAACTCCCCATTCCTACCTCCTGCTGCAATTCTCCCTGCTTCCAGTGCAGACAGGGCAACAAAATGTGCTAGAGAAGCACATCTGATTTGTCTACATGTAAACAGTTCACGGATAAGACACAACAGGATGATCCCCAAACCCACCCAGCACGCTGCCTGCTTTTTGCAATATCTGCTGCTGCCCAGCCTGCAGGTTCTACAGAGCTGCTGTGCTGCAGTGAGACATTCCCAGGCCTGCCATCAGGCTGACAACCTCCAAGATACACCATGCCAGCAGGAGTCCCAAGTTAACAGGCTGCTCATTGAGGACCCCAGGTCCAAGAAGCACATTACACCTTTTCAGAGAGGGGAGGCAGATTTACACTGCTGCTGCTTCCCCCAGCGATCATCTGTGTAAGGCAACTAATGATGGAGAAAGGCGAGTTAAAGGAGCTAGTGAAAGGACTGCGAAAGCCCTGGGTTTGTGAAACCAAGCCAGCATCCCCAGTGCAGGGTGACAGATAGAGTTGGAAGGACCATCAGAATATGATGTTGTCATCTTGCATATAAGTCTGTCTATGATTCTCTTTTAAAGAACCCAAACTCAGCATAAAGACCACTGTACTCCCTTCCCAAGGTACCTAGTCAAAAGCTTCAGCATTACCTTTCCTGCTCTAGTAAAAGGAGCTGAGCATGGGTGCAGAGTTCTCCTTTCATTGCCCTCACAGTGAGGGATGAAGGTGAGTGCAGCGCCGGTGCGGGGCTGGTGCTGTCTGTACGCGTATCGCACCACCGTGCATCTGGTTGGCATTTACAGGGGGTTTGCACTGGTAGTTGTACAGCTGTTTAGGCATGTAAGTAGCATCTATACTTAAAAGACTCCATAAAGGGAAGGGTGGGGGGAAAGAGGAAGAGATAGGAAGCAGAAATGGAGAAACAGGAAAAGGAAGGTGGCCAGATGCTGTTTTAAGAGCAGGGATAACAACCCTTTAAATGGCCAGGAACTGGGTCCCTTAAAAATGCATTTCATTTTGCAGGTTTACTTCCTTATTTATTAGCATCATCCAGGAACTGGCACAGGAAAAGGCCTGTTCTCAGCTAATATTTGGGCCACTTCACAATAATTTCACAAAGGAGTTTAACAGCTCAGCTGTGAAATCCTTAGCACTGACATCCACTTTTGCTTGTATTTGCTTGTCTCAGCTGGCAGGTTTGATGACTCCTGCTCTTCCGAGCTGCTCAAGTACCAGTGATGGGTATTCAGCTCCCACAAGAACCAGGCATGACCTGTGTGCCTCATTCTTTTAGGAAACCCTTTAAAATCTGGGAGTATGGGCAGAGAACACACAACATTTCACAGCATATGCAAAGGAATCTACTTCACGTAACTTCTCATTCTAAATTCAAGGAATTTACAGTGTAATATTTTGCAGGATACAGCCTTTAGTTAAAACTATTACACACGAGAACCTGTAGAAGAGAGTGTTGGATGTGCTAACACTAAGCAGTTCATTCTAGATGATCAGAGACTAATCCTGCAAACTGAAGCCAGGCAGCGCTTCCAAGGAGGGCAGTCAGAGTAACAGCAGAAACTGTTAGATCTGCGCATCTAGATCCTGGAGATACGCCAAGGGCCTTGGAATTTGCACGGGAATTAGGCATACAAAAGTCACTGCTTTACCCCCATGCTAAATCCCATAACATCCATTAATTGAGTATCAAACCATCTAAATGTTAAGGCTTGAGAAGGAGTTGTTATTGTGGGATGGAGAAGCCTTCCCCACCTGCCAGTTCTTTGAGTTCTCAAGGGTTGGAGAATAATGGTTCTGGCAGAGCTTAGAGGCAAAATTCACAACTGATAAAAATGTAAGAGAAATAGTTGGATTAATTTTTTAACAATACCCTGAAATATAAAGGAAATGTTGTGCAACAGCCGCTCAGTTAAAAGCAAAACAACAGCTGTGAAAAGGCACCACAAATTCCTTCTAGAGCTCAAAGGACAATAAAGACTTTCTGGGGTCAAGACATTTTATACTTGAGGAAAATATTAAATGATGCTTAGACACCAAAATATCCCTTATTTTATATCTTAATGGAAAGAAAAAAAATGCACAGTCAGATGGCCAAGTCCTAAACTGCAGCAATTAGAAATAAAATAGCAAATCAACCTAAAGTGATTTACTTAATAGCTTATAATTCATTTCTCATAATATGAAGGTTTATTATTATTGCTTTAGATTGATCAAGGTCATACTTCCTCTAGAAACAGCCTCCTTGGTTGCCATGATTCCATGAGATCTAACCCCTCCGGAAGCCTCAGCTAAAAAGATCTATTAGAATAGTTTGCATAAACTGATACCTTAAAGCATAAAGGTCTAGTAAAGAGCTCAGAGACGATCAAATTGTCCACCCTTTGGCTTCACTTCACCTCATCCAAGCTTTGGAGGCTAACATTACTGTCACTAGTACAGTCTAGCCCCAGATATTCCACTGGCTGTCCAGGAAACTCTAGGAATGCTGGACTGATTTCACTGAATACCAACCAAACAGCAGATATACCCAGGGTTTTTGACTCAGAATATTGCCTAGGGGTTACACATAACCAGATAACCAGAAAGCACACGGACTGGCACACCAAATAAAACCTTACGCTGTTCCATATTCTAAAACATTCGGTTTCATGTGCCTCCAGAAGGAAGCATAAAGACAGAAACTATTGCAAAATCTGCTGGAAGAGAATTTCCACTTATTCTGAAGGCCATTAGCAGTCAGCTGGGACACTAAAGCACATGGATTTCTTCCTCTCAAACCCTGTATGTGTAGCACAGTGCTGACTAGCCCATCATTCCCATCAGTGCCCCAGCAGAACATTGCCAGCTTTGCCTGTAGCACTGGGCACATGAACCTGGTCTCCCCAAGTCAGCATCAGGCACCTTTACAGCCAAACACAAGAAAGTCAGCAGCAGTTAGGCACAGGATAGCACATCCTAAAGCCATACAGAAGTTGGCTTTAGCCCTGAAATGGGAACTTTAATGTCTCTTCATAGCTTTTGTTTTAATAATCATTGTAACTTTGTTGAATATCTTGAAGGTGGAAGGGCTGGGGTGTGGGAGCAGATTTAAATCCATAGAAGTATGTTACTGAATCCCTGGTTTGCTCATTAAACTCAGTCATGTTTGTCCAAATGGTTGTTCAGCCTCTCCCTGTCTTGTTTTCCTCATTTGTGTTGCAAGTGTCACAGCAATACATGAAGTTCTAAACTGAACTTCAAGGTAAAATAAGTCCTTTGGAGGTGAAAAAGGTTAACTCTACCTGCACACCTTCCCATGTGTACACACCTAACACATCAGTGAGCAGCTTTACAACAGCCTTGGGTTAGGTCCCAGTGCAGTGAAACCATTTTCCTGGACAGGCTCTTAAAGTCAACAGGGCACAGCACAGATTAAGTTACAAGATGAGGGTCTAACACCACGAATCCATAAACCACAGTATAATTTGGTCAAACATGACTCAAAGACTGCCATTCATTTTTGCTGCTGTTCTCAGAAAGCCATGGTCTTGTGCAGCACTGCACTTCATTTCTTAATATCCACTGCAAAGCAGACATAAAATGCTCACTTCCCTACTCAGTAAATGAGACACAAAACAGGGGTCAATAGAGAATCAGGCCCTTCAGAAACCTACCATGACATTTATGACATAGACGTTTAAATATCCAAGTTAAAGACACAAGATGCCAATTAAAAGTAATTATGCTGTAGGATCTCGGGGGTGAAGGCAGTTACCAGGAGATCTGCTTCATCCCTGGCCTGTTTATTCCCTAAGCTACAGCTCTGCACACCATACTGAAGGAGTGTGGTTCCACAGTTGAAGTCCCAGCCCAGATTTAGAAGACCCAGATACTACCCTGAGCTCTGCTACAGGCTATGTGATTATCTGGCAAGTCACTGAGACCATATTTCTTACTTTATGTGCTCAAATCAATAGGAGACAAGTGGCTAAGTGCCTTCAAAGCTCACAGCACTCGGGTTTACCGAGCGTACAACAGGAGTGACAGGACTTCCCTCTGTCACTGGGGCAATCTGAAGCAGATATATAGACAAGTACTCAGCAGCAACTGTAATGTGGGCTATAAAAGGACTTTGGGGAAAGAATACACCAGCATTCGTCATCAGATGAACTGCAGAAATGGAAACAAAACTGTAATTAGCCTGCCCAACTGCAGGGGAAAATGGGTTCATAGTCACAACAGTTGAAGCAAATAAGCCTACTTTGTAATTAGGAAGAACATACCCACTGTCAGTTGTCACAATGTGGGCTTATTTAAATAACACATGAAAAATTCTGATTGTGCAACCATATGCCTTGGGTTAGGCACAAATACTCGGCTGCAGAGAGGGAGAAAGGAACGAAACCAATTGGGAAAATGATAAGGAAAACGTGTAAACAAGACTTTTACACCCAAGTCTCTTTACGAGGAGTCCAGAAGCACAAACCCTGCCTGACCTGTCGGTAAGGACTCAGAGAAAAACTGTTTCAAAAAGCCATTCGACATGAATACATCTACTTTCAGCATTATTTCCCCTCTGTTTTTTCCCTTTTTTCCCTTTCTTTTTTCCTCTCTCCCCCTGTCAGCCCCCCCCCTTCCACTTTCTACATCTGTACTTTATTCAATGAACACATCTGCATTCTTTCTTTCTGTTTTTGGCCAGAAACTCTATCCAACCTTTATCACTGACACCTCTCTGCAGTTTCAAATTCCAGCCTTGTGCCAAATCCCCATTTCCTGCTGCTTAATTTCCATTCATTTACTCTTGTTTTTGCTTCTTCTGCCATTCCCAGCATGGACCAGCTCCAACCCAGCTTCTTCTAATTTTTTAAGGAAGGCTCCCTATTGAGTGCTATTGGAACTTGATCCTCTGCTCCAAGCCAATGGCTGGCTATTGTTTATACTACCTAACAACAGTTGCCAATATTACTGCTTTTTTCCCTTTCTTTATTTCACTCTTTAAGTGTATATCCTAAGACCCAAGAGAACTCCTCTCCACATATGGTGACCCATTAGGTCTGCTTTTATTATTACTTCTGCAGAATCTGAAGTAGCCTCTTTATATATATGTTAAAAAAAAAAAAAAGTTTAAAAACAAAAATACCAAGAAGAAAGTCTGTAGTGTCTTGTTTACACAGCTCTGTTGTTCTGGCTCTGGTCCTACCTGTGGAATAAACTGGGATTGGGCTTGTGGTCTTTAAAGAAAAATCCTTCCCTTAGTGGTTCAATAAAAGGTGTTTCATGCAGGTGAAGCCCAAAAGCTGCAGCAGAAGTGAAGTCCTCACTCTGAACATCAAGAGTGCAGGAACTTTCCAAGTTCTAAATTACACAGAACAAAACATCTCTCCCCTTCTCACTCATAAAGGAAATACTTGTAATAAGTAGGAACCAGTGTCTCGGTGCTCTCAGTCACCCCCAAGCAGATGTCATCTACCACTAGACAGAGGATCAGTAAAGGACTAAAACACAAGGCAAATATAGTTCTAAACAGACACCTTAAAGCTCCTCCAGCTCCAACCCCTGCCACGGGCAGGGACACCTTCCACTAGAGCAGGTTGCTCCAAGCCCCTGTGTCCAACCTGGCCTTGAACACTGCCAGGGATGGGGCAGCCACAGCTTCTCTGGGCTCCCTGTGCCAGCGTCTCAGCACCCTCACTATCCTGTAATCTCCCCACTTTCTCTCCCAGGTCTACAGGTGGCTCTGTCTCTATATGGACTGGGAGCTCACGATTTTTCCTAAATTCCTAAAACCAGGCTTCTTCATCCTTCTTGGTGTGCCAAAGACACTCCAACTAGTGCTTCAAACTCGACATTCCAGACAAACTCAGCCAAGGTGAGTGCGAGGCTTCCCCTGAAACCACAGGCCCTTGGACTGCATCTTCCCAAACAGATGTTAGGTGCCATACTTGGGAATCAGACACTACATGGTCCCAGTGAACCAACGCTCAGCATCCCGGTGTGGAGCACACACTCTGTTGAGATCTGGGGGGCAAATATTCCTTTATTGCCTTCTTCACTGGCTGCCGGTGTTTTAATGGCACAGAAAGCAGGTAGAGCTCACCACTGCCATCGAAACGCCACAGCAGGAGGACACTGATAGCAAAAGTGTGTACACATCCACGAGTGAAGCTAAAAGTGATGGAGTCCATCTGTAAACTCTACTACCACAACCAGCAACCTTAAAAAGTTAACCCCTCTGAGTCTGAACCAGGGCATTACACCAGTTTTTCCTCACCAGAGAATTCTACCTGAGCCAGAAGCAGGGATCACAAAGGTGATACCTATTCATTCGCAAGTATTTTGTGCTTCTAACCTTTGTTATGGTCCAAATGGCTCAGAAAAAAACTAAACTGTCATCATAATGATTAATAGCATTTCATCAAATACAGAAACAAATGTGAAGCTTTAATGTGCGCAACAAAAGAAAAAGCAAAAAGATGTTGTTGCATTTTTCACAGGGAGGAGAGGTATCAAAAGCAAAAAGATGTATTTTGTTGTCCCTTTTTTAAATAAGGGCTTTGATTTCAAAACAAAATTCTGGTTTTAAACTCAGAATCACACAAAAATTCTTGTCTAAGAATTGAAATTTCTTATTTTTACTATTCTATTTTGTTGAGAATTTTTCATTTTGGCTCTCTCAACCACTTAACTGATAAACTGAAAAGTCACTTAACAACACAGCTCCGTTCCAAACACTTTGTGAGCTCTGCTTAATGCAAGACCCGTACACCAACACCAGCAAACTGCTGTCAGACAGGGAACAGGCTGAGGGGGACGAGACTCGCACGGAGAATCTGCAGCACATTTCCTAAGTGACTCAGATCTTCCCCACCCTTTCTCTGAGATCCGCTCCCCAAACCCAGCCATTCCCTGTAAACCCTGTGCAGGATGACATATGAAGACCAAACCAGCAGGTATCAAGATTCTGGCAAAGGTTGTGCAAGTTTAATGCTAGCCAGTGCTAGAAACAGTCATTGTTGGCTACGAAGCTCTGTAATTACAAATGTAAGATTATTCGCTTGGAGACAGATAACTGATACATCCTGAAGTGAACGCTGAACCCAAATACAAGCTGAGGGACTGGTTTTTGTCCTCCACACAGAGCAGCTTCAGAAAAGCCAGCTGATTACTTCATACCTCAGTTTCCCCACTAAAAAATTAAAGAAAATAGGATAAAAAAAATCTCCATGCTATCATAACTGAGGCTGGGATTTAGAGACTATGCTCTAATCCTAGCACTGCCACTACCCCGCTGCGAAATCCTAAGGAAGTTGTTTCACATGCCTATGTGGTTTCTGTGCTCAGCACCCTGTGTTTATACAATCTGTTTTGAATGCAAGTTCTCCTTGGCAGGAGCTGTCTTCTGGTGATGGTGAACAGCACCTAACCCAGGCAGGCCTGAGCCCCGCTTCCCCTCCGAGCACTACTGCAACACAAACAACAAGTTCTGTAAATTGGGATGGAAAATGTAGGAATCAGTATGGATCATGGGGGGGGGGGGGGGGGGAAGTCTACAATCCAAATACGAAGTGTAGTAACATGAATAAACCCAGACAACTACATGGCACATATTTTGTTGCTGACTTGTGTGTCAGTACAAATTCCATTTTGTAAGAACCCTCTAACTTATGACATCATTCCAAAGGTATTCGTGTGTCTCTTCCCCCTCCCAAGCCCTGTGGCAGGCCTGCTACCGCTCTCCTGGTAGCTTTGCACCCCCGGCGGCCTGTAAATCTTGCTCAGGATAAAAAATAGGGGTATCAGCACATGGCACATATTCCCCCCTGTGCATTTAAGCCCTTCTTAAAGCTCCGAAAGGAAACAGCTTTCAGCTCACCACAGCGCACGACTGCAACACAGGATATTTTTCCAGCTCACTGATATTTCATAAATACCATTTGTTGTCATGTGGTTAAATTAAAAACTCAGGATATCAAACATCAAACAGTATGTTAATGTCAAGTATGCTTGAATAAATACTAAAGAGTTCAACTGACTGAAATCTGGGGCCTAGCAGCTAATTAAGAAAGAAGCAGGTGTGAAAAAAACCTAATTTAAGCAATTTTTTTTTTTATATAATTAATAATGTTTACTTGTAGTTCCCCTCATAATAAGGCTCCAGTTTAACCTCCAGAGAATTGAGAGCTGTAATCCAGCGTTTTAAATATAATAATTGAACACGGCGCTTTTAAAAGGAGATCAGTTTTCAACCCTGGCTAATCTGCCTGGCATCTAGTCAGAGAGAGTTTTTAGTGGAAATCATGATAAAGCTTTATATCAATTGGATCAGCTCCCAAATGAGCCCAGCAAATCGAAAACCAACCCAGTGTCCATCATGCTGGTACCTGTCGGGATCACAACGAGGAGAAAAACGTTAGGGGTGAGTGCTGCAAGAGCCATCCACAAAGCAAACAACCCAAGGCAGGGAATTTGGAGTTTGCTGGTGGGTCTGAGACTCCTCAGAGGAACGGGGTCTCTGTGACATTATGGTCTAGTTTTACATAGGCAGAAAAATAAAAAACAACATTAAGCTTTTTATTTGAACTGTTTTGGCAGCATCCACCCAGCCAATCAACTAATCCAAGACTGTATTTAATGTACAATTTCTTTCCAAGAAGGCAAATGGAAGTATGGGAGGAGAAAATGGCTACAGATGTAAAAACAGACCTGGAATATTTCATTGACATGACATATCTACTGCATTTAATTAAAAGAAGAATGTATGGGAACAATGCATCCTACTCAATCCGGGTCGGGGGAACAAAATAGGACTGGATTAGATAGGACAACTCTAATCCCCAGAGAGATTCCCATATTTAATGGGAGTGCCACATGTTTGATATGTAGGGAAGCAAGTGGGTGTTCCTGGACTTGATCCACTATTCATCATAATACCACAGCCTTGTTCATTCCCAGTGAGGAGGCTTAAAACCATGAAACCATATGTAGAATATTAAAAACCAGTTAAAGTTAAAACGAGCATTATGAAAGCGAACAGTGGAGCCAAGAGCCCGCCGAGCGCTCGCTGCTCCTGCTGCTAGCGGCTCAGGGAGCAAGCGCCATCGCACGCACGCACACGCGTGTGCACACACACACCCCCCCTGCACACTGCAGCGTCTCCGTGCACATGATGGTTCCTCACCAACACTGCAGTGAGCTCATTATCAATAATGGATGCAACTTTAATACAGCATCAATGCTTTAATTTATAATTAAGGATCAGAAACTCCAATTCTATTCCTCCACTCCTACTATCTGGTGGTTCAACTTTTTTCCTGACATTGAATTGTTTCTCAGACACAGTCAATAACTTCACTATATTCTCATTGCCGTTGAATTAATCATAGCTCTACCCTAACCACATGGAATTTAATTTCCCATAAGAGAAATGTTTACTTTGGTTTACTTTGTTGGAACTCAGCGTACTTATACAGTCTATAAAGATTTACTGTAACATATTTTGTTAAGCAACATTAAAGCCTGTGCTGACAGATCTTGTCTTGCATTACTTCACTTACATTCAGATCCTTAATGCTTTTGCTATTCACCATTGCACCGAGGAGGCATCCGGACTAGCTCAGATATGCATGTTTCAGAACTACATGAAATGCAGGAATCTCATGGCCTTCCTCAAGTTTATTCATGGCCAACTGCTCCTTACTTTGCATGAGTTTTTATTACAGCCATTAGAGCCACCAGGATGAATGAACAGAAGAACTTTGCTATTTAATTCCTCGTTATGTGTTAATTTGATCTGAATTGATTGCATCAAGCTAAAGGAAGTTTAAGCTAAAGGTAACACCAGACAAAACAGTGCAGGGACAGGACTTGGAAGATTTGAGGACCGTAGCCTAACGGTGCAGTGAGGTCAGTTCATTCCTCAAGTGTCTCTTTCCCTATTCCCCTTTTATCAACGTGGCCCATTTATACTAAAGCATCCAACACGCAGCTCTTCAGTTGGCATGGGTGGATGGTGTGAGCAGGAGTTGTAACGTGAGGGACAGCACTGCCACCAGCACCAGGACATGTGGGCACTGCAAGGTGGAAGGGCAGCGTTGTGGCTCCCACCAGCACAGCCCAACACTGAGCATCAACCTCTGTCCTCTAAAGCTCAAGGTATTCAGAGCTGCTGAAGTCCATGGGAATCGTGTTAGATCAGCACCAATGAAAACTGAATTTGAGGTCTTGGAAGCAGAAAATTCCCATAATATCCAAGCACTGGAAAGCAGAGCGGCACATCCACATCAGGCAGTCCCTCTGCACATTCAGACATCACACTTCTGAATGCTAAGCAACAAGAACTAAAGTATTTACTGTAGCACTGAGCACATTTGGGTAGGGAATCCTGCATCAGAAGCTTTAGCATTGTGTTGGGTGCTGACTGGGACCTGCTCATTCTGCTCTTGCCTTTCTCAGCTGATGCACTGTCTCTACAGCATATATTCAGTTCACATTCTCACTGTGAGATGGACTTTCACCCCAGGGTCCAAAAAGCAGTGGGAGAACGGGAAAAAATGGGAAACTAGTAAAAAGAAAGTGCTGGTTGTATGAAGTTGTGGTGAAATCAGATCTATCACTGCCTGCGGATGTGAATCCAGTTCACATGCATCCGCATCCACACATTCTGGGGGTGGGAGTTGGCAGCTGGGTGGAGGAGAGAGGAAAAAGTGATTTTTAAATATATTTATTAAATCACTGCTGAGAACAGAGGGGAGAAGACGAGCCTGGGAATCTGCAGCTGAGGCTCAGCTGGTGAGAAGACAAAGAGAAGCAGTGTCTGCACTACAGGAAAGTCATTTTAAAAAAGAAAAAGAAAGAAATCTCTCCCCAAAATGTTCACACCCCCCAAGAAATAACATTTGCCTTAAAGAGGCAGTGCCGGAATCAGTACACTGTACAATTTAATGTTAGGACCCTGTCTTGCAAATATTTTGCACAAAGCCAGCAACTGGTATGTCCCCACCAGTGTTAAACAGAACTACTCCCATTGATAAGCTTTCATAGTGATTAACTGTTGATCGGATTGTGGGGCAGGTTAATGAAACCTCTGCCTGCAGATGAGGGGACTTTAAAGTCCATGCAGCTGCTCCCTGGGTATGGCAGATAACCAAGGGGCTATGCTGGTGTGAATCATAGAATGGTTTGGGTTAGAAGGGACCTTAAAGCTCATCCAGTCCCAACCCCCTGCCACAGGCAGGGACACCTTCCACTAGAGCAGGTTGCTCCAAGCCCCGTCTAACCTGGCCTTGAACACTGCCAGGGATGGGGCAGCCACAAAATGGGAAAGAGAATGGGAAGAACAGATCAACATCAGCCTTTCCCTGAGCCCCCAAATAGTGCTTCAGAAAAATCAGGATGGTGGCTGGATGCTAACGCGTGGGATGACATCGGTGCAATACCTCAGCACCGCACCAGGTGGCTTCAACAATCCGCTCCAAATCCTCCCTAGCCCCGCTCAAACCCTGGTTTGTGCCTTCTCTCAGTGTCAGCTTCCGTCTGGAGAGTGTGCAAAGGCGCATAGCCCGGAGGAGCCGGGCTCTGCCGGCCTGCTGAGACGCGCACAGCGAAGGGAAGCGGAGCGTTAATCCCTCTGCTCCTCAGCTGCCTTGTACCTAAAGTAAACCAGAAACAAGAACCCTCCAGAAACCCCTGGTTAATCAAAACTGCTCCATGGACAGTGATTCATTTTAAGGGCAATATTTCAACATTCCAATATTCTCATTTCATTTCATGACCAATGGGTCATCACACTAATTTTATTACAGGTGGAATGTAAACATATCATCACGGCTAATATACAGTTTACTTCTTATTCTGTGCTTATTATGTTGCAACGTGACACTGAAATTCAGCCAGATTGGGCTGATTGGGGAATAATTCCCTGTAAATCAGAGCTGGGGAAAGATGATGGTTTTGGTTTTGAACTACTTGCTTAAATAAAGCATAGCCCTGAATGAAGCTTCTCATTAAGGGTGCTAGTGGTTTGTTCCTTTTATATTCCTTTTCCTATCCTCTTCCCTAACCAGAATAGGAAAAAGAGGAAGGAAAAACAACTGGTTAAGGACTATTTTAAAAAGCTGGGAATAACCAAATTATAAACACCATTATTTTGAAAATATCTAAAGGTTTTTTAATTTGAAAAATGGGGGCTTTAAACATATGCAGAATTTGCCACTACTTGTAAGTTTTCCCCATGAAAGTCACCTAAATTCCACTTTTTCTCTCTCCATCCACTTCAATCCAAACAAGCCCAAGACGCACAAGCCTGGATGAAAAACACAACTTGCAATCTGACTCTCTTCTCGTCTCCCCCCATCTGCCCCGGCCTTCTGGGAACAGGAGCCTCTCAAAGCACCACAGAAGCAGGTGTAGGCGTATTTTAAGTAACAGAAAATCAGTTTAATTAAGCTCTCCTCAGGCTTGCGAACTGGGAGAGTTGCTTTTCTTTCCCTAATAAAATAGCCCACAACAAACAGACCTGCTCATGGGTCAGTTCTCGCACAGCTTCACACCTCTGCTGGGAAGGACACAGTGCTCAAATACTTCTGGAGCACTTCTATGCTTGGTAAAGGTTTGGGGGTGGATTTTTTGAGGCCCATCTCAGTTTATGGCTTGAAAAATCCCAAGACCCCTCATCACAAGCCAGGATCCCGATGTGCCACATATCCTGCAAACCCAGGAGGAAGCACGATCCCCGCTGGGGCTTGGACTAGATGATCTCCAGAGATCCTTTCCAACCTCAACAATTCTGTGACACAACCCTTCCGACCAGAACTGAGCACTGTTCTGGTGGAACAGTACCATTAATACCATTAATTCTTTAAAAAGACAATCATTTGACCATTCCTCTTCAGTATTAAACTGCAGCAATGTTTGGATTTTAACACTGAAAGTAGAGAAGTGCTGTTACTCTTATCCATATGTGGGAAACTGAGGTGCAGCAAGGCAAAGGCTTGGCTTTTCTAACCCAGCTTATTTAGTTGTTTCTAAAAACCTTTCTAGACTCCACATGCATTCTTAGATATCACAGGTTTCCGGTCACAAAAACAGCCCATGACAATGCTGTCCTAATGGCTGGCCTTCCCTGTCTTCACTCAGAGAGCTGCTCACAGTTTCAGTACCTGTGTAATCAGATGTTCTGTTTCACCAACCAATACCAGCCCTCATCAACCAGAGCAATCTTAAGTGGTATTAAAGTTACTCCATGCCCACAACTTAGTCAAACTCAGGGTATCTCCAAGGGTTTAACCATTCCTACAGCTTCACGGATGCTTGTTGAAAGCTGACAGGAAGTTCTCCTCAAATACTTCAGCTAAATTGGACTCAGAATTATGATCTCTAAAGGTCTTATGATCTACAAAGGTTTAGAACCAGTGACTTACAGTTGCATCCGCTTGGGTGTTTGTAAGGCAGGAAGGGGGGATCTCACGTACACACAACAAATGGATTCCCAACAGGAAAGATCTAGGAACATCCAGGAGCAAACGTAACACACTGATAGTTCTGGCTATTGACTTATGAACCCTGAATAATATTGTAGCAATGTCCAGAAGGAGGAGTTTACAAGAAAAATTACTGCAGGCAAATGGTAGTTGGCATTTTAAATCACTCCCTGAAATGGATAAAGTTCATGTATGTTACAGTTGAACCAAAAACCTCTCATCTTCCATTGGTTACCACCTGTAAGGCAGCAGACAGACACCCTTCATGCTGGGTACGTCACCTGCAATGTTTAGTCTTCTGACTCACTGACTTTAATTATACATCTGGATTCGAGAATGAGAATTGCAAAGCCATAAGCACAGAGCAGCCACTGCCCTGCCCCAACCCCCCTTTTCCTCTGGGGCAGTAGTGGTAAAGACAAAAAAAAAATTAAAATAAATCAGCATTTTCCACCTTCTCTTTGTTTCCAGAAAGTGAAAAATAACTTTGGGCTTTGACACGCTTTGAGCCAAGCCTTTTTCTCCATTTTTCATACCATTTCAGCCCCAACAAAACCTAGAGGAAAGTTAAACAAACAGAAATGTTTTTTACTAAGGTTAAGCATCTGGCTTAAGCTGACAAAGCCCAGGAAATTGAAAGTTAAGGCTGATACTAACAAATCCTGGCTCTTCTGAAAACTATAACGCAAAGACAAAATGGTTTGAGCTATAAATAATGCCTGCCACAACTTTTCATCCTGGGGATCAAGCCCACAGATGGAGGCACAAGCACACACATAACCCCACTTACATTATTTAAATGGTGGGTTGTGTACTTAATTCTTCCCAGCTTCATAAAGCCCATCATTTCCGCCAGGGACCAGCGCTGTGGCTGGGGTGAGCATGTTAACTAAGCAGCTCTGCAAAGGGCTCATTATTTACCTAGAAGGCCAGGAAACCACCGGTGGAGATGTTTGGTCTCTCAGGTAAATAAGGGTTTAGTCTGCAGGAATGAAGAACTCAAACCCCTTTTATAAGACTCCTTTAATAAAATACTGAATATATATGAGGGTATTTTTATAATGGAGCATGTTAAGCCCAATTTTTCTTTATGTTAGGGCCTCACTGCATTGCTTTGACAATACTGACAGGGCTGAAAAGCAGAAGCAGTTGTGATTTAAACTGTCAGAACAGTATGAAATGACCACGGTCATTCAAATTAAAGAACTAATGGAGCTTCTCTCTGAGACGCTCTGAGATCCACTAAGGAAATCACATCAAGAACTTGGGGATGTTAGTAATACTTTAGCAAATACAGTACAATGACCAGACTCTGCTGCTATCTCAGCATCAATGCCGAGATCAGGTTCTCCTTTGCCACAGCAAATCATTTCGACTCCTTCAAAATCCAGCCTCAGTTCCTCTTAAAAGTCTGTTTTTTCTCCTTCAAGATACAGAAACCAAAGCACATGCAATGAAAAAATGATGTATTCAAGCCAGCCTAAGATGAACTTTTACTCTCAACTCCTAAATCCATACACAGCATTAAAAACCTGTTTGGAAACAGGAGAGAACACACGTGCAGCACACAGAGAAAGGGAAGGTGTGTTGAGAGTGTGAATGGCTGTTAGAAAAATACCCCCAAACTCAAAGAGGGGCACGGTAGGAACTTTGAATCAAATACACCCTTCTGTCCTCAAAAGAGGAGGGGAAGGAAGAAAAAAATCTTGGCTCACTAAGTGAAATGTTAAACTGTTGACTAAACTTTCTCGACTTGTGTGCTCACCATACACATGCTGGATATTGGCACCAGAAATCTGGAAATGCTTATAAATCTACATTGCAACATCAGTCACCAACAGCTAGGCTGCAATCAGGTTTGTTATTATACAGGCTCGGCTGTGCTCTACTACACAGAACAATACTTGGGAATTCAGAGAAGCAAGTGGATGATCCATAACCTTCCATGTGTCCAAATGAAAAAAGTGTTTCCAAGGAAACACCCAAATATCAAAATTGAAATATAGCTCAGCCCTTAATGAGTCCAAAAGGAGCTGTAGGAAGTTTACTCGAGTTCAGCAGAGATTTTGGCTAAATGTGGGGAAGACATTATTAAAAGAGCTCCCAGCTCCATGGTGGAGGCAGGAGGAGGAACAATACAATTTTGCAATGGAACTGTGTTTAAAACCCTCTATTACATTTGCCTTCTCTTGGGACAATCGCAAACACCCCAAACGCAATAAAAATGTGAACGTTACTGAAGAGAGGCAAAAAAAGGAAACCACTCATTTGGGGACAAAACCAAACAAAAAGAAGGGAGCTGGTAACGTTAGCACAGTGATGCAACCTTAAAAAAAGGTACAGTTTTCCAAGAACTGCATTTTTCTGACATCTTGTGCATATTGAGGTCCATGGAGACTTCCCATTTTCCACACTCAGCACTTTGAGGGTCAGAGAGGTCAAGGTACCAGTATTCCCAATGGATTGCTGATAGTTCATCCAGAACAATCAAGCTACTGGCTGTGCCTCCCCCCTCGTTACCAGCCTGACACCAGGGTAGAGAAACCGCCACCGCCACGAGGAATGAGAAATCCAGAGGCAAAAGATTAATTTGAGACAGGCTGGTTCTTTTCTTCTCTTCCTTTGCAGTCCTGAGCCACCCCTACACCCCAAAAACACAAAGAAAAGTTTCTATCCATCTCCCGCCATACGTAACTCCGTCCCAAACCGCTCCTTGGCACTTATGAGAGCTGAGTGTGGCAAGAATTTCTACATTTCTTAGAGCTTTTTATCATGGAAAATTAGAAACTCTTGTGAGAACTTTGGGACAAGAACTGCCTTTTTGGGGGACCACTCAGAAATCACCCAGGACAAAGGAAATGCAGCAATAGGTAAATGAGTCCGATTCGATGAAAAACATCCACCACCAAACCCAATTACTATTCGTGTTGAGCCTCTTCTTTCCAGCTACAGAAATAACGTTTGCTTGAGAAATCAGGCAGGAAAATTATTTACTCCAAAAAAATAATGACTTAAGCAAATAGGCAGAAGAGCAATCTTCCTGCTTTTCGCCCAAGGAATTGTTTGCATACCTTAACTAGGAATCCACAACAGAATCACTGTTTCCATTCACTGACACGTGTGTTTGTGTGTTCATTACTAACTACACCAGCCATGTGAAACGTTCCTCTGCCTGAAAAGAGCTTGAAACTTCTCATGCAAAGTAAGTGAGGAGCACCCAGCGCACACACAGGATTTTCTATTTACCTGAACAGTCATTTTCAGAATCTGTTGCTAATTCTATGCTAAAATAACTTCCAAAAGAATTCAAGAGAACCCCAAGCAGCTGCTAAACCACCTTACATGAATGTTTCTTTTCAAAAGGAATGATTAGGCCCCATACAAAAACAATGTATATTTTAACATGCATTTCTATTCAAACAATCATGGTTTCTCATTAATGTTTTGCAGAGTTTACATAGCTACCAAAGACAAGGAAAAACCTAAATCCAAAAAAACAGTGAATTGATGCTTCTGGCTTCAATCTTTATAAGATTCGTCAATATTCTTTAAACCAATAGCCAATTAAAAATAGCCATGCACACACATATAAATAATATGAATTATGAGTCAGTTCTGACTTGTTCTCTCTGATCCTAATGAATAAGCTCCTCATCAGATAAATCACATTGCATCATGTGTTTCATAAAAATAAATGCATTTTTTTTAACTAGGATGTGGTTAAAATTGTTAAATCATTATTGAATATAGTTCTGAAAAACCACATGCAGTTTTTCCATGTTATTTCCCCACTTCAGAATGAAAATCAGGAGAAGTTGGCCAATTTGGCAGTCCCCCACCATAGGCTGCTATTAAACACTAGGCAAGTGCTAAGCTTTCTGACTTCCATAAAGGTTTGTAGGCCCCAATAGATGCTGAGGGGCTATTTGACATCTTTAGAAGCACTCATAATATTCTGGGCAAGAGACTTAGGAAAATGACACAAAGTGGGAGTTAGCTGCAAAAATATACAGTCTCCTTCAGCTGAACACGGCTGTTATTTGGGTATGATTCCCCCCAGTTTCTTGCATTTATTAGTTATTCTTATAGAGTTTCCAGTGCTTGAAATTTCCAGGCTTTATATATTATTAAAAAAAAGAAAAGAGACACAGAAGTTTACAGGGAAAAAAAAATCCACTTTGGAAGTGTCTTTGCTAAAAACGTGAAGCCTGATTGTTATTCTCCCAATTCTGTGCTGTAGGAATCGTGGTTCTAAAAAGAGAGGAGGAAAAAAAAGAAAGCAAGCAAAAACAAACCACAGTTGTTGCATTCTCTGCAGCGACTGTAAATATTTTATGACTGGATACCTCAGAGCAAAGTATCAAGATGAAAATTCTCTATAATTATTTGTCTAACATACTGAGTAAGGGTTTGGACTTTGCCATAAGTCCTTAACGCAAAGAACTTGTCAACATCAGCTTGTTGAGACATTAAGAGGATTTCTTTAGGTGCCACCTTTTAAACTCCAGTATTAAGCCACAGCTTCCAGTAAATTTACCCTGTGGTAAGCAATTCCAGATGAGTTCTAGTGACAGGCTTCAGTCTCAAGGTACTTATTCATCGCACATTAAAATCTCATGTTCCCAAGACTGGGTTGTTTTCTGACTGATATCCAATTAGGGAATAGAGAAAAGAGGCATTTCCAAAGCTGCAGTTGAACAAAATAACCCAGAGTCGTAACTCACTGATAACCACCAGCCGCAGTTGGTACTTTCTGTTTACTAACAACAAGTAAGGTAAGCTGGAAAGAGATTAGATCAAAACCAGACACAGCATCTCAGAAATAACTTCCCCTTAGAGCAGATCAGCATTTCAGCCATATAACCACCTTCAAACCACCTACGGAAAATATTTGTACATACTAAGCAACCAGCTTGTAGTCCATATAGGAACTTTCTTGCCAATCCATACACTATCACGACTGAGTAGCAACAACCCAGACATTCACTGGTTGTAAGAAAAGTACTGTTAAGAACCATTTCACAGACAGGAAAAACAAGGCTCGTGGAAGCAAACTGAGTAACCCCAAGTCACTGAGGAAGCTTATGACAAAGTCCAGAATTGAAAGCAGGCCACTTCAGCATTACATCTGAACCTCAGATGATCACTCTTCTTTTCCTCTTCCACACCAGATAAAATTATCAGTCCCACTAGAACAACTACAGGCCTCTGACAAACACTAGATCCCAATGCCTTTCCACAGGGAATTAACACAACACACAGATCCTGGTGAGACAACACGTGGGGATACTTTCCTGTCCTCCCACCAGCTTTTTTAACAACAAAGAGCTTATCAACTTGAGCAGATACAGTAGGTTATTACTCCTACAGAACAGAAGGCTGTAGATGCTACCCAATCCTAGAGGAACGGCTGGGGAATCGGGAGCAGGCATCTGGCTTTGCTGCGGTAACACACATCGTGCCTCGTCACCACTAAATCAAATGGGAGCTATAGCTGGGCAGCAAGGATCAGAGTGGGCTTCAAAACTGTACAGATTAACTGTCTTGCTGAATTTGATGAGTACTTTGCTATCAGCTTTGCTAAGAGTACGAAGGGTTTCCCAAGGGCCAGGATAGGAATGGGAAATTTTAGTTCACATCTTGCTCTGGAAACTGAATGCCAGATCCATTTGGGAGCTGACAAGGACCTAATCTCGGTGAGCATCTCTGCTGGAGAAAGTAATGGCACCTCACCCCCATGAGCTCTATGGGAGGTTAAGGAGAACGCAATGAAGGCATCGTGACCAGAAGAACCAGGAGTTAATGTGCCCCTCTCTTCTTGTCCCCATTTACCTGTCCTTTTCCTAGTCACCTCAGAATGACTTTGACCCACTGTCACTTTGAAGCAGTTGGTAAAGCACCACAAACCCCTTCCAGCAGGAAAGTCAGCTGTCACAGGCTAATGGGCAGCTCAGCCTCAGCCCTGGCATCAGCAGCAGTGTCTGGCACCGACCTCTCGTCAGACTGTGGAAACCTGAGTGAGTAGTTACACATGCACAAACCTTACCTGTCCCTATGAGGGGAACATTTGATAGAGAGACAGACAGACAGACGTGCCGGTGAAACAGACACATTTGCCTGAAGCTACAGCAGGGCGAGGTCTGCAGGCCTGCTGCAGGAACAGGGAAAAAAGCACAGAGAGCAGCAATCCTTTCAGGCAGCAGCAGGCAGCCTCTCTTTTACGACTGCTAAATGCCTGGCTTTCTCCCTAAGCAATTTACAGTGCAGCCGCGTGTCAAGATGGCTGGTGGGAACCAAGATGCTCCAAGTTACCCAAAATAGATCAGGGATTCTACTGACAGATGCCTGTGGTATTTGCCTGGCTAATTTGCTTTTATTACGGTGAACAAGGCTTCTGCTAAATGTTTGCTGTCTACTTCAGGTTTATTATGATGGGGAGGTTTATATAGGTGTTTGTAGAACTGGTTCTGCTTTGATAACGGTGTAGGTTTATCAATGTTTTTATTAGCCTACTTTCATCGTGATGGGAATGTATGTTTGTAATAGCCTACTTCAATTATATTGGATGCTTTATTTAAGAGGTCCTAACAGCCTCCTTTTAACACATTTGTGTGAAGACTTTTATATTCAGCTGGTTTTATTAGGTAGGAAAGTTGTTGTCCCTATCTCTGATGATACTAAAAGCTTTCTAGACCCGTAGACTGTTCCCAAGAAGATCTCAATGTAAAGCAACCCTCTGCAAATATTTGCAAAGCACTGGCAGAAATTTCAGCAGGCTTGGCAATATACTGCACAAACACCAGTTGTCCATAGGGTTTACTATGCAAACTCATAAGCCAATGGACTAAAGAAGAAAGACAAAGTCAACCAATACAGTATCAAGATGACAAGGGGGCTCATCACTAAAGTTAAAGGTTATTTTGATAGAAAAGACTGGGAGATCTTAAGTTCCCAAAGGTGTTCAACAAGTTGGGAACAGAAAACAAGAAAAACAACTTCATGAAGACTGCTGGAACAGCCAAAAGCAATGAAGAGATAAGAAATAGGCCTTGGTGCAGCAAAAGGGCATGATGGAATGGAAGAGGAACTGCACGAGGGTCATACGAAACCAGGAACAGTTGTCAAATCCAGAGGGATGCAAAGGAAAGCTCTAACAGTGGGAATGGTCTTTACTTGCTTGGGAAGGGCAGGAAGTTGTAGTCATCCATGTATGAAATGACCGAGTCTCAAAGTGGAGCAGAAAGAGATCTGCTTTAAAGGGACATCTACAAACGCAGCAAGACAGTAGCAGGAAAAGGCCAAAAAAAAAAAAGAGAAACAAAAGGAGAAAAACTGAAGCTGGCATCAAGGACATGGGAACAACTTACCAGTTGTGTGTAGGATGCTGCCCACAGATATCAAGAAACAAGAAATTAAGACTCACCTTGAACCTATGATTCTTTAAGGTAACGGAACACACTAAAACTTCTTGGAAGAGAATCTGACATGAGCCTCAGAATAAAAGTCTTATTTGACTGACTTGACAAAAAGCGATGAGGATAAAGATCCCACAGAAAGGGGCTGCTGGAGAACACAGCATCAAACACGCTTGATAATACAGCACCTAACAGGTGGAATCAAAAAGCAGCCAAGCTAATCCATTAAGTTTTGCACCCTGATGGGAGGTAGAGAAAGTATCTTAATCCTTATTGAACAGATGGGAAAATCTAAGGCACAGATCCAGACTGCTTTCTTTTCCCCTCCTCTCAAGCTACAAACAGAGCAGACCTCATCTATTCCCTGATGTCCTTTTCTTTATCTCCCTACTAGACAATGCACACCCTGCAGAGCAATGCAGAATACTGAGAGTTCTGATTTCCAGTCTCCTGATCTAACAGTTCAGCAACAGGACCCCAAAACTACAGGCGCTGGCTTATGTCCCAGGACTAGTCAGGAGAGCAAAGTTACGTGTGTGTTTTAAGCATCTCCAGGATCAAGGCTAAGTCAGTAATTGCATCTGTTTTCACAAATATTGGTTTATGAGTCAATCAACAGGAAAAGCACAACACGTTACAGATGTGAGATTTATTACCTCCCCCGTCCAAAGTAAAAAGCCCTCAACAGCCTCAAACTCACAATCCCCTCCTGGCATTTGGAGCTATCTGCCTTCCCATAGCAATGCCTGCATCACCTTGCACCGAAAAGGAGACTCATCGAACCATGCAAAGCTTTTGAGAGAGGGCTTCACAACATCATTTTACATCATCTTAGAGGCTTCACGGCTCATAGAGAGCAAGCCTTGTTCTCTCAAAACCAGATTTACTTGTGCAAAGCTTTGTTTAAATTACTTATAAAAAACCCACCCACACACAAAAAGACACCCTCTGTGATTAAAACTGTGGTTAAAGTCACGCTGGTGAACATTTCACCTGCAGAAAGAAGGCAGGGGTGTACATTTGCTTGTGTGTATGATGGGAAGATGAAGAATTACAACTGAGTTACGTGCACTCATACACGCTAAGTAAAAGCAAACCCCTCATTTCCTCCTCTGCACTGAAACACAGTCAGACACTCCCAGTCCCAGGAGTGCCACCCCCATGGACCACCAAAATGAAGCTGAACAAAGGAGGCTCATTTAGACCATAGTCAAGGAAAATATCCTGTTTACTGATCATCCTGATCTTTGGAGGAGGAGAGCAGCTGAAAAAAACCAAGTTGTGGAGTGGGAGATGTTCCTTTCTGTTTTCTTGCTTTGCACACAAGAACGGAGCAAGGAAAGAGAAAGAAAATTCAGACAACTTTCTGCTGGCAAATGCCATCAGAGGGGCTGTTCACAACACTGCTAAAGAGAAAAAACCATTTCACAAGTTCCCCTTGTGGCCTCCCTTGCTCCACCTCCCCCATCAAAAATTCATAAAGGGAATCAGCATTCTTTACCGAATGGGTCCCTCAGGTGCCATAGACCTTGTTGGAGAGAAAGGCTATAAATATCGAATTATACACCTCATGGGAAGAAAGGGCTGAAGATTCAGCTTCAAACCCACTGCGCTGTCCCCAGGGGAACTCACTCCAGACTCCAGGTCCAGCGTGGCAAGGAAATGGGTCAAGTGTGTCAATTTTGAGATCGCCGACCTCTGACACCTCTAATGATGCCCAAGTCCCCTCCTCGACGTCCCGCTGCCCCTTGCGCACCACAGACTTGCCAAAGTCCCTTCAAGTGAAAACGTAAATACCCAAGTCAAGCAGCAGTGAGAAGCTGTGCTAAAGGCTACTTCAGAGGCGTTGCTGGCCCGTTAAGGCAAGTGCAGCGCTCAGATTCTCTCTATACCACTGCAATACAGTGGAATTAAGGGCAAGTACACTTCAACTGCCAAGTCTTCTGTGTAGGTTTTGTTCTAGGTACAGTGTAAACTCCACACTATGAGACTGTACAAGGCTCAGAACCAAGCAGCTGATCTTTTTGCTTTCTCTCAAGTTGCAATAAAAGATATCAAGTGTTAAACAGTTAAAAAGCCAAACAAACAAAAAGCATTCAGTAAAACTGCAGTCTGTAGGCACAACCCAGCACATGAGCACTGCTAAGGTGCGGGAGGTCAGAAGAGCTGCCTACAGCTCAGCAATAAGCACCTCCAGGATCTGGCCTCTCCCCACACTTTTCTCATCTTTGGCTTAGGCTGGTGGTAGCAAAAGCCACCCAACAGCAGAAAACAGCAAGAAAAACACACTCCTCGACACAAGCCAACCTCAGGGCATAACTTGCAGCACCGCAATGTGGTTCATCTTCACAGACCTTTGAGAAAATATGGGTGAAGGAAGATCCTCAAGTAGTGAAAAGCAGGAGTTACCTCCTGTACCAGTGGAATGTATTTAAACCCAGTTAGGTCATAGCACAGAGGACAGATGTTATTCAATAACCTCATAAGGAATTCTAGGTAGGAAAATGTAATGACCCAGTTCCTAAACTGGGATCTGGCTAGGACATCAAGGCTAACAAATCCTCTTCCAAAACAAACCATCACAGTACTGGAATGCCACAATATATTTTCAGCATAAAGGAAGGTTTAACACACTGTGGTTCCCTGGAAACATATGAAAAGAAAACCTAATCTACTTGAACCCTGTCTGTCACCAATCCAGGCAGCACCACCCCACTGGGCACTGGGGCGGGTGTGAGCTGGTGGCTTGGTTTTCCCTTCTGCAGTACAAATCCAGCAGGCAAGGGATGCCTGCAAAGCCTGGGAATGTTCCAGGCATAACTGCTTCTGATCCTGGAATTTCCCAAAGAAAAGATGCAAGATTCAGCTCCTACAGCTGTGTACAGACACCACGAATCATTTGTTCACCAGCACCACAGGTCTACTGTAGGAAACAGGCCTAGACAACATCATTCTAATTTACAGCTGCTTTCATTAGGATGAATTACAAGGGAAAAGATGCCACAGTGAGATGGTTAAGACAAAATATTACAGCTCAGGAATGGCAGGTTCCATTCTCAGCTCTGCTACAGAGGCCCAGCATGGCCAAGTGAACCAAACCCACAGCTCTGCTTCAGACTCTCAGAAGCCTAACTGTAAACCACAGCTTTCTCAATGCTGATGTAACACAAGTAATCAAGAGCAACAAACAATGTTGTTGTAATATAGAAATAATATGGATATAGAAATAGGGGGTTTTTTAATGAATGAAATTCTAGGCTTGCCTTTCTTTAACATCTTGCCCATCCAACTCTCCTCCTGTCAGTTGGTTTGTCCCTTAGGCAAGAGAATTTCTGAGCCTCCTACCAAAGTGCTTCTGTGTTGCAGGAAGGAAATTCACCTTTATGTTGGGTTATGTTGGAGGAGGTTACAGGAGGACACACCTGATCCCCCAAGAAAGACAAATTACAAAGGTAAAAATCACTTCAAACCCCCCAGAATATACTGAGCTAGAAAGGGTTTCTTCTTACACAGTCCTCCTTTCCCAACTTGGACAGACTCTCTCATTGTATCCCACTGAAAACTCTCTGCTAGGCCAGCTCACAGAAAAGTATAAATCTCCCTTATCCACCACCTCAGGGGAAAACAGGTTCCTTTGGACAAGCAGGGTTAGAGATGCTGGGAACTGCGAGCCTCCCAGCACAGAAAAGGCCGTGCTCCAGGTCCCACCCCTGAGGCACAGTGAAGACAAGACCAAGAGACTCTGCTGACTGGATGAATTTTTAAGGGATCATGCACCAAACAAGTAAGAAATGTAGTGGGTGGACACACATACACACACATAAACACTCACTCTGCAATCCCAAGGATGCAGCTAAATGTCTGTTAACCCTCTTGCTCCCAACCTTGGCAAAGTGAATACAATGCTGAGGAAAATCAGATGATCATCATTCCTTGTTTATTCCCAAGCCAGGTACGAGAGAGGCCACAGCCAGACAAATACAGTGTCTCACATCAAGGCTACCTCTGTTGACCTCTTGTCACCGTGAGACTACTAGCAATATGTTACTTAGTTCTAATGCCACCCTTGTGCATACCAATTAATGCTTTCTACATAGTTTCTGTGGTCTCTTACAGCTCTTTTTTTGCAGAGGAGAGGACAAGGGGAATGTGTGGGGTTGCAAGCATCAAATTGCTAGCACAGCTGAGAGGGAATTGTTCTCTCAACACCAGAGGGGAAGCGCCCTCCAAACTCATCACCATCACCGCTCCTGCCATCTTGCAGTCTGAGAGCACTGACATTTTTGGTGCACATCCAGCATTTACATCCAAGTCCCGGGTAACACTACACCTCTACACACCACCTTCCATCCAAACAGCGAAGAGGCCTTGATCACATCTGTCAACATCCCCAGGTCCCATGCATTCATCTGAGTACCTCCAACTACACACGCAGATGTGATGCAGATCAGATGTGTCCCACATGCATCAGCTTGCACGTCGCACACACAGGGAGTAAGGTGCACCCTGGATGCCTTGAGTCACTCTGCATTCCAGCATGAAGCCACACACCCCGTGCCTGCCCATTTGGAACTGCTGGGCAGCTTCGCACAAGCCCAGAAATCTGCTGTAGTTACTGCTAGATGCAGGAGAGCAGACAGCAGTGCTTTAAAATGCATCAAGACTGCAGTCACTGATAAAGGAGATCGTTTTCTGCCCTGTATGTTGGTGAAAGAATAGAACAGGAAAAGGAAAGCAGACTCACCAGTGCAGAGCAGTTGTGGATACAGGAAGCTCTCCCACCTCTACCTGTCAGCATCCTTACAAGATAACGTGATGCACGCTATGCACAGTACAAACTTTATCTGCAGATAAGCTCGTTTTAATGTTTATCTAGGTAACATTTGTCTAAAGATTATATATATAAGAAATGCTTTAACATCACAGATCAGAACTCCGATGAGTTCTTTCTCCTCCATAACATCCAGCCACCACAAACCCACAGTCCCTGTGTCTGATTATAGGACTTGAGTCTACCCCGTCTGCTTCTAACCTTGTTACCTCTCACAGGCAACATGAATAAGCACTTGGGTCACACATTGCTTGGTTCACCATACACAACCACATCACATATTTAATAAAAAAACTATAAAAACCAGGTTTGATTAAGAAATTCAAGGCCTGTGCCATGCTGGTTCAGTTACAGATGTACAGTGAGCTAGAAAACAAAGAATGCAATATAGAATTAACAAAGATATATTAGTTTGCAGAAGAAAAGGAAAGCAGGTTGACAGGACAAAGCTGTTTCTGAAAGGCACCAGGAGTAAGTCCACTCAGCCACAGGCAGTAAACATTTAGCAGAATTTGCTTTACAGAACTGAGTTAAACAAAATCAATTCCCCAAATAAATGTTTTCCGTCTTTTTATCTTCTAAATGTGACAAGATGAGATTTGGGCCTCTAAACAGTCTCCTCAGCTTCTGAGTTCTTCCCACACATAATGGAAGATAGAGATGATGCCTGAATGAGCACCTCTCGAGGTATCTGCCAGATGAGAGAGAGCAGAAATGGAGCAGTGAGGTACAGATCAACTGGAATTCTGAGTATCTAGAGCAAAGAAGAACATTATATCTCAATCTGAATTTTATGGCTTCAGCCTTTCTTTTCATTATAGCCCCAAATGGTTCATGGACAGAAATGAAGTACACAGAAAAGATCCTTTCCGAATCAGTCGATTAATAATGAATATTTGCAGTCTCCTGCATTCACCTATAAATAAGCTCACAGATAATGCATTTAATATTCAGAACAATAGATACAGGTTTACCAAACATAGGCCTCATTACACACATGAACAAATAGAGGTACACAAAGCTAGACATGGAACACCAAAGATCCATCGTTTCAGGGTATAAGAAGCTTATTTGCCTGTTCGGGTTAGTGTGGGAGGCCACATTCCAGACCCGAGTCCTCCCTTTTATTTGTTTGAAGGCCATACATGAGAATTCACTGGGGTCACCAATGGGGAAATGGGAAGCAATTAACAACAATTCCCTATTCGCTTTCTCCAGGTCATTCCTAATTTCATATACCTCTACTCAATCCTTTGGCAGCTTTGTAACTTCCAAACTAAAAGTCTTTAGTCCTTCCCATAAGAATGGTCTATCATATCCTGATCAAGGAAGCAAAGGATCTGTAACAAACACCTCGAACTGTGTGGGATATTTCTATTTGCAATAGAAATCATTTCTCTGATATCCCTTTATCTAACATTCTCAATTCTTTCCCCCTCAAACAATGCTAAAAGCAGAGGTTGGAACAAAAGCATCACCCTTAGAAAACAGAAGCTGGCTGCATCAAACCAAGGGTGCAGGTAGCTGAGGGGAATAATATTCTTACTAGAGAACAGACCAACATTCCAGATCTCTCAGGTCAATGCTGTTTCTCTCATGCCAACGTTACTTGCATAAATTTCTACTATATGCCTTCAATTTTGCCGAGTCACAGCAATTCAGAGCATTGGAACCATGTTACTTGCCTGCAGTCTGAACAGAAAAGCTCTCCACTTTGAGCAGAGACACATTTTAAGACCACTATCATTTATGTAAACTCATCTTTCCATGGACAATTCATAATCGCCCTGTTTTCTTCTCTTTTGCTTATAACACTTCCCACGTTGTATTTCGGTGTCATTAAATGCCCTTTTATTGCTCCCTCGTTGTAGGTGCCTGAGTATTAACCAGGGCTTCAAGATTTACAACCTATTTTAAACTCAGATAATGATGTTTAATTTGTTATCGGCTGTGTAAAGGTTAACAAAGAAATAACTCAAACTATTAGCAAAGGAATAATGCATTACAACAGGGCAATTAAGAGCTATATCTGGCACTGCATGAAAAGATTGATCTCATTTCAAAAGGAGCTCGATGATCGGCATTCACAACCCATGAAGCACAAGGGTAGCACCCAAGTTCATCCTTTACATACTTTATGTATTGTTCAGTTGGTTTCCACCGAGGAACTTGCACGAGTAACATGCTGACAGGGGAGCACAAATCTACCTGTGAGGTTTGAAAGACGTTTGTGCCCTTGGTAGCTCACACTGCTCCTTTCTGGGGTTTACCTCTCTCTGAGCAGGGTTGGCAGAATGCAGTAAGCAGCATCTACCCGGAGGTGCCTGCCCGTAAAAGCCAGCTAAGCTTAGCTTAAGCACACCTCCAGTTGCACACTGAGCTATGTCTTTGTCCATAAGTTGAGTGAGACGCAGGCTCACCTCCCTCCACCAGCTCTGCAGTGAAAGAGAGGCACCATCTGAAACTAATGTACTGGAAATAAACACAAATCAATGACCTAAACGAGAAGATTTCAAACTGATTTTATAGTCCTGCTGCAACTGCACCCCAAGGCCTCGCTGCTGAACTTCAGTGCTGTGGATTCCACTGATCACACGTTTTGCTGAGGGGGAGGAGGGCTTCTTATTTCAAATTCACTGCACTGTTACAGTTGTTCTCATGCAGATAAGTCCTTTTTTTTCCCTCGTCTTTATTGAGGCTGTTGGGCAATTGCCGGAAACACTATTTGGAAGAGTTGGGGAGAGGTTATTGGATGTAGGCCCAGCAGCTTTTGGAAAAACAGAGTAGAAACTATGCAGAATTCATGGAAGAAAGACAAGCAGATGCTGCTTGACAAGATGGTTATATTCTTATGTCAACAAATTAGTACACGAGCAGCCAAAAAGCCCACACAGAGGTAGCACAAGCAAATGTGTCCTTAAGACATGCAAGGGAAAACACAAACTCTCCCTGTAGGATCTACACCAGCAAGGAAACCACTAAGACCCTCCTCAGCAATGCACTCGAGACCAATTCTCATAAACTTTGGATCAAGGCACGGGAAAGGCTGGGTACAAAGTAAACCCAGGCCTGAAACTTCTGCAGCTGAGCTGTGTTTTTGAACGAGTCCTTGCACTTGGAAACAATTCCAAACCCTCTTCCATGGGGCTGAAAAATATGGATGGGAATAAAACAAACATGGATTCTGCAACTTTGGCTTGAACAGCGTCCACTTTATTTCTTTAAACTCTTACCCAACGTTGCGGCCAAGTGCGAGTTCAATCAGAATTCCCAACCACTGCTTGGGAGAGGAACATGCCTCCAGCTGGTATAAAATGGAATGTGACTTCAACAGCTTTAAGACTATTTCCCCCAAGCCCAAGACTTTGTATTCTCTTAAACATCCTTTTCTTCAATTTTTTCCTACCTGCAAGCTCTATCTCCGTATCTTTCTTGATGCCTCCACCCAAATTTGACATATCTTGGCTCTAAACTTGCAAAAGCATCAAGGGGGCAGGGGGTGGACATCAGTGTACTTTCCCTGAATGATTTTAGCATAAATTCCAAGCAGTATTATAGAATTCTGTGGAACCTTCCCATCCTACCCTTCCCCCCCCCCCCTTTTTCTGCCTGTTTTCCCTCCTCCTAACTCTTACCACATGTTGTAACAGCCAGACGTGAGTCAGACCGAGCTACTTCAGCAGGAGGGAGGAGGAGGTGGGCAGAGTGGGGGTTCCTTTAAAGAGAGGGGCTATTTCCCAGACTGCCCATTCCACACTCCAGTGCTACCTCACACAGCACCAGAGACTGGCCATTAAAACCAGTCCTGCCAATGGGCTCAGCACAGAGACCCAACACGAAATTCAAGAAGGTGGGATGAAAATTGGGGAATTCATTCTTTTCTTGGCCACTCAATTTCTAGTGGGTGAACATGCCCTGAAAACCACCAGCTCTGGGAGCACGGGCTCCTGCTGCTCTCTGGTCAGTAATGGAGACTGAGGATGAAATAAACCTTATGGAATTATGTCACACTTTCACTTTGAAAGAAGGTGATATCTAAGGAGCTACGGGTTGGCTCTCCCATTGCATTTGTGGTTTATCTGCTCAACTTGGTTTTGCAATCTGTTGCTAAGAGCATTTTTTCAGTAGCTCTGCTAAACACACAGGCTTCGATCATGGACATTGCCACCAGACACAACATTTCACCCTTCAAATACTATGATGAGCAATGCAGGAGTACAGTTACTGGGTAGTATCAGAACTCACCAAGCAGTTAGCTGTGCCCTTCCTAAAATACAATTCTCTGTTCTCAATATCACATCCATACAGAACATTTACAAACTTTGATAATTGTGAGGTCTGTAACATTGACTGGAATGAATGACAGAGGCCAACTCTATCTCAGATACTAGTTCGTTCTTTTATTCTTTTCATTTTATTGAATGCTCTCTTTGCTTATGCCCCTGTTCAAGCCATTTCCACTTTTACAGTGTTCCTCTAAGATGAAACGTGCAGCTCACTGTGCCATGAGTCCCAGCAGAAGTTTCAGACTAGATAGTTTTTATCCAACACTATTTTATTTCTCCTTATGTTAAACTGTTCCAGCTTCCAAAAACGTTTTCAATTACATTTGATTTTTGCCGTTGTTGTTAACTTCAACAAATTTCTACTCCACTCCCATCAGTCCCCCTGAGGCAAATGGGCAGCTTAAAGGTCCATGGGTAAGTGCGAGTGATGATTTTTTGGATTATGAAGTGCAATTCAGTTGGCGTTAGGTATTGCAGTGATAGGAAAATCCCCAGGAAATAGAATCATCCAGATGGATTTCCTGCAGAGCCAGCTCAAATATCTCTGCATCATATTTGCAAGTGCTTCTGGATCCAGAAAGACCTACTTACACGAAGACACAGAGCAGGCTTAGGCCTGAAAGCTGGACTGTCGTGTTCAGAGCCCTGCATCCAAGGCACTATGTCCTTCCAAATCTAGAAGTGCTGGAAAATATGATGCAGCAGTACAAGTGGCTCTGCCTGGAACCTGTGTAGACATACATGTAATACATTTAATACTGCTTCCAGATCAGCATCATCTTTGGCCCAGCTGGATTTCTGAGCTCTGTGCTAATCGAACAGCACACCAACAACCCAGATCAACTCCCTCAGATAAAAGAAGGAACAACAGACAGCGCTGTGTTAAAAGACAAACTGCCAATTCCTTGATTAAAGGAGACAAGGGTTTCAGTATCCATCAGCAGCTCTACTACCTGCTGCATTTCTCCCTAAGGCTCCAGGCGAGCAGGCTGCATGGGAACAACACACCCCATTGCTGCTGCTTCTAGGATATTGGTGTTAAAAAAAAATATTGATGAACTACTTTGTCATTGTTAACAGCATTGCTGACAAACTCACAGCAGGCCCACTGAGAGGAAGACAGCAGCGTGTCTACTGAGTGCCTGTTGTAGCTGAGACATGTGCTCTGAATTAGGCAAGGTGTGTAAATTCTGACAGCCAGAGCTCTTTAGAGAACGCCCAGGTCTGAAGGATTCTGGTGCACTTTTGTTGTTGCTGCTGCATTTCCCTGTAGTTCTTCTCTCAAAAGAAACCTTGCTCCTTGGAGAGAGCATTAACAGGCTCCAGCTCCTCAAGTGTCATTTGACAGAAAGAAAATTGAAATGCTAAAAAGAAACCCCCATTTCCTTCCCTTCTTGCATTCATTATTTTATTCTCTCTAACTGGAGCTTAACCTCAGAGGAGAAACAACCACCACACAGGCTGGGGGAGGAGAATGGGTGAGACAGACAACCAGAAAACATGGTTTCCTTTACAGAAAGCCATGCGTGAAACCAGCACCCTGGTAATGCCTGGGAAGACCTTGTCTGCAGCGCAGGCTGCCAGCCCCATCCCAGAAAGCTTCATGGCCAACCCTAACCATCCTATGATTTCCAGGAATGCCCCAACCAGGGCAGGAACACCCAAATAACAATCATGACAACGCCACGTTGAAGGAAATCAGGCTACATGCACTTGGTCACTAAAATAACAACACAGAGAGACCTTGGAATGACATCAGTTGACGCTCCTGTCTTCAGGCCTACACTCAGAGAACGATAGTATTGGAGAAGACACATCACTCCATACAGAACAGAAGCAGTAGCAAAGGGAGCAAGATCCCAAACCTGTAGGCTGGAAAACACCTGCATAAAACACAATTTAGAGGAAGAACTCCAGCTTTCTGCTGACAGAGCACATGGACAAGTGGAGTGAGCAAACACGCAGGGTAAGGGTTAGAAGAAAAGCAGATTTTTCTCCGAGTGAACCTGCAGACGTTTGCTGTTGGCCTGTGTCAGTCCCTGGGCTACTCACAGTTTCTGTCCAGATGAAGCAATTAGCAGGCTAGAAAAGCAACACAAACTGTAACACAGCTGTGAAGGACCAGGGTTAAAACCAAACTTCCCATCACAAAGAACGGTGTAACCCTTTCAAGATGAGATTATTGACCTTGCCTTGACTGTCAGCCTTAGCATATAGTCTCATCTCCTGCAGATGGACATTCCAAAGGCATGGATCAAAGTCTTATTCGAAGGTCCATGCTGGCACTGTGAAGGTGGCTGTTGCACACTTTCAAAAGCAAAATCCATTAACTCAATTCAAAAGTTGTTTAAAAAGTGGTTCTTAATTAAGAAAGACGGCCTGAAATGAGCACACAACCATCAAAAAGGTAAGCTGGTAATAAAAAAGTTAACCTAAAAGTATTTTTAATACTACAAAAGCTCTTAAATCCATTGAGCAAGTGCTAAAGCATCCAACTCCTTCATGCCCTGCAATTTCACCTTTGGTTTTGACTCCAGAACCCCAAACCTTTTTCAAATTCTCTACCAAGAAACCATCTGAAACAACTGTGCTACAGTTATCTCCGTTACTTTTACGCTCCTTCCAGGAAATGTTTTGACCTTCAGAAGTGTAACTGATCATCTTCTTCTAGGCATTTATTGGCAGGAAAAAACGCTGGGTTTCTTTCCTTATAATAACTGAAAATACACTTCAAAGTTTCCAGAGCTTCTTGCTAAGAGAAGAAAACTTTGCATAAAAAGTGTAAATATTAATAGTTACAACCACAAAGCACCAACCAACTTCCAACCATTCCTAATTCCCACCATTATCACGCATTTGAGTGGAAGTTTCCTTGTATCAGCCTAAGCATAGAGATACTGTTTACGAAAAGAAAGATTCAATGAAAGATTTAACCATCAAACCTACCATGTCCTCTTTCTGTTGAGTTTGACTTCATACCTCGGCTCTGAAATCATTGTGCTGGGGGCGGGAGGGGGGAAAGGGTGGGTTTGCACTCAGTGCAATCACGGTCATTTTAATCCCATTCTGCTACAATGCTCAGAAATGTTCTCATTTTGATATAATTAGTGGTTTATTGCAGGGAAAATTAACCAAATGAAACTTTACCAGCTGTTTAATTAATACTCAGTTTGCCAGTGCTTTTTGCCAGCTAGCACTGTGCTGGAATGGTTCAATCAGCTGCTGTTACAGGGAACACTCGCCGCTGGTGCCTCCAGCGAAGCACTCATCGACTCACATCTTTGCCAGTCAGCCAAGATGCCCCTCATGGAAGAGCGAAGGGGGACACAAAACCAAGGAGCTGTTGTGATGTGATGTGAATGATTTCTGGTATCAGTTCTACCATGTTCCAGGACTCACAGCTACAACACGCTATAGAAACCCACCTTGTCTTAGGAGGGGCCTCTGCAGAGGGACAGCAAGGGAATTGCATCTTCTGTTTGGTAAGGAATAGTCACCACCACACCACTTCCCTACCCAACCTGACACTGGTTTTAAAGAGTTTTTTAAACCTTATGTACAGTTACATTACTCCAGTAAAAGAAATTTAGACATCAGTTGCCTTCAGGTCCTATTTGGAGTATTTCCCAAACATAGGTATAAGAGCTGGACAAATCTTAGGCTCAGATACAGAATTGGCAGAGTATTTTGATCAAGAAAAATTAAAGACTCATATTAGCTCAGGGGTTTTCTCTGGAAAAGAGTGTCCCAGTGGAGACAAACAGGCTTCAGGGGAAAGTGATGCAGCAGCACGAATTGACTCATACACTGTATGATTCTTATCTCCACGAGTCAACCTTTTGAATACCACCTTATGACAGGGATCTGAATGACGTCTCCTGAGTTCCAGACTTGTGACTCACTCACAGGACACTCCTTCCAATATGGGATCTTGTTATTTCCGACCTTCCTCTCTCTGTTCTAGGCCTAAACACATCAGGTGTCACTGGCTGGGAACAATGGGTAGATTGAGTCATTTCTCCCTTGGAATGGAACTAGAGAGCACCAAGGTCTGACAGCAGAGACTGCTGAAGTGCTGGTCTGCACCAACCCCAGTTACATCTCCTGCTTCCCAGTCACAGCCAACACTGAGTGATGACATTTTACAGTGGGAGGTCACAGTGCATTCACATCCTTCCTTCTGCAATCATATCCTGCCTTCCCTGTCACAACAGATAGGCTACAGCATTCCTACCTGCTCACAAAGTAGCTGGGAACCAGCTGGGTGGGAGCAGAGAGAAGAGAAAGGTTCACAAAGAGAAACGTGCACGAGAGGACTCATTCAACAACCAGTTACTGGTGCAAAGGGGAAGGAGGAGGAAAGAAAAATATCAGACAGAACTTCCTGTGAGTGTTCAAAACAGAAACACTCTGATTCGAAGGAGAAACAAAGGCTTTGGCAATGTACACACACTCCTTAGAAGATACAGAGCGGGCCATGGGGAGAAGGGGGCACAGCACGCAGGAGCAGTAACCAAATGGGATAGCTAGCCTCTGTGAAAAAAAAAACCACATACCATCCAACTCACCAGGCCATTACAACAGGTACAGGAGATGTAATATTATCATTGTCTAGCCATAACTCTATAAATACATTCCGACTTGACAAATTCTTGGAGAAAAGCAGCAGTGAATGTCTGCTGTTATGGGTCTAATGAGCTGCCTCTGAAATCCGAGCTAAAGACAGCTCCCTAGTGGCTGCCGAGCCCAGAGGAAACCTCCTTCGGAGTCCATCAGTGCAAACCGGTGCTGACAGCTTGGGACTACACAACACACAGATTTATTTCACAGACAGCCACAGACAGGAATTTAGCACCCCAAGCTGGCCTCCTGCTTAGCAGAGAAGGTGTTAAAACGCAACCACACAGAGCCTGGCTCCCCCTCCCCACACACGTTTTCTTCCCTGACCCCTCCTTGAACAAAACACAGTAGCAACTCATCGATTTGGTCACCTGCTCCAGGCAGCAAAACACTCACCAGGTTCCCCCTCTCCCACCTCGGTCTCCCCTCATACCCCCAAAAATTATATGGCAAGGAGGGAAGGAAGCCCAACAACCCATGGGCTGCTCCCTGCGTCAACCAAGCTCAGCACAGCACCACCAAGCTCAGCACAGTGCCACCAACCCCCCCAAATATTTTGCATGACCTTTCATCTTCCAAATTAATTTCCAGCTCTTTTTGTAGCTGACAGCTTGCAATCACTGGAAACATCCATAAATATGTAAAGGAGAAGGAACCGGAAAGTCACCTGCCCTGCTGATAGGACCCAGCCTAAGGAATTTCAACTTTTAAAATAGAAGCCTTCATTATTATTATTGTTTCCCCCCAAATTTGCTTTTAAAGATTAAAAAAAGGATTTGCAGAGTTTCACATCATTTCAGTTTAAGAACATGTTGATAAAGTGGGGGTTGAAAACCCAGGTCAAACTGATGACTGCAGGTTCTCCCACACCCCGATATTTAGATAGAGAGAAACTTCATTTCTATTAACACAACAGCAAAAGCTCAGAGACATCCCCCAAACCAGAGGGAATGTGATACAGTTGGCAGTGCAGCCAGTGCTGGTGATATACAAATCTTGCCTGCTCACACATCATGCTCCTATTTTTAGGAAACAAAGAGCCCTTCTTGCTGGCTATCTTCTTTGGGAAAAAGAGAGGAGAGGCCTTTTCTGCCTGTTTCTCCATCAGCTTCAGACCAAGTTTTTATTTGCTGATTAAGAAAGGAGTCTGCAACCCGCAACAGCCAGACCCAGCCCTTCACAATGCTCTCACACAGGTACCTTCCTGATGTCACTATGAGCACTTTTAGATGATTTCCTTGCGATCGAGCGAGAAGCCACCAGCCCTTTAGCACTCTTCAGTGCTTTCTGATGCACAGCAAGAAGCTCGTCCTGGCCCAGAGTAGCCAGGCACTGTATTAACCAGATTGCTCAACAGTGACAAAGTGTATTTGCATTCCAGGGTGAACTCTATCAAGGGGAAAAGATGAAGTGTGAGATTTCAGAGCAGACAAGGTGATCAGATAATGACATTATCCTACACAATACAGGATATGGTTACCATTTTCAACTGAGATACTTGTTTACTCTCTCCTCCACCCAACTAAGCAAGTACATGAGACTCCAGATTTTAACATGAGATACAAAGGTGACATCAGGGGTGAAGCTTCATGTTGCTCAGGGTTTAGCTTAGATAAGCATCCAGCTGAAGCCTATGAGGATGAAAAATCAGATAGGAAGTCTCCTCAATATGGACTCTATAGAAATGCATATACATAAAGATATACATATATATCTCTCTCAAAAGTCCTTCCACAGAATTTTGGGGGGTTTTGCAGCGCTACAGAGACTCTCTTAGAGGCTTAGGAATTTAATTTCTTACCGACACATCATGGAAACTCATTCCTAAGGATTTTAGCTCATGGAAAACAGCAAGGGATAAAACTTTAAAAACTAGTTGGAGGTGACAAACACACAAATGAGATTTACGTTCAAACTCCTCCTTGTCTGAGGCCTGGTCTTGTTTTCTTATTTCTTATTCCCATTAATCAAGCTCATCTCCTCGGGTTTCTTTGTCATCCCCAGCCGCCTTTCCCATTCCACTTCTTCCTTGTCACCCCGATTTCCCAAGGCATTTCCACCCTATATTTTTCTAAGCCTGTTCATCTACCCATATAAAGCAGTTGGAGATTAAAAAAGAAGACAACACAATGGGGAGAGATGAAGCTCATTACAATACAGAATATTAAACTGAGCAAGGGGAAGTCTATTGTACACTTGGAAGCATTAGAACTGCTTGTAGCTCTGGCTGTACTGATGCAGCACACGTGATCTGTGCTTCTCTCCAGCCTTTCCAGGCTGGGGAATTCAAGTGGGCCGATTCCTCCTTTGGGTTTCCAGAATCCCTCCCCACCAAGGCCTAGAGAGCATCATTAGACTATATTGCAGAAAGGCTCAGAATAACAACCAGATTCAGAAGCAATACACCAGACATGAAGTGAGGTGGTTTGGGGTTTTTTTTATTCACCTCTTCACCCAGCAAGATGTGATCTTCCTACAATCATATTTTTCCTCACTGCAACCTCGCCAAGGGCAATATTGCCTCTTGATAATACAATCTCTGTATGCACCTACAGAATTAAGAGAGATGTAGGGGAATTTGAGGCTTAGAGGACGAGAATTTCAAACCAAACTTAAGAAAGAAGCACCACACAGACCTAGGTGATGCGAGATCAGAAAAAACCACCTCCTCTCTGATCCATACTATAGATCTCACCTCCTAGTGTCCCACTTCCCCTACATACATGTAAGTTTCCCTTATATCAGCACTGTATATTGATTGGGGTGGGATCAACAGTAGCAGCAAGGAGCCATCTCTTTTACTACTGACAGTTTAGTATTAGGAAGATCCACACTGCTGGATGCTCTGTATACATCGGCAAGACAGTTTTTGACTTGGAGAGCCTGCAACCCAGACCAGGCACAGCTGAACACCAAGACCTTCCTTCTGTGACACTGAAATTAAAAGGTGTTAAGAATAGTCATTTCACTCCCATAGTCCTTCCCAATTAAGCTCAGTGCTCAACATGGCCAGGTCCCCTCTAGTTCTGATTTATCCCCCCCACCCACATGGTAACTCCAAAAACTGATGTGAAAAATTAAACTCATTGTTGCAATTTGCTTAGCTTAATCTAAAGCAAGAGCATTATGTCCCCTCGTGAATGCTACTGCAAGTGGCTTCGTAGCCTGACCCTTACTTATAATCCCCTGTAAATTCACCCAAAAAGTCATGAACTACATAATATTAGTTCTTACAGACTGACATATTTCCCTGATCTTTCATGAGCCACATGGGGAAACAGTTTTCGCCTGATCTGAATGCAGAAGAAAAACAGTGATCCTAATCAACCGTTTACCCTTAGTGGCTTCCCTAAACAAATCTGGGAAAGAGCTTAAAGGCTTGGGAATATCCTCGACCCTGCTTGATGCACTGTAATAACCCTACCTAATTATACTGATATAAAAACTAATTGGAGAGATAGCAAATGTCAGGGTAAGATGCAAATTGTAGGGTGTTAATTGCTGAACAGGTGCTGGAATAGAATTAAATGAGCATCTTGATTAGGAGAGTGGAAAAAACAAATGTGGACCCCGAAATCAAGTTGGCCACGTGAATTATTTAGCAGCCTCCTTGTACCAGCCAAAGGTCATGTTGATGTGACCTCTGCTTTGTGATGGGTGGGCTGCCAAAACAATAGTGAACTCCAGGAGAAAACACGGCTTAGGAGGGAGAGGAGACTCCCCAACGTATGGAACTTCCAATGGGATACAGGAGGAGCTTTTTTTCTTGGGGGACTTCTGGGTGGATAACATCTAGGAAGTGTACCATAGGGATCATTGTGGTGATACACGCTTGTCCTGGAGCCTGGGGAGTCCCCATGCAGGTATAACACCACCTTGTCCTCTGCTGCCCTTGCAAGCACAGAAACAAGGTTACTGCCATTTACAGCAAGTATTTGGGGATATAAATGTCAGTCCAACCAAAAATGAACTGAAAGCCAGGTTTTTAGTCCAAAAATGGACTCAAAACAGGATTTTCAGCCACAGCCAGTTCTTCAGTGACACTACTATGGTAGTAAATCTTCTCACAGGCCCCCAGAAAGCCATCTCATGTTCCTGCTGCCACTGAATGACCAGCAAACAGATGAGATCAAGTAACATCAATGAGAAGCAGCAGCCTAGAAATCAGAGACCCCAACACTTATAGTTATGATTTGGGGCATCCGAGCACAAGAATTTTCATGAAGGATTCCATCCAGCTTCACTTATCCCCAAGTTTGAATCTGAGCCTACCTTTTCCTTGATAAAAAAATCAGGATTTTACAAGAGAATAAAGGGGGTGGCACAAGCTTTTATAAAGAAAACCTTTTCAAAATGATCGATTCAACAAGTGACAGAATCTACTGAAATGTTGTGCTAATTGTGAAGAGTTCTGGAAACCAATTCTTTAGAAATTACTGTAAAGATTTAAACGGTTATTCACTTAGTTCTGTCAATTACTTCCCATCACACTGGTTCAAACAACTGTGGCATGGGGCTAAAGGAGGCCTTTTCCACTGAGCTCACTTGATAAGCAAACAGTCTCAGTGATGGGAGCAGTTGCTGTGAGGTGGTAGCTGAAATGACTGCATTAATTCAAGAGCCGCTGAGGCTCCATCTAGAGCAGGACCTGGCCATTAGGCACTGCCCAAAGTCACAGCACAAACCTGCACTGCAGAGCTTCCACTCTAAATGGAAAAGATAGAGAAGGAATGACTGAAAGACAAAGAAACAGGCCAGTTGTCCTGGACAGGCTTAAAACATCAGAAGCCTAAGAGATATCTTAAAATTAATAGAAGCAAGAGTTCAATTTAAAGCTTTTAATATTGCCAATGAAGTGCAGGATGAGAGCTGGATCTTATTTTTTTGCTGCATACTAACAGGCTACAGCCTCTCTCTCCTTTTAAGTCTTGTATTCCCAAACGTTCATGCAACACAGCACACTGCAGTCGTCTCTAGACTAATTCTCCACTAAATACATTTTTACATATCAGACCCCTTTTTGCGGAAGACAGAACTAAGCACAGAGTTCATTCTGGCACCAGGAATGGATGGTGTTAAGGCAGTCGTGAGACTACGACCACCAGTGCTATTGACAGTTCCTCAAGAGGAAAACTAACTTGCACAAGACAACAGCCTAAGTGACAGAGACACGGAGCACGAGAGTGCCAGTGCCCTTTTCCCCACCCAAATGCTAGAAGATTCCATAAGGATATCTGCTACAGCGCCAAGTTTCTGCTCCAAGAAGTGCAAGAGAGGAACAGTGCTTACAGCGTGTGCTCTGAGGCGGGTCTGCACACAGATAACACACTGCAGGCACGCAGGAGCAGGCAGCATTTCAGAGGAAGATGAAACACTTCACACAGATCTTGGGGGGCAAGGGGAGAAGCATGCTTAAGACTGAAAACTTAGATTTATGACAGTAAGACCTGAAGTTGCCTTTGTGTCTAGGGGATACGATACACCATGGGTGACAGGAGAATAGAGTGGGTACTGCATTGCAATGCTCAGTCTCCTGGGATGAAGACACCAATTCATTATCTGCACACCATCCTTCTTGGGGCCTCCACTGCTAGAGGAGGTAGCTGCCAATCACACTCCATTCTGCAGACTTCTCTTTAGTGCTTGCAGTGTGGGCTGGAAGCAGCTGCAGGGACAAACAGACTCAGTTCCTTTTTCAAGTTCAAATCTATGTCTTAGAGGGGAAGGGCTGCAACTCAAATCAAGGTGCCTCTACAATGACTTCAGCTTTAACTTTGCTGTTCAGGGTCACTACAGATACGCAGGGTGTACCTGAAATGGGATATGGGGTGGGGGGGGAAGACGATGACGACAGAGATTCAGTTTGTGTAGGGTTCGACTGAGCAAAGTCTTGGTAGTCTGTTAAAATCCTGTACCTGCATGTGATCACAGCTGTGCTGCAGGCTGCTGGATACAGCTCTGTAGAACCATTATGTTAACAACCACCCTGTACTTTGCCAAAGCTGACAGTGTCCCAAAACAGCTCATGGAACAGCTCTAGATTTCTTATATTGAGAAAAGTAAGGTACATGAAAGATACAGGGGATTTTATTATTAAACACTCATATTAAAGCTTGCAGGAAGATAAGACTTCACCCACACCTGCAGCTTACAGCAATGTTAATAGCAAGTCTTTCACATGCAAAGATCTGAAACACAGGAATATTACTGAGCTCATAAAAACTCATTCAGAAACTAGAAAATGCTACAATTAAAATTAATGAAGTAACTGAAATCCTTTTTGCTGTACATGGTACAATCCTGAATTCTATTATGATATAATTCTTCCTCAATATGTCACAGCACGTACCTTGCCCCATCCCCGTTTTTACCTGCTCATTCTAGCTTGCCTCTTCCTCAGCCCCCAGCTGAGCCCAACCTATCATCAGGTGCTAATCTTCCAGTCAAGACTCCTAGTCCATACAAGATTCCTCACCAAGCCTTAAAGCCTAATTCTCTTGACCAGAAGTACCATTTCCCCCCATTGCAAGCAAGCCATCAAGAGGCTGCTCCCAAACTACGTGCAATGTACATCCACAAGTGTTACAGACAAGCCTGAGCTGATAGAAACTCTCCCAGCTGTATGACAATTCACATGAGCCAAGCAATCTGAATCCACTGCTCTAAAATCACCTTTGATCTGTGCAAATACAGAGCATTTCTCTGTTGGCTGCTGTTCTCTTGCTAAAGCAGAGCTCTCAAGTGGAGCAAAACAGCCGTCCAAGGTATGAGTGCACAGAGATAGAACTTCACGTGCCTTCATGGACAACACAAAGAGACATTTTGCCTGTAAAAAATATACAAACCTGAAGCTACAGAAGAAAATGAAGGGAAGCGGGACCCAGTCCCATTGCCCATCACAGAAATGGTTAAGGTCACTGCTTCTGAAGGGCAACTCTGTGTTAGACGAGTTATCGGGCAGGGCTCCTCTCCTGCTTGTGTTGCTTGGCTAAACAGAAAGCAACTGACAGGGACACTTTTTGAAGGCACCGAAGTAAAACTGGAAAATGAGAGAACCAGATGTCCCTGCAGGAATGCTGGGAAATGCTTGAGATAAAGGGGAAGGGGAAAAAAACCCCCAAACCTTTAACCAAAATGTCCCAGAGGATATTTTTTTTGAGGTCTATGTCAACAAGTGACACTGACACAACCCTGGATACTTCCCCCCCCCCTCTTTAGCAGAGGAATTCTGACTGACCAAATCTTTTGTCAACATCAAGTAAAATGATTTATTCTGGCGTGGAGTCAACCTTCAAAGTCATCATTATTTTTCTTCGAGGTACTGAGCACCCACGTTCCTAATGAGGAGAGATTTGGAAAAACATCACTATTCAAGTATTCACTCCTGCTCCAAATTAGTATCCAGCACAATGTAGCATGGAGACCCAGTGACACTGCGAGCAGCATTAACTCAAGGAGCATTTAAAGCTGTCCAGAATAAACCTTCAGATAGATGCATAAGATGAACAGCACGTACGAAGGAGCAGAACTCTTCAGCTTTACCCATCCTCCCAAACAGCACTTTTTAGTTTAGATTCATGTGAATGTGAGAATCCCAAGTTTTATCTTTTCAAACAAGGAAATTTGAGGAACTGTAGCTCCTGATGGAAAGTTTACAATGGACAGCAAAGCCCAGCTGGGAATTTTAGCAGTTTCATGTTTCTTTTCAGGACTTAGTTTCAACAAAATATTTACATACATGCTTCTTGATGTGGATGCTAAACAAAAGTGCCAATTGCTTTGCTGAAACGGGACCCATTTGCTGAAACAGCTTTTTATTGAAGTTGCAGAAGAAAACCCAACCACATCTCTTCAAAAATCATTCAATCCAATTTGTATTGGCATCCCCACTCTTGGCTTTAAGTCTCATTTCTTTATGCCACCAGCTAATTTCATCTGTTCACTGTGTCCTGGCTTTCAAGTGCTTTAAACAGCTGTGTAATTACCCACCCTGTGCCACCTCTTTTCAAACACTCCCTCATCTTTCTCTAAGGTTTGGCGTTGTGAAACAGGCCGTGTGTGTGTCTGGCTAACGCAAACGTACCCCATGCAGTCCTGCTTTTGCAACACAGCTCTTGAGTCCAGAGCCTAAGAGCAAGGCAATTATTTCTTTCCTTTCTGATACAAGCCTCTTGCACAGAGCTGCAAAGATCAAGACAAGGACCCAGCAGGAAAATGTGGTAGTGCAAAACTTTTCCCCTGAAGCAAAGGAACAGACCAAACTAGAGCAAGTGAACACCTACAATAACCAGGCTGACAAACCAGCTTGGTGGTGCAGGCAGCAGCAACAATGGAAAGCATAAGGAGCATGCAGAACCGATGGCACATCCTGTGGAGAAAGCTGACTAGTACTTTGAGGGAAGCACTGGGAATACAAGGGAAAGGCTGTCAGAGGAGCTACTTCCTATCATGCTACAGAGCCTGAATCCTGAAAGGATTCGCAATAATTGACAATACCATCTTCCTTTGCTTGGGATTCATGTTTCCAAGGAGAACAGTTACTCCACTCTTTTCTCTTTCCAGGGATAAAAAAAATCCAGGGAGCAGAATTTTCTGCCTTCATGCCAAAACCTGAGCAGAGGGAAAAGGGCTCCACGGGCTGCAGAGCTGGACTTGCCCCACTCACTGATCACCCCAGGCCATGTGGGTATGAAGTTATGACACTTGGAGCTGCAAAGCTCCTACAGCCCAGACTCTGCCAGTTTCCTTTCCCAAAGTGCAGTTCTTTCCTGGAAAAGCAGACTGGGTTTCACTACTTGGTTTTTGGTTGGTTTCTTGGTTGGTGGTTTTGTTGGGGTTTTTTTCCCCACTGAAAATACATTTTAAGTGCAGATTTTTGTAGTTATCTCAATGAACACGGTTTGCTGGATGTGGTGCCTTCTGGAAATGGAACCTTTGGAACGGGCTCATAGTTGGACCTCAGAGAAAAAGAGGCACAAAAATTGTTAATTTTGATTTTTATTGCTAAAAAATACACACCCACTTCCAGAATACTTGAACAGAAGTATTGCTCCTGCTCCAGAACCTTGCTCCTGCTTCCACTGAAATTAAAGGAAGTTTTGATGTGGATTTGCACAAGATGAATCCTTAACTCCGTAACACACCATACAAACAGGAGCCCTGGTGGTTGTTCTCTGCTGGAATAAATAGAACAATCCCTTCAGCATGAGAAATGCCATCATCTGGTGAAATCAGCTTCATGCCATCTCCTGTCAGGTGTGGCAGCACTTGAGTTCATGAGAGGGGCAACTGACTAAGAGCCACCACAGGGCAATCAGCTGCTGCTTCGTTTTACTTTCTTGAAATGGCCTTTGTAGGATAGATACAAACCCAAGTAGGGCAGAGCAGCTCCTTTTGCCTAATGGGTTCACAGGCACTCAAATAAGCTGACTGCTTAAACACAACTCAGGAGCCACAGTAAAAGAGGGAAAATTATTGCTTCCTGCCGTGACCAAATATTAAACACAGCACACACCTAATGGCTCTATCACTCCCCAGGGAAGAAGCTTTATGAACAATAAAATCCCAGCAGACTTGCACTGTTTGGACTTAGAAGCCTCATTATAGGCTCACTGATCCAATACAATTTACAAGCTCAATGGACTCCACTTGAAGGAAAAGCCACCAAACATAGAGTTATAAATGGATTGCCCATGGAGAAATAAGCATTTGTTTGTGAAGGAAGTGACCAGAGAAGAAGAGATGGGGAGGAAAGGAAAAAAAGAAAGAGAAGAAAGATGAGTTGGATGAGGGCAGCATGTTAGAGATCCCCATCAGAGAGAAAGATAGGAATATGACTTACACTTGCAGAGAGGAAATGCTGTTCCAGGATATGCTTTCATGATCCAGCCTGGAACACACAAGACCTGGATTCCACTCCACACTGTCTCCTACATGATCCTGGGCAAGTCATGTCAGCTCTTACTGTTGTTGAAATGATGAGCCCATCACTATCTGACCTACCAAGTTTCAGATATACGTTATATACTTTCAGTCTCAACCTTGTCTTCATTTTGCAAGGACTCTGGGTGATGTTCTGAGCAAGACAAGTTATTTCATCCCCTACCTGAAAGGAGCAAACACTATACGTTAACTGGGAGCCCTTTTTCAGATGTGAAGCACTCGCTGCAGAGCGGCTGAAGTTAACAGCATGGAAAATATATGAGATCTTACCAGAAACAGATGGTGAAAGAAACCCAAGGAAGGGATGGACAGAAAAAAAAGGTTCAAAAGGAAAGCAAGAGGCAGTAACAAGAACAGCTAGGGCAGATGAAGTGACAAGTCCATAAAACCAGGTCTAGACAGAGGCCTAGAGGAGGGCAAAAGTGATAAGGAAGAGTATTTCAGGTCATAAATACACAGAGGATGCTTTCATTAAGATGCAAATACCCCGAAATATTGGCAAAGATGAGTTCAGATGGCTCCAAGCAAATGCGGACCATTTTCAAAGAGCTGAGTTTTAGAGATCCCATGTCACACATGCTCTACATGCCCAGAATTTCTTTTGCCCTGTTTGCACGGTGAATTTACCCTCAGCTACTATTCCCAGAGGTGCTTTAGCTCCTGGGAAACTTTGATTCCATTCCCCACTCTACTGCTACCAAACTCATTGACTCCACTGGCTCCTCGCACTGCTATTACATCTGTCTTGAGAGCCCTCAGTATCAGCTGGCTATTCATACAAGCACAAGACAAACTGCATCAAATTCTCTTTACTGCAAGGACAAAGCCTCCATTTAAGAGGAGACAAGGATTTTTCCACTCTATGTTTGGACTTTGCTTGGTCAGGATTCACCCAGCCAGCACCATCAATAGTTTTTGTCTCCACTAAAGCACAGCTCATCTAACAAGATTGGAACTTGTCCATGCTTGCTGCCAAAACTGCACTAAAGCATCAGGGAACCCCTCTGGCAGGTTAAAGCCATTCCCCTTGTCCTGTCCCTACAGGCCCTTGTCCAAAGCCCCTCTCCAGGTTTCCTGTAGCCCCTTTAGGCACTGGAGCTGCTCTTAGTCTGCCAGAGCCTTCTCTTCTCCAGGCTGAACCAGCCCAGCTCTCTCAGCTTGCTCAAAGACTTAACCATGCTCCACTTGCAGTTCTGAAACCAGAACATGTGCTGACTGTTTCGGTCACAGACTTAGTGGACTAAACCGACCAATCCTGGTTAATACTCCACCTGTATGTTTTTCCCCTCAAACTTCTCCCAAAAGGCAAGTGCTCCATTCAGAGGGCTCAGGACAGAACGCTGCACAGTCACACACTGACAGCACATGGCTTGGAGCACTCCTGTACAAAAAGCTAGTGGAAGTGGGGTCCCAGTTATATTGCTTCCTAATAGATCCATGGCTGAAGTCAGCAGTGATTTAAACTCATCTCATGTCTTTTTGCTTCGTTTCAGAAGCAGTAACACCCTCAGCCTAGGCAGCAGCAACTAACGGTCTGGGGAGAGATTAACTCTTAAATCACTCCAAAACAATTGCCACCTAATGGCAACAGTTTTCCACATCACCACAGTATTTGCACACATCAATTTTCAGCATGTGTCTCTCTGTGTTACCAGTGAAAGGTAGAAAAGCCTATGGGAATGGCTGGAAAAACACATAGTCTGCAATGGGGAACCTGGGACTTCCACAGTTCAAACTAGTTCCTTAGCCACAAGTCCATCCTTCAGTTTTCAGACACACTCAGAGAGATCTTTAAGCTCCTCTTGACTCACCAGCTTGCTGGAAAACCTGTTGTCTGCTGACATTAAAAGGAAGATTAAGTGACACCAGCCTCCAGTTTATTCCATTTACAAGCTTTAAGTGATTGTACATAGCAAAGATTCCAAGATGTTTTGGACAGCAAACTAGTAAAGAAACGTTCTTTTTGCCTAAAAGGGGAAGAAGGGGGAAGAACCAAACACACACATTAGGCACTAAGAGAACCACTTGTCAAACCGCTCCGATAGTGCACTTTAAGTTACTGACTCCCCACAAACATCCAGTCTACTAAAAAATTCATAAAGAGACAGATGGCACAACAGCAGCTCTTTGCAGGAGAGCAGGGTTTAGCAGTGAACAAAGAACTTGGACTCCCTAGGACAAGAGAAGAGATCATTGTGGGGTTTGGAGGCTTGGAAGGGGGGATTGGAGCACACAGGGAGCTGAGCAGGGCTGTGTCTCTCTGGGGCTCCTGGTTTCACCCTGCAGCAGCAACAGATTTGAGACATTTATTCTACCTTGGCAGGCTTACAAGGAGTGTGGAGCTCAGCAGAACAAGAACAATCCACCTCTGCCATGGAGGTGAAATCCTCACAGTAGAAATATGAAAAATAAACCCAAAATTCCTATTGAAGAATCTGAAACCACTTTCCACAGGGGGAAACTAAGGACTTATGTGACTGGTTTGAAGTCTCAGGGCAACTTGTGTCAGTGGGAATTTGATCCAGGCCTCTCCATTCATGCTGTTCTGCCCCTAAGCATTAGGAAGTATCCTTATGTTACCCCATGGGTTTTGGGATCAGCCTGAAAGGGTGATGGAAAGGATAAAGTCCTTTTTAGATGGCTGAGATTAAGAGAAAAAAGAAAAAAAAACACAAAGACGAAAAATACAAATTAAACACCCCCCAACATTCCCACTTGATGAATGGGGAATTTATATCCACAACTACACAACTCTCCCAAAATGAGTAAATCTGCAGTAAAATGAGGAATTAAATTCATTTGCAGCATCTCTGACCTTTTAATCACAAGACCAGGTTTCTTTTTTATGTGCATCACTGCAGTGGGAAAGGAGGAAAACTAATTGTAATATAAGCAAAACACAGTTTTCATTTGGGAAGTATCATCTTTAAAAGAACAAGCGTCCACCCTTCTATCTGGAAGCCACCCCAACCCCTCCACTTCACATCCCTGCCTATGATTTCAACAAAGAAGGGAATGTTAGTACTCAAAGTTCACAGATTTCCAGGAATTACAAGGAACATCGAGAACCACCACTTCAGCCATGAGAATAAAAACCATTACGTTGCTGAAGTCTCATAAACCCACCAATTTCACAGGTACTAACTCCAAAAACTGAGCTGGAAGACAGGATGAATAGACAAAGATCCCTGGAAACCCACCCATGCTATCATCCACCATGGAAACACACTAGAACCAATTTAGCTCTGATGAATTTTGATCTCATATGCAAAGTTAAAGCTTGCTCTAACATTTTTAGAGCTGACTGGGATTTGTGCTGTCTAAAAAGCTTGGAGTGTCTATTCTGCAAATGCTTCTGAACTAAACAGCTATCAAGAAACCTCCAGCCCATGCTCACACAGTCCTTTCAGTGCTGTGCTCCATTGGGGTTCTGTCTTTCCTGCTTTTTGACCTCTGCAATAGCAGCGTTGCAGGGTTTGAGCTGTATCATTGCTGTTGAAACAGAGGCAGCATTCTGAAGTCAGATTCTGATCAGACTTACCCTGGAATTCTGAATCGAAACATTGCAGGAACCTACATACTCCAACATATCCTACAGACCTTTGTCAGTGGGAGAGGGTCACAGTGAATTTCAGTGAAGAAGTTCCCTTTCCTATAGAAAAGTGCTAGTTTTCAAGAGTGAATGGAAAAATAACTGCGAGGTTCTTAGGATCTAAATCTAGTCCCCAGAGCAAAGGTCACAGCAGAAATGTTTTATTCAGCATAAGAACTTTTGGAATTCATTCAAGGAGAAGAAAAAACCCAACAACAACAACACGACTGACATTTTTTTCCCACTGAGCATTTTCTTCCTTTTTAAAGAGGGATACAAGTTTCCAGGATCTGGCAAACACCAATGAATTGTGCCTCCCTATAGCCATAAACAGGTAAACCAACACAAGAGTCTAAGAGTCAGTTCCTGGGAGCATAAAAAGCAAGGAGAGAAACAAAGAAAGGGGAAAACACTGCACTGCTGTGCACTGCTCATGGAGTTATGGTCATCTGCAGCAACTTGCAACGTAGTCTCTGAACTCAGCTAAATTTGGTGCATGATCAGCTCAAGTGCAACAGTGGATGGTTTTAACCTCAACCGATCCGATGGCTTCAGTAGTCTCCTGAGGTCTGTAGGATGTGTCTATGGCGTGGGCCGAAGCAGAGCACAGACACACACCCCACATGCAGCCCCTCACTAGAATACTGAAGTTTCAGTACACAGACACGGGTGTAGATCTCACCCAGGAGCTGCTTCACCACCCTGAGATGTCCCCAGAATAGTTCAGTTAACTTGTGCCCCCTCGTGATAGGAGCTTCCTTCATCTTGGACTCCAAACCCCTCTGCCTTGCAGCTCCTTTGCTGTTGAGGAAAGCTAGTTGTACAGTACAGCAGCTTAGAGATCAGTAATGTGGTGCCCTCCCAATCCTGTGTATTTCAGTAGGCCACTGCCTTTATGGAAGGTGCAAATCAAACACAGAACTTGCTAGACCTAAGCTATACACAGCTCAACCTAAATCTAGGTTGCGTCCCTGCTCTCACACCTTATGGCAGTCACCTGCTACAGCTTGGAAGATGTTGGTCTTTCCTACACTGTATAATCAAAACAGTGTTTTAAGCACAGCTGGAATCCTTCTATTCTAAATGGAAAGCTCTATTCCATGTCACTCAGCACGTGTGTTTAGACATGGCTCTGCATAACACAAGCGTTCTCCCTCCATTTTACTTTCTTCTTCATTTCTCTAAAGACACGCTAGAATCTAACAGCTGCATTGTTACACCACAGGTTTTTACCTTTACCCATCATTTCAAACAATAAAACACCCGCCTTCACTCCAATTATCAGTTATTTCTAAAAAGAACCTGTAGTTCATTTTAAACTAAGAAGAAACCCACCATGAAGGCAACACTGAACTGACCATCCTACCTTTCTCGGCCTGCATGATGGCAAGCTGCATTTCAGAGATTATATCCCACCTGCTACTAAGCTCTTAAGTATAGATGTTTTCTTCTAAAGAAGCCATATAAAGACCACCTGAATAAATAAGAACACTGCTGCCTGGATTCCCAAGCTAGTTCAGAACACATATAGTTCTCCAGCAGAGTTTTCTACTTGTTTGAAAGACAGGAAGATCAGCCCCACTGAATGCAGCTTGGGAGAGTGGAGTGTTTAACTAAACTCATAGGTAGTTGTACTTACTGCTGTGGACATGTCTGAGGTGACAGCCCAGACAACGAATTCCTCTGTGCAGACCTGTACAGCATAAACTTTGATATAATATTTGGATTACATGTGTTAAGATGTAGTACACATGATTATCCCTCACTTCTCAAACCTTGTGTAACTGGGTAAAGTGATGGAATAGGAGCAACTGTGTAAAAAAGGGAGTGATTTGCTAGATGCTGGCCTGCGATCAGTGGTCAACAAGATTTAGTTTTGAGTTTAGCTTCTATGCACCACGCTGTTCACTAAACCGTGCCACCAGACAGCAGTGCAGGTTTGTCATCATGCCTCTCCTCTGTGGCCTAAATCTGATTTAGTGACTGCCTTTAAAACCAAGTGAAACAGCTTTATTGGGCTTTACCCTTTATTTCTCTCATCTACCTTATTATTACCGTCACTGGACTCCAGATTTCACTTCCAATGTTGAGACACGCACACACAGAGATGAAAAGGAAGAACTGACACACAATAAGAGGCTGCCAGACTGAACCTAGAGGGCTCTTCCACACGAAAGGGAATGCCTATTGCTGTTAGCAGGGGAGTTACAAAGAAAAGCTCTAAGCTTCCGAGAATGTTAAGAAAGGTTGGGACTCACCGACCACATAGATAACTTGTGATGTGTGTTTTACACGCTGCTGTTAAAAAGAATAACCCTGTTCTTTTTCCTAGTTACACTTCCATTGTGGTTTACATCAACAGATCTCAAAACCCCACAGAAAGCCTCAGAATCTTCATTTTGCATGAGAACACACAGCTTGTGCAAGACGACAAACTCAGTCAGTGCTAGGAACTACCCCCTTCATGGACTTAATTCCTGGGCTAATACAGTGCTCACGTCATGCTGCTTCTCCAGCAGCAAGACCAGTTTCAGAACATTCAGATTGGAAAGTTCCCAAAAGCAGATTCATACCAAACATCAACACAGCCAAAAATAAGCTTGAAATTTCACAGAAAAGGTCAAGATGGCATATCTGGGACTTCTGCTTCCAGTCAGGAAACTGCCCCCACACAAACAGCCTGGTTTGCTGCCATTGCCAACTCTGGCCCCAACCACAACTTGTAAATACAATATTAAAAGGAAAAACCATGGAGTAAAAAGGGGTGAAGAACCATCACATCAACGTTCCAAAATACTTAGATTAACTCTGTCATGAAAAAAAGAAAGAAAGAATTGCAAATCTTTATTCAAACCAGCTTGACCATTCTGAATGCCAAAACAAATTCACAAGACATACTATGACAAATAATGCTTATTAGAATGTAGATAGAGCATGCCAGACACATACAGACATAAAAGCTGAATCCACAATCAATCCACTTCAGCAGCAGCTCTCCTCTGGCCCCTTGTACCAGCTGCTTCAGGGAAAAGAAGCTCTTTAAACAGTTACTGTAGATTAAACTGGGGGGAGAAGGTTTCTTCCTGACTTTCCCTTATTTCCTGTTCTCCTTCTGGAGATCTTGGTTGTGCACTTCTTTGTGAAAGCTCTGTCTACTCTTATTTTTCCTTTTGGACTCTTGCTGAACTCCAGATCACAAACACCACTTCGAGTCAGTGAGTTCACAGGCGACCTCTCAGCCTTCACAAGTACTCACAGTTTCTAGTGTGCCAGTTCATGATTTAACAAACTGCTGCTCTCCCCTATTTGTTATTTACCTAGAAACTGGCAAGCAGAACCTAGACTTGGATCTGGAACTGCGTAACATGAAGCTGCTGTTCTACATGAAATTGCTCACAACCCCCAAACCATCAGTTTTAATCCTGCCTAACATGCTGCACTTCTGCCTTTACCCCTTCCTTCCTCCCCACATTCCTACAGAAGTGGTATTTTGTTAAAGAATATTACTGAAGCTGCCAGGTTGCTCAAAGCTTTATCTGTCTCAGTAACCCAGTTGGATCACATCCTTGGTGAACAGAAAACATTCCAGATGTATATATGGAATATTTGCTCACAATGAAAGCGATACACAGAGAATTTAGCTTAAAAGATGCACATCAATCATCATGCCAAGGTAAGCCCAGATGGACTAAAGCCAACCAGCTCTTAGGCTGGTAGTTCTGTAAGGAATCACGAAGCACAGACATCCCCAGTGGCAGACGCGGACAGACAACCATCATCACAGACCCTCAGCCACCTCAAAGCACAACCAACAATTTGGGGTTGCTTTTGTAAGAGAATGAGGATTTGTTTCCTACCTGTCAATGATCACAGGGTCAGACGGAGTCTCATTTCTGTTGCCACAACTTTTCTTCTCACAGCACCGACTAAAGAGAGAGAAAACCAACGTTAAAGAATTACTGGGACAGTTGATGGCAAAGCAACCAGCTAAAAGTCTTGTCTGCAAAGCTTCAGAACTCAACATGTGCCTCGAAGAGTGACAGAAAACTCTGGCTAGGCTTTCCAGAAGGGAACTGGGCGCCCAAGTCCCGGATGATTCCAGCTGGATTTTGGCACTTAGCTCCCCAGAGTCTTTTTTTGAAATTCCCAGCCAAAAATGAAAAGCAACATGGTCATGCTTTAGCCTAAGGTGCTATTTATAAAGCTTAATAAATGGTTAACAGATGTCATAATGACATGATGGGCACAAGTATTGTGTTATGTATGGTTAAAAGTCCATCTAAAGAAGGTGTTAGACCTGACTATAAGCAACTTAAGGATTTGTTTTATTCTAATAACAGATTTGTTGACTACTAAATATCCAGTAACCCCTAAGTTTCATACATCCACAGGAAACTTCAACACTTAGTAGCACCAATGACTAAACAGAAACTGAACCGTACTTAGATCTTACTAAGGTTCTGAAAAGGTGTTTTTCAGGTTGGCATTTCAACTGTAAATCCCTTTCAACTGTTTCAGTGATAAGCCCTTCTGATTAAGCATGTATTTATACACACCTTTTATACTGTGTGGCCATCAACATGACTGTAGGGAAATGAGAACTCTCTCTGTTGAGCTCACAACATGAAGCAAATATGTTTCTCTGACATGGTAGGAAAATGCAAGATAACGCTGTAGCCCTCAGGAGCTTGTGCAAGGTACGTACTGCACAATGATATCCATGTTATGTCCACATCTGTGCGTGTGCGTGCACATGTATGCAGAGACGTGTGCATGTGTGTGCATGCACAGATGTGTGCATATATACAGAGATATATCAGAAGTGAGTACAGAAGAATGCAACCTACACTTCAGAGCTATTTGATATTCTTCACTTCCAGTGATCCCAACTTCCTTCAGGGAAGAACAGAACCACTGCGTTTCCTTTTCCCATTTTTAAAAGGAATAATAAAAACCAAGAAATAAAAAACAAATCAGGAGATGGGTCATTACTTAATTTCCACTGATACGCCCATGGACACGAGTGATGCTCCGTGTATCAGCTGAGTACCAGAAGTTTAACAGACTTTAAAAACAATCCTTGCTCTGAAGTTCTCCATTATAAAAATGTGTAGCGACATAGCAGTCCATTAGAAGAGATTTCAGATGCTCAGATAGTTTGTTCCAACCAAAGCTAACACGGGAGGGAGAGGATGGAGACATCCAAAACTACGGAGTCTGCATCCCATGTCCCATATGCTTCAAAAGTCACTGGAGCAAATTCTGCCCTAAGTGACACAAACGCCTTCCACAATTCTGCTTTCCACAGTCTGCTGAGGTTGTTCAAATTCACACCTATGCGATCAAGGAATTGCTGCGGGGTCTGTACAGCACAATAACAGGGGCTGAGTACATTTGCAAAGTTCTGAATTTCAGTTTTCCAACTGGAGAGCAATTTCAAGGGGAGGAAATAAAAATCCCAAATTCAGTAAAATGCTTGAATTCACTGAGGGCAGACAAAGCATGAAAGAAGGGCTTCCTCCCCCCCCCCCAAATGCCTAATATTCAATTATATATACCTAAACGCATTTGGACAAAAAACCTCTTTCAGATACGGAAAGGAGAAAACGCAGGTATTTGGAACTGAAGTCACAGCGTGTGCCAGGAACTTCCCGTTCGTGAGTTGCAATTGCCCGGCAAGATGAGATCCAGCCAGCAGATCTATTTGAATAGCAGCTCTAACTGCTTCAACATTTCTTCATTCCCTTTGCCTCAAACCTGCACTTATTCATCAATGCTGGTCCTTTTAAAATAAAAGGATACACTAAATATTTAAAAATCCCTGGGGCAGAGCCTCGAGCTGCTGTAAATTGTCATAGCTCCATCGACTTCAGTGAAGCTATGGTAATTCACACTAGCTAAGAATATCCTCTTCCCTCCCTCTCCCAACTTTAAGTGCATCTTTTATGCATTTCACTGCCTAATGATTGTTTAAAGAGAATTGCATATTTTTGTCCTAAAAGCTGAGATGAGATAGTTCCTAAAGAAAAAATAAGTCCCCCAAAAGCAGAAAACCCTCACACAGAAGAATATAAATTTGGCGTCTACTTCCGACACATCCAATGTAACGCTGGGAATAAACACTGGTGCTGGTTTACATGCTGCTCTAATAAACAAAACCCTCAATTTTTAAGATACTTTTGTAGTGTTTGGGGTTTTTTACAGCTAGCAGAAACAGCTCTTGTTTCTCCTCTGCAGTAATACTAAATTAGATATCCTTTAGTGATGTAACTTATGATCATAAACATGTATCTGATTGCACCCTGGTAATATTCAAGCAGAACACACCGGCAGTTCCACCTCATCTCATCAGCTCATACACCCAGGGCTGCCATTCCTTGGCATAGGAAGTGTTTTAGGATGAGTTCTGCGAGGTTGGAGTTCAACGTGGCTGGGATCTGAAAAGAGCACATTTTGGGTGATGGGAGTTTGCACAATTGTCACAGTTCGGAGCTTTACATTTGGAACACCTCTAAATTTTCCTTCCAAAACTGTGGCTTCCAACTAAACTTCTCCAAAGATTTTAAAATGCTTTTCAGATCTCTAACCCTGATCACACGTGGAGAACAGAGTTTTGGTACTGCGCCAGAATTTTTTCCCTTTGACTGGAATATTTTTTGAGCCCAAATATATATGAAAAGATTCCTGATTGGGGAAAAAGAGTCACTTGCAGCAAAGGCCCAGAACACGCTACAACAGAGTGCTTTCAGAGACTGAGGATGTTTCAGCCCAGCAGCTTTGCAAAAGTACCTCTCAAATCTTTAAATCCTTGTTTCCAAGTATTCCATCGCTGTACCCAAGCACTAACACTTCCACTGTGTTTGGTTTACAAGTGCTGTCTGTGACAGAATTGACTTGGTTCAATTTAAGTCAATGGCAAAAATCCCAGCTCTGGTGGTCCGGGATCAAGCCTATGATATTCTCTTAAAGCAAACTATTGGCATCACTTCACCAATACTTAAACTTCTGTTACAACATCGCGCCAGGAACATACCTGTGGAGATGCCCATTCGCTTAAAACAAGAATATTGAGGCCTGTATTTTCTACACCTTTTCTTACTATTCTTTGCCCTCCAACTAGATCTAACTGGGAAAAATAACGGGTTACATTATGAATAGTGCTGGAAAAAAAAAAAACCAACAACAAAATCAACCACAGAAACCAAAAAGCTACTATGGCCAACACCAGATCTCCAAACTGAATACTCCAGAAGGCTCGTGTCAAAGGCAAACTTGCACCATTTCCCTCCTCACACTTGACTAAAATGGTTTTAAAATTCAGCCCTCAACTTCCCTCCCCTCCCCATAAAAAAAAATAAAAATCTGTCTCTAATTTCAAACTCAAATAAGCTCCCAGCATGGTGGCCTTTGTTTTGTTTTCTTCTCCCCAACTCCTCCCTGCAATTGCATAACAAAAGTGTCTAAATTCACACCATCTGGCCGATAAAGACACGGGCCCCAGCGGCCGCCTGGCCCAGCTGATTAGAGCTCCCGTCTAGTCTGAGCCTTGTGGCGAAAGTCACAGCTGTGGGGCTCGCCTGCGCTCAATACAACTCTGTTATTAGCCAGCTGTAGGCCCTGAGACTACTTCTGTTCACATTATAATACCTTTTAACCCTCTGAGCATTGAGGGCATAGGGGGTTGCTGGCAGCAGCATAACAACTAGTTTCCTCTTAGTCAGTAATTGGAAGAAAAAGAAGAGGAGAAAAAAGTTATTCCAGGAGAGGAGAGTGTTTACCTTGATTTCCAGCCATGGGGGGAAGCCTGTGTGTCTGAGAGAGACCCACCTAACAGGAACAGTTCCCATCAGGGCAGAATAACCCAAATGAAAAATTTCAGATGTGCAAATAAATAAATAGGAGCCTCTCAGTGAAAGCACTAATTATTGAGAGTTGAGAGTTTAACTTTCAATGGGTATGACAGATTGTTGTAGCCGTATCAATATTTAGACAACTTTCCTGCTAAGCATGCATCTGTCACCGTCTGAGGGGAAGAGACGGGGTTTCGCATGCACTTGTCTCCATGCAGCAGGAATAGCTGCGTGTGTGATTACATACAAAAAGAAAGCCTACCTTCAACTAGTGAGGATTGGAAGCAGAGGAGCAGAAAGACAGGCAGACCCTTCTTTTAAAAACACCAGGCATCAATTTGGACAGCAGAGTGGGTACAGTGCATTAAATTTTTATATACTGTTACTAATGCAAACTAAACTAGGGGCTTTAAAAATTGATGCTGCCACTTAAGCAGCACACAATGAGGAAGATTTGATTATTGTACTTAAAAGAAATAAAATAAAATGTCAAGTTTAACTAGAGTTGGATCCATTCCCTGGGCATTATTCAAAGTGATATGTGTAATGCCTCTTCAGAACACGCAGCATCCTGTTCAGAGCTACTTTAGGAAAACACGACATTTAAAACCAAATGTCTTGATTAGGTTACAGAGTGCTTTTGCTTTCCTTCACTAATCTGTGTTTTACATAGAAAGGACATCCCCGAGTTGTAATTCTTCCTTGGCTAATCTATCAAGCAGGAAAGTTCAGTGTAATCGGAATAATGGCTTACATTTGTAGAACACTACCTTAAATCAAGCACGGAATATGTTTGCAGGCATCAGTGGAGGCCAGGTTTATAAAAGCTGAGCAGTGTTTGATACTACAGAAGTATAGAGAAACAGCAGGGCAAAAAGCCAAATTAATTTTATTTTGAAGTATATTTGGATGGGAAGGTGCTGGTGTTTGCTGAAATACTTCAACTTCTAAAATAGAACTGCAAGATTGCAGATAGATACAGAGATACAGGAAGAAAGGAGAAAGATGAAGTGTGCTGTTACGTTGTTATCACAACTGCATGGAAAATCCAAAATTTTTCCTTCTCTGATGTTCACCCAGTTACAGCAAAGACTTTCCACACTACGGATAGCATGTATATTTAAATTATGTATTTAAATACATCTGCAAGTTCCAGATGTGACAGAAAGTAATAGTTACCCTTGCTCCTTGCTCCTACATCTACGGTCCCCGTACAGCGCGCCAAACGCGTGTCTCGGCTGATACACTCCGTGTTTGTGCACCCGGATGTGAAGGTTGGACAGAAGTGACAATGCTCATTTTTTAATTAACAAGAGCAAAGCCCAACAGAAACACTACACATTGACCCGATTCTTACTACATTTAAAAAGTGACAGAATAGTTGACATAATACCCAAGTACTGAAACTGAGACCTTCCCTTGACAAGAAGTCTGTGCAAACAGGCTGCTCTTACTACTACATTAAAAGGCTACTTTAAAAATAATTAAAAACAAAACAAAAAAAAAAAAAAAAAAAAAAAAAAAAAAGCAGCAAACTGCAAACATTGAAAGAAGTAACGATCAGTCCAACAGCTTAACCCCCTCCCACTGATACAATAAATCACAAACTGTGTTTCATAAAGGTCAAGATTGGTTCTGCCCTTCCTTTTATAAAGAACATTCTATGCACAATTTAACCCACCTTAATATGAGAACAGTGACTGTTTGCATTGTTCTATGTATTGGAAAAAATGTCATTACATGAGAATGGGAAAAGCCCTAAGTTCCCATGGAAGCGCGATGTACATACATAAGGTACATGTAACTTTAGACTTAGACAACTGTTATTAAAAACATCCTCAACTCATTTTACCCTCTAATTTATAACTTTACATGCTAAAAATAGTGTCTTTCTGAAGTAAAAGGGGGAAGTCCCCTAGATATTGCATACACGGTATAGAAAATGATTTGTGGTTTGGGTTGAGGAGTTTCTGTTTGGGCTGGGGTAAAACTAAGCAAAATTAAAGAATATGAATGATGATAATTAAGAAAATTAAACGATTTCGCCAGATAAAATTAGATGAAGAATGCCTTCTAATTGCCAGGGAAAAATCTGTACATTCAACTGCTCATTCTCAAAAGGTAAACAGGACTTGGGTAAGAAACAGGCAGATGAAAAGTCTTGATTTAAGCAGCGCATACAGAGGCCCAGTTTAAACCAAAGCAGCGCGGGTCAGACTGCGAATGTGGGGCTGCTCAATCTCTTGCAGTAAATAAAAAGAAAAGCCAAAACAAAACAAGATAAATAAGACCTCAAATATAAGGTATTGAGCCCAAATCAAGCGTTATTCATGGGTAAAAGAAAAATCTTCTTACATAAATAACCCCTCCAATTCAACAACAAATAAAAACATCAAACTCTTCCTAACCACAACTTCATCAGAAGGGCCATACTGGCATCTATGGAAACAAACTTAACACATGCCATGCCATTAATCGAGTCATCTTACCTGCACATGACTTCATGGGTAAGCAACACTCTGCACATTTCGGGGTTCTTGTTCTGTCCTTCGTAAGTTATGGGCTACAAGAATTAAAGACGGGTAAGCCAGGAGCATAATATTCATTATAATAACATTCTGTCATAATATTCTATCATAATATTCAGATCGAAGGTGAAGGCTTTTTACCACTGCTCACAAATGAATACCTTCCCCCAAAGCCTTTATGAGCAGGGAAAGCAGCTTATAAATATTGAAGTGGATAAAAACCTACAAACCATAAAGGAAAAAATAAAAAAACAAACTTTAGAGCATTACTTTTCAATTGTCCTCAAAAATAAGGTCTTTAAGATGAACCAGAGAAAAAAAGCATGCAGGGTAGTGTTGGGGAAAAAGGCAGGCTGCAGCAAGGCAGGGCAGCACGGCACACATTAGCTATGCTCACCTGCTTAGTGACTGAGTCAATAAGTCTAACGTACAGATCCTGTTCAGTCCTGACACCTACAGCGAGAGAGAAGAGCAATAAACAACGCTGCCACACGCATCCTTCCCTCAGCAACAGAACAAACCTGTTTAGTTTCATCTAGTGCCTTATTAACCATCCTCAGAAAGCCCATTTTAGTTTTGTTTCCTCTAGTGTGTTTCCCAAGCCCATCCACACCAGGGAAACTTCAGAGCCCATCCCTACACTGAAGGGGCATCAGGCAAGGGAATTTCAGTGTGCTTCAGAAATCACAGTGACAGCACCTACAAACCTTCCCTCCCTGTACAGCCCACGGCAGGTGACTGGAGGGGGGACTCACCATTGCTATAGAGGAGCTGGAGTTTGTAATGTGTGCCGTTGTTTGTCTTTTCATTGCCTTGCTCCTGAAAGAGAGAATTAAAAATCTTCCAGAACTTACACTTGGCACATTTAAAATGCAGAAGCTGATAATCATGATGGAAGTGACAACAAAGTTCATTAAAATTCTGCGAGGTGAATCCACTGATTGGGATGTATTAACCTTCCGAATGACCCAGGACAAACTACAAAATACTGCTGACATCTTTTCCTGTAGGAGTTCAAGAACTTCTTTTCCTCCTATTTGTTACTACGCTCTCCACTTTTTCAAGGCAATACACCAAGATAAATGTGTCCATTTCAAGCCGGTTAATATAAAGCAGATTGACAGTGGGAAAACTCAGTGGGTTTGGGGTTTAATGTGCTCATTCCTCTGCAGTAGTGTTATTCTGAGTCACTACTGATATTTATTTCCTGTGTTACAGGGAGGTTTCTTGCATGGATTTTTTTTACTGTAATTTCCTAGGAAATAATTAATGAGCATCCTTCATCATTAAAAAGTATCTTGTCCATGACTAAGAAAACAACTGTAAACCCAAGGTGAAGCGGCCAGCATATGGGCTTTAAAATCCAAAAGCAAATGCTTTTTAAATCCTGCCATTGACTTTGGAGCCTTCAAAAATATGTATAGTCAAGCTCAACAATAATATGCCATATTGCAGGTCAGATTCCACTTCTGTGAGGGTACTAATAAAACTTGGCAGACCTGGTAGGCACCAAAAAAGGCACATGTGACCCCCATTAATTTTTTTTATTCTATTTTTAGTGGGTCTATGAAATTCCGACTGTATTCCCGACACAGCAGAGGCTTGCAAACCTTTTTAACTACAGCAGCACACAGAGGGCAACAGCTCTATCAAAGCACCTGAACCCTTAACCAAGAGCTGGTTGTATTCTGTTAGGGACAACAGGTATTAGAAGTTAACAGCTCAACAGGGAAAAGAAAATATCGGATTTAGAGAGGGAAAGAGGAAGAAGAAAGGTAACAAGCCTTACTTTATCATTTTCTACAAAGTCCACAAAAGCTGTCCTCTCTATTTCCACGGGCTGCCCCTGTCTGTCGTAGAGAGCCAGAACAAAGTGAAAGAAATTGGATTTCCTCAAGTTGGAGGGTGGCTGCTTTTCAAAGTGAGCTCTGGACAAAGCTACTCCGCTGTGAAGGAAACATACGGGATGGGGTGTGGGGGAGAGACAAAGACATTACCAGGTTGTGCAGCAGTCACAGCAAAACAACAACAGAAAAGGCAGCACACATTCCGAGAAAAGCCGGGAATCGGCCCCCCTGCGCCAGGGGCACACGGCGTTAGAGCAGTCGCTTGTCACACTGACCCCGAGCCCGGCGCTTCCCCGCCCGGGCACCGCGGCTCCACTGTCGAGAAGCGCGGCCGAGGGCTGCGACCGGGCCGGAGGGAGGAAGGGGCGATGCCGGGTTGTCATTGTAACGCTGGTGTCTACAGCTCTGCTCTGAGGACAAGAATGATTTACAGACCCCGAAAGATAAGAGATCGGTCACTGCTAAATGCAGTAAGTGTTTTACTCCTTCCTCTACCTATTTTCTTCTCGCCTGTCACACTCATCTCTGGAATGCAACATGCAGGGTAAGAAGACGGCGTAACATATTAGAGGGTCTGGAAGTGCTATCTGTGCATCCCAACATTGCTCGCTTCTCCTGTAGGAGACAAGAACCCTACAACGTTTCCTACAAGCGGACTGTCAACTTGAGGACACCTACGTTTTAGGTGAAAGGCAACTAGTTTCAAGCAGAGCATCCACTTCCCTCAGCAGCAAAGTTTGTCAGTGTAGCCTTTAGTCCTATTTGAACCGATGTCTGGGTCTTCAATTTCGGATTTAAATTGAAAGAATTTAGACTCAAGTTAATTCACCCTTGCCCAAACCTTGCCCCTGACTGCAGAAAACACAGGGATGTTTCACACACATTTGGAAAGACTCAAATGCTTTTGTTTATCTACAATATCCCAAACTGCAGGTACATGTCTTAGTGAAACTAGTTGTAGCTCCTTCTCCCTAATGCCGACTTCTACCCACTTCAGAGAAGAGTGGTACACATTAGCACGTCCAGATTACTTACTAGACAGATGAAGTCTACCTGCCAGACAAGTTGGGAGTCAGAACTGATTCGCATTTTCAGTCCCCAGAATAGCTCCACTGCATCGGCAAAAGTGTTTGACTCTTTCGGAGAACTGCAGATGTTTCCCTCTGTTTTCCCTTGCCAAATAGGTGCAGTGTGAACTCACCACATCCGCCACGACTGCCTCTAGTTCGGGATTTCCTCTCATTTACTGCATTTCTTGGTTTGTTACAGGTCTCTCAAAGAGCCCCGGCGATGCCACCACCCAGCACAGTGCGACTGCTGCCCCACTGCTCCAAGAGTTACAGGCTTCTTAGGAGCCGCTTCCTTTTGCTTTTGGTTTCCTCGGGAATAAACCTCTTCCTCCCCTCATCGTATTTATTAAACCATCTATTGACATTCATAAAACTCTGATAACTCCTCCCATAGCCCTCAGAAAACCTCGCTCACGGATCAGGCCGGGGGTGGGGGCATGGAGGTACCATTTCTATAACATCCCTGATTCATTCGAAGTCCCATCTGCTGTCACATGCCCTTCACTTATTCCTGAGACCGATTTAACCTTTTTCTTTTGCTACTAAAAAAAAGAAAAAGGAAGAAAAACACACCCTTTTTTTTTTTTTTTTTTTTAAATGTATCCAAAGAGCAAGGAAGTAAAAAAAAAATACCTAGAAGGGGGTTTAATCGTCTTACCCCTAACGGGAAGAGACTGGAATAACGGTCCTGTGCCGACTTGGCTGGGAAGAGAAAATAAAAGGGGGTGGGAGGGGTGGTGTAACCCGTCCAAACAAGCAGAAACCAAAGTGCAACCACCCGGCCCCAGCCCGGTGCGTTCCACAGCCCCTCGGCGCAGAGCCCCGCGGGCAGGTGCTCCCCGCCGGCTCCGCGCAGCACCCGCGGGGCTCCGCGCTGCCGCACGTCCTCTTGTTCTGCAGGCTCCCCTTCGTCCTGAGAACCGCGCTCCGCCCGCTGCTCGCCTGCTTTAGGCAGCTCGCGGCCTTGAAGCCGCGGGGGAAGGTTTCGCCGGTGCCTACGGTAGCTGCAGAGCCACTTGAATTAAGTAGAACAAGATGGGCCGGGGAGGGGGGAGGGAAAGACCTAAATTTAATTCTAACTTTGTCCACTCCTATTCGGCTGTCCGACCCACAAAGCGGGCAGGAGCAGCCTGTATTGCTAGTTACAATCCACCCCACACACACCTCCCTTGTGCAGAAAAAGAAGTAATGAGCCGATGTCGCTGTCATCCGATCCCCGCACTGGATTTTAGGACGCTTGATGCTCTCCGGGTTTGGAGCGCTTCTCCCTAGCTCTAGCTGCACTAGCTTGGATTTTCACTGACTAGAGGAGAGCGGGAAGGGGACAGAAAGGGAGAGGATAAATTTAATATCAAATGCAAAAACAATAGAGAGTAAAGGCTTGCTTAAAAAGATAAATAAATAAAGGCGGGGGGAAATGGGGAGAAATAGTCACGGTTACCTTTGTGCTGCTACGTTTGCATCCACAACCCCAACGTTTCTGACCCAGGACCTGACGGAATCCATTTCAGAACCTAGCGATTTATCTTTCAGAATTGGTCCTCTTCCTAAAGTATCTTGAATCCCAAACATTTAAAAAGTCTATTCCAACTAGCAACAGTTTCCTTTTGGGAGATAAGGGAGGAGAAAAGAAGAAAAAGAAAATAAAAAGACACAGCCTTTGGAATTGGCACACACAAATCCCAGGAAAGTGGAGAAGTTCAGCTTTAAAACCAACTTCTTCTGCTTTTTTAAGTGCTACGTGTTTTTAATGCCTTCAAATAGAGAAAATAAAAAGTTTTTCCTCTTGCAAAGTAAAAGTTATGCTGATTCAGTCTTGCCGGGTATCATCATCCTTCAAACGCAGGAGAGGAAACTGCATCCAGAAAGCGATGGCTGTTAACCAGGATCACCTGTTTCTCCACAGACACGGGGAGAAGGATTGATTGCTGCCTAATCCGGGGGGGGAACAGGGAAAAAAAAGCGGGATAAATTGGACAAGAAAGGAAGAAGCGGAGCTAAGGAGGGTCTGTACCGCTCCACCGGGAAGAGCCGGTCCTCCCGCAGCCGGTCACCATGAATGGGTTACCGCGGACGTACCGGGAAGGGGGCGGAGCCTTCTCCCAAATAAGGGATCGTATTAGCATACCGTCCGCGGATTGGCGGGAAACGAGCGGTCCCGGGGCCGGACCCGCAGGCGGGGAGCGGGCAGCGGGGCCGCGGCACCGGGAGCGCGGCGGGCGGGCGAGCTCCGAACTTCATGCCACGGCCCGTCCGCCCCACGCCAACGGCCACGTAACGATCCAACCGTGCTGCAGCGACAAGGCAGTCGCACAGGTAGTTGGCTGGTTCGCTGTCGGGCGCGGGGTTTAAAAACCAAGCGCCCAGAGGGAGCGAACCGGGCGGCAGCGCTGCCCGCGGGGTCTGTGCTCCCCCCGTGCGAGAGCTGCCGGGTCCAGCCTTAAAACTTTTTATTATGGGCAAAATCCCCCGCTCAAAGCGAGCGGAGCTCCCCCAGCCCGGCCCGCCGCGCACCGGGACCGCATGTATTCTGGTTTTTGTGAAGCACTCTGCCTCGGTGATCTTTTTCCTCCTGCCCCCTTTGTATTCCGATCCGCGTATAGATCTGACTCTGAAATCTATATAGCACCAACGCGAAAACAGATTTCAAGACAATGAATGCAAATCTGTGCTCAGAGACCATCTGCCAGATGAGGGAATCAGATGTTCGGTAGTTAAAGGGACAGCGCAAGGATTTCCTCACTCATTATGTGCAGCTTCTCTCTTTAACCTGCTTTATTATTTATTTTTTAAACGAGATAGAACTATAAGATCCATTTCAGAATAAATCCCAACTCCTTCCATCCACGTTCAACTGCATTCCAAAAAGCCACCTTTCTACTAAATGCGAAATTATTTTCATGGAGTTTCATACAGTTCTCGCCAAAATAATCGCAAATTAAAATCTTTCCATAAAACTTTGATTAAAACATATCCTTAATTCAGGCCCGGCTGAGGGCGAAGCCGGCGCTGCGAATTGTTCCGTCCGCACAAGTGACACACATGGTACTGGATGAACTAATGCACCGCGCACGATCTTTGTTCCAGGACATTTACCATGCTACCCGCCTCCCAAAATTGATAAATATGCAGGAAGCGATTTTGCCAGGTTAGCAAAAGGCGAGGCTGGCGTTATATTAACGGGAAAGAAAAGCAGCGGCAGTTTGATAGTGTTCTGGAGCCGAGGCCAGCTTCTCAAGATATGATCTTACCATCTTTGAGATGCAGTTTCTCAGTATAGAAAACCCCAATCCACTCAAAAGGGTAACGTATTTAAAAAATGAATAAAAAGTGAGAGAACAAGAACCTACGAGGTAAACATGCGGGCAGTGGTAAAGCAGATTAGGGTGGTTTTTTCTTGTGACCATTTCGCAATAGGCGTGGGTACATTTCCTAGGATAAAAGCCCCCTCTCCGCACTAAGCTCATTTTTGGCAATGCCACTCCGACCGTTTGTGCATTTAGGTCTTAGACCCGGGCAGAGACGGAAGGGGAGGGGGTGGAATTCCCAATCCATCTAACCTTGGCCGATGTATTCAGAAGGAGAAAACGTTGCCCAATACCCGAAGTCCCTCGCTCCTGGGTGATGAAGCCGGGTCTGTCCCTACAAGTCCGCTCGGGTCCGGCCCGGCTTCGATACAAGGGGGGGTCGTGCGCCGCGGCCCCGGGTGCTCGGGGGACTCGGGGCGGGTCAGGGGGCAGCGGCGCGGGTCACGGAGATGCCCTCTCCTCGCCCCAAACAGCTGCCACCAGAATCCTGCCCTTCAGGGACAAGTGAAGGGACCGTCCCCTCCGCGGGGGGAGCTCGGCGGGCGCTGAGGAAGCGGCACAGCCCCGCCCCGGGTCCCTCATCGGCCCTGGCAGAGGAAGCGCTTTCGGGGGAGAATCTGCGCCCCCCCAGCTAAGTTTCGCTCCTTTGCGGCGTATTTTAAGAGGACTTAGTACCTCTGAAATGATAAACTCCTGATCTAGATTGCTCATTTCAAGCACTCGGTTTAAACGCAGTTATGGGAAAAGCCCATTTCTGAGACTCTTCTGATGTAAAATCACCGAGTAAAAGCATCAGTTACGCTAGTGCAAGCGCCACCGAGTTTGGCTTTGCACTTCAGACGTTCCTGCAAAGGGAGCCGGTTCCGCCGGCAGTTAAATGGCACCGTTTAACTCCGGGAGGGGCAAACCCTGCAAGACCTGCCGGGGACACCCCGATAAGAGAAGGGAGCCTCCAGCTGGCAGCGGATCTTCCGTACTGGACTTGCATCCTGTTCTACAAACAATTTAGAGACACAAATCAGAGAGCGCCAAGGGCTCGGGGAAAGGGTTTCTCGGCGCCGAGAGTGGAAGCGACGCCCGAGCAGCGGCTGCGAGAGGGCGCGGGGCCGGGGCTCCCCCCGCGGCTTCCACCCTCGTAAATCGCTCCAAGCTAAAAAGAAGGAAAAAAAGCAGCGGGTTCGGAGCGGTGCTCGCTGCCTTCTGGAGGAAGAGCTGCTCCCCTCCGGGCTGCCGCGCTCCGCCGCATGCCGGGGTCAAAGTGACAGGTGAGGCGGGTCTGGCGTGAAGCGAGATGCGCCTTTGTTAGCAGGGTTTTAACATCGTCCTTTCAGACACCAGAGCCAACTTTAGCCACTCGACACGTCTTAGCAGCTCCCAGCAGGAAGAAACATATATATTGAAGATAATACTTCAACCCTTTAAAAGCATAACCTTAAACTACTACTGTTTCCTCCCACCTTTAAGGAGAAAATGTTAATGAGAAAGTTAAACTACGCCTAAAGACGACACTTGGAAGGAAGCATTTCCTCCTTGTCCTATTCATTTGGGAGAATTCACCATCCTTCAGGTGTCTCAAGGGAAAGAATCGTAGGTTAAAATTATCAGACAGAGGAGGATAACTAATCTTTTCCTCTTTATCCAGTATTCTCAATAGAAGGTTCATTTTTCTGGTACAGGTGTACCAGAAAAAATTAAATGTGCCTGTTCCAAGTGTTCCTTTAAGCTGTCAACAGCTTCAAGTTTTAAGTCATTCATATTCAAGCACACACCAAACGCATTTTTGGCAATATAACGATATTTGACAAACAAACAAGTGACCGAAAATAACTTCCAGGAACCTGACACGAGCATAACCACCACAATCACTTGAAGGAGATGCCCTGCACAGAACCGGGGCTACACGCACCGGCATAGGCTGTGCTCTGAACGCGGGTACCGGGAGGCGCACAGAGCATGGTCAGGGCACCACGTACAAAACTAGATGAGTCTGCTCCGACTGATGCAAGACTGCTCTGGATTTACAAAAGCCTCGATTTAACCGAAGTAAGAACGTACACGGGTTAAGGGGGAAAAAGTGCTGCTTAAAACGTTTTTAATACGAGAGGTTTAAAGCAGTTCAGGTGCATGCAACTAAGTCGTAAAAGCAAATCGAGCTCTTAACTGTGAAAGGAAAATGCAGACCAAGGACTTCAGCACTGAAGTGCTTTCGGTTATATTTACTAGAAGCCTGGGTTTATATCATCCAAATCCAGGGTCTCTCAGAAAAGAACTCCTCCATTTGATTGCTGGACAAAGTTTAACCCCCAAGTCTAAAATAATCGATCCTCTCCACAGACACACCATCCTCCCTCCACTCCGCCAGTAGCAAACACCCAAACCCGCGGGGTTTAGCCGTAAAACCATGGGCTGTACGCAGTCGCTCCCTCTTTCTCTCCCCCTTCCCTCTTGCACTATTTACTGGAGTCAGCTCTCCACATTGATCAGCGCTTACGAAATGTGCAAGTTCCAGACATTGTACTGCTCACGGTTAGAAGCAGTGAACAAAGGAATGCTTTCAAACTTACAAATGCATAAACAAACATTTAATAACTTCTTCTCCACCTCATCTTTCCCAAAAGGGAGAAAATATTGTATCCAGCACATCCTCTTCCGAGTCTCCCGTTCACTCCAATAAGTAGGTGCTTTTTTCACTACAGCAGAAAAACACATCTGCTGGGGTTTTTATCCAACTTTCTTTTTTTAAAGATACTTCTACTGCCTTTTGCCTCGCATGGGTTTTGGATCACGTTAGCAAATAATATTTTACCATCGGGAGTGTATGTTCCATTTTATTTTATAATGCAGATTTGAGAAGCCTTAGTGCTGAAGTTTGTTTTTCTAACCACATGGAGGTTTGAAGCAACAAGCACATGCAGGAAAAATACTTCAAGTGGGCGTATATTTGTGCTGGGATCCTCTCTCCCGTTTTGCAGTTTATGGAAAGCTTTTCAGTATGTCTTTGTACATAAACTATCTAAAATATTCACCAGGAAGTTTAGGTTATCAGAGCCTTTCTAGTTCCAGGTGCTTATGACCCAACTCCAGCTGTCAAACAGCGTCTCCACAAACCAACTGGATAAATGCAGACATACCAGAGAGCAGAATTAAATTCATTCATTAATCATATGAGCCAAATAAAAACTGGTGCCCAGTATTATAAACATCCTTATACTGGCACTTAACCCATATTAGTCACTCAAGTGGTCTTACAAGAATTACTTGACAATATAACACATGCTGAACCTCATGCCTAAACACCTGTACAGTGAGGGCCTGAATTCTATTTCTTGAATCAGCTCAATGCAGCTCTGTCTTAAACAAGTGTCTAACTTTAATTACAGGAATAGTCACTCTGAAGTGATGCCACAGGGACACTGAAGAGTCAGTATACCTCAAGCAGCTTGCTAGATAAAAACTTGACTTTTGAAGTGTTTAAAATATAAGAATTGCAAACACCTGGAAAATTGCTTTAGTTCTTTCATGTAGCACAGCCTGACATTAAATTTAGACACTCTCTAGTTACCACAATACAAAACTACTTGGATGCAAACTGGTATTGTAGCAGGAACACGTGAATTGTGTGTAATTCCAAGTTTGCCAATTTTTCCTCTGGTTGATAGAAGGGGGGGACATATCTAATGTATGTCTTGCTGCACTGGTTTGACTGCCTGAAAGAACAACCTCCAGCTAGGGCTAGCTACCTAGAAAAGCCAGCTTCCAAAGTTCTCTCATTTTCCAGGCATATACATACATATATATGCATATATGTATAAATACACCCCCACCAGAGCCTTCTCAAATAAATATTTGTTTTCAAAAAAGAAAGTATATGATCTTCATCATCATGTAACTCAGATCAGCAGATCCACCTCAGGCTTTCCACTAACCTTTCACTGTTAGGATAAATCCAGAACTTTGCCATCCACAAAAATACAGGAAGTTACAGGGTTTGGATCAAGCCTAATATATTGTTGGAAACATTCTGACTTCAGCAGGGTTTGGATCAGATCAATTTTATATTGTAGAGGGGCCATTCTAAGCTTGATTATAGCATTTGATTTTCCTATTTTCAGTGTTCATGAAGCTTTCAAGGTACTTGCAGAGACAAACTTGCCTAATCTCTGCAGCATTATTGTTTGATAGGCTGAGAAGTTGAGGCACCAAAAAGGCACACAAGAATAAGGCTCCAACATGTTCACCACCTACAAGGACACCTCATTGAACCATTTTCCCAATACACAGGAGTCCATAACAACTAGAGGAATACCCAGGTCATGTACCACATGTGCAGCAAGAACCTTGGCTAGCATGGGCTTCAGGAAGACTATGGAGGCAGCCTCCTTTGTGCTGCTCAAGGACATGGGTATACTGCTGATGCAGGCTACTTCCAACCTGGAGTTACATAAATTAGTGCAAACCAATTCTGAAAGTGGCATTGAGCTCTGGGATTTAAAAATAAACCCAGGTTATTTGGGGCTGCAATCACAGGCTTCAAAGAGGAACTAGTTTTAACCATTCTGTATAACATAGAAGCTCACTTCTATCAGATTCTGAATCCCTGACTGGAGTTTATTGGTACAACTATAATACAAATTATTAGGATTAGGAGAATCTCTCTTGGGGAAGGTCAATAATCCAAACGTCTGCCTCCCACAAAGTTTCTTCTAAAGCATCTGGTAGTGGAAGCTAAGATATAATACACAAGAAGCTTAATCTATTCTGACTATTCCAACATTCTTTCCATAAGGCAAGAAAGAGGTAGTTAAAAGCTCAATAAATCCTAATTAGAGCTTTACGACCTTGGAGAGACAGTTCAGTTCTTCTCTGAAGTGTATTAAATAACCTGAAGAACTTTTTTATATCTTTTTTTTAATTTGGTGAAACAGAACTGTTAACACACTTAACTTCCCAAAGCCAAGTGGACTCCTACCTCAGCACATGGCACTTCAAAAGCTGCCAAATTATACAACCAGATTCTGATCCTGCAAACATCTGCACTGGTATTACCCACAGTGAAGCCTGATGGCACCTAATACCAACTGCTCTCAACAGATCTTTCCCAGGATAGGGTCCCATAACTAATAAAACCTTGAGCTCTTGTTTCTGAGAGTTTAAGTCATTAGGATCCAGTTTAGTCTAAACATTATCTTCTAGGAGATAAGAAATCTACCCAGAGTTTTGTGCCTTAATTATAGCTTACCATTTGAACTGCTTCTTTCATCACCGAGTTTAAGCATTCATAGGCAGGCTAAACATCAACGCTTTGAAACTTACACACGCCTAAATGGTTCTGATACTTAAAAGGATTTGATCAGCCTGGTTGGATAGCATCACATTTCCATCAGCAGTACCAGTTAGGTACGGAAAAGTAATAGATTTCACTAAACCTGATACTATTAAAACATTTGAAGAGAGAGCATTGCTACTTTCTTTTCTTTTTTTGCTAGTTTTGTGCCTCTGACAGACATAGCGTAAGTTTATGTATTTAGCAGGTTTCACACTAAACCTGCATATAATGCTCTTAGATGTGGCTCTTTAAGTACATTTTCCATAAATAAAAAATAGGAGAAGCAAAGCTGGAACCTGAATTTGGAGACAGAACATTATCTTGTACACACCTGTACAAGATGATGGGCCCGAAACTGATTGGCAGTATTATGCCTGGGCAAACAATAAAGTCTCTTCTAATAGTGTGCAGGATAAAATCCAAGCACCAGTAATACATAGCATGAGAAGCAGATGTCTTTCTGCAAGCTTGAAGATTCAAGTCAGCTTCATTTAAGGAATCAACTTAAGGGCATCAGATGAGAATTAGCTGCTAACAGACAAGTACAGAAGTGGGGCTAAACCCACGCTGGTGAAGAACTGTTAATACAACACAAAAAGGCACCTTTATAATGCCCAGCCAGAGCCAGGCTGTGCAGTAGGTACATTTACCCAGTGCAAACTTCATTACAAACCAGGAGATACTTTAAATCTTAGCAAGAGCTACAGTAAACAATTAGATCAGTTGAGATGTGTCTCAGTGTTTCTCCTGTAGATGGAAGAACTGCAATTCATCAGATGTCTCTATTCAGGATGCTTCTTTCATGACAAGCAGCACTAGCTTTATAGATTCATTGTGTACCAGTTCACTAACACAGGACAAGGGGTGAAGAGGAGTGGAAGAAAACCAGTTCTCTCTGTGCACCCTTCCCTTCAGCCACTTGCTCAAGACAAAAAAAAATAAGCCTTAGCTGATTCCAAGTCTGTAGGATATCAATGACAACAAAACAGATGAGCAGGTTCAGAGGGTTTCAGAACGCCACCCGGAGCAGACACAGCTTTGTGGTCCACATGCATTCTTTGGCTTTAGGGAAGGAAAACACCCTCTGTTGTTTTCAAAAGCATGTGTTCAGAGCATCTGAAGACTAGAATATGTTGAAGCATATGGCATATAATTTCATTTCTTCCATTCATAATCTGCAGCAAGATCAGTTTTAGTAAGAACAAGCTCCAGCTTTCATTTGAGAATATTTCCATAGCTGTGTCCTCCCAGCAAGCCTATTTAGGCATGTCGATGAGGTGAATATCAGAAAAGCAATTAAGTTAGCATTGCTGTGGATGGGCTAAGCCATTTGCTTACAGCAAGTACATCATACATCTTTAAGACTTGGTCTGTTTGCTGCCTCCACTGATATCTCAGGTTGGAGGTACAAACATGACATGATGGTACTATCAACTTATTGTGCTTGTATATCATCCTAGTAACTACGGTCTAACCCAGATGAGATAAAGCTTCTTCATTGCACTGTTAACAATCCTAACATCAAAAGAAACAATGAGGGGAAAGAGGATAAAGCAGAAGAACAGACAGGAAAGCCAGGAGAAGAAAACATAACTTCAGCCCAGAACACTTAAGACCACACAGTATAACAACTAACTGAAGGACAGCCACTTGCTCTCAAACACTTGCTCTTTACTTACTTTCCCCTTCACTACCATCCCCTATTTGGCTGAAGCATTCTCCAAGTACCCATAGGACAAAGGGAAAGAGAACAATAACCTGCAGCAGAGACAGCATCCTCAAACACAGCCCTACCTCAAACTTAGCCAAGAGCCTGGAAAGTACCTGATGCCCTACAGGCTTGTGCCCTAATGACTACAAGGTTTGAGACTCTCTTGAACCTCTGACATATAGCAGGGTAGTCTGGGTTATCACTTCAGATAAAAATCTTCCAGTGGAGGCTTAAAACTAGCTTTGCCTCAAGCTGTGTGCAGGCACCCTTACACCCAGGATTTGCTATGCTGACCTTGACTTGACTGTGCTGAGAGTGCGGGGCAGGGGGCCAGTAACTGGAACACACACTGGAAGGAAGGCCAAACTGCAAAGCAGCACAGCATGTACAACCTCCAGAGGGGAAAACCATTTTACAAGATGGTTTATGGCATCTTATTTTTCCCCATGTAGAATATGAATAATGTTAATGGTGACAGAGCCTACAGGCAATAAAAGGCCTTTGCAGGTATCAAACAGCTTCAAACTTTGCTTTGGCTCTCTGCCAGCTGCTGCAGGCAGGCAGCACTTCCTATCGCAGGCTAGGACCAGTGTCCATTCTGTAATTACACAGCCTTACTGGTGTCCAGTGAGAGAACAGATAGAAAACCTTTTTTTAAAATCATCTGAAAACCAGAAAGGAAGAAATTCGTGTTTCATGTGCACCTGCCACTTTTAAATATCTATTTCTAATGGATAAGGAAATTATTATTCCCACAATCAGCTGCCAAAGCTCAAAACAAGAACATAGGTTGGGAAGCCAGACAATGAAAAATCTCTACTTTTATTATTATCCCTTGTTCAAACAGCATGTGAAGGCTCAAACCAGGCATCCAGGGCTCCCCTGTGCTAAGCTGTTCATAGCAATTTGGAAAGGAGTTCCAAAGAGAACTTGAGTGTGGCAAGATGAAATAAGAAAGAAACAAGAATTCTTCTTCCCATTATTAGTCTTGCACAGCATGCAGCTTAAGCCAACTTGGCCCCGTGGTAAGGACCTACTTTTCAAAACAAAAAACAAACCCCACATCCCACTGTTTCCACTGCTACTAATTTTTTTATCAGGCATACAACTCCACCAATTGGGTAAAATACTCTGTATAAACTGGTAAGTCATAATAAAAACAATAATAAGTCTTCATAAACACTCCTAGTTTCACATTTCCAAATCATAAAAGACAGACTCAAGTCTTCCTCAGTGATCAGTCCAGTTCGGAAGAGTGCTTTTTGAAGAACTGACCCAGTCAATTTCTTTTACCTTATACTGTTTTCCCTTAAGCTTTAATTCCCCCTCTCCCCCTCGTTTTTGTTGATCACTGTGAGCTAGTTCCCATAAAAGTACAATTCAGCAATATTCAAATGGGTTGTTTCTTCATTATTCACACACAAGCAGACAAAACCCTTTTCAATGAATACCCAAGTATAACACACATTTATCCAACACCCCCACAACTTTTCCTTAGGGTCAGGTTAGTACCTGTGTCAAATGCCTTCAGTCGAAGTCTCAAGCCACACAAAGTGGGCTGTTTGACAGGCTTTCTGTTGTTTCTTTTTCCCTTTTTAACAGAAGCACCAAGGCAAGTCTCTCAGCACCTGCATTAGGTAAACGCTATTGTATCATTCCTATTCAGTACCAGAGGAAGTGGGAGCACATAGAAGTCAAAGTTGCAGCACGTCAGCTGCAGACATGGGGTTGGATCCCAAGAGCTCCTGGATTCTGGGACAATGCTATCCATGAATATGTGAAAATATTTCCCCAAGGCTCAATTATTGGCACATTTGCCACATACCCTGCAAAATAACAACATTTAAGAAGTAAGCCATCAACAGCCAAGACACAAACATCTGGTTTAAGGAACATGCTGTGGGCTGGGAACAAGACAACCTTTGCCTTTCCACCAAGTATTGGTTAAATGAGCCAAGTACATTCACTTGTATTTACACTATTGTCTAAAAACCCTTGAATCACTGCACTTCTATACCCTAACATGCGTGCAGTACGCATGAACATGTGTACATTTATAACAGATATAAAATTAGATACATTCAGCTTGCCACCAGAGGTAAAACTAGAGATAAGAGTTCTACTCAACAGTTGGAAAGTTTCCACTTTCCGTAAAATGAGGAATATAGTTTACAAGTCCTAATAGTTAACAGAGCCATTGTTTTACACCTGGCCTTATTATTTCATAAGATAGGAACTAAATATTTGATCATCTGACATGTTTTAACACCTGCACTGATTTCCTGTCCCCCAGTATCTGAGGTACATTTGTTGCTCATAAGCACGAGAGAGAATTAGGGAACTGGAAGAGCTGTGAAAGTTTTGCCATCAGTTTCAGTGGAAGTGAAGCTGCACTTGGACATCTGATCACTGACTGCACAACAGACACCAGCCTTACACTTTGTCATGGTAGAACCTAAAGCGTAAGACCAAATTTCTCTTGTGCTATGCAGTCAGGTCCAGGAAGAAAATCTAGGTATCCAAGAGTTCAGAATCCATGTGCAAGTCGAGAAATACAGGTTAGAGGAAATAAAAAGGCATGTACCTGTAGGTTAAATATAAAAGCAGCAGAGAGTAGGAAATAAGTCTTTAGTGACCATTCAGTTGACAGATGCCAAACCTTAAAGATTTAAAATCACCATTCTGTGATTTAATCTGTATCACATGGTTTAGAGCTCTTCAAAACAACACAGATGAATTCTGACCTGCATTTCCTCCCCACCCTCCCATGAAGTTCATCTTCTGATAAAGAGAATTCCTAGGAAAGTGAAAAGATTACCAATCTTGTTTTAAACTTTCCAAAGTCTAAAGAGTTTGGCAGGCAACTTTCTCCTCAGACACTGATAGATGATCCAGAAGGAAGGGTGTGTTCAGGGAAGGGGAGAGCTCATCTAAGCCTACACCACTGTAGGCGTCAAGGTGATGGTAAACAGGCTGATAAGACAGCAGCTCTGACAGCACTGGAGAAAGGCCCTTAAAGAGGCCATGGAAAGATCTTGGAAAAGGAAGACTGATGAAGGAACAGAAAAAGGAGGCAGCATAGTTGAACTCATGACCTAAATTGATCCCACTAGTAGCACTTTCAGGAAGCTGGGAGAAGCTGTCAGCATGCCCACTGAGCAGGAGATCCCAGTCCTAGAGCAGGAGCCTTGGCAGTTCAGGCAGAAAGACAAAAGCCAGACCTTTGAAATACTATTAAAGTGTGATTATGGAGGCTCATCCATTCAAGTCTACAGGTTAAGGAACAGGGCTCAGCACCATCTCAACACAGGCTGCCCACTTGTGCACATCTCCACTAAACCCCTCTCACTCAACCCATTTGTACAAGTTTATTAACAAGGAAATGAAACATGTGGTGCACCTCTTTGTTTGGCAAAGGTTACAAGAGTACTTTAAATACTCAAGAAGAGACAGGATGCTAGTGAGTTAGATACTTACGGGCACAAGCCATGCCTGAAGAGGCTGCACAGTAAACAAGAGGAGAACAGAAGGTGGAACGGTATATTCCCAATTTACATATCAGAAACAGAGGTCCACAAAATTTAAGCCTCTTGCCTGATATGACACAGGTAGCCAGGAACTCAACCCTACTCTCCCAATTCCCAGAGCTGTTTTCCAGAGCACAACCGCATTCAGACCTTTTATTGGACAGTTAAATGTTATTCAGATTGCTTAATAACCAGGATTAAGGAAGCATTCCGAAAGGGAAAATAAAAGTCCCTTGTATCAAGAAGTGTATTTTAAAGTCCTGATTATGTAACATATTAAAATATTAAACATGTTGTTTCCTTTCCTAGAACAAAACTGGCAAAAAAGACAAACCTGCAGCTCAAACCAGAAAATAAACAATTAAAATCACTGTCTTGCGCGTTCCGTTTACCTGGACAATGCCACCACCTTGTGGTCTGTACAGTGAAACCACCACCGGAATCCTACTGTCTTCAATAGTAAATAAACCTGATGCTGTCTTGCTGTTCTCTTTTGAGAGTACTTTGCTTGGACTTCACTCAGGAACGACCTTAACAGCTCTGTCTGGCGTGCACTGACAGCATTTAATGATGTACGAGTTTGTAGTCATAATTATTACAAAGTTGATACCAGTTCTCAACACAGAGAATGAACATACCACCTCCTACCCATGTAACACTGACTGAACACTCACTGCATTTCAGGGTTACTCATGTAACCTTTTCAATAACAACCTGGAGCATATAATGGGGGATCCATAATCCCAGGCTTTGCTAATGAGGCATTCCACAACCTGAAGCATGTCCCTCTCCTTTGCCCTATCTTTTAAATCAGCATACCATGTCTTTGCAGTATGACTAAAGATCCTCAGGTGACAAGCATTAAAAAAAAGGAAAATATCAAAGTTATCATGTTTGGCCACATGGCTATTTATTGCACAATTCAATTCTACTCTAACTAGGAAAAAGCATATCTGAAACTGCCATAAAGACAAATACTTTGGATATCTGCCACTGATATAATCGAGACATCCCCTGTGATGTAAACCTAGGCTGCTTTCCAGGATACTAGTGCACACAAGCAGCTACAGCAATTTTTCCTGCACAACAGTGACCAACACAGAACCAGTTCAGGGTAATACTGGAGCCAAGAATACACCTTCCTGAAACGGACACTGACAGCCTGCAGCGTCCTCCTCGGACGCAGAATTAGATCCTCCATTTGGACTACAACTCTTTGATGCAACGCGTTACTTTGCTTGTTCTATACTTGTTTTACCAATTCATTTTTGCAGTTCCACTGCTCAGTTTAGCCTTCATTTGCCAAATAGTCCCACACCTCAGTCTCACATCATGGTCAAACTCATTAAAAAAAAAATAGCAAAAGCTGCTACCTTTCCTCTCCTCTTTTACCTTGCTGCTTCTTTCAGGTCTATGTGGAGCAGCTTCAGATCTCTACTCGTGAAACAACAGAGGTTACACTCTATGTGGAAGGATGACTGGAAAGTTTTATTATAGAATTGGCCACTTTACAACTGTTCTCATTGCGTCCAAAGCAGATCAAGAAAAACCAGGGGTTCTGGACTGGAAGCATGTGCTTTTGGAATGATTAAGAACAGTTACTTAATCATTTCTATCACCTTTCTCACTCAGATAAGCTCTAGGGTCCCATTTCTATAGGTACTTGAGCACCCTATTCCCTCGAGATGTTCTGGAAAGTTTTAGCCCATAAAGTCTTTCCCCCAAATCCCACCAGCCTTTGCTATGTTCACACACTACATTTAAATCTCAATTACAAACACTATGGCCTCTTTACAGCATTCATAATACACTTAACACAATAGGATCCTCTTCACCAACATATATTGGTTCAGTTATCAGCAAGAAAACATTTATAGGCAAAAAAGTTAACCTTATGACACAGAGCTTGAATTTCATTTGCAAACACTGTGAATATCTGACAGAACAAGAAGTCAAAAGGAAATGTTTTATTGGATGCAACACAGATAACACTATGTCTGACTTTTGCTATATGCTTATATTTTTAATGTTTCTAAGTGTATTCAAAACCCTAATGAAAGGCCAAGCAAACCTCTTAACCTCTTTCTTTGTAAGAAAGAAGCACGAGTTATTGTAACATTTCTGTGTAACACATTAGATTTTTAGATACTCGTCTCAACAAACAACTTGCTTAAAATATTTCAACATGCAAAAGTGTAACATATGGAACAACTACCCTCCTTGAAACACACTTAAGAGTCAGATATAATTAGGTCAGAGCCATACTGCAGCATATTTAATTAAGTACAGTCTCTATAGCTTTTATCCTGCATTTTTGAAGTGCCTACAAAGGTTGGAAGTACCTACAGTTTTATTCTGTTTTCCAAAGGATGGAGAAATAAAAGGAAAGTTTGAAAGGAGTTGTGCAAGTCACCTAATAAGAACAAAGATGTAAGCCAGTGTTGCAAGCCCAATCTTATCTGAATCAGAGTACCAGATTTTAAGCTGACACAAAAGCCCATGATGGTGATTGCTGAACCTTATCTTACAAGCACCACATGAGTATTTGAACCTTTGCTCCTTGCTACTAGTCAGTGCATCAGCCATACCCTCATTTACACCAGATTGGACTTCCCTGTGTTCCGCCTCACTTTGCCACCTGTGCGTAAAGTGACTGCACTCCAGAGATGAGATGAACTGCTGCCAAAGCACAAACTGTATCTAATCCAGGAAACATGAAACTTCTTACAGGATTAAGGCCCCAATAAATACTCCTTCTCCATTCTCATTACATATGAAAAGCAGTAATTTTTGTATCTCCATTTTCTTCTTGCCCCCCATCACCTATGCATGCTCAGATGGGAAGGCAAGAACTGGAGTGTTGAGATTGCTCACAGAAAAACCCCAACAAAACCAAACTAAAAATCCTTCCCTAAGGAAAAGCAAGTAGACCAGATTTGTTTGAGAAAGTGAGAATTAGGTTAAAACAAAACAAAGTACTTCACATTCTGCAGCCCACTTGTCTATTAGATCTCCACAGAGCAGCAGAAATCTTGTACCCAATGTCAGAGAAAACTATACTATAACTGTGATACCTTCATGCCTTAATTCTCTGTGTAATAACACCCTTCCTTCTGCTGGCACAGACAAAGCATGAGACATGACCCATCCATGCTGGTTTATGTCTCAAAACTAACACAACACCCTCCCTCCTAGCACTATCCCCTTAGTTAGAAATGAGGGAGAAAAAACAAACAAGAACACGCAAAAAGCCAAGAAATATCTGTAGAAGTGATGATTTATGCACAGTGGAATACTAGCAATAAGAACACAAAGTACAGTAGCTACAACCCTACATGTAGACACTTTTTCTGTATTAAAAACCAAAAGCACCTTACATTTGCCATATTTACTAAGAAAAAGACGAAGCTAAACCAGAAAACCAGAACACTTGTGAATTGTTATGAACTCTTCTTTCTGCAGGCCTTGGTACCTTACCACAAGGCACCTATACCAACATTCTGGAGCAGCTTTCAGCACCGGTTATTTCACCATTACACCAATTACAGTGAACTCAACCGAATTTGCAACCCTGCTACACATAACACCACAAAAAAGGGGCAAAGGGGATATTATTACAAAAAAGAAAAGGCAGCCCAGCCCTTAGCACAGCCTTCGACACACCATTACAAAAGCCTAGCAGAAAACACTGTTCAAAGACAGGATCACAGGGTGCAAACTAGCCACGAACAGAAAACAACAATTTTAAGCACCACAAAAAGCAAGTCTCTTCCCACCACCCTGCTGCAGAAAACAAAATCACCTCTTACCTGGAAAGCAGCCTCAAATAGTTGGGTTTTGATAAAAAAAAAACACTCCAAAAAGCCAGGATCTGTAACTTGGGCACGGAGTGAAGATACTTCACCTCAGCAACCAAGAGCTGCCCTGCCCGGTTCTGGAAGGTTCCGCAGCCCCTCAGCGCTCTCTTCAGCAATCAGCAGCTCAGTGGAGGCACCTGAAGCAACTCACACCTGAGGTAAATTTTCGTCCTTTCAATCCTTTAAGGCTACTTTTTGCCCCCCTATGCAACACAGGAAGAGTAAAATGAATATATTGCTCGCTTTTCCCTCAAAATTCTCCGTTTTAAGGCTATCCGCAAAGTTGACAGCGGGGGGAGCTGTGCTTTTCTCTGAGGAAAAGGCACTTGCGGGCACAGCCCTATCTCAAGCCTTTGGGGTTGGTTTTCACTGCATGTTTCTTGCACATTTTCATCATCCTCTCTTGTGCCTTGAGGGTCCCAGGGTGGGAAATGGGAGGTAAAACCAAAGAGTGCTTTTTGACTGTAGAGCCTGCAGTGCCAGCCCAGCACATCACCCTCACTCCTCACTCATAAGACGCTGCCTCTTCTCACATCTAACACACAACATCCCTGTCAGGTTTCTCCTGTGAGACACAAAACGGCGGCAGGTTACAGGGCAATGCCCCCCCACAGCCTGCAGTGCTGTATGAACTGCCTCATCATGCACATACAAAGCAAACACATTACATACATGCAGCAAGTAAGGTATATCCCTGGAGAGGCCACTTTTCATGACAACTTCCTCAGCAATATCAGGGAAGACGGGCTGGAAGTGGTGCCCAGCTCTTTCTGATGTTTTCGCAGCACTTAGCATAATGGGGCAGTGATATTTTACACATCAGGGCCTGGAGGTGCCACTGTCAAGCAAAAATATTGTCTTAAGGACCAATTTCCGGAAGCAATTTCAATTTCAAAACTAATTTATTTGGAAGGAAGAGAATTTGAGCCTCCTCATGTCTAGATTAACAAAGATCCAGTAAAAAATATGGAGTTTTATCAGCAGATCAGAGGGGCACGTTAAAATCCTGTTTTCACAGCTGCAAATGCATTAGCCAGATTGCAAAGGTCAGGTTTGTGAAATCTTCCGTAGGTGGCAGCATTACTGCAGAGTTTTAGTGAGAAATGGAGACGAGCAGATCCCCTCAGCATCTATAGAAACCTCCCTTATGGGAAAAATCCTCTAGGAATTAATTACTTTTCTCCAGTGCTGTCACCCAGCACAGGCAGTGACAGAAACCTAGAGGATGAATTAAAGAAAAAAACAGTAGAAAGGCTGTAATTGCATCCAAACAAGGCTTAATAATGAACTGGATATGTGTATTGCTAACTTATAGTTTTTATAGGCCTGTTATTACCAACAAAGTCAGCCTTTACTTTCAGAGGTTTATTAAGAGTTATTCTGAGAGCCAAAGGGCATATTTTTGCCATAAGTGTCATCTTTGTGTGTCTTTGTCTTTGGAAGGATTCAGTTCTTTCAAAGGATAGCTGTGTTATAAGAAACATGTTCTATGAAGTAGCTCTCGGGTTGGAAAGAATGTGGTAATTCTCACATGCCTTCATTATATACCTGTATTTTATTCTATGGACTGTTTAACAATTGGTGTAATCCCTCTGAGAAGCTATTAATAACCACCATCAAATTAGGGTTCATGTAAAGCAGTGGCTTTACGACAGCCTGAAGCTCCCTGCTTGTATCCATAATGCAAGTGGCAACAGAGCAAGCCGCCTCAGACTGCACTGCTAGCACATCGCATACCATGCTCTGAGGAAAAGATAGAATCTTCTGTGTGTTTGGGAATCACTTATTTGCAGAGTCTGGGGGAAAGGAAGAGATCAACACAGCCACTCTTCTTTTTTTAGAGCTGGTTCACATGTAAATAAGCCTTCCCTGAACCAAAAAGATTGACACTTCACAACAGTACACCAATACTCTGAAAATATTGCTCCAACAACCAGTACATATTCTTAGAGCCAAATAAACCTGTACATAGTGGGCTGGATTTGACTTACGAGCAGCCCTTTTGGGGGGTCATCACCCAGAAGAGATTTCCAAGGCTCATTCTTCAGCTTTTCTGTTGCCCCTATGAATAAAGGGATGTATATGGGACAGATAGAGGTGATGAGGAAGGGAAGGAGTATATAATTTCAATCATCACCTTTCAGCTGCTTGGAAGATAAACAATCAGTGGATATATTTCACTGCATGTCTACTATGAGAGTAAAATGTAGCTTTATCATTTATATGGGTCAGAAGCTCTGTTGGGATAATGGAGGAGCAAAGTAATGTGTCTTTTCTCAGTTGAAAACATGACTTAGTAGAGTTGTATAAAATATTTCCCACCCAAAATTGAAAGGGTAGCAATAAACCAGCAGTGGCTCATGAATCTAACTCTGATTTAGAAGTCAAACCAGCATTTTTATGGAAGACTTCTGTAAAGGGAAGTAAAAAATGATAAAATGTTTTTCTACTCTTCAGCTCACCTTTTACAGTCAATTTATTTCCCTTTGTATACATTAACACATAGGAATTTCTGAAGTCAGTCTTTCACAGCACTGGAGAAGAGTCCTGAACAGTGAAAACCTCACTGGAATCAAGACCACTACTTGCAGTATTCTAAAGCAGTTAAATACTCATTTTGAGTTTCAGCCTTGCAAACAGCAGTTATGTGCTCCCAACATCCATATAACAGGCATTAGGGTGCTCTGAAGCTTATCATCACTGCAATCACATAGTAGCAGAAGACTCTAGAAACTGATTTTCCTCAGTTACCCAGGCCTCTGCTTAATCAGCCTCATAGGTGCATGTGATTCAGAATTCCTGCTTACCCTTTTGCATTGTGGTTTTGGATATGTGTAAAAAAATGTCCCAGAGGAAGCTGCCTATTATCTTACTGCTGCTGCTTCAGATCTGCCTCCTCTGGTTATGCTTTTGCTTCCCTCTCCTGGCTGATTTCATCCTAAAAAATAAGGAGAAAAATGCAAAGTCTAAAAGTATAATACTTTTAGAGAAGGCTGAAGACATTCCCTGTTCTATAAGCCATGTTGACTCATCGTTTGATGACTGAGACTTAGAATAGAAATTATCCAGAACTTGTGAACGCCATCTCAAACCTCCTTGCCATCCTGCTACAGCTAACACTCTGTCCACACACCAAATGTTAACCTTAGGTACCTCAAGGACAAATACCCTGAGTTGTTCTGAAGAGTTTGGAAGTATTCCTGGAGGACAGTATTAACTGAAATGCCACATACCTCTTGGAACATATGAATGGGAGAGACCGGACCAAGCCTATTTCATTTGTATTTATTTGGGGGGACCCAAAACAAATTTCAAAGGGGAAAGAGTGGGAATTTTTCCACTTGAATTTTCATATGAAGCATTGAGAAATTTGTCAGACCCTATCTCAGAAAATCACAGCTCAACATTAACAGGAAACCTCACACAAATTCTCATTTTGACAATGACTGGTTTATATTTTTACTATACAGATCTGAAAGTTAGTTATAACTTCTCTAGGCTTGCCTGCTGTTTCATAGCATTTGAACAGCCCACATTCCCACTCTAAATAAAGGGATGTTTGCATTTTTCCTTTAAATTTTCCTAAAAATTAGGAAAAAATCTGTTTGTTCTGTTTTCATGACTCTCCAACATATAACCACAGAATCATAGAATGATTTGGGTAGGAAAGGGCCTTAAGATCTAGTTCCAGCCCCCTGCCATGGGCAGGGACACCTCACCCTAGATCATGGCATGTTCCTTCCAGTCTGTCGTCTTCTCTCCAGTCTCCTCCCCACTTCAACTGTTACACTGCAATCCCCTCTTTTAAAAACTGACCTGAAACAAATTGCCGTTCCTATTTTAGCGCATTTTCCCAGTCTTTTCTAAAGCCCAGGAATCTCTTCTCCCATGACCCATTAATACTCCAAAGGGCAGCTCGTATCTGTCACATCGATTAGGTCAGCGCTCTGAGGTAAGCAAAATTCAGGGAATGATGACAAATTGATTTTTGTTTTCTTAAAACAAATTGCAAAACGCAGTGAGCCCACAATTCATTGTTCTCTGTATCCGCACACTGAACTTCATTAACTATTTAATTAAACAATGAATTCATGCTGCTAGCAAAACGTGCTCTGGGGCATGCCATCCATTCCTCCTCTTCTCCTCCCCTCCTCCATGCAACCACTCAAGTTTTATCTCCACAACAACACAGAAGCCTCTCTTTGTTACAGCTGCAACACTGGCATCATTGACTGAAGTGCTCATGCGTCCAAAAATAACCAAGCAAGTGTCCACTCTCTTTGGAGCCATCTAGCAGCATGTCCTCAGGCTTGGCACATCCCTGGAAATTCTACACCTTCTCAGATGGGAATTAAAACCCAAGATCCTGACTACTTGTATACATTTAAAGGGACATTTCCTTCACACGTTAAGTATTTCTAAAGAGCTTTTGATACCTGCATTTCTTAGCAAAAATTGTTCAGAGAGTTCTTTTCTTTGTTCTTGGCCAAATTCCACAAAGGGTAATTACTCCCTACCTTGAATTTACCAGTTTTAGATGATGGTTTCATTTTGTTTCACAATCTACCATCACGTAAATTCTTACCCAGTGTACATTTTTACACAAAGATCCAAAAGAATTTCAGGTTTTATTTAGTAAATAGCAATTATAGAGTCATTCATGGAGCAAAAAGAAGTCAGGCTCCTTAAGGTTAGGTGCAGTAAGATAACCCAAATGCATGAACCTAGCTGAAGAAGCCATCATTGTTCCTGCTTTTAGAAAAAAGGAAGGAAGAAATTAGATGATTTGCTTAGCTCATGCAACAAATGTGAAACAGAACAGAGACTAAAATCCAGATCCCTTAAGCTCCTTGTCAGTCTTCTAGTGAAGAACTTACTTAACCCTTGTTTTTCATAAAGAAAAACTATGGGGCCAGTCCCTTTTTGATCTGTGCTGTAATCTTTTTCACTAAATAATGTCAAAATCTACCCCAGAAATGGCTGCATTTCAGTGCTACATGAAGCAGATCCTACAGTCTATACCACTTGTAAAGCAAAAAAAGGCAGTTTCAGCTTAAAAAGCATTATAGACTACTAAAAGCATTATATACTACTTGGATTGTAGATCGCCAGGGAACAAAGCTTGTTTCTAAGATCAGTTAACTTCCTTCACCTTCACATTCAACTCTGGAATGGTTTTTTACAAGCATTTGCCTGGATTATTTTGTTGATGTGCATCAGAACACAATGAACACCACCACTATTTACCAGTGCACATAGCTGAACACTCTTTAGGAGTCCCTTTGTTTTGAGAAAAACAAAGGTTTGATGGTTTGTTACTGCAGTCAACAGACATCCTAGGCATGTTGGAATGCTCCTCATGGAGGTCTTGGTTTGAATTGTCTCATGGCCAAACCCACATTTCTAAATGCAGGGAGTAACACTGGATAAACATCCTTCTGGTTCAGCAAAGTTACAGTGGTCAGGTTGGGCCCTGTGGATGGCATTTTCCAACCCACTGTTTATGCTTCCCCAGCCTCCCTTTCCAGACCAATGTCACACCAGTAACAGAGCAATTAGGTGATGCATCCAGAATTGACACATTTCTGAATTCACTCACAACAACAGGGCTTTCCTGGTAAATAAGCCATCACAGTCACAACAGAAGCAAGGTACTTATTCCATGGGAGCCCCATTTGATTTGGAGCACTATGCATCACATCATCCCTGCTGTGTGGATGGCAAACACAACTCTGGAATCAGCAGCTTCCTACAACTTGGGAGGGAAGGAGCGGCCAGGCCCTGTTGAACTGCAAATTTGGCAACACTGGATGAAACTAGTGCTACACCCAGGCTGCTTCCAACAGTTGTGCTGATGCTGGCACTACGCAGAGGAATCAGAAGAAACAGCAAGCAGAGAAGGAATCTATTTCAAGCTGCTGCAGGAAACACCTCTGCAAATTAGCACTGCAGCCTCATCGCCTGTGATGGCTGGTGTAATTTCTTGTGGCAGATCCAAAGTCCAGTTGTCTCCTAGTCATTGCTGTTCTAAAAAGACAATAGAGAGATAGTGCTTTAAGCAAACAATTGCCTCCTTGTGCAGTGTTCCATCTAACACAAGGAGAGGAACACTGAGCAGAGACGTGGCCAAAAAATGAGAAAACAGGGAAATGAAAGTGGGTACAGAGATGACCTAAGAAGTAAAAGGATCTTTTTGCACAAAGATTTGATGATAATAACTTTGTTGTGTCATCATTCTGCTGAGGATCCCTAAAGAATCTACCTGTCTCCATAGTATTGGGTGGGAGCTGGCAGAAAGGATTGAGTTTTACATTTTATTCTTCTGTTCTGCGGAAAGCAAAGTTTTCCAAGCTTTGAAATGCACTTTTTTACAGTGTAGTGAAAAACTAAGGCCTTTCAAAACCCTTTTGTTCTTGTTTGGCAAAGTACAGAGAAAGAAAAAGACTGAGTCTTTGCTGATGGTGGCCAGCAACAACTTTAATTAGGGCACTGGTTTGCAATGTGATGGGCCAAGTTCAAGATCTTGGAGAGAATCAAGCAGAACAAGAACTTAAATTGAGTCTCTTGTGAGAAACATTTATGAGGGAAAAAATAAAATCAAAACATTGCACTTTGCCTTCTTATGTGGGATAATTTCATGGAAATCACATCCTTTCTGTAAGTAAAATCTTACCATTTATTTTGTCTCCAGGTATGGTACCACATAACTGCCATAACGTGTGTTTGAATAAACTCACTCTCATGTTCACAATATTGATAAGAGCTGCTCAAGCACGCTCTGAGAAACCAAGCACTGCTTTGCCGAGGCCCAAATGTTCCATTAGAATCATTGCAGGCTACAGATCCATCAACTTTCACCCTTTGCCTGTACCGGGTGCATTGTTCTGCCCCCTTCCTTCTCGTGAGTACATGTAAGTGCAGCACTGTTTAGTGAATCCGAGCACTGAACTGTGCTACTGTGAGAAGCATCGATGCAATCACAGCCTCCCTTCTGCTGCATCTGGGCTGCCCAGCACTGATCAGAACAACCAGAGTTTTGTTTCTGCAGGGTCTGTGGAGGAAGAAGTGTCTGATCCCTTTGGCATGGAAGCCGGTACCTTGCTTAGCATGATCTAGAGATGTGGATTATAAAGGTTTAGGGTGTTTAGCAGCAAGATAGTTATCCTGGCAGTTTTGTGGGAAGTCAGATATCCTGGGAACCCCCCGTTGTTGCTCAGTGAATGGATGTTCTTGGTAATTTCCTGCCTGCTATTGGAAACATGACTGATCAGCTTGTTGATTTTGCAGAGCCCCTGTAGAGTCCAGGGAACTTCCACTTTGTGGGAAATATTTCTAGTTGATGCCCAGTTTGGAATGTGACCCAGTTTTGGAAAGATGAAGTTTCTCTCAAACCAGGAGATTCTTTTTACTATTTTTTTTTTTACTTTTTACTTTAGTGACCATAAAGGAAAAATAATGAAACTGCAGAAACAGTTTTACCCAGTGGTAATGCCAGGAATAACACACCTAGCTCCATGCAAGCTCTCAATGCACTGTTAAGCAAAGTAAAAGGAGCCAACCTGAACCAGGTTTGAACACTTAAGCCCTGCACTAGTGGCTCAGATGAACTCATTTCACTCTGCATGCAACACACCAGGCAAATGGTATGTGACTAATCATTGCATCTCAGTGCAGTGACTTGTCAGACGTATCAACTGGATCTTGTGTCCTCGTGTGACCATGCTCGAAATTCCACACAGTTTACACGGGTGGCTCCTTATGAAGATATCTGGATGCCTTTTGGATCTATCTGTCCCTGTTTACTATGCTTGGCATCATTACATAGATATGCTATGCAAGTATTAAAACCTCTATTGTTCTTACTTGAAGACAAACAGTGATACTTACACCTGTGTACAAATCATGACCAAGATTTCCCTCTTTGTACTTCAGCAACACATCCTGCTCACCTGTCAACACCCCATTCTAAAGTTGTTGGCAGGGCCTGGATGTAAAGCCTGGTCTAAATGTCACTGCAACTAATGAAGATCTGTCTGTCCTGACTTCTGTGAGAGCTGGCAAAAGGCACAACATATTCCAATCATATTAATTTTTGTGCTAGGCTAGTGATAACATTTCTATTTCTAAAATTAACTTTATTGCATATCCACACTTAAACGAACACTGCAGCAGTGCGTATAGCAAGGACATTTCAGGTTTGTGTGCCCAGTCTTTGCCTGTGTCAGAGAAGGCACCAGCTCCCCCCTCCAGGACTCTGAAATCAGTGTTTGATGATAGAATGATGAGAAGGTGAGAGTGTAATTATAGATCATAAATGGCTGAGGTGCTCCAATGCCAAAAAGTCTTAGGGTTGTGCATGTTCCCTCTCGGAGACTTGACCTCCAGGAGGGAATGGAGCACAGGATCTCCTGTGTTTGTGCAGCTGGGGTAACCAACTCAAAAAAGAGATTTTGATGAAACTAGAAAAAATACCAGTGCCTTATGGGAGGGGGAGTGGAAATCCACTTTTCCACTTTTTTTTCCTGCTTACCATTTAAGCTGCTTGCATGCCAGGAAAGATCAACTTTAAGTCTAAACCCCAGTGTTAGAACTGATGTGGTTTTTGGACAGGCTATCAGAGAAAACTGTGAGCATTTCTCCATCATGTTTAATAGATTCTTTAGAGAGTACATTGGTTTTACAGAGTAGAAATAGAATAATAATAATAAAAATGGACAATTTAATCTGATTACTTAGAAGCAAGAATCTCTAGAATTCTTCTGCATGCTTGCGTTTGCCCAAGAACAGGATTAATGTAATTTAAATGAATGGATAATCAAGTATCAGGGATGGAGTTGTTTTTACTTTTTCTCCATCTCTCTTGGAGTTTTTTACAAAGTAACTTCTGATTTAAAATAATAAATGCTTTTGGCTTTTTGTCCTAGGATAGAAGTACCCAGATCTCTCTGTTTACTGGCAGGGAAAGCAAGAAACAGGATCATGTCAAACCAAGTATGTACTGGGAACGTCAAAGGGAAATTTGTTCTATTGCAGGTATAGAAGTGCAAAGAAGGTAAAGGCATTGAAAGGGAAAGGGGGAAGGTCAATAAGCAGAGTAATTCAGGGCCTCCTGTTGTCTGGGACTTTTAAATAGTCTCTAGAGCAGGTCAGTTAAGTGTCACTGTTAAAATCCTTGCCCTTTGCCTGTTTCTCAGGGGTTCTCTCCACAGCAACTATAACCCATGTCTTCTACTGCAGCCCCTGAACGTGTTGCAGTTCTGGGGTCTCTGAAGTGCTACGTTTTCCTCCCGGATGGCAGCAGTTGTCTGTGGCAGTAACACTGAGACACACTGGCAGGCTCAGTTCCAAGTAACGGTTTCTTTCATTGCTATCTTGTAATTAGCTTCCCGTTTGCCAAGCTGAGAATGACTTTATCTAAAGCATGAGCATGTAATTTAGTGATCAGAGTTCTGGTCTTGAAAACCACATGAGAGTTACTTGGTCATCTGCGTCCACTGGTGCTTCCATGCAGAGTAACTTGCACGGTGGAGATGAAAAGAAAAAGGCTGGGCCTGCTGCAACTCATGTGCTGGTTTTGATTCTCTGAGGATCAAAGATGCAGCTTGGATTTTGAAGGGGAAGGGGAGGAAGAGAAGTAGGGGAATTTGTGGAAAATACATAAACATGGGAAAAGCAGATCCTGCAAACATTGGAAGATGTCATTGGCCTAACTAGGGAGGCTCCCACCAGACAGGTGGATTCTTATAACTAAGCAACAGAAGAGAAGAGATTTCTATGCATGTAAAACTTCATGGCTAAGTTCAGGAGAGCATAACATGCTCAGGACAAATGATACGCAAATCAGAACCAGTTTCTTTAAGATCTCCAAGTGAGATGCCTTTCAAACTAAGCTTAGTTTACAAAGCTTTACAGGGCAAGGATTAAATGGGGTTTTAAATAAAGGTAATTACAAATAAGAATCCTGAGAAAGTTCTCTAAATTTCAGCAGTTTTGACAGCTCAAAATGTCTGCAGATAAGTGAAAACCAAAGGAGGTTTGGTAAGTAACAGGCAACAGTTTAATGAGTTTTCATTTTGTAACTATGTGATGGAAGAGAACTGTGAGTTCTAGAAACATTTCCATGGGTCCTCTGGACTAGCATGAGTTGTGTGTGCTCAGTAACTGATCTCAGACTTCCGCTGTAAGCTCTAGGTACAGGAGAGAGTGGGAAACCTGAGGTAAAGGCATTCTTTTTAGGAGTCTGGACTTTCACCTTTCCACGCTGCTTTAGCAGACTGTGTTACTGCAGGTTCTCCCTGGTTAAAGTAGGATGGTGAGATTGCAAATCCGATTCCTCACCTACACGGTCATTTACATCGATACAAAGAATCTGCACTAAAAAAATCAGGATCTCTGCCATGACTCCAGGCAGGGCTGTCACACCTCCGGTCTCTGTGCTTCGTCAGTATTCCCAGCCCAGCACCATCATCTGCTGGTTCCAGGACTCTTCACATCAGACACGGCTTTGCCAGACACCTGCATCTGGTACGTGGGGTCTCAGGGCACAAGAGGCTGCCATACTGCTCAACAACAGTGGCTACTTCTGAGGGCCTAGCACACAGAAGAGCCCTCCAAAGGAACACACCATCCTCAGCCATAATCTTCTCACACTCTTCACTTGCAGGTGTGCTCCCTGCATCCCAAGGGAAAAAACCAGTTAAGAGACCTGTTTACAACCAGGCTAAATGCAGCCACGGTGTGTGTGAAGGATGGCAGAGCAGACTGCCTGACCACAAATCACCCCAGACAATGGCTACTGCTTGTGAGGCTACATTTCCTTATATCCCTGCTGAAGCATCTGCTTTGCATTGTTACAATGAGAAAAACAAAGGCTCTGCATGTGCACGGCTGACTTGGGCCCCCAAAGCTCCCTGGTCCTCAAAGCAGGGTGAGGAAATAGCCTCAGACAAGTAGCCAAGTTGATTCCAAGCCTGTGTGCCATGAGCTGGTTTTAAAGCATGTTATAAATGTTTTAACTGCAAGACTGCTCCTATGAACTAGTTCAGTGCTATCATCCCCAGTTTATTTCCAATTAAAAAAATAGGAACAGAAAGCATTTGCTCAAGGTCTCCAAGGGAATCAACAACACAGCAAGGATTAGAACTAAGGATTTCCTGTCCGATCTGCAAACCACACCTCTCTCCTGTTTACAGTGTGAACTTATTCCCTAGCAGAAAAGCCATGTGAATGGAACAATTCATTCTGCTATTTCGGCCTCCCTTCCTTCCCTTCTCAGTTCATTCCTGGCCTTGCCTTACAAGCCCGTTACCAGCACAACTGTGTGACAAAGCAAAGCAAGCGGTTAGTTTTAGAACAGTTTCAGCTGCGAATACTCAAATCATGTTTGCTAAAGGAGAGAAAGTTTGAAACACCTAAAGAATAGCTGAGAAATACTGTGTTTTTGTTAATGAAAAATGAAACCAAAAGGTAAATGAACTTGAACATGAAGGAGTAAGTTAATGAATTACTAAAGCCAATCATGCCAGTTACCTGCACACATTTTTTGCACACGATTCAAGCAATACTAGACTGATAGTGTTACTACTCATAGTAAGTTACTACTAATACTTCCACTTGTAGCTTGCCTGAAGTGCATTTTAAAGAGAGAACATCTCTAGGCTCTTTGCATTTGCTTTCCTTTTTGATTTTTGTTTCATTTTAGAAGTCACATTTTCACATTTCCCTCTGGAATCAAAAGCTAAAAACTCCTTGGAAAAGTAAGCTGAATTTCTTATGTCTTTTTCTGATTCCAGGGCTTAGGACATCCATCTGTTCACACCCTTTATGTACCAGGAGAAGTCAGCAACCCCAAGCTGATTGAAAGAACAAGACTCGCCTAGAGCAGAGGATCAGGAGGAAGAATGCTTGAGTTCAAAGACTACAGTGACATTTTATTCCACATTAAGTATTTAATCATCGCTTCCCACAATCCATGGTTTTTAAGGAACATTTCTCCTGGCAAAGTCGGATCACTGATGTGCTAAGTTTCTACATGCTGCTAGCACCACACAGAGCTGGCAATTAACTTCTTAGTGAAAAATGCTAGTAAAATTACAGGCTTCTTCAAACTACAAAAACATGATTCCAAGGAGCTGATGGTAATCTCTTTAGATCAGTTGGCTTTTTATCTGTTTTAGTAACAATGGCTTCAGTGATACATACAAGATAACTACAGGGCTTGAGCTAAGCCTTATATTTACATATCCCTTTTGAAATAAACCTGTGCAGGTAAAATTCTTCCAGCTCATAGTGAAGGATAATAGCTCGTTCATTTCATTAATGCACAGAAGTACTTTGTCTTAGTAAGAATCTAAACCAGAAGATGCTAATCCCCACTGTGAAACATAACAGGGAAATCCTATAGAAGGCAGTGTTCGTAACACACTTGCTTTCAACTTCCTGCTTTTGTGAAGCAAAATTGTTTCACAGAAGACTTTGAGGCTTCTCTTTCACTTATTTAGATCCCCTATATAGGTTTGTTAGGAAGGAAAAATGAACCTTTCTGTTCCCTCAATAACACTGCAACCCTTCCCCAAAAAGAAATGTTTCTGTATATAGGCCATGAGAGTTTGGAGGTTTAAAACCCCCCCCAACCAAACACATTCAAGGCTCTTTGCAGTTCTGTATCTTGGCTCCTCCCTTTCCTTCAGTGTGCCCATAAAGGTGGTGAGGACCAAAGCTCTTCTCACCTGTGAGTTCCTCTGTGCTTCTTAGAGATGCAGCATGTATCAGTTAAGTCTATGCATGAAGTGTTCCTTCCCCCCCAAGATAGTTTTTTGTTGTAATTGTTGCTGTTATGTTCCTTTGATTGAGCTCAATTTATTCAAAGAGACTGAAGGATATTAATTATTCCCCTTCTAATGACTAATAGGAGAAGGGAATCTTAATACTTGTTAAAGTATTCTCTGAGCATGGAATTGCTGGTTTTGCTCTATCTTGCTGTTGTCACTGCTACAAAGAACCTGTGGTTTTGAGCTGAAGAATGTGTGTTTTCTGTAGAATGGTGAAAAGTGGGGCTGGAAAGGACTAAGGCATCTCTTACCCTTAGGCAGGGAGCAGCTCTACTTAGACTATTCCCAGTAGGAGGTTATCTAATCTGCTCTTAAAAGTGCCTGTTAGTGGATGTGCTGTGGAGTTTTTTGGCAATGTAGTTCAGTGTTTAATCATTCTTGTTAGAATAAAAAGACTTTGTGAGTGCCTTGTGTTCATGGTGCTTGGTTCAGGATGGCTGTTCTCATTTTGTTTCATTTTTGGTTTATTTCCTACTGCTGGTAGGTTTCAGAGTTCCAAATTATCCTGAGCTGGAAGATTCATAGTGCTGGGTTATCCTGAAGGATGTGTTTTGTTAACTGCAGCTCCTATGTTACAAGAAGAGCTAAGTCTTGTAAATCCCATCTTGTGGCAGTTTTAGTTTCAGTGGAATTGTTGGCTTCTCTGGAGTTTTGTTTGGACTCATCCTTACATAGAACTAACTAGAGTTTGTAAAAAACATAGTAAGAAGTTTAAAATAATAAGAATGTAATTTTTCTATATACCTCAAGTTATCCTCTTTTTCTTAGTGTTTAACCCCAAAATAATGGGATACCTTCTAGCTGAAAAATACTTGGTTTTCTCCCTCCAAAGAGGTGGCTTCTCTCTCCCACTAAGGCCATTTTCCTTCTTTTCCAAAAGCCTTGTTTTCCCTGTATCCTTGCATGTATTTCTGCACTTGCTTTAAAATAAAACTGCCAAGATTCTGGTGCGTGAATCCTGTACAAATTGTGCTTAAACAATCCATTAGACTAATATTTAGCAAACTGTGGTTTCAATCACTGTAATTTTGACGCGCTCTAAACAAATCAGCTTCAGAGCTGGTTTTAAACCTGTCTTGCAAATTACTACTGTAATGAACATATGCAATTCTTTCCAAGTCTAATTGGTTCTTCTGTTTGCTTGCACCAGGCTGAAGTTAAGAAAAAAGCCTTAGTAATTTCTGTGAGAAGATTCTGAGGCTTCCCCTTGTAATAGCAGAGTTTTAACCCAGTGAACTTCATGTTTCTGAGATGACACAAGCTGCTGCTTTACCAGAATTAAGTGAGCTTTTGTGTCACAGGTTTGCTCCGTGGTGAGAGGTCTGGCTTACAGACCCATTGCATGGTACTGCTACGTTGTTTGGTTTGGGAAACGGTTCTTCAGAAAATCACTGCCAGTTGCAAAGTGAGCTGAAAGTCATGTACCACCCTCTTCTGCTTTTGGTCACTGTTCAGGCTTAGCTGCCCAGGGACTGATCAGGGGAGGATGAGGTTTTCTGCCCCTTCTGAGTATTATTGCCCCAACAGCACAGATGCTCACAACTGCCAGAAACTTTTTTTCCCTTTCCAAAAATAAAGACCAGTGACTTTGGTGGAGCTGCTCTAGTGACGTAGGGTGCAATATATGTCCTTGCAGTGTTCAAGTTTAGGATAGCAAGGCAGGAACTGGAACTGCTTAAGCCTTCGTTTAAACCTTGGTTTTTAGCTGAACATCTCTGGCCACTGGGGCTTTACAGGTGGGTTAAAACAAACTCAGGTTGAGTAAATACTGACTGTCAGAAAACTTAAATGAGAGCTGTGCATGGCCAGAGAGAGCTCCTGGCCCTGCAGCACGTGTGAAGGGCCTGCCCCAGCGAGGTTGGTGTGGATGTGATGTTGGGGGGTCAGAGGGGCTCACCCTGGGAGTCTGCCTGAAGCTCATTGCAGAGTCAGGGGCTGCCTGACCTTCTGTTCGGCATGAACTCAATGTAGCAGAGTTAAGGTGTGAGTCAGCACTGTTTTGATAATGGTGGTTGATGAAGTAGTTATTTCATTAACCACGTAGAGACAATTACCTGAAATGAGGAATGGGGAAACACAGGGTGAATATTAGCAAACATTTTCTAGGAGCAAAGGCTCTGCCAAAAGGCAGTGGAAATCTCTCAGTGAGGCTCTCCAAGCTAGACAGAGTGAAGCACAGGAGAGAAGGCTGTAGGGAATTGCATGACCCTGATGTTAACCTGGGGGTGACCCCAGATGGCTCAGCTACTTCTAAATTCCAGTGATAATTTTGGTGATAATTACTCCCTTTATTTCTAAACTGAATTGTTGTAATTCATTATAGTCTTGTCTAACGGGTCAAATTACTGGGAAACGAAAGCAGATACAAAGTGAGTTGCTGACAGAGTTCTTTGAGGCCTTGGTTGTTTGATCAGTGATTTGACATTAATAGGTGTTTTATTGGCTGCCAGTCACATTTTACATGTTGATGTTAAAGTTGTTCGGAGCTTGTGATTGATGCTGCTGTGAACTGACCGCTCTGGGTGTTCTCCACTACCCTTTAACAAATACAACCTGAGAGGCTTTTCTGTGGAGGACCTGTGTTGTGTGAATGAACAAGTGAACACCCACACGATGATTGTGATTCCCCAGATGTCTTACTAATTACCCAGGCTGTGATTTAATATTATTTATTATACTTCATTATACTCTGTAAGCTCAGTTAGTTCAAAATAAACCCCTGAAATGTTGGAATTAGGATCCATCCTTCTGGCACCATGATATTAAATCTTTTTTAAGAGGGATTTTGTTTTAATTATAAGGTATATACTAAAGCTTCATTAATTTATATTACAGAGCTAATTGCAGGTCTTATTGCCTTTTTTTTTTTTTTTAAGCAACAAGTTCTTGAAACAAAGCTCATCCTACTCTGAAGGCCAAATTCAGCAGTAATTGTACAGAGGCAATGGATGAATTGGACTTTACTTGCAAATTTTCTGCTACACGGTTGCAGGCCGATTCTGCGGGGTGGAAAAGGATGTTTTTAAGGAATCCTCATGAATTGGGAATGCAGCTTTCCTTCCAAATCTGGTATTGCCTAAACAGGGCCTCAAACGTGTAGAATTGGGTGACTTTGTTCTTGAACTCTGGGAACCGTGGACCTGGGTGTTAGTGCTGGAGTGATCCAAGAAGATCCTGTCTCGCTTGTGACTGCTTTCCAACCTGTGCTGTGCCTGCTTTCAGATCTTTGGATTGCTTGCAAAATGGACTAAGCAAAGCACTTGGTTCCGGAGATGCCCAAACTTCGGTGAGTTGCCCCCGAATGCCCTTTCTATGTTAAGTGCTTTTTCAACCATTATGGTTGTTTCCAAGATTGATTTTATTTGCATGTGTAGAGGTAAATCTGCATTTGTCCACAGCAGTTTACAACCTAGGGATTGCTGGTGTTTGCTCTCAAACACCAGGAGCCTGCCTGCCTGTTTGTGTGTGGAGGTGTTCACCTCCTGCAGTTCCGTGTTTTGGGCTGCACTTGAGTAGGAATTTGATGGTCTTTCGCCTCTTTGGTGTTTTGAGCTGGAGATGCAGTTGGTGCATGTGATGACTTGGGAGACTCGTTTCAGGGCACATTGCGAGGTTGTGGCAGTGCTGGGTTTGCAGGATGAGCTCATGAATCTCCAAGTGAAATCTGGATTAACAAGCTCTACCCAGCCTGAGGAGAAAGAAGACGTTTGCACAAACATCTGTGCAGGGAAACTGATGACTTTCACAAGATCTTAAATAGATTGTACTGAATCAATTATCCAAGTCCTGTACGTTAACTACAGCTGAGGCTTCGACTGGGACCCAGCGAGCTAAAAAGGAGCCTTCATCCCTCCCGAGCCAGCAGGAGCTGAGCCAAGCTGGGCTCTGCTGGAAGCCTTCCTTTGTAGATCTTGCTGGCTGTCAGCGTGAGAGGTGGCGGAGGCTAAAAATGGCTCAGAGCACGGCCGGGTGTATGCAGGGAATAGCAATGAGAGCGGCAAAGACACACTTGGGCTCTCCAGTGAAACCAGAGACCGAGCCTGCAGACGTTATGGAAAGCTTCCAAGAGGGCGGAAAATGTGCATCAAACAGGTTCTGTGGCCACGGGAGGAAATGGCAGGAGAAGGAAGTGAGAGAGTGGGGGAAAGGAGAGAACCAAAACCGAACGTCGGCGACAAGCCCGGGGGGGGGGGATGATCCAGTGAGGGGGTGACACGGAGGGGGAGCACCCCCCCGGGGGGCGATGGGGGCCCTGCAGGAAGGTTTCCCCGCTGGGGACGAGCCCCCGGCGCTGCGGCTGCCGCCCAGCCCGAGCGCGGACACGCTGCCCCGGGGTGCGGGCCCGCCATGGCACCCGCCATGACACCTACGGGGGGCGGTGAGGGACCCTCCGCCCCGCCCTCCCCGGAGTGCCGCCCCGCCCGCCCCGGGTGACGTCACCCCCAGCTCGGCCGGCGCCATTTTGAAAGTGTAGCGTTTGGGGGGGGGCCGGAGCGAGGCGCGGAGCGGGGGCAGCCCCGGAGCGGAGCCGGCCGCACCCCCGCCGCCATCCGCCGCCATCCGCCCCCCGCCGCCGCCCCCCGCTCGGCAACGGCGGCTCCGCCGCGCAGCGCCGAGACCGCCCGACCCGCCGCGGCCGCTATCGCGAGCCCAACATGGCAGGTAAGGGGAGGCTGCCCCCGCGGGGCACCGGCCCCTGCCGCCGCCGGGCGGGGAGAGAAGGGGGGGGTGCTCAGGTGAGGCTGCGGCAGCGGCCTGCGGCGGGAGGTGGGCAGCGGGCACCGCCGCCTCCGGCCCGGCCCGCCGGGGCTCTGTCCCCAGCTCCGGAACGCCTCGCAGCCTGCTCCTGCCTCCGCCGAGCCGCGCTGCCGGCGCCTGTGCTGGCTCCCGGCCCCGCTTCCCCCATTCCGCCTGCGCCTTCCTGGGTTTTATTCCTTTATTTTTCCCCGTTCTGGGAAATGGTGCTTTCCTCCCACCCACCGCTTCCTCCTTCCCTGCTTCGTCGGGCGGAAAAAAAACAGGCATGAAAGCAGCAAGGTGGAGGGGCTGGGCTGGGGGAAGCGGCGCCTTTGGAAGTTGGGTGTGCAGGAGGGCTGCAGGCGGGGGGGTCTTTGGCTGTTTCAGTCTGTATTGTGCTTGTACGTTGCGTTTATTTCTCAGGTGGAGTTAGGAAGGAGCGGGCAGAGGTGCTGCTGTGCACGGCGAGGTGCTGGGGGTGCAGACGTGCCAGTGGCCAGAGTGTGGCTGCACCCTTCCGTAGGGAGCAGCTTCTGAGCGCCTGCAAATGAGACTAAAATTGGGCACAGGATGTAATTAAATAATACAGGTCTTGCAGTGTTTTCTGTCTCATTCCTTCCTGTGCCTGCTCCCCATTTTGCATCCTGGAGTGCTCTTGCTAGGCTGGAAGTGTGTCTGCATGAGGCATCTCTTCCTTCTTACTTCTCCTTGCCATTTCTTCGTTTGGAAATGTATTCATCCCCCTCCTCTGCAAATGAATTGTCTTTTCAGCGCGTTTTGCTTGGAGGAGCGAGCAGAGGAGGCTTGGGTAGGTTTGTGCTTTGCCTTTTCCCCCTACACCATATGCCCATGCTCCACCCTCCTCCTCTTTTTGTTTCGGGGGGGGGGGGGAAGTGCCAACTTGGTTCAAGTAAATTGTATGAAAAATAGGATTTTGGCCTTACGTAGAAAGAGCAGTGATTTTCCTCACAAGCTGCCCCCTTTAAACGCTTCCACGGTGCCAGCTGCTGCATGACAAATGAAGAGGTTGGAGAGAGGCAGGAAAATAGGTTGTATGAGGTCTGGGGGAGAGGGGTGCGTGGTGAACCTTCCACTGCAGCTGCAAAAGGCATTTTGACATCTCTCACATAGGCAGATACTTGCACTCGCCTTCACCTTCTCAGGTGGTGCAGCTTGAATGTCTGTAATCCTTTGGAGAAGAAACTAAGGCAAGTAAAAAATGCAAACGGGGCTCTGGTTGTGTTCCAGCACTCCTGACCCCCTGAGGCACTTGGTCCGTGCTGGAAAGATTATTTGGGGGTTTCTGATTTCCTCGTCTTTGACTTTTTTCCTCCTTAACTTAATGTAAAAGAGGGAAGAAGTCCCTTCTGTATTCTTGATGATCCCAAAAGCCATCCAGAGCTCTGGGTTCATGCGTAGGTGCCATCTGTTGCTCAGCCTGTTTGAATCGTGTGGAGGAAAAGTTCCATTTTGACAGTGGCTTTAAAAAAAAAAAAAGCGAAGCAGAGAGAGGCAAAGCCCATTTCAGGCCCTTCCTGTACGGCCTCAGCCCGGCAGTGATTTGCTCAGAATGAAATGCAAAAGAACTGGGTGGTGATTTTGGTGTGTGTTTTGGTGGCAGGGTTCAAATGAATCACTGCCTTCCGCCCAGGCAGTAATGTTCCTCAAGTTTTCTCTTCGCTCCGTGTTCTATGGTAGTAGAACTTGTTCACATCCGATTGCTTGTTTGCTTTGCTGCTCGGATTTGCTGCTTTTTGTTTGCAGGCTGGTAGTTGCTTTCGTTACTTCTGCGAAGACATTCTAAAACTGTGGTAAAATCTTTCTTCTTTAGCCTTTATTATGGAGGTCGAGGTCGGTGCTTTTGGAGAAGAAGGACTCGAATGGACGCTTGGGTTATAGCGAAGGGAAGGTTGGAATTTGCCAAAACGTACAGCTTTTTGGTAGAGTTCTGACTTCTGAAGTAGGAAGAAGGTGGTGTGAAGCAGGATTTTCCTGCGCTCATTTTAAATGCGCAGTTAAAGTTGGCACTGGCAACGCTACCGAGTCCAGCGAGCTTTTGGCGACGGAGGCTCTTCTCGCTGCTGCTGCTTTCAGGGGCTTTGCTAAAGCCGTGCTGGACGCTGGCAAACGGCTCCTGACAAAAACAATATCTGTAAAGGAAAAAGGTGGGGAGGGGCAGCTGGGGATTGTGCTGCTGCGGAAGTAGGCGGCGTGCACAGCGCTGCCTCAAACTGTCAGCCTGGAACTGCTGAGAGCTCTTTGTGCTGCTCTGGGGTCTCATGGCTGTGATTGTGTTTTTCAGGAGCTGGAGGAGGCAATGACATTCAGTGGTGTTTTTCTCAGGTGAAAGGCGCTGTAGATGATGATGTAGCAGAAGGTAAGAGCAATATTTCTTTTACTGATTATTCTTGACTTTTTAGCTACCCCTCAGGTAGGGAGATGCGAATGCAACCTTCCTAAAATACCTTAGTGTTCCTGCTTGCAGTCAAGCAAAAAGAGATGTTTAATGTGCATCGAGATACCTGCGTTCAGGATCAAACTGTGGTTTGAGAGGACTCTTCAGCACACTTCTTATGAGGGCTGAATTCAGGCTCCTGAAATATTTTGCTGGAGTTGTTTTCCAAGATTAAGATTTTCCTGTCACTCAGCTTTTGAGCTGTGTTTTTTCCTAATCTGCCGAATGGGGAATGTGATACTTGCATTCCACAGGGAGGTGTTGGGAGAATTAATTAATGTTTGTGCTCTTTGAAGATCTAAGTACTAGATAAAGATCAAGTAATTTTCCCAATCTTCCCAGCTTCTGTTAACCAGGAGAAGAAGAAACCTGAATATTTGTGTGTGCTTATTAAACAGGGGTTTGTGTTTGAAATAATACTGGGAATTGCCTAAAACTTTTTGAAGCTGGCAGTGACAAATGTCACCTTACACTAAGATGGCTGCCTCTGATTGTGACAGCAAAAACTGTTCTTGTTTTCTTTTCCTTGGATTGGGGATCATGAGGAGAATTGCACCATCTCTGTGCTGCTCAAGCACCATGATAGAGAACAACATTTCCTCTGTGATCCTTTTTGGGGGAAGTCCTGCTGACATTTCCTTGCTGTAAAGTCCTGTTTGCACCACACAGCCTGTGGAGCAGGAGTTAGAGTTGTTCTTCTGCAAGCAGTTGGCCTTGGCACTTACAGAATTCCTATAAAAACTTGGTTTTTATGTATCTTGGGTGCTCTGACTTGCAAGTAAGATGAATGTTGTATTTAGAAAAGCAGTAACTCCAGTTTCCATTATTTTCCCATTTGACATGTGCTCAAATTAAACTTCCAAAGGCCAAAAAATCAGTGTAAACAGAAGTGACTTGGTTTTATTTATTAGCTGCAGCCTGTGGCAAACGATGCACTTTGACTGACTCCTGTCATTTACAAAGTGGCTTTTGGGAACCAGAAAGCTGTAACAATTCCTTAAGTTGAATTTTCCATTCTTCAGGAAGTCTGTTTTAAAGCTGGAATTCAAAACTACTCTTAACTGCAGTATAATTTTTTTTCCATTGCAGCCTTTAAATTCTGTGACCTTTCATTACATATCAGACTAAATCCCTAATTAGAACAAATACTGGAGAAGTCGTGGTCGTCTGGCTGATGCGTGCAAATAATTCTTCATTAAAATAGACACATTGACAAGCATGTAATAGTTATGAACTTTTCTATATAGAGTAAAAGTGGCTTTGGCAGGGATCTGGAACTGCAGGAGTCAGGAAATACTCAGTCCTTAGCTTCCTTAGTATTGTACTTGGTGCTGCAAGAGATCGCTTGCCAGCCTCGTGCTTCCTGACAGGTTAGCACCGTACTGTGCAGTGCTGGAGTTCAGGGGAGCCTTCACTGCCAGTGAACTGACCAGCCTCGGTTCAGCCAGTCAGGATGCTTCCAAAATTCATAAGAATGTCCAGTTTTGGGTTTATGGAGGAGGCACCTTCTGATTTTGTGGTCCAGCGAGCAGAGAGGAGTTTAATTCCATTGTCAGCTATAGCAGACTTGGGATGAGTCTTAACGTGCAAAACCTTTGATGTAATGCAACACATGGTGAAATTTCGGTGCCTGGATCCTGGAGAGAGGTCCCGAGGTTGGTGTTACACTTGGTTGTAATGAATTTGTTGAGCTGCAATTCTCTTCCTGTGTATTCAGCTCCCACAATTCATGCTGGAAACGGTTGAAAGCCAACTGTCTAATCAGAGTGCAAGTGCAGCTTCCATGCAATCCTTTGAGTTCTTGTTATGCTTTGTAATGCCTCCCTGTGATACTCTTGGACAGGTTAATAGTCTAGCAAGCTGGTTGCATTTTTCCTTTTATTAGCTGTATTTCTAGCTTTAAGCTTCACTTGAATGAAACAGCCTTGTGTGATTCCTGCAAAAATTGGAGCAGCAGCTCTGTATGCTTCTGGTCCTCCTTCAGAACACTCGAGGATGAGCTGAGGTGGCTCTCAGTGTAGTCTGAGGACCTGTTTGCCTCCCTGCCCTTGTGTCTGCTTTCTTGTGGCAGGCACCATGGTGAGAGCTAAAGAAAATCTGGCTGTCTGAAACTTAATTAACCGCTGTGGTCTGCAGCTAATGAGTATGGACTCACATCAGTCTGGGGCTGAGAACAGTACCGTGTGTGTACTGTAGCACCCAGGCTGTGGATTATTGGGGTTTTTACTGGCATTATTGCTCAAACTTAAAGTAACTTTTGTTGTGGAATGCTGAAAATTCACTAATAACAAAGGGAACAAACCAAACCTGAAAGACATGGGAGGTTTTGCTTTCTGTTTTCTTCCTGCTCCTAATGCAGTGTTGATGCTGGAAAACTGGTTTCAACTACCCTAATAAAGTGTTCACCAAGAAAACCGCATCCATTTCATTGTTACTCAGTAGAATGCAAACCCAGTGGCCTCTCCAGTTGCCTATAAACCAGGCCAATGGAGGGTTATGTTTTTAATACAGTGATAGTGGCAGCAACACTAACAAGCTTGCTGCAAACACCAGTATACAGCTCGCGGTGCACCTGAGGTCAGACCTGATGGTGGAACCTGCACATAATATGTGTAACCTGTAATTCTTTAGATACTTAGGCTAGAATGATTGTCTATTGCAAAGTCAATACTTGGTGGCTTTGATGGCTGAAACATGAACTCTGATACATGCAGTTTTTAATTTTCTGGCTTTCTGAGTACTCTGCAATAGATGGGACACTTTCTGTTAGAGCTCGTGAGGGTGGAAGCGGAAGAAGGGGGAAAGCTGTAACTAAAGCTTGAGGAAAGATGATGGCAGAGGGTTTGTATTGGGGACCTGCCTGTGTGGTTCTGCTGTGGCAAAGCTTCTCTAACTTGAGGAATATGGACGTGTGAGGGGCAGAGAACTAGCCTCTCTTTTCCTGGTATGCATGGAATTTATCCTTGGTTGTAAGCTGTGGCCTGGCCCTATTGGGTCACAAAGTTAAGTATGGAAATGCGGTTCTAAATTGAAATATGAGGGTCAGCTTGGGGTCCTTCATTTGAACTGATGGCCAGAGTTTGCCTTTTTGTGATTTAACAGCCACATGCATAAGGGAAATGGTATTTTCCTCTCTTAATTTTATATTTGTCTTGCTGGAGCCTAATCCTACAACATAATCTGTGTTCAGCTTGTCCTGTGCACTCCGGAGCCAGGACATCAGATGAGACAGGACTTCTCCAGTGGAGAACCCAGAGTCACTTCTTGGTGAATTCAATAATCAGGTTATCAAAAGCATCTGGAATGTAGGGGTTAGTTTTTTTTTTTCTTCTGTGCCATGACTGCTTTGGTGCAAGTAAGCTTGAACTGTCTAGAAATACTCGAGAGCAAACATTGCCATGTATTCTTACTGGAAGCTTCTTTTATGGGAATGACTATGGAAAAGGATCACAAACATTTTCTGCAGCAGTTTTGTTGGTTTGGGACTTGTTTTTACTCTTCTGCTCTTGTGTTCTCCAAGATGTGGCACAGTGGTAGCTCCAGTTGGAAACAGCTAAAATTTGGGAGTTTAAACTGTCTCTGAAAGCTAGACACTTGCTTAATGGAGTGAGGTTGTGCTTCAGAACAAATAAAGTCAAATTTGTTTAATTACTTGGCAGAAGGAAAAGAATCAAGCTTCTGTATCTAAATGTTCTTTCAAGTATAATCCAAAGATATGTAAAAGTCTGATAACCTGGGTCTGAGGGTGGGTGCCAGGAACTTAAGTCTTAACCTTTAACCCTGAGTTTGACAAGTTTAACTATTTCATGCCCAAACAGTCTCTGAATTAATAATCTGTGAGTTGTTTCCTACTTAAAACATTGCTGTGGCCTGGTTCAGTTTGTGTGGATGGGGAAGAGATGAAGTCTCTTGTTCTTTCCCTTGCCCCCTCTTGTGTGCGTGGTCAGAGATATAAACAAGATCTGACTTCTCGCTCGTTCAGGAATGCTTTCTCTGTTTGATTCTGGGTACGTTATATCTTTTGAGTGTAGTTTTGTGTTTATTTTTGGCAGACTTCAAAACTGCAGAGCAGCTATGGGAACTGTTGTTGCTTCAGTAATGGGAGTTTGTCTTCAGTGCACAAAAATAGTTATCTCGGAGTAAGGAAAACTGAAGCCAGGAATGGGCACTGCTGTAAAAAGCAGTTTACCACGATCTGGAGATCACCATCTCTTGCCTTACCAGAAAGCTTTCTCTTTGTCAAGTAATATGTATCTGTAATAGAGGATTAGAGCTGCGGAGTCTCCTTCAGAAGGTTGGTTAGCTCTGTCCTACCAGTCTGTTGTTCCTAGGGGCACGTCTGGTGCTGTAGGCTTACCAACAACTGGCGAGTAGGGGCCTGTGCCTTTGAGATGAAGGGATGTTGCTGGCATCCATTGGGAAGAAGGGCTTCTACCAAGCTGTGGTTGTGGGCAGGAGTCACAGAAGAGAAATGGTGGTGGTATAGAAGTCACTGATGGGTGGTTTTTTAATGGGAATTGATGGAGTAGGCGGGGAGGAAAAATTAACAGAGAAAAGTAGCAAAGGTGTGAGAGGTTGCAGTAATAATGCTGAAAAAAGACTGAGGTGTAGTTGTGGGAGGGAGCTTAATTTGGATTTTGGAGGGCTGTGGTTATGTTCTCATAAGGTAACATCAGTTAGAAGGAGCAAGGACTAGTAATGGGTTTGGTTATAAGGAGTAGTTTGAGATATGCTGTAGTTAAGTAAGAAGCTAGAAGGTTATAGTCCTATTCTGTATTCCTAAGTCTGCTTCTGTATTTCAGCTCTTCTGTCTTCAGCTGTTTGTAGAATGACTGACTGTACGGAGAGAGAAATAGGCTGCTGTGTTGTAGGAACTGCTGCTCTGGATTGACTGAAGTGTTCAGCTAAAGTGCAGAGTCCCCCACAACAAAGAGCATTTAGCAAACAGCTAAATAGTAAGTGGCTGTTGAGCTCCCTAAAGTTATTCAGCGCTCTCTCTTGACATGGGTTTGGTAGCTGGGGCACTTCAGCTTGTCAGTCATGCTGACCAGTATTGTTCTGTTACTTCTCTAATGCTTTGGTGTTCTTGGAATCTTTCTGGCTTAAATAAAAAATGAGATGGAAAAAGGAGTGAGTGTTCTGTGTTGTCAATACAGTGATCATCAAGACTCCAGCAGTACAAAGGAATGCAGCTTGGCTCTCAGTGCCAGTGCTGGTGATCACAGCTCTCTATCAGGTTTGGGCCTACCTACCCTACAAATGGGTTTCTTGGGTAGCTGTAGCTTCACAGATTGTGTTTTGGAAGAACTAAAAGGAAGAATAAAACTCCTACTGGAGGCAGTGCTGAATTAAGAGTTAAGAGCTGTGTGTTGCTAGCTGTACTGTCTGGTTCTCTCCCCACCTCTTTCTGTTCTCTTCTGACTCGCCTATTTAGGCCATGGCTACATGTTTGGCAGCATTTCTGCTTAAAGAGGCACTCCTTCCCACTTTGCTGGCACAAGTGCTGCACAACCAAGTTGTTGGGAAGCTGACCCAGCTGAAAAATACTGAAAATTGTGGTTGTGACTGGATTATTTTTCAGCTGAGTTGAACCCTGATCTGGTTCTCAGTGCTCTCTGTGTGCACTTGTGCCAGCATCGTGGGGGGGGGCGGGGGTGATCCTGGTGCTCAGAGGAACACCAGGAACTCTGAAAGATGGTTGGTCTCTTTATAGGACTTTACATACAGTCAGCACAAGACCCTGCTCCTACAAATGGTGAAATCAGCTGATAAAAAGGACTTTAAATGCTGTTCAAGGTAGATAGTTTGAACATGTGCGGTCAGAAGGCCAGCAACAGAATACATCCATCCAGTCCTGGTACTGTAACCTTAAGAGACTGAACTACAATACTGGCCAAATAAAATAGTGGAAGCCTTGGCATGGTGCACTAGTGCTTGACAGAGGTCCTGCATCACTCGTCATTGTCTTTTAGATGTAAAGGCTGAAGCTGGTCCAAGTCTGTGCTGCTTTTGAAAGCAGATGGACCTGGAGATCTCTGCTGGGTTATGTTGTGGTCAGATCAGATCCCTGAACTTCATTCAGGCTGTGTGGATGTGTAAAGAAGGGGTGATGAAAACATGGGCCTGGGGGCAGGTGGGGAATGCAGAGCTCGCTCATCTGGTAGCAGCATGGCTTTAGGTAGGTCTAAGCCAGTTGTCAGACTGCTGTGCAGTATGACAGTTCCAGATGCGATGGAAATGGGATGGCACGTACACATGTGCAGACACACACCCCGTGGCATCTATCACCGGTATAAATAATCTTACTGACGTGTGTTTTGCAGCAAAACTAGTACACGTGGAATAGGTTTTCTTCCTTCAGTGTCCACGTGGGCAGTATGTGGAAACGAGGTTTGTTCAGCATTGTTACTAGCTCTGTTGGTAAGAAGAGCTGTGCTACTACCAGTAGAGTTTAGTTTCTTGGAAGTAGTTGTAGAAAAGTATACTGCTTAAATGGGAGATGGATTACTGCCTGATTGCTTTACTGTAAAGCACTTAAAAGATAATCTGATAAATGATAATCTGCTCTTATCGTGTTTTATCACTCTTAATATGATTTGAAAAACTGATCCCTTGTTTGGGGTTTTGTCTTCACCTAAACTCATGTATTGCATTTAAATGCTGTAGAATTAGGCCTGCCTTGCTGTAGGTGCTGTTTAAGTGTACAGCCAGTTAAATCTGCTATGTATTATACCTCTTGTAGTAAACCTATCAATCACTGATGGTACCGAGTTAAGGCTACCATTTATTCTTTTCTCTTTAGGACACACCATGTTCCCAAAGCCATTTCGTTAGTGTGAGTTGGTTTTATAACTGCCTGAAGGGTATTTTCCATATTTTCATTGCTTTATAACATGCAGTACCATAACTATGTCTACAGTACTTTTAGCATGGAGCAAAAAGCCTTGTGGAGTAAGTCAGAGTTCAGGATTCATGTGAAACTGAGGTTTACCCTCTTAAATGATTGAAATGAGAATAACTGAAATGAATGCAAAGTCTTGGCATAGGTTGGCACTTGTGAATGTGAATAGAGACAACAGTTACCGTGTTCCTGTGAAGATAAAAGGAGAGAAATACAGGAAGCATGATACTTGATCCAAACCAATTCAGAATAATCTCTTTCAAGAAGCAGCAGTAGGTCTTATAGTCAAAATAACTACAGCTGGACAGTCCTCTAGATTTTAAACTTGAGTGGAATAGATGCAGTTACAGCTTTGTAATATTGCTTTATGGCTCAGTTATGCTCTTACAGCATGTACCAGCTAAATGCTGCTTTTGTAGGGTTAGTATGTAAGCGAGCTGGAAATAGAAAGGATGTTGTCATTCTTTAATGCTGTTACATGAGCCTTTGTGAAAATGAGGGAAGCCTAAAAAGGTGTCTTGTGTTCAGAGGTGAAGTATTGATGCTTCGTGCGTGTGTGCACTTGGTAATGATTTTGTTATGTAGCAAGACTTTCTTCATGCTCCTGCTCGCTTTCTGGCTCCCCAGTGTCCTGCTCGAGGACGCTGCTCTGGGCAGCAGGTAGAGTTACACAATGGTGGTCTTGCCATCTTCTTTTCTGCAACTGGAAGGTTTCAGGTTGTTACATTTGCCCTACATTAAGATGCTGGCCAACGAGACATCATGTACTGCTAGTGCAAGTTGATAAGAAATCAACTACAAAAAACCTGCAGAGGGGCTTTGGACAAGGGCCTGTAGGGACAGGCCAAGGGGAATGGCTTTAACCTGCCAGAGGGGAGATTGAGATGAGCTCTGAGGCAGAAGCTCTTCCCTGTGAGGGTGCTGAGGTGCTGGCACAGGGTGCCCAGAGAAGCTGTGGCTGCCCCATCCCTGGCAGTGTTCAAGGCCAGGTTGGACACAGGGGCTTGGAGCAACCTGCTCTAGTGGAAGGTGTCCCTGCCTGTGGCAGGGGCCTGGGTCTGGATGAGCTTTAAGCTCCCTTCCAGCCGAAACCAGTCTGGGGTTCTGTGATTCTATAATATTACTGAAAATAATTGAGGCTTCTGTGCATGCCTGTAGTTAGTTACAGAACCAGAAGTGACTGTGAGCTGCTCCCTTCTAACTTATCCTGCTTTTGTTAGGCACTGGAGGAGAAATTATTAATTTGGTCAGCCAGTCTTTATAAAAATATATTTTCCTCTTAGCAACCCACAAGTGGCAGCACCATTAAAACCAGCCTGTTCAGCTCACATGTTAAGCCCCTTGGGCAGTTGTGCTCAAGTCTAATTTTGGAAGAATTGCAATTTTAGGCTCAGGAAAAGAGGGTTTTGGAAGAGTTGTGTTGTAAGAAGGATTGATTTCCCAGGCATATAGAATGCATTTTGTGTGGAAATGTTTCTCTTTGCATTTTCAATTGTAGTTCTTAAATGAATTCTCTGGGAATAATGCAGTCTCCAAGCACACACAGTTGGCACTCTGGGTTTGAGATCTTGAGAACAGATAGCTGCATAGATTCAGGAGCAGTTGAGGTAACTGAGACTTCAAACTTATTTAAACTTTGGAGTAATTTCTAATATAGTCTTGTCTGTTAAATGCTAGTAGCTGTTTTCTTTTACCTTGATGAGTAGAACAAGTATTGCAGGGATCATTGTTTGATTCTTAAAAGTGGTCATGGCAGCTGATCTTTCTCCTGTTGGAAGATGATGCACAGAAATTCTGCCCCGTATGTGTGTATTGTGCTCATAAATGGAGTCTGAAGGAGTTGTTTCATAGAACTTCAAATTTTCAAGTCAATTTGCCCAGCAGACAGACCAGCACACTGAACTGAACCTTTAGCTTCAACACTCATAAATACAGAATGGTTCTAACACACTTGTGTGAGAGTTCCTGGACTTTTTTCCAATGGAATTACATAACAGAGTAACTTGTCAGGTCATGTTCTTGGTGCATTGTGTAAGGATTAATTCATAGAAATAGTGGAGATCATTAAAAAGTAAAATCTTGGATTGTCTTTTAATAATTGCCCTGTTTAACTTGTTCTGGAGTGTGGCCTTGGTATGGAAAGAGGAGGTGAAATTCACATTGACTCCTGTCTTGCCTATAGGTTTATTGTCACTTCAGGTAGCTGCTGCTGCTTTTGCAAGAGATGGTCCTTCCCTGAGCCTTGGCTTTGAGCTGACCCAGATGTTCCCTTCGCTTAGTGAGCGCTTTGGGAGACTGTCCTGGATGGAGAATGTCTTGGATTATTTGCGATCAGTTTAATTGTAGCCTGAGTTAGCTTCCCAGTCTTGATTGCTCAAACTGTAACAAGTGCTTGTGGTGCAGTAGGTGTTGGTGCTGCAGGAATGGGACAAGGGATGTGAGAAGTGAATGGATGGTCGCTTCCCTTGGAGATACAGTGATGGTTTTAAGGCAACATGTGAAACTGGGGCTGTGAAAAACTTGCTCAGCCTATTCCTCAGGCTTTTTGTGCCTGCAGTAGATAGGTCCTCGTTCAGGGTTTCATATGGAAAACTGCAGTTTGAGTGAAATGAGATTTGTGTTTGTGAGGACACCTCTTCTGAAAGATCAATGTGAACAAACAGCGATTGAAGTTGAAGCCCACAAACGTTTTCATTCCGTAGTCTAGCAGTGTGAAAATGGCACTGCTTTAGAGAGGTAATAGTGAAACATTTAGGAGCTATTTTAGCAGGATGTGGAAGTGGCAGGAATGGCTTTTTGACAAACCTGTTAAAACTTTCCCTGTATCCTCCTGCCTTTTCTCAGTCTGTTCTTATCCCAGCTCCACTTTTTTTCTTCTGAATCTTTCTTTCTCTTTTGTTTTCAAGAAATACCCAGGATCTTTCATCTCACTCCAGACCCTTTTGGAAGTGATAACCCACTACTGAAAGTGGTGGGGGCTGGTAATGTACCAGTTCTGTTACTGGAGCAGAACACATGCTGTGCTTACCCCAGCAATTTTGTCTGTGACAATATTCGGATGCCTCAGAGGGGAGTGCAGCAGGAAGAGCATTTAAACAAAACAAACCAAAACACTCAGAGATTCCGCACATCAGGTTGTTGGCTCCCTGGAGCTTGTAGATTCTTCTCCTTGATTTGACCTGAACAAGCTTGTACCAAACCTTAGAAATAACAGACATCCACTTGTTTCTGCAGCATTCTCATCTTTCTGCTGTTTCTGAAAATCAAGGAAGTATGTCATCTACAACTGTGCCACTAGGTCACCTCTGTGTTCCGGGGCTCTGTTCCTGCACAAGGATTATTAAGCATGTGTGGTGATAGAAAAGGTGACATGAGTGAGTGATTGCATCCTGCTTCTGGCTCAGTCTTTGCTTCTTACTGGTTGCTTCCTTTTGAAGGAGTCAAGAGAAGCTGGTGGAGCAGCCACGGAGCCTCTTTGGTCTTGTGAGCTCGTTCATGTCTCTGTTGAAGTTATTTTTCCAGAAGTTCTATAATTATGTTGTTCTTCAACTGGAAGTTGTTTGGCACCTTCCCATTCATGTTCTTTCTAACCAGTCTTTTGACTGAGGCTCAGGTTTCTTAGAGAGCTGTTGTTAGTCTTGAACTATTTACCAAGTTTGAAGTTTAGATTTAAACGTAATAATTTGTGTGTGTGCTGGATGGACAAAAAGGAAGACTAGAAATGGAGATAACAGAAAGTAATCAGCTATACTGTTCCATCTGGAAGGCCACTGGTCATTTTAACCCCTCCATGCTTTGTTTTCCCTGTCTGTAGACAAATGTGCCTCGTCCACAAAACGGAGCTCTGAAACTTTTCAAAGTTCCTGCAGTGACCTTTGCGATCCTTGCAGGACACTCATACAAAATACTCTCTGTTCTGTTTGTTTCTGTTTGTTTCGTTCTACAACTCTTCCAAAATCCAAAGAAAAGGTCCTAATCTGTAAGTAGAAACAGTAAGATATGTAAAATAATGAACTTAAAAATCAAGGTAGGTATTTTGCTCAGACTAGTAGACTCTCCCTATATATACTTCTAAGATGTGTTATAAACATGCCTGCCTTAAAGCCGTCAAGATCTGTAGGTTGCGTTTTGCGTCTAGAAGCGAGTGTGAAGAATCTCTGAAAGTCCAGGCCAGAAACTAGTATTGGCCCCTGCTTAATAAAAGTGTGTTTTAAGAAGCTGAGGCATGTGTGCTTGGGCCGGAATAGAAACACAGGGAAGTACTTGCCAAGTGAGTTAACAAAAAAAGAAGGCTATTTTTTTTCAGGTTCCAAGTGCCAATAAGAAGCACATTAAGTATTAAAATGAATTGCTAAAGGAGTGAATACCCATGGAGAGTGAAGAGATCAGACATTTATATTCCACAGTCACTTAGGACTGTGCATTCATCTCTGCTGGAAACTTCAGCTGTACTTGTGACCTTCACAGGCACTGTGCTGTCCAGCAAGCTGCCTGAAACCCATGGAGTGAGTGTGCCTCCTTCCTTCCCTCCCCATCCCTTAGCATAGGTAAGAGTGATTTTTGCTTTCATTTTCCTTAGAAGGAGGCACTTTACATGGTGTCTGAGGTACAAGGGTCTCTTGCATTCTACACATGAAAATTAAAAGCCTTGGGAATCTTTGGCCTTAGCTTTTGCACCTGAAATAAAAGCTTTGGTCAAAGAATGCATAAGAAGTCTGAAACAGCGTATGGTTTTTAGGAGCCGTTTTTTCTATCACCAAGTCACAGAATTCCAGTAGCTGCTTCTGAAAGGCATTGCTAAACAATAATATTCTTCTAAAATGCTGCTGCTAATTTTCCACCTACAGTGTGTGTATTGGAATGGCTTCAGCAAAAGAGAAAATCAAGATATTCCAGTGCTCTTAGTCTGTGGCATTCTCAGTGACAAGAAAGGCGCTGCCTGAAGGCTTCTGTTATGTACATGCAAAACAATGGCACAGTATGTTATTTCCAAATATATTGTTATTTGCAAACAGAAAACTAACCGCTGGCTTTTCTGTGCTCCTCAGCCTATTGAAATCCTGGCTGTGATTCCAGCAGAGATTTTTCCATAAATAGCTCTGTACTACTTGGGAACACAAACAAGCCCCTGAAAAGATCTAAAGTGAGGTCTGCTGAGGGGACTGTTGTGCTGATGATGTTAGTGTGTGCTTGGGGGTAGATACTGTGGTGGATGTGAGGAGTGTTTCTATCGGTTAGGGGGGGCTGTCAGGAGGATTTGAGAAGTAGCTGCTGATTCAAATTGGTTTCAAGGGCTCCTGAATTACCTGGCTTGAGCATAGGAAAAGGACTGATACAAATGAACAGATACAAGCAGCAGCAGCAGGTATGTTTTCCTTTAGTACTGAAGTTTGTTTTTTTAAGTAACAGCCATTAGGTAATGACTTCAGGTAGTAGTTCAAGTAAATACAACTAGAAATGATTTAATTTTTCAATGAACAGACATCCAAATTAAAGCATCCTTTTAAAGTTTTTACTGATTGGATGTTTGCTTATGTGAATTGAGAGCTAATTTTGGTAGTGCAGGTTTTTTGGGTGCTCTGTAGGTGAAACATCCTCTTGAATAAGTAATACAAGGTCAACTTCAGTGTAGATCTGTTCAGCTATAATTGGTGTAAGCTATCTTGAGTAAGGTAATTTATTCTCTTGAGGAAAAGCTTGCAAACATCCTGTGCATTAGGAGAGATGAATGAATCCATCCGTGTTCTGCCTGGGTCACAGGGCTGGTTTCTGCCAGTCCTGCTGCTTGGAAGTGTTTTTTAACAAAGCCCCTTTTAAAGGGACTCAAAGTGCATGAGAGTAACTCTGGTACTTGGGGAGCCAGTGCTGAGTGGCAGAAACATTTCAGTGTCCTGCTCAGCCCCTGCTTATCAAGCAAACCTGTTTCTCAGCTGTCACAACAGAATGGGGATGACATCGCAGACAACGGGCTGACAGGACCTTGGGAGCTTGTTAGTGCAGTCTCTTAATGCACATCTTTCAACTATAACTGTTAGTCCTGTTGGATATATGTTAAAAAACCTTCATCTGTGGAGTTTCTAGAGCCCAGAAGCACATACCTGAGAGCTTAGCTACCCATAGCCTTGAATGACTTCTTTCATAATGTCTAAAGTCACCTTTGAGGGAGCACCTGAAATTCCTGTGTGGGGATTGTGCTCTGGTCTTGAATGGAAATGATTCCTGATACCCATACGAGGCAGTGACTTCATGCTATTAACTGGATATAACTTAGTGGGAGGAGCAGCTTAACTGCTGACACTTTCTTTTTTTAAGGCATAGATGGTATTGTTGAGATTCTTCCCTCCTCCCCGAACGTTCTTTCTCATTGCTCCTGGGCATGTTGAGAACAGCTCCCTAAGAAAATGGAAGTACAAATAAAAGAGGCAGTACAGCAAAGCACTCCGGCTACCAAGGGTAATCAGCCTGGGTTTTGGAAAATAGATACATTGCTGATGTGTTTATCACAGTGGGAAGAAATAAAGCTTGAATCAAACTCAGTCCAATTCTTCTAATGCATTTTGGGAAGCCTCATGCTGTGTATAACTTGCATGTCATAGCATGTCTTAGGAGTGTTACGGAGCACTTCTGTCAGCATTGTATATAAATCCTGAAGGAGCCTGGTGAGTGTGTAGAGCTGTGACTGAACCCTAAGAATACAGGTTTTCCAGGCTTGAGATGGGTCTCCTCCATCTTCCCTGTGCATGTGGTTAGTAGGATGTCCTTCATCTGCAGGTCAGCAGGAACGTTTTCAGGGAGGTCAGGAACAGCAGCACTGTTCTCCTCAATGGAGCAGGTTTAATTTCTCCGTTCCAGCATAAAGTTAATTATGGAAAATGAGTAAACCTGAATTTTTGGCCTCAGCAGTGCTAAACTTGGGATGTTACTTTCTTGGAAATTGGATATGCAGGAACAGTTTGTTGTAGCTTTATTAACGATAGGTTGTAAAGTAAAGCTCTGCAGGCAGAAAATATGTTGGAACAAGTTGTGTACCAGAGGACTAAAGCCAGACAAATGCTGAGTTAGAGCAGAAATAATCAAATCTGTTATTTATAAGCCTTTTTGTCTTGACTCTCATATTGCTCAGCAAGTCCCTCAGTTTTGAGAGTGATAGAACATTCAGGCACCTAAGGGGATCTTACATGAAGCAATTGCGGGCACGAAGTTAGTTCCTATGACAGTTAATTTTGTTCCCTGTAATTAGATATGTAGGATCCGTATGTGATTTTACAGACAGAAGGACAGAAATGGCAAGTAACTCCACGACTAAATTCTCCGCAGTACAAACAGAACTTAACCTTTCTGTCATCTCTGTCCTGGAAGATCTTTCATAAGTGAGTGTAGGTTTTGCAGGCTGAACAGTGCTGCTGTAAGGAAAGTACAACTCGTGTGGATCGTGTGAGAAACTTTCTTGACTGCCAGAACTCTGTGGCACATGATTGAAGCCAAAGGTTTGGGGCTTCTTTGCTTGCCTCTAAACAGGGACACTTCAGTCTTGCAGGTTAAGTATAACCGGTGAGTGCTGTGACAAGAGTGGGGCACAAGCATACCTAGGCCAGGTATCTAAATGTCAGATGAATTTCATTTAGTGGATGATGCCTTCAAAATGAGTAAGTTAATAGTTAGAATGCATTTAGGTTTTTAAACATAGGTGTTGCTTAGGTACTTCATCTACTTGATGTTGCTGCTGTTCTTGTTTATATTTCACATCAAAACCGTCCTTTCTGAAGGAGTGTTAGATAGCAATTTAATTTAGGGGTGCATAGTCTTTGACAGTTAATGTTATCCAGGGGTGGAAACTGTGTTCACACTCTGGTTTTTTTAGTATTCTAATCCTAACCTTGAGTGAAGAGGAGTTTCCACTGTGATTGCAGGGGGATTGACGCAAACCTGTGTGACACATTCTCAGTAGGAAGGCCGCTCTTCTCCTTTCCCCACCTGAAAACAGGTTGAAGCTTTACAGGTTGGAAGCTCTCAGCAGCTGAATTTTGTGATGTTCAGAAAACTGAACCCCCCAACAGCTTTCCTATTGTACAGCTGGTTGGTGTTGAAAAATGCAGAAGGGTTGGATTTGCTGATGATTCCATTTTGTTCAAGAGCCAGAGCAGTTCTGCTGGTTGGAGGGAGGCAAGTTTGTGGACAGATGAGCTTTTAAAATGATTATTATATATTATTTTAGATGATATTTTTGTATTTCATTTTTGCAGCGGCTGCAAAGCACAGGCTCAAGGAGAAGCTGTGACCTCTAACTGCTTGTTCCTACTTGTGAATAAGTGTTGTAGTTCCACAACCTGTGAGATTATTCACCCGCCTTTCTAAGGTTATTTAGGACGGGTACCAGGAGTGGGTCTGGATTTCTGCCACTTCTGCCTCTTATGTTTATGATATTAATAAACTGGTGTCAAATGTCCTGGGAACGGGTGATGCAGGTTGAAAGACCTTTGTTTCAGCCAACAATAGACCTGAATTAGTGTGAATAGGAAAAGCAAATAGGCACTTCCTGTCATATTTTAAGGAATACTTGAGTTTGGGGCAGCGTGTGTACTAAGATTGAAACTAAATGCTCATCATTTGCTTTTATCCATAGTAAAGTATTCCCTGTGTATATATGCATATGTGTTTGTCTTTCTAAATAGGACTGCAGTACTAATACAATTATAATAATATGTCTGATTCTTTTTAGGGTATTCTTCAGGGGAAGAACTGTAAACCTGTATAATAAAGAGCTTAAGGAGGGGAGTTGTCTGAGTTGTTCCTTTCCTAATTGGGTTTGCTCCTCGCATTAGAACTTGGGGGCCTCTTGCAAAGACTGTAAACTATTTGAATAAAGAATATCTGGGTGGTGCTTCAGAGCACCTTGAGGTTCAGTTGCTTTTCACAGGGTATTGTAAAAGCCAGAACAATGCTATTTGTGGTTTCAAGGCAGAGGATGCCTGTAGAGACTGAAGGCAATTCTTATTAGGTATTAAATAATGCTTTGTTACTGAGTTTGAAGAATTTTCAGGCTGATCTAGCTTGTGTTGAAAAATTGCTCTGTCTTGAACTAGTGATGTGTCCACTTTGCAGTAACGTGTATTGAATTGTTTGGATGGGGTCTAACAGAGCTGTGGAGGGCTGTAAGAAGCTTCATACACACGCCCCTCGCAATTCCAGGGTGAGAAGGAACATAGTATACCCGAGCTTAGGTCTGTGTGTAAAATACACCCTCAGAGGTCCTGGTAATACGTAGGTGAGGGCAGCTCCCAGAGGACTGCACCCATAAGGGTTCCAACTAATGTTCTGCTGTTCCTCAGCGTGTGACATTCTTTACATCACTGATGCTGGAGCTGAGTTAACCTTCCCAGTTACACACGCAGTGCCTCGGTGTGGGCAGCCAGGTCAGCAGTAGCTTTCTGTGGTGTTTGCATCCGGACTGATGTGTTGTAAATACATTTAGTGTCCTGCTTCTCTGAATATGGTTAGACTCCCTGCTCTGTTCTCCCCCTAGACAGTGTCCAGCTTAGGGGCAAGACAAGGTACTGGGAATGCTGTTGGGTTGCAGCTTGTCATGAACTAAATATACTGCTGTGTTTGGTTTCTTCTCTTTCACCCAGTGGAAGGAGGGAATTGGCCTGTTGGTTTCCTATGCAAGTGTTCTGGAAGGAACTGCAGGAATGTCTTCAGGTTTAAAAATAGCAAGTAATTAATCAGGGTGATGAGGGTTAATGATTTCCATCCAGAAAGCAAACAGCTTTGCTTTTGTTTGTATAGCGAGAACATTCTTCTACCTGCTGCTGGTATGAGTTTAGTATGAGAGGATTTTTCACTGTAATTCTTGAAGCACTTTATTAGTAACTAATTTGGGGTTAAAAACCTAAATCTGTTTAATTCTCTTCTCAGATGAAATGGTTTCAAGGCACCAGTTCAGGATTGTTTTCAGCTCTATAGGTTGGTTTCTTCTGTAGCTTTACGATGAAGTTTGCATAAAAGGAGTTTTAGAACACGGTGCCAGATTTGATGAGGAGAAATAACACCTCTACAGAGAGGTATAGCCCAGTGGTTACAGTAATTGTGGTACAGGTATTGCCTCACCAGTCCCATGATGGAGCACAGTTCTAAGCCAATTTAAGGTGTAGAAGTTCTTTCCCAAAGCTGACACTAATTTTTAATGTGACTGCTTTAACACCTATCACAAAGATCAAACTTTAAAGCAATTTAATGTCATTTTAAGAGGTAGGAAGTTGGGACCAATCAGTTCAGGTTAGTGCAGGTCACATCTGTTTTCAGAGTGCTTTGACCTGCTCCTGTTTTGTCATCTCTGTTTTTCTCTGTGCCACCACAGGTGTCTTTGAGTCCTGTGTGCTAAGACTTTGAATTTCCTACTATAGATGGAGACAGGAAGCCAGCGGTCTGAGGTTTAAATCAATTTCCTTTCTGTTCTAGCAGTGCCAAATGCTGACCTTGTTTGCTCTAAGTGTAAGCTTGTGGAGACTGCACATAGAGACAGAGATGCAGGTAGATGGCATTTCGGTTGTGGGCTTGATAGCCTTCTGCAAGTACAGCTGTGCTGGCTGGAGATGGGATGCTCCTCAGCATGTTGCTTGGTCTTTCCCCTCCCAACCCCCCCAGCAGATTGCTTTTATAATACTCTCAGTTCAGTCTCAATGAACTCTGTTAGCTTAGCAAAAACAAAACTGCTCAATGTAAGTGAAGTGTTTTAGGGATCATTCACTACAGTTTGAGGTGGTGGTTGAAGGTGGTGATTACAGTCTTCCCTGTAGTGACTCGTGCTGCTTCTGAAAGTGGCTGTTGTTTTAGCACACTTGTTCGTTGGCCTCTTGCCTTGATCCAAAAATGGACCATGGGGGCAACTAGGGATATGAATTTGCTGGTGGAAACTTGACCTGAATGGGGATGTTGAAGCTTACAACAAACAGCAGTTGCCCAGAGAGGCACAGTAATTGTTTACCAAACACGAGAGTTAAACTGTTCAGTATGCTACTCCCTGTACAACTTAAAAAGTGCACTCTGTGTTCAATATTACAGTCTGTAGTTGTGTCTAAATGAGGAAGTTGCTTTGATATCACAGTTAAGATCACTTAAAGACTTCTGATTGTGTAAGGAGCTGCTTTTCCAGGCGAGAGGTACTGTACTGGGGTAGATAGTGACTCTGTTCCCTGCTTTACTATTACACTTCATCTGCATTTGTTACTATTCCAACTTGTAAAGGGTTTTGAGAGTCACTTCTATTTCAGTTCTGTTCTCTGCAGTTCTAATGCCATCTTCTCACTACTGCTTTGCAGCCAGGAGCAGCTTCTGTTGCACAGGGCAGCTGGATTTGGAGTTGTATTCTTTGAGTGTTGAGCCTAGTAAAGCTCTTTAGGAGAATTACTAGCCTTACCTAAAGCTAATGGCAACAAGATTAAGGTATCACTGTATTATTTCAGTGGGAGGGAATGGAAGTTTGCTGTTGTGTTTTTGACTGAGTCCTGAGGTTTCACAAAAATGGTTGTTTGCATAAATTCACAAACATTATTTTGACCATATGACTTAAGTTGCATTATCTCTAGGCTATCTAAGAACATGTTATAAATGCACCTGTAAATCCTAAGCCATCCTAAGATGCGTACATCCTGTGACATACTTCTTACAGCGCTGCTTCCTTCCCTTAGCTTGTATTGTTCCTGCTTCCATTAAAAAAAGTGACTTAATTCAAGCTCCTACTTCTGAAGGCTGGTGATAAGGGTTCTTGCTGCCATTGCTCGTCTGTAGATTTGACAGCATGAAGAGTAATATTAGGAGGATGTGGCAAACTGAAGGATACTGTGTGAGCCACGCTCTGCTGTGGAAGAGTAGAGCCCTGCTTACCTGTCAGCACACAGTGAACTGAAGCGGAGCTGCAAGGTGGGCACTGGTCGTGTTACCATGACTTGGGAAGCTACAGGACAAAGCTTGCTCAAGAGATGGGTCCAACCTTTATTTTAGGGAGCTGAATAGAAAGTTAAAACCAAGATGTGTGATAATAATAACAATGAGTAAATCACTCAGGCTTTCAAACCCAAAGCCGAACTCCCAGTTGAGCCTAGGACTTGCCTGTTCAGAACATGATTTTTTTCCTCAAAGACTGGCAAAGTTGGAGAGAGAAAGGGAGAACAAAGAGGTAATAAAAGAGAAAATGGGAATATAGGAGCATCCGAGAAATAGATGGGAAATATTGGGGGTTAGGACTGCTTGAGAAGGCTTATATTGTTAATTCACTTAGTGTGAGTAGCTTACGCAGGGAATTTAAGATGTGAAGTGGTACATGTATTCACAGTTTGGAGACTAGTATCTTGTGTGTGTATGCTACACATAGATACATATGTAAATAGGACTGGGAGAGAATCAACATTTAACAGGACCAGAGTGCTTTCCGAACCCCTGGGGAAGGTGCTGAGTTGATGGCGGAGGCATGTTTCTTTCTTCCAGCATCACAAGGCCGCAGCACTTGGAATGAACATGGATGCTCGGGAACACTCTGGAAATCCTCCTTCCTGAGTGCAGGTTTCCCAGCCTTGCCCAAGCCAACAAAACCAGCTGAATTACTGTCTGCTGCTTGAGCCGCGGCTTCGGCTCCGGCGTGTTTGTGCTCTGCCCCTGGCAGGGCCAGCGGCAGTGTGAAGCTAGCTGGCCCTCATACAAATTCCACTCCCCTCCCTGGTAAGGAGGGAGCTTTGTGCGCGCTTTGTGTGCAGCAGGATTGCGGGACTGGTACTTGGGAGAGAACAAGTAACCAGCTGGCTCCCGCGGTGCTGCAGGGCACAGGAGTGGGGATTTCTGCCACAAGGGTAACCCCTTTCTTTACTGCTGTTCCATGGTTTTCATCCTGTCCCCATACTTCTGAGGAATTAATAAATTTTTTAATGCCCTCTCCTAGTAGAGATGTATTTAAAGGATTCCTGGAATGACTCTTCAGAAGTAAATTGAACAGTAGGAATGCTTTATCCCAGCTGCCTTTGGTTTTGTTGCCTGGTCACTTCTGAGAGACAGAATGAATGCAAAGAATCACTCTTGAAAGTGAATGAAGGGAAATGAAGTCAATAGTAAAACCGGTCATGGTAACTTGAAAGTATCCTTGTGTTCCCGTCCCCCTCTCTACATACATAAATTAGGGATGAGGCTGGAATGCAGAGGGTGTTTTCTTTTATACCATCACTACTAAATAGTGCTTGTCATTTTCCTCACTCTCTTGTGCTTAGAGTTGTGGTATCCTCTGCTGGGAGCTCTCCTCTCTGCAACACACATGTATTTAAACGGCCTTTCTGATCACGTTGAGGCTAACACTCTTTTCTTTAGCTTCACAGCCTTAATACACAATATATTAGGACTCTTGGTAAGTGTGGTGTGATGTTGGGATGGCTCAATGAGTGCATTGTGTAGCTTAAAAATACTTGAAGCCTTGGAAGAGCTTTTGTTTTGTGTCTAGTGTTTTTGGTTGTTTCTTTTCCCCCCCCTAACAATGAAGTACATAACTACAAACCAGAATCATTACTGGAAACAAGAAAGTCAATAACAAGTCATATATTGTTGTGATTAGCTGTGACTTGAGCTTGAGTTTTTGGAAGTTGCATCTGTTCAGTACTCTGAAGAGGAAGGTTTTGCCTCACCCTGGATTAGAAAGGACCAGACCATTCACAAGTGATTTGCACATACTTATGGTCTGCAAGTTCTCCTGGACAGATACTTCTGCTCAGTTTTGAGGGTGTTGACTTGATCTTTAGAGATAATGTGGGAAGAATGGCTCAGGTATGCACAGTAATTGTGTGTTGAACTCACATACTTCACTGTCTTTATCCCTCATGAGGTTCATGCAGTCCTGGGCTGCTACCTCAATTTGAGGCTTTTTGAGCTTCCTTGGAGTTTAATAATAATCCTAAAAGTTGGTTTCTTTGTGATTTCTGTTCCAAAGTCTCTAAAGTATCTTTGGAATGATCACTTAATACTTAGTTTGATCAAAAGAGTTTCTTCTATGCTTAAGGCTGGCAAACTGAGGCAGTGGGCTCCACATTTGGCCAGTGAATTGTCTTTTTACTCCTTAGGGCAGAATTGCCAGCCTAGAAGTAATCTGCTCTACATTATGGACAAGGTTTGTTTCAGTTGCTGCTTTGGAAAATTCCAGAAACAGTATTTTGAGCCGCTGGGAAGGTGCATAAACAATGAAGACGGATCAAAATGTTTTTTAAAATAGTACAATTCTTTGTTCAGTCCTTGGGAACATCAGGAGGTTGCTCCACTTGTGCAAACAGACTGATTTACTTGCTCTCTGCTTAGGCAGCAGATCAACGTGAGTCCAGAAACTTGCCCAGAAACCTTTTGGGTCTGGTGAAATAAAGACGCTCTTTGTTCGCTGCCGTGATTGACTTGCTGCTCTGGAGTAGGTGACATGTTTTGCCTACCAAGCATGTTTTATAAGCAGAGTTTATAGAAAGTTCATGGTACATTAAAATACATAGCCTCTTCTGTACTAATAAAATAGCTTTTATTCTATTATTGGGAACAAATTTAATACAGAATTGCTCTTCAGGTTCACAGTGGGCCTCCTGGAACTAAGTCATTGGGTTGCGTTATGTTTTTTGCTTGTTTGGATGGCTAATGCTGTTTTATTCTTTTATTCCATAGAGCTGTTAACAGTGGTCAAACTTCAGCACAACCTTTTCTCTTAGGATTTCAGCAAACCTGCTTGTGATGGTGCATGTGTGGTTCTTGTTCAGCCTTCACTGAAGGCCCCCAGAGTATCAAAGTGTGTTTTAGCCTCTGTCATGGAGTTCTCCTTATTTCAAACATTGCTTTCCTTTAAAGGGGGGAAAAAGCATTGTTGTTGGAGAGATGTGTTGGATTCCTTTATTCATCTGTCTTTGAACAGTGTATTTTCACTTGAACTGGTCATCTTTCATACGTGCACTGGCCCAGTGCCTCAGTTTTTCAAGCCAGCTGTATCCTGCCTGACAGACCACGTGAATTACACCAGCAACAGTTGGTGTAATAAATATTGACTAAGAATTCTGAAATTGGGATTGTTATCTTTGGAAGCCCCTTGGGAAACGGGTCAGGTTTGTGTTGAGTGACTGTTCTCTTACTAGATGATACATCAGAAGTGTGTGGCTGTCACTGGTTAAGATTGCTCAGGAGCTTTGGTACATTTCCCTTTCACACGGTGAACTGCAAACGCCTCAAGCATTTCTTAAAGCATTATCAAGGGTTTGAGATAAATGTGGCCCTGTCATTCCCCCTTCCTAGTTCTAGAAACCTTGTTTTGATTCCTTTGGTTTGTCAGGTTCCTGTCTCCTTGTGTACCATGAGAAAAGCAAGTCTTACTTGAATGTAGTGAAGGTAAGTGTCCAGGCCTTGCTGGTGGATTTGATTTTTCTATTGGAGCCCGTAAAGTGAAGGTGTATCATTGAAGCAATATGTAAAAACCTTGGAGCAGGCTGAGAAAGTAAAAGGTCACGTGCAAAAGGAGAAGCAACCTTGACAGCAGTTGCCAGGAACTCAAGTGTAGCTGCTGTACCTGGGAGAGCTGTGAGGAGGCTTTGAGATAGGCTCTGCCCCCTTGGCAGGTGCTGATGGGTCAGGGACCAGAAACCTCTTTCCACAGTTCAGTGGGATTTTTGAGATCACTGGCTTGGTTTGGCTGTAGTGTGTTTTGGCCCTTTGAAGTAGGGATAAAACTATACTGTAGTTTTGTTTGATTCACAGCATCTCTCAGTGATGTACATGTGCAACAAGAGTAAAGAGATTTTAAGTTGTGTAGTGGATGCCCTCCCTCTGATTCACCCCTTGCTTTCAGATCACTGAAACCCATTATTTGGAAGTATTAAGCCTCAGAAGTGTTTCTGGTATTAACCAGAAATGTTTATGAAGGGATATTTAAGTGGAACTAAATACATCTGTGCAAATAAGTACTTTTAAACACTCTAGTAACCCCTGAGCTGTCTATCCCGAGTTATACAAGAGGGAGGAACTTAGTACAGGTATTGCAGGTACACTACAGGAATGTAGATCTACATTTCTGTCCTGGTTTTGCTTTTATCAGAATGATGTATTCGCCTTCTGTGTCTGGTGTTGCCCTGTAGTGTTTTAAAACAATCTCAGCATTTGAAATGTCTTCAGCATTTAAATGCTTCATCTTGGTGTCAAAGATGCCTCAAAATGTTTGGGCAGAGGAGAGAGACAAGGCTGATCTCCAAGTCACGGGTAACTTGGTGGAAGCTGTTAACAGATAATGCTATCTAACTGTATCCTGTGAGGGGTATGGTTATCGGTTAAGGGTCTGGTGGGTATTTGTCTCTGGTACTGGTGCTTGAAGAAGACGACATTGAAATGAATTCAGCAGTAAACAGTAGAATGCATCGTATTCCCAAAAGCCAGTGGTGCTGGTGACAACTGAGGGCTATACATATGCTTCTCCCTTAAATATTCCTCCCTGGGTGCTCTTTGCGTATAGAAGGGATCATTTCCAAGCTTCTGGGCAGTGAGAGCAGCCCTCGGTGTTTGCAAGACTCCCACCTAGAGACTGTAGCAAAAATAGCATGCACAAAAGGGAGGAGGCAGAGGGAAGGCAGCGCGTTCTATAGATGCTCTTTTGCCCGTTGCGGTGCCGAAGGACTAAAATAACCCTCCATGTAACTGTCATGGGAATTGTAGTTACCATTTGAAAAGGAAAGGATAACGTTGGTGCTTTTTATTTTGGCAACGAGGGTGTTAATACAGATGAAAATACACAAGTGAATCAGTGCACTGCGGAAGATGAAATGCTTCCCCTGTCAATTCTCAAACACTATTAAATCCGCCCAGTTCAACACCAGTGCCTTGATGTCTGTCTCTTTCTTTGACCAAGGTATGGGAATACAATATCCTTAACGGTGAGTTACTGGATTTAAAATGTGTGACTGGTTGCTTTGCTCTCCAGTAGTGATATTTTGGTATGAAATATGCATCTCAGCCCTGGCTTGGGGCTGGTTAAGAAGAAATCTGTTTTCTGCCTACTTTTTTTAGCACATTTGTTTTGTCCTTGGAAAGGGAACAGTCTGACATCACAATGTAAAAGGCATGTTGGATTCTAGAGATGTATCTTGAGTTTAAAAACTACTGAGTAATTTTTTGTTGTGATTGCTGCTAAAGAATGTATTCTGTTCCTAATGTAAAATCGATCCAAGTACTTGAAAAGGTCTTTTGCATAGTGTAGATCTGCACTGGGGAGTTTTCAGTACCTTGTCACCACTGACTGAGCCTGCTGGACTTTTTGGAGGTGTGGGGATGTTAGTACTGAAAGTTCATGCATTTGAGTATCAAGACAAAGCAGGACTTGGATCACCTTGGAGATCACTGATGTTGGGCTTGGATAATAGTGAAAGTTAGAATGAATGCCTAGAATGGTTACAGAAAGCGGGTAGCTTTCTGCTATGTTTGAGATGTGTAGAATTATTAAATATATATTACATCAACAGATCTAAGAAAATGGAGGGTTTATGCCTTTAAATTAAGGCTTTTCTAGCTGTTGTTGCTGCCTGTTCCAATCATAAGTCTTTTGACCTTGTAAAACTTCTCAGTGACTTTCACCAAGTAAGTACAAGGATGAAATTATCCATCTATGCCTAGATGGATATATAAGATTTTTAAGGCAATTTTTTCTTTGCTGTTCTCCTTCCACATACATGTGCACATTTAGATCTTCTGCTGACTTGTATATTGTCTTCTCTGATTTAAGACTGGCATAGCTTGCAGTGTTAAATCTTGCAGTGGTTTTCAGAACAGTAATTATTCTGTATAGTTCTCACTATTGATGGATGAGTTACCTTGGTTTTCTTCAATGAATTGGTAACTTCCTTAAAGTCTTACCCTATCAGAGGATTACAACAATGTGGTTTGCATTGTAGGGAATAGTCAAAATTAGATTGGTTGGTTCACTCTTGACTCTCCCTGCAGACTGAATTTGATTAATTGTGTGTTATCTTTATGCCCCGTTCACCTGTGATAGGTACATACTGAATGCCATATCTTCATCTGAATAGTATGTGGTCTTAGGTCTTACAGATCTGTGAGAAATCACTTAATCTTGTTCACAAACACGTGAATGAATGGCTAAAGTAACCATAAACCTCCAGGAAAAAACATGATGTGCTCTCAAATCAAGGTTTTCCTACGTGTGACCTGGATCCTGGTTTATCTACACACAGGTTTACATCACATTTATGTCCTTAACACAGGGTTCTTGAGAAATAGCAGCCTGTTTGTGTTTCAGCAGTGCCAGGTTATCGTGGCAAGGGAGGTCCATGAAGATAATCTTGTGTTTAGCCATAGTCTGTGCTGGGTATGTGGAAAACACAACTGAGCTGTATGGATCCGTTCATGCCAAGAATCTGACTCTGCATCTTTTGGGCGGTGTGTCTGGGCTGTCTTTGCATTGTGCTGTGCTCAGACAAACAGGCTGCATGTTCCTGGCTGCTGTGTAATGCAGTTATGGAAGAACAGCTTGCTCATGTCCTTGGAGGCCACCGCCCATGTGTTTGGGACAACCCGAGGATGATGTAAGTTTCTTTTTGGTATTAAGGTGAATAAGAGGAAAGTCCTGCATGTTTCACTGCTTCACAATGAAATACCCCTGTTGCTGTCCGTGATAAGGTAGTGTCCGTGCTATGCTGCACGATAGTGCTGGTTTCAATCCAGCAGTAGCTTTCGGTCTGTAGAGCAAGTACCAGACCTTTTATAACTCTAAAACATGAAGCAACCATCCAATAGAAAATGTGGATACACTGTTTATCTCCGTTAGACTGATGTGAGAGCGAACTGGCGTGAAGACTTGCCTGTGTCAAAATTGTAGGTGCTTTCTTCTGCAGAAAACTAGATTTATATGTTTGTGTTGCAGCCTGAAGTGAGTGTTTGAAGAATGGTTTGGCTCCTGATTCTGCTGTTTGAAAGTATGAGGGGCGTGTGTGCATTCGAGAACATGAAACAGTGTGTGTGAGCTTAAGTCATAATTTGTCCTTTTTGCTCTGCATTGGTCTCATACTAGGTCATTGTCAATGTATATTCCCAATTTAATTTTAGCACTCCATGTACAAGTGTGTGTGGTAATGGAAACTGTCCTCATCCAGAAGAGATACTCAAGTTTTTTAGAGAGTCTGTTGAATTGATTTCCTAATTTTCTGTAGTAGTTTTTGTTCCAGTTCCTTGCATTCCTTAGACACTGATGTCTGAACATCTCCACCCTAAGATGTTTTGCCCTTGAGTTGTTAAATGCGTACATCGTCCTTACAAAATGAACCAGCTTTGAAATCATACGGGTAATGATTGTATCTAAATCTCTTACCGGAAAGAACGGAGAAAATAAAAGGTAGGGGTATGTATATACATGGTCTCTCTGCTGTTACAGTACATACAGAAAATCCATTTCTATACTATACTGGAGTCACAACAGAGAAACACCTCTAAGAAGTGATGATCTAAAACCTTTAAAACCGATTCAGTGCACAACCCTGAACTTGGAACTCTGGCATGGTGAACTATATGTACTAATATGAAATGTATAGCTTATATTTTTTAAGAACTCCCTACTTGCACTTTAACATAAGGATACTTAAACTGAATCAAAGTGTGCATTTTCTTTTTTACTTAAAATTGTAGCTTTCTTGGACACTTAATATTTAGAAGAATTATGAACTTAATGGGTTTATTTCTGTTCCCATGCAGCTGATATAATTTCTACGGTAGAATTTAACCATTCTGGAGAGTTGTTAGCAACAGGAGACAAAGGAGGTAGAGTTGTCATCTTTCAGCAGGAGCAGGAGGTGAGTGCTAACTACGTGAGGTATATTTAAGTTCTGCTCTGTTCCTGTTCCTCTTTTTAAAGAGGAGGTTACACAAAGTGCATGATGTGTAAAAATAATGAAATTTAAGAGTGAAGAAATTATCGAGAACTTTAGTGATGCTGTTGGAAATTAATTTGTCTTTAAACACTCTTCAGCTGTGGTCTAAAGAGTGCTTAAGGTGAAAACAAAAAGGGGGGGTAGGACACAAAAGACCTTGGGGAAGCTGAAGCTCGTTGGTTTATAATGAGTCTCCTTGGCTGTGATGATTATTTCAGATTTCACTGGAGTGGGGGAAATCAAAGTTGTCCTTAAGTGAGTTTGTAACTGACCTGAGATGTCCTTTTCTTTTCCATTCTGATATCAATCAGGTAAAATCCTAGAATAATAGTAGCAAAGGTATCTCTTCATTTTATACTTGTTCTTTTGGTCTTTGCAGAAGTCTACAGACAAATCTTCTGATGCTAAGGAAAGGGCCTCTACCTTAGTGTTAAGAGGAGGAGAACTGAGATGGAGTGCTTGGCTTTTAACTAAAGCTGTAGTTAAAGTTGACTAGGTTAGAACTTATTCCAGGGAGAGGATAAAAGGCACTTCTGTCACTGCCTAGAAAGGTCATGCTGTTACTTCTTTCCTTAGTGTTTCATTCAAGTTCAACTCTAAAAATCCTCAACTTTAAGAATCCCACAGGTAGGAGGCAGCTCCAGGGCAGTGCCTTCTCTTGACAAATAAATCACCGTGGTCAGGGGGTGCCATCTAGTGGGGTGTTCCTGGCTGGCTTGCCTCTGCCCAGGTTGCTTTGGCCGGAGTCTGGGGTGGACATAGTCCCACCTGTAATGTGCCTGTAGTTTTGGGGCCACAAACCTTTGTGTTTTGTCACTCTGAGCTTTAGCTTGCATCCTTTAAGGATCCTTTAATGAAGCTTAAATAGCTATTTGCTTGTTCGCAAATGAGTTGTCTTTAAATGCCTACATCTGGTTTTGATGTGTAACCTCTGGCTCATATCATTACCATCTATGAAGCTGGGTATACTGGGAACCACCTGGGTTATCAGATTGAGTTGCACGGTGTTGTTTTTGGCATAATTTGACTTCTCAGTGTTTAGGGAATGAGCAACGGGGACTTGATTCCCTAGTGTATTAGTAGTGAGTTATGCCACATGCACAACTGTCTAGAGCAAGTTTTATGTGTTAAGAGTATCTAAACGACAATGAACTATTTGAGTTGGATTTATGTACCACTTCCTATCACACTGCATTTGAGTGCTTTTCAGCCCATATGTACAGGAAGAAAACCACTAACCCACAAGCACAATAAGCTTAATATACAAGCTTGTGCAACTTCACCCAGTACCAAAATGCTGCCACCTCTGGGTTGGAACGTGGAGGCCCTTCTGCGAGGTGAAGCAAGTGACATTACCCAAGGAGCAGGCAGGAAATGAATACTGTATCTAATTGAAACTGAGGGAGGAATTTGCGTAGGCAGCCTGTAATTACCTAAATTGGAATTTAACATGAGGCACTTGGGCCAACACCTCTTCTTGGGTGGATTTTTTTGAATGCCATGAGATAGTCTGATGGTTTAGATTTTGCCTTTATCCCAAGGGTGGATTTCATCTCTTACTGGCTTTATATATTACTCTAGTCCTGAAGAGTTTTGCTAGTCTCCACAAGAAGTATATTTAAGACTCAGTCGTTATGGTAAGTTTGGAATTGAAGGAGAGTTCCCTGAATCATGACCAGCATTTCCTAAAGCACAATAGATTTCCTTTCGAAGTCGCCTGTTCTGGGCAGTGACCCTGCTTTAACTTGGTAGGTCTAACTGAAACTTGGAACAAAGGTTCTTCCATTCTCTAGGGTGGGAAAGCCAGTGCAATTGATAGGTGTGGTACAACATCCTAACGCCAAATTGTATTTCTAAGCATTTTGTCCACATTTCCCTCCCCCACAGCTTATTGAAAAGTGTAAAAACTCCTGCCAGCTATTAATGTAAGGGTATGGAGCAAGAGAAAATGATGTGAGGAATGTGATATATGTGGGCTTGCAAGGATCGTATCAAGAAGTATGTTCTAGTGAGGTACGAAGGGATGAAATGAATAGATGGACATGAGACACACAAGGGAAGGAAAGAGCAAAGTCCCTACTCAAGAACATATCACAGGAAAGGCATCTGATGGTGCAACCTCGTGAAGGAGGTGGGACAGGAACATATTGCAAAATTAAGCTGAAATTAATTTCAGGTACCCTTGGTAAGCACTGCCTCCAGAATGGTTCCAGTTTGCTGTCACCCATTGGATGGAATTGAAGGTTCAATTCACGCAGAGCAGTATTAATGTTAGGAAACCACTGCCTAAAACATAGCTTGTAGGAAAAAGAATTGTGCAGGTTTGGAGGCTTTTCAGTTTTCCAGACAGTTCCATCCTGCACAGGCTGACTGCAGGTGTGACTTGTCATGTCAGAGGTGTATTATAGCAGAGGTGGGGTTTTTTTCCTCCCCACCCCCATCTCCAGAATGAGGAAGAAAAAGCTGCTTAAGCAGTTTAGAAGGTCTTGGGGAATGTGGAGCTGCTTGTATAAATTTAGAGGTGACATGTGGGATTTCGATAGTGTGCCTAGCAAGCTGAACTTGCCCACAGAGTAGATCTGACATATGTGTGGCTGTGTAGTTCTCTTGGGGAATGTTCTTCTTAAAAGGCAAAGGTGGAAATATTAAAGATGAGAGAATGATGAAGATTTTTGAGGTTGTTTTTTTGTTTTTAAAAAGAAGAAACCTTGCCATGTCTGCAGTGTTTAGGTAAAATGTTAGTTTGTAAGCTCTGCTGCTTGGAATTAACGTGAGAACTTGCTGGAGGTGATATTCATGTGGCTGAGGGGAGTTTCTGGAAGCTATAGGAATCCAAAGTTGCTGCCATAACTGTCTCTGACGTTTTCTTAGCCAAGATGATAGGAACTGTAATCAAAATCTTGCAAAAGAGATGATGCTTATTTTGTCTGTTCCACAGGCTCGTTGCAGTAAGGCAAGTTGTACACCAAAGGGTACTCGCGGCAGGTCTGGCATAGGCAACCAGAGAGTGTAGTCTTAACCTATTTTAGTGCTATTTTTTTATGCTAACTAGCAGTCTGCCTATGTATCTTGCTGCATAAATATCTAGTTCTGGCTTCTGCCTGCAACCTCGAAAAGCATTCTGTACATTGCATACATATCTGATCATTTAATTCTCTTTTTAGAACAAAACCCAGTCTCACAGTAGGGGAGAATACAATGTTTACAGTACCTTTCAAAGCCATGAACCAGAGTTTGACTACTTGAAAAGTTTAGAAATTGAAGAGAAGATCAACAAAATTAGGTGGTTACCCCAGAAAAATGCTGCTCAGTTTTTATTGTCTACAAATGGTAAGTTATGACTTCACAGTTAATTTTGCATGGTAACCTCTCGTTACATACGTTTGCTATTAGGGTTTTGTCTGATTCTCTCCACTTCCAAAAGGCTGGAAGCAAGCTGGTTTTTAGTGCACGTGTCTAGGGACGTGGCTGTGCAGGAGTTACACTGTTTGAACTATCCTGCTCTTGTGGCTCACCTGGATGCAGGAGTCTTTTCTGATAGGGTTGTTTTAGAGCAAAGGGGCTTAGGCTTGGTGAAGCTGTCATTGAGTACCTTCATCCGTGTCTCACTAACTGTGAGCGAGCTGACATTAATCATTCATAACAGTCCTCATTCTAATTGAAACTTGCTGTAACTTTATAAAGAACAAACTGCGGAGGAGGTCTTTTAAATGCTTTTTATCTTTTCTTGTTTTCTCCAAGCAGTATTTTTGTCTTTTTTGGTACATGTAGGTGGTCTTGTCTTGCTTCAAGGCTTCGTGTTAAAGTGCATCAACTGTGAAGATGAGTGTCTTTCCTACAGCTTTGATCTTTTTTTTTAAACTGTGGCTGCTTTATTTCAGATAAAACCATAAAGTTATGGAAAATCAGTGAAAGGGACAAAAGACCAGAGGGTTATAATTTAAAGGAAGAAGATGGACGGTATAGGGATCCTACTACAGTTACAACACTACGGGTGAGTAGTTTGCTTGGTGGATTAGCTACACACGAGTGATTTCTCCTCTCCCTCCCCCTGGCACCACAGATTAGCCTGTGGCTTAGTGAGTAACTGCCCCATCACATTATTAAGGTTATGTTTTCTGTGATGCTAGCTGGCAGACGTTTACTTCTGAGGTGATTCTGAGATATTTTAATTGACTTGGTGTATGTGAGCAGTGTGTTTGAGTGCTACTGTGTTTGTAGTACATTTGCATCTCAAACTTCCATTGCTTTGTATTTTGCAGGTGCCAGTATTCAGGCCCATGGACCTCATGGTTGAAGCTAGTCCACGAAGAATATTTGCCAATGCTCACACGTATCACATCAATTCCATCTCCATTAATAGCGATTATGAAACGTACTTATCTGCAGATGACTTGCGGATTAACCTGTGGCACCTAGAAATTACAGACAGAAGTTTTAGTATCTTTTTTTGGTTACAACAAAGCTGTTGGATTTTCTTTCCTTTCCTGAAAAGCTTTTTGTGTAGTCTGTCTCTCCCCATCCTGGTTATTTCTCCCTGCTGAAGAGGTGGCTCAGCATGAGCAGTATAAGGAGTAGTTGTCATTTGCATGGTGAAAAACACTCTTTTAAAAGAGGAAAAAAAGCTGAAGGTTTCAAGTGAGACGAGCAGTTCTGGAAGGCAGGATCACAGTAAACTATCTTGTGAACATTTATTCGACTTGCAGTAAGAAGCAAGTCAGAAGTAACATCCTTCTCTCAACAGTGCTTATGCCTTTTTACCTTTTAACCTAACCATCAGACCCTGTCGCGTGTGCACCTACAGATGTTGCAGGCAGTAGGATCACAGGAATATGTTTGCAGTCCCATTGCTGGGAGCAGAGATCACAGATGCCTTTTTTATAATGTAGTAATTAGAACTGAAGCAAAATAAAGTTCTATGTGAAAAATCTTTGACATATACCAAGCAGTCTTTTGCTGTTATAAGCATTAACTTCAAACTGCTGTAGAATGCAGTGTTAGAGTCTTGTTTTCTAGACAAACTGTGAGACTTGGTTTTCACTTTTATCCAGTTTGTGACTGCGTCCCACAGTCCTGAAAAAAAAAAAAAAAAGCATTGCCTGGATGCTTTTAAAGCTGAAAGATGGGTTGTGAAAACTGGAGACCATTTCTTAACCAAATGCTGTAGATATTGTAGATATTAAGCCTGCCAACATGGAGGAGCTCACAGAGGTGATAACAGCGGCAGAGTTCCACCCAAACAGCTGTAACACATTTGTGTACAGCAGCAGTAAAGGAACAATTCGTCTCTGTGATATGAGAGCATCAGCACTCTGTGACCGACATTCAAAATGTAAGTTCTGTCCTGCACTGTTTGTTGTCGTTACCTTGCTGCTAGATAAAACTAGGCCCCGATTAAGAATATATTAAGCATTGAATTGTGTGTATTTGTATTGGATTTCTGTAGTGTATTGACTAGATCTAAAGCCTATAGTCTAAATAAATCTTAAAGTTAGGTTCATGTTTTGCCAGAGTAAAAGTAATGAATCAAATTAGTAGTTTAAGCTGGGGAGTCTGCCTAGACAATGGACTAGGAATGGCCTTCTGCAGGCTTCAGGAGGCCAGATACTAGGTGCTTGGTCTGTACTTGTTGCTAGAAATCTTACATGTGTGAATGAAGACTCAAGTATTAGTGAGTAGTTCGCTTACTTAGAAGTGGATTGTGGCAAGGTTATTGAGAGGATGTTAACCTAATGTGGGTGTACCTTGTACTGGACGAGACACAAACTTACTTCTTGAAATGCCTGTCTCATTTTCCTACAGTGTTTGAAGAACCAGAAGATCCTAGCAACAGATCATTTTTCTCTGAAATCATCTCTTCCATATCTGATGTCAAATTTAGCCATAGTGGTCGATATATGATGACTAGAGATTACCTGTCAGTGAAGATCTGGGATTTAAATATGGAAAATAGACCTGTGGAAACATACCAGGTATTTGGTGAAGATGATGTAGGCTAGAAATGAAAACCTTGAAGGATACTGAGTCTTACTAATAGTCTCGATGTAGCAGTTAGATTTTTGTCTACAGATGACTATATCCAGGCAAAGCATTGGTGAGATTTGTGTGTTTCACACATGTGCTAAAGGATCTTGCTAGCTGCAGGCTGACTGCAGAACCCAAACCCATGTTTGGGCATGAAAAAGCCTCCCTCTTACCCAATAAAGGCTATCTCCAGCAATAAGATAGCACAAGTCTTCAGATGACTTTATATTCTACTGTTCCTTCCTGGACGAAGTGGGAGGAGGTAAAACATTTCCTTTGCAGAAGACGTTTTTAGCCAGCACTGAAAATTGCTGTGGTGTTTCCTGTATAAGGAAATTTGGGAAGGGATTTTCTCATGAGACATAGGAAAATCAGTCGCCAAAGCATGATGTTTAGAAATAAGCAAAGTCTTTTGGGTATCTGAAAGGGTAGTGAGGGGATAAGAGCTGCTTGGAGAGGGAAAGCATTCTGAAGGGTTGCCCCATTGTGGGAGACAGCTCTTCCCCTCCCTGAATGATTTGCTACTATTTGAGTTCATGTAAAGTCTTTGTAGAGCAGAATATGTTAATTCAGGCCTCTTCATTCTGCTCCTCATCCATCCAGAGGAGGGAGCTGTGTGTGCTCCGGTGCAGGGCGTGTGAGCAGTCACATACTTCATTGCTTTGGAACAGAGCCTGTGCATGTTCTTTTACAGGTGTGTAGGTTCAATATTCAGTTTATCTACCTCAATTTTTTTGCAGGTGCATGAATACCTCAGAAGTAAACTTTGCTCACTCTATGAGAACGATTGCATTTTTGACAAATTTGAATGCTGTTGGAATGGATCAGACAGGCAAGTTTAATTCTTATTTCTATGCACTTAAGTTATTCTTAAAATGGGCAACTTGAAGCGTGACCTCGTATCTGTCTGGTTGTATTCAAGGACTGGCTTGGATAATATTTTAGTACTTCAATAAACTTAAATGGATTTATTTTAGCTCTTAACCCTCGGTGCAGCAAAGCATTATAGATAATTGCCTCAGTGTGCTAGAGAGACATAGAATTTGCCTAGAAATCTAGTTTTGTCACTTTGCCAGAGTGAAATATTATATGTTCCAGCTGGTTAAACTGGAGAGACGTACAAAGCAGTATGATTTGAGGTGATTTTCTGCAAACACTAACTGCTGAAATACTACCAATAGCCCATCCACTAGGTTTATTATCCCCAGTGGTTATCTTCCGGAGGGTTTTGTGTGGGTTTGGTGGAGTTTGTTTGCTATGATCTGACTTGGGAATGATTTACATGGGCATAAGCTGATGTACTCAAACCCTGTTGTCTGACTGTGCGTTCTACCTGTGAGAATCTGCACCAGGCTTGTTGCAGAACTTCTGTGTGTGAGTGTTCTGATTAAGCTGCCTTGTCAGCAAGTAGGACACTTAGGAAAAACCTTCTAGGGATTCTCTTTGTTACAAGAAGTTGTCAAGTTTGCCTTGCTTGGGCATGGCTGATTAGCCAGTAATAGCATTTAAGACAGCTATTGCTTTTGCGTTAATCATGTCATTAACTGTTTATTTGCTAGATCTAAATCAGCTCATTGTAGCCCTACCAGTATTGTCAGATAGAGGTTGTCGGGTTTTTTTTTTTAACTTTGTATCTGTTTAAGTATTCTTTGAGGCAAAGGAAGGGCAGGGAAACTTTTAAGTGTGTATGTCTTACTGAAAAGCTGATCTACAATAAGATCTTCTATAAGGTGTTATCACAAACTCAGTATGTTTGTTAGTATCTGAATACATGCAACTTGTGTGTAACTAAAATTATGTGGCTAAAAATATGATGTTTTGCTTTTGTTAGCTCGTTTCCTCACGTGTGCATGGGAAGCAAATTGAGTGATGACATTTAATTTAAAAGTGCTTAGATAAGTGGACCTTTTAAGGTACACACTTTTTAAGGAGAAAGATACCATTTTTTTGATCTATAAAACATTCCAATGCCTTAGTTTCACTTTAGCTTGTAGAAGGTAAGGGCGAGGCTGCCTATTTGCTGTTTATACAATAAGGCGCGATCTTCATCGGGACCCTCAGGCTTAATGCAAGGAGAGGTTATTTTAACTGAACTGTTCCTTTCTTCCTTTTCCCTCTCTGCAGCATTGTCATGACAGGATCTTACAACAACTTCTTCAGAATGTTTGACAGGAACACAAAGCGAGACATCACCTTAGAGGCATCCCGGGAAAACAACAAGCCCCGCACCGTGTTGAAGCCCCGTAAAGTATGTGCAAGCGGTAAGCGAAAGAAGGATGAAATCAGTGTTGACAGCCTAGACTTCAACAAGAAGATTCTACACACAGCCTGGCATCCTAAGGAAAACATCATTGCCGTAGCTACTACAAACAACTTGTATATATTTCAAGACAAAATGAATTAGGGTTGGCATTCCTACCTGAAGAGTCCACTTCCTGCATAGTTGAAATAGTTGAATCTAGCATTTGTACCTGTTAACGAAAGAGAATGAGAGGTCCATTATGGCACCCCCTTTCCAGTGTTTAAAAATGTGCCATATGACAACACACTTTTATAGCTACATGGAGAAAGCTCTGTTGATGTGTCACTGCGTTCTTCTCCATGTCTGCTAGCCATTTAGGTGAGGATAGGGCACTTTTTAATTTAAATGACTACTTGCACCATCTTGCCTAATGGACTAGATTGGACTGTATCAACATCGGTTTACTCCACTTTTTATGCCTTCCATTGTGATGACGTCCAACACAGGGAAAGCCTTCAGTCATGCTATGGGATTTAATTGTGTAACCTCATTACTGTATCATTCGTGGCCCCCTTTTTTTATTAAATACAGCTCATTCTTGCTGTGGCTTGTAGCATTCCTCCTCCTTCTGGCCTCCTGGACTCCCCCTTTCCCTTTCACCCCCCTCCACCTCGCCTTGGTGGTGGTGTAGAAAAAAACCCAACAAAATAAAGCACATGAAATGGGTCCGTTTGGGGTCAGTGGTAAAGGGGGTCTGTGTTGCAACCAATGTTTTAATAAACAGTTGACTGTAATCACTCCTTGCCATGTCTGGCACCAAAAAAAAAAAAAAAAAAAAAAAGAAAATAAGGAAAAAAACAAACTACTGAATAAAAGTGACAAAGAATGGAGAATCTGGGTTTTTTTTTTTTTTTGTTTTGTTTTTTTTTTAATCTACCTCTTTATACAAATACTCTGTGTTTTACCTTAGATGCATGAAAATAAAATGATGTTTTTTGTAATGATTTTAACCAGTATTAATTATTTTTCATGGGAATGAAGAGAGGGAGGGATTTCACAAGTAGCTGCATTTATTCATGAATGACCAGAACACCACTTCCATTTCAAATCCATGAACTGCTGTCAGATTTTGCCACAATCTGAACAGGTCAGATACTGTTGCAGTATCCTTGAAGGCTCTTTTTTAAAAACCCTATTGCTTAAATTGGAAGAGGAATAGAATTTTCAGGTTTTAAAATGTGTTTTACGGGACTAACGTCTTAATGTTTGGTTTTGTCCTGGTTTCTTCAATGCCTTGTTTTAGGATACAATACCTTTAATGCCTTGTTTAGAGTACAAAGTCCCCTGTGGCTTTTTAAACCGTTGTCTGAACTCTTGTCTGGCAGTATGATGTTCTGTAGTGCACAATACCACGTGATTACATAGATAATGACTACACTGCATTCTGAGATGCTCTATTTTCTGTATTTTATTGCTATCAGTAACTGAGTGGAAATGTAGTTTTACCATGCAAGTGTTGCTTTTGGCTTTGCAAAGTTACTGCACTTACAGAAATGTTAAATGGTGCAACGATCAGAAAATACGTGGAGTACAGAAGCTGCATGAAATAAGTGTTCATAGTTATTTGAGAGATTTAAACTCTTCAGCAAATAAGGCTTATCCAAAGATGAACTAGATATCGATGCTTTATAAGGCTCATGAGTTTTTACCTCCAGATATTTTTGCTAATTGTGCTTTTAGGTTTCCTCCTCCTTCAAAGAAATGTTCAGAATGAAGTTCGAAAGTTGTAGTGAACTTACCTTGACTGGGAGAATTTTCACTTTTCAGTTACCTATATTTAAATTATTTCTGTGGCTTAGTTATAGGTAGTTATTATAATGCCTTTATTATTTGATCAACTAAGATACTGTTTCTGCTGTAAAATTATGGCTGGGTTAGAGGCTAACAAGACTACTATTGCAATCATACTTTAATTTCTTTTAACTCCTTGTGCAGTGGTTTGAAAATGTAAAAATTCTAATATTTATTAGATCTGGTTCTCTTAAATACAGTATTTGTCTTGTAACATGCATGCCTGACCATGAGCCTTTGTAAGGGGTTGACCTTTATTTTTTTTTTTTCACCTGTTAGCCTTGTAAAGAATTGAACTGCCCCAGGGACAGCAACTGTTCTCCAATGGGTGAATAAACTAGTAGGCCCTACTCCTGCTTGCATAGCATGTGACTAATTTTACTCATGACTATACTTGCTAATAGTTAAGGAAACAACTTGTTGAGTAACATTAATCATGTGTATAGGTGTTTACAGGATCAGGGCCAAGGTTTATTCTTTCTCTTATCACAAGGGCGAAGAGGTAATTAGATGCTTCTTTTGCATCAGAGCTGGTAAAATTCATCTCCATTTTGTGAAGAAGGGTGTAGGTTTAATGACTGCTATTTTGGGAAGTTGGAGGGTCATGGTATTAAGACTGCCACACTTGTATCTATCCCGAATGATGCACTGAATACCTGAGAAGTCGCTTAGCACAGAGACAGAAGGAAGTGAGGATGTGAAGACGACACAGAAGGGAACAGGTAGATTTCCCAGAGGACAAGGTGCAGCCTCCAAGCAATACTACAGTCAAGCGAAACCACCTCAGACCTCAGCTGTGCGTGTCGGGATGGAATCAGGGGTTCTAACGCTAGTCTTGGGCAGGAGTTTTGGTTCTGGCAGTAGCAGCGATCCCTGGCATGTCATCTGAGGTTTAATTTATCCTCACCAAAACCAGCTACTGACTTCGGTGTCATACTATCCAACTAGAGAATTCTCTAAGCACACTGTCCATTGACATATGCTGTAAAACTTATATTTTATTAATAAAAGTATGCATAGAATACATCTTGTCAGGTTGCTTTTTATCCTCTGTCCTGGCCCTCTCCTTTTTCTCGTATTTGCAGGTGGGTTTGAAATTACTCATCTCTTCCCTCCAGCACATTGCCCGGTGCCCCATTACACTACTCCTGCCTTGTGATTTCTGGGTGTCCCCTGGAGCACTTCCCAGGCACAGCGTTGGGGTGCCCAAGAGCAGCTGCTCTGCTCTAGAGGTCTCCTCCAGTGCCCCATGAAATCAATACCAATTCTCAGTTCTCTATCCTTGAATAGCGGATGAAATACAGAAAAGTTCTGTTCCCTGCTGTCTTGTCTGGAAGCAGTGATGCTACCTAAATGCCAAGAACCACTACTTAAACGGTTAGTATTGGTAAAATTACAGGCATACTCTGAACCACAGTGATCCTGCTGTCAAGGGTTAATGTTCAGTGTAAGCTGGTTATCCAAGTGGTACAATGCTGGGGTGTCAGAGTTCTGTGGCTGTTGTCCCTTCTCTATTTTCCCTGTTGAGAAGCGCCTGATGCCTTGAAAACAGTTGAATATGCAGCAACACCGTGCTTTCCCTTCCTGTTCTGTTGAGGCAGGACTGTAACTCCTACTCCAGCATTTATTATTTAAATACATATTCTTTTACTCTCAGCCAAACTGGAAAAGCCTCAGACGGTGCTGATAAGCAGAAACCTGTACTTCCCCCTCTTAGGGAGGAGCTGCTGGATGATGGAATGCTAATATTTTTGTAATTTTTTTATTGTTGGGTCTGGAATTAGTTGTTCGTAGGCACAACATAATTTCCTGTGCACTGGTCTTTAGTTCTTCACCTCGGGCTGCAGAGAAGGTGTACAGCCTCCCACTTCACAGGATGCACTTTGACATAAATCGAACACAAGATGATTCCTTTTGCCCTTTGCCATGTCATTAGTAAATCCAAGGACGGGTGTACTGGGTTGAGGTGGGAGAGGTGTGCTGGAAGTGAGGTTGCTGTGCAATGACTAGTGGTGTCTTGCAGGACCTGTCTATGTTTGCTTTTAGCAAACATTTATTTAACCTGGTTCAAGAAGGTTTGGGCTTATAAAAATGAGCAGTGGAAGAAAGCGATAGCGGCTGGCATAAAAAGAGTGAGCATTTCTTTCTACACCGATACAACTGAGACACCAAGAAACTGTGAGGTCCATTTCTATACCAAATCTACCTTTGAATTTTAATATTCTCAACCTTTTGCTAACAATCCATCTATTGTTTCTCCTCCGCAAGAAAAGAGCCCTTGCAATCTTTTACAGGGCGGGTTTTTCTGTCGGTGCTCTCCACTAGGAGGCAAAATGTTACCGAAGAGAGGTGGATGCTTCAGAACTGCAAGGGATCACGGTCAGATGCTGTGACTGTCCCTCGAAGCCATCTTCAGAATTGCCAGTCATTTGCAAGGACTGTATGTTTGATCAGTTGTTGCTAGATATAAAAAACAAATAAAGCATTTCCAGGATGCATCATCACTACATCCAGCATGAAGAACAGAATAGAGAAGTGGGACTAGGCTGGCTCAGCTCTTCAGCGTAAATCATGTGGCTTGATACTTGTTTGATTCTGATCAACTTAAAAGGCTTTTTCTAACTTTCTAGAAGAACTACTTTCTGATTGCTCTTCAGTACACGCAGCCTTTCCCAGGAGTGTATGGCCATTGTTTCTCTTCTATTAATATGTGGTTTTCTGTCCCTCCAACCTTGCTATTGTCATAGCATTTTCCATCCAAGGATGCAAATTACTTTACAAACATTAATTACATCTTGCAGCTGCCTTCAGGAACCTGTGTAGTGGTTAGAGCACAGGGCTGAAAGTCAGGACTTGTGAATGCTATTTCTGGCTCTGCATTGACTCACTCTATAATCTTGATCAATTTATTTCTGACTCAGAAATTTTAATAGTCCCACTTTACTGATAAATATTCATGCCACAAGTATTATGGCAAATGCCTCCTGAATGATGGAGGTGACAAATAGTCATGATGCTGGCCTGTGATTGTCAGGGTTGCAAAGTAGGATAGGGTTACCTGGGCAGGTTTTCTATTCAAAATTTTAAGTAGCTTATTGTTCTGATTCCAATCTAGAATTTATCTGTGGCCCTCCTGATTTATTATTTAAATTACTACTTTTACTACACACAGCCAATTCCCTACCAGTGATATCCCAGAGACACACAGATTTTCCACAGGATCACACATTCAGTACAGTCACACAGGGTACACAGTCCATTTGGTAGGATTAGTACAGTAAAATTCCACAATTTATATTTTCATGGCTGCTGATGGGAGGGGTTTATGATATAAAGGGCTCCTTTAGTGCTGCTGGGAAGCAAAATGCTTACGTATGTGTGGGAGATGGGACTAAAGTTACAAAGTTCTACCAAAACCACTATAGGTCTCAAAATAAACCTTCAGGTTTAAGTGATGTCAAATGGAATGAAGTTCTAAAGATGATTTCTCAAGCTGTGAAGGTGAATTAAATAATCATCTGTGAGAGAATTAGTCTTGCTGTTCTTTTTGTTAGAGGATGTGTGTGGAAAATGAGGTTGGAGACCGAAGAATCCCAGTAAAGGTTGTGCTAACTGCCATACCAAGTATCTACAAGAAGTTGCTTGACGAACTGACTCACTGAAATTAATAATTTAGAAGAACCTTATTTTCTATATATGATCATTTCATGAAAGCGACTTAGAATAGGTAATTGGTACAGAAGTTACTCATACCACGACTGAAGAAACCTCAGCAGGCTAAGGTAGATGTTTGCATCTCTCTCACCGCATTTGAAAGTCTCTTCCGTGGAAATTCAGTGTTATTCCCAGTCTCAGTACAGCAGTATGTACATAAATACCCTGAGGTTACCTCTTCATTTTCATGCTGAAAGGAAACTGTGGCACACACTAATAATTTCACTTTTTGTAGCTACTTTTGCATCCCAGTGCGGAACAAGTCCCATTTTGTTACAGATGCCATCTTCTCTTAACTGTCTGCCAATAATTAAAAAACCTGCCATGCAAAAGGGTGAGTTGTCTGCTAAACCTATCATTTCAGATGGGTGCTAAAGACCATTAGTTCTTTCAGAGCATCTTAGCTATATTTCATATGTATGTCATAGAATTAACCAGGTTGGAAAAGACCTTTAAGATCATCGAGTCCAATCTTTATCCCAGCACCGCCAAGGCCACCACTAACCCATGGCACTGAGGCCTCGGCTACACGGTGTGTGAACACTTCAGGGATGGTGGCTTCAGCACTGCCCTGGGCAGCCTGTTCCAATGCCTGAGCACCCTTTGGGGGAGGAATTGTTCCTCAGCTCCACCTAAACCTCCCCTGGTGCAGCTTGAGGCTGTTTCCTCTTGTCCCATCCCTTGGGAGCAGAGACCAGCCCCCTCCTGGCTCCATCCTCCTGTCAGGCAGTTGTAGAGAGCGATAAGGTCCCCTCTGAGCCTTATCTTCTCCAGACTAAACAACTGCAGTTCCTGAACCTATACTAGTTGGCTTAAAACTGAGGCAAAAGCAAGACTGATGAGAGAGGTATGAAGCGTTTGGAGACTCGTACCATTGCGCCGTGCACGTCTGACAGGTTACCTCACACCTGCTGCACTGAGGGAGGAGGATTTGCTGCAATCTCTCGTGTGGAAGCATGTCTGAGCTGGAGGCTTGATGGCTACCGCGACAGGGGTTTGAGTTACGTAGTTCTGCGAACTGACCTCGTCCTCCCTGGGAATGGAACAGGAGCCACGCTCTGGGAAAGGACTGGAGCCCTGGGGGTCGGCTTGGAGCCGAGGTGAGGGAATAAGGTCGCCTCTCCTGAGAGAACAGCGCTGTCTGACGGTTCTAGAGCGCTGTGTGGGGAGGGCCGGCGCCTGCAAACCGCGTATCCCGGGGGGAGATGAGAACCGGCACCTCACGGCCCTCACCGCGCTCCCGCCTTTTTTCTCCCCTCACGGGCCTGCCCGGCGCACGCGCGGCGGCGGCGGCTGGACGTGCGCGAGCACGGGGAGCGCCATGGTGGGCGGCGCGTGCGCAGGCGGCAGAGGGCGGGGCGCGGCGCGAGCCGCGCATGCGCAGTGCGGGAGTAGGCGGGGTAGGGGAGGGAGGGAGGGGAGGGAAGGGGGGGGTGGCCGGGCCAGGAGCGGAGTCCGGGGTTGTTTGTTGTTGTCCCAGCCCCAGCGGCTCCTCAAGTCACCTCAGCCGCCGCCATGTCCAGCCCTCAGGAGCCGCCGCAGCAGCACAACAACAACAACAACCCGCCGGCTGAGGGGACGCACACCGAGCCGGGCCTCAACAGTGAGTGCGGCCGCCGCTCGCCTGAGGGGCGCGGGGTGGGGGGAGGCCGGGGCCGTGAGGGGCTGCTTGCGGGCCGCGACCCCTTTTTTCCCCCCCCCCTTTGCTCCCTTTCCCGGCCCGCGATTGGCGGAGGACGGGGCCGCGAGAGCCGCCGGGGCCAATCGGCGGCGGCGGGACGGGTGTAATTGGTTCGGCTGCGTCCGCCCGGGGGGCTGTGAGGAAAAGGCGGGCTGCGCGGCCTGAGGGGGCCCAGGGCGGGCGGCGCGGCCTGAGGGGGGCCCGGCGGGAAGCGGGGCTGGGAGCGGGGTGTCCGCGGAGCTCCGAGCGCTGGGGCAGCGGGAGCCGCCGGATGCGGGGCTGGGAAAGTGGAGGGAGCTCTGTGGAGGCGGCTGCGCGCCAGAAATGGGGTGAGGGCCGTGGCTGGCGGATCCCGTGGCCGCGCCGCTCCTCACCGGAGTGCTGGCGGCTGAGGTGGCAGTCGGTGGGGCTGAGGTGACATGGCCACGGCAGCGCAGCCTTAGGAAGGAGCTACAGCTGTGGCTCGGTGCGAGCCGAGGAGAGCAGGAGCAGGTTTGTTTCGTGGTTAAACTGAGTTTATTCGGTGGCTGGTGTTAGCAGCTAAGATGGGGATACAGCAGGGTAGGGGGAGGAGCGTGACTGTGGGAATGAGTTTATTCAGTGGCTGAGTCAATACCACTGACGTGAGCTATTTTCCTCTATATCCGGCATCTATGTCAGCTGCTCTGCTGCATCCTTTTGTTCCTAGGATAACACTGGTAGGGCTGGTTTTTGTGTAGGCTCTCGTACTTACTTGGCAGATGCTTTTCCCTCGTTTTAAACAGCTACTTCAGTGTGTCCTTTCATTTGTTTGTAATTATTAAGGATACTGCAGTTGGAGAGGTGAATAAATTGCATTAATGATTAACTGTTACCTTCGTGGTTTACAATGAAGTTTTAACTGACCACGAAATATATTGGCTGGTTGATCTCCTGTAACTCAGTGGGAATTGTATTGAAGAAGAATAAACTGTGCCGATTTCGTAACACTGCTTTTGTGTTGTGGTAATGCTACACCTTGTGATAAGGAGAGCAGCTTACAGCAACGTTCACCTGAGTCAAATAGGTATTTTAGCAAATTATTCAGGGCTGTTAACATACTTAAATAACGATTACACTTAAAGTTGCAACATGCCCAGTGCCTAACTCGATGCTCTAGAAATCGTGAGCTTTGATGCTTCTATATTTTAATATTTCCTTTCTGTTTTCTGTTAACTTACTCAGCGGGATGTGTTAGTCTGCTGTAAGATAGGAGCAACAAGAGATGAGCGCACCGTAAGCCTGCGCTGGATCTGCTCACGTAGGTCTTATTGCTGGATTGGCATGTAGAGGCTTAGCTAAATCAATATGATTACTGAAGGTGATGAGCACAAGGTATGAGAGGAAATACTCGATAGTCTGTGCTCTGAGAACAAAACAAATGCAACCTATCAGCTCCACGTAGGCTTAGTGCTGCTTTCAGTGCTCAGCTGCTCCACAATGCTTTGGTGTTATAGGTATATTTTCTGTCATTACATAAACTTTTCAGTGATTTTTTTTCAAGCTAATGAGCTTAGACACTTACTCATTTGGTTCTGTATGTCATTTGTGTGTGTTTAGGGCCTTTCATTCAAAGATTCAAAGCACTTGAATCGAAGGTCAGGAGACCTGGGAGTAAAACTGGTAACTGAACTTGGTTGAGTTCTTAAAAAAGCAAGCAAGCTTGTATGCTCTGGGAGTTCTGGATGCTTCCTATATTTTAATTATTATAAAGCTCTGTTACATATTGACAAAAAGAAGAAATCCCACCTTAGGCAGGAACCCATCTAGCTCTGTCATGGAAAATCTGTTTAATAATTACCATTATAGGAATTTGAACAGCTTTCTGTTCTTCTTTCTCTCTTTTATTATTTTTAAATGCTGTACTTCATTGTCGCAGTGAGATTTCTTAGTTTATTCAAGTTGACCATGGCTTAGACTTTGTGTGAGCTGCTAGTTTGAAGTATTTTTTTATATATAAAATGTGTATGTGTATGTATAATTTATGTGTTGTCCTTGATATCTCCACCCCAACCACCCAAGTGAAATCACAGAGTGAATAAACAAAATGAGACCACTCTTCCCCCCCCCCCCCCCATTTAGCTACTGTTGTTTAAACAGTCCATCAGTTATGGAAAAACATGTAATTAAAGTCTGTGTGTATCAGTTCATAGAGAAATAATTAGCCTTGGAGGATGGCCAAAATTCAGACAATTTTGGAGAAAAACACCATTCATATAAACAGTTGTGGGGTTTGTTTGTTTGTTCTTCCGAAGTGTGTGTTATGTGATTTGTGAAGGGAGGAGAATGCCACCACATCTCTTAATTCTCCCACTCTTAATTCGATCACATTTCCCATTTTACTGTCAAGTAGAAATTTAATTATATTTAATATAATCAAGAGTTCTCATGTGGGTGGTTAATGTAACTTCCTTAGTTCTGGAAAAAGCTTGGGGCAGAAACTGCTCTCTATTACTTGGGCAGCTTATTCTCACATATATTCCTGTGCATCTTTTCAAAGAAGCAGAGATTTATATCCCTCTAATCAGTCTTTGAAACTGCATGGGCTTTCTGGCTCCTTCTCCCAAACCGGTTGTGACTGCCAGTGGGAGTATGTAGCATGTTTTAGCTTGATGTCAGATTACACTTCATTGGATGTATTTTGACTCATTAAAAGTGAGGTCAGATGGAGAACGTGCCTCTTGCCATGTAAACTGCTGCTCAACTTGTTGGGACTCTTTACTCACAGTTTCAGTGTTCTTCCTCGTATGGCCACAAGATGTTTTAGATAAACGTTAAGTTTTGTCAGACTGGGTAAACGTTAATTAAGGTTTTATTTGTGCGTAATCTTAGTAGGTGTCTTTAGTAGCTACATACTAGAGCAACCAGTTTTGTTCATCTTCTGCTGGGTTTCCATTGTGGTGTCAGGAGGACATCCCCCTGCCCCTTCGCCCTCTGTTCTTTACACATTGTTTGTCACTCACTGCTGATTTTTTTATAATAGATATCTTCGCAGATCCTGAGCGTTTTAATTCTCCCAGGAGATGCTCACTGCTCCAAAGTGGGAGCATTCTGGCCTGTCTTCTAACTGCAGCTGCCACATGCTTTTCTGCAGGTGTGGCCTCTTGATGTGAAGGTGTTGCCACAAGGCAAATCTGCCTTCCTGATGTAGTTCTTACGGCATGGCCTTTTTATTTAGAAGTTTAGACACCAGCACTCAGCATAAATCTGGAATAATACAGTCTGTGACTCGTGCTGACAAGTGTGAGCAAAGGCTGCCTTCTCACAGTAAACACTTCATTATCTGAGAAGATATGTAGTACAGAGTTTGTGTACATTGTGTGCTTGTGCACAGGAGCTCTGTGCACACCTTAAATACCTTGTTTGTGAATACAGCTTGGGGAAACCAGACTGTAAACCACCAGGACTCTTTATGATGCTTCCATGGTCATCAGTATAATGGTGTAGTTAATAATTGGTACTAAGTATAAACTCTATTTCTGTTTCAGCTTCACAAAATCAAGTTGAAAGTAGATGAACTCCTCGTGACATACATCCCTTCCTGTGTCACTGATAAAGTTCCCAGAGCCAAAACTTTGCTATCAAAAATAAAAAACTAAGTGCAGGCACTCTGAAGTACGTGTCAGGAGTCAAGGAATCAGTGTTACAGTTTAGAACCTGTGCAAATAACATTTACAAAGTAGTTTCAACTTTTTTTTTTTTGTGTGTGTCTTTAGGCTTTCTTTGCTTTCTTAAATATTTTTACCTCTGTGATGAAGATGTCAGAACACTAGAAAATAAAAAAATCAACCAAACACAAAGCCCCTGAAAGCTGCGTGTGGCGTAAATTAAATTACACAGGAATTGTGATGACATAATATACATCTGACTGATAGCAAGAAGTCATGTTGCATTGAAAACAGTGTGCTTTTGAGAAGTTGGAGATCTTTCCTTCCATAATCACGGCTGGTGGAGTGGCTGTATGGCCAAATGATTCTTCCTATATGTCTTGATGAGGAGGTTGGAATTGCATTTGGATATGGAGTGCATTTAAATACTTGGAACAGATAGAGCAGTAGAAGTCTCTATCTTTACCTTTCATGATATTAAATAATATGTTTATGAATTAAGAATGTTTTTGAAACCTCTTTGTTTCCAATTGAAACGTGTCACTACTGAACATACAGGTAAATGCTGTTTTGCATTTAGTTAATATGCACATAAAATGCAAGTAAAGACATTTAAAACCAAAAATCAAAATCCTCAACCTTATCGCAGAGTATATGATCTTCTTGGCAGCCACTTTTATCATTCAAGATACACTCTTGCTCTTTTGTCAAATCTCAGTGCACACATGAAAATCCCATAGGCATAACTACAAAAAAAAAAGGAGAGGACACACCAGTAAATCTCAACTCTTAGGCTGTAGAGCTGTCTCTAAGGAAATTGAAAGAAGGGAGGTGGGAAGAGGCTGAAGTAATGGCATAGAATTTATTAACTGTTATTACATGTGAGAGCTCTGCATTTCTCCTGCTACTCAGTTCTTCATTTTGGCTTCATAGCAGTGAAATCTTTTAATCCAGCTGTAATGAAATGTACGTCAGCATGGTACTTCAGCTCTGTAAGGAAACATAATGCCTGCTCCAGGCATCTAATGGTTCAAGTTGTGGTAGGATAGGAGAGGTGGGAGATGTTTGTTAGAGGGCCGGGGCTGAGAAAGTTGGCTGAGGGCTGAGAATGGCAGCCTGCCTGGTGTGTGTGAAAATCAGGATTTGATTCGGGGCCTTTGGAAGTAGAGAGAAGGAGAATACAAAATAGCAGGTGGGGACTTGTATAGTTGGGGACTAGCACTCGAAAATGTTGTTTCAAAAAGGAATGTAGAAATAGAACAAGGGAAGTGGGTGACCAATGTAATGGAGTGATACATAGGTAGTTGAAGCTTCAAACTGCAGAGAGAAACATGGCCTATTGAAGTATTAATATTTGAGGAGAGAGGGGACATATTTGACTAGCTCTGGAGGTAGGTAGCAACAAAATGTAACTTCTTAGGGGTGCTCTTGTTGATGAAAGAGAAAGAAACGTGTTGCTCTTGCCGGCAGAACATGTTTATGAGTTTTCTCACCAGTAGCAGTGTATGTTATCAGAATTCACCATGTTCATGTTTGTTTCTGTGTGTAATTGATAAACTTGAGATGGGTTTTTAATGAAATGGTGTCTGGCTGGCCCAACAGGTTCCTGGGTGGAGTTACAGATGAATGGCAATGGCAATAGCAACGATAATGGCAATGGGAAAAACGGAGGTCTGGAGCATGTCCCGTCATCATCCTCCATCCACAATGGAGACATGGAAAAAATTCTCCTGGACGCCCAGCATGAATCAGGACAGAGCAGTTCGAGAGGTAGTTCCCACTGTGACAGGTAAAGAAATGTTTGCTGTCCTGCCTGCAATTTATAGCAGGTTTTTATCCTGTAGATGTTCATGGGGGCATAAAGCTTTTTCTCAGGCTTAAGTTTGTCGTGCTCCAGGATTTGGGGTACTTGCTGGCTCATGCTAACTGGCTATTAAATAAGACGTCTGATTTGAAAAGTTGATCGTTGCTACACAGAAAGCTGAGGAATCCAGGAGCTGGAAAGTCACCTCAACATCACAGTTCAATTTCATGTTGTCATAAATCACATGTGGTGTAAAAAATACCTGATTTTACTGGCTCATCAATAATAATGTTAATGTACGTGTGCTTTATGTTTAGTCAAACATAATGTATCACTGGACTTAACAGAAAAAACATCCTCAGAATTTGTACTCCTTGATTTCAATGATCTGCTTTTTCTCCTGTGAAAGCAAAATATTTCTTGCCTAACAATATAGTCCTTCAAGGCACATGTGAGCATTATGATATTCTTCTGTGTTTATTATGCCTTTTTTCTAGGATGTTTTGGGGCAGTTTGGAAATCCTTGTGCAGTTTTTAGATATAATTTTAGCTGCCTTCTGCTTGTGCCTGCCTTGATTTTGCTGGGTGAATGCTGTCTAACTGTCATGTCTACTGGGTAGCCTACAAAAGTGGTTGATAGATATAAAAGATATTTAAAAGCAGTTAGGCCTGATTTAATGACTGAATGTAGTACACTGTTTGAAAATAATCCATACGAGTATTTAAAATAGAATGGTTACATTTATAGAAAACAAAATTTGTTACATCTTTGTTGCTAAGAAACGAGCTGTCAGAGCTGTCGGTAGTAGACTGCTTTCCAGTTCAGCCAGGAATGGTCGTGTAGATTCTTTTACTAGCAGAGGATTTTCAGTTATTACCCACGTTTTAAGTGAATGAAGAGAGATTCCTTTTTTCTTTTTTAAACTTAATTTTCCACTTGTTAACTTTTGGGTAATTCTTTTCCGCTTTTGACAGGTGAAGTAACAATCAAGAAATATTTTGCGTTCTTCTCACAGAGTAAATTGCTCTGAAGTGCGGTAGTTTGGGTTCTCTTGTGGATATTTCTAAAATACACCTTTTTCGTGAAAGCTTAAGTCACATTAAAAAGATGCCTTTAGCATTTTAATGAGACACCTACACTGGTGCATCATGCTGCATTTTGTCTTGTTCATGACTTGAGTTCAGTGTTTGGTCAGTTGAGTTGAGTGTTTGGTCAGTTGAGGTGCGATAGTTGATTAATTTCTCAAGTGGATTGCTAAATGTTTAATACTCGAGGAGAGGCTAACAGGAAATATATATTCTTGCCAAGCATTAAAAGGTTTTTTCATGTGTGATGTTTCTGCTTGTAAGGATACAAAAAGAGGTATAATTCACAATGCTGGCAGCGTTACCTGAAAGAAATAAGGGATCTGCAGATTTTGTGTGGCAGTTTTGGTCAGTGCTTTCTTTGCTTCAGTGGGAGGTTGGTCGAGCTGGTTGAGAAAGGTAGGATTAAAAATGGGGGGAAAAAAATGAAAAGATGGGAGGGTTTGGAGGACTTTCTAATACTGATACGTTTGATCTGAAGGGTGGTCTGTACCTCACAGGAATAGTGTGCAGAAGTGCATGTGGAAATGATTCAGCTGAGATGCTGTTTACACTAATGACTCTTTAGGCGACAGTGTGTTATGACAAAATGACATAACAAAATCAATTTCTCTTTAGCCCTTCACCTCAAGAAGATGGACAGATAACTTTTGATGTGGAAATGCACACAAGTAAAGACAGTAGTTCTCAGGTATTTTCTTTATTAACCTTTAAAATACATGAATTTTAAAATGTTTTCAATTGTGGATATTGTATACAGATCGTGTGTTTGTATAAATCAGCATTGGGAATACTTGAGGGGTAGAGCAAGCTCTGTTGTGTCAGAAGTTCTAAGATGTTATATATTTTATGTGTCAAAAATGCATTAAACAGTTCGATAGCAAATTTCATTTTTCATTCTGAGACCCTAAACTTGGCTGTAAGCTGCAGGACAAGCAAATGAATTTTATTCAATCAAAATTTGGGGATGTACCTTAGTCATTGGGGTAATGCTGTTTACTTGTCTTATACTTTATTTTTGCAGGTTTTAACTCGGTCTTTTTTTATTAGAAATTTATATAGTACCTTCCTGTAAATGGGGATAGTAAATAATTTCTGTGCAGTCAGGTTTATGTTAATTTAAATTATCTTTTAAGGAGTTAAATTAAATTAAAACACATTCCAGAACAATTATTTTTAGCCACAGGTCAGGGTTAGCAAACTTCATTTAGGCTTATATTCTGTATTGACTTGTAGAGATTAGTAGCTTTGAAGTGAGAGGAAAAATGAGGCTCCATCTCTAAAGTTGAGAATTGCTCTGCTTAGTAGCAGTCATATTATTGTCTAACACTGCACTGTGTGTGTCAAACCTGTTTTCTTTGGAATGTTTATATTTCTGCACAGGATTTCAGGGGGTTCAGTTTATTGCTTTACAGATAGTCAGCTCACATGGCAGTGAGTAATTGCCATAATACAAACTGAGACGAGACTAATGCTGAACTCTTAGTTTTATCATTTAATAGAATTTGCTGTCTTCAGCAGTATAAATAAAAAGCATTCCTGGAAGAATGAAACCTTGCATTTAATTCTGTCAAAGACCTGGCTGAACAGTAGGACTATTTCAGCTCTGCCCTGTAGAGCCACAGGGATTTGAGTGAAGTTGTTGGTCTTTTGTGACTGTCGTATTTGATGACTCCTGGGTTTGGTATGGTTTTTGCTTTAATGTTAAGTGGTTTAGTTTGCTAGGGGTAGCTCAGGAAATTGTTTTAACGCAAAGGAGGAGTTTGTACCAAAGTCAGTGGTGTTTTCTAGTCTCTTTTATTTTTTTCCTATGTGGTAACACTTGCATCTAATGATGTAGCATTAAATCTTTGGATCAAGACAACTAGTAGTTGTGTAGTGAGTACTTGCCTTTCCCTGCTGCATCTGGAATGCACCCAGTAGAAGCTGCTAGTTGCAAGTAATATACATTTTAAACAGCTAATAACACATTTAAAGTTCAAATACTGTTTCTAAATCCTTTTATTTGGCTGTCTTTCTGTGCTTTAGCCACACTCTGTATGCTTTAAATCAAATGCCATCAACTGCAAGTTTTTGCCATTTGTGGAAACGTGAATACTTTTTACATAATGCTGGTTTATTACATTTAGGATTAAAAGAATAATTTTTTTGGTTAAAACCCAAGTAACTTAGAATGATGTGAAAGCCCTACATATGGGAATAACGTTTGTGGTATACTGACTTGTGCAGATCCTCCTGTTAGCATAATAAAATCTCTTCTAAATAATCAGTAGCCCAAGAACACTTCCTCATTTATCAGGTGCCACCATTTGGTGCTTATCATTTTAGCACTGTTGTTGTCGCTCTCAGTTTAACACCATAAGGAGGAGCTAATTGAGTGTTACAAGGCTTGTCCCATGTGTATTTTCAGTCTGAAGAAGAAGCAGTAGAAGGAGAGAAAGAATTGGAAGTTTTGAAGAAAAGTGCTGACTGGGTGTCAGACTGGTCAAGTAGGCCTGAAAACATTCCTCCCAAGTAAGTTAAACACTATATTAATGAATATTCTTTTATATGAAGGAGAGAAGAATCCTAAGTTGCATGGAATTACTCTGGCTCTCCAAATAAGATCATATTGGAAAAAGCTTTCTCTTTGGGGAGGCTACAAAAAGTCAAAACAATGAAGTATGGAAATCTTAATAGCAACAGAATTACCTTTTTATTAAAAGTAACATCAGTCCACAGCAAGCTGATTACCAGGTTTCTTGACAAAATTATAATTATTGGAAGAGCTGGGGACTTGGAGTTGGGACTTATGGCATTTAGTTTGGCTTATTGAATGGAATAGTGTTGAGCAAGTCTCCTAAATTCTCTGTACCTTTTTTTCTTTCTATGTAAAATATGTAATGTTCATCCACGGAAGGGGAAACGTTGAGATCCTTGAATGCAAAGCATTTTTATTAAAAGAGAGGATGCTGTCTAAATCTGGCAGACTTCTGTCTCTCTGTTTGGAACAAAAAATGAGGCTCTTGCTAACAAATCACATCCTGAAATTCCCTCTCTCGGACCTACCTCTCTCTCTTCAGCTACTGCTCCCCTTGTCTCTATACTGTCTGTGTAAGTGGTCTCTCCACAATCCCTCCTACTATTCTCTTTGATTCCTTACTCCATGTAAGGGATCTTTAGCTCTTTGTACTTAAAAAACAATGTTCCTGCAGAGATCTGTGCATTTGTGTGCAAAAAAAAAAAAAAAAAAAAGGAAAGACAAAAATCTTACTGGATTTTTTCCCCCTCTTTCCCTCTTCTTTCAGGGAATTTCATTTCAGACATCCCAAACGTTCAGTGTCTTTAAGTATGAGAAAAAGTGGAGCAATGAAAAAAGGTGGCATTTTCTCTGCAGAATTTCTTAAGGTTTTCATTCCATCTCTGTTCATATCTCATGTTTTGGCTTTGGGACTAGGGTAAGTATTAACCTAATTCTCACTTCAACTTTTGCATCTAGCTTTGCTTTACCACTTCACTTGATTGCCAGGTACCTGCTGAAAAGGGCTTTAGCTAGAATAACTATGTTGTTGCACCTTGCTCAAGATAGACTTAGTACACTTTTTGAAATGCAGGAAAACATTGCAGCAATTAAAACTTTTCAGCCATTAAAACATTTTATTTCTACAATAGATGAAGTTTCTTGTATGAAAAATACATGGATTATCATGAATTTGCAAATAACCTTTGCAGTTACAACATGTGCCATTTGATTATCCACGTGTTCTTCTTAAATGCTTTGGATTACAATGTAGAGATAGTAAAAATAGAATAAGTGGAAAACTGCTGTAACTTCTACTAACCATTGCAAAACCACATTGTACAAATACTGATGCTGAAGTTCTGTGTGTATGGCACGTAGTCTGGTATTTTCAATGTCTAATGCTGCAATTGCGTGGTGTTACTGAAAGTCAAGGTTGGGATACTTAAGGAAAGGTACATGAAATACTGGATGTGTCCTGTAAGATCAGCTACGACTCTGCTCAGCACTGCTTTCATTGCCTGCATAATCCAACATAATCTCTCCGCTTGCTTAATCCTTGTGTTATGTTCATTCATTTTATGTCCTTCTGTGATGGGGCAAGGATATGTACTCAGAAGATGTTTTTGTATAGCTTCATGTTTGTTTTTCAGTGTAGTTCCAGTGTCTCTTTAAATTCCTATAAACTATCAAATAAATTAGGAAGGTAGAATGTATGAGAATATATTGTAAGATATTTGTACTACAGCAAAATTGTGCATTTCCACAACGAATTAAGTTGTGCCTGGATTTATTTGTTAGAGGTCAGTGTTTGTGTAGCTCCTCAGTGCTTTAATGCTCACACCCTCCCTTTATAGGCAGTAATTTATTGTGTAGATCCTCAGTGCTCAGTGTTGTAAAGCTCACCTCCTCCCTTTATAGGCAGTACTTCATTTGTTTTACTGTAATAATCTGGGAGTATTGCTCGGCTCCTCAAGAGTCCCTGTGTCAGGTACTCCACAGACAAGACACAAGCTTTTGGACTGGGGTTTTCAAATGAGCCTGGGACTCAGAAAGCCACTTTTACTGAACGTTGACAGCATCAGTGCTTCTGGGCTCATCTGAAAATCTCACTCTTTAGGTAATTTATAGAAACGAAGTGACGTCCTTGGAAGAATCTCATCAGACTTAGTGAAAGACAGACTAGCTGAGTGCGTGCAAACTGTTTGGAAAACAGGGAATATCTCTGTGGAATACGATATGCCTTATACTTTTTATTTCAGCATCTACATTGGAAAACGACTGACCACACCTTCAGCCAGCACTTATTGAAAGATGGAGTGCAAAACCTGGAAATCCACGTGACCTGTGAAGGTGTTACTGTCTCATTTAGTACATTTGACTTGAGACCATTTTAAGCATGACCCTGACTTCACCCTTTCCTTACATATCCAGGTTTTTGCTAACTCTGGAATTCAGTATTGTGTTGGAACTCTGTTGAGGTGTTTCGCTATCTACATTCTTTCCCTCTCTCCTCCCATTTCCCCTGCCTCTTGGCCTGCAAGACATGTCAGAGTTGCTGAACGGAGTTTACAACTGTCTATATGTTGCAAGGGCTTCTCTCAATGCAAAATGCCACCAGCAAGTTTAATTTTATCAGTGATGCTGTTGCCTCCTTAGTGCAACCTGACTTAAATTGCAGTTGTGCATGGTATAAATGTTGACTGTATAATGGTGATAAAATTAACAGGCTCTTTGGAAGAAAATTATTGATTGGAGTGAGAATGAATTTTTCTTGCAGAAAAGAAAGCCAAGCGGATTGTGAAATAAACTTAAGAAATCACTGGCAATAAAAAACAGTTTAAATCAGCTTTTGGGGGAATTTACTTGGCCCTTTGTATTGGCTAACACCATTTGATTTGCAGGAGGCAAAGACTGCGTAAATTTTAAAGTAGGATAACTAAATCCATCAGCATATTTTAATATTAAGTAATTGTTGTAATCTTGTCTTTTCTATGAAGTCAGCTCCTTATTCCTGGTAGGAGAACCTGTCCGATGCCTAGAAAATATTAGAGAAACTGCATTGTTTGCATGTGAAGAAGCTTTTCTTTTCCTTACCTGTTTTCTTAAGGGAGAATCTGAAATGTGAAAATTTTCCTTTTAAAAGTAGTTTTAAATTAAGGAAAAACCCAACAGCTGTAGGTGTAGTTAGACTCTGTGTAAAAGGATATGATTCCGTTTGTTGTGGAACCATTTACAATGAGGGTGATAAGGCAGTTTCAGAAAGCAAAGCGTTTGACTTATCTTTAAGGGGGACAATCTTGCAAGAGTGTAAAGATTCAGAAGTTGCCAAACTCTGAAATGTCTTCTGCAAAGGAGTTTTCAATATTCCTCTCTCATTGTTTACTGTACAATCTCCTTTGGGGATACATGGAATCTGAAAGTCACTCGTGGTGTCTCATGTTAGATAGACTCTTCTCACTAATGTTGTTGAACTTTTATCTTAGGGAACATTAAGCCTTGTCCTCCTTCAGTGACACTTCTTTTCAAAATGTGAAGCTTTAGTACCAAATTGTTACAAAGCATTGGGACAGTCATGTCCTTAAATAGATTTTATTGGATTTCAGAACATGTAGCATGACTCTGAAGGATAGAATACTCTTTTTTTATATATATATGAATATATAAAAAAAATATGATATAGACTTTAATACTAAGTATTTAGGGAACCAATGCTGATTTTAAGACTAGCAAAAATCTCACTTAAAAACTTTAGTAGGCTGGCTTGTAGAACATGATAACACAGTCAGCCAGTTTGGAGAGAACAGCTACATAGAATTATTTGCTTGCATCAGACTGTAAAAAGTTGATGATTTGAACTAGCAGCGATGGCTTGAAACAGTTGATGCGTAGAAGCTAAATCCCCGTTGAGATTTGGTGTTTAGTTAGCTCCCAGAAAGTGAAAGTGAAGTCTAAATCCACTGCTAAACTCTTATTTATTTTTATTCTCTACTTCCGAATGCTGTTACAGAATGCTTTCGGGGTGAAAGGGGCAGTCTAACAACAAATCCTCTTGAAGACATTTGCTTTTCTTCTTCTAGTGGCACTTGAGTTGCCTACAACTGCATATTGGTTTCAAGCGTGGACACTGGGTTTCACCCAAAGGTGGGGGAGGGAAGGGGGAAGTGGTGAAGGATGTTTTAGTATTGAGTACATCATTTTACAGACCTAAAACCCGAGGGGACGGGAGAAAGGCTGAAACATTTTCAGTTCTAATTACAGCACCTTGTTTTGTATGGAAATTGGAGTAGCAGAAAAATAGATTTTTACCAAGTAGGGAGTAATTTTTAAATAATAAGAGAAAAATTTACCCCTTTATAAATTAAAAGGTAATTCTACTTCAGAATATTTAGTAAATACTATTGCAAGCTTGTGGCTAGAGTATCAACACAACTTATGCTATTTGAAGGAGCCATGAAGTCAAATTTGTGAAAACTACAGGTGAGGAATGGATACGTGATCACTGTAACACTTGTTATGATACAATGCAGTATTTATTGATACCCTACTATAAGCTTTGGATGAAAGTCTGCAACTTCTAGTTTTACAATGAACAGAAACAGATTGCTGTATAATTTGAAAAGGGGTTTCAACTATTGTTAGTTGAAGTTTTGTTAAGATAAGTGTTGTTTAAAAAGCTTTATACCTGTTTACAGTTTTGGAAACACAAATGTAGGCTTCATTTTTCTTACATTCAGTGAAAACTGGCCTAGAATATTTGTAAATAGGATCAAGAAAAACAAATGCATAAACTCGCACATGAAAACCGCAGCAGGCAAATGTAACTGCAGCAAATGCATCTTTACTTACTGGTTTCAAAAGTGCAAGCTGAAGATTGTTAGAAATTCCACTTTTTTAATTGACGTTTGTTGAACTATTGGAGTTAACTGAGCCAAAGTGATTATGCATTCTTCATCAATTAGTTAGCACTTTGTAACATTATCTACAGTTTACAGTACATGTATAAGTTGTAGCTTATAAACATTTTGTGCCATTAAAGCTCTCACAAAACTGGTTGTCTGAAATTACTTCATACGGCGCCTCTCTTTCTTTCTTCTGTTTCCTTGGTTTTACAGGCCTGCTTTTTGTAATGCATTATGAAACTGTTGTGTTCTGGGTTAAACGAACGTTGAAGCTGCTGTGTATAGACTGGACTCATTTTTTGACAGATTGCTTGAGGTTGGGTTTTACTGGCTTGGGCTCATGTGCTGCTTTTCCTGAAGCACTTCATACAAACATTTCCGTTGTCAGCATTGTCCATCCGCGCCAAGTCCTCCAGCACCTTGTCCAGGAAAACTTCTAAAGCAAATAATGTGGTGGCATATAAAATGTAAAGTAGAATTGAGGAGATTTTGTGTAATTAGTCAACTCTGTTGTACGCCTTGTGTTTCTCTTCTGTTTCCTAATTCTGTTGCAGACTAAAGAATAAGGGAGATCAACCCTAATTGTTAATTTGTCTCCATAGTCTTGGTTCAAGAGCACTGGTTATTTCTGGGAGTATCATGTGGAGAGTTGTTTGTTCTACGTGTAACATGTCATTGCTCTGATACTGTTACTGCCCATTTTAGTTACCTAGTGATTATTTTCCATGTTTTTAATGTAAAAGTCCAGAACTTTGTGCAAATGTGTTTTATTTATTTATTCAGAGAAATAAGATAAAATTAGAAATCCTACTTTTGGAGAGTGTAGACGTCTGGGAATTACAGTGAAACCTGGGCTTGAAGCTTTGCATTATTACTACTTTGAAACTGTTTTGGAGAACATGGTTGTTGGGCTTTGAGCACTTTGTTTCTCTGCAGCCAACCAAGATAAACACATTTATTTAGTAGGTGTTACGGGGGGCGGGGGGAATCATTGTGTGCTTCAGAACTCTTCTAGTTACAATGGAATGTTTTGTAAAAGAATAAATACAAGATAATGTTACAGAAAGCAGCAGTATCTTTGCACTAAGATTATCCTGGTATAAATCACATTTTGAGGACTGTCTTCAAGTTTCTTTTCATTCTCGTACAAGAGTGTTAAGACTCAAGAGAAGGGATTTGTTTTCATACTTATTTTAGAGCAGCACAGTGATATTATTGCTTGTCTGTTCAGCTTAATGCAATGTAGCTGGACAGGTGAGCTGTGTGGTGCCTTGCTTTCCTCTGTAATCAGCACCAAGAAATGTGTTTCATGTTATATTCTGGGAAAGTTGCCTCCTACCTTTACTTAACTACAGTGCACCTAGAGATTTAGCTGAGTTAGTTATTCACATGAGACCGACAGGAGATGTTATGCTGTTTTCAAACTTACCTGTATATATATGAAAAGATTAGGAGTTACTTTGAATTCTGTGTTTTATGAAGAAGTTCTATATAAAAATGTTATTTATACATTTGTGTGTGTACATACATCTAAAATCCTGATTCTGCGCAAGTGTTTGTAGGATCTTTGCCTTGTACTTAGTTATATATGAAGACTGTGTTTTGGGTCTTGAAATCCAGTAAAATGCTAGGGCTCTTGAACTGAAACCTTAAGATACTCCTGGAAAAATGCCGTGCTGCAAACAGCATCTCCATGAAAAAAGGAAAAGGTCCATTAATTTCCCTTTCATTAAATTGCTCCATGTCCTGCCCTGTTTGTCAGCTTGGCTAAACACAGCTGACTCAGCCAAACTTCTGCTTGCAGGACCTGGAGCATGATCGGTCTTGACATTAGGGGGAGGGCGAGTGGTGGCTTTCCATTAAGGAAAGTAAACATGGCTGAACTTCCTGAGCTGCTGCCAGAAAATGAAGAGTATGGAAACTGGCATTTTCTGTTTTCAGCTGTTTCGTAACACTTTTCCAATAGGACTGTTGGTTACTGAGACAAAATACTGCCTTGTTTTGGTGGGTATTTCCTGGTTTCATGAGATCTGCAATTTCCTTGGGTAGGGTATGTGGTGACTTACATGGGTTCAGATCTCACACTGTTAGTGCGTGGTTGATCTCTGTAATTGGAGCTGGTAAAGCCCCAGAGGCTGTGTTCAAGAGACACTGTTTTGCTTTCATCTCAAAGGAAGCAGGTTATGAAGAAAGTGTTCTGTCATGTTTCTAGGTAAGAGTGTGATGCAGGCTTGGTAAGTAAGCTAAATTGGAAATCAGCTCCAAATGGAATCATTTTCTGCCCTTTTCTGTGTGAGAAGTCCTCCTGAAGACCTGGAGGATGCTTTGTAACCAGTGTTCACTTCCAGTGCTGCTGCATAAAACATGATTGCTTACAGCTCTGAATTGGATACAGAAGGGAATTCACAGAGAGATGTTATTTCTGCCAGTGTTTTGCTTGTTGTTGGAGGTGACATGAAGGAGAAGCTACAGCTGCCAATATTTGAGTTTCAGAAAGACTGGTTAGGGGCTGGTGAGAGGGTAGTGAGTCAGGCAGGCACTGACAGATGTGCCTGGTGCTCTGCAGGTTGGCTTGGGCGGGCAGAGGTCCGCAGCAATCCCTCCCTGTGCCTGGCAGTGTGGTGGAACAGCCAAGGTGTGAGTGAGCTGTGGAAACTGGCCTGGGACACTGGCAGGGTTTGCTGTGGCTGTGCTGCCACTGGGAAAGAATAGCATTCCTTCTTCCTGGGGTTATCTGGTCGGCTCTGGTTGCAGGAAACAGCTTTTAAAAAATACAGCTATTTTTGTGAATACTGATAAGGTAGGAACAAATGTTCCGAGTGGAGTCACGAGCAGGATGGATACTGGAGTTGGGTTTTTGTAATTTCTGCCTTATAGCCTGTGGGACTGTGCTGCCTGGAGCTGGAGCAGCCCTCAAATAGTTTTGCAATGAGCGTGACATAAAAATCTGTTTGTCCTTGAAGGCTTTTTAGGTGCTGCTGAGTTAGTTGGGTTTAAAGCTGTGTGCCTGGAGTACAACCGTTCAGTTCTCACAGAGAAGGCCTGTTTTTTTCCCTCTTGCATGAGTAGGCTGTACCACTACCAGCAGACTATACAGACTTGCTTACTTGATGCACCAACTGTCATTTTATTTCAGAGTGAGAAGCAATGACAATTACAGCTGCCTCTCTAAGAGCACTGTCTGACAGGTAGAAGAGATCTCTGGGGTTCCTAGCAATTAGTTTAATAGCTAGCTTCATCTCAGAAGCGATATTACGTGCCCATTTCCTATTTCTTCTCCTAGATGGCAGCTGCAGTAAAGTATCTCTGGTGTAATCACAGTGTGTACTTGCTAGCCTTAGTTTGCAGCACTGCAGCTTACCCCGATCTGATGTTGGGCTTTGCCTCTGTGTGCTCAGAACTGGGTCTTGTCTAGTTAAATTAGCAGCTATCTGGGGAATGGCAGAACAGAGCCCGAGCCTGAAACTCTGCTGTCTTTTCCCAGGGTTACAGGCATGCTTGGGCTGGCTGGCTGGAGATGTATTGCTTTTAATGTATTTGGGATAGAAACACAGAGACTTAGCTGCACAGTCATAACAATGAGTTAAAATGATCAGTGACTTCGAAGAGGAAGCTTCTTCCTCCCACTGAAACTGCTGAACAAAAATATGAATCTCCAGAACCAGCAGGAATTCTTCTGTGAATCACTGCCAAAAGCCTAATAGTCGGAAATGGATTTTTGCTGTGCATGGTTATGTTGCCTCCGCTGTGTTCTCTGTGTATGTGTGTGTGTGCGTGCAGGCTGGAGTGGGAAAGGGCAGAGAGGAGGTGTGGCAAGAGAAGCATCCACAATGAAGGCGTGAGTCCTTTCCCAGTGCTGTAACATTTTCCTATAGGCTTCCCTGCTAGGTGAGGAAGCACGGCTGGGTGAGAAACCTCCCCAATTGGCTGGTACCATGGTGGTACGATAAGTGATGTCACCAGATTGTGTTCTGGCACTTTTCAGGCTCAGGCTTCTATTTCCCAGCAGAAATGTGTATATGAGAGAGAGAGAACAGTGCTGAAAGATGCTCTGGTCCATTTCCTTCTGCAGAAGTGAGAGTTGCTTGTAAATCATTGCTGCTTCTCTTAAGAGTGCTGTCAGAGTAAAGTGAATGTGAAATTAGTGTGTGTGGGAATTAGATTTCAGTGCTTCTGCTCAGGAGCTACGGGTTTCCAAAGAGCAGGCAAAGAAATACTGGAACAGTGCTGGAAATACACTGATGAATGCATGAGGAAGACGGATGCAGTGGCACTGAAAGCATTATCTTAGTTGTGAGCATTTATGAATAGGAAATGGGATGTGTAACAAAAAAGGAGGGGCACAACAGAAGAGGTTTTCCTCCAGCCTGTGTCTTTCTCAACCCTCTGACACTCATTTTGTGATGCTGAATTCTACAAACGTGGGAAATGTCTTTCTTGCCCCAAAGTGCTTGTATGTTGTTCTTGATGTACACACCTAGTTGAGCATGCACATTTACATACATAATTGATAGCCCCCCTGCAAGCCAAAGCAGCACAAGCTGTGCAACTTCCCCATTGACATCTTCTTTCCAGTTTATTTTATTCTTTACCGCTGGCGAATTTGACCGGGTTTATTTTATGTGCTGTTTGCTTTGAATTTGTTCTCCAAACATTAAGGATTTTTATTTTTAATGAGGCTAGAAATATGAATTGTTTTGTTTTCCAGGATAAGTACTTAAAGGAACAGCCTTCTTTGTGCCACTGAGTAAATATTGGCTCTAGGAAAGTCTTTGTGACTCAGTCCCTGTGTGTAAAATGGAAATACTAACCTGCCATAGAAGGGTGTTAATGACATCATTTAGAAGGAAAGGATTTCTGTCATCTTTTTGTGTAAAGATCTCCAACACCAGTGATACATTTTCCAGATTCTCAGCCAGTGGAGATGATTTTAGTGTCAGGAAATGGTGTGCTGATGTGTGCTCTCTGACCTGTCTTGGCTTGATTAGCTTTTGAATTACATGGTGTGTCTGTCTTTGCTTATAAGGCCAGATTTGATGACCCATGAAGCAATTACTGAATTTATATTCCTATCAAAGAACACTCCTGAGAGACTCAAATTTGTGTGGAACTCAATTATTTTTGGTGAGCTGTTTTTGTGAGCCATATCTTAGTGAAGTAATGAGGTGATGGTCTTTAGTCTTAGATTACTGAACTGGACTCGCACGTTAGCATGCTGAGTGGATGTTTAATCTCTGCTTTTGATACTGTGATGTGAATATTTCACACTGATATACAGCCCAACACTTTGTTCAGTGTGCTGAGGCAATGGGGTTGCTGTATGAGCTGTGTGAGGGCCAGGATCTGATAATCTCTTGCCTTGTTTCTGCAATGAATGAATACACGTGGAGCCTCACTAGAGAGTGGTGGATCTCTGTTAGTGGCTGTGGGCATCAACTTCTTTGCATGAACCAAACCGTGGGGCTGTGGCTGATGCTGTGTGCAGCATGGCTGGAGCCTACAATCATACTTGTGCATTACAATGTAGGTGACATGAAGTGGGGTGTCGTGTTGAGATCCTTTCTCTTTCAGTGCATGCACAGAGCCTGTTCGATAGTCTATTCCCTACATTTTTTATCGGCAAGGAAATCTGCATTGTTCCTGAGGCAGAATCCAGTGGCCTTACCAGACCTCCTGTGGAGAGCGATGTAAACCTCCTTGGTAAGCCTGAAATGCTTTTAGCACATGCACTGGGGCAGTGAGCCAGAAACCTAATGCTGATCTATCTCTAGAGGTTAGGCAGAGTGATTAGAAGATTGGTTGGACAGAATAATTTAAATCTTCTGGAGGCTTTTTTCTCCAGTGCACCACTAAATATCTTCTTTTGACTTTAAGAGGAATGGGGCTTGATTAATGTTCAAACGTACTATGCTGACACCACTGGTTTCTTCCTTAGAACTGTAATTATATTCAGTCATCAGCTGCTTTTTCCTTTTTCTACGTAAGTTTCTATGTCAAGCTTCTAAAAGCTGGCTAAATATATTTGATTTTATCATTTCTGCCTGAATTTGCTAGCAGCCTGGAACAACAGCTCTCTGATGGATGAACTGTCCCATGTTGGCTGTAAGACCTGCTCTCTAGAGTCTGTGACACTGTCGTGCTGTCAGAGGGCTCTGTATGACACGTAGTGTACTAGAGCTACTGGGGGAAGTTGTGGCAGAGAGTTCGTGTGAGGGTCCTGGAGGAGCAGTGGATGCCACCCAGTGTCCTTGCCTCTGTCAAAAGAGGACTGGTCTAAAGTACTGGGAAGAGAGGCTGAGGCTTCTAGGCAGGCTTAGAGTTACAGTAACCCAAGTTTGTGCTGTGCCTCATCCTTCACCGGGAGTTGCAGATTTCAGCATGGTAAATCAAAGGCTTGTTTTCAGAAGGATGACTGTATGAAATGCAAGCAGCTCTAATTCATCAGCTGTACTGATAAGAGACATGGGTCAAGTTCCCCGTGTAGAGGGCTTCTTTTGTGGGATGTCAATGCTACCCAGGCCTTATGCCAGATCTCTGCTCAGAAGCGAACGTTGCTTGGGCTGCTTGTGAAGTGAATGCAGAGCCCTTCTCCAGCGTTGGGGCCTCCCAGGCAATTCCAAGTTGCCATGGTCACGCAGCCCGATTCAAAGCCAGGCTGAGTCTTTCCACTGGCTGCTGCAGGCTTCAGCATGAGGGACAGAACCCAGGAGTCTGCCCTGACAGCTACTCCTTCTGTCATCTTGTTAGTGACCTGCATTCCCCAGCCCAAAGCGGAGGTTTAGTGGTGCTGAGTCTGACGCTCAGGACCTGCTGCGCTTTTCTGATAGCTCTTCTGCTCCATTGAGATCAGTTCTGTCTGCAGATGCTCCCCACACAGCACTCAAACATGCTGTGCTGCAATTAGTCCAGCAGGTGCCCAGCACCAGGGTTTATTATTAGCCATCCCTAATACCGTGCTGCAGATGCACGTGATGCTTTGCAGAGGGAGGGATGGAGATTCCTTGCCCCAAGCACCCGTTTGCCTTTTGTTCCTGAAACCCCTGCTCCCTAGCAACTCACAAGGATTTCTTCCCCACCCCATGGGTATTCTGACAGATAATTAACCTTTCAAAGCTTGATTAACCAAGAACTCCTGCAGTCTACCCTTCCTGGTACAGCACCAGCTTCCCTAGAAACCCACACTTCCCTCTCCTTCTAGCTTGATTTTTAAAACATTAAATAATTAAATCAATGGACACCAATTCCTCATCATGTGACCTTTGTGTGTGTTGATCCTGTGTAATAGATGAAGAAAACCCAACATCTGGCTTGTGGCTAGAGCTACAGAAGTATTAAAGTAAGACAGGTAAAACTGACAGCATATTTTCTCACAACTCAGAGATAATTTATTGTTACTACTTTGAATGTTTAAAAGGAAGTCTGCAGTCGTCTTTTTTTCCTCTTGAGTGTAGGTGGATGCTTCTTTGGGATAAGTTTCTCTCGATGCGTAGCTTACATCGTGTTTCACTTGGAAGGATAAGTACAAGATTTGGCCTAAGATGAAGGGGAACAAAATGAGTAAAATCTGTATCTGGTTGGTCATGCAAGCAAAGAAGAAGGCGTGATACATATTTATTGTATTAGGATCAGACAGGGAAATAGGAATAGGATTTGCTTCTGTAAAGCAAGCCTTGACAGCCTTATGCTTTACTTGTTAGGTTGTGTTTTTTTCTATTTGTGTGTATTTTTCCTCTCTAAACATACCAGAGTGGGATAACACAAATTTTTATAAGGCCCTTTATATGCAAATTGAATCTAAAGCTTGTAACAGCCATATTCTCTCTCAGAGGACTGGCAGATGCATGATTTTGGGTTTATCTGCTAGGAAAGCAGTGGCCAGCCTGACCTAAGGCTTCAACAGAGGTGGGCTTGCTTTAGAAGCTGCCTGGCTTGTCAGATGGATCGGATCCGAGCAGGTTCACAGAGCAGTCTGCAGAGGGAGGGCGAGCAGCTAGGAGCCGTCTGGTGTCTGCTGTGAGGAATGGCTGGTAACCACAGCACAAATGCACGGGAGTTCCTGTCCTGCTTGTCTGTCCGCTGGGGAGCCTTTGTTCAGGCAGTTTCTTGGTACCCATTTAAATACAGTGACACGTATTGCCACTGCCCTCCCTTTGTTTTTGCTTGGCCAGGTAGCAATCAAGCGATGTGTTTGTACTGCAAAAGAAATCACTTGTGTTCCCTGACTTGCAGCTGTATTTATCCTCCCAACCCCATTGCTCCAAGTACCTGCATTGTTCTGTCCCTTCTGAAAGGGACGTGGAGTTCCCCGGGTTTAAGCAGTAAGCAGCTTTTTATTTATGTGCTTTCACAGATGCTTGTATCCAGCCTGAACAGCATCTCATAACTATTCCATGTCAGTTAATGCCCTGATCTGGCTGTTCTGTCACTGGTTAACTACTAAAATATCCCTGATTCAGGAAGAGAATTTTATAGAACATTTTAGGAAGAAATATAGATAGATTCCTATAGATTAGAACCTGTTATGTCCTGGGTAATGATTTTGAGGCACCTTGGGTTCACTGAAGAAGCTAAACTCTTTAAGGTGGCTGTTCCACAGCTAGGCCATGTGCATTGCCAGCACACCGCTTCCCTCTTCTTTCTGTATTAGCAAAGCGATACAGGTTCCCACCAGTTCAGGTTGTCTCCAGGGCTTTAAAGCTCCCTGTGCAGCTGAGGCCCCTGTTCAGTGCCCATCTCCTTCCTCTTCCAGGGTCACTGTCTGACAAATGAAGGGGATGGGGAAATAAATAGAAATGAAAAAGCAATACCTTCTTCCTTCCCTGATTCTCATCTCTCTGCTTGCCATGGAACAGAGAGAGGAAAACATCTCTCTGTTCCCATGTGCCAGGGAATTTGATGCATGGTTTGCTGGAGGCAGGCACACTAATAGTCTAGGCTTCTATAAGACATCTCAAGTTGGGAATCTTAATAGCTCAGCACTTCCGAAATCCTTGCTGTAAACACTTCAGGGTTTTTCCTGTCAGGGTGGGCGTCTGGCCAGTGGATTTCTCTTCTGCACCCTCACTTTAACATCAGGCTCTTCACAAGAGCTGTTCATGACAATGGTGTTGAGTGCTGGGCTGCTCCCAGCTGTTTTTTCTGGGATCAGCCGCCTGACTTCCCTGATTAAGAAACCGTAAGAAAAACAAGCACCATGGCAGGAAGTTGCTGCCCTCCAGCGCTGCAGCCTGGCTGTCAGACCCAGGCTTCCTCAAGCGTTGCACTAGATCCACCCATTCTGGTATGTGGGTGTTTGCATTGGCTCGTTGTGCTCCGCGCTCCTTGAGCAGACTTGTGTCTGGTGCTGTGCTCTTGTTGAGTTTATCTGCACTTACGTGTTAATTCAGGGGTGAAGGATTTCTTTTGGGCGGCTCTACACAGAACCCCCTGGAATTACTGAGACCTGCAGGTTTCAATGCCTCCCCATCTCATGTGGCAGGGATGAGCTGACAGAAGGACTTGTCCAGCTGAGAGCTTCTCCTGTGCCTGTGCCTGAATGAGCAAAGGGAAGGAGGGCAGGACAAAATGACTTATGGACTGGATGAATTGTTCTGGCAGGGCCTGACCCTGATGTATTCAGCTGTATTCAGGCATAGCTGAATGAAATGTAATGGTCTGAAGTTCTGTGATGATCTTTGTCTAAATTAGAGAGGGGATTTTTAGTGCGAGTCTGATATTTCCAACTCCCTTCTGTTTCTTACTCAGTGCAAGGCTTATTCCCCTCCTGTCCATAAGTTTTAAGGTTAGATGGCCTTGCAGGAGCTGTCTTGTTCCAGACAAACCAGGTGTACCCCAAGCTTGTTCACTGTGCAGTTCAGTAAAGAACAGCAACTCCCAGAGTGTTTTGGCAATATGTTGTAAGGAGTGTAAAGGCCTGAGGTGACTTCAAAGGGTTGCTCAGGGTTTCTTCCCCACCACTTCCTCTAGAAGCAAAACATTTGTTGCTGAGGTTGAAGAAATCCTTTTTATTTTTCCCCTCACAGATAGAGACTTCTGCAGGAGCACTAGTTCTTTTTGTTAGTTCTAAGATAAAGGAAGATGCTGCTTTTCCTCAGCTCTGGGGAGTATGGCAAAATGTGGCCATTTACAGTAGTTGCTTTTTCATGATGACTTCCAAGTGTTTTACTGATGTGATGCCATGGAACAGAGAGGGCAGCTCGAGTTAAGAAGGGAACATGCAAGAAGGTTGGAGGCTTCAGAAGGCTAAAATAGGGGAGACTTGGCATCCATGAAGGCCAGCATAGCAGTAGGAGATAGTCTGAAGAAAAAGCCAGGTAGAAACAGTAAAATATCTGGAGCTCTGTCAGCAGTGGCCATTTTATGTATTGAAGCAAATGACAGTTCTAGGTGATGAGATTGGAGCAAGCTCAGTCTGACATTAGGGGTCACCCTGTGCAGTAGGTTTGTACTGCACAACTAAAATATGAACAACTGCAGTGAAAATGGTAATATCAAACTGGTAGTAACACAGACAGCTCCACAGGGTTCAGTTTTGATGAAGATCTAACCTCACTCATGGAGTGTAGTTGTATAGTTGCTTTTCTCCAACATGGTCCTGACTGGGACTTCTGAGCCATAGTGCCTGCTTGATGGCAGTGTGGCAGGGGAGCAGCATGGCCAAGTGTTTGTCCACACAACAGGAACAAAGCGTGGCCAGCAGCCATTGTACACCACCAGCCTCCAGCTATCCTGGAGAACAGAGGGCCCTCCTTGTGTCTGTGGGCCAGTCATCCAAAAGGGGTGATTTTGGATGCTGAGGAGAGGTGAGAGAAAGGGCTCTGGCTAGTGTGATAAGTGTGTAAGAATTATAAGCTGGGCCCTTTTGGATAATTGATTAATTTCATTTTATTAAGCGATGTATTAAGTAGGGGTCAGTGCACTAAAAACTCATTAACTGGGGCAATCAGGGCCAGGCACAATGAGCACATGCAATTTGATTTCACAAGGGTTGCAAAACACCCTCACATACACACAAAAGCCTTTTGAAGTCCCAAGTCATCCTGCAACCTGGAGGAGCAGCACAGCTGAACTGCTCCATCTAGTACTGTATCTGTGAAAATTATTGGGACTTTTGTTATGGTCAAAACTAAAAGCTGCTTGTGCACTTTGCTTTGGAACTGTAGTGAAAGGAAGGCAGCTGTGTGTGTGAGCAGAGCTATGGGGAGAGTTGAGCTTGCCTCCTCCACGTGAAGGAGCACGTAAGTTGTTTGGGTGAATGTAGCAAATGGGCATGAGTCCATAGTCCCTGGTTTGGAATAAAGTGCTGCCAAACTGAATTTGGCTTGGAAGTTCTGATAGAGTCTGGGCAATGGGCAACACCAGAGTCAAACAACTCCCTAAGGATGGACCAATACACCTCCTCTCAGCTCTTTTAGTGTACAACAGAGCACTGCCTGGTGCACCCGCAAACCGAAACGGGAGCTGGATCTTAAATCCTCTTGGCAAATCTTGGGCTGTGTTGTCAGTAACTGGGTTGGCAGTCTCTTGTCAACCTTGAACATTTTGCGGAGGTTGGGACCACTGCTCTTACCATAATGGAGCTCATAATGAAAATGTAGTTGATTTTAGCGTGCAGTGTGGCTCAGTGCATGATTTACTGTGGCCTCAAAGACATTAGTGCTTTGTAGTTGCAGAACCATTGACTTAGTGCGGTGCTCAAAAGTAATTTTGCTGTTACGGTGATGGATACAGCACAGTAACAAGGGTGGAAAATAGTGTCTATTTATAGGCCTCTCATCGAGATGTATGAACTATGGAATGAAGCATTTTCTTGGTGGCAATCTAAAGAATCCTGTGAGAACTGCTGACAGCTTGGACTACAGCCTGTGGTGGTGAGGGACAGAAGCAGGAAAGATGGATACAGCAATTGCAGTTAAGGCAAAGTCAGTTGACAAATTGGCTGTTTCCTTTTTTCCTTTCAGTTAGGAGTGACAAATAGTTTGATTTATATTACTTCCTTACATTAAACTACAGCATGGCCAACTGTCTGGGGATCAATACAGCCTATGGATCTTGCAGATCACGTTTATTTTAATGTGTTTTCTTTTTAAAGGCTCCCAGGGAATTTTCCTTTGGGTTCTAGTCTGTTAGGCTCCTGAAATGTCGTGTTTGCAAGAAACCTAGCTGGAAGGATTACAGTGCAATTAAAATTCCTAGTTCTTTTTCTTTCTCCTTTCTGGCACTCCTGTGTGTGGAGTGGATTGTTTCTGGCTAGAAGACCTAATGACGCTTGCAACACAGAGAGACAGGAAAGAGTTGGAGGTGGCCTTTTCAGTTCGATATAGGTGGGGCATGAGAGCTGCATGATATCTTATTTCGTGTTCTTACAGAATTTGCACTTGATGTGACAACTTGAAATACCATATACATAGATAAGAATGATTAACAGAGCCACATTGATTTACAGTGCTGAGAACGTTGCCTGTGCTTCCCAAAAATGGGATTAACCAAATCTAAATTGCTCTGTACACAAAAGAATGCAGAGACCTTTCTCAGTATGTATTAACAGTTTAGTGGGCTCTGGATCAATTCTCCCAGCCAGTGCTAAAAAACAAAATCAGATGTTATTCTTAACAGTGTAATAGTGGATACATAAAATAGCTGAGTTCTAGGAACAGGAGAATAGTTAATAGAAACAGTAACCATTGCTTCTATTGGATTTGGCTTCATTTTCTTCTTTAGATTTATCCACTGACATGTTTATACACTGACACATCAAAGTTTTTCTTAGTGTATCTGTTTATTGAAAGCAGCCACCGCTTAATCTCTCTGTGTACATCTTGGTCTGTGCTGCACTGATGAGTGTTCAGTACTCTTAATCCAAGCTGGTTTCTGTGCCAAACACACATCCTCACTCCTTGCCGAGGACCTCTGTGTAGCCTTCACATCTGATTTGTATGCTTTTTGGAGTAGGTTATTTCAACCTAGGCCTAAAGGTTGACGTGCACAGGCCTAAAGTCAGCTCCTCTCGACAGAACAGGGATCACATGTCAGTAGTTACCTGCTGAGGAAAAGGAGGCTGCTCACAGAGAGGAAGGCTGATCTTGTGGATCTGGTGCCGGGTGAGGACTGAGCAGATGTGGTTTCAGAGTGGGCTCAGGTGAGGGCTACAGGCTATGTGAAGTGACCTGCTGAGGATCAATACCTGGTCAATCTCCTTCACTTTGCAAACTTTGCAGCCCCATCTGCTGCACTGATCAGAAATCCTGCCTCTGAGCTTCCATTCTTTCTCTGTAGAATAAGTATAACAGGATTTTGTTCCTCCCTTGCCTTCATTGGACTACAGAGATGTGGGCTTTGTGCAGCAGGGGCTGCGGGGTACTTCAGGCACATGCAGCACCAGTGATGCCCCAGTTTCAGTTCTGTCTCGCCGCCGCCGCTGCTCATTGACAGCAAAGCGAGTGCCAGCTCCTCGGGATGTGGGCTGAGCATATTTTGCTGTGAAACCTCCTGGTGTAGTCTTTGTGGCTAAACTAATGCAGCAGCGTTTCTTCTGCTTTTGTTATTTCTCACTGACCTTGTGATTTGTACAAGCCCTCGCCAACGATGCGCATCCAAGGGCATTTCCCTCAGGTTTTCTGTGTGTTTAATTCATTTACTTCCAGCTTTCTGCTGTGCTAAGAGCAGGAACCTCTCAGTAGTACAAAAACCAAGACAAAACCAAGGTGAAGGTAGATTTTGACAGAGCTTGCAAAGGCCTAGGCTGGATGAGTGGTAACCAAGGCAACGAGGCCTCTTTTGAAAGAAGTGCTTGCTGCAGACCCCCATTTTGTGTGGAGAACTGGTCAGCATTTAAAACTTAGAGAAGACAAGGTACGATCTATGAGGCAAACAAAGCTGTCAGTCAGAAGTGCCTGCCATCCCTGTGACTAAATTAAAGCAGGCACCACATGGGGACGAATGGTCACTGCTGGTTTGGTCACTGCCTTGTGAATGGTTAAGGAGGCTGATGCTGGTGAGCAAGAAGTGAAAATACACGTTGCAAGGAGACGTTTCTATGTAAAAGTGGCTGCAGTGTGCTCTTTTTTTACACTGCAAATCTGTGGCAGAACTCGAGACTGCAACTGTTGTAACAGAGGGTGCGAATGTAGCCCAAAGCATTCGCTGAATGGGAGAATTCCTACAGGTCTGATTTTAATTGTCCGATTTGACGTAGAGATAAACGGGAGGGAGACACAAGTAACTGTTTTAAGCCAGTTTTGTGCTCCTGTCGTCTGTTAAAAGACCTGGGGGTTAACAGGTATTATGGCTGCTTTAATTTACATTCATAATGTAATATTCTTTGGCTGATAGTCTCTTTCTTTTTACTTCAGCGTGCTCTGCATCTCTCCTGGTCAATATTTAAGTTGTAATTTTAGTCTTCTAGAAAACAATCTGTGGTGCAGGGAAAGGATCTTGTATGGCTGCATTGGAACCAGACCCCTGTGTGGGATTGCTTGCAGTTGCAGGGAGCTGGTCTCTGTCCCTGTTGGTCCTTCTGGTCCAGTATTCCTCAGGGCTTTCCTTCATGTGTGTCTGGACAATTGGATCTGTGAAGAGATGAGCTTAGTTCTGCCTCAGCACATACTGAAACTTTGGTCTCTAGGGCTGAACCAACAATACTGTATTCATTTCAGATGAGCCACATCCAGGACTCCATGTGCTGCTGAAGCCTTAGTTGTGTCGAATCCCGTTGCAGGTGTTAAGTCAGTCCCTGAGTCCGGCTTGCCAGGTAACCTTATGGCAAGGTTTGGATCTGATCCGCAACATCTGTGCTGCAGAATCCCTTGCAATGCACTTGTCACGCTGCTGGCCAGTGTGATCACATCCATCCACCAGCAAAACCTCAGTGTGTTGGAAGTGGACAGATGTGTTCCAAAGCTAAATGCAGGATAAACTGGCTGAACAAAGCCATTAGCAGAGGGGTCTGCTTTTACTGCCCAGTGCTTTTTGTCATCTAAAGTGAGCCCAGCCTTTTTATTTTGCAGTCATGAGTTACTTTTTGGCTGCTTCAGCACCCGGTGAGTAAGTAAGTGGGTGGATGGTTGTCTTTTGTTTTCAGCTGGGCTTCATTTCAGTGTTGTTTAAGCTGTTGAAGCTAAAAGTGAGTGATCTACAATAAGAATTCTGTGGAGATGGGGATGTATTGGGGAACTGGAGCTGATCTGTGTGTGGCAGCCTGGAGGATGAAGAGAAACAGACCCCTGCATTTCTTGAAGAGCTCTTCCTGCCCTCTGAAGAGCACCCATTCTGCATTCTGTTGCCATTGCTATAGTAACTTTCTGCCTCCTGATTTTGTTATGAATGGCAATGGGAAAAGCCTCCATGCAGGCTCCAGCTGATTCCCTGCTGTTTCAAACATCCTCAAGGCTCGCTTTCTGTTTTAACCCATGAATGGATGGTGCTTTTTAGCTGGCGGTTCTTTGTCAGCCTGTGCTTTCTTCCTTTTGTCTCTGTGCATTCAACAATGCACCATATGTCCATTGTACACAAAGAGGAGAAATTTGGAGCAGGCAGCTTTACAGAGGTGAAGCTCTGGCTCTTTGGAGGAGGTTTTTTGGGGAGATAACAGTTTATAGTGGTGTTTTTGCAAGATGGACAAGAGCCAGTGGGGTTCAGCAGCCAGTGCTGGGCTCTGAAGGCTGACTTTGTGTTCCTTTATCAGGATCCAGGCATCCCTTCTCCAGACACAAAGCAGCTCTTTTCCTTCTGCCAGCACGTCGTCCCTCTGGGACCTGCTGCTACCATGGAAAACAGCAGAAAGCACGGGTGAATCTGTTCTTTAACCAGTTGTGAGCAGCAGGTCGGTATTAGCACTGCCAGTTAATAAAAGTATAGATGGATCCCACAGAAGGGAAGTGACTCTAGTCAAAAGAAATAACATTGGAACAGGGGAAAGAGCCTCCAGAGTTTGGTGTTGCTGCACATTAACAATTTGTATTTAGAACAGTATCAAAATGACGTGACCTCGTGAATGAACCTGGTGCTAGAGGCTGTTCGTGTTCAGGTAGCTCCCAAAAGGATAATGGAGCAGTGACAGGTGAGAGAGAGACACTGTCTCAAATAAGGAAGCAGATTTCTAGAGACAGAGTTCCTTGTGTTGTGGAATCAAACCCATCTTTCCAACTTACTGTTCCTAGAGATAGTGGTAATCATTTCCTCCAGCACCCTGCAATTTATCCTCAGAGCATGTTTTCTGCATGACTGAAAACATTTATCCCCCCATCCTGCTCAAGGTGTCATCGAAACATTTTTCAGGATTTGCCTTAACTTGAATATATTCGTTATAGGGTATGAATATATTTTAGGTTCGAATTTTTGGCCCTACCTTGAAGTGAAAGAAAGGTCCTTTGAAAAATGGTGCTTTCAAATCCTGTTCCTCCCAGCTGACTGGACATGGATTTCAGGTGATGGATACACTGTGTGTGCTAAATACATGTATATGTTCTTATTAGAAAATAACTGCTTACCTTACCACTAACACTTCTCAACACTGCTTTTTGAGATGCTGATGAATCGGTGTATAATGCAGTGGACCTTGTAAGTCATTGAATTTTGTTACTGTGGTTCTTTCATCCCAACATCTGAAATGATTTCTGCTCACTAAAGAATTAATGAATCTTTGCAGATAATCAGTATTATTGCCAGGAACAGGCACAGGTGAATGAAGTGACATTCCATGGGTCACAAAGTGAGGCAGTTGCAGAGCCAAGCAGGGAGCCTGAGTTTTCATTCCCCCTCTGGTATAGCAGAGAGGGAATGCTGCTTCTCTTGACAGGATTTGGTATGCAGAACAGAGAATTAAGTGGTGCTAAAGCAGGCTGGTTTGCTTGTGAAGACTCACTCAAGTATGTGCATTTATTTCACTGTGGTACGTAGCCAAAAACCCCTTGTAGATTACAGTCCTCTGCCTAACTCTTGCATTTGCACACATTAGCAAAGCAAACAGCAGCCAGTGCATATTTCCCACTGTAATGCTAATTTGTTGGCTTCTGTTTGGGGAAAAAAACCTGGTGAGTAATTCAGGGGACTGGAAAAACTGATCCAGATTAAAAACTAATTGGGCACTATTGGACTTGGGGAGAATTCTGCCATATTCTGGGGCTTGGACTTCAAAGTGAGGAGCATTGAATCCTGCAAAATACCTGAATAGAAGATGAAATCTCAGTGGAAAAATTGCTCTACCAGTACTGCTGAGGCCATCGCATGTTTCTGGAATCTGGACTGGGCTCTTGCAAGGAGAGGCACAGATCAGTCAGGACATGTAGGTGTGATCACTTTCCTTTGCGTATCAGTATTGAAGCTGCTGAAGAGTAGCATGTTTCTTCCTTGGAGTGTTGTGGTCAGAGTTAGATACGGAAACCAAGCTTGCTTATACTTGCAGTGGGGCAATGTCAGCAATGCTGGGATCCCTGGGGCATTCCCTGACTCTCTGTGTCTTCCAGATGCCAGCTCAGCTGAACTGTCTTGGGTCTGGGCATTGTCCATGCTGGAGATGTGTAGTGGTTACAGTGTGGGACCTCTGTGAATATCCTTTATCCAAATGTGTGAAGTGAGTATCAGACCTCCCTATTGAGCCAAAATGTTGGAGAGAGAATTCCTCTTCAGAGGGTTCAAATACTCGTGCTGGCTCTTGAAAAACTGCAGTTCTTCATTTTCAAGTCAGAATGTCTTTCTATGCAAACATTGCCTTTGATCCTATGAAATGTACAACTCAACAAAACCTTGTTTAGTCCCCAGATGAGATGTTTCATGTCAGATGGGAAGGTCAGATTTTACGTTTTGATTCACTGAAGTTTAACAAATTGTTTCATGTTGACCTCAGATCATTAAACCAACGAAAACCAAGGGAGAGGAAAGGCTGTTCTGCACAGAATCACACAGAGCCTGACCTCTGGGTGCTGCTCTTCTGGAAGAGTTAGTAATACGCTCTGTTTTCGCTGGATTACAGCAGGCTCTTTGGATGATTTCCACATACACAGCCCATACTGGAGGGTATTCAACTTGTACTCATTTTGAAACACCAATACCAAATTGATGTGGATGTTAAAGCAGCATCTTAGATGCTCCCATTCTCCTCTATTGTTTGAGGGTCTGGTGGGGAAAATAATCACCCTGTGTGTTGCTTCTCATCCTGCCCAGGGAAAGTGGGGTGTGACGCTTGCATATGTCTCTGGCTGTGCAGGGATACCCTAGGAGAGGAGGATGAGGGGTCTCCACGTGCTGGTGCCACACTACTGTTCCTTTCAGAAGCAGCAGCTGCCAGCCCTCTGATTAGTACACTACAGATGGCAGCGAGATGCAAAGGGCCTGCCCCATCCCCTCATCAGAGCACCCTCCATGCTGTCACCTCCCTTCCCAAGTCAAGGGAACCCATTGCTCCTTGCTGGGGTTGCCCATTCTGAAAGCTGCAGCTGCAAAGTACCAAGCTGCATCTGGGGCTTTGGAGGGTGCTCTGAGCCTGCCCTGCTCCTTGGGAGCCATGCAGTTGGCGGGGATGATGGCTTTGTCAGGATGGCCTTCTGCAAGGCACAGTCCCTTCAGGAGTTAATTCTCTGGGTGATCCGGGAAGCACACAGATTTCTGAAATAAAAGCTTGTAATGCAGCTTAATAAGATTAGATTTATTTAATAAGTGCAACATGAGGACATTGGTTCACATTAGCAGCAACTGCAGCGTCCCCAGGCTTAATGGGTTCTACAGAGCAGCACAAAGAGGTCTGGTTTTGCATTATTGTCATCGTTTTTAGTCCTCTTTGTTACTACTACTGTTAATCCTGGCTTCTGCCCCTTGCCTGGAAAGAAGGGCTGAAAACTCTGAGGGCAGAGTGAACAGAGCAGTGGTGGTGGCTGGAAGGATCCCCAAACAGGGCTGACTACAGACAAACAAGAGCCTGGACCAGGGTCTTGCTATTGCTCCACATCCCAGGCCGCTTCTGCGGTTTGAGGTGCGCCATTTGAATTTCTATGCCTCATTTCCCATGTGTACAGTGAGGCTGATAATGCTGCCTTTGTCCTGTCTGTTTAAAATGTAATGAGATGAGATGTTCAAAAATGACAAATGATTTTCGGTGCCTTGTACGAGCACTCAGCTGAGGGCATCTTCAGAAGTGACCGAGCTCTCTCCTGCTGGGCAGCGTGGCCTGGTGAGGTTCTCAAGCTGTGAGCAGTACAGAGACAGCCCAGTGCACGTTTCTGCTGGAAGCTTTTTCTTCTTAGCTTACCATTTAAATTCCAATGTGTGACCAGGTAGGGTTGGTTCTCCCAGACATCACACTCGGAGAGAAGAGAAACCTTTGAGAAAACAAGAGGAAAAAAAAGTGGAGGTTTTCTTTTTTTACTGCTTTCCAAATCATGGGGTTTGCTTTGATTTCTGCTTTGAAATTCTCAGCATGAAATTTGTTGAACTATTTGTCCTTCACATTCTTCTTTCTGCCATTGAATCAAATCCCAGTTCAGCGTGTCCCTTGAAACACTGCTCATCAAGAAAACCTTTGCTTTTGAGACCTTTGGAAAAGATGGCTTCTTTTGTGTGTATTTGTTATATAGTGCATGACATAGAACCATAGAATGGTTTGGGTTGGAAGAGACCTTAAAGATCATCCAGTTCCGGCACTCCGCCACGGGCAGGGATGTTGCATATTACATGCTGCAATAGTAATATGGAGCATATTGGGAAGCTTTAGTTCTCTTTGTTTCACTTGAAACTGTTGCAGTACTTGGAAATCTGTTTGCTATTGTAGGATTATTCCCTGGTTTTGCAGTTGGAAATGATATCAAGCTGGCACGATGGCCTAGCTTAGCCATACTGTTCATTAGCTTTCCAGTGTAGGGATTCTCTCTTCTGTATTATTGTCTCTGGTTGGCATTTTTATTGCAGAGTAAAGCATGACAGTCTGTTCACCTTTATGAATGGACTCAGGATACTTTCCCTTTCTCTCTCCTTGAGTTCACTAAGTCAGTCACTGCACATGTGTTAACGTGATTAACAGTGCATTCAGAGCTGTTTTCTAACTGCCTGCCTGTGCAGACTGGTGCAACGTGTTTAAAATAGGCTCTAAAACCATCACCAAACACAGAGCCCATGAGGTGAAGCTGCTTAGTGCAGCTTAAGGGTAAGATGTTTTTGTGCTATGAGCTGGCAGAGCTTTCATCCAGTGAAGTTGATGAACAGAACCATCAGCATAAATAACAGTTTGTGGGGCGTTTTCATCCAGCATCCCTTCTTTACCTCACCTCTTCTTTCTTTTAACTTCTTAGTTTGGGTCTCTGTAGTAAAAGGTCTTAAGTGTCTGATAAGGGATAAGGGAAACATTTCTGTGCTTGTGCGATGTGTGTGTGCACACGTGGTGAATATCGTAAGCACAGTTCTGATCCAACTGTTGATTACATTGCTACCTGTGAGTGCAGAAAACTGGATTCAGTGCCCAAGGAAGTGTTTTCTGAGCCCACCATCCTATATTGTGAATGTAACAGCAGATGATGTCCCAGGATATTCTGTAGAGTTAAGTATTTCCTCTTAATAGGAAGTGCTACAGGGATTGCCATGAAATACCAGGGATGGGAGAGAGCAATTCTAGAGCAGTTGAAAGGGAAGGTGAAGCTGGGCTTGATCTTGGGTACAGCTGCAGCATGTTAAGCCAAGTACGTTTATCCAGAGTCTGGGATACTTCTGTTGAGTTTACTGCTGACTTGTATTTTTTTAGTGCTATTGTTTCCTGTCTTAAAGGAAACAAGAGAGCTCATTGACTCCAAGTCAAATGAGTGAATCATTAACAGAGCATGATGTGCTTTATGACCCTTACTGTTATTGTTGTCATCATTATTTATTAACATAGTGCTTAGAAGGTGTGTGAAGCCACATGGATCACAGCTCTGGCATGCTTGCAATGGAGAGATCTTGCAATGGGGAGACTGAGAGCAGTCAAGAGATCCCAGTGACAGGACATCACCAGTAACAGTCACCCATTCTCCTCCTTCACTTTTTGACTGGAGCTCTGTGACTGGAAGGTCTCTATTTTAAGCCATGTTGCAAAAGTAAAGTTTGTCATTGTCCATTTTGGGTCCTTTTGGGAAAATGCTGGCAAAATTTACAATCATTTCCAGTGCACACACAAATCAATAGCTATTTCCTGTAGAGTCCCAGTTCCATACGGATCGGAGTGGTGGGGAGCCAGTGGCTGTCATATTCTTGGAGAGGTGTTGAGAGGAAACATTAATATTTAATGATGCCTTTTTGTGGTTAGGCGGGTGGGTTCTCTTAATGACACTGTCTGGAAGAAGCACAGCTCAGTCCTCACTGAGCATCCCATCAATCCACACAGCCTATTCAAAGTGTACAGGACAGTTACAGACCTCAGTGAAATCAGCAGTTTTATTGGAACCTTTGTCTTAAATACTGAATGCTTTAGAGAGATTCCTCTTGCTTCTGTCCATGATGATCATCCTGGGAATAGCTGGGAAGTATCCAATTTCAGAGCAGGGTGATACCTTTCACATGCGTGTATTTTATACAGACTGAATTAGTAACGAGAGATTTTGAAGGCAGTGAGGCTCTCGGCTCCTTCTGGAAGTCAATGGGAGTTGTGTGCCTCATTTCCATTTGTGCCTTTGGAAAATCCCCTTCTAATTGACTAAATATTTGTACTACTGGCTGTGGGCACGGTGGCACAATGTGGCTTTCAAACCATCTGTTTCCATGGACTAAAACCCACTGGCAACAAACCTTGATTGGCAGAAACTCACCAGGGCTGGTTTACATTAGTTGAGGTTTCTGAGGACAAAACCATAAAGGAAAAAGAGAGGTCCAGGATAAGCAGAAATAAAAAGGACCATGGAAATAAATGAGCTTTGTTTCAGCACTTGAATGGACTTTACTCATTTATCAAAAGACTTTCTTCTGGTCTTTAATGTTTCTGAAATAATGTGTCTTGTCTTCGAGCACTCAATACCAAGAAAAGCTGTCAACCTCTCCAGCAATTATCATATCCCAAAGGGATGTTGGTTAATGATTTCTCTGTAGACAACTTGGTCTTTCAGTTTTTGTGCTGAATTCCAACCCAGTGAAACATTTTAGGATTTGGTTTGAGTCTTAATATTCAAGGAATATTCTGGAAATAGAGTTATTCAACTGCCACCTCTTGATACTGAGCCTGCACCTTAGAAAATGAAGGTTACAGGGTCAAATGCAGGGATCAGCAATAGGTAAGGCAACAATCAGAGAGGAAAGATGCCTTTCCCTGCTTGTGGTCAGGCAGGGAAATTCAGTTTATTGCAGTGGTACATGCAACAAGGTGGTATTTTTAAGGGCTGGATAATTTTGTAAGCAGTGATGCTTGCAGAGGTCAGCACAGGCAGTCCCAAGCCCTTGCTCTGAGCATCCTTGAGATCTGGTTGTCGATTTATATTCAAGCTTCGTTCAGCTTCTCTTTGAAAATCCTTTGCTAGTGTAGATGAGTGGTCATTGGATCTCTGCTTTTAGCCTCAGGCTCCCAGGCATCATGAAGATTGTCCTCTACATTCAATAAAAGGAGTTAACTTCACCATGAAGTCTCCTCTCAGTGGACCCAGCTGAAAACACAGCATCGACTTGATTTAATTCTGAGGACAAAATTGCATTCGTAAGTTGTGACTCAATGAAACTTAACTGGAGGATTGTCATCGACTTAAATGGCTGGTGTTTCACTTGAATTCACTTCGGAGTGTGTCAGCTGTGCTTCAGCTAGCCTAAGCCCATGTTTTGGCACATACACCTGCTTCATTCGTATGGGTAGCTGCAGCTTTCTTGGTAAGGTTTTGACCTTTTGACAGGTAAATCTCCGTGGGCAGAATGGCTCTGTTATGTCTGTGATTATCTGCCAGGTATCCGTACAAACACCTAGTTATCATAAAACCCCTGTCCCTGCCTAGATCTCAGGGACTGCAGCAGGGGGGCCCAGGCTAGAGTTCTGTGAGCCATGCCTTAAGATGTGTGGGGGCTCATACTGCTTGCTTTCTTTGCTCATTTTCACTGGAGAACGTAGATTTTGCAGAGTTCTGCTTTTGCAAATATCCCCATTTCAGTGGGGTCCTGCCTCGCATGATAAATCTTGCACCCACTGGAAGTATTAATAATTAATTATTTGCAATAGGAAGAGCCCCAGATTTGGAAGTAGTCGCTGTCATGTGTTTTATTAATGGCAATCTAATGGCAGAATATACTGCTGTAATTTCTGGCTGGGTTCTTAATCTTTAAATAATGAAGACAATTCTGGATTGTCTCACCTAAGAGTGGTAGACAAGTAAAACAACATAGAGCTTATATTGCATTGCTTCTAATTCAAATCAAGTCTGGTTGTTCAGCCTTACCCTGCACATGGAAGTAACTATGGCAATGAAATGTAGTAAAGCACCATTCATCATGTTATGCATGAGAAGTTGGCATGTCTTGGCTAGACAGAATAGGAGATTGGGAATCACTAGAGCCATTCAAGCAACACAGGTTAGTGAAGGAGCCCTATCTTGCTTGGTTTTTCTAGGCAGGCCACAGATACTAACTAGAGCACTGTAGCACAGAGAGAGTATTAGTATGTAAGTAGAGACCTAATTTTCCACTTGCTTGACAAGGAGCCTGCCTCCTTCATAGCTTTGTTCTCCCATTTTCCCCTCTATATCAATGTCAATCTTTTTCCTTTTGAGAAGGATCCATGTGCTCTTCATGCACTCCTTTTTCTTGTCTCTGCCAGGGCAAATCCCCAGGCAGGGATTGTCTTTTGTCATGTGGTACTGCAGTGCTTAAGTGACATTAAGTCCTCACTAGCTTAGGACTTTTGTGCAGTAGCATAAAAGAATCCTAAATGAAGTTCTGCCACCACTTTCCTCTGCAGGTTCAGGCAGGCTGTGCAAGCTATTCATCACTCTGCTATTTTGTGGTGTTGAGATATTACTACTAGAAGTCATTTGTCCAGAGTGTTAAGAAAAGGTATTAAAAGATGTCAAGAAAACCTGATGTTGTGATTCCACTCGGTTTCCCTTTTATTAGATGGTGTGTGGGCAGCATTAACTGATAAAATGAACTAATTGGTCATGTATTGCTAACTGGTTTATCTGCAAAAAAGCATTCAGCTTATTCTGCTCTCTCTGTATCACTGTGATGTTGCAAGAACCAGTTAATACTCATTACAGGACCAGAATATGAAATCAGCTGCATGGAGACTGAAGGCTGCCAGTGGAACTCAGTGGCCTGATTCATTGCTCAGGTTGTGTTTAAGTACTTCAATGATTCTCCACTCTCGTTGTCAATAGGGCTAAGTATGAGCTGTTATCTGAGGAATTTCTCGTATTGATTTGGTTGATGGAATTCAGATAAGGGTCAGTGTTGTTTTCCAAGTAAGTTATGTGGTTCTCAGGGAGAACAGACACCCCATGGGATTATCAGCAAACAGGTTAGCAGCTCCCAGGGATTTTTCAGCAAAATCTGGTTATTTCCATGCTTAGGGCATGGGTGTATCCAGTTGCTGGTTTAATATACTACCCCTTGGGAGCTGTGCCATGCCAACTCGAACTGGAATCTTAAGTTGCATCAGTCTATACTCTTTTTATTATAAAGTTGGTGAGGAATCTGATATATCTGGCTGGGAATTCTGGGATGTTAAACACCACCTGTGTGTCAGATGTTATAGAGGCTCAATGGGACTCGTAGGCAATACGTTTCTATGACTGGTCCCCAAATCAGAGTGATTTTGGGACCTCAAGTGCCTGTGGAAAGAGGAACTACTTGTAGGTGGCTGTGGAATATGTGATTGTTGACTGTGTTTTGAGGGTTTATTGGAAAAGAGAGTCAGATCTGTGTGGTAGAAACCTCAGCTTTTGGGAGTGACCTTTCTCAGGTCTGAAATGGTTGGAAGTTGCAGTGTTTGCAGGATTTCATTCTGGTCTCGGTCACTTCACCACCTCTAGGCTGGCTCATTCTCTTTCCACCCCTCCACAGAGGCCTGTGGCCATCTGAGCATCTCCCAAAGATGTGCCAAGCGGTGAATGAGCTTTATTTAAGGCTGGCCTTGAAAGCCACTGCCTACGTTTCAGCAAACTGCAGGACGTGTCAACACAATCACTTGGAGGCTTTCAGCTTGCTGGAGCCCCTGTCAGCACTCTGCAGCTTCTGTGAACTGCCTGATCAGCAGTGGTAGGACTATTAATATTTATAAACCTTGAATAATACAGGACTTCAATGTACCTGAGAGACCATATGTTGGCCTCCAGTCTCCAACAAAGCACCTGAGATCAGTGCGCCTACAACCCTGGCTGATCCACTGCTGTGGTCCCAGAAGGGGAAGGAGCTGGAGCTTTTCCCCTGGAGCGCCTCTGTCTTTGGGTTTCTCCCTCCTTCATTAGTTACCAGAGCACATCATCTTCATCCTTCAGGGCCAAGCTGTGGGTTTCTTTCTTTCCTTTTAGTCTGGAGTCTTTTATTGCTGTGCCGTGCATTTATTGCAGGGCTTATGACCTTGGTTTGGGAGGGAGTTTCCACCCTTTGGTACAGATGCATTGATTTGGGTGTGGTTTGCAGGGAGAGAGGCTCAGATTTGTTTCCTTTTTAATTTAACTTTTGCTTTTAGCGGTTTTCTTGAATCTTGCAAAGGTGCTTGGTAACCATTTGGACACAGATGCTTCTAAATTAACATTTAATGTATGCGTGTGCAAAGATGCACCCTGATGAATAATGCATAGGAACGAACAGCTTGGTGATTGGGTTCGGTTCAGAGCGATATTGCATATGGATTAGCCGTGAAGACCCACATCAGCAGTGCTAATAACATGGATCAGGTGGAGACAGCCCAGCCAAACCTATTGTGTGCAGCACCGTTGGGATGAAAATGGCTCTCCATCCCCGTACACGGGCTCAGCTGGGCTTGCAGAGCCATGTGGGGTCCCCTATCGAACCAAGCGCTTCGCTTCGGACACCACTAAGGTTCAGAAACAACCAACTCTCGCTCCTCATCACCTGCTGCTGGAGCAGTTCATTTGGGTCCAAACCCGAGAGAATACGTCAAAAAGGATCCCAGACACAAGCAGCTATCGCAGCCACGAGGGGCAGGAGGCTGCAATAGAGTCCAGCAGCTCATGCGAGGCTCTGTGGGGTGGTTTTGGGGGCTTGGGATGTGGCCCTGAGCCACCCCCGGAGCCGGGTGGTGCTGAAGGGACAGCGCCCGCGGCCGGCCCGCCGGTGGGGGGGGTCACCCTATGTCGTGTGTGTGTGTCCCCGTTTCTCTCACTCCCACCTCCTCACCCCTTTGCCCCTCGCCCCTCTGCCCCCCTACTGCCCCTCATGCACGGGCAAGAGCGGGACAGCGAAGGGGCTGCTGCGCTGTCTCCTCCTCTAGAAACCTGCCTTCAGTCGGAGCCGCCTTTGGATGCCTCCCCTGATCCTCCGTAGGGAGAGCCTGGGGGCTGCTGGCATTGCAGAGGCTTAATTGACTCGAGAGGTCACTAATTTCAGCTCCTGGAGGTAAGTCCTGGTTAAAGGCTCATTTTCCTGTCTCCCTTGGTTCCCACACCCCTCGCCCATCTGTGTCTCTTTCTCATTCTCTCTCCAGTGCCATCAATCAGACCTTTTCACCCCCCTGAAGAGGGTCCACCTGAGTCAAGGCACCAGCAATGCCCCGAAACCCAGAAAGATGAGTCAGCATCTTGCCTCCCACTGACCCAGCCCTCCGGCTCCGCTGCTCTGAGAAAAGTGAGGAACAAAAGGATTCCCGGAGCACTCCCTGACTCCACCATTGCGGGGCTGGGGGGAGGAAGGAAGAGCTCCTCGCTGCCCTGCCTTGGGAACACGCCTCCAGAGCAGCGGAGGTGAGGGGGGGGCTTGGTCCCTATCAGCCTCTGGGCAACTTGTAGCGATAGCAGCAGCACGCCGGGGAAGGGGAGGGGGAAAGGGAGGGTGTGATGGGCGCTGCTGCTCCAACCTGATCGAGTCCATTTGCCAATTCACCACTCGCATCACTTCCGGATCAATCCTCAGTTTCTGCTGCAGAGTGAGGATTTTTTAATTTATTTATTTTTTTTTTCCCCTCCTCTCTCTCTCCTTTTCCCTCCCTCCCCATCTGGATGCTGGGAACTTGAAACCTCCTCCCTTGATTGCAGCAGGATCTGCCCCAACCTTCCCTCAACTTTGCACCGCAGCACAGAAACCAGAGCGAGCCATAGGCTATCTTGCACCGATGGGGGCAGGGGACCTGCCAGGCACAGCCCTTTGCAATTGATGTTGCCGTATCTCTAGGACCCTGAGCAATCGCTTGCTGCTTTTTTTTTTTCCTCTCCTTTTTTCGTGTGTGTGTGCTTGTGTGTGTGTGAGTGAAGGATCCTCCTGGTTACTGCTGTTATTATTTTCCCTTAGCAGGGAGACCACACAAGCCATGGCTGAGAAGAAGCAGTCTGGGCGGCAGGGTGAGGAGGAAGAAGTGCCAGCCTTCTTCAAAAACCTGGGCTCGGGCAGTCCCAAGCCCCGGCAGAAATTCTGTGGCATGTTCTGCCCCGTGGAAGGCTCCCTGGAGAACAAGACCATTGACTTCGACTCCCTCTCGGTGGGCCGCGGATCTAACAAAGTGGTGGCAAAGCAGAAGGATGTTGCCCACCTGGGTCCGGATGCTCAGTCCGTCTATTCCAGGCAGAGCAGGAAGGGAGGGGAACCATCTGTTGATTTCGGGAGAAAGGTGGAGATCAGGAGTGCCACTGGGAAGGAGGCGCTGCAGAACCTGAATGACAAGGTGGGTGCTTATATATATGTGTGTGTGTATGTGTGAGGTGCCACTTGAACACACCATAGGCTGCAGAAGGGATCTGTCCTTTCCACCCTGCATTTTCTTGCCTTTATGTCACTTGCATGTATGTGGCAGCCAGTGTCTTCCTCTAAGAAGCAGCATCTCTCCTAGAGCCTTCTCTAATGTTACCCGTGTGCTCTCTGCAGGTGTGTATGTGCACAGGGAGCAGGGCAGAAGAAGAAAGGAGCCCCTGTACCCACAAACACCCTTCCTTTCCCTGCACTGCCTTCTGTGTGGTGATAGAGATGGACTTTTTGTCTTTCCTAAGCATTTCCCCAGCACCACGGTAGCAGAATGCCCCACCCAGCTCAGTGACTGCAGCTCACGGGCACAGAAATGCAATTGTTAGCAAAGGAGCATCAATGAGCCTCCACCTACAGGGATCAAATCCCTGCGAGCTTCTTCCAGGGGAAACTCCTACCCCTTCCTCCCAGGGGAGGGCAGGCTCCAGAGTGACCCCTGCGAGCTGTATTTCAATGCCAATTTCAATCAAGGCCTCTGGCTGCAGTGGGAATTTTTGCCTGGGGAATATCTGGGACTTTCACAGGAATGTGGTGTGCTCTTAGAAACCCACCGAACTCCTCCCAGCCTTTTAAGACTCCTGAAGCTATTTTGTCCCTCTCTAAGTGCCATGGTGTAATAAAGCCTATCCTCTTCCTGAGGCAAAACCCATTTAACCCATAGGTCTAGCTGACCATGCATGTTTGCTTGCCTCGATAAATAGATTTAAACAAGCTTGATTCAGATCTGAGCCTTGAAATACGCTGGGCGTTCCTCTGACAATGCTGGCTCCCTTGCATAGGCTGGAAGAGCAGAAATGAATGAAGCACTGACAGCAAGCTGATAAACTCCCAGCATACAGGGGAAGAGTTTCTGTGAGCAGTCCCCCAGTGGTTTTACAGAGCAGTCCTTTCTTGTGGAAACTCTTTCTAGGATGTGCCCCCTGATTTTTACTGCTGCATACACAGGGCAGAAATCTACCTGGCATTTAGAATATTGGTTCATTCACCACTTTCTCCTGCTTTCAGAAATGTGAAATATTACTTTGAGTGTTACTGGGGGCTCATTCTCCCCAAGTCAGATCTTACTTTGCTTCTTCCTACTCCTGCTCCATCCATCTGTGTTTACATGTGTGAACAACTGCTGTTATGGTAAGATCACAAAGGTAGGCCCTGATTTTAGGAAGTGCTACTTACCAACCTTTACCTAGGAGCGGGATGTGCTCCTCACCACTTCAGACCTGATTTGCCAAACCCAACCACACAAATGCCTATGGTTTGATTTGACCATGTTCAAGTGTCTACTAATTGAGTAACTTTCCATGATGAATTAGTCTTGTTGGGCTAACCAAGGTGCATCTCAAGGATGAAGGGCACACACCTTTTCATCTTGGGGAGTCAAAGGTTTTGCAATTCAGGACACTTTCAGGACTAAGTTGGGCAGTTCGAAGCAGTGATGTCCTGAAGGACAGAAGTCTAAGCAGGTGATAAATGAATCCTGAAATGATCAGTTATTTTGTGATTAAAGGGTACTGGTGTAATCAAAACCTTAGAGTACAATATGGTGAAAAATGACAAGTCCACGCAGACTATTAATCACATTGGTTTAAAAGTGTGGGGGTTTTGGTTCTATTTTAAAGATTGTCATATAAGTGTTAACTGAAGGTATGAAGTAATGGGATAGTGCAAACCACTTGAGTTGTTTCTCATGACCTTTTACGTAACTGATGCCAATGGATTGTGTTGTGAGGGGTTGTGAGCATCTGGGTAAGTGCAGCCTTTTATTACCAATGCCTTGCTATGGATTGGCACTTTATTGCAGGAGTGGTTTAGCTTTGATGGTTTTCCAGCTGACTGTATCCATGGCTTGAATCATTGGTTACATCCTCAGCAGATAAAACTGGCTTTGCTTGAGTGTAGTTAATAGAAATGTGTTTATAACCAAAGCTCAACGTGTTAGAGGAAAGATAAAGAGAGCTGATGTTGCAGGAAGTGGCGTGAAAGGAAACGGTGCATTAAAGTGATTTCAGAGAGGAGTTAAAAGGCTTCTGAAGTTTTGCAGCTGAATTTGGCACCTTATTTTCAAGCCTCTGTCTTAAGCATTTAATAACACATCTGAAATAGGTTCTCTCTGGATAGACCGTCCACTCTTTCCTTGTGTGATAGGAATCTAAATTATATGCTAAATATATGCTAATTTACAGGATCTTGAGTTATTTCATAATAGGTTGGAAATCTTCCTGCTGCTTTTTCTTTAGCCTGAGACTGACAAGAGTGGCAATTTTTAGCAATAGGTGGAACAAAAAACAGCAACGAAAAATCCATCTCGTGAGCTAATGGGAATGGGTGCCCATCAACTGGAGGAAGTGGAGATAGGTGGAAGTATTTGTGCCAGTGATTGGATCCAAAGTGGGTTTAGAACCACAGCCATCCTTTCTGTCACTGTATAGAAAGGTCTTGTGTTAATCTCCACTGAAGTAATGAACAAATGAGGATGGACAAGCTATTTTTTATTTTCCTGAGGTCTTCACTGTCCAGAGGATTAAAAAAAGGAATGTAATTATTCCACATTAAATTGCAAGATATCGTTCTGCAGGTGAAGATAAGGGTAATAACATCTCTTTGTGTCTATCCTGTCTAGGGTATTGTGTAGCATCTATCATGGCCTCGCTGTATTGCCTCTGGGCCATGCTGCCTCATCATTCAGGGTTAAGATCATCTCCAGAGGCACCAGGAGGGCTCTGTTAGCCTGCTTTGAGCAGCGCTTTGCAGTTGGGCCTCTGGAGGCAGTGTGACCTATTCAACAGGTCTGCAGCTCAGCACAGCTGAGGGAAGCTCTGCCTCTTCCAGCTGCCAGGCCTTGGAGAATTCCCTGTGCTTCTCTTTCCCATCTTAAACTTGGTCATCTTCCCTCTTTAGACCGTTAATGGCCAAAAACCATTGGCCACTGCTTGCTTGACCTGTGTCATTTCTATTTCCCCTGTGCATAATTGGTATTATTCCTTCTGCCTTGCTCAGCTCTTTGGGAAAGAGATGGTCTCTTAGGGAACATCTGCAGGGAAAAGCAAGGTTTGATTGCAAGAGGTTCAAAGCAAGCCTAGGGCTTGCCTTAACTGAGTTTGCATAGAGAGCCTGAGGAGGTGCCAAGACTTCAGCACAGGTACAAGGCCTGGGATCACAGGTCTCTTCTGAAGTTGGTAGCTGGAGTTCCCATTGCCATCTTGTTACTGCAGTGACTCAGGTGGTTCCCCTGTGCAACAGTCCCCTTTTTTGCATCCCTTAGGAATATTTTATGGACCTTTGGGAAGTGCAGAGCACTGGATATAAACTACTGATCTAAACCAACAAAGCTGTGCCCTACTGTAATAAGTAATAGATATTATCAGAGACTAGGAAAATACTATTCTTTTACAATTGACAGGAGAGGGATCACTTGAAAAACAGTGTCATGAAGCTTTTGACATGACTAGACTTTTTCCTAAATCCTCAGAGCTCTCAGGATCATGGTTATTCATTCCTGGAGAGAAATAATGAGTAACAGGGCATTGTTGAGAGCTCAAATAATCATATGTTCACTCTGGAACATTAACAGAACTGTTGTGTAAAAGAAAGAAGGTGTTCCAGAGAGCTGGAAATGCAGTTCTGAGTTACATTTGTTACAATGCCTGCCATTTTTCCAGCTTTGCTTCAGTAATCATTGCTTGCAAAATAATCCTACAGCAATGATAGAGCAATCCCTGTCAGATCCCTTCAGAACCCTGAAGAGGACTGTCTCTTTCCAAATAACATGATGTGGTAGTAAATGAACTGTGGAGCAGTGGCTCGGGCTTGGTTAAGGACAATGAAGATTGTAGAGCAGCTGAAATGCTCGGGACTTGACTCTAAGAAACACTCTATGACAAGAACTCTGGTCTTAAAAGGTTATTTCTGAACCTTCTCAAGGCTTCCTGGGATTTAAAAGGAAACAAAATCAATTGGGAAGTTAATTTCAATTTGCAGATCATATGTACATTTCTATCGACCTGTTTGTGTGGCTGGAAAGTGAATCTCGGATTCACCCTCAGAACCTAAGACAGTCTGTATGCAAAAAAGATGAGGCTGTTTCTCTAAGAACTTGTATGATTTTTACCTCCTTGTAGTAGCGTGTTTGACCTGTTGTCATTTCCCTATCATGACACTTGATTTTAATGTTTTCCTGTAAGGTATTAAAACAAAAGATGTCCATTGGCAGGTATAATGTATAGTGATGAATAATGCACAGCACTTTCATCATCTTTTGGGAAGGGTGGATGTACTCCTGCCATATATCAGCCTGTGTTTAATCCTCCCAACACTTCATAAGATGCAGGGGGTTGCTGGATACATGGGAAACCCCTTTCAAGCCACTGAGACTCGGAGCTGATGCAGCAGTTAGGGCAGAATCGGGACAGAATATTAGGGTCTGATCATCTGATCAGTGAACTTACTAAAGCTCTTTTGGCCTTTTGGTCCTGCTGCCTCTGATTGCAGCAAGAGGAGCCTCACTGACTTTGGCAGGGGGAATTCTCCCACAGGGAGTAGGGATTAGGAGCTGTAACAAGCCCAAAGGGAAATCCAGAGCTTGTCGATGCTGTAGTGCTAGAACTGCAGATACTTCTAGGAATGCTTTAAATCCATCTCTGATCCCTCTTTTCGTGCCAGTTTTAAAATGTGTATTTCCATTTGCAGGTTTTATAATTGCACAGTAAAATGTCCTTGTGGATGAACCTTGAAGAAATCAGTAGGAGTAAAAGCAGTTGGGTGTTGCAGGAATTCTGGGGGGTTTGTGGCAATTACACTGCAATTCCTTAGAGAAAGGGTTTCTTACAGCTTTGTCCCAGCCATCCAGTAACTCCACAGTGGCAATAAAATCCCCTGCTAAGTGCATTATGGTAGTCTGTAGAACCTGCAAAGTTAAGATTCAGAGCTGCTGTAAATTGATTTCCACTGATGCCTGTGATGCTTTATTTTAGCACAGACTATCGCTGTGCAGAGAGTCTCATATTCTTGTGCCATTTTCCCTCTAGACTTTTCCAGAAGACAAATTTAGACACAAACGCTCCTTTCATATGTGCTTCTGTTGCAAAGAGCCCGCACAAGATGTCCTTCACCAGCTGGTATCTGTGCAGAGATGGCTGACAGCAACCCTGTGTGTCCACTGGCCAAGATACACCCAGCTAAAAGGAGTATCCGAAAGGGTGCTCAGGCATTGGAACAGGCTGCCCAGGGCAGTGCTGGAGTCACCGTCCCTGGAAGTGCTCACACCCCGTGTAGCCGAGGCCCTCAGTGCCATGGGTTAGGCGTGGCCTTGGCGGTGCTGGGATAAAGGTTGGACTTGATGATCTTAAAGGTCTTTTCCAACCTGGTTGATTCTGTGATTCTATAATTCTAACTACCCTAAGGCTAAGGACAGGCCAGAGACACTCAGCCTGTGCAGAGCACAGCTCTGGCTGTGGCAAAGGTAGAGGCTGGCAGTGCAAATGTGGGCATAATGCTCTGTTATATGCGTTTCCTCCCCTGTTCTGCCACTTGGGGAATGTTGTCAGGGCCCTTAGATAAGTGTAACTGAAGGTGGTTTATGTTCTGCTGTTCCACTGCCGATGTGACTTGGCGGCAGCAGCCTCACTGGTCCTGCAGTGGCTGCAGGCAGGAGCTGGGCTGCCTGGCCAGCCTTCCCTCATCGCTTCCCTTCATTAAGGTTTGGCAGGGAAGATTTGGCAGTGCTTGTTCTCTAGCACCTTCTAATTTTAGCCTGCTCAGCCTGCAGTAATGGCCCTATGGCAGACAAAGTGCACCACCGTTATCTAGCAATCCCATCACTTCCCGCAGTACCTTGGCAGGTGATGGCACTGCTGGATGACTGTGGCTTTACCAGAGGCAAGAACCTTTTGCTTTTATAAAGGCAAAGAAAGATGCAGGTGGACAGCTTTATATTTTTTGGTAGTTCCCCACTTGTTCTCAGCCCAGCATTGTCCTTTAGGTACAGCTCTTCTCCTTCCCTCCTGGTCACCTCCCATCAAGCGTGTTTATACAGCAGCTAATATGTGTTCCTTGCCTTTGTTTAGCCGGTTTGTAACTACATTAATCACTTTATAATTATTTATTTTGGCACCCTTTTAGCTCATTGCTAAAAGGAAAGAAAATTGGGCCATATTGGCAATTGGGGTAATGGAGCGAGAAGATACACCTGGGAACTCAGCTCTGCTTCCTCAGGTACACACTAAATCATCTGGAAGATTGAAAATCTGGTGCTGTGTAGATGTTGAATATTAACAACCATGTTTTTCAGCCCTTTAATCTTTTTAATGTATTTTATTCTGTACTACTTAGGTTCTTGCAACATGGTGATGGGAAGGAAAAGCTAAGTGTGAACTGAAGATTCGTTATTGCTTTCTGAACCTAGTCACTACTGGATTCAAGTTCTGGAATGTTTCCAGAGTTCAAGAACTGCTGTTCTCAATTAGCCCCGGTGCAGTAAGGATTGTCTTTTAAACCCAAGTATTTTAAATAGTTATCTTGGAGCAGATGAGAATAGCTTTAGAAATATTAGTGTGCTGACGGCATCATCCCCTTAAAGGTGCTTCTGTTTCTTTTACCACTACAGCAGTTCCACAGCTTTTAGCATAATGTGGAGGAATGACCTGCCCACGGTCAGGGGGCGAGTCAGTGCTGGAGCTTTTGGGTTCCTGCACCCATGTTTGTGGTTGTTTCTCCCTAACCACATTACTGCTGCCAGGGCAGCTGGACTTGGCACCTCTGACCAGCTGCCCAAGGGCCTTGATGCTCTCTCTCAAGCCCTAGGCAGTGTTTGCTTCCTCTCTGATAGCTCAAGACACTCTTTTGCCTAGCAAGCAGAGGCAAGAAACCACTAAGATCTAAAATTGAGGAGGAAAGCTACCATTAAAGAGAGGAAAAAAGGAACAGTTGCACTGTCTAAATTTAGAAGTGTGATGTCGAAGCTTTCTTCCATGTTCTGAGCAAAAACATGCTGAGGTTTCAAAACTTCTCCCAGCACAGATCAGACAGGGGCAGGATAACTCCTTTAGTATTGTCTATTCTAATCATTAAACCAAAATAAAGCCCTGCAGGCTAATGAATGATTTTGCTACTGTCATAATGAGCCACGCTTTCATTTGCTACTAATTGGATATTAACTGATTGGCAAATTAGTTACCTCAGTGTTGCCTTACTTGTACCCAGGAGAAGCATATTTACTCTTTTCCTTGCAGCCTCCTGTGAACTAATGTACAGAGAAGGTCCTGATAGTCATCTCTCTGAGCAGATGTAGCCTTTATAATGATTTATTGCACTAATATACCAGAAGTTTTCACTACTTACAGGCCGTGCATGGTGTGTGGCACGGAACTAGCTGGGTATGTAGCAATGACAACGTTTTGTGATGGGAGAAGTTTGCTATTTGCTTTGTGTGATGTAAAATGTGCTCCTGAGCGAGGGAAGAAGGTAAGTCTTTGTGGTCGCTAATTGTCTGTTAGAACCTTCGAGCAGAATTGGCTTTGTGCTGTTTAGGAGTTCTCCAAAAGGTGCCTTGTGCCTTTCCTCGACTGGTGTAGGAGGAACTGGGGTAAGCAGATGTATTTGGAGTGGCAGTTCCATGCTCTGGCCATGAGCCCCATCTCTCTCCATTGCACTGTAAATAACAAGGCAATATTTATGCCATTTAATGCGTTTCTTTCCTTGAAGCACCAGCTTAGGGAGAACAGGGACTGAGAAATTTAAGCCTCCAAGTGTGACTGAAACATTGAGCATGGAGTTTGCAACACTGGAGTAGTAAGGAATGGTCAGTGACGGGAGAGGACCACCGTGGCCGTGTGCTCCCATCCCCGATTGCCCTGGCACTAAAGCTTCAGGTCAGTGACTAGGGAAGGGGACTTCACTCCGGGCTGTATTTTCTGGACAAGGTGTGGGAAACGGCATTCCCGAAGCGTGCCAGAAGTGCTGGCACTGCAAAGGGCCGGGAGCGGCTGCAAACCTTGTTCCTCCCCCCGCCCCGTTTGCTAACCCTGCTTTAGCTTTCTGCTCGGGTAGCGCCGAGAAGGGCGGGGTGGGACAAAGAAGATGGAGGGCAGCGCGTTTACCGGCTCGCCGGGCACCCGCCTCTCCGCAGCCCCGGCGGCGAATAGAATGAGGTAGAAAGAAGGAGGGGGGGGAAGTCCGCAGCCCGCGGGGGTGCGGGCAGGTGCTGGGCCCGCTGCGGGGTGCGGGCGGCGTCCCCACATCCCGATCCCATCCAATCCCATCCCCGGCAGCCGCCGCGCCGCAGCAGTGGGGCCCGGTGCCCCCCTTCCCGATTCCTCTCTCCCGCGCTGCAGGTCCCGCCAGCAGCGCGCGGCGCCGCGCCCGCAGTGACGTCTCCTTTGCGCTAATTTGCATATCGGCGCCTTCTCCCTTCCCCATTGCACGGCGGCCGCGTCTCATTTGCATCCCCGCTAGGCGCTCAGCCAATGGCGGCCCGAGTTTGCGCGGCCCCCTGCTGGCGGGAGGGACGGGAGCGGCCGGGGGCGCCCCGGAGCGCATGCGCCATGGTCTTAACCCGCGCCGCCGCCGCTGTTGGTGGTGTCGGCGCTGCCCCCTCCCTGGGCTGGGCTCGGCGGGGCTGGGCTGAGCTGGGCTGAGCTCCGCGGGGCTGGGCTGGGGCTGGGCTGGGCTCCGGGCAGAGGGAAGAAAGGGAGACGCGCAGGGCTGGCTGCTTCTCCCCTTCCTGCCATTGCGGAGAGCAGGGCTCGCCTCCCCGCTGTGCCGCGCCCTACCCGGAGGACCCCTCCCGTCCCTTCCCCCGCTTCCCTTCCTTGGGATCGCGTCCATTTGGGATCGGGGGATTGGTTTTTCTTTTATTCTTGTTTTTTTTAATTTTCCTGCTGGAGGGGAGGTCGGGGAGCAGCTGCTGCACGGGAGACAATAGCGCTACAGCAGCGGCCCCGCTTCCCCATCAAAAATAATAGAGATATTATTGAATAACTAAATTGGGGAGCGAATTCCCAAGATGTCTTATCAGGGGAAGAAAAATATCCCACGGATCACGGTGAGTGGAGCGCACGGGGATGGGAGCGGGGGAGGGGTGCGCGGGGATTAAGCCCTTTGTGTGCGCGGGGAGCGGTGGCGGGTTCCCGGCGGGATAATGGGATCAGGCTGCGGCAGCGCGGAGAGGGGAGCGCGGAGCGGGGCGAGGCGGGCGGCAGCGCCGGTGTCACCGGGGACAGCGGAGCCTCGCCGCGGGGATGGAGCCCCCGCCGCCCTCCTGCCCCCAGCGCCCGGCGGAGGCGGCTCCGAGCCCCGCGGCTGGTGCTGGGGATGGAGCGGGGTCGGTTTTTCTTCCCCGAGAAGCTTCTCGCAACGCGCCCGTTCCCCGGTGCGATCCTGGGGGAGAAGGGAAGGAGCCGTTATATAAACCCCTCCCTTAGTTCCCTCATGGTGGGAGCCGATTCAGGGCAGGTACTGCGTTTCTAACGATGCGAACTTCTTATGTAAGGGGAGATCTTCGCATCTAACGGGCTGCTAGAGCCCGTTTATGTTTTTGACACAAGAGTTTTTCATTATTGGCAGCGGCTCCTTCTCCCAGCCCCATGGACACACCCATCCTCATCCTCCTTCTTCCCCAGCCTCGGAGGCAGGGAAGTGAGCTCGGAAATGGAGCTTTGATGTGTGACATTGGTGCAGGAGCTGCTGGGCTGCACAGTTGCGTTTTAAGTGATGTGTAGGAGATGCAGGGGATGCACAAAATCGCTATGTGAGAAATGGAGCATCCTCCCTTTTTTTTGGGGAGGGCGGATAGTTTCCCTCCTCCAGTCTTGATGGGAGAGAGTTTAAAAAGATGCCTCTTGAAATAACGATGGAGGCTACAGCTGAATCACTGTCATGAGCCAAAAGTAGTGTGACGCATTTTCCTTACGACTGAGTGCTCTGATTGATGCTGCGTGCACCCGATGCGATTGTGCAAAGATAAGGGAGAGAAAAAACACCACATTTTGGTCTGATTTGCTGTTGTATAAACCTGGAATTCATCCCCTGAGACAGATGCTTGGAGAAGAAGGCTAATCCCTGCCTGGCTGTCCTGTTCTCACTGCATCAGCAGGGTAAATAGGCACAGATTCAGCAGCAGGCCCTCGCACGGGTGCGAGCTGCGAGCGCTTTTGTCTGCGAGGTGGTGGAAATGAGCAGAGGGGTTCACATTGGTTTCAGAGCCCACCACACAGCCGCAGCAGAAGCATTGCCAGCAGCATTACAATGTTCCACGCTGCAGTTTTGTTGCTCATTAGATGTATTTATGTTTTTCTTCTTTTCTAATTGCTGCCCAGTGCGTTAGGACATGGGCTGTCAGTGACACCCATGGCCAAACAACCCCGTTTCACTGGTAGCTGGCTGGTTCAATAGCACAAGGAGTCTGCACTAGAGGTGGGCATCAATACTGCAGTGTTTCTGGAGATGGTAAACATGTAGGACAGTTTGCTGTAGAGGCTGGCATTGAAAGACAAGCGGGTTTTTCACGCACCAAGTGAATTCATTCAGGCTTATTGGCATCCGCAGCAGATTCTATATTTAAATCTTGGGGTTTTCTTTCTTTGTTCTTTTTTCTAAATGGGTGGCGTTACTCAGGGAAACTCTCCATTGCAGCAGTAGGAGGGAGGAGAAGGGAAAAAAGGAGGGGGAAGAAGAGACATTTAACATCTCGTAGATGTTTAGTAGTTACATAAAAGATGGATATAATGATATAAATCAGTAGCTGATGCAATTCACATCGCCCTTTTGTCATTGAAGAGCCATGTCAGCTTGTGTCAGTTGAGAACCAGGTGCTCCAACTGTTCAGTTTTATTATAAGCTCTTTAGCAAAATGCCTCATTCTTTTCTTCTGTTTGACCAGTGGAGTTCCAGCTCAAAATAAGGGCCCTGAGCACCACTGTCGCTGTCTTACATGTATTTAGCAGAAGTTCAAGGCACCACCAAGTCAAAGTCCTGCTTTCCACCCCTCCTTGAAGTCAGGTTTTGGTTTCACCAGTCTTTGACAGTGCTGTTCTGGTTCTTTGTTCTCTTACCAAGGTGTTTTTGGGAGGAGGAAGGAGAATCAGACTAAGTCCAAGTGCAGATGCAAGAGCCATGGTGCAGTTTAAACTGAACGCTGCGTAACGTGTATGTGCTTTGCTTTAGGTACATGCATTGGTAATACAGGGAGGGAGGGAATTGGAGGAACACAGCGATTACTTCTAAGTTTCCTCCTCACCCAGATCTCTGCAAAGTGTGTTTCACTCTGGTTTATGACTATTGCATAAAAAGATGAGTTTGGTTTTGTCCTAAAACCTTGCAAAACCGAGATGTAGCCTGGGCTGAGGCACAGGCACATCTGATGTCTGCCTGGTTGCAGTTACCTTTCTGTTCCTGCCAAACTGTCTTCGAATTTGAGGACATTTTAATAACCATTTTTTAAAATCCTTCTCTTCAACTTAATCTGAGCTTATTTCCATCCCATGAGGCAGTGGTGCTCTGGAAAGGCAGCAAGAGGATCCACTGCATCGAAACATCACTCAGTTGGCCAAAATGAGTTTGTTTGTATTGTGTAACTCGTGGCAACAGACTTTTGGTCCATCTCCCTGACAGCAGTTGACTCGCAGTGAGCCAAGCCCTGACTCCAGTGTGTGGGTGCGTATAGGAAAGTGTGCATATGGCCAAGGCAAGGCGAAAAACAAGAGATTTGGCTGTTACACATCCCTCACAGTATTATTTAATGCCTTTGCTGGAGGTGATGGTTGCAAGCTGCAGGTATGGGTGAAGCTGCCAAGTAGACAAGCCTGCTGGAACCCACCTCCCTTTCCATTCTCATTCTGTTTTGGATCATTAGTGTGATAAAAGGGCTTGCAGATGAAGTAAAATTTTTTATCTTCCCAGTTGAAAGTGCAGCAGTTGACTTGTGTTTTGACATGTACTTCTGAATAATGCAGAGGATGCTTCCATCTCTTTTATCTCTGAGGTGACACTGCAGACTGTCAGCTTTCTCACAGCATAACCCTGGCTTGTTCTGTGCTTCTTTGTTGCAGAGTGATCGTCTTTTGATCAAAGGTGGTAAAATAGTGAATGACGACCAGTCTTTTTATGCAGACATTTACATGGAAGATGGGTTGATAAAGTAAGTGAAGCCTGATACCATGTTGCAATTGGAAATGTGCAGAAACGTACTGCAGATTAGCAAGGGATAACTCTGTGACCTATATTAAAGTGCAAGGAAAAAGGAGTTTTTCATGTATATCCTGGTGTTTGATGGAGGATAAAAACACCTTTAAAAACAAGGTGTTGAATTAAATAAGCAAATGGGCCCAAACCTCACTGTTACTAAAGCATGGGTCAGAGGAGATGCTTGTGCTTAATTTTAGCCATGTGAACAGCCCCATGCTGAGATGACACATATGTTAGAAGTTATCTGTGTTGTAACATTTTACTGGGTTATGACTTAAGATATTTTTAAGCCAGAGTTCAGCATCTTAATACAGTTAATTCTGGTTTGGGGTAGGAGGCTGGACTTAGGTGACCTCTTGAGGTCCCTTGAGGCGCTGTCTTCTGTGATTCTGTGATGCAAGGATCAGTCCAACCCCCCTTAAAGTTAAAAATCACAGAACCCCAGACTGGTTTCGGCTGGAAGGGAGCTTAAAGCTCATCCAGTTCCAACCCCCTGCCATGGGCAGGGACATCTTCCACTAGAGCAGGTTGCTCCAAGCCCCTGTGTCCAACCTGGCCTTGAACACTGCCAGGGATGGGGCAGCCACAGCTTCTCTGGGCACCCTGTGCCAGCGCCTCAGCACCCTCACAGGGAAGAGCTTCTGCCTCAGAGCTCATCTCAGTCTCCCCTCTGGCAGGTTAAAGCCATTCCCCTTGGCCTGTCCCTACAGGCCCTTGTCCAAAGTCCCTCTCCAGATTTCTTGTAGACCCTCTTTAGGTATTGGAAGACTGTTTTAAAGTCTCCTCTGATCCTGTATTTGAGGACTGAGGTTCAGACCTCTTTCCAGCATGCTGCTATGTTTTCCGTCCTGAAACATGTTTCTGGCATGTTAAATATATTACAGATCTCTTTGGAAAATTACTCCTAGGACGAGGCAGAGGTTACAAACAAGGAATTTTCCTGTTCTGGCTGAAGGGTCAGCACATGTGCTTTGTTAATCAAGGTTAAAAGTTAAGGGAGCCAGCCAAAGTCAGCTAATGAGTTGCAATAAATGTATCATCCACTGTTGCTCTTCTAAAAATAGGTTTGTGAAGAGCTGGACTGGAGAGACCTTCGAGGGTCTCATCAGGGATTTGGTAACCAGTATCTGCACGGGTTTATGTTTGTGCAGGGACTACATAATGCATGAAATTAGACGACATAGAGGCAAAAGTTCTTCCAGGGCTTCCAAAACAATGCTAACATCAGAAATGCTGTTGGGCAGCTAGAATCAAGTGTTGAACTGGCACTTGGCAACCCCAGTCCAGCCCCAGTAAAGCTGCTCAGAGGCTCTTGCTGGGTTTGGTGCAGTGATCATCTGCCACTGTGGTTTCTTGTCCTTCCTGTTAAGTCTAATATTGCCCTCAGGTCCTGAAGTAGTTGCACACTTTGCTCTCACTTGTACAAGTGCTTCAAGGGGAAGGGTTGGAACTAGATGATCTTAAGGTCTTTTCCAGCCCTAACCATTCTATGATTCTATGTATGTATCCTGATCCCGTAAGTTGCTTTATATGGAAAAAGAAAGCACTAGCCAGGTTAAGTAGCACAGGGGTGTATGTTTACAGGCTGTTTGCCTTGCTTGTGTCTGACTCGCTGTTTGAAACCTGTTTACCCAGGCAAATAGGAGAGAATCTGATTGTGCCAGGGGGAGTGAAAACTATTGAAGCCCATGGCAGGATGGTGATTCCGGGAGGGATTGATGTTCACACCCGCTTCCAGATGCCGGAACAAGGGATGACGTCTGCTGATGACTTCTTCCAAGGGACCAAGGCTGCGCTGGCTGGGGGCACCACCATGATCAGTAAGCTGGCTGCTTTTTCTCTTCCATTAAAGCTTTACTTCTCTTTCTCAGACAAGTTCAGAAACTGGGGGCTCTATAAGTTTTATGTATTTTGGACCAGGTTGCTGAGAATAAGCTTGTGTAGGGGTAGGAAAAGCCATGGCAAAGCAAGACCCCAGGATTTCCTGCAGCTGTCAGTCACTCTACTTGTCTTCTCTGTTGGCAGGATTTACCTTGCTACTTGTAAGGATTTACCTTGCTACTTCAGACCCAGGAATCTGACTTAGCCACATTCTTGGGTCTGCTCCTACTGAAACCAGTGTCACTTTGACTTCTGGCACCAGCAGCAGATTCTTCACATTGCTGTGCCCTGGTTCCTTTCTTCATGATGTCTATGGGTAGATGTCCATCATATGGTTCACACCCAGACGTTTGATGCCTGTGTACTTTGTGTCTTTGAAAACTATGCCACCTATTTGAAGATTTGCACATACCCATGTATGTACGCAGCTTTAGCACCAGGATTTGAGTTAGCACTGTGCCGTAGGTGCTCGTATCCTCTTTTGGAGGAAGAGAGAAATCGGGAAATGAAAATACCTCAAAATAAAAAGACAGACAGACTGCTCTGCTGACAGCAGGATCAGACACTCCCAGTGTTCCTCTCTGGCTCTAAAATACCTCATGAATGACTTCCAGGCTGTCTGTCCCCATTTGTGTTGGCTACAGATGCTTGGCTAGTCAGAGCCAGGATCTTAAAGCTCCGTGAGTGAGTCATTGTTAACCTTGGTTGAGCTAGAGGCAAAAAATACAGCCCTGTGTTGCAGTGGAGCTCATCACGTGTAAACTGTAACGCAGAGCCCTGGAGTCTGTTGCCGCATCTGGGGATCAAGGATAAAGGTGTAAAGTGATACGATAGTTGAGCATCTTGCACTCTTTCATGTGCTCTGAGGTGCTGCCACTTCAGAGGAGGGGAGTTAAAGTACAGAGAAATGCTGTCTGATCCACGGATATAAGGAGATCTCAGGCACAGCCAGGAATCAGCCTAACTCTCCTTGGTTCAAACCTAGCTCCTTATGGACTAGAACATCCTCATCTCTTAGGGGCTGGTTGTGAGTGATGCTCTGGTGGGTGGGCATTGATTGACGTGGAGGTTGGGAGTAGGAGCCAAGGGTCTAAATGCAGCTGGACTGTTTGTGCTTCAAAAGCAAATCTTTTATTTTGGGTCTGAACCTTTCAAAGAGGTTGTCTCTGGCCCATGAACTTGGTCTAATGCTTTAAATAGATAACCTTGAAATGACCCAGGAAATGATTTTTCATAATGTTATCACTTTAGAGTGCTGTGTATGAAGATAACTCACATGTGTGGAGAACATGAAGTGGGAGCGTGGCTGTGCATGGTCTCATTCTGCTTCTAATATCCAGTTTGTCTTCAATCTTTGTCAGTTTAATAACACTGAAACGATGGTTTCTTTTCAGCTTCAGTTCACTGACTTTGTTCATTGGTTGTTCCTTTGTCATTAGTACACCTGGTTCACACTTGAATTACCATTTTATTCTTCCTTGTTAAGCTGAATTAGATCAAAATACCATTCTCTGCCATCTGCATCTGCCCTTCCCACAGCATCACTTCCCCCAGGGCCACTTCTTAAAACATTTGGAGCAGAAATTGCTTAGGCAAAATTTTCTGCAGTGGCCCTTTGGTTGCTCTATTTTGCCTATGCAGGGCCTCATACTTCAGAAATGCTTGCACCTTTCCCTGTAGGCATACCTCTATACTGCCTCTGTGACTGTAGGGTCTGAATAATTCACTCCTTGTGAGTGAATTATATATATATAATAATTATATATATATATCAGATGGTGTTTGTAACACATGGCTGAGATAGGGAAGTTGGAGGAGAGGCCCCCATTTTATAGCTTCTCCTTTTACAGCTGTGAAAAATCAGCACAATGCAGATTATGACTATGGGCAAACCATGCAGAGGAGGCTGGTGGCTACACTTGACCTTACTGCCTTTCTCAGTGTCTTGGATTAGGAAACCAAACCACACAATCATCTCTGAATGAAACCCATCTTCCTGAAGCATAGCAGCAACGACAGTAACTGGACTGCTTAGGATGATGGAGAGACATCTCTGGGTGGGTACCAGCAACTGGAGCTGGGGATAAATAGTCCAACCAGACTTCAAAGCTGCAGAGCCTCTGCTCTGTGTCAGCTCAGCTCTTCTCTTAGCAAAATTATACCATTGCAGGAAGGGTTTTCCACCATGAAGCACACAGGGCTGCCCCAGTGAGTGTGCTCTTGGTGGGTGGCCTTTGGTTTTTCCCAAAGCAGGTGGGAGTTGAGTTGTGGCTGATGGCAGCATTTTTGTTCCCTCATGATAAATGGGATAGCATTTAGTGAGCTAGACTCATCACAACCGAATTTCGGCCTGAAAATGACACACTCATGTTTGTCATTGTATATTTTTGTGGGAAAACCCATCCATGTTTCTTCGTTTATGCTTTAAGCAAACTTTTTATGATTTATTTACAAAGCCCTTCACTCCATCTGGTTTTCTCTTTTATACGTAGCCCTCATTTTGGGCAAGGAAACAGGTTAGTGGGCTTTCTGCTCCAATTTGTTTCACGTTTCCATGCAGGAGGGCACTTCCAGGCTGTTTATTTTACAATCACTGGAGGGAAATATTTGTTTTATGTACATTTTTCAGTGCGATTAAACCAAGAACCTTGGCTGGGTCTCTGTTGGTTGTTGGGTTTATAGAAACTGTGGGTGAAATCCTGGCTGCAGCGAGGGAACAGAGTGGTGTCATTGAGCTCAGCAATGCCAGGAGCTCCCCCTGTGTGTCCGGTTTGGTTTCAGTGAACTTCGTTTTAAGCTCAGCTCAATTTTGTTGTTGTTCCTTTAATTCTCATGGCAAACACATCCAAGGGAAGCATACAGGAGTTCAAGAATGTAACCTATTGTTTCCAAGCCCTGTTCTCATTTGCTTCCGTTCCCCTTTAAAGTAAATTCATTACTAGAGCATCAGAGAGAGGAGAATCTGACTTTCAAGTGGTGTCAAATGGAGCAGCCCCATTTTCTGTGTGGAACCAGTGGAGATCTGTCCTGGTGGGATGCAGGTCTGGCTCCAATCCAGTGCTTTCTGGCTCATCCTCTGGTCGGCTGGAATGAGGGAGTGAATGGTCTGAATTAGCCCTTTTCTGCCCTACATCACCTCCGTTCCCGTAGGGCTCTGCAGTCCTGGCTTTCCTGCACCCTCCTCTGCGTGGCTTCCCTCAGGAGTTGGGGCTGGTTTCTTTTCTAGCTGCCCATTTCACAGAGGCCACCTGCCCAGGAATTCCAGCTGCGATCCTTCTGTCTCTGCTCTCTTCAGGGCCAAAGGCAAGACTCCAGCTGACTTTGCTCATGTGTGGGGAAATAGAGTTGGTTTTGCTGAGAGATGATGTATCGTGATAGGATTGGTTGTGTTTTCTAGATGACAGTTTGCATGATCCTTTCTCTGTCCCTGCGTTAAGCCAGTTTCAGTGTGGATGTGTCAGCCAAGGGTGAAAGGGGCTGCATGTGTTTCAGGATAACATTTCTCTGGAATAAAACTTGGATTATCACCCTTTTAAAATGTCAGAATGCAGAGTTTGGGCAACAGGTTGAAGGGAAGATTCCAGGATGATCCGTAGAAGGCTTTGGAGGAGAGAGGAGTATTAGGCTCCAGCTTGTTCGGGGTAGCTTCCATAAGCTCCTCTGTTTTTCATAGAAGGGATCAGTCCTTCCAGAGTTTGGGAAAAGGACTCTGTCTGAAGTTGCCCTTTACAAGAGGCTCTTCCTCATTCATGGAGCCACAGTTTTGTTGAGCTAAAGATGGCTTTTTTGAGCCCCTATTGTCCCAGCCTGAGACAGGTTGATGCCTTAGGATATAGAACAGTCCCTGGAGCTATTACAAAAGGAAGGGACCACTGCTAAGAACAGGGTGGCCCCGCTAAGCCTGATGGTAGTTTGGTGGCTTCTTAACTGTGATGGGTGAAATCCTCATCAAAATCAATGGTAAAACTCCCCCTGATTTTGGCAGAGGCAGGATTGCCTTTCTCTGCTGCTTCAGCAGAAGGGGTGAAGCTGAGCTGTGTATATCCCCTGTCTCTCTGATCCTCTGGTGTGTTTAATGGCCTAGTGAGAACTGCATCTCTCCAGCCCAGCTCCCACGCACATTTCATCCCGCTCTCCCAAAGACCATGCCTCTTCCTGGGGATCTGCTGGCCTTGAGGGAAATTGCTTGCTGACATTGCCTGTGTTGACTCAGTCAACCACTGTTATAATCATAGAGAGAAATTACAGTGAGAGAAATTATAGCTCTTTATGGTTTGGTGACTTGGAAGGCAGCTGCCTTTTGAACTTGACTAGCAGTTATCCTAATAACATGGAGAACGTACACTGGGGATATGAGCCTTGGTATCTTGGGAGGTTCAGAAAATGAAGGGGAACTTCACATGGGCTACAGTCTGCTTCCTAATGCTACACCCTACTATTAAAGAGAGAACTCATGTGCAGCATGGCAGAGGTTTTCAGGAGTGTGTTGGCTGCTCAGCTCAGCTACAGTCGAATCTGTACTGAGTTGACACCAGGTCTCCTGGGTCATCCTGAAGATCACCACCTTGCTAGGAGGAGTGTTTCCAGTGTAGCATGCTTCCTCACCTCTTGGTTTTTGAAGTGAGCATGACTTGAGAGAATGGAGCCTTCCCAAAGGAGATCAGGGTCTAAACCTGCAATATTGTGAGCTTAGAGTAGGCTTTAGAAAAGGACGAGGGCAGCGTGCTGTGGGATGGTGTTTAGACCCACTGGTGAAGACTAGATCATATTCTACCCTACTGGGTGCTGCTGTTTTATATAATTGGGGTTAGTCTTATCCTGAGGGAAAGCAAGAGTAAATGGTGGGCAAAGGAGGACAGACACAGACACAGAAGGAGGTGACAGCAGTGGTCATGCGGTAACTTGTGGCTGAGCTGGCAGTGTGCACCCCAGTGCTTTGAGGCCAAGGGCAGGCACCACAGAGCTGCAGTGTCTCCCCAAGCTCTGTGCACACAGAGCTGCATTGTTCCGCAGACACCAGCCTGGATTTTGTGTCTCTTTGCACCCAGTCGCAGAGATAAAAGAGGAACTGTGTGGTTGGATCTAGCACTTCAGATGGGCTGTGTTGGGGTGGATGGCTTGTCTCACTTTCTAGCAGCAGGTGGTGGTTCTTCTGCAGCAAAAAAATGTTTAATTCTCTAGAAATACAATGAAAATCTCCACTCGCAGAGAAGATTATTGCTGATTTACATGGGTAGAGGCTCCCTTGAACTCAGTTACTAAGATAATGCCATTACCACACAGGAGTGCAGAGTTCCTCTGGCCCTTTCTCTTCTCTCCCCCGCTCCTCTTGGTGCTTTTTATACACACACACCCCCCCCCCTTGCCTCTGCACTGATTCAGGCTGAATCTTGTTTGCTTCACTGACTCCCAGCTTGCTGCTGTGATGCTGGTGGCTCTCATTCAGAGCAGGCTTAAAACCATTCATGAGAAAGTCAGTTCCCTCAACAAAGATGGGCACTCCCCTGTGGTGAGCTCCTCTTCTCAAGCTTTTAAACCCCTCTGAAGTCCATCAGGCATCTCTGCCTGCAGTAGTGTGTGCAGCTACTGTTGGGCTGACAGCCTGGCTTGCCAGGGCTGGCTCTGCTTCCCTGCGACGCTGGATGGGATCGCCTCTATTGTTCTGATGGGCTTTCCAAAGGGGTCTCATTGGAAGTGCAGGAAGCAAATCTGCCAAGTCCTTGATGTCTCTTGCCAGTTAGCACAGAAGGAAACAGCTGTTCACTCCTCAGCCTACGTTGTGTGTTATTATGTGTGGTTTATTATTTTGCTTTCCCCTTTGGGCTGCAACTATTGTTTGTCATCTCTTTGCTGCTGCGAGAAAAGGCTCCTGTGAGGAACAGATGAGCACTTCAGGAGCTATGGAGCTTTGCCTCAGGTTATGCAGGAGGCCTGTGGTGTGAGAGGGTCTTTAACCCTGACTGTCAGGCTTTGGGGCTGATTTCTCTGCCCACCAGCTGGGCTGTCTTTCCTTCTTAGTGCCGAGAGGTGAATCAGCAGTGTCTGGTGTTGGGCTGGAGTCCTGAAGCCACTGCAGTCCAGCACAGCTTGTTTGTCAGTCAATCTGTAGGTGTTTCTGCCTATATTCCCATCATTTGCCTTCCCCAGAGCTGCTCTGGATCCTGGCCCTTGCTCCTCTCCCAGCCTTCCATCTCTTTGGCAACACCAGTTCTGTTAGGGAGCAGGTGAGCAGAGCCTTTGCTCTGTTTGGTTTGCTCTGTTCTGCTCTGGACCAGCTCCATCCGTGTGGATGGAGGCTATCCCACACATGCTGGAGCCTGGAGCCTCTGCTTTAGTTGGGAACAAATGGATCCTGAAATGGCAGCGGCACTGAGTGCAGCCGTCTTCCTGCAGATGTGACTGACCTAGATTTTTCCATGCATCCAAAAAGAGGGATTTGGCACTCACTCAGGGGAAATAACCAGTGCTGTCTGTTTATGCAATAGCACTTAATACCTCTTATTCCATATAATGGTTGGGATCAGTAGTGCTGCTTTCCCCCTGCATGGAGAAGGTTCATGTTCTTTTGTTTGAAGAGCTGCTTTTCTTGCTTTCACACCCCCAGTGCTCTCCTCCCCAAGTCCCATGCCTTATAGGTAACACGAAGAAGTAAAGAACTAATGGATATCACCAGTGTGTCATGTCTTACATAGCCCCTTACATCAGTGGAAAAGGCATGTGGTACTTCGAAGGGTGCAGGTGTAAATTTGGGTGCTCTACCTAAAGCCTATCAACTGTAGATGGAAAAGCAATCTTAAAACACAATTATCCACCTCCACCGATGTAACACCATTAGCTGTCGGTGATGGGTTTTCAGGGCATGTGTGTTAAACCTTGCTAGATAACCTGCCTTAATCCTTAAACCTGCAAGTTGAGACAAGGCCTTAGAAGAAACAGCAGGAAATGGTGCCTCTAGCTCTTTCCTTGGCTTGTTTTTTTCTGGGCATGGATTTTTGCCTTCCCACCACTGTTCAGTCCTTTGGGTTCTTTTACCTTCCGTTAGCTTGGCTCAGCAGAAACCATCCTGGTCAGACAGGAGCTTTGAACTTTCCACTTTGGGAATTAGCTTTGTGTGTCAGGGGAAGGAAGCAAGTGATGTGTGGTGGAAGTGGTGGCTAAAACTAAACGGGGTGTTTCTCACTTGGGGTGGATTTGGGCAAGTGCTGTCTTTTCCATCTTCCCTTCAGCCACTGTGCCTTCAGTTCGTAGATCCCATCTGTTTCTTAGAAGCTGGATTTTCTTTTAATCTTTCTGGTGAGAGGGAGAGATGTTTAAGGCATGCAAATGAGCTCCTCCTGTCTAGCATGCTTCAGTCAGGCTTATAAACTGCTGTGCCTGCATCTTTGCACAACCCGAACTCCCATGGAAGCTTTGTGCATTTGAAAGGAATGCAGCGATGGGCACTGAAGAGTTATGGCTTCTGGGAAAACTCTTTTCTTCCTTTGGTACACCATGGTTAGTGTTAGGATTACGTCTGGGACAATGGGGATGTCATTGAATTTCTCCGTGCTAGTTGCTAGCTGTCAGTAGTGGGAGGTGGCTGTTGCTGAAGGGTTCTAAGCTTGAATTCAAGTAAGTTAAGTTCACCTAGACCCTCAGGAGTGTGAAGTGATTATATTTATGTAGAGGTGCCTGGGAGCCTGATGTGTGAAATACTGGAGGCCACCTAGGAATGAGGTCCCTGTCCCTCCCAGACAACAGACACGCAGTCCGTGCAGCGCATGGTGCACAGCTCTGGTTACTGTCAGGATATGGATAAAAGGAAAAACCCTGTGTGAGGGAGACGAGGTGAGCCCTGTGTGCATAAAGTGCGTTTGGCTTCCTGGATTCTGAAAGCCTATTCGAAGTAAGAAGAGGAACCATTAGACTTCAACGTGGGAATGTTAACTGGGAGATCTCTTGGTGGGTTTTCAGAGCCCCTCAAGAAGGGCCGTGCTTTTGGAAGTTCCCCTTTCTGATGGCTTCTAGGGCATCTTTCCACCAGATTGCTTTGTTCCCAAAGCACTTACATATGTGCAGTGTGTATATTTTTGGAATCTGGGGGACTCGGTGGTGTTTTACATATGCATGAAATTCCCTGGTACAGCCTACAGGCAAAGGGAGCTGGTAAAGGAGTTCCTTGAGAACGACCCCATCTTATTACACAGCACCACTTTTGTGCAAAGGAGGAGAAAGGGGAGAGTTCCCAAAGGATAGCACAGCACGAGATAGTGTAACCCAATATTGCTTCAAAACCTCATTCCAGAAATGTGTCAGTTCATGATACTTCCCAACAGACTTTTCTTTAGTTCAGATAAGATTGCTCAGGATTTATATCAGTGTCCAAAGAGAAGAGTTCAGCTACTGATGGGGTACAAAGTACTTTCCTAACTGATGTGCAGACACTCTTTATCCACTGTGAACTGAAGAAGTTTTGTAAAGTCTTTGTAGTACAAACTTAGCTGGAGATAAATGGAGATGTGCAGGATGTTCTTACATGAAGTAGAATTAGGTCGTAGTACCAACACCAGAGTTTGCTTCTGCTGCTCTTTGAAGCAGTTAGTTCTTTTGCTATGCGAACACTCTGTAAAAGGGGAAACTAGGAGCAGTGTGGAACTGACTCCCACCGAGCTGCCCCTCAGCATGGATTCAGGGCCAGTTCAAGGTATTGATCAGTCTGGTTTTCATGTTTGAGACAGGAAATTAAGTTAGGGTCTAGAATGTAAGAGTTGCCTGTAAAAGCTTAGTGCATGGAAAACATAAATGGCAGCGTCTTGGCAGTGTGAGTTTTCTTAACCAGGTTGCTTTAGTGGTCCTGGGTTGGAAGAGCCACAGGCTTTGTGTCTGTCTTTGCCTTGGCCAGATCAGGTGATGCGCAAGAGTGCGTCAAACATGGTGCTTTGTGCCCCCAAACTTGGGGTTCTTCATGGGTGTGGGAAGCTGCCAGCCTGCCTGGGAGGCCAGGCAGGGCTATTTCAGACCTGGAGGAAGGAAATTCGACAGCTGGAGACTGTGTCACAGAATTCCCTATTTAAACAAAGGATGATCTAGTTAGGAGCTCCTACAGGTTAATTATTACAGCAATCTCCATAGCTAATTTGCAGGCAATATTAGCCTTACAGAGCTGTAGAAGGAGGCCCTGCCCATGGCAGGGGTTTGGAACTAGATGATCTTTGAGGTCCCTTCCAACCTAAACCATTCTGTGATAGAAAACTAGCAAATGGGCAGGTGTGCTCAGAAAATAGACATGTGCAGTGTCAATGTACCTGCTTGAGCTCTGTCCTACAACAGGTTTGTTAGAAAATAGGTTCTGCTGCATCCCCATATAAGATCCCACCACAGTTTTGTCTATGGACAAATGGACATTTGGTTCTGCTTCAGTTCTGGCTTCCTTGTCTATAGTTGTGTTTGACAACCAGCAGTGGTTTAACTGAGAACACAGTGGGGACTCTTGGTGTCCTACCAGCAGTGGACATGGTCCGATGGTGATGGATGAGAACCTCTTCCTCAAAACATGATGTAACTTCGTCTCAGCCACGAGAAGAGGAAGCGTTTGGTCCTTGTCCAGGGAGGGGAGATGTTTATATGGCAAATCCACAGAGGGGAAGGACAGGTTCACCAAGCCAATCTTTTTTCCCCCATTTCCCTTACAAGCTGTTTAAAACGAAGTGATTCTGCAGAGTCAGAACTCTTTGCATTTAGTTTATCTCGTTGGGGAAAATATGAATCTCTCTAATCCTGAAAACATAAAACCCTCTTGGAACCATCACAGATTTCCATTGTAAAAACTCCCATCCTGCAGTTGTGTTCCTCTTCATCTCCAGCACCCCCCTGAGACAACCACGGGCAGTGAAATGGAGCTGGGAAGCCAAGATCTGGTCTTGGAGACAATGATCCAAATCCAGAACTGTTCCAGCTTCCTGGCTAGTGGAAAAAGCCTGATGGGCAGGGTACATCTCCACTGCCCTGAGAGGGACAGAGCTGGCTTACGGCACTTGATCTTTTGTCCTCTTGTTTCTGATCAAACTTTTGCCCCTTGGATGTGTTGTTATAGTTGTGTTTTGCCTGGACTTGAAATCCATAGCTACAAACAGAGGTTTTCTCAATCCCATTCCCTGAAGGATTACAGACCACTTTATACTGAAGTCTTTGAAGTCCTCTGTGCTGCTTTTCATGGGCTTCAAGTGTGGAATATGCCTAAAAGGAAGAATGACTCTTGGAATCACTTAAATATCCCTTTTGAACTTGGCTCTCCTCCTCCTCTGTCATGATGACCTCCTGAGATTCAAGCATAGCTTGGGTGTACAATAAACCTGTACTTAAAGAAGTGGAGCCTTTTTTGATCTCATCTTCATGTGTTGTCATTCCAGCTGTTGAAGCAGTTTATGAATTGCTGTTTGGACATACAGACCTCCTGTTCTATACATTTGTGTCCAGCTGGCATTAAATTCTTAATCATACTTTGGACCTCATCAGCAAAAAAGACACAAGTGAAATATCTGTATGACATCAGTGAGGGACTAACAGAACATTGCAGTCTGAAAATGTAATCAGTGCAGCACAGATATGTCTCATTCTTCTGAGCCTGCTCCAGTTTCTGATTTCTCTACATCAAGTCTAATAAACTGTATCTAAACTGACAGAAAACAACATGTAATATTATGTAGCTTGTCTTGTCTTCTGTTGCTTTGGCAGACACAGCCCTTTTGTAGCTGTGTTAACATGGGAGATGCTGTTCTATGCAGAGTGGTGTTACTCTTTGGAATAATCTCTTTATTTAATACCTTTTCTTGGGGGGAAAAAGCCAAACAATAAAACAAAGTGGGAATAAATCCCCACAGAAATGCAAAGCTAAAGTCTGAGGGCTGGATCCAGGATGTTAAGAAAATTCTTCATTTGACTTCTCATTACCTTCAAGTGTATCATCTTAGGTACGTCAGCTGTGGTAACCTTAAAAGTGATCTTGTTGCTATCCTTCCTTGTCCTAGATCACAAACATGACCTGGAGTGTGGTTTAGAGGAAGAACTGGGTAGGAAATCAGAACGTAGGAGATGGGAGGCTCTTGTAGGTTACTTGGTTTGGGATTTTTGAGCTCAGAAGCAATGCTGAGGTCTTTTTCTAGCCTGAATTGATGCAGAGCTAGTGAGCGGGCAGTTGTGCTTCAATACTTGAAGCAGAAGTCTTATTGCTGCGAGGCTTGACTTGTGAACAGCTTTGTTACTGGATAAGGCAGCTTTTAGTAGCTCTACATGTAAAAGGGTCGTAATACATAACTAATAGTAGACGGGACTGTGGTATTTTACCTGCTGAGAGTTTGAAGTCTCTGGATGAAATAAGGTCCGTGATTATGGGATAATCTGTGAAGCTTCTGGGGTCGGTCAAGGGCCTGACTTCCAGTTCATGTATATTGACTTTATTCCGCTCGCTTTCATAGCATTATTCCCAGTTCACACCAGTGCCAGGAGAATACTACTGCAGTCATAGACTAGCAGCAACTCCAGACTTCTAAACAGGGAGCTGTGCAATTACCAGGGCTGAATTTAATTACAGCCTCTCAATAAAATGGCTTGTGACAGAATGTACAACTCAATAAATTCACAAGATTTCATCACATGCAGTTGCTGTGGAGATGAGGTAGTATTAAACAGGCAGATATGCTTAGAGTGATCAAGCTGCTCTTTAAAGTTTTGGGTAGGGAAATCTGTCTGCTAACAGTTAAGCTTAAACGCTGAGGATTTTCACCTTATAAACTCCTTTTAAACAATAGGCACATTTAATGCTAGTAGGAGCAGGAAATAATGTGCAAAACTGCAGTTTATAATAGCAGCTGGAGCCCTGCATACAAGGTTTTATTACACACAATTTTTGTGACATCTGACCCTCATTCACATTTATATTGTCCATATCAAATAGCTTTTGTCTTTCCTGATAGTGATGTTCATTAGCTGAAGCCTGAGAAGAATTTCATGTGTGCTTCTTCTTTAATGAAGAATTTCATTAAACCAGTTGAAAAAGACCTTTTAGAAGAGAAAGCTGGAACCAAGGGCTATTAATAGAAGCTGCAGGAAGGGGCTTTGAGCAAGCCAAGGCCTGCTCCAATGAGACAGGATGCAAAAGAGAAAAACCTGCGCATGCCACAGTACCAGGAAGCTATAAAGCCCATTAATCCCCACCCATGAGGACATCATCCAAAAAGTAAAGTTTGGTTTGCAAGGCACGGCTAAGAGCTGAATTCAGCTCTCCCACTGAAGCAATAATTTCTCCTGAGCTTAGCGAGGGGTCAAAAATATAAAGGCATGGCTCTTCAGCTGCATTTTTGAGAGCTTCCAAGTGCCAGGGAGAGATTACATGGGATTTTTTATGGCTTCAGTCTCAAAACATCCTGCAGGCTGTTGGTGAAATTCCCCAGTCTTCTGTGTTTGGTCCCTCATGCTCATGCAGAGTAGCTGCCTCCGTTCTCAAGCTGGGCACTTGTTCAGGGTCTGAGCGGGAGCCACAGCTATCTCCCTGCTTTGGACAAGCTCTCCAGGACCAGAAAGCCACAGTATATCCGAGTTGGTAAAAGGGAGCCAAGATGTGATGCAATGTTTTAGGAAGCCACAGTTTGAGCTGAGATGGGCACCATTTTAAGTGTGCTCCGCAGCTGGTGGGTTGATATGGTTTAAAGTAAGGGAGGAGATAGAGCAGCTGAACAAAGAACAGAGATGTTTTTAAAGCCAACCTTTAATACATGCACTGACCAGTGATGTGATCAGTAAATGCTAGTGCTTTATAAACTGGTGCTCTCACTCCTCTTACCCTACTTAGATTTTTCATGCTTATGTTAAAACAATACTTTATTTTCCCCATACCTGGAAAGTTCTGTTTAAATCAATTCCTCTAAGTTTTTGCCTTCCCCTTTCATTTAACACTGTGTGTCTGATGCACTGGTGGTTTTTATCTTTCCCCCCCTCCCAGCATTCAACCATTTGGGCTCACTGGACACATACCATTTGAGTGTGGCTGGATGCCAGCTTTGGTATATTAAAGCCACACAGATAAGCTAACAGTGGTTAGTGGTGTTGTCTCACTCCAGCTTATTGTCTGCCTTTAATCTTGAGCCGATTAATCTGTCCAAGGAGGAGTGAAGGATCATGAGCAAGACAGGCTCATGGATGATGGGTGGGTGGGAGCTGAAATCCTTGGAAGTAAGAGCAGATGCACCTTGTAAGCAATGTGAAGCCGTATGGGATGAAGGGAGAGCAAAACCAGACACATCAGAGGGATAATTAAGTCTTAGTGATTGTGGCTGGAACGGTGGTGGGTACGCAGGTGCTCAGATCCCACTGCCTCCCAAAGGGAGGGGAAGGCTCAGCTTGGGAAAAAGATAAACAGACTATCCAGTAATTCTGGACTCTTGTCAGGATTTTACCAAGGGAAAACCTGGATGATTTGTAAAATACAAAATCCTTTTTTGATGTTTTTCTCTAACAGCAGCTGCTTTGCTGATGTGAAGGGGCTTCCTTGCTCCTAAGCCGCAGGCTGTTGCGTTTTTGGATTCTGCGTCTCAGAAGGTTAAAAGAGAAATCCACAGAATGTTTTCTGTTCATAGCTGAGAAACCACTGTAATCCTAACCTCCTCCCTGCCATGTAACTTGCTGGGAGTGATGTTAAATAAAGAGAAATATTAGGATTAGAGCTGAAATTCACTCTTGATTCAGGGAGCCACTACAAGGACCACAAGCTCTTTAATTCCTCCTTTGAAGGTTTCAGTACTGATGAAGTGATACTTAAGTGATCTTTCCTTTTCCTCTTTTTTTTTTTCACTTTGTTTCTGTTTTTGGAGTCAGCTTTGAGGTTAAACTGAGCTGGCAGCTTCCTTTTCAGACCTCAGCAGCTGACATCATTTGCACAGCAATAATCAGCAACAGGAAGAAAACATCTGGGCTTGGAAGCATGAAGACATCAAGGCTGTAGTGGTCTGGAGAATAAAGGGGTGACAACGGTCTGTTGCAACAGTTTGTCTTGAGTGCGTCCTGCAGACATGAGGCCACTCGAGTGGCTGCAGGAATTGAACATTCCTGGTTTCTGAGATGAAGGAACGAAGGATGGGGCAGTAAGTTGTTGGGTTCCCTAGAGAGAAGTGGGTCAGTGAGGTCAGGACAGCACGCTGCTTTCCGCATGGGAAGCCTCCCGGGTAATCTCCATGGCTGGGTTTGCTGCGTGCTCCAGTGGGTCAGAAGACCTCGTGTCCATGGTCCTGTGGCAGATCATACCCAAGGGTCATCCCAGGAACCTAGGGCTGTGGGAATGCAGCGGATGGAGCTTTCATCAGCTGCTTTGTGCTGCTCTGAAGCACAGGGACCTTAGAGGAAAAGCTTTTTGTTTTACTCTGAGCTCTTGAGCTGTGCCTGAGGACTGGAAGAACTTCCTCTGAGGTGCGTGTGGGCGATTCCTTTCCATACCAATAGGCAGGAGCAGTTGCAATGCTCAGTTCTTTTAAGAGCAGGCGAAGAATCAATCTCCACTCTTCTCCTTTAAAGGATCTATGCTCATTCTCACTTATTGGGACTCCTAAAAACCCCAACCCTCACATGTAGGGATGTAGCCATGGTCTTGCAATCTTGCAATCCCCTTCCATTGTATCAAGGGATGGTAAAATCGAGGAGACATTTGCATTTGTGTCTGAATTACCTCTAGACTAACACTTAGGGTTACATCCAGCTTCCTCATGTCTTACTTCAGCATCTACTGCTTCTGCCTCACCTGTGGCAACACAGCTTTCTTCCTGCTCCAGTGTGCTATGTGTCAGGTCCAGGGATGTCCTTCTCCCTATGTCATGGTATGCCTTATGATGTTGCTCCTTCCTAGAGTCTCTTTGGACTGGTTAAATCACAGGCTTTTGGAGGCCGTTGGCTTAACTTGCACATTCAGGCCGCCTTCTTGATGACTTCTTCCATGTGAATATAACAAAGTGGTTGATCAGTAATATTTGGCTGGCAGAAAGCTCCTATGGAAACAAACTGTATTCTGTTTGGTGGGGATGATGGGTGATTTGGCTATCGGGGAGCTCGAGGGAGCTGCTATGAGATGTATCAGCAGCACAGCTTCCATATGAGATATTCCTAATCCCCAGAGTTGATTTTCTTGCACATATGCACCATTACCTCCATCCCTTCTCCTTATTGTAACCAGCTGTGGTTTGACTTTGTTAAAGATCTGATAGAGCTCCCTTACCCCCTCTCCCACTCCCTCCACCAACTGCCATTAGTCATACTTGGGCAGTGCATGAAATAAGATGGTGATAAAGCTCTGATCCTAGACACCAGAGTCATTCCTAGGGGCTCCATGCTGGGCTGGCAAGACTCCACTGTGTTAACCCCTTGGTGTCTCCAGGCATGTATCATCTTTGGGGCTGACAGAGCTCTTAGGGCACCTTTTGTCTGAAGTAGAGATGGATTTATTATTGTGATGTGTTGGAGATTAAATGGGCTTTTCTTGCTTTTGAATTAGCCAGTGGGCTGAGGAAGACAGCTCTTGTGTTAAGGCACTGGCCGTTTGTGAAAACCTGGGTTTTCTCTGTGTCCCATTGGTAACACAGAGAGAATGTTATTTTTCTCCTTGGTTTTCATACTACTTAAGCTAAAGATTAACTTTGGCAGAGTGACAAGGGGCTGCGTACTGGCCAAGAAGAAACAATTCAGTCTGGAAGTTAGTGGAAGGTTTCTGACCAGTGGGGAGGAGGAGATCATGGAACAGAAACGGGATGATTCTTTAAAAACGGGCCAGTTTATCATCTGGTTAAATTTGGGTTGCTTCTCCCGAGGGTGGCGAAAGGCACATCCTTGAGCTGATGCCAGTCACCAGGCACATTTCAGAGCTTTCACTCGTAGCACAGATTTCTCTGGTGGGCAGGACTCTGCTGTATGAGCACAGGAAGGCCACCATCTGCTCTGAACCCCTAACCCACTGCTGCTCAAAGCTGCAGCTGTACTGCTGGTGTATCAGCAAAGAGCTGCATCCCACCCTTCCCTTTGCAGGCTAGCAAAGGGGCAAACACAAGCCTTTTGGAAAAGCACAGGTATTTTAACTGCTGTTTTGCTGTCTGTCACGTAGTCACCTTTGCAAGAGGGACAAAGGGTGGACACAGCTTTGGGGAAAGGATGGTTCTTCACTGGGAACAAGTAGGGCCCGAGGACGTCGTCTCTTATTCCAGCTGTGATGTAGAGCCAACTGCTGAGCTGATGGCAGCCCAGATACTCACCAGGAAGGTTAAAAATAAACTGCTTGAATCTCTCTGCTGATAATTGCAGCAATTACTTTTGTGTGTGTGTGATTTGATGTAAGATCAAAGCAGGGCTCTGTCCTCCTCAACGGTGCCTGCCCAGTTTGTGACCCCTGAAGTCCCGCAGGCTGTTCCTCCTCTCAGCAGCAGCTCAGTTTCTGAGATGCTGGCTGGCTGCTTTTATTTCACTGTCTCTAGTGAAGATCTTAAAGATCTGGGTGTTCAGATGAAAATCTGAATGCTCTTCAAATTACTGGGAGGAAAACTAAACCTTCACATCCAGATCTCTTTTACCCTTTGAGGCTGTTCTGCACCTGTAGCACTGGGGGAGTATCTTATAGCTGCCTGTGAACCTAATTGCTGCTGGACCTAATATGTTAGGCTGGAACAGGGATCAGAGTGGGCAGATGCTGGAGGCAAGCAGCATCTCGTCAGGGATGTCTCTCCAGCCACAACAGACTGTTAGTTCTGCTTCTTCCAGTCCTCACTTGTACACTGTTTCTGGAAGGTGTGCTGGGTTGGGATGCATAGCACAAGGCAGCTCTGATCCATGTGGAGACCTTGGTTGACACTGTGTATGTGCCAGCATCTTTACACTGTTTGGACACCTTTTCTAGCATGTCCAGCGGCACAGAGGCACTGCTTGGATGTGAGGTGCTGAGTGCTGAAAGCTGCTGACTGATGCTCCCAGGGGATTTTGCCTGTGTCATTATTCATTTGTTTCCAAACAGGGGAGAGGTGTTTATAGAGCTCTCTGCAGTGGTTTGTGTTTGTTGCCCTTAGGAGGGAGTTCCACTTGCTCCATTCACAAACAATTGCAGTGCACAGGCTGTAGTAATTGAACTATTTCCTTCAGCTTCTGCTCCATAATCAGCTTCTTGGCTGCATTCTCAGATGTGGGACTTCAGAAACCAGGTCTTTCAAACTCAGATATTTTAGGGGGAAGGGGGTGTCCTGTTTTCGCAGCAGGCTCTGCAGATCGTACTTTCTGTCCTGGACATCTAGGAAAGCTACTGCACTGGCCATTTACCAATGCTTTGGTTGTCTTTCCCAGTTGATCATGTGGTTCCTGAGCCAGGGACCAGTTTGCTGACTGCATTTGACCAGTGGCGAGAATGGGCAGACAGCAAATCCTGCTGCGACTACTCTCTGCATGTGGACATCACCGAGTGGCATAAAGGTGTCCAGGAGGAGATGGAGGCTCTGGTTAAAGATCATGGTAAGTTCAATGCTTGAAAGTTAAGGAAAGCCTTTCCCCTCCTCATGTTTTAGGACTGCCTCCCCGAGTTTTTAGGACTGGCTCTTGTGAAATATTTTACTTTCACATCCCAATACAGCTGGTTTGGGCGCTGACATTAACTTGGCTCATTCCAGCCATGAAGGTTTGGACAGTTGCTGTTGTAGAGGGCTCAGGGGGTACACGCTGGTGCCATGTGGCAGAGGGGGTCCTGGCCTTACGCTGTGATGTTCTTGAGAGTCCGTGTGTGTGCATGCACATGCGTGTACACCTTTCACAGCAAAGTCATTTATTTGTCTCCCCATCATTACTGCTTGGTGGGGGGCTGATTGAGGTGGGGATGTCTTCTCTCTGTGACAAGCAGTGTGGTTTATGTTGCTTTATCTGTGCCTGCAATTTGCTCTCTTTCTCCCAGGTGTGAACTCCTTCTTGGTGTACATGGCTTTCAAAGATCGCTTTCAGCTAACTGATTCTCAGGTAGGAGGGCTTAATGTTCGCATGCTTCTGTCACTGCAAGCTGGGCGCTGGTTTATAGAAAGGTTTAATTTCAGTACACTGGGATCTGATATTCTCTTCTGGCTTCAATCTTTCTATGTGTAACAGTACCTAAGATTGGCAATAGTGCCCAGAGCTCTGGTTGGAAGGTTATTTTCTTAACAAAAAACCCCAACCAACAGCAAACCCTGAAAGCAGTGGCAAAACCCTCACTGGGAGAGATGTAAGGTTTCATTCCAGCTCCGTTGGTGTGGAAGCAGTGGCAGTTTTATAAGTTGCTGCTTTATGCCTAGGCACAGGGCAGGACAGTGAGTGGTATCTCTGGCATAACTACTCTGCGTGTTTATCAGCTCAAACTGATTCTGGTCCAGAAGTTGGTTTCTGGCTTTAGTGTTAGAATTGTGAGTCCTTAAGAAGGAATTGCCATTTGCTATTTTGGTGGATACATTTGGGTACATTTAATTGTGTAGATGGGCAGTTTATATTTCTAAATGTGGGAGGAGAGGAATGCCTGGGAGCCTGGAACAGTGGAGGAGGCAGCGGTGGGTGCCAGTTATCTCTAATGACTCTGGTGAGCATTTTAATGAGTGGCCATTGACGGAGCCAGCGTCTCTTGTGGGTTACTCAACCTGAGCCCTCTCAGAGTGGGAAATCACACTGCTCCTGTCCCAGGCAGCGAGAGGGGTGGGTGCAGGTTCTCCATGAAAATCAAATGAAGGGGTTTTATTTCATGCCAGGCAGCAGTAAATGAAGGCATGAAACGGGTATAACCCTCTGAGCTCTTAAAATCCCTCCAGATGTAGGTGTGTGCAGTTACTGTTTCTTCATCCAGTGTGGCCAATATACCAAACCTGACTTTTAAATAGTGCTTGTTTGCATCAGTAGCATGCAACGCTACGGGTTGGGAAATTCAGTTGTAGGCAGGAAAATGGATCATTTCCATCCAGAAAGCCCCATCTTATATTTCTTAATGCTTCTCTTTCTCTTTTCCAATCATCAAAATTCAGTCTGCTGGAGGAGTCTGAAGTGTTTATAATAGGTGTGTACCTGGGTGTATGCTCAGGGTGTATTGTAATGTGTGTTTTCTCTCCTCCAGATATACGAGGTCCTGAGTGTGATCCGGGATATTGGCGCGACAGCTCAAGTGCATGCTGAGAACGGTGACATCATTGCTGAGGTATGGGATGTTTGTTCTGTGGATTATTGACTTCAGAATGCTGGGAGGGATTGAAACTCTTCATTCCTTCTCTGCAAACAGAAAATCACCACCACTTTTGAAAGCATGACATAGGTGTATCAAGGATGTAAGCAGAGCAGGACATCAACTCTTACCCCCTTCATTGCTATTGATAAAGCAGGGTTTTGTAGCAGCTTTCAGTTTGTGGTGGATGTTGGCCACCTCTGCCTTTCTCCCCATAAGTGAAAGGCGGTGTCTGGCTGTGAATGTCGCTGTGTACATTAAGTTGTTCTGCAGAAACATAAAGACCAGGGAGTGTAGGAAGGGAAATAGCTTCATACAGTACTCAAGATGATGATGTTTGGGATCCGTTTCTCCTTTAAGCAGCAGCAAAGAAGAAATGTCAATAATGTATTTGGATTTAATTGGATCTCTAGCTCATTTTATGCATTATGTCTCATTGTCTGACTGGGGAAGAGCCCACCCGAGTCTTTGAGCCCAGTTGCCTGCAGTTGCAGGATGATATTTCTCATGAGATACTGTATTGCCGTATCTTGGAGATGATTTTGTAGACACAAATGAGCAATGGAAGTTGAGGGGCTCTGAACCCAGGGTCAGGCAAATCAAAATAAAAGGTTTCTCTGACTTCCTGTGAACAAATCAGCAAGGGTTTTGTGAGCTCTGGTTATTCTCAGCAAGGGAAGTTGGACAGGCCTCTGGTTGTAAGGCCCTTATGTAAAGCCCCATGTGATTATTAGCTAGCACAGATGCCTGGGATCTCACTTGTACCTCTTTCAGACAGCTGTGTTTGCTGCAAGAAGAAATGCATGTTGCTTTAAATCTTTTTCCTGCTCTTTTTGTTCTCTCTGCCTTAGGAGCAGCAAAGAATCCTGGAACTGGGAATCACAGGCCCTGAAGGGCATGTGTTGAGCAGACCTGAGGAGGTGAGGACTTTACTGCTGTTGCATTTACTCCCCCAGTTTGTAATATTTCTGCATTGCCATCAAGTACTTCCCATTGGGATGAATGTGGCTGGAAACATGATTTTATCCTGGTTGTAAACATTATTGCTGCTTGGGGTAAGGGAAGAGGCTTAGACACTTCTAGGGACTAACTAGTAACTAGTGCCTTCTGAAGAAAGTATGTACCAGAGAGGGGAGCTAATTCATAGAACGGTTTGGGTTGGAAAGGACCACCTCAGATCTTAGCCCAGCACTTAAATATAGTTAACCTTCATATTTCCCCATTGATTTCTCACGGGTCAAGCACCCCAATCCCTCTCACTCTAAGTCTTTGAAATAAATCTCAAGACTAAAAACCTAAAACCTGTTTTTCAGGTGGGTTCCCACTGCATTCTTCATTTTAGTCTTTCAGTATCTCTAAGCAAGACATCTCATCATGGAACTCTGGGTTTGTGAAGTCCATCTGCTATGTAGAAGCTGTTCTTTTTGTCCCTCAGAGCTATTGGGGCTTTGCTGACTGCCAGATGTGGCAGCTGGAAGCTGGGTGTGTGAGATCATCCACACGTGCCCCTCATGCTCCCTCTCTATTTCCTCCCCTTGGTTCAGACAAGCAGCATCCAGAGACATTTCAGTAGGAATATAAATCACTCAGTTGCTTCATGCAGAAGAAAAATGCTCAACTTGGGCAGTGTGAGAATCCTCACAGTAGTTTGTGTTTGGCTCCGGGAGCTGGGATTTTTTGCTTCCTGAAAGTTGTGAGCAAACACTCGCTCTGAGCTTTCCACCCACCCCTGCATTATTGTTTCATACATATTTCTTGGCTTGCATCAGGAGAGTGGGAACAAATGCTGACGTGACACTTGGGGCTCATCTGTGGAGCACCCCTAAACTTTCATTGACTTCAAAGGAAGGCTGCTTCTTACCTTGAAGTATCTGGCCATCAAACTAGCCAAGTCTTGTCTGGCTACTTCAAAGCTCATCCTTAGTGGAGTGGGAGCTTTGTGGTGGTTCCCTGGCTCGGTTGGGTGCTTGCATCTGTGCACAAATGCGTTCTTTCTCATTGCAGCAAGGAAGGCTGCCTGAGGACACATGGCTGCCTCAGATGGGGATCAGTAAAGCCTCTTCCCAGTGTCACCGGGCTGGCTCTGTGCGGCTGAACTCGGCCGTGCTGTCTGCCTGGAGTGGAACCAGTTGCTCCAAAATTCTCCTCCTTGACAGCCATAGGAAGCAGGGCAGGAAGCGATGTCAGCGCGGGAGTAACTCTGTGTTTTTAAAAACATACAACTCCCTTTAAGCTGGCTGCTGATAAAGGCCAGATTCTGAGGGAGGCGGCAGACCCATAGTTCCTGTTGACTCCAGTAGAATCATAGAATGATTCAGGTTGGAAGGGACCTTAAAGCTCCTCCAGTTCCAACCCCCTGCCACGAGCAGGGACACCTTCTGCTAAAGCAGGTTGCTCCAAGCCCCGTCCAGCCTGGCCTTGAACACTGCCAGGGATGGGGCAGTAGAGGTGGATGTTTCTTGGTGTCCCTCCAGGGTGCTGTTAACACTACAATTGGCTTTTCCTGCTGCCCTTTATGGAGTGTAAAGCCTGTCCTAAGGACTTTATGATGGTTGTCACTGTACTGAAGAGCTGCTTAGTTCAGACCTCCACCTACAGCAAACTAGCAGGAGTTGTTGAACAGGTCTAAAGTATTTATTAAAACCAAACTCCCACTCAGTGCAGTGAGACTGAGGTCAGAGTGAAGCATCCAGGGTCTGGCCGTGTGTGTTTGTGTCTTGGAGCATTCACATCTTCTGAATTCCCAGGTTGAGCAGGAGGCATGAATTAAGGCTTAAGTTTCACTGCTGACTCATGGGCTTGGCTTGCTCACCTCAGTAACCTGTGTTGAGCCAAGGTGACATATTCAGCACATTATTCCAGCCAGGAAAGGGAGCCTTAATTCAGACCCCACTGTCCCAGGTCAGCATCACCCATCACTTTGTGGAAAGCTCTCCCCTCATAGCTTGGATCATTCTCTGATGAGTTTTCGGAGCCATCCATCATTTCTTGTTTTTATTTCAGCCACAAAAACGCTGGAAGCACAAGCAGTCCCAGTGCTCCAGGAAATGTCTGTCTCTTTTTTCCAAGAGAACTGCTGTGCTAGGGCTTCTGCTGCATGCTGGTAATTGCAAACATTCCCCTTTGGACTAGTTGCTGGGTTATTGTTATGTGCCTGTCACCATAGCATCTGGGCACAAGGCATGAATTCAGCAGCCTTGTCCTCTTCTGTGCAGAAAATACTCTCCTCCTGCTTATCAATGGCTCAAATGCCTTTTGGTCAGAAGTCTGGAGGTGTGTGTTGTTTCATCCCTGCTTTGCAAGTGGGGAAACTAAGGCACAGGATGGAAACAGTGACAGATCTGTGCACAGGCCGGCTTTAAATGGGCAGTTTGCAAACAGATGCCATTGCCTGGAAGCATTGGTCTGTCTGAGTTCTCTCCTTGTCTCTCAGGAGGGACAAGAATGCTTTTCTTGGCTTTTCCTTTCAGCCTCTGTCTTCCCTGCAAGTGCTGCTGCCTGTGGCATGCTTGAATCAAATGGCCTGGAGGAAACACCCTTCCTTGCAGTCTTTTCCATTTGCATGGGGCAGCGGGGCCAAAAAACGTCCCCTTGTGTGCAGCACGCTGCCTGGGGAGGGTTAGTCACCAGCCCTGGCGTGGTGGCAGGCCAGGGCTTTAACCCTTTTGGCACGAGAGCCTAACCTATTGGTCTGGGGGGCTCGTTTTCTTTTAGACTCCCTCAGCTCTTGTCAGGTTGTTTTCCTTGAGCAGCCCAGCTGCAAACAGCAGTGTTTCAAGTGGTGGCTTTGTCAGTGTGAGCAGAGCTGTGCTGGGCACTTGCACATCACTCTGGCCAACACACGGTTTCCTGAGCTGGTGGGTTCCTCTTCTCAGATACTTCTGGTGGACCAGGCATGGTGCTGGGAGCCAGCAGCCAGTGTGTTCTGACTCTGGGACTGGTGGCCTGTCAGAAATCACCATGGAGCAGATGTTCAGTGGTGCTGAGCAGATGTGCAAGGTGCTGGGAGCCTCTTGCATTTGGGAATCAGGTGTTGGATTGTCTGGGTTTAAGTTTGCTCTGTCGTTCACCTGGAAGATGTCAGTGGTATTGCAGGCTCAGTTCTCCATGGCATTAGGCACTGTGAGCATTACCCTGCTGTTACATCTGTCATCTGGACTGCTTTGATGAGGATGTGTGAGCCATAAAAGCCTGCAGAGGGATGACGTTCATTCAGAGGCTGTAGTTATAAAGTGACCCTCAGTCTCACTGAGGTTATCTCTCTACACAGGCAAGAAAAAGTGCTTGATTTATGGGGTGGTTCACACTCTGTCAGATCCCAAGCCAGATACTGTAGTGCAGGGTGCAATTTAGGAGGCTTGTTTGCAAACGTGGCTTACCAGAGTATGTGGCACAGCATCTCTCTTCCGTGTGGGCTGGAGCATGAACAGTTCTGTTGAGTCAACAGTTAGTTGCTTATTTTTGTCTAGGCTAAAGAAGGGGCTTAATCATTCTGACCTTGAGCACCTGGAGTGTTACTTTAGGACCTAAGTCTGCTTGAAGCAGCCTGGGAGAAAAGGTAGCAATGAGAGAGGACTTCAGCTTGATGTCATTGTGATTGTCGTGGTTACACTACATTTTTCTGTCTCAGCTTTGGAGAGGTGGAAAAGGAGAGAGGAAAGTCTCTCATCCCAGCCCTGCACACCCTGTTTTCCCATGAAAGCAGAGGCTGTGACCCTTGGAAGGTGAATGGGATACACTGACACGTGGGATGGTACTAACTTGCTGCCAACTTTGTTTCTCAGGTGGAGGCAGAGGCTGTGAACCGGGCAATAACCATCGCCAACCAAACCAACTGCCCCCTTTATATCACCAAGGTGATGAGCAAAAGTGCTGCTGATGTCATTGCTCAAGCCAGGAAAAAGGGTAAGTTATTTCCCTTGGATGGAAGTGCCCTATTAGCTCATGCAGTTCAAGTCCTTGCCAACATCAGCTTCATCTCTACAGGAAAGGTTTCTTTTTCCAGTGTTATCGTCCAGGCTCTTTTTTAAAAGTCCCAAGCAACTGGTTGTGTCTCATCACCCCCAGACGTGTACTCAGTGGTCGTATCAGTGCCAGGAGCTGTTTCTTCTGCTCAGCCTAGAACTTCTCTCTTCACACTCATCCTACCACATTGAGCCATGTGCCTTCGTGTTATCACAGAGTAATTCCATGCTGTCTCCATTTAATGAATCCCCCTGGAGGCTGCAAGCTGTGTCTTCCTTCCAGCTGCTGTGGTCTTGTGAGCTGCTTCCTGGGATCAGAAGTGATTCCAAAAGTCCCGATGAAGGTCTTGACTCACAAGCCCTATTGGATTCAGCTGGAGTAGTGCTGTGGTAGCCAAAGAGGTTACTGATTCCAGCTATCCACTGTGCTCCTTGCGTGTGAGATAGATACTCCTCATGTGCTGTAACTCACAGCCTGGCATCCAAGCAGGAACTGGGATCAGTAGTCTGGGTTAGGCTGGGAAGTGCAATCACCTCTGATAACTCTGCTGCAGGATGCAACACTCAGCCATGCCGTGGATGCTGCTGCCTTGTGTCTCTTCTCTCTAACTGAGGTCTCTGAGGGAGCTGTGCTGCTCTGAGTGATGCAGTAGCTGCTCCAGAGTCCTGACTCTGCTGTCTTGCCCCCAAAGGAGCAAGGGTCATAGATCCCAGTGAGCGCCTGTCTCCCCGCTTTATTCTGTGACTAACCCTTCATTTCTATTTAAAGCAGTTCTGAGTGGGTGAGTAAGCAGGAGGGATGATTTTCCCCCTTCTTTCCTCTGAAGGATTGGATTTAATTTTATGCAGTCTGAATAAGCCTGAATGGATATACAAATGACATCACTTTCCATCTGGGTGTTTGGTGTGAGAAGAGCTTATTTCCTACCACACAAACACATTTGTGTTTGTCTATTGGCTCAGAAGTATTTTGGTCCCATGATTCTTGTTGAATGAGTTCAGAGTTGATGAGGGTGACTGATTTCCAAGGCATCTCTTTCTGTTCATGGTGTGGAAGCAGCTCAAGCTGTTTGGGATAAACCTTTCTCTCCCAACTCCATTAGTGGAGATCATGCTGAAATGAGAAGATGTGTTGACACAGCAAAGTGACTGCCTGTTGCATTACCGCAGAAAACAGCTTGATGTCATCGTGCAATTCAATCCTGTAAGCCAGGGAAGCATCCCTTCCTTTTTCTAGGTAAAGCACTGGAGAGACATGCATCATAGAGATGGATCATCAACAAAACCACCTTCTTGCTATGCCCATTGTCCACTGAAACCACTAGCAGGCAAGTAGAGAGGGGCATTGGGATGAGGCACCATACACTTACCTTGCAGAAGCCATAAAACACAACCTGACTTGGGTGGATGTTACCCTGCCTGTGAAAGATGCTGAATGATCCACAGAATGATCCCAGATAAATGATCCACAGAACTCACTTCATCTCCCGAGTGAACCAGAACAGACAGTTTTCATTCAGATTGTGTTTTCTCCTTATAAGGAGAATTTGGGGTATCGGTGGCATACCGTTCTCTGTTGCTTTTACTTAAATAATTCAATTTAAATGCTGTGCAGTTATCCAACTGGGTAACCCAGGAGGGCCACACACGCTGGCCTTGCCCTCCCAAGCAACAGAGGAAACATAACTGAAGACTACCCAAGGCGAAAACAAAACAGAATGGATTTGCTGAACGGAAAGGAACGCACATTATTTAAAGCCAGATGTTCCCAGTGGCATTCCTATGGAGGAGGTTCCCTACAGACTGTGCCATTGGCAGATCTGGGAGCTCAAAACATCACTCCCTGCAGAATAATCTTCCCAGTGTATTGGCCCACAACAGGCCTCCCATTAATAGTCAGCGTGTGCTTTGCCTTGTTCTGATTTTGTAACCCTGTTTGTGGCAAGTGATGTCAGACATCCTCTTCCTCTGCTGGTGAATCCCCTCGGACAAAGGCTGTTCCTGCACCTCCTGTTTCGGTGTGGTCCTGGAAGCAGCGTGAAGCCAGTTAATGCATCGTTCTGCCTTAGCTAGTGTGCTCTTTCCCAGCTAACTTGGGAGCCTATAGAGCTAACAGTAGCTCAGGCAATATGGTGAAAGAAAGGTCATATTTTTTCACTCTGCATGATGAGGTAAGACCTTGCTGACCAATTCTGGGGTTGCCTTTGCCTTTCTTTTCTGATTGAAGTATTTAGGGTTAGTGTTTTAACTACGCAAGTGTTTTGCAGGCAGGCACAAACACGTGAAGTGCCCGGGCTCAGAAGCCAGATGGATTGGCACTTGGAGATTTCAGGAAGGTTGCATTTGGTGAGCAGATCTGGGAGGCTACCAGCTTGCACCGCTTTTGAAGTTGCAGCATCTTGCATCTGCTTGGTGTGCAGATGTCGCTGGTGCATTCCAGCTTGCAAAGTATCGTGGCTGTTCCTTCATGTGGTTCCAAAAATGTTAATGAAGAGGAAGGATGCACTGGTGGTTAGTGCACTGGACAGGGAGTCAGAAGATCCAATTTCATTTCCTAGTTGTGCCACAGATACACCAAGTACCCTTGGGGGAATCATTCAAGTTTCCCTGAGCTGCATTTGTGAACCAGAAAAAACGATGCTTCCTCGCTGATGGGTTTTCTGTGTAGGCAGGAAGCTTCCCTGATAGGAGTTTTCTCTGATCTGTGCACAGAGCTTGCTCCAAGAAACCCAGCCTCGTTAGAGCTAAAATACATACACATTTATAAAAGTACTTCTTTCATTCTTTTTCTTCCACATCCCTTCTAGGTCAGGCTGGATCTCCTCACACTTACAGTTCCCTTTAGCCTCTTTCACAAGGTTCTTGGCTCAGGATCTTTGCAGTCACCATGTCAAGCACAGTTAATCAGTGCCGACCTCAGCAGTTCTGTAAAGGCACTGTGCACATTTCGCTGCTCCAAGCTCTCAGCACTAACGGTGTATTTGTGATTAACTCACGTATTTACTTGTTTGGATACTTAGTCCGAGGGACTGATTTTTGGAAAATGCTCAGTGTGTCTTTAGAGGTCTCTAGATGCTTGTGAAAACATGCCCCCGGTAACATAACACAGTTTCTGAGGAGCATTGAACAACCTAGGAGTTTAATCATGTCTGATCATCTGTCATCACTGAATTCAACCCAAACTTATGTCTCTGTGGTCACGTACTTAAGAGGAATTACCAAGAAACCCTGCTGTGTGTGGTGGTGCCATAACTTACCCAACTTGTCCTTTTTCAGAAGGATGCTTTATGCCTGGAGGCCAGGCTGGAAATGCATGTTTCTTGGTGCTCACAGTGGATTTGTCTGTATGCCTTGTCCTGTAGGCACTGTGGTGTATGGAGAGCCCATCACAGCCAGCTTGGGTACCGATGGATCTCATTACTGGAGCAAGAATTGGGCTAAGGCAGCAGCTTTTGTTACTTCCCCACCACTGAGTCCTGACCCAACCACTCCTGATTTTCTCAACTCACTACTGTCCTGGTGAGTAGAGCTCTTTGTGTTCATACAACTTGTGCTTCATCATGAGACAAGTGGGTAATAAAAATAATAGCTGTTGTTGCTAGCAAGCAAAAAGCTGTTTCACCTTCAGGAGTAAACCTGTGACAGTAGCATATCTTAAATCCCTATCATTGTCTTCTCCAGTGGAGACCTCCAAGTTACTGGCAGTGCCCACTGCACCTTCAACACTGCTCAGAAAGCTGTTGGGAAGGACAACTTCACCCTGATCCCTGAAGGAACCAATGGGACTGAAGAGAGGATGTCCATCATCTGGGATAAGGCTGTGGTATGTCACATGTGTCACAGACTTAGGCTGCAACTAGACATTCAGAGCTGAAAAAGCCACCTAAGTGCGTTTTTATCTCACCCCAGATGTTTGTTATTGTCTTTCTGCTCAGGTTTTTGCCCCTGTAAAGATCATTTGGAATCTGTTGTGCTGTCAGCTGTTAGCTTTTTGGAGTGGTCCCCACCTGGCTAATGCAGTGACTCCTTTTGTCTTTGCTCAGGTGACTGGCAAGATGGATGAGAACCAGTTTGTTGCTGTGACCAGCACAAATGCAGCTAAAATCTTTAACCTGTACCCACGGAAGGGCCGTATTGCAGTGGGCTCGGATGCTGATCTTGTTATCTGGGATCCCGACAGTGTCAAGACAATCTCTGCCAAGACTCATAACATAGTAAGGATATTTTCTACTATGTGAGCTCTGCTGCTCATTTCCTCCTCTCTTCCTTCAGTGCCAGACTGTGCTGCCAAGAACTAGAGCTCATGATAACTCAGGGCTTTGTTTTCTCGATGCCCCAAGCCCTCCCTGGTCTTAAACCCAGCAGGGCTCAGTTGTGTGAGCAGAAGGAAGATGATTTGAATCTAAATCTGAAGTCACATGAATACCCACAGATTCCCCTCAGAGCAAAGAGATTGTCTGCTCTTTCCGAGCTTTGGATGCTTGAATCTGAGCACACAGAAAGCTCTTTAAAGTATCAAAAGACCTCTTATCATGACGTGCCATTTATGGCCTGGCTGGCTAGTAGTGGGAATGTGAACTGCCCCTTTTCTAGTTGGGGGCAAAGCTTGTCAGCTTGTGGGCACCTTCCTGGGAGATCTGATCCAGATCATTGAGTCTGAGTGGATTTGCACCATGATCTGGCACATGTGTGTGTAGGCATACTTCAACATGATTTTACTGCCAATCATCCCAATGTTAGTTGGCACAGGGAGGCACAAGGCAGAACCCAGACTGACCAGACCTTCCCCTTGTTTCTTGTGTGGCTTTGTGGTGGCACTGTTAGAGGCACTGTTTGCTTGTGTCCCACAGCTATGTCCTGTATCTTAGACCCAGCTCCTACAATAAAAATCTGTCCCACCCTGTGGGAAACTGCAGCATGGTCTCAGTGCACGGGGCTGGTTGGAGTCTCCCTGTGACATTCGAGCACTGGCTCAGAGAAAGCAGCCACTGTTTGCATTTGTTGACGATTTGTTTCACTGCTGGCGATGAACCTATGGAATGTTTCCCTGGAAAACCCCTCCTTTTTTCCATGAATGCTTTCATTCACTCTGGAGTTGAAGGAGCAAAATTTCCTTCCACACTTGGATCCCTGGGCACATGCACAAAGAAACGTTTTTTAAAGGTTTGGTTCACTTCCCTGTGACTTAAGTTGGTGTCAGAATTGCTCACAGATGGCCTGGATTTATCCAGCCTGTGCTTAGACCTCTGACAGAGGCATCCAGACTCAGAAGTCTGGTCACTTCAATCACCTTAGAGGTGCTTCCAGACTTATCACACCTCCAGTCTGGAGAGGAATGGCTTAGAGGAGGGAGCCCAGGGACATGCTGCTATTAGGTGCCAAATTTAATGGTCTAAACTGGGTTTGTGCTTATGAGTGGCTCAGAGAGCTGGAAGTAGCTTGCTGGTTGGAGTGCTTGAAAGTCGTTGCCTTTGAAAGGATTAGGAAATGAATTGCACTCTTCAAGTTTGCTAACACATAACTCAGAGACTTCATCTTTTGTGGATAAGCTCCAGCACAGTCAGGTTTTGCCTTAGATCTGGGCTAGACTGAAGGAGAACCATCTCCACAGTAGAGCAGCTATTCAGAAATACTTTATACGTTAAGGACTGCAGATGCCCCTGAATCTCTTGCACCACGTAAGAGGCCTCAGCACTCAATGAGCTATTGCCAAAGGCTACATTTTCAATTGTGCCAAGACTATGGAGGATGAAGAGCTCTCGTTTGCAAGTGGTTTGTTTAGAGCTTGAAGGGCTGTCTAGGAAATCACATCTTTTTACCTTACACATCCAGCTCTAACCTCTTCCCCTGTCATTGCATCATGGCTTATACCTGGTGTAACACCTGCTGGGGTATTTTTTTCTGTCTCACACTGCACATGTGCCTTGTGTTGGAGGAGAAATGGGTACAAGTGATGCCTTCAGAGTCAAGGCATCCTAGTTTGGTCAAGTATAAAACAAAGGCCCCTTTGAAAGCCAGGCAGAGCGGTTGCTGCGACACAAGGAAACGTAGTGATTATGTGGCATCAGATGATTGTTACTTTTTTAAATGCTAGAGCAACATACAGATATTTTCCAAGAATTCACACTGCTCTTGCCACTGTCTGGCAAGGAAACATTAGGAGCTAGAGAGGAAGATAGTGTTGTTCTTGGAACCAGCCTAATTCATAACCTTCTGACCAAGCCTCCTCCTTTGCCACAACATTTTCCAGGCTGGGCCCGGTTCAGTGTTGGTTTAACCACCATTCTAGCTAACTGTAAATCTGCAGTCACCCCTCCCCATACTTACAACACACTCCAAGAGCAAACTCCATCATTAACTCAGTAAAAAAGGCCTGGATTTGTCTCCAAGATGGTCACTAGAGTAGCAGTCCCTAAATAACGTGTTGCAGTGCATCTCAATCCAGGATGCTTCATGGGTGGGACCATTTACCAGTGATTCCTTTGAAACTTGTTTTTTTCCTTGGTGTAGTGTTTCCAATCCTGTTAATTGAGGATGAGCAATCCCATTAGAGTAAAACAAGATTGTCCTGGTCCCTGACCCATCAACCAAAACACTGGTCTGAAATACTGCTTTTCAAAATGATTGTTTTTAGTATGATTATTTGATTTGATTCCAAAATTCCCATGAATTCAGAAGAGATAGGTGCCTAAATGCATTTAAAGAGGTAGGCTTTGAGGTACTCTCATTTGAAACTGTATTTCCTATTCATGAATCTTGTTGCAGTGGAAATTGTGCATGAGTGAATCCTTAATGTAGACTGATAATAAGGACCAGCCTTGCTATTAAACCACAGCATACACAGCTCAGGTAAATGCTGTTGAGTTTGCTTCCATCTGCCCCTCGCATTTTGGCCATTAGCAGGCCTGGTGACTGTTAATTCAAGCACAGCAGGCTTTGCTGGCATGAATATGTTTGCCTCATGTTGTCTTTTTGTTCTAGTCTCTGGAGTACAATATCTTCGAAGGCATGGAGTGCCGTGGGTCTCCCCTGGTGGTTATCAGCCAGGGGAAGATTGTGCTGGAGGATGGGAATCTCCATGTCACCGAGGGATCCGGGCGGTATATCCCCAGGAAACCATTCCCTGACTTCGTTTACAAGCGCATCAAAGCAAGGAGCAGGGTGAGTGCAAATGGTTGGATGCACATTTGTTCTCTCACTGCAACTCCTGAGTTAAAGTGAGTGGAAAACAGATGCTGTCCCCTGGCTCAACAGGCACACACTTCTGCAACAGAAAGTGTTCCCTGGAGAGGGGCCATATTTATCTCATTCCTCTTTCATTTTTGCTATTCACTTGAGTCATTACAGGAATATGCTTTGGCTTGAGCTTGGATTTCCTGCAAATTGTGTTTTTCTGCTCTTTTAATTCTTCCCTGTCTGGGACCCCTCGAGAGAGCATTTGTTAGGAACTGTCCAGTTTGGACACGAATCAATCTGCAAATAACCCATCAGGCTTCCTCTGTCACAGAAGTACCAAGAGAAGTTATTGATGGCATTTATCTACCAAACCTTTCAGCAACAATTTAGGATTCTAATTTATTGTTACAGATACATGATGCTGCTTTCCCTTCTGTCAGATATGATCAGATGCTCTTGTCTGGTGACTGGTGAGTCACAGGCACAGCCTACTGCCTGATTGAAAGTGAGAATTGTCTATTTTTAAGAGGCTAAAATGGATGGGAAAGTGTTTTTGTAAAATACACCCATTCAGAACAGAAACTGCCTTTTGAGATGCCTTTACTTGGTAAAAACTGGCAGAGGAGATGACACTGAACTCAGCTGCAGCTTAGTTGCTGAGAATTTAAGAAGTTTATTTCTGGATGAAGTCAGATTTCTGAGGAGAAAAGTCTTTTGATGTTTGAAGTGTTACCCTCTCTTGGACAAAAGCAGAGCTGTGTTAGTTCTGCTCACCATAGGTGATCTTCACATACCTTGCAAATGATCTTTCCTGAATTGGTCTTTTGAAGAAATAGCAAGTTATCCAAATTACAACCTCAAATAACTTAGCCCTGCAGAGAACAGATGTGTGGGTTCTGTTGTGTTCTGGTCTCCCACAGAAATATGTGTCTGACCTATAAATCCAATTGGGCAGCATCTCAACTGGAATAATTGAATTTAACCCAATCTAAAGCTCCCAGGCTGGCAGTGTGAAGCTGGCCTGGCTCCTCTTCCTGCAGACCTGCCTCTGTCTCAGCATTGTTTTGCTTTTTGGGGGTGAGTAATAAGTTGTGTTTGGGAGTTGTCAGGAGCCTTTAATACAACAGCAGGTAAGTTGAGATCATTAAAGGGCAGAACTTGTGGAGCAGGGGACAGAGTGGCTGTCTTCTGTAGGCTGCTCACACCAGTTAACAACTGGCTGAAGCCACAGGAGTCCAGAGCACCTTTCATTTTGCCCATGCTGCTTCAGAGACCAGCTACCGCCTGAGGATCAGCGCGGAGGAGACGATGTTCTCTTTCCAATCCTCTTACCAAAGACAAATCTTGACGTGTGTGTCTTTGTCGTAACAACATCTGGCCAGCTGTTTAGTTCTGCTTTGACCCTGTGTTTTGCAGCTGGCTGAGCTGCGGGGGGTGCCTCGAGGCCTCTACGACGGACCCGTCTGTGAAGTGTCGGTGACACCGAAGACCGTCACACCAGCGTCGTCAGCTAAGACATCTCCTGCCAAACAGCAGGCCCCACCCGTGAGGAACCTGCACCAGTCTGGATTCAGCTTGTCTGGTACATACTTCTACAGGGCTAAATTATATATTGCTTTGAAATACATCCATACCCTGCATTAATTCTGGAAGGCAATGAGACTGTGGGGTGGATTTAGCTTGGAGGTTATCCCTTTACCATAGAATCCTAGAATCCTAGAATGGTTTGTGTTGGAAGGGACCTTAAAGCTCATCCAATTCCAACCCCCTGCCACGGGCAGGGACACCTTCCACTAGAGCAGATTGCTTGAAGCCCCGTCCAACCTGGCCTTGAACACTTCTAGGTTTAGGAAGGAAGGAAGAGCAGTATAGGAGCTCTGTCATAAAGTCCTGCTTATTTTCATGCTGTGGCATGAATGCTGAGTACCCCATAGTGTTCTGAACTGGGCAGATGGCACAAAGTTCAGCAGAGCTTTGCCAGCTGAGACCAGCTGTGGATCTGGTATGTGGCAGATTTGATTTCTCAGCGTGCTGTTCCAGTGCAATAAGGGAAAGCTATAAAAAGGAATGCAAAGGCTCACCAAGAGAAAACCATTTAGCCAGCTCTTACCTGTGCAGGGCTGGGTGGCTCAGGAGACAGTAATGCAGAGTAGGTTTCAGCAGAATTAATTCACAGAATCACACAGAATCATTAGAGTTTGAAAGGACCTCTGGAGATCATCCAGTGCAACCCCCTGCCAAGGCAGGGCCACCCAGAGCAGGTCACACAGGAACGTGTCCATGGTGGGGTTTGAATGTCTCCAGAGAGGGAGACTCCACAACCCCTCTGGGCAGCCTGTGCCAGGGCTCTGCCACCCTCAACATAAAGAAGTTCTTCCTCATGTTGAGGTGAAACTTGCTGTGTTTTAGTTTATGGCCATTGCTCCTCATCCTGTTGCTGGGCACCACTGGAAAGAGTCTGGCACCATCCTCCTTGCACTTGCCTTTGGGAACTGATCTGCATTATTGAGATCAGTGAAGGCACTGGAGGCCAGTAAGGGCTTTTCCTCCAAAGGAAGGACACAGTTGGAGCCTGGCTTAAGAGGTCTCAATGGGTTTCAATGCAGCAGTGCTCTCCCACCTCCCTTGTCCTGCAGTTCACTCCTCTAAAGCCCTCACTGGCCCTGGGGGGGACCTGACATTGCTTCTCTCTGCTGCAGGGGCACAGATCGATGACAACATCCCACGCCGCACGACCCAGCGCATCGTGGCACCACCGGGTGGACGTGCCAACATCACCAGCTTGGGCTAAGGAGCGAGCCCTCTGCGCCCGCACAGCGCACCGGGGCCGGGGGCACCTCGACACCCTTCTTGATCCTTTTAGAGCCTGTGACGGTTACTGCGGGCAACCAGTGAGGGGGGGCTGAAGTAAGGCGCCTCTTTCAGTCCCCTCAGATTCCCTCCTCATCTTCACCACCCCCTCTCACTTCCCCCTTCAGCCCCTACACATTTAAAGAAATAAACCCTCTTTTGACACCTCTGACATGCAAAAGTAAATGTAAAAGAGGATGTTTGAGATCCGTGGCCTCTGTCCCATTCAGCATCTTTCTTTTAATAAAGGAAGGATAAAGTGAATTTCCCGGGAGCTGCCTTTAAGACACACACAAAAAAAAAGGAATAAATAAATAATAAATGTTAAAGCTTTTTTTTTTCTTTTTTTTAAATTTTATTTTATTTTGATTTTTTTTTAATGTCAAGCAGAAGAGTAGTTTAAGGGTGTTAAACTGGATATTCTGTAGGGTTCTGTGTTCCAGCAGAATAGCTAGGCAAACACGGAGGGACACGAATCCCAGCCTGTCTGTAACCATTCCCCACTACCACCTTTGAGGTTGCTGTCTGCTGCCGAGAGAGAAGCAGGACCCAGCACTAGGAATTGACAGAGCACATCGCACCCAGCCATCGGGTGAGCTAGAATCCTTGGGGACTTTGGTTCTCTTGGTTTATTTTTCTTCTCTTTCTTTTTTTCCTTCTGGATTTTGCTGCAAATCAGGTCCTTGAGGAAACATTTGGGTTGGGTTTTTTTTATGTTCGTGTGTGTGTTTTTAATATGTTTGTTTCATTGTGTTTACGAAGCCTTATCTAAGAACTGGGGGTTCCCCTGTTCTTCCCGGTCCTTCCTGAACCTCATTCAAGTTACAGACTCCCACCAGTGTCACTGCCACCCTGGTACTTCAGGTATTCCTTGGTTGCATCATTCCAGCCAATGCTTGCCACTTAGCTGCAATAGGAAGGCGCAGAGCAGGTTCATAAGCTATGATCTTCACTTCAGTGTACTAGGTCTTGAGCTGGTGCAAAGGGGCTGGACACCAGCTGAGGAACTGAGATAGAGTCTCTTGAGAAGCTTTTAGCAGTTAGTTTATCTTCTGTTCCTGGAGATAGATGGAAATCGATAAGCGTGGGCAAAGAGCAACATGTTGCTTGCAAGGTTTCTGTAGCAGCCACATTCCCCCTTCCTGGCCATCGATGAGTGGTTATTCAGAACTTTAGGAGAGCTTATCTTTAGCTCTCATCGAAAACCCAGTCAGTCGAGTGTGTGCCCGAGCATCTGTGGCAATTCCAGTTCGAGTCCAGATGCCCAGCTGTTGTAACTGGGAGTCTCGATGGGTTAACAGCAGCTGAGAATCTCTCGTACGTGGTACGAATTTCACAGTCGCTCATTCCTTTAGGAATCTGCCTTTGTGCAAATACTCATTGGAAGGCCTGGTGGTTCCCCACCCTTCTTCAGATGCCTGCTGCCTCCGATCTGAGAAACCAGAGGCCATGAGTGGTCCTTCAACGAATTTAGGAGCCCCAGTTTGTGTGGCAGTCAGCATGATCTGGCATTTAGCTATCTTCTGGGATTGAAGGTGTTTTAGCCCTGGTATGGGAGGCTTATTATTTTCAGGACATGGAGAATAAATCTGCACCGTTAGATTCCCACTTACACTTAGCTGGAGGGCTTGGTAGTCCCAAGGACTTGGCCTGTCTCAGCACAGAGAGCTTTGCCACCCACAGCTAACACAGCATTACCTCCACTGTCTGTCTGCCCTGGCACTTGGCTGCATCTTCTGCTTTCTCTTCTATCTGTACTTGGCCACGTACACTGACCTTGTTTTTCCATAGTTGTATTTTCTTAAATGGTGTTTACAGGTTCTTTTAGGGAAAAAACTATATATATGAAGGCTTTTAAGAAACAAGTACCAAATTTGTTGTTACGAAGTATCAATGCTGGGATTTGCAAAGGATCTGGAAGCTACTTAGGTACCCAAACCCTCCCAGCTTCAGCACCTAATTCCTTCAGGCCCCTTTGAACGCAAAAGTTAGGAAAACCATCGCCATATTCATCCATGCATTTCGCATTTAGGTTTCACTCTTTGGGTCTTTTAGTTTTGCATAAAAGAGTTTGCACTTTGTTTGTTAAAGTAATCCGTGAACGTAATATATATTGCAGCTATTTTCATTTTATTTTTCACCTGTATGTTAAAATCAAATTGGAACAAGTTGGGGAGGAAAAGGATTGCAGATCCGTTCGAATTCTGCGAAACACTTGCGGCTCTTCAGTATTCACTTAAGTCTTCCTTAGTTTTTGTTTTCCTTCACTGCCTCATGATGACTTTTTAGTTTGAATTCGTTCTTCAAAAAGAGGAAAAAAAAAATCACAAAAAAAAGATATTTTGCAGGCTGTGTAAGCATGTTTTTTCCTGTGAGAGCTCGTCTGCTTTGTGTCTGTTTAATGAATGTCATATGTAAATGCTTAAAGAAAAAGAAAAGATGATGACTTAAGTAATTAACCGCAGTGACTTGAAGCTCTAAAAGTAAAGAAAAGTAGGATTTAATACTAGCTGGATTTAACCCTTGGATTTGTGATTGTGAACCATGAGTGGAGGAGCTGTAAGTGCTAAAGCTGATCATGTGTGTAGACAAAAAGAAGTACTGATATTTGACCATTGTCTCAATGGCAAAAAAAAGCAAACCACCCCAACCCCAAGTCTTGTGTTTTATTCCTTAAGAACTCTGTGTTATATTACCATGGGAACTCCTAATAAAGACAAAATGTTGTTGTTTCACTTAGGTGCATCTGTGTCTCAAGGCGATACGTGTTCTGTGTAACTGTGTACCTTGACTGGTGCCTTCAGCAGATAAAAACTGAGCTGTGAATGGTCCTGTGTAGGAGTGAGATGTACAGCAGCAAAGGTGAAGATAAGGTCCCAGGGTTCCTTGGAAGACGGTAAAGAGGAACCAGTGGTCTACAGTGTAATTTCCTTTAGAGAAAAGGGAGCCTCTTCTCAGGGCAGTTGTCTGTTTAAAACAGCGTTTGGCAAAGCAGAGACATTTGCCTCCGCATTGCAGAGATCACTGATGAAATGCCAACAAATGAAGCTAAAACTATTGGCGTAGCCCTCAGCCCTCCAATGTGTTTCTGCTTGGACCCTCCTAAAAGTGATGGAGGAGGGGAGAGAAAGTACAGCTGTAAATAGAAGCCACACACGGATAACTGTATGGGGAGTGTTAGAGCTGGCTGGAATAGTGCCAGTGAAACTGGTGGTGATTGGGTTTTACTGCGTTGCAGGGATGCTGTGAGATGGCAGCGGGTTGCGGGAGGGCTTGGAAAGAGCCAGCATCACTCCCAGCAGCTCAGACTCTTGGTTGCTGCATCCCTGCATCCACCACCCTCTCGGTGGTCTTTCCCCAAATCCAAGCACAGCTGGAGTTTGCAATGCGCTTTGCAGTGACACTTCGCTCTTGTTCCTCATCTGAACAAAACCAAGTGTTGAAGTGCTCTGGGAAATGCAGTTAGATTTCTCCACAGGGCTTTAAACCTGGCATCCCTATCCAGTAGGAAGTTTTAAGAGGGTTTCCTTTTATCTATTGAGAAGGGGTGATGGTCATCCACTAATAAAAAGACTTAAGGTTAATGTGGGGATCCTGGCTTTGTCACCACACGTGCAGTTGCTTGGCTACTGGCAGCTTAAATTAGATATTAGCATATATGCAGTGATATCTCAAAGAACAGGGTTGATGGGAAGCTGTGAATGAGATTTATTAGCTTGTCCAACAATAATATCCCAGTGAAAGATAAGATAGATTCAACCTAAAGCACTGGTGTTTAGTTAACACACATCTGCAGAGCCTCCATTTGTTTTTATTTTATCATTATTTCCTCCTCCAGCTCCTCAATTGGAAAAGATGAATCCTCTTCCCCAGGAAATAAATTCCAGGGACTCAGTGAACCTGGTCCATGTTGGAACAGGCCAAAAAGTATGAACTGAAGCGTATAGAAGCTTTTGAGGTCAGGAAGAAGTCATCAACAGCCAGATCTAAACCTAATGTGTACTGAGGAGCCAAGCAGTGAGAAATCTCAGGAAGATACTCAGGTCAGTGGTGCAGTGCTGGTTTGCTGCTGCAGAAGAGCACAGGAGTAGCTGTATTTTGTCAACACATTAATCCAGGTAATTCCTTACGCTGGCAGCAGTGAGACCTAGCTCATGGCTCATGAAGTATGTGCTGATTTGGTTCTCTGCAGGCATCCCATGGACTGATCTTCCACATGCATAAAACTCAGTACAGGTCCATCTGATCTTAACATTGATGTAAAATTAGTGGCTAAAAGGAGAAGAAAGAAAGTAGACAATGAATTTGCCTCAGTGACCTGGAACATTGGCCGTCAGCTCATGAGGAGAGGTGGGTTATCAGAGCTGAGGACAATGTGGCTTGATTTATTCCTTAGTGGCAGGGTGTTGGGAGCAATAATTGTCACTGGTCCTTGCATCAGCTGTCCTGCTTCAGCGTGTGCTGAGACCTGGTGCAGCATTGTCAAAGCCAAGGCTTCTCTGACCTAGGGCTCATTCATATCTATATCTACATTGTATATTTATATAAAAACATATATATATGCCTCTCTCCAGCCCAACTGGTTCTGCAGCAGACAAGGTTAATTTGCACTGTTCATACCAGTTAAATCCAATGTTTTTGCAGCTGAATACCTTCCACCACAGTAATTTGAGGGTGTCTGAGTGCATACCCCCCCGAGGCTCCTTGGCAATAGGGACCTGCTTGCTTTGCACTTCAAAACACCGCACTGTTGGGTAACCTTTGCCATGGATTGCCATAACTGGCACTTTTCATGGGCTGGGAACACGGTATCAGGCCCCTAAGATACTATATATGACTACAGATTGCTTGTGCAGGACAAAAATCCTACTAACTAATGCTAATTTTAATTAACCTAAATTTCCCAAGATGTTTATGACTAAAAATTAAAGCATTTAGTGCTTTTAGCTGCTTACTCTATAGGGATAGCAGCTTCAGGACCAGTTTCCCCTCCGTTTTTAGGAGGGAAGGTGAAGGTTGAGCTCACTGCCATGAGGTGGCAGCAGGACATGCAGAAATGAAGATGACAAAACTCCCTGGAGGCACATGGATCATCTAAAGAATGATGTAGGATGTAATAAATGTAGAATATGCACAGGGCTTATGATTACTGTGACAGAGAAATGACATACACATACATCCTCTCTATTATATTAATATATTGGGTAGTATTTCAATGTTAAAAAGATATGAATCATCTGAATGTGTTCTGTTATAGTTTAATCCTAACAAGACACTCTTCTGTAATGAAATACAGAGCAAGCCATAAACATTGTCTATCAATCAATTTAGTTACAGGAAAAAAAACCCTAAATATTCTTTTTTAAAACAGATTTTGGCTTTTCTCACCGAAGTCTGCTGTCCACAAGCAGAGGTAAGGAAGATTTGAATAAAAGGCGGGGGTTTTCTTCCTCTGAAATGCTTCTCTTTCTTCTGTGCCATTTCCTGCCCCTGTGGTTAATAACTTTTTTGGCTTTGTGCAGCCATTCCCTGCATAAGTAGCTACTGGTGGAGGGGGAAAAAGAGGGAAAGAATGAACAATTGTTTGGTTTATCATATTAGTTTTCCCACGTTTTTCGCATTGAGAAAATAGTAACAAAGTACAAAACCCCCACTAATGGTTCTTCCTCTCTAACCTAGAAAATCACCCAATTTTTTGCTGCGTTGTTTTTACGGGTAGCAGGAAAAGTTTTTCCCTTAAACAATAAATCCAACACTCAGAGAAAACCAAATCATTTATTTTCTTGAAAATAACCAAAACTAATTCTGTTCAGCACTAAGCTGCGCCGCCACCATCCCTTTCCACGAGCTGGCTAATATCTGCAGCAGAACCGTTTCCCTTTTTGCTGCTCCTATTCCTCTTCCTTCTTGTAAAACTGCAAACTTTGCCAACTGACTGCTCTACAACAAGAGGGGATTATCTGTTTTTCTCCCATGTAACACAGACCAGAGAAGCTGCCCTCTGCTAACTCTGGTGAGTTGTGATTGACTTGCAGCCTTGGCACTCTCACTGTGGATTTACCATTATGCACTTGAGTGTGTTGTTCTTTCACAAGCATTTTTTTTGACCATTAACCAAGAAAACTTGGCAGACACCTTAGAGTGAGTCTTTCAGTGCTGACTTGCGAAGCCTCGAATGGCAGCAAATCTCTTGGTTATTTATTCCATGGATTAATCTTCATGGTTAATTCTTTTCCCTGCTTCTGATGCGAATGGGCCTGCCTTTCTTTTCTCGCCAGTACTTCCCACAGTAGAAGATCCCACTAAAACCTATGTGGGACTATGCTCTGGGGTAGTAGCACTGTTTGAAACCACCTCTGGCCATCTTCCACCCCACGTCCTGCCACATCCTGTTGCAGAGATGCAGCATGTCCCAAGGACTGATGACAGCAATAGATCTGCAGCCAACATCACACTGGCTATTGATAAGCTTAGCCAGCTACTGTGTGCTGAGGAAGGGGGCATTGCCTTCCCCTCCCTGACCCTTTGCTATTCGTCTGACTTACAGCCTGGCTAGCCTGAACTGATGAGACTGCATTACTACAGATTTACTACATAACACGGTGTAAAACTGTTGGAAGATCTGACCCAATGATCCTACGTTCGTCAGGATTTGGCTACGGATGTGGATTCCTGTTGCTGGTATATGTAAGTGCATATAGAAAATGAGGAGTCTCTTTTCCATAGAATCACAGGCTGGTTGGGGTTGGAAGGGAGCTTAAAGCTCCTCCAGTTCCAACTTCCTTCCACTAGAGCAGGTTGCTCCAAGCCCCTGTGTCCAACCTGGCCTTGAACGCTGCCAGGGATGGGGCAGCCACAGCTTCTCTGGGCACCCTGTGCCAGCGCCTCAGCACCCTCACAGGGAAGAGCTTCTGCCTCAGAGCTCATCTCAATCTCCCCTCTGGCAGGTGAAAGCCATTCCCCTTGTCATGTCCCTACAGGCCCTTGTCCAAAGCCCCTCTCTAGCTTTCTGGTAGCCCCTTTAGGTATTGGAAGGTTGCAAATAAAGTAGATCACAGATCAGTGTTACCTAGACAGTTTTGTCCCATGACAGCTTGCTCTGCTTTCCGAATTTCCATTCCAAAGCATGATGATTACCACCCTTTTCTGCTTTGATTCATTCAGATTTCAGAGACAAGTGTTCAGAAACTTTATTTAAGATCGTACACATACATTTCAATTTCAGTCGTGCAACAGCCACGTCTTGGTTTCTGCCAGTCCCTAAAATAGGAGCAGAGTACAGCGTTCCAATACAAACTGGTGTTTACTACCAGTTAGGTGATATGGGAGTGGAGTGTGATCAGTTGGTATGTAAAGCTGTCTCTGTTGTTAGCACAGAAAATCACACGGGAGTTCTTTGCAAAATGATTAGTTAAATTGCTAACCGAGCTGAAGTTTCTATCAGTCTTATTGTAAGTCCAAATAGTAATCGCTAACCCAGAAACACTTCTGCTCATTAAAATCACCGGCTATTTGCTGCAGTCCTCGAAGTTGCTCATTTCCACAGGAGGGCACCAGATACACGTATTTAAGCTCCGTTTCTATTCGTTTCTTGGGGCTGTTTCTCCCTCCTCTTCCCATTACTTCCTGCACAAACAGATGTGGTCCTACTTAAATCCAAAGTACACAGGCCTTGCCATTTCTATATCTGTTACGCATTCCAGCACCAAAACCTGCCACATCTTACTTTATCCTGCATTAGATAGGTTGCTAGTTCATACACAACTGAAATAATCTCTTTTTTTTCCCAATCAAAATTGACTGTAAGTGTAATAAGAATTCATCTGTTTTTCACTGCATTTTTTAATTCACAGACAAAATTCTGCAGCAAAGCTCTAGTTTTAATAGTGATTTTCTAATAGCCCCTTCAGAGTCCTAGAATCCTAGAATGGTTTGGGTTGGAAGTGACCTTAAAGATTATTTAGTTCACCCCACAGACTTTTTCTACAGATCCTTGCAAGATTTTGTTTACAAGATTGTCAAAGCATGATGAAAACTCCTGCATCTCTCTCCCTTAATGACATCAACAAAGCAGGAAAAGGTTCTCTTTTATTTATGCATCACTTTGTAGCTTCTTCCTCCTCTAGGACAAACGTAGACAAAGGTAGAGAGGTTTGGAGGTGGATGTCACCTTAGGTGAACGTTGTGTTTCTGGGGCAGGGAGGGGAAGCCACTTGCCAAATCAGACAGCAACTGGAGGTTGGACTGGGACTATGTGACATTCAAATGTCAGAGCTCATCAGCTACACTCAGGCTTCTGGCTCCAAATCCTGGCAGCTCACAGGAACAGCTTGCTTTGTGTGATACTTTAAAGAGCAGACACATCATGAGGTTTCACGTGGCCTTCCTTCCTGGGCTGTTTCATAGTACCTCTTGGTCAGAGAGAAATGTGAAGGCCCAGAGGACTCAAGCCCAGCTGGACATTTCAACACCGAGACCTAAGTTATCTCTGGATTGGCCAAAGCTCTACAGAAGACCCTGTGGTTTGCTCCACTTTTCTCTCCTACCCTCTCTAGAGCTTGTCTGGTGATAGGACCAAGCTTTCCGAGGCTCTGGGCCAATTCTGTCATGAACTACCATCCCACGTTTCTGCTTTAGGCCAGTTGTATTTTGTCCTTTCCTTTAGCAAACTCACAGCATCTGTGCTGGTTGAGTGCAGGAAAGACCCTACAGGGGCTCAGGGGGCTGCACTGTGACCAAGAGACAGCTTGAAGCCTCCTGAGGTTTTATATTTTAAGAAACAGTGAAAAAACTCTGCCTCTCATAGGATACCAGGCAAGGAAACGAGCCCTTCCTCACTCTGCTAGCATGGAGGCTTGGACGAATCAACATCAACTTTCCAGCCTCCTGCGAACCATACTCCTATAATTAGATCCACATATTGTACCCATGTACAGGCATAACTGGGGCTGGAAGGTTTCTCCTGTTCCTCTCCAGATGTGCCTCCTGCCTCAGCCGAGGTAAATGCTGGGATTAACAGCTCCTAACAGTCAAGGTCACTCGAGACATCCACAGTCCCAAACAGGCACAGCAGTGGTGCCATTGCTTAGCCTCACTCGTGGGTATCGCTGAGGTTGTGTTCGTGCAGATGTCGTTCTTTATCCTTCCAGTATGCTAAGGAGGAATTTGCTTGTTTGCAGTACACTATTTTTACTGCACCTGAACTCATTAATCTCTCCAAAAATAACATTGAAGGCGCATGCATAATAAAGCATGCTTTCAGCTTGCCATGGTCAGGACTAAGCACCCCCAGTGAGTGCTTTACTGATGGCATTGATTTAGTGTTTTTGCACACATGCAAAATCAAATGCCAGAAAAGCACAAGTGAGGAAACTTTCTCTGGAAAGAGGGAGGGAAAGGACCTCTTTTTCCTGGGCTACCATTGATTTACTATGATGAGAGTTTTAATCAAGCCCTTGTACCTTTAAGCTGTAAGTCATTAGAGGAGAGAAGGGACAGTGTGAGGACTTGCTGACACTGAGCTTTCAAGATTATTAATCAAAACTGTGGCATTGGAGGAGGGTTTTTTGGGGGGGCTTAGGGTATTTTTGTTTTGCAGGCACCACTCAACTGCCAAATAATGTCAGATGGTAGGGAACAATGTGAATTCCCCACAGAGATCTATAAATAACAGCAATAAATGTGCCTCATAAATTACTCAAAGGGTTATTTTCTCCTACCCCTGTTCCCTCCCTCACGTTCAAACGCTATTTTACTCATCCGGTTCCTCACCCCGCGCTGCTGTGTGGGAAGCTTGGGTAGAAATACCTAAATAGACAAGGCTGGAGCTCTGCAGGGGAGATTTCCACTGCAACAGGCACAAACCAGTGCTGCAGAGGGACTCCCAACCTAATGCCGGAGCTTGCCCACTTGTAGTATGTCCTCCCAGATGCCACACAGCCTCTGAGTTCACCCACTGCAGTTTTGTACCTGAGATGAAACACAAATCATAATGGGCTTGAGTCATGCTCCATGGAGAAAACCCGTGGCATGACAAGCTTTTTTTCCCCTTGAGCAATGTGTTGGGTTTTGTGAATACCCTGGAGTAAGGGAATATTTCTAGTTTGGGCTTTTGAGTAGAACACACAGAAGGTTTAAGACCAGCAAAACACAAGATACACACTGACTATGGAGGGGCAAGGTCCTACCCAGCATCCCAAAATACTCAGTGGGACAACAAGCAATACAGAGAGGCTGGTTTTGTTAAACAGTGTTGTTTCAAGAGGCGTAAACCAGTTCAATGGGGGGAGGAAGATGCAGATGGTAGACACTGTGTATGTGTGTGTGAATAACACGTCAGAAAGGGCAATTACTATTGTCCACCCATGCCTTAGCCAAGGGAACCACTGCTGTAGCCAGTGGTTTAAAGTGGTCTCTGCTTATATGTAAACATTGCCATGTATGAAGATGATTAACAGGCAGATTAGAAATGTGACCCAGAAGGTATTGTTCCCCGTGATGAAAGATGAGCCTGGGCAAGGATTTACAGCCCAAGCATCTTGCTGCCATACTAGGGCTGTGCTTGCAGGCGAGGTTGTGATGGTGAATGTTAATGATGACTGCATCTGGGTAAAAGCCTCTCCATCACCTCTCGCTGTCGATGCCTCTTCTGTAGCTATGGAAATGGCACCTTCTGTTCAGCTGCTGATTAAAATTCAAGTGGAGAGGGATGGGGAAAGAAAAGCCAGGGGACAAACACAGCTGATGAGCCGAGCAGAGACTGCGGTGTACCTGTTCAGCTTCTCAGAGAGAGAGGGAGGCTGCTGGGCTTAGTTATTCTGATGGCTGCAATTTAAGATGAGAACCACTGTCCCATTTGCCCAGCATGAAGTCTAGATTCAGAAAGAGTTCCTGCTGTGAGGAACTTGCACTTGAGCACCCATAGGAATGGCAACCACTGAGTGCCTTGCCCCAGACATCACCAACCCTCTCCCCTGCAGAGCCAAGTAAAGAGAGGGGGTTTCCTGGCTGCTGGGTTGCTTCCCATGGTTTTGGCTGCTGATTGAAACCCTTCAGTAGTTTTTTTGTCTCTTTAAGTCTGTAAACACATTTGCCAGAACAACAGCAGCTTCGTGGCAGATGCCAAAGGTCTGTCATACATCACTGTCTCGCGCAGATTTTGTGTAGGAGGAGAACCAAACTTGCTTATTATGAATTCATGCTATTATGACTGTGACACAGTGGTGGTGGTGGAGCATCCAGCCAAAACTGGGGCTCTGCATTATCTGAGGCAAACACAACTGTGCAGAGCATTAATACCAAAGATAGATAAAGGAGGTGCGTTATTGCCTATGACACTCCCCATTTTAAAGCTGGAGAACAGAGGCCCGGAGAGATGCCGTGACACATCCCAGGTTATGCAGGAATCCCGTGGCAGAACCAGGAGATGAGTCCATCTATTGATCCCAGCCTAGCGCTGGGCTGCAGAGCACAGGTAAAGCAGCTGCTACAGCACTTAGGGCTGACTCCTGAGCCGAGCCTAACCCTGGCTCCTTGGCCTCATCTCCTGGAGCCTCCCAGAACCACAAGGTCAAAGGCACACTCAGCAGCCTGAGGATGGAGGGCTCCTGGGAGCTTTGGTGTTGTAAATGGGGCAGCATCTGCTCACAAAGTAAACACCTCATTTTGATATATTCACCACAAAGGAATAGAATTTGGGGCTGTTCCATGGCCCTGCTGTGCCATCCTGGATCTCATCCTCCAAAAGCTTTTAAGGCATAATAACAACATTCTTTTACTGTTGAAATCCTGTGTAAATATTGAGTTATCTGCCTGGTCTCAGCACAAGTCTATTCACTGTGCTTGGAAGCAGCAGATGCTGTCAGCGTTGTGCTGTCATTACCACCCTCCAGCAGTGCACAGCCTCCCAGGGTCAGGAGTGCTGTCCCTGGAGGGCTGCCTTGCCAGCTTCCTTGTGTTCTTACTGCTTGGGCATAGGTCTGGAGCAGGGTTTGAGCTCCGAGACACCTGGATCAACACACAAATTAAAGGTCCAACCCAGTTAATTTGCAGATAATGGGCTATGCCATGCCCTGGCCACTGCAGGGCAACCATGGCTCCCAGTGGGGTGATTCAGGTTATCATGAGTGATATTGCAGAAATACTGAGTCTCTTTACCATTCATTGAAGACAGTAGGTGTAGATGAAAGACCATCAGTGTTTTCTAGAAGATACCCTGCTGAGGCTGCATATTTGAACTATGAAAGCATCTGTGCAGGTAAGTGTCCTTTAAAACTAATTCATAGAATCATGGATTTATTTGGGTTGGAAGGGACCTTAAAGCTCAATCAGTGCCAACCCCCTGCCATGGGCAGGGACACCTTCCACATGCATATCCACGCTGGGTTTGGATCTGAGATTGTAAGGTACAAATCATCCTTGGCATGGGAAGGATTAGAATGGATTTCATAGGCTGGTAATTGAGATCAGATTCTGGCTTATAGCGTCTCTCCCCTCTCTCCAGCTCTGGCTAAACAATCGTGCTGGGAACTTCAGCTAGAACAAATCAGCTCAAAATATTCTGAACAGTTTGGGTTTTTCAGTTAGACAGTGCAGACAGAGAGAGAGACATCCCTATGAGTAATTATGGATCTTTTCCCTGCTAAAATCATCGCTTTCCCTCTTCCAGATTTCCCTCATCTCCACATCACCTGCTGTAGTGGACAGCAATGACTCATCCAGGCAAGAGAGTATGTGTTCCTCATGGCAGCCCCATGGATCGGAAGATGAAACTGTAGTTGATACAGAAGGAATGCTGTGCCTTCCTGAGGACTGGATCCAGATGGGAGGTAAGCTATCATTAGCATCAGCGTAGGTGCTTTCAGAAACGTGCCAAGCTGCGGCTACCAAACTAGGAGGGGAAACAATGTGCTGTGGCAGAGGGTCTTCCGGTAGCTGTTGAATGAGATGCTTTTCAGTTCATCCCATGTTGCAGCCACACATCTGGCTTTGGACCATTCCTCTATTGTGCATTGCTTTACATGCACTGATTTTAAAGTGCCCATAGGACCCATCAGGTTCCATTTGTACTCCATTCCTAGAAGTGCAAAGAATATACTTTGGCATTCACATTATTGCACAAACATCTTCTTGCCTCAATAGAAAGAGTAAGAAAAACAGCCCCAAAGGTGCTACTTAGAGCTCAAATACAACCTTTGTGCCCCTTTGTGATTCTGCATGTTTAATCACCATTTAAAGCCTGTTCCCTCCAAACTGGGCAAGGGGGAAAGGCTTCTTTCCTAGGATAAGCTGCAACAAGCCTATGAGTGCTTCTTTCCCTGTACTGAGTAGCGGGATTCTCTACTCTTCTAACTCAGCTGGGGATGCCTGCACTTAAGATGCTTGAAATTGGTGCCCTGCTTATGTCCATTTCTGGTTTCGGGGCTGGTTTCGGGGCTGGTTTCATGCCTCAGTTTACCTTCTGTAAAATAGAAATACAATTCTGACCACCTCTGTAAGCAGCCTGGAGTTCTCCTGGTGAAAGCTGTCACACAGAAACTATATTATGGAACTAAATATACTTAGGTTCATTCTTATGCCAGAGTAATAAATCAGATTCCCAGAAGCAAAACAAACTCCTGGGCTCCAAATTTTTCAGCTCAGATCCATTTTTCCCTCTCTTCCCACAGTCCAGTGTTGATTTCAGCAACAAAGACCGTGTCCTTCACAACCCAACTGCTCTGCCTTTCACCACTATTAAAAAATCACTTAGTAGAACAGTCCCCTTAACACTGACAAGGTCTAGCAGACCCTCAGAGCACCCCTGAGCAAATCCCAAGCCTGCAGTGGGAGGAACCCAGCTGCAACAGGGGCCCTTTGGGGCACCCACTGTTGTGGTTTATTGACAATAGGTCCGTATTAAACACATGTATGGAAGGTGCTGAGTTTTATTGGGCAGAGTCTTCCAATCTGATGAACAATGGAGAACTCATTGGCACAGCTCTGAAAAATCCTCCTCCAGCCCCCCCCTCTGTGCAAAACAGACACAAATCGGGAAGCATCAGGGGGGAAAAAACACAAACCAGTTTTTGTCCTTTTTGCTCTTGTATGGCTGTTCTAGTGTTAACAGATATTCATTCCCTGTTACTGCAGACTTCACCCTTCCCAGCACAGCAAAGCTGGCTGGTGGATTCTTTCCTAATCCAGCTCTAAAGCAGTTTTTCCTAGTGGCTTATTGGTATTTATTATTAGTGAGCAACAGCCACAAGAGGGCAAGAGTCCCCCATCCTGACTGGAGATCTCCCCATGCAGCCATCCCATATTGAAGCCACGCTGATCTAAACTCACTTAATTCAATGGGAGTATTTGCATCCATTTCAGTGGCCTTTGGATTGGGTCCTAGAGTTCCTTTAGTGTTAAAAAAAACCCCAACAAAACCAGCAAGATGTTTTATATAAACTTAGAAACAAGGTTTTATAAACTGAAAAAAGCCCCTGGCATTGATACACTTTGGGTTTTGCTGTAACTTGTCACTTGGATGTTAAATAGTCCTTTTTATTTATGACAAGTTTATTTTTTAAATACCCATGTTATGAACAACCACAGCAACAGAGAGGATGTAATCCAAAACCAGGCGAATTTTGTTCTAAATCTCCTTTGAAAAGCTGGGTCTGGCTCGTGGTGTAACAGCGTTGGCAGTGCTCATTAATGCTCACATGCAGAGGTAAGTGTCTATAAGACAGTTGTGGCCATAATTTAGCAGAGGATGTTGGCGTGTGCTTAGCTATAGGCATGGTACCAGCTCATTGACTACAATGGGAATGGATGAAGCTGGAGGTTTGAAATCCTATTTTGGATCCCAGAGGAAAATCCACAGTCCTAATCCCAGACCCTAGCCCAGATGCTGCCTGCAGGGCTCCTATAACCAGTAACAAAGCCATGCAGAAGGGAACGATGGATTTAACCCAGGCCACATCATTCACAGCTGGGGAGGAGCATGAGGAGAACTGGATTAAATCTTCCCTTTTCTGTCTGAGTACATCTGAACCTATCTCCAAGCTGTAGAGAGGTGAGGAGGAGTCTGGGGGTGGAGGAGGAATTGCTGCCAGTTCATCAAGAAAGGAAGAATGAAGAATGTGCCCAAACTCTAACACAAAGATCTCTTCATCAGGGACAGCAGCGATAGGACAAGGGGTGATGGGTTTAAGCTGAAACAGGGGAAGTTCAGGTTAGGTATAAGGAAGTTCTTCCCTGTGAGGGTGCTGAGGCGCTGGCATAGGGTGCCCAGAGAAGTGGTAAATGCCCCATCCCTGGCAGTGTTCAAGGCCAGGTTGGACAGAGCCTTGGGCGACATGGTCTAGTGTGAGGTGTCCCTGCCTATGGCAGACGGGTTGGAACTGGGTGATCTTAAGTTCCTTTCCAACCCAAACCATTCCATGATTCTATGATTCTATGATTCTATGATCTGTGTCGAAGCCATTGCTTCAGTAAGGTTCTCCGGTGAGCCCTGCTGGCCTCCCCACTGCCTGATCCCACTGGCCAACATAGGTATGGTGGTCACCAAAGGGAAAGGGTTGGGAACACCCTGGTTATCCTGGCCACCCTCTATTTTGTGTTGAGATCATTACAGTCTTGGGGTCTGCCAAAACTCACACTAGCACTAAACCCACTTCATTTCTGCACCAACACAGCTGAGGAGAAAGCTCAGGGACATCTCAGAAGATAATATTAGCACGTCTCCCAGTTTGGAAGTGCAGTTTGCTGCCCAATATCAGTGGAGAGTGGAAACTCCTATTTTGAGTAAAGCCTCTTGGCATCAGGCCTGCCCTATGAGTTCAGTTTAGAAATAAGGCGAACTGCAGATGCCATAGTCATAGATCTGTGTTTCCTCTGGCCCAGGAGTTATTCACCCACTGGCTTTGTGTTGCAGGAAAGTATTCCCAGTGACAAGCACTCAGGATGGAAGGATGCAAGAATGACTTCAGCGTGACATCCAAAGGGAAGAGAAAACAGCCTAAAGCCCCAAGAGAGGAAGGCAAGTGCTTCCTTTCTGGCTTGAACATGAGACTTAATGAGGTAATGTGACTAAGACTAAGGATGTTTCACTGGGGATCCTTCAGTAGAGACAGTGAGGACAGAAGTGTCAGTCTGAAAGCACAAGATCTTAGCAGGGTGATGTCCTTCTTGTGCTGCCTTCCTTCTCCAAAGACATTTAATTCATTAGGTACAAGTAATGAGTTGTCAGGCTACATTCAGTCCTATTTCTGGTGGCTGCTGTTCTCTCTGTAACAATGTGCAGTTTAAGAATCAAGAGAAAAATAAAATGCTGCTTCTCATTAGAAGAAAAACTCTGAAATAATGAAGTAACTGCCAGGAAAATGATCTGTGCCTTTGTACACTTAGAAAGAAAACAAGCATTTGCAGTTTCGTAACTGTCAAAGATGCTTAGATTCCTAAATATTAAGCCTTTTTTAAACTATGATTCTTTGGTTAATTCCCTGATTTGTTCCACAATCAGACCCAAGAGTTTGAGGCTGAACTATCACATTCTTTAGACACTCATTTAATCTTATTAAGTCTTTCAGAGATAAAGAATTTGTCATGTTGCTTGGTAATGTGTCTTGATGGTGTGTTGCTCTCACCAACAGAAAAATACATCCAATTTCTAATTTTCCTTCCAGACACTGACATTTTTAAATGAAGCAAAAGATAGAAATAGTCTCAGGTTCTTCAAAGAGCTCTTAGTGGTCCCAAAGAGAGTGGAAATCCCATTGCTGCAGCATGCTGCTCATCCTGAGCTGTTCTCACCCTGCAGGGTTGGAAGCTGCTGGGTAATATAACCAATACAGATGTGAAAGAGGCAGATTCCTTTTGCTTTGGTTATCTTAAAAAGAGGACTCTGATTTTGTTTTAAATGTTAATTATTTTTTTTTCTCTGGCTTGATTCTTTTGTCTTTGAATAATTCCAGCCTTGCCATTTACCGAGATCTCTCTTCTAAATTTAGATTAGAGTGTTACTCGCTTTTGTAAGAAGTGCTAATATCCCTTAGGTAAAGAATAATCAGATGTTAATTTTCAAAGCCCGAAGGGAAATGATACCTCTAATTCATCATTTGGAGTAAAATAGCTTGTTTAAAAGGCACCCATAGCTACATTAAACAGAGCTTCAACCATTTTTTTCCTAAACAAAAGTTAACCTCAATACAAATGAAGATTATATGACTCTAGTTAGATTAATGACACCAATTAGGCTAATGCGTTTCTCCATGCTCCCGGAGTTCATGGGAGAAGGTGGCAGAAGACAAGCAGCAAAGCACTGTAACAACTCCATCTGCATATTGCTTTATTGGCTTTCACGTCTCCAGCATTAACCATTCCCAGCAGCTGGACCTATACCCCACTGGCAAGTTGCTCACAACCTACTCTTCCCCAGAAAACCTTAGGAGCAGGGTTTGATCTGTTGGGGCAAACAGAATTTATCCAAAAGGAACTGGGGATCCTTGGCTGTGTAAAACAAGGGTAAGAAGACTATACTGTTAGCTCACTGTGGTGGTCAAAAAGCTTCATGTGAAAGGTTGATTTTGCCACGTCAGTCTTAACATTTCCTTAGTTTTCTCAGCTATTTGCAAGCATTTTCTGCTGGTGTTTCTGAGACCGAAGGGGCCACGGCAGCTGCCTTCCAGAATGCCCAGCAGGCTTTGGCAGGCTTTGCCAGAGCTCCCTGTGTAAATCAAGGAAAATAATAATTCACTACTGTTTTCCCCAAAGATTATTTACATTCTTGGGTTGACAGGAGTTGTTCTTTTAGTTATTTGTTTATAAGGAATACAGCAAAATGGACTGGATTTTGTTTGGGACATGATGTTTTACTGTAAGCAAATGGAATAAGCATGGTCATGATCTGGGGCCCAAATGGACTTTTCAGACTCCTTTTAGAAATTGTTAAGAGCTTAACTTTAAGGTTTTTTTAGTAGAAGTACAAATTTGATTCCTTTATTCTCCATCCCTGGCAGTGTTCAAGGCCAGGTTGGACAGAGCCTTGGATGACATGGTCTAGCGGGAGGCATCCCTGCCCATGGCAGGGGCATTGTAACTGGATGATATTAAGGTCCTTTTCAACCCCAACTATTCCATGATTCTATGATTCTCCATGTACTCCCACTAAAGTCCACTGAGTATCAGCAGTATTGGTAGGAATCTCTACCTGAACCTCTAAATATTTGTTGAAAAGGAGAAGTCACATTTGTATAAATATTTCTGGGGCAAAAAACCCAACTAAAGTAGCAAACAGACTTGTAGCTCACACGTCACAAAGTGCACATTTCCCCCAATAATTTATTTGTTCACCTAGCAATATGTCATATACATTCAGTTTTGTTCAAGAAAATGACCAGCATGACTGTTCAAACATGTCGTGCAATAAACAACAGGCCTTGAAAAACAGCATGTTTTCCATGACATCGGAATACCGTGATCAGAAAATGCAGTGCCCGTTCCAAGAAACACCTTTAAGAACCACTGGCAGCCAAACTTGTACAACATGCAGGCAAAATGCTGCAGCAGACAGAAGGAAAATACAACATTTTTGGAACCAAAGACTGGCAAAGCAAAAAAAAAAAGCCCAAACCAGTTTGCACACAATTCCGACAGTCTGAACGTCAATAAGTAGAACTGAGTATTCAGAACAGGTTTTGTATCATAAAACAATGATACTGTGATCATTAGCTGAGTGGAATTGCCTTTGAAGTGGAAAACTGCTGAAGTGCTGGGTAAATCTGTGGTTTCTTACTTCAGAAACTGGTTTACAAGGACTGAGATTTTGCAGACGGTGGAAGAAATTTGGATCAATGCGAGAAGGTTTTGTCATTCAATCCAAAACAATGAGGACTGGAAAACCAGTTTTACTTTTCAGTATTAACACTTGAGCATTTTTAACTCTGAAAAAGATCTTAATGTTACTGTGATGATAAAGGAGAGGATATTCATCAGCCTGGGTTTGAGTTCAGTATAACAGACAGCAAGTGATCTGCATTAACTAGATCTTTGAGCATGGCATGGAACTAAAAGATCCATCACTTCTTACATGATAGTCGCTTGCAATATACAGCTCTCCTCTCTAGCAATTCATTTCTCCTTAGCTCACACTCGCTATTTTTCTCCTCTGTCAGTATGAGAAATACACAGCATGCTCTGTGTAGAAAGCATGACATTTCACTCGAATCCCTAATACAAATGCTTAACCTCCTCCTGGGAAATAAGCGATTCAATTGCATTTATCAAGCAGGGAGGAAGATCTTTATTTTAATGCACCACAATTTCTCTCTGTAGAGGCGTGGGTTTTTGTATTGCTGTCATATATTTTGCTTGGAAATACCTTCAAAAAGGATTTGATTATGGTTATGGATGAGCCTCCGTTTACAGATGGAGGTTTAGTTTACTTATGAGCACTCACTGATAGGAGAAGACAGGATTTGTCTGGTTAGATAGTCTAACTTCATCCCTGTGAGTTTCATTATAATTAGGCAAGAAACAGAATAAATATTGAATAGATTAATTCATAGAAAGTGCTAGTTGACTCTTGGGTTTCTTGGGAAACAACTTAAAGGCTGATATTCTAGTGAGGCTCTGGGCAGAAGCTGGCCGGAAGCAAGTATAAAGAATGCATAAAGCAGATAGAGAGCAGATACACAAAGCTGCCCCATTACAACAGTTCTTTTGTGAGTTATTAGGCCCCTTTTCCTTCTGGCAAACGATGACACTGCGTGGTACAGGTCCCAAATACACCTTGAACTTAATGTAACATCTTGAAGACTCATTGGCTCTTCTCTTTGCCTCTGTTGTTGGTAGCAATCATCCAGAAATCATTGGTGTCAACAGCCTGTCCTATTAAGTTGTTTTTCAGCATTGTCTTGCTTATCCAAACAATATTAAGAGAGGAAAGAAGGTGAAGGTATCTGAGTAGGATACAGAGTTAATTACCAAGCATGGATTCAACATGGGACAGCTGAAACCTTCCTTGTGCGAACCACTGAGTCACTCTGTGCCTTTATCTTAAAACAGAGCTGCAGACAGGAGCTAGTCAACATGGGACCAACAGGCATACCTAGAACTAAGCAACTTCCACTTCAGCAAAGGAATAAGATTGTTTTAATCTAATTCAACTAGTACATGATACTCCAGTCTGTCATTGTTACCTGTCAGAGAGCTGAAAATGTCAGGCAGGAACATTTTGCAAGAAAGACTGAAGAAGGTTTGTGAAATCCATTTGCTTACTCTAGTGAGTAGAAAAGCAAGAAATACTCCTAACTTAATAGTTCTTGTTTTCAGTGCCATGGATTTTCAAGACACTGAAGCCTGGCAAATGAAAACATTCTTTTACACAATACATAATGTATCCTTGGACTTGACAGAGCAAAGGAGACATTTATTTGGAATAGTGGGCAGATCTTAAGTATTTGGGATTTGACTAATCTTACAGAGTACATGAAGCCTCAAAAACATAAGACAGTAAATCTGAATGAACATTAACTGTGGAAACTGGGATACTCAACTTTCCCTGCCCTGTGAGGAAGAGATCTGCTTAGCCTCAGCCTGTGTAAATTAAAAGTCATCTATATGATGCTCCAGCTCCCAACTCTTTGCAGCAGAGACTATCTGCTCCTCTCCAGATGGAAATCTTGGTGGTCACTCTCATTGGAAAATACTAAACAGAGAGGACAGTGAGATCCATATGCATCCCTCAAAGATTTCAGTCAGGACACACCAATGAACAGGTCAGTGTGGTCCACTGGACGTGGCTTTGAGGGAATAATCATGGCACTCCACTGTGTTCTCGCTTCCCATCTGACCACCTTCTGCTCTCTGTTCTGTGCTCCTACGTATTTCACGTGACAGAGTCCTGATTGAAGGATTATTTTTTGTGTGATGATAGATGGAAAGCACTGGGAAATCTCTTGCAGCACTAGTGCTTTTTAGATAGACAGATACGTTCAGCCTCTGTGGCTGCAGCTCTTTTACCAGCACCAAGTTCACTTTAAATAACATAAAAATATGGGCTGCTTGAATCTGTACTCGCTTTTTTTTTCCCCTCCTAGAGCTCCTTCTATGGTTTTTCAGACTTGTCAGTCCAAATGTCCATCAAGATGACAAGTGCCTATGACCCTGTTTGCAATAAAGGAACAGGGCAGTTTTCATGCAGAAATTCTCTGAGTGAGCCAAACAAATTGTGTTTGTTTTTGCTGGCAGATGTGACAGAAGCAGTGGTGTGGCTGGGACTAGGCTTGCCCAATGCTGAGCTCTGAGTGCTGTTTAGAGTCACTGCACAGAGAGAGGTCTTTTAGCATCTGTTTGATGACAGAAAGGATGAAGACAACACCAAGACTTCATTATTCTAACCTTTGTCTCTCACAGGCAGGAGTACTGTGCTCCAAAGGTGACTATCATGTCTAACCACACATTGCCACCACTTACTTCTCTTCATCTTTCAGATTCAGATTATATTGCTACATCAGGATTTATTGGGAATTGGATGACTAATACATTTGTGCCAGCCTATGCACAGCTTCACAACAAGCCCTTACCTGACACCATGAAACCTCAACAGATCTAAAATGACTGAAAAGATCCTGTGTAAATCTCCCAGCCCCAAAGGGGAGATGGCACAAATGACCCTATTGGTTCAAGTTATAAAGTAAGTGTACAGACAGGGCTGGGCAGCAAGTGTGTGCAGTGGAGATCTTCACTCTTGCTGGTCTTGCTCAATTTAACGGGTGTTTTTCAAAAGGTTTCAGAGTTCAGGTTTTGTTGCAATAAACGTCCCACGTAGTTGAACCTCCTGAGACTGAAAACCCCAGCCACCAGTCTCACGTGACTTTCTTATGAGATTTCCAGCTTTTCTGCTGCTGGTCTTGGCTTGAAGTACCATGAGAAGATTTGTTTCACGGTGTTTCGACACTTCTAGTTTCAAATTCTAGGCTTTACTGAGAAGAAAATCTAAGAAGAGCTTTAAGAATGGGGTGGGTTTCTTACTTAAACTGAAAGTAGGATGAGGCTATAGATTTGCTGTCCATGAGGGCATGCTTTTGGAATAAATAAGGTTTTGGTTCCAGGGATTTGATTTGTATTCTTCTCTAATTTTAACCTGTTTGGGACATTCTGTGCCTTTCTTATGCAGCATTCATGAGACAGAATAAAGAACTATTTTCTTCAGCTGAAGTGTTCTTAGTTATTACAGCAGAAAAAAGATGCTGATGTTACCAGGTCTTTTACACCTTTCTTGTTTTCTGATATAGATCCATCAAGCTGGTGTTGTTTGAGTCCATACTAGTGAATCTGCCCAAAGACATGATTCTTACTTTTACAGGTTTTACTTTTGACCCTGCAAGGTAGCAGGGTCTGTAAATGGGCACTTTGGGTTCCAGGTGTACTGATATTACATGATGATGTTAATGCATCATGAACACGGCCAAATGCAGGGGGAAATGAGGTGGCTTGTTCTGCCTCCCAAAACACAGACTTAGGTCCATCTACTCTCTTCTTTCACTTTGAGCTCCCCATGTATTTACAGTGGTAGTGCTTGATTAGTATCCTGACCATGCATAGATGTGAAGCGCATTTACCCTCTGAGGTTGCTTTCTGCTTCCAGGACTGTGCAAAACAACAGCATTGCAAGAACTCCAAGGATCAGATTTTACTTTTGACAATTTTCTGATAATGTTCTAGCTGCAGATATGGGCTTACAGGAGGAGAGAAACCTGATTCGTGCAGAAATAACAGACACAGAAGACTGAAATTCTCTTGGCATTGGGGACTTAATACTGGATGAGAGATGAATAAATAAGGATTTCTCATCGATAGCCAAGGTGTCCTTTAAAGGCCCTACCCTGTAAAAGCTGACATGATCTCAAGCAGTTTCCCTTTTCAAGCCAGTAGGTATTCAGCACAGGAGCTGACACTGAGACAAGAGTAAAGGCTTATGTGTTGTTTCAAGAAGCTGCATTCTTACTTGGCAGGCTCAGGAGGAGTTATGTCAAGAGCTGCTTATTTCTAATATTGTACAGAGAATTCCTCCCACTGTTTCTTCCAGATGCTGCACAGCTCATTTATTTATTTATTTGGATTAGCTGTATTAAAATATAACATGCTTCCAAATGCTTTCCTCCCAAATTCCCAAAGGATGGCCCTTTCTCATGGGGATGTACATCCTTAAGACATTTAACTTGCTTAACTCCCACTGCTCAGAAGGAGGGTAAAGTTCCTGACTCCAGGGTGCCCAGGATCTCATAGAAAGCTTAGAGCACTTGGTATTGAAGGAATCAGAAAAGGAATGTAGCATAACACTGAGCAGGGAGACCGTAAAATGTCTGCAGCTTTTCCAGTGAGTGTGGCACTGATCTGACGAGCAAGCACCTGAGCAAGGAATTATTGAGTCTTTAAGCAGGTCCCTGCTGGACTCAGAACAAGGAAAACAAATGGATGAGTCAAAGTGACCTCTTTGAGCCTTATTTGATGATGACTTCCCTAGTTTTGAATGGTATTAGAGCTGCATCAGAGCACAGAGACCTTCCAAACAAACCTGGGATGCATGCACGTTTCCATTTGGGTTTGTTTGGAGATTTGGGAGGTTGGTTGTACAAAAAAGCAAAGTTCTGGTTGGGTTTGAGGGTAAGTGGAGTGCAGCCACTTGGATCAAGTTTCACTTGGCAATGGAGTTTACCGAAACCCACAGCACAAAGGGAAACTTAGAGCCACTCCAAGCGGGGCAAGAGCCAAGAGAGTGGTTTTGCTATGCCCTGTGAGCTGAAGTGACTGTCCTTTCCAGACAGGTTGAAGACAAGCAGCCTCATGGGCATTACAGAAGACCAATTCCCCACCTGGTGCAGCCCAGGAAGGAAGACCAAAGAGGCCACCCAGCTGAAGATGCAAATCCAAAGAGCTGCCTGTTGTCTTCAGCAAGGCGTGTGGGACTTCACCAAGAGCCTCACCAAGAGGCAAGACATGGTAGGAAAACATTGTTGTCCACAGTCCCTTAATGAAAAGTAAGCAGAGATCTGTAAACACTGTCCCAAGACCTGAGCCTAACACCCAACCTCAGCTATGCCAGCTGCTGAATCGAGGTTTAGCTTGGGGGTGTGTGTGCAGAATCACAAAATGACTCTAAACTTGGAGCTGTCTGAAAGTATCAGCATGGGCTCTTTGTAGTTTGCTCTTTCTCCCCCATCACACTTAAATCATAGCAGTAGGAACTTCGGAACAGGGGAAGACAGTGAAAAATAAAGCCTTTAAATGCCAGGCAAGTGACTTGCAGGGGCCAGTCTCTCAGAAGACTGAAGTGTGCTCACCATCCACTGAAGCCATTCACTGTCTTTAGGGGGCTTTGTTCAGGCTACCAGCACTCAAAGACATCACTCCTCAAAAGATTTGGTCCTGTTTTACAGTATGCTGTTTGTTTCCCCTGTATCCTTTCAGTTGTGGCATTTACTTCCCAATCCAAAGAGCAACACCCCATTAGCAGAGCCACAAGTTTGCAGCCTGTGCTGCTGGGCACGTTCAGTCCTTTAGACGTCCTCCCCGTTTTCACTGAGGGACATGGTGTGTATTTTAATGGTTGGCACTTTACAGTTTTCATGGACAAGGTTCCTTGAAGTGCCTGCACAGCAGCATTCCTGGAGGAAACCTTTACTTTTCACTTTGGCAGCAGTACAGTCTTTAGAAACTGCATTTTTGGCAGGCATGCTCTGCACAGCCGAGAAAATCTTCCATTCACAGACCCCATCCGACTTGGAAATCTTATAGAAGGTTTCTCCTGAGCCGACAGGGATCCGGACCACACCTTTGCCACTTTCTGTGCTTTGGCCAGTGGGATGGTTGAGGTTGAAGCTTGGGGATTGCTTCTTTGTTGCTTGCTTCCTCTGGAGGCACTGCGCTCTCAGGACGTTTTGGAAGGCTTTCTTAAACTCTTGGCTTGAGCAGGGATAGATGATGGGGTTGATGCAGCTGTTTAAATAGCCAAGCCAAAATGTTATTTTAAAAAGTGTGTCCGGGGGTTTGATTGCAGGAAAGAAAGAACCTAAAATGGAAAATACACAGAGTGTTAAGGCAGAGGCAGTGGGAAACTGCAGGTAACCAACGAAACTTAAACACTGGGAAAAAATAAATGAGAATCTCTTCTGGCTTGGAAAATTTGTCACTCAAAGCCCAATTCCTGCAGGAACAAGTGTTTCAGAATATATAGTGACATACAATTACATGGATGTTCTGTCAGAAATCAATTCATCTAGTTTATTATACAAGCACTGTATTCCCGGTTACAGCCAGAGAGGCAGGCAAGAGGGCTGATAACAACTCGCAGAGGAAAATTGCTTCCTTTGGGACTTCTAATTCAAGATTAGCTAGCCAAATAACAGTCATATCTAGGAGGTCATCAAAAGGGGTTGCAAAAGGCAAGAAAATCACACCATTTCAGAGAATAAGTGATAACAGCACTTCTAAGACCAATTTTGCAAAATGAATCTAGAACCAGAGCAAGAGAAGAATATTTGCCATATGTTGTCAAGGGGAAAGGCTGTTTCTTGCCTCCTTTAAAAGAAAGGGGAAGAAAAAAAGAAGTGTTTCGGTCATCCCAATGTCAGGATTAGTTTGGGCACAGGAAGGAAAATAATTTCTCAGGAAATGTAATTGGCTTGGTTTGGATTTATAGCCAAGTTTATAATAAGCAGGACTTTTAGCACTGACAAATGCTTGTCTTCCTGCTTCCCCCTGGAAAATGTAAGCATGTGCATGTTGCAAGAAATCCTGTGGAAGCTTTAGGCATCGATACATTTGTCACCCTCTGCAATTTAACTACATCTCTAAGCAGCTCCTAAGCTTTACAGGGATTGATCTGCTTGTTGGACATCCCCTCACATAGGAAAAGCTAATAATGCAATCAGAGGGTGTTCTAATTGAATTCTGAGAGCTGCTGAACTTTGGTTCGAATCTTTCTCTTCCCATCTTTGTCAACCAAAGCTCCAGCAAGTGCAGCAAATGCTGTCAAGTGGTAAAAGCCAGAGAGGAATTCCCAGGCTGGTTTTGCTTGTGTGAGAATGTACCAAAATATTGCCTGAACCAGAGACACGAATAGTGCAGCGTGATTAAAGGCTCGCTCATTTTGCTGAACATGGTCTCTCGGTGACATGTGAAGAAATGCCTTCTTGCCGTGGCACCAGCTCCTGCTCTGTAAGTGGAGCTGGTGGGCACAAAGGACATGCTGCTGTCAGGGAAGAGACAGGAGATGTGGTGGGGTGAGAGGCTTTTCAGTTATCTCTGGTTTGGGAGAGGTCTCCTAAGACCCAGGCCATCTGGTATATGGAGGAGCAGAGGTCCCCTGAGACCCAGGTATATGGTGGAGCAGCAGAGAAGTGAGACTGGGTCAGAATACCCAAAGGCAGAGCACAGCACACCATAGGAGCTCACTCTTTATCTTGGAGCCACTGAAGCTCTGATTCCAAGCCAGTTACAACCTGGGCATCAAGCATGAGTCTTATTCCCTTCGTGATTGTTCCTGTGTTGCTCTGAGTAGCCAGGTAGAGCAGTTTCACTATTAGTTTCAATATCAACCAGTTCTTCAGACCCAAAATGTTGTGCTAAAGAAAGCAAACACTGTTTTGCAGTTAAGCACGAGTGTGCAGGCTTAGCCACAACCGAGATTGGTTTTTGCAGCAAATAAATGCTGCTTTCCTTTAGTGAAAAACAACTAAACAACCTTCTCAAAGAACTTTCTGGCTGAAGTCATTGGCAGATGAAAAATAGAGGAAGACTTCTAAATACCCAAATCATGCTCCTTTTTTTCTTTACTTCCTGATTTAATTGCAGCATATCCACCACTTTCCCATTTTGTGCTAAGACAAAAGGTGGAACAAATCTCAGTTTAGGGAATCAGCTCTGTGAGGCTGAGTGTAAAAATGGGTAAACAATAACAATTCCTGTTTGCTGCAACTTGTGTCTCACTAAATGGAATGCTCGTGCCTTGCCAAAGTCTGTTATAAATAGAAAATAGCCAGTGTCAGAGTCTGTCTCTTGCTCTCTTTTTGGGGTGGGGATCTGCATGCTAATTTATTGATGTAACCTTTTTTGGTTCATCAGAGTAGAGAGCTGTTGCCTTGGAACAACACACAGTGGGAAGAAAACCAAATAGCTTTAACAGCATAAAAGCAAGTAGCTTTAACAGCATACAGACGTTGCTATCTGTAGACCCCATCTTTTACACTTTCTTTCTAAACACACTGTCTTTAACACTTTCTTTCAGTGGTGGATACGCTGGGCTTTAGGACAGTAGGTTTGACCTGCTTTGCATTTGGTTGTGATGTTTCATCAGTTTAGACCAGATAAAGCTCTATTTCCAGGCTTCATTATACCTGTGTGTGGTCCTGTGAATGAAACAGTACAAATGTCAATAGAAGGAAATACTGTCAGTAATATCTTGGAAGGGCTGAGGCTGGAACTGACAGTCGATGGATCCAACACATAACAGAGCTAGAAATCAAAGCAGAAATAATATGGACCCTCTTCTTACTTATGCCAACAGCTTTTTCAACTTCCACAGCAATATAAATCATGATCAGTGTGTCTAAACCTTGAGCTACTGAATTATTGTGTAGGGTGCAAAAAAATGTTATATCTCCTGCATTGCCTCTGTCTAATGAGCAAAATCCTTCTGTATATTGCAGGCCTGTGGTGAGGAACTGTTGACATTTTGGCATTTGCTTAGTGCCTCTCTGGAAGTGTGATCTCATATTCAAAGTGGCACAGAAAGCAATGCCCTTCATTTGCAGGCACCTCGTTACCTCTGTAGCTCAGAAACTTTCCCTAATCTTTTCTGTTGGCTGCCTGAATATCTGGCAAAAGGGGGAAAGTATCATATTCTCCGAGTCCTTGCTGAATCGTGTTCCTCCCACAGAATAGTAAGAGTGTATTCTTTTCTTCCAGGCATTCAATATTCAGTGATGTTGCTGCCATGACTAATACCAGTGGTTGATGTGTCTGGTAGCAAGTGGGAGTTGTTTTCAAACGGTGCTGCTAAGCCTGGTGATAAAGCGTTTTGGTGAAGCTTTGCAACAGGCAGTGGTTGGCAGCTTGAGTCAGAGGAGTTCAAAGTAGAAACAAAATACAGGATTTTGGGTTGTTTTTAAACAATGCCCATAATTAACCATGAGATTCAATGGTGAAGCAGTGTGGTGAACTCTCTCTTCTTTAAGGTATATGGTATAAGACTATTTCCTGTGTAAGGCAACTTATTCTTTATCCTATTCACAGGCCTTAATGCCTTCCCCAGCACACTGTCAGGAATAAGATGGTAAATAACAGCAAAACTGATTACAGTTTAGAGGATTCATCTTATGTTGTCTCCCTGCAATCTGTGCTGGAGGAACAGTAAAGAAAACTTCAGTTGATCTTTGAATGCCTTTGAATTGTAGATTGTCTAAATGGTGCTTGAATCCCTGCTTTGTTTTCAAAAGGTCGAGGACTCTCCAGTGGCAGTAGCACAATTCAATTGCTTGTTATATGAAAATAAAGTAAAACAAAATATACTATTAGCCTCCTGAGATCCTTTGCTATTAAGTATTTCATCACTCACCCCTGAAAATGTCAGGACTGCGTTCCCATCCCTCATCATTTATTTTGCTATTTGCCAACTCAAAGTTTCTTCGGATGTGAGTTTTCCATCTACCTCCTGGTGAGTAAGTGCCAATTCGGTCACAAAGATGTAATTTGACTTTGTAATTTGACAGGAGTTGCAGAGCTGCTTGATTATAGGTTGTTTAAAAACCAGTACTGATGTCGTGTTATTTCACTGATGGACAGCAAGGAGAGATTTAGAAGCTGCCAGGCTACAGAAACTTGTGTTGTTTAATCTGTATCATCTCTGTCAGCACCATGGGAATCAGATCCCATACAGTTTTGTGCCCCATGGACCCACAGTGGTGTTAAAATCCATCTCTGCTGCTAAATCTTGCAGCTTTGTTTAGGTTTGCTGCTTTTTTCCTCTTTTGATGTTGTATGGCCCAAATGTGGTGATTGAGTCAGAACACAGAAAAAGGCAGGCAAGGGTGAGTGGCGCATGGGTGAGATCAGGACTGTATCCACATGTGATGAGAGGCCAGCAATAACCTGCAAAGCAGTCACGCCTGTGGATCCAGAGCTTGCAATGAGTAGTTGCCTGCAATACCTAGAAGTCAGCAGCTGGAACCTCCACTCAGGAGACAACAGCAGTGCCTTTTGTTGTATTATCAGGGTTTAAAGTGTCATCAGGAATCAGAAGTGCTCATTTTAAATCTTGCACAGAAGTGAAACAAAAATCCTAGCATCTCTTGCCTCCGACATATAGGAAATATACCTTTGTATTCCCAGCAAACTGGAAGCAGTGGTCTGGTTTAGAGGGAGGCAAAGCTTAAAACTCAGGTCCTGGGATCTTCTTAAAGGGGTCAAGCTAGAGAGCAGCAGCTATTCCAGAGTAATTGCCCCAAAGACCCAGAGGATGAAGCACAGAAGTAGCACTGATGTCCCCACAGAGGTTAACACTGTACTGGAGCACCCTGGCTCTCTCACGAGGCAGTCTGCTCTACAAACATTGATGAATGTGTTCCATTTTGTGTTCCCAAGCTCAGTGTTAGCACTGAACTTTATTCCATAAGACTGGCATTCTACACTGCATTTTGGGTCAAACCAGAAACCACCCTCTGGAAAGTATATTTATATATATTCTTATAAATACATATGTATTGGTGTAGACATTCAACAGCTGCACTCTGTACATATATGCTCTCCCAGCACGTCTCACCCTGCTGCTCCCTTATGGAAAGTATTTTCTGTGGGAACAAAAAATGGGATCAAAGGACCCTTGAACAGTAGGAAACGCCTCAGGGTTTTGTACAATCAAATCAAGGCAGCAAATGCAGAACAGCGGTTCATAGATGTGAGCAAGGGTAAAAGCCTGCATCTGGCAAGGCTTGAACACTTACAGCTGTGCCTGTCCCAGGGCCTGGAATATTGTGGGGGGAATATTCAGGGGGAACATGAGAGTGACTTTGTGCCTGGGCATCCCTGGCCCATAATAAATGGATGTAGAAGGAGGAGAGAGTTTGCTTTAGTTCACAAGGGCCTGAATTCAGATCTCTGGGGCATCAGGAGGGTGCAGGTGTTTGGACACAGGTGGGAGGTGGAAAGGGCAGGCAACAGGAATGGGTTGGTCTGGGAATGGTGCTCTGATTATTTGGATTTTTTCAGCCCTAGTTTATGCTCTGTTTCATATTGTACCACTGACAAGGGATGATATTTCTGGCAAAGAGCAAACATCTCAGCAAGCAACTATTTCCAGATTCACTGAGGGCAGTTGCAGATTTAGAAAGCTGATAAAAAACCCTGGGAAGGTAAACTGAGGTTTTGTTACCCATGTAAACCCAAGCAATCACTTTGTTTTACAAATCAACTCCATTGTCATTGAAATTCCAGCTCCCATGCTGTTACTGCAGCGCAATGATTCTGGATCTCTCATTGCTCACATTTTTAAGATAGTTGATGTTCATCCCGAAGCCCTCGCTCGTAGAGTCATGCACTTAGAGCAAAATCTGAGCTTTCCTTTAAAAATTAAACCAAAAATCCAACAAGTTCAGAGAACAGTTTGAAAAGATGAGTCTGTCTCAGGCTGTGTCACCACTTTGTCACTATGTGGTTGTCGTGATTTTGAAATCGTTGGGGTTAGCAATACAGGAATTATCTTCAGCAAAAGCTGAGTATCTCTCCCTTCTGTCTTCAAATTAAAGACAAATCCTGACCTTTGCTGGGTTGGGTTGGAGAATCCCTCCTCACCTTTCAATCACTAACAAATCCTAAATGGTGCCATGACATTTGAGAATGAAAAATTACATTCTTGGTTCATTTGCTCCAGGGACTTGAAAGTGGTGGCTACGCAAATCAGGAGTATTCTGAAGGACAAAAGTCTGACAGGTGGTGCATGCAGGAGAGCCACAGAAGTGAATCATGAAGCACAGCACAACTGTCTCCACTTTCTCTCTCTTGTTTTCAGCGTAAATGGCTATAAATATCACCAATTCCTTCCTTTGCTTTGCTGTGTTATGAGTCAGTGGGACACAACGTTTCAGGGCTCGGTAATGGTGGAGAAATGTTGGTCCCAGGGACGTCAGTGGGATCTTTGCCATTGGCTTCAGTGTAGCTGAGTTATCGACCTAGACCAACAAAGCCTTTCCAGTCTGTGTTTGTGAAAAAAGCCTCTTGTGATTAGCAAAAATAAAGGGAATATCTTGGCTGTTTATCTTCATGTTTTATTTTCTCCTCATTCAATGGCTTAAACAGACACTTGTGCTCCAAGACTCAGGGAGCGTAAACACCCTTCTTCTCCCTGACTTGTGCTCCAAAGAATGAGCTGGGGCTTTATTCTGGGTTTGGTTCCCCCCCTCGCCCTTATTTCTTTTTTCTCTGAAATGCTAAAGTGGGGAATCTACACATTAGCTCTGAATATTTCCTCCATGGCTGGAGTTTGGCATTTTCTGATATGAAAACTGAGTCGAGCATTAGGTAGTTGCAGCTTTTATTCGTTTGATTTTATTATATTAGTATCAGATGAGCAACGGAAAGACAGGGGATTCAGATCCTTGTTTCCCTGAGTATCTGGACAACCCAGCCATGAACATGTCGAGGGAGCAACATCTACAGCTGGACAGATTTAAGCTAGCTCACCACAGAAGGTGGACAACATCAAAGCTTTGTGAGCTTGCTTCTGGGGGTTTGTTAAGATGAGCCATCAATCCCAGCTTAGGACCATTTTAGTAATACCCCAACCCTTTTTCTTTTTTTCTATCAGTTCTGTGCATGTTTCACCTCAAAATGACTTCCAAGCACTGTCATCTATGTTGTTGGAAAGAAACCTTCTGAAGAGTTCCTAGAGCAATCCATAAGTGTCTTCCAGTTAAAGAAAAAGGTAACTATGTTAGTTGTAACCTCATCCCCAACATCACCTTGAAAACTGGTGCCATCACTAGAAGCACGGACTGAATATTTCTTTCTACATCTGTCCATCTGTCTATATCCCTTTCTAGCAATTGCAAGAGGAAAACAAAACAGAAATGGAAGAAAGTGTTATTGCAGAGTGCCAGGGCCCAACAAACCTTAATTGCCCCGATGAGCCTCATCTGTGGCCTCTATCCACAACCTCTTGCTCATTGGCCCAGGAGTTGCATATAAGCTCAAGCTCTTCTTTTTAACCTTCTTTGACTGATATAGACAAGCTCAAGGTTGTTCTTTTCTGGCTCTGTTTTGTTAGTTTGTGTGCCTAGCAGTTGGGAATATGATGATTAAGTGTTGCAGAAGAGAAATAAGAGTCCTAAGTGGACAGGGAAATATCTTTTCAGTTATCTTCTCTGAAGGTCTGAATAATGGACTACCTGGATGGAGTAGGATGCTCCTATAGTCTTTTTGGTGGACACGTCAGCATCTACTAAACAAGTGGCAGCCAGTGTAAGTGTTTAGAGCTTGTGACCAGGCAAGCAATATATTCAGAAGAGCAACATTTCCTTCTGTTGAATATATCCCTTATATGCTTACCCTTAGTGAAGTGGATAGCTAGTGTAGAATGAGAACAGGTTGGGGGGCATAGCTGAAAAGCTTCTCTTTGGGAAACAATTGCAGTATATGTATATGTACATGGACATCAGTCTGTCTTTACAACCTAACACTAGGGCTAAATTGTTGGACATGATTGGTCTTAGACAGTGCATTTATAGGAAGATACTGCGAAGGATTTCCCTAATAAAGTTAATTCAGCAATGGGTTTACAGCTTTTTGGGGGCAATAGCAATTCAAAGGAAGGTTTGCAGAATAAAAAAGCACTTTACATCATCTGCTGCTACTGTGGAACAGAGCCAGGATCTGAGCTCACTAAGAATGGGTGTCTGCATAGAGATGGGCGTGGGCAAAAGCCCTCACAGTTCTTGCTAGCTCCTAGATTAAACTCCTGTTCAGGTGCCTATTGCTACCTCTTCTCCTGCCCTTCAGTCAGTCTAGGTCTTCCCTAAACTACCATGGAAAAGAACCTCTCATTGCACTAGGAAAGCTTTGTGTCCAGAGAGGAACTGAGATTTAATTGGGGGAATACAAAGACTGCAGATCTAGTTGGGACAAGAGGGTTTTTTAAATAATTTGTGAAAACATGTTGAGTTTAAAGAAGCTTTTTACAGGAAAACTTTGAGACTAGGAGCAGATCTACTGCTTACCTCTAAAGAGAGAGAGAAAGTACATTCTGAAATGAAAAACTGACTTCTTTGAGGGGAAATCAGCTGGTTTGACACTCTGTTATGTTACAGAAGTTTTGTAAAGGGTGGGTTCACAGCATGCAGAGAAAAAACAAATCTTAACCTCACTTATTTTCATGCAACAGGATTGTCATTCCCTGGCTTACTCCACAAACATCAAAGCGAAGTGAGAAGAAGGTGTATTGGACTATTGGACTGACTGAAAGCCTTTGCACAGACCCTGTGTCTGCAATGAAACTCCATCCAAGAAGGTAAGAAAGGCATTACTTAGACAGATTGCAACTGGCACCTTTACGCACCAATTTTAATTAAGATTTTGTCTTGTGGTAGGGATATTTAAGTTTTTTCTCCAGTTATTGGCAGATGCTGCTGGAAATACGGATATCATGCCTTTATTCCCCTCTTCATATCCTTCTATCACTCTTGCTCTTCCCATATCTACTCCTCGGAAGTTTCTATCCCCTTTTGTTATATGCTTTAACAAGCCTGGTGTTTCTCATCTTAAAGTGATTCTTGATGGGTAGAGCTGATTATAATAGATGTGAGGATCTTGAAAATGCTGTGGATCACAGTAACATAAACATGTGTTTTGGGAACTTTTGCTGTATGGAGTGGTAAGCACCCGGCAGTGTCTGAAGTGGTTTGTGTAGCAGTTTGAGAATGTTTGTCTCATGGGCAAGCTTCGTTGAGAGTGGCCTTGCTGATGGGACCCTTTAAAGGTCTGCCCTGTGGCTGTGAAGCTGCAGAGCTGGTCTTCTGCACAACAAAGTTCTTGTTGCCCAGCCAGCTGTGCTGTGAACTCCACATCTGCCAATGGCTTCAGCAACTGAGTGTTCTGCACATCTGAGAAGTCTGACCCCTGCCACTAATCTGCTGTGTGATCCTGGCTGGATCACTGTGCCTCCTTATGCCTCCCTTTACCTGTCTGCAGAATAGAACTGAAAGTTGTTACTGCCCTTTGGAAAGTGTTCTGCATGGTATAGGCATAGAGTGCCATCTGCAATCACCTCTGGGTGAGTCTCTGGCTCTGAGTGGGACAGCCTGCCTCAAGATGTGTTCTCCTGGTTCTTTCTGAAGTGTTATTTTGTGCCAATTGTCTGCTTAATGGTTTAAACAAAAGCAGTAAAAATAGGTTTCAAAAAACTTAATATATGCTTTAAAAATAACACAATAACCCCACAAAGATAGGGAAACTAACCTCAAGAAAGCTTCCTTATAAGGGATCAAAGAAAGACACAAAACCGCTCTCTTGTCCAGAAAACTTCTTAAACTCAAAGCAAATCAAATAACAACAGCTCTGTGTGGACAACCACGTTTGCAGATGAAAAGAAGTGTGTTAAATGTGTTCTCACAAACCCTTTTTGGGTATATTTCAGATATCTTGGCAACCAGCATTCCAACATGCTGACATCCTGGACAGCACGAGCCAGGCCTTTCAGAGCTCCTCCTTACAAAACATCTACCTCTCATCCTCCAGCACTTCCCAGAACTGACCAACAGAAAAAATTCTATATTTTGGGGTTTTTTCACATGGCAATGTTAGCAGCAGGTTTTTGTGAAGCAACCTGGTAATCCTGGTAAATCCAGTAGAGGTTAATTGAAAAAGAACAGCTTTTTACAAGATGAAAGAAAAAGAAAATCCCCAAATCTTTCTTTTCATGTTTAGGTAAGGCCAGTTTTTCTTTTTCTTAATTGTACACATTATTCTGTACTAGCTAAAACTTCCACACAATCTTACTTTATTTTTCCTGTACAGCATAAGCCCTTTCCATAAGAAAATCAAGCAAGTCACAGATTTAAGGTTCCATGTTTCAAAACCTAATATTTAGCATAGCTGCTGCAGAGCAAACCATGGTGTGATGTGCCACAGACATCACACTCGGCTATAGGTGTGGAATTAGTATTCTGCTTTTAAATCCTGAAATGGCATCAAAGGTGACTGAGCCAGGTTTAATTAAAATCCTAATTACTATTTTATGTTTCAGCAAAGCAGAACAAATCCCAGACTTCCTTCCCCTTTAGAATTACAACTGGTGCATAAATAGTGATGCTCTGCATGATGGTTGAAGACAGTGTTTGGCCAGTGGGCTCAGTGGGTTTCCACAATAGACGCAAGCCAGAGAAGTATAAAATGATTTTTGAAGCATCCTCACTGCTGTCTTCTGACTGGTGACATGATAAATTAAAAAATACATTCATTTCATTTGGATTGTGGTGTCTCATAGGGTGGATTTCCTGGGAGGAAACTGACTTTTTTCCTTATGGTGGGAATTATTAGGTGCTGAGCACTCCAGGAGATCTGGGTCCAAGTTACTTTGACCCTGAATGCATTTATATCTTGATCTTATACGTATTTATATCACCTGAAGAACTGGTTGCAAACTTAAGCATAAACACACACACACATCTAAAGATGTTGTTCATATAGCAGAGTTGGTTAGAATCACAGTTGTAGTTCTGAAAGAGTATTTTCTATATGCAAAAAGAGTACTAAATCCTTCCCATGATTTTCAGAATTCTATGCTTCTCCTCACCACAGAAGTTTTGTTTCATTTGAGACTTTCATTTTTAATGTTCACTGCTTTGTAAAGGTGCATGTTTTGATTCTGACAGCTTTGCAATAGCAAATGATTCCCTCAGAGCTTTTCTCGTCAGTATTATTGTACACAGGCACAAACACAGCCCTCCCTCCATGGAAGATGCTGAAAAAGGTAGAGGGTTTTGCTTTACTTACCAAGAGGCATTACTACAAAAAATGGAAGCCAGCAGAGAACGAAGCATCCCACCACTATTCCCAGGGTCTTGGCAGCTTTCTTTTCCCTGGAGAACTTGAGGAGACGCACTGAGAAGTGATGCTTGCTCTTGGGGTTGGATGCCGACCCGCTTGCTTCAGGAGCATTTTTACGATGGATCCGTAGGGTGACTTCTTCAGAACGAGATCTCTCTGTCTTCAGACCAGAAGTGAGACCTTTGTTTTCCCTTTTGGCCACTACATACACTCGGCAATACATCACCAAGATAATAGTCAGGGGGAGGTAGAAGGAGCCTAGAGCAGAGAACAACACGTAGCCAGGCTCCTCAGTGATTTGACAAATGGTCTCATCTTCTGGTGCTGGTTCCTTCCAGCCAAAAAGGGGTCCAATTGATATCACCAGGGACAATGCCCAAACACACAGTAACGCTAGGAGACCCCTCTTCTCTGTCACTATACTTGGGTATCTCAGTGGGTAGCTCACCCCAATGTATCTATCTATCGAGATGATACAGAGGCTCATAATGGAAGCAGTGCAGCAAAGGACATCAACAGCTGCCCAGATGTTGCAGAAGATCCTCCCAAAGACCCAGTAGCCCAAAATCTCCATAGTAGCTGAGAAGGGCAGGACAGTGGAAGTCAAGAGGAGGTCAGCTATAGCCAGGTTAATGATATAATAGTGGGTAACACTTTGAAGGTGTCTGTGGCAGGCTACAGAGAGTATCACCAGAATATTACCCAAAACCCCAAAAACAATCAGCCCCCCTAGAATAACACCTAGTAAAATGGCCTTTGTAACATTCACAGGCCCCACAGAGTGGGTGCAGTTGGAGCAGTCGGAGGAGTTTCCAGGGAGGAAAGCCATGGTGGGTGGCTGATAACGTTCATGCGGAGCTGTTGTACTTCACTCTCTTTTCAGGTAGAAAGAGTGGTGAGATCAGTTCTCAGAAGGTCCCACAGGCAACGTTTGCTTGGCTTTGCAGGGGAAAAGAGTTTTTAAGAACGTCTTAGAAATGCAGCACCAGGAATGATGAGAAGGATCCAGAAACATGTTAGAAAATCTACCTTTCTCCCTAAGTTTTTACCGTTTTAGCACAGTTAGTAGCCACCATTTCCAAGTCAAATTGAACTCCTTTTGCATTTTCATTGAGGTGCAGAAGTGAGGCTACACAAAGCTGAGGCTATTTATCCCACTTTCCAGGATTATGTAATGAGAAATATTGGAATGGTAGGTTAAAATCATTTCTGTCTTATTGGGAAGATCCACTACTGAAGTAACATAAATATTCCAAAGGCTCTCAAATTAAAGTTTCAAGAGGAAATCACTGATGCTTTTAATTGCTTTGTGTTAGTCCTAATTCTGCCTTACCATCAGCTTAGGAACCTGGCTAGGTGAAGGCTGCTGCTGCTGTGTCTGCTCAGCAGTGTCGTTTGAGATACCTTCCACTACCCATCTTCAGGGTCTGAAGTGTCAATCAAAGCTTCTCTATGCTGTGGAACACTTGTCACTTGAGGTCCAGGGCTACGAATTAAAGTTTTAAGTCAGCTTCTGGCTTGCTCTGAAGGGGAGAGTGAAGTTTGCTGTGTCAAGGATGCAGATCATCACCCCCCTGAAGGAGACAAAGACACAAACAATGTGATTTGCAGAAGCAACAGTCACTTACTGCTGTGGTTCCCATATAAGAATAGAGCGGGAGGCTATTTTAGGGATCCTTCCTCAGGCTGGCTCCAGCTAGTTGAACCAACCTTTTTCAGCCCAGTATTGTTGAAGAACAACTAAGACCAATGTCAGTTTTATTGCCTGAATTTTCTCACCATGTTCCCAGCAGCAGCCCATTCTCCTTTAGGGATAGCAATCAATCCTAATTATCAGTTCACCTGCAGAGACCAGTTCTAGGAGAGACAGAAACCTGCGGGACACAATTCAGGGCTACAAACTGTGAAGCAGATTTAGGAGTCCAGAATTTAGTCTACAATTTATTAAGTGACTCCTTTCCCCACTGAACTGTTCAATACTCCAGCTAAACTGCCCATTTTAGAGATCTATAGGGAAAAGCAATTCCTGCCAAGCAGAAGATGTTACAAGGAACAAGTTTCATACTGAGTGACACGTTTCAGAGTATCTGGAAGCCACGCTCAGCCTTAGCTGACTAAATATGGAGAAAAGGTAGATCAGATGGAAAAGTGAGGATAAGCCTGAGACACCGGGGACACAAAGGGAAAGCCACAAGTGTGGGCTGAAAAGCCTTTCACAACACCTAGATGTGGATATAGTATTCCCATCCTAAATACTGACCAGACATGTGAAAAACCACCACTAAGACTACCCCTGTTAAATCTGACATAAGGTAAGACTCTAAATGTCCTAATAGTCAGTCTTTCAGATGAGTCCCTCAGAAGGCACTTTACACGAATAGAGCAGCAACAACTGTCACATTACAGAACCTCAAACCTGAACTTTCCGGTAGGCAAAGGCATTTAAAACTCTGAATCCCTGAAATTCCCAGCTCACAAGCAGGACGGATGGGGGAGGGGAGATGAAAAGGTATTGCACTGTGGGAATTTGCCTTCCGTGCAGTGAAGCAGAATTGGAGCTGATGTTTTCTTTCCCTCAAGAGGGAGTGAGCTGAAGAATTATTCCGAGAAAGGACAGATTTTACTGAGCACATCAATGAAAAGTGACTGTAGCATTGAGCATTTCTAACCATTATAATTGTGGTCGGTTTAGAGTTGATGGTGGACTAGAAAATTAAGAAATGATCGCATTTGATTTTTAAGCACATGAAGCAAAACTTCCCGGGAAGTCAAGGAGATGCAACAGAAAGCACTGGCTCAAACCCAACTAGATAATACTCAACCTGTGGACAGATGGTCTGGGGAAGAGCATGCCCTGGATTCCCATGCCTGCCCCAGTCCTCACTCACCTCGTTAGTCTCTAGAAGGCAGCACAGCTCCTCTGAGCATCTGGAAAGGCAATTCACAGCACATCACAGCAAGCTCCTCTCTTCATGCAGGGAGAGGACTCTGTGCCTGGAAATCCATTGCTTTTCTCCCATTATTTCCCCGCTAGTATTTTGGTAGCTTACAGTTGCACCCAGTGTTTGGGGGAGCTTGACTCCAGCATCCCTCAAGGCATCCCTCCCCCGTTGCAGTGCTCAGCTCCACACTGTCAAGGAGCAGCAGTAACTTTACTGCTCTGCTGATGTAGCAGGCAGTACCCTTGCCATTACCGTAATCCCCTGCCAGTCCCGTATTGCTCAGAAAGCAAGAGCACTCCATTTCATCACAAGTGCTGTTTTAAGTGTTCTTTCCATGCTGATCATCAGTTCCTGCAGGCATCAGAAAGTGGAAGCCAGCTAACAAGCTCTTGTTTATAGGCTAACAAGTGATTCTTGTGATGTAAAATGAGAACTGCCTGCCAGGCAAACTGAGCATGGCGAAAATAAGGAGAGACAAGACACGCTGACCATGCACAGTGGAACAAAGCAGCAGGATAGGCAGCACAGTTAACTGGAGATGGGGATTTAAGTATGAAATGCCTCAAGCAGAATGTGCTGTTGAAATGAGGTTGATTTTTCACGTGGCTCTTTTAATTGCGTCTGTTGAAGAAGTGCCCCAAGTCACTGGTGGTGAACAGGTGAATAGAAAAATGGTGTCCTGAAGTGAAAGGAAGGGAGCAGAACCCAGGCTGGGATTTTACAGCCAAAGTAAAGCAATTCTTAGAGCCAAAGGGAAGCAGATGAACCATGTGCCTGTTCTTGTATGACAGACTCTCCTCCTCCTAGGCAGTAACTTTGAGAGGGAGTTTGTTGATTCTGTGATTCATGAACAGAGGCAAATTTAAAAGATGCTCAGGTTGCCCCAAATGCACAGCTGGGCTTGTCAGTACGCCTAATCACTGCTGCAACAGCTTTAGACTGTCTGCTTTCTTCTTGGATAGCCATTGCTATCCTCCTAAAGGAAAAACATAAAAGCAGCTAACAGGAATGTGTAATTTGTATAGATTAGGGAAAGAGCGTGGGTAAGAGTAGTCATTCTTACCTCATGGCAGTTCCAGCTACTGCATCATTTGCAGTCTTTGTTTTAGAACAAATGACCCCATAAGAGGAAATCGTAAGGTGAGGGGAGAGAGAGATGAAAATTCCAGCTGATTTTGAGAATCTTTCCAGTTGCAGAAACGAGAGGTGATTTGTCAATGCTCAGCTTCCTTTTCTCCACAGTAGTCTTGGCACCCGTGCTACTTGCTCTGCAGATGTAACCCTTGTTTTTGAAGGCTGCTTGGAGGTCTTGAGCTAACACTGAGCCTTTCAGAGACCCGAGTGTCAGGTTGTACCATGGTCCTTCCCCAAGTAACAAAGGATGTTGGAAGAGAGTGAAGTCTAAATGAATAAAGGAAGTATTTTGTTACTAAAGACCCTTAAAGGCTATGATTCAGCAGACCTATTTTAGATGTCTAAGGATGAGGCAACTCTATTTCACTCGATCAATAGGAAAATTAAGTTTGACTCAGGGGAGGGAAGAGAGATGAACTCCGCCCAGGGTTTTGTTTCTACTGATACATATAGCCTCTCTATACCTGTGGCTTGTTCCAAGCTCTTAAATGCACAATAGAATAAATTTATATTCATAGTTTCAGTCATTAACACTGTACTCAAAGTACCAACTCATCTATGAGTAATACCCTTGTTGGAGGACATCATTTTGGATTGGAGGGAAGCAGAGGTGCCAGACAGGAGGTGTTTTCCCTTACCCTTCAGAGAAAAATTAATGCACCGCAGTGAAGAATTAAACCTGGAGACCATTAACAGTCCAAGGAGGGGCACCGAACAAGTGCAGTATGTTAGCAGGTAAGGATACGAGTGCAGATAACGTGAGCTGTGAAGCTGGGGAAGGAGGAGCTGTTTAATCTCAAACTTTGTGTTTCTGAAGGAAGGTGAAGGACTGCCTGATATGAATATCTGTCACAAAGGTTGTAAGAACAGAATAGGCAAAAATCTGTCACAGTGTTTTACTTATTTTTCATACTCTATTGAGAGGATGAAATGTCCTGTAGCATCCCACCCAACATGTTTTTCCACAGTTAAGATCTATAGAGAAAGGGAGGTCTCTGAATTCAGGCAATGGAAAGGAACAAGAGTCCTGGGATGTGATTCTTGTTTTTACTGCAACATTTCTAAGTGTATCTTCTGTAAGTGTGAAGTAGAGGAAATGATGCTTTTCTGTCCCTTCTCTTATTTACTTGGACTGTAATCCTTCTGGAGTAGGGTTGTATCATAGCAAGATCCTATGCTTTGTTTGTAAATTATACTCACTAGCATGAGAAGGTTCTCAAGGGAGGGCTCCAGGCAATGCACATCTGCTCAGTTGTTTCTATGCCTCTGGCCCTTTCTTATCTCTGCTCAAATCAGAGCATTAAATCCTGGCTTTTGGCCAGCATTGTATTTGCATTATTAGTATGTCATAAAGAAGCCCATATCCTATTGCTTGCCATTTAATAAAGTGCCATTGTTAATCTGCTTAGCTCAGTGCCAGACCACGCAGACAACCTGTCTGGGACCGGGAGTGGAATAACTTCTCCGAGGTGCTCTAGGCTTTGATGTGATTAGTTATTTACCTCTTCAGAAAGTAGTGAAAAGTATTGCTTTGAGAAATCATTCCTCAGGATTTAGTAAGGCCTTAGCTTCTGCTTGGGTAAGAAAGAAAACCCACCGAAAGGCAAGAGATATTAAATGTTGTCTATTAAACTTGAAGCTAGAAGTAGACTCATTCTTTTGTCTTTTAGGATTTGGACAGCTTGAAGCTTATAGCACATCTGAGTGGAAGATAAATTGCAAACTTGAGTGCTTAAAAAGAAGAAAAACAGCATAGTTGCTGTTGGGGTGCAGCTGCTCATATGTTGAAGACAGTCAGTTTGCATTGAGAATAGGAACCTTGGAGGACACTGTTACATGTGGTCTGAGTCTTGGAAGGGAGCAGTATATGTTCAGTACTGATGATTTACTTTTCCTAAACAGCTTCATTTGCAAGTACAAGGATGTTTAAACTTAGGGGTGACATGTTGATGGAAAGATCTATATGTACTAGATAAATGAAGTAAAGATGAAAATTATCCAAGTCATTTAACAAGTGTTCAAACTGCGAGTTAAAGTGTTGGGCGAAGTGCGCCGACATTTTCAAACAAGATAGATCTGCCTGTTGATATCATACTCATTTTAACAGTGAGATATCCAAGTATTAGAAGTGTCTAAAATTTTGCATCTTGGGATTCACAGGTACTTTTCCACCATGTTCCTAAATCACTTCAGCATAGGCTAATGCTGGGTAAGCAAGATCCATGCTTTTGCATAAATTAAGACAGCTTTGTTAAAGATAAGGGTGCTTTCTAATTCCCAACAGATGAAGATTTGGGCTACTAGATTTTGTGTGCAGCTGCAGGTCTGAAAGCTGCTTAATTACATAGAGAAGCTGTTAAAGGTTTATTTCTATGTAAGTCCTGAAGAGTTTCCTGATTTGATCTATTACCTGGTTGATCTGATAAAGTCTGACCACATACAGAGGACAGCGCTATTTTTTAGCCTCAGGAAGTTTGATTTTTACCTACTACTGAAACAAATCTATGCAAAGATGAGTGACTACTTCAGTTCTCATCCCTCCTGCTTCTTTCTTGTTTACCTCCTGTGTCTAGGTTAGTTCTTTCCCTTGATGTTACTGCTGCTTCCCTCTAGTGAGAGTTTATGCCACTTTTCTCTGCTTTAGCTTGACGTTAATCTTTAATATGTATAGTTTTGGGGATGGAATAGTTTGGGGAAATCAGAGGTTTGTCTAAATCATACTTATCTTGGACTGTCTTGTTTAACGTCTTCATTCAGCTTTTATCTGCTGCCTGCCCACATGTGAGAAGCAATGAGATCCAATGCACTGACTTGATTTTCTCCCCAAAGCACCTCCCTTTATCTCCCTTTCTCCTTCCAGCTTTTGCCTGGCAAGGCAGAACTCGCCTTAGGGCCAGTGCTTTGTGCATCCAGTGTGGCACGTCCAGCTCTTTGTAAAACAGTCCTGATTGCAATCCCTATAACATCACCATGACAGAAATAAAACCAGTATGCTGCATTATCTTTCCAGATCTGAGCTAGATTTAGGTCTGGTCTTGTGCCTCAGCATTCACTAAGTGCCTGCAAGCTTTCCTTTCCATCCAAAGCACACACTACAGCAAATTCCTTGACTACTTTAGAGAAGAGTGGCTCTGAAAATTCCTGGGGAAGAAATTCTGTCTTTATTCAGAAATGTTCTCTTATTCCAGCAGGGCTAGAAGCCTGTGAGCTTTATTTATCCCCTTGTGTTGGCTGATTGTCTAAGCTTCGGGCATCTTGCATGGCCATGCTAGATTTCTCTTGCATGACTTTGTCTATAATTCTGTCATCTCTGCTAAGCCTCCGTCTCCTTTTGTCCAAGTAATCTTCCAAGCAGCTTGGAGCATAACGCTAAGTTACATTTGATATGTGGAGCCTCTCATCTACAAGGTGCCTGTGGTACTTCAGGACTGTAAACACAAAGCTCATGTCACCTACTGCTATTTCCAGGCAGCAGATGTTTGCTACAAGTGTTAAATTGTTTAGGAAAGGATGTACTAAGTTGGTGGTGTATCTGTATTTCCATAGGCATGTGTTCACCCTTTGCTTGCTATCATTGCATCTTGTCTGAGATCCCCTTAAACTGCAAGGTCCCCAAGCTGATGACAGCAGAAGTCATCAGCTTTAGAAGCAATGTGCTTATGGCAGTGTGTTACAGGGAGCAGCTTTCTGATGGCAGCACCGGCATGGGCAGATATGAGATCCAAAGCCCCCTCAAGTCAAAGGCAATAGCTGGAGCTCCAGAGACTTGCCTGCTCAGGTTACTGGGCCCTTTCTCTTAGGGATAGAAACTACCATGCCAGGAGAAATCAGTGCTTAATCTAATTCAGGAGCCTGTCATATAGCGGCCAGCACAGAGTGTTCCAGAAGAGACATTTATAGTGTAAGTCCAGAAATCTACAGATGATCAGCCATACCATGATGTCACACCTATGCAAGATCACTGTAGTCACTGCTTTAACCTTTCCCAAGCCAACCTGTTGCCCTGCCAGCCCACCTCCTCAGCTGATGCTTTGGATGGATGTTAAGCCATGTCATCTTCTGCCCGCACTAAGCTCGCTCCCTTCTCCTGATGTACCTGTCTGCTCTTTTACCCATTTGCTGTGTTATGTCTTAAGCAACATGGGGTTGGAACTGCCTTTTAGTTCAGACCTGAATAGAACCGAGCACACTGTGTTCCTAATTAAGATAGCAAGGTATTGCTATAGCATCACCACCAAAGAACTGTGCTTTAGTTTTCCTCTCCGATGGGTCTTTCTCTTAAGAACCTCAAATCACAAAAGGAGTTAACAGCTTCCATGCATGTAGTACTACAACAAAAATCACTGCCCATTTCTTCTTTCATTTTCATTAATTGCCTCAATGCTGCCTGTAGAAATGTACACAGGTTGTACCACTAGACATAGGTGTTTGAGAGATACTAGACAGATTTGTATTCCATTAGAGCAACAAGCTGGAGTTTCCTTCCCAAGTACGTGAGCATTTTAGTAATATGTTCTTTCTCCTGTCTCATTTTTATTCCCTGGCTCTCTAATTGTTGTTACTAAAATACACACACCAATAATTACCTTCCTCTGAGCCAGGCTTTTCTGACTGCATAACACAATTACTGCAATTGAGCATCTCGTGGAAAACAAAGAAACAACACAAAGCCCAAACCCCCAAACAAACCCCGCCAACTGCCTGACATTTTAACGCTCTGCTTCAACCACCACCAGGCAGGAATGGTAATTAGATATGCAAAGCAAAATGTTTTTACATGTCAAGGACTTTAATTCAACAGTACGATACATTTTGACTTCATATTACGATGTCAGAGGTGTGGGGGAAGCTGCTTTCCCGCATCCTTTTCATAAAGCATCATTGGACATTAGGAAAAGGCTCTTCACTGAGGAGGTGGTCAGTCACTGGAACAGGCTTCCCAGGGTGGTCGTGGCACCAAACCTGTCAGAGTTCAAGGAGCTTCTGGATGATGCTCTTAGTCAAATGATTTAGTTTTAGGGAGTACTGTGAGGAACAGGGAGGTTGGACTCCATGATCCTTATGGATCCCTTCCAACTTAAGATATCCTTTGATTCCTATGAGTTTATTTATGCTCAGTCTGTGTCACTGGAAGACTTGTATGTGAAGTAGAAATGTCTTTTCTATTATGTGGCCTGAGCCCATAGTGCAGAAGGAACAGAAGGAAGGATTCATTGTACTATTTACTGCCCTCCAGACCCCTGGAGATGAGGCAGGTGAGGAATAAGGCCTCCGAGTATCTTTGAGAGTAGCCACAGACTGCTGTGATGGTGCAACATCAGCTTGTAGACAACTTGGAAGGTCAGAAGCACTCTTTTTTCCATGCTGATGAATTAAAGTTTGAAAAAGCAGAGCTTTATTTCTGGCATCTTTCACTGTAGCAGAAATTACTGAATAACTAACATGGGACGTGACAAAGAATTTGGGTGAAAGCAGAATAAAAAGGAATGGGTTGTTTATTACACTGTAAAGCCATTTTGCAGAGATGAAATGATGTGTTGTGCTGTTCATTGTTCACCAGACCCAAGTATAGTATATGCAAGCTGTAGGTTTTCCAAGAAACCGAGCGCAGCCACAAGAAAAGACTTTATTTTTCTCACTGATGCTTTCTAGGGAATAATCTGGCTACATATTAAATACTAATTAAGAATGTGAAGTGAATCAGAGACTGTTCTGCTTGTATGGATAGCTTATTATCTAGAGGTATGGAGTGTTTTGTGGTTGGGGCAGTGGAAGTTGGGTTCTCATCTGCTGTGTGCACTTGTGCCTACTGATGCCATGTAAAATGAAGTGAAAGGAGCAGTGCTGCTCTCACAGTGGTGCTGTCACATCACAGTCAGATGCCTGGCAATGGAGAGTCAGCCTTGGGAGTTGTCTTCTGGGTTCTGATCATAGTTCTGACACTTATGTTGCCTGTGTTTTGAGATAGTGAAAATTTATCATTACTGAAAACACTGTTTCTTAGCATTACATGGGGTTAATGACCTAATAAATGCAGTCTTATTTCTGAGATAGAAGACGTTAGCAACTCTCTTGATATCTTTTACCCTCTCCCCGTGTCCTATTGTATTTATCATAGTCCTTAGACTATTTTTTTATATATATAATAAAGTGGTCTCTGGGTTTTAGTGCAGAGTGTGGAACTGGTTTTGGTCTGTGGCGAAGTGATTTGGAGAGGTGCTTTGTGGTCCTTTCTGAGCTGCCACATGGTTGTTAGTGTTCACACAGGACCGGATTTGGACTTGGGGAACTCGGTCACTCTTGGAAAGACGACCAAAACATCAGGTGTCTTTATAGCTGTTCAACTGTAGCAGTTTCCCTAGTTTATATTGTTCACAAGGGAGGACCAATTCAAAGGCAGATGTGTTCCTAAAGATACCCATGTGTTAGAAAATCCTCATTCCCTAGAGCTTCAGAATGTGGAGGTATGAGTTTCCTTACCTTGAAACAGAGCCCCAGTGACCAGGCACAGATTTTCCCAGGCTGGCTGGTGTCAGAGTGCCAGTGCACGCTGCTTTTTGGCAGGAAGATGGGGCACGATGTTCTTTATATACTGAAGAATGGACCCAAACTAAAATGATTTTTCCCTCCAACATTTTCCATACACAAACAATACAGAATTCCTGTGTTGCAACGTCAGAGAAAGCAGTCTTGAGTGCTGAGTTTCGCAATAAAACTCTGTCCTAAACTTAACATGGCATGGAGAGGTGGAGGAAGTAGTTACATCGCTTATTTTTAGGTGCCTAATTCTGTTTCTAGGCAAGTGAGAAGTAGCTCACACTCCTCGGTACCTAGAGTAGGAGACTAACTGGTGACTAATTCAAGTCCTTGTCTCATAGACTGGAAAATCCCATGCAAAGAACAATGATCTAGGGGAGATCTGAATTTAGGAAGCATGTGTGTGGTTTTGTGAGTGTGTGTAGGGAGTAGTGCTCTTTTTGCTGCTTGTTTGACTCTTTAGTAGCGCCTAAGGGGGAAAAATGTCCATCTTGCCTGATATTTGAGCCTGGTTTGCTCAGGAGAATAATAATAATAATAGGTTTCCAGTTTATGGGACACACGCTGTTGCTGAACCTTATCTTCACAGTGGTCCAACATGCTGGGTCTCAAACAGTGATTCATTTTAGCAAAGAAATGAAGGTGAGAAAGGAGGAGCAGTTAAACAGAGGGAAATTGAGGGAAAAAAATTGTTGATTAGTTCAGTTCATCAGGTAAAGCATCAGTAGTATCTCGCCATATGCTTTTCTGCAGATAAACTTGCTTACAAAACCAATACTTGAGATAATAAAAAAAGGCCATGCTAGTTTCCCAGTGTTAACACTAACCTTGGAATACATCAAAAATCATGTTAAGCAATTCACCTCTCAGAGGCTGGAACAGTGTTCCTTTGCTCATATCAGCTGAGGTTGATTGCTTACTGCAGGGGGGGTTTATTCTATCTCAGTAAAAATGCACCTTAAATATTAGTTAAAACATACCTAAAAATTAGTTGTGAAAGCTACATTTTCTATTAAATGAGAGGACTGGGTTTTCCTCCTTTTGTTCAGTGTGATGTGGAAGACATAGTGAACTGAACTATAAATGTTGAGGTGATGGAGAAACCAGAAATGAATGGTTGTTCCTTGCAATTTTTCCTTCCTACGCAGTATAGCACAGGACACAAAACTCTCGTGTCATCAGAATTGGCTAGAACTGCAGCATTTCTCTCAGAGGTGGAGTGTCTGGAGTGATGCACAGTTGAAAAAGTGAATACACGGCAGCAAATACAGGGGTTTTGCGTGATGCCAGTTCTAAATCATAGAATAGTTAATGTTGGAAAGGACCTTAAGATCATCTAGTGCAGCATCTAGATGTTACATCAAGGGAAATTCAGCCAGAAAGGCTCTTGCTGGAGAAAGTTAATATGTCAGTGAGTCAGTATCAGAGAAATCTCACTAACTTCATGGCCATTTGTGCAGTGGCCTCTCACAGGAAGAAGGCTATCAATGACCTGTGCTAACTTCTAGCAGCTTCTCTTGGTCAAAAAGAACATTGAAGGTTTTGTGTTGGGACCTGGCAGTTGGTGACGGATAGCAGAAGAAGCACGAGTTCTCTCTTCAAAGATTTCAAATGGACCTGTGCGCATACGTAACCCCCTTCCTGACCTCTGTCCAAAAATATTCTTCTTAGAGCCAGTGGGGGAAGATAAATCCATTTTGTTATAACCCCTGAACTTTCATATTTAATTTTCCTCGCACAACAGAAGCAAAATCTTTCTCCAAAAGGGAATGACATCAGGCCACCTACTTTGGGATTACGAGACTTTTAATGCAGGGCTAGCCTTGCTCTTCTCCTTTAATGCAGGTCCACCAGCTTGCTTGGAAATAGCAAAAAACTTCTGCTTGACAAAAAAACTTCTGCTTGACAAAAACTAGCACATCGCTGCAAGAGAATTCACTTTCAAAATTCCATTGAGCCGAAAATGTTCTGATCAGCTGCAATTCACACTCCCCTGGTTTCATTCTCCTTTTGTGCATTACTGCTGCCCAGTGGATTGCATAAACTTGGAAGCTAATTCTAAGCAGATGGACCTGATTTTAGTTGCTTTTTATTGCCAGCCCCTCCATTTCTGTGCCAGCAAGAAATCCAGCCACATTGGGAAACATCCTCTTTTTACTTCTATACAAGGCAAACCAAAGCATTTCTGCTGTAGCGTTAACTTTTTGGCTCCTGATGCTTTCAACCAACAGCCATGGCTCTCGCTTTAGGTCAGTGCTCAAATGGTTCCCAAGCTTTTATGCCTTCTCTCATTGAGCAAACAGTGGATTCATATTTTCATGCTGTAAAACTTTCCCTGTTTACTGGCACTCAATATGCCTGTAGTATTCAACTCTTAAGGGCAGCCCAGCCTGTACCAGTCATCTGGGAAGTACCTAATACGCTGAGCTGTGAGGTTGAAGTACGAACAGCAGCACAGATCCTAACACTTGTGCTGGAAAGGAGGATTTCTGTGGAAATTGCCAGGTTTGACACATTAAAATAACAATGCTAGCAAAATCAATAGAATATAATTTCAAAACGGAGAAAAAAATGGTTATTTCAAACTACTTGGCTGCAGAATGTATTTAAAACAACAGAGAAGTTAACATGGTTAACATAAAAATGAAAGTATAGCATAAGGAAAGGAAATGTTTCAGCTAATGCCAGGTGGTTATTTTCTTCCATGATCAATTCCCCAAAACTCTTGAAATTTAGGCTTTTTGGCCATCTGGATCTGGGGTTTCAGCACATCTCTATGGCCTATGAGACGTGCAAGTTTCACACACTAAGACAACAACAAATATCTCCTACTGTTCCCTCCATGCAAGCTGGAAGGGGGTACCTATACTTGCTACTGAAGCATTGCATCCTCAATACCACCCCTTCTTCTCTTTACTCCTTGAGGTTTCTGTAATACAATGCATTGAGGGCATGTCTGCTGTGTCATTGTTTTAATTAAAGTAATAGAAACACATTTCTAGCTGTGGTGTGAACACAAAAATTGGCTCCTTTAGCCCAGCAAAGTCTATCTTGTTCTTTGATCTGTGACTTTCCATTTGTGCCCAACACCAGGACAGGAGTTAACTTCATCTTATCCTTAGTGGCTACCCACTGCTTATATATTTATACTCAAATACTCCTGATGATTCATTGTTCTCCTTTGCAGAAATGGTAGAGTATCTGGGAATAAAATCTTGGAAGCCACTGGTTTTAAAGCAGGAGTCCAACTTAAGGGATTAAAAGATACAGGGAACTGATGCTGCAATATATAGTCATTCATAGATGCCTTAATTCCAGCTCATGTTTCAAGAGAGTAAAAGTCACATCCGTCATTTAGCTATTCTGTGCCTTACAGGGAGGTAACATCTGTTATCAGAACACTGGAGGCAGCTCCAACTTTGCAATATTGGAATATTAAGCAGGATATTAGAATATTAAGCAAAACAGCCCCAGTGAAATGGGAAAGTGTTATTTTACTGGGGGGGGGAACCTGAGACAGAGATTAAATAGTCTTCTGGGAGCCTAGAATTGATCCCAGACATTCCAAATAACCTTCTGCTCTACCCTCATGGCTTTCTCTTTCTTGTTGGTGCCACATGTCTGCAGCCAGCTATAAAACTGCTGCTGCTTTGGGTTCTTGGCAAGACTTACAGCAGCTGGTCCATGCAGACTAATGACCCTGTCACAGTCAAACATAGTGCCTTTAAATTCAGTGCTGAGGAACGCTGGCAAGGTATAAGGGACACTTGCTGCTAGACTTACTCTTTGGATATGTACTTGTATTTATTTCTCTCCATATGCTATACCATATTTCACAAACATGACATTTATTAGAGATCCAGATTTAAAAAAAAGTATAGCAGTATGGGAAGAAAAAGATTTATGGTTTAGGTACAGGGATGGGGGGAGCAAAGCTCTCTATTTTGAGTAAGATCTCTACTTTGGTTGTAAAATGGAGATATAATTATCTTTCTTTAGGGCTATTCCTAAACTAAACTAAGTGTCTGTGTGACATTATCATAACAAAGCTGACAATTTAGTACTCGGGACTTTATTTTTAACATCCATCTTGTCATTGGCTCCTTCATCCTCACATCCCAGCAGCTGCTTTTATAGCTCTCCTGCCACGAAGGAGCAGTTGCTGCCTGGATCTGAAGGTCCATGCTCAGGAGGTGCAAGGCAGGATGTGCCTGTGAGCATTCACTCACTCAGAAGGATTTGAAATCACTGTGGTGCAAAGAGCAGGAGCAAGGAATGAAGTGACTGTAGTTCTGAAAAATCTATATTTTTAGAAAGCTGACTTGTTATATATAATGTGGTGTATTGTGCATCTCTGCTTTAAACAAAGTTATGCTTTTACATTAAGCTGGTAGGCAATTCCAAGACTTTAACATTATAAAAGCTGGTCATTTGTGGTTAGCTAAAATTTCACTGTAAATCCATTAGGAAAAGAACAAAACAGAGAAGGAGAAACAATAAATACAGACTCATAGAATGATTTGGGTTTAAAGGGACCTTAAAGCTCATCCAGTTCCAACCTTCCAGGGACACCTTCCACTAGGCCAGGTTGCTCCAAGCCCTGTCCAACCTGGCCTTGAACACTTCTAGAAGGCCTAGAACACTCCTAATTTGTTAAAGGGAGGGCTGAATACCAGTGCAAGCTCTCCCAAGTTTCAGATTCACTTTAGTTTTTATTATTTGATACAAATGAGAAGTCTCTCTTAAGAAAACCTCAAAGCTCCTGGTGGTTCTTGAATTCTCCAGTACAGCGTTTGTGAGCCCAGATGGCTGTAGTGCTTGGCTGTGGGCAGCGGGGAGATGTCTTACTCCACACACATTCCCAACTGGCTGGAAATGGCAGCCTGAAATTGCTACCTAAGGAAAACCAGTTCTTTTGCCCAAAGAGCAATATTGATGGCTACATCATCAAAAAGATTACAGCTGCTGGCTTGCTCGCAAAAAGCACAGATGGACATCACCACCACCATCTCCCAGCTCTGCAGCATTATTCCTTCCAGTTTATTCTCTATTTTGCTGATGTTTGTAAAGATGCAGGAGTTCAGCAACTTCCAGCGGGGGACAATCTCACCATCTGAAATAGGACATTTCTCTTCATTCTCGCCTAGGACATCAGCCATCCTGGGCATGCAGCCTGCCACAACAAGGTAGCACATCTGACTACAAACCTCTCTCTGAAGAAGTCTGCTTCCTTTCCTAGTGGTCTAGAAGATTCCATTTTATCTGTAGGAATGCTCCTTGCCTGCTTTGAAACAGTGTTTGGATATAGCAGCAAATAATCTCTTGAGGTGAAAAACACTGCTTAGGCAGGGAGCTAAGCAAAATTATTAACACTCCGCAGTCAAGCGAGGGCTGGATCCATCCATTTCCTTTGAATTCCTCTGGTTTTGTAATGCAGGTTTCACTGTAGGAAGTGGATAGAACAATGTCCATGGGGCATATAAGAGAGAAAAGTAATGTATCCATTTTCCATTTTCATGAATTCATTGCTACTCTAAAGATGCTCTAGGGGCACTGGTCTATTTGGGAATGATGGTTTTGCTGGTTAGCAGCCAGGCATAGCAGTGATCTCGGACCAGCTTGGTTTACCAGAAAAGCAGTGTTTTATGGTTGCCCCAATTTTTTGTTCTGCATTCAGAGATATTTCCTGACATTGACTCATCTGACTCAGAATATGGCCATGACTCAAAACATCAAGGTCAGGAAAGCACATGATCACGATGCTTATCAAGACCTCCTGCCTGCACTGAATTTGGCCAGAAACCCTATAAAGAAAGCAGTGAGATAGTTTGTGAAATGACAACAGTCATTTCTACTTGCTCAGGACTGGCTCACACATTGTGATTGATGCCTTGAAATCAAACTGGGGTTCTGCTGACAGGCATGGGGAGAGTGGATAGTCAAAGCAAAATGCAGTCAACTGTAGTTATCTATATTTAGACCTTAGGGAAAATAACTGGTTATAGTTTAACTGAGACATATGTTACTGGCCTGACTTTCATTTACTCTGAGGACTCCCACCTTGATGGAGTAGGGAGTGGTTCAGTTTGTATTGATGTGAGACAGTGGGAAAGGATAACAGGGCACAGGGTCAGTGAGGACCGTTTAGTTGGCAACTAGAATTTTGAAATGCCTATGGTTTAACCCAGGGTGAATTCAATTTCTGACTGTTCTTCAAAAGCAAACCTCATTGCCATGCAGCAGCAGGGCTCACAAATCCCAGGCTTACACAAGCAGACCCGTAGCAGTGATTGCTGACCAGCTCTGCCACCAGCCACATCCTTCCAGCCTACCTCAAGGCAAGGAAAAGAACCTTTGTTTTGTGAGAAAATGTCAAAATCCAGACAGCCTTGAGAATCCTGGAGGGGGAGAGGATCAGGCTTGATGGTAAAGTGAGGAACAAGTAACAGAAAATAGCTATGGATTTCTAAAGTAATACAACTCATCACTTGCTTCTCTGACTCGAATTCGTGGTTTTAGAAGTTGCTATTAAGGGGAACAGAGTTGTGCAAATCTAAAGCTTTTCCTGCCTGCAGTATGATTTGTAGCAAAATATATAGTAGGTACATTGAAGTTAAGGATCCTGCCTTGAGTTAACTTGTTGGCAAAGTACACAAATGCGGCTTCAGCAAGATCTGACTTCTCTGCAAAATAACTTGGCTTGTGTACAAACCTGCCACTCAGTAAAAGTGTTCCTGTCATCCCCCAGAATACTAGAAATAAAAGGATATTGGATTGTGCTGCTAGAGTGGGGTCCAGCAAAAAGCTTCATATTCTGAGTAATATTTATCTGAGCTCTCAAGGGAAGGTTTGGCTGGGTCATGTCTCAGATCTTTAAATCTTCCTGGGATTGACCTGATTTTGCCTTTGCTTTCTTGGTGCTCTGCTGTACTGCATGTGCATGGTGCTGTAGTATCAGTTCTAAACCTCTGTCTATGGGAGTCTTTACTGTATGAAAACCCTTTTATGCAGTTTTCCCAGGTGGAAGGAAGACCTTCCTGTCTGAGCTCCAGATCTGCGAAATGGCCATTTGGTAACACAGAGCCTGAGGTATAGTAATGCAACCATGCTGCAACAGCATGAATTGTCAATTTTAAGAGAGGAAAGATGTACTGAATTATTAATGTTGATTGAGAATAGATAAAAATAGCTTGAGAAAGGGGGAAAGTGTTTAATTGTGTGTGTAATGTACGTAAATGTGCACATGACATCAGGAATCTGACGAAGGAGAAACCATACATGAAATCTGTACGCATTTTGCTGTTATATCTTCCCTGATCCACTTAAAAATAGACTGGACAGGGTACATCAAAAGGCAGAGAACAACAACCACTAAATTTCTCCATTACTGATTTCTTACATGCTCTGAAATGCATTAACTGATCAACCAGGGAAAGGACTTGAACTGAAAACAAACCCAGTCATTTCTGTATTTTCCTTAATAGGATTTCTGGAACGGGAATCTTTGAAGGGGGGCAAGGGTTAGGAACCTGCTCCTATGTAATTCAGTTGTAAAACATCCCTTTTTCCAGGTCCGAAGGGACGTTCCTTTTGAATTATCTCATAGTAAACAGCAGTAAGATCCTCAATAGCCTGTTCCTGCCCTCAGCATCCCTCCCCATCCTATTCTGTTGTGATCTGGTTCCAGATCCCTATTTTCTGGTGGTGCCTGTCTTTGCATCCTAATTGTTACACTGCCAAACAAGCATATTAATTAGTGCTCTTCACTGTTCTACCCCTGTATGCCCTGTACCCACAGATACTTTTAAGCCTGCTCTTTCTTTTTCTTTAGCCCATTGCATAGCTAAGTGAAAAATGCAGCTTTGAGATAGGGGACGAGTTCTGTGATGCACATAATTATAATTACAGGAGCTTTTTCTTTCCCAAGGTGCTAGATATCAGCAGTCTGTTCATATTCAGGTTCTAATTAACAGTACAGCTTAGGAGAGGTCTTAAAATGGCTGCTTGGTGATTTCAGCCCATCTGTCTATTTAAGATTGGATCAGACTCTCAGGAGGTGCAGGAGGGACAAATTGGCTCATGTTTCTAATAACTTCTAATAACTTCTTCCTTTGTGAAAGCAAAGGGAATTGTTTTTCTTTTAGGCTCTTTCCATCAATACATATTGATCACTTGACAAAGCCAGTCTTTGAGCTACGAAAAGCCTTTGATTAAAATTTCCCTTGGCAGCCTCTTGGATTAGACACTTTATCATCATCACGAACACTGGAACCCCATGATATGAAAAAGGAAAGGAAATGAGGAGGCAGTAACCTGAAGTGTAAGAAGTGGAAAATTATGTATTAAATGCCAGACACGTACTCTTAGATACTACTGTGTCACTTCATATATTGTACAGTCAATTAGGTTCATAGGGATGAGTGTAATCATTGCAGAAAAAAATCTTGGGGCTAAAAATATTCTATTTAAAGCATTCTGAACAGTACTTGTAAATCTCACTGTGTTAGTTAAGAAGCTGTAGGTTTTCTGCTATATTCTTGTGGTAATTGGAATTCTCTCTGCTTTAGAAAACTGAGTTTGTTTTGAATGGGAAGCAAACTTTCTGCCACAAAATCTGTTCTGATATAGCTGAAGTTTCACCTTTCTCTTTGTTTTTACCAGAAAACTCCATACCACGTAGGGAGATAGATAGCTGATGTTACAAATAAATGCTACTGTGGATGAGTCAGCTGTAGAGGAGGGAGAGCACTGTTCAAGTAACTTTCTGTAGAAAGAAAGAAAAAAATCTTTTGAGATTCACCAAAAAGGAAGAAGGCAGCACTTTATTTAGCTGTAAAGTAGCAGCGATGATCAGAGGTGACAAAGGAAGATTGGTTTTCTTAATGCAAGGACCAGGAAAAAAACCCCCAATCTATTGCAAGTGATCCATTCTGGCACTTAGAGGCTGCTAAGAATGTCTAGGTGGGTGATTTAACCCTTTCTTATGTGGTTCTTTAAGCTGTTCCAGCAAGGAAGTCTTTAGGGGACAACACAGTTAATGACACGTTAGAGCTGAGTAATGAATTTGGTCAAGTGTGTTTCTGCAAAACATCATCCATTTTTAAGTTAGTGATAAATAGTTGTGACCACAGTCATTCAGAGAGAATGAAGTGGTAAAACCAGATCTTCTGCCATTTCCCTCAGTAATGGGACTTATTTGGGGACCTCCATTATCAAAGCTCTAGAGGCTTGAAAATTACTCGGGAGAAATGTGATCTTCTCTCACAACAGAATGAAGCTGGTGTAGAGGAGGACATGAAAGAAAGCAGAAATGACAGAATGTACTTAAAGTTATTAACAAACTATAAATTATTTGGTTTCCTGTGCTGCTTCCAACTGCTAACACATTAAGTCAGCAAATGCACCAGAAAAGGTTTGCTTCAACAAAAGGTAATAAATGCTACTTCTTACTCTGTCCTAGGTGAGTAAATTAGAATATTCATTTAAGTCATTGCACCTATCTCTGCTTGCACATGCTTATATCTGACCTAATTACTTTGGTAGCCTTTATAATCAATAGATACATACACACAGACAAAATCCAAAGAACTCTGATTTTTATCAACAAATGGAAGGTCCTACAGCTTATATTATCTCTCCTACTCTGCGAGAAGGTAATTAAGCAAAACCAACCGTTTCCTGACTGGCGGGATCTCTTCTGACCTCAATTAGAGCATGGGAAGGATGGAAACATTTTTGTTCTATTTTAACCTAATTCTCTCGCCAGGCCTCTTCTTCAAAGGCTGCAGATTAATTTTTCTAATGGTTATTAGATCTTTATCTGTGGGTAAGACAAATAGCACAACATCTGCAAAGGTTAATGCTAACTTGACCAATCCCCTCTTTTAAAAGGCAAAGCTATATTTCTGTGACCTGGAGCTGCCAGTACTGCAGATACTGTGCAGTTACAGGACATAGACACTACCTCATGGAGATGGGATTCTGGGCAGGACAGGAGAGCACGTTGCTGCACATGGGCCAGTAGAGGTTATATATCCTGTACATATGTGCAGGATATAAGGACTTCAGCACTTTTGGGAGATCTTTCTAACCTCAGCAATGAGCCAGAAGCTCTGTCACCCTGAACTCCCGCTGCAGGCAATGGGGACACAGCCACCTCCAGGTTTGGTGGGACGTCTCTGTATGGAAGCAGCCAACTCTCCGTTGCCTGTGAAGGAAGCTTTTAGTGACAGCTTCTAGTCTGAGTTTCTTCAGTAGGTGACATGAATCTGTGATCTCATAATTAGGTCACAAGTCTCAGTCTCCCCTGTTCTCTAAGTTATTTCAACTGGTCAAGGTGAACGGTTGTATGGCTGGAAGGCAGGTTGTATATATGTAACTAAATCTCAAATCACACAGAAGAGTTCATACTTATAAGACAGGCAGACTTAAGGCTTTTTTTTTCTATCAGATAGGGATGAAATTAATTTCATTTATTAGCATAAACCCCAAGGCTCTGTAGATGGCTACAGTGACTGAATTTGGACTAATGGCTGAAATGCAGCCATTCCAGCCCTGTACAATCTGAGGTTGTCACGGCCACTGTGTTTTATAGCCTTGCTTCCAATCTATTCCTCCCATGGCAAGGTCCCAATCATCCAATTACCCCAAACGCCAATCTCTATGAGACCCTGTGCTAACAATCTTCAGTATTACCATAGCTAGTGGCACTCAGATATGAGAGGATTGCTACTTCTCTACATAAAATTATCTTGATAAACTCAAGATCAAGACTTGATAATCAAAGGGTTGCGGTTGCAGTTGGACAATCTCAAAGTATTTATTAATAGTATGTGTGTTAAACTAGGCTGGATAGATTGTAGGTGGGTTGTAGTCTATTTATAAAGGACAGAAGACAATACTGTGTCCCACAATCCTTATAAGCTTTAAATTGCTTTGTGTTAGGTAAACCCCTCTTGTGTTTTATCTCCAAAATAAATCATCCCATTTTTGTTGCTACTACTCCTATATTCCAGTCTAAAGTAAATCTCAGTGAAGAACCTCAAGCAGCCAAACAAGAAGGAAGATATTAGATAAAGGCACAAAAGTACGTAGACACCAAGGCTAACAGGCAGACAAGTAATACGTAACAATTCAGATTCCTATGCCTGGATTCCAAAGCTGATTGTTTGTATTCAGCCCCCAAATGTAACAGATTGAAATTAATCTATGACATTTTTCCCTTTGTTGCCTTATTAGCTTGGAAACAAAGATATTACTGTTGAATGGCTACTCAAAGCCCTGAACAGTTCTCCCTCTGGGCTTTAATAATTAAACCCATTCAGTGAAGTGAATTCATTGCATTGCTAAGACAAGGTGGCTTCAAACCCACTAGATTTTATGTTGATTAGAATATTTCCCTAGGCAGTGATAAGCAGCCACCAGCTGACTCAGAGTTTCTTGCTAAGTAGGATTCAAGTGTCTAATTCTCGTATCTGTGGAAAAAACCCCAACATTGTTATAAAGGAAAAGCTCAAAGGATGCACAAGCCAGAATTTGCTATTTAGTTCTACCCTAAGGCAAGCTTTAAGTATAGTTGTATCTGCAAAGCGGTTGTGGTTAAGGGCAGGATATTTTTGACACCCAAAGTGCCCACTCTTAGCAAAATCACTTTCACTGAGTTTTAGACGGATGGAGAGCCTGACAGAATTATACCCCCTAAAGGTTAAGCCTGTCAGAAACCAACCTGAACCGCACTGCATTAACTTTGCCCTTTACTGAGGCAAATATTGGCCACTGAAACAGAAACATGCACATTTGTTGCAGGCTGCTCCCAAATTCATGCAAAAGGCTGTGGAAAAAGCAACAAATACAGAAGCACAAGCTGCCCAAACTTCTATTTGTTTCTCTTCCCCTTGCAATTCACAGCTCACAATGTCTTTATGAGAGCACAGCTACAAATAAGTTGGCTGTTCATCCACCGTGAAATGATTTCTAAATTCCTGTCCATTATCTGAGCAGGATGAGGCACTGCTGCTCTTGTTTATTGTGCTAGCAAAAGAGCTTCTAGTGACACAAAGACTATTGAAAAGGATAGCTGGACATCTTCTTGTTTTGCTAACTCTGTTGAGCTAGTTTGCAACTCAATGCCAACTTCTTGAGAATGTTCGTTGGCCTCATCTTCTTTCAACTGATTAGTTGGATAGAATGGTCTTGCCTGAAGCATCAGATAAGAGTAGAGATTTTATTAACAACTGGCGTTCAATTTGATTCTGATTCCCTAGTAAGAAAACTTGAGATACTATAGGAACCCAACTAGTATTTTCTTCCATGCTTTCCAAACTTTTGCTTCAATATTTTGAGACAGCAGATGATACAATTCCTCCAGTCCCATTCAAACTGAAGCCAAAACTGGCAGATATTTGCATATTTTACTAAGCTTGAGTAGTTCCAATCTACACTTCTAGTAAAGATAGCTCTCCTATTACTGACCACTGCTAATGGAAAGTACTTAGAAAGTTATTAGCTCCTGTAGTACCATCTTTACAACACTTCTGTGTGAATTTCCTATCCTAACTGTAAATCTGGCAGATCTGTATGTGTTATAACTTAGTTTTCAGTAAAAAGATGCTTTACCAAATAATACAGTTAAATAAAAATATGCTTTCAAATGCCAACAATACTGTTTGGTATCATACATACATAGCATGAGGCATCCCTGCCCATGGCAGGGGTGTTGGAACTAGATGATCTCAAGGTCCTTTCCAACCCAAACCATTCTGCGATTCTATGATACAGTGCTGCACTATTCTTAGTAACTGGAAAGTAAGTATACCTTGATCCCACAATGAATTCCTCCTGCAAACTTGAGAACAAGTGCATACATAAGTGTGGACCTGTTACAGGCTAGTAAACCCTGCACAGTGCAAGATGTTTATGAAGCTCCAAGCATAAACAGGGATTATCAGCCATTAATAACAGAAATTATTGTCCTCACCTGCACACAGTGCAACCATCATGGTAATCAGCCCTCGCTTTGCCACCTAAAACTGCATCTGTGTACGGCCTCTCCGATGCCCACTCTCCGGCACAGCTCACAGTGAGTGAACATCCAGCTCCTGCTCCCAAAGCCAAAGAGCCAGGACAGAAAGCTGGTGCTGAGCATCACCTACACACAGTGAGCACCGCACTGTGAACAGCTGGTTGGGCTAGATGAGAAGTGTGACCTGCGAGGGTTGGATTCTAATAAACTAGCAGAGCCACAAGCTGTTGAGACCAAATGATTCATATCCTCTGAGCTTTCACAGAACAAATACCACCCTAAGAGTATGCAAAACCAACAAAGAGGTTTTCTTTGGAGACAAAGAGACATCTGCTGTAATTAGAACGGGACACAGATGGGACATATTGTATCCAGGTTAACTGTCCGTTATTGCAATATATGTTCTCTTTAAATCCAGGTAAGTCAAGTCTTTTGGTGCTAAATATTCAAAGCCTCATATAAAGCTTGCGCCACTGCTCATAGAATCCTAGGATGGTTTGGGTGGAAGGGACCTCTAAGCATATCCAGTCCCAACCCCCTGCCATCTTCTACTAGATGGGGCATCTAGTGGGGCAGGGGCATCTTCCACTAGAGCAGGTTGCTCCAAGCCCCTGTGTCCAACCTGGCCTCAAACACTGCCAGGATTGGGGCAGCCACAGCTTTTCTGGGCAACAATTTTGCTGTCTTCATAGGGGATATATGGTCCCGTCAAGCAACTGCTGTGTGAAGTCCTTAAAACACAGTTCTGACCTCAGTTCTACTGGTGTTGCATTGATGTGAAGCCATTGACTGCAGTGGAGTTTTGATAATGATGCTGTTGTAGAATAAGGACTTAAATCAAGGCCTTGGTGACAAACGATGAAACTGAAAAAATAAACTTTGGTGGCCAAGTCCACTTCAGCTGGGGGTTGTGGAAATATTCTCACAAAAAGCAAAGCATAAAGGGAACAAGGAAAACAAACTGTACCAGTTGTCCCAGTGCTCTCAGGCACTGGTTCCCGTGATTCCATGAACAACAGGGAACTGAGAATATTTACTTATCCCTGTTTGAATCACTTAACCATACTCAACTATGATTCGTAACCAGAACACTCACTGTCATTTCTCATGTGGAGGACATCTACTCTTTACATTGCCAACAGGTATTTTATTTCACTTTCACAAACCCTGTCAGCAGCAGGAAGGCATTTCTTATCTGTAGACATTCCCAGGGGAAGTTAGTGACACAAACAGTGGGAGTTGGAGCAGCAGCAAGAGCAGGGGAGCAGCATGCTCTTCCCATGTCCTGTTGGTGGTTCTGATGACAAGTCTTTGGCAGCATAGGACACTCACTGGAGCCAAGAGACCAATGGGCAAATTTCACTGTTTCTGTTCTCGTGGTTTGTAGGGGTTTTTTAATCACTTCATGCTCCCTTTTCTGCTAGAGCAAAGCTGCTGTGCCTTTGTAGTCAGACCTTTCCTTGCTGGCTTTCCAGAGTATTATATTATTCGGCCAGATCTAAGTGATTCCAAGGATGTGAGCTATGTTATTTACCATAAAACAAGAGGAAAAGTGTATGTAATGCCCCCATTCTCCTGGCTGTTTTGGCAGCAAGGGGACTGTAGATTAATTATCAGTCCTGCTGGCTGCTTGACAGTAAAATCCTCAAGAATTAACTTCAATAAATTACTGAAATGTGAAAATAATTTGGTACAATCTAGGAATGCCTTGGCATTGCTGTGTCAGATTTAATAGTAATTCCTTGCACTTTCTGCTCTCTGAATGAGAGGTGCTTTATAAATAGAGGATGTTTGTTTCAAAAGAGCTCAACTTGATGGGTGCAAAGCACCTATAGGACTGTAGGACTGCGGCACTTTGCCTTCTGTGGCCAACACACTTTCAGATTCCCGTGTTCCCAGTTTCACAATTATTGCCATTTCCATAATATTCACTTGTGTTGATTCATCTGATCATATAGCCACATATTAAACTTGATTTTGTGAACAGCTCTGTTTTAAATAGTCAGATCTGCTCCACGGTGGAAACACCAAATAGCTGGAGTGGCATTGCTGTGGGAAGAGCTTTTTCTCTCCAAGGGGAGGGGATGACAGGCAGGAGACATAGAGACCAGACTTCCATCCCAAGGAGGAGCAGCATGCAGAAATAGCCAAGGGGGGCAACCAGGTGAAATGTGTGCTTTAAACCTGTTTTATGTTTAGTCCCTTAACTGGCAACAGGGATATGGAGGCTTTTAAAGATACAAATCAGGGATTTTGAAGAGCACTTTGGCATAAGAGATGCCTAATTCCTGTTCCTCTCAAGGCATTAAACACCTCCGATGATCTTTCTCTTTTGCAAGCCCCAGGTTCCAAATGTATCCCCTACTCTATTTGCCTTATTAGTTTTAGTGGTTTTTTTTTTCCCCCGACATATGCCTACCACCGCTGTCTCAGTCTGTGGTAGCTCTGTGTGTGCTGCTAGTAGTGTGTGCAACATGAATGCTAAAGAAAGTTAATACATTAGCAACAATTGGCAGAAAAATGCTGGAACACACTGGTAATAGCTTTTATTTGCTTTCCAAACATGTTTGCACAAAAGTGTTTTGCCAAGAAAGACAGTAAAAAGGAAAAAGAGAGTGTGAGTGTTAAATATAGAATGTATTTCTACATTGTGCTAATATCATCATGAGGACGTGGGTCATCCAGGCAACAGGAACAATCTGTGAAGATCTCTGAGCTGAAGCATGTGATGTGAATAGCAAGGTCTTAAAGCAATGGCTGCAGTGACTGGTTTGTCACTGGCCAGTTGCCAGGGCTGACTGACCGAAGGAATGGGTTGTGAATATATCGTTTCAAAGCAGCTACATTGCTAAAAATCAAAGCCTGTACATGGTCATTTGAAAAGAGGTAAGGCAGCTGCATAGACCTGCTTGCTCCCCACAAGCTCACTCAGTGCTTTAAGCCTTTTCCATGTTATACAGCTGGACAGAGGAAGAACATGGCAATTAAACGATTTCTCCTTCTTATGAGGGCAGAAGGTTGAGCAAAGCACACCAAGGATATGGTTAAAGCAACATGTCCATCTAACAATGCAGAGGTTTTTTCCCAGTGATAGACTTCCCTGTTCAATTCCAGGTAATTTGAGCAACAGGACACTTGAATCCCTTGGGAATTGTGAATATAAGTCACTTGACAACCACATTATTTATTCATGCTGGTAGAGTTCTGATATTCTTTTAATACATGTAACATTTCCTATATCTCTGTGCAGCAGGTTTTTTGTAGCAGGGATTTAACCCTGGATCTTTTAGTTTAAAGAGCAAGGCTTTATGTCTACAGTAAAAGATTGAGCTGTTAGTTTGTGCCCTCTGAAAGATTTCAGTCACTAGAGAGTGGCAGAATCATGTGAGGCAAGCACACACTACCTGCTTAGCAGCACTTCTGGTCCTAACTCATAGCTATTGAGTTAGTAGTAGGTTGTGAAAAAAATTCACATCATTACATTAAGGAAACCATTTCCTTCACAGTGATTGAGGTTCAGCTCTGACAGGAAGAAATCTCTTCTCTCCCTGCAAGGGCAATTTGTGTAACTACACATGTGTCAATGAAGTGAGGTAAAGAATAAATCAGTGTCAGTGTAGTAAACCACAGCCCATTTCTTCCAGCGACAGGAAGTATCTTGTTGTATCAACATCCTTTATGTTTATTGATATCTTTCAGTTCTCAAATCTCCTGCCTTGTCCATAGAGGGTTAAAATTCCTGTGGTTTGGTTTGGTTTGTTTTTTAAACCCTCATTTTTCCATCTATTACAGAAAATAACCCTTCTGTCCCGTCTGAGAATATTGCTGTCTGATGCAACATCGCAGGCTCCAGGATGGAAAGATGAGAACCACTGCACCCTTAACCCACTTCTACCACAGCATGTGATAGCTGTCAGGTACTTCTGTGCTCATATAGCCTATAAGTCCTTATTTCTGTAGGCAAAGAGCCAGTGGACCCAAGACAATTGTTATTCTTAAATATAACCAGTGTGCAAAGTTTGAAGTACTTGGAATAACCAAATACTGTAAAATGCAGCCTTATTGAGACTGCATCTTAGAGAAGGCTTTGTAAATAGCCATCTTCTGCTCACCTTTCTTTAGATATCTGTGCCATACTGATGATGCCAAGACTGAAAAGCCCTTTTAGCTATGAGGCAGGATTCTTGTATTTTTCTTAGAAGATCTAGCAATGGACCCTGATTTAATTTGGTGTCTCTGGATTATACTATAATGAAAATAACTGTATAACCACCATAACAATTGCAATAGTAATGCTCCAATTGCTGTAGAGCTCTAAACAATCGTCACTGCACAGTTTTAGGGGCAGATTTGGTACAGTCAATAACTTTTAAGGCATGATGTTTGTTTCTGAGCATATGGTAGTCAAGGGAAAGCTTCCCATCTGTTTTTGTTAGGTCTGATGGAGTCACTGTCCATCACCATTTGAGCACTGCTTTTAAAAACCAGACTGAACAAACACTGCAGTTTAAGCTTATGCTTAATTCCAGTCATGTGCAGGGTTTCACACCTAACTTGCTTGTGATTAAAAATGCCAGTGGGATCCTCCTGTGCACCACCAAAAATTAGGTGCTGCTTTTAACCTGACTTCACACAGCAGAATAAAGTGCAAACAAACCAGATTTCTCTAGCTCTGATAAATTAAATGGATATTGTGCAAATGCCAGTGCCTCCTTTCTATGAACCAGGTAATGGTGAGTTAAGAAAAGGTCTTCTCATCTGTCTTTAATTACAACATTAACCTGCAGGCTGCTTCCTATGCTTTCTTGAGTGGGGTGGTGGGGATCATCATCTCTCTGCTGGCTACAACAGATATTGGCTGCTCTTGCAAACTCCATCGCTGTTGTTTGTAGGCAAAGGTACAAAGTTATTAGCAGATTTAGGGGAAGTAAAAGAACATAAAAAGCTGAAAATGCATTAAAGACTAGCATAAAACTAGGTTGGATGGCTTAACCTGCTTAACAGGGTGATTTAGCAGTAGATATAGAAGGACAGTGAACTTCAGTCTGTACAAAGCCTTTGAGGAGTGAGTGCCATCCGAACACAGCTGGGAATTGTCTGTCATTCCCTTTCCTGTGCTCTCACACAGGAGGAAAGCACACAAATGGTAATGCCCACTTCTTACAATTCTATAGCTCCAACAGAGGAATAAACAAGTGAGCCATCTAAGAAGTAACTTGTAAGAGAATTATAAGAATGCAGTAATGGTTTCTAGTCTAGGAAGGAGAAAAAAATATTCATGACTTCAGAGGATAATTTTATGCCTCATCACAAAAGATCACCAAGGCCATTGAGGGGGGGTGAGAGAAAAGCAGCAGGCATTTTGAGAAATAAACATGCTGTATTATAATAATGAGGGTTTGTTGGTTTGTGGGTTGGTTTTCTTCTGAATAAAACAAACATTCAACTGAAGTTCAAAACCCAAGAAAAGACTTACTTTCCTTCAGTAACTGACCGCTGCTGATCCTTACACCTTCCCCTGTGGTATACATTCTAGCTGTTGCAGGTTTGGGCAGTGTACTTGACTTCTCATGGCAGTGTGTAAGGTCCTGCTTACTTGCCATGTGTTAAATTCACCACCCTGCTAAAGAGCAGCAGAAGTGCTTTGTGCTTTGCATGTCCTTGGACATGTCCTTGGACTTGTCTTTACTGCTGCATAGTCTATCTACAAAAAGGGTGAATTCTATGCTGAGAAGACAGCACGCAAAGGGTGTGAAACAAATTCCTCTGGGGTTTAATTCTAAAATATTTGTACCTAGAAACAGGATTTGTGCAGCTTTTCTTGGGTCTGCTTTCTGATCAGCTGCTGTTAGAGCTTGTGCACAGCCTGACCAGATGACACTTCATGCCAGAAAACAGCTCAGAAACATAAAACACAGTGTCCTCCTAGATTTTCTGATATCCTCTGAACAACTGTATCGTAACCTGGGGTGTTGAATGTTTGTAATGAAAAAATTCAAACAAATCTATGACTTCCTCATTTATCTCCCTTTCTGTACTGTTCTAATAGGTGTGAAGAAGAGCTGTTGGCAGAGCCTTGAGTCTGCAAATGCTCTGATTGTCTACAAATGAGGCACAGTGTGGCACTCACAAGACTGAAATAAAACTTTTCACTGGTGACACTGAGAGCATTTGACCAAAATAGTCAGTAACAGTTCAAAGGCCTGCAAGAACCAAAGCATTGGTATTTATACTTCAAAGTCTATCTAAATTCAGGAACAGACCTAACTCTCCTGCTGCATGGTGCCCAAGTGTGTAGCATATTTCACTCTTTTAATGTCTGCATCTCTCCTTAGCAAGTTCAAAAATGGGTGCAACAAAACTCTATTCTGGCTGGTACACGATGGAAACCCCTTAGATCTGATACACAAAAGTAACTTGGTCCTGCTTTACTGAACTTAGCCAAAGACTTTTGCAGCTGATCTGGTGAAGCTTGCTAAAATAAAGCAAAAAGCTTAAGAATTGCTGGAAAGGCAGCTTAGCTTAATGAAACAAAAGGAATGTAGAGTTTAGCAGTAAAGAAGGCCATATTCTAAAGAACCTGAATTCATTTAAATGTATGCAATGGATTTCAGTGGGAACAGAAGTTGGCTTAAAATAGACTCGTTTAATTAAACAGTAATGATATTTTGGCAGACTCCTCGTAAGCCATGGAGGAACAGTCTATGCAATTAACTTGCAAAATCATCATCAATATTTGGCTGCATTTGCTATATTAAATAAAATGTCTATAGAAAGCTCTAATGGATTGAGTGAGCTCTTTATGCGGAAGAGGGCCCATGATTAAGCACCATAGTGCCATGGAGAAGAAACATGACTTCACAGAAACCCATAGCAAAACTCCCACAGACTTCAGTAGGATGAGATTTCACTTAGAATCAGTGTCTGTGAAGGTGGGAACATTTGCCAAATGCTAGCTTTGTGCCAGCATGCTATCAGCTCTATGAAAAACTGGCATCTGTTCCAGCTTGCCCAGACCTTTGGTTAAAAGCATCTGCTACCTTCTGGACTGAATTCCCAAGTCCCTCCTGTCCCAGGTCTGATTGAAATTCTGTGAGTGTGTGACTCAGAGCTTTAACTTGCAGCCTGGGGGAAAAAACAATAGGAAAAACAAAGGTGAGTACTGAATTTGAAGTGATGGGAGAGGGGGTTGGCTACTCTAAAGAAGTTTTTGGTTTCCTTTGTTGAATAGCCTGCTAAAGTGTTATTTACCAGGCTTCTTAATAACATGAACCACTTCTAGGCTTAGAATCAAACACCTACTTAGAACTAGATAATTAGGTGTGTATCTTGTGATCTACATTGTGTTCCCTATGATGAACATACTGATGTTGTCTCATTGAACAGGTAAAGATTGAAGCTTCTTATCTGGATAAAGCAGAACTCACTTTACTGCTCTCAATCCAGTTAGTCCTGACAGAATGAGAGCCAACACATCCTGGGCACCTGTAGTAGTTAGAGAGGAATGGCCAGGAACACCTCACCCTGCTGTTTCCCAAAATCCAGGTTAGTCTCCTACGTCAGGCTGTGCATCTTTCAGAAGCAGTAATCTCAGTGGGATGGATGATGCTGTTACTCTGCATTGCAAAGAGAAAGACATTTATTTCCTATCTCACTGGCATTGACAGATAATTGAAACAGTTACAGTTTGGCTCTTTATAACTAACAGAGTGGAGAATTCTGTCTTTTGAATTATACTTATGCTCATCTCCAAACTGTATTTTATTAACAGTATTTTATTACCCTTGCAGTGTATAACTGCAGTAGTGGGGAACTGCCAACTGTGTTGTTCACTGATTGACATGGGATTTTTTACTGTGTAATTAAATTGCAGAATATGAGAGATAGTCCAATATTCTGAAGACTAGCACCTTCAAAATACTCCTGGAGTTCCTTTTAGCTAACTGGAGACAGTAATGCCTTGAATCATGGTTATTGGTGTGCTATGTAATAAAAGAATTCTTCATGTCATCTTCAGCATAAGTTTACTGTCCAATACAAATGATACTTAACATGCTGAGACAGCAGGGGAGAAAGAAGGAAAAGCAAACCAGTTTTATGAAAAAGCTGTTTGTTAAAAGCAGTATTGATCCTCTGAATTTCTGTACATGATTTGCTCAAATTCCCACCGGAAATGTTTATCCCATTAATGTGTCTTTCTCTAATGTATACTACCAGTTTATGACAGCTCAGTGAAAAGCTAAGAACGACATAGTGTGGACCCAAACATTACAACAAACTAATCACTTTTGCCTGCAATGCAAGCAATGGTGTTAACTATCTCCAGCATTGTTTTTTCACCTCTGTTGCCTGAAAGATTGCAATAAACCCTGTTCTGACCTTGCTGTCTTTGACTGAAGAGGAAGGGCTTTTTGAGGCTGATTCTTCAGCTCCAGGCAAAACTGTTCAAGCACAAAAATCATATCGAGGAGGGTGACACTGTCAAGCTAGGCTTGGATACCGCAGTTATTGTTGTATCTACCCAAAAATGACGAAGACTTCCTAGCAAATCCTGCCGGGATGGTAAGGATTTGCTATCTGGCATTTATATAGCCAAGCCATTCTCTCAGCATTTAGACCTATGTATATGCTCTCATCATGGTGATATATCTTCTGATTCTAAAATGAGCAAGATCCTATTAGCAGTGGGAACTGAGTATGATTGGCAGGAGAACTGGAGATGTTCCAGTTGTGCTAATAATACTTCTTGCTTGGAGACAATAACAAGCCAGTTCTGTTAATTTTTTGCCTGGCACATACAGTGTGTGATGTACAATAATGTCCATAAGTGGGTTTTTATGAGTGCTTAATGCACACACTTAAGTTTTGCAAAGCAGCTGTCAGAATTAACTGCATAACAACTCAGATGGTTAATCAGCATGTGAATACGTCAGGAACTGTGTCTGCAAACGAGATGTGCTATTTATAAACCCTTGGGGAGCTCTGCCACCAGATGGCCTTTTCTGAGCTATGAGTAGTCCTTAAACCAGTTTGGTTTTAGTGTTTTACAGTATCTGGTAACTTTTAAATACCCTTCTGAAATTGCTCACTCTGTCTCCTAGAGATGCAGCTGAGGTGGGCATCCTCATCTCCCTAATGGCAGCACTTGTTTCAGGCAATTTAATCCTTGTTTTCCTGTGATATTAATGGTTGCAGGTGGTTACATGTGGATGTTATTGCACCTACAACCATGTTCTTTTCATTCCTATTCTACATGGCATGTTGTGTAACCAAGTCACCTAATGCTTTAAACAGGGATCAATCAAGACTAAGGAAGTAAAGATCAAACCTGCAAATATTTAAAGATGCAAACTCTACTGATTTTAGCAGTTAAGCACCTAGATAGGAGTGAAGTTCATAGACTCCCAGAATGGTTTTAGTGGAAGGAACTTAAAGCTCATCCAGTTCCAACCCCCTGCCACAGGCAGGGACACCTTCCACTAGAGCAGGTTGCTCCAAGCCCCTGTGTCCAACCTGGCCTTGAACACTGCCAGGGATGGGGCAGCCACAGCTTCTCTGGGCTCCCTGTGCCAGCGTCTCAGCACCCTCACAGGGAAGAGCTTCTGCCTCAGAGCTCATCTCAATCTCCCCTCTGTTAGATGATACAGAAATATTAACATAATCAACAGAAAACTGTTTTTTCTAGTTTAATCAAGAACTAGAGGCTCATCTTGCATCTGTTAAATACTCAAAATACACCACAGCATCCTGTCACTTATTTCTTTTTGCATTGAAATGATTTCAGCATTTCATGTAAATATCATTAGCACTCGTGGTTCTAATTCTGGGATATTGAAGAATTTTTTTCCCTCTTTTTCTTGTTTTGTTTCCTCTTTCTCCCACTGTGACCAGGATTACCATTTGGCTTTTTTGCATGCGGTATATACATTCCCACAAAAAGTCTGGGTTTGGAGAAGATGACATTTTCCAACAGAAATCCATTTCATGTGAAAATCTCCAACCAGCCCGTTCTATAACTACATCCCGTTGGCCTTTCGTGGGCACAGATCCAGCAGTAATCACACAAGTATCAACAAAGCTCATTCCATGGAACTCACAAGAGACATCCTGACAGCAGAATCTGTCCCTCTGGAGTGATGTTACTGGGTTCTGGAAGCATATTGCAACCAGCTCTTTTCAACTGGGCATCAGCTGTGTATGTCATACACATCATTGTATGAAGTTCTGATTAAGCAAGTACCTCCTGCAGAGGTACCCAGAATCCAGCTTAGGCTTTGGTGGTGGCCTTCACAAGCTATTCCAGCTCAGCCTCTCCTGTAGAGAGTGTTTATTATATGAATATCTGCCTTATTCTGGGATGTTACAATACCCTCCCTGTGCATCCAGGGAAGACTCCTTGTTTTATTATAAATCTCCTCTTTCCAATGGATACAGGTATAAAGAAACCACAATGGAAGCATAACATGGAAAAGGTGTTATTTTGGTTTTACTCACAGTTCCTGCCTGCTTTCTTCCCCTGGGGAATGCATGGTCCCAGATCTGACTCTCAGCTCTGAGCCAAATGCAGCAGGCTCCTTTGGAGTGCTCCTGAAGGTAACTTGGCTTCCTATAGAATTAAATCAACTCCAGCATTAGTAAGGCTGGCAGGACTTTGCCACAGAGAATGGCAACGTTACTGCTGAATACAAACCATACACACAAGTCACACTTCGCCAACTATCACTCCCTGCATTTTTAAGCTCATTTGATGACTTTGAGCAAAGAGAAGGGACTCAAGCACTGCAGGCATCTTTGGCTCATTCTCAACAATTACAAATGGCCAAAAGGACAGAAGAAAGAGACAAATGGGTAGTAGTAAAAAATCCTGCATGGCTTTAGGGAGACAATATTTCATCGGAATTAAATTAAGTGGGATGAATTTCAATTTGATATTTGTGGCACAACTACTGACTTTATTGATGGCAGTCTGCTTTACAGATTGCATTGATTCTTCAGTTTCCCAGAACATGCTTTACTTCCTAATTGGGGGTGTGCACTGTAGCAAAACCAGATTTCAGCTTGCTCTTCTTCAGCAGACACACACATCACAGGAAGAAAAGAGAAGGCAGAAATTCCCTTTATGCATAGAAAATGCTTTCCTCTGTGTTTGCAAAAACAAGTCATTGTCTAGAAACTTGCAGCACGGGATTTTTTTGTTCCATATACAAAAGCCTGCCAAAATGACAGGAGCTTTTGCTATATTTCTTATTTCTGAATGTTGTCAGAAAAGAAAATCTGATTTGCCTCACTATTTTGTTACAAAATGAAAACCAGATATCAAAGTGGTATTTCAGAGTTGTAAGATAAGTATAGTGAAATGTACTTAACAGACAAACGTGGGTTGATTGATCTGTATTGTATTTCCCTTGTGTCATTCACATTTCATTTTCTTCTGCTGCTTTTCAGCAGGATTCTTTTCTTAATGCCCAAAGGAAAAGCTTCTCTCCTTACATCTAGCAAGAACACGGTTCCCTTCCAGTGAACTCTAATGATCATCTCAGACCTGTTCGTCTGGGCTGTAGTTTGGGCACATGCTCAGATATGAAATAGACTTCAAGTATTTGTAAGTCCCAGCCAGACACGAGCCTAAGCACTTTGCTGTACAAAGACAGCTTAGGTATGTACAGAAAGCAAACTTTAGCAAAGCCTGGGGTGACTCCATGCTACTGCATTAAAAATAGGAACACTTCTCTTTCAAACCTGTCTTTAGTTGTTCATAGCCCAGGAAAAAAACAGAATTATCTATCAGTCATAGAGCTCTCAACCTTTTGGAACAGCACATGTTGTGCACTATGTATATTTATCCATTAAAGAAGTCTGTAGGTTCATTTTTTTCTTTGACATGAAAAATGTTGATGGAAGCACTAAAGGCTTAGAGGGTCTCTGTGATTTGCTTGCTAAAGTAAACATGAGCCAATACTGTAACCAGATCACATACTTGTAGTGGAATATAGTGACTAATTTAATTTTCAGCCACACTGAGAAGCAGCAGAAACTGCACCAGGAAATAGACCGAGCTTTCTTTAGTGTGGGAATGAAAACATGTGGGACCAATGGGCCTGGTGGGGATTTTTGGCCTCATTTTACCTGTCTTGGCCCTTGGGATACACTAAGAAGAATAGCTCAGAATGAGATCATAAGGATTCTTCAGAAAAGTAGTAAAATGGATTTCTGTTTCTTCCTCATAGAGCAGTGAAAGGGAAGCCCAGTTACCACAGAATTGTTGGAGTATTACACTGGGACGTGGGCTTGGTCCAGTTATTTATCAGCTGTGACTTACCCATCTTCTTTTGCATTTGCAGCAACAGGTATAGGATCTGTTGGAGTTGCTCTTATTGTCAATTCAGTGTTCAGATCTAGCTTTGACTCAGCTGCCAGGGATGGAGAAAGGCAGTGAGTCAGGAGGCTTCCAAGTCATCCTCCAGAATATTAGGTCCGAGCTCCAGTAACAGGAAAATGTAGTGCACCTACTCCCCATCCACACAAGATGTGCCATTTCAGAATACAGTCCCATTCCCACAAATGATGCTTAGCATTTTAGCAAAATACATAGTACCTTTGCTCCTGCTGACTGAAGGAGTCACAAGCAGTCTTGAAAGACATCCCTTGCTTAATATGTTTAGCAGTAAACAATAATGCTGGGCTCCAAGTCCTATTTAAGAATGCAAATGACTTAATGATTCTTCATGGATCTGTGAGCAGCACATTGGGTTTTGAGGGGTACGCAATTGGACTTTTAGGTGGGAAAGCGAGGAGCGAGAGCAATGCCGGTGGCACCGTTGTGGAGCTCACCATGTGCAGAAGAGGCCCAGCACCAGCTTTCAGTCCTGGCTCTTCGGCTGTGGGAGCAGGGCCCGGACGTTCGTGCTCAATGCGACGGGCTCGGCACAGCCTCGAGCCTGCATTGTAGAGGATGCACGCAACTGGACTTCTAGGTGGGAAAGCGAGGAGTGAGATGAATGCCGGTGGCACCGTTGCGGAGCTCACCATGTGCAGAAGAGGCCCAGCACCAGCTTTTTATCCTGGCTCTTCGGCTTTTGGAGCAGGGCCTGGACGTTCGTGCTCAATGCGATGGGCTCGGCACAGCCTCGAGTGGACACCGTACAAGTTGCATTCAATTGGACTTTTAGGTGGTATTACGAGGAGTGAGAGCAATGCCGGTGGCACCTATGCGGAGCTCACCATGTGCAGAAGAGGCCCAGTACCATCTTTTTATCCTGGCTCTTCGGCTGTGGGAGCAGGGCCCGGACGTTCGTGCTCAATGCGATGGGCTCGGCAGAGCCTCGAGTGGGCACCGTAGATGTTGCATTCAATTGGACTTTTAGGTGGGAAAGCGAGGAGTGAGAGCAATGCCGGTGGCACCGTTGCGGAGCTCACCATGTGCAGAAGAGGCCCAGCACCAGGTTTTTATGCTGGCTCTTCGGCTGTGGGAGCAGGGCCCGGACGTTCGTGCTCAATGCGACGGGCTCGCCACAGCCTCGATTGGGCACCGTCGATGTTGCATTCAAATGGACTTTTATGTGGGAAAGCGAGGAGTGAGATCAATGCCTGTAGCACCGTTGCGGAGGTCGCCATGTGCAGAAGAGGCCCAGCACCAGCTTTCTGTCCTGGCCCTTCGGCTGTGGGAGCAGGGCCCGGACGTTCGTGCTCAATGCGACGGGCTCGGCACAGCCTCGAGTGGGCACCGTCGATGTTGCATTCAAATGGACTTTTAGGTGGGAAAGCGAGGAGCCAGAGAAAGGCCGGTGGCACCGTTGCGGAGCTCACCATGTGCAGAAGAGGCCGAGCACCAGCTTTCAGTCCTGGCTCTTTGGCTGTGGGAGCAGGGCCCGGATGTTCGTGCTCAATGCAACGGGCTCGCCACAGCCTCGAGTGGGCACCGTAGATGTTGCATTCTTATGGACTTTTAGGTGGGAAAGCGAGGAATGAGATCAATGCCGGTGGCACCGTTGCGGAGCTCACCATGTGCAGAAGAGGCCCAGCACCAGCTTTTTATCCTGGCTCTTCGGCTGTGGGAGCAGGGCCCAAATGTTTGTGCTCAATGCGACGGGCTCGGCACAGCCTTGACTGGGCACCGAAGAGGTTGCATTGAATTGGACTTTTAGGTGGGAAAGCGAGGATCGAGATCAATGTAGGTGGCACCGTTGCGGAGCTCACCATGTGCAGAAGAGGCCCAGCACCAGCTTTCAGTCCTGATTCTTCGGCTGTGGGAGTAGGGCCCGGACGTTCGTGCTCAATGCGACGGGCTCGGCACAGCCTCGAGTGGGCACCGTAGATGTTGCAATCAATTGGACTTTTAGGTGGGAAAGCGAGGAGCTAGAGCAATGCCGGTGGCACCGTTGCGGAGCTCACCATGTGCAGAAGAGGCCGAGCACCAGCTTTTTATGCTGGCTCTTTGGCTGTGGGAACAGGGCCCGGACGTTCGTGCTCAATGTGACGGGCTCGGCACAGCCTCGAGTGGGCACCGTAGATGTTGCATTCAAATGGACTTTTAGGTGGGAAAGCGAGGAGTGAGATCAATGCCGGTAGCACCGTTGCGGAGCTCACCATGTGCAGAAGAGGCCCAGCACCATCTTTTTATGCTGGCTCTTCGGCTGTGGGAGCAGGGCCCGGACGTTCGTGCTCAATGCGACGGGCTCGGCACAGCCTCCAATGGGCACAGTAGATGTTGCATTCAATTGGACTTTTAGGTGGGAAAGCGAGGAGCGAGAGCAATGCCTGTGGCACCGTTGTGGAGCTCACCATGTGCAGAAGAGGCCCAGCACCAGCTTTTTATCCTGGCTCTTCGGCTGTGGGAGCAGGGCCCGGACGTTCGTGCTCAATGCGACGGACTCGGCACAGGCTCCAGCCTGCATCGCAGATGTTGCATTCAGTTGGACTTTCAGGTGGGATTACGAGGAGTGAGATCAATGTCGGTGGCATCGTTGCGGAGCTCACCATGTGCAGAAGAGGCCCAGCACCAGCTTTCAGTCCTGGCTCTTTGGCTGTGGGAGCAGGGCCCGGACGTTCGTGTTCATGCGACGGGCTCGGCACAGCCTCCAGCCTGCATCGTAGATGTTGCATTCAATTGGACTTTTAGGTGGGATAGCGAGGAGCGAGTTCAATGTTGGTGGCACCGTTGCGGAGCTCACCATGTGCAGAAGAGGCCCAGCATCAGCTTTCAGTCCTGGCTCTTCGGCTGTGGGAGCAGGGCCCGGACGTTCGTGCTCAATGCGATGGGCTCGGCACAGCCTCGAGAGGGCACTGTAGATTTTGCATTCAATTGGACTTTAAGTTGTGAAAGCGAGGAGCGAGAGCAATGCCTGTGGCACCGTTGCGGAGCTCACCATGTGCAGAAGAGGCCCAGCACCAGCTTTTTATCCTGGCTCTTCGGCTGTGGGAGCAGGGCCCGGACGTTCGTGCTCAATGCGACGGGCTCGGCACAGCCTCGAGTGGGCACCGTCGATGTTGCATTCAATTAGACTTTGAGGTGGGAAAGCGAGGAGCCAGAGCAATGCCGGTGGCACCGTTGCGGAGCTCACCATGTGCAGAAGAGGCCCAGCACCAGCTTTTTATGCTGGCTCTTCGGCTGTGGGAGCAGGGCCCGGACGTTCGTGGTCTATGCGACGGGCTCGGCACAGCCTCGAGTGAGCACCGTAGAGGATACCTGAGAGGGGTTTATTTGCAAGGTTGTGGTCAGATTTTACAAACTAATCTCCAATAATTTCCATTATAAATGACTGTTTAGCATCTATTTTTGCTGTGGTAGCAGCTGGGCAACCTAAATAGCGTACCACCCTGCTGTTGTAGAAAGTACTGAGCAAAAATCACTGCATGTACTATAAGAGCACAACCTCCATTTAGTTTAGAAAGGCATGTTTTAAGGTCAAAGCATCATACTGTGGTCACATAAATAAAACCTTTCTATCCTTGGATGCAATTGTGTCATTTTGGATCCATTTGTGGTATGGATAACTTGTATCTGGGAAGATGTTTTGAAAGAATTTGAGAGGCTCTTGCCAACCTGAATCATTCATGATAGCCACAGAGTTTATTGTAGCCTGGGATAGGTTTGAGGGTGGATGCAATCTGCCTGTTTCTGACTCCTGAAATCTGGCCCATGGCACGAGACCCTTTCACTCCAAATGAACTTGAGCAGTTCAAGTGCAGGAAAGGAGAAGGACAGTATTATCAGTCCCCCTGCACTGGCTGAAGTGCGAAGGGCAGAAATGCCATGTATCTTGGGTAAGGTCATCCAGGCAGCTTTCAGCAGATACGTCCCTTGAGCCCAAACATTTTTACTTCGAAGTCACAGGAGGTCAAGCTATAAAACATGCTCTTTTCCTCACCAGTAGTTCATTCCTTCCTTCAAGCACTATTCTGTGCATACACTAAAGACGATTTAACAGTAAAAGGCAGAAAAATGCAATAATGATGAGAAATGCAAGCTGAAAGTGGCGCTTACCAGCTTACTCTGTGTAAAAGCAAGCATAGCCACAAGTAAATGGGCTTAAAAATCTAGGCTAATAGAATTCAATGGGTTTAAGACAGATGGAAAATAAAGTATTCTTCTTGAGAAATAATAACAGCCTAGTAATGAACACTTCCTGCTCCCAGAGCCCTCTCACTTGACGTGCACTGCTGCTGCTTTACTTTGTTCTCCCTGCATCACAGAGATGGCACAGAGAAGTCAGGTAGCTTTCCTAAACAGAATCAATGAGAATCCAAACTTGGTACAACAACCTTTATTATATGACTCACAGCAGCAAAAAATGAGGTAGGAAACTATGGAACTTAAACGCATACACGTAGTTTAAGTCTAATTTGCTGGCTAATAGGTGAGACAGGACCTTCCCCAGTGGGAAAGGTTTGATTTGATCTGTTCTTTGGAAGGTCTGTGGAAACACTCAGCATTTCATTGCAAGTTCTCTTCTGTACGAGACTGCAGTGAATTAACTGATGACAAAACTAATAGAAGTTCCAAAATACTTCAGAAATACAGAAATGGGATGTTACTGCTTCATCAGGACCCGCCCCCCCAACCACCAAGTAACATTCTACCAAAGTAAGCTCATCGTTCTGTCATGTTATTACGAAGAAAGTACAAAGGGCAATGTCTAGGGTAAGTATGGGAATTTGTACTTTCTCCCTCTATGTTGTGTCCCACCTACCCCATAGAGAAAGAGTATTTTCACGCCATGTTTTGAACAGCTTTTATGGCTAGTTTTTCTTTGTTTCTAACAATTTCTTAGGCATGTATTTGGCTCACTTTTTTTACCTGTATTTTGCACTAATGCAACTTCATTTCTTGTATGAAAAGGTGCTCTTGATTTTCAACACATTTCATGTTCTTTCATCATGTTATTAGAGAAAGTTTGTTTCACTGAGTTACCGCAATAATTCAGCTCTTGACAACTGGTAATTTACATTTATGCTTAAGAAACTGAAACTTCTCATTGCAGTTCGAGGTAGAACCAGACGATGTGATCTGAAACAACCAGCACTAACCGAGATTTCTGGATAAATCAAAGTTAAGGCTTGTCCACCGAGTCCTCAAGTTTGACGTGCCAATGTGCAACCAGTTGGGTAAAAATGGGTTTGGACTGAAGCCATATTTAAATGCAGAAGAGACACTGTAGTTACTTGCTGGTTGTAGTCCCCATCACTTGTAAGTAAGTTTTAAGTGACCTTGGCTCTCGTTCTCAAGATGCAGCTGGGCACTGAATTTCTGTGGATTTTGAGTGTCTGAGCATTAGCCCTTTTTGGAACCATCACGAATTCTGACTGTATCTTGCATTAATGCATAATAAAGCCCATTATTGTACAGTATTTAAATATTGAGTGGCAAAGTATGAGCCACACAAGAAAATGGACACTCTGCTTTAAGCATTAGGTGAAAAATTCCCTCCAGTAATGACATCCTGGGCTCTGTATGCTGTATTCCTTGTTTGTTTTACAATAAATAAACCAACGCAGAACCTCTGGTGCCTGTTTTCACACAAGGAGACTGCTTTCTCTGCTCCTTTAATGACTTCCCAGGGGTGGCATCAGCCCTTACATTCTGATCTCCTAAAGCACACAGGATTCCCTCTGAAAGAATGATCTAGTTTGACTGGCTTTAGATTAACGGAAGGAAAGCTTCCTTATTGCAGTCCCATCAGCTTAAGACTTGCAAGAAATTCACTATTTAACTGGGAAACAAAATGAAAGAAAAACTCATATTCTTCAGTGAAAACATCAGTTTGTATTTCCACATTTAATCTGGGTACCAAATGGATGGATTTGACATACATCAAGGAAGAGCAAGACTGTCTATAGGCAGGGACTGCATCAAGAAACCAGTGCAAGTACAGGTTATTTATTTGGTCTGGGCTGAATTGTCTTTGTTTCCTTTCTGTTGGCCTTGAAAATAAAAAGGAGGAAATAGGAGTAGATTTTAGCAGAGAGGAATGATGTGTAAAAGAAATGAGGTGCGAACCATGGGCCAGATCACATGTAAACACACCAACACTAACGTGAGCTGTGAGTGATGAGGGTTTCTGTAACTTAAACCAGTTTTGCTGAGCTGCCTAACTGTGTAAATAAAAGATATTCATGGATGTAAGCTGTATCCTGGAATATCCATCCTCATGTAAGCAGGGGGAGCTGTCTAACACTACCCAGGATCCAATAAAATGCCTCAAGCCTCTGACATATGAAGATCTTGTTACAGATTTTATGGAGTCCTCCCTTTGGTAGCTTATAGAGATCTCTTCGCTGATGGATTTTATGGACGCTTCCCCTGCTTACCCACTACAGCTAATTTATCCTTGCTGCAAGGCAGCACAGAATCAATGTCTTCATTACACTGACAGGAGGTTGTGCACTGGGAGGTGATGGGGCACGGCTCAAGTTCCCTTCATCACAAAACTAGACATGTCAGGAAAGGTAAATCAACTCACATTCACTGAGTACCAGTTCATAGACCTATCATCCAAACCACGTATTCCAGGCGCTACAGGAAATTATTTGAGGCACAGGGATGCAAATCACAGCTATTAAAGGGGGTTTGTCCTGTCGAACTCCAAAGAGAAGGGTGGCTTTTGACAGGACACTCAGATTCAGAAGCATAATATCCAGATTCACACGGTGCCTGCCTGCCTGGGAGATGAAACTACTTTTCACAGCTTGAATGTTCAATGCAGTCAGAAACTGCCATGAAACTATGTGAACCTTGAAAAATAAGAGCTTGAGCTTTAGGTGTCTCCTATCAGGTGGTGAATGATAGAGGCCATTGCTGTCAGCTAGAAGGTTTTGTGACAAGACAGAGAAAAGACTTGCGAGCTTATGAGTCAAAAGAGCAAAAAATACTAGTTCTGTGTCTGCTCATTTCCCCAGTGTCTTCACGTTGTTTTCCCAGGTGGCTTCCCTGAGATTAATTGTGTCTTTCTCCTTCCAGGGGCTCCTTAATTCTCATCAGCTTTTCACAATTTACAGCAAATGACAGGAAATGCTCTGCTGAGGCCTAGTGAAATGACTCGGTGAGTGAGGAGGCTGTTTCTGACATTACTGATAGCAGATGTTTTAGAAGATAGATGGTGGAATTCAGAGTGTGGGTAATTGAAGAGAGCTTTGGAAGAGGGTTTTTCCTCTTTACCTACGATGTGAACAAGGTAAAAATGACTGGAAGGGCTTAATCATGTGTGTGGATATGAAATTGCCTGCAGGTTAAAACTTGTGAGCTCCTGAGTGATCAGCTCATCCTAAGTGCTACCCTGGGCCCACCTTGGGAAGTCTGCCACTGCTGATAGAATCCTAGCATGGTTTGTATTGGAAGGGACATTAAAGCTCATCCAGCTCTAACCCACTGCCACGGGCAGGGACACCTTCCACTAGGGCAGGTTGCTCCAAGCCCCTGTGTCCACCCTGGCCCTGAACACTGCCAGGGATGGGGCAGCCACAGCTCCTCTGGGCACCCTGTGCCAGCGCCTCAGCACCCTCACAGGGAAGAACTTCTGCCTAAGAGCTCATCTCAATCTCCCTCCACGTCCCTCTTGTGCTGTTGCCCCAGAGCTGGATCAGGACTGCAGGGGGGGGTCTCCCCAGAGCGCAGCCGAGGGGCAGGATCCCCTCCCTGCCCTAGTGGGGATGCAGCCCAGGACACGGTCATCCCAGCCGGGCACTGGGAGCCAGCTCCGCTCCCTGCCTGGCACTATCAGTGGTTTCAGGGCTCCCTCTCCTGGCTCTTCCACTCATCGCCGTCCAAGGTTCCGACTTTGCTGCTCTGCAGCTTTTTTGCTTGGTTGTTTTTTTCCTCAATGCACCCCTGTCCCGCAGCTCATCCTGCTCCCATCTCTCCCGGTTTGTTTGGGTTTGTCTGGGGTCTTTTTTTAACATACTGAAATATAATCCTGGATTTCTGTTTTCCAGGTGACTGTTGCAGACGTCCCATGATGCTCAATAGATACCCCCCTGCCGGTGGGGACCGGGGCCGTGGTGCCCTGGGGAGGGGGAACGTCGTGGAGCACAGCCTGAGCAAGAGCCGTGGCACCATCCTCTGCAGCCTGCGGGGCAGGGGCTGGGGGTGCTGCCCCCTCGTCTCTGTCTAGCAGAGCCCCCCCTCTTTTCTTAGGGGTGCCTGTCCCTGTGTAAATGACAATTATTAAAGTGATGAACTGCTCCTTGGGACAGTTTTTCTCATTTTTTGGTGGTTTTATTTCTTTGGAGGGGTGGAACAAAAGGGGGATATGGGGAATCTGGGGGCACATGATGTCATTTGGGGCACCTCAGTGCCACTGGGAGGGGGGCGATGATTCGGCAGAGGAGCGGGTGAGTAGAGGATGGGGGGTTCCTCTAAAGAAAGGGGGGTAACAGCTTGATTTGGGGCTGATTCCCCCAAAAAACCTTTCTATGACGGGCTGAGCTTGTGGAACCGGAGCCTCTGCGGTGGCCCCAAAATGCTCCAAACCCCCTGATTCTGGGTCCGCAAGAGTTGGGGCGAGGCGGGGGGAACACCCACATAAAACCCAGTACTGCAGATGGGGGGGAGCGCTGTGTGGCGTCGGGCGCTGCTCGCTGCTGCCATCCTGTGTCCAAAGTGCGGTACTGCAGCCCGGGCTCCACGCACGCCTCATTGGATCTGCTGGGCGCGGACGAGGCAGGCGGCAAAGGGGTGCCCGGCGGCGGCGGCGCCTCAATGCGCAGCGCCGACCTGCAGTACCGCATTTTATCCGCGAGGCGGCAGCACTGAGGACGGTAACAGCATGGCAGCGAGGAAGCCGAGTCCACATTGGGAGCCGCGCTCCGGGACAGCAGAGGCAGGACGCGGATGGAGGTTTAGGTGGCAAAGCGAGGGGGGATTGCCATGTTGGTGGTACCGTTCCGGAGCTCAACATATGTAGGTGATGCCCAGGACCAGCGTTTTGTCCTGGCATCTCGGGCTTAGGAGCTGGACGTTTGCACTGTGGGCTCGGGGCGGCCTGAAAGCCCTTCCTGGAGAGGCGTTGTGCGGATGGAGCGAGGTGGCTCCACAAGCACGGGTCGCTGTGCGGGCAGGAAGCTGGACAGAGGTGGAGAAGGAAGAAATTGTGATGGCTACAGGGCAGAGAGGCAGGACCTAAAGACTAGAACAGCGAGCTGGCACAGGGGAGGAGAAGGGGTCCTGCTCGCTCGCTCCCAGCCCAACACTGATGCTCTGGCCAGTGTGTGCTGGACCACCAGAGACAACGGGGCCGCTGTGCGCAGCAGCACCCACCGGTAACCGCGTTCGGTGTCCCCCATAGAGGTGCTGGGGACGGACGCCCCGCCCCGCACGAGAGCTGTTCCGCACCGTCTGCGGTCCCCACTCACGCATGCGTGCCCATCCCGGTCGCACTCTGTGACGCCGCCTCCGGAACTCCTCCCTGCGAGGGGTTCCGCCGTCACCCCGTTGCCGGTATCGAGGCCGCCGCAGCTGCCGGCCATGAGCAAGCGGAAGGCGCCGCAGGAGAGCCCCAACGAGGGCATCACCGACTTCCTCACGGGTAGGGGAGCGCGGTGGGCGGGCGGGGGGTGGTGGTGCCGCGGACCGGCCGCTCTCACCGCCGTTCTTCCCGCAGAGCTGGCCAATTACGAGCGCAACGTGAACCGGGCCATCCATAAGTACAACGCGTACAGGTACCGCCGCCTTCCTCCCCCGTCCCGGCGCTCAGCCCGCCCAGGGCGGCGCTCGGGGCTGACCGGCACTGTTCCGCAGGAAGGCAGCCTCGGTCATCTCTCGCTATCCCGGCAAGATACAGAGCGGGGCCGAAGCCAAGAAGCTGGTACGTGCCCGGGTGGGGGCAGCTGAGGCGGGGGCACGGTGCTGGGGGCTCCCGGGAAGGGACCCCGCATGTGCCAGCGGCTCTTTCCCGGTGGCTGAGTCAGGGCTTGGGGAGGGGGATGCGATGCAGCTGCTGTGGGGGGCTCACAGCTGGAATGGGGGGTTTGCTGCCTGTAAAAGGGCTCTATTGTGACCGGTTTCCCCTTTGTTGCTGCTTTGCTAAACTGGGGGTACTGGAGCTGTCGTAACCAAAGCCTTGTGCAAAACTAGGGCTTTGGGAGAGCTTTTAATATAGCCCTTGAATCACAGCACTTACACCGCTCGTGTTGTACCCTGGAAGTTTTGTGTTCCCTTGCGTTCCCTATTTGATCATGGTCTTGGTGGCCTCAGAGTTCTTTCAGGACTAAATTCTGGGGAGTTTTCCTTTCTTTTCCAGGTATAATGGCTTTAAAGTGATCTCGAAGTTAACCTGTTTGTCATCCCTGTCTCTCCTTACTCAATATTTAGGATGGAGTAGGTGCTAAAATAGCTGAGAAGATAGATGAGTTCTTATCCACGGGAAAACTGCGCAAACTGGAAAAGGTGGGGTTCCTTCCCTTGTGCTATCTTTCTCAATAGTTGCTTTTCTTTGTAACTTGCCAAGCAGCCTGCGTGCTTTGGGCTATTTCTGTTGTCACTGGAGACACTGATGTCAAACCTAAGAATAGTGGACATGGAGTCTATGGTGAGTAGGAAGCAGGGAACAAGCAGCTCATCCAAAGCCTCAAAACTGTCTATGAAAATAGTGTCTCTTACATAGTCAGTATTTGAATGTCCTCTGTGACAAGTGGAACTGGGACTCCAGGAGGCTTTGGAGTTTTGGGGTTTGGCCGTGCTGCTCACCTTGGCATGGGTAGTTAGGCAGTTTTCAGGCTTGGCACATACAGCATTATTGTGCTACACAGGACTACCCTTGGTGCTGCTTTGCACTGATTTATAGTGAGCCTCCAAAGCAGACTCTGTCTAAGCTGTTTTATCTTCTCAAGATTTCTTTGCTTATTGCAAATGGAGTAAAGAAGGGTTTGGTTTGTTGGTTTGTTTCTGCAGATTCGACAAGATGATACAAGTGCATCTATCAGTCTCCTGACACGAGTTACTGGCATTGGGTAAAGCTGTTGTTTGTTTTCCTTCTCCTGTTTGTTTAGTGGAGCTATGAACAGAATTTGGGTGCACTGCTTTGCTCTACTGCAGTTGCAAAGTGGAGCCTTGAGTTTTTTGAAGTGCTGTTTTGAAATCTAAAGACACCTTTGTGCTGCTTTTGCCTTAAATGGGTTCAGAGACTGTGGTTAAAGTAGTTCTTATCGTGCATTCAGTATCAGTGTCTAAAGCGATATTGCCTATTTGGTGAGATTTGTTTACATTTTATATTATTATTATACATTATATTTATTATACATCATTTATAATTTGTATTATATGTATATGTATAAAATGTATTATACATATTATACATTATTATACATTATATTTATTATACATCAATACACATTATTATTATATTTATTATACATTGCTATGTAGTTATACCAATGCTAAAAAATGTGCAGGCCAAGGCCTGGATAAGCCACCTCAGCTGATCAAAAGTACAAACTGCAAATGTGGATGCTGAAAGGAGGGTAAGCATCAGAAGCTGCTTCAGTCGTGGCCTTGAAGAAGCCAGGCAGTTACAGTGAACTCTTATGTCCTTTTAAGATCCTTGGTGTTCGTGACAGCAAATTGTCCTGTCTCTTTGCAGTCCTGCTGCTGCCAGGAAGTTTGTTGAGGAAGGAATTAAGACTTTAGAAGGTAAGTGTAACTTTGGTCCTCAGTTCACACTCCAGTGATGGTTTTTGCCTCGACAAACTGCCTCTTCCACAGTGGTACTGTGATACCAGACATGCCCTAGTTATGCAAGATGCTAAAGTTAGTGCACAGGCTACAGGCAGTACATAGATATCAGATCATATGGAAAATAACAAGGATTTTGGCTTTGAGGGGGATGGTTTATTGAAGTCTATTGGGAAGTGCTCTGTGCCTTTGTGCTCATTCTGTCAGTTGTGAGTAGTCAGTTCAAAATCACTTTGTGTTTGAGGTTGCTGTCTTCTTGTTATGTGTTCTTTGTGTGCGTCATCTTTGCATTGGTGGAAACTCACTCCAAGAGTTTTAGTCCTCAAGTAACTCTTTTTTCTTAACTCTTCTAGATCTAAGGAAAAATGAGCACAAGCTGACCCATCACCAGCGAATTGGGCTGAAGTAAGCTTTCTTGGGTGCAAGTGCTTGGCTTTTCTAATGACTCTTTCAGATGCTCCCATGTAATGTGAGGTTACACAGGCCAAACAGGTTCTGTTCTGTCTGTGTGCTCTACGTGCTTTTCAGCAGTGATTCAGAGCTTTTGTTTCCTCAAGGCTGTATTTGACTTGTGAGCTCCCCTTTAGCTCTTCCCGACATAGATTAGCTCTGACCATGGGTGAGGGACCTCACTGCTTGCTGGAGGACTGAGGTTTTTCAGGAACCTGTTGTACTTTCGGAGGGCTGTGTAAATATAAACCAGTTGGTTATACAGTAATGTTACTCCCACCTCTTAGCAGCTCTTCATATACAGTGGAAATAATGTGCAGCTAAACCCATCTTCTAAGCATTGTCAAACTTGCAGTTGTGAATTTTAACTGTTGCTTGGCAAAATACTTTCTAAGATATTTGGTCAGAATGGGGAGCTTTTTGTGATGGGGCAGTGATGTAAGTTGTATTCTTTCCTCTGATCCACATTTAGTTGACTAAAATTTGAAGATGCTGCTCTTGCCACTCTTTTATATTTATATGTATATTTATACGTGCAGATATTTTGAAGATTTTGAGAAAAGAATCCCAAGAGAAGAAATGTTGCAAATGCAGGTAAGAAGGTCTTTATCGAGGATGTGAGGTGCTGATGGCCAATGAATGATGCCTCTAAACATACATCTTTCATTTTTATATAGGAAATTGTGCTGAAAGAGGTAAAGAAGCTGGACCCAAACTATATTGCTACAGTCTGTGGCAGTTTTAGACGAGGTTGGTACTCTGTGGTCTTATGTTTCCTTTGGGCTAATAAGCAAGACTCACTACTATATATGCTGTTGTAGAGGGAAAGTCTGTGCTGGAACCTGGCTTCAGTATTGACTTGACTGGTTAGTTCAGTGATGAAACACCCACATGAATCATTGCTTCTCCACCCTGCATCCATATTGTAACACATGAATTGTTCCTTTGCTTTTTTGTTAGCATTTGTGCTTCGTTGCTATAGAGCACAGCAAGAAATTCTTGGGTATTCTCCGAGATAGGAGTGGATATAAACTTTTTGATGGAAGAATAAGGGGTTTTTTTTCTTTCCAAATATCTTAAATAGTGACTATTTTCTACCAGAAAAACATGTTTAGAGGTTAGACGGATGTTCACCAGTGTTAGTACACTTTGTCATACATTGAGGGATGTTTCTTCTTACTTGCCCAGGCGCAGAGTCAAGCGGCGATATGGATGTTCTCCTGACCCACCCGAGTTTCACATCTGAATCACCCAAACAGGTATGTTTCCTCTGCTACTGTGGGTCAGTACTGTGCATTACTCCCACAAGAGTATGTTTAAATCCAGAAGATGGGTAATCTCAGACTTGTATTGCAGCTTTTTGCAGCTTTTTATTACTCTTCTCTTGGATTACCATGTTTATTTTGAGGAGTTATAATCATTTCTCAGGTCTGTGTTTTATGTTGTGGTGTTTTTGCAGAACTATTCAATATGTTTACTCTTAGCCTTCTGTCTCTCCTCTTTGCTTCACAAAAATTCCCCTCTCCTTTGAATTCCTGGGCTTTTACAATGTAGAACAGTAACATCTAGCTGGATAAATTAGGGATTCAAGTATCTCTTTATGTAGCTGTAATCTTTTGGATAGAAACAAATATCCTGCTGCCCTTGCAGTCTTTTGGGACTAACTCTGGAGAAGTCTTGGTGACAGTTCATATTTCTTGTGTTGCTTCTAGAGATTCATTCCTTAAAAGTTGATTTCTTCTTCTGTGTTGTCTGTGTTCCTAGTCAAAACTTCTGCATCAAGTTGTAGAACAGCTGGAGAAAGTCCACTTTGTCACGGATGTGCTGTCTAAAGGAGACACAAAATTCATGGTAAGGCTTTTTGGGTGGTGAGAGATGGAATGAAAGTGGCAGAGGATTTCTCAAGGAAAACTTGTTTTTATTTCTATTAGCTTGAGTGTCATCTGCCTTTTTCTTAACCCGCTGATGTTTGTGCATACCGAAGAGCCTGATAATAATTAGGGCAGAAGAATGGGAAATGAGAAGTTATCCTTCCTGCTGTAATAAATAGGAAGCAATTAGACACTCCATTGAACTACAGTCTCTTAGCAGAGTAAAATAGTGCTTCAGGTTACTGTGACATCCAGCTCTTACAGTAAAATACTTCATCAATTCAGCGGGAATTTAACTTTACTCTCCAGGATGACTGAGGGTTGTTGGGAGGTTGGTAAGGGGTAGGAAGGTGAAGATCGATCTCAAATCTGTTTAATTTGAATTTCTTGCTTTCCTTGCTTTCTCACAGGGTGTCTGTCAGCTGCCGAATAAAGAAGATGGAACAGCCTATCCACACAGGAGGATTGATATCCGGTAACGCACCACAAAAACCCCAGGGCAGCCCCCTGACTTTAGCTGTCTGTACATAGTAGGCATTTGCACTAAGTTCTGCATTCAGATATCTACTTCCATGTTCAGAACAAGGCATTTACTAGGTTTCTAATTCCTATGTAGTATGGAAGCCGCTGCACAACTGCCAGTATCTACAACAGGTTATTAGCAAGAATGCTTTATTTTACATCATGACTTTGTGTCCAATTCCAGAATTGTGACCTACTTTATCATACTGCTTTGACATTAATTCTTGACAGGAGTGCAAGCACCATAACCATGTAGTAGCTGAACACCAGTAACTTCTGAGTCAGGGTAGATGAGCTGAACCTTTCTTTGAGATGCTTTTAATTTCATTCTTGCATCTGGCAAACGTACAGAGTTGCAGAATATGTGCACATAAATAGGAAGTAACCCCAGAGCAGCATCTGAATGGCTGAATTCCAAATGGCTTGTAACTGTTATGTTATACATTTGTTCTAAATCTGTACTTTTCTTCCACTTTTATTCTAGGCTTATCCCCAAAGATCAGTATTACTGTGGTGTACTGTACTTCACAGGAAGTGATATATTCAATAAGAACATGAGAACTCATGCTCTGGAAATGGGCTTCACCATCAATGAGTACACAATCCGTCGCTTGGGTGTCACTGGTCAGTCTTTGCACAGAGTATTCTTTCTAGTTACGTGCTTTGTGTGCTCTTAAATTGGTTTCTTGGTGTATGGGAAATACTTCTGATAGCTACTGTAGTTCGTGCAATTTTTCACTGTGTCCTTTCTGGTATTAAACATCATTACAGCAGGAAGAGGCAGCTTACTTATGTATAGGCAGTGCAGTGGCCAAAGTTACCTTTTTGGGCCACCTAATCTACTTAAAGTCTTACTGACCTAAAGATTGTTTATTCAGTGTCATGCACAGCACATATGTGGTTTCCCAGTCTTTTAACAGGACGTGATGTGTCCTTCAGTTGTTTTGTTTTGGAGAGGGGCTGACTATAAACAGACACACATAAGTATTGGTATACTTAACTGCATAACCACATGGCCCCAGAGTTAATTCATTACCTTCCTTCCTTTGACACTAAAGAGAATCAGTAGCTAAACACTCTATGAAAAGGTCTGTGGGGGGTGTTTTGTTTGGGGTTTTTAAGTCTGTTTTACTTACAGCAGTTTTGTCTTCATCTTGCAATGCATTTAGCATTTCAGGATTGTACAGACCTTCCACCTTTCAAACTGCATCTCTTGTTTGCTTGCAGGAGTTGCTGGGGAGGCCCTACCAGTCGAATGTGAAGAAGACATCTTCGACTATATCCAGTGGAAGTACCGAGAGCCAAAGGATCGGAGTGAATAACTAACTGCTTGTCTAGGTTTGTAATGCAGAGAGAGGTTTTCCTAACAAAATTGTCTAATGTAGGCTTACTGTTTAATCTAGCAGCAACAATCCTGCTTCTGAAGACAGACTGCACCTCTCCTGTTGGTTAAACAGCCTTCTGGTTAAGAGATGGAAATTCTGAACTGCCTGCTCAGAACTGGGTATTGGTCTGCTAGATCTTCCTTCCAGTCTAACTTTCGGTATCTTGTTTGGTAGACACCAGAATAAGAATCCTGAAGTACTCCTAAAGAATACCATTTCCAACTACTGTCTGTATCTCCTTATCTCTGCATTAAGCGTCCTGGTGTGATGCTGAAGCTCATGTTAAGCTGTTTCCATGTCCGTCCTTCGAAAACCTTTCAGTATGGCCATATGCTGATGTGACCATTCTCCTGTCGCGTGTGACCCATGTTCCTTGTTCCTATGTTGTAGTACTATTGGTTGCAGTGATCTGTGTTTTGTTTGCCATTACCCAGAAGAGTGGTCTGATTAATTGAGGTATTTCTACCACTCGCATAGAGTCAATTTGCCCTTTTTTTTACGCAAACCAGTCAGCTCTGATTTTCATAGCCCCTCTTAAAGCACTGTGAAAGGTAATGACTATTTTGGATGTGAGAGGAGCACCCATCAAGATTGCATTACTAGTTGTATTTGGGACTGGGATTCTGTTGGTTAACTTAATAGTAAAGTAAAAAACTTATTTTTACTTAAGTTTTAAGTAGCAAACTACTACTTTGATGTATTATAGAGCATCAACATGGAATGTATTGCTGCTATTGTGTTTGAATACCTTGTAAGATTATAAGGCTAATGTATTACAGAATTGCAAGCCTGAAAAGGCAAGACTTTTCTACATAGCCAAACTGAGTATTGCTGATGGTATGTAATACTTCTTCATTCTTTAATGATTAGGTCTGCTACCTGCCTTTATAGGGGGGCAGAGAGGAGTTTGCATCTGTATTGTCAGACTATATAACCTGACTTGAATCATGAAACAAAGACAATTTAATACCTCTTCCTAATTTTATCTGACTTAAGCCTACAGAACAACTACATTTTTACTTGTTCTTGTATAATTGGTGTTGCTCAGTCTTAGTAATGGAGATTATATACTGATAGTCTTGCTTATCCCTTTATTTTCTTCTGGTTTTCCTATGGGGAGTTCAATTATTTGCTGGGAAAATGCATGTAGTGGTGTGTAAGATGATTGGCAGTTAACTCGGTATCATGTGAAGTCTTCCGATGCCTCATGGTGAAAATAGATGTAGCTGATGTATTCAGTGTTTTCTTCAGTAATCGGTGGGAATAAACAAAATGAGAATTCCATCACGAATGTGTCATCCTCTTCCTCCTTTTTAGCTGTAATTTCAGGAGCATCGGGAAGCAGTAGCACAAGCTCACCACGTTTACAGAGGTTTCCTAGGCAGCACACAGCACTCCATTGATGTGTTCTCTATCATCTTCAACAGGTAGCACAGAAGACTGCTTGATCTCAGGACTTGAGGCAGAATTTGCTGGCCCCTCCAGAACACTGAATCCCTCCTGAATCCCAGAGTGTTTGCTTCTTTATTTTCTTGAACTATATTAACGTATAAAGCGTCCTTTTGCTCCCTCTCTCCGTCAGGTACCCCTTTGTGCTGCTCTGTGTTACTCTCCCTCCTCCTCCCGCAGACCTGCACTGCAAAGCCCTCTGCCCGTCACGGGAGGCAGTAGCCGCAACCCTTGTGCTCTGTGCGGGTGGGCACGTACTGTGGCTTGTCCGTGTGTGACCGTACGCGGCTGCAACACCAGAACCTGGGCTCTGTCGGTGCTACCGGCTGCACCGCAGTGCCTCACCCCAGGGCAGGGCGCGCCCATCGCCCTGGCTTCAAGGCTGGGGACGGGGCGGCCCGGGGCGGTGGGAAGGGCGGTTCCGCCCTGCCGGGAGGGGCCAGGCTGCGGGTGCGCATGCGCGGCGCAGGCGGGCTCGGGGGCGCTGGGACCTGTGCTGGAGGCAGCGCGGCAGTAGGTAGCGGCGGGGCCCGCGGGGCTGGACCCTCCGGCGCTGCCCGGCCCCGGCCTCGGCCTCGGCCTCCTCCTCCTCGAGTCACCTTTGCCGCGGCGGGGCCGGGCCAGAGCCCCGGAGGGAAGGGAAGGGGGAGGCGGGGTCCTCCGGCGGCGCTGGCGCGTCCTCGGGTGTGGCGGCGCGGGGCCGGCGGGCGGGCCGGGGCCTTGCGCGGAGCGCACCGGGTGCTCGCCCCGCGGAACGCGAGTTCCTGGGGTCGGCGGTGGGGGGGGGCCCGGCGGGCTGCGCTCCGTTACCCGTTGCGTAACGCGCGCCGGTAGCGGCCGGGGCGGAGGCCGCGCCGCTCGGGAGCGCGCCCGCGGCTCCGGCGTGCCGTGCGGGGCCGCGCTGCGGCGGCAGGGCAGTAACGGTGCAGCGGCGGCTCGGCTCGGTGCTGCGCTTTGGGGTCGGTTTGGGGTCTTTCCCGTTACTCCATAAGCCGCTGTTGGGGGTCTCCTGTTTGCTGCTTCACCGCAGTGCCCCGTTCGGTGTCACCTCTGAGCAGCTCGGCTCGTTGTGCACCGCATCCGGAGATGGCAGCGTTAAGCATCAGTTGCCCCCAACCTTTTATTCCTTGATGTGATTTCTCCTGTGGTGGTTGTACTCATTTTATTGCTGTGGGAGGGAGAATCAAAGCACAAGGTTAAGGAGCCTTTGTTTAAAACCGATGAGTATGGCACCTTAGTTCTACATCGCTGCCAAAACTGCTTCTTTTCCCACGTCATGTTGTGTTTTATCTCCACTGTTATTGCATCTGATTGATGGAGACCAATTCAAATCTAGCGTTAATAGTTGTGGAACTGTGAGCTCAGTTCCTCTAAGTTCTGGCTTGCAGGTAGAGCTGTTGGTATCACTGTTCCAGTTAGTCTTTCCAGTAACAAATGGGGGATCAGGGATTTCTGGTGTCAGGTATTGCAGAGAAGAATATCAACAAATGCATCAGCTGTAAGAAGAGAGTTGCCCTTAAAATCAATCAGTCAAAAGCATCATCTTTGGCTGCTTTTTTCCCTATTTTTTTCTGGACCAGGTGTGCTTTTACATTTATACAAACTTATTCCAGAAGGAGAAGGCTAATTTTCCACTGGGGAAGAGTTTTCCTACTTAACGTGGATTTTCTAATGCAAAATACCTAAATTGTGGTAACGAACATTAAATATGTCAGATAAGCTGTAATACCACATGCCCATCCTTTCGAGTTTTGTCCTCCGAAGTAGTTGTAAGAGTTATGTGTATTAGAAAATGTAGGGTTTGCTGCTGTGTAAACACGTTGCATAAATACTCACTGGTGGCTACTAGACAACGTATGGAGATGTCTCTTTATGTGTTACACATCTCTGAAAGAGCTTTCGAAGAAGTCACAAGTGCTCGGGGAAGTCTTTCCCTTTGTGATTGTTCAGTGCTGACATGGCTTCAGCCCTTGGGTTCCCTTTCAGAAAGGGACCTGTCACAAAAGCAATGTTTGCTCATCATCAGAACAGGGGTAAGGCTCCCGTGAGCAATTTTTGCAATGTAAGAATGTGTAGTTGGGTGTAATACTGCTCCTGGGGTTTAGTGATTCCAAATAATGGATTTGCTTTCATAACTTCTTTGAACTGAAGTTTGTTTCTGATGCAGGGATGACTTTCATGAACATTCTCCAAAGGTCACATAGCGGGTACTAGTCAAAGACGTTTCTAAATGCTTTGGGTATAGTTTAGATTTTATGCTGTTAAACCTAAGATTCTTACAGCTTCCAATGTGTTTCAGATCCAATGGCTGTCCCACCAGCATACAGTGACTTGGGAAAGTCTGCCAGGGATGTATTCAACAAGGGGTATGGTAAGTAACATGGCTGTGGTGGGAATTCTCTTCCTTCCTTGCTAGAAGGAAGCATCTAGCCCCTTCTGATTTGAGCTTTAGAGGTGTTATCATGACAGTGCTGCAGTAGGCAGAGAATGAGAGGGGAAGGTTACAAGTTTGACCTGAAGATGTACTCCAGAACAGTCTCTGAAGAGTGCTGTGGACTTTAACCTTCCACTTTTTGTACTCGGAGACATTAAATCAGTTCAACTCACGTAGGTCACCACAGGAGACCGTATATGCCACCAAACAGGTTTGAGGTAGAGTGATCTGTATGTTAATCAGAGCAGACTATTGTCTTAGTGACAGTGGAAATAATTGCACAATATTTGCATTCCTGTTCAAAGAACTTAAATGGAGAAATTCGGATGTTAGTCCCTTTTCTGGAAGCAATATGTTGACATTTTTGTCTGTACTCTTCTCTTTTCAGGATTTGGAATGGTCAAGTTAGAGTTCAAGACCAAGTCTTCCAGTGGGGTGGTAAGTACTGGAGGCTTCCAACATCACCAGCGTTGCAACGGAAGGACAAATGCCTGAACGGGTTGGTGGTAGTAACTTGCTACCAGGTGTGGCTTCTCTCTTTCAGTTCTCATTTTAAAACCTGTACTGGTGTGGAACTGATGGAGTGGTCCTTCTTTTCCTGCAGCGTGCATTTTGTTGCGAGCAGGTTGCTTTCTTCCCCGTTCCCATTGCCACGTCCCAAACATAACTGTTTCTTCACCCTCAATAGCTCTCATTTCTGCTTCTGAATGCAGTTGAGTTTCTCTGCAGATGTTGGTTTTATAAGATTTGGAGTCCAGACTGACCTTTTATCCGAAAGGCAAAGAGACAAATAAGAGCCATGGTTTAACTTAATTTTCACTCATCTCCACTGTGCTTACAATATGAGACTTCATGAAAACTAAACAGTTCTTCTGCTGTACCCTTTATGTAGAATTTGAGAGCATTTTATAGATATTAATTAAGATTTAGCACTTAAGGTAACTAGAAAATACTATGAACGCCACTTCAATGATGGAGAAGTGGAGCTTCCTCCTGATTTCACAAGAGGGCTGGCAAAACCAAGAATGGATTTCTTAATTTTGGTCTTCATATACTGTTTACTACGTAAGGTTATTCTTGCACTGAGTCTCAGGTCTGTGTGTGCTACCACTTGATGCTGTTGTGGCTGATAAGCTGTGCTGCTTTTCAGCTTACTTCATAACCTTATTTGCCTTAGCTCCCTCCTTCTCTTGCATTCTTATCATGCAAATGGTGCAAGTCATTCCTTTTGTATTACTGTATTCTGTCTCAATTGAGCTTTTGATGGATTGCTTGCACCAGGAACATGTAGGCACGAGGAACTATGTAGTCTTTATACTGTGACTGCTACCAGTTATTGACATGTCACGATATGCATAGTTTTCCTGGCTGGAAGTTTTTATTCTCAAATAATATGCTAATGGTTAATTATCCTGTCTTCTGAATGTGACAGAACATCAACAACTGTATTAAGTTCTAAAATGGGCTTTTTCTTTTCCATGCAACCTTTCCTGTTGGATGTTTATCCAGCTGGTAAGAATAGTGACTGTTTTGGCATGTTGGTTCTTTATTGCTTTGTCTAGCAAGGTTTTCTGTGGTGCGTGGTGGTGTTCATAAACTGTTCCATTGTTTTTAGTCATGTTATCATCGTGTCATTAAGTTTGACTGTGTCGATAACTCTTAATCTGCTGTATGATCCACATACATAAAGTGATTTGCAGTCTTTGTCCAATAGTCCATGATAAGAACACTGTAAAAAACAGGAGGAGGGAAAAGAAGGTAGAGAGGAGTACTGATACTATTGCTGTTGCTTCAGGTTTTGTGCTTGTTAGTGTTTCTAGTGGGCATTCTGCAACAAAATGGGGTTTGGGGGATGGAGGTGAGGTTAGGAACAAGACATGAGATCTCATTTCTATTTGGGTACTAATAGTGCCTCTGATTGTTATGATACTGAAATATTTTGGGTGTTTCTCCTGTGGACTTGGAAGAAAACAGAGGTAGTGTCTATTGATTATAATTGTTTCATAGATTGCAAGTGGTTTGGCCTAGTAAGTGCATGGTGTTCCTGAGGATGCCAGCCAGCATATCCTAGAAGGTTATAGACTGCTGGCAGCAGATGATGACTGTGTGCCTTCTGCTTCCAGAAGCAGATCCAGTTCTGACACTTGGCCAACAGCATAGAACAGCATGTTACGAAATACATATTACACGAAATTCAAAGTCATTGGTTCAATTGCACTAGTCAGTGAAGGACCAGCCTGATGGAGAGCTGTCACGGTGCCCCTGCATCAGGTTATTTGCTAACACCATGAAGGAGAAAAGGTCTACAGTTTTAAGGTGCTTTACAAAGGGGTGAAGCTTCTGAAGTGTAGTTGCTGGCTGAGGTAATGACAGAGAAGTTGGGTTGGGGGCAAAGGTGGTAAAGTCATCAACGTGCTATATGAAGAGCCTAAGTGACAAGAGTATAAAGGGTAGAGGAAACAACAACGTTAGGGTTTAGTAGTGAAAAGCATCAGTGACCATTCTCTGAAGAACATTTCACTGCTGAATGGTGGAAAAAGAAAGGAATACACGAGATATTTGGAAAAGTGAGAGAACCCCCAATTTTGGTTTGCTATTCATCTAGCAGTTAAGTTGGATGCAGGATTGCTTTTTTTAAGGGAGAGTCATTCCCAGAAGGACTGTAAAAGGTGCTAATTAGAATCATAGAATAGTAAGGGTTGGAAAGGACCTTAAGATCATCTAGTTCCAACCCCTTGCCATTCATGCACCATTGGGACAGTGGTGATAAGATGATAAAGGAAATTGGACAAGATTTTGAGGAAAAATCCAAAAATACAAGCAGCTTTGTATCCCAGATGAGGGTCTTTTCGTATCTGGGTATGGATCCATGTGAAGGTACAGAGCAAGTTCTTGGATTCTGAAATAACTATTGGTGCAGAAAAATGGGTTTTTTGGTGTGGAGGAGGTTGGTGGATAAGTTAGGGAAAAAAAGGTGGTAAAAATGATAGAGGGGGACCAGGTAATCAAATAATGGTGCAGATGAAATGTAAGTGAAAATAGCAGATTATTGTGGTTTGACTGAAACCAGGACACACGTCTTTGTGTAATAGTGTTTTTTCCAAGCTAAGCAAGTTCCAGGGCATCAGTGCACCTCAATCAAAGAAATACCCAGAACAGAGATGCCAAAAGAAATAGCATTTTGTGATGCAAAAATGATTGGTTTTGGTGGTGATAGAGGAGGAGGATTTTGAGGGTTCTGTTAAAAGGCCGAGGGGTAGCGAGTCTGAGTGCTGGCACTTGACAAGGGGAAAAACTGAACGTGATTAAATATCTGAGTGCTGAAACTCATGTTCTGCTCTTTCTTGGCAGGAATTCACTGCAACTGGTTCTTCCAACACAGACACAGGCAAGGCTTCAGGCAGTCTAGAGACCAAATACAAGCTCAAGGACTATGGACTTATATTCACACAGAAGTGGAACACAGACAACACATTGGGAACAGAAGTTTCCATGGAGGATCAGGTAAGAGGAAAGAGATACTCTGAAAATGTTTCTGCAGCCGGTATGAGAAAGTATTGAGCAGAGAACACTGAGTAGTTTTAGTTGCACAGAACTACCAGGAGTACTAAAAGAAGTTATTTATATGTGCAGAATGCACAGACTCAGGGCAGGGGGGTGCAGGCATTCATTGTGCTGCTATGTAATGGTCCAAAGTTAGTTACTGCAGTTACTGGCATGTGAAATTTGGTAGCTGGTGGAAATAACATCACTATCACTCACTCCACACATGAGGTTTTGTTTCAGGATGCATGCTAGCTATGTAGAACTGTCACCGCTGCAGTCATGCAGGGAAATCAAAAGAGGGGTCTCATAGTTGAAATGTTCTAATAGGTAAGGACTTGAGTTTGGCTGCCTTGAATGTATTTTGTGAGGTTGAAGAGAAAGTTAATGGTTTGCAGCTTGTCAGTGCTTCCACAAAGGGTTGCTGGCGTATAGCACTCTCAAAACACAATTCCTTTTCAAATAGCTTTATGCTTCTCACTTAGTGCCTGAAGCATAAGGTAACGGTGCCAAAACCAGTTTCTCAGTCTTTTTGCTCTCAACACTGGACTTGAAATCTTCCTGCAATAACGGATATACAGAGCGTGCCCTGTTACAGGCCTCACTGTGGCGAGAAAAAGTCCAAATTTTAATCCCTTATCATACAGCATCTTTAGATGTTTGTTGTAAAACGTGGGAGACATCGTGGTCGTGTTTTGTCATCTCTTTAGACAGTAAGTAGAGCTCTGGCAATGGGCTGTAACAAATGATGTTTCAGCAGTTCTGAGCAGACCTGTTTCTCTTTGCAGTTGATTGAAGGATTGAAGGTGGCTGTTGACACTACATTTGTACCAAACACAGGGTGAGTATTTTTTGTTACCTTTGTCTAAGGAGTACTACAATTTCCTGTGACTTTTAATTAGAAATGTTTATGCTGGTCATTGTGTGAATGCTCCAAATCTGCTGTAGAACATTCTGCAGGCACTGTAGAGTGTTTTGAAGGGAATGGTTAATGCCAGGCTCAGAAGGACAAGGGCTGCTAAAAATGATTCTTCAGCTTTTTGGCCAGGGGAGAACTGAGCAGACTAAAAGACACTGAAGTGAAGAAAGACACAACTATTGGTGTGGGATGTCATGGATGCTCCTCAAATAAGCTGATGATGCCCTAACACACTGCTCTCAGTGGTGGAGAACACAATTTGAAACCTCATGGGTTTTGCAGAGCGTTAAGCAGAAACACTTTTGTCTCTTTTGCTGCTTGAGAATTTTAAGGAATTTGAGATGGTGGAGGAAATAGTGGCACCACGTACATGTACATAATACCAGTGCTACTCGTATGCCATGCCTTCTTCAGCAGCTGTTGAGTAGGCATTACAGTCATTTAATTAAGTGGCTTTAAGGGACATATATATGTGAATAAAACTACATACTCATATGCTACCAGGGATAAACCAGCACGTTTCTCTCCGCAGGAAGAAGGGTGGAAAGTTGAAGACCTCCTACAAAAGAGATTATGTAAATCTAGGCTGCAACATAGACATTGATCTCTCTGGACCAACCATCTATGGCTGGGCAGTGTTGGGCTATGAGGGCTGGCTTGCTGGCTACCAGATGGCTTTTGATACAGCCAAATCTAAGCTTTCACAAAATAACTTTGCCTTGGGATACAGGGCAGGAGACTTTCAGCTGCACACTAATGTGTAAGTATTATCTGAGCCTAGAAAAACATGATCAGAGGAGCCAAACTAGATGAATGGTGAGCATTACTGGAGATAGGTGAAAGGTGGGTGGATGGAAGGGGATCCTGAATTGGTTTAAAATCATTTCTATTTGGTGTTTTCATCTTCAGTAACTTTTCAACTCTCAGCTGGTTCTGAGACCATCTTTCAGTTTTGGCAGGTTTGGTTTTTGCATACGTAAGATAGTGGCACTTTATAATTGTTAATTTGGAATGCAAATCTATCAACTTTAACTTCTATTTTGGTGCTAGATAAAAGAGCCTTCAGTTAAGCTACTGTACCTCCCCCTCCTCCCCACCAGCCAGAAATGCCCAAGGTAGAGAAGAGGTGTGTGTTGTGCTCGAGCTTCCAGCAGCCATGGCAGTGTACCTCTAGACTTGGCATTTAGATGGTCCCAAGAGTCGCTGAAGATGCAATGCACTAACATTCTTTTCAGTCTCATCATTCCCAAACAAGTTATCTGGTGTTTGGTTGGGGTTTTTTTGTCAGAATCTCAAACTGTTGGAAAGTTTTGTTCCACTCTCCAAGCAAAACTTAGGTTTTGGGTAAAAAACATGAGCAGGAGCCTGCCAGCTCCATCTAGGAAGAGGATGAGCATGGGTCCAGGGAAGTATTTGAGCTGTTGGTTAATTTTAAGAGATATGATTGTGAAGTCTTGACACACTTGCATCTATTACAAACAGGAATGATGGCACCGAGTTTGGTGGGTCTATTTATCAGAAGGTTAATGATAAGGTTGAGACATCAGTCAATCTTGCATGGACTGCTGGCAGTAACAACACACGTTTTGGTATTGCTTCTAAGTACCAACTGGATGAGAAGACTTCCCTTGTGGTAAGAATTTTGTTACAGGAACAAGTATTTCAAATGTTTGGCATGAAATAGTTGCATTAAATAGGAAGCAGGGTACATGGTTCAAATTTAAATCAGGCCTTCAGAGGTCATATTTGAGATGATGGGAAACCAATTCTAAAGCATGGTTTTGTTCATGGTGAGATAGTCACTAGTCTGACTAGTGTGCTTGGAGCCTGTGCCAGATCTGTTTTCTAAAGGTAATAAGAGGATGCAGCACTTAAATAGTGCTAGTGACTCTTAAGTAATTGTGTGTATGTGCTGCCACGAGGGACACTTCAAATCCAAAAATTAGTTCCAGGACAATTCAGCCAAAACTTAAAGGTTGGAAATGCTGTTGGAAACTGCTCAAAACTTGGTAATGTGAAAATGGGTTTGTGTATTCATATGCTCATTAATGTTCACTGCTCATTAAAAAACAATCACTACTATGAGAACAGGAGTCTGAACAAGACGGATTTCATTAGCTACCCAGGGAGTAGTAACTAGCTCCTTTCAGACCCTAAAGAGACAGTGAAGGACAGGCATAATGGGTCACAATTTGAGGGAAGGATTGGAACTATTACTTAAGCTGTAACAGGCTTAAGCTGGAAACTCATGAGGAGAAAAGGAAAACATTGGAATACACCTCTGCTAGAGGTTAGGCTACACATAGCTGAAAGATTTAATGCATAAGCTCAGGGCACTGGGACAATTCTGTCTAGATGTTTATACACCGTGTGTAAAATACCATGATTTCTCTTTTCCCTGCAGGCTAAAGTGAATAATGCCAGCCTGATTGGAATTGGTTACTCTCATGCCCTCCGACCTGGTACGTAAGTCTAACTGGTAGCAGAAAATAGTATTAGTGCTACACTGTGGGTTATTTTACTGTCATGTCTAGCATAGAATAGATAAATTAGCTAGAAATCTTACCGAGGCTCACAGAAGTAAAGGATGTGCCTGTACAGAAGTTCTTACAGCAACTAACACACATTAGTGAGCCTCAAGTACTTGAGGGAGGGCATTTCACAGGGGTATGAAATGTTTGAAGGGTGTCATTACTTGCTTTCTTAGGCATAAAGCTGACCCTCTCAGGCTTGATTGATGGCAAGAATTTCAGTGCTGGAGGTCACAAAGTTGGGCTGGGATTTGAGCTGGAAGCTTAATGCAGCTTTAAGTGAAGCTACAGGTGGTGCTCTGAAGGATAAAGGAGAAGTGTACCCAGTATGTTTCGGCCTTAATATTACTCTGAAATTCCAAGAAGTGTGAACTTTCTACTCTTCCAAAGAATCATTTCAGCCCAACACTGAAGTCCAGAGACTGCCAGCACATCAAAGGAAGATACTTGAAGGCATGCATGGAAGTTGTGATGTATGTGCCACATTTCACTTCGGTTTCCCACATGTTCCTAAAACCAGAAGAAAATCCCACCTCTCCCCATTATTGTATTGCATCCTGCATGTCTCACACTTCATCACCTTTTATAAAAGGTGGGCTCTGTGCTGTAGCAGCAACTTGGATTTACATCAGAGTGAAATAAAGTGGTCCCAGTTAGAACATAATCTTGGTGTGTCCTGTCTCTCAGTAAGCACAAAAGCTGTGTCCATCCAGCTCTGCTTTTCTCCTTTGGTGCAACTTTAAGCATGGTTAAGCAAATGCTTTGTTAAGCTGTGTGTACACTGAAGATTTCCTTCTCTGTAGTCTCTGGGTACCATCCTTCCACCACTCATGGTTTAGAAACCTGCACAGTGAAAGCAGCTTTTTCATCAAAATATTATTGAGGATATCAAAAAGAGCAAACCAAAAGTTTACATGTTTTAGATCATTTCGTTCCCATATAGGAAACAAGTATCAGGTAAGTACATCCATTACACTTAAGGAAAAAAGTGCAAATCAGCAAAGTTAAGAAATAAAGTTCACAGTTCAAGTATATTAGGAAGGTGACATCTACCAGTGACTGTGCAAGCTGACTGCACGCAGTGTCCGTTGTTCATTAGAAAGCCTAAATGGCAGCAAAACAACCACATGTGATGCTTAAGGGAAGATACATCAGGACAAAGAAGAAGAATACCTGCTGTCTTAAGGCACGATTCAGAACTTTTTCCAAGCACTTTAGAACAGGCATTTCCTACTGTCTCTTTGTGGAAAAAAGTGTCCAAGCGGTGGTTACTAAAAGCTAGGCCACGTGTATCACATAAGCAGTAGGTGAAAGTAGGAGGGACTTGAACTTCCCTTCTCAGAGGCAGCAGCTTTTCACAGTTGCCTTCCTGAAGTAGCATGTCTTCAAAGGCAGCCGAAGTGATTTTACATCTGGGTTTGTTGTGGACTGTTTGTTTCTTCTACCTGAAGCTGCAGCCAGCTCCAATCTAGAGCCTAAAGAACAAACAGAACTACAATGTTGAACACAGTTGAGATTTCTCCAGAATAAAAGGGAAGTAATTTAAAAGATTTAAAACTTAGACTGTGGACAAGTTGGTCAATATAGCTGCATGATGAAGCATGAGACAGCTGTAAAGGAAACCTTTAGGTTCCTTATTTTCTGTAATATTTTTGCTTGCTTTTTAACATTCGGCTTCATTAAATAAGCATCCCTGCCCACCATTGTATTGCCACCACCAAACCAGCCCCATTTTAAGGTGTTTGTCACAACTTAGGTCCCCGGCACATGGCTCCCCTTCTCAGCAAGCAGAGAATATGTCAGTCAGTTCAAGTGGGCAAGTGGGTGCTTTCTATCTCCCACACCATTTTCTCCTTGTCCAAAAGAGTAACACACAGATTTCTATTAGCTGTATTACTTATTATAAGCAGAAGTGTGAAACCATGAGCTTCCCCAGTCCATTTACGGAAGAATATCAAATGTTACCATGAAGCTCTGCTCCTGATCCTTCATTGTGTCATGCATCACATTTTCTAGTTGGCTACAGAGTTTCTGTGATTCCAGCAGTAGTTCCTCACTGAAAGGGACAATCATCACACAGTTATTATTTTCCATAGCACTTCTGTTTGAAGACATGCTGCCTCTGCCTTTAAGAAACCTTTCTGGCAGGTATGCTGCAGAGCACTGAAGAATATTAACCTTTATCAGCCAGTAATTCATATTGCAACTGGGAAAGTCAGTGGCATCCCCAGATATACTGGGGCAGGAGAACGGAAGCATGTTCCAAGCTGGAGTTGGGGTCTTACTATCCAGAGTCACTGTTGTTAAAGTTACAGAACAGCCTATAAAGGATAACATACAAATAAACCAAAGCCTCTCATTCCAAATGGTGACCCTGTTCATTTAAGCAAACCAGAGCTACACACGCGTGGTTACAGCAGTGTCTCCTTTATGATACAGCTCAGTTGCTATCACCTTACATGACGATGCTCCAACAATCGCTGTTGGCAGTGTACTTCAAGTGAGCCCAACCATTCCAGGTAAAATGAGCCCTTTATTATTGAGGTAGGGGGAAGTAAAGCTATATGTTATTCCCCATTTTTCATAAGGAGGATTCAGAACCCCCCAGGAAGCCCAGTTATAGGAAGAAAAGGCTGATGACAATAAAAGCTGAACACAAAGTGTAAAATGGGAGAAAGCTTGTGTGTCATTTCACAACGGGGGAGCCCCAGCTTTGTAGTGCTGGCATTAGCAACTCCAGAGCTCCATCCTGCCTCACCTTTTCCTGACGGATTCTGATAAGTTGTAGGTTCCAGAAGGGACCTGCAGCAGCAGGTGACCAGGACTACCAAGACGTGATGTGTTCATGCTCTCTGGACTGCCAGTAACGGGACCACGTACTTTACTCTGAAGAAAACACAGGAGATTCACATTGCAATTATTACCACTAAATTCCAGTAACGGGACCACGTACTTTACTCTGAAGAAAACACAGGAGATTCACATTGCAATTATTACCACTAAATTCCAGCAGCCAGGAATATGAGACAGCCTGGAATGTGGCTTTAATACTAATTCAAAACAACAGAAAAGAACCATACTAAAGGGACTATTAATGTCAGTAACCTGTACTACAAACCAGATGAAACTGGAGGTTTTATTTTACTTACACAAGCAATTTTCAGCAAGTTCCACAGCTCTTTCTGGCGTTTCTCCTGCAGCCGAACAACTGTTTCCTCATCTTCATTCATGAGATTCATCACTTTCTCCACTCTGGGGAACAACTCCAGTGCCTTCTGCTTGCAAACTACGGTTTTACTAGTACAAAAATAAATCAGATCACACATGAGCAACTGCAGTTAGGGAACATTCCTGAAGTATCTTCTTTCCTGTAACACTGAGATCTCATTAGGTGTACACACACTGGTTTTTAAACCTCTAGAACAAAACCTCTTGCTGAAAGAGAAAATGCTTTCTCTTAACCCTAAGTGAAAGCTGATGCTACAAAGCTCACCTCAGCTGAGCATAAATGACTCGGACTTTCTTTTCAAAGCTCTGGATTGCCTGTAGGAGCAGTCGTACTATTTCTTGGCTGTCACCGCTTGTCCTCTGATCTAGAATGAGAGTCAGGGTATTACACAGAAAGGTTGGCTTATAGGACAGAGTGAGAAGATTCTTAGTGGCTTGTTTCCACAGTTTCTTCAACCCTGAAACATCCCAAGTTCAGGGCATGCAAGTTTGAGGGGGATGAATTGCACTGGATTTTAGCCACCTTCTTCAGAATGATGAGGATTGGAAAGCAGAGTTGGTAGGCTGGGTCTCATGCCCAAAAGGTCTAATGTTCCCAAAGGAACAGCTATGCCTCTCATCTTTCCTACACAGAAGCAGCAGCATATGCTTGCAGCAATAGCTTGCTCTGAGAAGTGCTCCTGAGGAGTTTCAAGAGCTCAGAAGGCGCCAGGAAAGCAAGGCTGACCTAGTTTAAAACTGACTTCCTGACTCCCCTTCTCCAAAACAAGGGGAGTCCAGCAGAGTCCATGTGCAGTAGCACACAGGCAGGCCTACAATGCAGAGAAAGTTTTCTCAGTGCTCATTACTGCATCTCCAAAGTCACTATCGACACAAAGCAAGCTGACCTTGAGCTAAAATGTCTTTTACCTCTTGGCTTCTCTCTCAGTCTCCGGTACAGCTCTCTGGCTTGTTCTTCTCTAGAAGAAAAAGGCACAAGAACACATAGGACTTCTCTAGAACCTAAATTACAAACAAGTAGTTCAAGAACTCAAATCTTTTATACACCAGTCTGCCATGTCAGACTGATGACAGGGAAGGAGTCAAAAGCTGTCTTCTAGTGTCAAAGTCCACCCAGTCCCCCACAGTTTGGGCTGAAGAGACAGCACTTTCATTGTCTTGCAGTGAATAAGCTTAGCTAGCAATACTTGTGCATCTTAAGTTCAAGGTAGCTCAACTCACAAATCCTCCAGTGTTCCTCCTTGTTTACGACCTAGTGGGCTTCTCTGCAGGTCCACAATGTCTGTCTGCAGGGCCATCATCTTCTTCACTAGCTGATCCACATCATCCTCCTGAAAGCAGGGCAGAACATAAGCAACGGGACAGTTTTAGCCTAAGAGACATTACCACTCACACTGGCTCTTCCTTTCTCATTTGCACATCTAAACACTCCTCCCGTTTATCACTGCTTTTCCCTTTATCTCTCAGCACACAACCACTTCCACTCCTGGCACACCAAATTCTGGCTTTTCACTTGAACTCGTTCCCATGCAGAAGCTGCTGCTTGTAGACAGTCATTCTGCCCTCTGCCTCCTCCCAGTAGAGGAGGACCAAATGTTGGAAAAGAATAAAGGTATCAACTAGTCACCTCTCATTCCTCATCTGGGAGCAACAGTCCCTGGCCCTACTCACAGGGGTTACACTGCCTTGTGTCAGAAGGCTGGATGCTTTGGATGCTACCAAGAAAGGGAAATTATTGCCTTTTCAAAACTCAAGGCTGATGCTTACAAGTCCTGTGTTCAATCCTCTAATTGTTCACTTTCTCGTTGAGTTTAACCTGTTCCATACCTCTTTCAGCCATCCCGGCTCCAGCATTGGGTTAGCAGGACAGCCAAGCGCAACTGCTGCAACACCTCCTCTCACATTCCCTAAGACCTCCCTTTTTCCTCTAAGCCTTACAAACACAGTGAGTGTAAGTACTGCCAATGAACAAATATGGTGCCACCTAAACCAAGGCAACATGACATCTGGAACCAGCCCAGACACAAGGGAGGACAATAAAGAAAGGATAAGCTGTTAGATTTAAAAACATACCCGCCCACAGAGTTCTACAGCTTGCTCCATCTCCTTCCAGGCAAAGAGCAGCTTCTCAGAAGCTACAGGAATGAAAGAAAAGTGATTGCTTTCATCAGGTTCATACAGGAAAAAGGTAGATACTTTGTGGGGATAAAAGGCATAAGAAGAGCTCTGTTTGTCAGATGCTGTACTCACTAATGCCAAATTCAATCTGCTCTTTGTACTTCTCCAGATCGATCTGAATGCTTGTTTTAAAGAAGTCCAGCTTTGCTTTCAGCTGCTGGGATAGGGATGCCATAGAATTCTTCATCTTCGAGAGGGTACTATTGTAACGCAACAGATTCATCCTACATGGACAAGAAGAAGGCCCTATTACCTTCTGAAACTAAAAGCGCAGACTTCCACTTACATCAAAAGGAGATACTTCAGAGTGCAGCAGTGCGCACAAAAGCAGCTGTGCAGAGGTCGAAACTCTCAGCTTTTCATTAATGGCTCCTCTCATGGGATTCCCTATTCCAACAGGGTCCCATTCCTGTCCTTTCCCTTTCACCAGGGAGCAAAGGCAGAGATTTAAGTATTGTAGAGAAACTGCCACCGTACATGGCTGCTCGCTGCCCCTGCTGAAGCCGGTTACAGTCCTCCTTCAGCATCCGGATCGTGTGCCAGATCTGACCCCACACCTTCCGCAACTGGAAAAAGTGGAGATTCCTCTTTGGATCCTGAACTGGAAACAGAGAGGGGAGGAGAAACATCCATATCAGCGAGAAGCCCAAAAGTAGTGTTATCACATGGCAAAACAGACCAAAATATCACTCCATTGAGGGGCATGCTACACCTTGCAAAGCCTACAGTTGGCTCACCCCTGTGCAGCTTCCCCAGTACATCCTATATACACTTATATACATTTTGGGGAAATCAAACACTTCCTTTCCTCAGTTATTCTGACAAATTGGATGAATGCTATGCCAGTCCATTTTACTGCTTCTTCAGTCCCAATATGCAAAAGCTCCCTTTAATCTTTGCACACGAATCACACCACAGAACATGGGCTGCCCTCTCAAGGCTGACAACCTCTCACATTCATGCTAGAGAAAGTTCTTACGGATGCAGTCAACGCTTTCTGGATGAGGACGCAAGGCAACCTGAGCCTCATAGGTAACCTTCTGGTTATCGAAGAGGAAGAGGAGGTCTGTGTCTGCAGCTGCAGTGTCATTCACCTACAGAAGGCAAAAGACCCATCTAGGTTCTCTCAGAAAAAGCAAACCTCAGTACCACCTTAAACAGAATGTTCCTCCTCAGTCAAAGACTGAGCACCAAACGTAATAGGGTGGCTATTTGGTCTGTGTGGTTACTGTGACAAAAGCCTCCCAGCATAGCAGGGGGTGCTGTGCTTCCAGTGTCAGAGCAGTGCCTGCTGATTCACTCAGCAGCAAGGGAGGGAGTATCCAGACTCACCTTGCTATCAGCTGTATGTTTAGTGGCCAACTTCTGAGAGAACAATGCAAGTCCAGCTTCCTGCAGGAGCTCCTGGTCCTGTTCTGGGATACCCGTATCTAACTGGATCCTGGCCTTCACACTCTGCAGAGTCTCCTCCTCTGTCACAGGGTAGGTGTGCACAGTTCCCGTAACCATGTTCAAAACATGAAGCAACTACAAGAGTAGTGTGACATGAGAAGAGCTGAAGATACATTGGTTGTGTCTGAGCAGAGATTGCAAGACTGAGACACTGGGCACTGCTAAACTGTTCAAAGCACCTGCAGGGCTCGAGAAGTCACCTCACGGCTACTTCATAACATTATGCCAAAGTTCTTGTCCTCCATCAACCAGAAGAGAGGCCACATGGCAATTAAACAGCTTCAGTCACAGAATCCTCTACCAGAAAACGGAACCAAGCACAGACAGAAGCTATTTGCTTCTCCCAACAAGCTCAGGGAATATCTGTCCTCAGATAAGCAAGATAAAAGCATCTGTCACTAACTGTCAGGAGACAGCTAAATCAAATTCTGTGCTGTTCCTCCTCTTCGGTCTATGATTTAAGCCTCTTCTCTCATGGGCTACAGGCAACTGCTCTCTGGAAAGCTTTTCAGGCTACACAGACCCATTGCTCACCTTCAAGTTCAAAATGTCATCCAAAGCTTTGAAACACCCATTGGGTCCATAAGTAGGATCTGTACCTCTCTGCCGTGGGTGCCACATTAACATGAGTTGCAGCCATTTCTCCAGCCTCCCAGCCAAAACACTGAAGGACCAAAACAAGGAGATCAGAAGAGGTGGAAGTGCATTTACAGTTACTATATGGCCTGGTTGTTGTAGCAGGACTGAGGAACAACTCCCCCCACCCATCACAAATGCAGTGTTTAGAAGGCAGAAACAGACTTACAACTACACAAGTCTGACAAGGGACACAAGCATTCATTGTGTCATGCACTCAATTTATTCACAGATTAATGTAGTAATGCACATAATATAAACCTTTTGCAGATGAAACAGTTTATCCCAGTGTGGCAAAACAGATTTCTAGTCCTCACCTGTTTAGATTGTTCGGGCAGGGTAAACTACTAGAAAATTTGACTTCTCCAGATAAGTCTTCGTAAACGACAATATCCAGCTCACTCTTCTGTCGTACCTTTGTGTGCCTGATGAATTCAAGCAAGTACAATGGTGAAATAATCATCACAGAATAGTCTGGGTTGGAAGGGACCTTAAAGACCATCCAATTTAACCCCCTGCCATGGGCAGGGACACCTTCCACTAGAGCAGGTTGCTCCAAGCCCCTGTGTCCAACCTGGCCTTGAACACTGCCAGGGATGGGGCAGCCACAGCTTCTCTGGGCACCCTGTGCCAGCGCCTCAGCACCCTCACAGGGAAGAACTTTCTCCTAATCTATAAATCTCCCTCTTTCATCTTAAAGCCATTCCCCCTTGTCCTATCACTACATGCCCTTGTAAAAAATCCCTCTCCAGATCCCTTGTAGACCCCCTTTAGGTACTGGAAGCTGCTCTAAGGTCTCCCTGGAGCCTTCTCTTCTCCAGGCTGAACAAGCCCAGCTCTTTCAGCCTGTCTCCATAGGAGGAGGAGCTCCAGCCCTCTGAGCATCTTTGTGGCCCTCCAACAGGTCTACATCCTTCTTATGTTGTAATCCTTCTTATGTTATAATCACCTGCCTCTCCCAGCCTGCATGTTAGTAGGCTCTTAAAGCTACTCTTAACGGATCTAATACAGGTGCTGCTTTGGCTTCTGCTACCTACCCTGAGTCAGTCCTGAACCCAAAGAGTGAGTATCAGGAATGCTGAACTTAGGTAGGTCAAACTCCTGTGAAGGGAGTCAGTCTTCAGAAAGGCAAGGAACATAGGGATACTACCCTAAGAATCAAGGGACCACACTTCTAGTTCCTGTAACAGGACAGTTGCATTGCATGCACTCTTGTCACCCAGCCCCAGCTCACTCACCATTGCACTGGCTGCCAGTTGGGTAGGAATGGCCGGAATCCTGTAATGCACTCGAAAGCCAGTGTGCCAAAGCTCCAGTAATCCACTGTCACCGTGTATTTCTGCTGTTCCAGCAGCTCTGGAGCCTGAGACAGTTTACACACATAAGACAAAGCCACCCATCTCTTAGCTCTCTCTATCCCTTAAGACCTCGTTAACATTTGTATAACAGACTAAAGACTGTGCTGAACACTCTGCCTCTCGTGAGCTTTGAGATCCTCTCAGGGAAGACAGCAGAGGCTACTGGCACCTTATATAAGGCTTCTTATAACAGACACTGTGAAAAACCAATGTCAGCAAAAAAACCCCAGTCACCTTTGCTAGCTGCAGCACCCCAAATGCACTTCATCCCAGCCCAAAGCCTGATAACAGTTAACAATATCCCACTGCAAAGTGGTAGCTGCTCTTCTGGCTTAACTCCTTCCTTACCAAGTACTGTAGAGTCCCAACAAAGGATGTGCACAGACTACCCTGATCCAACTCCTTAGCATAACCAAGGTCAATGATCTTGTGTATTAACTGAAACACACAACAGAGAATATGAACACTGGAGAGAAGTCCTGTTAAAAACACACCATACAGCAGAGAAAGAAAAGGTTCAGCTCTTCAAAGGTATGCAGAAAAGGTGCCAATGAAGAAATGGAAGCAGAAATGGGAGGCTCCCGTAGCTTCCTAAAATCACAAATAGGTAAAGTTGTCATTGGCTCAATACACACAGAGCTGGAGAGATTACTCTGAGTTCAGATCTTTGGTCCATTGTTATAGTCTGGTTCTCTGCTTACTGATTTGAAAGTCAGAATGTCAGGGGTTACCAGAAATCTAACACAACCTTTTGTCTCAGCTGCATGCAGAATACTGTTCACCTGACACACAGAGCTGTTACCCTGGCTTGAGTGCTCTTACAGAGGGACCACTGTGACTGCATGAAGTACATGCATGTTCCTCTTACACTTACTTGTCTGTGCAGGCAGAGACACCTGGTTCCTGCTTACCCTTTGCTCTCCCTGCTGCAGCACAATGTTCTCTGGTTTCAAGTCTCTGTGGATAATCCTGTTCTCATGAAGGTACCTGAGAGCAGAAGCTGAGACACAGAAAAAGCCATTTTTAAAGAGTGTAACTAACAGTGCCTAGCATGAGCTCAGTAAGGATTCATTTGTACCTAGTATAAGCATGGCTTTTGGGTCAAATCTTATATGATCAAACACACAATGAAACAGAAAATGCAAGAGGAAAAATCGGTGTCAAACACCTCTGGACACAAACAGTTTGCTCTCTGGGTATCATTTCCTGGTCACTATGGAGTACAAGGATGAGGCAGCAGAATACAAATGGGAACACAAAGGATGGGGGATGATGCCTAACAGCCACACCTGCAGTAAAAGTAACGACAAATGCTCATTTATTCTCTTGCCAAAAGCTCACTTTCTAAGCATACATCTGCCCCAAATGCACTTCTTAAGTATCTTCACTCTAAGGCCTTAGCATCTGCCCAGTTCTGCCTCAGCTGCTGCTCAGTAAGATTACAACATAGCTTGACCAAACCACTGCACCCCAAAAGCATCCAGACAGCACTTGGCAAACGGCACCAGAACTGTCTAAAATTCCACGTAGTGGTTGCCCAAGTGCTAATGGAAACCCGCTGATCACACACACTCCAAAGGCCTGATGATCAGCTGTTAAGCTGAGGGTGAAGTCTGATGCGCAATGTAAACAAGAGTCACTGGCAAGTGTTCAGCTATTCAGAAAATCCCAGGAAATCCCAAGTGGCGTTTCTGCTGGCCAAGAAAATCCGTCCCTACATTTTCAAGAACACAAAAAAATCATAGGTTGGCTCTCCCACAGGGAGAGTTGGCAGAGCAAGACAGGAAACAAGTATGCTCTTTAAAGGTCAGCCTAAGGTGGACTCATTAAGCTCACTTCTTAATAGCCTTAGAGGGGATTCAGCACCGAAAGGGCTTTCATACTTGAGACAACTGAAGGTACTGCTACCACTTACCAATATCAGATAACAAGATGAGAATAGCTTCTTCCCGCAAGCCACAGCAATTCTCCAGCTGATTCAGGTACTGCAAGAAAACAGCACAGAATAGTCTTTCCCTCCTGTATCCCAAGTGAAGCTCACAGTCCCATGAACTCTCAGAGATGCAAGAAGTTCCAGTAACAGCAATGAAACTCTCTAGAAGCACAAAACTCTATGGGGTTGTGACTGCCAGTAGCAGCAATTACAGCTTCAGACCTTGGTCTAAGCACACAGGAGGAGAAAAAAGTAGGTGAAAATGTCAGTGTCATCCCCATTTCCTTGTACTTGCTCCATCCTTTACAGCCATTTCCCCTGTGCCTGACAGTACCAGCTCAAATCTCAGCTCTAAGCTCTGGGGTTTATCTAGGAGTAAATTATGCCAAAGGTTACAAAACCAGTAAGGTTAGAATTAACCTCCTATGGCAGATAGCAGTTAATAACTTTCCATAAGGGTATGGCCCACAGAGGTACCTGGCCCTCTGATGGTCTTGGCCATACACCCTGTTGCACATCGCTCACACATGCTCTCATGCCCTACCTGCAAACTCCTCACAGTGTCACTTGCAGCCAAGCAAACACAAAAAGCTTCCAAAAGCACTTAAGTCTTCAAAAGCTGAACATGATATCAAGGACCAACCCACCAAAACCTGTTGGTGCCATGGCAAGAATTAGGCAGCATCAAGATGTGAAAACAGGTTTTACAGGGAAGCTTCAAGAGAAACCCTAGGATCAGCTGAGAAGCTGATGTGGCTTTTCATCCCAGGGAGCTCACCTTGCGGAGGTCTCCGCCTTGGCAGTACTCCATGGCCAGCAATGGCAAGTCGTTTGGTGCAAGCTTCTGCATCCCTTCAGGGACATCACGGGCAGCCACCACATTGGGATGGTTCAGCCTGAGGAGCAGAAATGAGGCAAGTGCACACAGTGAGTGGAATCAGGGTAACACTTGAAAGGCAGTTGTTCTGCAACAGCTATGCAGTGTCGCATGCTCACGGTCATCACACAAAAACCTACAAGGGCTTTAATCCTTTTATAACCCAAACTTGTGAATTCTGAAGGTCTATGATTCATCCATCCTTCATGGACCCGGACTCATCCCAGCTCCTTTAGCTTCCCATGCAGGCAGTGCATCCCTTCAACGTACACACAATCCTCCCAAGAGCTACAGGCACACACCTCGCAACAGATCATGGCACAGCCTGTCACCAACCTCCAGAAAACACCCAAGCCACGACCAGAGCGCTGCATCCAACACAACCAACCCCAAAGCACAACCCGCAGCGGATGGGAAGCCAGGCGGCCTCATGCCCGTGCTTTAGGAGCAGCGCAGAAACGGAGCCAAGCCCGACCGGCGGCAGCAACCACAACACACGGTTCTTCACCGCGCCCCCTCTCCGGAGCGGAACGGGCACCCCCCGGAAGAGGCGGCGGCGGCGGCCGCCGATGGCTCCTCCCGCCGCTGCCCGCAGCGCCGCCGTTAGAGCCGCGCCCGCCCGCCCCGCCCCGGCGGTGAGCGGGCACCGGGCCCGGCCGAGGCCCGGCGGCGGCGGCGCTGCCGGCCTCACCTCTTCATGATCTGTATCTCCAGCGCCCAGCGGTCGCGGTTGCGGGGGCTCAGCTCCTGCCGGCACTGCTTGATGGCCACCTGCTCGCCGGTCTCCTGCGGACACAGTGCGGGCTCGGCTGAAAGGCGGGCGCCGGGCCGGGGAAGGGAAGGGAAAAGGGGCGGCCGCCGCTTACCTTGTTGTGCCAGCGAATAACGTTCCCGAAGCCACCGGTGCCGAGGCGCTCCTTCATCTCCCAGGGGCCGCAGGTCTGCGCCTGCAGGGCCGGCGGCCGGCTCATGACGGGGCCGCGCCGCTCCGGCTCCACCGGGCCTGGGCCGCCTCCGCCAGCGCTTCCGGCTCCGGCGCAAGCGCCCGCCCGCCCTTAAAGGAGCCGCGCGGGGCGAAGGGGGAGCTGCCGCCGCCGCTCTCCGGGCCGGGGTCTCGGGGTACAGGGCAGCACCGTGCCGTTTGCCTCCGTCCCCCCGCCCCGTGTTACACCGCGTTCAGAGCCCGCGTCCTCCCGGGGTGCTGCACGGATGAAAGCGCGGCCCCGGCACGGAGGTGTCCCGTCCCCCCCGGGGGGCGCGGGGCTGTGCCACGCTGCACCCCGAACATCGAGCAGCCCTGCCGAAAGCCCTCCTGAAGCGGGATCCAACTAGAGGTAAGCAGGTAGATGGTGCTGGAAGGAGATGCTGTGTTATCGATGGTTTCCATGCAATATGTAAAGCACTAGGAATGGCACCCACGCCACACTCTGGGCAGCTACAGTGGTCCTTAAGCTGCGAAAAGGTGGGAAATAGCAGCCTCTGAAATCATCCCCCATGGCCATTCCTTTGTTAGCATCTTTAACCCAGAATTCTAGTAGCAAACAGCTGTTACCTTTAAAAATGACGTGAATTAGCTCCTGCTCACTCAGCAGTGGCCAGTCATGTTTTTCTCAACAACTGGAAACAATCAAACAGAGTTACCCTTAAATCAGATTTACTTCTGGCTGTAATGCTCACCACCAGCACTGGGGCTCGCAGGAAATACGTGTGATAATGCTGATGGATTTCCATACAGACAAGAGCTAAATGTGCAGAGTAACCAGGGTTTCATCTTTGCCAATATGCAAAATACCCATTGCCATGCTTCCCAACTGAGGATGCTGTGCAGCTGCTTCCCGAAGAGGGAGATCCCTCACATACCATTTCTTATGTCTGTGTTTATGCTAAATTGTATCAGGAACCTGATTTTTTAGTGAATCGGTTCCTAAAAGATAGAACACATCCATTACTGTTGCAACTGTTTTCATAACCCCGAGTTCAGTTTGCCTCCCACACTGATAACGCAGTGTTTCATGACCACACACTGGTGAGTAGATGTTATTTTTCTAGGATGGACGGTATCAATGACCATTTAACTCTTTGCTCCCCAACATGCTATTCCTTATTTCTGTCTAAGGCTCCTTAGAAGTTCTGCTCATTGTCCACACTTGGGAGCTCCTCCACGGGACCGTTTTGTCCCCATGGCATGTGTCTCTCTGCCAAAGATTCCCAGTGGATTGCCAGCACGCTGCGCTCTTGCTTGAAACAGGAGTTTCTCAGCACTACAACTAAGCTACAGATTGCAGCCCTCTGGTCGTGTTGGAGGTAACACACCTCTCAGTCCCAGGAGCACGATGGACGTGAGGGATATGCGCTGTTCTCCACTCACTGAAGCTCAAGGTGTTCAACGAGGAAGCGTTTAGAAGGCTGAACCCGCTCTCTTAAGTGGGAGAGAGAAAGAACAACGCCGGGTGCTGTAAACCCAACGTCCCCCAGCCCGGCCCCGAGCCCCGAAGCCGCTCCGGGGGGGACGCAGGCTCCTGCCCCTGAGTCTCCACCCCCTGCGCGGGGCTCGGGGCAGGAGCCGCTGGGAGCGCGCAGAGCGGCGGCGGACAGCAGGAACCCGCTGCTCTGCAGAGAGCTCCATCCCCGGATCCAGCGGAGAGAAAGCAAGCAAAGGTAGGTCTGGCTCTGCACCTGCCTCACACAGCGCAATGCCCGCTTTCAGCATCAGTGGCGTTGTCATTGCATGCTATTAATTACTGTTATTTAATGAATCCCACTGAAGCACCGTGGTGGTGAACTAACTGAGCTATTGCTTTTCAGCTTTGGAGGAGGTTCCTAACGCTGGGTACAGCTGGCAGCTTTCGGTTATGCCAAGAAAGCTTCAGCTCTTGCAGGGAAAGGGCTGGCAGCCCCAGCTAGCAGGGGGGAGGTCTCCCACCCAAAGAACATCAGCAAGAGAACTTAAAGCAAATAAAGAGTTATGGACAAATACCTTGATGGTAAGGAGAGAGCCAGAGAGCTAGCTGTGAAAGGAGAAGTTATCATCGGGCTGTGTGCTCATCCCAGCCTCCCGACCAGGGTAATGGAGGGACAGAGAGCAGGAGGGCGGATCTTCTTCAGATCACGCTTTTCAAATGCAGCCAAAACCACAGGAAATATTGAGAATGATTCCCAAAACAAAGCCAGAGTTTGAAATATCCATTTCCTCTGATGCCCTTAGGGACTGCAAAAGCTAACTGTTTGGGGGTTTTTATACAATTCTTTTCACCAAAGGCAATGGTCTGTCTGCTGTCACATCTTAAACAGAAATAGTTCGAGTCTGATATTCATCTGCTCCGTTTAGCAAAGGGATACAGAAGCACTTTCTGCATAAGGCAGGAAAAGGCAGCAAGGATCTGCAGTCTTTTGCTTGAACTAGATCAATATAGCTGTTCATCAGCAAGAAATCTCTTAGTGCTATAGATTCAGAATCAAAGCATTCTGAAATGCACCTACTAGGTTACTGGAAGGCATACAGGGGTTTGGGGGAAGCTACTCTTAATTTCAATTAATGACTTTTTGTTCAACCTTGATAGACACATCCTTTTTTAGGTCTTATTCCACACTTGTAAGATAATACTCACACTCTTACTGCTTAGAAGGGCTGTTATTATTAACACTGTGGGATTTCAAGTATTCCTGCTGATGATGCTTCAGCCAAGAGCGATCAATTTGGGTATTGTATATCTTTACATCCTAATGTACCTGAAAGTGTAGAACCATACTGTCCGAGCACCACATTTAAGCCTCTGGCTTATTGCTAGTTGATGCAGGAGCTGCTCGGGAGAGCCCTACAGAAAGCACACGGCTTGTGAAGCCTTGTAAACATGGTATTCTTCAAACAGCCCTATGGTTTCAATTTGATAGGGCTTATCATTCAGAACATTCCAATTGCCTGCCCTAAGTTTTACCTTTCCCAAAACTGAAAACAAACATCTGGGAACATCTGTTGCCAGTTTTCCATGCATAGTGGGACAGCAGCCACCAGTGGGTGGACAGGCATCTCCCACGGACAGGGGGAAAGGTGAAAGGGAGAGCCTGAACAGGGGCAGCAGCAATAAGTGCAAGTCCAGGCCACTGCTGGTTTAGTTCAGATTCCACTGAAGTAAATGAGTATTTTGAAGGTACTCTTGCAGCTTTTAAGAAGGCTTGCTATGCAATGCAAACTACTTCCTAAGTGGTGGGAAAGGGCTTGAAAGTATGTAAAAAAAGTATACTACAAAATCTGCATAGTAATACAAATCCCCAGGAGATGCTCTGAATTACAAGGATCTCATTGTCAAGGTAAGACTTGGAGTAACTAAGGTTCTTGGAAGCTATTCCTGTGAATCTTTTCAGTCTGACTTGCAGCTTAAATCTCCTCTTTGTGCAGTCTAATGGTGAGAAGCTAAAGGCTAAATTATCCTGCTGCACTCCCAGTTCTGCTTCAGAGACTGGGATATTTGTGCCTTTTGCCTCTTCTTTGAACAAGTATTTAAAAGAAACCAACACAACCCACAAAGAAACTCCCAATTTATGACTCATTCAGCTGTTATACTCCAATTTCAGCAGCTATTATCCAGCTGCCTTCTCTGGATTTATATAAACAGAGTCTGAGCTCCTAATTTCTGGAAGTAATTTCTCCAACAATTGGGTTAGCTTTCTACTTGCTCAGAGATCATATCATGGAGATGACAAAAAGGTGATAGTGTGGGAGACAGTGCCTGAGTATTACTGCAAATATTTGGAACTGCAGAGCAATCCTAGAGATTAGGAATGAAATTCTATCTTCTTGCCTGCTGCTCCACCTCACTCCCAGCTCTCCGTACGTATAGGAGGTATTATACTTCTAAGGAAAGAGAGAAAATGGACCTCTGGTTCTGGACGTGGTCAAAGCAGGGGGGTTCTCATCTCCATCACGCTCTAGTGATTCATCATCTCAGCCATCTAAGCTGACTGCTGTAGCAGTCTTGGGGAGTACAGAGGATCAAGCTAAATCCGTTCACACTGGTGATTACTTATGTCCTGTTCAGCTGTAAAAAAGAGCTACTCTTACTGCATGCAGGAGTAACTATTACTTTTAGGAAGAAAATTATAGGTTCAAGCCAGAAAACCTGTGATAAAGTTATTTATCTTATTGTAAGGGTTCAAACTACGTAGCTTTTAAGGACTGGAGTTGTCATTATTATTACTCAGCTGTGAAAACTGATAATACTTTCCCAGTTTTCAAAAGATGTATTGCTAGTGAATTCATTGCTAGTGAATTCACCTGCTAGTGAATGCCACAGACACTGTTTCTAAACCTTTGACACTGTACAATCATCTGTATTCATCTTACTAGTTTAAGTTATGTCATGAACAACAGCTTCTTCCCCCCTACCAGAGTCCTATGGGTGCACCAATAAATCCTCATTTAAAGTCCTCAAATTCAGCAGTGTTTCTAAATATAGAATAGAACCTTGCTAGCTACCAAACTGGTGCTGCTGAGATCAGGCTTTACTGGAGGTCTTTTACATACATACATGTACATATGTATATACACGTATGTACAACTTCCAGGGTTAGTACGAGGTCACCAAGATAAAAGAATGGGCAAAATGAATCTGCTCGAAGATTTTTTCCTCCAGGGATTAACAGAGGAGCTGGAAGCCCACAGCAAAGCATGTTGCCTTCATCAGGAAGCAGACCACCTTAGAAACCTTTTGCTGCCTTTGTCACATCCAGGGTATTTTCCTGCTATGAGGATTAGATTAGAAATAGTGTTTAGTACAACAAGGAGAAAAAACCCACATTGCTCAATGTTAGCAGCGTGATCTTGTACATGCTCATACATACAGGGTATGTTGTGTCACCAGCCTGCCTCCTGCTGCACCAAAGTTTGACCTAAACCAGTCACTGCCTACACAGGGCACCCAGCTTTGGTGAAAGAAGTCATTTCTCCTCCTTTGTCAGGAAGCAAACTGGAGGAGGGGAAGCTAGGGCACGAGATGGTAGCGTATCTCACTGTAGTCAGTGGCTCCAGAGATCTAAATTCATGCTTCTGCCAAGAATCTTGCCTGCTCAAGGCCAGACAGAAATAAATCTTGCTATAGTAGGAAGAAATATAGATGGATCACAGTACCCAAATGTCCTGTGTGCAGCCAGGTCAGAGCAGCAGTTTCACCAGGTAGGAAATTAACCTCTGATGAGTGAAGAGAGAAGTAGATTTTCAAAGCAAATGGGATGGAGACGGAAATCCAGATTTATCCTTAACCCCAGCCACACCATACCAGCTCACAGGAGATCACTGGAGGTTCTCTCTTTCCATTCTACTGCTGTAGGAGGCAGACTATGTAAATCAGTCTGGAAGAAGCAGAAACTTAATGTGAGATGGAAGAGGGCTTTGTCTGAAGTGTAAAGCTGCTGAAGGGATTAGAGGAAATAAGAAGTAGTTGTGACTGCATAGGCGTGCAACAGATAAACGAGAGCACCAGCCCAAAAGCCACCCTCCCAGCCAATTGCCATACTCTCCCTTTTCAGCAAAAGCATAATAACAATAGTAGAAACTAAAAGCTCAGTTAGGGAGAAGCTGTAGAAATATTGAAAACCACAGACATAGCAGCACTGCCCCCACCTCTCATCAACCAAAGCCTCGTTGCTGAAGCATCCTCGACACGGCAGAATCCCTCACTCCTGCCCAAAGAAAGCAGTCTGTGCAGCAAATGAAAATCCTCTTAAACCACTGTTATCACAGACTGACCCTTCAGCAGGTTTTTGAGTCCTTGCAAGAGATCTCTTAGGCTTCAGTGACCTTAACAAACACTTTCCAATCAGCAGTACACTCCTTCATCAGACAAGTCCATCTCTCTAATAACGCACATGATCCTGCTGGCTTCCAGCAACCTTGACAAAAAGGACTCGGAATTTACTTCTACCAGTGTTATTCCTCAGAAACATTCTCTGAGCTTCCTCCAGACCTAACAGCGTGTGCTTTAGCTTGTCATGTTTCTAACTTTATCAACTAGAAGCATATCTGGGTCCAGCCTGACAGTTTCCCGTGCCCAGGGACACCAGGACAGCCAGTCCTGATGGCTGAGAACTGCAGAGTAGAAAGCATGTTTTAATGTAAAAAGAATTGTCATAATTTAAAACCTTTATTTAAACTTATGCCCTTGAACTCCAATCACACTGTAAAATGCCTTTGTTCAACATCTTGTTTTTTCTTTTGTCTCTGTAGACAACTTGAGATTCGAACGTGATGTGGAAAACACTCAGAATGGAAGGCAAACTCCCATGTTTGCTCCTGCTGGTGGGAGCAATTGTGGCTGCTCAATGCCAGGTAAGAGGCTAATGCATCAAATAATGCTCTTGCCATCCTCCTGTGTTTCCAGCAGTCCTTCCTTGCCATTGACTCCAGCTGTCTGCATCGGACAGAAGGAGAATCTGGTTAATTTGTGGCAGCTCCATGGTTTACAATTCTCGGTACCCACGCTGAGGCACTAAAGGCACTTCTCACTGTACTGTCTGACAAGGAGGGCAGAGAGTTGCTCAGAGCTCTCCTGATGTACCAGGCCTCAAGAAGAGGATGGAGGCACTTGTTCTCTCAGTTTTCTTAAGAGAGCAGTTACTCACAGAATTAACCTTCTTTGCTTGCAGGGCTTACACATGCGTTTCAAACGGGGAGCCAGATCCAGAGGTAAGCCATGCAAACTACAACCGTGTTACCTGGAGCTTTGTGAACGCAGGAGGGGAAAGCAGGTGATGCTGAGGGAACAGAGCCTGAAAGCTGTTTGTCACGGTTATCTGGATGAGAGATTCAGAAGGCAAAATAGCAGACTGTCAACACAATGCACAACTCCAAGAACAAAGCTTTCCCCTCCCTCTGCTCTTCCTCAAAGGAGAGGCTGTCAATAGCGGAACTTTTCTCCTGGAAAGAGAAGGGAGTTCTTTCGCTCAGCCAGGTCTTTTCCCTGGCTCTCTAAAAGAGGATTTTCCTTTCTCCAATTACAGCCATTTGCACAGAAAAATCATCTGGAGAAATCTACCAGCACAGGGGGACCTGGCTGAGGCTTTCAGGGAGCAGAGTAGAATACTGTAGGTGCGACAGCGGTTGGAGTCGCTGCCACACTGTGCCTGTCAGAGGTGAGTATGAGGAAGAAAAAAGAAAGGAAGTGGTGGGGGACGAGAGATTGTCCATCTAAACATCCTGAAGAAGAACTCCGCTGTCAGGAAAGGAGTTATCACACAGCAAATTTGGCTTGAAATAGACTAGGATAGAAATGAAAATACTAATACCTACCGACTTAGGCAGGACTAAGAGGGAGTGGGCAAGAGGCTGAGGAAGGCTCCTAATAGCACGTGGAGAGAATGGAGCAAAGGAAGAATGTAAGCACTACACAGAAAGACTGTAAGCACATGATAGAACAGGCTAAAGGAGACTTACAGGAGAGGAATGATGGTGTGCATTGACAGCTTCTTACTTCTGTGACATATAACAGTATTCCGGCTTTTGCTTATTCCACAGCCTGCACTAGAATTAAATGCTACAACGGGGGCCAATGTTCACAGGCATATTATTCCCCACAGCTCTTCATCTGCCAGTGCCACCAAGGTTTCTCTGGGAAGCAGTGTGAAATAGGTGAGTATACCAATGCTACTGGCTTTAGCTATGCAGTGCAGAAGGATGAGGTACCCAGAAGATGTAAATTCTATTCCCTTTTGTTCAGATACTAAAGTTAAGTGCTACAAAGATGCTGGAGTAACATACAGGGGTACATGGAGCACGACAGAGAGTGGAACTGAGTGTTTAAATTGGAACAGCAATGGCTTGATGGACAGGAGGTACAGCAGCCGAAGAGAGGATGCTGCTGAGCTGGGACTGGGCAATCACAACTATTGCAGGTGAGGGGCTGAAGGCACACACAGGTCAGAGCCACAGGAGTCAGCCTAAGAGCTGGGAGCAGAGGAATGGCTGTTTCAGTAGTCTAATGTCAAGCAGAGAAATAAAGTGCAGCCCATGAGTGGCAATTGATACGTTCGGTTGATACGCTGGAGGGAAGGGATGCCATCCAGAGGGACCTTGACACGCTTGTGAGGTGGGCCGATGCCAACCTTATGAAGTTTAACCAAGGCAAGTGCAAGGTCCTACATCTGGGTCGGGGCAACCCCAGGCACTGCTACAGGCTGGGCAGAGAAGAGATTCAGAGCAGCCCTGCAGAAAAGGACTTGGGGGTGTTGGTTGACGAGAAGCTTAACATGAGCCGGCAGTGTGCGCTTGCAGCCCAGAAAGCCAACCGTATCCTGGGCTGCATCAAAAGAAGCGTGGCCAGCAGGTCGAAGGAGGTGATCCTGCCCCTCTACTCTGCTCTTGTGAGACCCCACTTGGAGTACTGCGTACAGTTCTGGTGTCCTCAACATAAAAAGGACATGGAGCTGTTGGAGCGAGTCCAGAGGAGGGCCACGAGGATGATAAGAGGGCTGGAGCACCTCCCATATGAAGACAGGCTGAGAAAGTTGGGGCTGTTCAGCCTGGAGAAGAGAAGGCTGCGTGGTGACCTCATAGCAGCCTTCCAGTATCTGAAGGGGGTCTACAAGGATGCTGGGGAGGGACTCTTCCTTAGGGACTGTAGTGGTAGGACAAGGGGTAATGGGTTCAAACTTAAACAGAGGAAGTTTAGATTAGATATAAGGAAGAAGTTCTTTACAGTGAGGGTGGTGAAGCACTGGAATGGGTTGCCCAGGGAGGTTGTGGATGCTCCATCCCTGGCGGTGTTCAAGGCCAGGTTGGACAGAGCCTTGAGCCACATGGTTTAGGGCAAGGTGTCCCTGCCCATGGCAGGGGGGTTGGAACTAGATGATCTTAAGGTCCTTTCCAACCCTTACGATTCTATGATTCTATGATTCTAATTGCAATTTCTATAGATATATCTGAACGTCAGATCTACCTAGACTGGATGGTTATGGCAGACTACAAAATGCATGCATCTCCCACCCCATAGTCTTTCCCTTGTCCCTTTTCAGTGCCTAAAACTCCCTTTGTAAGCCAGTTTCCTGCAGCTCCAGATCCTGCTCATAAACCAAATGGCACAAACAACCTGTCCACTCCTGCCAGCTACTGGCTGTCTCATCCTCACTTCCATGTACTCCACAATTAATATAGGAATCCACAGGACTTCTGAAGGTTCAGTCCATGTCTTCACTGCAGAGCAGGACTAAGTTACCAAAGTAGATGGCAGACATGGGGCTAATAACAATAGCTTCATAATGATGTGTAATATCATAACTCTTTCAGAAACCCAGATGAGGATTCCAGACCTTGGTGCTATATCTATAAAGGGGGAAAGTACATCTGGGAACACTGCAGTGTGCCCTCCTGTTCAAAAGGTACATGCAGGGGGACAGGGAATGGACTTTACAGCTTCCATGATTCACTGCATATCTGAGGGTTCTCTGTGGACTCTGTGCTATTTCTGCAGCCTGAAAAGTTGAAACTCTAACATTAATCATGTTTAAGCTTTTAATGTTTATGACACTGAGAGACTGAGATAAGTATAGCTAATATATAGCGTTGACAGAAATCACAGTTAGGAAGAGCTACCGGGTTAAATCCATTAGTTAATATGCAGCTTTCTTATTGAAGCTGGGAACATCAACTGCAAATCTGGAAGAGGCACAGATTACCGAGGCAGCCACAGTGTTACCAGCTCTGGAGCTACCTGTTTGAGGTGGAATTCCCGAATCCTTGTCAACAAGTTATATACTGCTTGGAGAAGAGATGCTTACCAGCTGGGCCTTGGTACTCACAACTTCTGCCGGTGGGTAGTCATGGAATTAAAGTCCCACCAAACTTCCTTGTGGTGCTTTTAAGGCTGGGCTCTTTTATGTGGGTTATTAAAGCACAGGAGGTACATTACTGCTGGGAATGAAGCTCACTGACAATAGTAATTTTATTCTACCTGACCTATCTATGCTTTGGTAACATCAGACTCCATAAATTCAAGTTCTCCATGGTCCTAGGGCCCACTGTTACCTCTAAAACACTCAGGTCACAGGCTGCCACCTTAGGGCTCCCCACACTCTCTTCAGATCTGATAATACAAATAGTTCTTCTCTTTCCTGTGCTGCAGGAATCCTGACAATGACAGCGAGCCCTGGTGCCACGTTCTGAAAGGAAATCAGCTCACATGGGAGTACTGCAGTGTGCCTACTTGCTGTAAGGATCTGGCACTCCTGTGTCTTCTCTTTCTTTGCATGTTATTTGTATTAAGCTTGAGCCTCTTATAGTAAAATAAGAGCAGGAGGGGGAACCCCCCCAAAAAAAACCAACCCCAAAACCAAGCCAAAACCCCCTTTAGTGAGTCCTTTTTAGAGCAGAAAGAGATTCTGTGGCTCCAGTCTCACAGAAGTGCCTTTTTCTCTGCCAGAAGGAAAGGGAGGACAGAAAAGGCAGGGTTTCCTTACTGTATTTTTCACATCAGAATACAAGTTTCCTAGGAAACAGGAATGAGTCAGATACTACACAGTTCATGCCAGGCTGCCTCAACATGCACTGGCAACTAACAGGCTCTTAACCCAAACTCCAAGCAAGACTGCCTGAACAAAAAGCCTCTTTCTGGGTTTGTCATCCACAGCCACCTGCGGCTTGCGGCAGCGCCGGGGACGCCAGTACAGGATTAAGGGTGGCTCCTATGCAGACATCGCAGCTCACCCGTGGCAAGCTGCCATCTTCGTGAAGTACCGCCGGGCGCCCGGGGAGCACTTCCTCTGCGGAGGAATCCTGATCAGCTCCTGCTGGGTTCTCTCAGCTGCTCACTGCTTTGAGGAAGGGTGAGTTGAGGATTCAGTACTGTTGCGGGGGCCAAACCCAACCAACCAAACCCCAACACAACCAGACTGGAATTGGAAGCATCCAGTCTCGCCTTACTAGAAAAGGCTTGGAATAAAGCTTGTCATTCTACACTAAAGAGTATAGTTAGTCGTGCAGAGCATGACAGACAGGCAATTGTTGGGCCAACTAACAGCATGGCATTAAGGTATCACAGCAGAATAGCAAGTAGCTGAAGAACAAAGCTGTCAGTACAGATGCAGATCCATCTGATAGTTGAGAACAGCAAGGGGCTGGCAGAGGAGCTTTGCCATGATGGCTGTAAGCAATTAGTGCAAAACCAAAGGCAAATTGGACACTTCAGGTCAAACTGCCTGGGTCATGAAGTAGTAATAGTGCTAAAATAAGAAGCTCCAGCAGCACATCTTCAAGACAAGGGTGCACTCAAGATGAGAAGAAAGTTAAGATTCTTGTTCTTCAGCTTTAGTGCAAATCAGCTGAAGATTGTGCTGGGGAGAACATCCCGAGCAATCCCTGAGGAGAATGAACAGAAGTTTCAAGTGAAGAGCTACACTGTGCACCAGAGGTTTGACTCCGAAAACTTCAACAACGACATTGGTAAGAACTTTTCTGACCGAGTGACTGCAAAGGTTGTGCTTGGCTCCAGTTTGTGGTTAATGAAGTTGCTTTTCCTCTTCAGCTCTGTTGCAGTTGAACTCGGAGGCAGAGGACTGTGCTATTGAAACAGACACTGTCCGTGCTGCCTGCCTCCCAACACCAGCACTCCACTTGCCTGCCTGGACTGAATGTGAGATCTCTGGTTATGGCAGAAATGAAGAATGTAAGTAGAAGATACATGTCTACATGTAAATAGAAGATATTACAGTTTGTGTCCCTTGCCCTCAAAGAATTCAAGCCTTTAGCACTGCTTAATTGTGGCCCCCTCAATTATTATATGGGCTTGTATCAGCACTACAAAACATATGCATACATAGGAGATAACTTACAGAAAACCAAACTTTTGTTCATTTCCTTGATCTGAGTTCTCTCAGCTGCATGGGCTAATAGAGTCTTCCCTGGTACTCTTCCAACAGCAGAAACAGGCACAATGGATAAGGTAGGAAAGACAGAAAATTGCAGTCAGGACTGCCCCATTTCTGCTGTACCGAGTACATTTAGATACTGTCATTCTGACAGAAATCCATTTCTATCAAGATTTAATATACTATACAGTTGCAGGTAGTTGCATTATTCTGAAAGGTACATTGGCTGTGATTAGCAGGTATGCATTAGCACATAATCCCAGATGCATATCTGAAAAGGCTGGCTAAAATGGTTTTTAAAGTGAGCTACAACAGACAGGAATAAAACATGCCTGAAGGTATAACAGGCTGACCTGTATTTAAACCAAACAAAATCCCCCAGCTTGTATTTTACTGGTACTTTCTACTAATTTTCATTTTATTTGCTAACTTGTAGCCTCTTTGAGACAGAGACTGGGAAGAATCCACCATAAAAAGAGCTAATAATGGTTTGAACCCATAGTGGGTTTGGAACAGATTCTGTAATGTACAAATGCGGCATAAAGTGCTTTTAAAGCCAGTCCTCAGCATTGCTTCCAGGGAGTGCAGGGTACACCCTTTGAGAGGGAAAGGATGCTGCAATTGTAATCCAAAACTAGACTGAAAAACAACCACCCTGCCAGCTTTCAGCTTAGTGCAATCGCAGCTATGCAGGAGAATAAAAGCAACACCAAATCCCTTCCATTCCAGCACAACACAAGCGTACATTCCTGTCCAGTTTCTCAGTATTGTGTACAACAAGGCATCCGCTTTTTGTTAGTGCAAGCCTAATACTAAAAAGTCAGGATCCTGTTTTGTACAGTTTGTGATTTTTCACAGGCACTTGCTGTGACTTCATTTTGGTTGATGTAAGTGTGCAAAGATGACTTACCCATCCATAAAACCCAGCAGTTTTTAGAACTTAAGCTTGCTAAAGAAGCAGTGTTCTCTCTCAACTCAATTTGAAGCAGTTCTCGCAAAGCAGAACCCTCAAGAATCAAAAAAAGGCCCTTTGGCAAGGAAATATTAGTTCAGCTCCCTCTGCCCCCAACTACTTCCATTTACTCTCCTCTAAACTACAGAAACTGAACTACTTTGGGGCTTTTAAAGTATATATACACCTACACAGACATATTTATGTATTTATATTGTAATTTTTCTTCCAGTTTCTCCATTCTATTCAGAGCACCTGAAGGAAGGCCATGTGAGACTGTTTCCAGCCAGTCGGTGCACAACACAGCATCTAGACAACCGGACAGTTACAGACAACATGTTATGTGCAGGAGACACAAGGAACCTTGATGATGCCTGCAAGGTAAACTCAATCCTGTCATTGAGAGTCTGAGCTAAGCAAAGAAAAAGCTTCAGAAAAATGGTTTAAAGTTGTTCTGTATTTGGCTACATGGAAGTTCTAGTAGATGTTTGTCAAACACAACAGAACTGTTGGCTCCTCTTTGCTTCCCCTGCCCCTCATAGCTAGAAAAGCAGGCCACACTTCAGAACACAGACTGAAAATCCCAAATATAGGAAATGGCACAAATGTGAGCAGGAAACTCCACCTCAGCAGCATTTCCTAATATTTTCTCTTATGTGAGCATGCAAAACACTCAGCAGGGTGTTCTGTAAGAGAAAGCGGGTGCTGCTCTACTGAAAAGTGCAGAAAACAGAATAATAAAGGCCAAAGATGGTGGGGAATGAGGAGAAAGGAGGGCATGCATTCAGTCCACATCCTTTCCATTTAAACAGCTCTTTAATACACACAGCAGTATAAGTCACCCTGGTTCGTTGAATAAGCTTGAATAAGAGTATTCCTCTTTTTGTTCTGGCCAACATCTCGCCTACATTTCATGCGTGCCATATGAAGTTAAATGCTTTAGTGTTAGGGTTGAGTCTGGGGTTAGTCATTGAGGGAGTCTAGAACACAAAAGGGCTTATGTGAAAGTGCTGTTACTAAGAGCTCTTGAGTTGGGAGCATACTACATAGGGTACTTCTGTGGACACTCGTGCACCACTAAAGGCAATGGGGGGGAGGTAAAAGCAACACAAAACCAACCAAACAAAAAGGAGATAGTTATTAACCTGCTGCTTCTCTGTAGGGTGACTCTGGAGGGCCTCTGGTGTGTATGAAGGATGATCGGATGTATCTCATTGGAATCATCAGCTGGGGAATAGGCTGTGGCCGCAAAGACATACCTGGTGTTTATACCAATGTGAATCGTTACCTTGACTGGATTCAGGACAACATGAAACCCTGAGAAAGAAAAATGAACTATCCACAACCTCGTGGCCGTGCCCTCGCAGCTTCTCTTTTGGTGCTTTAAGGATACTGACAGTGCTTCCCTTTGTGCTACGGCTTTTCATACCACAGGAATGTGTGGGAAGGGCACATTCGCAAAGTTCCTCTCCTTTCCTTGTTACAGGTTATTGGAAGCTAACACTCCTTTCCTCCCACATCCCCAGGCTTTCTCCTTGCATCAAATCACATGAGTACTATTAAATTTAATTTATAAAGAGAGTAAACCAAGAGACAACATCATGCAACCCACAAGCAGCTATGTTGGTTTGGGAAGGGGTGTGAAATGAACGCAAAGGGGACATTAAATTTCCTGAAAACTTAATCTTTCTTCTTCCTTGGCTGTAAATTTGGAATGCATTCCAGTCAGGCTAAAGCTCTATCCTTATACCACTTTACTTTGGTTATTTAAGTTGGTTTCAGCTTGATTCTCTGTCCTCAGAGAAATGGTGGTTAAGTGCAGTTAATCTTCATAACTGAAGCACAGTCCTTGGCCTGCTCTCAAAACCCTACTAGTAAACAGAAATGGTTGAGCTGTCCTAAAGGCAGTTTCAGTGAGGTTCCACGAAGAGCTCAGTGCTCCTTGCAGGAAACACCAAGAAAAAATACCAAGAGAGAAATTCCTTTTAGCTTTTCAGACAGTGGCTTAGTCCCAAGCTCACAATCCCAACTGCGTAAAGACATTTATCCCCCTAAGGCACCCACTATCCACAATCCAACTGGCATAATTCACCTTCCTCCTCAAATACCAACTGTATTTTTCGTACAGCCCACAAAAGCCCCTCTGAAATGACACATTATGACATGTAAAACTGAACTTTATTGATGCCCTTGCTGAAGGTTATATTTGCACTGAACATGCTAGGCAGTATGGCATCCATTAGTTGCACTGAAACTTGCAATTCCACATGCAGGATGCCACTCATCCACTGCAAGTATCCATCACAGGCAAACCAGAATGTGTGTTACCCTTTGCTTAGAGTCACCTTGTTCTGTTCACAAGCATCACTGTACATGCTGCACTCCACAGCCAGGGCCAAGTTCTGCTACCACAGAGAAAACACATTGGCATCTAGTGGCCAAAGAGCACATTACAGACAATATGGAACACTGCAGATGCCTCTCAGCTCGTATTTATGCTGTAGAGAGATGCAGCGTGGACTGAATAGGCAAATCCAGCAAACAGCTCCTACAGAAGAGATGGTCCCAGTGAAAAATCCAGTGTAGGCTTGAATCCACCTGCAGAGCAGCTGGTTGGTACAGGAACTGGAATGAGGTAGGACAGCAAGAAATACTACAAAGGTACCAAGACACAATTACCTCAAAGACAGACATCAGTGAGCAGAAGAACAGCAGTATCACCTTCATTTGTACTAGGCAGGCAGAGACAAGAAGAGTTGCCAACAAGTTACTAGGATAGTGATTGTCTTCATTTAACCACGGCTTCAATTTCCATCAGTGTGCTGTGCCTCCACAAAAATTCTCATGCCTTTCTGCCTCTTCCCTGACCCCCCAGAGAAGCCAGGAGAATCCCTACCTTCAAATACTGATGAAATAAGAGAAGTAGAATTACATTCAGATGTCACCACCCATCAATTACAAGACCATATGTGCTGCAGTCAGCCCTTCACAGGATACCATCCTAAGATCTGGATGGGTTTCCAGTCCATCTCCAGAGGTTCAAGAGACTTGATGAACCAAAAGAGCTTATGAAATATGTAGAAAAAGCATTCACTTCTTCCCTTCCTCCCTCTATGACGCCATCCCCAACCTCATGCTTCTTAACTTCTCATGCTGGGTGGGACAATCTACCTTTCCACTTCTCTCAGTCCCTTCCAGGCAGAATGGCTGGATGATCTCTCTGCTGCCAAGAACTATAGAGCTCTCCACCCTAATGCCCAGTGATGGAGAAGGGCAGATGCTGGACCATCACACTGGAGCTGAAGTTCGGGGAAACTCAACTTTGTATCATCTACAAGGGCTAAAAGCCAACCAAAATAGAAGGAAGAGGAATTAAAAAAGGCAATAAAACCCTAGAATTTCCTTTAAGACAGCAAAATGAAGGTGATACAAGCATACAAAGCTGACTCACTAATCCCAAGAGACCTGAACACCTCTCGCATCTGCCATTGTTCCAAATGCTTCAGACTCAGCTAGGGATGAGATGGTTTCAGGTCAACCTTACCTTTCCCTGCTCCCCAGCACCCTAAGCACTGACTCTCCTGCTCATGCTACTACAGGCAAGGGAGCAACCCTGAACAGATGGATGGGGTAAGAGGCTGCATCCAACAGCCGGGGACAGAAGAAACAGGAAAGTGCTCTTCCTTGCTATCAGGATCCTCTAGGTTCGGACTTGGAACTTGCCAGCCTTAGTCATGTATTTTATCCCCTTGAAGGGCTTGTACTTCTCCCCATACATGTCCAAGCGATTCACCTTCAGTCCTAAAGGCAAACAAACACAGCATAAGACTGACTGCTGCCACAAGCAAAGCACACAGGCCTTTAAGATAAAGGAACAGCAGATCATACCAGCAGTGCAAGAAAGCACAGGGAAAGTTTTAGGAAGCAGTAAAAAGGATGGAGAAAAGCCAACAACTGCTTATTGTCAGAATCACTTTTTACCAACACATCCATACCCTAGACTTGTTTATAGGTCTGTAAGCACGACATGCAAGGAAATGTAGATAGGCTGTTTCAGAGCATTAGAGAGAACAAATCCATGTAGCTGTAGTCAAAGCACACTATTTTTTAATACTTGAAGACCATGTTTCAGGTAGAATGTACTTCAGAAGGCCTGCAGAGCTACTTCAGCTATGTGCAGAGTGAGCAAGACACGGCAGAGAATATTCAGCTTCTTCACCTGACAGTCACTTACCAGATATAGCCAGCTGCTGAATTTTAAACTGCAGGTTAATGGTGGGGTTTTCATCTGGTTTCGATGACCCAGCTTGCAGGCTCATGCTCCCCTTCAGGCTTGGCAGCTTCTGGGGGTTTATTTTCCCCACATCCCATGACAGCAACTTCAAGGAAAAAAAAACTGCAGCAGTGAAACAGAAATGCTGGAACAGCCCCTGAAGAACAGTCCCCCTCCTATGACAGCTTTAAATGTTTCCTTATGGAAAAAGTCTCTGTCTTAGTATCTTGCCCTTCATATTGGACAGGCACAGTACAGGCTTGTTATCCCTCTCTCTTTCTATGAAGTTCCTCAAAAGCCTACCAGGAATGGTATTTCCACTACTTGTGCTACAGGCTCCAACCCAAATCCACAGTATTTGCAAAGGATCACATCTATTGTGCAGTATTAGACAGGACAACTAGATATCCAGAGGTTTGCAAAGCATCCACCAGACCAATGCCTCATCATACAATACCACTTCTTGGGTTTTCTGCACACACCCAGCAACCAGAACCACAATCCACTTGGACACTGAGCTATTTGTTGCGGGGATTAAGACAATTTATAGCATGCAATTGTGCAGAGAAAGTTCTCACCCCAAAAAAGGAGACAACCTTCAGAAAAGCAATGTTCCAGGAAATGTGCACATAATCATGAACAGCTCAACTTCATTTGCTGAAAGGTAATAATAAATAACAATAATAAAGAAGCTCATTTCTTTCTTTCCTCTCACCTTTGTAACTGGATCGAAGACGTGTGTTCCCTGAGAGGGTGTGAGGGTCATATTTAAGACACCTTTTGGCATCTGGCTGGTGACAATCACTCCCTCTACAGTCTTCCCCATAGTCTGCTTCGGCCCCACTGTGATCTCAAAACGTCCCAGTGAGCTGCTATCACGGAAACTGATGTTGTGCTTAACGTAGACAGGAATTGCCACAAGACTAGAAAAAAGACATGAACAGAAAATCCTTGTCAGCCTCTCACCTCCATATTTGCTTTTCCTGATGCAATCCTTGCCTTCTACACTGAAAGCATTGGAAACCAATTTCCTTAAAAGAGAAGGAAATCCTACACTTGTTTGATCTAAGAGCAAAGTCAGAATCCTGTGCTCAAGTCTCAATTATACTTTTTAGAATCAAACTTGCTGTGTGTTAGATTTCTACCTCTCTACAGGACAGGCAACTGCATCCAACGTAACAGGAGACTTGAGCAAAGGATAAGGAATGTTTTTGCATGTTGCAAAAGTAGTTTCAGGCAGTGCAGCAGCACCTGAACGTCATGTTTGTGCTTTTGGCTGCATTTCCCACTCCTTTTCACACTTGACATATGTCTGACAAGGCCTAACAAAATGTCTTAGCATCTGTAACTCAAACTAGCATTTGGTAAGCTACTTCTCAAAAAGAGTACACATAGTGGACAAGAACTTGAAGTTCTATTAAGAGAGATACCAAAAACCCAACAAGATTACCAAACTATCTTGTTTTATTCTGAATCTTTTTATAAGCATAGGAAATCAATGGCTTGATTACTCCATGCTGCCTAATATTTTCCTCTCTCTAGTTTGTCCATCTGCTACTAGTCTTTGAAAAATGCTGTCTGACCATAGAGAAATGACAGAATCACTGCTCCAAACAAGAAGAAAACATGGGCCATGACGATGATCTGGGGCTGGAGCACCTCCTGTATGCAGGCAGGCTGAGAACATTGGGGCTGTTGAGCCTGGAGAAGAGAAGCTGCGTGGAGACCTCAGAGCAGCTTCCAGTGTCTGAAGGGGGCTGCAAGGATGCTGGAGAGGGACTCTTCATCAGGGACTGGAGCGATAGGACAAGGGGGAATGGGTTTAAACTTAAAGCAGTGTTCAAGGCCAGGTTGGACAACATGGTCTAGTGTGAGGCAACATGGTCTAGTGGGAGGCATCCCTGCCCATGGCAGGGGATTGGAACTAGATGATTTTAAGGTCCCTTCCAACCCAAACCATTCTATGATTCTATGTATTTCTACTTCATTTAGCACTTGCCACTTGATCTTTAAAAGCAATTCCTTGGGTATTTTGTAATTCACAGCCCTACATTCATCACCTACTTCTGAGCACTGACATGGTAGGAGAGCAAGCGAAAATTCCCATCAGGTGGAATGAAGGAGAGTATTCTCTCTGACTCCCAGCGCTTAAAACGCACACAGGGATGGAAGCTGACATCATCCAACAACCGAGGGTTCTGAAACAAAAGGAAGTCACCAGGTTAAGGAAGGCAGTTCTATGTAAAATCACCTCATCTTCTCAATCTTCTACCCATGAAGATGCACCTCCCATTTGATGCACTCTGCTCACTTGATAGTATCTACATTCAGACACGTTATTTGATGCTGTTACATCTGCGTGATAGAAGTACTTACTAATCTCTGTCCTCTGTTAGTAAATTTAGTCATGTCAAATAATTACCTTGATGCATACCATTAAAAAGATAACCTTTAGGATATCTGCCTAAACCACCACTGTATCTCAAAAACTTGGTCACAGCACACACTAACAGCACTTTAAAAAAAACCAAACCTCTTGAAATTTAAACTCCTTTAGGCTCAAAGTTGCTGAAGTTCATTATGAGTTTCTATTGTCAGTTTTTTCTCTTTTTGTTTGGCATAGCCAGGTTCTGATGTATTGGAATCCATCAGTGTGAGACTGAGATGCTAGCAGCAGCGCTGGGAAACCCTTTTCAAAAACACTTAAGTAAAGATAAACCCTTGAGCTTTACCATAAAGGAGAGGGTAAGGTCTGGCATCCCAGTCAGCTTGACACAAGCATCAATCACCCCTTGGATTTCAGCAGTAATCGTGGAACCTGCAACAATAAAGTAAATACAAGAGGTTATGTGAACCTGATCCAAAAAGTCCCCATGTGGAAAAACTATCAATAGGGAGGAAGGAAATTTATTCTCTTTATGAAATGTTATGGTTCATTATGTTGCACGCTCAACAGTTTTCTCAATCCCAATGGCTTCTAGAGAAGATGCACACAACTAAGAGCTGCTGACACCAGCAATGTCCATTTTAATGGTCAGTGACAACTGCTCCCAACTCTAACAAGACTAAGATGCACAAAAACTGAGGAAAAAGTGCTATGCACAATTTTCACTCACCTCCTATTTTCCCAATATAGAATTGCTTACAAGAGCTCAGGAACAAGGACAAGAACAACCTTGGTACCCCTCTAAACACCTAAGAGTTGTTAAGATTCCAGAGTAAGAACAGGAATAGAGCTTCCCAAACTTAGATGAGGCAGCTCCTCTTTGAAGACCTAAATCTCTCTTCAAGCACTATCAGGACAAGTTACCCTTATCTTAGCCAGAAGCAACTTCCATACCTGATTTGTCAATGATTGCATCTATCTCCTCAATCACATCAAAATACGCCTCATTGTTGGTATATTTGACACCAGTACGTCTCCAAGGCACCACTGACAGCTGTCCAGTAGGGAGCTGGTCACCCACATTAGTGCTTCCTGGGAAAAGAAAGGCAATCACAAGCACCACAGAAGTTAGTGCTCCAGAACAAGTCCTTGGCATCATATAACTTAACTGTAACTAATCTCTATCTCTTCGGCAGAGAGCAATTAGTCTTCCAGACTCACTGTTTGTATTCTACAACTTACATCTCTCTTACATCCAACTCTAAAAGATATCACAATAAGGCACAGGGAAGTGTAACTAAAAGCCACCCCAACAAAAAACCCACTGCAAACTAACTCATCCAGGAAGTCAGGTCATGGTGGAACTGGAAACGTAATCTGCCTGGTTTGGGTAAATAAAAGAATGCAGTGTCCTAATTCACTTCTGCAGGAATACTGCCACATGGTCTCCCCAGTTTATCTCCTCCTTGTTTCTCTGTACCTGTGATGGTGTTGACAACTGTTCGCAGGATAGTGGGAGGTTTTATCAGTTCCTTAAGAATATTAGACTCTGTTGCCAATGGAAAGCCATTGTCCAGCATCTCCTCCAGCACCTCATAAACGACCACAACATTGTCCTTGATCATCACCTCTGAACAGACACCAAAATAATCCTGTGCAAAAGAAATAATGGTTCAATGGTCTCTGAAAGAGAGTCTTAGTGCTCATTCAGTTCAGCATCCTCCCACACAGAAACACATCAAGCCTCTTCAGGGAAACAACACTGAAACTCCATGCATTAGTACAAGCACATCAGACAGACTGACCACTCCAACAGACACACACAGCTCCAAGCACACCTCTGCCACTGCCGCAGCAAGCTGGCAAATCAACACATCACCACATGCTCTTATTTCCTTTCTATGTAGCAAGGTCCCCTTTGATAGCTGAGACTAGTGCTTGGAAGTGGCTCAGCTGCGACCAAGTGAGCAGCAATATTAACAAGACAAACTTACTTCCTGCAGCCACTCGCACACAGTGATGCTTTTCACCAGACTCCAGTGCCAATAAATCCTTCCTGGCTGCCCTCACCTTTTCCTGCAGTGCTCTCAGTATTTTAACTGCTGTTTAACGAATTCAAAGCCCCTCAAAGCTTTTAATTTCCTTTTGTTATAATGTTTGCATATATAAACGCAAGGATACAATTATTAACTTCAATTCTGTAAAGGTTTAGTTTAAGTTTAATAAATCTTAAAAGTTAAGATTTTGATGTGGAATGGAAGGGAAGCCCAGCTTCTCTGCATATTCTGTCTAGGCCCATGTCTGTCTTATAGAAGAATGTTTCTGAAGTCCAGCTAACATGCTACCTGTGCTTTTGTTATTCTGAGACCACTTGGGGTGGTCTCAGACTGCTTACACATCCTAAAATGTAGTAGACTAACAGCAGAACCCAGTATTCTGAAAAGCCTAGAAAAGAATTCTATCCGTGTAACAAAACCTTCTTCCTCATCATACAAGAAGTGCATAAAGCAGAACCTTAGAACACGAATCATAAAAGATCCACGGACCAGTTTATTCCCCAGCTTAATTTCTCTCTGTTTCTTCAGCTCCTAATCAGTGAAGAAACACACCTCACCCCATCGCAAAAACCAAGATCCAAGCAACTGGCACAGGACATCTATGGCCTGAACAGCCAACCCGCTCCCTGGCCTCAGTGAAACACAAGCCAGCCCACACTCCCAGCCTGACTGGTGCCTGGAAGCAGAAGCTCACATGATACTTGTTGGACCAAGCACCCACACGTCCTGTATTCTAGCCGGATGCTGGTCACAAGACATTTCAAATCCAGACTACACAAAAGACGTTTTCACTATTTCCCTAAGCTGACCGGCAGTCATGGCAGCACAGAGGGAACATGGTGCAGTTTCTGGTGTCCTCCACATGGAGCTGTTGGAGTAAGTCCAGAGGAGGCCAAGAGGATAATAAAGGCCTGGAGCACCTCCTGTATGGAGACAGGCTGAGAACATTGGGGCTGTTGAGCCTGGAGAAGAGAAGCTGCGTGGAGACCTCAGAGCAGCTTCCAGTGTCTGAAGGGGGCTACAGGGATGCTGGAGAGGGACTCTTCATCAGGGACTGGAGCGACAGGACAAGGGGTGATGGGTTCAAACTGAAACAGGGGAAGTTCAGGTTAGATAGAAGGAAGAAGTTCTTCCCTGTGAGGGTGCTGAGGCGCCGGCACAGGGTGCCCAAAGAAGTGCTAAATGCTCCATCCCTGGCAGTGTTCAAGGCCAGGTTGGACAGAGCCTTGAGCAACATGGTCTAGTGTGAGGTGTCCCTGTCCATGGCAGGGGGTTGGAACTGGATGGTTTTAAGGTCCTTTCCAGCCCAACCCATTCTATGATTCTATCGCTGCTCTGGGGAAACGCCTGTGACTCAGTTCTTTAGGAAGCAAATATGCTTCCAAAAGAAACATCGCCGGACATAAGCACACAGGTAGTTAGTCACTAATTGACTAAAGCTACGAATCCCAAAAGCTCCTTGTGAGGACGAGGCCCGCTTGGGCTCGGTTCACAGCTCCAAGAAGAGACAGGGCTGCAAACCAGAAATATCCATCTTGACTGCTGAAAGGTCCTTCCTCACACAGGCTCATCTTGAATCAACCCATCATCACCCCAGGCTGCATGTCCCTACCCACCACAAGCCCTAGAGACCCTCTAGGGCCTCGCAGGTGCAGGATGAGAAGAAAGAGACAGGAAAAAGAGAAAACTAATTGGTGATAACTCCAAGAGCTCCCTTCTCTCCCCCCACCCCCGTTCTCCTTCACAACACGGTGGTGCCAGGGGCTCTTCCATCCTCTCCTGGCCTCCTCAGCACACACCAGCGGCAGCAGCGAAGGGAAGGGGTGGGGGGGGAACGGAGCCACCAACCGCACCTGGAAGGTGTCGACGACGCGGTGCAAGAACTCGATGACGAAGAGAGGCGGCACCTCGCTCTGGATGACGGCCACGAAGAAGATCTTGTGGCGGTAGACGCTGAGGAGGTAATGGTGCGGCGTGGGGATCACCGGCGGCACGTTCTCCGCCTCCGAGGCCCTCTCCTGCGCCTCGAAGAAGTAGTCGCAGACGGAGCGGCTGACGACGCTCTTCCAATGCTTCTCCAGGAAGATGTCCCCCGCGGCGTTGATGAGGAACAAGCTGTGGATCATGGCTGCGGCCCGCACCGATGGACCCAGCGCCCGCCTCAGCCCCGCGGCCGCCTCAGCGCAGCGCCCACCCGGCCGCTGCCTCACGCAAAGCTCCGCCCCTCTGCGCGCGGATTGGCGGAGCCGAAACCTCCCCCCCAATCCCAACCCACCACCCCTCCTCCGGGCGGGGCTTGGCAGCGAGCGCTCTGATTGGTGTTGATCCACTAACAACCACGCCCGATAGGCCGAGGAGAGGCGTGCAGGTGATGACGCGCCACAACGGCTCGCTGCGATTGGGCAGCAGCCCGCACGGGAGCGCGCCCAACCAGCGGAGGCGCCGGAAGGGGCAGGGCTCTCCCAGAGCGCGCCCGGGCGGGAGGAGGCTCCGCACAACGGGGTTGTGCGGGACGGAGCAGCCGCCGCTGCCTCCGGTTTGTTCCTGCGGGGCCAGCATCGGTGCGGGCTCCTGAACGCGTGAGAGACCCGGTCTGCGCAGCGAGCCGAACGCTTCCCACGGAACGGTTTTGCTGTTCGCTCGCCAAAGAGGACTGATGCTGCTGAACCCCCCCTCCGGTGGCACGGAAGCGACAACTTTCAGGCAAAACGCATCTAAACGCTGTACTAAGTGGTTCTCTGTCGTGACCAGAACCGGTGCTGCACGTTCATGTAACGCATCCCTGGACTTCCGAGGCGGGCAGATGCCACCACCGGTAATTCTGCAGTTTTATTCTGCTGGAGCAAACCTGGACACAAGAACGATGACAAAGAAGCCCTTGACGCCCCGTTAAGTGACTGGATGAGCAGATAACCCTCATTACCGGGGCTGGTGGCGATGCCCGTGGTCAGGGCTGCTGCCCCGGCACCGCAGGACTCGGGACCGAGCCCTTACACCCAACTGAGCCTCACGACTGCGGGCAAACACCTCCGAGCCTGGAAGATGAGTAACCTGAATGGACCAGTGATGTCAGTGCAAAACACGGCCCTGTTCAGAGCTTATATTAGATCTTAATTTATCTTGATATGCTGGAGCTATTTTCCTCCCAAAAGGGGTGGAAATCAGTGTATTTGCTCTGACATTACCTTTTAATACATACATCCTTACTTGAAGTATCAGGTAATTCAACATGCACTAATTGAGCTTTCTGCTATAGCAGAAAATAATGAAGGAGAAACGGCCTTTATATTAATTTCTTGGTTATGGTCATGATTTGTAACAAATACATTTTTAAACATCAAATAATGCTTTTGAAAAAATGCCTAATTCAAATTACTGCAATTAATTGCACATCTGAGGGCAACAAAGGGGGAATAATTTGTCATGTAATTACAGTGCTTCTAAATTTAAAATAATAATTATTTTAGTACATCTCTAGTTTTAACTTAAAGGTAAAGATTATTTTATCAGTCTATGAGACTATTGGAGACTGTATTAAGGGGAGTCATACAGGTATCACAGGTGGAAAGCAGCCACACATACAGCACAACATGAAGCCTTTATACATTTGGTTCTCTAAGAAACTCAAACCTTTCTGTTTTTAACTTGGATCTTAAAATCAGCAGTCATGGTATATGTCTTTTCAATACAGGCAGCTTGGTTTTGTCTCTCTCACTTTTGACTGTATCATACACTGTTTAAAACCTGCCATTTCCCTCTTGACTGCTTGCTCCATCATCAAAACTGTTAATATTTCACCCAGTTCATGATGTTGTCACTTTGGCACTTTTTCCCCACTCTTACTTCAGTTTCTTTAGCCATCAAGAATATTGCTGTCAATACAAAAGCAACCTGAGGGTAATTATTTCTGCACACCAAAGGAAAAGGTTGTTGAGAGAAAAGGGGAAATACATTTCTGCCTTAGGATCAGGCAGGTTTATTAAAGCATCTTGCTGGCACGGGCAGAGAACAATCTGTAGTTACACCAGTGTTCGCTGCTGCAGAAATGCTGCCTGGCTGCTTCCAGACTGTCAGCACAAAGATCATGTTTTGTTCTAAAAGTCAGATCCCACAGTGGCTCAGGAGCTGCTATAAACTGGAGCCTAAAAGGAGAACATGGCAGAAGACGCTGCCAGAAGAGAATTTCATTGTGTTGGTTGATTTACTGACAGCCTGAAAACTTATTGAAGGGCATAATACTTCTGTATTATGTATGCCCTCAGAGAAACCTAAGCAGAGTCACAGACAGTGCTACAAAGTGGTGTTGCCAAACCGTGCATTGTCTTTATGATAAAACAATTCCTCCCCACCTCCAGTTTGCCATATGCAGGAATTCTGGTGATTTAACCTGTTAGCCTGTGCTGTGAAAACAAAAAAGAAAGTAGAAGAAAACAGGCCATTTTAAAACTTTTATAATAGTCAACAATACCAATTTATTTTCCAAGGGAACTAATTATAACCTACTGCCAATTTTGAAACAGAATATAGTCTACTACGTGTTGTAGGAACACAATTGGGTTTCACTGTTATGTACTGTATCCTCTTAGTCTTTCTTTACTTTCTTAACTGGAAAATATGTTTATATCTCCATTAGCTTTGTAATTTATGGCTCTGGAAGCCATGCAGCATAGAACCACCCGAAAACTCAGGAAGAGGTGGGAGAGGAGATTAATTGGTAGGGAGAATCCAAGCCCATCCTGACAAGACAATGCCAGACCTCTATAACCTACGTGGCAGAAACAGAACTGTTTGTGCAGTGCCTTGTATAATAGCATCTCAGACTCTATTTGCTTCAAGTAATAAGTAATTCACTGCAAATATTTAACTTTTGCACTGAAAAAACCTATTCTGTTAAAAGATCTAAAGAGCCCCTCTTGCTCAAAAGAGAAATATCTCACCTCAAGCCACTAAACGAAGCCCTTCAGAACACACCACAACTTTGCTTTATCAACTCTTGTCTCCACAATACTTGTGAAGAGTTTCTCTTTTCTAAAAAGGGAAGCTCACGTTAAACTTCACACAGCAGCTGTCTTTTAAGGCAACGGTGAAGAATGGCTATGTAATGTACACACATGGTTAAACTGCTTACGCTTCGGCGGTGTGTGTTTTACTCCACAAACTAAAAGGTACCAAAGATGCCACACATTACCTCACCAAGATGCCTTCAGACGTGCAGAGCGGAGAGGCACAGCGCTCCCGGGCTCACGTTACTTCAGCATTCTCCATCTCTTCGGTACCTTTAAATCAGAAACACCCCGTCACTGTTCCAAACGCGAGCTTAGTTAAACCCCACGGATGAGTTTCCCTCCTTACAGCTTCCAACCACCCGCTACCAGAGCGCGGCTCCGGCTCCAACCCCAGCCCAGCCGCTCGCTCTCGGCGGCGGCCGGAGCAGCCGGTGGCCATACCCGCGGTGGCAGCTCCGGAGCCGAATCCGCACGGCACCACCGCCCCGTCCCCGCCTCCCGCTGCCGCAGCCCCGTCCCGCGGCTCTTCCCCAGCGGCGGCGGCCGCTACCGCCCCGCCGCGCTGTTCCCCGCGCGCGCCCCCGCCCGCCGCGGGCTGTTCCCCTCCCACGCCCCCCCTCCCCCCGCCGCAGCAGCTCCGGACCCAAGATGGCCGCCGTGTCAGTTTCGGGCTTCGCCGCCGTCCGGCCTTTGCCTCTCGGTTCCCGTCTCTCGCAGGCCTCGGTGAGTAGCGCCGGTGGGACCAGCCCGGCTCCAGCGTCTGGTGCTGGGGAGCTCGGGGCAGGCGGCCGGCGAGCCCCGTGGGCCCGGGGAGGGGGAAGGCCCACCGGGCGCTCCAGGCTCGCGGCCTGTTCCGGCCCCGCCGCCGCTCTGCGCCAGGCCCGGACCCGGCCGCCCGCTCCCCTGGGGCCCGCGGGGCCTACACCCCGGGGAGGCGGCGGCCGCGGCACGGCGCGGATGAGGCGAGCGGCGCGGGCCGGGGGGAGGGCTGCGGGCTCAGCTCCTGCCTGTCTCTGGCGCGGGAGAGCGCGGCTGAGGCGGGCGCGGGCCCGGCCGAACCGGTACGAGGAGCCCGGCTGCGCTGCCCGTTTCGGCGGGGATGGCGAGCGGCGCGGCGCCCGGCGGGCTTACCGGTACTGCGGGCCTGCACCCCGCTTCTCCCGATCCCGCTTGGTGCGAGTCCCTCGGCTTGAAGCCGCGCACTCCTCGGGGCGCCGTGCGCGGGGCCCGCCCGGGGCTCGGGCTCGGGATGGGGACGGGCGGTAGCAGGTGCAGGGGCCGCTTGTCACGCAGATCCGAGCGCCCCGGCGCTGGGGCCGTCCCGGTGTCGCCCCGGCCTGGCCGGGCGGTTACGTAACGCCCTGAGCGCGGAGCCCCGCGGGGCCGGGGCGCTGCCGCCTCCCCGGCCCGGAGTCCCGGGCGCACGGCGAGTCCCTCCGCAGCGCTTGTCCGCGGGGCGAGCGCCGCGTCCTTTTGCTGGTCTATAAAGGGTAGTTGTGAGTGTTCCCGGGGCTGGCTGTGCGGTGGAGTCCGGTGTCTGCATGCAGATGTGTGCTGTGCGGTGATAAATCGGTACTTACTAGAAAGCAGGATTGGGGGGGGGGGGGCGTGCTGATGAGTGGCTAAAACTTGCCCTGCAGAAAATCGCTATTCCTTGTGATAAACAGTTTGTGGATCCTTCTCGGTTAGTGTACTTTTGCAGTAGAACTTCCAGCACAACGTACTGTTATCGTGCTTGGGAAAAGTCTTTGTCAAAGACATCTCAAAGCTGTGAAGAGCTTCGCACCCTCCATCTGCATATTTAATTAGCAGTGTCATGAGCCTTCCTGCTTCATTGTGTAGGGTCACCTGTTACTTAGTCCTCAAGTGTTTTCAGTGTGCCTCATCTATACTGAAGATTATAATGTTGTATTCTTCTTTTCTATGGTCTCTGAAAGTGGAACATTTAATTACAATCTCTAGATGCATTTCTTCACTTTTTTTTTTTTTTCTCCTTGATGGAACAACTCTCATTGCTTTTCTTAGCAGGAGGGAATCAGACCTATGATTATGCTCCTGGAAGAGCTCTGAAAGTTTCTTGCTGTTTGCTCAAGGTTCTTGGGTATTCCTACTGCTTTCTATTGACGTTTCAGGCAGTGTCTTCCATGTGCAAAAATGAAGAGAGCTGCTGCTTTTTTAAGATCTTTGTTGTGTGCCTCCCCCGGCCCCCAAATGTTCATTTATGTTGTGCTCAGCAATGATATAAAACTTGGTATAGAATTTATGCAGACCTACGGATTAAACTAAAAAGGGCAGACTTTTTTCTCTAGGTTGTATGAATTATTTCAGTGTTAAAGCATGCTTTTATTAGTAGTGAAGATAAAACCTTAAGTATGACTTCAGTGTTTCAGAACTTTAGTAGTGGATTAAAAGTCTGCTTTGTGTGTATTAATGTTAGCTGCTAATTTGTTTTCCTCCTTTTTTGTTTCCATTGCCAATATCTCTCTCCTTGTTTTCTTCCAGGCCTAATGTTACAGTTCTTCGGAGTGTGAGTGTGCAGACCAGAAGCTGAGGTGAGATATGCTGAAATGTTTGTACCTTTGTGGAAAAACTTTCTCTGCAGTTGTTCTGGGATTTATTGGAAAGAATGAGGAAATTTCTAACTGTTTTGCTTTTCTGTCTTCAGTGTGAAAACGAATAATGTTTGAGAAAGGAGGAGTAATTCAGAACAGAAAACGTGTATGCTATGGTTAGCTGGTTCCCATCACTCGAGAATCTGTTTTCTCATCGTGTGAGACTTGTTCAGCATCGGGATAAAGGATAACGACTCTATGGATATACAGAATCCTTCACCATGGTAAAACTCGCCAACCCGCTGTATACAGAGTGGATTTTGGAGGCAATCAAAAAGGTAAAGAAGCAAAAACAGCGTCCTTCAGAAGAGAGGATATGCAATGCAGTGTCGTCTTCGCACGGTTTGGACCGCAAAACTGTTCTGGAACAGTTAGAGTTGAGCGTTAAAGATGGAACTATTTTAAAAGTCTCCAACAAGGGTCTCAACTCCTACAAGGATCCTGATAATCCTGGGAGAATAGCACTTCCGAAGCCTCGGAACCATGGCAAGTTGGATGGTAAACCAAATGTGGACTGGAATAAACTTATCAAACGGGCAATTGAGGGCTTGGCTGAGTCTAGTGGCTCATCCTTGAAGAACATCGAGCGCTTTCTGAAAGGGCAGAAAGATGTGTCTGCGTTATTTGGAGGTAGCGCTGCCTCCATTTTTCACCAGCAATTACGATTAGCTGTCAAGCGTGCTGTTGGCCATGGTAGGCTTCTTAAAGATGGACCTCTGTACCAACTCAACACTAAAGCAACCACTAATGCTGATGGGAAGGAGAGCTTTGAGTCTCTTTCCTGTCTCCCTCCAGTGTGTCTCCTTCCCCATGAAAAGGATAAGGTAAGACCCAGTTTGCGTGGGCATTTTCTTGTCATTGATGAAACATGTCAGTACAGGATCGCAGTTTGAGGTCAATGGTTTGTTTAACTTACATCTTGTAAGTTAGAAATTACTAATATGCATTTAGGATTCTACTGTGTCTGAAATTCTAAGTGTGATCAGAGGAAGCATAGTAGATTTGTACTTGTACCTGAACACTGTGAGTGAACTATTGTGGGTGATTTACCTCTTAATGCTCTTGTACAGCAGGATTGAATGTATGGGATTGAATTGCTCTGGTTATGTTTGTAAAGCACAGGATGTGAGCCTCCTCACTGTAAGGTGAGGTGGGTTTGCAAAGCAAAGTTGAGATCATCTCTAATTTTCATGTTTTTATTTGACTGCCAGTTCAACTTCTTATTGGAATATAGCTGATATAGTGACATGCTGATTAGCAGTTGTCATAGAGGCTTTCTTTGTTCACAGTCGAAAAAGCACTTTCTGTCCCAGAACAGCTTTACTGTGAAATAGGAAGAAAAGGTATATAGAATATAGAATATAGCAGTTGAAAAGTGCAGTCAGAGGATGTAGAGGGAGTGGAAATGCTGGAATGAACACTCATGGACTTCTGTTCCCTTCTGTGTGCCTCCCCTCACCTATCTTAAATATAGTTCATTATACAAACCAAAGTATTTTGCTGTTGTTTTCTTGTATGCTTTTTCCATCTCCTTTCTTCCATCCTTCTGCATGCGAAGGGTCTTTGACCCTCCAATCCAGCCTCAGGATGAAGTTGTTGGAGTGAAATTTGTACCCAGTCAGTATCTCTCCTGTGCTTGTGTAGCTGTGGAGGCAGTGTAAAACAGAAGTCTGTCTTGGTTTATTGAAGGCCAGTTTGCCAGTAATTCATATCTTTGCACTACTGGTCTCCAGGACTTCTAGAATGTGAAATTACTTTTTCTATCTGTAACAAATATATTTTTCAGCAGTGTTGGATTTTTGTTGTTGTTGTAAATATCCTCTTCAGGGATGAGTTCTTTGAGTGTGTGATGCTCCTGGTATTCTAAGTGAGCTTCACACTCTGGCGGGAGGGCTGCTTTATGATCTGTTAGGGTTTGAAGACTTAAAACTACTGAAGTTGTAATTTAACTGTGGGAGCTCTATTGTGAGTGCAGTACTTGGCTGGTCAGAGTATGGTATTGTGGGCTGGTGGAACATAGGAAGTAAGTATTACTGTGCTGAAAATTCCAGCAGCTTCCTCTATCCTTTTCTCAAGTATTCTGTCTACAAATGTTTCCTATGTACTTCAGTGATACCTGTAATGAAATCAGTATAGCTGTAAAATGGTATGAAAACTGGATATAAACAGGCCTAGCACATGAGGCACCTGAATTGAGAGCAGTAGTAACGGTGGAAAACATGAGCTGTGCATATTGTTATTAATGCAGCATAGTTTGCAGCCTATTCAGTCATCTTGTAACGTGCCAAAACTCGGGACTAGCTTGATACTCTTTCAGCTGAACTGTTCCCTGGGGTTTTCTTAAAATAGGATATATCACAGAGTGGTGAGTGATAATATGGGCTACTATAAATACTGAATTTGGCCTGTGGTTTGGTTTTTGTCCCCTGGAAGAGTAGCATATTGAGTTCTTGGGTCTGCATAACTTTAAACACACGCACATGTGTATGTGTGTGCATTTTGGGCTGTTAGATAGGCTCCCTAGTTCCTTTCCACCTGCTCAGGTCTGAGCAGCTTGAACACTCAAAGGGTTGTTACTAACATTAGGATGCACAGTAGCTATAGCAGAAATTTTGCAAGGCGTTTCTTCACTAAATTCTTCTGTGCTTGTGCTTTGTGGGGGTTTGTTGTTGGTTTTTATTTGATTGTGGGTTTGCGTGTGTTTGTTTTCAACGCGCATCCTGGATTTCTGCTCTTCATGTTCTCTCTGTGCTGTTTAACCCGTGCTGAGTTTCATACGAGTTTAAGGCATTTTGAAGATATTAAAACATCTCTGTAGATTCTGCCAGCATTAATTGACTGGCAAGTCAGCGGAAGCCAAAATTTCAGCTCCTGTTCGACAGGATTTTTAAGGCAGTTTTGGTGGTGGTGGTGTTTGGGATTTGTGTGTGTGTGTTTTTGGGGGGGGGGGTTGTGCAGACACATACCATATGCTCTTCCTTCACTGTTTTGTGTTAAATCTCAACCAGTTATGCAGGTGCAAAAGGCTTACTGTGCTGTAGTCATTTTCTTGACTTACTGGGTGCTTGAGAGTGGGGGGGGATTTTTGTTTTGGTTTTGGGTTTCTTTTGTGTGTTTGGTTTGGCTTTTGTTTTGTTTTCCTTTCTTTTCTTTAATGGAATTATTCAGTACGGATTCTTTTGCAGTATGTGACAATGTTTCTCTTGATTCTTAGAAGAGCCTTGGCAATGAAACATGAAAAAAAGCTCAACCTCCCAAACCTGAGAAATCCTAATGACCTGTGTCTTGTCTGCTGCTGTTAATCTTTTATCCTGGCACTGTTTGGTCTTTAACATCCATTTAAAAGCTCTCCATGTAGCTCATGATCCAAGTTTATGACTCTTAAAGGTGTAATCTTTCTTCCTTTCATTTGTTCAGGTGGCGCTTTCACTCAGCTGCAAGTGTTTACCTGTGTGTTTGATAGTGGTGTTACTTTGCTTAGATGCCTGGAAGTGAACATTCGGTTCTGGCTGTTTCCCTGTGCACTGTGAACCTGATGAGTACCTTGCAGGAGGTCTATGAAAGTCGAGGCTTACATGTTTTAAATGAAGTAAACAAATTGCACTGCAGAAGCTTTGGTTAGGAAACACTATTTGCATTTTTTCAGCTCTTTTTTTTTTTCTCTGGATGTTCTATGAATACCACATTCTAGTGTTCAAGGGCAAAACCAATGGCAAGTTATCCTGGTTTACAGGTAGTAGTGACATGCTGCTTCCATGATGGTTTTGAAAGCCCTGGCCTAAAAGCACAACTTGGGTGAAGACAAACAAACAGGATGCTGATGGGCAGAGCTCCGTGCTGAAACTTGCTTATCTGTTAGTGACAATGGCTGACAAAAGAAGAGTTGTCTTTAATTTCAGGTTTAATTGCTGTGTGTGCCTTCACTCATGTGCAGGCTATAGGGAAGTGGCCTTTTCTTTCTTTTCAGTTTCCTGTAGTTTAGAAGCTAAAATGTGAATTGCAGTTAAGAGGTATTTTTTTCTTTCCTTGTGATGTTTTGGACTAAATAGTGGACTTGACTTTGGTGGTGTTCCTATGGTGGGTGAGAAACTGGTAGGATTCACAGTACCTACCTCTCTTGTGGAAAGAAGGGGTGGCAAATTGTTGCAGTACCTAAAGGTAAAGAGAATTCATGCTGAAATTGTAATGGAAGAGAAGATGGTTGAGTTGCTGCTTCCTAAGTATCAGGCAAGCCCTATCACTTCCACACAGCTGGGAATGAGGAAGTGTAGGTGTCGGGGCTCCCACATCAGGTCACCCAAAAAGGTGATAGGTGTGGAGCAAAGTATGTTCAGCCCTGAGTTCACCATCCATCGATCCTGTGCAAGCTGGACTCTTAAATAAGTAATCCCACTGTTACAGTGCAATTCCTACGGGAAAGCTCTGGTTAAATATGAATGAAAGATTTCTTTAAAGCATAATCGTCGCTTGTGTTTCATTGTGTAATTAGTATATTTGCTATATATATACACAGTAAAAATATATGTACTATATAGTGTGTATATATATAATATATATTCTATATATATTTAGTAAAACTCAGGTTTTTTACTTTTTAAAGTATTTCATGTAGAAAAATTGCTATATGCCAGTATTTGTTAAGAGGAATGCTGTTATTTCATGAAACTTCCTACTAATTGCTTTTAAAAATGCTTTTTCTGAGGTAGGAGAAGAAATTCTTTGGTGCTGCTTTGGAAACCATAACTTATCTTTCAAGGAGTGCCAGATTTATTTTTGTCACCTTTATAAAAGCTAAACAGAATTAACAGTGATACTGTTTTAACATATCCTGGCTATTGAGGTGCCATTGGGATTAGAAAGGCTTGATACAAGCATGCAGAAAAAGCTTTGAGAGCATCTTGATGAAGTTTTCTGGAATATTTAGTTTGGGTTTTTAGTCATGAAGGTTTTTCTGTTGGTTGGGTTTTGGTGATGATCGGTGCAGGTGATGTAGAGAGGAAGCTAATCTTCCTCGAACCAACACCTTGTGGCTTTGCCACAGGTTACCGCAGTCATTGCAAAGATAGAGCAAGTGGTATTTTGCTCCTCAACTGTTACGGTTTGTAGCCCAGTTTATTACTATTAAATGAAATTGTTGGTTTAAGTTAATGTTCTGTGTTGTGAAATTGAGCTGCTGCTGGAGGGCAGAGAGGGCAGCGCAGGGCGGGAGGAGCCTGTGCTCTCCTCTCTGTGGTGCCTCGGTTGTGTGCTCTTGTGTCAGTCCTGCAACCTGCCAGCCCTTGTTTTAGCTGGACCATGAATGTGTTCATTTCTTTGCTGACCTTTTGGCACAAAAGGTGTGTTGCATTGCCAGACAAGAAAGACTGATTTCTGTCTCCTACAGGCGCTTAGTTTGAAATACTCTATTTGTGTGTTTGAAGCCCGAAAAGTAACAAGTATCTGATGCTTATGTGTGGCAATCAAATGCGTATTTATGTCTTGTGGGAAACTTCTCTCACAGTTGTATGTTGCATCTTCAGAATGCTGGGGGGGAGGATTGTGGCTTGCAATACTTCAGGAGTCTTTTTTGATCAGAAACTTTGAAATAAATAACTTTGTGCTTTGTTTGTTTGCCTGCTCTTTTGTTGAATCAGAAGAGCTCACTGAACCTGTGTTGGTCTGGAAAACCCTGGGTTGTCTTCCTGAGCAGTTCTCATTGGTACAGTAGCCTTTATCTATAGGGCTCTGGTACCTAATAGTTCAAGTCATGTTGTGTTGGCGCTGTACAAAAGTGTAACTGAAAAGCGTCTTGTTTTAGAAAGTTGGCATTTAGTGTGAAATGAGACAATACTCAAGAGAGCAAAGGATAATACTATCTGTGTAACAAATAAAGGTCATGGTATACTAGCTACATGCTGAAAATCTTAATGGTGTCTTTCAGTCATTACAAAACAAATGCATTCGTGGGTTTGAGATTACAAAAAGTCATGGCCGAGTACGATGGCAGTACTGACTACAGGGTGTATCTTCCTTTGGAGTCAAGCACCATGATTTTAAAATTGTGTAGTATGATGGTCAAGTTCAAAGGAGGAGCCCAGCCACAGCTTGAATAGTAGCTGTATTCAAAACCCTGCTAGCTCAGAAAGCAGTGCTTGTTAAAAGTCCAGGCAAACTGGGTTACCTTGATAAATGCTACCACTGTTATGCCCAGCATGCAAGTGCACTGTTTCACTACCCTGCATGTCTTGTTTATCCATTCACTGTCAACAAAAATAGTAATAATGTATTTAACAAGTGGGAATGAAGCTTAACATCTGTGTGGTGTGTGCATGGTGGGTTTTGCAGCATGACTGCAGCTAACAAGGAGTGGTGGTGTGGTTTAAGCCAGCAGGTAGCTTCCACATCTCACCAGTGCATTGGGATGGAGAAGAGATTTGGGGGGGAGAGGGGAATAAAATTTGTGGGTTGATCTAAAGGCAGTTTAATAGGACAGACAAGGAAGGGAAAATGAATAATAATGATGATAAAAGAATTAGAATAATCAAAACAAGTGATGTCCAGTGCAGTTGCTCACCACCCACTGAGCGATGCCCAGGAACTTCCTGAGCAGCAGTCCCTGACCAGCTTTCCCCCTAGTTTATATACAGAGCATGACGTCCTGTAGTCTGGAATATGCCTTGGCCAGCTGGGGTAGTTGTCCTGGCTGTGTCCCCTCCCAAATTCTTATGCTCCACAGCCTCCTCGCTGGTGAGAAGCTGAAAAGTCATAGAATCACAGAATGGTTTGGGTTGGAAAGGACCTTAAGATCATGTAGTTCCAACCCCCTGCCATGGGGGTCCTTGACTTGGTGTAAACGCTGCTGAGCAGCGACATTATTCTCATTCTAAATCCAAAACATGGCACTGTACCAGCTACTAGGAAGAAAATTAACTCTGTCCCAGCTGAAACCAGGTCAACTGTTTAATAGTTAATATAGTACTATTACAGTGCAAGGATTGCTGCACTACTACAAGGCTACTACAGTGCAGTAATATTTAGTACAGTTGAAGAGCAAAGAGCTCTTTCTAGGTACACTGTTGGGAGGAACCAAGCTATAGTAAGATGCAGGTCTTAAGGCTGGAAGCTCTTGGTAAAGACAGCTCGTTCTGCTTTTGTTGATGCTTGTTTTCCACAATATAGACGGTATTAACTGATTTCCATTGCACTCTCTTTGAAACTCCTTTATGTCAGTTAAAACTGGACATGGCTATAGCAACCTTTAAGTAAATATCTTCCGATTGTCCTGCAGAAGAGCTGATAGTATAAAAACACTATTCTGAGAGTGCTTCCTGGAAAAAAAAAAGGAGGGAAACTTCTGAGGCTGAAAAAGAGGAGGAGTATTTACAGCAGATTGCCTGTGCTGCTCTCACGTGTTCCTTATGGCCTGTTTCCTGCTTTTGTGTTGCTATTTATATCTGGTGGTACTTATCAATCACTTTAACTGGGGGTTATTATACATGCAGCATCCGTTAGGCTTTCTCTCTTGCAATTAATAGTTCTAGATCCCAGTGTGCACTCATGCATAGCACATGAAGGCAAACTTCTATCTTTTTAGGAAGTTCATAGGCTTTGAGGGCATTATAGTTGTTTTGAAGGCCTTTAAGCATACAACAGCTTTTGCTGTATTGTGCCTGCTTTAGGTTAATAACTGTTAATTCCATGTCTTAAAGCAAAGTACTGTCCCATTACTCGTAAGGAAGTTATTTGTGGATTGGTTTGTTTTGGGTGGAGTACATAAATGATCTGCAACCAGAACATTGTAATTACATTTTGAGAGCTCACCCTTACACTCCAATGGTGCTCTTGAAGCTTTGGCTCCCATCTGGAGGAGGATTAGGATTCCCTCTCTTCCAGCTGGTTCTGGGGAAGAGAAGGCTGTAGTTCTGTCTGAAACAAATCATGGTTGATAATAGGTGGCCTCCATCTGCACTCTGTAACTCTGGAAACTCAAATGCTGAAAGATTTCTTTGGGCTTGATTGGTGAACAGGTAAAGTGGTTCTTAGTAATGGAGCAAACATAAGCAGGCTATGGAAGCTGTGGTGGATGCTCTGAGACCGTGACCATGAACTTAGGGTGAAACAGTACGGAATGATATCAAGAGGGTCTCTGACAATGTTTAGAGTAATGGTAACTTAAAGGCAGTGTTTGTGGCTGTGGGAAGACATCAAGTGTTGTGATGAGTGCCTACATCAGTGGTATACTGCTGTGGAGGAAGTGTTTTTTAATGGCATTCTCTGATATTGTTTCAGCAAAAGCTGAGTATAGGATAGCTGGTTAAGAAGAAGGAGACTAATCCAATGTGCTGGTTGGATCCCTGTTGTTAGTCCTTTCTGTTCTGGAGATTGTTGACAGACATGGAATGGCACATCTCTGAAGTTTGGTTAATAAAGGAACCTTATTTATTACAGAGCTTTAAAGTATAGTTAGGTAGAGAGGAGGGTGGAAACTGGAAAACATCACTAAATAAACAGCTTGATTTCAGTGTTAGCTTTCTTATATAGAGGGAAGAAACAGCAGAGATACGTGTTTGCTATGCACAGAATCATAGAATGGTTTGGGTTGGAAAGGACCTAGAGATCATCTAGTTCCAACCCCCTGCCATGGGCAGGGACACCTCACACTAGACCATGTCACCCAAGGCTCTGTCCAACCTGGCCTTGAACACTGCCAGGGGTGGAGCATTCACCACTTCTTTGGGCACCCTGTGCCAGCGCCTCAGCACCCTCACAGTAAAGAACTTCTTAGATCTAACCTGGGCTTCCCCTGTTTCAGGGGAAAGAAGATAATTCTGCTGCTCTATGTTGCAGTGAGTGAGCTTCAGAAGCTGCCGATCATGAAGGTGCATGTAAAATCTTCAGCACGATCTCAGGGCAGAGCAGCTGCACTCTGTGCTGCTGCCAGCTTCTTATTCTCTTTTAAATATGCACTCATAAAAATACAGTGCCTGACTGCCTCACTTCACCTGGGTTTGCTAAATCTGGATACCTTTGTATGGGCGGCTTCCAGAATACTGCTTTGGGTAAAGAAGGCTTCAGGAACTTGAACTGCAGAGTTCCCGAATCACTGTCAAATGAAGGGAGTTCCTTTATACTGCAAAGAAAGAAGCTGGAGCCTCCCTTCCCTCCTGCCCCCCCGTTTCGGGCAGGAAGTCCTGGCATGTGATTCTGATTGTGACGTACAGATCTCAAATTGTTTTAATCCTCTGATTAAAGGACTTCTTAGCTCTGGGAAGGTTATTTAACAACTGACTGTCTAAATATTGCCAGTTGACGTTCTCTAAAGTTCTTAGCGTGTGTGTTTAATGGTAAGACAGTTTGAGTGTCAGCTCCGAGTAGTATTCCTTTTTTTGGTAGGTTTCTAGATGTCGTAACTACTGTGTAGAATTCAGCCTGTATTCAGGTTGTATTTCTCCTCTGGCTTTTCTGGTTCATCTACTCTTTCTAGTAGCTTCAACATTTGAGGCAGACCTTTGCAACAACGTGGGCTATTGGAAGTGAGGAGTAATCGTTTATCACTTGTTTAAAATCAGACACACAAAACCCCATTGTCTAGCATGAATTCTCCAAAGCCGTTTATCAGTGCTCCTGGGTGATAACTTTCTAGCTAAGAAACAAATGTACTGCAGTGGGGCTGGTTCTGTAAATACTGGTTGGGGTGGATTCTCTGACATTCAAGGTGTTTTAAAGAGCATAGAAGAAAAAAGAAGTTGATGTGTGTGTTTCTTTTACAGTAGCTTTAATTTTACACCTACTCAATTCCAACCACAATGACTACTACAAGCAGATATGTGATTATGGGGCAAAGACACTCCTGGTACTAGTGAGCCTCTGATGGTACTAAAATGTCTGCAGGAAGTAAAGTAAGAGTATATTTGGGTTGCTGGCAGTGGGCTGCAGAGTTGACTGTGAGTATCGAGGGGTTTCCTACCTCACTTTTCCTGAATTAAGAAGACTACAAAGGAGATGGATTGGCCAAAACGAAGCTTTTAACGTTCTTGCCCGCCTCCTCTTCATTGGCGCTTCTCTGTAGCCATCTTTAGGAGGGAGTACAGCCTCTGAATCCATAGGGAGCACATTTGGTTTCTAGACGTCCTTTGTATAGTAACACCATGTGCCGAGAGGCTGGCAGGCTGCAGCGCACTGTCAGTCCAATTTGTTCTGGCTCCCTCCCTCGCTGAATCTGGTGACATCACACACAGAGATGTGCTTGCGAGAAAAACAGCAGAAGGAGTTGAATGGCTGCCAAAAATGTGCAGTATGAAACTGAGCTGGCTGCTCACAGGCTTGTTTTCACGACTCCCTCATTGTGTGCTTGCGTTTTCCACTTGCCAGGATGTTCTTTGCTGAACAAACACAGCCGCAGTGAAATCTCTCCGTACTTAGCACAACACAGTCTCACACAGAAGCTTTGGAGGAGCAGCCTCATCTCCACATTCAAAGTCATTCCTGTTTAATAAATGATTCTAAAGCATCATCTTTGAGTTGGTTCTTCCAAAGCTTAACAGTTTTTACGTGGGGACATCCAAATTTGAAGGAGTATGGGGATGAACAGGGAATGCACAAATACTGGCTAGGAGAGATAAGAGAGACCATCTTAGACTGCCTAATAGAGGTTCTATAAAATTCCCTTTGATTAAATAAATTGCTCATGAACTTCCTGCAGAGGATATATGAAATAATTTACTTCTTCCCTGAAAAGTTGCATGAATGTTCCAGCTCTACTTTCCCAAAGGATACAGGATGGCCACTGTGAGATGAGGCCAGCTGCGTTTGGGGCCATTTTTTGGTGCTTTCTGGTCCTCCTGTAGGTTTTATTCAAGGCAAAATAAATAGCGAGACAGCTAATGGAATTCAGTGCTGAGATTTGCTAGTCAATGACTTAGAGAAGAATAAGACATAGAGAGGACCATAACAAATATAATTGTTCATGTCTTCTAATGTTTCATGAGGAATAGGCAGCTATTATGGTCACGTAAGCATTTTATAAGTACCTCAGTCACATAGTTGTGTGTAACTTTATGAAGCTATCATTGAATCTAAACCAATTCAGTTGTGAATTGCTCATACAATTAATTCCCCATTACTTGGATACAAGTCTGCAGGGGCTGCAGTGATGATGCTTTTTTAATGCAAGAACAAAGTACATGAGAACCAGTGAAACAGAGTCATAGAAGACTCCTTCAAAGCAAAGACCAGTGGAGAGTATTGTTCCAAGAACCATGGTAGTTTCTTACAACCAATATATGACCAAAGCCAAAGGATGAATAAACATCCCAAATTGTATTCGAAAGGATTCTAAAGCTTTTTACTGCAACTTTGTGGTGAATCCAGGTTGTTGCATTTGTTTCAGAGAGGACCAGCAGATGCCGGACAGGGATCACTGTGTGCTTTAGTTCTCGTGCTGATCTGCTTGTTGACATTACTCAAGGAGTTTTCTCTGTGCATTTCCTTATCTGAAAATGAGCTAAAGTGTTCCGATTGTTTCCATCTAGTGTGTGTTTTAAGGAACACACCTCGGTCTGTAAGTACACTGGGTCTGTACACCAAGTAAAGATAGAGCTTGAAACTTCCAGGTTTTATATTACTGTGCTATAAACTGACCTGATTTCTGCAAGAAACTCTTCTGGATGCAGCTTTTGCTTTGGCTTAGCCACAGTAAAGATTCCTTTAAGTTCTTCTGGCATATGCTTCCATACAATAATTATGTGCATATGTAACTGCATAATATACTCTGAAAAAAGTTTGTGTGAAATCGCACATTAGCATGGTACAGCTATACAAAGAATGTGTCTCAAAACTTACCATAATCTATCATTTTTTGTGCTTCCAATGTTTTAAATGTGATTTTTAGCAGATTTTTATTACATTTTTAAATTAAATTTTGCTTACAAAACTGAAGTGGAAAGAATTTGGTAGATAATGAAATCCAGCACTTAATGTTACTGGAGATAAGACTCTCCTTTCGTTCTCATTAGTTGATCAAGTGCCACTTTGAAACAACCAGTTATTGTACTTGCTACTTCTTTGAGGAGGCTGTTATAGAATGTCAGTCATTTGGTTTAAAAACCTCCAGCTTATTTGAGGCCAAAGGTATTGTTGGCTAGTTAATACCTATTTTTGCCTCATCTTTACATCTTTTTCCCATCTTTTTAACCCTCTTGAACTTTTTCAGAGAGAGGAAACCTGTTGGTCTGCAGCATACTGACACCTATTCTTATGAGAATAGTTAACAGTGGCACAGTTATTCTACTTGCTCTGTAATACATTTTATTCCAGGTAATGTATTGCAAATGCTTTTGGCAACTGCACTACCACTTTCTGGATACCTGATGGGAATATCTTAAGGCAACTGTGCTCTGGGGTCATCGGTGCCTTTTTTCCACCACTGCATCACCTCGTGGCTCATTCATTTGTTGACAGATTAAGGCACCAGCTCTCTCTAACTTTGCAGTAGGTTATGTATTAATTTTGAATTCTCTTTCCCAGCTTGTTTTTCCTAGTTTTCCCTAGCCCTGGAATTCCATTCTCTTTTCCTTTGTACCTGGGTGTATGTGTCTTGTCTTTAACCTGAACAGAAATCAGATCTCTACAGTTAATGCAGTATTGTGTGGTGAGGACCGACTGAAATCTGTGAGACAATATCACACATTTCTTACACGTTATATAAGCATGTCTGTGATTTTGTGTATTATGAATTGCTCCCTTGATATACTCAGTGCTTTTCTTGTCTGTTTCCCTCCTTAGCCGGTTGCTGAACCAATTCCAATCTGCAGCTTCTGCCTTGGTACAAAAGAGCAAAATCGGGAGAAGAAACCTGAAGAACTCATCTCTTGTGCTGACTGTGGCAACAGTGGTAAGTGCTCATTTACAATGCTGCTAGTAATAACCCATCCTCTTGAGACAGAAGAGCTTGCTATAATGACTGCTGCTGACCCATGCATATGAGGAGTATGCATCTGATAATAACCTTGCCACTTGAGACAGATAAGTCTAGTATAGTGACTACTCCTGACCCAGACGTACGAGTAGTATGCATCTATGGCATATAATACGATTAGTTCAGCTGAATCATGTGCTCCCAGAGGGGAGACTGTTAAGTTAACCTAACACAAATAGTTCATGTGGGTCCTGGAGGTTTCTGTAAAAACATGGTAAGGATGACCAGTTTTATCATGTTCCTCAATTCAGGACTGAAAACTTACCTTGGTGTTCTTTGTGGGCCTGCCACTTGCTGTCTAGGGTATTGGGTTTGTATTTATAAGTAGATAAGAATAGAAGCACTTAAAAATAGGAGTATCTGGATAACCAAAATGATGCATGGGAATATGTAATAGGTAAAGGAATCTCTCTGTGAGCTCTCTGTGGTTTTACAGGTACCATTTTCTCCTCTTTCTGTAGGTCATCCGTCCTGTTTAAAGTTCTCTCCAGAGTTGACAGTTCGAGTGAAAGCCTTGCGATGGCAGTGTATTGAGTGCAAAACGTGCAGTTCCTGTCGAGATCAGGGCAAAAATGCTGTGAGTACACTGGAATATGGACTGAACGAAAAGGACATTGGGCTCGTGGATGTCCTGTTAAACTACAAAATAAAATCATTCTAGAGTCACATAATTGCAGCTTTTGTGAGAGTCTGGTGGTCTTTGATACCTCTGAAATACCATGATATGTCTATAGTTGAAAACTATGCGTGTGTTCTCTGAGATGGTGACTAATTAATTGAGGGCTTAATGCGGATGCACATCTAAAGAGAGATTAACTTTATCTGTCTTCAACAGGATAACATGCTATTTTGCGACTCGTGTGACCGTGGCTTTCACATGGAGTGCTGTGACCCGCCTCTTACCAGGATGCCAAAAGGTGAGGACTTTGTGATGAAAAGAGCTTACATATACATGTGGCAACTGGGGCCTTTGGTACTGTTCTACCCTTTCTGTAGGAAGGCTTGGGCTTGTATTCTCCTTCGTGTCCTCTATAGAAGTCCCTTTCATTCAGTGATGGGGATTTGTGTCTTGTAGGTATGTGGATATGTCAAATATGTCGGCCACGGAAGAAAGGAAGGAAACTCTTACACAAGAAGGCAGCCCAGATAAAACGACGCTATGCTAACCCAATAGGACGTCCCAAAAACAGGTTAAAGAATCAAAATACAACGTAAGTGTCTCTAAGGAGGAGCGAGGTGTGAGATTCAGTAGGACAGTGGATATTTCTAGTGTCTGGTCTACTCTGTGAGAAGATCTCTTTCACAGTTTCATTATTCTTTAATACAGAATTTCTGTAAAGTGCTTTGAAATAGTAGAAGTAATCTCAGTGCTTCTTTTTGTCCAGTTTTTTAACTCTTTGTAATAATTTATTATTTAGTTTTGAACTGTTCCTTATGGCCATAGATGAATTTTGCTGTTCCTGTCAAGTTTGTTTTGCCGGATGACTGCTTCTTCCAGCGCAATTGTTCTGCTTTGCATTTCTCAAGAACCCTTTCTGCTGTTTAGAGAAACTAAGTAGCCTCCAATAAAGAATGTGAGATTGTTGTTTGACAGACAGTTAATGTGACGCTGCTGCCAGAAAATATTTGGCCCCTTTCTGCTTCCATTCCACATGTTTCTGCATTTGTGGAGCACTCTGTTGTGCTGGGACAGAGTGTGTGGCCTTGTCATGCTTGTCGTGGGGCAGGCAGTGGTCAGGGAATTGGATCTGGGCGGGTGGGATGGTGGTAGTCCACTTTACAACCCAAACCAAAGCACCTTACCAAATCATCTTTCCCCTTCTCATTCTTTAGATCAAAAGGTCCTTTCAGCAAAGTTCGGACTGGCCCTGGTCGGGGTCGGAAGCGTAAGATCACCCTGTCCAGCCAGTCAGCATCGTCAGGAGGAGGATACCTGGAGCAGACAGATGTCTTGGACTTCTGCAGAGATGGCAGCACCACCCTGAAGTTTAACAAGAAAACCAAAGGGCTTATAGATGGCCTTACTAAATTCTTCACTCCCTCCCCTGATGGACGAAAAGCTCGAGGAGAAGTGGTAGACTATTCTCAGCAGTATAGGATCAGGAAAAAGGGTACCAGGAAATCTAGCACTTCAGAATGGCCCACAGGTAAAGATTTTTCACCCTGCCAATGTAAGTATCCTCTACACCAAGACCGTGTTCAAAGGCTAGGATGTTGAAATTACTAGAATGAAAACTCTGAGCTGAAAGTTAACACTTACATGCAGTCAGTTACCTTTGGTGCATTGAGGCAGCATACCAGTTGGAAAAGGAAGTGATCCTAGAGACCTTTGCTTCTTTATATGATGATGGCAAGGTGTGACGAGGGATTAAATGATTTCTGTGAGGTAAAAATGCCCTTTGGTAATGAGGGGCTTGCAGATAGCCCTAGGAAATGTGCTAAATAATGTCATGTTTGAAAGACTTATTGTAGGGAGAGTGGTTAAGGAAAATAAGAACAGAAAGGTAGAAATATGAAAACCAGTCTGACACACCTGTGAGTTTCTGATCTATGGTATAGGCTTGCAAGCAAATGTTTCTTAATTTCCTCAGCCATAGAGGAGCCTTCTTTGGCACCTTCCTGCTGCAGAGCATCCCTTCTTTTGAACGCAGTCCTGTTTTCCTTGTTTCCTATTCTAGCTTAAGACATGAATCTATGACTGGACCTTGACTTAATCTCTGTATTCAGGTCCTTATAGTCTTGTTGAATAGTTACATAGCTTGAATTGTTCCTAAGGAAGCAGTGGAAAATATTCCACCATAATCTATGAGGTTTAAAGCTTTAGAATAGTTATGTGCATTAGCCTGGCTGGTGCTGAAAGAACAATAGTGTATCTTAATGCTTTGGGGGTGAGGTGAAGTGTCTTGTGGGTTTAGTTTGCTTGGTTTGTGGAAGGGGTGTTTCTTGGGCAGTTTGGTCACAAATCCAGAACTGGTTCTTCCTTTATGATTTATCTGAATAGAAAATCCCATAAGAAAAAAACCTGGCAAAGTGCCTGAATGCAGCCAGATGATATTTGTGGCTGCACTAAAAGCAAGTACTCCCTGGTAAATGTAGGTGAAGACAATTTTCCTTCTCATTTACAGACAATCAGGATGGCTGGGATGGAAAACAGGAAAATGAGGACCGTTTTTTTGGGACCCAGGATGTCTTAACTGAAAAAGACATGGAGCTGTTCAGAGATATTCAGGAACAAGCACTGCAGGTAAAGTGTCACCTCATTCTTTGTGTGGATGGACTGTGTAGATAAGAAGGTTTTAACTCAGCTTAGAAGCCTTTCCCTGGGAGATTCATGGCAACTTGTTTCTTCCCCTTGCATAGAAAGTAGGGGTGACTGGGCCTCCTGATCCGCAAGTCCGATGCCCTTCTGTCATTGAATTTGGCAAGTATGAAATCCAGACGTGGTACTCGTCCCCATATCCACAGGAATACTCGAGGTAAGAGTGTTACTGAACATACTTCTGCTTTGTTCTGCTTCAGTGTTTATGGGAAAGCTGTACCCCAGCCAGTATAGAAATCTGAAGAAGATTCTATCTGAATGTAGCCAGGAGCAAAGTACACATAATCCTGATCCTTCTCATGGCAGTTAATGGATGTTTTAGGGTGTTTTTAGGCTGAGTCAAAAGTTGATAAGCTCTCTGCAACAACCTGCATCTGCTGTGAGCATTTGAATTGCCACGGGAATATATAGATTGATTCCTAAGAACTATTTTTATGCTGTATGTAGTTAAGCACAGCTAAAGAAGAAATGTTTAATGTTACAAGTTTTGGCATCTGAAAGATTGTTCTGCTGTGATGTACATATGGTTGGTTTGATGTTCTCTTGCTTAAGAACTTTGCAGACTGTCTGCGCTGCAAACTCTCTGAACTCACCTTGATTCAGAAAGAGGAATAACTTCTAAGGGCTATAGACAGAGAAAGTGAAATAAAACTCTGTATCATTTAATAAGAGCATGTGGTGTGTCATGAGGAATTATTGTAGCTCTGCTAAAGGCATTGAAGGTAACTGAAAACATCCCTGTCCAAGCTAGAGTATGTAAATGAACTTAAATCACAATAACATTGGGACACTTGCATTCAAATTGTTCATGTCAATGGAGTATGTAAAATGGCTTTAAAGCAAACAGATGGTGGTGTGACCCGTTGCTCAGGGGTACATACAGCTGCCTGTTAAAAGGAGGGAAGGGAGAGAATAGGAACTATTTAATCCATCCTAGTGTCACTAGTGCAAAACTGGGGGGGGGTGTTGCTGTTTTTTCTAGGATTTTAATCAATGCAGGTATTTCTTCTGACATGATAGTGTAAAAGTGATTGTGCAGGATGTGGAATATATATTTTTAATATGTATTTGTTATAGGATAAATAAGTGCCATGACTTTCAGTATGGTAAGGTGGTTTTGGCCTTTAGGCACATGCACTAGGTCAGTATATACTGGTTTTGTTTTCATCAAGTTCTCTATCTGCAGGAGTGAGGAGCTTTATACAAAAGTCTATATATTCGGTGTCTGATCTTTCTTTGTCTTTGCTTACAGGCTACCCAAGTTGTACCTTTGTGAGTTCTGTCTAAAGTATATGAAAAGCAGAACTATTCTGCAACAGCATATGAAAAAATGTGGCTGGTTTCATCCTCCAGCCAATGAAATTTACAGAAAAAACAATATTTCAGTCTTTGAGGTAAGTAAGAAGACTAAGCCACTCATTTTCATCTATAGCATAATGTCTTTAGCACCGAATTGTGTGGTAAGTTTTCCATAGCCCTAAAAATCTTCATTCTTGAAAGGTTCAGTTGCTAAGAGTGAACTAGGAGCAGGCAGTGGGAGCTGACCTCATGGATCAGTTATTCATCCACAAAACATAGGAGAAGGCTCACTGTGTCAAAATGCTTTCTCATTTTAGGAAAATGAATTTTAAGTTTTCTCTTACGCTAATGAATGTAACAGTGACTTGGCCACAGCCTTTATGCTGTAGAAGTTTTCTTTGAGACACTGCCTGTGATGGAGAAGTCTTCATCTTGTATTAGACATTTCAAATGTACAGGTATACCCAGATGAAGCATGTCCTTGTGTGACAGCAAATGGAGTGACAACCTTTTCCTCATTTCTGTAAGGTTGATGGCAATGTCAGCACTATCTACTGCCAGAATTTGTGCTTGTTAGCCAAACTTTTCCTGGACCATAAGACACTCTATTATGATGTGGAGCCATTTCTTTTCTACGTGTTGACACAGAATGATGTCAAGGGCTGTCACCTTGTTGGCTACTTTTCCAAGGTAAGTATTTGAGTACTTCAGAATCGGAGCTCCATTTGCTATGGTGAGAAATGCTGCTTCAGAGTTGTTACGTAGTTGTAACTTAGGCCTTTGTGTTTTATGTCATGTAATATAGGTGTAGACCTCTGTTGCAACCAGATTCTGTGTTGCTTTCAGAGACCACCAACTAATAAACCCAAGTTTCCTCATAATGTTGAAGAGCATATATTCTGTAAGGAACTTGTACTGCAGCTAGTAGCTAAAAACCCCCTACTTTTCAAATGACATCCTGCTTTTGGTGGTGATGGGTAGTATTTGTCATCTGCAAGATAAACATTTTACCAAGTACTTGTATCCTATCTTTCCTTCTGCAAATAAATTGTTTTCCAAACAAGTCTGGCAATTTTGCACCTGATTTCATAGAATCACAGAATGGTTTGGGTTGGAAAGGACCTTAAGATCATCCAGTTCCAACCCCCTACCATGGGCAGGGACACCTCACACTAGACCATGTTGCCCAAAGCTCTGTCCAACCTGGCCTTGAACAGTGGAGCATTCACCACTTCCCTGGGCGCCCTGTGCCAGCGCCTCAGCACCCTCACAGGGAAGAACTTCTCCCTTAGATCTAACCTGAACTTCCCCTGTTTCAGTTTGAACCCATCACCCCTTGTCCTAAACCTTTTAGTTTTTTTGACAGAACAGGGCCAAGATTTCAGATAGATTTTCTCAATATTTTTGTCTGTAATTGTTTTACTTATTTTTCAATAGCTTTAGTTGAAGCTTTTCCTTTCAGTCTTCAGAACAGCACATTCGAGGTCAGATTTTAGGATGTTCTGGTTATGACATTTAAAGATTCACTGGAATATGGCAATATTTTTTCAGGTAATTCAGCTGCTTCAGATTTCTGCTTTGAACTTTCTCTGCTATGAACTAGACATATGAACTTGACTCATGTACATTGTTGTTCCTAAGAAACTCTGTTGCTTTCTATCACAGTTTTTGCCATAACCATAATTAGGGGCTTGTACAGAACAACTTTGATTTCTCACTTGTTGTCTTTTCCTTTTTCTTTTGTCCTAATTTGCTGCTTTTCCAACAGGAGAAACACTGCCAACAGAAGTACAATGTGTCCTGTATAATGATTCTTCCGCAATACCAGCGTAAGGGCTATGGCAGGTTCCTAATTGACTTCAGTAAGGAACTTTTTCTTCACTTTTTTTAGTGCATGTAGTTCTTCCTACAGAAATCCAACCCTAAAACTGCACAGTCTGTTGAAACCTTTGACAGCTTAAGTGAAAGAGTGTCTTAAGCAAAAGGTAGTCATAGTTATGTTTTAATTTAGCTTTGAGAGTAATAAACCCAGACATACTGAGGCTCTGAATACTCAGACAATTCTCACATTCGTACATGGATCTCAGTAAGTTCATAGGGAAACTTGCCACTGTAACTATGTCTCTGTTGTTATGCTAAATGCAATCCAGTGTAGCCCATACTCTCCAGTATGGCCCTGAAGTTTGGCGGTAGAAAGTATTCAAGTAAATGCTTTTAAATGGCTAAACTCTATTTTCCCTCTGTCACCTTGAAAATTGCTGTTGCAGTTGGAGGATACTCAGCAGCCTGGTGGTATGCTTCAAGTTTCTAGGTAGAGAGCTGCTGCCATCTCGTGGCGTTACCCATAGCCCCTGTGCGATGGTGATGCAGTTTAGGAATCTCCACCAGTGTGTCATTGAGCAGGACATTGAGCAAAAAACCTCAACCAACTCAGCCAGACCCCCCAGCGTATCCCTCAGGATTATGATCTGGATCTTGTAGGCAGCATTCAGCTACTTTCTGGATAAAATGCCTTTGTTGGGGTGGAAACAGAAGCTGTATATGCTAATTTCTTGAATTTCATTTCTTGTGTATCTTCAGGCTATTTGCTTTCAAAGCGTGAGGGTCAAGCAGGATCCCCAGAGAAGCCCCTGTCAGACCTGGGGCGCCTCTCCTATATGGCTTATTGGAAAAGTGTAATATTGGAGTGCCTTTATCATCAACATGACAAGCAATTAAGCATCAAGAAATTGAGTAAGCTGACTGGGATCTGCCCTCAAGATATCACTTCCACTTTACATCACCTACGAATGCTTGACTTCCGTAGTGATCAGTGAGTACAGGAGTCCTGTTGTATTTCCAAATAGCTTCCAACATATTTGAATGAAATTTAATGGCATTTGGAGACAAATCTCTTCTAATAAGCTTGCTTTTATTTAAGACTTAAGTATCCAAATGAGTGTACAAGTCAAGTGAAATACTTGGAATTATGCTTGATTCAAACCATAGCAATTTGGGGAGTGGGGTTATATTCTGTCGTGTTTTGTGTTAAACTTGGAACTTACTGGGAAACCTTGAAGTTATTTGAGAACAGTTTTATGTCCTCATTTCACAGTATATTTTAATCAGTGATAACTACTCCTAGCCCCTGAATAACATGTACTCTGGTAGTAGGGTTATAACTTTTTAAAGCAGTTCTCTTATTACCATTCAGTGTCTTTGACCTTATGTTGCCTGTTCCCCAAATGGCATACCCCCTGTCCATTTAACACGTAAGAAAAGTGATAGTCTGCAGCTGAATGTTACCCATGGAAGGATAATGGCTTCACCATTAACAAGAAGTGGAAAGAATTGAACATTTTCTCAGTTTTCAGATGCTTTCTCTGGTAGTCTGGTGATGCAAACTGGACAGTGTTAAGGAGCTTTTTGTCCTCTCTAAGTTACTCGTGGCAGCACTGATTGAGAGTACACAGCTTTATCTGTAATACCTCATATCTCTTTCACATGACAGCATGTACTGTGTGTAGCCTGTTCTTGATCAGGGTGTTATTGCTCTTTAGATTTGTGATCATTCGTCGGGAGAAACTTATCCAGGAACATATGGCAAAGCTTAGAACTAATGTCCGACCTATAGATGTGGATGCAGAATGTCTGCGTTGGACGCCTGTTATAGTTTCCAACTCAGTTGTCTCTGAAGATGAAGAAGAGGAGACAGAGGATGGGGAAAACGAAGAGCAACAGCAGCAGAAAGAAAAAGATTCAGAGACCAGTGTAAGAGTGAATCTGTTACTTCTGTGTGGCACCTAGGTTACAGGCAGTGCTTTTGCAGGCAGTGCAAACAGGATTGCAAATGCCAGGCTTGGGCATTTGGCATTTGAACTAGTCATGATTAGTTCATGTGTCTTTATAGTTTCAGATTAGAACCTAAAAGTAGGGAAAACATTGAGTCTAGAGAAATGTTAAGGACTATTTCTGAAAATAGTAAAAAGGTTTTTTCTACCCTTAATGATTTTTGCAATCTGGGGGAGAGGCAATGTTAAAAACCCCAAACAACCAAAAAATCTGCCTCTTGCTCTCAAGCAACCTTGTCTTTAACCAGATTATTGAAATGGCGTTAGGTTTGAAGGACCCAGTATTTCTGTAGGTGACAAATAGCATAAATAGAAATGAATGAACCAAAAGTTTTAATGGTTCTCACCAAAGGTTTTTGCTGTGTTCTTTTCAAAACCACCAATAGCTTTAGAGTTCCTACCCACAGAGCAGTGAAGGTTTGTGACATCTAGGCTGGTGTCCTTGAAGGTTTGCGCTCTCCCATCAGTTGATGAGCACTGACTAGACTACTAAGAGGATGTTACTGTATTTACATTAAATTAATCGTGCATTTTAATGGCAAGATAGCTTCAAGTTTGTCTCACTTTTATCTTGAAAATGAAACAAATCCTGTGTTTGACTGTAGCAAGATGATGTTTGCATTCCATCAGGCTGCTACTGACTGAAGCCAGTTGTGGGGAAGGTAATTAAGGTACATTATCACCTGGGAGGGAAGGAGCAGCAGTTAGCACTATTAGAATCACAAAAAGATCAACTATTTTGTTGTTCTCAGATTCTTAAAAGCCATTCTTATTCAAGTTTTCTGACTTCTTGCTCAAAAGGCTTTTGTGGACTCAAATTCAGGATAGCCATGCATGCTTAAAGTGTGAAATCTCCTTTCTTTGTTTAAACCAGATGGTAAAATCTGTGTCATGGGAGAAGAAAGAGCAAGAGCCTTACTCACCTACAGAGAGCGAAAAAAAGCCAGACATTGTTGCTCCAGCCAATTCAGCACGGCCAAACAAGCACATTTTTCCCCTGGATAGTCTTCCTGCAAACAGCCAGCCATCACGAAGAGGGCGATGGAACCGCAAGAGCAAGAAACTCCGGGAGCCCTTTTGTGAGAAGGAGCCAATGTTGCCCATTGAGGACAAACCACCAGTTCCCAGTGGGCGATGCAGCGAGTGTGAGGAGAAATCAGCAGCCTCCCAAGGCCGGTGCAGTGACTGTGAGGAGAAGTCGGCAGCCTTGCAAGGAAGATGTGGTGAATGTGAGGAGAAGTCTCCTGCCCCAAGAGGCCGATATGCTGAAGAGGAGGAAAAATGTGCAGTTTCCCAGGGACAGTATGGCAAAGGGGAAGAATCTGCAGTTCCCCGTCGGCGGTACAGCGAAGGTATGGAAGGGTGGAGAGGGCAGTTGAAAAAGAACACGGAGCCGCTGAAGTGCAGATTCCCAGAGGACTGCGACAGGTTACCCCGCCGCTACAGTGATAGTGACAGGGCGCTTCTGAGGTGTTTTAGTGACAGTAGTGAAGAGGAAGATGATGAACCTGTGAGTCCTCGATCGAGCTCTCCGCCTGTTCTCACCAAGCCAACACTGAAACGAAAGGTGTGTGCCTTATTTCTTGTTGTCTCTGACTGTCTCATGCGGTCTGTTTTGTCATTGTGGTGCTTTCTGAAGGACTGTGCAATTCATGATGGATGTATTAAGCACACAGATAGCATCTGCTCAGTTTTCCAGAACTGGGCGGTGCTTTCTGCTACCTATTTGTAGTGGTGGTTTTTGTTGAATCAGAGGTAAGTGTGCTGGTGGGGTTTCTGATTTTTGGGGATTTTTTAAACTTCTGCCTTATGCTTTTGATTTTTCCACCTTAAAAAGTGGTTATTAAAGTTTTAGTCATGCAAAATAGAAACAGATACAGCCCTACTTTAAAAGAAGCTGACAAAACACAAATGCTACCTAAACAACTGAAATCACAGCATAAAGTCTTTGGAATGATGTACCAGAGAGATGTGAATGCTGTCAACGTGACCAAGAAAATCCTCTCTTCATGGAATGCTGCACTCAAAAGTTCTATATCATCTTTGCAGCTTTATTCACATCTCTGTTGTAGTGTCTATGAACTTTCAGCTGTTATGGATGGGCTGTTAATGTCAGCTCTTTAAATGGTTTATACTATTACACAAATGTCAGTGTAGCAGTCTTCATGGAAGTTGGTTGTTCTGCATTGTGTTTGACATCTGTCTAACTGAAGGCAGGTGCCAGTCAGTATGTCTAGTGAAGTCTGGGCTCCAGAAGTGAGTCCTCTGGTCCTGCTTAGACTGTTGAACTCTACTGTTCCTGTTTTATATTTATCAGTGTCTTATTTCTACTGCATGTGATCAAATCTCTTCTCCTAACTTCCACTCAGAAACCAATTCTGCATCGGAAGAGGCGAGTCCGCAAGCGTAAGCACCACAATAGCAGTGTTGTCACTGAAACCATCTCAGAGACCACAGAAGTGCTGGATGAACCATTTGAGGACTCAGACTCTGAACGACCAATGCCCCGATTAGAGCCTACATTTGAGATTGAGGAGGAGGAAGAAGAGGAGGAGGATGAGGAGGAGGAGAATGAACTTTTGCCCAGTGGATACTTTCGGCATTTAGCCCCATCAGATACACTCAGGCATAGACCCTCTTCTAAGAGGAAGTCCAAAGATGAGGAGGAGTCTGATGACACTAATGGTATGTTTGGTGGTGTGCGGTTGAAAGTTTGATCTAGATACTGTGTCAGTGAGTATCAGATGATACTAGCTCGTGACAAAAGAAGCTGCTTCCCTTGTCTTGTAACTTCTAGCCAAAATGTAGGGTTAGGCATAAATTAGCAGTCAGACCAGCCTCAAACATTCTTAAGTCTTATGAAAATGTGGTGCATGCTTTTAACTATCTTATTAGCAACGACCTGATCAGAGGTCATTGAATCCTTTTGATTCAGCTTTCCTAGTGAGATTAGTGTTTGTGAAAAGACCTCTGCAGCAAGGTCACTTACAGAAACAAACCAGAAATGAGTTGGAGAGCCCTCAGTTTTCCAGAACAAAGAGAAATAATAAGTTGTTCTCTAGCATGAAATAGAGAAATGTGGGGAAAGGGGAAGAGAAATAGCTGAGTATTTTTTTCTTTTTAAGTGGAATTATTCTTTTTTTGGAGGCCTTTAGTGTTAATGCTTTACCAAACACTCTGAAAGCAGCACTTCCTTCTTCCTGCCCAGTGATCTGCTGACTGTGGCAGATTCTTTCTTTCCTTTATTCACATTCCAAATATTTGTTTTATGGATGAAATTGTTAAATTTTGAATTCAGTATTTGTTTTAAATTCATCTTTTAACACCCAGAATTTTTTCAGAACACTTCTCATTGGAGATACTTGGAGTAAATGCCTGTCTGAGCAAAGGGAAGGAGTAACTCAGCTGCCCTACAATTAGGTTTGAAGAAGTGTCTGTGAACTACCAGGAGTCCATTATTTAGTTTTACCTTCATTGCATAACTATGGACTTAAAACAGCTCTTCTTGGGAAATTCATAGCCTGGAATCAATAACGTTTTTTGAGGTGGTGGAAAGGGCAGAAATGTGAATAAATGTACTCTGAATACTGAGGAAAATTAATCTATTTATGGATAGATTAAAAAATAACATAGTAGCTGCCAGGAAAAGAAGGGATTTGGTAAATGAAGTGAAGGGCAATTCACTGGTGAAGTCTCTGAGAGTGTATTTGAAGGTCATGCCCAGTAATTAGGATGGGTTTGTAGCCTAAGGCCAAAGAGATTCAGATGATCCTAAATACATGAACAAGGGAATCTCAAGTGAAGTGGAGACATTCTGTCAGCTCTTTATTTAGCCTTGGTGAAACTGCAACAACCATCCTTACTCTGTTATTCACACTTGATAGACTGGAATAGTTCACAAGAACAGTCGTGGGCTGATTAAGAGATTAGAACAAATGTTCTATAATAGATTCAAAGAAAGCAGAGGCAAAAGAGTGACTTGATAAAGTTACAAATTGCTTAGGTGAGTAAGGAGATTTACTTATTTGATAAGAGAGATTTTCTGCCTAGCAGATAAAGGGAGAATTAATACAAAAGCAGATTAAGTAAATCCAGTGTCTGAAGACAGAAATTCAGATGGTAAAGTGTGAGTAACAACTAGTGTCATTGATTAACTGTTGCAGCAGTTTACCAGCAGTTGTGTAAAATAAATCTAGCCCTATTCAGTTATCTGTGTCTCTGTTTAAAAGTATTTAAGAGCATTTAAAAGCATAAAGCCCCCCAAAGTGGGGCTTTTCACCCAAGTGAAAAGATATCCTTTCTTTAGCAGATGCACAAGATACAGATCTAAGTAGAAACATGTTTTTAATGCAGCTTCATGTGTTCCCCTACACTGGAACATATTGTATAAATAACATTTGTGCAGGGTGTTGAGTTTTTCCAGGACTGTATCATCCAGCCCGATGTTTCATCTGCATTGTGTGTTAAAGGCTCAGGGCTTTGACCATGCATGTGCTTGAAAGCACTGGTGTTCTTTGAGAATGTAATGTGATTGCTGACAAGCAGTCCTTGATCCTTCTTGTTAACCCTTCACAATAAATCTCTAAGCTAGTATAGATCCAAAAAGCAGATAAACATGATGGGAGTGCTTGGGAAAGCTTCCGTTGAATGCTCAGGTCAAACAAATATGTTTGAACAGTGTCTTTCGATTTGTGTTTTCAGGTAACCCACCTTTGAAACCATTATCTATGCTGAGAAAATGTGAAGCTAAGGATTCTTCACTTGAGCCAGATACTTCTACACCCATGAAAAAGAAGAAAGGATGGCCAAAAGGGAAAAGCCGAAAACCAGTCCACTGGAAGAAGAGACCTGGTCGAAAACCAGGTTTTAAACTGAACCGGGAAAAGGAGCCACCGTCAGTTCAGGATGAAGGAGTTGATGCAGTGGTAGCTAATTCAAAAACAGGGCGTAAGGCCAAACTTTCAGATCAAGAGGAAAGTGTTGAGCAGAAAGAAGAGCTGCCTTTTATTGAGGAAAGGAAAGAGGAAGATGTGAATGTGGAAGCAGAAGAGGTAGGAGAGGGAGAAGAGGAAGATACAGCCAGCAGTGAAGTAAGAGCAGTTTCTCCTGTGGACAGCAACAGCAGTCCAGTGCCAGAAGTAAAAGAGCCTGAGATAGAAGAGGAGGTAGAGGAGAAGCCACGGGTTTTAGAAGAGCAAAGGCAATCAGAAGAAGAACAGCAAGAACTAGACGAACCTGAGCATGACCATGAGGAAGAAGAGGAAGTTGCAGCAGTAACAAATCAAAATGAAGATCATGATGCTGATGATGAAGATGATGGTCATCTGGAGTCTGTAAAGAAAAAAGAATTGGAGGAACAGCCTGTTAGAGAAGGGGTGAAGGAGGAGCCTCAGGTGCAAGAGTGTTTTTTAGAAACAAGCGTACCAAGCAGTAGAGAAGATACAAAAGAGAAAGATGAAACAGAGGCAGATTCTGAGGAAGAGCAGGCTTCCAATGAGACATCAGTAGGCTCAGAGCACGTCCCTGGGTCTGAAGATGATCACGAAGAAGAGCAAAGTAATAAAGAAGGGTTAATTGAATTAAAGGAGGAGGAAGAGATTCCTCATAGTGAACTAGATCTTGAAACTGTTCAAGCAGTCCAGTCCTTGACGCAGGAGGAAAGCAATGAGCACGATGTAGCTTACCAGGACTGTGAAGAAACTCTTGCAGCTTGTCAGACTTTGCAGAGTTACACCCAGACTGAGGAGGATCCTCAGATATCCATGGTTGAAGATTGCCAGGCCTCAGAACATAACAGCCCAATATCCTCTGTTCAGTCCCACCCCAGCCAGTCTGTACGTTCTGTCAACAGCCCAAATGTGCCTGCTCTGGAGAGCAGTTACACCCAGATAAGTCCTGAACAAGGATCCCTGTCCGCACCCTCTATGCAGAACATGGAGACCAGCCCCATGATGGATGTGCCTTCAGTATCGGACCACTCTCAGCAGGTGGTGGATAGTGGCTTCAGTGACCTTGGCAGCATTGAGAGCACTACAGAGAATTATGAAAACCCCAGCAGCTATGACTCCACTATGGGAGGCAGCATCTGTGGAAATAACTCTTCCCAGAGCAGCTGTTCCTATGGAGGACTGTCCTCTTCCAGCAGCCTCACTCAGAACAGTTGTGTTGTCACTCAGCAAATGGCAAACATTGGCAGCAGTTGCAGCATGATGCAGCAAAACACTGTCCAGCCTGCAGCAAACTGCAATATCAAGTCACCTCAGAGCTGTGTAGTAGAAAGGCCTCCAAGTAACCAGCAACCAACAACGCAGCCACAACAGCAACAGCCTCAGTCCCAGCAGCCACAGCCGCCACCTCCACCCCAGCAGCAACCTCCGCTGTCGCAGTGTAGCATGAACAACAGCTTCACCCCAGCACCTATGATCATGGAAATACCCGAATCAGGAAGCACTGGTAACATAAGTATCTATGAGAGGATTCCAGGGGATTTTGGTGCTGGGAGCTATTCACAACCATCAGCCACGTTCAGTTTAGCCAAGTTGCAGCAGCTGACAAACACCATTATGGACCCTCATGCCATGCCTTATAGCCATTCTCCTGCTGTGACTTCCTATGCAACCAGCGTTTCTCTGTCCAACACAGGGTTGGCTCAGCTAGCTCCCTCTCATCCCTTAGCAGGCACGCCACAAGCACAAGCCACCATGACACCTCCACCGAACCTGGCGTCCACCACCATGAACCTCACGTCACCTCTGCTTCAGTGTAATATGTCTGCCACCAACATTGGTATTCCACACACCCAGAGGCTGCAGGGGCAGATGCCAGTCAAGGGGCACATCTCCATCCGCTCCAAGTCAGCACCACTGCCCTCTGCGACCGCACACCAGCAGCAGCTCTACGGGCGCAGCCCCCCCGCGGTTGCCATGCAGGCCGGGCCCCGGGCACTGGCTGTCCAGCGGGGTATGAACATGGGGGTCAACCTCATGCCAACCACCCCGTACAATGTTAACTCCATGAATATGAACACCCTGAATGCCATGAACAGCTACAGAATGACACAGCCCATGATGAACAGCAGTTACCATAGTAACCCTGCCTACATGAACCAGACAGCACAGTATCCTATGCAGATGCAGATGGGAATGATGGGGAGCCAGGCCTACACCCAGCAGCCTATGCAGCCCAATCCTCATGGAAACATGATGTACACTGGCCCCTCCCATCACAGCTACATGAACGCTGCTGGGGTGCCCAAGCAGTCTCTCAATGGACCATACATGAGAAGATGAGCAAGATGAACTTGCATCCTAAAAACTGAAATATATATAAATAAAGGAACCTTTTATACTGACGAACCAGAGAAAATGGACCTTTTTCCAGTTAAAATATTGCTGTAGATTTAGAGGGATTTTCTTTGGTTTATTTTATTTTCTAGGAAGCCTGGTCTTTATTTTTTGGAGGTTTTTTGTTTTGTTTTGGTTTTTTTGTTTTGCATTTTTGTTTTCTTCACAATCCTGAAGCATTTTACAGCTAAAGAAAAAAAAATCATTTACAGATGTTTTTTAGAGGGGAAAACATGCACAAAATCTTTCATAATTTAAAAAGAGCCTTACTTTGCTGACAATGTGGACAGAATACGTGTAACAGTGAAATCATCTTCCTAAATTTGTTTTTTCAATGTATGTCCTTTTCCCTCCCCTGTGCCCCTCTGTATGCAGTTTCTAGTGCTGCAGTCATGTAACGTTTGACATCTCAAAGAATAACGACCCTTCCCTCTAAAACCCCACCTAGCATTTCCTACTTCTAGCAGGAGGCACTTATTGGGAGACTTGGAAGGGGACACAGAGGATAAAAGAAGCTCTTGATTTCTGCAGGTCAGGGGAAATCTTTTGTCTGGGATTTTCCCTGACTCCCTCACCCGCAGTGAAATTTGGAGTTACGTGTAAACAATAAACTCTTCACATTTGGTGTTTTTTGTAGGTGAATTAACTGAAATTGTATGTTTCACGCTGAAAATGTAATGTGACTTTAAAATGATCCCATTCGCCACCCAGACATGCATGTTGCACACGTGTGCATGCATGCACACATGTTCTGTCACTCTCAACTACTGGAAGCATCTCGAGAGAGAGCGTTGCATCCCTTGTGCAAGTCGCGAGGAGGGAGGATAAGGTGGGATATGTTTTTTAGGACAAGCAAATAGCTGCAGGTTCTCCTGGTGAACTGCAAGTCAGGCACAAGGCTGAGGTCCCAAACTGCTCTAGTGTGTCCTTGGAAGTGCTGAGGGTCTTGGTTCTGAGCCTTTTAGTCAGGCTGAGCCCAGAAGGAGCTGTTTCCAGTGGTCTTCCTCTTAGTCTCTTTACTTGGGTCATCTTGGAAGATAACGTGTACGTTGTAAGTGACTTGACAGAGAGCCCTGTGGTGTCCGTGTCCCTCTTCCCTTCCTGGCATGGGGTAGGAAGTTGCTGAATGTGCCGCGCTCTGGGGGAGTCAGGGATGTTCTCCCTGATTCTGCCACTATGTTGGAGACCCATTTTATAGGAGTAGCCACACTTTTGATCTAGTGTGAGAAAAGAAGGGAATCGGCCTGTTTTACCGCAGTGAAACAGCCCAAACACCATAGCAGGATGCAGGCAGCAGGATTTTGCTGTTTAGTACCGCATAATCCAATTGACATTCGTTTTGGCTACACTGCTGGCATGTCACCCAATACAAAAAGGGACACCCCTTAATGTAAAGTTCTTTTTTATTGTATATGAAGTAGAAATACAGACACATTAATAAGACTAATTTCTTTTGTTTTTAAACCAAAAGAGTCTAAACAGAAAGTTGGGGTTTTCTTCAGATGCACTAAACCGGACTTTCCTCCAGTAACTGCTTAACCATAAAAGGCAGAATTCAAAGGACTTCCACTTTTTACTTCTGTTTAGTTTTGAGCATGTACAAGGCTGTGTAGGACCCCATTTCTCTGTATATACTATTCCAGTCCCAAATAACCCATGTAGAAAGCGCACTGTGCTGCCCTCTCCTTCCTAGATCTTCAGCTGGGTCACTGCTTCCTGGTGGTTGGGGGGGGTGGGGGGGGGTGGGTGTGAGACAGGAGGAGGATAAGCTGTTGGAACGAGGGCGGTGGATTTAGTTTGGTTGGTTTGGTTTTTGTATGTTTTTTTTACCAATTGGGCAGCTCCCTTTTTCCACAAGCCTTTGTGACTGTAGAACTATTGTAGAGAGAAAAAAAAAAAAAAAAATGTTCTTTTCTATATATAAAAAAAGAAAAAAAGAAATTATCCAACGCAGTAATATTGGTACCTACCATTTTTTCACTTCTGTTTAAAAAAAAAAAATAAAAAAAAAAATATGTATTTTTAGCAAGATAACTTGGGTAATCTTCTAAAAGAAATTAAAAATCTCACTGTTAGTGACTTCGATGCCTTTTAAAAGAATAAGAGCTTTTTCATTTCATTCCATCTTTAAAGTTTTTTATCTTTGTTGTAGAATATTAAAAACTATTTTAAGAAAGATAAAAAAATTCTCTTTAAAGAGATCTCTAGAGTGTGTGAATAGGAGCTCCAGATGCCTCTAAAAGCCGCATGTACAAATGAAGCTGAGTCTATTCCTGTCTGTTTATATTTGCTTTTCCTGTTTTGTAACCTCTTTGTACTTTGTTCATGGTGACTTGTAAGCTAAGGGGAAGGGGTGCCTAGATGCCTTTGTAATTCTCCATGTCATACGCTCCTGGCTGGATGGTCTCCCTTCCTCTCCTTGTATGTAATATCACTTTTTTTTCCCCTTTCTAGCAAGTACTTTCAAAAGAACTCTGTACATTTTAACATAAAAAATAAATTATGTTGAGCCATTTTGGATGTCAGTTGTGCATGTGGATTTTTTGTCTTTTATTGCCATTTGAGCAGTGAACTCTGCTGCTCGGGCCTGGGAATATGATCATTCCCTTTTGATCTGGAAGCGAGGTGGATCACGAGATCTCAATCCATGTTAATCTTTATTTACACCTTCTAATCGGAAAAAGATGAAAAATGAAGAAAAACCACTTAAAAGCATCTCCAGGAATCATCATGCTTAAATTCCTCCCTGCCCAAAGCTGAAGCAAAGCACGTCAGCTGCTTTTTGCCAGCTTGTTTGTACAATGGCTTGAGAAATTGCGCTGTGTGTTTGAAGCACCCCCCCCCCCGTTCACTTGCTCTCATCTGTGTCATTGCCACTTTGGATAGGAGAACTAGAGATTATACCCAGCAGAATGTACCCTGCAGCTTCAAGGCAGAATTGGATCCGCTGGGAGCTGTGGGGTTTTGTCCCACTGTGAGCTCCTGCAAGCTGATGGCTCACACATCACTAGATGGAAGCAACGTTCCGCAAGCGCAATCACTGCCCACAGTCCCTGTGATAGATGCTGTGGCGGTGCCCGTTGGCTCAGCCTCCTTTGGCGGTTCAAGGGCAGGCTGCCTGTTGTCTTCATCACAAATATCTCTTCAAGTGAGCAAACTGTGTGTGTCTGCCACGGGAAATAAGTGAAAAGGAGCTTGAGAATGAGTAAAATCAAGTTTTGAAGCGCTTTTCCCATCTCCAGTCCTCACCAGGATGAAATGTAAGTTGATGTACGGTGAGGGTGATGCTGCATCATCCTTTGAGCTGATTTGTTTTTCCTTGTTTTATTCAGGCACCTGAATTTTCAGATCAAACGTGTCAAGATACAGGTAGAAGTTAATTGTACAGGGGCGCTCCTGGCTGTTTGGTTCATTTGATCTCACAACAGTTTTCAGGTTATCCAAGCATGAAGGAGAGAGAAACAGGGTGACCCATGAGAAAGGTTGTCACTGCTTTAATCACTTGTGAGTCGCAGAGAGTGCATCAGCAGCGGTACAGGTAAGAGTCATCAGAATCTCAGTAGATCTGCGTCCTATGTGTATTGCTTTCCCATAGTCAGGGCTGGAGTTAAGACTTAAATAACCATTCTGGGCCAGAAAGCTGTGTTCAGTCACTCACAGCTAACTTTAACTTTGGTTCTTTTAAAGCTGTTCATTAAAGGGAGCTTTGGCACTGTCCAGTAGCACAGGTCAGAGGTGCTGAGCGCCACCCCAGTGTGTCCTGCTTTTCCCATACTTAAATGATTGTGGTTTGAGGTGTCTTGGGTTTTGTTTCTTATTTTCTGTGTACCCTGAATTTAGCAGAGTTGATTTTTACATTAAAACACACTTGGGTTGAATTGTTATCTAACAGTGATACTGTTGGAGTCAGCTTTGATTTATTACCAGTTGTCAGAAACAGCTCTCATTTTTAGGATACAATATGGGTTTTAAAAGTAAAATACCAATTGAGAACAGTTGTATGTCCTCCAGCGATTCAAACTGGCTTTGACTTCCAGAATTAATGTGCTGTGTGATTAGACTGGAGTATAATTCTGTTGATTTTGGTAACTCTGGAATTAGAAATGGTCATGGCAAATCACTTCAATGGAATACCAGCGGAGTTATGTTCTGGTAAAATGCTTGTATCCTAAACTGACAAGTAGGGGCAATTCAAAGTCTTTATCTGGTGCCCTGGCACTAGGTTATGGTTACACATGCTGGTATGTTTGAGATCTTAGTGATGCTCAATCACAAGCTCGGGAGAAGCAGGGTCAGTGCTATAATTAAACTCCTTGTGCCTTTCTCAGTTCTTTAGGCAGGAAGTAGAAACTCTTTTAAGAAGAAAAAGAAAATGTCTAGATAGGAACATGATTTCTAACCATTTATAACAACTTTCTAGCTTTGTGGGCCAAGGAACAAAGGTGAGTGGTTATGGAAATCTATAAAGAAGATCACAGAAATGTGATTCTAGAGTTAATGGTACATAAACAGGAACTGCTACTTAAGAAATGTTCGTTCAAAACATGATTTAACCATATAGGCTGCACTGTTAATGGCCTCTGCCTGTTTAAAAACAAGAACCCCTGTTTGTGTGGGTTAACTTGATGATAACCACATTTGGGAGCTGTGAACAAGGTGACCTCTTTTTTAGCATCTTGTCATACAACCTGTCAAATCCTGCTGTTAGAGAATGACTAAATAGGGGAGGGGAAGGGGGGTTGAGAGACATTTGCCAACCCAGAGTAGGGTTGAAATCAGACTGTCTTGAAGTGCAAGAACCATTAGTGCCTTAGAGCACGGTGTGAGCGGCCGCTGCTGCAGGCTCCGCATTGCCATGGGCAGGTACCACACAGTGAGAGGTGTTCCATTCAGCACTGCCAGCTTTGCTCTAAATCAGTTGCTAATGTGGGCCAAAACGTTTGCTACCAACCCTTAATACCCAGGCAAGAGTTTGAATGCAGCCCACAGCAATAAACCACTGTCTGGAAGCTGAGTGTGATGTAAAGGAGGCTCACTGAGAGGAGGGTGATCTTCAGGGGGTTTGACAGTTCTGGAAGCTCATCGGGGAGATGAGTAAGAAAGTGCTAAAAAGAGCAGAACCGTCTTCATTAATTTCCCAACCCGGGGAGCGAGCTGCCTGCTGAGATCTTCCCTCTGCAGTAGCAGAGGAATGCAGATAGACAGAGGCAGACTAAGTTTACAGCAGCCAAGGTGGGGCCTGCAGCATCTTTTATCTTTGCAGCTTGTCAGCCGGAATAATTTACCTAAAAATAGCTGCCTGAAACTGAGCTTGGAATGTGAAATCCTCCTGCCCCTAACACAGCGAATCTCAGCAACTTCCCAAACATTGGTATGCACCCAGAGCAGGGCAGAACTCCAGCGACATGCCTAATCTCTGGAAGCAGCTGCAGTACCTTGCAGTCAGGAGTCAGGAACTTGCTTCTGTGCTTCCTTCCTGATGGGAGGTTCTGTTCCGAGGACAGCACATAATGACTTTGTTCATTCTGTGTGATTGTTTTCCTAAGGGTTCCCCTGTCAGGATCTGTTTGTTCTCCCTTGCCAAATCCTTTATCCTATGAACTCTTTGCAACAGGGTCTCCGTTGCTATGTCTGTCATTTGAGTCATAGAATAGTTTGGGTTAGAAAGGACCTTAAGATCATCCAGTTCCAGCCCCCTGCCACGGACAGGGTTGCCTCACACTAGACCGTGTCACCCAAGGTTCTGTCCAGTCTGGCCTTGACACTGGCAGGGATGGAGCATATGGTAGACTCCCAGTCTGAGACTGAGGTATGAGGGAGTTATCATGGTACAAACAATCTGTTTTCCAGGTAAAAGTGATAAACATGGTGCTCTGTGCCAAGTAATTAAATAAAGTTCTTGAAAAGTTTCTTTTTTACTAACATGTGGCTGTTATATGCACATGGTACCTTTCAGCTGAAGGAGGAAGTCTGTTTACTGCAATTCTGTCATCCTCTGCTTCCTCACTTTATCCAATAGGAGCAAGCAGCAACAAGATAGGACACATCTACTGATCCAGATATTTCCCAAACAGCTTCTCCCAAGAAGAGAAAAATCACAGTTGGACAAAAAAATGATGTGGTGAGTTCAGTGAAATCACTACTGAGTCCATTTCCCACTTGTCCTGTCCTGAGTCCTTGCTGAAATAGCAGGAATGGTGAAGAAGATGAGCTTCTCTTCATGTACAGCACATCTCTAGGGCCCCTTTCTACCAACCATTCACCTACAGCACATAAAAACTTGGTATCAGTTGTGTGCCAAATGCTTCAGAACTTAGAACATGCTGAGTGTAACCCCCTGCACAGGACAATCTCATGTGTATGGCAGAGATTCCTAATTCCAGTTAACTCAGACTTTGAACTTGTGCTGTGAAGATTCCAGACAGATGTTCCAGAAACAACCACTACTGACTCCAAAGACCGTTTGTAGGCATGTGAATGCCCTTGGAGTTAGAGGGCTAAATATAACTTCAAATGCTAGCAGCCAGGGTTGTACCAGGACAATAGCTCTGGACCTAGAGTTCGATAGGGGTGAAATCTTCCCTGGTGTCTTGAGGGGAACGGGAAAAGGGTGTCACAAAGGAAGGATTGAAGATCTCTGCCCTTTGCCAGCTCCACGAGCTCTGATGATGGTTCTCACTGGTAAAGACCAATCTAAAGATTGTGCTTGTTGGTCCTTGAGTTGACTTTTGCCTGAAGTAGAGAACAAAGTCAGAATACAAGGGAAGCCAAAGAAGGTGAACAGTGCTTCTGAGCCTGAGTGGAGGGAAAGGGGGCAAGAATATGTGTGTCCCTTCCCTGTCTGCTTGCAATCGTGTGGCAGACTCGTCCACCAGCTTTGGAGAATTGGGGCATCCACAAAGAGTCCTGCAGGAAAACTGTAGGTAGGATGTAAGGGGAACAGTAGGTAGGATATAAGGGGATCCACAGTGAATTGGCTTGGCTGTGCCTACTGCGTGGAGGGGCTCAGCCTGTGGGCTGTAATATGTCAGGCCAAAATCCTGAATTCGGAATTGAGGAGCTCATGAAAACATTCCTTCTCTGTGGCTACATCTCCTCCCTCCTGTGTGAGCACAGAGGGGATGCAGGTTTTTTGCTCCTTACCCCGGGCCAGCAGAAGTGTGACTGACTCCAGTCACTCCCACATCTGCTTCCCCATATCCCGGTTCTCCCACAGTGATCACTGCTCTTGTTTTGTGCTCACTCTGCTCTGGCTTACAAGCAGTTAAGAGGTGGGATCTGTTCGTAGGAGGAGGCAGTGCCCTACAGGCAAACAGAGTCTGAGTGTGCTGCCATTGCCTGATGCCATTTGGCTGTGTCTGTAGCAGATGCTTTGCTGACATCAGGGTTACAGAAGGATGCCTGTGCCCAAGTGTTGCTGTAGCAGCTCTGCCCTGGCTGCACCAGTGCAGGCCCTGCCATGGAGCAGGCTGCAGTCTGACCCAGCTTAAGCATTGGAACCTGAACGGCAGGACCCGAGTTAGGGATGCAGGGATGCAAGGATACCTCCCTAGAGCCTTGCTACCATGCTCAGCGTTTCCAAACCCCCCAGCACTGGAAGGTTGGTGCCCAAACACTAGTCCATCCATGTGGTGGGAGCTGATGCTGTTGGATGTAAGTTGATTTCACACTAGAGCTCCTTGTTTTGGAAAATCAGGAAATTCCTCAGAATTCCAAACTAGTGGAGAGCCAGGTCAGGATGCAAAGTCAAACACATCGGAGTGAGGAGTGTCATGGCCAACAACTGCTTTGCCTGCTGTGTGCCTATTGTTGAGCACAGGTCAGTCTGTGTCCCTTGTCCTGCTCATGTGAGAGGTGGTGTTAGGTCCTGGCACCTCCTGCCTTTCACTGGCAGCTTCAGTTGCATTTTGTGATCTCTTCCCTTTCTGCATGGGCGTTCATAGGACGTTGCTATATAAAGATGTGCAGCTGTATCTAGACTTGAGTGTATTATTTATCCATGTGGGTGCAGTACACAGAGCTAAAGCTGTCCTTGAAAAGCCTGGTAAAATGTGATGATTTCCTATTCTTCATATCTTATTAGGACCTTCTCTATATTCTCAGTCATCATATTCTTTAGAAGCTGTATGATACACCAGCATTTTCCCTGGGTTTAGCACCCTCCTTGGTCTGTGGGTGAAGCAACGGAATTGGGGGAATTTCAAAGGGAAAAGGAAACTGACTTGGACAGGAAAGTGACCTATAAGTGTCTGTACAACTCAGTCTCTGCATCTCGCCTTCTTGCCAGGCTAAATAACCTATAAGTAGACTGTAAGACTGACAAGTAGAAATGGCCATTAATCCCCAGTCGTCATCTTTTGACACAAAAGGGACCTTTTCTGAGTAGAACTGGGGGGACTGTGCCAGAGAAGTGCTGTGCTTCTACTTGGACAGGTAATTCAGTGCTGTGCCCATGGGTTTACACACAGTTTTCTAAGGGACAAGAATTGAGCTGATAAATTCGGGCTGCTCAGAAGTGCCTGAGGAATGAAGCATTTGTGCTGCAGGTCATATTGTCATATTATGGTCACCAGCAAAGAGTCCACCCCGGTTTTACCCTGGTCCCCCCACACCGATGCTATGTGTAGGACCCAAAGCTGCACTTCCAGGCCTGACCCTGGCTGCCAGTGTGGGATTGTTTGTGCTTTTGGAAGGCAGCTGCAGGGGGAATGCTCAGATGTGTGTGGCAAAGGGGAAGCTGACTCCCAAGGAGCCTTGACTGAAAGGACTTGAGCTCTGCTGATGCCTGGATGGGCAGGAGCTGGTGGCACTGGTTTACCTTTCCGGTGCTGCGTAGTCAAAGAGCAGCCTGAGCCCTTGGTTTCTGTCTCCCATTCACAGCCAAGATCCCTCCCCTCCCCTTGCTGCTCACTCAGTGGAGAGATGCGAGGAGGAAAGGATGCTGTTAAGCTGCACTTTGCTCCAGTACTTGGCACATCCTTTGCAATACCGGCTGTTTTCTGAGCAGAGATGCTGCCTGCCTCCGAGCTGATGCAGTGATTCCTGACTGCTCCCCTTGAAAGGAGCTGGAATCATAACCCGGGGAGTGAGCGACTGATGCGGCTGCTGCACAGAGAGTGACTGAGAGGAAGGGAATTGGAGAGACTGGAATATGTGCCTGCCTCAGCAGCACTGACTGCAGTGGCGAAGCCACTGACGGACAACATGCAGGTTACTGTTCTTTATGCATTGCTACAGAGAACACAGAAGTCGGGATGAAATGCACCAGCCTCCTTTCTCACTGCTCCTTTATTGTCATCATGCATTAATTGCTGAGAGTTATTTTCCTCCCTGTGGCTGCCTGCCTGCATCTCTTCTCGTCCTGCAGGAGAGACAGTGAGGGAGAGAAGAGCACAGCACCAGCCCGGTGTCCTGTCCCACAGGGGGGATGCTGCAGGATGTGCCAGTGCAGTCAGGGGCTGCTGCAATGGTGCACAGAACCTCTGGAACAGCTGGATTTAGGATTACTAATGCTTTGTAAAGGTGTCCCAGACTCCATCTAGCAACTCGCTGGAGACATCGGCTGCCCTTTGGGGCTTGCTGGCTGCTTTCTCTTTGCCTCTCATTTACTGGGCTCACACTCATCTGGGTCGTCAGCGTTTGCGCTAGGGGAAGGGACTGGTTTTGGCCAGGAATCAGAGGGTTCTGCGTGTGAAGGTGCAGGTGTGACTCTGGAGGGACCCGCAGCCTGACCGGCCATGGCTCAAGCAGCGAAGCAGCTGAAGAAAATCAAAGACATTGAGGCTCAGGCTCTGCAGGAGCAGAAGGAGAAGGAAGATTCCATCCGCAAGCGCAGGAACCGCTCTCGGGACCGCAAGAAAAAGGTCAGTGGCACTGGGGCGAGCAGCCCCACATCCATCTGCCCGTGCCCACGGCAGCGAGCGCTGTTGGTGTCTGTGGGGAAGGGGGAGCGGGGTGGAGGTGGCAGAGGGGCAGCTCGGTCCCTGTGCAACCCTATGTGCAGTCAGCTCGAGGAACACTTTGCTCAACGGAGGACAACTTTTGGGGCCAGGAATGTGCTGTTTACCCTGACAGCTTGAGGGGGTGGAGTGATAAAAGGAAGGGAGTGAAGGGTTTGTCAAGGCAGATGAAGAGCCTCATTCTGCCCAATAACAACATTGATCTCTAAGGTAAAGCTGCTGCTTCCAGCTCCATGCAGGTTCCCAGAGTTGCTCCGTGTCTGCAGAGCAAAGGGGCAAGATCCCCCTACCCCTTTCTCTAGTGAAGGAGCAGTTTTGATGCCTGCTCCATGCCCTGCTAGATCCCTGCCAGAGCGGGAGCAGAGGCAGTTTGGTGTGAGCTGTTCTGCTGCTTAGGGCAGGCTGCATCCTGAGTGGGACACAAGTCATCCCTCCCAGCACAGCCACGCTCCGTGCTGGCAGCAGCTCAAATGAGGGGTCAGGAGCAAGAAGAGGGTCTTTCCCCTTTGCTGACACCAACACGCCGGCGCCTTGGGTCCGCCGGCTGTTCCGAGCTGTAGCTCCTCTCTGGAAAGTCAGTGCCAGTGTTTTCTTGCCACCAGGAGCAGGCGTGTTGCTAAGATAGCTTTGCTGCCCCTTGAAGACCTCTTGACCTGAATGTTCTCCTGACAGCAGGGCCCAGGGATGTATGTGCTATGCACCAGTACAGAGAAGCAGTGAGGAGAGAGGTGACATCAAGGGTAATCAAGGATATCCATGAGAGGAGGCACCGATACAGGGATGTCTTAGTTGGGCTTCTCTGCCTATAGCAAAAGACTTGGAGACTTCCATGTCTCCCCTGTGAGCAGGAGCCTCACAGCAGAGCTCTGCTGCTTGGAGCATCTCAATAGCTGTGTCCTGGGAAGAGTCTTGCTGAGATGCTGGGGACAGGCAGCACCAACCAGCCCTCAGCTTCCTGCCACAGTGCTGGACAAGTGCTGGATCAGGCTGTCTGGGCTGGTCCTGGGCTCTGGAATTCCTGGATCTCATTCATCCTTGTTTCTGGTGAAGGCTCACTCCATGGGTCTTTGAGAGAACCATCCTCTTCCCTTCTCCCCTCGCACCCCAAAGCACAGTGTCCATGTGTCTTGGTGGTGGTTTGGGAGATCCAGAGGTACCTGCACAGTGTCTGGACTTCTTCATGTGGAAGGTACTGGAGAGGGCACCTTCTCACCAGCTCCTTATGAGAGACCCAAGCTGCACTTGCTGCCAGGACACGCTGTGGTGCAAGCAAGGGAGCTGGAGAAGCACCACTCAATACAGCCGAAGGGGTCTGATATCCTTTACAGTGATGAACCAGCTTTAGCAGGATCCTCTTTGGGATTGTCACAGCATGGGGAGCCTGGAGCAAGGTCTCCATGCAGGGCTCTGGTGCGCTGAGGAGCTGATCTTCAGCTCTCCCTTTGCAAGTGGTGAACCCAGGGGCCTGCCTGCCCCAGACTGTGGGCAGGGTGGGCAGAGCCCCTGGTTACTTCTTGTTCCTCTTGGGACCAAAGTTGGGTGTAAGGATGTTTGCTTCTCTTAATGCCAGGGCAACCAAGGAGGGGTCTGTGTCTGCAGGGGGACATCAATGGACACGCTCAGGAGGGATGTGAAGCCTGCAGGCAGATAGGAAGTTGTGTGTGGGGTCTCTCAGGTGCCACACTGTCACATTGAATGCTGCCTTCTCCAATGGTAACTGCAAGACTTTTCCCTCTAGGGCCTCTGTTACTCGAGGTTGACCGTCTCTTTTGTTGCCAAAGGACTGTTAAGGGGGTTTGGTGGTTCTTCACACCAAAGTGTGAGAGTTTGCTATCGGGCTCAGCCATCTCTTCTTATCACCCGAAGCCTGAGTGTCTCCAGTGGTAGTGGTTTGCTGTAGAAGTCTCCTTGGGGCCAGTCTGGAGGCTGTCAGAATGTGTTGTAGTTTCTCAATCTGTTTTTCTGCAGCAGTTGGGGGGGTTTAACTTGTGTTGGCCTGTTAGTGCCCTATGAGCCTGCACAGGGCTCAGGTCATGGCAATGCAAAAGGCTCTGGCACTGGCCACTGGAATGGACTGAGACCACAGTCTTGTCACTGGGTCCTTGGGCTCTTCCACCCCTGCCTGCTGTTGTCTTCTGCTTCGTACCCAGATACAGGCTCTTTTGGGCAGAGGCCATTGATTTGCTCTGTGTTTGGACACTGCAGCGTGTCAGTGTCTTGGTTTATGACTGAGCCCACCATGCACCGCTGCAATGCAAGGTGTTAGTACAGGTGTAACCTATGGTCCAAGGAAGGGCTGGCATTACAACACGCAGTGGAGGTGGCCAGAGGAATTATCATTGCCCCAGAACAAGTTTCTTCTCAGTGCAAGCAAGCTGATGTTGTGTCCTGGGGCATGAGAGCTTTGTACCCTTCAATGTTCCCAGCCATTTCTGTGTGTCTCTGTGAGGTCCCATGAACTTGAATCCTGCAAAAACCTTGTGTCCTGTTGTATGTGGAGGCAATGAGTGCTGTTATTTGATGCTGTGTTGCCCAAAAGTCTTCTCCTTGGACCATAATTGTATTTATTGCTTCTTAGTTTCCACGGCACTTTCTTGGCTTCTGTATTAAGTGCATGCAACGAGAACCTGATTGACCTTGTACTGTCCATTTCCGCGTTGTGTGCCTCTCATTTGTCCCTCAGCACAGGGACAGCCCAGGTTTATCACCTTGTCACTCTTCCAGTATTCCCTGCCCCTAACCTTTGTAACTCAGATGATCAGAGTTGGTGTTTCTTTTGACAGCGGCTGCACAAGGATTTAAGGGATGGTGTCTCGTCACTCACCCTGTGACAAGTGCAGCCACACTTGTATTTTGGGCCGAGCTGCCCATTAAACAGCCAGACATGTCCTAAAGAGTGTTCCTGCTCCATGGGCTCTGCAGCATGGCTGGAGGTTGCCTCAGTATAAGGATGACACCAGGGAGCAAGCTTTCAATAGCCCCGTCTGTTCCCACATTTATTGCTGTGCTGAATTGGGAGGATTTAGGAGGTCTAGCATAAGGTGTTGGTAGGTTTTCAGGGTGCCCTATAGACAGGGGTTAGGGAGAACAGCCCCAGAGCACAGGAGGGTGTCAGTGGAACAACAGAAGTTCACTGTCAGGAGGGAATTTGCCAAGCATCATCTAGGTTGGCTCCTTGCTATTCCTGCCGCAGTACCCTATCTCCAAATCTCTGCATTTCACTTAGGTGGCCAGTTCACAGGGGACCAGAACCACTTCAGTACAGTTGCTGGGCTGCATGTGGAGCCTCTGCTGTGGCTGCACTGGCAGGCAAGTGGTGTCAGGCAGTAGCAATAGCTGTGCTTTGGCTGCAGCTATCTGTCCCTTATTTGCAGTTCTGGGAGGCAGTGATGGTCAAGAGCACTTCCTTCCGTTCACAGCCGGTGTGCTGTGGTCAGGCTGCCTCAGGAGGCAGAAAGCCCTCACTTGGAAGACACCCAGAGCACTGAAAAGGTCCTGCCTTCTGCAGGGTGAGCAGAGAGCAGCTTAAAACACTGAGTGTGGTATTCGGATGCAATTTGTGAGGCAGGTCTGTAACTTGTTATGTGAACACACTGTTACCGAGTCCTTTTTGAGCTGCACGTGGATTGTTGTGGTTATTTGTCAGAGGCAGAAAATGGACCAAAGCCCTTTCCAGGAATTCTGGAAGGATCAGCAGTTGTTAGAAAGGGCCCTAAATGTCTGACACCCAAATGGGGCCCTCGGTACTTGGCTTCCCTTTGTTTGCATCTACAAGCAGCTTGCAGCTGTACCAAAGTGCCTCAGGACAGGTCCTGGTGCCTGTGGTGCAACCTGACCAGCTTTGACTGAGACTAATCACAAAAAGCAAGTTAAGACTTTCATGACAATCTTTCTTCCTATTGAATTATACTTATTCTGGTACCAAATCCAGCCAAATATCCAGTGAAGCCTGAAGAGGGGCAGAGACCTCCATCTGGGGAGTACGAAGAGGCAGATACCCCTCTGTTGGCATGTGGAATTCACGGAGCAGGAAGCTGGAACCTCTAAAACATCTATGACGAGCCTGCTATGTGGTAAATAGGAGAAACAGCACTTCAGTAACAGCAGCAATGCCAATAATGTCCAAAGAGCTCCTCGAGTGCTCATACAAGTGCAGTCTGTGCAGCATAACTGTGGCTGCTGGATTAAATAACAGCCTAATCAAAAGCTCAGAAGGAAATTCCTATGATAATACTATCAATGTTTAAATGATAAATTATTAGTGTGAAAGATGTGATGCTCTCAGTGTACTGAGAGGATGTAAGTTTTGCTTGGGCATCTGATAGGGTAGGATAGGATAGGATGGGATAGAAGACAAAGCTGCCTGAATTTACCACTTTTCTTCTTCTTCTTTGTGGGACTTAATGAGGAACAAACTGATTTTCTCTTCCCGCTTCTCTATAGTTTTTTTGCCTTGCAAGTGTCCAAGACAGTCTTTTTCTATGGATTTGTGAGCATCTCACCCAGTGCAGTTTGGAATGGTAAAAGAAAATGATTCCTAATAAGAAACTCTCTGCATAAAGCTCCTTGCCTCTTTTTTCCCCCTAGTTTTCCATTCCCTGTAAACAGCACCCAGACCAGTGTGAGGTTTGTGACCCTGCACAGTACAGGCTGGCACCATGCTTGGTGCAGCGCTGCTTCTGCATGCTGCAGCAGGAAATACTGTAGTGCCCGTTGTTCTGCACTGAACTACATCCCAGCAGGAGAGGGAGAAGGGAGAAGGGAGACAAGGAATGTGTGTGAGAGGGTTTGAAATAGGTGGGAAGGAGAGGGAGAGGTGCTTCTGTTTGGCAGGAGCTGTGGCGGGGAAAGCTCTTCCACTAGCTAGAGTGATATGGTGGGAAAGGGCAAAGGAAGCACAGAGGATTGAATATGACTCCCTTTGTATCCCCAAGCATGGATAAGGAATACATGTGAGCACAGGCAGCTGACATCAGCTGTCTGAAGAGACTCCGAGCTGTGGTGTGTGGTTTGGGAGAGGGGCTGTATCCCGGATGGGCAGCTCTGAGAAGGCTGAGGTGACGTGGAGGATGCTTTTTGCATGAAGGAAGATCTGCATGCTCAGGAAGCGAGGGAAATGTGGGAGCTGGAACAAGTCAAGTTGCATTTGGAACAACAGCCACAAGCTCAACTGGGCAGAGGAGCAACTACAGATGATTCCTTAGTAGGACGATGGAACAGTCACATAGGGTGACCACGCTTGTGCTTGTTGTGTGACAAGCAGAGGAGCTCGCTCGCCTGCTGTTTGCTGTGTCAGGGTGGGACGTTAAGTCCCAGCTTAGGATCCCTGAGACGGAAAATCCAGGCACCTCTGTCGGAATTATGCAATCAGCACAAGAGAAACTGGGGTGAGAAATCGCTGCTGGAGTGCGGCCAAGGAGCCGCTGGGGCTATTCCCTCTGCTTGCTGCCATCCTTTCCAAGGGCTGCCACAAAGCAGGAGCCTTCAGGTTGCACTGGGTGTAGTGGGGCTGCAGAGAAGAGAGGATGGAAAGGAGGAGAGGGAAGGGTTTCAGCAGTCATGGGCTGCAGAACATCCCCAGAATAACTGGACTTCTGAGCACCGTTGTGTTCTCCTCCCATGGATGTCAGGCCTGGTACCATTACTGGATTGGGCTACCTGTATTTCTGCATTCAGTGGCAGCATGTGCTGAAGATGTGTCATGGCTGTCAGTCACCCAGGGCTTCACTGGCTGCTGGGTATCCAACCTGCAGGCTGGAGCTCATCAGCACAATAAAGGACCATGCCACTGCAGAGCCTCAGAGCTGCTTTGTCCCCTTCTTCTGCTTATAACTTCTGTTGTCTCCCACTGCAAGTTTTGTCAGTCCCATCAGCCAAAACTCCTCCTGCATCTCCTTGTGTTGCAAGAGCAGTGACTGTGCAGACACCTTCCCTGAGGAGCCAACCAGCTCGTGGTGCAGCACGTCATCAAGGAAGACACCTTCACGAGGACACCGGATGCTCCAGCAGCTCTTTGCTTTGGGTGCCTGGACTCCAGGGCTCTGCAAAGGAATCGGTATCTTCTGCGTGGAACGTGATGCTGCTGTGCAGTGGCAGGGAGAAGGGGCATGGGATATCAGGAAAGCCAAAGACCTTGAGACTCAAGGAAGCCCCTAGCTTCTAACCAGAGGGACAGCATAGACAAAGAATTACACTGCATGGCTAGGAATAGGCTCAGTTGTTAGCTATCTCGCTATTGTGTAGGCTTTCAAAAGGATTTTTGGATTGAAGGGGTTTTTTGATTAAATCTTCCTGTGGGCTGCGTGTGTGCTGGGTTCAAAGCAGCAGCACAGTGTTGAACCTTCCCTGCTGCAAATGTCCGGTGTGTAAAGCTGGGAAGGTGTTTTCTATACACAGCTGCTGGCAAATTGGGGTGAAGCATGAGCTCCTTTAGAGGTGATGCGATGCACTGAGAGATGGAGGCACTCACACCCCACCTCTGCCCAGCGCGCCCCATGGAGCTGTTTTGTGTGACTACAAGGTAGCTGTGACCCTCCCAGCTCTGCCAAGGTTGTTGGGAAACAAGTCCCATCAGGATGTGGGGACGATTACGTCAGCTGCCTGCGCTGTCAGGAGACTCAGACCTCTGATTCATAGGAGCTTAATAAATATTTAGCTCTTGCTTTCGGCTGGGTTGGGAAGCACAGGGGCTGTGTGTGACAATGCTTCCTCTGGTGCTGTCTGACCTGCCACTGGAGTTCTGTACCGCTGGGAATGCTGTCAGGATGGGAACCAGCATCACGCTGTACTGTACTGCTCTGCTCTCTGAGGCTGCGAGAGGGCTTTTTTCTCACAGCCCACTAAGGTTTCCATCTCTCTCTGTCTGGTACCGAGTCAGCAGCAAGAAGAGCCTGTTTCAAACTTACCTTTGACTAAACTCTGTCCAATTTCACTCGCTGCTGCTCGCAATCACACTTTAGCATGATTCTACTAGGTTGCAATGCAGCATGCACTGGTTAAAGCGGGAGCATCTGTGCTCCCAGCTTTTGTGTTTTCTTTGCAGTGTTTGTGTTAAAGGCATGTTTGTCTGCAGGAAGGAAAATGGCAATGCAGAGATTACGCTGCTCAAAGTTCCTTCACAGTGGGAAGGTTGCAGGAGTTTCTGGCTGAGCAGTTTGGTTTGTTGCCATGGGCACAGACCAAGACCTCTCTCAAATGTCCCCATTGGAAAAATCAGAACGTTTATATGGTAGCAGTTCCTCTCTGGTATTTACTTTCTTCTTCTTTCACTGTCATAGATTCATAGAAGCATAGTTAGGGTTGGAAAGGACCTTAAGATCATCTAGTTCCAACCCTGTCTGCCTTGCCCTTCACAGGACGTGGTGCCAGGAGATCTTAGTCTCTAATGTGACCTAATACAGAATAAACCATGTTTGACTCGGGAAGTCCATCACCTTTCCCAGTAAGCAGTTGTCCACAAACACTAACGTCAGTTCTAAGTGAAGAACAGCTTGTACAGTGCTTAGGTAGCGAGGCATTCTGGAGGCTGTGCCTGTGTCCTTCCCTGACATTTGCAGGCAGGAGGGAAATGCAGCGCTGTGCTGCGAGGGGGAGCGGCTGGAACATGAGCAGAATACAGCATCTGGATGTGAGGGATGTCAGGTCAGAGCAGCTCCTGCTGCTGCTGCTGCTGACGCGGGAGGAGGCACCGAGGGGAGGCTGGTGCCATTCTGCACTGCTGCTCTGCAGACTCTTAAATTATTCAGGTAATAATGGCATCTCGATGTGCTCGCTGAGCCCACCAGTTAGCAGTGTATGGGAAATGATGTGAGCGACGTTTGGAGCCTTGTAGCACTCAGGAATCTGCTTCGGGAGCAAGTTCTTTACCCTGGTCCCTTGGCAGAGGTGTCTGTCCAAGCAGGACTCTTGCTGTGCACAGGGAACGAGCCCTCTAGAGCAAGACCTTCAGGAGGATAAGCAGCAAAGGACAGTGTCCTTTGTGAAAGTCCTGTGTGTGATAGCCTGTGGGGCTCGGGTAGGAGCTGCCTGTAGTGTGCTGCAGCTGAGGTACAGCAAGCCAGATCTGAGCTCAAAGGAAAGCAGCTTTACAGAGTGCTAAAATTAGAAGTTTAGTCTGAATTATGCTAATTTGTTTTAATTGTCTAAGTGTGTCAAGGTTCTTCAGAAATGTACCCTCTCCGTGCTGGTCCGGAAAGGTGCGGCATCACTGAGGGCGTGAGGGAAGGATGGGTCAAGGATTGCAGAGATTTCTGGGTTCCCTGCCCTACTTATATCTCTCTAGCAGGCCTCACCTCCAGGTCACAAGATGCCATGAGGGTAGATGCTGAAAACTTTAGCCTTGGGTTGGATAGACCCAAGATGAGCCTCCTGGTGCAGGGAAGTTCCTGACACCTTCTCTCTACAAGAGGACTGCTCAGAATGGCACAACCATATTCACATATCCTTTTCAGCTGAACTATGTCATGATTGGAGCCACAACACTGCAAACAGCAGCAGGATTCAAGCTCCCTTCCCCTTTGCAAATCAAATCTTGCTGACTGGGTGAAACGTTAAGCCAGAGCCGTACACTTCTGTGTAGGGGCTGCAAATGTAGGGGACTGTGTTAAATCTATGGCTTCAAAACGTTGCAGCCTCAGTGAGAAACCTACAGCAGGAACAAAGCGGCAGGTATTCACCAGAGTGTCTTGGGAGGCGGAGGGAGAGAATGCAGCAGCAGGAGAGCATTTAGGAAACAGATGAGGTTTCTATATATATACAGAGATGAGGAAAGGAGAAGGGAGTGTGTGTTTGTGTGTGTGTGTCCAGGTCACTGAGAAGGCTCCTGCTAAAGCACAAAGTACTGCAGCAAGACAACAAGCAGAAATGAAGGCTCTGGTGCTTCACTGCACTGTGGTGACAGCACTTTTCAGGGCTTGTAGGGTGCATTCATGTGGATATGTTGGACCTTTCAAATGGGGAATGCAGAGAATAGCGCAGAAACCCTTTGCAGGGTATAAGCTGTGTTAGATTTTTAACTAATGTGGTGGTCCCTGCAAAGGATTAATACATATTTCCACCTTTTTACGTTGTCATTTATCCAGAAAGCTTCCAGATACTGGGCAGGAAATGCACAGTGCATTCAGAGGCCATTTAGTTCTGTCAGAATGCCATGCCTGGAATGGGGAGCAGTGTGTTTTCCCCAGGACTTGCTGATTGCAGCACAAAGCAAAGAGTAAGATAAATGCTATGAGAATGTGCTGTTTTGGTGGGTGAGACAGGCAGGTGTGGGGTGAGCTGAGGACATTTCAGCTTTAACAGTGTAATTCCCAGCTTGCACAGAGCATCTCTGAACACAGGGAAGATGCTGCCCCTTTGTGTGGGTGCCTCATGAGCACTGCACAGGTATCTGGTGCTGGTCATGGGCAGCCAAGGCACTGACTGCTCCATCTAGGTCTTGTTGCAATGCTACCTCCATGGCATCTGGTGCTTTCATGGACCTGGAGGCATGACAGATGCCTGGCATCCTAATGCACTGATGGGATGTGCTCGGATGGTCTGTCATCTATTTAAGGCACATAGTGGGGAAGAGAAGAGGGTAGTGTCTGTGCTGTCACCTCACAGGGACTAAGCTGTCTGCTCTGATGGACTGAACCAGCCTGTGGTCACACACACAGGGTCTCAGAGCCTTGCCTTGGGCGAGTGTTTTGGGAAATGCTGTTCTAGGCTTTCCAAGCATTTGACCTTTCCATCTCCATACATGCTGCTATTAAACTCAATGTCTTCTCACATACTTCAGCAGCTTGATTTCCTTCCTCTGGCCCCAGCTGCAGGCACTGCCTCTCAGGCCTGAGAGCTGTGTCCTAGCATGGCATACATCACTCTGCTCAGATAAACTGAAGAGCAGATGCCAGTTTCTTCCATAGCCCAGATTTTAAGCTGTCATTTACAGGTTAGCTGTTGTGAACGGCTCTCAGAGACCTTGGAATCTCTTGTGCAAAGCTGAAGGGACATTTCATAAGCACGTACCATCAAGCTCCTCTTGTCCGGCAGCCTTCGGGGTGAAGTGCTGGTGAGGTTCTTGTGGTGAGGTTGTCGTGCTGCTTCCTATAGACTATGCCTTGGCTGTGTTGCTGGAGGGTCTATGGTCTATCCTGCTGCGTGCCTGGTCTCTCCAACTTAAGAGTTTGCAAAGAAAGAGATGCTCTGGATGGACATTGAACATGACTGGCTCTGCTATTAGAACCAGAGAGTCTAAACCAAGCTAATTCCTTTCTCTCCATTGCCCTCTATAATCATTTAAACCCAAAGTTAAGCTGGTGGAAACATTCAGAGCCGACCAGCCTCTTTAACACCTCATATTAGTTGGCTGGGAGAGGCAAAATCTTAACATGCAACATATCAAAACTGTGAAAACATATCACAACACAAGCAAATTCTTACAAGTCAGTTGCCCCTCTTTTTGCAAGTGTCACACAAGCTGTAGTGATGGAGAGAGAAATGGCTGCCTTGGGCTGTACCTTGCTTCTGCTGGATAACATCTATCAGAGCTTTAGGCAGAGAAGAGATGCCAACCAAGCTCTTTCTTCCATTCATCCAAATGGTGAGGGGAGAGAGTAAAAGGGAGATGCCTTTAGTCTGCTTGGGGCTCAGCTGTATTCTGTTGACTGAAGTGTGAGCTTTTCTTGTGTGCTGTAATCATATGCACACCTTTGCTAGGTTCTTACTCTGCTATTTGAATCAATAATGTTTGACTGTAATATTTTCCCATGGATTTGCTTATGGGAGTAAATAGTATGTTCTTAAATAAGATGCTAACTTCAATAATCCAGTGTCCTTGATTTGTGAATCTCTGCGTGGAGTTTCTCTTGGTTTGGGGTGTTGGAGTTTTTTTGTTTGTTTTCCCCTCCATCTTCCTTCCTTTCCTTCCTTTCCTTCCTTTCCTTCCTTTCCTTCCTTCCTTTTCCCCCTCCATTCATCTTGTGGTGGATGAACCAAGCTGACAGTGGGCATGGGGAGTGCAGTGTGAGGTGATGCTGTGCTAGAGAGCTCTCAGAAAGAGAAAACTTATCTACTTGGCTTTTGATGTTGGACTTGCTTTCACTGAAGTGGGGAGTGTTACAATTCTGCTTCCCATCTGTAATGCTGAAACAGAAGTTTATCTGTGGGCCACTGTCTTTGGCACGGGGCTGCTTCAGCTCGAGGAGATGCCTGCAGGCTATAATTTTCTAAGCTTTTTCATTCTTCAGCTCTTTTCCTGGCAGAATCATCTCAGCTCACAGTGACAGGAGGTTTGTCCAGCACAGATTGCTCAGTGGAGCATGCATAGCAGCTCTGCTGCTTGGACATGCCACCGCACTGATGCATAACAACACGCTCCTGTTAAAGAGCAAGACGCTGGTCCACACGCTGACCCCTTTCTGTGAGCACTGGGGAAATGCTTCCTCCCAAGCCCCACTGTCAGATGGCTGCAGAGCTGAGGTTGCAGTAAGAGGAGCTGCAGTATCACAGGACAGAAGTATAGGATATCTGCTGCCCATCAGTCTTGTATCAGCAAGACTCCTTCTCAGAACTTGTGAGCTCATCCCTTGCCAATGGTGAGCTATGCCTCTCGGACCTGCCAGAGGAGTTGTCCAAGGCCAGCAGCAGCTTACTGAGGCATGGACATCACTCGATATCCATCCAAAATGTCGAGGCAGCAGCATTCCCTGTCTCCTGACACTGTTTCAGCACGGATCAGCAGCACGTCCCTACGGGGCCTCTGAACACCCTACGTGGCACTGGCAGCAGCAGAGAGGCCACATGATGGATGTTTATGCTGCGGTTTTTGTTCTGCCACAGCCACTTTGGGTAAATTGTGGATATTTGGGCATCTTTCACCGATTCACTCTGCTTTAAAGTCATGCTTTTGATGCTGTGTGTTACTTGGCTCTGCTGGCTTTTCTGTGGCCTTTCTGATTCCCCATTCACTGCCCTGTGGCCAGCGCTCTCATGGTGCTCAGCTCCCAGCACTTGCTGCTGGCACTGATAACTTGGAGTAACAGCATCTTATTTTTGAATCACGGAAGGGGGGGGGATTTTTTATTAATAACCCAAATTACCCTGTGAAACAGCAACTTGTCTGATGTTAAAAATTAAACTCCACTAAGTGGGTGAACCGGAGCACGGAAACAACAGCATGCTGGTAATGACTTGCTGTGGCAGGAGATGGTAGCGATGCCTGCCAGCGCACATTAATCCTTGCTCCTTGGAGAGATCTTCCATCTCCAGGGCAGTCAGGTGCTCCTCCGCGGCTCCCCAGCTCCGGAATGGCATTTTGCATGCTTTGAACGGATCAGCACATCAAAGGCTGGCGCATCCTCGCTCTGGCGTTGCCATGGCAGCGGCAGCGGAGAGGATTTGGATGTTTCTGGGATGGGATTGTGCTGCTGGGTGTGTTGGGACAGAGCAGGGCTGATCCCCATCCATGTCATTAAGGACATGAGCACGCCCGGTGGCATGTGGGTCTCCTGCTCTCTAACAGGGTAGTCTGCCCCAGTTTAGGGGTGCTGCGATGCAGACCTCTGCATCTGAACTGCTCACCTCAGCTCCCTCTAGTCTGGAAGAGAAGGAGGGAGTCCTTCCCATGCTGCACCGCATGTGGAAGTAGGTCAGCTGAATTGTACCCTTAGAAATGCTTGTTTCTCTCCACTGCTTCTCAAGGGAGCCAAGACAGCAAGCCCTGCTTCAACTGTTGACTCTGTAGGTGCCTAACGCTGCTAGCGTGAGCCTGCCCACAGGATGTCTGCCTCTGGTGTCTCTGCTGTGCCCTGCACATGCTGGGTACAGTGGATTTCCAGGAGTGCAATAGAGCTGAGCTTTAAACAGTGTGAAAACATGACTGCGTTTAAGTGGTCACAGTTCTGACCTGTGCCTGCAGGTACAAGACAGAGGAGCTGGGGTGCACGTCAGAGAAGCAGGAAGGGAGGCAGGAGGATTGCTGTTGACAGGAGCGGAGCAAAGACCATGAAAGTGATTATAATAAATTCAATTTTCTCTTTCTGCATCTACCCTGGAGTAACTCTGAGCTGATTTCTCTGCCAGGCTGCAGGAGACCTGTGGGAGCACAAAACCTGATTTGTTCTGTAGCATGGATTCATAGGAGCACATCGGGGTTCTCCACTGCTGCCTGGGTGGTGACTTGCCAGTGCCTATTCCCTAAACTCTGCCTGGTCCTGCTCTGCAATGCAGAATTGGGTGCTGGACTGAGAGCAAGAACTGTCATCCACTGCTGACATGCACAAGTTTTCCAGATTTTAGCTCAGGGTAAGCTGATCCAGGAACCATTATTCACTGGTTCTATTTTTGCTTCCTCTCACATCCACCTGTGCTTTAGTTCCCTGTCTCTAAAATCACAGAATGGTTTGGGTTGGAAGGAACCTTTAACAATCACCCAGTCCATCCCCCTGCTGTAGGCAGGGACATCTTTCACTAGATTGGGTTGCTCCAAGCCCCATCCAACCTGGTGTTGAACTCTTCTAGTGATGGAGCATCCACAGCTTCTGCGGGCAAAATGGGGCAGCTGAATATGTTCAGTCTGTGCTACTCTACTGGCTCAGGAGCAGATTAAAATGTGAGAGTGTGTGATGTCCTTCCTCACCACCCTCCTTTCTTCGTTTACAGCTTGATTTACGTGTCTTATGTTATCCTGAAAAGCATTTCAATGAGCCATTGTGAAGCTGTCGCAAATGTATCTGGGCTGGTTCACGTCTGCCACGTTGCACAATTGATGTCCGTGCCTGTGCTGTAGTGATGGTGACTGCTGGTAGCTTTGTCCTGCTGGGAGGTTGCGCCAGATTGCAGAGCTGGAGAATGATCTGCTCAGCTCCCGTTCTCCAGAGACGGATTCATCAGGCTGTGAAGAGCAGTAGTTGCGCTGGTGGCTTGCAGGGGGTGAGGAAAGTTCCCTTCCAGTGGTAAACAGAGCTCTGAGGGGCAACTTCCAGGGAGGCTTCATTCCTAAATGCTTCCTGCTGAGGCCAGGGAAAGGTGCTGATGCTGCAGGATGCAGTGAAAAAGAGAAATATAGATTATGTTATTATATTCAGAGAAATAGAATAGTTGAGCTCCTTCAATTCTAGAACAATAGCGAGGCTCCCGTTAGCTCTGCTGGGTCAGCGGAGCTCTACCCTAACTCCTACTCTGCAGAATTTCTCACTTCCCAAAGTAGTGGATGAGTATTTCTGCGACTCTGCTTCTCTCATCCAGAGGCATCTTATGTAATTGCATTAGACCTCAGGAGAAGTGATGAAATCATCCCGAATGCTGATCGGTGCGAGCAGGGCTGTGGGCACGCAGCAATGTGCACATCTTTTGTGAATCATTCATTAATTACCCTTAAATGGAACTCCTGGGTTTCAAGTGGCTTTTCTGCACATCTGCCAAGCTGTTCTTCAGAGCGTTGCAGGAGCTGGAGAAAGGTGCAGGCTGTTGTACTGTGAGCAGGATGCAGCAGGTTGGGCTGTTGTTCTTGCTCTAATGTTCCGAGCAGGTTGCCCAGGCAGGCCAAGGGTACTCAATAAATGAATCAATGGTACCTAGAAGAGCTAACCATGACAAAAAGTTGCATGGAGTCATCAGAACATGGATGGATATGCATCCAAGAAAGCCTTTGGCTCCTTTGCTTGCTCAGCAAGGGGATGAACAAAGGCACAGGCTGCCAAGCTCTCAGGTGTCTGTACAGAATTGGACTCTGGGAAGGAGAAGGAATGTGTAGTTACACTCCAGACCTCAGGGCACTAACTTTCAGTTCAGAAGGCTTGGATTAAGCCTTCAGGAAGAGCAAGGACAGCAGGATTGAGAGGCTGGTGCCTTGCCCACTGAGACAGCACTGACACTGCAAGGTGTGCAATCAGGAGGTGTATGGGCTGAGCATGGGCATTTCTCTGCTTCTTTCATTTGCAACCTACTGCGGTGGTTTAAAACATTGCCTTGAGCTCAGATAGTTCCATATAAAGGGTTTCAATTACAGGAAAAACACAATGTTTTTCCACCTTCGTCCCTCTCAAAAGTCTCATTAAGTTGGACTTCATTCTGTTCAAGTATTAATTGCCTCTGGGCAAAACCAACCACACACAGCACATGCTTCTGCTAAATAGTAAAACATCGACATAGCGCTGGGAGGAATGTCATGGGAAATGGGGATCCTGTCCCGGATTTGTGTCTTGTAGGGGCCAAGACAAAATCTGCAGCCTTTATTTTCTGTATCTGTGGCTGTGGAGGGCCTGTTCTTGGGACTCTCTCTTCCACAAGCGCTATTCAGCTCTTATTACTGCTCAGGGCCCAATTTCCACTCCTTGAACCTCTTTTCCCTGGCATCACCCCAGCCCAGACAACCCTGGTCTCTCTTGGAAGTCTCTTCCCAAGTGGGTTTAGTTAAGGGAGCCCTTATGCACAGGGCCACACATTGCAAGATGCTTACTGGGGCAGGGGAGTGCTTGTGTAGGGCAGCTCTGCACCAGTATGAGTGCCCCAATGTTATCATGATCCCCTTAGACATCACCTCTAGAAGAGTCACCTTGTGAGTGTGGAGTTAGGTGTTGGTGGCACCTGAAGCACTGAGCTCTTGGGAGCAGAGTTGGTGCTTTGTTTGGTTTGTTTTACTGTTGAGGTGGGGTTGCTTGGGGTTTTGGTTGGTTTTTTACATAGGAGCCAGAAGGTAAGGGTCAAGACCCGCTCTGTGAGCTGATGCAGTATAAATATTTCATCATAATCTCAATGACTTTGAGCAATCTCCAGGAGCAAATATTAGTGACAAACGGGTTTTGCCAGCACTTGAGAGTTTTCACACAGACTCTTTGCAATGCCTATTGTTGTTCATGCCATAACTCAGCTGCTGTTGCTTATCCAGATCCCAGGAGAGGGGTGTCTAAAGACCCAGAGCAATTAGAGAGATGCAGACAATGGAGACTTCCCATGACTTGTTTTCCTTTGATTGTGCCTTGACTCTGTGGCCATAAATCCCCGGTAACCTGCAGCACAGCACTGCCACTGCTGCTTATGTGACTTAAAAATGGCTGGGCTTAAAATTCCACCAAGTTTCTTGGTGATGCTCCTCATCCTGTGCATCCTGCCAAGCTGCACACCAGCTCTGTCCAGAAGAAAAAGCCAAACGAATCACAGCCAAGTGTGGTGTGAACAGCGATTGGGACTCAATTCATTTTTGGTGCAAACCTTCCTGCGCTGTTATTGATATCTGAGCCCCTCATCAAACCCCAGAAAAAACATGTCATATCACAGGAGCGCAGCTCATTTCTTGCTGTGAATATTAAACTAGAGACTGCCTCCTCTCCTCTCCGAGCTCCCTGCAGAGCGCTGGGAACCCGGCAGGTACAGGTTGCATACCTGGAGGGTGAAGGTTTTTCTTGTTGGTTTAAGACCGGAAGATGAAAATATTTAGACAGATCTGAAGAGGTTTACAGAAATGTTTTCTCGGTTCTTGTCCAACTGCCTGAGCTAACACACCTGAGCAAGAAGATCTTGGTGCAGACCGTAGCATCCACGTATGCTGCAGACCTCAGGGACCGGGTGACTGCTGAGAATAAAGGTACAATGAAAGCGTGGGGTGAGATCTGAGTTCCTGGCTCTCCTGCTCGATGCTCAGCAGCAGAGCAGAAGATTTCCTTCCAAGAGGAGCAGTGCAGCCTGCCAGTGGGGACTGTGCATTCATCTGCTCTCGCAGGCGGTCAGTCTGCACTGCCTCCAGGCATGCACTGTAGCCAAGTGCTGGGTATCTCTCCATCCTGAGATCCCCAAATAGACATAGCATTCAGGCATCTCAGTGGAGCTGTAGTCTTGTGATTACAGCAGGACCAGTGGATCCAATAGCATCAATAGCTGGGGTGCATTAGCTGCATCCTGATAAGGGTCTTTTTACGTCTTTCAGATTGGTATGTACCTGAGTGAAAGCAGAAATCTGCATCAGAAGCAGTAATTAAGAAGTGATTTGCCCTTGGCCCATATTGTGGGCATAACGCCAAAGCCTGAGTTCCCAGAACTGGGATTGTTCAGATTCAGGCTGAGTTAGGTGATGCTTTTTGCTCTCAGATCTCTTAACAGGGAGGAAAACCAGTGGATGTTAATCCTGAGGGCAAGATGTCTTCTGGTCCGCTGGATTTGAGAGCTGGATGCAGAGGTTGCTGAACACTACCTTTGCAGAAATCTTCTTTGCAGCCAGGATAACACAGGACTAAGCCATAGCATGAACAATGGGCCGTGAATATTCCTTTCCTTTGGGAGTTCTGTAACTCTTCCATGTCTTCACTCTGTGAATCCGACTTCCTGAGGTGTTCTGCCTGCATAAGTAAGATAAATTGGTGTGATGAAACTTTACTTGCATTGCCTGGCTTATCCAAGTGATGAGCAAACACCTGAAGACTCACGTGTAGGATGCCAGAGAGGCACGTGCTATGAAGCTGTCTGTCTGCCCAGTGTGTGTGCAGCAAGGTGCAAAGGGCTGCCTAAATGTGCACATTTTGGGCTCAGAGTACTTCCTCTCCAAGAGCTAAACTGTGCTTATGCTGGGACAAGGCAGCTGTCTCTTGGAGTGAGAACAGGATGCTTCATTTCCAAACCCATATCTTTGGAGGCAACAGTGCACGGGTTAAGAATCACAGCCTGAAGAACGTCTCTTCAATTTGTATTTCTATGTTTAATCATAGGATCACAGAATGGTTTGGGTTGGAAAGGACCTTAAAACCATCCAGTTCCAACCCCCTGCCACAGGCAGGGACACCTTCCACTAGAGCAGGTTGCTCCAAGCCCCTGTGTCCAACCTGGCCTTGAACACTGCCAGGGATGGGGCAGCCACAGCTTCTCTGGGCACCCTGTGCCAGCGCCTCAGCACCCTCAGCAGGGAAGAACTTCTGCCTTATCTCCAACCTGAACTTCCCCTGTTCAGTTTGAACCCATCACCCCTTGTCCTATCGCTACAGTCCCTGACGAAGAGTCCCTCTCCAGCATCCCTGTTTCTGTATTTCCCTTGGGAATCTCACAGCTCAAATAATTCCTAACTGATGGATGACCATGAAATGGTTTCTTAGATCAGGGTTATGATGGGGAGATATTTCTTATGTCTGCTAGCTGCTGAGCTTTGCAAACTCAGACCGTTGGGTTTCTTGCAAGATTCAATTTGTCCTGTGCTTCTGGCTGCTGGTTTTTCAACTGTTTTGGGGAGAAGTACTCGTAAGTTGGCAGTGAGATGGAGAGGCAACCAGGGAGAGAGCAAAGGCTGGGAAATCTGTGCATAGCAACCCTTTGTTCCCCTCCCACCACAGAACTTGGCATAGCTCCTCCTCTATAGAAAGCTGAAGAGCATGTGTCCATGTGGACCTTTCACACGCTTCCTGTGTTGCTCATGGCTGATGATTCCAGCTCTTTGGAAGCTGAGGGATTAGCCATCTGAGAGGTGAGGCACCAGCAGCTCCAATGGACTTCCTGTGAAATGATGGAGCACTGTGCCAGGAGCTATGAGTGCCACAGGAAAGCAAGGCTCAGCCTTGCTGTGCTCGGAGGAGCAGCAGTGTCTAGCTGAGCACTGCAGAGCACTACTATCTGTTATTTATGACCACATCACTGCTGTTCTCTCCGAGCAGGAGGAAGCAGCTTGCCAGCACCAGCAGCGCTGCTTCTCTGAGCACCTTCTGTTACCCATGGCTGGGCAGCAGTGGCACAATCACTAAGGGTTTAAATTATTCAGTTCTGTTGCTGACTCAGTTTTAAACCTACGTTCATATTCCTAAGATAACAGCTTGGTGAGCAGAACCCAGGAGCCCAGCGGCCCCTTGGGGCTTCAGGAGGTGACAGGAACACAGTGGGAGAGTTGTCCTTTGTAAGCAGAAAGGGGACATGCTGGAGCAATGCGAAGCTCTCACGTACCCTTGGGAGCACAGCAAGTGCCCAATGGAGCTGGTCTCCTTCAGTGGCATCAGCCTTGCGCCCGTCCTAGCACCACATCTCAAACTGCACTTCATTCCCTGAGCAAAAAACCATTGAAGCCCACTGTTAAAGTTATTTACTCTTCTCCGAGTTAAGGTGTTTGAGGTTCTCTGCTGCATACACTGCCCGTTCCCTTAAACGAAAGCAAGAGAACAGCTGAGGATAGACTAGCAGTAGCCAGCAAAGTGGGAGATCACTTCTCTAGTTACATGGAAGGTAACAACGCAGAGGAAGGAGCCTTGCATTCCTCCACGGCTACATCATAGTGCAGTTGAGCTCCTCCAAAGGTCAGAGGCAGAACTGTGTATCTTGAAAAACCAGACCTCTTCATAGCTGAAGGAATAGTTTTCTTTAGAGACCTCCTCTTCCTTCGAAATTCCTCATGGAGCTTCTCTCCTCCCCATTGACTTTGCCTGCAGTTGCTGCTGAGATTCGATGTTTTTATCTCAGGTGTAAACCTGGGATTCACCAAGGGATGCCGAGTCTCATTCCAGGAACCATCTCAGGACAGCAGAGGGAGAAATTACTGTTCCTATGGGTATCGTAGATATTATAGCATCCAGGGAATAGCACTTCATACTGGAACCCTGGCTTGCAAAATCCCCTGAAGCCCACAGGGAGCACAGGGGCCTCAGTGGGAGTTGACAGCCATTATTTTCTGTAACTCTTGGCTGCTGTTTCTTAGAGAGCATTTCTATTGTGTCTGTTGTGAATCAGTTCCCTTTGCAGAGCTCCACTTCAACTCTGTGTTAGCTTTTGTGGGTGCAGCACAACATTGACCTGTACAGCCTTGGAGGACTTTAAGGGGACATTCATACGGATGTCACTAAGGAGAGGACACAGTATAAGATCTTAGGGAATGAGCAACCTCACCCACAACAGTTCAGGGTCTGGAAACAGGTAAGTGTTAAAGAACTGCCTCAGTCTGTTTGACGTGTTTTCATGGAAATGGAGAGATTGAGAGCTATTCATTTATTAGAGCTGTATTTGTATCTGCCAGGCTCTGATTTCTCATACAGGGTTGTTACCATAGTGTTGGTTTCTCCAGAGCTGCAAGCTGTGTCCAAGATGTTCCTATTGGGTGTAACAGGCCAGATAAAGATGTCAAACCCATAGTAAAGCAAGTTGCTCAAGGGTATTCATTTTCAGCACAGGCAACTCACCTGCCTGCAGTTAGATAGGGGGAACTTCAGAGATGCCTCAGGTGAGGTAGTAACGAGTGGTCAAGACCTGCTAGAGGGATCAGTGGGAAGAGTTCAGATGAGCATGGTTAACAAGGGACAGCAATCAACATGGCAAAGAGACTCGAATTTAGGCACTTGTCTCATTCCTTATGGCTGCAGAAAGGCTCTGCCTTAGGGGCAATGAAGACTTGAGGGACCTGGGGCAGCTCCTTATTGCTGCCCACCACGTGGCCTGGAGGCATGTGCCAAAACACCCTGTGGTTGTCATTATGGTGCCCACAGTAAGCACAGGTATTTCCTGCTCCCTCCCTCAGCCATGCTGTGAGGGAATCCCCAGTGCTATGTCCCCTCCTGTACTGCTCATGGGGAGCCTTCCCAATGGGATGCTGCTTTATAGGGATTCCCTAGGGACATACAGCTGGCAGAGCTGTTGTTTTCTCTCCCTCTGGAGTGTCACAAGCTGTATTGATCTCTATGTTGCCCAGCCCTTTCCCAGTGTGATCACCTCATGGCCGTGCCTCCACTGGTTTGGCCCCAGTGCCTGGGATGAAGTGCCTTGTGCTTCCTGAACCTGCAATCCCAAAAGGGCCGGGCGGATGGTAGGTGGCAATAGGAACCAAGCCGTGCTCGCTGCACCCCCCAGTGCTTCCATTGCCAGGGTGTTCCCAACCCAGTGTCTGCATCCAGGGGTTCTCAGGACACTGCCAGGGCTGCCCAGCACGGTGTCACCCCAAGAACAGGAGCGGGTGGGACGGGAGAGGTCTCCAGCAGGTCTGTTCCTGGGGACAACTGGTGTGACTGCCTTGCGTGTCTTTCAGAGAGGGCATGCACCAGCCACTGTGGACCCCTTGCCTTCTTGCTGCAAGCAAGGATCTCCTGAAGGGATGCTGGAGCAGGAGTCTGCTGTGCAGGTAGAAGGGGGGAAAGGGGCGCGTTCATTGTATTGCAGTGGGCTCCGGGCCATACAGAGGACCTGGAGCTGCTGTCATTAGACCTCATTTGCTACTTCTGTTCCATCTCCGTGTCCTTCATCTGGGACTATGCCCAAGCCAAGGTCTGCAGAGGCCAGTGAACAACGTGGGGTCTTGTGGCCCAGCCTGCTTTGTGCAACACAAACCACAACATGGTTCTGGCCACGGAGCTGCTTCCCTGTGGTTTGTATGGCTGCAGTCTCACCGTCCCATGCGCTGTTTGAAGAGCAGGGCTCACGCTCACGGGCTTCTCCCTGTTTACAGCTCATGGACATGTTTATGAAGCGTGCTTCAGGCATGAGCCTCCCTCAACACCCGTGTCCAGCCTCGTAGCAATCCCCAAGCCCCTGACGTGGGACATAATCTCCAGACTCCAGGCAGACACGGGGAGGGCCCCCCGTGGTGCTGGCTTGCAGTGGGCACGTATGAGGGGTGATTAGGCATAGTCCTGCTGCTGATAAACCTCCTCCAGCCGTGCTGCTCACACTTGGTTTGGCTGCAGCATTCGGTGTGCGAGGCTCATCGCAGCGTCCAGGGTAGGCTGACTCTCCTGCAGCGATGCCATGCCTGCATTGCTTGAGGGTGAGTACTTGGGCATGGTAAGAGACTGGGGGGAGAGGAATCAGGTCAGTTCTCAGGGTGTTGGTTGCACACAGGAGTTGTCCTGGCGGTAACATGGACTGAAGGCTGGTCCAGAGAAAATGGCCCTTGTCCCCAAAAGATTGCAACTAAATGGATAGCAGGAAGGGCTTGGTGCCCTTCTGAGGTTGTTGGGAGCTTGCCTAAGGTGACGCTGGGGGCCAGGGGCAGAGCCTGGCATTGAGGCTGCATCCCCCCTGGCACTGTATCTGCCTCGTCCTTCTCACCAGCACTTTGTTGAGGTGCCCCCAAGTGCTGGTTCTTGGTGCTGTTGTAATGGTAAATGTTGGTTTTTGTGTTCCCATCGTTGCTGTTTCACCCACTGAAGCTCTGGACAGGCACACGGGATGACATCCCTTTGTCAGCACCGGCTCTGCCGAGGAACTGGTGCTATGCTGCTGTGGCTTTGCTCGCCCATCCTCACCAGGCAGAGCTGTGTGGCCAGGCCTGTGCTGTAGGTGCTTTCCTGGCAGTGCTTCCATCCCTGCATGGCTTCTGGAGGCTGCACCACAAGCACTGGCCAGGCCAGCCTGGCCGCAGAGCATCTCCTGCAGCCATGGCACAGCATGGCACTGCGATGCTCACAGCATGCAGCTCCGAGCAGAAAGCCTTCTCTCAGTGCAGGCAGACAATGCACATGTGGATGAGCCCTGCTGGAGCAGAGGTAGACAGTGACTCAGAGCAGACTGCAGAAGTGAGGAGCAGTTTATAAGCATCACTAGGAAAGCGAGCGCAGCTTCTCCACAAGGCACCGGCGCAGACCCCAATGGCATGGGCTGAACTCCAGGGCATCTCCTGAGTGCCCATTGCCCAGGGCAGGCTGGAAGCTGGCGTATGAGATGTGCCCCAGTCCCTGGCCTGTACCAGGCAGGTCAGAGCATGTCTCTGCTTTTCCCCTTGTACTGGCAACCTGCTAGAGCTCTCCCAACTGCCCCGTGTTCATTGCATAGGCCTGCCTGAGCCACATCATGGTCCGAGGGAAGGATGTGCATTAGGAAAGTAGGAGAAAAAAACAGTTACAATGCTACTGCATCTCTCTCAGCTGCTGTAATCCTTGTTATGGTGTAGTGCCTGAGCAAGAGCGCTCGTGTATTGTCTTCAGTCACAGTCTATGTATTTTCTGGTAAGGTAAAAATAGCTTTTCTTTTTCAGGATATGCAGAGAGCAGAGGCTCCTGCTAACATCAAAGGAGAGTGACAGCTTTCCCCTGGGTGTGCATGGCCTCAGCTGGCAGGAGCTGTGTTAATTCTTGCCTTGCTTTGGCTCTGTGTGAAAGGAACACTGTCCTGGGCTCCAGGTCCCTGTTTGGACCTCTGGACCCTGTTCCTCTCTCCACTCCTTGCTGCTGGACCCAGCACTGCACTGCATTGGGGAAGTGATGGTTTGCAAATAACAGAACGAGATCTTGGTGCTACTACTTAGAAAATTCCTCAGCAGCAGTTGGGAACTGACAGGGGCAGCTTCCATACAGCTGGAGGCTGTAACACCTTATCAGAAGATTCAGTCTGCTGTGGAGACACCAGGCTGCTCAGTACTGATTAAGCTCTTTCTGATATCGACCCTCCTCACAGACCTGAACCTGTTCCAGCTCCAGCAGCTAGCCAAGGGGACCAGTGAGGGGGGAAGGAAGGAGCCAAACGGCTGCGCAGATGCTGTCTGTATCTGAACATGCTCGGCAGGGATAGAGTTAACCCTGAGCTGCGCCACCAGTGACAGCCCAGAGCTACCACTGTTCAGTGTGTTAAAAATGGGCTTTCCAGAGGTAGTTACTAGTGGTTATGTAAAGGAGGAGGACTGAGCATGACGGAGGGGCCAGTCTGAAAGCCTGCCCCTCTTCAGTGCTTTCAAAACGCTGACAAGTGTCCTTCCTTCCCTCCTCCTTTTGCTTTGGGATTTCTCCTCTGCCAGTTGTGCTGAGCTCTGTTCCAGCTCTAAAGCCCCTTGCCGCGGGAATGAGAGCAGATCCTTCATTTCCTGCGTGCTCCCAGGATGGTTGGGCTCCTCCTTGCATTCTGGAATGGGGATCTCTGCAAGGCATAGGAGCCACCGGCCACCGTGGTACATGCCCTGGGGCTATTGTGGAATCTCCGCTGGGCAGAAAGGAGCATGGACACAGGGCTCAGGCTGGTGCATGGAATTAGAACAAAGTGGCTTGGCAGATGCCTTACAGAAATGACCTCTTGTGTCTTGACTTCTCCTCAGTCCTATTAAGATATGCAAACCTGCCCTAAATCATGTGGGCAGAGGTGAGGACGATTGGAGAACAGAACTTGGGCATATGGGTTTATCTGCCTTCAATCCTGTGGGCAGGGATGAGGATGATCGGACAGTAGAATTTGCGGGTATGGATTTATCCTTTTATCTGATGAATTTTCCCAATACTTTTGCTTTTCCCTTTCATCTGGGTTTGCAGTCTGTGCCTGGTGGCCTCTGCTCCGTGCTCCGCTGCCTGCCTGCCTGAGGCTTTGCTACTGTGGGCTCTCTGGAGATGCTGTGCTCTGCTGAATGCTGTCTGTGCTACCTGCCAGTAGGTTTTGTTTGAGCACGGAGAGTGTCAGGTTCCTCTGAATACAGAAAGGAAAGTTCCTGTAAGGCAGACAGTGTGATTGCTGCTTCTGAGCATTTCGAGGTGAATCTCCAGTTCAGTTTTCCTGACCTTCCCTGATCATCTTAGACAGACCCTAGGTGCCATCTTTGACTGCTCTTAATCTCTGCATCCGCTTTATTGTGTTTCCAGGACTGGCATATCCTTCTCATCTGACTAGAAAGAATCCAGGTTATCACCTGCAGACCAGGGCACTCAATGTCTGCTAGGCAGGGAGGTCCAGATGAGCTCTGGCTCCAGAGAAATCCCTTGGCTGGGAAAGTGAACCACTACACTGATGTAAGGTTTTGCTGTCTCCAGGGTGAGGATCATGCCCACTACTGGACACAAGCCCACATAAGCCAAGAAATGTCAAAGCAAATGTCATGGGCTGTTTGTTGCAAGGGTTATTGCTCTACCTCCCCAGCTGGCAGCACTGACCTTAGATGTTAGCACCCTGGCGCTAGCAACTGGAACTGACTGGATGACCTCCTAGATGTGAGCTGGACCCTTCCCCACGCCTTCTAGGTAGGATACCCATAGCCATACGTGGCTTTGGTGCCAGGATTCAGGTTGGCGACTTGCTGCTGGTCCTGGGGCTCTTTGGTTGTTGGGGTGACAGTGTGGTGCCCAGCCTGCTGGGTGTTTCCTTGCTGGAAAGGCTCTTTGGACAGATTGTGGCCCTCCTGTCGCTGTTTCTGTGCTGATCACACAGTTTGCACATCCCAGTTTGCAAGATGCCTCAGCTGACTTTGCTCCCAATGTACTCAGAGGAAGGGTGGCACATCTGGTTCTTGATAAGGGGGTTTGGAGCAGCAAACGTGTCTACAGGGCAAAAAGCAGGAGCTGCTAAGCTCCTTGCTGGAAGGAGCACATGGCTTCCAAAGAATGCAAAAGAGAAGATGCAGAGTTATCATTAGTGGCCAAACTCATGAGACAGCAAGAAACCTGTGGAGTGATGTAATTGCTTTCCAGATCTTTGCAATCATAGGAAGCTTTTCACACAGCAAAGCCTGTTGCTCCTCACTGACAATGCTTTCCAGTAGCTAGGCCTGGAAGAAACAAAACTGAATGAGTGCCCGGGCTGGCTGCCTGCCCCCAGGATGGCTACATGGGCCTGGTCTGCATCCTTCTGCCTCTGACATGCAGGGACTAAGGCAAAGCTGCCACACAGATCCATGCGGAGCAGGCCAGGCTTCCCAGCCACCAGGTCTCACTGCCATGTGGCAGAGAGCATCTTGCTCCCCAAGGCATGGGAGGTGATTTGTTATTTGGGAGTCTGCATTGCAAATCCTCTTCTCTGGTGTAAGAGCAGCCACTGTTCCTCAGTGAGACGAAGGACTCTGAAGACAGAGACCAGGGAAGGGGAAAGGCAGGGGCTGAATGATGTAAGTGGGAATCAGGACTCTGCGTGGTTCAATTGCAGGGCAGCTCTGGCTGTGGGATACCTTTGGGTAGAGAGTGAAGAAAATACAGCCATTTAAAACCCTCACAGTGACTGCAAGCTCCCCCACTCTTCCCTCTCTGTAACTAGTCCTCGCATCTCTTCCAGTTGAGCAGGGAATTGGCTGTTTTCAACATCAGAGCACAGCTTCTGCAGGCAGTAAACAGGTCTAATGGGTACCAGCAGCCTCTGAGTGGGTATGCTGCCTGTCACCTGCCTTGGTGCTATGTGGTGGTGGTGTGGCAGGGGCAGGCTGCTCTCCAGGGAGTCTGAGACCTGTTGGAAAGGGCACCCAGGCCCTTTCTTTTGGCATCTTTGGTCCTGTCCAGAGGAGGACCAGAGGAGCTGTGTGTGCAAAGGGGTCCCACCGGCTCTAGAGCTCCTCAGCAAGAAGCCAGCTCAGCCTTTCCTCATGCTGGGTGCTGTATAAAAGGTGAAGGAGTTGCAGTGTCTACTCATTGCTCCAGCAGACCACCTGCAGACAGAAGAGATGAGTGGGCAGATAGGGTAAAGAGGGCAGCGTAGCAGGATGCACGTGTGCCTTCTAGCAGTGTGGAACAGCGTGGCAGCTTGCTTCTTGCCTGTCTTTGTGCCCCAGAAAACACTGTGAGATCAGCACAAGTCCCTGAACTCTTTTGCACTTGGGATTCATCCACTTGCAGCATGTTCAGAGTGGGCTCCACAGAAGGAGGCGATGAAGAGAACCTCCCTGCCCTTATCAGTGCTGCACTGAAGGAGCCGGTGCAAGCTCCTCCCTAGGTGGGAGCTGGAGCCAGGCGCTGCCACAGGAGGCTAGAGCAGGACTCCGAGCACAGCCAGCAGACACAGCAGGGTTACTGAACCTGTGATGCAGCCCTTGAAATCCAGCCTGAGCCTTTGGTTTGGCACAGTTTCCCTCTTGCTTATTGCCTCAGCCACAGCTATGATGCGATGGGCTTGGTCAGGCCCAGGTTTCTCATGTCAGGGTGAAGGCACTAGGACATTGGTCCAGCAGCAGGAATGATTTGCAGGGTGAGGCTGTGAGCAGGGCAAGGCTCCTCTACTCCTATTCCGACCTGTGAATGGGGCACAAGAGCCACTCATCAGGGCTAGGAGAGGGAAAGGGGAAAATGTAGCAGACAGAGGGAGCTTTTTCCTGAAAGAGAAGGAAGGCGAAGAGGACAGAAGCAGTCCGGTGTGCTGTGCTGTGGCTTTTGGCTTAGAAGGTCTTGTAACTCTTTGCAAAATCCAGATCTGAGGCTTATTTCTTAAGGAATTGCTGGCAGCAGCCTCCTGACATTTCACATCTTGAATGTCCACAGATCTGTGGAGTCTGTGTATAGGAGTTACTTGCCATATAAGAGTGCAAGAGGTCCACAATGGCAAGTGGGGTGGTTCCTTTGCTCCCCTGGAATAGCTCCTTTTGCTAAGAAGGCAAAGGACAATGGGAAGAAATACTGCAAACTCCAAAGGAAGGAAAACCAGTAGAGGTTTTCTCTGCATCTGGAAGCAGTTGCTGTGTATCCCGGGGCACACGGATATACTGAGAGGTGCATATACCATGCCCATGCTGCGCTTGGTGCTTATTAGTGGGTGGTAACCGTGCAGTGTGTGCGTGCTTGTGTTCAGATACGTTGGGTGTTGTGCTGACTGCGATGTGTGCGTATCTTTCTGATCCACACATCTACTCGTGCCCACAGGGTCTCTGCATGGGAGATGGCAATGACTCAATGCCTTCAGCTCCCTAATGAGCGCCAAGTCAGTCCCACCATGCACACTGGCATCAGAAGGGCAGCGTGGCTGCAGATCTCTTTCCTTTTGAGCTGAGCTACCCCTTCTTCTCTGGTTGCATGTGTTGTCTGACTGCTGCTGCCTGATCTCCCGCGTCTATCTGTGCATCTCTGAGCACGGGGAGCAGAAGGGCAGCACCTCTGGAGCGCTCAAACCCCAGCACATCCTCCAAGGCCCTGACCCTCAGCATCCAGAGGGTCGGGAGAGAACCGCGACCGGTCTCCTCGGTGGCAGGTATTACCTGTGAAGTGCTGGCTCCGGGGCACGTCTGTGGGGCTGCTCCTCTGATGTTCCCAAGGCAGCTCTGCCCCTTTCCCTGCACTTGGCAGCAGTCATTTGCTTTCCGGAGGCAGCTTGGTATTAAATATCCTGTCTGACACAATAATGGAGACAAAATGAACAAATTCCATTAGCGGCTGGCGATCCCTGCAGGGTCTGCGCCGGAGCGAGGAGCGAGCCTGTATTTTTAGATAGAATGCAATGCAACTCACTGGCTCTCTGAAAGCTGGGGAGTAGATAACCAAGGAGGGAGAAGGGGGACGTGAGGCTCAGGTTTCAGCTCAAGTGCCGGACTATGGCAGCACGAAAGGGCAGGTCCGGTCCAGACGTGGCTGTGAGTATACACCGCACTTCTTCGTGCCCACAGAGAACTCTGCTTTGCTTTTCTGCCTGCTTTCTGCCTGTAGCCTCTGCTGCTGGGGCTTCGGGAGCCCCTTTGCTGCTGGAGCCTCTATAGGGTTTTACCACGTTAATCTTTACAGCTCTATGTGTGCCCCAAGGGTGGGAGAGCCTGGCTGAGCTGCGCTTTGGCTTCCTCAGGGGTTTGCTGTTGGAGGTCTGTGCTGTGGCTGGCATGCCGGCAGCATAGCTGAGGTGCTGCCCCGTCACTGATCCTGACCTGAGATGCAGAGGCTTCTAGCAGGGTCTGGACTTGGAAGAGCTCTTTTGTGTTCAGCCTGTTGCTTGAAGCCTGTCGGTGTTTCCTTGCTATAGACAGCACGCAGGGCTCTGAGCGCAGGCGCCCAGTGCTGCCTTCTGTACATCATCCCGTATGACAGGAGCACTGTGTGGCCACGCAGCCCTTCACAGCTCTGCTGTGAACCAAGGGGCACGTCCCCACTGGACCAGGCTATCCGCTGGGCTGGTGGCAATGGGAGCCAACTGGCACAGGAGGCTGAGCATCGGCACATGGAGGCTGCGCCGGGGCGTGCATGGAGGTGCTGCCTCCACCACTGCCCCTCTGAGCCCCAGGCACTGGTCCTGCAGGAGCAAGGCAGTGGTCCCAGGATGTGGCTGTTGCTCTGGGGTGGGAGGGTCAGGCAGATGGACTAAGGGAGGCAGATGGAGGACAGCAGAAGGCTGTTGTTGTGCTGCTTCAAAGCCTAAATTCGAATGGCTGAGGCCGCATCAACCTACCTAGGTCTGCCTCCAATGCTGTCCTCTGTGACCATGCCGCTTCAAGCTCCTGTCCAGGAGCTTGCTAAGCCTGGGTGCTCCTGTGCAGCCAGGCTGTGGCACTACAGGATGGCCTGGGATGGCAGGATGTAGGCTCTTGTAGCACAGGAGGTTCCTTGGTCAGAGTCAGCGTGAGTGGTACAAGAGGGGTTCTGGTTTCCTATTGGAGCTTAAGGCAGAAGAGCGTATCCTGTGCCCTTGCTGTGGGTGTCTCATGGCTCTTTAGGCTGGACCCAGTAGGCAGGCATCCACTTGTAGCTACTGGCCCAAGGTCCCTGCCTCACACCCCCACATCACTGCATTTTCACCCTGTTGTTCTCCAGCATCTGGTGAGCCATCCCATGGTCTTCATTTGCTGCCTTACACTGCTAAATAGTGTTGCTTGAAGTACTGCTGTGCCTTGCCTGGGTTTTAGTGGTGCCGGGAGGCACTGCCTTGCTCCTGATGGAAGAGAATGCTGTGACTTCCCTGGATGTGGGGTGCCGGTATCGAGCTCACTGCTGCGGCCACCCGTGGTCTCTGGAGGACAGGGGTGGGCTCACCAAGGCTCCAGTTCCTCAGTCACCAGGACACGGGCATTTCCTGGGCCAAGGGAGGCTGCCAGGGTTGCAGGAGCCCCTTATCGCTTCCTCCCTACCCCATCTGCAGTGCTGGGATGAGCTACACACCTCACTTGGCTCTCCTGCCCCATCTGGATGTTCTAAGTCCAGGTCCCAGCCATGCTTCTTCCTCTCCGACTTGGGTCATATCAACCTGTCCCAGCAGTTTCCACCTTGACCTGCCTGGGCTCTGCCTTTTCTGCATGGTCTCTGTAGTCACGTTCGCTGCAACTGAGTGAAGAGCTGGCCCTGTGCTGGTGATGGGGGAGAGGAGGCGACCCCGAGTCTTATTCTTTGTCTTTTCTTCCCCAAAGGCCGATGCTGCGACCAGTTTCTTGAGAGCTGCAAGATCCGGGAATCTGGACAAAGCCTTGGATCACCTCAGGAATGGGGTAGATATTAACACCTGTAACCAGGTAGGTGAAACCCACAGGGCTTCTGGTACCATCTCTAGTTTATGTGAAAACGTGCCACGATGGCTCCTCCAGGCACAGCGACAGTCACTGCCCCCCTTCCTTGTACTGCTCCCATAGGATGGAGGCAGGGAGGTTCTCCATGTGCTCTGCACAGCTGATGGGGAGCACATACCCTCATCCCAGCATGGAGTGTGCTAGAGAGGGGAATGGCTCACCAAAGGCACATCTGGACCAGTTGTCTCTGGGGCAGGGAGGGCAGCAATAGCTATAAAGACCTGGGAGCCTGGCTGAGCACAGCGAAGGATCTTAACAGGTAAGCAGAGAGGGAGGCTCCTGCAACTGGGACAGATGGAAGGGGCTCATCTGCTTATCAAAGGGCAGAGCAAACAGCTGTGAATTGTGTAGCACAGTGGCTGGGATGTTGCAGAAACCACTCCTGGGGATATTCCCCTTGCATGCGATGCTCAGGCTTTCAGATTCCCAGAAGCTGCAGCTTGACACAAGCAGGGGATGTTTGCAAGATGCCAGCGGAGATGCCTTGGGAGGTGCTGGCTCCTCCTAGCCCAGAGCAGGGACAGGTTTGCCACAGGAGAGGAGAGCTGCAGGCGCAGAGGCAGCGTTTGCACATCATCAACAGAACATCTTATACCTGTGTAGCTGCCAAATGCAAGTGGCTCAGCCTGACCTGGTGCTGTGGGGAGAGACCGGGGTGCTGGGGTGAGCTGGGGGGACAGGGTGGCTGGGCCAGGCCATCAGCGGTGCTAGGGAGGCTGACTCAGCAGGGAGCACAAGTGTCTGTTCGCCTGCTTCAGCATCAAGTCCCCACATCAAGCATAGCTCAGACCTGCTGATTTGTGCACTGCAGAGGCCAGTGCCAGTTACTGCAGGCGGGTTCCCCAGGGGATGTTTACCATCTCCTGTTCTGACCGATGGGACAGTGCAGGGGTCCTGGGCACACTGCAGCTTGCATCCTCCTCTCTGGGGCACTAGATGAGGCTTGGGGAAGGCTCAGAGATGCTCATTTTCTTCATCGCTGCATTATCTGGGTTATTAGCTCATAATCAGCATGCAGATACTTTCAGAAGGCTTCTATCCTGGGGCTGTGTGGGGACATATGGGATTTAGATCAGAGAGGTCTTGCAGTGAGAAGAGGTAGAAAGTTTTCAGTTTCAGAGTCCTGTGAATATGAGCTTTTCCATGGGGTCCTCTTGGTGGGTTTAGAGGCTCTGAGCCTACATTTGTTGGACAGGGTTTGGCAGGAGGAGCCCTGTGGCAGGCTTCTTGCACTGGGCATGGTGTGTCCTCGTACCTGGCAGGACCTTCCAAATTGCTGTGCTTCACTTCAGGATGTGGCCCAGCCATTAAACCCAACTGCTGACCCCTCTTCTCTTTCGTGAGAGCAGGAGCCCCTGAAACTGAGTCAGACTGCTCCTGCTTCCGAACACATAGGTGCGAATGAGCAGAGACAACAAGGTGTTTAATGCACCCATTGCTCCCTCTGGGAAAGCAGGAGCAGGGAGATCCCTGTGCTGCTCTCCTCCCAGGATGGATGCTGCTGGGGATGCTGCCATGTCCCTATATGCCTTGTGTGTGCAAAGCCTGGCAGGGAAAACCCTCTTTGCCTGTTCACAAATGGTTTGGAGCATCCCCTCCTGCCAGTTCTGTTGGTGTCTGGAGGAGAGGGGCAAGAATAGGTGTCTGTGTCTGGCCATGCTGGCCGATGCCTGCTGGGATGGGACACTTCACAAGCAGGGCACACCACGGGTGCTCACTCATTTCTGGTGACAAGCCTAAAAGCAGAGGGAGGATTTCCACCTGTACTGCTCCTGTACCGCTCTAGTGCAGAGCAATACGTGGTTCTGGGGAGAGCTCTGCAAGGAATTAAACCAGGGACACCCATCCACAAACTAGATGATGGCTTTGAACTTCGTCTGCACCCAGAGAGATGGTCAGTCATCAGCTGCCTCCACTGACGGGCTCTGAGGCCTGTTCCCAGCCAGATTGTTGGTGTTGATGAGGGGATTTAACACCTTGATGGGCAGCACGTGGCTACAACAGTATGAGACTCTTCTTTCGGTGACATCTTTGCACTGGTTCCTGCCATCTCCCTGAGGTTAGATGGCACTTTGGGGTTTCCTTCTGAGGAATATCAGACCTGTGGGAAAGGTCCAACCTCACATGTCCTGTATAGAATAAAGAGGGATATATGTGGTCAGACCTATCCCACAGGCCCTGTATTCTTACTCAAGTGCAGAGACCTTGACATGCCATCTGATCTTCATCCTGCCGATTCATCCTCTTCATTGCTGCCATCTGCATCAGTGCCTTCATCATCCACCTCTCTCGTGTTTCGAATTCCTGCATGCTCCCATCACATCCATGAAGAGCTGGAGGCCTGAGGATGAGCACATCTCGCTGCCAGGACCCTCACCAGCAGGGAACAGCGCTGTGCTAGCACATGGGTACCAGAAGATGGTCTCTGCTGGGGTGGGCAGTCGCAGTCCTGATGGGCAGCCCAGGCAGGGTCCTGCTTTGGTACAGGCGAAGTGCAAAGTCCTGCCTTTTGTGGCTGTCTGTGCAGCTGTGTTTGTCGCATTGGCAGCCAGCAACTGGGATTCCTGGGAAGTGTTTATGGCACTTAGTGAGGGAATACAGCACCTCTCAAATGAAGCACATCCTGTGGCAGTTCTGGGTCAGATGAGCTGCCAAGCCAAAAGCAAATGTGCAAAGCAGCCTGTATTACTCCTGGAGCAGAAGTATCCATGGGCCACTGGGAAGCAATGTTCTGCAGACATTGCACTTATTGCTGTAAGAGAATAATGATTCCTCACAGGTTTTCAGCATTCAAAACGTTATTTGTGAATCCCTTGCTGAGGGGAGCAATGGGGCATTTGTGTCATGAGTTTGACATTAAAAAACAGGGTTTAAGAGGTGTGTGTCTGTGGCCACACACTCAACTTGTGAGCTCATGAAGGTAAGGGTGTCAGTGACCATCTGTATGGGGTTGTGCAGGGATGTTGTAGTGAAAGAAGCTGGGCTTGACCAAGGTGATGGGCTCAGTGTAGCCAGGCCTGGCTGGGGAGCGTTTCCTTTCAGTGGCTGCGTTCTGGGGGTGCTGCAGAATTCCCACTTAACCTTCCCTTGGAAGCAGCTCTTTTGTGCTCGAGGCTCGAGGGCACTTTGGGGTTGGTGTGCAGAGGAAGCCTGTGGGGTTTTTAGGTTTTTCCTTTTTGTGCTGTAATAAGAGTTCAGCAAAAGAATCTGTGACTCTGACTACGATTCTGCATAGCTGGTGCTGTGAGTGAGAGAAGGTGGAAAACCCTATTCCAGTACAATAACGCTCTTGAAGCTGTTCTAACTCAAGTATTAAGAGCTGGAACTGGAGCCTCCAGGCATTTTCTGCTCCGCTACATATATTCAGGTGGGGATGAAGCAATTCTGTGAAGTGATCATCCAGTACAGGAGCTGAAACAGATGGTTGGGAGGTGGAGTGCTTGGGCAGGACTGTGTGCTCCCAGGGAGCTGGCACCTCTCTGCCCCGTGACAACATTGCATAGGGGTGAGTAAACATAGTGCATCCACCTGGGAGAAGCGAGGGACAAGGGAAGTTTGCCTTATGGGAAGAAGTGATACCTGAAATTGCCTGCAAGTATGTGACCTCTTTGCCAGCAAATATCCCAGCCCAAATATTTGCCAGCCCAAATATCCCAGGTTCATATCTGGGAAGTGGAAGAAATGGAAATAACAGAGGGGAAGCTGTCTTAGCAGTCTCTAGGGTGCTGACACCTCCTTCTGACAGCCCAGGGATGCTACAAGGGCACTGGGCAGCCCTTTGCTCCTAGTGCTCAGGCTCTATGCGCAGGAAAAAGGCGAGCTAAACTAGGGCACAGGCAGAGATGTTCCTGAGAAGTCACTTCAGGTGTCTGAGAGCTTGCTGGCACTGGTAGAGCTTACAGCCAACACTTCATCTGCACCTTGTGCTGCCACTGCACCGTGAGCATGGGCCACAGGATGGGGCTGTTGTGGGGCAAAGCCAGGAAGAAGCCAGCTGCTGGGCTGGAAGCTTCTGAACTGATGTGGATTAAATGTGGCTGCTGCTTGATAAAATCATTGTCCCAGGCAGAGCTTCTCACTGCACTTGTGTCTGTGTAAATGTTAAAGGTTTGTAGGTGCATTTACACAGCAGCTCTGGTGCACACGTGAAGCTCTAGGGCTTAGGTTTGAAAAGCAATCGCAGGGAGAGGCACCCCCCAAGGAAAGTCACTTGAGCAAAGAGTGGAGTTGGTATCAGGGATGTGTCATGAGTGGGGAGGACTGAAGCAATGCCTGTGGTGCCAAACACACAGGCTAAGCTGTGGTGCCACCCATCCATAGGAAATGCGTGTTTTGCTCATGAAGAAACCTCCAGCATTAGTCAGCAACTCAGCATTCCACTGCCCTGGCATCATGGAGCTCACTGTGGCTGTGTGCTGGGTGCCAGTGTGTGGTTCAGGGGCAAGGCAATGGACCTTCTCCAGCATGGGCCAGTGCTCACAGTCGTGTCTACAGAGAGCTCAGGGTAGGGGGTTCCTCTGAGAGCCCCAGCAGGTCACTGATGCCCCTCTCCCACCTTTGGTCCCTCCAGAATGGGCTGAACGCCTTGCATCTGGCCTCCAAGGAGGGCCACGTGAAGATGGTGGTGGAGCTGCTGCACAAGGAGATTGTTTTGGAGACAACGACCAAGGTGAGGACAAGACAATCCGGTCACATTAGTCACAACTCCACACCCTGGGCAGTGAATCAGGCTGTGCTGCTGCGCTCATCTTGGCACAGCCAAATCTGTGCTGGGTACATGCAGGAGGAGATGGGGGGCTCCTCTTCCCCATGGGGACCACTGTGAGCTCATGAGGGGAGTACTGAAGCCACAGCAAGTGCTGGTGCTGTCTTTACATCTCCTGGCACCGGCAGCCAGCTCGGGTCAGCCCTTATGTGCTGCATCACGGAGGTGGCCTTGGTACCACTGTCGCAAGCCTGTGGAGCTCTGCTGCTCCGTAAATAACACATCATTCCCTCCTTGCATCATTCCCTCCTCGAGGGGAGTGGTTCTCCCTCTGTGACAAGCGACACAACGGGGCTGACAAACGAGCAGCCTCCAGCACCATCTGAAGGGCTGTGGGAGCAGGAGGGGGGCCCCGCTTGGCACCTCCCCGTGGAGCCTGGCGTTCTGCCGCACCACCCAAAGGCACTGAAGAGCCTGTGTCTGCGGTTCCCAGCCTGCTCCTCATCCCTTGGCTCTGCTGGGATGCACACTGCAGTTTTGCCTGAAGGCTGCCAGCTCAGCTCCCCCATCCTCCCTCCCCTCCTGGTGCTGGAGGTACGCTGAACCTGACAGCGCATACAGCTTTTGCTGCCAGGAACTCCATGGGGAAGATGAAATCACTCTCTTCTCAGGCCAGCAAGTGTGCAGAGTAGCTGCCTGGTCTATAGCAGGGATGGGGCATGTCTGTATAGCCCCACAGGCTTCCCCTGGGCAGCTGCTCTCTTTGCACATACGTTAGCACGTGTCAGGCCCTTCTTTCCCCAGCACCCTGGGCTGCTCCAGCCCCTAAGCACTGCCCCGTGGTGTCTTTCAGAAGGGGAACACAGCTCTGCACATCGCTGCCCTGGCTGGACAACAGGACGTGGTCCGGGAGCTGGTGAACTACGGGGCCAATGTCAATGCACAATCACAGGTAGAGTGAGCTGGGCTGGAGTGGGAAAAGCACTCAGCATGCACAATGGTGCATGAAGCAAGGGAGAGCAGTGGCAGTGAGTGGAAGGCAGCATCTCCTCAGTTGACTCTTTGCTGCAAAGCATCCTCTGGTTTTATGTGTGGGGAGCCTGGAGCTCTAGCTATCTCTGATTGCTCAACCCTTGCCATTTTCCTCCTTTTTCACACCCTCACTGTGTATGCTTTTGCCCCAGTTTATGAGCTGGGGGTGTGGGTGTTGACGGGGTGTAGGTCTGCAAAGAGGTTGAGGAACTCGAGGAAGAGTTGTGTTGATGTGCATGGCCTTGTGTTTGCAGAAAGGCTTCACACCCCTCTACATGGCAGCGCAGGAAAACCACCTGGAAGTTGTCAAGTTCTTGCTGGAAAACGGAGCCAACCAGAATGTAGCCACAGAGGTGAGATCCTTGGGAGCACCCGTGCTGGATGTGGTGCCGTGGCTCCTCTGCTATGCCCCTCTCACCTGCCTCTCCTTGACAGGACGGCTTCACACCACTGGCTGTGGCTCTGCAGCAAGGGCATGAGAACGTGGTTGCCCACCTTATCAACTATGGGACGAAGGGGAAGGTCCGCCTGCCCGCCCTGCACATCGCAGCCCGCAACGACGACACTCGCACGGCCGCCGTGCTGCTGCAGAATGACCCCAATGCCGACGTCCTCTCCAAGGTGCGTGCCTTCCCCATCCTGCCTCTGGGAGCTTTCCCACGTCCCTATGGACAACAGCAGCTTGGTATGCTGTGTTTATCCATCCTTTCAGCAGGGAGCATGTGTCTGGCTGGGCTGATCCCTCCTTCTTTCCCCTAGACTGGATTTACCCCCTTGCACATTGCAGCCCATTACGAGAATCTCAGCGTGGCCCAATTACTGCTGAACCGTGGCGCCAGTGTCAACTTCACACCCCAGGTGAGTGCACGATGAGAAGTGCTGGGACTGGGACTGCTGAAGCACCAAAGGAGGATGCTGAGTTTTATATATGTATATACATATATATTTATATAAAAATCTATATAAAATGTATAAAGTTTTCCTTTGTACATTCCATTAGACACAAACTACTGACAAAGTCTGAGGCTAAGATTAGATCCAGCCACACCTAGGCTCCATCAGGAGTTTAGAAAGCAAGGGGGGGGGTCTGTTCTGAACCTCGTGACTCAGCAGCAGGGTCTCCCTTACCCTTTGTGCCTTTAGTCCCCTCTTCAGCTCGATTTCACCTCAATTTTCCTCTGTATGCTTCATCCATGTAATAAGTAGTAGATTGAGCCTTGCCATTGAGTTCTGTTCAGTCATACCTTTACAAATCATATTAAAGCCACTAATACCTTTGATGGTCATTCTTTGAGTGACCCTAAACCAGTCATTGAGTTCCTTTTTGTGAAACAAGCTGTTCTCCGTGCTGTCCCTGGCAGGGATTCAGGTCTCCGCTGCTGCCTCTGCCCTTTGCTTGCCCCATGCCTCCTTGCAGCCCCGCGGGAAAGGAAAGGGGCTGCTCCCTCTAACAGACCTCTGTCCTTCTGCAGAATGGGATCACTCCCCTGCACATAGCCTCGCGCCGGGGCAACATCATCATGGTGCGGCTACTGCTGGACCGCGGCGCCCAGATAGAGACGAGGACCAAGGTGAGACTGCTTCTGAGCCACCAGCAGGTACACGGGCCATCTCCCTCCCCGAGCTCCTTGTGCCCAGGGAGCACTGCCCAGCGCATACCCTGTGAACACCTTGCTGGGTGTGCAAGGGAAGGTCCCTGCTTCTCTAAGGGGATGGGCCAGGTTCATGTGGAGGTGCGAGGAGGCTGCATGGCTGCAGCGGGGGTGCCTTTAGGAGAGGGAAGGCTCCGTTTTGCCTTCTTTTACAAACCAAGTCCAAAATCCCTGTTAACCCTCCTGCCTGAGGGGGAGCCTTGCCCTTCCTTGCCCACACTGAGCCCTTTTCTCTCCCCAGGACGAGCTGACCCCTCTCCACTGCGCAGCTCGCAATGGACACGTGCGAATTGCAGAGATCCTGCTGGACCACGGCGCTCCCATTCAAGCCAAAACCAAGGTACCCATGAGACGCTGCGGGGTTGTGCTTGGTGCCAGGTCCTGGGGCAGGATGGGGTGGGTAACAAAGCTGTGCACCATTGACGCCATACATTGCACCAGTGATGCACCATTGCTGACGCACCATTGCTGATGGCTGTGCTGGGGCTGAGGTTCTGGGTAAGGGCAGTGAGGAGGGGCTGGTGTTGTGGCCGGTCCCTCCTGCCCAGCACTGACTCCCCGCTCTGCTGTCACAGAACGGCTTGTCGCCGATGCACATGGCAGCGCAGGGCGACCACCTGGACTGCGTGCGCCTGCTCCTGCAGTACGGCGCTGAGATCGACGACATCACCCTGGACCACCTCACGCCGCTGCACGTGGCCGCGCACTGCGGGCATCACCGCGTGGCCAAGCTGCTGGTGGAGAAGGGGGCCAAGCCCAACTCCCGAGCGCTGGTGAGTGATTTGGGGCAGGCGCGGGGCTGGGGCGCAGAGAAGGGAGGGTTCTCACAAGTGACCGTGCGTCCATCCCTCCATCTGCAGAACGGCTTCACACCCCTCCACATCGCCTGCAAGAAGAACCACATCCGGGTAATGGAGCTGCTGCTGAAGACGGGAGCATCCATTGACGCCGTCACCGAGGTAGGTGGGCTGCAGCCAGCCCCAGCTCTCTTGCTGCTGCCTGTGCTGTGGGGTGAAGGCCTTGTTGGCTCTGCTGGTCCCCAGGCACCTTCTTCATCATGGCTCAGAGCTCTTTGCAGCTCAGGACATGCTGAGCTTGGCAGCATCTCTCCTCAGCTGCTCCCTGCAGCGCAGGGGACTGCAGGGGAGGCAGTAGGTCTCCGTGTTCCACTCAGCTCCCATGCCAGGCTGCTGGGATGAGAGTTTGCCCCTATGCTGGAGCATGCCCGAGGGACAGGGAGGAAGGGCAGGAATTGATGTTGGCAAAGCCATCATCACCCACCTTGGCTCCTGGCCCCTTTCTCTCTGCAGTCTGGCCTGACCCCCCTGCATGTGGCCGCCTTCATGGGGCACCTGCCCATCGTCAAGACCCTGCTGCAGCGTGGAGCCTCTCCTAACGTGTCCAATGTGGTGAGTCCCACCATGGCTCGGGCTGTGGGGACTCGGCATGGCAGGGTCCAGCAGGAGATGGGGATTGCTCGATCCCTGCTCCCTCTGCAGCCCCTGCTCTGTGCCGGCAGGAGGAACCAGTAGGGAGCAGAAAAGGTTGTGGGCACTGCTCTCCTGTGCTCGGACCAGAGGAACGGCTGCAGGAGGGCATTTACCCTTCTGTGGCTTCACCACTTTATCCTCTCCTTGGTGCAGAAAGTGGAGACACCCCTACACATGGCAGCCAGAGCTGGGCACACGGATGTGGCAAAGTACCTGCTGCAGAACAAAGCCAAAGCCAACGCCAAGGCCAAGGTAGGTACTGAGAACCTGTGCGATAGTCCAGTTTGGTTTCTTTGCTGAGTGCAGCAGCAGGAGCAGGGCTGGGGCCTTTTTGGCACGGCAAAGGGACTGGTCCAGATCTGCCCAAACACTTTCTCTGTCTCCCTCACAGGACGACCAGACCCCTCTGCACTGTGCTGCACGCATCGGCCACACTGGCATGGTCCAGCTCCTGCTGGAGAACGGCGCCGATCCCAACCTGGCCACCACGGCGGGGCACACACCACTGCACATCACCGCCAGAGAAGGGCATGTGGACACGGCCCTGGCCCTGCTGGAGAAGGGGGCCTCACAGACCTGCATGACCAAGGTGGGCTGGTGGCAGTGTCCCTGTCACAGGAGGGGCAGCGTCCTCCTGCGCCGCAGCGTTGCGCCGGTGCTGTCCTCCTCGTCCCTGACGCGCTGTGATGGGCTGCCTGTCTCCTCAGAAAGGATTTACCCCTCTCCACGTTGCAGCCAAGTACGGCAAGGTGGACGTGGCGGAGCTGCTGCTGGCACGCGAAGCTCACCCCAATGCAGCTGGGAAGGTGAGTGCTGCTCCTGTGGGTGATGTGGGGCAGGGAGAGGCTCTGTGTGACCTGTCTGTGCTCTCTCCTCCTCCTCAGAACGGCCTGACCCCGCTGCATGTGGCTGTGCACCACAACAACCTGGAGATCGTCAAGCTGCTGCTTCCCAAGGGGAGCTCCCCGCACAGCTCAGCATGGGTAAGGTTGGACAGGGTGTTTTGTTGTGCGTCTGAGGCCAGCAATGCCCCTCAACCCACTCTCCGCAGGGGTGCCGGGCAGTTGTCCTGTTCCTGGACAGGCAGTGTCAGGGATAATCCCTGCTGGCAGCGCTGTGGCTGCTGCTCGGGGATGTGTTTCCATGGCAAGCCCTGCCAAGCAGCGCTGTGGTCTGGCAGTTTGGGAAAGCACACGCAAATGTTTGCATGCAGCTATGAAGCAGTGAGTCAGAAAACCAACGGGCTCGTGCGACTCTTCCCACTCTGCCTGAGGATGGGGAAACATCTCCCCAGGGAGCAGAGCAGCAGCCTTCCTTTCCCACAGTGTTTGGAGAAGCTGCATCCTGACAACACACAAGTGGCTGCTGGTGCCGGCCCTCCCCATCTGGCACTTGGCTCTTCCCGGTGGGATGCAGGAGCATCGGGAGCAGCCGGTACCGGTGCCAATCCCTGCTGCTCTGTGTCATCAGGCAGAGCTGTGCGCGGGGCCCAGCAGGCTCTGCCTGAATACTAATGCTGCGTGTTGGAGTCTTGCTCCACACCTCAGCCAGACACGTTCTAGGAGGTCTCTGTCTCTTCTCGCAGGTCCACGTGGCTGAATGCTGCTGCTGTAGGAATTAATGTATGGAGAACTACAGCACAGCCAATACCAGTTGGACTGGTACCTGAACGACTGCAGGAGAGCATTTACCTTCCTGTAGCCTCACCCAGTTATACCTGGTCTTTGAAACCCCTGTGCAGACTGGGATGGAAGAGTGGGATATGGCCTCAATGTCAGGGCTAGTTGCTGTCAGGAGGTGGTTCGGATGTGAGCCTGCATCCCAGAGCTCTGGAGGATGGGAAGGATGCTCTGGCCTGGAGGGACAAGGTGGTGCTTTCTGTCCCTGCTGGTCTGAGCCCTGCCATGCTCCTCTCTCCCTGCAGAACGGGTACACCCCCCTGCACATTGCTGCCAAGCAGAACCAGATGGAGGTGGCCAGGAGCTTGCTGCAGTACGGGGCTTCTGCAAACGCAGAGTCCATGCAGGGAGTCACCCCCCTGCATCTGGCATCCCAGGAGGGGCACGCGGACATGGTGACACTGCTCTTCTCCAAACACGCCAACGGCAACCTAGGCAACAAGGTGAGTTGTTGGCATGTCCTGCTTGAGGCAAACAAGCAGTGAGGAGCAGATGGTAATGCTCGTTGCTGACAACGCGCTGGCCAAGAGCAGGTCGGTCACTTTGCCAGGTTGGAGACCTGAGTTAGAGTCTGGTAGAGCTGCAGTGATGGCATTGCCACTGTGCCGACACCTCCTCTGTTCACAGAGTGGCCTCACTCCTCTCCACCTCGTGGCCCAAGAGGGACATGTGCTGGTTGCTGATGTTCTGGTGAAACACGGAGTCACAGTGGACGCAACGACCAGGGTAAAGTAGTGCATTGACCATGGCTGTGGTGAAAAATGGGGCGGGAACTAGGCCTGCTATAGGAGGAACAGTCATTTCCTTTCTGTACAAGAGTCTCCCCTCTCGCAGGCATCCTTACCATCTTGTCCATATCCTGGAGACCTTTCCTTTTCTCCCCCCACACTTCCCTGGAAGGATGATTCTTGCCTGTTCCCACAGCTCATCCCTGCACTCCTGGGCACAACGTAGTGTTCTCTGCCCTGGTCCTGGGTCTTATCCTGAAGCCCCATCCTTCATCCATGGAGGCTTGCCCATGAGATGAGCATACCCAAACCAGAAGTGCAGGAAGCACCACTTGAAGGGCAGGCTGAGACCTGATTTCTTCTTTCAGATGGGCTATACCCCACTGCATGTGGCCAGCCACTATGGGAACATCAAGCTGGTGAAGTTTTTGCTGCAGCATCAGGCTGATGTCAACGCCAAGACTAAGGTATAGAGATGTCCTATGCTCCAAGCACCCTTCTGCTCTGGGCGAGAGCATATGCGTTGGTGGGAAAGGCTTAGCCTCCCTCCCTGCTTCCACTTCTCCCTCACAACATCACTCCTCTCTCCATGGCTGGAAGCTGCTATAGTCTAGCTACAGCCCTGGGCAAGAGCTAGGTTCTGTATAGCCCTTTGCTCACCCCAGAAAGGAGGGAGCTGCCCTTGTGCTCCAGTCATGAAGCACGATGTGAGGCCTGGGGGGGGCGTTTCTGGGGCTGCAGACACCCACAGCCGATGGCAGCACCCTCTGTCCTCCCCTGCAGCTCGGCTACACCCCTCTGCACCAGGCAGCACAGCAGGGCCACACGGACGTGGTGACATTGCTGCTGAAGCACGGCGCCTCTCCCAACGAGATCAGCACCGTAAGTACCATGCTCACCCGCATCTCCTCACCCCATGGCCAGCCACAGAGCCTGCCCTGGCTCCCCAGTGGCTGCTACTGACCCATCTTTCCTCCTCGCACAGAATGGCACCACTCCTCTGGCCATCGCAAAGCGGCTGGGCTACATTTCGGTCACAGACGTGCTCAAGATCGTCACGGAGGAAACAGACATCCTGGTGAGCCCCCGGGTCCGGGACCAGTGTGGGGCTGGGAGCTGGGTGCGAGCAGGGTGTGCAGCAAACGCTGGTCTCTGACTCCGCTCTGCTCCCTGCAGTCTGTTGGTGACAAGCACCGCATGAGCTTCCCAGAGACTGTAGACGAGATTCTGGATGTGTCAGAGGACGAAGGTGAGGGAAGGAGCTGGGATGCACCATCCCAGAGCTCTGCTGGCTGGGCACTGGTGTTCTGACGGCTGGGGTGGGGAGGGAAAGCTGTTTGGCCCCACAGTGGTCTTGCAGAGCACCACCAGGCTCCTGGGGCAGCACGTCCTGGCTTGGGTGCATCCCTGCGCCATGCAGGGGTATGCCTGGACCTCTCCGTGGTCCCACACCCCAGGGGCAGTGTGCAGAGAGCCCTTGGGCACGCAGAGCCGTCATCATGCGTGGTACCAGCTCCCAGCCTGGCTGCGGCTGGTCCGCTCCTCTCCCTCCCACCGAGACCTCACCTTTTTGCCTCTTCTTACTTTGCAGGCACTGCTCATGTCACAGTAATGGGTATGAAATGTGTCCACCCGCCCCAGCTCAATGGCCCATTTCACCCCACGGCCACTAACCATCCGCACGCCACATCCATCCGCTCCGCGCTGCCGGGCTGTGCTGTGCTGTGCTGTGCAGCACAGGCCCTGCCATCCCGCCCTGCCCATCCGTGTCCGTGCTGCTTGCTGTGGTGTGACTGCATGAACGGGGGGAGCCCGGCTCCCTGTCCCTCTTGGCAGAAGAGCCTGGTGCTACGACCAACTCCAGTGCCCCTCCACAGCTGCCCCTTGCCAGGGCAGGCATGAACCAGGGTGCTCGGGGGTCTCCGTGCTGCTACGGTCCCCTCGCCATCACCCCCCTGCTTTGGGGGGTGTTGGATTCCCTCCCATAGGGCACAGGCAAGAGCCAACCCTTGTGAAGTCCTTAGTGGATGTTAACGGGTCAGCAGGCAGGGCTTGTGGCTCCAAGGCAGTGTTGGGGTGTCCTTCCCATGTCCCCAGCGCTGCCCATGCTCCTCTAACAGGCACCCAAGGGCAGGGTGTCCCCTGCAGGCTCTGCTCTGTGTGTGGTGCGGTGGGAAAGAGGTGCTGATAGCTACCACGGGCCCTGTCCCTGACCCACAGAGACCCCATCTGGCAGAGGGCAAAGCTGCCCCTTGGCTGCCTGACACCCAGGGGATGAGTGTGTCCAGCCAGCAGAGATGTGCCCTGAGGAGGGATGGGTGCGAGGGCTGGATGTCTGTGCTCCCTTGTCCTCCTGCCTTTCTGCATGCTGAGCCAGCGCTCTGTTTCAGAGGAGGAGCTGATGGTGCCAAAGCCCAGGACACCAGATTCCAGGGACCAGGAGGGCAAGAGGGAGATGCTGGAGTTTGTGACTACAGCGACACTGGACCAAACGTAAGAAGCATGGGATGGTGGTCAAGGAGTGGCTCCAGGGTGCAGGGCCAGCCTGGTGCTGGGCTGGGATGCCAGCAGGGCATGGACAGCTCTTGACAGGGAATGGATCACTGGCTAGCAGAGCAGGCAAAGCTCAGCGGTGGTGTTTCTGCACCAGGACTTGGGTTCACTGCTGAGTTTGCCTTTGTCCAGCAGCCCTGGGACTCCCTGGGTACAGCCAGGGGCTGAGAGGCTCAGGGCTGCCACTTCAGTGCTGTCATTGCCCTCTTCTGTCAGGATGGAGTTTCCAGCCATCCCGCAGGTCCCCTGCGTCACGCCTGAGACTGTGGTGACCAGAGCAGAGGACACTGAGCAGGTAGGACCTGTGGAGGCAGGAGCTGACCAAGTCAGCCTGCTGCATGCACACTCGGTGTCCCCACAGAAGTGGGGCATGAGTAGCATGAGGCAGAGCCTGCCATGGCCCCCCAGTGCATTCCCTACCAGGGGAGCCCCCCATCACCACAGAGTCAAACCATGGAGCGGGTGGTGGGGATGGACCTGGTGGAACGGGGCTGCACAGGGAGGGTTGTGACACTGTGGAGGAGTGGGATGGCTCAGCACCCCCAGAGAGGACCCTGTGCCCATTGGGGGTCTCTTCCCTACCTTGCACAGCCTTCCAAGGAGTTCGATGAGGACTCGCTGATCCCCAGCAGCCCCGCCACGGAGACCTCAGATAACATCAGCCCCGTGGCCAGCCCGGTGCACACAGGGTGAGTGCCCGGCCCGTGCAGCACACACGTGCTCTGCGTGAGCTCGGCCGCAGGGTGCCCACCCTCCCGTGCCTCTGTGCCCGCTCCAGGTTCCTGGTGAGCTTCATGGTGGATGCCCGCGGCGGGTCCATGCGGGGCAGCCGGCACCACGGGCTGCGCGTGGTCATCCCGCCCCGCGCCTGCGCCGCGCCGACCCGCATCACTTGCCGCCTGGTGAAGCCGCAGAAGCTGCCCGGGCCCCCTCCGCTGGCTGAGGAGGAGGGTCTGGCCAGCAGGATCATCGCCTTGGGACCCGCCGGTGCCCAGTTCCTCAGGTGAGCACATGGGAATGCAGCACATGTCCCTCAGGGATGGGGATGGATCCAGGCCCCTCTCGATCCTCTGCCCATCTCTGTAATGAGGGTCTGGTGCAGGAGAGATCCTGCCTGCGGCCAAACACATCATGTTTGTGGGATGGGTTATTCCAGCATAATGGAGCAGTGGCTGTGCTGTGGTAGGAATAGCCCTGACAGGCACAGAGCCTCGTTTCCCAGTGCAAGGGGTGTGCACAGTCCTGCCCTCTCCAGTGGCTGTGCAGCATAGGCAGAGCCCATGGGTTGCTTTTCTGCCTGCACGTCCTGGCAGCAGCAAGTGGATGCAAGCACCTTTCCCTGCTGTTTGCAGCCCTGTCATTGTGGAGATCCCACACTTTGCCTCTTATGGGCGCCGAGACCGGGAGCTGGTGGTGTTGCGCAGCGAGAACGGCTCTGTCTGGAAGGAGCACCGCAACCGCTATGAGGAGAGCTACATGGAGCAGCTGCTCAATGGCATGGATGAAGGTGAGCTTCATGGTGCTGGCAGGAAGGAGCTTGGCACCGAGCAGCTCTCTGCAGGCTGTTCTGGGTGGTGGGATGGGGCTGAGTGTGTGATCACTGATGGTTGTGCTGCCCTTGCAGAGCTGGAGAGCTTGGAGGACCTGGACAAGAAGAGGGTCTGCCGCATCATCACCACCGACTTCCCTCTCTACTTCGTGGTCATGTCACGGATTTGCCAGGACTGTGACATGATCGGCCCCGAGGGAGGCTGTTTGAAAAGCACACTGGTGCCCATGGTCCAGGCCACCTTCCCAGACACGGCTGTCACCAAGCGAGTGAGGCTGGCCCTGCAGGTGAGCCGCAGCGAGCCTGCCCAGCGGCACCGCAGGCTGCTCCTGCAGGCAGGAATAGGCAGCATCCACAGCCCAGGGGAAACTGGTCCTGATGCGCTGTGCTTGTGCTGCCCGCAGGCGCAGCCCGTGCCCGACGAGCTGGTGACAAAGCTGCTGGGGAACCAAGCAACCTTCAGCCCCATCGTCACGGTGGAGCCGCGCCGGAGGAAGTTCCACCGCCCCATCGGCCTCCGCATCCCACTGCCACCGTCCTGGAAAGACAACCCCCGAGACAGCGGCGAGGGTGACACCACGAGCCTGCGCCTGCTCTGCAGTGTGATCGGTGAGCCCGCGACCAGTGCTGGGGATGCAGCTTCTGGGAGCCAAGGAGAAAGCAAATGCCTGGGAGGTGCAAAGGAAAAGGCAACGTGCTCACCCTTGCTTTCTGCTGCAGGAGGGACAGCCCAAGCCCAGTGGGAAGACATAACAGGCACCACGAAGCTGATCTATGAAAACGAGTGTGCTAACTTTACCACCAACGTGTCTGCGAGGTGGGTCCAGGGTGAGCATGAGCTCATATGGGGACATCTGTGGCTCCTCTTGGGGTGCAGCTTGTGCCAGGAGGAGATCCCTGCCCCGTGCCCCAGCCCCACGTGCAGGGCAGTGATACTCCCACGTTGCCTCATACTCATTGGCAACAGAGGGAAGGGGTCATTCTTTGTGCTGGGGTTGGGTCCCCGTTACCCATGCGGCTGCTCCTGTACCCAGAGCTCGGGGGGCACCCCTGTGGTGCAGGTTGCTATCGGGGGGCAGCATTCCCTGGCACTGGGAGCCTGACCCAGCCCTCCCGCAGGTTCTGGCTGGCCGACTGCCCGCGCACAGCCGAGGCCGTGCACTTTGCCACCATGCTGTACAAGGAGCTGACGGCCGTGCCCTACATGGCCAAGTTCGTGGTGTTTGCCAAGATGAACGATGCCCGGGAGGGCCGGCTCCGCTGCTACTGCATGACTGATGACAAGGTGGACAAGACTTTAGAGCAGCATGAAAACTTCACCGAGGTGGCCCGCAGCAGGGACATTGAGGTTTGTCTCCAATAGCAGGGGACAGGGGACAGTGATTGCAATGGAGGTGCCTGGCACAGAGAGGATGCTGGGGGTTCCTTGCCCTGTCCAGGGGCAGGAGAAGCAGCTCTTCGCAGGGTCTGAGCCTGTTTTCTGCTCCCTGGCAGGTGGTGGAGGGGATGCCTTTGCATGTTGAGCTCTCAGGGAACCTGGTGCCCGTCAAGAAGGCCACTCAGCCCCGCACCTTGCTCTTCCAGTCCTTCAGGGAGAACTGTCTAGCCATCCCCATCAAGGTACGGGCAGGGTACCCAGCAGGTCTGGGCTGCCCTTTGGGGTGCCTGCACGCACCCTGTGCCACCTAACTGGGCTCTCGGTGACCAGGTTCGGGACAGCAGCCGGGAAGCCAGCGGTTCCCTGTCTTTCTTGCGCAAGGCCATGAAGTATGAGGACCTCCAGCATGTGCTGTGCCACCTGAACATCAGCATCCCACCCTGCAGCAAGGTCAGTGCAGGCAGCCCTCGCTGTCAGCTCTTCTTCCTCAGCTGCTCCACATGGCCAGACCACGCTGTCCTGGGTGCCAGGGCAGAGCTGCTGCCCCCTTGTCAAGCTGGTGACCCCTTGGTTTGTGCCCACTCTCACAGGGAAGTGGCAGTGAGGAGCGGAGGAGGACGCTGACGCTGTTGTCTCTGCGGGAGCGATACAGCATGCTAAGTGAGACCAGTTTCGGTACGCAGCCTGCTGGGACTGTTCGAGCCCACTCACCACCTGCACTTGGGGTGCCCAAGCCTGGTGGAAAGGCTGGGATGACCCTGTTGTGCTGGTGGCAGCTTCCCTTTCCCTGCGGGTTTCCTTGGTCCTGCCTTTATACAAGGCTATGAGACCGCCCTTTCCCTTCCCCATGCTGGTGCAGGGCGCTGCGCAGCTGAAGCTGTGACTCCTTCTTCTCCTCCAGGCTCCCTGAGCAGCACGGACAAGGCAGACCAGAAGATAGTCGACATAGCAGAGCAATTGGGCCTCAGCTGGGCTGGTGAGTCCATACCTGATGGCTCTGAGGATGCTCCTCAGAAAGCTGACACGTAGGAAGGCTGGAAACAGGCTGTGGCAGGGAGTGAATATGCTTTACACTGTCCAGTTTGTGTGCATGCAGCCTGCACTAGCTCCTCTGGCAGGCTGGACCCTGTGAGCATACCATGGCACTGAAATGCACCTCCTTGCAGCTGTACGTGCATTCACATACACACACACAGACACCAGGCCAGGGTTTTGCTTGAGTCGTGCACATCGCTGCTGTTTGTGGAGCCCAGCACTGTTGCTGCAGCCACACACCCGATGGAAGTACCTGTGCTTCTCCTTGGCATGAGATGCTGCTATCCTCGTACAGGCAGCCTGAACAGAGGGGCTTCAACCTCTGCTCCATTCCAGCTCCTGCTCCTATGTTCTGCCATGTTCAGTTGTACATGACTGGGGCAGGATTAGGGTTAGGGACTCTGTGCTGGGTCCGGCTGAGCCCTTCACAACATTCTTCAGCCTTTCTGGCTTGGGAGCTGGCAGTGAGTGCCAGAGGGTGTGATGCTGAGATATGGTGTCTCCCCCAGAGCTGGCACGTGAGCTGCAGTTTGGGGTGGATGAGATCAACAGGATACGCGTGGAGAACCCCAACTCCCTGCTGGAGCAGAGCTTAGCCTTACTCAACCTCTGGGTCAGCCGCGAGGGCAAGAGTGTCAACAGTGAGTACCTTTGGTGCCCTGTCGCAGGCATGGCTCGGGGGTCACTGGCTGGCTTTACACTGCACACTGGCCTGCCTGGAGGTGACCGGGCACGACCGTGCTCCCGCAGGGACTGGTGTGCTGACACTGCCTTCCCTCTGCAGTGGAGAGTCTGTACACGGCGCTGCGGAACATCGACCGCGGCGAGATTGTCAACATGCTGGAGGGCTCCGGGAGGCAGAGCCGCAGCCTGAAGGGCAGCTGGCGCTACACGGAGAGGGACTATTCCCTGTCACCATCCCAGATGAATGGTGAGTCCATCCCCAGGAAGACACTGGGGATGCAGAAGGGCCCCAGGGGCAGAGCCCATGCAGGCAGATCGGGGCTGATATCTTGCCTAACCAGGGTGTGCCAGTGGTCCCCTGGGATCTCAGTGAGCACAAGGCATTGCTGACAAGCACAAGCCTCTTCACTGAGGCTTATGCTGCTGAAAGCTTGGCTCTGCCTTCTCAGAAGCTCTCCAGGTGGGGTGGACTCATGTTCCTTATCCTGATGTGCCCATCAGAGGTCCCACATGGACCTCCACTGGGGAGCTGGCACACGGCGCAGGGACAGGGCATTGTGCTGCTGTGGCAGCACTGGCTCATCGCTCTGTCCCTCTCCATCTCTCCCGTTGTTCTGCTCTCTCAAACATGCCACCTAACACCATGAGGCGCGGGCACTCCTGTGGGTCACTTCTTGTCACCTCTCTCCTCTGAGCTCATCCTGGCCTCTCCTTCTCTCATCTTCCTCCACTGCCTGTCTCCACTGTCTCCACCTCAGCTGAGTCCTCCAGGAGCCACATCCTGCTCCAGCAACTGCATGTCACCAGGGATGCCCCCCTCATGCTGTTCACCCCTCCTGCACTGCCCTGCGCTCCTTCCCTCGCTGGCCCTGCACTGCTTGCCCCGGCCAGGCATCCATACAAGGGAGAAGTACCCTTTTTGTGCTGGGGTCCCCATGCTGTGGCTGTGACAGGCAATCCCTGGCTGCCTGGGGAGCAGAACGGATTCTCTGCTGACCATCACGGGTGGAAAAGAGGCCAGTGGGATGGCTCAGAGCTGGAAAAGGCTGAGCAAAGCCACCTGAGTGTGTTGGAGTGCCTGGCTTGGCTGTAGTCTGCATTGGTGGGCCTGGGCTGTGCACGTGGACCAGGGTGATGAGGGCTTGACAACTGCTTGTAGCCACAGAGCCAGCAATAGGGCTGGCCCCCTGCATTCCAGGCTGATGGTCAGCCAACTGATGCTGTGCAGCGACTGTGGGCAGGGCTGATGGAGCAGGGTAGCAAAGAAGGCGTTGTGTCCTGCAGTGTGAATTGGGCATCATGTGGACCCCACACCAGTCCTCCCCACAGGTTACGGGCAGCCCCAGGACTTGAAGGGAATCATGGCAGCACTTAGAAGCATAGAAGCATAGAATGGTTTGGGTTGGAAAGGACCTTAAGGTCATCTAGCTCCAACCTGCTGCCATGGGCAGGGACATCTCACACTAGACCATCTCACCCAAGGCTCTATCCAACCTGGCCTTGAACACTGCCAGGGATGGGGCATTCACCACTTCTCTGGGCACCCTGTGCCAGCACCTCAGCACCCTCACAGGGAAGAACTTCTTCCTTATATCTAACCTGAACTTCCCTTGCTTCAGTTTAAACCCATCACCCCTTGTCCTATCCCTACAATCCTTTCAGGGACCATGCAAAGGCAGCAGCTGCTGTGAGCCCTGCTCAGCCCAACCACTGGGGTCTGTGGCATGACCATTACTGTCCTTGGAGCCCTCACCCTCCTGGAGGCTGTTTCCCTTCTTGCCCCACTGTGCTTGTGCGTGCTGGAGATGATGCCTCTGTCTGCCCATATAGGTTACGCTTCGCTGCAGGACGAGCTGCTGTCCCCTGCCTCCCTGCATTACACGCTGCCATCCCCGCTGCGCGCCGACCAGTACTGGAATGAGGTGGCCATCATGGATGCTATCCCCGTGGCTGCCACCGAGCAGGATGCCCTGATGGAGATGTCCGACATGCAGGTGTGGTCCTCGGGGCTCACCCCCTCACTGGTGACTGCTGAGGACTCCTCTCTGGAGTGCAGCAAGGCTGAGGACTCGGATGCCACAAGCGAAGGCCGGTTCCCAGGGCAGCTTCTAGCAGATGCGCATGGCCCAGACCACATGGGCTCTATGGACCTGGTTGAGGATGACACAGTGGACTCAGATGCTATGAATGGCCTGATTGACCTTCTAGAGCAGGAGGAGGGGCAGAGGCCAGAGGGGAAGATACCAACCGGTGATCGCCAGACAGAGACTGGGGAACAAGAACCGGAGAGTGAAGTCTCTTTTGTTTCAGTTCAGCAGAAGGTGCAAGCCAGGATCACAACATCACCTACCATTACCCACATCATGGAGAGGAGCGAAGACAGGTACCGTGGCTCAGGGTGCCAGGGTGGCTGCGGGAGGGGAGCAGAACTGCTTTGCCAGCTATTGCGCTGTGCTGGGCCAGCCGCAATCATCTCCCAGCTTTGCTTGCTTCCCTGCTGGTGCACAGCATCCCCGGGCATCCCTGGCACAGAGCGCTGGCTTGGGCTGGAGATGCTCTGAGGATGCAGAGCACTGGGGAGGGACCTCAGGCAGACAGCCAGGTCCTGCATGTGGGCTGTGTCCTCCCACATTCCCAATGGCAGAGCCCAACAACGCTCCACAGCATTGCCTTAGATCCCAACAGCCAGGCTGAGGGGTGGGCAGGGAAGAGGCTTGTGCCCCTTGTGCATCTGTGTTTATGCTGCTTCTGCTGGGTGCCCATCAGCGCTGCGAGCGGGGAGCCCAGCACCGGCCAGGGCTAGGCTGGTGCTCAGGAGGCAGCACTCCATGGCAAAGCTGACTGCCTCTCTTTCTCTGTCTTTCTCTCCCTGTCCCTGTCCCTCTCCGGTGCCCAGGCTGAGGGACTGGAATGCAGAAGGCTCCTTTATCTCCTGCCTACAGGACCTGACAGAGGGCTCCTGGCAGGAGGGGGTCACCCGAAGCCTGCTCCCAGCGCACACCACGGCCTCCGGGGCACAGGGCCAGGAGCAAGAGCAGGTCCTGGTGCCGGCCGTGGAGCTGATGCGGGTCAGCTCCACAGAGGACAGCGACTGGCAGCCCCAGCACCCCACAGGCAGCTGGCAGGAGGAGGCAGACAGCCACTTCTTTGGGCAAGTGAGGGTAAGAGCAGGGGGACCCAGCCCCGCAGGAGATGCAGACCCTATGGACAGCCCTTTGCTGAGCCTGCCATAAGGCCAGCCGGGTGCTGGGGGAGGCACAAGTCTCCCGGCATGCTTCGTGCCCCTCGGGGTGCCTCTCAGCCCAGAATAGCCTGCTGAGCTTGATACCTGAGCTCTAGCTCTCCATTTATGACCCAGCGAGCCTCCCTGCATGCTTCCTTAATGAGTATCTGCCCTGGCTGCTGGCCCAACAGCCTGCTGGAGCCAGAAATAACGCTGGTCTGGGGGCCAGGCTGGGTGGTGGGCATCCTGCTGGAGCCACACAGAGCCGGCAGGTACGAGGTTAAGGGCAAGCACCTTTCCCTTGGCCAGGGCACACTCAGCCACCCCAGCAGCACAGCTTGGAGGTGTTTGCTCTGCAGTCACATGCGAGTCCAGTGCCCCCCGTCTCCATTTGTCCCATGACAGAGGACCGCACGCTGTCCTTCCATCGCAGCCAGGCAGGCAGGCTGTTGGCAAGCTGATGGAGAAGGAAGGGGGACAGAGTCTGACCCGGTTCCCGCCTGGCCGGGGATGGGTGTTGCTGTCACAGCCCTGGCCCCATGACTGGAGCTGTGAGCGCACAGGACGCGCCAGCTGCCCGCTCCGTTCTCGCCGCCCATCACCAGAGCCACAAGCTAAAGTTACAGCAGCCCCATTGCAGCGCCGGCCCCACGGCAGGCTGCGGCCCCGCGCCACTGCTGCGGCCCCAGGGGACCCCACAGCATGGCTGGGCTCTGAGCAGCGAGCTCGGCTCCGCACCGAGGCAGGATGTGGGCTTTCCTGGCCCAGTTGCTGATTGCTCTGGTGCTGCTGGCATTCTTCCTGGTCAGCTGCCAGAACGTCATGCACATCATCAGGGGGTCTGTGGGCTTCCTGCTCAAACATGCCCACCACGAGCTGGACAAGGAGCTCGGGGAGAGCCAGGGGCTGGCGGACGACGAGGAGGCTCTCTCCACCAGGGTCGTCCGCCGGCGCGTCCTTGTGAAGGTAATGAGAGACCAGCCCAGGGTGGATGCGGGAGAGCGGTGAAGGAGTGGAGCAGGGTGGGAGGAGGCAGAGGCTGCGGGGTGCACAGCGGCAGCACTGTTCTACATGCAAAGTGGCTCCTCTCACCCCCCTGTCATGCCCTGATGTCCCTCCTGTCACTGCAGGGGAATGAAGTCCTTCACCTCCCTGGAGAGCAGGTGACGGAGGAGCAGTTCACGGATGATCACGGCAATATCATCACCAAGAAGGTGAGTGATCACGGGCATGGTGCGTGCATGGCCTTCCTCCTCTCCCTCTGCCCGGCTGCCCTGCTCGTCCTGGCAGCCCCGGGGGCCCGCACAGGGCACCCGTGTTCCGCCGTCTTCGGTTACGGTCACGGCGCTTCTCCAGCCAGCCCCTGCGCATGGCATGGGGCAGCGGCTGCACACCATGTGCGGTTCATGGCCAGGCTGGGCAAGGAGAGAGGCACGGAGCCCCTGTGACACCCGCTGTGTGGGTCTCCATAGGTCATTCGGAAGGTGGTGCGTCAGCTCGGCCCCGGTGACACGCAGGAACAGGAGGAGCTGATTCTGGAGGGGGACACCCAAGACCTGGAGGCTGAGGACGATCACTTCATGAAGTACCGGGATGGTCTGGGTGCCATCCTGCACCGGGATGGTCTGGGGGCCAAGGTACAGTGTGGCTCATAGCCCTGCCTTGCAGGCTCTGGGGTTCCACCACCCTCTGTCCTTTCTTCTGCCCTGCTCTCCTCTCCTGTTTCCCCTCTAAGGCTTCCAGGGGCAGCTCTTGCCCACTGCACTGGTCGTCTTGCTCGATGTTCTTCTGCCAACTGACTCTGCTTTTCCCTCTCCTGTCCTCTTCTGTATGTCTGTCTGTTCACCTGGGTGATGTCCTGCTTCCTGCCCCTGCGGCTTCCTCAGGAGGAGGTGCGAACGCGTGTCCCGAAACCGGAGTTCTCCGGGGGCAGGATGGGGGCTCAGATAGTGAAACGAGCCAGCCTGAAAAGGGGGAAGCAGTGACCCCTCAAATGGCCTCTTTTGAGGTAACCCCACCTTTGCTCTTCCTTCTGTCCCAGCTCCCCATGCTGCTGCCTGCATTGAGCTGTTGGTCATGCACATCCTCCTGGGGAAACGTGCAGAGAGGGGTTACTCTGCTGCAGCAAAACGCTGCGGGTGGGCAGAGGCGAGCCCCTGCTGCTTAACCCAGGGCTGGGGTGCAGTGGGTGCAGTGGGTGCAGTGGGCACAGGATGCCCCCTCTACAGCACTGTGCCAGCCTCCGTGCTCAGCACTCCACTGTGACCACGCCAGGGGCAGTCACAGCACCCCGGCTACTTTGGGGTACTGGTCCCCAGGGCCACGGGGTTGTACTGGTTATACTGGGCTGCAGCAGAGGGATGATCTTTGTCCAAAGAGCGAATAGCATCTGCATGGGGTCTGAGCAGAGCTGCTCCCCTCATGCACCAACTGTGCAGCCTTGTGGCAGACGACACCGTTCCTCGCAGCCCGGTGCCCTGCTTCACCCTCGCAGGCTGCGTGGGGCAGCGGCAGAGCCTCGGGCCGGACGCGGGGTGTCACCGTTGTGCGGGGCACGGCCGCTGCTGCGGGATGCGGCCGCTGCAAGCCCCGCATCGGGCACCAGAGGGCAGCAGCGAGCTCTGCGGGAGCTCCTATGGCCGGGAAAGGGGTGCAGGGCATGGCAGGGTGCTCCTGGTGGGCATCGGGGCGGTGGGGACGCAGGAACATGAGGGCAGGCGGCCTGGCTTTGGCCCAGGACGTTTCTAGCACCGATCCCCATGGAGTCTTGTGCATTCCCGGCTCCCCCTGTGCTGGTCTCATGGCACAGCGCACTTGGTCCCCAATGCAGCACGGTTCTCTTCACCGCCTGAGTCCTCTCGCCTGTTGTACACGCATGGCTCTGTCTGTCTGTCCTCTTCCCACCACCCTGTGTGTGTGGGCTCTCTGTGGGTGCATGGTTTGTGCTTGCGGATGCATGTTCATGCAGACCATGTCCCATAGCTGCTGCCCACCCCTTTCCCCAGACAGTCCCTGGGGCTGCGTCTCCCTGGGGCAGTGCTCCTGCTGCTCTTGCTGTCACAAGCAGCATGTGGAAGTGGCCCAGGGTGCATTGGGAATGTATGGGGTCTTCCCCACTGCTGTGAGAGTGAGGTGGTTGATCACTCCTGGGGCTCAGGCCTGGCCTCCTCTGTCCCAAAGCCTACAGCAGCCCTCCCAGCTCCTTCCCAGTGCCACACTGTGTGGCTCAGCTCCCACTTGCTGTGCTCTGCACAACCAATATTATCTATGCCATTGCTACTTGTTCCAGGCAGGGCACTTCCTGGTGTCCTCTCGCTGTCTCTCTGACACCCCCCCAAACTTACCTTGTGGCATTAGGGCAGGATGGGTGTGTGTTGACAAGCACAGGGTGCAGAAAGGGCTGGAACTGCCATTACCTGGGTTTTCCTTAGCTGTGCCTGCTAACCTCATCTCTGTCTCTCCCTGTATGTCTCCAGGATCTCACCTCAACACCAAACCACTGAACTCCACACACGTTCTGACACATACCTGAGGAGGGAGGAGAGGAGAACAGAGAGTGGAGGGGAGCAGGGCTGGCTGTACATGTTTCTATAGGCTAATGGCATGATTTCTGTATGAGACATACTTACCGTCCTATCCGCATGACTGACTGACTGCAAGACGCATGAGCTACAGTACTTAAAATGGACGGAGGGGCCTCCGTCCCTGCCCCGCTGCTGCCAGAGCCCAGAGGCAGCAGCACGCACCCGGGGCATCCTCTCAGCTCCTCTGGGAGGCAAGAGCTGGACTGACAGAAAACGAGAGGTGTGTAAATGCATCCCTGTGCCCGCGCTCCAGCTGCAAGAGGGAAGCTGGGGCAGCACGGAGCTGCTCATCACGAGGAGAGGGGCTTCACCCCCACATCGCCCGTGCTGCCTCTGCTGGACTCGCTTCTCATCCCGCTCAGTGAGTGCTGGGTTTGGGGGGGAGCAGATGCCGGGCTGTGCGAGCAGAGGGGTGCAGGGAGCAACAACTGCCCTGGGCAGAGGGGCTGGTGCAGGGCTGCCCTTCCGCTCCCCAGCACATGCAACGTCTCCCGCCAGGGCAGGGCTCTGGGCTGAGCACTGAGCTCGTTGCTTGTGTTGAAAGTGTAAACTGTACAGCAATCAGCCTTGTGTATATGAACCAATAAATACTATGCAAACCCCTAGGGACACTCTAGCAGTATGTACAAAGCACTAGCAGCTCTGCTCCCAAATACCTCTTCAGGCTGCAGGACAGGCAAAACCTTTGGAGTGCTTGAGCAGCTCTGGTGAATGGAGCGGGGAGGCAGTAGAAGGGCTGCAGGCTGCCCCATGGCCCTCAGCTGAGCCTGGCCCCTTCCTGGCCTTCACAGAGGGACCCATGGGTGCAGTCCCATGGGCTTGCCCATGGTGCAAGCCCCAGTTTGTGTTGGTGAAGCTATAGGACTGTGCTGAGGTGCTTGGGGCCCAGGGAGGATGGGTAGTGAGACAGAGCGGGGACGCTTGTGCCACATACAGGGTTGTGCCTAGCTCTACTCAGCACAATATCTGCTCAGGAGATGAGCCAGGAGCTGCGCTATGCACCCTGTGCAAGGGCTTTGCAGGGACCCCCAAGCCCAGTGACCCCGGGGATGGTCCTGGGAGGGTCAGCAAGCCCCGAGGCATGGGGGGCTGCTCCCCTGGGAGCTGCAGCAGCCCCCCCTGAGCCAGGGCAGCCCGGGGGGGCTGCTCTAGCAGGAAAGCAGCATCGGGCAGAGCCCTCCAGGCAGCTCTGAGAGGTGCAGTAGGTTGAATCTGCTGCAATACTTGATCCCAGGGCACAGATAGTGGCAGTAGGTCCCACGTCCCCAACTCTGTCCTTTACCTTACCAACTGGGGGCCTGGCCTTTGTGGAGCACAGGGGTGTGAGGACCCCTTGCTCTTTCCCCTGGAGGTGGCTGTGGAGCCCGAGTTTGCTCTCTGTGGCCACGTGCAGAAGGAGCCCACCTCCAGCTCCAGGCCCTGGCAGGGCAGCCCTGTGTCCGCTGGGAAAGCCCGTGGCTCCCCTGCAGTCGGGAGGAAGCCGAACTGCAGCAAAGCAAATGACCCAGCTTAGCCTTGGAGAGCAAAGCAGCCCCTTCCCCACCCCGAAGTTGAGCCATAAGGCACAGACTCTCCATCCATCGCCCTTTTGCTGTGTACAATGACCTCCCTAGACCCACTGCAGCAGCTGACTCCGTAGCATCACCGTAGAGTTGTGTGTGGGTCCTGTGCTTTGGCCTCGTAGACGCCTTAGGGAATGTGCTGTGCTACAACCGTGCCAGACCCCTGCAGTGACATTGCTTTGCGCTCAGATTGCTTGTAGGGCTGGTAGGGGGAGGCTGCACCCAACACTGAGCCTAGAGAATGCTGCAGTCTGCACACTAGAAGCTTTTTAGAAGTTTTAAAAATTACTTTTATTTCCTTTTTTTAATTGTTATGGAAACGAGCCTTTTGGATCTCCCTGTCTTAGCCCCTGATGTATAGATCATTTCCCTATACACCAGCTATCGGACTATGAATTAATAAAGAAAACAACACACACCCGGTCTCGGCTCTTTGCTTTCCCAACCGTGCGGGGAGGACCGAGCCTGGGAGCGGGGTGGGGGGGATCCCTCTGTCGTTCCCCATCCAGTCTGGTGGCTCTCCCCGGGTGCTGGGGGAGCCCGAGGGGCTGGCTCCGGCCGGGGGGATGTGGCCGGGGGCGCAGCGGGTGCCTGCGGGCGGCGGGCGGGCGCGCACCGGGGCCTGTCCCCCCGCACCGCGGGCACCGGCGCGGCTCAGCCCCGCTGCGGGGCACCGGGACCGCCGCAGCGCTGGACAGCGCCGGGCCCCGCCCCTCCTGGCCCCGCAGCCAATCCCAGCCCGCCCAGCCCCACTCCTCAGCCAATCCCGGCCCGCCTGGCTCCGCCCCCGGCGCTGTCCAGCGCCCGCCGCAGCTTTCAAAGCGCAATTTGTCTGGGTTGGGCCAATCGCTGGCTGGCCCAGCGGCGCAGCCAATAGCGGCCGAGGCCGCGGAGAGCAGGCCAATAGCAGAAGGAGCGGCGGCCGCTCGGCCAATGGGAACGCAGTATTCTAATGGACCTCATCCTTATCAAGAGAAATGTTGGCGCTCCCCAAGCCCAAGTTGAGTGTCCGGTGGTGCCGGTGCCGCCGCCGGGTCAGCCGAGCCCTGCCCGGACCCAGCGTGGACACCGGGGCTGCACCCACCGGGGGCCGGTGGGGATGGGGCAGCCGCTGGTCCAGCCCCGGGGATCCGGGCACTGAGGGGCGCCTCGACGCCGCGCCATGGATGCCAACCTGCCCGGCACCTTCCTGCTCAACGGCCCCGCGCTGGGCGCCTTCCCCGAAGCCAAGGCGCCTGTCTGCCAGTACTCGGTGCAGAGCTCCTTCTACAAGCTGTGCCCGCCGGCGCTGGGCACCCCGCACGGCATCTCCGACATCCTGAGCCGCCCCGCGGCGGCGCCCGGCGGCAGCATCGTCCCCACTTACCCGCATGCGGGCGGACTGAACGGACTGAGCTCCGCCGGCGTCTATTACGGGCCGCAGGTGGGGACCCTGCCCAAGGCCGGCGGAGAGTTCCTGCCACGGGGCCGGAGCTGCTGGGCAGAGGCGGCCCCGGACTGGCGGGGAGCCCGGCAGTGCGGCGGCCGTAAGTACAGCGGGGCCGGGGCGGGAGGTGATGGGTGGGAGCTGAGGGTGCCCCATAGAGCCCCATGTGTTGGCAGTGGGGGGCACTGGCCAGGCTGCGCCTTGGCTGTCGCCCTGGGTGGCTATGGATGGTCCCAGCACCGGATCTGATGGATGGTGGGAATGGTCCCATTACTGGAGGTGGTGGATGGTGGGAATGGTCCCAGCACTGGAGGTGATGGATGGTGGGAATGGTCCACAGCTGCTGGATAGTGGGAATGGTCCCAGCACTGGAGGTGATGGATGGTGGGAATGGTCCGGAGCTGCTGGATAGTGGGAATGGTCCAGAGCTGCTGGATGGTGGGAATGGTCCCAGCACCGGAGCTGCTGCATGGTGGGAATGGTCCGGAGCTGCTGGACCCCACCTGCTGCAGAGGTGTTGGCTCAAGAGCAGCTCCAATGGGAGAGATTAACTCTTTGCTCAGCTCCCAGGCGAGGACAGGCAGAGCCCGTGGTGCTGGAGATCATCCCCCATTGCTCCAGCAGCCCCACTGGGGTCAGTGCCCAGCTCGGCCCTGCTCTGGCAGCACTGCCTGCATGGTGGAGAGCTGGAGGGACCCTGGAGCATGTCATTGCTGCAGGGTGGGTGGGATGTGGGCACTCGCTGTCCCGGGGGGAGCCTCGGGGGCTCTGGGGTGCTGCTGCTCAGCACCCGCAGCCACGGTCCCTTCCCCTCTCCAGGTGATGCTCTTGGAGCAGATGGGTCGGGCAGCTCGGCCGTCCGCTCCCGGCACAGCTACGAGCCGACCAGCTCTGCCTGCCTTCCGTCCTGCGTCCTGCAAGGTGCGGGGCAGGGGGACGTGGTGTTGGGGTGCTGCATGGCTCTGCGGTCGTGTGCTGCTGGAGTGACCCTGCCCCACTCGGCACGGATCAGTGCTGTCCATGAGCAGGAGGTGCGCAGCCCGGCGCTGGTGCTATGGGGCCTGTGCTGAGGGCGACTCAGCCCTCCTGGGATGGGGCTGAAGCCTTGAAGCCAGAATATGATTTTAATCTGGAGGGGAGGCAGCGCAGAGGGACTCTGATGGCACTTGGTGCCGTGGTCAGGAAGGGGAGAGCTGCAGAAAGCCCTGGTGCTCATCCTCCTCTTCCTCCTCTCCACAGCCCCTGCTCACCTGGCTGACAGCATCCACAAGAAGAAGCACACGCGCCCGACCTTCACAGGGCACCAGATCTTCGCTCTGGAGAAGACTTTTGAGCAGACCAAGTACCTGGCGGGTCCGGAGCGAGCCCGGTTGGCCTATTCCCTCGGCATGACCGAGTCCCAGGTGAAGGTGAGTGTCGGTCCCTGCGTGGCACCGAGCGCACGGCACCGGTGGCCGCTAACCCAGCCGTGCCCATGGGGGTGGCAGGTCTGGTTCCAGAACCGACGGACCAAATGGAGGAAGAAGAGCGCCCTGGAGCCCTCCTCGTCCTCGCAGCGGGCGGGGGGCTCTGGTGGAGAGCGGGCGGCCTCCGAGGCTGAAGACGACGAATACAACAAGCCCTTGGACCCCGACTCGGATGATGAGAAGATCCGGCTGCTGCTGAGGAAGCACCGCGCCGCCTTCTCCATGCAGGGCTTGGGCACGCACAGCGGCTGAGCCCGTCCTGCCGCAGGGGTGCCCCCGGCAGCTGCGGGATGGGGCGGCCGCTGCCCCCCTCCTGGTGGCTTCTGCCCAGGGACCGTGGCTCGAGGGGCTGGGAGCAGCACAAGGGGCAGCACCAGGCGGTGATGAAATAAAGGTCCCAGCCCCAGCCAAGTCCCAGCGCTTGCTTCATGGGTGCCCTGGGGCTGGGATAGCACATCTGGGGCAGGGTCAGCATGCCAGGCAGGGGTAGGGGCTGTGGCTGCGGTGCTGTGCGTGGGGTAGGAAGAGCCCGCAGGAGCGGGACGGCCTTTGGGGACGTTTCCCAGGGTTTTTCCCGGTGTTGGGCGTGCACCAGCAGCAAGAGGTGCTGGTTCAAAAGTCACTCTTTGGGGCCTCTTGTTGGAACCTCTTAGCAGCAAATAAATATCATTTATCTTAACGGTGTGCGTGAGAGCCCATTCAGCTGTCGGGGCTGCAGGATTGATGTGGCGTCAATAGCCCTGGTGTGTTTGCCTGCCAAGCTGCTGCCCCCCCCCATACAGGGCTGTGCTTACACACACGTGTGGGCACATGGGGATGTCCCCCCTGCTCAAGCTCCCCATGGCTCAGCCCTTGCACACCCATGGTGGTGCCACACAAGGCTCTGTGTCCCCCAACAGTCAAATGGGTGCCAAAGGGGCTCCTGCGGGCACGGTGCTGGGGCCGTTGTTCAGCTGGGAGCCAAGTGTGAGCAAACACAGCGCTGTGTCTTGGGAGGAAATCGATAGGAGATAAGGTGCTGCCGGCCCATCACACACTGATCCGCAGCGGGGCACCAGTGCTGGGGGGGGGGGGGGGCAGCCAAACTGTCCTTCCCTGCAGCCATAGGCAGCACCTGAGGATATGCTGGTGGCCAAGTCAACCCGTGGGGATGGCCAAAGCCCCCAAAATGGGCTTTGCTGTGGCCTCATGGTGTGGGGCTGCAGACGCCTCTGCCTGCACCCCAAGGCCCACGTTTAGGGGGCTCCTCTCCACTCTGTCGTGTTCTATCATTTGCTGGGCTTGAGAGGGGGACACTTTACAAGGAGTTCTGACTGGGGGGCAGCACTTTCCCAGGGCTTAGGGAACACCAATCTCCCCCCATAGCTCCCTGTCCAGCCCCGCAGCGAGCGTGGGGCTCATAACACTTCCCCTCGAGCTACCTCGATGGGACAAACGCCAGCGGGTGGCAGAGCTGGGGGGGGGGACCCTTCGCAAGGCCATGGTGGGGCTGGGTCCTATGGGCAAGCAGGAAGAGCCACGTCACAGCTCCATGTGGTGGGATGCTGCCGGGGTATTCTTTTGACATTTTCTAAGCTGGCGCGGCGTGGCTGACAATTTTTAATGTACTAACTGCCTGGTCCAGTGAGCTGATGAATTGGTGCTGTGGAGATCAATAGAAAACAGAAAATTAAAACAATTTTAAAGTGATTAAGTACTTTAACACCTGTCCGATGCCACGTCAGGGCCGGGAGACAAATAAAGCAGGTGGCAAAGGGCCTGCTGCAGACACACGGAGTGACAAATCACAGCCGCATCCCCACGGCCGGACCGGCACCGAGCGGTACCAAGGGGCTGCGGCCGCCCCGTGCCCCTGCGGCAGCGCCGGGACCAGCACCGGGGGCTCAGCGTGGAGCCCGTGTCGGTGCGAGCACCAGCTCCGGCCGCCCCAAGCCCAGGCAGTGGCCGTGGCCCGGGGCGGGTGGGTGCAGCAGGGCCTGGCAGGCAGATGGATGGCAGCTCCGCTTCAATTCCGCATCCCTTTTCTCCCAGACAAACCCCGTCGGATTTTCATAAATCAAAGCACCACACTGTTTAATAAAAATTTATTGACTTACAAGTGATTATTTATCAAAAGGCCATTAATAGCAGCTGCGGGAATGATGTGCTACTGGGTGGTGTGTGGAGACTAATAGCAAATCAATGCCAGCAGCCGGGCAGAATGCATATGAGGGCCCCCGGCCCCAGCGGGCTGCATGGCTGCTGCAGCCGGAGCCAACAGCCCCTACCTCACGGGCCGCCCCGTGCCCCCCCCCCGGGTTATTTATCGCTTACAAATGAAATGATCGATACTTTTAATCTAGAGCTAAATTTATTAACTTTCTCATCGGAGAGAGACGTATTGACTGGGGGCACGGAGAGGGGGCGCCGAGCCAAGATGGATGTGTGCCTCCTAACCTGGCCAGCCGGCTCCCTGCGTGGCTGCTGGCGATGGGCCCGTGCACAGCGGGACCTGCAGAGCTGGAGATGCTCCAGTGCATCCCCATGGATCTGGCATGAGAAGCAGACTATGGGCACCCAGGGGTGCTGCTGCAGGACCCCGAGCAAAGGGAGAGTCGTGGGGCCAGTGCAGCAAAGCTCAGTCAGGGAAAGGCAGGGCTGGATCATCACCCCTGGCTGGAGGCTGCCAGGTCTACTGTGGAGCTCTTTGGGCAAACACATGGCTCAAGCAGGAACTGAAGCACATATAGCTCCTAAAATGTGTGGTTAAATGGTACAGGCAAGTACTAGAGGGTAACACACACTTAACCACACTCCAGGTTAACTCCCATCACGCTACACCCAGTGTTTCTTATGCAACTGAAAGGTGATGGTCAAAAACCCAACCAACAAATAGCTGAGGGCTGCACAACAGCCTCGGCTGGTAACAGGGAGGGATGGAGGGTTGGTGAGCTGGTGGTAGGAGCTGGGTAAAACAAAGTGAACCCAAACCCTGGTGAATAGGCCCTTAATGCCACAAGAAACTGACAAGGGGGCCCAATCTGGGCAACCGAGAGCATTAGCAATGAATATAGGAGCATCAGCAGCACGCTTCAACCCATAGGTGTTATCATGGTCTAGTGTGATGCGTCCCTGCCCGTGGCAGGGGGTTGGAACTGGATGATCTTTAGGTCCTTTCCAACCCAAACCATTCTATGGTTTTATGATTCCATCTTCTGCTTGGTTTCACTGCTCTGGGTTTGGTGTCTTAGGTGGAAAGGAAAAGATCCCAGGCTTTGCTGCTTGTTGTTTTCCACTCCCTTAGATCACTTGCCACAGCTGAAGTTGGGCAGAAGAACCTGAAATTGGGGTCACAGTGAAAAGTGTGGGGCCAGCGAGGGTGTCTCCACCAAACAAGAACCTGGTTTCTCCTCCTGCAGCTGGATGCTGGTGGTGATGGTGTGTGCTGTGCAGGTAATGCATCCCTCAGTGTAGTTGCCTAAAGAATCATACTTTGAGCACTGCAAGAAGCAAAAGTGAATCAATTCAGTATAGAAATATCTAATTGTGTTAACAGATGCTATTAAGTGTGGCTTTACAGCCGCTGTGAGTGAGGAAACGTGCACTGCGTCTCTTGGGGAAGGGAGTTTCCGGACTCTCTCTGTTCCTTTCTCTGTCTCTTGATATAATGGTGTTTTACCCAAATAAAACCAAGCAGGAACTGAACTCCCTTGAATCTGTGTCAGTGAATTCAAATGGAAGGACACTTACACAGAGCTGCCCTGGCCTGGGGGGCAGCAGATGCCCTCCCCAGCCAACACGTGGGGTGAAAAGGAGACACATCAATGCTGCCTTCTCTAGAGCTCTCCAAAATGCCAGCAGGCTTCTGCAGGTGGCAGTGAAGCAGCATTTGCTTCTAAGAGCAGGCAGGGCTCGTAGGAACAAGAGTTTGTAGGAACATAAGGAAAATTGGGAAGTACCTGGGATGGATGCTCAAATGCAAGTTGTTGTACTGAGTAATACACGAAAGGGGTCCCACCTCCAGCACAAGACTTCAGTTTCCTTGCAACGAGCTGAGATTATCTATGTGCATGTTGGTGCACAACAAGATCAGACCCCACTGTTTCCATCAGGAGACATTGGGAAGCGGGGGGTCCTGCCCCACCACTGGAGGAACCCCAGCAAAGAGGCTGTTACTCAGATGCTGGAGCAGCAAAGGTCTGCGCCAGGCAATGGCAGGAGGTGGCCAAAGGGAAAGAGAGAAGAAAAGGTTTCTCCTTCTGGAAGTAAAGCTGGAAACGGCCTCAGAGACCACATCCTGCTCCTAAGGAGAGCGTGAGAGGCACAGGCTCATGCAGAGCCCCTTGGCTGTCGAGGGAGCTGATCCCAGTGCAGTCCCCAGCCTCTGTGCTGTGGGAGCCCTGTGACTGACCCACACGCACATCACCACAGCAGCGCTCCCCCTGGCCCTGCACACACCAGATGGAAGCGCACGACACCAGAAGTGTTTCATTTAATATTGCCCCCGCAAGGGGCTTCACTGTAACAGTAACAAGAAGGCATCTTTGCCACGAGCTGCCCAAGGCCTGAAGGCTCTAGGCAGTAATAATAATGCCTCTGGGAAAGAACAGCCAGAGGATGAAGGAGCAAGTCCAAGCAGCTCTGCAGTAGCCAAAGTCCAAAGAGCCGGAGCTGCTTCAGATGAGCCCCGGCTCGTGCTGGAGGCAGAGGGCTCAGGAACGGCTCCGGTCTTCATGGTTGCCTACAATCATTTTGCTGTAGAGCTTCTGCTGCTCCTCCTTGAATGTGTCTTTCACCTTCTCCCTCTTCAGTCCTCCGTCCCTGGGGGAGAGAGCCACATCGTGAGAGGAGACCTCAGCTGGGGCTGCTCAGAGCAGGTCTGACCTGCTCCGTACCTTCCATTGCCAGGGGCCCTGTAAACCCAAGGGCTGTCACGTTCACACCTTGCTCTGCCAGGAGCTGCACCATGGCCCCATGCTGGGCTCTGTCAGGAGCATGAGCTGCTCTGAAACCACTACAGCAGAGTGCCTCTGCCTCCCAGGCACCCAACACCTCAGTGCCTGGAAAAGCTCAATGCACTTTGCTGAGCAGCATCAAGTCAGAACCATGGCATCCCAGTGCAAGGTGGAAGGGCAGAATGAAGCCATGGTGCCCAACACACACAGCAGAAGCAAAGACTTTAGTCCCTGCTACAGAAGAGCAGTTTTGGAGGTCACGGGCAAGATGTATCTCCATTTCTCCATAGGCCTACTCTGCCCAACACAAGACACGAACTTATCTCTGCAGCCCACAAGCACATACCAGGGCCCAGGAAGAAGGAACCCTGGCAGCAGGAAGAGAAATGCCTTCCTGGACTCACCAGAGCAGATCCACGAGGCCCCCCTGCCTGGCAATGGCTGACTTCACTCGGTTGGCAAACTGGACGGCATCCTCTTCAGGCTGTGGCAAAGAACAGTGCTTCAGCAGGAGCAAAGAGCCAAAAAGGCAGCACATCGGAGAGCCCAGGGTCACCAAACTTACCTGCCTGGTCATTGGAGGCAAGTACCAGACACTGCAGACAATGGCCCAGCTGGTCATCATCCTCAGGAGGTAGGTCACCATGCCATACTTGCTGCTGTTCCAAAAGGCATCTCCAAACTGCGGGTCATACTGCAGAGGCAGAAGAGCTCCTGACAGTCTGGCAGTGGCTGCACCCTCCTGAGGCTCCAAGCTCCCTCTAAGCCTTTCTAAGAGCATTCCACCTCCCCATGGCCTTGGACCAGGCTGTTGAGCCAGTGCTCACACAGCTTGTGTGTAAGGGCATTTACCTTGATGGCTACAGGGTAAACCGTGGCTCCAATCTCAAAGCTCCCCTTTTTGAACATCATCACGGATGTGTTGTTGATGCAGGTTCCTGTAAGAGGCAAACAGATTCAGAAGTCTTAAGCTATATACCCAAGGGCTCAGCCACTGGCACCCAGGAACCACCCCCTAACACACATTCCAAGCCCTGCTCTCTCTGTGCATGGATGTGCCACTGGGACACCATACATCTGACTTCCACATTCTGGGCTCAGCCAGCTCTAAATGCCCCCTTTGCCTCAGTGAAGGGTCTCAAGGCCCTTGGCTGCATAAGAAGGGAAGGAACAGGGATGATGTTCCAAGGAGCTTGCCTGGCCTTGCTCCACGACTCACCTTCTGGGAAGATAAGGATAGGCAGCTTGCTCTTGTCCTGGACGTGCTCTGTGAGCCTAAACAGGAGAGTGGCACCTATTAGCACAGGGCACAGCGCCACTGCACAGCACAGGCCTCATCCTGGAGTCACTGGGGACTATGTGGGGCCAGCAGCACAGTGTCCCAGCACCCAGGAGGTGAGGCAGGGGCAGCCCCCCATTTCCCAGCCCAAAGGCCCCCCCCAGCTTGCAGCTCTCCCACCTTTTTGCGACGAGGTGACGATCTTTGACCTCCGAGCGCTCAAACCAGACGTGGGGACAAGCCTTCACCATGGCTCTCTGTATCACCCCCATGAGCCCCCCGTGGATCTGACCCACCTGAACAGGGCAAGAAGACACAAGTTACAAGACCTGGGCACACATGAGAGCCAAGGCAGCTCCTCAGCTTCGCAGCCAAGCTGAGGTTCATCTTTCTACCCCTGCCCTGGGAAGGCTGAGAGGAGAAGTCGCAGGCTCTGATGGAAGGACAGATGTAGCAAGCCCCAGTGCTTCCCACATTGCAGGATGTCCAGCTGGAAAGTGCTTTGCTCTTCCATGGAGGGCAAAGCCCAGAGCTCTACTTGCAAAGCAGTGCCCAGAAGCCCCTGGTGCTCTGAGTCCCAGGCCAAGCTTGCTGAAGGTATCTGTGTACAGGGGCTGAGAGCACCCTGCGATGCCATGCAGGGAAAGGTATGCTCAAAAGCCTCTTGCTGCCTACTCCTTGTCCCATGCAACGTGTTTGGCAGTGCAGGCAGGGCTGGGGTGCAGAGCTTACCATGGCATAGTAGCCATCGCTGGCCAGGATGATCACGTCGATGGGAGATGTGTGATTGGCCACACAGATGCCTCCGTTTCGGGGTCTGTTTTCTCTACATGCAAAACAAAGGTATAGGTGAGAAGGGAGGAAGGAAGCGTGAGGCCTGGCATGGAGCTGGCAGTGGGAAAGGAGCCTGCAGCAGGCAGGGCCTCCTTACCGGTCGTGGTAGGTGATGATGGCGGTGAGGGCACGCACACAGATCCGGTAACACATCAGGTGGACATGCTTGCTCAGGAACATCTTACACCTGCATGCAGGACAGAGAGCATCACCCCCCATCCTGCAACCTCCCCTGTGACGGTGCCACCCAGCCCCAGGCCACGAGATCCAGTCGAGACTTCACATCTTCCCCATAGAAACACATCCCATCCAGGATTATCACACCTCAAAGTGCACAGAGGGCTTCCCATCCCCTCCTCCCTCCGAGATGAACTCACCTTCCATTTGGCAAGTATCCCACCACTGTGGTACCAGTCACCAACAAGCTGATGCCAGTGAACGCCAGGGCTATCCTGCAGAAAGAGGGAAGCTACACCTAGCACAAGGCCACAGGCGCTGCTCATCAAGCAGCCTGGCTCTCCTGCTCATGTTGAACAGGGTCCATGGGGCTGGGGGACCAGCTGCACTTGGGGACAGGCCACCAGCACCATCCCAGCAGGCAGGTTCCTGCAGCAGCACTCACCTGAGGGGCAGAAGGAAGCAGTAGCGGATCAGCACACCCAGGCCCCAGAGCACAGTGAGGCGCAGGCTGATGTACTGGAAGTTGTAGTTGGTCCTGCTGAGCAGATTCCAGGACTCCAGCTCTTCAGCTGAGAACCTTTTGGTCACTTCATCATCCATGATGGTCTCGATGCCTTTGCGGCAGAAGTAGAAGATATCTGACAGCTCAAACTCAGGGGTATCCAGGGATTTGCCGCTGCCGCTCCGGCGGATCTCCTTGATCTCCTCTTCCAGTGATGTTGGCTCCTTTGCAATGATACCTGCAACAAGGCACAGGCAGCTCTGAACAAAGTGCTCAAAGACCCTCCGAAAGGCCCCTTCCTTTCTCCAGGCCTCCCAACTATCAAACTATTGAGCACTCCCTGGGTGCTTCCTGCCCCTTCCTCAAGAAATGGACCTCTCCACAGCTCCCTCCAAGCCATCTACATGGAAAAGGCTTCTCAGCATTCCTCAGCAGCTCAGAGACACCACGTTTACTCCACGTGTAGCCATGCAGAGCAGGACCTTACCATTGACATAGGGCTTGTATAACGGATGGTTCTTCTCCTTGGCACCACGCTCTATTCTCAGTGTTGCCCACTGCAAGAGACACACAACAAGCAAGATCCAGCAGGCCTGTAGCTCCAATTCATACTAACCTGGTTTTACAGTCGACTTCCAGGGAAGACCATGGGTAAGGGGAGAAGACGGGGCTAAAGCAGCTGAGCATGCAACTGGTGCTACCTTTCAGGCCTCATTTCTGCCAAGCTCAAAGCAGAGACTGTTTTCAGGCTGATGATGGGATGGGATCCTTCCATCCTGATTCAGCCACCAGCTGCTGCTGTTCCTCAGCTCAGCAGCCAGGACACAGACAGCTCGCTTCCAAATCCCGTGCCCCTTATGTGGATAATCTCCTTATCCATAGGAAACTCTCTCAGCTCATTCTCAAGGGCACCTGCAGGCTGGAGTTCTGGCCAGTTTTCCTGCCTGCCCTCCAAGTCACCTTCTCAGCCTCACACTCTTCTTGGCATTACACAGGCCTGGCAGAACAAGCTTCTGAAGGAGGACTTGTGTACAACATGCTTATTGCTCCAGGCTAGCTGCTCCATCAGGGATCTGCGAAGGGGAAGCCACTGGGAACTCTTGGCATCCCAGGCTCAGCCCATGCCAGGGTTAGATGAGGAGGCAGCCATGTGGGAATGCTAATTGCATATGGCATGTCCGGCCCATCCAGCAGCCTCCTCTGCCAGCAGGAGGAACTGCAGGATTGCAGGAGGTTGTGTGGATGCTGCCAGCCCGGGAGAAGTCAGCAGAGGAGCTGGGCAGTCTATGGAGAAGCCACCAGGGAAGCACCAGGCACCACTCCAGGCCCTGCAGCTCCGGGTCCTGTGGCCCACAGGCTGCCAGGCTCCAGCCTGGTCCCTGTGGGCTCGGTTCACACCGGCCTCTAGAGCTGGGAGAGTCTTTCAGGTAAATAACACACTCCCCAAAGCCATAGTTTTGACTGAGCAAACCCAGTGAGCATCTTCCACCAGGTCCGAGAGCTGCTGTGCCACGTTGCTGCTCCCTCCCACCACAACCAACCATGGTTTGGCTTGGAAAGGAGCTTAAGCTCATCCAGTTCCAAGCCCCTGCCACGGGCAGGGACACCTTCCACTAGAGCAGGTTGCTCCAAGCCCCTGTGTCCAACCTGGCCTTGAACACTGCCAGGGATGGGGCAGCCACAGCTTCTCTGGGAAAAGTCTGTGCCAGCGCCTCAGCACCCTCACAGGGAAGAGCTTCTGCCTTTTATCCAACCTGAACTTCCCCTGTTTCACTTTGAACCCATCACCCCTTGTCCTATCGCTACAGTCCCTGACGAAGAAACTTCTATCAAAGACTCTTTGACAGAAGCTGAAACAGACTTCAAAGTCTTTTCAGAAAAAAAAAAACCAGTTTCAAAATTAAACCCCAAAATAAGTGGAGATTAAACATTCCTGAATGGAAATAAAAAGGTGAAATGTTCCATTTCAGAACTTCGGATACACCAACCTTGTTATTCAGTTTTGCTCCCGGTTCAGTCACTATATTTGAAGTCAGGACTTGAGGCATCTGTGTTAGCAAAGCACCTTGCCAAGCCCAAGGTCCTCCCATTCAGACCTCAGGCTATTGGGAGGACTCAAGAGTTTAAAGAGCTGAACATTGCAAGCTCCAGGGCTGCCTTCCCAGGACAGGGATACTCCTGGGGAAGTAGCTGTACCATAAATCCTTTAGCAGCTTGAACTACACATTTAAGAGCCTAAAGACCTCCCTATGAAGCACAGGGCACCCCTTCTCCTTTAGCCTGAGCTGCCAGGGTGCTGTAGGCTTTATCTACCAGGAGTTTGGCAAAACTTCTGGTCTCACCAGGAACTTGCTTCAAGAAGTGTTGGCTGTGAAACAGCCCCTGAAACCAGCCTGCCCAAGGCAGGCAAGGGGACAGCATGAGCCCAAGCTGGAAAATTCCACTTGGCTTCTGTGCCAAGAGGGTCTGGAGGTCATGCTCAGAGGCTGCAGGTCCAGCCGTGGCTGCTGGGCTCAGCACATGAGCAGAAGGGTGTTGAGAGCTCTGGGTTCTGGCCACACACCACTCAGGGCTTGGGGTGCAGCAAGTCCTGCTGTGCCTCCTGCTTCTGCTTCAGCCAAACACGTCCTGGAGAGGAGCAGCCTTGTCCCTCCCCATCACACCCTACACCCCTTTGGCTTCTTTCCATACAGAACTGCCTTGCCTGGGCCATTAAGCCACCAAAGCACACTCCTCTTCTCAGCACACCCTACTGTACTACTGTGTGCTTATGGGCCACACTATCCTGCCACTTTCCTTGAAGACTTCTGGATTAATTACAGGGAAAACGCAGCCCATGAATAGTGGTTTAGAAACTGCATGGGGCTGAGATGACCCAAATGGCTCATGTGGCACCAGCATGTCACCACCAACCGACCTCAGTCACCCGCAGTGCTCTGCTGAGGGGTAAAAGCCTCCCCTCGTTGCACGCCAGAGCCCTGCAAAGCACAGGAAATGCTGCAAATGCGACTTACCTGGAAAATCTTTAATAAAGTTTTCATGTAAACCTTGCGGATGCCAAAGGAGACTCCAAAAATTGCTGGCACGATGATGAAAACCAGGAGCAGAGTGAAGAGGACAGTTATGGAAATCCCCAAGAGATTAACAACCAGGCTGTCAAAGGGGAGCAGGAGGAACATGGTGAAGGGCCCAGGCAAGGCTGGTGCCCTGCAGCCAGACACAAGGGCTGCCCACAGCAACTAACCAGTCCTCCTGTTAGTCAGCAACAGTCTCACACACACACCGAGTCCGCAGGCGGCTCCCAGACCCCATTCCAAAGTTCACATCCTTTTGGGGCTCTGTGGGAGAAGGAACGCAACAGGAGAAGGGAGAGAAGTTGGGAAAACAGGCAAACAGTCTGCCAGGAGCCCGGGTGAGTTCAGACAGCGCGGAATGAGGAGCTCAAAGAACAGGGAACACGCACACAGGTTCCATGGGCACTGCAGTGACACAAATGTGTGAGCTGATGTCCTCCTAAAGCACCGCTGAGCAAGTCCTGCAGTGGGGCAGCTTGTGAAGAAGCTGGCAGCAGAATCCCCTTGTGGCTGCTGAGGGCATGCAGAGCCTCTTCACAGGGACAAGGTGGAGTCCATCCCTGAGCCGGCATTGGAGGAGATCGAGGGAGTTGGCACTTGCAGGACAGTATCTGGAGCTATTATTGTTCTTTCCGTGAGGGCACAGGCACTACGGCAGATCCCTGCATGACGCCCGGAACCCGTTTTAATTCCACTCGCACCGAAGGGTCGTTACAGACAGGAATGCAACCCTGGAAAGCTCTTCAAACAGCGAGTTGGCTTCTTGGCAGACGAGGCGCTCACATGCCACCAGCACTAGTGGAGGGAAGAGAAACCCAAGTCAGGCAAGTCATGCAGCTCAGAGAGATGTCAGCATGGAGAGGGTGGCGGCAGGCCAGGGACAGTGGGCTCTCAGATCTGGTCACATCACTCAGCGCAGCTCCTGAGACAGCAGACTCAGGCTTGGCACTCCAGCTACTGCCTGGCACTGTCACAGCCTTGGGAATACCCCCCCCAGTGCCACTCGTCCCGTGTTTTCATACCATCCGCACCTCGGGGTGAGCAGACTCGTCCACAACCACACCTACAGCACGGGATGTTGCAGTCAGGTCCCAGTAGAGGAAAGCAGCCAATGGAGCACCAGAAAACCCTTCCTCATGACAAGGATCTTATCACCTTCTCATTCCAGAGGCATCCAAGGGCACTGAGGAACCAGGTACCCAGATTCCTGGCCAGGCATCACTTCCTCTGCTCCTGTATACACATCTCACCCCAGTCACACAGCTTTACTAACAGGAAGTTAGCCCAAGGGGAGGATTATTGTTGATGATTAGACCAAGTGGAACTTGCTGGGACACGGAACCAGTCAGAGGTCTGGCACCCGGCACTGCAGCCCTCACAGGGGTGCATGAGGCCACCAAGTGCCACGCTAAGGACAGGATTTAACAGGGACCCGACAAGCACAGAGGAGCAAAGCCTGGGAAGAGCCTCCTGCTCCCCTGTACAGCGTGTTTTAGGTGCCAGCTCAGTGCTGCTCTACAGCAATGCTAACACCAGTGTTGGTGCTTCAGAGGAACACACATAAACCGTGTCCGGGGAGAGGCAGCTCCACAACCGCGTGTGCAACTGCCCATTACACCGCGTTGTCACCCGTGTCACTGCCCATTACACCCGCCGGACCCAGGACTCGTGCTCACAAACTGGTCGGACCGGGGTCACCGAGCCACGCGTGCGGCCGCGCCCGCCGCCACAGCCCCAGGGCGGGCAGGAACCCGCGGCCCGGCACCGGCCGCCCCCGGGCGGCGTTCACCGGGACACGGCCCCCGCGCCCAGCGAATCCCGGCGCGGCCGGGGCTCGGCCCGGCGACCTTCGGCCTCGGTGAGGAGGGGGAGGCTCCGGCCGCCGGCCCGCTCCGGTCCGCTCCGTGCCCGCGGCCCAAGCGGAGGCACCGCGGGCGCTGCGCGCAGCCGGGGGGACGCAGGGCTCCGCATGGCGCGCAGGCCGCGCTCCCCGAGGCGGGCGCCGGTTAACGGTCCGCGGCCGGGCCCTGCCCAGGCGCCCCAGCGCCGCCGGTGCGAGCCGGAGCCCGAGCCCGAGCCCGAGCCGGAGCCGGAGCCGGGACCGGGCCCAAGGCGGGAGGTGGAGAGGGGGGGGGACGGGACGGGACGCGGCGCCGCGACCGGACGCACCGAACCGGGCCGGGCGCGCACTCACCTGCCGCAACCGCCGCCGGGCCCCGGCCCCGCCTCCGCCCGTGCCGTGCGCGCTCCCGGCTGCCGTGCGTGCGCTGGCGTCAGCGCGCCGCCCGCGGGGCCGCGCCCGCAGGAGCGCAACGGCCGCCTCATGTCGGCAGGGGGCGGGCGGCACCGGCGGAGGCGCGGACACGGCACCGGTACAGGGGCACCGGCACAGAGAGGCACCGGTAGAGAGACACCGGTACAGAGATACCGGTACAGAGACACTGGTACAGACAGGCACCGCTACAGAGACACCGGTAGAGGGGCACTGGTACAGAGAGACAGCAGTACAGAGAGACACCGGTACAGAGGGGCACCGGTACAGAGGGGCACCAATAGAGAGAGGCACCGATCCGGAGGCACTGGTACAGGGGCACCGGTACAGAGGGGCACGGGCAGAGAACAGGCAGAGGCAGGACTCGCGAAGCGCCGTCACTTTATTAACTCCCCGTTACAGCACCAACAACCGGAGGCGCTCCCCGCAGCTCCGGGCCTGCCCGCACGGAGCCCCGCAGGGCAGTGGTCCCGCTGCCGCCGCCACAGCGGCTCCGCACAAGGCACTTGGGCGGCAGCAGGGGCTCAGCCTCGGGTCACGGCCGTTCCTCGTCGCTCCCCTGGCCTTGAGAGCCGGCGGGCAGGAGTCACAGAGGGCAGCAGCTCCAGGCTCTGGGGCAGGAGCCAGCAGGGAAGAAGCTCCCGTGGAGACCAGCAGCTGCCCGGTCAGACACCCGGAGGAGACAACCATGAGCTGCATCTTGGGCGGCTGCCCCCTCCCCAGAGACCCCCGTGCCACCATCAGAGGCAGAAGGGACCTGCACCCTCTGCTCTCCTACCAGTAGGGAGCCTGGGCCTCCGCTCGCCGCCAGCTCTGCAGGTGGGACAGGACCAGGGCAGCCGCCCCAGGGGCACCCAGGGGCTCCCAGCCCGCGCTCTTGACAGCACGGGAGGGCGACCGGATCATCCCCGTGTGGCAGATCTTGTAGTTCCTCCCGTGGTTGTTGTCCCAGTGGGTCTTCTGTCCACACTGGAAGGAGATGCAGAACTCTGCAGCCCTGCGGGAGACAGACGGCTTGGGTAGGGCAAGCTCAAAGGAGAAGATGTCTGTGTCGGCTGAGCCATACGTGCTATGGATGTACTGGCAGGAGACGTCCCGAAAGCTCTTCCAGCCATCAAAGGTGATGCGGACCATGACCTTCTTCTCGTACTCAATGTTTCTGACCTTCACTGTCCCCGACAGGGCACGGTCCTGGATCAGGCAGTTCTCCAGGCAGACGAGGTTGCTGTGCAGGCGGCTGCGGAAGGCCAGGTAGTCTGCAGAGGGCTGTGGGAAGTCCAGCACGTACCTGCACGCTTCTGGGTGCGAGTCCCGCAGCCAAGGTCGGAAGCAGGCGAGGTCAGACAGGGCATGCTGCAAGTCACACAGGTCCTCCTCGATCTTTGAGAAGAAGCGCACAGCCGTCAGCGAGAGCCCCTTTGTGTCAGCAAACACGACCCTCTTCTTCTTCTGGCCCTTGGAGTTCCCGCTCTTCTCCCTCCGCTCGGGCTCGGGTTCCGCGCTCAGCTTCGGGTTGAGGCAGGACCGGAGGGGTTTGCGCCCGCGGCTGCCCCGCAGCTCCTCGTAGGAGTTCAGCAGCTTGCGGATGGGGGGCGAGTGGCCCAGGCAGAGCCGCACGGCCAGGTCCACCGGCATGGCTGCGGGCGCTCACCGGGGGCAGGAGCCTGGAGGCGACGAGGGGGTCAGGCGGGGCCCCCGCGCCCACCGGCCCCGCCGCTCCCCTCCGCTCGGCTCGGGCAGTGCGGCTCCGGCCGCGCCGCCGGCCGGGGCACCCCGCGCCCGCAGCGGCGACCAATCAGCGCCGGAGACACACCCCTGGCGGCCAATGGGAGCTCGGCCCCGCCTCCGGGAGGCCCCGCCCACCCCGCGGAGGAGCCCGAGGGACGCGGGGCTGTTAACGGGGCACCGGGACCCCCGTCCATGGAGCCGCCGGTAACGCCCCGGCTGCAGCTTCTCACCCTCGGAGGAGCAGCGCGGAGAGAGCTCCCAGGGCCCGGCTCGGGGGGGCGGGTGTGTGCGAGACCGGGTGCGGGGCAAGGCCCTGAGGAAGCTGCGGGGAGCAGAGAACCACACTGGTTTTATGGACCCATCCCTGTGCAAGGGATGCTCCCCGCGTACCCGAGCCTGTGCCCCAAAGCGAGTCTCACTCAGCAATGTCTAACCCCAGATCCCTGCCCTGCAAAAGGAATCCAGTGGGAGCAGAGCAGGCAGGAGACACCGCGGTGTCCCTCACTCACAGCGCTGTTCCAAACCACTGTCACTGCCCGGCTCACATGTGACTCCTTGACAGAAAGGACTATCACCCAAATCAGATCACCCCCGCCCTGCACCACGGCTAATCTCTGCAGAGCCATTTAGGTTAAGCAGCCCTGATTGTTCCTGCTGACAGCACAGATTTCCATCAGCTCCTGACATAACCTCCCTATCAGCATTTACACGTGGCTCCCCATCACCAGCACGACGTGAGGCACCTCTCGCAGGATAGCTGGAGGAGCGAGCTCCAACCCAGAGCTTGGTTGGCAAACCCCTCCTGCTCTGCCCTGGCCACGGGAAAGTGCAGCGAGAGCCGAGGGGTGCATCCCTGTGGAAGCATGTGTGGTACTTGTGTCACTGCTGGCCTGGAGCAGGACAGTGACCTTTTGTGGGTGAGCAGGAGCCAGACCCGCTGGTGTGGCTGGGCTGCAGAGCTGGAGGTGTCTTTCCTTCCTCTAGAGCAGGTTGCTCCAAGCCCCTGTGTCCAACCCGGCCTTGAACACTGCCAGGGATGGGGCAGCCACAGCTTCTCTGGGAAAAGTCTGTGCCAGCGCCTCAGCACCCTCACAGGGAAGAGCTTCTGCCTAAGAGCTCATCTCAATCTCCCCTATGGCAGGTTAAAGCCATTCCCCCTTGTCCCATCCCTACAGGCCCTTGGCGCCAGCTCTAACGTGGGATGCAGGGAAAGCAGCAGCACATCCTTCTCCTTCGCTCCTCCACTGCAGTGACTTGAGGGAGTCCTCACAGCCAAGGAAAGAGCCCCCCCTGCAACGGAACCACTCATCCCCCCTTGTCCCCCGCACTCAGGAGAGCAGATCCGGCTCAGGGAAATCACAGCTCACCAGCAGTGCCCTCCTGGCGACCTCTGTCCCCATCCACCTATTTGTGTTCGGAGCTAATCACTCAGTAAATCCAAGCCACCTCCACCTTGAGGGTGCAGAGAACAGGGGATGTATTTGAGCCCCGCGGAAGCTGGAAAAGTGGCTCTCACTCTGCACTTTCTCTCCCAGAGGCATAGATTAAGGTGGATGAACTGCTGGGTCTTCTCCATCTAAAAGCACAAGCCAAAAGCATCACTTCCTTCACAAAGACACTTCCACTTCCCCCAGCACAGACAGAGGCACTGTAAGGCAGTATCCAGCCACAGAAGTGGCCTGGTTTTAGTCATGGAAGGACACAAAAAGCAGCCAGCAGCATTCTCGGGTATGCCGCAAGAGAATCTCACTGTGAACCTGACTGATTCCAGCCTCATGGCCATCCTCAAACCCCTGCACAGCCTGTGATGGCACTGGGGGGCTCCAGGGAGGAGCTGTACTGACAGCACCCCGGAAACCAGCAGATCCAGTTGGGATTCAGCTCCTAGAAGGGGACAGGCGCCCTTTCCACTCGCATTGCTGCAGCCACAGGAGACGCAGCAGAGGGGCAGGTACTAGTGGTGTGGACAATCGTTCAGCCAAACTTAACAGGGCCAAGGAGAAAGTCCCCCAGACGTGCCACCAGACACTGTCCTCACAGCTCTCCTGCAGCAGCAGATTAGTGATGACTTTGGCTGGGAGCTCCAGTCACCTCTGCAGAGCTGCCTGGGCTGCAGAGCACAACCTGCAGCCCTTGCTGGGGGACTGTCCTACTGATTCCTCAGGATTAAACCCAGCCTCCTCTTAACGTCTTGTACTTAAGAGAATCTTCTTTACCTAAATGGATTCATTAGGAGCACTATAAACCACGCATGCAAACGAGATGGAGTGTCACCCCCTGCCTGGCAGAGCAGCACCAGGCTGCTGCTCACAGACCACTGTGCAGGGAAGACACTGCCCCAAAGGAGCAGGGGACATCCTGGCTTTACCTCCAACTAGAATAGGCATGCACGGCTCAAGAGGAGCTTTTCCTCTGCGTGACCAGCTCAAAATAACTGCTTGCCCCCTTGCCCCAGCAGCTGTTTGAGAAGAAGAGAGGTCAACCGCAATGAGAAGCTGTAGTGAAAGCCCTCACTCCATCACACACAGCAGAAAGCTGCTTTCTCCTGAGCCCGTGATTACAGTTGCTCTGTATCAGTGAAACTGGCCACCACTGGTCTTAAACCAGGCAGCTTCAAGCTGAAGCTTTGCATTTGTGCTATTGATCCAAGTGTCCCTGCACAGGGAGCTGAATGCTCAGCTACAGAGCGCTTGGCCTGATAGGAAGCAGCACAAATAACACACAAAGCAGAGGAGGTGACACAAAAAAGACTCGAGACCATTCTGGGAAAGCTCTGCCAGCCTCCTCCAGTATCTTTTTGAACAACATGAAGGCACCACAAGCTTACAGAGCTCCTAAGAGCTCCTCCACAGCTCTCAGCTGCTGATCACACAGCCCACGCTGTACAAGGGCCCTCCTTGCTCTGGGGTTCACTGACCAAGGCAGCCTTGAGCGAGAGGATTAGCTATTGAGCAACCTGCCAGAAGTCAGCCAGTCCAAAGCAGCAGGTTGGAAAAGGCTGGAAAAGCATCAGGGCCTCATCATCCTCCCCAAACCCTCTATGCTCTGGCTTTGTGCAAAGTCTTGCATGTGCAACAGAACCATAGATTCACAACACCAACTTTACACGGGCAATACAAAGAGCTCTGGCTCAAGCAGCCCAAGCGTGAACCAGCTGCTCTGGTTAAGAAGAGGTTTGTGACAAACCTGCAAATGCTGCTTTGATCGTGATTGCACCATTGACAATCTGATCAGAGAAAGCTGGAGGTGCTCACTCCTCGGCCCAGGGCAAGGAATGCCATTATGAGCACAAGGGCCAGGCAGCAATTCCAAGTCCAGGCCTGCTCTGGGGGGAAACATCAGAAACTGTCATGGAAAAGGTGGGTTATTGCCAAAATGCCAGGGAAAAGCTCCTCTCTGGCCATATTAGAAGGAGCTGCACTGACACAACTGTATCCACACTGGGATACAAGGGCTGCATGGGCAGAACAAAGCTCATGCAGCCTCCCTTCCCCAAAGGCAGGGCCTTTCCAAGGAAGCACAGGCATGCTGTTTGGCTGCATAACAATGCTGCAAGGGAGAAACCCTGAATTCCTAAGCTCATGGGCATCTCCCACCCTCCCTTCCCACTGCTGGTAAGTGGTGCAAACACCCCACGCAGGACCCTTGGCTCTCCCACGATGTTCCCTTTGCTCTGAGCTGCAGTTTCCACCCTTACCGTGTTCCCAATCCCTCCTGCTCCTTCTGCAATAACCAAGATCTGCTCTGCCAGCAAATCTCTTTCTGTGTGGTGGTTTTTTGCTCAATGCATCGTGTGTCAAGGATGGTGCAGAGGAATCCCCCCTCCGCCCTGCCTCCGGTTCACCTCAGAGCAATCAGCCAGTTGCAAAACATCCAGGGTTGCACAGACCCTGTGACAAGATCAAAGCTGATGGGGGAAGGTGCAGTTTACACAGCTGGTTGCCACACTGTTCGGTCACCGGCTAGCCTCACTTAAAGAACAGTGGTAAAGTGGAGCAGGATGAATACACAGCTGCAGAGAGAGCACCCTGCTATTTCCAAAGGCTGTATTCACCTTTAAGGATAAAGGCATTCTGTTCACATCTGCTGCCAAACCAGCCTGGGACCTGGAGAGGCAGCAGTCACACTCAGCCCTCCCCTGGGGCTCTCGAGGGGACCGTGGCAAAGCCTTGTTGGAGGGAGTGCTGTGACACAGGCTGCCCTTGCTCAGGAGCACCACAGGAGAGCCTGGTTGTACTGCAGGCATGGCACAAGCTGTGGGGGCAATCAGCAGCAGCAGAAGGGAAGCTGTCCTGCTTCCTTATTTGCATGCTTCAAGGATACCCCTTCCAACACCGCTGCTGCCCTGCCCAGACATGCCACATCCAAAGGGAACATGGCTGGGAAGACCCACGGCCCGCCCCACAGCCCACCTTAGTCCTGGCCCCACACTTACCCTCGGCCCTCAGATGAGCTGCACCGCTCCCGAGGCCACCAGTGGGGCAATGACCTTGTAGCGGATGAGATGCTGTGAGCCCTCCTCCAGGTCGATGGTGTATTCCCTGCCAGGGACAGGCGTGTGCTCAGGACCCCTCTTCCACCGGCATCCGCGGCACAGCCAGCGGGGAAGCACCCACCTACCTCTGCTCATCAATCTCTGGCTCGACCAGGATGTTCTCCTGCCGCTCCAGCACCCGCAGGAACACGAAGGAGTCCAGGTTGGGCTTTGGAACTGCAGACAAAGGATTGAAGGGACAAGCTCAGCACTGGGTCACATTCCCCTGCAGGGCATGGAGCTGGCACTCTGGGGACAGCAGGAACGCTGGACACTTCTGATCAGAGGGAGCAAGTGCTGCCTCAACTTCAGACAAGGCAGGGCCAGAGGCTGAGGGGACATCAAGCCACACAGCAAAGCAGCACCATGGCACTGCCATCGCTTCATCTTTGCTGCTGGAGGGCCCCAGAGCTTTCCCCACAGCCCTGCTGTGAGGGAATCCTGGAGTCAGGATGTACTCACCTGATTTTAGGAGAGACACCTTCTGCAGGTTGGGTGGCATGTGTTTCAGGCCCACGTTTTTCAGATAGGTCTCTGTGTTTGCCATGTACCTGAAACAAATGGTTGGAGCACTCACTGGTTTCAGCAACTACAACTCTGCAGGGAGAGTATAGACACAAAATGCCAGCAACTGACAGCTCCTGGCCCCAGGCATGGACAGAGACAAGCCTCACGGCTTGCCCTGGTCACTGACTCAGTCTATCAGAGTTACTTTACTTCACTCTTTCTTTGTCCATAAGGAAACCTGCTGGTGAAAGCTGTGATTCTTACTGCAGACCTGTCCAGGCAAACAGGCTCAAGAAGTGTTCGGGGTAACACACCAGCGAGTTCTATAACCTACGAAAGGGAGGGAGACTCATCCAAAACCTACTCACTCTTTAGCAAAAGCAAACTCCTCTGGGGATAGAATGGAAGGCTCCCCTTCGGCTCGAGACTTCTCCTTCTCCAGGACATGGGGGAAAAACTTCTCTATCTGATATTGAGACAAAAGCCAGGACTGAAACGGACTTTTCCCAGTAGTCCAGTGCTTACAATCCCCACTCTCCAGAGGCTTCCCCTACAAGCACTGCTTGCTTTGGGCCAAATACACTGCTTGCTGCCCAAATACCCACTCCTGAATTAACAGGTATTAACAGTGAAGAAGCAATGCTGTGATCCTCCTTCATCACAACAGAAAAGAGTGTCCAAGGAACGAATTCCTTTGGGTTATTCTTCAGAGGACACAGAGAATGAGTGGACTTTGAGTGCCTTGTTGAAGCAGGAGGCTTTATAGCAGAAATCACCCCATTTCTCACCCCCTGGGCAGCATAGCAAGCCTTACCTTCACCAGCCTGCATCGCAAGTAGCTGCTGAGCACGTAGCGGATCCTTTCAATCTCCATGCGATGAACGCTGACCTTCAAGTCTCCTCCCTTTGCCCGTTTCAGGTTTGCCTCCTGTAAGACAAGGCAAAGAGACGTGAAATGGTTGAACTGTCAAACAAGAACCGGAGAGGACGGTGGGGTTTGTGCATAGAGCCCACAAAACCCGACTGAGCTGCTTTTGGCGGCACAGAGCACTCTGTTTCTATGCACCTCCCGGTCCTCTCTCCAATACAAGCCCAGAGAAGGCACTCACCTCAGGGGAACACCCCAGGGACCCACACAGGGGGTCCCCTGTACCACCACCCCAGCCCCACAGGACCCACCATATGGTCCAGCTGCTCCACAACGCACTCGATGATCTCGGGTTTGCTCTCCAGCAGCTCCGGAGCGAACTTCTCATTCAGCCAGGCCTGAAGGGAGGCACCGCTGTAAGCGAGGAACACGCCTGCTCCGCACCCCGGCCCCCACAGAGGCCACAGCCCCAGCGCCCCGCGCCTCCTGCGGCGAGCCCCCCGACCTGCTCCAGGCTGCGGATGAGCTGCGCCGGGGTGAGCTCCAGCTCCTCGCCGCCGTCCCCGTCCGAGTCCCGCTCCGGCCCCTCAGCCGCCGCCATCGCGCCGCTGCCTCCCGCCACTCGCGGCGCCCCGCCTTCGTCCCGCCCCGCGCAGGCGCGGCCCCGCGGAGACAAGATGGCGGCCGCCAGCGGCGTGAGGGGGGACCGAACAAAACGGTGTCAAAAGTGAACAAAAGTGTCAAAAGCGAATAAAACAGTACCAAAAGCGAACAAAACTGAGTCAAAAGTGAACAAAACTGTGTCAAAAGCGAACAAAACTGTCAAGTGAACACCAAAAGCGAACGGTGTCAGAAGCGAACAAAACGGTATCAAAACCGAGCAAAAGTGTCAAAATCGAACAAAACAGCGTCAACAATGAACAAAACTGTGTCAAAAGTGAACCAAACGGTACCAAAACCAAAACGGTGTCAAGTGGACAAAACGGTAGCAAAAGCAAAAAAACCTATCAAAAGGGGACAAAACAGTATCAAAAGTGAACAAAATGGTACCAAAAGTGAACAAAATAGTGTCAAAGGCGAACAAAACAGTACCAAAAGTGAACAAAACTCTGGCAAAAGTGAACAAAACTCTGGCAAAAGTGAACAAAACCATATCAAAAGGGAACTAACCAGTGTCAAAAGCAAACAAAACAGTATCAAAAGTGAACAAAACGGTACCAAAAGTGAACAAAACTGTGTCAAAAGTGAACAAAACTGTACCAAAAGCGAACAAAATGGTACCAAAAGCGAACAAAATGGTACCAAAAGCGAACAAAACTGTGTCAAAAGGGGACAAAACAGTATCAAAAGTGAACAAAACAGTGTCAAAAGCGAAGAAAACGGTACCAAAAGCGAACAAAATGGTACCAAAAGTAAACAACGTGGTGTCAAAAGTGAAAAGAGTGTCAAAAGCAAACAAAATGGTACCAAAAGTGAACAAAACGGTGTCAAAAGTGAACAAAACAGGTGACTCCAGAACCGATCCCGAAATGACGCTCTGTGCGTTGACAACGTGCTGCTGCGGGAGTGCGAACAGCACCGACAACGCTCCTTCCCGCAGAGCAGTGCGACCACAGACGACACAAGACACGGTTTAAGAAAAGATTTACTAATCCATTAGTCCTTCTGCCAATATCGCAAGAGATGTGAAAGGCAAACACTGTTACAGTTTAGAAAAAACAAGTTTTATACAATTAAAATATTAAATATCAAAAGAAAAAAAAAACAAATCAGTGGCTGAGTAAGAAGCTGGAATTTCAGATCCAGAATTAGCACCTGCAGTGCCACCGACAGCCAGAGCGCTCCTATGCTGCTTTCCTAGCTCCTTGAATTCCTTCTACAGCTGGACAATGACGTTCAAACCCCAGATATCCTTGCTTTGATAAGGGAAAAGGATACAAGAGAAATATATTAAGCCAGCTCAGTTTGTAGGAACTTTACTTTGGCAGGTATTGCTGAGGAATGTCGATGCGTGGGGGATACTAATGCACAGTTCTACTTTCCAATAGTGTGTGCCAGCAGACAGAATTAAGAAACCATCTCACACGATATCTAACGCTTTGTGAAATCAGTGTTTTCCTTATAAATTATATAGAATAAATCCATAAAGAAACAGTTTTACACTTCACATATTAATCAGAGTAAGGGTAGGTGTCGTTATGTTTATTGGTTCAGCATCCATTTTAATGTACTTACTGGCTTCTGAATGAATAGACCCCCTCTTCTGGCGAGCACTGACAGATGCAATAACAGCACGGATACAGTAGTAAAAAAACCACCGGGATTCAAGTCCAGCTATTCCTCCCCTTTCTAGGGACAACCAAAACACGGAAACAAGGAACACTTTGCCTTCAGGTTTTCCACGAGAATCAGCACGGGAAGTGTTAAATGCTCGTTGCCTTGAGTCCCTTTCTCACCAGGCAGAAGCACTGTGCGTCCCCTCACTCCAACACTGAACTGGAGGGAAGGCCTCGTTCCTGAAAAATTCCCAACTCCAACTTGCAGCTTTGCAGAGCTTCTGATGGACAGAAGGGTTTAAGAACTAGGGAGGAACAGCACTGCACTTACGTGACTAAAACTAGACTGCTGCTGGGCAAAGAGCCCCGTTTCTTTCAGAAGAGTACATAGCTTTACCACTTCTGCTTTTTCTTGGGGGACACCCCCCCCCCTAAAAACAAACCAAACCTAAAAAGTGATCTCATTGTCTCATTGCTTAAAAGTTTGCCACAAAATGGATGCTGACCAGCTGGGTCACCTCACGTGGAGCAGTTTTAGGAAGTTAGTCCTTGTAGTAGATGGCACTGTGGATCTGGCAGCAAAGAAAGGAATGATGCTCTAAAGTAGGAGGTAGGGGAACTTTGATACAGCAAGTCCACTGTTGAGCTATCTGCTAGAAAAGAAGTTTCAGATTAGTAGAAAGTAGTCCTAAACAAACCCAACAAACCCCTACACAAACCTTTACGTGGCTGTATTTTGTTATCTTAGGAGGCAGTGGCAGGAAAGGCAGGGTCTGGATTCCATTTGTCTAACAGGAAATAAACCCTTTACTTCTTTCTGCATAACAGGCAGAAATATTTGCAGTCTTTCTTCTGCACACACTGCCAACAACCTAGACTGAGACAAGCACCCCAGGATCTGCAGAGTACCTATACAAAGGAGCCAGCTCAGGTGTGAGCTGATTTTAGCACCATCAATGACTTTTCTGTAATGTTTCTCATGCTGTTAGTATAAAAAATGCTTGGGAATCCAAAATTAGCATTTACTGACCTGTTTTGAAGACTAGATTTCTCTTAAGTTAGTCTGCTCAGAACCTTATGACAGAAAGACTTAATAAGAAAGATCCTTTTATCTATGCACCAGAGGACAATGTTGGACATAATACAGCACAAGTTAGGTTTATGCATGTTTACCCAATCAAGACCCAAATGTCCCTAAATGTGAATCTGGTATTGTCTGATCTGTATTGACATTCAGTGGCATTATGCCATGTATTGATATTTCCACTCATTCAGAAAAGCTGGTCCACACAAGACTTGAGTGAACGGCCTTTGATTACACACAGTGGTGCCTCAGTATGACACAAACTACCCCTCTGAGCACAGAAAACAGGTTGAGATGGGTCGAGACTGATCTAGTACAAGATCAACATGTACCTGAGACTCCACAGTTTTATCTTCCGCTGGTCATACCTCTGTCTTCATAAATGGTAATTTCAATCTGCACACAAAAGCTGTTAGGGAAACGCACTATAAAAAGATTGTGAAAATATAACCAAAAAGAAGGAATAACATCTTAGAACCTTTGATCTTTCAAGGCTCATTTCAGAGCTACAAAGCAAACAGAACAGCGCACAAGAGATGCCAGCTCAGGTCAGTGTGTCCTGACGACAAGAACACAAGATGCTGCACGTGAAGGGCTTTGAGCCCTGCCACCTTCTGTCAAATTGCAGGAAAAGCCATGCACTAGACAAAACACTTCCCCACTCCAGCTGCTTAAGCCACTAACCAAATGGAAAATGCTTTTAGCTAAGTTGAATGGGTTTGGGGTTTTGCTGTTTGTGTTTTCCCAGGTTTATGCAGAGAACAATGCAGAAAACATCTTGAGGATAATGGAGTCATGTAGGTGATAGCTATAAGCTACTCAGACAAATACACAATAACCCAACCATGAAGAATTGCCCTTAGCCTGCATCTAAGTAGCAGGCTGTGTTTCAAGCTGCTCCAGTCTGAATGATAAGTGTTCCTCATTCTACCCCTGGATTTGCTATGTGAGGATCTTTACAACTGTTGAGGTAACAAGCAGATAAAATGCCTGCAGCGTGGTTCCAGGGTTGAAAAGGCTGGAAGAAGCCACAGCAGAACAACATGCCAGGCGGGACTCAACTTCTGGTGGTAACACACAGCAAATCCTTCCCTAGAACCTGAGCCCAGGGTTGCAAATTAAACAACAGCCACCCCCTGCTTCCACATAATCAGTTTCTATCCTACCAAGTTGGCCACTTTTGGCCCAATCTGACAAACTGCCTTTTTAGAGGTGATTGAAATGGAGGAATTTCATACTCCATTTATACACACTGGGTTTTCAAGGCAGCCTCAAAGGACACTGCGTTTTAATTGTCTTTTGATGCAACAAATCTTAACGTACCAAAATCTGACCAGAGAATAGCACACGATGGAGAGTAACAAGACTAATCACCTATTCTGCTGTGCCACAGATAAGCATGACCAGGAGGGTGCCACACTGAGATCGAGAGCACATCATAGACGGACAAACCAGGAGGGAATGGAAGCCACCACAGAAGGATACAACTCTTAGTCCTCTTTCAATGGGGTCTGTCAGAAGGAGGCCCTGAGGAGCATAGATCTTCTCATTCTGTTCCTGAATGAACTTGGCAATTTTCTTTAGAACCTGGTGACAGAGCAGCACAAGAAGTCACAGATCCTTCAGCGGGTTTCCCTACACCAGAGCCCGAGCCCCAGCAATACCAATGTTAGGGGAACCTAGCACAGAGCTTGAGACAGGACTTGCAGGATTCCTGACAAGCAATCATTACATGACTCAAACTGACTAAGTCTGATGTATCTACGAAATCAGACTGCAGCAAGGTCCAGAGCCTGTGGGGAATCTGTGCAGGTCACAGAAAACCCCCCAAGACACAAGTGTGGCTGCAGCCCATGGGACTCACTCACACTTTGCCTTTGCTTACGAGGGCAAAGCAAGCAGCACACCTTTTCGTAGTGCGTTTCCATGCACAAGAAGATGGTGTAGGCAGTCAGGCAGGCGAGACACCCTTCAAGGTAGGACTGGCCCCCAAGTTTTTCAGCTTCTGCATAGAGGTTATTCAGTGTCCGGACAGTCTCTTCAAACTGCTGCCTATCAATCTGCAAGAGAAGTCACGGTCAGTTGTCACACCCTGCACGTTCAGAACTCACTGATACCTTCAGGTATCGACCTTCATTTATCGCTTATTTGCACTTCCACACTTTGCAGCTGCTGTTTAGAGCCAAAGTCTGAAGGACACTGAGTTACAGACCCTGTAGTTCTTTGTTAAGGATCTGCCCAGTGATGAGACCAAGTCTTAATTCCAACACAACACAAACACAAAACAGTTAAAGAGTAACAGAACTAAAACAACATGCAATTCAGTTGAGGAGGGGGCTTAACCCACATGCAAGGAGAGCAGCTTGGGAGTGGACTGATAGAGTGAACTCTATTATATTGACATTGTAACACCTTGGTGCTGCTGTGGTGCTGGTCAAACAAGCTCTCCACAAAGCAAGGAGGAAGAGAAGCAAAGCGCAGCAAGGAAAGGCATTAGCAAGGAGTGTCTGTTGCTGTCAGTTACATCCGAGAGCATGAAATGAAATGCAAGCACTCGAGACAGTACTTGTGGGGCTCAGCACATAGAGGCCAGTGTTAGCAACAGCCACACAACAACACAGGCTTTGTTCTCACGTAACAAACACATTCTACTTTCCGACCAGGAAAGACAGCTGCGTGCCTTAGGAGTAAAGACACCCCAAAACACCAGCATTTCACAAACACCAAAAAGAAGCATTTATAAGTATTTTTTATGCGGCTTTTCCCTGCACATCCGAACTATTTGCTTACCATAATTGACCAAAAACGCCATTTGGACAACAAAACCAAACCCGGTTTTATGCCCTCCTCCCTCGCCAACAACACCCAAGGCAGGATGTGAACCCCGAGATCGCGCCTCTCACACCGCGCGTTCAAACGCTCACAAGCGTTCGCCGCCTCCAACTCACACCCGGACGGGCGACGGCGGCACAGCACCGCCGGCCACGGGACGGGGACACGGGGAGAAACGGCACCGCACAGGCCGGACCTCGGCAGAGGAGCGCGAACGGCAGCGGGCCCTGCCCGGCCCGCAGCGGGCCCGCGCCCGCCTTACCCTGTTCTCCAGCTCGGCCGGGAACTTGCTCTGGAACTGGCAGCGGGTCCCGCCGCTGTAGTCGCGCTGGATGAACACTTTGCCCGACACGGGCGCCTGCTGCGGCCTCATGGCTCCGCTCCGTCGCCGCTCGCCTCCGTCGGGAGCGCCTCCGGGCTGCGGAGAAGGGCGGAAGCGCCGCCCGGCGCAAGCGCCGCTGCCTCAGCGGGAGGCAGAGCGCAGGCGCTGCTCCGCCATCACGCACGCAGCACCCCCGCCCGCAGCACATGGTACAGTCCTGCCCCCCTCACTGTGTGCAGCCATGGCGCGGGCAGGCACCAAGAGGGGTTCCGGAGGGGGGGGGGATACCGGGAGGTGTCACCGCGCCCGGTCCCGGTGCTCGGCTCCCAGCTGCCGGTGTTTGCCCCTCGGGTCTCGCTTCTCCTGGTGTAACTAAGGCACTGCTTTGTCCTTGTGTTGTGTCCCTGCATGGGGACCCCCATGAGCTTCCGAGGTGCAGCAAGGGGCTTGAAAGGGGTGAATGCTGCAGGTGAATGGCCCCGGGTCTAGTGGCATCCTTTAAGGTGCAGGTGAACCTCCTCGGGAGGTGGAACAGCAAGTGGGCTCCACAGAACCCTTCACACTGCAGGAGGTTGAGGTGCTGCGGCAGCAAAGTCTTCCACATCGACCACAATTAGGAAACAAGTTGGATCCTCCCTGTGTAATCCATGCTCCTAATCCAGTCCCTTGTGCAAATGAAGCTGATCTCTGGCCTTCGGCATTCCTGGGAGTCTTTTTCTCCTCTGGAAGTTGTGAAATGATGGGAAGATCCGGTTCCAAAGTTCGGAAGTTAGCGAATCAGGGACGTGTTTGTTTAAGCAATTAATGGGAATCATCACTTTGTGAGCAAAAAGTAAAGGGAAGCAAAGCATTTGGGGCTTTCAGTATCTGCTTAGTGCAGCTGTGTCTTCTCAGTCTGCTGATATAGGGAAGAGTTCACAGACGTCCCAAGGAGGAATGAACTCGAGTGCAGACACGCTGCCTTGGGCCATGCTCCACATCTGCAGGGTCGGAGCGGCTCCCATAGCCACAGCCCTGCTCCCTCTCCCTGTGACATCCCTGTGGGAGCATCACTGAACTCCCCAGAGTGGAGATGCACAATGGGTGCACGATGAGCATCCGGACCACCCTGCCCTTGAGTGGGTGTCTGGGAGGTCCTGGCACCCTGGGGCACCCCTGGGGCACCCCAAGGCAGACACACTGAGCCCAGCACCATGAGCTGGTGCATGGATCCAGCCCAGCAGGTCCCTGGGCACAGCACTGGGGTGGTTCCATTTCAGGGCAGAATTCCCACCGAGAGGGGCTCCCCTGCACAGTAATTGGGAAATGCTAATGCCTAATGCCCACCCTCCAGGGAATCCCTCTTCAAAGCCCTCAACACTGACTCCATAGGGGAACCACCCTTTTAAACATCACACAGGGTGTCTTTTAAGTGGAAATGAATGGTTTTTTCCACCATTAGATGGAGCAGAAATAACCAAGCGGGGCCACAGCCATTGTTAATTGTACCTGACGGGCAGAGTTCAGTCTGGCAGGGATTACTTCATTGTGCTCTGCTGCTAGTTCTTCATTTCCTCTTGCTAAAGAGCTGATAACGTTTGCTTCTCCCATCCCAAATGTGTGTTCAGAGGAGGTGCTCACACCCCAAGTCTCTCTCTATGGAGTTTGTGGGCAAATAAATCCCAGGAGTGGCTGCTGGGCTAAAGAGGGAATACGCAGAGGGGTGGCAGACTGTGGCTGTCGGGGCTGTGGAAAGGAAGAGGCACGACTCCTCTTTCTATTTGCCTTTAACCTTTATCTTTATGCTCTTGAAGTGGAAACTGCACTAATCCGTATGGGACGTTACTGGGAGCGGATGCATCCAGCAAGGGTGGATCTCGCCATCCCTCTCTTGGTCATATGCTGAGCATGGCTTGGGAAAGCTGGGGCCCAGCTTGGGAGTTTCTGAGGCTTCCATGAGCCCTACGGTGTTAGCATTTGCAATTCCCTTTGCTGCTTCATTCACGTCACACCATAGCCTGGTGCAGCATTGTCCTTCCTCCGCAACAGGACTTTTGACGACCAAGAGGAATTGAATGCCAGTGGAGCTGCATGAAGCATTAACCCTTAAACCTCAGCTCAGGGGGCCACCGAGCAGTCAGAGTGCCCTGGTTGGGGTGGCAGGGAGAGGTTACAGCTTCTCCTTTGGCTGTCTATCTGTGAGGACTGTGTTGGCTCAGGGACATCCAGATCTGCTTCCCCACCAGTGTCCAGCACAGATTCCATGACCTTCAGAGAGATGCAGGATGATGGAATACCCCTGCCACAAGCAAGGAAGAAGAACCCAGGCTTGTCTCATCTAGCAAAGCAGTTCTGGGTTGGGATTTCCACTCTTGGAAGTTGATTTCCCCAGGGAGGAGGGATGGATTCGGATCTGCCTGGCTAAGAGCATCCTGGCTGGTTTGGTTCCTGAGGCTGCAGGTCTCCCCTTCCCACTCTGTATTTACAGAGGGAGAAGGTTTCTGATGGAAACAGGCAAAACTGTATATACATGGTGGAGGCAGAAGCTGGATGAACTCATGGAAGGGTAATGAACTGTCAAACAGCTTGCTGGTGGCCAGCAAGCATCCTCCATCACCCCGTGTCTCCCTGTTTCCAGGCTGAGGTGCAGGAGCCCTGCGTGGGCTCTCTGGTCTGCAAGGTTCAACATCCTCACATCCATCCCGTGCTGAGGTTGAGGGCTGGTTGCCCGCAGCCAACCACACCGCGATTCCACAAGGAAGGAATAAAGACAAGAATGATGCATTTAGTTTATGTACATAATAAGCAGTCTCCATGTCATGCTCTCACAGAAGAAGCAATTTTGCAACAATATAATTAAATATAGGTATATTATATATATGGTATATATGCATATTTTTATATCTATTTGTTATATTTATCATATATATATTTATTATATTTATCATATGTAAAATATATTTGCCATATATTTTATGACAAAACATATATTTGCCATATATTTTATGACAAAACATATATTTGCCATATATTTTATGGCAAAACATCTATGTGCCATATATTTTATGACAAAACATATATTTGCCATATATTTTATGACAATGCTGTTCCTGTCCCCAAAAACATGCTCCAAGGGCACATCTGCACAGATGTGACACTGACGCTCCTGGTGTGCTTATGAAAGAGAGATACAGGGGGAAAGAGAAACCAGGGGAAGTGAACCTGGCTATTGGGCTGCTGCTGATCTTGCCTCATCCTCCTGCCCGCCACCCTCTCCCGCAGGAGCAGCCTGAACTAATTAACCCTCTAACACTCCATAATGAAGGCTAATAAACACCTAATGGCTTTGCTTGAACAAACAACCCGGCACAGGCCAGAGGAAGCCCCCGGTTTGGTGGCGCAGTGCTGGGGAGCACAGGGCTGGGGCTCCCTGGGGCTCCCCTCTGCACTCTTGAGCCAGACCCCCTGCTCCAGAGCAGGGTCCAGTGCTCAGTGCTGCAGCCCTGTGCTTGCTCCTCTTGCCTTGCCTGGCCGTGGGTTCCTGCTCACCTCCCTGCAGCCAAGCTCTGAAGGGAACACACTCCAAAATGCTTAAAATAGTGCACCAGATGGACTGCGTTTCCCTAACCTTTAGCTGGTTCCAATGTGCAAACAGTTAAGATCATGATGTTAACATTTTCTCAGATGTTTTTATGTGCATATAAAATATTCTCGAAGAATGTGCTTTTGAGTGCAAGGTTTATCCAGTTTCAGTTTTTCCGGAGTTTATAAAAACACACAAATATGTTTTCAGGGTGTCTGAGATGCTGCTGGCCTTCGTGTCGTAAACTCTGAAGCCTTTGCAATGGAATATAACTGCTACTGCATAGGAGACGTCTCTGGAATTCTTATGATGAGGGAAATGTACTAATTCTTCAGTCCTGTGTCTGGTCACCCCTTAAAACAGTTAATACGTGGCCCATGTCCACACCAAAACCTTCTTTTTCTTTCTGTCAGGGGCTCAAGGCTTGGCTTCTGCAGACATGAATGGATCTGAATCAAAGACTAAAAGTACAGCTCAATAGCTCTTCAATGGACCGAGTTGCTTAGCTTATCTCCCAGCAAGTGTAAGACCAGAGCTCTCTTATCCCGCATGGCAACTTCAGCCTCTGGTAGGTGGTTGGTGAGAATCTATTTCTTCCCTGTCTTAACTGAAAACCTGGATCGAGAAAGGAGATAAATGGAATTTAGTGGGTGTTCGTTTAAAGACACGTACTGTTGTGCTTTTGGAATAGAAAAGATGGCAAACACTGCGAGCACTGGGAATCTCCTAGGCCTGCTGTGTGAACACGAAGGTGAAGCATGGAAACGTTCATGTGTAATCTGTTTCCAACAGATCCACGTGTTGTTTTGCAGCATTTAATGATTCCATGCGTAAGTAGTTCAGAATTAGAGGCTTATTCCTATTCAAAGATGGTGAATTAGAAGAAGATTGTTAAAATTATATAATAAAAGTACATGAAACCATAAGGAAAGGTAGTAAATTACTCCGTCAAAGAGTAATTACTCTGTCAAATAGAACCAGGCTCCATCACCATCAGCTGACCCAAAGGGGCTCAGCCCCTCCCAGCAAAACCACAGTGCTTTTGAGCACAGGCAGCACAGGTCATAGAATCATAAAATGGTTTGGGTTGGAAAGGACCTTAAAATCATCCAATTCCAACCCCCTGCCATGGGCAGGGACACCTTCCACTAGAGCAGGTTGCTCCAAGCCCCTGTGTGCAACCTGGCCTTGAACACTGCCAGGGATGGGGCAGCCACAGCTTCTCTGGGCACCCTGTGCCAGCGCCTCAGCACCCTCACAGGGAAGAGCTTCTGCCTTTTATCCAACTTGAACTTCCCCTGTTTCAGTTTGAACCCATCACCCCTTGTCCTATCGCTCCAGTCCCTGATGAAGGTCCCTCTCCAACATCCTTGTAGCCCCCTTCAGACACTGGAAGCTGCTCTGAGGTCTCCACGCAGCTTCTCTTCTCCAGGCTGAGCATCCCCAATGTTCTCAGCCTGTCTCCATACGGGAGGTGCTCCAGCCCCTGACATGACCAAACTCATGGAAGGCTCGTGGAGGAGGCAGAAGGACTTTGAAACAAAGAGTCTTTCAGGCCACCTAATGCAGTATAGATCCAAGAGGACAAATCGAATTTACAGGCATAGCTTAGATTGGAAGATATGCTTGCAAAGCTGATTTGTTTCATTTTATAGGCTTGGAAGATTCTAAGTCAGGGCTTCCTGTATGGTTTGAATTAGGTTTGGACAGATCTGGAAAGCTAGATCTGGAGAGGGTTTCACTCAGGGCACTTGCAATTGAGGAGAGGCCATCTAAGCATTTCTGCAATGCTTTCGAGTGAAATATTCCATGTCTACCTGAAACCCAAGCTTCTGCACGGGTAAGAAAATGATGAATACCTGAACATGGAGGTACCTATCTCATATCGGATGTTTAGGAATAAGATTCCAACAGAGAAAGTGGGAATTTCAAAGGGTGCTGCTTGAAAGAGAAAAATAAAAGAAGAAGGAAGCTCTGAGTAGCACCAAGAAATGACTCTTTGTTTTTCTCTATTAACAAGGTTATCAGTTCTATTGTCTGTGTCTTTGCAAGACTTAAAATCACTGCATCTGACACATCGTCATGAGCCACCATGTCTCCCGGGGTGGCAGCAGCATTCCCTCCTCCATCACCTCTGAGGAAGGATAGCCCTGGAGCGTTCCTGAGGGAACACAGCGTTTGCTGGTGCTCTGAACACTGCAGGACTTGGAGCTGGTGGGTCCGTGTCCTGACAGCATCCTACAAGGATGCTGGAGAGGGGCTCTTCATCAGGGACTGGAGCGATAGGACAAGGGGTGATGGGTTCAAACTGAAACAGGGGAAGTTCAGGTTAGATATAAGGAAGAAGTTCTTTACTGTGAGGGTGCTGAGGCGCTGGCACAGGGTGCCCAGAGAAGTGGTCAATGCTCCATCCCTGGCAGTGTTCAAGGCCAGGTTAGGCAGAGCCTTGGGCGACATGGTCTAGTGTGAGGTGTCCCTGCCCATGGCAGGGAGTTGGAACTGGATGTTCTTAAGGTCCTTTCCAACCAAAACCAGTCTGTGGTTCTATGATTCTTTGCTCCCAGAGGCTTCCCCAGGCCAGGACCACTTTGATTCAAGTGGCCAGAGTCCTCCTGGGCTGGTGGGAATCCATTCCACCCTTTCCCCAATGCAAGGAGCCACTGTGGCTCCCAAGCCCTGAGCTCTGGGATGCGTTTTGTGCCTAAAGCTGCAAGAAGCCTGTTTGAGCAGCGGGATAAGCCCCTGGCTCCCACTGCTGAGCTCAGCTGCCAGGAAAGTTCCCCGGGAAGTAGCACAATCTTTGTTTGGCCATTAAAGCAGAGAAAGAGCGAGGGAATCTTAGGAAATGCTTGAAACGATTAGGTGATCTTAACTCTAAGGAGCTAAACAGATGCAAAGCAATTCCCCCCAGCCCCCCCTTCCCCAGCCCCTCGTGCTGCTGTAGAATGTAATCTCATTTCTAAACACACAATTACAGCAAATAAAAAGAAAAGAAAAGAATAATTAATTTCTGCTTCCTCATGCAAATCCTCTGACCAATCATTTAGGGATCAGGAGCAATTCAGCTTCTTGTGCAAATTCCAAACTGAAGGCCTGGAGAAAAAAAAAAAAAAAAAGAAAAAGCGAGTGAATGGATTTACTTTTCTAAGAACCAGAATTAACAAAGGTTCCATTTTCCATGGTTCTGTGCCTGGCCAGACAGCCCTTGCTGACAAGCTCTCAAAAAACATGTGTTGGGCTGTTGAAAAGGCCCCAGTGTTGACTGACAGACAATTGAAGTGACAAATTGTTCCATTGTACTTGGCAGGGAGAGCGCTGTATTAGATAATTATGGCGAGGAGGGAAGCGGCAGGTCACAGGTCAGAAGACACGTCTGACCCTGCTTGCTGAAAGCCCTGAAAGGAGCCCGCGCCCGGGAACGCAGCGTGATGCTTCTCCTTCCCTTGCGATGATTAAGAGCTAACGAAGATGGAGCAGGGACCGGCTCCCTGCTCGCCCTGGGAAGTGGCTGCCGGATCCAGTGGTACCCAAAGCATCACCCGGCCGTGCAGCATGGGCCACGGCACAGCACTGTGCATCCTTCAGCATGGGTGGAGAGGTGAGGATCCCATGGGAAAACAAAGCAAACACTGAAACAGGCTGAGGAACGTGCCCCTCGGCTCAGACCCACTCGAACCACACAACCCATGAGCATCTCGGCAGGTCCGTGGTTTGAATTGGCAGCAAAATGCACAACATCCATCCTAGAATTCCATCCCAGGGCATGGACACCTTCCTCTTCCAGCCCGTGCAGCTCAGCCTGTGGACATCAGCATGACCAAACTGCTGGGGTGTTTTTTTGCTGGCTGCAAATAGTACAGCTAATAATTATTGAAGCCTCTCTCCCACCATAGAAATGAAATATGGCATGGAATCACAGCACAGCTACTCCATTGAGAGCGCTGCTCGACTGAGTAATACCAATAATTCAAAACAGATGAGCCAAAGGCTGGAGCACTATAGACCCAGTATCCCGATGTGCCCTGACCCCAGGAACTCGCTGAAAGTTACCTTGAGACTCGCCAGAGCTCTTTGTAACTTCTGTGAAGGTTATTTATTGCAAAGTCATAAATATTTGTTATGGATTTTCTCCATCAATCCACCGAATGAATGAGGTTAGAAGAAATTTATGTACTCGGATTTTGGGCATGTGTTTCTCAGGCAGGAGAGGAAAAAGTGGGATCTCCATTGTGCAGAGGACGGGCTTTGGGCCCTGTTGCTAATGAATTCCCTTCCTCAAATGGTTTAACATGCATAGCACAGGGGGGAGGGAAGGGACGAGGTTCTTCTTGAAATTTCTCTTAAAATCTTCCATAAACTCATTTATGGGGGAAGGAAAAGTCTATTTCCCTGTTCTCCCACCCGGATGCTCTGCCAGCCCATTGGAAACCTGACATTCAGGGGTGGTGGTGCTCAGGAAAGAATCTTCTGCAGTTCTTTGTGCTGACCTTTCCTGGTCTCACATCACCCCGTGTCCGTGAGCACGGACTGGGATGGGGAATGGGCACTATGCCTGCACCCTCCTTTTAATCCCTGTGAGAGCAGGATCCTGCACCTCCTTTTCAACTGCTGCAAAGTGGCTACACGAGACCCAGCGCTGTGTGTCTCTATGGCAATTCACATAGTCCTGCTCTCCCATGTCCGTCTGTCCAGCCACCCAACAGCTCTTGAAAAGGTTTGCATGAATGAGCTGATCTAGCTTTGTTTCTGCTCCTGTGGCTTGCCCTTTATCCTCTGGCCTTTGCCCAGCTCCGTGGCCAGGGGAGCGAGGGTTTGGCCACAGATCACTGCACATCTGGCCAGATGCTCCCATAGACACAATGAGCCGGGGCAGGGGCTCACAGTGCATAGAGCTCCAGACACAGCACCTTTTTCCTGCTGCCACAAGACTTCAGTGTGGGTCCAGCACTGGGGAGACGGGTGCTGCTTCACCCATCTCCATCCTGTTTCTCTTCCACTGTGCCTGTGCTGATGCAGCAAACCAAGGCCTGGCCAGCGCTGGCTTTCCCTGCATGGTGTGAGCCCCTGGAGCCGGGTAGACCTGGCAGCTGGGGCAAGGGGATGGTGCTAGTGCTGTGGGGCTCTGCAGGACGCTGTGCATGTCACTTGGCTGAAGAAGAGCTGCCTCTTGGGTCGGCTTCATCTAAGACCTTTCTCTTGCCTGCTGGTGAGGCTCCTGGGTCTTGGTCTGTCGCAGTGCATCCAGTTGCAGGATGCTTTCACATCCCTCCTACCCCTGAGCAATGCCTAGCACTGACCAGGTCGAGGAGCTGAGTGTGTCCTGCATCTGGCTGATTGCTGAAAGGCAGCCAACAGGCTGGAGAAGGCATTCCCAATTGCCTCCTCTTCTTCCACATGTATCCCCAGCCTCCTCTTTCACTTATTGCCCCTTGCAATGGGGGACTGATTGCAGTTTCCCTGCTCGCAGGTCATGGGTCAGCTGGGAATGCTGGAGCCCTGTGTAGCTGCATGTCCAGTGGCATCCAGATCACAGTGACAACATGTGCAAATCCAGTGTATGCTCACGCCTGCCTGCAACGGGCCTGGAGCAGATGAGTCTGTGCTGGGTAATGTGGTAGTGGAAAACGTTGACAGACGGAGCATGACACCAGGAGCTATTTGCTCAATCAATGATTTACCAGATGTGTACACTGTACTAAAGGCTTGTAAACATACTTTAATGGCCAGCTGTAAATCCAGGCAGGAGCAGTGCCAGCTTCATCTCCATCGGACGTGCTTTAGGAACAGCGGCAAGAGGGCTCTGAATCACTGTGTTATGGGCTCTGTCAGCTCTGCAATTGTGTATGTAAATCAATGAACTAAAGTCCTTAGGTCAGAATTATGTGACTGTCAGGAAAGGTTTTATGACCAGCAGCTTTTCCTTTCCTGGGTTCCCCGCAGTTTCTTGTCTTCCACATCTCCAGAACATGGGCTTTCCATCCCAGTGCCCCAAGTGCATGGCTGTGTTTTCACTGACCAAGTTGGAAGTCTCTTTTGTTAACCACTGAAGCAAAGCGTCATTAGTGAGAAGTGCAGAGTGTACACAAAGAGGAACTTGCCAAATTACTAATAAGCAGAAACTCCATCCATCTTAATGAGACAGGGTTAAGAAAATAGCAACCTAGAATATACACAATGGAGCCTTTCCAGGCTGTTTATTTATTCACGTTAGAAAGAGGTTCAGCACTCCATCACTGGTGCTGCTCGGAGACTCTAGCGTGGTTCCCAAACCACAGGCTGCTTCTGCTCTTGCGAGTCATTCAGCATGAGAAAGTTAAATAAAGAAGGGGACGGATGGCTCAAAGGAATGGTTAGAGGGAAGATGAATATCTGGCCTCCAAACAGATGAAACAACGCCGCAACAGAACGCTGATTCCCGGCCAAGTTTGTGCTGGGCAGCAGATGAAGTGCAGTGCTCGTGGTGGGAATGGGAACCGGCGCTGCAGGCTGGGGAGGGGATGCTGCATGGTGCTGGCTATAGAACCCCAAACTGGTTTGGGTTGAAGGGAGCTTAAAGCTCATCCAGTCCCAACCCCCTGCCATGGGCAGGGACACCTTCCACTAGAGCAGGTTGCTCCAAGCCCCTGTGTCCAACCTGGCCTTGAACACTGCCAGGGATGGGGCAGCCACAGCTTCTCTGTTCCAGGGCCTCAGCACCCTCACAGGGAAGAACTTCTGCCTTATATCCAGCCTGACCTTCCCCTCACTGAAGCAGCCACGGGTCCCGGTCTGCTCCATCACCACGGGCCGAGGCCCCATCTCGCTGTGATTTATGGCTCCCTGGGGATCAGCAGCACTTCCCAGGTTTCCCTGGCAGCACGGAAGGGGTTTGCACCATTCCGAGGTGCCTCCACACCTGTGATCCCAGCCACATATTTCTTTTGTTGGGTAAGGAACGACTTGCAGCACATTTCACACGAGCAGCTCAGCTGCTGGCTATTTTACAGCGCTCGCTGTATGTTATTCAAACTTTATATATGCTACAGACCCTCTCAGCAGCCTGCACCTGGTCCAGGGCAAAGCTGAGCCTCAGAGAGAAGAATGTGCTGTAATGCAGCAAGTTATTACAGGATAAATATTTATAAGCCCCTGTAAATATTTGCCATCAGTTCCCTCCTGGGACGAGGGGCAGACGGTCAGAGTTTCAGCGGTGCTGAAGGCATTAGCTGTTGTAGTTCTTTATGTGCTATCTCAGCTAGTAAACCTTTTGTTGATTGTGTTCAGTTATAGCATTTAATGGTGCTAATTTCACACTAGCAGGAGACAGCGGCTGGAATTGGTGCTATGCCTTGATCCTGGCCCTGCTTGGTGGCAGCATCCTTTGCTTTGGGATCTAAAGCAAATATCCCCTGGGGTGCCCAGGAGCCATCCTGCTGCAGGAAGAGGTGTGGGAGCACCACGGTGCTGGGGTGGCACAGGGGGTCCCATGTGGGGATGTGGCCTGTGGCTGCATCCCTTCCCCGGAGCAATGTGGGTACCATGAGCCCTGGCTCATCGAGCCCGGGGCAGGAGATGCCTGAGGCTGGCTGGTCTCATCTCCACCATCGCTGCTGCCTCTGTTGGGGCTGGGACGGTGGGAAACCATGGAAGAAATGCCAGGGCAGGCAAGGCCGTGACTCCTCCATGCCCTCAAACGCAGCAGTAAAACAATGGACCCTGGGCAATAGCGCTTGTGGATTGTTGCACGGGACTATTTGGGGGCTCCACTTTGCTGCTCATGCACGAAAGGCAGTCATTTGGCAAAAATCAGCTCAGTTAGCAGGCATTGTTCCTAAAGAGCCTGGAGCTGAATGGGCTCAGGGCTAATATATTCTATTATCCCACGCCTGCCTGTTTCCCGGGGTGGCACGGAAGGAAACGTGCATTCCAGGGCCAGGGTGGCTGGGGCAGAGCAGGGAGGCCGGGAAGGGGCGGGAGGGCATGTCCATCCCGAGCGTCCCTTCGGTGCTGAGTGCCCACCGACGGGGGATGTGGATGTGGATGTGGGTGGATGTGGATGGATGTGGATATGGATAGATGTGGATGTGGATGTGAATGTGATGTGGATGTGGATGGATGTGGATATGGATAGATATGGATGTGGATGTGGATGTGGATGGATGTGGATGTGGATATGATGTGGATGTGGATGGATGTGGATATGGATAGACGTGGATGTGGATGGATGTGGATGTGGATGTGATGTGGATGTGGATGGATGTGGATATGCACAGATGTGGATGTGGATGAGAATGGATGTGGATGTGATGTGGATGTGGATGGATGTGGATATGGATAGACGTGGATGTGGATGGATGTGGATGTGGATGTGATGTGGATGTGGATGGATGTGGATATGCACAGATGTGGATGTGGATGAGAATGGATGTGGATGTGGATATGGATGGATGTGGATATGGATAGATGTGGATGTGGATGGATGTGGATGTGGATGAGAATGGACGTGGATGTGGATGTGGATGGATGTGGATGTGGATGAGAATGGATGTGGATGTGGATATGGATGGATGTGGATATGGATAGATGTGGATGTGGATGGATGTGGATGAGAATGGATGTGGGTGAGAATGGACGTGGATGTGGATATGGATGGATGTGGATGTGGAGCAGAGGGATCTGTGGTGGGGGCAGAGTGCGTGGTCCGGCAGGCTGTGGATGAACAATGGAGCCAGGAAGAGGCGCAGTTAATGGGGCTGTTCAAAGGGGAGGGGAGCACTGCGGAGAGCCGAAACGGGGCATGTTGCAAAGCCTCTCGTTATTCAATAAGAGTATGTTCGCCCCTGTGGGAGCGGCAGCAATAAATGGCTGTAAAGCAAAGTTAAACGATGACATTAGAGACTATGCAGAGATTTCAGAAGCAGTGGGCTATGTAATCGTGAACAGAAACGGCTGCACAGGCTTCCCTCAGAAAAGTTAATGCCCAGTTTGGAAGGGGTTTGTTGGAAGAGCAGCCCTTTCTGGGCAGCTGCTATTTAAGAGGCCTTGTACTGTGTATTAAGCAATTTAGTGGTCTAGACCAGAGCTGTTGGCTTTTTTCTTCCTTTTTTTTTTCCTTCTGCCTTTTTTGTTTTTTTTTTTTTTTTTAAGAAAACCCATTTTCTGGGCAGCTGTATTCCAGTGGACAATTCATTCTGGGATTCCCATCCAGGCTGCTGCTGGGGATGTGGGTATCGGATACAGAAGAGAGAAGGGAGCCAGCAAAAGGCCCTTCCTGGGCTGAGTTCAAGAACTGTCCAGGCTTTGAGCATGGACAGGTTTTGCAGCCAAATGCTGTCCTGTAGCCTTCCCACTTGGATCAGGAGCACTGGCCTGTGGCCCGGTGTGTAAGGTTACAGCCAGCCCAGGGTCAGTGCGGGGTGCTCCAACAGCACACATCACTGTAGTGTCCATGACAAGATGTTTTCCCTGCTCCATGTGGTATTTGCTGAGTCCCTATCCTACCTATGATGTTTCTATCACTATCATGTTTTTATGGCACTACTCAGCCTGTAGTATGCTGCTGTTGCAGAGAGGATGCTGCTGGGGAGCAGAGGATGCTGCTGTCACACAGAGGATGCTGCTGGGGAGCAGAGGATGCTGCTGTCACACAGAGAATGCTGCTGGGGATAACCAGAATCCCAACTGTTTTTATCACGGTGTTACTGCTGCCTTTGGAGAGCTCCCCAACTTCCCAACCAGAGTTTCCCAAAGTCCCCATCCCACCTATGATGTTTCTGTCACTATCATGTTTCTATGGCTCTGCTCAGCCTGTAGTATGGGGAATAGAAGGAGTATAGCGCTGCCAAGTAAAGCACACCCATTGCCACACTGAGAATGGAGATGCTCTGGGACTTACAATCGCAAGTGAAGAGCTACTTGCACAGTTTGGTTCTGAGTGCTCCAGACGAGCAGGGGTCACATTCTGGACCAGAGGTTGTAACACTGGGGTGCAAATAAAGATTCTTGAGAGCAGTTCAGGCAAAGAGCCCTCGAGCAGCTCAGTGCCCTGCTCTGGGTACCACGCTATGGGAACGCTGCTGTGTTTTCTACATTCTCATGAGATGTTCCAGTGTTTCTAAACTGATTTGGGTAAAAGCAACTTCTAGGCTGCCAGAATTTCCCAAGGGATGAGAAGTCCATTTCGCAGCTGTTTCTTGGTGCAGTGCTCAATGCTTTGCTCCCATTTCCTGAGCCCAAGCAGCAGGAGAGGGTCCGCTCCATCCAGTTCCCTCTTAAGCTGCTGGCACTTATGGCGCAGGCTCCTCTGGTTTACTGCTGAATTCTCCACTTCATTAGCAGTGCTAACTGGCCTCTGTCGTCTGCTGGCCCGCAGGTGAAAGTGGCTCTTTCACGCTTCCAGGCTACAGAGCCTCTTCCATTTACCTCTCAATGAGGTGTAGTTCCTGTCTTAAACAGCACAAGCTGTTGAAGCAAAAGGCAGCAAGAGTAACGGGAGTGTTGCATGAGTTCAGAGGAAGGAGCTCAGGGGAGCTCCAGGGACACTCGATGGCCAGATCTTGAGCATGTGGGGACTGAGATGGCTCCTTCTGCCCCAGCTTGTGCAGAGGACCACAGTGTGCCCAGCTCCTGGCTTTGGAGGGCAGCAAGTCACTGCAGGCCCTCGGGAGAGCATCAGCCCGTGCCTGCCCACTGCGGTGAGCAGGGCTGGCCTGTGCCCCAGCGCCGTGCCATGCCGTGCAGTGCCAAGCATCTCCCGCTTCTCTCCAAGCAGGATGCGTGGCTGCAGCTGTGGCCTGAGAAGCTGGCAGGAGCAATCCCCCCATGGAGCTCTGGACCTGTGGCTGACAGTGCTGCTCATCCTCTCTACACATGCCCTTTTCTTGCACAAGGTGGTGAGGGGCTGGCACTGCTGCTGCTTGGGAGCAGAGGATGCTGCTTTTGCACAGAGGATGCTGCTGGGGAGGAAAGGATGCTGCTGTTGCCCAGAGGATGCTGTCTGGGGAGCAGAGGATGCACTGGGGGAGCAGAGGATGCTCCTGAGGAGCAGAGGATGCTGCTGCCGCCGCACAGAGGATGCTGCTGAGGAGCAGAGGATGCTGCTGTCGCACAGAGGATGCTGCTTGGGGAGCACAGGATGCTCCTGGGGAGCAGAGGCTGCTGCTGTCGCACAGAGGACGCTGCCGGTGTGGCACAGAGGCCGGTGTTTTCGCACAGCTGCCGCTGCCCTGGCAGGACCGGAGCCCGCTTTCCCAGGTGCGATTCCTCTTTAAGAAACAGACCAACTTCTCTCCTGCCTTTTTTTTTTTTTCTTTCGAGTTTTTTTTTCCCCAAATACCACAGGTTTTGCTGGAATTTGTCCACAGGGAAATCACTTTACACGGCCCAGGCCAGCTCCTCACACACATCTGCAGCCTTGGGGAAGCCGCTGCCGAGCGCCTGGACCTCGGGGCTGTGTGTCCCGGGGGTATCCCGGTGCCCCCGAGCCCCGCCGGCCGCACACGGCACCTGCCGGTGAACGGGGACCGGCGGAGGGGGGGACCCGGGGCACGGAGCTCCCGGCCCGGGGGCGCTCGGCGCCGTCGGGGCCGGGCGGGGTGGGGCGGGGCCTGTCGGGTCTGGCTTCTGATTGGCTCTTGGGGCTGTTGATTGACAGCCGCGGGCGAGCGCGCGGCGGGCTGCGCCGCTCTGATTGGCTGCCGGGGGCTCACAAACCCGCGGCGCGGCGCGGCGGGGCCAGACCGGGGCCGGGGCGGAGGCAGCGGCGGGTCCGAACGGCTCCGACCGGGGAAAGGGGCGCCGGCTGCGGGCAACGCGCCGGGGGGGCCCCCGGGCAGGGCGCAGCGGAGGGGCCCCGGCAGCGGGCGGCGCCGTCGGGGCTACCGTCGCGGCGATGGGCAGCGTGCGGGGCGCCGCGCTGCGGGCGCTGGTGTGGTTGGGCGCCGGGCTGCTGGCGTGCGGTGGGGCGAGTGAGTACGACTATGTGAGCTACCAGTCCGACCTGGGCCCGTACCCGGGCGGGCGGTTCTATGCCAAGCCCCACCAGTGCGTGGCCATCCCCGCCGACTTGCGGCTGTGCCACAGCGTGGGTTACGACAAGATGGTGCTGCCCAACCTGCTGGACCACGAGACCATGGCCGAGGTGAAGCATCAGGCGAGCAGTTGGGTGCCACTGCTCAACAAGAACTGCCACATGGGCACCCAGGTCTTCCTCTGCTCCCTCTTTGCCCCCGTCTGCCTGGACCGGCCGGTGTACCCGTGCCGCTGGCTCTGCGAGGCCGTGCGTGACTCCTGCGAGCCCGTCATGCAGTTCTTTGGCTTCTTCTGGCCCGAGATGCTCAAGTGTGACCAGTTTCCCCAGGATGATGTCTGCATTGCCATGACAGCCCCCAACGCCACTGAGGTCTCCAGGCCCAAAGGTAAGGTGTGACCGGTGCTGCAGCTCTGCTCCTGGTGCTTGTCTCTGGGTGGATGGGGCAAGTGCTGGCCCAGGAGGGGCTGTGGGGGACTAAAAGGGTCTTGGGGCAGGAGGAGTCTCACCCCAACTCTGCCCTTGGCAGCCTGCAGCCCCTGAGGAGGGCAGGATCCATCTATCCCGGAGCCAAGCCCTGGGGCAGATGGTGCAGGGGCAAGGGGGGTGTGCGGCTGCTTTGCTCCCCATGCTGGGCTCCATAATGGACCAGGGCTCCGACCCTCCATCCTCCAGGTGCTGCTCTGCTGTGGCAGCGGTTTCTCTCCCAAGCTGGGCTCCTGCTGTTCTTGGCAGCACAAGGATGTGTGGTGTGTCCCCCCCCTCCCAGAAAGCGCTGCCTGACCAGAGTCAACAGTGACAGTAACACTGGTGCAGTGTTGAGGGATCCCCAGTTCCTGAGCAGCCCTGGGGTGAGAGGCTGCGTGCGCAGTGGGGATCCAGCCCTCCTCGAATGGGCTCTGTGCTGGCAAGGAGGCAGGAGGCTCATCCAGAAGGGGCTGGGGAAAGGGGACATGGTTCTTGTTTGCTCCCGTGCGTGTGGCAGGGCTGTCGAGTGCCAGCCTGGCTTGTTTGTGCGAGTTGCAATAAGTGTGGCTTGTTGCTGAAAACTTTTACAATAACTGATTATCCTGGTGTCGCTCCGGCATTCCGCTTCGGAGCACTCGGGAAGGGATATTTGCAGAGGGAGAAGGCAGAGGGCTGTAAAAGTGTGATGCTTTCCCGTGTGCGGAGCCCCATTGGAAGGGATGGGTATTCCTGATTTCACAGGGGATGATGCAGGCGCTCGGGGATGGGGACCTGTGCATGGGGCTGGGTGACTGCTGTGGCTTCTGTGCTGTGTCCAGAGCTAATCTGGACAGGAGATGGCCCTTTGCAGTGGTCACTTGTGTGCAGTTACTATCACAGACAAAGGCTTCACGTTGTGCTGGGCTGGGAGCGCTCACCCAGCCCGCCGGGGACTGTGCAATGTTATCCTGCTCATCCCAGCGGGACTCATACTTCGGAGTCATGGAATAGAAGGGCAGCAACCCGTCGTGTCTCAGCAGGGGCATGTAAAGGCAATGGGGTGAGACGCGTGTGCCTGTGCAGGGGTTGAGGTTTGGCTGCTCCCTGTGGATCCGTCTTCTCCCCCTGCGGCACCGATGCTGGCCTCCTTGCCGTGGCTCGTGCTCGCTAATGCGATTGCTGGAGGAAGCTCTTTGTTTTCCAGGAAGGCTCTAAATTCATCTGTCCCATGTGAACCTAGACCCTTGGTCAAGACCACAACCGTGTCCTGTGCTGTGGGTACAAAGGTCACTTTTATTCCCCAGGGATTGCAGCCAAGCTTGCTCCTTGGGCAGCCAGATCTGAGCTTGCTGAAGAACTGCCCCTTCCAAGGTCCAAAACACTGTTTGAGCTGTTCACAGGTCGTTCATTAATGTCTACATTAATCACCCAAGACCTGGGAACAGTCTTCTAAATAAGCAGCATCTGCTCGGCTTTTCCTTGTGTAGTTAAACAATTAACTTAGTGATCACCTTTCGGACCTGTCTTGACAGCAGCATTGAGGTGGGACACTCAGGTGGGACCCCTTTGGTCTTGAGCACTGGGGTGTGTTTCCTGTTGATTCAAAGAGGGTCAGAACCCAGCAGTGTCCCCCCTTTTCTCTGGGCACTAATAAGAACGAGCCCTTTCAGTATTTTTTCCCCATTAACACCTCGAAATTGGAATTTGTTTCTGCCTCTCAAAGAGCTGACCTGCTGAATTCCTTTCTCCTTAAGCACGAGGCGGTAAAGCCTGCAGGCCCACAGGATGCATCAGGGGAGCTGCAGATTAATATAGTATTACACATTCCTTCTCCTGCCCCTGGAGTAAGCTGGCTCTAAAGCCAGGCATTAGAAAATGGTCAGCAGGGAAGAAGCGGGCTGGAAGCAGGCGAAGGTTGTGCTTGGAGTAGAACTGTCAATGGCAGGAGATGGCTGGGTTCCTGACCTTGGGGTGATGGGGTGTCCCATAGGAGAGGAGCATGGGGACAGTGTCCCCATGAGCCCTGCAGGCACGTCTGTGCCATGGCGAGCGCTGGGTACCATGGCACCCCCTGGCACGGTGCATTAGTGCCATGGCAGGGATGCGGCAGTGGGATGCGTGCATGGCCGATGGCATCCACAGAGCCACAGGGAAAGGTCTTGTCCATGGGGAGCAGAACACTGGCAGGACATGTCTGGCAGCCGTGTCGCTGGTGGGAAGGGGATGGATGCGCTGCCCCATGGATGTCTGCTGGCCCTGCTGCAGCACGGTGGGGTCCCCATGTCCTTAGTGCCAGAGCCTTCCTGGGGGCTGCTGGAGCAAAGCCTGTGTTCCGCCAGGGAACAATGACTCCGATTTTCCAATTTATTCTTATTTTATTCCTTTGGTTGCCTGCAAAGCTCATAGGGTGGGCTCAGCAGTAGCTTCCACGTTGTCTGTCTGGCCCGTGTTCTAGCGGCACTTTGGCTGCTGAAGCACATGGAAGTTCTTTGCACAATGGGATATGTGGAGATGAACTGACACTGGCAGGTACCCGTCTGTTCCCAAGGGTGGTCCCCAGCACACTCACTAACTCCTGGCACTGCAGCAGACAGGCTGCTGCGGCTGTCACCCTCCTGCGAGCATCCCCTCTCCCTCTCATCCAATGTGCAGCCCGGGGGGAAGCATCCCGACTGCTGATGTTAAAAATAAAGCGATGGGGACGTCATCACACCCTCAAAGTCTGGTTCCTGCCTGTGTCACTCTGGGCTGAGACGGGTGAACGTGGCAATAGTGCTTTAGGGTTTTGGGAAGGGCATTTCCCCAGGAGACAGGCAGCTCCAACAGGGATGGAGGCACCAGGCATCAGCTTTTGGGGGCTGCAAAGGCTGCCGTGTGACCTGTGCACATCAGGGCTATTGGAGGGCCGGTTGCTCTGCATGTGTGATTAATAAAGACGTGGTGCATGACCCCAGGAATTAGCATTTGGCACAGGACACATTGGGAGGGAGGCAAGAGGGGAAGAACAAGCCACAGAAAACAAATGTCTCGCCTGAAACCCTGTGGGGCATCTGTGACTGGGGAGGCTCGGCTCTGTAGGTGGCATGGGTCGTGGCTCTGCACCCTCCTTCTGGGAGAGCTCTCTGGTGTCTGGTCCAGCAGCGCTGTGGGTTTTGCTGGACGGGGCGAGCGCCGTGTCTGCACGCAGGGACCTGCAGATGTTTCGCTGCGGCGCCAGCCCCAAGAATAACTCCCTTGTGTGGGAATGAGCCCTCATCCTGCTGGACCAGGAGCAGAAGCAGCATCTTCCGGCTCAATAAACTCATCCACACGGATCTGTGCCCGTGCCTCTGGGTGGTCTCTGCTCCACTTGGAGATGGGAACCTGGAAACGGATCTTAGTGTCTGGGTGACGTGAGCTTTGCTCCCTGCATGATCCCAATGAAACCTCCTGGGTTGGCGGTTCCCAAGAGGGTGATGTGGTGGCTCTGCTTTGCTGGAGCCATGGGGCTGCCCCACGGGCTGTGGGGTATAGCCGGGCCCAAAACACAAACAGCAAGATGTCTGCTTGTGGGGTTGTGCTGGAGGAGCTTCTAAAGCAGGGTATGAGAGCGGTGCATCCATCACCAACCAGTGCTGCTCTATGGGCTTGCTATGCAGCAATCCCCACCACTAAGAGGGAACCAGTCCTGACCCCCCTGCCTGGCTCTGGGGCAGCCCCTCAGCATGAGGGCACCGTCCTCCTGCCGGGCAGGGCTTGGGCACCGTGTCCCTGCTTGGCACGGCGTGAGGAGGGAGCGTGAGCGGGCCGTGGGCCATGCCCCACGGCGAGCGGCTGCCCTCAGCCGAGTGCCTGGCCCTCAACACCCCTCTCCTTGCCAGCACTGCCCTTGCTCTTGGCACTGCCTGTTCCTGGCCATGGAATGGCCAGGCGATGCTGGAAAGGAGCTGGCAGGAGGCTGCCTGCAGCCAGAGCTGCCCCATGAGCTGATGGATGGCTCCCAACCCACAGCAGGGTGCTGCTCTGTGGGGCTGGGACCCCATGGGGGGCCGCCTGGGCTCCCTTTGAGGGCAGCGGTGTGGCAGCACAGGCAGCCTGTCTCTGCAGTGCCTTTTGAGCCGACTCCTCACCACTTCTTCTCTCCTCTTGCCAGGAACAACCGTGTGTCCCCCTTGCGACAACGAGATGAAGTCGGAGGCCATCGTGGAGCATCTGTGTGCCAGCGAGTTCGGTAAGGAGGGATGCAGGACCACTGTGTCCCTGCGTGGTGTGGCCAGCGGTGTGGCCGTGTCGCCTGCAGGCAGCCCCGTCCTTCCCCGAGGCGAGGCCAGCGTGCCTCTAGATGTCAGTGTCGGCGCGCATCAGTGGCGGATGGGACAGGGCTGGACACATCCAGGATGTGTCCGGCTCCTGCATCCCAGTGCGCCCAGGGATGGGGACAACGGCTCCCAGTGCCTGTGCTCCTCCGTCACCCATCTGTGGTGCTGAGCATCCCCCTGCCCCGGCGGGATGAGGAGCCATGTGTGGGATCATGCGGTGATGCTGTGGGGCCCTGCTGCTGCTGCAAGCAGGGAACAGGGTGGTGTGGGTCTGGGGATGGGGCAGAAGCAGCAGTGCCTGTTCTTTGGTGGACTCAGTGGGGTTTGTAACTTAACCCTGCTGTTCTGTACTTGCAAGACTGGTGGGTAGCATGGGCCCTCATCCTGCTTGCTTGAAGGGGTAAAGCAGCTTCCTCCAGGCTGCTGTTACTGCTGGGTTTTGTTTTATGAAAGTGCTCATGTCAAACCTAGGTGTAAAAACCCGAAAGCCAGTCCCAAAGCCAAGCAGTGAGCTTAAAAAAATGCAGAGCTACTAGAAAGCTGTGTCTTAAATGTATTATGAGAGAGTGAGTCAGACAATTGTAGGTAAACAGAACTTCATTTGAAAGCAGAAAGTATCGCAGGGAGAATTATTAGCTTTCTCAGATCAAACCCAGAATTAACTGGTTTTGACATCCTTTCTGGTGTATGTAACTTTCCCGGAAGGTTATTAAAGGCATATTGAACAAGGTGTGCATTCCTTGGGGATTAGCACTTGAATATGCCCTGCGCCAGAGCGCACTATGCAAACCCAAACCTGCTCTGCATGCTGGCGTGTTCCCCTTTCTGCTGGAAATGAATTCTCCGCTCTCCCGCGGGTTTGGTATGCTGAAAGTCCTAAGTTCAGCCGAGACTTTTCCTAACAGGGAAAAGCATCAACGGGAACACCCATGTAATAGTTCCCAGGAATGTGTGTGCTCCTGGCTGGGCCGGGTAATGGATGTGTGAGTTCAATGGCTTGGAATGGGGTTTGCTCTTCACCTCACCATGGGGCTGTGCACGCCTCTATGCTGAGGTGAACAGGAGCTGCCCCACTGCATCCCTGGGGAGAGACTGCTCTGTGCTCTTGGATCCAGGGGCTCTGGGCATGGGGACCTCTATCCCACAGCAGGAACGAGGGCAGGGTGGCAGCAGTGTCTCCGTTGCTGATGGATCACTGCGATACCTGTTGCTTCCCCACACAAGGAGCAAGCTGAGGTGATGTCCCACTGGTGGGCAAGTGCTGGAAAGGGAAATACAAGTTCAACCACATGCTTGTCATCAGCCTCTGCTGCTAAATATCCTCCCGAGCTCCGGGACAGTTACACAACAGGGAGTAGAGGCCAAACCAGAAGAATTCATGGCCTCGGTGGCTCGAGACGCTGAATTGCCCACAGAGTATGTTGGTTATTGGGAAATTTTGTGGTGACAGCATCCAGAGGATGGAAATGTTTCTTGGCAAGCGGCTCCCTGGGCAGTGGCCAGATATAGTGTTACCATGTACCAGGAGCAGCAAATATAGGGGAGAACTGTCACTCTGCCTTCACAATGGAAAACTGGTTGTGGCTCGGATATGCTGTTGTCACCCGGCTCCTCCTTGCCACCAGACCCGGTCGCGGTGGGGAGCTCGCTCGCATGGGTTTTCACTGGTGTAGGTTTCATTGTGTTCTTCCTTCCATCACTGTGGGTTTCCTCCCATCCAGGAGGGTCCTGGGTGCGGGTAGTGCTGCCTCCAGATGTGCCCAGGCTGAGAAGCAGGAGCAAGGGAAGAGATGTGATGCAGCTCTCATGCCCTACAAGGGAAGGCAGTGCAGGATGCTCTTGGGGATGTCCCAGCATTGACTTCAGGAAGTTCTCTCAAAGCACAGTGCGTGGCCCTTGGGTCTTTGTTTAGTTACTGTCATGGGGTGATTTCTCAAGGAGAGCTGTTTATCTGGCACTAGAATAAACTCCCAGCCCTTGAGGCTGAGATTTCTCCTGCACATCCACCAAGGTAAACACTGGCAGCTGACAGGTTACAGACCCTCATCAAAGCCAGACATGTATGTTTAAACAATAAATGTTTAAACTAACGTGTGCTGCCCTGGTCCCTGCAGCAGTGTTATTGCGGGGTTTCACTTATATCCCGGTTACAGACAGGACACGAGGAGCGCTTTGTCCACCGTGGATGTGCCAGGGTGGGAGGTGGCTGTGCAACAGCCCTGGGAGTGATGCTGGTCTGGAGGAGCGAAGGAAGAGAGCTGCATCCAGCCGTGAGCATGGGGAGACTGTGAGGAAAAGGGACCTTTCTTCCATATCCCAGGAGAGGGCCTTGGATGAGCTGCTGGGCCAGCACCCTCACAGGGAACAACTTCTTCCTTATCTCCAACCTGAACTTCCCCTGTTTCAGTTTGAACCAATCACCCCTTGTCCTATCACTATGGTCCCTGATGAAGAGTCCCTCCCCAGCACCCTTGTAGCCCCCTTCAGACAGTGGAAGGACCAGCTCAGGGGCACTGGGCTAACTGGAGTTCAGCTTTTGGTGCAGCTCTGGGGGCTGTGGTGGATGCAGGATGAAGATGCAATCACTCTCCCACAGCCGCCAGCCTCCCTGTGCTGCAGCCAGGGCTTGTTCCTCCCTCCTTGTGCAGGCTGGGCTGGCCCTGGCTTCATTCCTCTCTCTGTTTCTCTTAGTGATTTTATTTATTGTTTCTGCCCTTTCTCTGGGGTCTGAGGGGATCCTGCTCTAGGGCTCTCGCTGCACTGGAGACTGCAGTGCAATCAATACATGCTGTTTATTTTTCCCCCTGACTGACAGCTCCTTGCCTGCAGCCTTCTCCCGTTACAGCCCTAATGTGTCTTCTGGCAGGTTTCCTCCTTCTGAGTGATTTCTAAAGGAAGGAGCAATGAGGCTGAAGGAACAGCAGAGCTTTCCCTTCTCTCATGTTCCCTCCCCTGCCCCTGAGGTGCTGGAATGGGGCCCCTGCCTGTGCAGGCAGGAGAGCAGCAGAGATGATCCCAGGCTCCAGCGTGATGATGAAGAGGGGCTGGAGATGCCTGTGGAGCACGGTTGTGGTGGGGACAATGAGTGGGGTGCCTGTGGTCACCCCGGTACCGTGCATCCCTTGGGGTTGTGGCACTTGAGCCCTGATGCTGGTGTTGGAATAGGCAGCACTAACACGGTGTTCCCGGTTTGCCTGGGATTCCTCTTCCCCCATGCTGGGAAGCTGGAGCTGGAGGGAGTTTGATAGGAATTGTTCCAAGTGGTGAAACACGAGTTGTGCTTTGTCAGGCTGGACCCCAACCAAAGCTCTGCGGGGCCTTTGGTGCTGCTGCTGCCAAGAGTAATTTCACTCCGAGTGAGCAAACACTTTCATACACACAGTCTCGTATTAGTAGAAATAAAAAAGGACATTTTTATATCTCCAGCACTCCCTGTTCTCTCTGCATTAGGGAGAGCAGAGCTCTGCTTCCACCTCATGCGAGCTGTTTGTCACTGGGACCCAGTTCCTGGCTTGGTCTAAGGGGGGTGCATCACTCTCTGCCAGTGGGAGCTGTGGCTGGTGATGGGGAGCTGCCACTGGAATCATAGAATCAACCAGGTTGGAAAAGAGCTTTAAGATCATCGAGTCCAATTGTTAACCCAGCGCTGCCAAGGCCACCACTAACCCATGGCACTGAGGGCCTCGGCTACACGATTTGGGAACACTTGCAGCCTGTTCCAATGCCTGAGCACCCTTTGGGGAAGGAATTGTTCCTCATCTCCATCTAAACCTCCCCTGGTGCAGCTCGAGGCTGTTTCCTCTTGTCCCATCCCTTGTTCCTTGGGAGCAGAGACCAGCCCCCTCCTGGCTCCATCCTCCTGTCAGGCAGTTGCAGAGAGCGATAAGGTCCCCCCTGAGCCTTCTCTTCTCCAGACTAAACCCCCCCAGGTCCCTCAGCCGTTCCTCATCACACTTGTGCTCCAGGCCCTGCACCAGCTCCGGTGCCCTTCTCTGGCCCCGCTCCAGCACCTCAATGTCTCTCAGCTCCCTCCTTGCAGCCACGGCTGAGGATTGAGTCTGTGCGAGCAAGCGCATCCTGGGGTCTCGGAGGCAATTCTGGCTCTTCTGCTCGGTGCTGAGACGGACCCGGTGTGGCGCAGGGGGAGCGGAGAGGCTGGGGCTCCCCAGGAGGAAGCTGTTTGCTTTGGCAGCTCACTTGCATCCTGGAGCCAAGTCTCGATCCATCCCGCCTGAGCCTTCCCTACTGCTGGCGGCGGCATTCCCAGGGCCGGGGGGGATGCCAGGCGAGGCGCATGATGCTCCCCATGCCAAATCCTTTATGTCTTAGGAAGCCCACGAGCCAAAGGGCTGCCTCCAGCTGTGGTGGTGGATGAGCTTCTGAGCTGGGTGTGCAGCAGGGAGTGAATGTGCCCTCAGGCGCCGCGCTGCTGATGTGCGGGAGGATGCCAGAGCTGCGGGTCCAGCCCTGTTGTGCCCATAAAGCGGGTCCGAGCTTGGGGAATGTGGCCTGAATAGGGGAGCACAGCGGGGCTGGGAGCCGGGTCACTGGCAGATGGGTGAAAACTGAGCAGTGGTTGTAATGCCCTTGTTGTTCTGGCTTGTGTGGCTGCTTAGTCCACGTCAAAACCTGGTATTCCTTGAGCCACGCCGAGTTTTACCTGGGTGGCTGTGCAAACTCCCTCTGTTATCATAGAATCCAGGTTTGGGTTGGAAAGGGCCTTAAGATCATCTAGTTCCAACCACCTGCCATGGGCAGGGACACCTCACACTAGACCATGTTGCCCAAGGCTCTGTCCAACCTGGCCTTGAACACTGCCAAGGATGGAGCATTCACCACTTTGGGCACCCTGTGCCAGCGCCTCAGCACCCTCACAGGGAAGAACTTCTTCCTTATATCTAACCTGAACTTCCCCTGTTTCAGTTTGAACCCGTTGTTGCTGATGACAAGAAAGGCATCACTACTGGGGGAGAGCAGAGCCCTACACAACCTGTTTGCACCCCTGCTCAGCCTCCTCGTGGGTTGGCATTGTCTGGTCGTGGCTCTGTGTGCTGCTTTGCACCAGTGAGGTTTGGAGGAGTTCTTAGTTCTTATGGCTTAGTTCTTATGGGCAGCTCCCTAAACCTGCATCAGCGGCTTGTGCACAGGTAACAGCTCTCACAGCACAGGGTCGCCAGACCCTCTTTGTCTCCCGTAGGCTGTGGTACTTGGAGCTGAACAGTTTCTCCTCTGCCAGATTGTTTTCTTCCTCTAGTAACAAGGATCTAAACTTGCGGTGATCAGAGCAAAGCAATTTGCAAACAAGCCATTTTGGAGAAGTCTCTTATGGCTGGTATTAAACCATTCCTCCTGCTCGGGCAACCGCTGTGCTTAGTGCAAGAGTTTAGAGTCAGAAAGGATAAAGAAATAGAGGTTCCCATTGCAGGATGCTGCTGCTGTTGCCCAGTTAATGTCATGGAGCTTAGAGCTGCCTGAAAACTACTTGCTTCATTTTCCAGAGCTGTTGCAAACTGATCTGGTTCAGTGTCTTTAGCTCCTTAAAGCTGGAGTCCTTTCCGCTCCTTAAACATCCTCAATTTGGAAAACAGATGGAATGAAAGCTTCGCTCAGGTTTCCAGTCCTGGGTTGCTTTTCTTGTACAGGAACAGCACAACACAACAGGGCTCTTGGCAAACACAGCAGGTGCTTTTGGCACACGGGCAGATAAATCCCATTGCTCCAGTGCAGTGGCTGAGGGCAGGAGGGCGATCCTGCTGCCTTAGGGTTGTCATTGTGCTGTCTTGCTGACATTCCTGTCTGGAATGGTGAGCAGAGCTGCCGTCCAGAGAGCAATGTGTGTTCATTGCTCCAAGTTCCAGCAGAACAAGACTTCAAGGAACGATGCTGCGGGGACCAATCTCCCTGCCAGAGCCACAGGATTCCGCACACTGTCTGCTGCACAGGCTCTGAGAGTCAAATGAGAGGGGACAGCAGACAATTCATCACCTATCCGAGCGCTATTTATCTACAGCTATGAAGTGAACTCCCAAATGATGGAAATATGTTAGTAATTTTTGGCCACATGTGCTTTTCCCCAAAACGGAGGCAGAGCCAAATGGCACAGAAGTGATGCTTTAATGTACAACACATTTTCATCATTTTTCCCATGTACACTGAATTCCTTTTCATGGTCATGGCTAAAGGAACAGTGGGATTTGAGTGGAATTAACTGGGAGAAAATGCTGAGCCCAAAGAGGAAAGTATTTTCCATGGAGGCTGTAGGTGGAAGGCGCAGGCACGTGGCTGCCCTGCTTGGCTCTGCCTCTGCACTGCTCCCATAGACACAGCTCTTTGCTGGGGCTTCACTGCTCCAATGTGGAGATGTTCACTGCTTGGAAACCTGTTTCCCAGCCACCCGAGGGCCAGGAGTGACTGCAAACAAATGCTTGAGAGGCCAAGTTGACCTTTTAAATGGCCCTTTCAAGAGTCTCTCCATGCGTCTAGAGCAGGGAAATCACCTTGTTTACTCAGCTAACATTTTGCCAGCAAAGAGCATATCACTGCCTGAGCAAGTCTCCCTCTCAAATAAAACGCCCCTGGCATGCTTTGGGGAAGGGAGAGGGATGTCAGTGTTTTACCTGGTAAAGGGGATGGCTCCACTTCAGGTGTGAGGGTTTCCATGTTGTGGCCAGCAGGTCAGGTCATTGCTGGGAGAGGAGAGCAGGGGGATGCAGAAGTGGAGGCAAAGGCTTTGTGCCAGTGAACTGCTCAGGAGTCATTGTTTTTCCCCTTCTCTCTGGCTTGTTTTCCAGCTCTGAAGATGACCATAAAGGAAGTGAAGAAGGAGAACGGGGACAAGATGATCGTCCCGCGGAAGAGGAAGGCGCTGAAGCTGGGCCCCATCCGGAAGAAGAACCTGAAGAAGCTGGTGCTGTTCCTGAAGAATGGGGCTGACTGTCCCTGCCATCAGCTGGACAACCTGGGCCACAACTTCCTCATCATGGGCCGCCAGGTGAAGACCCAGTACCTGCTGACGGCTATCTACAAGTGGGACAAGAAGAACAAGGAGTTCAAGAAGTTCATGAAGAAGATGAAGTCTCCCGATTGCCCGACGTTTCCGTCTGTCTTCAAGTGATGGGCAATGGGGGAGCCGCTGCCTGGACCTGGGCACGGCGGCTCGCTCTGGCTCTGTGCAGCGGGGACGCTGGAGCCCTCCTGCTCCCACCTTGTGCTCCTTGGAGCTTCCCTTGCTGACCCCAGGCTCCCACCTCCCCGCTGCCGGCGTCTGCCCGACCGCACGAGTGTGACATGCACCAAGCAGGCGCTGCGGTCGCGCGCGGTTCACGCCTGCAGCATCCAGAGACCTGTTGCTGTGTGGATACGTATGTTCATTTAAACAGCAGCTACCAGGTAAAGAGGGCAAGCAGAGCGGGGCCAGGTTATGTCAGGAAGTGACACGCTTGCAGAAAGGACCCTCATGACTGTGTTACTCCTGTCTTTGTGGCTGCAGGATCGCCCTAAAGTAACTCCTGTTCCAACCAGAGCCAGCTGATTATCCTCACAGTAAAAGTTAATAGTGGACAACCTGTTACAACCTCTGATAAAACCTCCTCATAGCTAATTGTCCTCACTGTAAAAAAAACCCCATTGTAGTCTAAACCTGCTTAGTTTAAGCTTTAACCCTGGGGTCCTTGTCATGCCTTGATAGAGCTGGACTGGGGAGTCCCCCCTGACAAGCATCTCTTGTGACGTGCCACCGGCATGCCTGCGCTGGCCTCTGCACCGAGCTGAGCCCCTGAGCCCGCTACCATGCTGGTCCTGCCCGGTGTGATGGAGCAGCAGCCACGGTCACCTCAGCATCCCCACATCACCTTCCATGGTGGGGTTCCCATGCACATGTGGCCTTTGCTGCTCAGGCACATTCCGTGCGCTGGGCAGCCCATGTGCACAGAGAGAGCTCATGTCACTCCCTGACTTCACCAGTGATGCTTTCATCGTTTCTTCAGGCTGCTGGCAAAACACCAGATTGCAGAAGGACAAGGACTTGTCCCTCTGGAGCGCCATGGGAAACGCATCATCTCCGTCTTTACCTCTTTGCAGTTGCTGTGGGACCTCTCAGTTTCTAGGTTTTTATCTGTTTGGTGTGTGACAACTTGGCTTTGTATCATTCTGGGTTTGTTTTTTTTTTTTCCCTAATCAAAATGTCATGTTAGTATGAGGTCAAATAGTTTATGAAAGACAAAGAATATTGGATCCAAATGATTACATTTATCGACCAAGCTGAAACTCATTATTCTGTTAATTGGACAAGTTCTCTTTTCCATAGACCCCTCTTGCTCCACATTAATTTTACTGTCCTCCTTCCATTCAGTATTCTCATCAATCACAATTACTCTTAAGAGAACGAATATCTTGCCATCTGAGATAATCCTATTGTATTGCAGTTAAGTGAAATAACAAACCCTCATTTTTGAGGTTTAAACCAACCCCACTCAAACCTGGTAAATCAATTATTCTTTAGCTTGGGAGTGCTGTTTGTTCCCCATGTGGGACTACTCCCCATGTGGGAATAAACAGAGCCATGGACTTGGTGGTACAAGAATTCCATGAAGAAGCCAAGTGCACTGCAGAGCCATGTTTCACAGCGAACAGAGATGGATTTAGGATGTGAGCTCTATAGAAAGTCCCACTAGGTTGTCTTAGGCCACCACTTGTAGTAGTGTTTTCTTTGATGCAAAATTAATCATTGTAGATAATTATGTGCTTTATCAGTGAATTAAAGAAATTAATAAACCATGGGCTTCAACATCACAGATTGATGAGGTGCAGTCATGGGGAAGGCTGACAAATCCAGCCTTGTCCCACAGGTCAGGGCCTGGAGCTGAGCTGGAAGGATGATTATCCTGGAGCACCCTTGGCAACAGTGCCCGCATCCTCCTCCCATCAGCTTTGCCTCCACAGCTGAGCAGCGATTGGAAGAGGAATTGGTTGTGAGTGAGGGATGCTTAACCCTTCCATTGTGCTGAGGCTTTATGCTGTCACCCAGGCTGCTGGTGGGTGTCCTCTTGGCCACCTCTAGCAACTTGCTGTTGATTTACTGCATTGAAAACACACATTTCAGCAGGAAGCATCCAACCAAAGAGCAAACCACTTCCCATGCGCGTGGAGCCCCTTTCAGCCTTTGCCAAGCCTTGGGTGCAGCAGTGGGTGAAGTGATGGTGCAGTGGCCTCTAGTACAGAGCATGAAACGATTGTGTGTGTTTGTTAATGCTACTGGTGCTTTCCTCTGCACAAGCAGTTCAGAAACTATCAGTTCCTTCAAACACCCCTCTGACCTTGTGTGTTTGCCTTTGAAAAACCAGTCAGGGCTGCTGAGCAGGTTGGGATGTGGTATTCCAGGCACAGGGATACCTGGAAAGTAATTTTACCATTCTCTTGCCAAAGTGCTCCATGACCTGGCAGCTGCTGCCATTGGGTCGGCGGGCATCGCTCCACTTCCCTCCAGGCTCTCTTGGTCCATAGAGGCTTTTGGTATCGATAGCAGCACTAAAAGGAAAGTGTTTCATGTAACACCGTGGTGTAGGCAGTTCTGGTGCCTTTACATTTTGTTTTGATGTAACTTTAAATAAGTCATTTAGAAAAGTGTGGCAGATGAGCAGGCAAAATCTGGCTATTGAGTTCACAAGAGTCCATAAACCCCGTGGTGATGGACAGTGCTGCGGGTTCCCTCCTGGTGCACAGACAACGGGTGATGCTGCCAAAGCTCCTCATGGTCCTGAGCCAGAAACAGCATCCTGTGTACACCGGTGTGTCCGTGCAGTTGAAACCTTCTGGACATGGGGAAGGGAAGATGCTTTCCATGGGCTGAGCCTCCAGCTCCTCTGTGATCCATCCTTGCTGTGGGAGCCAAGGCCAGGAGGCTTTTGCCACGCAGCATCATGCCTCTGAAGAGGTTTGGGGGATGCGAGAGCCATGCAGGCAGGTTGTGCAGGGCTGGGCTCAAGGGGAGCCCCACAGCTCAGAGCTGTGTTACCATGGGGTAACACCGTGTTCTGCCACTGCTGCGTGGCTGTGCAGGGACTGCGGTGCAGGGGGGTTGCAGTGGGTTTGCTTTGGGTGCACCCAAAAGGGAGGCAGGCGCTTGGGTGAGGTGATGGGGAAGGACTGACAGCGCAGGGGTGGTGGGGAGGCAGGTTCCCACTCGCCCTGCCAAGCAGGACCAATGTGTGGGACATCAGCAGAGGCAGCAGGGGAACAGGCTCATGTGGCCATGGGCAGCATCCTTGCTCCCATAACACGCCCAGTCCCTACGCATGCTCCGATGCATATCGGGAGTAAAAGGGGCAAGGGGCTGGGTGTGCTTGGCAGAGCTCTGCTTGGATTTAAGGGCTTTGCTTGCCTCATTTATGTCAGAGATGTGGGAAGAGCTCAAGCTACATGCAAACTATCTAATGAAGGGCAAATACTCAGAATTGTGGTAGAGCATGTAGAAGCTGGTAAGGAGCGCTGACATTAAGCGTCTCAATGGAGGCATAAGCATGTGAGCAGAGCAAGATCTTGGTGTCTTGGGAACCTCTTGCATGAGCACAACGCCTGCTGCAGCAGAGCACTGCTTGCCTTTCTCACAGTGTATTTAGATGAAGAAATCTGTACTTGATTGCTCTACTTTGTTTTAAACTTGTGGTTGATATAAACACATTATGGCTTCTGTTTTCTCTCTCCTGTGATTGGAACAAGGAACCCCTCAATAAAATGCCTTTTTTTCTTTGAAAGTTGTTTTTATTATTGCCTTTTCTGTATCGATTGCATTACTCATCCCATGTGGTGCTGACATCCAGGGCCCCAGTGCGCTGCCTCCTTGTGAGCATCTTGCCACTGCTGCCTAGCAAGGGATGATGTAAAGGTTTAAGTATTAGATCCACAATGTTGGAGGCAGAAAGGTCTACTGTCAAATTACTACTGTTTGATTACACTAGTTTATCTGTATAGTTGTTCCCCGCTACATATCCCTGTTGTACACCAACTAGCTGAAGCTCATTTTAGCTTACACTGATGCAAAGATGGGAAAGCAGCAAAGACCTTGCAGCAGACAGTACTGTCTGCAGGAATGGCCTTCCTCCCATCTCCTGGAGGAAGGTTACTGCTGGACACAAGGAGAGGAGCTCCCTGGAACACTGCCCTCTTTGGCCTGGCTTCAGCTCCCAGGTTATCTTGATCCAAGTAATTTATCCACCCATCAGGAGTGAATAGCCAAGGGGTGGGAATGGCTGGTCCCAGGTGAGGTTTGATAACCAGTGAGCTCGTCCTGCAGTGCTTTTGGCCACAGACCACGGCTGCAGCAGCAGCAGCATCCTCACTGCAGGTAAGGTCGGTGCTGCAGCTCTGCTGCTCCCAGCTCAGAGCTGGTGTCTGGGGTGGTTTGATATTGGGGTGAAGGTTGGCTCTTTGCATTGTGCTCTACTGCTGGGTCTTCTGTAGTTACTAACCAAAGCGTGAACATCAGGTAGGACTGAAGAGATGCAGGGAGCTCTTCAATGTATGTACTGAAATCCTCCAAGCTCAGTTCCTTTACTGGCTTTTAGTAGCATCTGTTTAGAAAAGGGAACTGGCAATTCTTGATGCGTTTTGAGGTCATGTAAAAAGTGAGACTCGCAGTCAGCTGCTGCATGTGGGTGCATTTGCCATCCTTGTATTTTTTGGGTTACTCTGATGAGAAAAGTCTATTGAAACCTGCAATGTGGCCAGTGTGAACTATGGGGAAAGCGCCTGAGAGACTGGGGTCCTGCTCGTGCAGGGCTGTATGGAAGAGCAAGGAGACATTTACTGAAACCCAAAAGCATCAGAGACTGCTTGTATCAGAACTTGGGTGCCTGTACTTAGCAGAAAGACAGATGTTTGTGCACTTCACGGGTGCGTTTTACGTTTGAAATCAGTTCAAATACTGATGGTTACAGTGAGTTGGGGTTTAGGTTGCAAGCACTTGCAGAAGTGCTCAGCCTAAGCTAAGAAGCTTTGTTCTGCTGGGACACAACCTCCAGTCTTGCCTCGCTAGGGACAGTTGGGTGTTCCGAGGGACAGGAATGTGCCACCAATGGGACGTGAAGCTCTGACTGTACAGTGTTGGATGTGCCTGCTGCTTTGGGAGGTTCTGCTCTATGGGGGCTGAACTTACTGCGTTTATTATGTCTCCCCCTGCGTGTGAACGCTCACAGGGACGTGGTGGCTGCTCAAAGCACAATGTGTGCTCAGATCCTGCTCAACTGCTGGGTAGAGAGAAATGCCTGAAGTTAGGGGAAAGCTTCAGCTCTTTGCTCACCTGCAGCTGAAGCCTGAATGTGCTTTGGTTTAGGCTCCCATACTGGGAATGGGACTTAGGGATGCTTGGGTCTTGCTTGAGTGGTGGGACTCCTGTGTGAGGGTTGCAGCAGCTGTTCTGGAGCAATAGGTTGCTATCAGCCTGGGTTTGTCTGAAGTATGAATCTTGCATGAAATAAAACATCGTCCTTTTGTGACTCAATTTATCCTCCCAATAACGTTTATCTAGTTTGCTCCAGCATCCCTGCTGTTGAGTACTGCCTGTTAATAGGGTTTCTGGCCTCTAGTTTGTAGTTAAGTTACAAACAAATGTAGTTTCCTTTCATGCTATGCAAAAGTCATCTCCCATCCCTCAATTAATTTCTATGTTGCTCTGCTTTGAGCCCTGCTGGGAAGAGAGTTGAGCAATTAGGGAGGGTTTCTTCTCTTCGGGAAGAGGAGGAACCAGCTCAGTGTGTCTGATGTGGAGCTCTATTCATAATGTGCGGGATGAGGGGGTGATGCATGTCTGGAAGGGAAAATGCCCCTTGCATTTACCTGCTCCTCTGTTGGCCACACAAAACATAGACCAGGAGAGATGTACAGAGCATCAACAGGAGGTAATGTCCTGAGGTGATGGACAGAGCAGGAGGCAGGAGAGGAAAAGGTTCCTTTTCTTTCAGTACTTTGTGGAAAGGAGATCCATGAAGGAGATCCATCAAGAAGAGGTGGATGCGGGGGTCCCAGCTCTGGCTCAGTGAGGCCGGAGGGCACAAGGATGTAGGAAATGCTGCTCCCTCTGCTCTGCTGCTGCACAGCTGGTGGCAGGTCATGGATGAGGGGCCCGCATCCCAAACCCAGCCACAACCAGGGCTGGAAACAGCAGGACCTGGGAGCAAGGGCACCCTGGGGTCCTCTAGGTAAGCCTGGGACTGGAGCTGGCTTGCCATCGGGTCATTGGCCAGACATCCACTGTTCTGTGTGAGTTCCCTATTTAATCAGCTTTTCTGCAAGCAGGTAACCCAATCTTGCAGCAATAATAGCAGGGAAAATACCAGAAATCAAAGCTCCTTCCTTTGGCTGGCAGATGGAGCTGCATTGACACTGCTCGCTGCTCTGTTCGGGGTACGGTGGGACAGGAGGGGCTGGGTGGGAAAACAGCCTCCATGGCTAAAGAGACAGCGAGGGGCTGCTGTGTGAACAGAACAGAGGAAGCCTCTTCTGTTCTTCAAGGCCCGAGTGAAATGTTCCTTTCCCCCCCCAACACCGGTAGCATCGCAGGGAGAACACTCGACTGTTTCAGTGGCTGCTCCTGCTTTCTCACTGAATCATGCTGGATGACCCTTACAAAGGACACGTGCACACGTGTAATTAAAGCCAACCTTCAGCCCAAGGCTAGAGCTGTGTTTGGAAACCATTGTTCCCTGACGCAGAGGCTCTTTTTTCCCTTGCCAGCCAAGCAATACCCAGCCAAACCCTGCACATGCCGCAGCAGCACCACCGTGGAGAAAAGCCTCCATTAGATCAAGTTGTGTGGGGGGGAAAAGTCTTCCAGCATCTTTACAAGTGCTTTTAAAACCTCTGTTTTCAAAGGAAGGCATTGCTTTGTTACTATTTCTTCCCCAGCTGATTCCATCCAAGCCTCTGAGCATGCTACTGGCTAAGCTGCTCCCCTCTGATAGTCCATAGGTGTCCAAGCCCAGTGGGATGAGCTGGGTGGCTCCTTTGCCCTTGTGAGTCTTCTTGTCCGTGCCACAGGCAGACCCATGTGTGGGATCCAGGGGCTCTGTAGCATCCCTAAGCAAAGCCACATCCTGGAGAGCTGCAATGGAGCAACCTGTCAGGGTGGCCGGCTGCTCCGTGGAAGCTTCCCAGCCTCTGGAAAATGAGGGCTTTGTTTCAAGAGCTTCCCATTGGAGGCTGGAATCTCCTTTGGACCGGCAGCCTGCCACAAGAATGCTGCCTGCGTGGCGGGAGCAGGGTCTGCTGCCACGGGATGTGCCAGAGACCACGAGCGCCGGGGCCGGCCTGGCCCTGTCTCCTCTCCGGTGATGGATGTGGCTCTGCTCACAGCCTGCCAACATCCCCGGAGCTGTGGGCAAACAGTCCCGCTTCCTGCAGCCTGGAAAGTCACTGCTGGCTGTAACGGTTTCCCTTTGGAGGGGTTTGCTAAGCCATTGTTCTACAGAGAAGGAGCAGGAGGGAAGCCAGGATGTGGCTGGAAGGAGCCGTACCTGGGAGCAGGATGCCATTCCCTGCAACATGGGTAAAAAGTGAAGTGGCCACGTTGTGATCTGCCTCCCGAGTGACGTCCTGGTGCGCTGCTGAGCTTTTCTCTGGGCTCCAACATGTACAAATCCAAGTTGATGGGGTTTTATGAGGCTGCAGCCAGTGTTCTGCGGCGCATGATACTGAAAGGGCACCTTGTGCCACAACACAGGTTGTTTCACAAGGGTGATAGCATGGAGAGATGATAAACTGAGAGGTGATTGTCTGGGTTACCTCTGGATGTGTTTGGATCCAGTGTTGCTGGCAAGTGGGTGCTTCCCGCACCGAATCCATCACCAGCAGCCCTAAATGTGAAGGTTCCTCAGTGCATTTACTGAAGCTGTTATGCTTTCCCTTTTGCTGAGTTCAGCTCGAGGTGTGTTACACTGTTGGCAACCTCCGCTTTTGCAGTTCAGTGCCTCAATCTGGCTTTCTCCAAACTCTTGAGTTATTCATGTGGCTGAGAGATTAATTTACATGTATAAATTAATTGTAGCCCCAGAAAAATGGGGCTGTTACTTGAAAAGAAATGAATAGATCAGGGTATATCTCTTTGGCAGGCTCAGAGGCATCAGCCTTGTGTGTACACCCAGCCCTAGTTATTGTACAGCGAGAGAAAAGAACTGATTTGGAGAAGGCTGAGTTTGTTTGTGGAAGCTGCAAGGTAATTTAATGGACACATGCCCCCTCATGGGGCTGGGCGGCTGTGCTGTCGTTGCCATGCCGGCCACCAGGCTGGGAGCCGAGCATCCTGTTGCTGGTGGGTTTAAGGATGTGTGTTAAATGGTCTTAATAAAACGTTAACATCAGGCTAAATGTTTCTAGAAATCCCTCCCGTCGAATTGATGCTTGTGGGAAAGCTGAGGCATAATTATGGGTGATGCTACTTTAGTTATTAAGTGTTGTGCTGCCCAGCTGAATTATCAGAGCCCCAAACAGAGCCTGCTCCAGAGGGTTTACACTTTCTTCCCCATTTCATCCTCTTTCATTCCCACTAAATGTTTATTTAATAATCCTGGAAGACCTTTTTAAGCTTCCTGGGCTTAATGTTTGCTAAACACCCTGTCACTTCCCCTTCTATTGATGATTCCTGGGCTGCTGCACCACAGCTGGGAGGATGGGACAGCCTCCAGCTGCTCACCTCCATTCCCAGGGCCTGGGAGAGAGGATCATCCACTGGAACAGAACCAAGGGGGAGGCTCGGAGGAGCCAGACCCACACAGCATGAGTAGGTCCTGATGACTAAGGACCTGAGGGTACACACCAGGGCTGTGCATCCCTCATCTGTGCGGGGTGCTCAGGGACCCTGTGAGCATCCTAGGGCAGGAGGATGTGTTTTCCCATCTGGTTCTGCACATGCTAATGCAGACATCCTAAAGCCAATGCTTCACATACAGCGTACACAGAGAGCTGATGTGAGGAATCATCAGCTGGATCATCCCGCCTGTGTGGTGCATTACCTCAGCCTCCGAGCTCTTCTCGGGCTCCGGCAGTATTAGTTTCAGCAAATTCATTTTCCTTCACAAAAGCTTTTGGTTACTTTGGGATTAGGGGATGTTTAGGCTCATTGTTTCCCTGAGCTGCCTTGTTTTGCTGTAATGCTTAGACGCCTGGTCTGCAGGAACTTAATCTCCCTTCTCCTCCAGCAACCCTGCTCTGCTCAAATCTGTTCTCTGCTCTAGTGCAAATTGTTGATGGGAGATAGCAGCGGGTCTTTCTGCTTCTATTTAACGTGTCAGCAGAGAAAGACATCTGCTTGCAATTACAGGCATGGCCCCGCTGAAGGATTGGTGTGGTAGATTTTGTAAGATAATAGGAAATCTTTATCAATTCATAATTCCTGGTGTCATGCAAAGGAATAGATTTCATTTAAAATGTTTGTGGGTTTTGGTTTTTTATTTTACAAGATTATAGGACAAACCATGAGATGGATATCAACCGAAAATGCCTTGTGCCCTGCGAAGAGCCCCGGGTTTCCCATACAAAAGGCTCCTTCCAGCCTTCCCGTGGTGCGGAGGGAGCTGGGTGGGAGCCTCCTGCCTGGGGCACGGGAAGGGGCTGCTCCCTGCCTTGATCCCCTGTCTCCCCTCAAGGCTGCTCCTGGCAGGGTGTGCTGTCAGCACAGCTATTCTTGGCCTTCCTCAGCCCATTCGTCAGCCCTCTGGGAGGCTGCTGTAATCTCCACTGAGATTAAGAGTCTCGGAGCATGTTCAACATCATTAAAGAACCAGGAAAATAGTAATAATAATAATGATACATGCTCAGCAGATTAACAGGGGCCACGTCCCCTGGCTCCGAGCTTGGAGCACACTCACTCCCAACTCCTGTCCTGTACCCCTCTGCTTGGACACAGATCCCCATCTCTGGGGAGAGGTGAGGGGTGCATCTCAGCACAGAGACCGTGGGTCTGTCAGAGACACACAGATCCCTCTTGTGAAGAGAGGCCATAAGGTGCTGGCAGCTCATCTCCTTGCTGGTGTGGAGATGCTCTCCCTGTTCACAGTGGGATAATGAACACAGAGCTGAGACTCTCCCCTGGGACAACTTTTGTGCCTAAAGGGTGAGACTCTTCAGTGGGAAACTTAGTGCAAGAGGCAGAAGTGAGTGGCAGGTCTGGAGCACAGGGGATGCAGCCCGGGCATGGTGTGGACATGGTGCAGAGAAGGAGGTTTCTCATTGCTGGAAACCTCCTGGCTGACACTAAAGCCTCGCTCTGCAGTGGGGACCGGCATAACAAAAGGGGTGCTGCAGCATGCAAGGGTGACACCAACAGCTCTTGGCTAGAAGCAGCGTGTGCTGCAATCGAGTTCTGGTTGATCCAAAGCAAAAGGTCCGGTGGGAGCCTGACTGCAGACACCTTTGAGTGCCCTGAGCAGGCAAAACCAGGCGAAAGCATGGCATGGCCAGGGTTAAACTGGCTGCAATCTGTGTGTGCTGCAGAACTCAGTTGTGCCCATCTCCTGCCGCCCTGGGCTTTGTGTCCTCTGCTGTCCTGGCTGCACCTTGGCCCGTTGGCTGCATTTGCAGCATGTTCCCATCACTGGGGAGGACACCAGATGCTGTGCCTGCAAGTGTGGGCTGGAGGGAGCCAATTGTCAGGCTTGGACTGTGAGAGAAGGGACAATGAGGAACCCCTCGATGGCAGGAGAGGCTGCTCGGCACAGCGTGGGGACAAGAGATGCTCTGAGAAAGCCAACAGGGATGGGGCATGTTGAGGTTTCAGGGGTCTGGGTCTGGCTGAGCCTAGTGAGGGTTTGCTCTGGGGATGTGAAATGTCTCCTGGGTTCATGGCACTGCAGTGCACATGTGTGGTGCATGCACGTGCTGTCGCTTAGCCCAGGGAAAACCAGCGAAGCAGCAGGAAATTCAGACAGACGAGACCAAAACAAAGACATGGAAAATGCTGGGATAGCTTCTGAAATGTCAGGAATTTCTGAGTGCTGCTGAAATGGCCAAATCATCACTGAAGGAGGGAGAAAATGGATGGCAGGGGATGCAAGCAGAGTGCAGGGCTGTGTTCCATGACAGGACAACCCAGGGCTCTGTTGCTGGTGCACCCACTGTGTGTGCTGGGGGTTAAGATGCGTTTGCTCCTCGCAGAGGAGCAGCAGCCTGGTTTCATTTTAAGCTCCCGGATGCTGGTCATGTCACCACCATTTCTTTTTACTGAAGCAAATTCAAAACATCTATTTTTTTCTTTAAAAGTTCTCAGACACGAGACATGGGGAAGTTAATTCCTGTGCAGCTTCCAGCCGAAAGTGCAGCCCCTTCTGACTCCAGATCCCCAAGTGGCTGTGAACCAGGTTGAAGGCCGGCCTTGCAGACAGCTTGGCTTGTGAATGGGGGCCTGGCTGTATTTGGGGCTGCTCCCAAGCCCCCCCCATTGTCCCTGTCCTCCAGCAGCACCAGGAATGGGCTGAGATGCTCTGTGTGGTGGCTCTGGTGGACTGTCCGCTGTTACCTGCAGTGCTGCTCCTGTGGGAATTCACCCTGGGCTTGGTTATAGAGAAGGGAAATGTGCTGAGAGCTCTGGGTTTAGCACCTTCCTGCAACGCTGGGATGTTGCTGGTTGTATGGGACCTGGCGTGCCCGGGTCTGGCTGCTACAGAGGACAGAATCCTCCTTAATCGCTGCAGGTTTGAGAAGCAGATTCCACATCAGAGCATGAGCTGTGATTTTTGCTTAACTAAGACTTCCTGAGCTGTGTGATCCTGATACCACCAACACAGCGCTGGATCGCTTTAGCCTGAAAAGCAGAACAGGTTTAATGTGCAAAGGGGTTGTGAGCACTCTCCTGTGGGTGCAGTTGGCAGGGCTTTCTTCAGGGCACCAAGCAGCCAGGTTTGGGCAGTGTTTTGGGGTTTATCACTTAGAAGACAGGAATATCCATCTCACAGGCTGGTTTGGATTGGAAGGGACCTTAAAGCTCATCCAGTTCCACTAGCCCGGGTTGTTCCAAGCTGGCCTTGGCAGCCTGGAAGCAGGCACAGACCGTTCCCTGCGGATCCCAGCCTCATGGCTCAGCCTCATGCAGGGGTTGGTTGACAGCTCCTGGCTGATGGAGTTGGTCTGTTCGCCTTGGAAAGGCAGCACAAGGCGGCTGTGTGGTTTGGGGTGCAGGGCCCCCTGAGCGGGACAGCAGCATCTGTCTGTGCATGGGGATGAGCACTGGCAGTGATGCGCTTTGGATGGCTCGTGGTCTCCTGCTGATCCAGAGCAGTAGATTATAGAGGGTTGAGCTTGATTTCTTCCCCCTGCTCGCAGTTTTAGTAGCTGACAGTTGTTACCAGCGTGAGGTACTAACTCTTGATTTTGAATGCATGAGTTGGGGCTCGTTAATCACTTCCAAATGCCCCGTCTAAAGGCTTATATTGTTCCAGCATTCAGGCACTAATTTTTTGAGATCTCTGAAATAAGACTCTGCTCTCGAACATGTGCTGGAGGAGCCGTTCCTTTCCGCTGTGCTTTACAAATATACATGTGGTTTAATTCAACAAGAGGGCTGGAGGGGACGTTTTTCCACCCGTTTTTTTTACCCCCTCTCTTTCTTTAGAGCTGGATCTGCCAAACCGCCCGGCCCTGTGCCAGCAGCAGTCCCCTGGGTGATCCCAAATGCATTTTGGGGTTAAAAAGTGTGTTTCCAGGAAAATCCAGCCTTGTGACAGACATCGAGATGCCCCCCGGGGGTTGTTCATGCCTTGGGGTGCAGGTACCAAAGAGAGACCAGAAGGGCCTCCAGACAGGGGTAGGGTTTCCAGCAGCTTGGGTGAACTCACATGCTGTTGATGTACAGAGACAAAGTTGATGCAAGAAAAGACCCAACTCAACGGCTTTGTGATGTGGAAGTGACTGGAGAGGCAGCAAGTGCTGCAGAGAAGTGGCAGTGCCTTTCTATGGACACACACAGCTCCGCAGGCACGGGAAATCCACTGTTATATCAAAGGAATGGGATATTATGATTCAGAAATGAAATGTAGGGAGGAATCCTGCCAGGTCTACAATCCTTATGGGACTTGGTTGTGTCTGGGCTTAGTGGTCCCAAGGAAACGTTTATTTCTGCAACTAAACCTGCAATTACATACCCTAGCTTTGGTAGGACTCTTGATCCCATCTTCATGCTCCATAGTGTCTGGTGGATACGGGAATTGCTTTAAATCCAGCCAACAGACAGAAGCTCCAAGCAGAGAACGCCATGGGCAGCCTGCCCCTGGACACCCGAGCTGCATCATCGCATCGTGACAGAGCTGTGTGTGTGGAGCACAGCCGGGGCTGAGCCAGTCTCCTGCGCCTCCATCCACAGCCCAAACCACAAACCCCTCTCTCTTCTGCCTGGGAATTGCTGCTGCTGGAAACCCTTTTGTGTCTGAAGCTCTTGGAAGCTCTCGAGCGTGTCTGAGGTGGTTATGTCCTGTGGTTTCGTTGATATTATAAATAGATGTTGTAAGTGAACATGAAAGAATTTGTGCTGACCAAGGGTTGTTCTTATTAGAGGCAATGAATGAGGAGGGGCTGATTCCTGCCAGGCTCTGTGCCTTACATCATGTTGTCCTCCCATGGCCCTGATGTCCCACAGCATCCTGATCTCTCTGCGGATGCTGGGATGCTCCCTGCAAACTGGCTGCAGCAGGACCTTCTCCCTGCTCACCCTGAGGCTCCCAGGCTTTCCCTGGACAGATTTGGGTCCCTGCTCCCTGCAGTGAGGTGCAGCAGAAGAGGAAGGTGGGGAGAGGGCTATTACTCCTGGGGCCATGGTTGGGTCTGGACCACAAGGATGTATGTGCAAGCTTTAAGCTTATCCTGGCTCCCTGAGCCCAAACAAGTGTGGCCTTTGCTGGGTCTTATCAGATGATGGGATCTGTCAGTGGACAGCACTTGGGTCAAACGAGCAGGAGCAAGGGGCAGGTCTCCCTCTTGGGAAGAGGGGACTGCTCAGTGGTAGGTTTGTGGCACTTGTGTTAAGACAAAGATGGTTCTCTAAGAAGGATGCTTCTATAAGAGCTCCTGAAGTGAAACGCTGCTCAGAGCCTGTGTTGTCTCCCCATCCTTTCCCCTACCCACAAACACACAATCTGTGACCAAACACTCCTTTGGGAGCTCTGTGGAGGGTGTCCCGCTGGCACGGGGCTGGTCTGTGTAAGGGAAGAGCTGGAGCAGGCTCTGCTCATTGAGCTTTCATACTGAGCAGCTCATGGATGATGTGGTAAGAAGGCAGTGAGGAGGTTTCCCAGCAGCAGCAGCAGGGACAACCCTCAACCGAGCTCCTAAAGGAATACATTATCTGTGTTGTCAGAGCCATAAATCCCCCAGGACTCAGACGTGAGCAGAGGCTTTAGGATTCTGGGCTGTCTTGTACATAACAACTGCACTACATTGATTTGTGATTCGTTGCCCATCAGCATCACTGACCTGTTCACCAACAGATATTCTGATGCTGTTTTACAACAAGATATGGGGAGCCTGGTCGGAGCGTTGTTCAGCAGCAACAGTCTGGATTTTATCCATGGGGTTTCAAGTCAACTGAAGGGTTAACATGAAAATCTCTTCCATATCCATTCCTTCGAGATGACCTCTGCAGGGCCCTCCCGGAGATGCAGCTATCTTGTCTCCATGCTCTAGGAGACAGTACTTATCCTGATCCTGACAGGGTGCTGCTGTCTCAGCAGCTGGTTTTCATCATCATCACTATGTGGTACCTGCTCTTGCAAACTTGGCACCGTGAGCTGCTGAGAGATGGGAGATTCACATGGTGTCCCCAGCCAGGCTGGACAGGACCTACTGCATGGGAGGCTCTTGGTAATACAGCTTCTCTGTGTGTAGACCTGGCACACGCCAGAGCAAGGTTTGGCCAAGTGAATGGGAAAAATCTGCAGGAAATGCTTTTTCCCCTCCTGCAGGACTAGAAGTGCACCAGGTTGTGCAGTTCGTTTCTGTGGGGTTTGGAGCAGGGAGACTGGCTGATGGAGGTGCACTGTCTTCACATCACAGCATGGCTTCTGAGAGCTCCGGCCTGCAGGACCACGTCCCTAGCCAAGCAGTGCAGGTGTACTGGATCCCTGCTCCTGGGCATTCCCATGGATGGACCTATGGATCAGTCCTTTCCATTCCAGAAGCCTCTCCAGCAATGGTGCTGAGCCAGATGTGGCCAGGAGATGGGGAGCACAGGGCAGCGCTCAGAGGGCAAAGCTGCCCGTGGCCCATTCGCAGGCTCAGGGGCTGCTTGTTTCCCAGGTGAGCCCATGCAAGAGGCACAGTCCAGAGCCCTGCTCCTTCCTCCCAACTGGATGCTGGAGCCTGGGACACACAAGGAATCACCGCTGTGATCTCTGCTGCAGGGAGGCACCAGTGCAGCGTGTGCCAGGCAGAGAGGCTCTGCTGCCTGCTAATGCCTTCCAAAGGTGTGCTTACACCAACCTGTCACTTAATAACAGCCTTGAAATAAAGCAAAAGCATCCCAAGGAGAGGAAGGGAAGGACCAAGTCAGTGAAATTCATGTTGGAAAAGAAGCAAAGCCCCAAGCCACAAGCAGTGCGCTTGGAGCTTCTCGGTGACAGAATCCAGACCACACTGGTTTGAGAGCATGAAAACACACTGACAGATTAAAGCAAATATTATTCTCGGACTGTCGGAGCTTTCTTCCCACTGCCGAAAGCATCCTTCTCTTCCGGAGTCCTAGGCTGGACCAAGCACTTCTTCCCGTGCACTGCAGGGTCTGCATGGGCTGAGTGTTTCCAAGCTGCGTAAGATGCCCTCAGTTCCATCCTCTGAGCTCTGTCCCAGGGCTACTTCTCTGGTCTTCCTCACTAGCAAGTCCATGCAAAAGATGGGTCGTTGGTGTCTGCCTCCAGTCAAACTTGGCTTTTTGGCTGCAGAGAGCAGCAAGCGAAGTGACTTCCCACCCGCATGCCCGGGGGCTGTAGCTGGAAAGGGCTCTGCTGTCCAAGTGAAAGCTGGATGCAAGCTGAGGGAGAACAGATGGTTTCAAGATCAAGCCCATCATATGAATAAGAAGCCAAACTGCTGATGGATGGGGCAGCGTTCAGCTCGGGCACAGAGCCAGATGTAATGTCCTTCCCAAACTGTAGGGCTGCTGATGACCAAGAACACAAATGCTTGTTCAGGTCCAGAGGAGCCTGGCTATACCCACAGCATGACCTGGCTGCCCTGTGTGCTGTGTCTTTGCATCCCAGCTCTGCTGCAGCACTGTTTCATAGCAGAGACTCTTACCATGTATTTACATTGCAGTCAGGGGGTAGCTGCTGGTGCTGGCCCATCTAAGGGTGGTTTTAGCTGCCCAGTTATAGCACTACGACTCTCTGCAGGCAGCTACGCTCTGTGGCCAGCCGCTGTGCTGCTGCATCAAGGCTCTGGCTTATACTGTGGCCTTTAGGAGCAGGGAAACTGGCTCTGTTTTGATGAACACCAGACATTGCACTTGGGATATGCCATGCAGCGATGAATCCTTCACGCATTGCTGCAGAAAGGCTACTGTGAAGGCACAGAAGCAGGAGAGTGATTCCAAGGAGAGAAGAGTAATGGTTTAATTCAGTGCAGAGCCTGGCTGTTCTCCCACTGCCCACATGCCAAAGCAATTAGTGGGCACAAGGCTGTTTTCAGCACGTCCCTGACTGTGGCAGAGCATGCAAGAGACACGCGGTGTTGATGGGGAGGGAGGTGCCTGGACAGGCAGTGCATCTCCTTTGTAAGGAGATATGATGGGATGCAGCAGGTTGTGATGGGTCCAGCTGTTATGGTAGGGGAAGCCTTGGGCTGAACTGGAGCTGTAGGGAAGCAGAGATGAACTGAACCTGGGTAGCAGAGGACAGAGAGCCCTGGTCCCTGGTGCATTGCCCCGTCTGCTCTGCAGCGTGGCTATGGATGCGCAGGACTCCCACCTTTCCCATGCATCAGCCGGCAGCAGGGGCTGCTCCATGCCCAGAGCCCGGCAGTGGCGTTGAGCAAAGAGCCTGATGCCCTGGGACAACACAACCTCTGCGAGGCCGAGGGTTGGTGGTGGGGTTGGGACTTGAAATGGGGGTAGAAATGCCACCCCACCACTGTGCATGGCTGTCCCGTGTGGTGACAGGCACTTGGATTAAGAGCCAGGGCTGGTGCTGGCTCAGCAGCCAAGCATCTCCCCCTTCCTCAGCAAACCTTGGGGAGGAAATTGGATTTGGAATGGTTGAGCTTGGCTGGCAGGAGAGGGCCCAGGAGTGATGGAGGCGGAGGGGGGGGTCACTCACCACCAGCTCATTAAAGGCAGAAACCCAAAGACGTGGGGTGCCCTCTGCACTGGGTCATCTGTACAGCTCCTCCACGCTGCCATGTGGATGCAGCACCGCGCTGTGCCCCACCGCACGTCCAAAACGGGGCAGTTCTATTAGTTTTAGCAAAGTATCCCCTATTTTCAACTCATAGGATCAAATCCAAGCTGGTATTTACTCCCTGAGATATAACTGCTTTGTTTCTGTAAGGTCTCTTGATAGAGTTGTGTTATATTTTCATTGCATTTTTCATGTATAACTCACTATGTGAGTCTAATGTAAGAAAGAGCTTTGTGTTGGAGGCTGTGCATGGCCTTGGGGGGAATATCCCTCACTGGTGTGGCTGTGGCCTGGATGGGATGAGAGCAGGACTGGCAGAGGAGATAGAGCCATTTACAGCCCTTCTCCCAACCCTGCTTCCCATCTCCCCACTGTCCCACTGGGCACATTAACACGCTCTTCCTTTGTGGGCTGAATGCAGAGAAGCCACATTTGCCCTTGAATATCCAAATACCATATGGGCAAGCAGTTGATATCTCAATCTATTTCCAAGGCTCGCTACTATAAGCACTTAACTTCACCCTTGCCCAGATGTGTGTGTGCTTTATGTGCTGTGCATAAAAAGGCAGAAATTGCACGGGGTGGAATGTGTTGGAATTGGCACTTTGGAAAATGCACACTCTGCTGGAATGTGCTAACATCCAGCTTGCACAGAAGGGCAATTAACTCTATTTATGTTCATGAGACTGAATCTAAAACTGGCTTCAGAAAGCAGCTCACTCACATTAAAGGGCTTTATAATCATTATGCTAAAGTATTTCTTTTGAAAACATTTTCAGTTTCTTAAACAGTTAGGATATTTATAAAATATGGCATCAATTACTACATATTTCTTTATTCACACTGATTATACAACCTATAATTATACTTAAGCCTCTTATTTGTATATCATGGCAGCATTAAGAAAAGCTCTGTGATTTGTCTGCATGTTGTTCTTTCCAGATAGCAGAGGGCTGCAGTCTCTCCCCTCCTTTAGAGAAGGAACTGGGTTGTGTTGCCCAAACAGCAGCACTTCAGGTGCCTGCTCCCAGCATGAGCAATCTGAGGCTGACAATTGCTCACGACAGGTAACGTTGAGCTGTTTGGGCTCCAAACACTGCGTTTACAGCCAGCTCCTCACAGTCATTTACTCACAGGAAAACATTTCCCTGTAGCCCTTTTCCTCGCTGTGAAACACTCGCTGTTGGAATAACTAAGGTCTGTCATGGATGAAGGCAGTGGCTCCCATTGCCGTTAGTGCTGGGATCTGCTCCCTTAGACCCACACAGGGATGTGGGGAGCCAGGGATGGTAAAAGCATCCTGGATGCTGAAGTGTTGCTGGTGGTCGCTTGGAACCTCCTCGTTGTAAGAGGCTGTTGTAAAGGCCCTGCTTGAACTGGGAAATCTGCCCGTGGCCTTTGGAAAGCTGTGTTGCCCTGGGTTGAAATCGCTTGGCTCTTGTTAACTTCTGGTGGGGTTTCCCTCAGGGTTGAAATCTTGCTGCTTGTACTTAATTCCCTCCTTGAAAACCTCTTATTATAGACGAGACAGATCCCCTTGGCTGCTCCTGAGCCGGAGCAGTGATTGCACAAGTGCATCTCTGGTGCCACAGTGACTCGCAGGGGCTTGGGGACAAGGTGGTTGAACTCAAGGGAACTCTCTGCACTGGGAAACATGTGAAACCCCTGTTTTCCTGCACTCTTCTCTCTGGTGTTTCCTGGCAAGCATTCCCCAGGTCTTGCAGACTTTTGTTTGTGAATGACCAAAGGTTCCATCCCTTTTGGGCAGCATGAGCAGGGCACGGAGCTGGCCTCTGGCCTCTGAATGCACAACAAAGTGAGTTGTAGTGTCTGAACTTGTGGTTCCTTTTGGTCAAGGTAACTGGGAGGAGAAAATGAACACTTTGAAAAGGAGAAGCAATTGGGTTTGGAGCATCTTTTGTGACGAAGTGAATGCTCTGGACAGATTTCAGATGGATTCTATGCAAAGATAGGAGGCGAGTTGCTCTATGAAGGGTGGTCACCACAGCACTGGCGTCAGCAGCTCTCTTTCTGCGGGAGAAAATACTCACTGAGCCTGTTTTCAGCTCCTGAAATCCAGCATCTTCAGCAAGATCTGGAACTATATTTTTGGATTGTGGAGCTGCAATGTTTGTCGTGCCCTTCCACAGCCAAATAAATGCTTTGGGCTATGAGTCTAGTGTCATCTCTCTTTCCAGCCCGTGTTTTGAGGGTGAGATGTGCTGCACGCTGTCACCTGGTTGTGGTTAACCTTGTACTGTGGCATATGAGCATGTTAATGTTAAAGGACTGTGGAAAGGAGGCAAAGGAATGTCTGCTTGTCCTGCTTCAGTCCTCACCAGTTTTTCCTGCATGGGTCTGTAGGGGTTAAGAGAGCAGAGCACTGATATTTTGGTGCATAAGGACGCTCCCTTGCAGTGGATGAGGCATGCACACAGCTTTCCTTGTTACGCTCCACAGATGTGCAACAATAGACAATGGGTCCAAGTGGGGAGCCGTAAAAGAGCACAGGGAAAAGCTGCTGGGAATTACTGGTGTGGCTGGGAGAGCGAAGCCCTCCTATAACAGAGCGTATTGTTCTCCTGGTTATAAATCTGAACTGAAAGCTGAACACCAGGCTTCCAAGGACTTCTCAAAGCTGGAATGTGCGTCATCAGTAACCGAATGTGTCCTGCACAGAATCCTATTTATCACCTTTATGCTGAGGTGTGGAAATCCCCACCCACAAGGCTTGGGATGACAAACTGACTTCCAGCTGGTGGTAAGATCAGGGTCAAGCAGCAGGGATGGAGGAGGAGGAACTGTGCTTTCCCTGGTAGAAGCAATGGCCGGGGTGTGTTCTTGCTGCTCTAAAAGCCGTGACAAGCGCATCCCATGCAGACCTGGTGCAGCAATGCTGACTGTTTTGGAACAGGATTGTCTCGTGTCTGGAAGCACAGTGCAGCATCACCTCTGGACCTTCGGTGGCAACTCTGCCCTTTATCTTGGATGCAAACAGGAGCTTGTGCCCAGCTCCATTCGTGTAAGCTCTGTCGCTGTTCACAGTTGGCAGCACAGGGGCCATTCCCAGGTGGCAGTCTGGAATTCACACTGCACTGGCAAGTCATAAGCTATTGTTTCTCTCCTTAGAAAGGGCTCTGTGAGCCCCAGCACAGCATGGGCCATGGCTTTTCTTGTTCTGTTTATGGCTGTAAAGTTTCGCATTGTTTCTGCTGACCACTGTGCTCAAAATACTTTCCCATTCTTGTGAAACTGGGGCTTGCTTTAGCAGATGTGTAAGGTCGAGAAGGTTCTACAATGGGAGAGCTGAAACCCGGGCTCTTACTTTCCTTCACTAAGTCTCATAGCGGATACACAGCAGGAGCACGCAGGTTGGTCCAACTGAGAACTCGAGTTGCTTCCAAAATTCAGTGTATTTCCCACCTGCCCTCTGAAACTCCTCATTCTCTGTGATTACACCTTCTCTGTTGCCATCCTGCCTGGAGCTTCTCCCCAATGTCCTGCAGTGCTCTCCTGACTCCTGCTGCGCATGTTTGGGGCAGGTTGAGATGCTTCTGGAAAGGAGAAGGGCATCCTCTGCTCCCCCAGGTAGGCACAAAAATGCCCTTCTCTGTTTGCTCCTTCAGGCAGAATAGCTTAGCTCCGGCCAGGCAATGAGGTCCTGCTCTTTGACAAGCATCTCTTAATACCTGAACTGTTTCCTCAAAGTAAAAGGGACTTAATGACAGGATACTTGTATCGCTTCTGTGCAAATATCAGATTGCAGTCTAGAAACCAAATTCTCTGCAATTACAAGGCTGGATTAAAGGGAAGACAGACAGCAGCAGGTAAAACATGAACGAGGCTCATTGTTTGCCTGCAGATATTAAAATGTCTTCGGTTCAGCCTCAGAAAAGCACTGCTGTGTCTTCCAGAGTGGTGCAGAACTTGATCTGCTCCCGCTTTCGGCTTTGGGATGGAGGCCAGGATTAATTCCCTGCAGATCACCTTACTTCAGGAATAAGAGGAGCTCCTCCTGCAGTATCTGTGCTGGGAGAAAACAGGTGGGAACGCTGCTGGAGCAGCACACTGGGACTGAGAGGGATGCTGGAACTCAGGATGCTTCCCCAGGCCTGGCAGGGGCTGGCTGGGAGCAGACCTTGGTCATGGGTGAGCTGCTGAGGAAGAGGCAGCGGGTGAACAGCTCTAGAGCAGGATGCTCTAAACTCTTGATCATCCAAAATGCATTTTTCCCTGTTTAAGGCATGTAGGAGGAAAATTCTTTAACAGCAGGAAAGCAAATGTGGTTTGCCCGTAATTATACCTTAGCTTCTGACTCGCATCCCTTGTGCCACTGGGACATTGATGCTCACACCTCTGGACGGCACCCAATAGTCCCAAATCCCACTGGAGCACATCTCTGGAGCCAGGCTGAGAGACCTGGGCTGGTGCAGTCTGGAGAAGGGAAGACTCCTTAAGGGGAGACCTTAGACCAGCTCCAGTGCCTAAAGGGGCTCCAGGAAACCTGGAGAGGGGCTTTGGACAAGGGCCTGTAAGGACAGGACAAGGGGGAATGGCTTTAACCTGCCAGAGGGGAGACTGAGGTGAGCTCTTAAGTTCTTCGCTATGAGGGTGGTGGGACACTGAAATGGATTGACCAGAGAAGCTGTGGCTGCCCCATCCCTGGCAGTGTTCAAGGCCAGGTTGGACACAGGGGCTTGGAGCAACCTGCTCTAGTGGAAGGTGTCCCTGCCTGTGGCAGGGGGTTGGAATTGGATGAGCTTTAAGCTCCCTTCAACCCAAACCATTCCATGAAGAATCACCGAAGTGCCTCCCGTGCCCCATGGCCGATGCGGGATGCGGTGCGGGGCTGCGCTCAGAAAGGCCGTTTCCCGCGTTTCCATCTTCCGTTGGGTTTTGGTGCCTGCAGCTGACGGGGCGAACGCCGGGTGACGGAGGGGCGGTGATGGGGGGGGACATCGGCCGCGCTGCTCGAAAACGGGTTTTTCTCCCCAAAACCGCCCGCGCGCGCCGCGGGGTGGCGCGTTCGGATCGGAAACGCGCCTCGCTCAGGGGGCGTGTCCTGTCCCGCCCGCCCCCCCGTCCCTCCACCCCCCGTTATTTTGGGGACCCGGCGCCAAGCGCAGCCCCGCATTGGGGAGGCGGGGAGGGTGTTCTCGCCCCACCGGCGCCTGCTCCCCACATCCTGCAGCGTTTCGGTTCTTTTCCTATGATTCTTTCTATTCTTTTAACTCTTTTCCTGTGATTATCGGTAATCGCAGCCCCCGGGACCGCCTGGGCCGCCTCCGTGTGTGCCCTCAGCACCGCGGAGTCTGGAAGCGGCTCGTTGCACATCCTCTGCCCGGCTCACACCGTGCGAAGCGGTCGGGATGCCGCTGAGGAGCCGGCTCCGAGCCCTGCGCATCTCCTGTGCCGCAGTGCCAGGGGCAGCCGTCAGGAGCTGCCATTCCAGGTTCAATTAGGATGGTGCCTCTTTACGACAGACCCAATCTGGACGCACAGGCTGCTGCTTTATTCATTTCACTAATTGCCTGCGGCTGCTTCTCAGACTTAAAAACCCCCGAAATTTCAGGATTTGCTAACGGTTTCTATGCTGGAGGGAATGGAGAGGAGAAGACGTTTGATTTGTAATTTGTAGTCTAATAAATTAGTTAGGAATTAACAAAAAATTACGGGAGCTTTGCTGGTTTTATTTAAAAATAAATCAATCTCCCCTCTGGCAGGTTAAAGCCATTCCCATTGTCCTGTCCCTACAGGCCCTTGTCCAAAGCCCCTCTCCAGGTTTCCTGTAGCCCCTTTAGGCACTGGAGCTGCTCTAAGGTCTCCCTGGAGCCTTCTCCAGGTCATGGCTTGGGTGTTTGCTGGGAACCGTGGGAAGGAGCTGCAGTCCATATGCTGCTTTATGTCTCAGCCTCCCCTAAAAGTATGAGCACGACTGGTGTAATCTGTTTGAGTCTGTGGCCTCTTTTCTCCACCAGTACAAAACCAGGCTGCAATGGGAGCCCTGTGCTGGGAGTGGGGCTCCCTGGGCATCTCTTGCCTTTTCCTATGGCACGAGGGCAAATCACAGTTATGCCCAAAGTAACCGCAATGCCATGGTGCCATCCCACTGCAGCAGGGTCCTTTGGCATCATCTCCAGAACCTCCCCAAAGCCAGTCAGGATCAGACCATCATCCCTGTAAAACCTGACACATAGCTGGGGTAACGTGCCAGAGCATCCGTGTTCTTCCAGCATCCCTCAGGGCAGGCACCAGCACAGGCAGAAAACAGCTTGCCGTGTGGGTACAGCACATTGAATTCAGACCCTGTGAAAAAGGGAGAGCAGCCCCGGCGACGTGTTGTGATTTTAATCCTTATTTTAGCTCCGTGTGTTGTTTCTCCTCGCCCCGTCTCTGCGTCTACTTGGTGGAGAACAGGCTCTCATAACCAAAATCATTAATTTATGGGGCCTGCAGCAGGGCTTAACAACGATTTAAATGAGGAACCGGGCACTGGAGGGAATGCTGTAATTAAGAAGGCAGTGATTTCCCTGTGACCTTTTATTGTAAAGTGGTTTAAGTGGTCTGCGGAGCTCTTCCCTCACATCACCAGCTCCCCTCACGCGGGTCACGGCTCCTGCTTGCAGATGGCACCGTTCAGGGTCTGCATCTTGTTTTCCTCAAAGTTAAAGTGCCTTTGAAGCACGATTTTGCATCTAACGCAGAATGTAATGAAAAGACTTTAAAGAGCTGCTGACGCCTCGTGGAATACTGAAAAACATTCTGTTGAGAAACAATTCTGCTGGGCTGCCTTATCTGCTGTTCCCTTTGCTCAGTTTTGATAGCAAGGGGCACTATAAATATACATAGTTATACATAAAAATGAGAAACCTTGGCAACCGAGTAGAAGGTTAGTTGTTTTCTCGTGATCATGGACTATGGGCAGGTGGGTGAGGGGAGTTCATCAGTTGGCGTTTCATCTTCACAGCTATGGGCTGATGCTGTGGCCATTTGGTGAGTGCTGGGATGAGAGGGAGCCACGTACCAGTGTGTTATTTCCTCCTAGAGGTATTTGTTAACATCCAGAAATAAAGGTGTTTTTTGGGGCACTGACAGGGCTGGTGGCAGTGGAACAGAAGCAAAGTGATGCCTGGGAGCTGGAGGACTGGGGATGCCATGTGGTGATGGGTCGAGCCCCTCTCTTCATCCTGGGAGGGCCGGGTACCACAGTGGTGCAGTGCTATGGGATGCTCTCCCTGGCATCACACTGCTCTGACCCAGTGCTGTCACCCCAAGGTGCTGGCAGGGGGTTGCCCCATGGAAGCCTGGACCACAGGGACCATTCCCCTGTGCCAGCATCCAAACCTATGGTGATACCTTTAACCTGAGCTCAGCATCTGAGCTGTTGCCTTAAATGAGACCTGACAAAGGGCAGGATCTCTGCTGCAAGGGGTGACTTGTGTTGTTTCCAAATGACTGGGCAAAACAACTTGCTCCATCCCTTCCCTTCTGATGGCTCTTGCAAAGAAACGCTGCTTTGGAGCCTGCAGGCTCTGCTGGGCAGGGCTTAGCCTCTGTCTACGCAGTAAGTCCTGCTCTTGGATATGGGCAGTGGGGGGAAGCCAGGCTTTGGCACCAAAATACTGTGCTCCCCCCCAAAAAAATGCATCTCGTTCGTGCTGTCATAACACAGGGACACTTAAACTGCAGAAGATGGGCTGGAACTGCCACTGGGTGTTGCAAGATGTGCTTTCCTATTAGTAGTGGGTTATGAAGAGTCCTTCTACAGAAGTTCTTGTGTGCACCATTAGCAAGTCATGTGGAAGAGGAATGTTTGGACAAAGGGAACTGGTTTTACAGCTTGGGTCTGTGTGAGGGTGCAAGGATGGGTCTTGCTGTGCCTGGGTAATGCAGGCACATGAAAAATACTCCTTTTCACTAGGACAAAGCAAGCAGCTGCCTAGTAAATAAGGCAAACGGTTTAAAATCACGGCTTAGTGGGGAAGTTGGTATGAAACAGGTCTTCCGTATGCTCAGGAGCTGTGCTTTGAGGTGGTACAAATCACAGATCGCATTTGCATGGAAATGCAGCTCTGTGATAGGATTCCTTGTAGTAACTCAGGGTAGATATGCTTTGCAGATGTGTCTTATTTAATATCAAGAAACACCTTTTCTTTTCTTGCTTTGCTGCACTTGTGACTTGCTATTCCACTGAATTAATCAATGGGTATGTTCTGCTGGAGCCATCCAGTCATGCGCGGGGTGAGTGGGCTCAGACATCTGCACACTATCATCCCACTGTCACCAAGTGCTGGTGGTATAATTAGAGAAGTCATTAATCCTTGCTCAGCAGTGCTAGGAACTATTTATAGTAAGGCAGACAAACAGCACCCTGCATAGTGGGCTAGGCTGCGTGTGGAAATTACTCCTGGTACCATTGTATTGCATGGCTCAAATCACAGAGAGTCATTTGCTTCTGGGAGGGAAATTCCCTTTCTGGCCCTGCACAGACAGATGCAAAGTGTCTACTCTGACCAAGGTATCACCCTCTGGGCTTGCCATGGGGGGTCACTTTGGACATCCCCTATAGGCTGTCACCATCCCGTGTTCTGGGATCCCTGTCTGTGTCCGCAGGACGCTCTGCCATTGCGGACCAATGCAGAGCACAGGCATGGAGCAGGTCCTGGTCAGAGACCAGGAATGAATCGACTCAGCTCTCCTTTTCCTCAGTGTCCCTGGGGAAAGGCATTGAAACCAATCAAAGTGGCCTTTCTGACAAGCTAGCAGTGAAAACCAGCACCTGCAGCCCGGTGTTAATGCTTATGCCTTGGGACCAGGCTGGCTGTTTGCTGATATGTGTTCACTGTTAGCTATGGAGCCTTGGTCACTGGTTTAAATAGTGCTAGACAGCAGCAAGCACCCTTAGCAACTGTGACACAAGTGACAAAGTAAATGCTTGAGCCTGCCTGGGGAGGATAATGGGGCGAGTGTGTGGCTGCTTGTAAAGCAAACTACATCTGCCACAGCGACCAGGGTCCAGACAAGCTTTGGTCAGTGTCAGGAACACACTAAGAGTGATAACCTGGTGGCAGAAGGTGATTTCCTTACCCAGGTACTGCACAGAAGGATCTGCAGGCAGTGCTCCTTGGTGCAGTGTGCTCCCTTCTGAACCAGGTTACCCCATTGCCAGCTCTGAGCAGCCCATGTAGGGTAACAAGCTGCAGGGTAAATGGAACCCATTTAAGCAAGTAGCACCCAGGTTTAATGAGGATGGCCAGCACAGGTTTGGGGAGGAGAAAAGGGAAAAGGAAATGGAAAGGTTCCTGTGGGTGTCTGCAGCTGCTCTGCATCTCCCATCACCATGGGCTGTCCTGGCAGACCATGAGAGCCCCTGGCCTGATTCCCCCCAGCCCCATCTGCTGCTTGTGCCGCAGCAGGGAGCGCACCTTTATGTCTGCGCTTAGGCCGGTAGCTTGTGCCCAGCTTCCATCTGCTGTCTGCTCACGCTTGGTCTCTGCCATCAGGGGATTCTCAGGATGCTTTGGAAGGTAAGGGTTTGTTGCTCACCTCTCTTGACACTCAGGGACTCAGCTGTGTCTGTTCCACTCTGTGTGTTGTTCGTCCCCAAGTCCAGATTCAATCTGGACTTAGAGATTCAATTAGTGGTGTGGGCAGAGAGGTTGGTCTCTGTGTCTCTAAGCCAGAGGAAAAGCTGGGGCATTAGCAATGCTGAGCGAGCTACAGGCCAAGCAAGGCTGTTGTTTACAAGCTTCCAAGATGCAGCTCAGCCTGGGCTAAGGTCCATGTTTTCCCTGTGCTAGAGCCAATCTCCCTGCCAGGCTTTCTGCTTGAGGAGGTCCATCTCAGCGCTTTGCCCTTGGTGCCAGACCTCCATGGCTCCCTGTGCAAGGGCAGCTTTTGTGCTGGGGGCTAAGAGAGGATGGATGGGAGGAACTCCCGACTTTGGGAAGCAGCCGATGAAGGATGGGCTGGAGGTTAAAGAGCGCATGAGGAGCCTGCAGACCTGGCGTGGAGGTAGGGATTGCCGGGAAGCGCAGTGCTGCAGGAGTGGGTGCTGGGGTCAGCCGAGGTGGCATCGCTCAGAGAAGCACTCCTGTTGTCAAGCTAAACACTTCACTGGCTTTTGCCTAGTGAGGCACAAACGGCATGTCTGTGTGCTGGCAGCAGGCATTAGGGAAGCCACAGGGGAAATACAGTTCTGTCTGGGCTCGCTGCATCTTCCAGGCTTTGCTGGGAGGATTTGCGTGGAATTATTTCAGGCTCTGAGATTAGTGGAGCCAAACCTTCTCCTGCCTGGGGACGGGGCTGAATTCCCTCGCCAAGAATCCCAGTGGGCTCCCCTCGGTCTGGTATGTGCAGTGGGAAAGGACCTGTTGGAACATGGGGACAGCTGCCTTGTAACCGCGGGGAGTCCCCAGTGCTGGCTTTGGCTGACAAAAGCAGCTCTCGGGCTCTACACTGTGCCTATGGATGATAAAAGGTGACCTCGGAAATTGCATTTCCAAACATTTCCCCCTATCTGTGCAGGCTGGCGTTGTTCCCAGTGTTTCAGGCTGGGACTGCCTGGGGCTCTTTGTTTAAGCTCCCTGGGCACTGCAATTCTTATGCACAGAGCTAAAGATGCTCTGCCGGAGTCTGGGATCCTGGAAGGCGGCTGCGGTTCGGCCTTTTCTTATCCCCTAGATTAAAAACTGCAGTTGAGGATGAGCTGAGGAAATCAAAGTCGCCTCTCTAGGGACATCCCGCAGGTATGTTCAACAGTGGGATGGAGGCAGGGTCAGCCACTGGTTCAGGTTGTTTCAAGCAGCGTGAGCTGTCAGAAGGGCCCACAGATCTCAATGAAGAAGCACGTAGTGCTTTAAACACGTTCAGCAAACTTTGGTTTGCAATAACTCGCTGCTGCCTGCTCTGATTTCACTGCTGAATGTCAGCGAAGGAGAAGTCTAAAGGGCGTCATGCCTGAGAAGAGAACCTGAGCTGTGCTGTCTCAAAGGAGCAGGGGCTGCCTGGGTACAAGGAGTGAGCCAGGGCTGGTTTGTGCTCCGCATCAACCTGGTCCCTGCTCAATTGGAAATGGGATTTGGGAGAGCAGTGGCAGCACAGCTGGAGGCTGCCCTGGCCACAGCAGCAGCTTTAACCCACACCCACAGCTCACCTTCTCCCATGTGGAAAACAAGGTCCTAGTTGAAGCAGCGTTTGCTGCAGGGATGTCTCATGAGCACTGTGCAGGTGACCATGCCTTTGCCTATGGTTCTTCTCCTCTTCACTCCCCCGGGCCTGCCAGTTAATGGGATGCAGATACCACATACAGCCCAAGGGACAGAAGGGAAACAGCAGACACGAAGCGGAGCACCAGACATTGCTGCATTGCACAATAGAGCATCATCTCTCCTCTCTCCAGAATCCACAGGCTGATTACTGATGAGTGGTGTTTCGGGGAAGGCTGAGGACAATGATGCCCTCCGCTGTCCACCACATATCAATGGAATGGAATAGAAAGCAGGTTTTTTAAGTGCAAAATGCAGCCACTTCCAGCACTCCCCGCTCTGTGTGACAAGGTGACCTCCATCTACCTGCTCCTGGTCTGACATGCTCGGGCTGGTTTTGCAGTGTCCTTTGACATGCTCTGATGTGCAGCACCAAGCTGTGAGCACACACAGGAGCTGGGTCTGCCTGTGAGAAACCCAAGTGCTAATTCCACTTTACTTACCTCCCTTCCACCCCTTGCCCTGCACAGTGTCTGCTCATTAAGCAAATGGCTTTGAAGACAGGGGATTTCTTTCTTTCCTGCCTTGGGCCAAGGGGGTCAACTGGGCTTTTACACCAGAGTCAGATCAATAATCCTGTAGGGCCTGGTTCTTATTTAGCTCTAGTCACATCATGCCACAGGTTGCACTTCCACTCGTGCAATAGTGCTGATGCACAAAGGAGAACCAAAGTGATAGTGTGTTCTCCAAGGCAGCAAAACAACATGGACCTGTGCCAAAATCTTGTTTACTTCTGGAGATTTTAATGATTATTCACTTATTTAATTAGCTGTGTAGTGCCTTTGAGAAGGAAAGTGGAGGGTGCAGGCTTTATTCACACCTTAAGGCTGTACATCTCCCTTCTCTGGGGCTTCTGGTTGTGTTTGTCTTTTCAGCCTGCATCAGCACTGCAAAGGCTGCTGCAGGGCTCTGGGTCACTGCACCAGTCTGGAAGCATGAAATGCCAGGGAAATGCCTGTTCATTAGGAATGAACAGGCATTTCTTCTTCATTAGTGTTCATTAGGAATGTTTTAGGCTTTGGGTAGGTGAGCGTTGCGGAGGGCTTGCAGCCTGCACAGCGTGCACGTGAACTTCTCAAACCCAGCCCAAGGTGCTGGGTCCTTCCCAGCTCGCTCATCTGTCTTGATTTCCTCTTTCCCAGCCTGTCCACAGACTTTCCCGGGAGGAAACGTCTCCAGTCTGTGCTCTGCTTTGTTCCGAGGCTGCTGTAACCTCTCCTTCTTTGGAGAATGAGATGTTAAAGAGCCTTTGAAAATGATCAAACCCGTCAGCTTCACTACTGTGATTAATCAATCACAGCCGCTGCTTTACATCTCCTTGTTTTGATGTGCTTCAGGTTTTTCCAAAGTTAGCCCAGCTCAGGGCCAGTAAACATATTCCTGAGCCCTGGCAGCGTGCTGGGATGGAGCAGGAGCTGAATTTTCCAGCCCTGCGCTTTGTTCAAAGCTGAGTCTGCTTCAGTCTCTCTGGGTGAGCCATGGGGCAGTGTTTCCTTCAGCACAAAGGAGGGCAGGAACGAATCCCTCATTCTCACCATTACTTTCAGCAGAAGAGAGTTCTGAGGGGGGTGTTTTGTCTGGGGAGCCTCGTGTGTGCCCCAGGGCTGGCACATGGGGCACTACTGCCCCATGGAGTCCTCAGGGAGCATTGGGAGCTTTGCAGCCCCGGTCCCTGTGTGTCAGGAGCAGCCTCCACATATGCTTGATGGTGAAAGGGTGCATCCTGTAATGGATTTATTAACTTGTAAGTTATTTCCAACACTTCTTGTGCTGATGCTGCCATTAACAGGGAGCACAGGATGCTCCTGGGAATGAATTAATCCTAAAAAGAAAGTGAGGAAGGGATTTAAGAAATCTCTTTTCCCCGGATGGCAACTGCATCATTGCAAATACTGCCTGATTTGCCTTTTTTAGCACTGAAGTATCTGAGGCTCCAGGTGGCAGCTCCAAGAAGTTTGTGTCAGTTTTGGAGGCTTAAATGCTCCCTATCAGTTGTGGGTTAGGTTTTTTTACAGCTAAAGAGCCAAGCAGGATCATGAAGCATCGCAGCTCGGATAGTTTGCAAAACTGCTGTCAAGTGGATTAAGCTGGAAATGAGAAAACTGCTTGTGAAGTCTTTTCTTTCTAATGTTTGTGTGGTAGAGGGTGATTTAAAGCCCATTTCACCACCGGGGTGAGGCTCCAGACACCGGCAGTGCAAGTGCAGCCAGTGATGTGGCACAACACCCCCAAGACTGTCCACAAAATACATTGAATAGAAGCAAATCGACCTAAACAGAGTCACTCCTTAAAGGTACTGCAGAGGCCCTCGCCACAGCTGACCTGCGAGTGCCTGGAGACATCCCACCCAGGGTACAGATCAGGTTTTGCTATTACTGTGCTATGGATGCAACATACACTTTCCAATAAGGTGTATTGCTTAAGATAGAGCACTGTTATCTAGGTGATAACTAGAGAGCAGAACTCTTTCATGAGGAAAGGGGGAGGCCTCTCATCACTTTGGTTAGCCAAATGTTCAGAAGGGGAATGAAGGATGCTTGGCTTTACCTGGCTGTGGAAGCAAAGGCATAAAGGAGCCTTTCCACATCTCAGCATGCAGGGCGATTTCCCTCCGGTTCCTCCAGGGTGCAACCCCCTATTGCCTTGAGCTGCAAAGACCTTTGAGGCCTGTCTCCTTCCCTGCAGAGACCCAGCACCCTCATTCCTGCTGGGAGAGTTATGGGAGCAGAGGGAGGCGGAGCAGAGCTGGATTAACTGCCTTTGTCCTTGTTGTTTGCATATACATCACAGCCTGGAAATGTCACCTCGAGCACAGCCTCTCTGCTCCATTACGTCCCCATTTCTTACCTAACTGCAAGCGGTGAGGCTCCTGTGCTGGAAATGAGGCACCTGCCAGTTCAGCAGAGCTGGGACAGAAACCCTCCATGGTACCACGCCGGTCCTCGCCCTCCTTATTTGTTATAAGCGGAAAGGAGGGCAGCGAGATGACATTGCAGCCCAAGTTTAGCGTTGGCAGAGGGAAGGTGTGTATGGGATTGTGCTTGGTTACACCCGGGTTTTCAGGACTTTCAGCCTGAGCTCTGAAGTGGCTTTGCCTGGAGGACGTTGTGCACAAAAGACAAGCAAAGGCCACCCTCTTTCTAGGTTCAGCTGGATTTCAGAGTAGGGAGATTGGGTTGGTTTAAACCTGGCTTTGCATTATAGACTCTAGGGTGTGTGTGCATGGTGCTGTATGAGGGATTGTCTCCTCGCCATGCATGGCTTGTAGGGATCAGCATCCCCCTGATTTCCCCATCCCCTGTTCACTGTCCTCCCCTGTTCTACCCCTGGCCTTGGGCACTCTTTCTTTGGCTTCTGCATCCCATCAGCATGCAGGAGGCTGTGAGTACCCTTAGGCTGAAGATGAGCCTGTCCCATTCCCTTTGGTGTCTGCTGTCTTTTAGCTTCTGCTTTGAGAAAGCTGTTCCTGCCCTCATCCCCATGTGGGGGTCTTGCCTCCCGCTGTCCCTCGATGCCTCGCTCCATAAATCCAGGGTGTTAAAATAAGTGCGTCATCTGCAAAAGTGTGGAAGTAAATGTGTTCCCGCTGGAGCCTGCGACATCCTTCACAGCCTCTGCCCCGCAAATCAGATTAGCGCACACAGTGAGGAGAATCCCTCTCAGGTGCTCTGATTTAAGCTGCGTCCAACAGATCCGCCTTTCCCTGACCTGCCCAACACCCGACCTGTCTCTGGCCGTGGCGATCGGGTCTTGAGGAAGCTCTTGCTGATAGTAGGAGCTGGATGCGGTGGGAGGCTGCTGGGACCAGAGCAGCCTTGCAGCGCGCAGCGGAGCCAATCGCTGCTGCCAGGGGTGGAGCTGGAGCGGCCGCGGAGCATCGCCCGGCGCCTGCCCGGCGCAGTTGGCCCGGGCTGCGGGGAGAGCAGCGCCGCGCTCGCAGCTCCGGCGGGCGCCTGCCCGGCAGCATCGCTGGAGCCTCCCGCTGTCCTCGGCGCATCAGCCCGGTCAGCGGCACAAAGGTACCGGCCCGTCCCCGCCAGCCCGCGCGATGCTTGAGTCTGTTGATGAGACTTGGAGGAAAGTTTAGCGGGGAATCGGAGCTGGTTCATAGCGGTGCTTGTGGGAGGGCGGTGGGAGGCGAGCCGTGCCGCTCGCTGGGATCACGGTGGGAAGTGATCCGTGCCGCTCGCTGGGATCCGCTGCCACGCACAGCGAGGCTGACGGAGCGGGTTTGGTAATGAAGAGATGTGGGGAGGCAGCAGTGACCGGGGTCCAACCGGTGCCCGCTGCGGGGAGCCGGTGCCTGTCCCGCCTGTGCCACCCCGGGCGGGAGGCCGGAGGTGACCGGTGAGCGCTGGGCGAGTGGTCCAGCCCCGTGCTGGGCATCACGGCATCTTCCCGTGCTGAACGCTGCATCCACCAACCGGGCCGGCCCCTTGGTGCAGGCAGCACCCCCTGTGCTGGGCAGTCAGTGGAAACTCGAGTGCTTCTACTGAATGGATGCTGCACTGGTGTCCGCACAGTCCAGAGTGGGAGCAGGGGCTCGTGGGGCTGCGGGATGTGAGTGTGGATGTCTGCGGATGCAGGAAAACAAGCCTGTTCTTTCTGTTGTTTGGGAAGTTTGGAGAACTTCCCATGTCAGTGCTCCTCAGGGAGCAGAAGCAGGTTTCCAGGGTGGCAGCTGAGCGCTGGGGCTGCTGTCCCTGTGGACAGCCCTGACCCAGCTCACTGCAGCACCCATGGGTGCTTCCAGCCTGCATGCCTGCTCATCACTGGCCAAGGGGTTGGTCTGTGCATCCCCATGGGGCTGCTACCACACGTGTTGAGCTGGAGTTGTCCATAGGTCTGAGACCCCAAGCAGAAGCTGTCCCTTATGCAGCATGAGCGAGGTGACTGCTGGTTTGGGCTGCATGGAAGATCTCTACTCACTGACCCTTGAGCCATCTGAATTGCTGGGGGTCTGTATCCATTGGACCTGGGCAGTGCCCCCTCAGTTACTTGTGTTAAACATGCCCTGACTGCTGCTCTTTGGGCAGTCACGGGCTCCTTTTGCCCTCCTCTGATGCTGACCTTGGTGAGCAGCACTGGGTGAAGAACAAGCTTTGCAAAGCGTGGAGAAAACACTTAAAAATCCTCAGTTTGCATTTTCAACATGAGCTTGTGCTGCTGGCTCTCACGTGAGCACGTGCAACCCATCTACACCACGCAAACAACTGGCTCTGGAAGGCAAGAGGTGAGCTTGGGAGGGGGGACAGCTTGGAACAGGGGATGCTGGGCAGAGGGGCTTCAGCTTTTGGGGTCTTGGTATCCCACAGGAGAGGGACAGTGACCTGGAGCATCTCCTGCCCCTTCTCCGTGCACTGTGCTGCGGGGTGGGGAATGGCAGGGACTCGATAAACAATCTTGTAAGAGGTATTTTGCTCAAGGTTCTAGACAGTGACTCATCTCCTGGAGGTGGGGGGGCAGCACAGGAGCATTCTACACCAAAAATGGGTCTTTCCCCTGATTTTATCAGGAGCGGGAAGGTAAGAATCCTCTATTACCCTCAGAGCAGTGTAGACCTGTCGATTACAAACCTCCTAATCCCAGTGCTCTGGTACCTCCTGCATCCCTGTCCCTGGGGAGCATCCTGCTACATCCTGGGGTGGGACTATTCTAAAATTCGGGTTGATTTCCACCCTTCCCAACTGATCTTATCTCATTGTTCTTAATCACTTCTGAGTCACTCCAAATAATGAATCCTTGCCTGTACATAGTGGTTTGCATGGCATTTCGGAGTGTACCTGCCCAACTCGGGTTGCTTGGCTCTGAGCTGCATTGTCTTAACTTTCCTCCCGCATCCAGCCTTACTCCCTTGGGTTTTGCTGCCCTGCTCTGCCCTCTCCTGTGCTGGAAAGCTCAGAGGAGCTAAAGTGCTGCTATAGGGCACATAATATACCCCTGCCAGGCCTCCCTCACTGCTCACAGCATCGCTGGCTTCTTGGGAAGGTGTTGTCAGTGTATGGAGATGTTTTGCTGATATTTCCCTGGATCCAGTTTATTTGCTGCTTCCAGTTTGCAGCAGAGTCGGTGCCACCGGGTGATCCTTGCTGAGTTAGTACCTTGCTCCCAGCTTTCTCTCTCTGGGGGTTTTACGGCTCGGTGCATGACACTGCACCACCTAATCCCCCCTCTTCATGCCTGGAGATTTACCTGGGAATGCTGATGGCTGGTCTGGTCCAGCTATGCATTTATCATCCCTCCCTGCAGAGGTTTTGCTGATGGAGGGAGGAAAAATCCCTAGTTTAAGACCACCAACAAACAGCCCTCATCCTCCCTGTCAAATGTAGGCAGGAATGGTGGAGAGTTTTGGGAATTATTCCTTTGCAAGAAGGAACTTCTGACCAAAAATCACTCTCTTTTCAGACTCCTGAGTCTCTAATCTAACCCTTTTCCATTATAAGGTGTTCTCCAGCTGGGGGGCCTCATGGAAACCCCTTGGAAATGGCAAGAATGGGGCTCCTAGGGCTGGTCCTGGTTGATCCTGGGCACGGTCAGACCTGAGTGTCTCATTTATCTGGGTTAAGCTCCCAAGGAAGGAGGTGTGACTCGAGATCCAGAACTGGTTTGGGAGACTCGGAACTGGGCCAATTTCTAGGCCAAAACAGGGCCGTTGGTGTTCCCAAGGGTGGATTTGGGTACAGAAACAGATGAAGGTCAAGGCTTCCACCTCCCTCCATTGCATATTTATCTCCCTGACAGATTCTGGGCAGGTAGCAGCACATCTGGAAGCTTTATTATTCCTTACAATGTGTGAAAAACACCCCTTGCCGAACAGTGCTGGAGTTGGGAGTGCAGACACTGCGGAAAACAAGGAGAAAGGTTTTCCTCCATCCACACCAAACCACCTTCTGCTCTGCACAAAGTCTTTGCTGCGGCTGCGTGTCCTGAAGGCAGGTTTAACAGAGCCAGGCTTTGCTGCGCTGGCTTTGCATTTGTGACCTTCAGCAGCTCGTGCATGAGACTGGAGAGGCACTGGCGTTCTGGGACAGTGCCTTTTTGCCCCTTCATTCAGTTCTCCTGCAGTTTCTTGGGTGCTTTGTTGGCACACTTGGTGTCCCAGCCCTCCAGGGAACGATGTGCCTAATGCTCCTTTCCAGGCTTGATGGGGTGGTCTGGCCACACACAGGTCATGGGGCTCATAAATCTATATATCTATATATTTATATATCTATATACCTATAGGCAGAAATGTGGGTGAATTTAAGGAGTCGAGAGGCATTAAATACATATTTTTCTGGGCTGTGGCTTTTGTGGGAGCTGTGTATAGGAAAACAAAGTGTTTCCCAGGGTCACCCATGCTCCACTGTCTGCTGGTGCTTGCTCAGCGCGGATCTTGCACAAGAGCATCTGGGTCTTTGTGTTTCTGGTCACCTTGCAGCAGACACAGGCAGCGATTTCTCTTCTCTCTTTGCACCTTGTTCTGCTGACAGCCGCTGTTCTGCTCGGCTCAGAGGTGTGAACACTTCTACCTGCCACCACCTTCTGCTCCTGCAGAGCAGGAGATGGCGTTTTGCAGGGGGCTGGGGAGGGGAGATGTGCCTTTTGCTGCTGCCTTTATTAACAAGGAAGAAATAAAGTTGCGGAGAGATCAGATTTGGAGAAAGACCCAGAGTTCCAAAATGCTCCCAGAGGATAGATCCCTAATTGCTCTCTAATTGCGTTAGAGTTTAATTTGTTGTTGTTTTTACTGTAATGTTCCCATTTTTCTCGACAGTTTGCCTTGTTCCATTAACTAGAAATGGCTGGAGATGAATATTCTCAATATTAAAACTTGCCCGTTGTGTGATGCTTGACAGCTTTTGGGTCTTTAATGTGCTGACAGGGGCTGCTGATGCAGCACTCGCCCCATGAAGGTGTTTTCCCCATTGGGCAAGCTTCAATCCTGAGAGGTTTTGCAGGACTTTATGGATCTGGTGGCACCAAGGCAAAGTTCCACTGGCATAAGAGGGAGATCGGATCGGTTCCTAGGCCACATCACCCCTTGGCATCTGTGGGATGAGAGGGAAATGGGAATGCAGGTGGTGGTTGCTGTCTCCCTTAAAGGAGGCAAGAAGAAGCTGAGCTTGCCCCAGAGCAGCTCGCAGGCAGCAGCACTTCAAAAGGCTCGTTTAATCCATTTCTCCAGAGCACGGAGGAGGGGAGCAGGTCTGGAAATGCAACTGGGAAGCTTCAAAAAGGGCTTTCGGGAGCTTGATTTGGAAAGCGATAGGGCAGAAGAACATCGCTCCTCTTAATATAGCTCTGCTTTGGAATTTATTGTGTCTTGTTAAAGGGGAAATGAGGTAGAAGATGTAGTTAAGCTTGGACCCGCTTCTTGCCAATACATGATTGTGAGTGAAACAAATCCTCAAGGGGGGAGAGTATAAATAAACCTTTCCAGGCTATCAGCCTCTGCGCTTGGGGCTCTGGAGGTGTCGCCTGCCTCTCCTTTGGTCTCCTTGCTTATATGTCACATACATATTGCTCATGGGTGATCATACAGAGTGATCAAGGCCCCAGCTGCCCGTGAGCTGGGTGTGATGGAGCTGGCTCTTGAAAAGCAGTATCAACACTGGGAGCTGCAGGAGCTGCACCGTGAACTTAAAACCGCTCCTAAATTTGATCTAGCCGCTTAAAAACAGTGGGTGGACTTGGTGGCAAAGTGAGACGTTGGTATTTAAAGCTGCCTTAAAGGATAGAGCCACAGACAAGGCACCCAGCAGCTAGCTGCAAATATGAGGCACGCACTGGCTTCAAAATTAGATTAGGAAAATGGGGAAAGCTGATGCTGGAGCTGCAGCACCCAAAGTGCCTTGTCAGAAACGCCGGGAACAGGATGGAACCGAACACCCGCTGCTTTTGAAGGCATAAATGAATCAGTTCAACCCCCTGTTGTATGGGATGCTGTGCAAGCTGCTCTGGTATTTGGTGTATAACAAGCACATCTGAGCTGAGGGTGTTGGTAAGAGAGGCAGAACCTTGCATGGCCTCTGTGTATGGTGGGGTGGATGCAGTGGGGCCAGCCCCAGTGCTGGGCTTTGCTCTGGTCACCTTGTGAGATGTCTGTCTGTGCACACATGCCCTGGTGCATTGGGTGCTTGTTCCCATGGTCAGATCCAAGCTGAACCCCCAGAGCATTTCACTTGCTCTCACTCATAACTGGGTGTGCATCCCGGGTTGGCGTGTTCCATGCCTCCCACCCCTCTGAGCTTCACAGAGCTTTGGCTTCAGTGGCAGCATGTGTCAGAGAGAGCCAGAGTTCAGCTTGACTTAAAATGAAAGCTAATGAATCGATGTGGTGGCTTGCATCCTGCAGTGTCACCGGTGAAAGCATCAGGATAATGACTCCTCGGGAAACACCGAGCGATTATGCAAGTCTATGACAATATTATTTCCTGCCACCAGAGATGCTTCATGATACTCCTAATTGTAGCAATAATTAATCTGCCTAATTTCCAAGCACGTGGCTGTAGTTCACGGGAGCCTGGCTGGGACAGGAGCCACACAGAGTGTGGGGGCCTGCTTTGTTCTCTCTTTAATTGCCAGTTGTTTTTACTGCGGTTCCAGTCTCTGTGCTACCATGAGGAGGTGCTGGGCTTTGTCCCCTTTGTGCTCCTGGTGCAGGCTGGGGGTTCAATGGGGATCCCATGTGTGGGGATGGGGTGTGAAAGCAGAGGGATGTGAGGAGCTGATCCGTAGTGCTCTGCTCCTATGCTGGGCAAGGAATGACATTGCAGAGCAGGATGGAACCGAGTCCTCGGTGCCATCTACAGTTGTCTTCACTAATTCGTGTTTATGAAACTCTTCAGGAGGTTCATGGCCTCTTTCTGCAATGCAGCTGGTTCCTATCTAAGGCTTTTCCAGACTACCAAGCTCTGTCATGGTTTCAGAGCGAGCTCTGTCACTGGTCACAGGGCTGTTCCGTATCACCTCTGCCTGATGCAGAACGTGGTGAACCCCATCGTGTTCAGCCTCCTTGGGAATAAGTCATGTTTTAATGAGTGCTTCCTTCTCATCTGGCTCTGATTGCACCAGGTGATGCTTTACTCTGGGAATTTGGTGTTTCCCAATGGATGTTTTCCTGTTTCTCAGCAATTCTCTACTGCCAGGTCTTGCCCTCTGTGCTTCTGGTAGGTGGAATAGCTGAGACATCTCTTCAGTCTTCTGCTTTTTGGAGAAGGCTGAAACTTTTCAGAAGTTTGGGATCTATGTGCACATGAGACAACGGTATTTTCCTGCTCCTACCAAAGCACAGGGAGTTTCTGGCTTTGCAGAACATACAAAAAGCATTTTTCAGCCCTGTTTCCCCTCTAGCCAGAGAGGATGGCTGATGGCCATGACTGAAGGATAACTTACAAACCCCACTTTGAAAACTCATGTTGTATCAAACACATTAGCTTGTTTTAATGCCTTTTTGTTGCTTCTCGGTACCACTGGGGATGCCTAATAAATACTGTAGGAACAGGAGTCCCCAGACTATGGAGAGCTGGAAACGTTTCCAAACCCTGGAGCTGGTCTCCGAAGGGAGACACATGGAGTTGCGGCACCACAGTGGCATTGCTGAACCATTGCTCATTGCTCCTACATTGGTAAGGGCCAGAACAGGGTTTTGTTTTGTTGTTGCTTTTCCAGAGGGAAACTGAGGGATGAGTTATCTGAGTGTCTTGTTGAAATGCTCCCAAAGACAAGGCAGGCCTGACGTAAAGCTTAGAATTCCAGCATGCTTCTGCTCCATGGGGATGAGCGAGGAGATGTTCCTGCTTCTGAGAAGAGAACAAATGCAAACAAAAGAAGGGTTGTGGCTTTTCTTTTTTACATCAAGGATGGGCGAAGAAAAGGGCTGTAGGAAGGACGTCAATGTTTTATGTTTTTCTTAAGATAAAGCTCCTTGTTGGTTGCTGTTGCACACACAAAGCTAATTGACAGATTACACGATAATATGAAGAAGTTTAATGAAATCTGCTGATACCCTTTAGAGGATGTGGAATTTGGATGTGCAATTAAATTAGGCAGGGGGTTTAGCTGCTCCATGCTAACCAGGGGACTTAGATAGAAAGCATTTGCATTCCTGGTGTCTTGTTTCTAAATCATTTCATTGATTACAAAAGCTCTGCTACAGCAGGGGAGCTGTAGCTGAAGGGAGCAGAGTCCATCAATCATCACAAACACGGATGGTTCCTGGCCAGCATTGCTTGGCTGCCTCGGGAAGAGCTGGGCTCCTATAAATCCTCACTGGGTGGGACTCGATGAGGCAGCTCTGGCTGGCAGGTACTGAATGTGTCATGGACAGACGACCTGTCCCAGAGAGAGGAGATGAGCTCAATCCATGGGTGTGAACTTGGGTGATGGTGAGGATAACCAGGAGCATCTCTGCTTCTGCTGTTGCTGACTTCGTTAACCTTTGCTGGGCAGGAAGCTTTTAGTGCTGTTGGGAATTAAGCAGTGACTTTAAACTGATTCAGGATTGGTGCTGTTAAGGCTGAAGCTGGTTTTGATATGAGGTGCTTTAGCTTAGCTTCAGCTAGGCCAGCACGCAGGCTTTTATGAAGGAATCCAATGTTAAAATAATCCCCCACGGGCGATGGACAGATTTGTTCTCTGAAGGCTTCTTTTAAGCTCGTTGCCACCTTACATGGCTTTGCCTCTTGGGTTTGTGAGCTGAAGCTGATGGGGAGTGACAAGCCCTGATTATGCAAAGTACCAGAGGCTACGAGCTGCAGGCACGGGATTCGGCTTGACTCGCTTCCCACTGTTTCCTACGTTATTAGGGAGCCACAGGAAAAAGTAGGTCCTGCTTATCCAAAAATAAACGTGGCGTCCTGATTGTGATTGCAGAGAGAGGCTGTGCGGGAGCCGCTCACCGGCTCCTGCCTGGCGCAGCCCTGGCACCGACCCCGGGGCAGGGACCGGTGAGTGGGGTACCCGCAGCCTGACAGCGCAGACCGCGCTCCGGGGATGCTCCGACACTATTTATGCATCTTCTTGTGAGAAACCACCGTTTCCATAGCAACCGCGAGCATCACATGGTGACCGCGGCTCCGCACATGCAGCCCGGCGGGCGCCTCGCTGCGCTCCCGACGCCGTGCGGGGTCCCGGGGGGGTGCCGGGTTCTTCGGGGTGCAGCTCATGGCTGGGGCACATCCATGGTGGGAAGAAGGGTGGAGAGGGGAGCGGTGGGAGGATTTCGAAGGGGAGGTGAGCATTGAAGGGAGAGGGTGCCAGGGCTTCATGCTAGGCTGTGTCCTCCCCAGGGTGGGCTTTGGGCAGGGCTCAGTCGGGGAGAATCTGTTTCTGCAGGGAGACGCCAGCAGCAGAGACGTCCCAGGCCAGGGCATCTCGTTCCACCTCTCTGCATCCCAGTTTGAGCGAGTCCTTCCCCTCTGCCATACAGCTACATCACCTCCTCCGTCTCAGAGCGCAGCCTCTGCCAACGCCTGAACAGGTCAGTTTGAACCCCTTATTCAGGAGGTTTCTGGGCTGTCCAGTTGCAATGGAGCGAGCATCAGAGGCCCGTCCTTGAAGTACGCAGGATGCAGAATTGACGCCCCGAGGCACAAGATGTGATTGCTCTTCGTTCAGTTCCTGCAAACTTTATTAAAGCAGTCACAATACATCAATCTCCCTTTCAAAAATACATTGTTATTCAAGTCAGCACGTTTGCAATTAAATCCTCATGTGGTGTGAATAATTAGAACGTTTCACGTGTGTAACTGGATATACACATTTATAGGGAAGGGATGGTGCTGCTCTCAAAATTGCAGTGTAGCTCCCTTTAAACTTGGCAGCATCCTTCCTTCATCACCCCCTGAGGCAATTCGTGGCACGGAGAGCTTGCTCTCTGCTGCAGGAACAACTCTTTCCTTTGCTCTCTAAATCTCTGCGCCTGTAATTTCCTCAGCTTGCCCTTTGTTCCCTCCTCAGACAGGCAGTAGGTCAAAAAGGCACTGGCTGGATTTTACTGCCACACATAAGCTCTGTCTCTGTCATTTGCTCCAGTGCTGCATTAGGGGATGCAGAGCATCCTGAGCACCCAGAGCCTTGGCCTTGTTGCTTTTCTGCCTGGGGGCATCATCCACCCCTCCTGACTTCCCTCTGCCCGAGGCGCTGTTTTTCCTGACATGTTCCTCAGTTTGGGGTGGTTTTTTCTTGCTTGGTTCTACTATTTATAAGCTGGTGACACTGGTGAGGAGGTGGAACATCTGCAGCTTCCCACCCCACTCATGAATCCCAGGGGAATTCAGTCCCAGAGGGAATCATCTTTCCCTCCACAGTGTGGGAGCTGTGAGGCTCCTCTCAAAAGCATCATCTCCATCCACTGAGAGGACACTGTTCTGAGTGCCCCTATCTCAGCGCTAGCAAATATCAAGAACTAGGTCCTAGCAAAGGATGTGGCTGCTCGTGCTGGGGGAGCTGGGTGAAGTTGGGCATTTGGGGTGCTCAGGCTGAGACTCGTCTGCACTAAGGCTCTATCTCCTCCGTGTTGCTCTCCACAGCCTCTCCTCTGTGTTTTGCCACATGCAGCAGCCACGTGCGGGATCTCTCCTGCTCCCCAGCTCATGCCACACGCGATGTTGTTCTGATTTTCAAGGCTCCAATAAAGCGTGTCAAAATGCATCAAAGGCTGAATGCAGAAGTGAAGCAAATTGACTCTAGAGGGGATTTCAAGGATGGAAGGGGTAGGGAAGGGGCAGATAAACCCCAAACCAAACAAGAATTGCATGGCAGAGGTGGCAGGTGTGCAGCACAGCTGGAGGGACATAGAGCATCCTTGGTTTGGCAGGAGAAGAGGAAAATAGCATGCACATCCTCCCAAGATGTGCTTATAGTAAGCTCTTCATGGGCAGGGTCATCACCTCCCGGAGGCTGCCCCATCCCTGCCCTTTTCCCTATGCTGTGCACTGGGGCTGTTGTGGGCTCCAATGCCTGGAGCACATCTGCTGCTGCTGCCATTGCCTTGAGAGAGAACTGCACTCGTGGAACAGGCTCAACCATCCGTCACAATGCTGATAGTGCTGGGAAATAAGGCACTTCAAAAGGCAGTACTTTGCATTTCTTCAGATGCCTGGTTGTAAGTGCAGTGACAGAGCTGCCGAAAGCACATTAATTATTAGCAAAGACTTTTCTTCTTTTTATTGCAAGACAAATTAAATACCAGAAGAAACCAGGAAGTGTTACACGAGATGTTAATCCATGGGAGAGCGATAGCAGCACAAGCAACAAATAATTCATAACATGAAAATCAGGCGATTTAATTTTTGCCTTGCTGTTTGCATTTGACATTCCTGCACATGCTCGGTCGCCCCTTCTTTAGTGCTCCAACACGGAGGTTTTGGAAACTGTTATTTCTGGGAAAGGTGATTAAGGCTCTTGAGAGTAAATTGGATATGGGATCACAGTTTTATTCTTTACTCTTGACTGGAAGGAACTGAGTTGCAGAATTTGGTGCTTTATCGGATGGTGCTCCTTGTCGTGGGTTGTACAATACGAAAGTGAATATGTGTGCATGACAACAAGTAGGTGATTGAACAAGCACCTTGGGTGAGCCAGACCAAAGGCTGATGCACCCCAAGATCTCTAAGTCCTGTGGGTCTACAGGGCCCTGGTTGGGTGAGGCAGAGGTTGGGGTGCAGGTCTGCGGCCGCAGCAGCCAAGTCTGCCTGTAACTTCCATCCATGTACCTGAGTCATGCGGGGTAAAAGCTTAGACACCCGTTCCCTGTGATCTCAGGTTTAGATCCCTCATTTGCTGTCTCCATTTGATACATCCCCTTCTGAGCTGCTGCTTTGAGTGCTGTGGGATCTGTGGGTGCTTGTGAGTGGAAGAGGTGCAACCCGTCTGACAACAGCCTGCACGGGAGAGGGATGGTCCCTACCCTGAAACGATGTGAAATCAGCTGCAGCTTCTCAGGGTTTTTGTAGATTTCTGCTTATTGTTGAAACACAGAAATAATTGTCAGTGAACAATGCCCAGGGTTAGTCTGTGAAGTGATAGAAAAGACAAAACTTGGAATTAGAAAACCTCTGTCTCGTTCGTGTTTGTTGTGGACTCCGGAACTTTTTGCTCCCAGCTGTGAATTTCATGTTATTAAAAGGCCTTCTTTTCCTATTCACTGAGCTCGTTGCTCAAAAGAAGGGGTGATGGAGTTGATAATAAGGGGTATATAACAGTAAAACCAGAAGCAGCTTGTGGAAGAAAGATTGCCAGAAAAGAGATTACAACCATATTTATCAGAAATGCGACGGGAAGTGTTCCCTAGCAGTGACTGCAGATCGTGCTGCAGCTCCCGATGCAAGTGAGGACCCCGAGGGCTGGTGCAACAGCAAAGAGCTGCTGCAACAAGCACCCATCAACCAGTCCCTGCACCTACCCGAGGTCCTGTAGCAGTTCTACTGCCCCAGACGGGTCTGGGTTGCCAAAGCACTTATTGCAGGTGCACTTCCATCCTCTCCTTTGTGACAGGCACATATGTGCCTGTGTCCAGTATTCAAAGCGTAGTCTTGAAAAGGAATTTGGCTTTGAGCATGTCTCTGATGTCAATATGTGGATTGCTGTCCTCTAAAATTTAATGTAACTTAGCATCTTTCTAGCAGTTGCCAAAATCTGGAGTCAGCCCCATCAAATTGATTTTCATTAAGCTGTTGTAGTCACTGAAACTGCTGAGAAGAATCGTAGCCATATGGCACAAAGTATTTAAAACGAAGCCTCTCACGACACAGTTTGCTGTTCCTGGCGATGCTGAGCTGACATGTGCAGAGGTTACTGATCTGAAGCACTGACAGGGGCCTCAGCACTGCAGTGCCACTACAAGAGGCAATAATAAACCCCTTTGAAAGGAGACAGAGTGATCAGTGCTTGTGGTGGAGGTGGAGGCCTCGCTGTTTGTGTCCCCCACTGAGGAGGAGACCAAGAGCTGGGAATATTTAGACCTTGGTGACCAGGCTGTGAATCGCACATTGATTCTTCAACTCCCTGCAAGAAGAGCCTCTGAGGACGTGCAGGGAACACGTCCCTCCTTGCTCAGCATCTGTGGTTCTCCTTGAGCATCCCAGAGGTGCACAGTGCTTTAGAGCCCTGGATATGAACCCTCTGTTCCATTCTGCTTTTAGACAGCGACGGGCTGTGCAGGGAGGATCAGCCTAAGGCTGGTCAGTTCTAGGGGCTGTTAGGCACTTGTAGGCAGGGAGAATCAGAGAGAAATGAAGTGATGAGAAACATAGAAATATTAACTGCTTATGAACTCCCTTTATGACACTTGTAGGCGGAAGAAGTTAATAAATCACTGCACGGATTGACCCACAAAAGAAGACAAAGGGGAAGGGGGGGCAGAGAGCTTTTCTGGAGCAGGAGGAAGCGCTGTTTTTAGGTCATGTACCCACACAACAAAGCTGTTTTCTTTCTCCCAGGCTCCGTGTCTAGAGTCTGCCTCTTGTACAGAGGGGAGCCCTTGCAGCTATGCACAGATGCCATCAGCCTGCGGTGGCCTTGCTGTGCTTGCAGCATCTCTGGACCAACCCCTTTGTAGGGAGCAGACAGGACTCTCATTTTGTTCTTGCACTGTAACAGGGTCTTGGCCAGAGGAATATCAGCCCTGGACCCTTCCTATGCTCTTGCATGCAGGGCCAGCCTGGGGGCTGTGGCAGTGAGAGCCTGCTTTAAAGCACACAGTGTGGGGACACCCGTGTCCCTGCATTCATTTCACTGCATATTACCTCGGCATCCTTTTGATGCACTGCTCTAGCGTGGTAGCTGAGGAAAAGTACAGAAAAAAAGGTATTTTAAGAAAAGCAAAGGAACAGTCACTGAACGTAAAAGCTTTATTCAGAGCCAGGAGGTCGTACCAGTCAAATTTAGTGTCATTCCTCAGATAGGCTCTGGGAAATGAGGCTGCACAGGGCTCCCCAGCAGCAGAGACACAATTAGGAGGTTACTGAGAAGGGGAAAAAGCTCCTGCTCTTATATTGCATCTATTTGGGACAGGAAGAAGGCTGTTTTCTTAAGGCAATAGCTGGTACTTGAGTTTAAACTTGTTCTCAGGCTGCCTTGGTTTTAGTGGCAGCTTTGCAAGGGTGACTTGTAGAAGCGGGCGCTGGTAGTGGGTTGCTTGTGTGGAAATCTCCCTTGCTAAGGTGAACCTGTTATTTTTGTCAAGCGCTTCATAATAAATTTTGCCCAACGCAGTTATTGTTACCAGAGCTTTCTAATTATTTTAAGTAGCTAAGCTTACATGTGTTTGAATCCTCTCTACAGTTTAGCCTAATATATTCATGCAAAAGCATGAAGGAGGCTTTGCTTCCATTTATTCTCCTGTTCCCTAATCCCCATCCCTCGCTCCTCTGCCTTTCCATCACTGTTGAAAAGCAATACTTGCAAAGACAAGCAGTGAAAGCCTCTGCCAGCATCCTGAGCCTGGGGAGGACACTTGGTTGTGTTTCTGCTCCCCACCCAGCAAGCATCAGGGGTCCTGGGCATGGAGAGCTTGTGTCCACCTGCGGGTCAGTACATAGGGATGCTTCTGTCGTGTGTCAATGCATCACTTGAGGGTCTGCCATTCCAGAGAGTCTTTATTAGGCAACCTGAATAGTTCCATGTGAATCATGCTGCATAACATTCACGTTGTCAGCACAATAACTGTGTTCACCTCTTGCGATGCATTACATCCTTGTGTAGTGACAATGGCATATAGAACCTAACAGGCAATATTGAGGCTGACAAATTCTACACCTGTATCAGAAGTTACTGCTTAGAGAAAAGACATGAAATCCTGTTCCTGGATAAGGCTGATTAGCTCCCGCTGCTCTGAAGGGGGGACAAGACAATGCCATTCGTATGCACATACGTTAGGGGCACAGTAGACTTGGGATCTGTTATCAGAGCATGAAGGTCTAAGCTAATACTGAGCAGCTTTTGATTTGCTCTGATTTTTGCAATGAGAGTTTATACTGTGAGCATTGCAACTGCATGCAAATTAAGGTGATATTACCTGCTTCTGCCTTGGTTGTTGGCTTGAGGTTTGATGAGATTCTTTGGCTTGCCTTGTGTCAATCTGTTGTATTAAATGAGCTTTCTCCCTCCTGCTTTATTTTGCCTTTGATGCAATTTTGCAACACGTCTCGTACTCCTGAAAGGCTCTTCTGGTGTCTTTGAAAGTTTCTTAACATAGTGTTTCTCTAGACAGAGTAAATTAAGATTAAACCCAGGCAGATAGCAAAAGAGAAGAAGCAGGATCAGAGAGCAAGGGCATCAGCAGAGGAGCACTGAGATTTGTGTCTTCTGTCTGGCAGACCATGAACACCCAAATAAACCTTTTCCTGGAGCTAGGGCAGAGTTGATCTCTCCAGGCTGGAGCCTCTGGGAGACTCAGCTGCTTGTTTCCATAAGATGTGCAGGGATTGTCAGAACTGAGACAGCACAACACGTACGGGGTTTGGTGCAGGCACTCCAGGTCGGCAGATGTGCACAGAGCACCTCATCCTCTGAGCCCGAGGGAAGGCAGGATGGCATCGAGGGGCCGGGATCTCTTGCATCGGCATCTTGTTCTCCACCAGATTGTTTTTCTGCTCATGAGCCCTCAAGACTTGCTCATTTCCATGTGGGTTTTCTTCCCAATCAGTAGAATAAGCTCTATGAAAGGTGTATTACCAGTCTCCACTGTGCCCGGCTTTGTTACGATTGTGAATTGATCTATTCCATGGCAGGGGGTTGGAACTGGATGATCTTAAGGTCCTTTCCAACCCAAACCATTCTATGATTCTATCTTGGCACTAGTCAGAAGGTATCGGCCTCTATTTTCCCTCTTGAATGGCACTGGGATTTTTTTGGTTTTAAATAACCTGTCTATGCAGCTACTTCTGATGTCTTCTAGCTCTGTTCAGCCTGTTATGAGCCTCAACCTTCCTGATACATACCTTGGTTACCAGTTCAGAGCTGGATACCTGCGATTTGCTTGCACAGCGAGGAAGGTGTGACAGGAACTGAAGTGTTCCCGTGAAGCAGGTCACTTGGGGAGCTGGCTTCTGGAACTGCAAGTGTCAGTGCTGGCAGTTACAGGGAACACACAGATATTTAAACAGCTGCTGGAGACCACTAAATCACCCCAGCAATTTCCTCTGTGTCTGAATTGAGAAATACAGCAGAGCTTAAAGCCACCTTCCTCCAGGTTGTAATGATGCCTGCATTATCAGCTCTTCCATGTTGTATAACAAACAGTTAAGCATGTTTCAAGCCATGAGTGATATATACTGTAGTGGGTTATGTACGTGGTGTTTCTAGATATGAAAGGTAATGGAGAAGAACAGCCATTTACAGCTGTGGCTCACACACAAACGGATTGCAGAGCAGTGCAGGAATCCAAGGGGGTTTGGATGTTCCTTGGATGCAGGTGGGGATGGGGCTGTTGTCCAGCAGCACCGGGACCTGTCATGGACCAAACACTTGGCACAGGCTGGTTGTGCATAACCCCAGGGGCACCAAATTGTGGGTGGGGATGTCCTGGGGACCATTCGTGTTTTACATTTGCAGCTCTATAAAGTCGGTGACAAGAACCGCTCAGCTCCAGCATTGCTCTGCCGTGTCTCTGTAGGGACTCTCATCAAACACATCCTGTTCTGTCTGCCTCGTGTCACTGATTCTGCTCCTTGTCTCTTCCCTCTGTCGTGAACAGATGAAATCGTCCGACATTGACCAGGAGTTATTCACTGAGAGTTACTGCAAAGTGTGCAGCGCTCAGCTAATATCCGAGTCCCAGCGCGTGGCCCATTACGAGGTAGGATGCTCTCTGGTACCTCTGCTGTATCTGTCCGTAACTCCTCCATCACTGCCTTTTCCAGCTGCCTGTTGTACAGGGTGGCATCAGCTACCACATTCCCGGCAAGTCACTAACTAGCATTTAAAGTTCCTCTCTGAAAACTCAACATTCAAAAGACTATCTGTCTTTACTGGTGGCATCTTATGCTGTAAACGATGCTGCATGGCTGTGGTTTCCTCCTAAATCTGCAGTTTGAACGTGACTGGAAGCAAGTTTTCAAAGAAATAGTGAGCAAGGAGAGTTCAGCAAAACCAGCTCGGGTTTTGATACTAAATGTGCTGCACTATGCTTCGCTGAGTAGGAATCACTGATTGTGCAGAGAATAGATTAGTATTTGTGGATGTATTTAAGCACTTAAGAGGTAGGCAAGCAATAAATAATTAGGATATATCATTAGAGACGTGTTAGAACAGCAATTAACAGCACTGCATATCTTCAAAACAGAATTAAATAAATCCCTGTAAAACCGGGGAGGAAATCACTGAGGGTTGTGCTGCTGGGAGAGGGAACCCACTGCCTGTCGTGTCCCTGCTCCGTGGGCATGAGGAACCATTCCACAGCAGCGTGGGGTGAATCCTTGTTGTGGCAAGGATCTCTCTCAGCATTAACCCAGCAGGAGAACAAACACGTTCTCATTCATGCTCACATGAAGAAGAGGGTGCAGGGTCAGTTTGTGCGGTGGTTGTGCACAGGGTTAGATGCAATCAGCCACCTTTTTCTGGGGTATTAATGGTGTGGGGAACAGAGAACTGACCCCTCTGGTGATGCGGTGCAGGGGAAGGACCCATCTACGGTCCAGTCCCTCCTGCAGGGTCTGGGAGAGGCAGTGATGGATGTGGCAGTGGTAGGGATGAGGCATTCCTGCACTGGGGGGCTGTGGCTTAGCTGTGTTCTGCCCCAGCATTTGGATGCATGGAGCCTGTCAGTGTCTGCAGCACTTCAACAGAACCACAATCTGTGCTAAGAGGGCTGGAAGATGGGCTTTCCCCAGACTTGTGCCCTGATTCAAGTGTTTAGCAATGGGTACACGGCAGAGACATTTGTCTCACTGTGGCCAGTGGTGACATACAAGGATTTTAATCACTGTACAGTACTCAAGGCTGCAGTGCTGCATTAATAACAAATGCAAACAATAACGCACAGTTACTTGTAAGGCACTTTGCGTGTCTGTTTGGGTGAATTTCTTCAGCCATCTCCTGTAAGCGCTCCTCTGGCTGCCCTCAGTGTGCAGCAGAGATCTCTGGCAGCCACTGCAAGTCTAAGGCTGCAGTTTTAGGGACACCTTCCAGATCTCCGGAATGGGCAATGCGGATGCCAAGTTTTGTCCACAGGAGGCAGCGGCATTGCCGCAGGAACAGGAGCAGCGAGTGGTGAGTGATGGGGGGCTCAGCCAATCTCTTTCCTTCTGCGCCTGTAACTGTAGGTATGAGCCGAATCATTAATTCATAGCAGATGTTTTTGAGACGTGGCAAACAACACGGGTTTGTGTTGTGTGTTTCCAGCGCGAGGTGTTGTGCTCATTTGTCATCCCCTGTGAAATCCCAGCAGACGCTGTAGACGTTGGGCACAGTAATGTCATTACCCAACGTTGCTGCTGGGCTGCCTAATGGGAAGGAGGGATGGAGACAGCGGATGGATGGGGAGAATGGGCCATGCCCTGGAGCATGAAGGTGCTGCTGGATGGAGCCTTACAGGGGAAGCTCCCAAATCCATGTGCTTTGACTGCAAATGTGTATGGAAAACCACCCTGCGGCTCCTGGCTGCTTCCTGGTGTGAGAGACCTGAGCAAGCAAGTGGTAGTGACTCACTTGTTGGGTGAACTCGGCCTGTTTTTCTAGTCAGACATTAGACAAGTATGTGATTCCCCATGTACGTTAATCATGGAAAACTATTGGAGAATAATTTGTGCAAATGATTCTTGCTCTGATGCTGTTTCATAAGGACTTTGGTCTGAGCATCCGCTCCACAAACGGAGAAGGCTGTTCTCTCTGCCAGGCACTGTTCATAAGGCATTTCTCTTCCCTTGAGCAAGTCTGTGGTCAGAATATTCACTTTTATAACACCAGGATTGGCAACATGCCTGTTCTTGTACAAAACTGTGGTGCTGAATGTACCTGAGCTCCATCGTGCCCGGGACAGCCAGCCCTTGCTGCAAGGCAGTGAGTTAATAGCAGGGACGTAAAATTCCCTGTTTCTTCCTTGTTCAAAAGTAGCTGGTCACAATTTTCACACCTTTCTTTTTCTATCTTTTAAAAATCAGTCAATGGACAGAACTGATTCTTTTTGTAGGGAAAATAACAACCCTGCTCACAGCCGGTGAAGGTACCTGCAGACCATACTGGGAACCAGCAATCAGAAGCTCCCGGGCTGTGCTGGTAACACATCGTCCTCTGTGGAATGTTGTGGTCAACAGTGCCCTTGCCCTTACTGAGCCAGAGCTCAGAGAAGGGGAATTGATCTGCTGCCTCTCCAGCACAGCCGAGTAAGATCTGCAGCCTTTGTGCCAGGCACTGAGATCTTGGCTCCTTTGTGCATGCAGAATAAGACATTTCTCTGTAAGAAAATAGAGGGAAACAACGTATGAAAGGGGGATGTTTCTATCTTGCCAAACAGGAATAGTCAGTTCCAATCACTGTCTCATCTCCTTCTCCAAATCATCAACCAATAACTCTTCTTTTCTTCTGCACTACTTTGCCAGGAATAAAATACCATTTGATGTCAGTCGTGCAGTATTAAGGGGTATTATTTCCAAGGGCGAGTGCAGTGGAAAATGACAAAGGAATCGGAATGTTTGCAGCATTTTTTTGCTTCCAGCTTGACGTACAGAAAAATACTGCCCTTATTTTATGTGCTTTGTGCAACCTTATTTATGTGCTTTGTCTGTGTCTGCTGCACCTCTGCTCTCCTTTCCACCCCTGTGGAGCTGCCAAGTGCTCTTCTCCTGCCCAGGATTCGCCTTAGGGCAGAGCTGATCCGAGTACCTAGCTTTGGGATTGACTCGTAATGTAGTTGCAGGTGCCCAAATGAGGAAATGCCTTAATGAGCTCTCTGCATACTGTGATGCTGAGTGTCACAGGAGGCTGCTTTAGAGATAGCAGTTAGCTTCCACGCAGTGGTAAGTAAGAGATGAGGCTGATCTTAGTGCTTGTTGTCAATGCCCAAAAGATCGTGTGTTTGAATATTTTAATTCTTAACGCAAATGAATCTCTTAATTTGTCCCCTGAAGCATCAGAAAACTCCCTTCCCATTTCTGCTACTGGAATGAAGCATCCAAAAATGGATTCCTGATAAAATCCCTGCTAGGTAATAGCTCCCTGTGCTGCCTGCTGTGCCAAGCATTCCTCACGAGCACTGGCTTTCCTTCCCTCCCCTGGGAGGAACCAAGGGGAAACGGGATGCCTGATGAGATGAAGCATCACAAAAAAGGGCAGTGATGCAGCAGTGATTGCTGCCTGCACCAGGCCAAAGGGTCCTTGTCTGGTGGAGCTATTTCAAGCCCCCTCCATTGCTGGTGGCTGGCAGACCCCTTCCTAGGGACACTTGGTCAGCATGATGTTGGGACCAGCCGTCTCCTGATGCTCTTCAGTGGTGTACGTGGTACCTTCTGTGCTGGCGCCAGGGATGGGGAGCATCTCGCAGCCTTTTTGCTCTGCTTTGGTAGCATGAGCTGCGTGTGTGTTTCAAGCACAACTTTGACATGAAGGGATTGATTTGACTTTGTCTTTAAATGATGTCTGTGTGTGGGATAACCCAGAAGGCAGCACCTTCACAGAGCCTTGCCTGGGGAGGTGGGAGAGCCTGGCAAAAGGCCGGGGCTCGGCGCATGCAGCTTGTGCCGCGTCTTGCATCAGGCTCCTGTGGCTTTTATCAACAAAGCATCATTATTCAATTACCATTCATCCCTTGGAGGTATTGCAGAGAAATAACCGAGGCTGCTGCCCTGTGATCAGAAGCTCCTGCAGTTGTGTGGCTGCTTCACCAGTTGCTGAATATGCTCAGCAGCGACTGCTGCCCTCAGAAAGAGCGTTGGATGGATTGGAGAGGGTCAGAGAGGGCACCAGCGACTTGGGAAGTGCCACAGAGCTTGAGAAACAGCAGGAGAAGAAAACTGTAATGTGCTGCACTTGCTGCAATGCAATTGAAATTCTGTGCCCCAGAGATGAGGTTTTCCTATTCTGTATTCCTGCATCTTGCCTTCCCCAGGAGTGGAAAGCCTCTTTGCTGCTGGATGCTCTCTGGATCACCCCTGTCTTTGGGAGAGGTTGTATCAATCAATTTGGTTCTCTGTAAATTTAAAAAGCTAAGCTTTCTTAGTTAGCTCCGAGTCCTCCTCTCTCTATACAAGTGTTCACGACCATTAGGAAGATGTTCCCATTTATTTTCAAGTTTCTCCTTGAAAATCCTGCAGGAAAATTACCAGATATGCAAAGCTGCTCTCGGATCCCACCATCCCACCCTGAGCTGCATGTTCATCACCACATTTGCCTCCTTAAGCTGCTATAACACTTTTCTCCATTGTAATCTGTATTGCTTCAGGTGTTCAAATGTACTTGGCTTCTTCATTTAAAATGAGGAAAAAAGCCAGGTCTGTAGGAAGAGAAGCCCAGAAGGTGTTGGGTGCACCCTGTGAGATGAGGGAATGATGCTCTGAGGCTTGTGGTGGAGCCTGAGTGGCAGGGGGAGCTCAGGGGTAAAGCGTATTCAGATGCAGAGGAAACTGGAGAGAACATATAAAGGGCTGTTCCCTTCTGCATAGCTCCGAGCCAAGAGCTTTCTGGAATCTCTCACCCTGTGTCCAGAGGGAAGCGGATGATATCGACAGCTTCATCAATACTCCTTGACTGTGCAGGGCTGGAGTGTGCTTGGGTTAATCTGCTTCCAGTTGGGCTGCCCTTCCCTAGGAAACTGTGTGAAATGATGGCTTGTCTGAGGGAATCATAAACGCTGTTTACTATTGGCACGTTAGCGCCTGAAGGATCAAGATGTGTGTGCTCAGAAAGGCAGTCCTGCGTCTGAAATATTAATGCAGTGGAGGAGCACATACTCTATTTAACAAAATAAATGCTGCACTAGAAGACAAGGAGCTGGAGTATTCGGTGCACAGGATGCTGCAGGCATTTCCAGGATGGAGGAGAGGAAAGGATGTGCTTCTGCTGGAAATAGAGGCTACGCAGGGCTCTGGTGTGTCAGGGGCTCTGCTGTAGCACCGAAGGGAATGCAGCATCTGCCAGCCCTGTGTTCTGCCATGGCTGGCATTTATCTGCCAAAGTTTGGCTGCCTTTGGTAGCAGTAACCTGTAAATGCTTCAGAGGATGAAGGCGGAGGGGGCATCCTGCCTGTTGTTCCTGTGTGCTTCCCCATGATGCTGAGAATCTGCTTTGCTGTGGTGTACGTGTGTGATGTAGTTTGTAGTGGCTGCTCAGACATTGCTGTTGTTCTGCAGGTTGTGCTGGTGTTTGGTATCTTGGTTTGAGGAGAAAAAAATAAGGCTAAAGAAAGCCTTTTTTGTGGCTCAGTTGCAAAGGTGATGGAGGTGTTCTGGTTTTTGTATGTGCACACAGGCCTTCTGCAGATTGCCTTGGTACCTAGTTCATGTTGTGCTAACAGCAGCAACTAAAAGACATTGAGGCGAACGTATTGTATGAGATATGTGGATGTGAGTGTGTTATAGGAAGGTGTTTGTCCTGCCTCATCGCTTTTCTGCACACAGTAAGCACAGACTCACCAGGGCAGCATTAGCTCCTTCAGGAAACCAGTGTAGATTAAATGGTACTTCACCAGGCTCTGTGTTGCTACTCTGTTGTCAACATTAATGGCTAAACATTAGTTTTAATGTGCTCCCAGTGTCAAAATCTATTGCTAAATAGCAGCAACAGCAGAGTAGATAAAGCCCTATGGTACAGCTCCCTTCCAGGTTTTCTCTGTTCAGAGTACCATATCTGGCTAAAAATAGCTGAAGTTCAAAGGTACTATCAGAGCAGCAGTAAAATGCACTGAGGATGAGACCCTGGGGTAGCAGTAATGGGGAGGCACAGGGGATGTTACATGAAGCCTACATAGAATAAAAGCAATGAAACGATGCTGTTATCCAGGATGGGCCAAACCGTTCCCGTTCCGCTCCCGCTACACAGGAGGGCAATATTCCAGCTATTCCCTCTTGCTTCTCTTTAGCATTTTCAACCTGCAACCCGTGTTTGCATGTGGGTTCCAGGTGTTTGAAAGCAGAGTCTTTAGTTACGGTGTGTGTTGTGACAAAGCCGTCCCACGCGCCGTGCTCCCGGTGACTGGCACTGACGTGTTTCAAAGTGATTTGTTTCAGACACACAAAGATAGAATGGGAACAACGGGCCGTGCTGCTGCTGCATGTGGAGGAGGCGTTGTGTTTGTGTTAACTCTTCTGTTTCCCACTTGATAGTTCTGTCCCAGCAGCAAAGTTCATCCCTGCCTGGGCATTGGTACCCAAGAGCCAGAGTGCCCTGAGCTGCGGAACCTCGGCTGCAGGCAGATAGCAAGGGCTGTGCAAAGCCCGTTTGGGAGGTTCCCACCCTGCTTGCTCTGTTCCCTACATCCCTATTCCCTTGGGACATTCACAGGGAAGTGCACTGCCTTGGAAAAATCCATGAACTCCAATAGAGAGGTCAATTCATGGTTGCATTAATCTCGGTGTAAGATCCACCTGTATTAGAGATGCGAGGATGTGAAGTGAGATTCAGTGTGTTTGGGGAGGAGCAGAATCCCACAAACACCCGGTGCTGGGGGCAGGTCCATGGGCACTGAGAATCAGGTACTAGGCCCTGCTGCTTCTGCCACGCTGCTCCAGACACAGGCTGTGAAGAAGGTTATTTTCCTTTCTGCAGGGTACACAGCGGTGTGTAGAACAAGTGATGCTCTGCCTACAGTCCAAATCGATATAGGAAGCAGTGAAGTTAAAGATCCCAGAGCTGAAATGGTGATTCCTGAGACAGAAAATTCATGCCTTGCTATTCTGGAGCTGTGCAGGTATCTTATGCCTGGAGCTGCAGAGCCGAGCCTGGATCCCACCTGGATCAGCAGTTGTGAGCGGGCAGGGCTGTGTGTTATTCCAGCACCAGTCCTACCTCACCTACCTGTGGTGCCATCCGTATGGGTACCAGTGCCATCCACCTGCTTTGGGATGGGGACTGTGCTAAGGGGACAAAGCCAAAGGTGGCATTTTCTTTTCCCTTGGACAAGCAGGGTTTAGAGAAACCCTTTTCTCAAGCACCTCCTGTGCTGGCCGCCTGAGTCCCCTCCAGCTCTCTGGAGTTTAATGTCAAGTGCAGAAGGAGGGTGATGGATGGCAAAGGGTGTTCCTGAGCTCTCCAGGAGGAAACACTTTTCATGTGGCCACAGGAGCTCAGAGCTCACACCACAAAGGTGGAAATAGCAGGTGAGATTCTTCTCTTGTGAAGGGGGCTGAAGCGACAACAACATTTATCATTAATTTGGTTTATTTGGAGCTTCTGAAGTCTTGCTTTTGCATTTTTAAAACTGCAATGATCAAGATGTGGGAGAAGCTGCCAGGGCCACAAGGACATCTCATGATGCTGCTGGTGCCCTTGGTGAGTGGATCCACTCTTGGGGGCACCTCGGAGAGCAGGAATGGGAAAATGGTCACAGGTTGAGAGAAAATGAAGTGATCTAGTGAACAGATCAGCAATAATTGCCTTTACATGTAAGCAAATCAGCATCCAAACCAGACAAGCCTATGTGTTGCTTTGGAGAGGACAGATTGATGGGGTTGAAAACTCAGCTGTGTGCGATTGGGAATTACGGGCACGTCTCCGTGTGCCCAGAAAAGGCACGAGCATGAGTAGACACTTCTTAAAAAATTAACTCACGGAGGAAAAAGGGGAAGCGGAGAGAAATGACCATAAATTATAAATGAGGCTTTGCACAAATCACAAAGGGAGAAGAAGGACATTGGCACCCAGCAGCGTCTGGAATAACAGACGGGAGCTTGTCTCTGCAGCGAGCAAGGGGGATCTCAACAATAGTGTGTGCTGGTCGTGTGGGTAGAAGAGGCAAAAAGAGAAGGCGTTTGCTGAAAATACTTCTGCCCTCTATTAAAAAAAAAAAAGCAGAGGATGTTGTTATATCACAGAAGGAGGAATAAATTGGTTCCGTTCCAGCAGGAATTTGGGAGTTTGTTAGGCAGCGATTATGAAATCTAAAGTGTTGATTTTTGAGGCAGCAGGTCCAGTAATTTGCATGTAAGTGCTTGAAAAGAGCTGGCCACGGGTTCTGTGGCGTCAGTGCTGATCCTTCATGGGACCTGCGGAGTTTCTAGGAGGAAGGAGAGTGTGTGGAGCTGGAGCAAAGCCAGCTCTGGAGAGGGACTCAAGTCGTAGCTTCAGGAGGGTTGTGAGGTTGGTATTCAGCATCAGGTTTAAAGAACCAGGTCTAAGCCACAATAACTTTATCTCTCTTGATAAGATTACAAATAGGGCCAATACAGGCAATAAAGTTGGTGTAATCATATGGCTGCGTGTTTCAGGGCAATTTAATTAAGGAATTGCCAGCATACAGACCAGATCAACACAGTATACACTAAAAGGATTAAAATCCAACCCAGAATGTATTACAAACCAAGAGAAGCCACAGCCATTTGGGCTGCAATCACAGTTCCTGTCTTCATCTCCCATCCATGTCTCTGCCTGTGCTCGGTGGGTCTCTGCTCTTTGGCTGGAGAACAGGGCACAGAGGAGGGGGAGAGTGAGGGTTAGGGCAGACCAGCCGAAAACATGCTGCCAGCAGAGGTGTGAACAAGCAGATGACAAAGGGCGCTATGGGGAATAGAGAAACTGCCTCAGATGCAAGCGCAGCGTGAGGAGAGCAGCAGCAGTGCTTGATTTGAACCTGGCTGGAGGTAGAAGTCCCTCACAAGATGTCAAGTGTTTCAGACTGCCAGATCAGCTTAAATCAGTGCTGCAAAGTGGGAGCACATCCCGGGGCGCAGCAGCCTGGGTGGGAGGCGCTCCCCATCCGCAGGGAAGGAGCATCCCTGTCTGTGCAAACCTATTGGGGACTTCTGGCCTTGTGAAGGGAGACGGTCCCAACCCTCCCCAGGGACACGTTGGTAAATGCACAGAGAAGCTATCACGGAGCAAATCCTCCATGGGCAGGGTGAGCGGGGCTGCTGCATCTGAGACCAGCCTTGTCCATGGCTACCAATGGTCCTGGCAGCTGCCGCCGCTCCCACAGAGACGGGATTGTCTCCTCTCGCCGCGCAGAGAGCGCCGCAAAAGTTGATTTATGCAAACTCAAATTGCGTTTCATAGCTCTGCTTTGCCCTCTTTATGCTTTAAGGTTGAATTGCCAGAACTCTGCTGCCTCCGCCACAGTCCTCTGTATTACAGTAGATTTGATATAGATGGAAATGATCCATTTGTTTACTTTTATTGATGAGCCTTCTCACAGTAGCGCATGAGCTTCCAATGCAGAAGTCTGCAGTTGCTATGTGAAAACACGCTCTTTCTAAGCTTCCCTGCATAGAGAGGGTTGTTTTTAAAGCATAGAGTATTAAGGTAGACTTCTTGCCTTCTAAAGGGGTTATTTCCAGACACCGGAGTAGAGAACCCAAGTGAAAATGCCTGTGGTGTAGCACTTTGTAAAGCTACAAAAGAAATATTCACAGGCATAGAAATATTCTCTTAGTGCAAATTGTGGTGGCTGTTGATGAACAAGCAGGTGCATCCAAGGGCAGTGTTCTTGTTCCAGGCCATGGATTTACAGATGGGTCAAGGTTTTGTCTTTCCTAGGGCTTTTCCATGTGGTAAAATGGATCCAAATGGGAGCTGGATGTGCCCTGATCCCACCTTATCCTGGTTTCCTGTACATGGCTCTTCTGTTGGCTGGTTTTCCCCGTGTATCTGTGATAACTTGGTTGTCGGTTGCTCCTTCAAACACATGGGACCTCTGACGGGGCTGTGCCACCCCCTCCCTGTGCCACTTGCCCTTCCCCTGCCTCAGAGCTGCAGCTTTCAAGCTGCTCTGCGGAGGGGAAGAGATAACCCACAGGGCTGCTGCAAGCAGCACGCCAGGAATAATCACTGTGCTCTTGCCATGGTGTTAGGATGATAAATACACATGTAAATGTAGAAAATACCAGAGATAAAATGGGTGACAAATGGGCTGTGCTACCTCCGCTCCTCAAGAGGGAATGAGATGCTCACTACATACTTGCAAAGGCCAGGGATGGTTTTAAGCTCTGCTTTTATAACCATAGGATAATAAGGCTGCATAAGGAGCCGTGTAGTTTTAAATTATGGCAAATGTAAGTTATTTCTTTACCTTAGTGTTCATAAATCCAATCAGGTGCATAAATAAAGGTGAGAGGTGTTTTACAGAAGGCTGAAGCTTCGCCGCCTTTTAGTGCTGACGTTTGGACATCATTTATGGCCCAGCTGAGTGCCATGGAAAAGAACACTGAAAATTATTACTGCTCAAAATCTTGCTTTTCCATCTTCTCAGAGAAAACCCCCAGACTTTTTAACCTCTGAATTCAGAGGCTGTGGCTGTGTGCGAGTGGGCATCGTGACATGCAGTTAATGCTGCATTAACTCACCCGAGGGAAGAGCCTCGTGGCTGAGGGAAGGATGGGTGAGGCTGGCTGCCTGCTCCGAGGTGTGTCACAGGGAAGGAATGAAGCTGAAAAGCTCTGTCCATGTCTCTTTTAAGGTGCATTTGACTCTCCCTCATCCACAGCTTCTCCCATTTGGTCTTTAAGGTCTCCTCCATCCACAGCTGCTCCCATCCCTGCCCTGCCGAAGGGTCCAGCCATCACCCACCTTCCTGTACTCTCTTTGTGAACCTGCACCACCCGAGCATCGCTCCAGGCAGGAAGCAGGAACTCCACCAACCTCCCAGGCTGACTCTGCACGTCTGTCCCTTGCATTGCTTTTGTCATTTCCTACTTACCCATCGCAGTCTTGCTAATGGCTGATAGCTGAAGCTTTGGGGTTTCCTGCTCTGCCTGCACCAGGTCATGTTTTCTAAAGGCAGGATGACAAGTCAGGGAAAGGTGTTTGACATTATTTATCTTGGCTGATTTTGCTCCATTAAAAGAAATTATTGCGTAGTCACATTTATGCAGACAAATATAGCTCTCTGCAAATTTAGCTCCGAGTTCACACCACAGGGAAAAAAAGTGTTCCAGAACATGCTAATGGTAATTTAATAGTTTAAAATTGCAAATCTGTGATCTGAAATTATAATATTACAGTGCCATTGTGCTGTGAGGCAATCAGAAATGGAGATTCAGAGCAAACATTTGCATAAGAATAGCTGCTGTGCCTGTCTGGGCTCTGGATGTGGGCATTAAGTAGGTGCAGTCTTTCCCCCCTCCCCACATGTACTGTAAGAGAAGAGCTGACTCAAAGTTAGTGGTTTGAAGGTTTATGCCTGTGCCTCTGCAAGTCCCAGGATTGCTTCGTCTGTCAGTGTCGGTGTGACCAGGACATCTCCATCACCCTCATCTACCGGTAAACCTCAGCCGTGCCTGAGGCAGTGTGAAACCTGGTGTGTCCCTCATGGGAAGAGTCTTCTCCGGGCATCCCTCAGTTCTTCCCAATCCTGCTACAAGGTCCCTGAAAACTTTCTTTTGGTATAAATATATCATCTGGAAGGGTTTTTACTGCTCAACTTCCCTTAAGAATGCTTGAGAGAGGAGAAGGGGCTCTGGCTCGGGATCCACATGGTCCTCATCCCTCTCTGTGTAGGACAACGTTAGATTCCATAATGCACAATTATCAGGTAATTTACTTGTGGGAGAAATTTCTTTCAAATCTTTGGCACTGTCAATTGGCTCATTTCCTACAGAGTGAAGTTTTATACCCCTTATATATTATATTCTTCTGGAAGTGTAAGAACTGTGGACTTCGGTTTGTGTATGCGCATCTGGTCCCTCATGATGCCATCCTGTCTCTGCCCGAAGCTAAATAACCCTGATCTTTTCAGTCTCTCCTGCTATGGAAATGTCCTGATAACAAATGCTGCTCTTCTCCTGCTGCCTTTATTCCCACTGGATCTTCCAGGGGCTGCAGGCAGCGGGATGCAGCAGAGAGTGCGAGGATGGACCGTTCCCTCTGCTAATGGCAGGTGTCAGAACCATTCCACAGCTCAGTTCAGCTCAGCGGGGAGCTCTGGGAAGCCTCTGTGAGATGCAAATATTCCTCACCTTGGGTTTTCTCCCCATTTTCTCCTCCCATGTTGGATACATACATCAGGGGATGTGAAATCTTACTGCAGATGGGTGTTGTAGGCAGAGCCACAGAGCCTCTTGCTTTTGGTAACTTTATTTTTGCCTTTTTCTTCTCTTTTCTTCTTTTATTCTGTTTTTTTCTTTTTTCTTCCAGAGTCGGAAACACGCCAGCAAAGTTCGCCTCTATTATATGCTACATCCCATAGATGGAGGCTGTCCAGCTAAAAAGCTCCGGTCAGAAAACGTGGGTATAATTGAAGTCCCTGTTTACTCACCTGCTTTGTGAATCACTGACTCTGTGCTACAGGATTTTTTCTGTTACAGCCACAGGTACCCAGAGGTAACATTTAGATTAGCTGAAATGCTAAGTAACTGGAAAGGATTTTTAATAAACTCTAGAAGAAATATTACGTGCATCAGCAACAGTAATTGCATTTTTAGTTATTCAAATGTTCATAGAATCCCAGCCTGGTTTGGGTTGGGAGGGACCTTCAAGCTCATCCAGTTCCATCCAGGGACACCTTCCACTAGGTCGGGTTGCTCCAAGCCCCATCCAACCTGGTCTTGTTGTTGGGGTTTTATATCATTTGGTTGTTTCTATTGTTCTCAAGCAAAGCCCCAGGGGCTTTGCACCAAGCAGATGCATTACAGGTATCTGCTCAATGTGCATTTGAGTAGAGAGGGTCAGAAAGAAGAATAGAATTTGTTGGAGCAAGTCCAGAGGAGGCCACAAGGATGATCAGGGGCTGGAGCACCTCCATTATGGAGACAGACTGAGAACATTGGGGATACTCAGCTTGGAGAAGAGAAGCTGCGTGGAGACCTCAGAGCAGCTTCCAGTGTCTGAAGGGGCCTACAAGGATGCTGGGGAGGGACCTTCATCAGGGACCGGAGTGATGGGACAAGGGGTGATGGGTTCAATCTTAAGCAGGGGAAGTTCAGGTTGGATATAAGGAAGAAGTTCTTTACTGTGAGGGTGCTGAGGCGCTGGCACAGGGTGCCCAGAGAAGTGGTGAATGCTCCATCCCTGGCAGTGTTCGAGGCGAGGTTGGACAGAGCCTTGGGCGAAATGGTCTAGTGAGGTGTCCCTGCCTGTGGCAGGGGGTTGGAACTGGGTGATTTTAAGCTCCTTTCCAACCTGAACCATTCTGTGATTCTGTGATTTTTGGTTTGTCTCTCTTGTGACTGATTTTCTCTGGGAGCTGATGGAAACGGATCCAAAAGGCCCCTCACAAAGGTTTGTGGTCAGTCTGCAGTTTTAGAAATTGGCAATTGGGTTCCTCAGTTGCGTTCAAATAAACAACTGAACACAAGGAAATTGGACCAGCTCACAGCCATTTGTCAGGCAATAAAAGGAGGCTAAATTTACAAGGGACTGATTCACAGTGAATTATTCATTCAGCTCTTTCCAATATTCTGGGGTTGGTGAGAGCGCTGTTGATGAGGTTCCCAGCAGATAGCATCCAAACAATTTCAGATCTATGTGAGTGTGACTGTGGCTTAATGCTATCAATATTTAGGAAGATATCTTCTAATTAAAGGGAGAAGCATGCAAGTTTTGCCAAAGGAATCTGAAAGCTCCTTCATGCAGTAATTAAAACTTTAGTGGAACTTTTATGTTGCACACAGGGTAATTTCAGCTGCAAACTACCCCTTAACAACAGAATCTCACAGTATTTTTATGGAGTTATTAATTACAGAGTGTGAAAGGTACAGTAGATGTGCACGTATAGACTTGGAACATGGTGCTCTAATGAGATTCATTACATCTAACAAGAAAGCACGTAGCTGCATGTCCACCTTAGCACAAGGATGTGGTAGACAGAGAACCAAAGAGCCCTCAAACACATCAAAGCTGAACGACTTTCCATCTCCTTTGTGAAAGGCAACAGTGAGAAGCTGGTGCAGTTGTAGAATCTGAGTGCCAGAGGCTCAGAAACAGCATTTGCTGCCTGACCTTTCACTGAGGAAAAGGGTTGTTGCTGTTATTTGAGGACTATAAAAACACTCTGCATTCCCACAACACCCGTTATCCTTTCACAGTAAGAAGTAGGAGGCTTCCAGAATTAGACTTGCACTGGGTAACGACTCGGTTGTTGGGCTGTTCATTATGGGTTGATTTTCTTGTGGGGGAAGGGAAAAACCTCAAGTCTTTGGTGTATTAACCTTTGATTTTAAATTTCCTCTTAACATTTCAGCTGGAAATAATCCCAGAAGGTGCAGCCTATGTCAGGACCCCACTGAAATGAGGAATCATGTCCTTGAGTTCCGAGTGAATTGGTTTTAACCAGCCTTTTTTTGCTACCTTTAAAAACCAGAACCCCTACTCGCGATCAGGACAGATACAGTGAATGTTTCTGATGTGCTGCGAAACATGATTTTAGGGATGGGAGAAAAGCCTTCAAGTTCTTTCTAGCCCTACTTGTACTATATGGAGCTCAATTGCTTTAACCAGCATCATCTTCCTCAAAAAAGAAAGGGGTTTTAATAGCAAGGATGAATTGTTTGAGGGAAGGGAGCAGGGTATTGGGTTGTGCTGCTGAGGGTAATGCATGTGCTGCTGGAGGCGGTTAAGCCAAGAGCTGTGCCCCTCTGAGCTACACATGGTGCTTTGGGAGGCTCAGCTTCAGTTCCCAGTCAGGAAAGAAGCAGGTTTTACAGCTTCTGGCGCAAAACTTACTGCGTGCTGCAGCGTGAATCTTCAGCTGAAACTGAGACGGAATGTCTGGGTTTAGGGCCAGCATTCTTACCATGTACTTTGTACCCCATCAGAGGCCTCTGCCCTGCTGCAGGGACCGTGGGACGCGTGTTTACCCTGTCAAACACACTGGCTTAACTTAGGGCTGGCTTTTCTTCAGAGAACGTAAGGTCCCCAGGGGCTCTGAGACATACTGTTTCAGATTTAGATAGCCATAAACTGGTACAGGCTCCAAAATGGAAGTGGTCTAAATATTCTACGGAGTGTTACAGAAAATAGCTCTTTAACAGCACCACCACCTTCATACCAGAAATTAACTCAAATTTAACAGATACTTTGCAGTGCTGTGTTCCATATCGGTATGTTTCAAGGGTTTGGATAATCTTTTCTCCTTGGTAAAACCTAGGAAATTAAGACAGCAGATTTGTGGAATAAAAATCCTTACTTTTCCCAAGGATTGCTTAAGGAACATGCAGCAAAGGACTGCAACTGCCTGGTCCTGTGTGAGGATTATGCCTTTTAGCAGCTTGTTAACAGGCATCTGAATAACTCAAGTTAATTCTGTTGGATGTATGAGACTTGCTTTGAAGTTTGTGATATTACAAGAAGAAGCCCCATAAATCAGGCATGGCTGGGAGAAGGGGGAAGATGAGCGCTGTCAGTGTTGGGAAATGGGTGCTTGGTCTCTGAGCCTGTGGTGTGTCTTATTGTGCTCCAGTTTGAGGCCATTTGCCCCATCAGTGCTGCACCTCCACAAAGGTTAGTGAGAAGGGGTCATCTGGAGAAGATGATTGCCAAAACAAATGGTACCAGTATTCCTTCACGTCGGCTGGCTTTATGCAGCATGGGGTTAGAGAGCTGCTTGTGTGGGTTTTATGGAAGCTAAATTGAGACGTTGGTGCCTATTTACTGCTGCTGCTTTAGACTGAGCTGGCGTGGGAGCAAGGGAAGCATTGGGGGGAGCTGGATGAGAGCCACATGGGTGCAGAGCATCCCCGGAGAGCTCGGCTGTGGGTCAGATGAGCCCTGTGCCCCAGCACAGGCATGCTGACGGATGTTATTTTACCAGCTGGCTGCACAATCCTGTCAGCACCGTGCAATTCAGCGGGTGACAAAAGACACCCGGATTGGGTTCCCCTGACTGGTAAAACAGCCGCTGACAAATGAGAAGGCATAATTACCCTTCAGGATACAGCATCCTGCCTGGGCGGCTTTGCGGGGAGCTTGGGTGGTACAGGAGGGAGTGCTACAGCCTTGGGTCAATGCTGAATCACAGTTGAGCCCAAAAATCTCCTGCATCCTGCCAGCAAAGAGCAGCATTTGGTATATGAAGAATGGCTGCTGTTGGAGAGCGAAGGTCTGTGGCATTTCATGCAGAGGTTGGGACTCTCAGATTGAGAATTGGGGATGTTCCTGTCCTCCCCAAATCCCCATCCAGGCTTCAAGACACTCGCCCAGAGATTTGGGTGGACTCGGATAAGCTGTGCAGCAAACTGTGCATCGGTGTGAACCTTGGGCTCTGCACGAGGGGTTTCAGCACGTTTGGGGGGGTTTAGAGTTTTTTCATTTCATTTCTTAACTTCAGTCTATCTGGGACAGCAGGTTGTAAAGGGAAAAGTGTCACTGAAGAGCAGAGGTGGCAGAGGAAGAGCCCCTGGTGCATCCACACCGAAGTGTATCAGCTTTTCAAACAAACTGTTGGAGGCTCTTTTATATGTTACCACCGTGGTTGATCAATAGAGTCTGGGAATTCTTTACTCTGCTCTTAACTTTCAAGTGACTTCCCTTTGAAGACATAAAATATCTTGAGAGAAAGCTATTTAAAAGAAGTGCAAATTACACTCGGAACAGTACTAATCACCTCTGGAGATTTCTTGCTAAGGTTTAAGTTGATTTGCAGTTAACAAAACAGAAAAGCAATGGAAATCGGTGCTTTTTCTAACTGTGCTTATTTTGGGGGAGAAAATGACCTTAAATAGTGGGAGTTGAGGAGCTGTGTCTTCTTTCTGTGTCTGAATAAGAGCACGACGTTTGTGAAACCAAGATTGCAGCTCCTGAAACAGATAGTTTTCTGTTGTGACTGTATGCAGGCAGTTGGAATACTTGCTTTCAAACAAAAAAGAGAGTGTATGACTGTCTCCAGATGTCACTGGAGGGAGTTCTGCTTTGCAGAGGGGCCGGATCTTGCCCAGGGAATGAGAACTACCTGCAAGGAGCAGGTCATTTCCCACCTTTGGAAAGGTCTTTCTCTACAAGGGGGAGTATTTTCAACAGAGATCACTCATACATTGTGCTCAGTGGCCAACACAGCTGTCCTGGGTTCAGCTACAGCAGTCATTTCTTCTCCTTCTTAGTAGCTTAGTACTGAGAGCTTTGGAAAAGCAAACCCACGTCTCTATGGCCCTAAATGTGATTCCTATTTCCTTTGTGGAACGGATTGAATAATTAATTGTGACTAATGGTGCGAGCATGCTTTTTCCCCTGCTTGCTCGTTGTTTGCACCCTTGTGTACGTGGAAGCTGTTTGTTTGTAAGCACTTGCTGGCAGCAGCAGGGAAGTTTTGCTGACAGACGCTCAGCCCAAGGGCTGTCGATGGGTTCTCCCTGGCTGCTCAGCTCCTCCCTGCTGCCTCCGTTCAGCCAAAACCCGCATTGAACCAGGGAGAAATCCCAGTGGATGCATCTATGCCTGGGAAGTCGTGGTGGCTCCGGGTGCTGGGAGGTGTCAGGGGCGGATATTGGGATGCTCGGTGCCCTGGGTGAGACATGGGGCAGTGCTGGAAGTGGAGGCAGGATGCTGGTGGGACAGGCAGTGACCCGGCTCCTGCTGCAGTGGGAACAGACAGCCTGGAGCTACAACCACTCCTCATGGGGTCTGCTGAGAGTGGAAGGTCTCAGCTCAGCCCCGCTGCTGTTTTCCTTACAAAAATAACCATCATGAAGGCTGGAGACAATATCCTCATTAAATTAGAGTTTACCTGTACCAGTACAGATGCAGCGATTGGTAGCTATGAAGGATGGCCCCGACTTGTATCACTGCAGCAGTGACAGCCTCTTGCTGGTACTGAAATACTGAATGGTGATGTTTGTGACTTCTTAAAAGTTCCAGTCACCTCGTAGCTGGCACCAAGGATCTCACAAGAGGTGTCTCCTTTGCACCAAGGTGTCTCATTGTGCAGATCCTCAAAAAGGGCTATGGGCCGCAGCTCGGACTTTGCTTTAGGCAACATCAGTTTCTGGGATGTGTCTTTTACTGTTGTGTGCAAAGTGTCTTGGGCTTTAACGATTGCCTTTTTTCATCTGGCAGCGTTCAAGAGCTCAAAATCCATCTCTAGGAAAGGAGCAGAATGTAAACGTGGGGTTTAGGTGCTTTGGTCCTTTTTCATTTTGTGCAAACCCTGCAGCAAGTGTGCTTTCCTATCTTTAGTATGTGCCATGAGGCTGCTCCTGCCTTCAGGTTTGTTTTGTCAGCAGCTGGTAGTGAATTATTGCTGCGAGGTACGAACCTGGTTCCTCTGCAGAGGCCAGCAGACGGGCAGCCCAGGCTGGGCGCCTCATGGAACAGATGCTTGATAAGGACTGGAGACAGGCAGGATGTGATGGATGAGCCTCGTGGATGTGGGATGAGCTCCTGCACTAAGTGAGAGCAGAGGCACTGGGAGTCAGAGGCAGCGCTGGGACCAGGCAGGAGCGAGTCCAGGGGAAACAAGGAAGGGAAACCCCTTACAAACCATGACCTTGGCATAACAACCTGGATTCCTCTCTCTTCTTTCTCCATGCCTGTGCTTGCTGGGCTTATACACCTCTTTTTTTTGTCTGTGTGTTTTGTCTCCACGCAGGGCAGTGACGGTGACTCAGTGGATAAGAACAAATGCTGTACGCTATGTAACATGTCCTTTACCTCGGCAGTGGTGGCCGAATCGCATTACCAAGGGAAAATCCATGCCAAAAGGTTAAAACTGCTGCTGGGGGAACAACCAGCCCTAAAGGGCACAGGTAGGTGCAGGGGTGTCTGGGGTGGGCTCATTGTGCAGCATCAGCATGGCAGCACATGGGTAGCAGGTGATGACCATTGGCAGAAGCAGCTCCTCCTTTGTGTCGCTGTCATAACAACCTTTAACAGTCACTGATGCTCATTACTGTCTGCTTTGTTCACATAGATGAGTGGTTCGTCAGCCAGGGCCGGCCTTTGTGTGAGAGCCCTATCTCTGGCTCCATGCTTCTGAAGCGTTTTGCTTGGTGACAGACAGTATCTCCTCTGGGCACGAATAGCTGAGCCTTGCTTTAATTATCAGAAGTTATTCTACAGCTCAGCTAATATGTTTAATAAGCCTTTCGTGTTCCTGTACAGAACAGAGTGCCATTTGCTTTCACCTTAGAGGGAAATCTAGTCTTTAAAACCTGTTGGATTGATTGTCTTTTGATTTTTGCCCAGATGGGGATTCATGCTTTCCTCCACGGTGATTCCAGTAATGCAAACCTATTAACTTTCACATTTAAAAAGCCAAATGTTGGAATCGGATAATTTAACCATCTTATTGTTTGCTTAACCATAAAGTCCCTGCAAGCCACTAATATACTGTGAAACACAACTTCTCTGGTGGTGTTGGGTTAGAGGATACTTGAACAAAGTGTTCTTCGTGCTGCCCAGGCAGGATAACTGGGCTGTGGTCCTGCAGACAGATGTGTTCCACTGTTACTACCAGTTTCACTTCCTTTACAATAGGATATAAATTTAGCTTTGCACTTTACATCCTGCCTAACACAATGTGCACGTACCCTAGGTGTGATTAAATCACGGTAGTGCTCCGAACCCCATCCCTTGTGCGCAGCCCTCCAGTGGTTCCTCCTCCAGCGCAAAACTTCGTCTTTCTGCTTAAATCCAGGCGAGTTTCTGAGCATGCTGGATTTCAGGGAATAGCCCATGGACCTATTCCCATGTAAGTCAATGATTCAGATTCAGTCACCAGTAGGGAAAGAGTCGCTGTTTTCTCCTGGTTGCAGGCAGGACCCAGCAGGTCGGAGGGAGCTGGAGCAGTGCAGAGGCAGTTGGACAAGCCATGGGCAGTGGTTCTCCACTGCATTGTGAGTTTAATGATTTAATCATCTGGATGAGCCTCACAGGGGCTCCAAGTGAGCTGCGCCACGTGCTCCCGCAGTAATGGGCTCTTGAGCAGCAGCAATCACTAGGAAAGAGTAACTCAAGGACTCATCAGCTCTCCCAGACACTTGATCTGGAAGATGAAGCTGAGCTGCAGGAATACATTAATAAGCACCTCCTGGCTCTTGAGTACTTCTCACAGATGTGCCCTTTGGACACTGCACTTTTCTGGCCTTCGTACAGAGTCACCCAGCATTTTTCCACCGGAATTTTGTCCCAATCCTTCCAGTTTCTTGGACAGAGCTTCAGAGGCTCTGGTGCTCCTGAGTCCTGGACATATGTCTGTGACAACAGTGTGGCCAGGTTGTACAGGGTTTGAGTGGTTTCTGTGCTGCTTTCAATGGGAGAATTCATTATCTAGCCATTTTTCTTCCACGGAATGCTGCTCCAGATGCTCTCATATATCATCCTTACAGCCCTGATTGCCAGAAGTCCTGTCAAGGTTTTGGTATCAGCTTTGAGACCTGGGTGATGGAGTTTGAAGAGCTGCTTGTTGCTCTGGCTGCTGTAGCTAAAGGGCTGTTGGGTGCAGTTGTTCTGGAGCCCCTCTGACAATGCTGGAGCTGCAAGACAGGGATGTGGCTCTTTGGGATGAGCCATGGTTTGTTTTCCCTTTGATTTGCAGAAAGGAGATAAGTAACATTAATCTGATGAGAAGCAAGCTGCTAACTTGCAGCAATTCAGAGGTGTTGACAGTCACTGATGTATTCCAGCCCCTTCTGATGTTCCAGGCACCTGAAAGCTGAGCCCAGTGACCAGTGGGTGCTGGTGGTGCAGGAGGCAGTATAATGGCTTAGCACCTGCAAAAGAGATCAAGCTGCTGTTCTGATCATGACACCATAATCCTTCAGGTGGTTAAATGGGTTGAATGTTTTATTTGGTGTTGCCCTAAGCTCTTAAGAGTAAAATCTTTTTTAACTTTCATGTGTGATCAAAACAAGCGAGAAAGGCTCTATACAAATATTAGAGCTCTCATAATCTTTTAATTAAAAAGAAAAAGAAAGCTTAAAATATTTTCAGAGTTGCCTGAATGCTCTTGTTATGGCTGAGATTAAATGCAGTCAATCTGAAAAGGGATTTTAGCGGCAATAGGCAAGTAAATGGGTAATAGCTGCCACATCGCTGTGTCTGATTTTCAGCCTTGCACACGGATGTATTCTGCCACCTAAAATTGCTGTGAAGGTCTGTGCCGACCCTTTGTGTAGTTGGTAGGTCTGTGTGTAAAGGGAGGAAAGAATTCCATCCCTGGCAGTGTTCAAGGCCAGGTAGGACAGAGCCTTGGGTGACATGGTCTAGTGTGAGGTGCCCCTGCCCATGGCAGGGAGTTGGAACTGGATGATCTTAAGGTCCTTTCCAACCCAAACCATTCTATGATTCTATGAATTTGTCCTTTGCCCAGCTGCCTTTGCAGGAGTCATTTCATTCTCACATATAGTCACCTGTGTGGAGCATCTCTTTCTATTGCACAGTAACAAAATGAGTTTAGGTGGCAAAATGAAGACTAATGAATGCAGTTGAAACTGAATTAAGGAAGAATTCTCGGGCTGTTGGAAGAGCAGAACTTTCCAGTAAAAAAGAATGCATCGAAAAATATGTAATACTCTTGAGTGGAACACTTGGAAAATGTCTGCATTGGAATTCTGATCCCGGCTGTGGTCCCTGGAGGTCTGGAGAAAGGTGCTGCATGGCTGCTGTAGGTCCTGAAGCCACCTCTCTGGTGGCAGCTAAACCTATGAACTTACGAACAAGGAGAAAGCTGACCAAAGGATCTGATAGATTGAACTTTCTAACCTGGAGCTTCCTTGAGGCTCCTCCTCTGCAGAGCATCTCCTCAAACCCAGTGCCCTGTGGCTTCAGCCTGCGCTCGCGCCCATTCCCAGCCGGAATGCGGCACAGGGAAGGATTCCTGCAGGTAACTGCTCAACTGCTGACATCCAGCGTGTGCCCGAGTGCTGAGCGATGCCGTGCTTAATACTGCACTGAGAACAGCACAGGGCTTCCCAGCAAGCTTCATGCTACAGGGTGGAATGTTCATCTCGGTTCTGCTGAGGTGGCGAAGAGCAGGATTCCCTCTCATCACCATGGAGGTTACCTCAGTCCTAAATTCTGAGCAACCTGTGCTCTGCAGAGTATCTAAAGCAAGACACTAGTGTACATCCTACCCGGTGCTGCCCCATTCCTACCAGGTAACCCAGATGCTCTTTCTGATCACTTTAAGCTGCCGCATCCTGTGAGGGTTTGGAGGTTCATGTGGACACATTCTGCCTCCAAACACACCCCTGCTTGGTATTCTGGGGTTTCTGTCTCACCAGTCCCATAGAAAATTACATCTATTCACAGTCGCCTTGTGGCGTTATACCTTTCCTTTCAATTTTACCATCTTAATGAGATGCAGAGCTCTCATTTCTCTGCTGGTGTTTTCAGGAGAGGGAGAAGTGCCTTAACAGTCAGGTTTTTTCACAATAGGAAAGGGATGTCTCATCGCCACAGAGAAATATTTGTGATCTTCTCTGATGCTTCTGCTGCACAAGGTTGTAGCCCTCAGAGGCTTCATGTCACTGCTGCTGCTGTCTCTAGTCATTTCCAACATCTTCTATCAGCTTGCATCCAGTCATTGCTGTGAGTTATAACCCACAGAATCAGGGCGGGGGGGAATAGCTGCTGCCTTAGCTGATGGAAGTGCGGGTACCTGCAGGCATCACATCAGGAAGGTGGGAATTGGTGCATCTGCACTGGCTTTGGGAGTGAGGTGAGGAAGAAGGGGATGATTCTGCTGGCAGGAAAAGTCACCTTGGCTTTTTCACCTCCTTGTTGTCTAGTTCCTAGTGTGGGGTTTGCGTTTCAGATGTGCTGACAGGGACAGAGTCAATGGCTTTCAGGCTTGGGTGTGAGGATCCTTCCACCCACAGCTGGAACCTTCTTAGTCCCAGGTTTGTCTTCCGAAGAAAACTGGATTTCTCCCGCACCCCATGGTCATGGCTCAGTCACGTTCTCGTGCTCAGTCCCTGAGAGTGGCAATGATAAAACATCGGGTGCCATTTAAATGCAGCTATGAATAAAGAGCTTTGCATGCAAGAAATAAGTCAAACATTAGTTCATTGCCAGAGTGCTAAAGTGTTTCTAACTTTATATTTTGCTTCTTGCAGCAAAGTAAGACTTTCTCACTTCCCTCCCACAGCAAAAGGGAACGTAAGGCAGACTGTCATGAGCTATTTAGCATTTTGAAATGCTTTAAATAGTCAAACTAGCAGCTTTTATGTTTGTGTTTTAGATGGAGAAACATTTTTAACGTTTGGTGGTTTGTGAGTGTTTATTATTAATTTTCATGTCACTGCTCAGGGAATTATGATATTTTCTGTCCTGTAGTAGTTATGTAGCACGTATCAAAATGAGAAATCCATATTGGTGTAGCAGTCAACTTCCAAATCCTCCTGAAGAGAAATAGGTGAGAGGCACGGGATGTTTGCACTAGTTGCCAGGCTGGGTTCAGCGCACCTTAGGGCTGGTCGTAGTTGTATAGGGAGCCTGGGGAATGTGGCTTTTCAGGACAACACTGTTGTGAGTGCCAAGAGGAAACCCAGGTGGGACTAATGAGTGACACAGGTCTCTGTTGTAGGGCTCCAGCCTGGGGCTGGGCTCAGAGCATGCGGCCACTGGTCCAGCAGATGCCTGAAGGATGCTCCAGTTGGATTTCTTTAGCAAGCGGGAGATATAACTCTTGTGGACACCACCAGCTCTGTCAGCTTCAGCCTCCCTGGTTCCCCTCTGGCAGCAGCTAAAGATATGAACAAGGAGAAAGCTGACCAAAGGATCTGATAGATTTAACTTTATAGCCTGGGGCCTGCAGAGGGGCGAGTCCAATATATCACATTGCTCCTGGGCTGCTGTAAGCACTGGTTGTTTATAACAGTCCAGATGCCCTCATCCTCTCAGACCTTGGCAGTTGTCATCAAAACCAATAGAAGCTTATCATCCCCTGGAAATTGATAAGGTTCTGAGTAATTTTATATGTAAGATACAATTTCCTTGAGGGAAGTTAATTGATGGCCCTTCCTGAGCAGGTCAGCAGAAGATTTATAACAATATTAACTTTCTGGAGCCGTGGCGTCAATCACAGTGGGCTTCAGTCCTAATTATACATCTAAATATATCCCTGCTTTGCTCTCTGTTGCCATTCCTGGTGTCAGGCACCTAGGTGGGTTCATCGCTTGCCAACCCAGCTCTCATCAGGGCTCAGCTGGAACAACATGGAGCCTCCTGATCAAAGGAGAGTGATGAGCTCCTCGCCACCACCTAAAAATTTGCCTATTCTTCTATGCCAGAGTGGGGGGTTTGTTAATTATTTAGGTCGCAGACTGGAAAAGAAAAGGAAAACCACATAAAAGGGAATTTTTGAATCAGGTGTAATAATTAAGTCGTGTATTTTTGCATCTCGGTGGTATCTGAACTTTCTTTTACTTTCAACTGTTTTCCTGTGGCTTTGTCACTTACACTGTACAAAGCAGGAAAACTCTGGCAAACAAGGGGCAGCTCCACTGTTTAAAGACTCATCACCCATTTGTCTCTGAAACAATATGGGGATGGTGTTTGTGTTCCCAAACGGCCTCTTGAAGGGAAATGGGATTAAATCAAGGTCACGGCTTGCTGGTGCCTATCAATTCACAATGTGAAGATATTTGAATGAAGGGACTCACTATTGAATAATTTCTTCTCCATTTGTGACAATTTACAATTCCTACAGCTTTCCCTGTTCTTTCTGAGAACAACTGGAAAATAAGAATCCTGAGATGATAGTGATAAACCTGTCTCTATACCGAGGAGTAGATGGCTTTGCACGTTTTGTTTATTCTCTGCTGGCAGTAAGTAGCAATTTAAGCAGGATAAGTTTAGCAGGTTTAGTCACAACAGTGAGAAGACGTGTCACTGAGATAAGAGCACTCTGCTTTCTCAGCTAGGGAGATGCAGAGAGTTGGGGAACAGTCCTGTGCTACCCTTCCATGCTGCTTGTTTGATGGGAAATGGGACATTTCTGAGCAGCATCACACAGAACATCCAGTGGGACCCTGCTGCTCGTTGTGTCTAATGTGGGCTCAGCCTTGGGGTGCGCTGACACCAACCTGGGAGAGCTCACATCTGAACGTCTCCCTCCACAGGAACCACGCTGAGCCCCCTGAAGCAGCCGCACACGGACAGTGCCCCGGTGGTGCCATCGCCACCGCAGCGGCGGGACTCGGACAGGTACTGCCAGCTCTGCGCCGCCTGGTTCAACAACCCCATGATGGCCCAGCAGCACTACGACGGCAAAAAGCACAAGAAGAACGCGGCCAGGGCTGACCTCCTGGAGCAGCTGGGGAAGACCCTGGATCTGGGCGAGCTGAGAGGTGAGAGCACCAGTGCGAGCTTCCCATGGGATTCGGTGACGGCAGTGATGCTGCCCTTGCGCACCACGGTCACCGTTCCTTCAATCAAGTGGTGCAGGGGAGAGTGTGGTGTTCTTGCTGCTCTTTTCTAAGATGAGAGTCTGCTATTTTAGAAGCATCCTTCAGAATTTCTTTTGCCTCTTCCTAAAATAGTCCCTTCCATTAGCACACACTTGTGTCCTCGAGCAAATGTGGACTATGCCTGTGAGCTAGAGGAGAACATGTTAGAACACTTGGCCCTGCAGGAAAATGGGCATGGGGCTGATTGTTGCTGGAGGCGGAGCGCGCTCCCTTCATCTCCCTGATGGAGAGCGGGGCATTAGCTGTCTTCTGTGGTTTAATTAGTGCTTGTAAAACACTGCAATGGCCCTGAGTCAGCAGCAGCAAAGAGGAACCAAGCATTTGCTATGGGTATGTTAAACACAAGCTTTCTGTGTTCCTGCTGAAGGGAGAGCAGCCATCCATCCATCCATCCATCCATCCATGCATCCATCCATCCATCCATGCATCCCTCCGTCCATCCCAGCCCCATCAGGAGAGGCTCTGGCACCCTTAGGGTTCCTGTGCAGCTGCACCTCAGGATCACCTGGGTTTGAGCCCTGTACCTCTGTGGGACCCCTTTGTGTAGAGCCCCCGCGCACCCCCAGTCCCCCCAAGGGGTCGGTCCTGCCCGGTGCTGATGAAGGACCAGCTCCATCACCCCAGCTGATGGAGCCGCGCTGGTTTACACTGGCTGGGGACAGAGCTCAGGCTGAGTTCTGATCCAGGCCCATTGTTCACATGGAGGTGTGATTGCAGGAGGAGAGGTATGAGCCTCCTGTTGAAAGTTTTCTCTATGGCCTTGGTTATAATCCTGTGTGCACACAATGCATTTGAAGTAGGCAGAGGAGAAAGTGCAGGTTTGATTTTCAGCATCATGCAGGAGAGGAAGTCTGGTTTGCCAGCATTGTATTAACACTTTAAAATTACCTTTCTTTTTTTTTTTTTTACCTTGCTAAATGAAATAATTTTCCTGTAAATACTAATGACTATGCAGCATATTGTGCATTTCTTGTTCTGAAGTAAACCCTGTAATGGTTATCCAGATCCTTCATGTGCTACCTAGTGTGACTCACAATGCCATAAATGATTCATGTGGCTGAGTCACTGCCCGCTGTTGAGAATATGCAGGGAAATAAAACCCAGGACAATAACATGGAAGTGCTTAGTACTTTGAACTGTGCCAAGCTCAAAAGTGGCTGAGGCTGTCACTAACGGTAAATAAATCACTTGTGAAGTGTTTTATTCATTTAGCTTGTGCCTATGGAGAGTTGAGATTGGAGGGCTTTACATACTCATCAGCCCCTGTTGGTTTTTAACTTCACGGTGGTTCTGTGCACGGTTGGGAATTGCCACCGGATCTGAAGTGGTCCTGGCAGCATCCGCGGAGCGCAGGAAAGAGGACTGCAGGGCTGTGCCGGGGATGTGCGCTGGGTGTCTGGTACTTTTGGATGCTGAGGAGCTGTGAGCCGAGGAGGATGTCCTTGAGCCTGCGGATGGGCCCTGCAAAGCTTGGCTCTGCGGCTGGGAAATCCAATTCTTCACAGTTTCTGTGAAGCAGGGGTGTGATACGTATGCGTTCCGCTGTGAGGATAGAGCACATCTCTACAGATGTAGAAGGCAGATCTGTGCAATAGCCAGCACAGGATGAGATCTGCCTCTGTGCAAGAAAACTGTCTTACCTTGGCGGATGAAGTCATGTCTGACTTCAAGAGAGATGCTGACAGTGGCAGTTCAGAGGTACCCAGGCTGGCAGTGACATCTTGTCTGAGCACCACTTCCATGTCAGGTTACAGCCCCTCTCCCTGCTCTGTGCTTGCTTCGCTACCTCGGTGTGCACTAGAACACAAACTCATTTCCTTTCCACGCTCTTCTCATTGCAACTTAAATATTCATTCTATTTTGACTACTGTGGGAGACAAACACTGGATGCATTGTGTGAGCCTGGAATGAGCCGTATCATTTGCAGTACAACATTTCAGCAGCCTTTCATGTTCTGATAATGGCTACGATAAAATATTTATTGATAAATATGAATGTGTATTTGGAGAAATAAGAATAGAGATATATTTTGGGATAACTGATATTTATAGGAAACAAAAGCATTGATTCTTCTTGCCAAGTGCTCATCCTGCGATTTTGAAGTCTTATTTTCTTCTTGGAAATGAGAAAGAGGAAGAGAAAAAAACCCCAAAGGGAGGTAACACACGAACAGCACCGTTTCTGCAGGGAATATGGAGTTGAAGCTGCAGTCCATGTGGGTGCATGGTCCCACATGCTTTGGTGAAGCAGAGGGTGCTTGGCAAGTTGTTTGCAGTGCAGAACCACCCAAGGTCCAGCCCCATCTCTCTGAGCACCTTCATGTGGCTTCCCAGCCCTCCAGCAGAGCAGGTCCAGGATCCCTGCTCCAAGGAGCCCCGCTGTTCCTACTTGTTAGGAAAGTGTATGGAGACGCCCTGAAAGAGCAGGAAGATCCAGCCCATCCTGGAGCAGGTCATAAAGAGGCAGAAGCCGGAGCTGTGGTGACAAACATGAATCCTGGGCTCTGCCCCTGACAGCTTGTGCCTGTTCAGCAACATGGAGCAGAACAGGCTGCATCTGGCAGCTCCCGCCTTCCCGCAGCCTGCGCCTGGCATGGAGGGAATTGCATCCCTGCTCCGTCAGGTCCTGTTTCACTTCACGTCTGGCGTCACCCATCACTGAGGGTTCTGGTTCCTCCTCTGATGCAGGTGGGCTTTGCAGGGGCCTCACAGCAGGGACCATCTGAGCTCATCCACAGGGAATTGAATTGATGCCGGGCACTGCGTATTGCTGGTGCTGAGCCAGAACCCCACAGCAAAAGGCTCGCTCCCTCTGAAGGCTGGTGCAGTAACTGAAAGGCTGGGCTGCATTCCATGGATTCAGTGTGCCCTTTCCCACTCGTTTGAATGAACAAAATGAGCAGAAGACGTACAGACAGACCCTTCTTCATCCCATCAGTGTTTATAACCTGTAGTAAGCAGGATGGGGATGGCTGCGCAGGGATTTGTCACCTGAAGCTGTTGCAAATGCCACAGTTGCAGATGGTGTCTGGCAAAGTCAGGCAAAGTGCTGAGTTTCATTTTCCTTCTCGGCTCATAATTTCTTTGTATGCCTTATAAATACTTCTCATTCTTTGCTGTCACTGTTGGTTAGTAAAAAGCGATTTAACAAGTACTCCCCTGGAATGTCTTTTAATGCACTTTATGCAGAATGACATTAATGACTTGACTTGTTAATATTTTATTTGACGGATATAGGAGCACATTCAATTTTACATGAATGCATGCCACGATGCAGGGGAAGGAATGTTGATGTGCTGTGGGGATGCAAAAGGAAACATGAAGAGAGAGCACAGACATTTCCTAGCACAGACTGCTCTGGCTGGGGCCACCAGCCTATTGCAGGCTGCCTGCTCTGCTAATGCTTGAATCCAACAGCCTTTGTTGGGTGCAGCCCTTGTCCTGCCGCAGGAATGTGGCTTCTCCGGGGCGGTGTGGCATTGGGAAGCACAGTGGTGTGGCTCCTGGTGTCTTCGTTCCAGTCCCGGTCATGTTTCCATCCACCTAAAATAGGGCTGTTGGCGTTGGCAGATGTGTGATTCTGCTGAGCACAAGCAAGATCATGGAATCAGCCCATTCTGTGGCAGCATTTTCCAGCTGTCGGGAAGAGCAGGCTGCAGTGGAGCAGCGCTGAGTCCCTCCCAGGCTGGACATGGGAGGGGGGGACAGGAGTCCCCCTTGTTCGTCACCATGAGCAGCCTCGACGTGCTGGTGGGATAAAATCAGTGTCCCCAGTTAGGAACTGTAATCACTGATGGTGTTTCCACCTACACAGGTAATTAAGATTCAATAAGGCTGTTGTTAATGTGTGCTGTTAAATTAGCTGCTGAGCATTAGAATCTTATTACCTTAATTTAAAGTATTTCCAGTTTCTTACTTCCCCTCCTTCCCATCTCTGCCCTGCAGTGATTGTGGCATGGTCCGAGGGCTCGCACTGCAGCACGGTGCTGCTGCACCATGTCAGCCATGCAAAGCCTTTCCCCCGCATTGTGGACAGAGGGTTTGACTATAAACCCAGTCCTGCAGCACCAAGAATGAATTCAGTAAGAAGAACATCCATAAGCATATTTGCAATCTGGGTTTTGTTCCCTACCATATCACCACACATAAAAACATAGATGACTCTTCCATTATCTCTTGCTTGCTATTTTCAAGTGCTCATCCCAATATTTTTGGAATATTTTGTTAAAGAAGATGTTTCACTATATGTTGGGTCAAGTTTCCTACTTGAGAGATGTTTGAGGTGTTTGAGAAGTGGGGCTGTCAGTGTAACTAGTGCCTGAAGCTCAGAAAAAAGTGGTTTTGGGGTGAGTTGGTAAGTACAGATGGAGACTGCTAAGTGTATCTACAGCCTCTGCAGTTAATTGTGGTAAGCATAAACTGCTCAGATTTGAGGATGCCATACGTCACTTGTTCTAAGTGAATTGTTCTAGCAATTTCTGCAAAGAAATAATCCTGTAGAAAGTCAAGAGAGACTATTACATGGTACATTAAAACCGCTCCTGAGGAGCGCAGCAGCCCGTGCTGAGAATCCCCCAACTCTGGGTATTTTTAAGCAGAGCCTTTCAATTAAGCTTGAAACGGTCTGTTCAGATCCTCATGGATATGAATCAGTGCAAAGCCGAAACCGGACCACAGGGGCTCTAAAATATGCAATTCCCTTTTTTCCTAGGAGGACAGGACAGGGATTACTTTAGCATCAATGGTTATGGTAATGCCGATGTGTGTGCAATGTCAGTGATGCTAATGCAGGAATGTTTGGGTGAAAACTTGTCTAGAAAGGCAAAGTAGAACATTAACTGTGTAAATAATGTGCTAGGCTGGCCAGTATCCCTTCCAGAGGAGGGGAGGGAGGAGTGCACCAGGGTGCTAAGAAGAAATGCCTCAGAAATGGACCAAAATGTGCATTTTTCCAATCTAAACTGATAGGAATCAAAACTAATCCCAGCCATTCCAGCAGCTGGTGGGCAGCAACCTGTCCTAGGGAATGGCCTTTTCTCCTTCACCTCTCATTCTGGTTGCTGCATGGTTCCTGGGGTCCTAATTTTAGATTTCCAGCTTTCCAGAGGTGGAAGTTGAACAAGGTTTGGAGACGTGTGAGTTGCACAGGGAAGGTGGCTCCTCTGTTACTGACCGCTCTCATCAGCGGTGCCACTGTAATCCTGCAAAGCTCCTGTTTGTGTTCTGTGCATGCACACTCTTTAGATGAATAAATATCGCGTCTGCAGTGGATGTCTCAGAGATGTGAAGTTTGATCTTAGCAGAAAAAGCGGAGCACAGGCTGGGTTTGTTGAGTTGAGTTCTTCAGCTCGGATGTTTTGCAGTGAATGTGCTCGGAGACTGTTTCTGTGACTTGGTTATAAACTGCTTTGCAGCTTCTGTTTGAGATGTGCATGAATCTCCTTAATTGCCTGGGTTTTTTCCTTCTCTGCAATCTGTGCCCAGAGGCAGAGCAGTGAATTAGGAGGGAAATGCTGTTCAGACCCAGTGCCTTCCCCATGCAGGGAGCTGTGGGTGCTACTCCATGGGGTTCTGGCTTCTCCGATGGTCCTGCAGCTCTTGTGAGCCAGGTACAGCCCATAGTCCCCACTGCTGTTGCTCTGGGGGTGTTTCTATGGGTTGCTGCTGATGCCATTTGCTTCCTCTTTGCTAGCAGGAGATATAAACCTCCCATGGGTATGACCTGCCTTTGTGCCCAGCATAGTCACTGCCCTGGCTGCAGTAACCTGCTCAGCAGCTTAGATTCTGTCCCCTGCAATTTGCATCACAATACAATAAAATGCAGTGTAGTTACTTCGGAAATCACTTCTAACTGTGGCAATCAAACAAACAATGAAATGGGAAGTAGCAGAGGAAGCCAAGAGATTTGTTAGGAGGTAAAAAAGACCCCAAATCAAACAAAACCCCACAACCCCCCCCAAACAAACCCAGTGTCTCTACTGTGAAGCCGCTGAGCTGTTATTTCTAGTTCAGCGGTACTCAGTTGGCCAGCAGCAAGAGCAGCGGCTGTATAAATAGTTGTTTGTTATTGTAGCTGCAAAGGGCTAAAATTAGCCAAGTCCAGGCTGTTTATGGGCAGGGGCTGAGACAGGTATCGCAGCCAAGAGTAAATCCATCAGGAATGCGCTTCCAGCATTTGGGTGGCCACCTCGTACCTGCACCACGCTTCCAGCTTTGATCTTCAGACAAGGCTGCCTGAGATCAGTGGCTGTGGTGGATAAATCAGAGCGGATCCCTTTGGGGGGGGAAAATAAAGTTCCTAAGATCTGTCTCCTAAATAGACTAATGAGGAATTGCCCTGAATTGTGATTGCTACCAAACCCCCAGAGGAATGAACAGAGCCTCGTGTGCTCGATAGTGGGAGTGCAGGGATGCTCTGTGGGAATTCACAGGAGAGTGATGTGGTGCCGCAGGGACCGAAGGCTCCAGGAGGGATTTGCCTTTGAACCCTGCTTGTCTGGTCTGTGCCTCTTTAAAATATCCCTTTAGGCTTCACTAATACTTGGATACCCTGGCCTGGAAAAGTAAATAGATGGGTTATTGTAAAGGGAGCACAGTTAATGACTCCGGGTTTTCTTTGCAGGCCTGAAGCGCAGCTACACGTGCAACATCTGCAGCGTCACCCTGAACTCCATAGAGCAGTACCACGCACACCTGAAGGGCTCCAAACATCAGACCAAGTGGGTATCTTTGTTCTTTTCCTGTCTGTCTGTGCCTGGATGAATATATAGAATAATGCGTTACACACTGCATTGGGAGTATAATGGGATTAGGTGTTTCCAAGTGAAAATGTTTATGCTGTGATTTAGAGCAATTATGTGTTACCCAACTCTGAGATTGGAGGGCATCTGCTCTGTCAATTAGTACAAATTATTAAAATGAAATGATAAAGATACACGGCACCAGAGAGTAGATTAATGAACTAATCTCTCTTAATTCACTTACATGTGAGCTTTGGGAACACTTTCAGGACTGCCCAGATTAGAAGACGAATATAAAAGGTGTCAGTTACTGAAATACTTCAGGTGGCTTTAAGGACAGTCTGAAAGATGAGGCAGGATGATCAGAACCAACAGCAAGGACCTTCAGCAAGTTTCCTGCCTTTGTCTCCCTTCCTCTTGTAGCACAGCTCCCTGATGGGGTATCCCTGCTCCACTGGGTTACATGCACAGTGTGCAGGACAGTGCAGACCAGGTTGGGGTCCCTACCCAGTGCAACAGATTCCCACCACTGGGAAACAGAGCTGACAACTCTTCCCATTAGAAACCTGGAATGAGAGCTGCCTGGGCACAAGCTGCAGTTTATCCTTCCCTTGCCAATCCTTCTGAGTTTGCATCATCATTGCTATTGGTATTATTACAAGGGATAGAGGAGTTCCTTTCAAATCAGAGCAGCCTCCTGGACGGCAAATAGAGATGTGCAGGAAAGATGCACTGATGCTTTTCAGCGTCAGGAGGGAGCTTCACATCCTGTTCTATCCCCACACCTTCTGCTTCTGTTGTTCAGGCTCCTGCAATTAGCAGAGTGTCATCTCCACCATTAGACAGTTCTGCAGCCCTGTTTCATCTTGGTAAGGACCAAGCCAGCCTGTGCAGGGAATACCAGTGAGCACAGGGGCCTGCAGGACTCTGCTTTCATTGAAAGGACTTTCCTCTTCTGCATATTAATATTCTTATCAGTCTTTCTAAATTTAGTTTCTTATCATCTATTCATAATGACTTAAATCTGGTCCCGAGAGATTTTCATGGGCATTGAGCACAAGAGGAAACAAAGTAATAAATTCAAAAGAGAGTATGTTACAAATGTAATAATGGAATGCCAATTAGAGGCATTCGTCTGACCAATTTCTATGGGAAATTGCTCTGATTATTCTATTTCCTCCATCCATTGTTCATTGTTACACAATTTTCTGTGAGGCCAAGTATCTGAGCACAGGGCAGATCTCTCCCCGGGGCCTATAGGAAGTGCAGGAGCATGGGAGACAATAGACCGGCAGCTTGGGCTTGTGCACAACAAAAGCTCTTCCCACCCTGTAATTAGGATGTAACCAGATTTTGCTCTCCTTGATAAAGCTGCTTTTGCAGCTTCATTGTCCTCTTTGTGGGACTGAGGGGATGAGTTACCCATATCTTTTATCCTGAATCAGGTCTGAGGGGTCTGTAGCAGCTGTGTGCGATGCTGAATGTGGCTGGACCCAGAGATGCAGCCCCAGAATGAGCCGGGGGGGTTGTCTCATAGCCATAGTTCTTCTGTTTGCAATGATGACCTTGTACATGGTGTTTGTAGGCTGCACAGGGCACTTGTGATAATAGCAGGCAGCAGAAGAATTTGCGTAGGTAAAGCAATTGATACAGCTCATGTTCCTGGCTACAAGAATCATCTATATCTCAGTGCATCCCCTCTGCAGCCCTTCCACCTACCCTGTTAAGCGTTTCACCCACTGGTTTGGGCTCTTCTCATTACTGCTGGTTAGTGTCAAGACTGTCCAATTCCTTGTAACTTGGTCTGAAACCAGTGCATTGCAGTTGCCAAGGCAACAAAACACTTTATGTCACTGTCATACTTCATATAATTAAAAAATTAAAAACAGAAGAGGGGAGCAGTTTGTGAAGAGAAGGGATTTTGCTCTGGGACAGGTTAGAGGGAAGGTGATTGCAGGCTGGAAGCACCCAAAAATACTTGACAGATGAGTCTTCTGAGAAGCTGCTTTAGGAGAGAAGGATGTTTATGAGGAATGAGTCAAGTTGTGGCTATTTATTATAGTCCTTGAGAGCTCTCCAGAGAGCAAAACACAACCCAGCCATGGCTGGAGTTGCTTTAAATAACCCAGCACGCAGCAGCCCTCGAACTGCTGCTTAGCAGCCTGTGTCATCTGGGCCTCCACTGCTTCTTGGCCACCAGTGGTGCTCCTTTAGCAGAGCAGAGTTCAAGGCTGGGTACCCCGGCGCTGAGCTCTTCCCTTGGGGTGTCTGGTGCGCAGAGCTCAGCTGCTTGCAGGGATTCTGGGGGCTTGCCTGGATGCTTCCAACTGGATTTGTTTGGCAAAAAGATTGGGAAAAGGGGAGAAAAGCTGAAAGTGTCTTGGCTGGGATTTTGAATGAAAGATGCAGGAGGAGGTAGCTAATATTGAGGAAGTTCTCATCCCTCAGGCCAGTGAATATGCAAAGCAAGATAACGTCTACTAGCTCCCAGGTACAGGTACTTTTTTTCTCCAGGGTACAGGTACTTTAAGCTGTATATTTGAAAATAAAGGGGAAATGCATCCTTGGTTTTTATCCTAACACAGAGCCAGGAACTGGGGTGAGAGTCGGGTACAGGGGAATCTCTGTTAAGGCATCACAAATTGGCACGCAGCCTGTTCATGTCAGGGGCCAGGCAGTGTTCATGGCAGCTCCGATGGGAATGTCTGCACAGCCCCAGCTCGGGCACTGGAGTAGGTTTGGAATGGGACTGGACCCTGGAACATCTGAGGAGCACTAACACTTTAACTAGGGCTTTATGAACTGTGTAGAGATGATTGAGCCATTGTTTGATTTGCTTTCCATGCAAGCGAGCAGAGGAGCAGCAGGATGAGGAGCAAGGTGCAAGGCACCACCACTGGCTCCCTTTCCATGAGGATCAGTGGCAGTTGGAATACCAGCTCATGAGGAGCTGCAGGAAGGAGGGCACGTTATCTCTGAAACCGTGGGAGAGCATCATGTGCCAACCTTTTTCCTTACTGCTTATGAAGTAAAGAAACTTCCCTCTTTTCTGGTTTATGTAAAGTCCCAAAATCACTGCTGACAGTGATTTGCAACACGTAACAGAGAGTTAAAGCCCCATGTCGTTGTGAGAGAAGCCAAGGGATATTCAGATTCTGGGGTCAGAGAAATGCTGGTGTGAATACTAACTTAGGGCTTTGCAAAATCACTTCCCTTCTCTAATCAGCACATGCGAGCATGGGATTGGGACAGGGTGCTGTGTTCATCGCTGTACCCGAGAGAGGAGAGCTGTGTCTGGGGAAGATGCCCCAGAGGCTCCGGTTCCAGGTCTGAAGTAGCTCCTCAGGGGCTTGTGGATGAAAGGAACAGAGATGCTGTTGGCAGAGCACCAGAGCCCAGACCCACGTTTGATGTAAGTGCCGTTACTGGGCTATAATAATGTGCCGGGTAGTGAGAGTTGGGAGCAGTCCTCCACCCTCCTGGCTGTCAGCAACTGGAGGCTGAGATCCAGCCCTAGTAATTAAGAGTCTGACTATATAGGGATGATGATTCCCACCTCCATAAAGAGGAATTTTGTCTTCTCGCCTTTATTTTGTTTCTTTGATCAGCCAGACCTCTCTGCCACATCTAGAGCTCACAAATATATTCTGGGGTTTCATAACCACTCATTTACACATTCATAGATGCTAATACATGTCTAGGCTTCCCTTTCAAAGTCTTGCTTTCTGATTAATTTTAGGGTTTCTGCAGAGAAGGGGACCCAATCCTGCAGCTATCGTTGGGCTAAAATCAACTCAACCTACCAAAGGAGTGCAGCGTTCAGTCAAAGTGAATTCCTGGGGGTTGAGAATGGTCGTTTCTAGTTTGGAGGGTGTGCTCTGAAGATCTTTCTGCACAGCCCTTTACCTAGTCCCTGCTGAAAGCCCAGATGATTGATGACTGACCTGTTGAGGAGCAAATGACAGAGGGCTTGGTGTCTGGGCAGGGCTTTTCTCTTTTCTTTTCTGATTGAGAACACAGATGTCTCATTGGAATTATGTTTATTAACATAAGCTCTTGGCTATTCAAAAATCAGAGCTAATCACAATAGTGTGACTGTGGTACCCGGAGAAGCCTCCCCCTCCACCAAGACTGCAATTCCATTGCGTTTTCAACCTATTTTAGATGGAGTAAACAAGTATTTACAGCCTGTCACAGCTCCTGGTTGTGGGATGTGATGATGGATGTTTCCTGAGGGCTCTGGAAGCTTATTTCCTGGACTAGAGGAAGGCTTTGGTGCTTTCTGGCCTGACTTTTGTGTCAGATTTTATTATTTCTTTATGTCAAATTGTATGTTATTTCATTTCTTTGTGTTCTTTCTGTTTCCCCTGGACCTTTGCAGCCCCATCCCTGGTGTTGGGAGGTTGAGGTCTCTCCTGCGCATCCTCAGCCTGACCCAATGCACTCCTTGGTGCAAGATTTCCAATACATTTCAGGAGATGGTAGTCAATATTTAAGTTGTACCCTGTATTTTACAACCAAGCCAAATGACTTTTTTCTTCCCTTGATGACAGCAACTTTTATTGGTAGCAGTAGCAAATTCCATGTGTTTTCTGTAACATATAGTGGCTGATGCCTGCAATGTAAAGAAGCCTTTAGAGAGATAATAACTCCAGAAGATGAATAGTTATAAAAGGTATATGAAATTGAAAGGCATTTTAATCTGTCATTATTTCAGTTCCAGAGAGCAGCTGAATAACTACACTGCCTATGAGGAGAGAGCGTGTAATTCTTTCTCTCATTATAGGATTAAATTGTCTCCCTTCCCTTTCAATGTAAGTGAAAATAAAGGTATCTCTGATACCTTCTGGTTTGATCATGATTTGGAAGCCCGGGGACGGCTTGTACATCTCTGTTTCATGGTGTTGGGTTTATAGATTATTTTAATGTGAAGCACAAACACTGGGCTGATGCCCAAAGTGTAACCCTGAGCTCGCCAATGCTGCTGAAGAATAACTTGAGGACCTAAGGAAAGTATGCTTTTTTCAGCCTGTTACAGCAGTTTTCTTTCATAAAATACAAAACTGGCCTTAAACTTGCCAATGTGTTTTAGATAAAAAGAGTTTCTGATTATTTGGTTTAGGATTGAAATCTCCTTATCGCTCACATAAAATTGGCTTTAGTCATCTTTTCATCAGGAACTGTAGTGATAGGACAAGGGGTGATGGGTTTAAACTGAAACAGGGGAAGTTCAGGTTGGAGATAAGGAAGAAGTTCTTTGCTGTGAGGCACTGGCACAGGGTGCCCAGAGAAGTGGCAAATGCTCCATCCCTGGCAGTGTTCAAGGCCAGGTTGGACAGAGCCTTGGGTCTAGTGTGAGGTGTCCCTGCCCATGGCAGGGGGTTGGAACTGGATGGTCTTAAGGTCCTTTCCAACCCAAATTGGATGATTCTGTGTTCTATGATTCTATGATTCATTACAAGGAAAGCTGCAGGTTTCCCTAAGGACCGACTCTCCTCGGATCTGCCTTAGTGCGGGTTCCTCTGGAGCTCCGGCTGCTGGAAGAGGCAGGTGGGAGGTGGCACCATCCGATGCGAAGGGCAGCAGGATGGATGCTGATGGGAAGGCTGGAGGTGAACAGAGCCCAGCTCTGGACCAGGGGTAGCATCATAGAGTGACTTGTGCTTCACTTGTGTCTTGCAGCCTGAAGAACCAGTAGTAGTTCATCAGTCGAGACACGGAAAACCACCGAGGCTGCTTCTGCGAGGGGAACTGGTGAGCAGGGAGAGGATCCTTTCTTGGACAATGATCCCATGTGGATTCAGTTATTAACATGTCACTAACCTTCGCTTGGGACAAATACATGGATATTATTTTTTGGTTTTTTTTAATTTTGTGGTGAGTTAAACTATTTCAATGGACTTTTTTACCCTTTCAAGATAATATTTATTCAGCACAGAGTCTAGAGTATGATAACTCCCCTGTAAATACAGCACTTAATCATCACTCATCTTCAGAGACAGTGGAAACAAAATATTTTACTTTTTCATATTTATTCTTAGATTTCTCCCAAGGGTATAAAATTATTCTATTACATTATCCATGATAGTGATGTAATCAGTCTTCAATCAGAAATAAACATACTTTCTTCACCTTCTCCAGCATGGTTTGTGTCAACACATAACGAGCAGCAAAAAATCAATCACAGGGATTGTAGAGTGGATGAATCTTTTTCCTTTCCTCTTTGACTTCAGCGAAACAAATGGTTCACTGAGCAAAGAAAACTCAAATGACAGCGTGAAATCCTTTTCCTGCCAGTAGATTTCCTACAGGCTGGATGGAAGCTGTTCCCTTCATCACCATTGCCGATGCAACCCCAAAGCTCTGCTGCCTGCGTCCCTGGATGCTGTGGAGCCTCCCACCGAGCTCCAGCATCTCCCAGAGGGCTTGGACCAAAGGTTTCCCTGCATCAGAACCCCCGTATGCTGCAGCCATGCTGGTGCTGCAAGAGGTGAAGCGCTGGGCAGGGTCAGGTCTGCAGGGAGCTGGAGGTGCTGGGGATGCTCCGGGTGCTGGGTGCCTCTGGAAGCCCTCTAGCAGGGTCCCAGCACCCATGAAGGACCCCATCTGACGGCTCCGCAGGCAGGGCACATGCAGGGAGCGATGCTCGGGGGTCCTTGCTCACAGAGAGGAAAAACTCAAAGGATTTAAAGGAGCAAAAGTTGACCGAAACCCAGCCCTAACTGCCCAAGAGGAACACTGGTGCGCAGAGCCCTGCCGGGTCCCAGGCTGCAGCAGTTTGGGGCTGCTCTGTAGGGAAGGTGCTTATTCCTCGCTGGCTTTGGGGGGAGCAGAATCAAAAGTGACTCAATGCGCTGGGAAGAGGGAGCTCACAAGGATTTTAGCTTTTCTACTGCAGTCAGCACAGAGAGACCTCACCTGCTGCAATGCAAAGAGCTGCAGTGAACATGATCCCGTTTCACATAGGTACTACGAGTGATGCAAAACAAACCTCCCTGTGCTCTGGTGCACGAACGCGGTGAGTGCGCTTTGCATGCAGAGAACCTGTCTTGTGAATGCTGCTAGAGATTAAGCACCATGTCTTTAAAGAGCTATCTGGTGGGTTTATGTATATGTAGTAGCACAATTCTTTGAGACTGTGGCCATTTCCCTGCTTCTGCATCTCTGAAATAACAGGCTTTGACATTTCCTTTGTGCACACTCAGCTAGAGGCTCTCTTGTGTCTTTGGAAGGCAGCAGTGATGTGTATGGATCCATCAGTTCATTTACCAGGAACCCCAGCAAGGTGCAAATCCACTCCTCCAGCATCTCAAGGAAGAGCAGTGACCTGCTTCTACTGGCTCTGCATCAGGGAAACTTATAAGCCACAGCTCAGCACCATGGCCTGCAGGTCTGTGAGTTGTCTGCCAAGTGAACAAAATGGATGCAGATGAGGAATCTGTGTCCTCCATCCGCTTTGCTGCACCTTAATAAACCAAAACAGAGTGTATTGGTCTGCATTTTGGTGTTGAGTAGCACTGTATGGTTCAGGCGAGAGATGTTTGGGCACGTCACTTGGAAAGCCGCAGTTGTAATGCAAGTGTCATGTTATATGTTCATGGAATTATTACTATTATTGTATATTGTAATATGGTAGCTCATAAGATTCCAAGCTCTGCAGCAGGGGATGCTGTCAGTGCTGCCCAGTGACCTTGCTCTGCCTCCCTTTGAGGGAAGCAGCACCCAAAGGGTTTGCACAAAGAGGCAGATGTGCAGGTGAAATGAAGGCAGCCTCGCTGTAAAGCTGTGCTCAGCCGTGTTTTGGGGAAAGGGAATATTGAAAGTCATGAAGTCACAAGGCAGCACACACCAAGAAGCTGTCCCGAAGCCAATGCTGATACCTGTAGGACTCCACCAGTAAAAACAATTAGAAGCCCAAACTGAGCAGATTCACTTTTAAAAGACTTTTTCCAAATCTTCAGGAGAGAAGAGAAATAATTATCCTAAATAAAGAGGCAGATCAATAATAAGTGTTGCTCTGAAGAAGCCCATGTTATGTTGTCTGCCAGCAGTGAAGACTAAATAGACCCCTTCTACTCTAAGAACAAATGAGACTCCTGTGATTTGGGTTTAGGTTTTTTTGCCACAGCAAAATGAAATCTGTTGGCAAATAGACTTAATAGGCAATGTTCAGTGCTTTATCTTCATTTGGCGTTTAATCAACAGGACGTGCTACATCTGTATAATAGCTGCCTGACAGAACAGAGCAACTCTATCGCATCTTCACATCTGGTGAAATGAGTATGAATAGCATCACGTGTGATGCCAGAGGTTACAGATGGTGTGGGGCCAGGTCCCTAATGTGTATGTTTGAGCTGTGAACTCGTGTGCTGCCCTCTGCACGTGCTCACATAGGCAATACTCTTGGGTTTGTGCATGTGCCATTCCAGTTGTGCTCCTGCACTGACAGCTTCCTCCTGCTGGAAGTTCATGGTAGAGGGGAGGTGTCAGCAAAACAGCGTTATCCCCTGCACTGTGCTCCAGGCCTGTGCCCAGCAGCACCTCAGTTCTTCTGCCTTGCTAAGGGATCTAAACAGAGAGAAGGAACTGAGTTGGAGGAAGGACCTTTGCTGTTCCGCATCCCTGGGGCTCGGCTCACCGCCCCGGCTAGGCTGCGGGATGCGCTTGTGCCTTCAGTCGAGCGCAGGGAAGGGTCAGAGGCACTGCAGAGTCTAATTGTTTACTCTGCGGGGACAGTAAAAGATACTGAAGAAGCTCAATATGATTAATATGTGCTCTTGCATCAATGCCTTTCATGTGTGGAGGAGAATGGGTTGTTCACAGACGAGTAAGCATCTCCTTAGGTTTCATAGCTGTGGGGCTGTTCCACTTACTGTGTTTTGGGTAGTAACATAAGATGCCAGTGTTTCTGAAGCTAAACTGCCTCTTTACAGAGAGAGTGATTTACGGAACTAGAGCACATCATTCGTGTGTGTGCAGCCTCCTTCCCCTCAAATCCTTCCTTCCCACAGCATCTGCACCTTCCTCCAAGCTGCACCCAAGGTGCTGCAAAGGCGGTTATATCAGGAGAGGGGAAAAACCCATCTACCTTGTGTGCTCAAGTAATCACTACATGCTAATTGCAGCAAACTAATGACAGCACAAAGACCATTTCTTTCCCTAGGCAGTTGTGGAGCCAGCTCTGATGCTGCTGCAGTGAGCTGGGGTGATCTCAGCCTGTACAAGCCTGTCTGTCCTTCTTCTGCCCTGGCTGGCTGGGCCTAGAGCTGCTGCTTTGCTTGGTCTAAGAGAACAACCAAAGACAGAGGATCTGTCCCTAATTTAGATAAATCTAGGTGTTTATGCAACTCTGGCAGCTTTCAGGTGGATGGTTTGTCCAGTGCCACCACAAAGCTGCACATAGGCAAGAGCAGAGGATCAGTGCCACATCCCACCAGCCCCTGTGAGCAAGAGGCATGAGAGGAGATTGAGGTGCCCCATCACATCCCCCTACTCCATCCTGTTCCCATCCGGAGTAGCTGTGTCTGTGTGGTGCCAATATTGTCCTGGTCCAGTCAATCTGGCTTCAGTCCCTAAATCCTTCTAATCTCTTGCTTTTCCTAAGTTCATCAGGCTTTCAAAGCAAGACATAAAAAGACAAATCTCCAAATGGTAAGTCAGTGATCCCTGCAGAAATGCCTCCAGATTGCATGCTCTCCTCTGATGTTGAGACTAGTCCAGCACCCCAGGCTTAAACACTGTCTGCAGATAGATTAGAGCTCTTTGAGAATAGATGCAGAACAACGATTGCATCCGCCAAGGTTACTTTAAATTGAGGAGCGAAAACATTTGTATGTATATTCTTCATTTTCCACGCAGAACATCTACATGTTATACAAGACATCTGAAGCAAACTCCATAAAATTCCTTCTCTATATCATATACTCGTTTTCCCAGCACCTTTGTGCATCTCATAATCCTGCCAGTACTACTAAACTCATCTCTGAGTGCAGCTGGCTTGTACTCCTGCCAGGACCTTGCTTCATATCCTCCAACAGCAGGGTTGCGGGCTGGGATTTTGCTGCAGGCTGGGGCAGAACATGAGCAGCTGATGCTCAGCATCTCTCCAGGATGGTCTTGTCCACTTTCACCCCCCTTTTTGACATGGTGACCATGGATGCCAAAGCTTAGAAGTAAAATGCATCATCACCAACACTGCGGGTACCACGGAGGGCCGGTGCCTGAGCTTAAATGCAGAACTGGGTGAATCTGTGACAGTCTTAAGAAGCCTGGACAGGGCTCTCTCTGCAGATCCTTTCCTGGTGCTGGTGCAGCAGTGATGGTAACTCGCTGGCCTCACTGCTGTGGAAGGGAGCAGCATCCCCTCCGTGGGCCATGCTCACTAAATCGAGTCTTGTGGCGTGCTCATGGGTCCTTGACAATGGCATTTGGATAATATGTTTTTAATCAGTGTGTGCATTTCAATTTGCTTATTAATAGCAAGGAGCTGTTGTTAGATGCTGCTGGTGATACCATGCTTGTCAAGCCTATCTCTCCAGGCTGAGGAGAGAAAGAAACTGCATCTATTGTGTAAGAAAAGAAATTGCAGAAAACACATGTTTTAGGATCTGTCATTCTCTGCCTCTATCTTTCTTTATCTCTGCCTTTATTTTTCTCTTAATAGCTCTATGGATGCTATTTACAACAAGGACTGTTTAACAGGATTTTGTGCCTGTTGTGACACCTCCGAGACAGCCTGAACATCACTTTTTGCTGGGTGTTTTTGACATGTCAATTGGTAAAAGGTTGACCCAGTCTAGGCTCAGAACAAGCCCTGAGCACAAATTCCTAATCGGGGATCCAAGGGCACAGACAATAAAGGACATTTGGAAGAGAGAACAAGGAGATAAGAGATTCTTTTTTTCCCCATTCTCTGCCAGCAAAGCTGCTCACTGATGAGGAGCAAGGAGAGAGCTCCAAGCTCCTGCAGCAGAAAACAAGGTCCCCCTGCTCCAAACTCCTATTGCTCTGCGAATAGCAGAGCAGAAGATGGGGAAACCACTGTCGATCCATGGAGCATCCCCTTCACTGTGCAAAGTGCCAGCAGCAGCATGTGTCTGGAGCCCAGAGCAGGCACCACTCATATAAATGCTGTACAAATATTGAGCGACAATGCTTTGAAAGAGGAAGCTCTCAGCGATCTGAGCAGGGAGGCAGCGCAGAATTAGGGGTTTTCAATCACAACAGCTCCAGAAGAAAGAAAGCGTGGCTGCTGCTGGGAAATGTGCAGCCACCCACTGCAGGCTGCACAGGACAAAGGGAAGAACAGGAAAAAAGCCTGGGAGCATTCGCTGTATAGAAAAGTGGCTGGAGGAATTGAGCCCAAGCAAAGGTGTGGGATGGATGTTTCACTCCAGAGCTTCAATCCATTGATATAATCATAGTAGTTATCATGTAAATGTAAACAACTGAATGAGTTCAAATGTAGTGTTTGGCAACACCGGCTCTTTGTAAGTACGCAGTGAATGCTTGTGGAAAGCCTTTATTTCACCAAGCAATCTAACCGAGTTTTAAACAGTCCTTCAGGCATTTAGTTAGGCCCATATTTTGTGATTTCCCTCGCTCCTGGAAATGAAGGCTATAGTCTCCACAGCATAAAGCCTCCTCTAAGTTCATGTGCTAAGAAATTGCTTGAATCAAAACCTGTGGCACTTTGGCAGCTTGCCCCCCCAGCCTGTAACAACAGCAATAATGTTATGGGGAGAAGACAAAAAAAGCTGGTTTGCACCTTGTCAGTCCATGGCAACAACCATCCAGGGTAACCTTGGTTTACTTTGATAGGATGTGGCAACCCTCAGCAGCATCCAAGCCAGGCACCGGAGCCACAACCCACCATGGCTAGGGTGCACAGTGTTAGTCTTTGGTTCAGCTCTGATGGGGATCTCAGGCTTCATCCCAGTTCCCACCCCAGGGATCTCATTGTAGGGTGCACAGTGTTAGTCTTTGGTTCAGCTCTGATGGGGATCTCAGGCTCCATCCCAATTCCCACCCTGTGTCTTGTGGGCGCTGAAAGAGGGACAGAGGGAGGCAGAGCAGCCCCACATCAGCTCCAGCATCACCTCCCAATGCCAGAGCACAGCAGACCCGGTGCTGTCCATCCATCCACCCATTCTGTGCGGTCTCCAGGCTCGGTGTGGGTGGGCTGAGGTGGAAGAATGCTGCTCTGTGAAGAGAAATGAACCCCGAGGGGTTGGAAGGGGGTTTTTCGAAGGTAGCTGATAGTCAGAAATAGATCAGAACAAGCCTTTCTCTCCAGAAAGGAAGAAATAGTGAAAAGCTGGTTCAGAACAGTGTCTTCTGTAAAGTCCCACTCGCACATACTTTTTAATGAGACTAATGCTGATCTCAACAGACAAATGACCTCAATTCACTCACAGCTCTATGCTATTGATTCAATAGCTTCTCCTAATGAGGAAATTATTATCTTTGTTGGGGAATGTGGACTGAAATAGGTGGAGGGTATTAAATAATGAAAAAGCAATCTTGCTGGAGCCAGGGTTGTGATGATGATGAGTGGGGACCCCGGGTGGGCTCTGTGAGGATGCTGCTTTCATGTCTGGCCTTGCAGAGCACGGAAACCGAGATATTTGTGCCACTGGGTGTTCTGGCTGAGGCTGCCAGAAGGGGACTTTTGTTTTAATAGGTGCCATGTGGATTCTTCCTTGAACCTGCCCTTGAGAGCAGCGTGAGGCACCGACTGCTCAAGCCTCTGCCTTCCGCTCTTCCCACAGGTTTAAGCAGCACACGCACCTTCAGAGAGGTCTGGCCTGAGTCCAGCTTAGATCATGCACCTCTAAATCACCAGGAGTGCTGTCTCGATCGCTTCCCCCAATGTGAGTCACTTCCTAATGCAGGTTCATTAGCGTGGCGATGCATTAACATGAATCTCAGTAAAAAGGTAATGCTAGTTTAAACCAAACCAAACAATTCCCCCCGATCCCAAATCCTTAGGTTTGTTTTTGCCTTGACTTGGGCAGAGGGAATGGCCAATGTCCTGCAAAATTCCAGCTGGATCCCATGTGGATTTGATGCAGCCAAACACGTGGATTTGATCCACAAACATGTGGACTTGGTGCAGCTCCTGCACCCATCAGTGTCAAGCCCTCTGTGTGTGCTGGCACTGCGCTGACTCAGGATCCATCATCTAGAATGAGACCAAAAGGTGGCTGAGTGACCATCGTGTTCTGCTTCGACACCGATGGAATTAGAAGGTGATTTGTGGTGCGTCACTCCACTGAGTCAAATAGGAAGAGGCACAGTAAAAGGCAGGACGAGTGTGCTATCCTGGCTGGCAAGAGCTAAAGCAAAGCAACTTGTAGAGGAAACCAAAATCACCACTGAGCTAAAACCATACAGAACAGAGCTAAAAGGAGAGATGCTCTTTTCTAGTGATTTTACTCAGTGGGCAGCGAAGCACAGTTGATAAGCAGGGCAGTATAAATCAGTGCAGTCTCTGATACAGCCCAGCAAGCACTGATGTGAGCTGGAAAGCTCCTTAAGCCAAGCTATTAAGATATTTGCACGAGAAAAGCAGACAAGCCCTGCTTTACCCACGGGAAACAGCACTTTGGTAAAACTCATCTTGATTTTGAATGTCATCCTGAACATTACATCTATGGCCATTTACCAGTAAGTGCCTACAAGAAGACTAAATCACAGGCTTTCTGCTTTTGTGAGCAAAGCCTATTTCCTTCTGGCCTGTTTATTTCCTTCTCCCAACCCCCTTGCTTCAGCACTTCTTGGGTAGGACCCACTGATGTTTTCTAGGCATGAGCTCTGCAGGGGCATGGGATGTGCCCCGGTCCCACTGAGCTGACACAAAACCATCACTGGTCCCCAGGTCAGGGCATCAGCCCAGAGCGTTTCCCCAGCACATCCACATGTGCTGCAAGTGCCTAGCAGGATGTTAACATCCTTTGCACTTGTGTAACACTTCTCTTTGGAAGGATGATGGTGAACAAAGGCATCCCAGCCCAGTCCTGGACAACAGTCCTACCACAAAACCCACACTCAGCAATAACACAGGGAGCTGGTGGAGTCTCTGTCCTTGGACACACTTGGAAGCCCTCAGGGCAGCCGGCCCTAAGTGGCCCTGCTTGAGCAGGGGTTGGACAAGTTGACTCCAGAGGTCCCTGCCCACCTCAACCAGTCTGTAGCCCGGCAGAGCTAGGTTGAGGAAGACCCCCTGGCCTCTGTGTGTGGGGTGTTTTGGTTTGTTTCGGAGGACAGTACACTAATAAAACACTGCTTGACCCAAAGATGCTGCCCAGAGAGTCTCTGTTATTTCACACTTCACACATCAGTTTTGGTACTGCTCTTGGAGAAGGGCAGTGACATGATCAAAGGTACTGCAGCAAACGAGCACACAGGAAGGAACAGCAGCATCAGATGTTGGCGTTTCCTTCCAGGACTCCAGGGTAAAGCCTCCAGAGCTGGGGCTGTGCAGCCACACAAGGATGGAGCCAGGTCCCTGCCTCTTGCCTGGTGCTGGCCTGGGGCTCAGGGGGTGACAGCCAGGGCAGAGAAGGCACCAGCTGGTGATTGTTCATGCCCGTGGCACTGGCTCGGCTGGGGAACAGGCTGCGGTGCAGAAAGCCTGCTCTTCCTGCTAATGGAAATCACTGCATGCACTGCTGCGGTAGGGATGCTCCCAGAGACCCAGCTGCCTCACGCTAGCTCCAGGTCAGACCTGCTCATGCTCTCACATAGCTCAGCAGGGCTAGAGATCAGCTGTGGTGGATCAGAGGAACCAGGATTGGAGCTGAGTGTGGAGCCGGTGCCTGGGCGCTGTGAGTGGGTCGTGGGGCACAGGTTCCATTTACTCATTGCTTTCTGGCTGTAATCACAGCAATAGTGATGCCCATTAGAGCTCCTGTTGACTTTCACCCTCAGAATCACTTCTGTGTAACTTAGTGTTGTAGTAGTGATGATCTAAGGCTATAGACCAATTCAAGTTTATAGTGAAATGTACTGCTTTGTTATTAGAATATCTGATACAGTTATGGACAAGCTTTAAGGCACACAGATTCTTCTTTGGGTCTGAAATAGGAACAAGCTTCAAGCTGGATGCAGACTGGAAAAAGATTCAGTTTGAGTTTAATGTAATTATGGCAACAAATTAGGTTGGAGGAAAAAGGTAGTAAACGGTAAAATGAAGTAGTATAAACCTCGTATTATTTCAAATTTGGGAGCTTTAAATAGTGTTACAACCATCACCTAATTTCACAGGCTTTGAACCACATTTATTGTTTTGCATTGTACAGAGATTGGAGCTGTCACTGACAGATGTGAGCTGCACATGTTGTGGTTTGTGGTTAGGGGGTTTGTACAATTCCCTCTGTTGCCATTCAGCATCGTGCGTTTCGTATGTGAGAGCACCCAGCCCAGTAATTTCTGTTCTGAGAACAGGGAGTTTGCGTCTGTACCATGTCTAAAGTGAGGACAGTCACAGATGTGTATTTCAAAAGGAATGTGGGAAATAAATTATCTGAAATCTGTGCCATGCAGTTGAGTATTTCTTGGTTTAAGGTTTATTTCAGCTGCATCTCTTTGCCACCAGCCAAACACTGCTCACTATGGGATGCTCTGGAGTGGTGGGATGCCTGTTTGGTTCACACACACACCTTGTACCCACCAGCCTTTCCCGTTCCCACCTGCACCTCTGATGTTTCCTCTGTGCTTAGAACGGGAACTCCACTTGTATCCCCTGCCCTGGCCTGGCTCTGCAGGGAACATGGGATGGGAGAGTGGGGAAAGCCCTCACCGCCAAGATCCACGCTGTGAATGCTCCTCGCCCCTGCAGCACAGCCAAAGCCAAGCCATTCCCTCTCACCAACACAGTGCTAGCACAGGCCAAAAGAAAAGGAATTTGGAAAAGCACATTAATCTTCCAGCCCCGATTCACCCAGTAATAAGGGACACCCAGCCCATGCTGCAGAACAACCCGTTACTGCCAAGAGCATCCTCATTTGGACCTGCTCACCCTGCTGGGGATTTAACATTCAGGCCTTGTCACTGGGTTCCTTTCACTGTTTTAATGAACCAGGAGTCATTTGGAGGGCTTGAAGATGAAATCCATGATGAGGTTGATGCTTCCCACACGGGCTGCCTTCCGGAGGCTCTGCTGGGGCACCATCCACGCCAGGACCACGACCCCAGCACCGTGCTCCCCCAATATGTGAGCTCAGTGAGTCACTGTGGCGAGGACAGAGCCCACGGAGGCTTCCCACCGGGAGGAGAGACAGGGAAGCAGTGCTGGGAATAACAAGTGGAGCTCAAGAACTAATCCATCACTCTCCCAGTGCTAAGGGCACCATGGCAAACGCAGCGAGACAGCAGCCGTCTGCCCACCTTGCCTGCCTCGATCTGCCAGCAGCCTCAGGATGTTCATGGTGAGCAATAAAGGAATACTTGAAATTCAAACCCGATGACCCATTTCTCTTTGCATAACAACACCAGGCTGCTTTTGGACCCAGGAGGGTCATTTGGAAAGGCCTCAGAGAAATTTATCAGCGTTTTCTCTTGGAAGTTTTTCCACAGAGCAGCTCCGGAGCCATTCCCATGTTGGCAGGCTTCAGTGTATGTGTTTTAAATAGTCAGCTGCTGTGTGATTTTAATATAAAGCACAAGTCTTCTGTTTAATTAAATGCATGGTTAAAGAATATATACAACTTGCAGATGCTCTGTGGCTCCTCTGCACCTTTGCTCTCCCCACTCGATGAGCCATGGGCAGACAGGGCTGCAGTGCTGTCCATCGGTGTGAGCTCACAGGCAGCCCATGCAGCACCGGCAGCACACTTTGGGTTGTGCTGGTCCCCAGATGCGGGTGCTCATCATGGATACAGCATCCATGGGGAGCCAGGCACAGGCAGTGCCTGCTCACAGCACCCACATGCATCCTACCTGGTGATGCACCAACTCCCACTGCTTTTATGTGTGGTGTTTGACCCCTTGCAATACCCGCAGCTGGGGCTGTGCGGTGCAGATACAGTCTCCCAAGGCATATTATCACACCCTCGCAGTGTTTGTGCTGGTGCAAGGCAAGGTGTGATGGATCTCAGCTCCCACATAAACCACTTGTTTTCAGGAACAGTTTTGACAGTCGGAGCAGAGAAGGGTCCCAGACTTATTAAGTCATTTGGCCTCTTTGGAAAGATTTATTCTGGTGACAGAATGTGGCTGAGGCGCCTCTGTCTGTGTCACTGATGAGCCCCGTTCCCTGGCACGGTGTTCCTGTGGGCTGGATGTGCTGTTATTTCTGATGCTGTATCAGACAGTCAGTCTGGGCCATTAAATCTCTCCTGGCTCTTCTCCCTTCAAAATCTACCTCATTTTCCTAGGCCAGGTATTTCCTCCTGCAGTTTCAATTGGACGTTGCATGTTCTTTTCACTCTCTGCCTTTCTCATTTCCTTATAGAGCAGCAGTGGCCACACGTCAGGATCTGCTACAAACCCCACAGACAGGGCAGGTGGCTTTGTAATGAAAGACACTGTGGAAATTCAGCATATAATTGCCAGTGCTTTCACTTACACAACACAGGGATGCTGCAGGTCACAGTCCCTGGAACTGCAGCACAGAACAGCACCATGCTGGGTGATGCTTTGTGCCTGATCTGCTGCAGAACTCTTTAACTCCTTGCTGTCCTTGCAGATTTGCTGGTCCTGCTTCTCCTTTGCAATGTGTACCCAGTATGCCCTTGCTAGTACAAATCAGTGAAGCAGAAATAGTGCTTTTATGCTTCCTACGTATTAGCTTGAGTGGCTTCTGTAAAGAAAATATTTGCCACAGAATGAATCCAGAGTGCAAAATGTACTGATGTTCCCTTGTTGTCTGTGCTAGTGTTTACCCATGCCTCAACCAAAAATAGCAGACTCTGTAGATATTGAGTATTTTCCCCTCCATCAGCTCACAACATCAATGCTCCTGGTTGTCTAGCAGAGATTGTCTGATCCGCAGCACAATTCCTGTGCTCTTGGCAGCTGTGCTTAGTTTTCATTCTGCAGGCTGATGCCTGTGTGTTGCGCACAAGTGAAGCCAAATCTCTGCTAGTTAGCAAGTCCCTAAGGAAAGGTTATCCACACCTTTGAGCTCAGCTGGTCCCCAATGAACTGGGCTCGTTACCACCATTGCCCATAAAGCTCCTGGCCAGGAACCAGGGGCTCTGGCTGTTGGAGGGGCTGTTTGTTGGAAGGGAGCTCTGGCAGTGCTGGGAGAGGTAATGCAGAGCTGCTTGGGCCATCAGGGTGTGCTGAGGGCATGGTTCTGCCCCAGAGCAGCAGAAGCTCTGACCTGGGCATCTCTGCTGGAAGGATGCACCCAGGTCTGGGGCTGTCTGGAGCAACTGGGCTCTATGAGGAGAGAGTGGGGTGCGTGGGGCTGGGAAGGGTGAGTGAGACCCTGCAGAGAGGAGTGAGAGACCGTGCTTAGAGCAGCTGAGCATGGAGAGCTGTGGGCTTGGAAGCTCCTTCTCACCCACAACTCCAAGGTGTAGCGCTGGGGAAGAGCAGGTAACCAAAAGGTTACTCCAGAGCCTCAGCAGAGCATTCCCATAGGAGGAAGCAGTGGCTGGAGACCCTCCCATCCAGCACACTCAGAGCTTGCCAGGAGCTCTGCTCTGGGGCTATCTCATCCATCCCTATGGCATCCCCCAGCTGCTCATCCCATGGGCATCAGCGATGCTGCTGCATGACCTGGCTCCCTCCCAAGTGGGACCCTGGGGCTGTGGGTGAGGATGGGTGAGAGGGCCCTGTCAGTGATTTATGAGGGGCTGGGGAGACCCCTGAGGAGAAGAGCACCAAGACAGATGATTTTCTTAGCAGTGATGGCAAACATGCTTATATCAGATGTATCAGCAGTGGTCCGGGGCTGGTTCACAGCATCTTCCGGGATGGATGCACTGTTTCTGTTAACACAGGCTGTCGAGCTGCCAGCAGCAGCCTTGGCACTGAGCTGGATGAGCTGGCATTGCCCTTTCAGGGCTTTATTAATAAGCCAGCAGCACATAACTTTAAGAGGCCTGCTATTAATTCTGCTCTTGGGACAAGTGGAGCTGTAAATAACTCCAGTGGTGACTCCCAGGGCTGTGTATTAAATTCCAGGTGCTGCAATTTGGGCTGGAAGCGCTGCCTGACCTGGACCTGAGCATTTAGGGCTGTGTGGTGCTGCGGTGCAGCATGTACATGACTGGAATATGCTGATGGAGCTGGAGATGAGATCAGATCATTGGCGAGATGCACCAGAGACCTGAGGGGACAGAAGCCTGGAGGTTCTGGGCAGATACAGGCACAAGGGCTGTGACTGCACTCAAGCAGATGAGGCCTGGTGACTGCACTCAAGCAGATGAGGCCTGGTGAGTAATTGAAATTCCTTTTTCTTGTTGCTGTTTTTGTTCTATTTCTAATGTTCACAAACAACTTGGATTCAGGATTTCTCAGCAATGTTCCCTATTCAGTTTACTCATGGGCTTGCTGCACAGAAGTTGCAACCATTGACTCCATGCTTATTAGGACTGTTAGCAGAGGGCCAGATCATCCTGTATCCTTCTGAAGTAGCTGCTGGTCAGGGCACAAGGCAGTTCTGCATCAGGTGAGAGCGGAATCAAGTGTTGGCATCCTTATCTGGTAGCATTAACGTGCTGGTGCAGAACTAAAAACCACATGTAAGGAAAGCTGGTCCTGGTTGCAGACAGGACATGGTGAGTGGTGGTGACATGGGTGCAGTGCGGATGGGACACTGGGTGATGCAAAGAAGAAACCAAGAATTCCTGAACCCACAATCTATGCTTTAGTTTGCTGTCCATGGATGTGCTAAGGATGCTTGCCCAGGTGTCTGGGCAGCCTTTGGCTTGTGTTAGAGCTTGGGGTAGATGTAAAGGCACAACAGAGGTGCTCTTCATTCCTCATGAGGGGCTTTCCTTGGGCTGCATGCTAGTACCTTGTGAGAGTGCACCCATTTACATGACCACTGTTGAGAGCCCAAGAGTAGGCTGGTGTCATGGCAAAGAATAAACTAAACCAAAATGCAAGCCACCTCCACAGCTTTTGCTTTAAACCTGTGGGAGTTGTTTTGCATGTTGAACATTGCTATAATGGTTGCAGTGGTGTTTATGTTCCCAATCAGCCAAAATCTCTGCCAGAAACGTTGTGAGTGGCAGCTTTATGAAGTCGGTTTCTGCTTTCTGTAGGAGATGATCACAGGGATTGCTGCAGTGGTTGTAGCTGTGAGAAGCAATGCTCATTAACTTGCTTATCCCCCGTGAGCGTGCAGAGCATCCTCTGTCAGGCACTCATAGGCACTGTCTGGCACAGGAGACCTGCTGGGCTTTTGCTGGGAAGACACAGAATAAGCCCTTTGGAAACTCCTGTGTGGAGCATTTCTTAATTTCACCATCAGTGAAATTAAGCAATCAGTAGCTCAGGCACTGCAGCTGAGCCAGGGAGTGTGGCTGATACCACAGGAATCAGAACCATAGAATGGTTTGGGTTGGAAAGGACCTTAAGATCATCCAGTTCCAACTCCCTGCCATGGGCAGGGATGCCTCACACTAGACCATGCTGCCCAAACCCTGTCCAACCTGGCCTTGAACCCTGCCAGGGATGGAGCATTCACCACTTCTCTGGGCACCCTGTGCCAGCGCCTCAGCACCCTCACAGTAAAGAACTTCTTCCTTATATCTAACCTGAATTTCCCCTGTTTCAGTTTAAACCCATCACCCCTTGTCCTATCACTACAGTCTCTGATGAAGAGCTTCATTAAGGCAGAATTACAGAATGGCCAAAAATACAGACCTAAGATGTGTGACTCTATCACTGTGCTCCTGGGGTGACAAGGAGGTGACGTGAGGAGCTGGAAACACTGCGTCCCTCCATAATGTGTCTGAATGGGCATTTTGCAGGAAAATAAGCATCTTAAATGGCAAATGTGCAGGTTCCAGATCCTCTTGCTGCAGCTGGTTTTCAGTGTCTCTTCCTGGCCTCTCCCCTGCAATTAGAAGTGCTTTGAGATGTCTTTAATGTTAGTAAATGATCGCGTTTCCTTTCCTCCTGAGCTGGCTCTGTTTGCCAACACACACCAACTTGTTGCTCCACAGTAGCAGTGCTCTTGCTTTTGGCACAGTTCTTATCACTGATGTTTGGGTTTCTTCCACCAGTGGGTTCCCAGCAATATTCCCTGTGTCTGGGTAGTGCCTGCAGTGCTGCATGAACCCAGAATATCTATTAGATTAGAACTGAAAGTTGCTGGTTGTGTTTTCATTTGAGCTGAGCTGTGGGTGCGAGACCCACATTAATGTTTATTGGTTTCTAGGCATCCAAGTTTGCAAATCTACCGTCTAAAACTTGTCCATGCAGCAGGTTCTGCAGCCCGGTTTGGTCTGTGCCCCTGCAATCCATTAAAACTAATGTTCGCACTCCCCCCTTCACTTCCAAATGTGTTTATCCTGCTGTGCAGAAAGCTGCTGCCTTTTGGTTTGCTCTTACCAAGCCTGGTGCCTTCTTTACAGACAAGAGGTCTGAAGATAAACCCATCTGGGTGCTGGGAGAGCAGCTCCCCCCCAGGCAGGAGTTGGGGTAAGGCGGAAAATGTGTGTCTAATGAATGCTCAGTGTCACAGCGAAAACAAAGTGAGTTTGTCTTCAGAAGCTCTTATGTTAATGGCAGCCAAAAACCTGCACCAACGCTGGGATCTGTTACCACATCCTGTTGGCACTTCTAGGAGTGCCTGCTGTGTCCCCATGTTCCCAGGCATCCAGGATGCTCCACCACCAGAGCCTCAGCCCTTGGACCTGCTGCTCTGGCCCTGAGCATCAGCTCTGGCCTCAAAATTGCTGCCAAATGACATTTGTACTTGGAGAAGGAGCAAAGGACAAGGGTTGAGCTTGAAGAGGAGGAGGGTATTGTGTTAGGGAGGTGTAACAAAGCAAAGCAGGGAGAGAAGGGGAAGCTAACAGCAACAAACCACTTCTGGTGAAATGCAATAATAACACTTTGCAGTTATCTGCTGTCTTTCACCTCAGGCTCTCAGAGCTCCTTAGAAACATTAGCTAATTAAACCTCCTGTGTTAATTAAGCACACTTTTCTTGATGAGAGCAGCTGCCTGTTCTCCAGGCACTACTGATGCCCTCATTGTGTTTTCTGGTGGTGAGTAAAACCAGGATGGGAGGATGTGGCTGTGTCCTAGTGTGGTGATGCCTCCAGATCCCCCCACATCAGTGCTGGGATTTGTGGTTGAATGCCTGCTCAGCCTTTTTCTGTCTAGGTTTGGGATGATATATATTATTCATATAGCAAGAATGGGTGTCTTCCTCCTGGTTTCTTATGAAAGTATCTTCTATTCATAGCTCTGCAGAAAGTGCATTATAATTCATCTGAAAGTGCAATCAGAACTTTTAAAGTACTCCTGAGCTGCAGCAAGCAGACTCTATAAGTCAGTGACTGAGGCATTGGGTGCAACAGAGGGTAAGGTGTGTGTTTAATGGAAGGAGATAGGTTATGCTGCTCTTTTCAGTCTGTGAGCCACTGTCTCTGAGGATGTTGTTGACTAGGGAGCTGAGGGAAGAGCAGCGAGTGGGGATGGAGAAAGGGCCACTTCCATGGGCCACAGCAGTGGCAGTAATACATGGGAAAAGCAAACATTGATCAGAAATCAATCTCTTGCCGAGCAAGGTGGTAGAGAGAAATTAGAGACAGCCCAGAGTAAGGAGTATTTGGTGTTTTACTCTAAGGTCTCTGTAGGTTTATTCTACTGTAGAAATTTAAGGCAAAAATGAGTTGAAGATCCCTTGGGAAATCGCAGGTTATTTATTCACAGTTGGTATTTATTCGTTATTGGTCATGAAGGTGTTAATTCTGTAGCCTGGAGACAAAGTCCTTTCTCTGGACCACCAATGAATGCAGCAGGTGCCTGTGTTGGAGCAGCTCCTGTTTCATGCCAGTGGAGTCACAGAGCAGAATTCCAGGGAAAGGGCCCTAGAGTGTTCGATCTGAATTCCCCAAGCTTGGGCTTTTCACCATCACATCTCAATTTCAGGTCTGAGCTCTGCAATAAGCTGCAGGTTTCACTTCACCTCCAGCGATGGCATGACCTCATTTTGAAAGGGCTGAATAACTCACGTTTGGCCTATGGGAATGACACAGGATGATGCTTCCTCCCTCTTTAGGATATTTTTGGCAATAACTCTTCTTTCTTTCCAAACACAGCATTTTCCTCTTTGAGAATTTCTTCTTCTCATTTCCATTCTGCAAGTGCTGGCTTCTGCTTTATTTTTAATTGAAAGGCTGGAGGGCAAATGCAATTAAACTGTGGTGCGTGAACTCTAACTTGTAATATGTTTAAGAGACCCCAAGCCCCTTATCACTCACAACTGCTTTCTAATTTGGACTCCATCATCAAGCTTCAGTTCTTCATCTTCCCTCCTCGTGGTTTCACAGGGTGTTTTGATGGTGCTCAGCTGCATGTGCCCATGGAGCTTCTTCCTCCTGCACTGAGGGTTATAAAGGTAAATGCGCTGTCACCACCTCTGCAAAGGGTTTATTCTCTGCTCATGGCTAAATGCATAAGTGTGTTTAGAAGTTACTCTTCAGAGTAACTTGCATTGTTTTCAACATAGTAAAAGGATTTCAGTTAAAGCTGAGAGGTTCCCCTCCTTGGTCAGCTCTAGCAGCTCCCACGTTAGTTGGCAAATCATTATAGTTACAGATTTGGAGGGTATTCAACTGCTCTGTTGCTGGTAAACCCCAGCTACAAGGACCAAGACCCTTCCACTAACATGGTCCCTTGTCCTGGGGAGAAATTGCTCCTGATTGGCAGTGGGAAACCCTGTGGAGTAATGCTCTGTGAGCAAAAAGCAATGGAATGGTCTGCTTCCAGTCAGGCTGGTTAGTCACTGTTTGTGCCTTCCTGCAATGGGGGAAGGCAGCTGGGGAGGATGGAGGACCTGCTTTTATCACTGATAGTTAGGTTCAATAATATGAAACGTATCATCCTTCTTCATTTTCTCATCATGTTGAAATCAATACCCTGCCTTGTGCAGAGGCTGAAGCTGAAGGCTGGGCTCATTCATTATCACACACCTCCTGGATTTACACCACACGTTGTGCTTCTCCCATATAAGAATGGGTTATGTGTCCGTGTTGCTGACAGCATCATGGGCTTGGTAACCTTGGAGCAACTGTACCAAATTGCTCTGTAACTGCACCCATTAGTGATTTATCCAAAGCACCAAGAAGGTGCGTTCTCCTGGCTCTGGCTCTTTGTCACTGTGGGAAGTGAGAGAAGTAGGGCTGCTCTGCCCAAATAATATGCATTTCCATGCGAAAAGTGTGAAAGAGGGGGACACATCTAAATAATTGAGGAATAAATGCTCAGTAAGTGCTTTAAAGTGTGTCCATTTCAGTTACTGCATCCAGCTCTTCCTCAGCACTATATATGAGGTGTAGTGGGGAAGTTTCTTGTGGGAGTCAGGACTCTGGGTCTGTCAGGGACTAAAATGAGTGATCCTGCTTGCTCAGCATCTTCCTTGGCATATGGAGGCTCAGCAGTAGGGTGTGAGGCCTGAGAACTGGCAGCATCTGGGCACACATAGAATGGAAAATATCAATCAGCCTTTCCATAGTGCCCTCTCCTTGCTACTTGTGTCCCTGCTGCTGCCTGAGCCCTCCTCACCTTCTGTTTAACTGAATTTGGCACCTTCATAGGTTACTAAGAGCAATAGTGTATTTGCTAAAGTCAATATACTTTAAAGCAGGAAAACAAATTTGTCTGTGGTGCTCTTAAATGAAGAGGATCAAAACTGTTCATCAATTGATTTTGACACTGGAATTAGCAGCGAGTTTTCCACTGCTTTAATTGCTTTTCAGTCGCAATGCTTCTGCAGAGCAGACTCCTGCATCCCTGTCTGTCTCCCCATCACTGTCATCTGCTCACAAATGAGTTTATTCCCTGGAGAAATGTCTCTGGGCTGTGGACAAGGCACAAAACAGGGAGACAAATGTCATGCCCATCACTTGTCTTTCCTGCTTGTGCTCTGTGTGAGAGGATGCTAGGGCATGTGTTTCCAATGGGCATGTCCCAGGCCTGATCTCATGAGGGTTTGCTCCTGATGGCTCCCAGAGCATCCTGCACACTGAGGTGCAGTGCTGGCTGGTCAGATTCTGACACATTTAGACCAAGTTAATTGCCAATTCTGTGCAATTGCCCACATGAAAGGTTTAAGAATTGTACTTACTTGATAAGGAGTCACTTGTAATACCTCATTGCTTTCCCAGTTCTAATTATGCTTATCAGTCCATGCTGGTAATGAGCATTGTGCACAAGGCGAGGGCTGGTGCGGCACCCAGGGAACAGATGGGAATCTCACTCTATTAGGGATAAAGGGACATCACGGTGACAGCCAGGTGATGGCACAGTCATGTGCTGGGGATGCTTTCCAGGCTGTCCCCTTGCTGAGGGGAGGGACCTGCCCATCAGCCCTGGTGCCTCCTTAATTGTACAGGAGGAGCAGCCGTCCAAGGGCTTGTTACTGCTCCAAGCTAAATGTCAGCCCCTTGCATTAACACAGTCTTTTTCTAATTCCATTAAGTTATGAAAAGGTTTAAGGGCAACCTTCAAGAGCTTTTATAGCCATAAGATCTCGAGATCATTCAAGCCATCACCCAGCATAACTGCTTCCGAGGGTGCCAAGGGTGATCCCTCATCTGCCCCCCCTTCGCCTGGGGCAGCCACTAAGAAGATATCTGGACGTATAGGTACAGCAGATCTATGCTAATGCAGTCTGCGGGAGGCTGGTGCAGGTGAAAGGCACAATTGCAGGAGCTGATAAACTGCACCAACCTATTAAACACACTTATAAAGTGTGACTTGGCTACTCAACCAGCAGAAAACAAGGCACAAGGAAATACAGCCTGAAACAACTGCCCTATCGCCTTCCCTATCTATTAAACAGTTGCGGTGCTATTAATCGCCGCTGTATGGGTTTTATCTCCTTGTAATATGCTGCTTTTTGCAAGTTTTTCTAATGTTTATTAGATGTCCTTTCAGACTTGAAGTTCACGGCATTTAAATACCCATGTTTGAGTAGATTAAAAATAGCACCAAATGCTACCAGGCTCCAGGCTGTGGGGAAGCCTTCAGTTAGTAAGATAGATAACTTCCCTGTCCATCCTGCTGATCCAGATGCCTCCTGCTGGATTTAACACCATTTCTTTAGGTAATGGTTTATTGAAATGAAAAGATTGTTTGCATCAGTTTCTAGTTCTCCATGGAGCAACCACATAAGTACATATGAAATAATAGGCATATGATAAAGATACCGTGTACTGAAACCCTTCCAAGGAAACTGCTTTAGAGCTGAACCCTTTAGAAACTCATCTAGGAAAACCAGAGGAGCTTCCTGGGACAGTTCACATTTTAGTGCAGTAAATGAAATTGTCATCTCGGAAGATGTGTTTAAAGTTGGGAGCACCCTTTCCTTTAAGATCTGAAAGAAAACCTAAAAGTCTATGTGGAGATCCATACTTAGCCTGCAAAGTAGTGATATAAAAGATGTGTATTCATTTAAGAGGCAGCATAGTTCCTCCTGTCGTTTTTAATCAATGACTTCCCATTGTGGGCTCCCAGCCTGTTGTTCACCATCAGTAAAACACATATATATTCGTAGCACTTATTGTGCTGTCCTAAACACAAAAAAGGGGTTGTTAAACATAAATGCTTCCAGCAATGTGCTCTACAACATCACCTACTGAGCACATGGGATTACCAGCAGGGTTTGTGTCTGGTTTAAGTGGGAAAGGATTGCAGAAAAGATCTTAAACCAGTTAGAGGCAAAGAGATGTTTGGAGTATTATCCTGTTATGCCTAGTGTCAGGAAGATCCTCCTTTCCCAGGCACGAGCATAGATCCACAGCAAACAGATACAAAGTGCTGTGTTGGGATGGTGCGTGTGGCAGATAGATACATCCCAGACCAGGAACTGGGGATTAGTCATTTCTAATCGTGAACTGGTTATCTTGCTGCTTCATTATGTATACGCAATTGATAGGGTTTAACGCTGCAAAGTTATTCCAAGTATACAAGCGCTGTGTTTTGTTTGCTGTGAAATACTGCTTTAAACCTTGGGATGGCATCCACATATTCAAGCTGGTATTCGATAAGTGCCTGACACATACGTGAAGGGAAACAAAACATTGCTAACACTGTTTTGGCTGTACAGAAAAGAGTTATGTGAATACTTATTGTTAACAAACCACAGGGAAATGATAGGTGTGTGAGCCAGAGAGAAGCAAATTATACCAGGAAGAAGTGTTTTCACTTGCATTCATTAAATGTCTCCAGCATCATTGTTATGGGGCTTGACCAGAATATGAATTGATGAATGAGCCACTGCTCTAATTTCAGTTTTAAGCTGGAGCATGTACCATACCTTTGTGATCATTGGGTGGGTGGGTGCTTGCCCAGGAGCCCCAGCTTCTGTCAGCACAGAGTGTGCTGCTGCCTTGGAGCATCCTGATGCTCCCCTTGCATGTGTATTCAGTTGTTCATAGCACAAACCTAAACCCAAATGTCTGCCTGTGACTGAAAGGACAAAGAACTTCTCTTGGGTATCTGGCGTCTGGCTGGAGAAATGCCATCCTGAGTGACTCTGCATCCACTGCACTGAGCAGATTGAGCTCTCTGTATACCCCAAATACCACCGATCCCAACACGAGTGGTTCTTGAGATGGACCGTCCATCCCACGATGGCTCCTGAGGATGTGCTAATTCCTCACTTAATCTCTGTGAATGCTAATGTGCCCTAATCAGCTTCTGTCACAGCAGTCGGGCTCAGCTCGGAGGCAAAGATAAAGCGCTGGTTTACGAGCTGTGCCTCAAGAGAACTGTTGTACTAAATTCAGTTATATTTTCTTGTCCCGATTAAATGCAAATAACCTTCCTAGTGCTGCAGATCTTGATTATAAACTTCCCTTGCAATCCCTTTTAGCTAAAGTATATTTTACTGCCCCCAAAATCTGGGATTTATCACTTGCTCTTACAAACCTCTCACTGCTGTGTTTACATAAGTAATATCACTCTTACAGGGTGAAGGACTAGATGCCAAAGATAACAGATTTCGATTATCACTACCAAAGACTTTAACAGCCTCAGCTGGTTATACAAGTGGCTCTGCAGCCAGAGATAAACTAGGAAAAGGAACCTGTTGAGACCCAAATGATTTTCAGAGGCACTCATGGGTTCAGTCCCTGTTTGCTTCTGCCAGGACATGGCATCTTGCTGCAGAAGTGAGGAGCAGGAGTGCAAACCTCTTCCACGTCGTCTTTTTCACTGCCAAACTCTTGTCCCAGCCATCCCTGCCATGGTGACTGCTTTGCAAACCGCTCCAGCAAAGGCTGGATGCCATAAGAAGGCGTCGCATCCCAGATGATGCATGGGTTTTAAGTGTGTGACTCTCTAAAAGCATTGAAGCTTTTTACTCTGCTGCTGGCATTAGGACTTTATACCCCTTACAATTACCCTGCTAGCATTGTGTTTCAAATAAGAAGCCGTTCAAGCCCTTAGCCAAAAAAATTCTCATTGAAAAAGGTGGCACCTCGGTACACAAGGAGAAGCAGAGAGAATAAAATCCAGCCTGTAAAGACTGGGTGATGCCTTATCACAGGGTTGCAGACTGGAGCAGGAAATGGACTGAAATAAATCTGTGCAAGATAGAAGAGCCACAACGTGTGAGAGGGGAGCCATGCACAGCCTGGACTCCTGCCAGAGCGCAGGGAGCAAAAAAGTCCGAGTTGGAAATAGTTGTCTCATGGCTCCATCCACAGCAGGGCACTGCGGGGGGTATTTCTCCCAAGTTTCTCCCTAAGAACTCACAGTATAATTGGGAAAATGATTGAAAGCAGAGCAAGAAAGGGACGGTCAGACAGTGCTGGTGTCTAATAGAGCTCATTTTTTCCCCATTTGTGGTCTTTCCTTCTCTTTCTTTTGCTCAATTGAATTCTAACCTTCCTACAACAGTTGCTGAACATCACTGTGAACTTGATTTATTCCGTTGTGAAGTGAAAGCAAACATGACTGAAAGGAAAATACATGCTGTACTTGATGTAAGACTAATGACACAGCCCCCAATTATCTTCAGTAGTAATATAGCTATAATCAAATTTAAAGAGCAGCTGTGTTGCTCAGTGCAGTTGACAAGGATGCAGTGAATTAGAATTTATGCCTGCCTTTAACATTAATTCAGCAGCACTCCACTGGTCCCGGCAGTGATGCGCTTACCCAGCCTTGGTACAGCACCCGTTAACACAGCAAAGGCGGTGTTGGGCATTGGCTCTGCCCCTCACCTTGGAAATGCCTCGTTGTGAATCCTTCATCCCCAGTGCTGTTGCTCCCAGCTTGGGCCTGTAAATCCCTAAAAGCGGGTGGGAAGTGGGACAGAGCTTCCAGGCACCTTGTCCCTGCTTTGCTGCAGTGCCCCGCTGAGCCGTTGCGTGCCCATCAGTGAGGCGACAGCTCCAGGGAAGCAGAGAAGCTCTTTTGTTGGGCTTCAAAGCCAGTCAAGCACCTGAGGTGCTTTCTATTCTTTACCTTCAGCACAAATGGGGTGTCTGTGCAGGGAACCCATTGCAAGTGTCAGTTTTATCACAAAACACTATAAATCTCACCACCTTCCTGCTGTCCCGATACCAGCAGGGCACAGGCTGATGGGACATGCTGCAGTGGGGAGTTGTTCCTCAGAAGCAGTGAAGGAACCTGGGCTTTCAGTACCACTAGTGCCCTGTGTGGTGCTGTTGGATTTTCACAGTCAATCTAATAGCAGCGTTCAAAATAATTGCTGTAGAGGGAAAATGTGCCTTATCACAGAGAGCAGCGCTTTGACAATGACAGTGTTTTACAGCGTATTTTTAGGACAGGAAGAAAAAAATCAATCTAAATCTGATGCTTTTTCTCATGATAGGCTTTGAGCAGTGAGTGAGGAGGGGAAGGAATTGGCGTTTTCCATCACCAGCCAAGCTTTAGCAGAGAAACATAAACTCAGCAGCCAGCCAGATTCAATGGATCCCACTAAGACATCCCATTGCTGAGAGGGAGAGTAAAATCCTTCATCCAGACGATGAAACAAAGACTGGAGGACTAGCAGAGCACGAAAAACCAGTAAACCCCTTTTGTTATCAACTGTTCTATGTGTTGCTGTTATTGCAGTGCCAGCTAATCTAGAAGCATTAGTAAAATGAAGCAGTTCCTGCATTGTGAAGTAGCTGAGGGCACTGCAGCCCATTCTGTTCTCCATCGGGAGCAGTACCTGAGTATAACAGGAGATAGGAATGGGCAGTAACAGCCTTGTGTTTCAGGCACAAAAGCGGTGATTCTTAATGACCTGACCACCTCCTCTCCCTCTCCATGGCTCACAGGAGGGATTATGAGTGCTTTAAGAGGTTGGGTTTCACTGCTGTGGTTCTGTGTGGATGCTGTGCTGCAGAGTTCTGCTTCTCCTCGGTGCCCATTTGGGCAAGTCAAACATTTCTGTGTAACCTAAAAGAAAAGCCATTCTGGTACTGTGAGCTGTTTGGTCATAAAACATGGAAAGGCACTGCAGCCAATAAAAGTAAATTAATAACTAGAGACAACAAACCCCTGCTTCACTGACTGGCATAAAGCAACCCTTTGGAGGAAGGAAAATGTGACAGTTTATGAGGAGGCAGGTCAAGCTGAGAGGAATGAACCGCAGCCTTTTGTGGGATATTTGTGGCCTTGGTCTTTTATTCCTAAACCTGTGTGGTTTATTCCCTCTGTGTCGCCAGCAGAGCTGTAGAGCAGCATCCTGCTGAGACAGGACTAGGAAAAGGGGTGTTGCATGCTAGGGCTGCACCAGGAGCTGCCCTTGTCTCCAGCTGGATCCACATTGGAGTGGAGGGGAGCTGGAGCCCATCACTGTCAGGAGCCACCGGTGGGGTCTGTCCGGTGTCTTGCACCCTTCTGATTGTGCTGCTCATGCAGCATGAATGAGGACGCTTAATTATTTCAATAGAGGTTAATTACATTAGTCGCTACAGCAAATCTCCAGTTCATGCCATGCTTTCCACTTCATTTAATTCATTACCCCCTGTGAAATTCAGTAGATTTCTGCATGGAATTCTTCATTTATATCACATACGTCCCTTCCAACAGCAACCCTCTACATCTTACCCCTTCTCTTTCTCTTGTTTTTCTTCCTCCAAGTGTTTGTGACTGGCAACAGCAAAGCAGATTGATGGGAGCAGGTCAGGGTAGCCTGGGACATCCTCTGCTTTCAGGCAGTGAAAACCACTCTGTGCCCAGCTTGTGACAGACCCACACCCAGGCACTGTGTGTACCTTGTGCTGCAGCTGAGCACACTCTGCACTTTGTAAATCATCCCCTTCCCTTGTTGATCCTTGCTCAAAACCTGGACTTAGTGATGCGTGGTCTTTGTTCATGAGCATCCCCCTGGGTACAAGACAACATCCATCATGGGAAATTCAGGGGCTATGTACCCCTCGCAATGATTCTTGAAGAGCGGTTCCTCACAGCTGAATGCAGTGCTAAAGCTCTTGGATGTTATTGAATTAGTTTTACTGTGCCTTCCATCCTCGGCACAGATGCATCTTGATAGCTGAAGAGTTAACACACCGGTATGGCTTCCAGCCGGAGTTCAAACTAATGCAGAACATACAAAGATGTGAGAATAAGCACAGGTTCTGAGCACTGCCCGGATGAAATCACAGAGCAACAGGCGCAGAGAAGCTGCTGCAAATCAGCACCTGAACTGCTCTTTGACAGCCAGAAGCTTCAACCCTGGCCTGGCTGATGCTGGATTGCACATTTAATCCTCTGGAGACACACTGACATTGGGAAAGGCACTCGCTAAGCTGCACCAGAGGCTCAAAAGGACTATGCAGTGCTTATCCCAGAATTGGTGCGTTTGTTCAAGCACATTTGTCATACCCTGTGCTGAGCCCAGAGCTTGATATTTGACCACTAAAAGTGCTCCTAGCAAACCTGTTTTGGATATATGAAAAAGGGGAAGTGAAAAGGACACCGGAAAAGGCACGTTTGCCTCCAGAAGGGTTGCCAAAGCCCAGGGAACAGAAGCTGTGTTAGGTATGGGCACCACCAGTGATGGCTGGGGAGCTGCACACACAGGGCCGTGTACCCGCTTCATCTCGTGTGGGTTACAACCATGAGTGGGAATGAGCCACCAGCTCCTGGGGAGGGTTTGGAGGTGATAAGTATCCCCCTGAGCCCCCGCAGCTTCTCTCTGTTTCGGTCTGATGTCACTGAATCATTGGAAATGGTGGTAAGTTAATGTTGTAATTGCTAACTACTGATGGGGGAGGTTTATGCAGTCATGTAGCCCAAGTGTCCAACTCGTGTCTCTGACATGTGCAAGGGGGGAGTGAGGCAGCAGCTTGGTGGGATATTTACTGTTTTTAACTGCAGCTGCAGTTAAAGGAATAAGCTGGTAAAGTCAAACATAAGGTAACAACCAAAGGGAGTAATTTCCTTAGATGCAGATCTGCCTAACTTTGATATAGTACATGGTGAAGATTTTCTTTAGCGTAATGATGCTTCTTAGGGTGCATGACAAAAACCTGCAGTAATGGAGAGACACTGTTCTCAGTTATCAGTGCCATCATTAGCATTTTGCTATCATTAACCTTCACAGGATAAATTGCCTGCTTCTGAAAAAGATGTTTCTTTGTTGGGCATTAGCACGTCTAGTTCTGGAGAGGGATGTGGAAATCGGTCTACAGAGTTCTGCAAACATGAACGTGAACTGTGTGTGGTTCTGAGACCACAGGAGGTCAAGCCAGTGTACATAGAATCACAGAACGGTTTGGGTTGGAAAGGACCTTAGGACATCATCCAGTTCCAAGCCCCTGCCATGGGCAGGTACACCTCACACTAGACCATGTCACCCAAGGCTCCGTCCAGCCTGGCCTTGAACACTGCCAGGGATGGGGTAGCCACAGCTTCCCTGGACACCCTGTGCCAATGTCTCACCACCCTCACAGGAAAGAACTTCTGCCTTAGATCTAACCTGAACTTCCCCTGTTTCAGTTTAAACCCATCACCCCTTGCCCTATCGCTACAGTCCCTGATGAAGGTCCCTCTCCAGCATCCTTGTAGCCCCCTTCAGACACTGGAAGCTGCTCTGAGGTCTCCACGCAGCTTCGCTTCTCCAGGCTGAACAGCCCCAATTTTCTCAGCCTGTCTTCCTATGAGAGGTGCCCCTCACCATTCCCACTTTTTGGCCTCCCACTCTAGTGCAGCCTCTACTTTTTTGTTGGCCTCCCGCCATTTTTAGGCTTTTCGCATCACAGAAAATATTCCAGATCTTCATCCAAGTTGAGGTTTAGGGATTTAAGGATATCCATGAGTGTTCTCTTTGGCCAGGAAACAATCAACCTTGTTGTCTGCGGGCAGAGGGACTGAGCTGCTCCATGACCCTGCCCCATGGAGACTCCCATCAGCTGCCATTAGGGTGGGAACCGGCTCCTACTGTTTGCAGATGAGGGTCTGACCTCTCTCCTCTCCTTTCTCTGGCCAGGGCTTTAGAGATGCTGCTTGTACATTGTTTGCCTGTGCCTGCATCCCTTGCTGCCACTGGTGCCCTTCTCGACGTGGCTGGAGTGCTGGGGGGGACACCCAAAATGCTTTAGCTGCCAGGACATTAGATTCCTATCTATTTGGGAATCTGTCATATGCAGACCACTTTAATAACCATATCCATCTAAAGGCTACATGCGTAGAAACAGTGCTGCCTGTTCCCTGTTGAATGCCAGTTAGTGGGGAATGCTGTTATTAACATTTAGCCGGAGCTCTAGGTCACCTTGATATAATCGAGCTAACAGACATTTTAATGGCTGTTTAATTAGATTTACCATAGGGAAGATGCCATGTAAGAAGGCTGCATTTCTGCTTTCAGCACTTGAGATGGTGGCTGGATCAAAGAAAGATGCAGATAAAAGACTGCAAGGAACAGACAAAGGTGAGCTCGGTGGGTTTTCCCCTGCTCAATGTGATTTTCCCATCTGGTTGGAGGGGATGTGTCTGTTGTTTGCCCTGCCCAGGGCCCTTCCTTGCTGGGCCAGGTCACTGCTCACACACGATGCTGTTTCCTGGCTGCAACAAAACCCAGGGTGCTCCTCAACGGGCCATTTGCTTTTAGGTGACCCAGCCTTCTAGCACCGTGCTGTGAGGCTCTTACTAAATCACTTGGCAGGAGCCTGCTGCTGTGAATGAGATTGAAGCAGAAGGGAAAGAATCTGTCTGGTTTCCAGTGGCAATTTCTGAACGTTATGGCAAACTGATCCCCACGTTAGAGAACAAATAGCTCATGTCAATCTCCCATCAATTTTGATACCTTCATGAGGCTATGGGAGACTCCGAGGAACGTTTTGTCAAATGGCCAGTTGAAAATAAACCACTGAAACATATTGCTGTAAAAGCTATGGCACTTCCCTCAATGGATGGATGAAGAAGACCCCTAGACTAGAGAGTTATAAAATCCCATCAAGTCAGCAGTTCCAGCTGTGTAATTGATATCCATTATTTCCTATTGAGTGCTGTGCAGGACTTCATTTTCTGTAGCATCAACAAATTCCTCTCCTGCCTAGTGCAGAACTACCAGGGGGTTCTGCAAAGAACGAAGCTGGTCAGCAAAAGCAGAGCACAAATCCCAGGAGAATTTTCCCTCCGTTGCTTCCCATAAACACCTTTATCCCAATCTGTGCTGCTTCTCAAATGACTCCATTTGCGTAGGGCAGGTTTATGAACCTGCTGTGGCTTTGCTGCAGAACCGGGCAGCAGTTTTGTTTCCCAGATGATATTTCTTCTAATCTGCTTCATTTTATGGAGATGTTATATGTTTTAAGGAAGTGGGATTGTTATAGTAACAAGTTTACTGAAGCAAATCTGACAGAAGAAAGCTTTCATTGCTCAGTGTCCGTGTGTCCTGGGTGTTTGTCACCCAGCAGCACTGGGATGGCAGCAAATCACTTCTCAACACTCTTACAGGTGATTTAGGGACTTGATTTATTTTGGTGGATGGTAGAGCAATGGAGAATAGCTGAGAGACTAATAGTAACTGTCCTAACATTGTCAAATATTAATAATAAGTAGCTGCATATTCCAGGTCTAAAAGCAGATGTCTCCTTTTCTCTGCTGAACAGGTTATTTGTTGCTGGTAATCGCTCATCTCGTGGGAGTGAGATAAAACAGCACAGGAAAGAAAGAAACAGCATTGTCTGCATGGTCTGGAGTTATTATGTGCCATTCTTTGATTCTATGAATAAGACACAGAGAGCAGGGTAGAGCTGCTGGAAACCAAAGCTTTCCGTTGGGCTGAGGTCCTGTGGTTGTTGCTGTCCTGGGGAGTGAATTCCCTGCTGGCAGGGCTCCTTCTCCCCTGGGGATGCTGGACACAGGGATGGGTTTGCAATCTCTGTTCAAAGCCCCATATTAAACCCTGGACTGTTCAGCGAGGGGAGGTTTGGGGCCATTTGCTGCTCAATCAGTTCACATCAAGCAGCAGCATCACGAAGCATAGGTCTCTGAATCCATTGTGGAGCCATGCAGGACCCAGGACGCTTGGTGCAGAGCAGGAGGTTTGTGCTCTGCACTGCACTAGGCATTAGGCACACCACTCATTTCTCCCTCTGATTATTTAAAGCTTTTCATGCTATTGACCTCCTGCCCCTTCCTCCTGCAAATCATTTGCTTTTACAGATGCTCCAGTATTAACTTGTACCATTTTATTTCTTGGGGTTTTTTTTCCCCCTCTCCTTATCTCACCTCAAGAAGCAGCAGGATTACCTCATTCCCACCGCCTCAGAAATAAATCCTCATTATGGATTTGTACCTGGGGAGGAAGAAACTGATTTCCACTCCCAGCCAGTTCTGAACAGATATTGGAAGGTAATTGTTCAGTCCAGGGACATTTCACTTGTCTAATAACCATAAAGAGTGCTATTATTAGCACTGTGTTTGAGGTTGGGACTATTTAGGAGATATTTATGGTGAAGATATTACTGCAGAAAACTAGAGCATGGACATCAGATTTATGCTTTTACTTCGAGGTGGAGCAGAGGGGAAGGACCTGACATCCATTACATGTTTGAGGGCTGCTGTGGTGCTCCTCACCTCACTGCCAGCAATGCTTCAGTGCCCAGCAAGGTGCATGAAAGGCCCTGGAGGTGCAGCTCACTACTGGGGAGCAGGAGACAGCGCAAGACAGGGGTTCCCGCTCACGCTCACATGGACAATCTGATAGTACAAAGCCTGGAGGTGGGAAATTCCAGTTTCCCATCTTTTGGGATGCAGGCTCAAACTGGGATCAGAAGCAGCACCTTGTTCTGCAGTATGGTGCTCTCAAGGTGTCCGGATGGTTTGATCCCCATACAAATCCCTTTTGCGCATCCTCTCTGGGCACACACACGTCTCCCACATTGCCTCAGGTTTGCCAAAAGTTGTCTCCTGAGAGGGCTAAACCCCAGCAGGGCTGAGTAGCTGTTGCCTTTGAGGCATCCGTAGCGGGTTTATTCAGGATCCAGAAGGTACCTTCCTCCACGTTCCATCTCCCTAAACGCTCCAGAATACATAAGGCTGAAATGATGGTGTGACGAGGCCCTTTTCTCCTTGTCTAATTGCTGCAGGATGAAATAAGGGCCAGAATAAAACATGGTCAGCTGCTAAGTGGCTGCTGTGCCTAATGTCAGGCTGTTTCTGCAGCCAGCAGTGGACTGAGTGTCATGGTTTCTGAATGCTCCAGCTCAGGTGAAGATTCAGTGACTTCTCTGGGCTTTTCCTAGCGAGGAGCCCTCACCCACCCGTTCAGCATCCAGCTCCTGGTAAAACTTTCATGAAAGGTCCTTAATTTTTTGTGAAGAATGACATCTCCATTACACAACTCCTCTCACAGGTGGAGTACAATCACTTAGAACTCGATGCTCCAGGGTAATGGGTTCTTCCCATGCTGTGAGCCTTCTTCCCAACCTCTGATCCCACCCGTAGAAGAAGACGGGAGGATTTGTTTGCAGAGGTTGTGACACAGACCAGTCCAAAGCCATCCAGCTGAGCGAGTCTCCTGCTTCAAACCTGAGTAACGCGGAGATACCCTGGGCTCCCTTGGGAGATGGATGTGGATGCAGGGCAGCTCTGATACACCCAGCTCACTTCCCAAAGGCTGTGCTCTCCTGGTCCATCTTCCCGAGGCTGGACCTAATGCTCCTCCCTGCCCACTCCTCTGCACTCGGAGCTGTTGGACTCGCAGTGGGATGCAGCAGGGATGCATTGGGATGCTGACACAGCCTGGCTGCGCTGGGCATCTTTGCTGTTACTGCTGGGTGTGGAGATGCTGCAGCCAGCTTCCCTTAATGGGTCTCCTGTGATCCTAGTGAAATCTGGGACATGTAGATCAGACTAAAGTGCTAAAATAAAGTGCCTGGGCAGTGCTGGAAGCCCACAGCAGCCTGTTGAGCGAAGGTGCTCCAGCCACTGAAAGCTCCTTTCCATGACTGTAATCCCTGGGGACTTGGGAGCTGGGATTGAGACGTGCACTGTGTGCTTGTGCAGTAATTAGCTGCTCTGTCTTGCACGGATTGATTTCCAGAGCTTGTATCTTGTGCAGCCAGTCTTGTTGAACATTTTCTGTTGTGCCTGATACTGCTTCTTCTATGGGCCCTGAGCTGGAGGGTAATGCAATTACTGATGCAGTTGTGAGATGCATTGCTGCTGCTGCTGCCAGATGCTGCACCGATGGTTAAAGGTGAACATCATCCATTACTGAACTGGGGTGAAGGAGCTGGAGCTGTGGATATGTCCTCAGGCTCTTAAAAGCCTGTGTGGTCACCTCTGGACCCAAAGAGTTGTGACTTTGTGTTGTCCAAAGTCTGAATAACTTTGTCATTTTCTAATAGGCCATGCGTAAGTAAATCAAACTGTAAAGCTGGGTATTTTAAAGATAAACGGAATCCCAGTCATGGTTTCCTTCCCATGGAGCAGTTTTAGATATAAAGAAGATGATAGATTAAATTATGTTTGACTGACGGATTTAAATTGGGATTTCTTTCTGCAGCCTCCACATCCATGCTCTAACTAGGAGGCTTGGGATTAGGGCCATTAAATTACTTAGTTGATTGGGAAAATAAAGTATCGGGAACAGATGAAGATGAAAAGAGAGAGAAATACAAACTGAAAGTGTGTTAAAAATTGATTAAAGTAAGGTAGCAAATGAAATAGAATAGCAGTAAAATTAGATGACATGTAAGAAATTCTCTGAGTGTGGCAGTGCTGAGGAGCCACTTGGGCTGTTAAAATCCAGAGCTGTGAAGGATGGATGAGCTTGATATTGCCAAGAACCTGGAATGGCTTCTCAGCCACTGGTGGTGCTGAAGGTCATGCTTGGGGCAAGGTGCAGTTATAAAAGAAGAGAAACAAACTGCTTTGGGGTACTGGAAGTGCCACAAGGTGGGTAACTCCTGCAGTTACACAGTGCAAAACAGCTCCAGGAAGAGCAGTGCCCCTTGGCTGGATGTTTTTCCTTTGGTCACTGTGGGCAGACTTGTTTCTCCAAGGAACTAATAAAGTGCTTTGAATATTATCTTACTGTGAGGGGATTAAGCTACAATGTGCTGCAGGACTCGGTCCCCTCCGCTTCCTGATGACCCCTTTGTGGTCTTCCCTGAGCATCAATGCTCTTCAGAAGAGTGAAGGGCTGTGCTGCAGTGCAGGTTATGCAGCATCACACACTGCTCCCTGCATCCACGCTGCCCGGTACCCAGCCCTCTGCCAGTGGGGATGGGAGAGGGATGGAGGGAATGAAACGCAGGCTGTGGATGGAGTCAAACCTCCAGCTTCCTCATGTCAGTTTGAAGTCAGTGATGGCTCCTCCTTCCCAGGTTCATGCACCAATCCCAGGGAATGTGTCCCAACAACTGGAGTTGGCAAGATGCTGTTGCTGGCCCTCCTTAGCAGTTCCTGCACCCTCCCCAAACCCAAGCAGAGGTGGGTTTCTGTCTGCTGGCTTTGAATAACTTCTTTCAACCTCTCTGAGCCTTTGCATCTGTGTTGCCTCCCTCCCTCCCTCTTTCCAGTAATTACATAGAAGGCCATGGAAGGAGATCAAATTCTGCCGTCTCCTTTGAATCCTGGAAACTGCCTCTTATGGTTCCCTCGAGTCTCTTTAAAGGAAACAAATTAAACTGCTGCAGCCCAGATGATTGCAGGTGAAGCTGTGCACCGGAGGACCTTGTGTTTTCCAGATAGCCTCTATCTGGCTGCTGAAATGTTTCCAGGAGATGGATTTCATATCGGGTCTGGGGAAATTCCGCAGCTCCACAGATAATCCATCAGCTCCTGCCCAGCGAGGAGTGATAAATTCCTCATCTGCCTCACAAGCATCCATCATGATTGCGGGAGGAGCAGCAATGCAAACTGTTTTCCCTGCCCAAGAAAAGCTTAGGCTTAGGTCAAAGGAGCAGCTTTCCAGCTTTCTGTCCCTTCCTGCCATGATTCATTGGAGTCAGGCTGCTCCCCCAGCAGCTCCATTCCCATTGTGCACTTACAGCTGCGATGCTTGGCAAGGAATTATTGCCTGCTTTCTGTTCAGCCTTTGCTTTCGATTCGTTATTATGATGGGTTGTTAATTGTCTAGAATAGGAGCATGTGTCCACTCCAGTGGTATTTGTATGTCCTTGCTGACACATGCAGCTTGACTTGGTGGATGTCACTGTCCTCATAAGCCAAATGTCTCTGGGTAACCACAGGGCGATGCTTCCCAGGGGAAGCATCTTCCTCCTTGCAGCCAGGCACCCAGGAAGGGCAGAGGCTCTGCAGCATCAGCAGGCAGCAGGTAGGTACCAGTAAATGACAGCAGCAATCTGCTGGTGTGCAGTGGAGGGACATCACCACCACAAACTTTGGACTTGGCTTAAAGTGGTTTAATGAGCTCGCAGCACAAATGGGAGAGTTTGGATAAATGGTGTAGGAGAACATGGTCTCTTATGTTAAATCACTGCTCTGGGTCCTGTTGCCATTGGCAGCCTGAGGGATATTTTGCATAGATGCTAAAACACATTGTAAATTAGGAAAACAAAACAGAAACTGAACCAAAACACCATATTGTGCTAAGATCATTTCTCTTGATACCAGAAAAGCTTCTCAGAATGAACCTCATTTATGTTTAACCTTGTTGGGTTTTTTTCTTTGAAGAAATGATCTCATTTCTGCTTTGCAAGAGGCAACTGTTGTCTAAAAGAATGTAAAAATGAGGTGAAAAAGGTAAAAATAACCCTTTTGTACTGGTGAATCTCTGAAAGTTTCTTAAGTTCAGGCTGGGGTTCGGGGTGAAGCACAGAAAAAGCCAGTCATGAGGCAGAGCAGGACTTGAGTCTGGCTTCCCATGTGATGAGTGAATCAGTTTGTACCCAGGCTGTGTGATGCTCAAGTGTGGGTTGTGACCACACTCATCTTTTTAAACGAAGAACAATAAAGGGTCTAATTTTCACTGTCACAGGGAACAAAACCAACTCCTGAAGTGCTGAAACTGTTCTAATTTTCCTCCTGGCCCTACTCAATAAGCCTGTATTGGGCAAAGATTTTACTTTTATTTTTCTTATGATAATATTTACTTTTATGTGGATTTTTTCCTGGTTTTTTTTTTTTGGGGGGAAGATGGCCAAAACTGAACAGGGAGGAGGAAGATTAGTGCAGTGAATGCTTCCTTCATGGATTGCTTCTTTTAGCAGTTCTCACGAGGGTACAACCCCAGTTCAGCCTTGAGGTCCTCATCAACCCATGTAGTCCAGCTCCACCTGGGGGCAGATGGTCAGAAAGCTCCAGTGTCCTCCAGATCCAGCTCCAGAGCTCGGGGCGAGGGGACACGGGTTGGGATTGGGGAGAACCGAGGTAAGTGATGGGCTTTGGGGCTTTACTCTCTGTGACAAAACAGATCCCAAACCAGTGTGGGATCAGCTCTGGTGGTGGGTGCTGCAGGCGCCTGGGAAGGGAAAGGCCACCCAAAACACACGCAGACACCATGAGCCACCCGTGGGTCCTCGGCCACCTCCTGCTGATCGCTTCTGAATAGAGAACTGTTGAGGCACATTACAGAATTAAAAGAAATAGGGTGAAAGCACAATTAAAAGCAGCGTCTCTGAACTGGAACTGCTTTGCCATGGATTGAACATGCATAAACCTGGTCATGGTTGAGCAGAGCTATTCCACTCAGCGCCGGATTAACCCATCAGCAGAGAGGCTAGAATCTGATTTAATTTGAAAGACTACAAAATTCTATTTCTCTGCTGATTTTCCAGGTGGCAGGATTAGATGTGGAGCTTTTAGTTTTCTACTACTTCCTTTTAACTTAATTTGACGGGAACGGCTTTTGGTACAAGACGATCCTTGATGAGGACTGCATCAGGGATAATGAAAGCATCAGAACGGCAAAGCGTAATGGGGGGAGCTTGTTTTCCTCTCTCTGGAAACACACTGGGTTTGGTAAACCACAAGGAATGGAGTTCCCAGAAGAGCATAAACCAGGGAAAGTCATGGCTACACCTGAGCAGCCCAGAAAGGGCTAAAAAGGGAAGCCCAGGAGCTGCAGCAAGCCATGGGAATGGTTTGTTGCCTGGTTGGCACAGGTATGGCCATGGGGAAGGAAGGGAGGTGGCTTTGCTGTGTGGGAACAGGAGCTGCCCTTCTTCACGGCTTTGCTGATGAAGTTGCTCCTTCTTTTGGCACTTTGAGCTGGAATTAAACTATCGCTGGGAGGGAGACCCGAGGGCAGGCGAACAGCTTGTTCCCAGCTGGCTCAGCGCTTCCCTGTTTGCAATTCCACCTACCAGAGCTCAAAAAAGGCTCCTCCAAAGGCAGCCGGGTCCTGGGCTGGCAGCCCCTTGGCATGGACAGGTCTGTTCATCCCACCGGAGCAGTGGTGGGGCAGAGGCTGTGCACAGAATGAATTGGAAGCAGTTATCTGAGCATCGAAGTAAATGGGCTGTTTTGGGAAATGATTACTTGGCTGCTCTTGTTCTCCTCTCCCTAAGTCATGCTCCGCTCCCAACTGCTGGAATGCTGGGAGAAGGAGGGACAGACCCAGGTGAACTAACCCCTGCACTCCACTCCCATTGCTCTCCCCTGGGGCTCATCCAGCCTGAGCAGGATGGTTTGGCTGGGAAATGGTCTGTAAACTTGCAAGCAATATGTTTGTGAGAGGCAGGTTTCTAATGATTCCCAAACTGAGGTTTTCTCCCTGTAAATGCAACTAGGTCTCAGTGTCCCTGATTAGCTTCTTGTGATGAATTCCATCTGCCTGCCTGGGATCAACAAAGACCTGAAAAAACTGAGCACCAGACATGCAGCCTACTGTTTTCATGCTGAGCTTTGTTCATTATAGGAAATCACTTATAAAACAGGAAGCTCTTCCTTGTTCCACTCAATTTCTTGGGCTTATTTGCCATGAAATGTCACCTTCTCAGATGAAAGAATGGGATTTATCACGTTTAAGGGAGGCTTTGACATGTCCCTTTAAGTGAATCAAGGGTGCTTTTAATTCTGAATCTATGCAGGGTTTTGTTGATGCAACATGAGTCTCTTGCAATTTACAATACTCTTAAAATTCACATTCCCAAGGAGCGGTTCCATGATTTCTGCTGCTTCCAGAATGCAGGAGCCAACTGGCCTTTATCCTGGGGAGCTAATGGAGCACTTTATGAGGGGCAACCATGCACACACCATGCAGGGCTGGCTGCAGGGTATCGGGTACCACTGTGGCACATCGCTGGGAGGCACCAATGAACCAGGGCAGTATGTATTGAATATACCTGGCTGCCAGCTTGTCTCTGCTCCTTCTGGAGCTGTGGGTTAACTTGCTGCTGTCAACTGATCATTGCTCTCCCTGGTTCACACTGGGTGCTGTGGTAACTTATGTGCTTACGTTTGGCTTCCCAGTTTTCGTGCTGGCTGCTCCAATGGATGCTGTTTCTCAAAGTGGAAGCAGGCATGAGAAGTAGCAGAGAGGTACCAGCTCCGGGTGACTGCAATCTCTGTTCTAACGCCAAAGGTAACAGCAACAAGGTGAGGTAAAGCGACAGGGTGAGGCTGCCAAAGGGCATCGGGACGCCGTCACTGCCTTTCGAGGTGTGTTGCTGATATATAGTTGCGGGGATATCATGGTATTTCAGAAACTATCATAAAGGGTTGTTAGGAAAGAAAGGATCTGTGTCTCCTTCCTTAAGAATGCAAAGAGAGAGCTCCTGTGCTGGGTTATTGATTGACTGTTTGAGTGTTTTCCTATGTATTTTGGGTTTTTACATTCACAATATACAAAACATCCCACCTGCGTCACCGGCCACGTCAGCCACCCGCTTTGCCAGAGTTTTTTTTGGCTCTTATGTGAGATGCGGAGGAGACGAGTGGGTGAAACATGGGGTTTGGTCCCAAGGGGCTGTTGGCAGCAGTTGCGGAACCCAGGCACAGCGAAGGGCTCCCGGCTCCTTCGCTGCTGCTCTCCCTGTGCCGGGATCCATGTGTGCTCCATTGCCTTCACCTCACCAGTGCCACCACCTTGGATCAATGCCCAAGGTGCAGCAGCAGTGTTTGTACTTGAATCTTGCCAAGCCTTTGCAAAGCATTTGATGTGGCCATATGATATTCCGAAGCCCGTGTCTGTGGTGCCTTATCTGTGCCATGCCCTGTCTCTTCAGTGCCTTGAGTTGCTTCAGCAGAGGGTTATTGTATGAAACACCCAACAAAAATGTGTTGCGTTTGCTTTTGCCATAGCACATGTAGGAAAGCTGGAACGTGTTGTGGAAGTTGGTGAGTCACTGGGGTGAAGCATTTATCTGAAATCCTGGAAACCTTTTGGCATATATGAGCTTTATAGAGCCAGTAGCCCTTGGTGGGAGTTAATGGGACCAGTAAGTGTGCCCAGGATAGTCGTGCCCATCTTAGTCTGGTGTTATCTGGCTTAAATATGGAATTATAATGGCTTAATTTGGAAATGGTCAGTGCTACTATAGGTATGCTTTTTGATGAAGTTAGAGGCTTGTAAAGCCTCTTCCTCATGTTACTCCTGAGCTGCTGTGGCTTCGGATGCCACGCTGAAGCATTCAGCATTGCCATCCCAAAGGCAAGGCTGTAACTGGAGGTTTAGTTACTCGGTGGTGTTACAGCTGATTTTTAAGCTGGTTTATTCCAACTCAAGCAGTTCTCCAGCCACAGGAGGGCGGCACCACCGTAAACTGGAAAAATGCTGTTTCCAGCTTGGTTTTGTTAAGAAAATACGACTACTTCAACAGGAAGAAAGGGGGGAATCCTCAATTCCTGGCCACAGGACGCAGGACATAAATGCAGCCTGAAGTCGACATGCTCAGGTGCCTTCCTCTCCTCCTCCTCCTCTCCCTCTCCTCTGCAAGCTACCTGGGCTGCCTTAGGAGTATGATCCATGGGAAAACAGTTGTTGTCAAACCAAGATTTACCCTGCTACGTCAGTTTTTGGGTATCAAAAGGTCAAAACTCCATGAAGTGATCTAGCAGAAGACAGAGCTGTTTCCTCTGAAGGGTCTGGGAAGCCAATGGGGTTTAGGGGCAGCTATTTCTGGGACCTTTCCATGATGAAAGTTTACTGCAGTGGAGTTGGGACACTCTGACTTAACGCCTGTGCCAGTGTCTCACCACCGTCATAGAGAAGAATTTCTTCCCAATGTCTCATCTCAATCTCCCCTTTTGCAGGTTAAAGCCATTCCCCTTGTCCTGTCCCTACAGAGCCTTGTCCAAAGCCCCTCTCCAGGTTTCCTGTAGCCCCTTTAGGCACTGGGAGCTGCTCTAAGGTGTCTCCTTCAGGAGCCTTCTCTTCTCCAGGCTGAACCAGCCCAGCTCTCTCAGCCTGGCTCCAATGGATGGTATAAACGATATGAAAGGGTTGCTCTGCAGCTCTCAGTACTCAGGTGATGTTTAACCCGAATTCCTGCTCAGCTTAATGGGACTTTGCCTGTGTGAGGGGTGTATAAGGGTGAGTCCAGGCCAGTACACACTCAGTGGTGTTTGCCTCAGCTAAAGATAACTTGGGTTTGCTTAGCCAAGGCTCAGTCAGCAGCAGCACAAGGGCATTATCTCCCAAGAAGGCTTGTTTGGTTAGTTTAAATGGGGTAGTTCTGAGAAAGATGCCTTGTGAAGACCCCTCCTGTGCCCAGGGGAGTATGTCCATCACATGGGGAAAACAGCAGAGCCCCGGGACCCACATGGGAACAGTGGGAGAGCCAGAGGTGTCTGCAGGGCACCAGGGCTCCAGCCCATCACTCTCCAACCCCTAGAGCAACAGCTCAAGGTTAAACTGAGCACTGGCCTGAAGTGACACGGGACAGCATTTGGGACTCGATAAGCTGAGCTGGCCAGACTCTGGGAAAACAAGGACAACACTGAAATGGTTTTATGAGCTTTCCCCTGGCATCGATACCTGCGGACTTTGAGTAGCCAGTTTAAAGACCTGCGCTTGAACCGTTGTTGAAGGACCCAAACATGCTGGTTACACAATGTTTTGCAACAGAGATTAACGCCATTAGGGAACTGCTCTAAAATAGTACACAAAAGGATGACATTTTAATTCTGCAGTAAGCAAAACCTGCCTGGCTGAAAGCAGAAGGGGGGTTAAACCCATGCGGTGAGCCAGCCTCTGCAGGTATGCGACGTGATTCAGCTTTGGGAAGCTATTAAAATACATTAGGATACCGGTTCAAGTGCTTAACTTTAATATCTTATAAAAGAGAGTTTCAATTATTCAAAATGAAGTGCTCTCAAAAGTAACAGCAAAGCGAAATCTCGGTCTGTAACAGCCAACCTTGGATGGCCCTGGGGGTTTGTGCCAGAATAACCTGAGTTCCTGTGAGGTGCCTCTGGACTCTGCCCTTGGATGGGGCGGGTGCATTAATCACAGGCAAAGAGCAATAATTCCCCACCCCTTAATGCCAGGAAGAGCAGCTTCCTCGTCCCCCACTCCAGGGACTGGGATCTGGCAGGAGGTGGTGGAAGGATTCCCAAGCCGGTGCTGCCCGCCGCAGCCCCTGCATGGAATTAATGGGGCTCATCATTTGCCTCAATTACAACGCACCCACCTGAGAAGCTGTAAGGAACAGAACAGTAAATCTTACAATCAAATATTAAATTAAGGCTAATTTATTTACTTATGGCAAACTATAAGCTCTGCAATCAGGCGTGTAGAGGTTTATAACACAAGCACTCCCCGGAGCAAGGGGACGTGCCTGGAACCCTCCACACTGTCGAGGCTGGGTCTGAGGAGGGCACAGACAGGGATTAACTGCTCTAAACCAGCTGCAGAGACCAAAACAGCACAGCCCCCTCGTGCAGCCGCTCAATCCCATCACACACCATCCAGGCTCCCACATCTGCCATGCACCCAAAAGGCAGCATGGTCTTGAGATCCACTCCATTGCTCTTCTGTAACACATGCGTGGCTCAGCAGGACGTGGCATCCGGCTGAATGTATGACTCATGGGAATTGCTGTAAGGAAAACACAGGGGGAAGCCAACGTAAGAGGTTTGGTTTTAGTGAACAGGTCCATTAAATACAGGTCCCACGGCTGGGAATGGCTGTTGCTGGGTGGAACTAGCAACAAACAGTGAAACAGGGAGAGAGGACCAGGATGCTGCAGCAAGTGATAATGTGCCTGTTCTGTCTGCAAGGACCTGTGGGAGTTGGCTCAAGGTAACACAGGCCATTGGTGGTTTTCTCTATCTCACCTGCAGGTAATTGATTTCAGAAGGCAGATAATGTTTTATTCACTTTCCTTGGAAAAGAAAAGCAGTTTTGGCCAGTTAACCGGGGAAAACCAGGTCCTTGACTGTGATAAATGCCTCTCCACCATCATAAAGCATTTCTGCATACTTTTTATTGCAGTGAAATCACACAGTATTTACGAACAGGCTTATGTATTGTTGGAATCAGGATAAAACCAGCATATGTTTGGCAGTGCTTTCTGCAGAATATACTCAAGGTTTTTACCGCTGTACAAAAGCCTTCAAGCTGCCTGGATGTTTTCCATGGGCTTCACTCGGGTCAAGATACTGATATGCCTTTGAGCTGTAGTTTTGTCCTTGAACCCTCCGTGCTGTCACTCTGCAAATGGGCTCAGGAAATGCCACTAGGGCAGGGTATGGGGCATCAATCACAGAGCCCCAAAAGCCTGGCAGAGGCAACGGGTCTGGTGACTCCCAAACATGCTTGTGAAAGGGTAAATTGTGTCTCATCCTTTACAGTTCAGAGAGAGGGAGAGGAAAAACCACATCTGGATCAGAACTGTTTTACCATTCCGGATGGCAGCTGAATTCTAAGTGGAAATCCATGGTCTGGGGAGCATAATTTGACATTTTCTCTTCCCTTTCGATGTGAAAGCAGAAACTGTAGAGGTGGGGAAAGTCGAGTCAATGTACTGTGAAACGTTTGGCATACCAGGTTTTGCCAGCTTCCTTGAAGCTTAAAAGCACCTTTACATTGCAAAGACAACGGAAATCCACATTTTGTTCTGCATGGATGTTTAAAAGACTGGAATTTTTCTCCGATGCTGTGGGAGAGCAGCAGGAATAGAGCGGGCAAGGGCTGGGTGCATCTCTGTTACCCCAGGCACATGGGACACATCTGGGAGCAGGACAGATTGGTCACTGACCCCACTGAATTCCCATCCTGATCCTGGAAAGGGCTTTGCCTTGGATGGGTGCCCCAGCACCTCTCTGGCCCAACGTTCCTCCTGAAAAGCTTCACTGCTGCATCCTCTCAGGCCCTTCCGAGCATTCACACAGCTTTTCCATGGGGAATATCTTCCCCACGGAGCGACAGGGTCCTGGCCCTGGGGTCTGGCAGCACAATGCCCATGGGAAGGAGGCAGGAAGCAGGCAGCACTCAGCAGGACCAGTGCAGCTTCCAGCTGGGTGTTTTGGGAACCAGTGAGTCAGTGACACCCCCTGGCCCTGGGATGTGCTCGGTCATTCCCAGGAAGCGGGTTTTCCACGGAGGAGGATGCTGAGTCCCAACTGTTTCTCAGTGACCGATGATGCTCCTTGTGTGTGGGCCTGGAGCAGCCGCAGCCGCTGGCTCAGCTCTGATTCACTGCCCTGACACACCATAAAACCCTCTTGGCATGCAAGGGAGCCCACAGCCGCCTCCGAGACATCCCTCCTGGCTCCGAACCCCTCTGGAGAGAGCCCCTGTGAGCCCCTGTGCAGAGCACGAATGCAGATGAACATCACAAAGTCACTAATCCTGTAAGAGATGGCATTTCAGTTTTGATGCTTTAGAAGTGTCTCGGTATCTTGACATCCCTTGTAAGTGGTGGCTTCTTACTTACTTACAAGTACTAACTGCTGAGTGGGGATGACTCCGCTGTGTGCCACAGCAGAGCATTGTCACATTGAGCTCCAGGCACCAGCTTGGTGTAAGGCTCAATGAAAAGAAGGGCTGTGTGTTAAGATTCTGGTCATAGACTAACTTTTGGTTTTTAGCAAAGATATATGGCAACTGTGCCATCTCCTGTTGGCTACAGTGTTTTGGAGGCTTTTCTTCTCATAAATAGCCCTGTCTATCACTGCAGAGTGATATTGTGGCATCATTTTGCTGCATGTGAGGCATCCATGCTTTGAAAGCCCAAACCAGCTCTTTTCTGTGAATGCCACACATAAATCTCACCGCTTTATAGCTCTTCACTCCCATTTAACACAGCTCAGAGCAGAGGTTTTCGTTGTGCAGCCACAGATGAAATACGCTTCCTATGTCCCATTTTCCATGAGGATCCTTGTGCCCTGCCCAGTGCTCAGGTGTTTGTCCAGGAGTATCCGAGGTGCACCCATGGTGCTGAGTGCCTGTTTGCAAAGGTGAATCTGTACCTGGGGGTGAAACAGATCCATGGTTCAGCTGAACAGTCAATTTTTAACTTGCCTCATTGCTCAATGGTGTGGAAGGGAAACTTGCCCTGGAGGTGTTGCCACTGACTGGAGCACCCTGTCCCTCAGCACGCAAACACAGCCACGTGTTTGTGGCCCGGCTCCGTTCTGGACTCTGCTTGTGTTGTCTGTGTTTGATTTCACCACAAGGTCACAGCACTGGGGAACATCCCCATCTCCTCCTGAACACAGCGGGCAGGCTGAGTGGGACCCTTGACTTGTTCCAACCCCATCTTCCCATCAGCAGGATGGTTGGAAGAGTGGCTTTTTGGAGAGATGGAGATGGGTGTTTGATGGGGGCACAGATTGCGGGACCTCTGCGTTGACTGCTCTAACTGACCCCCCCTCTGCTCTGGGCACCCCACATGCTGCTCCCAACCTTCCCCACAGCTTATGTGGAAAAGGCTTGTGTCCTGGCTTTCTTGGGGTCCCCCCATGTCCCTGCAAGCTGGGGGTGTGCAGCCACTATCACTGTGGTGCTCCTGCTGATGGCAGAGCATTAGAGAAGTGAGATATAATTAGCTGTTCAGACGCACGTTCCTCAGGATACTGGGACAGAGGGACACCCAGTACAGCCAGTTTGACTCATAGAGAAGAATTAATGGAAACGCCCGGCTCCTGGAGGGAGGAAATTCCTTGAACAGCCTTTTCCTCCGTTTGTTGGTGGTAAGGCTGACAATGGGCTGTCCCGGGAATGCCGCGCGCACGCCGACAGGCGCCGAGTCTGCGGCACCGGGTGCTCCGGAAGGGCCCGGCCCCACCGGGTGACCTGCACCTCTCCCGCATGGATCATGTCAGGATCACACAGCAAAGCGCCAGCAAAGCACCGCTCGGGATGCGGTGAGCAGCGGGTCGCCGGGTCCGGGTGCTCGGAGCCACCCGTTGTGCAGCCCCAGAGAACAGCAGCAAAGGGGCCTGTGATGGGTGATGGTTGGGTGTCTGTACCTCAAACTGTCATTGACAACAGTTTTATAGCAATTAATTGTGATTTCTCCCAAGCCATTGCGTGGTTCACACAACACAAACGTGCCAAACCAGCACACACAAGGAAAACTGCCCTTTTCCACTGTAAAAATCCCATAAACATCTTTTTTGTAAGTGACCTTTTTCATCAGGGATGCCACTTGGAATAATGATTTCAGTGTAATGAGACAAGAAGGACTCTAAAGTCACAGGATCTTATAAATCAGTTTACGCAAATGCTGGGGAGCAGGAATGTCTGGGTGATCATAGGACATGCTTCCATCAGAGCTGCTTTCAGCCTGCTGCAGGCTTCCTTCAGATTCATTTTCTACATGGAAAAGGCCCCGGCAGTGGCTCTGCCTATGTCCCACAGCACCAGCATCCTTGTGTGTGTCCCATTTTCAGCCCCTCTCCCCAAACTGGGAGAACTCTCGCACAGCAGCCCTGTGGAAAGCTCCATGGTCCAGGGCAGGGGATGGGATGAGCAAAACCCCAGCAGCAGAGTCATGGATGTGGGAAGCAGTGGGACAGCACAAAGCTAATTTGGTACCGACGGCAGGGGTTCTGAGAGCATCCGCTTGCAGGAGGCTTGTTGGGATCCCATCTGTAACACAGCCCAGAGGCAGATGGATTTGGTGGCTGCATCACCCTGCTGGGTTCTATTTTGAGTGTTTGTCACACAAGAAGCGGGTCTGATGGGAAAACCTGCTGGAGCGGGAGGAAAGATGCTGCATCCCAAATGCCTGGGGCGGCTGCATGGAGGCTCATTTGGCCTTTTTTGGGAACAGCCCATTTGAGGCAGTTTGTGTCACTGGGGATGGTTTTGTGGGGACGTGTTATGAGCAAGTGAAACAGCTGCAGCTGAGCGCAGGACAGGTCGAATGCCGGAAAACTGGAGCGAATCCCACACTAAAGCAGATTCCTCTGAGCAAGGACGCTTCTGGAAAGCCTCTGGAGGTGCTTCCAGAAATGTCCATCCCAAACCAGGCATGATCCCAGCTCTTATCATCCCAGGAGCCACCACTCGCTGCCCAGCAAGGTCTCTGCAGCTGATGTGGAGGGGACAGCATTGCATTCCCCAGCCTGGTGCTCTCAGGGATGCTGGGGTATCCTTCCCCACGCTATAAATAATGACAGTTATCCATGCTATGAAGTAATTGGAAGGATTACTTCTAGTGTCCTTGACTTCCAGGCAATTTGGAGTTTTTACTAAGTGCTGGTCTCTCATTCTTCTGAATTGTTTTATCTGTGTTGTTCTGAGCAGAGTCATGGGAATGTTTTTTTCTAACCCAGAGGGTTATTAGAGGACATGCTTATAAATAACCAGTCTTGGCTATTTTTAAGTATTTTCAACATAGTCTATCATGATAGTATGGCACAACCTGCAGAAAAACCGAGTCCAATTCTGCTGCCAAGCATTCATAACTCACTTCTGTTTCTTTGGAGCCAAGTCTTAGCTCTCGATCTGTGCTGCAGGAACATCGAGAGCCCGGAGAAACGCTCACCGTGGCTCAGGACTGGTTGTTCTCTAACCTGATTCTCCTGTTACGCTATTGCAATAGATGTCATTGTCCTGGATTGCATGGGGGAAATGAAATTTACAGCTAAATTTGCTGAGGTCTTTCAAGGGACCGTGGGTCAGACTGTGGTGCTGCTGATCAGGCTGCACCAGGTCTTTTATTTATGCTGGGGGGCTGCAGGCTCAGAGAGCAGCCTGTAAAGACTTGGGGAGTCAAGGAAAGGTGCACGTTGTCTGCTCTGTATGAAATGACCCAAAACGTATAACCCCACTCCTCCAGCAGAATTGAGCATTTCAGACAAGCGAGTTGAGATTTACTTTATAATTTATTACATTTCACGTTGCTGTAAGCAATAAATTATAGTCAATATAATAATGTTGTCACAAAACATTACCATGAAGTACTCGCCTAACAGATACTGTAATCTACACACATAAGAACTGCAGTTACGCTGTTTAGATTCTCAGTGTTAATGGGAAGTGAACGAAATATTAAGGAACTTCACAGTAAATTCAGGGAAACATGTCATTATTATTGCTTCTGTGCAAACATTTCTGCTGCTGGAGGAAGAGAAGGATCAGATGCGCAGTGTGTCTCTAGAGCAAACACGTTCCCTGAAGGACCTGCTGCACCCATCCAGTGCACTGAGTGCGTGTCAACAAATGCAGAGTGATCCATGATCAGCAGCTGATGGGTCTCCAGAACCTCCCTCTCAGCTCTGCCAGGGCTCAGCCTTTAAGGAAACCAGTCTGGAAAGGCAAAAGCTGGTAAACACCGAGTCCATGGGAAGGTCTCGAGTCGCACCCAGGCGTGCAGCATGGGTCAGGACCATCGTGCGGGATCATGCAGTGTCCCACGGCTGCCTCCCGCTGGGAGCTGCCATCCCTTTGGAGCCTGTGGCACCATCCGCACCGCTGCTGCTGCTGCGTGCGCGGTGGCTGCAGCCCTGCTGGCACATCCCCTGTCCCGCAGCAGCTCACGTGCGTGGTAGGAGCTCACAAACAGTCCTGTCCTGAGGCATTTTCTCCTCCATTTCTGCTCCCACCGCCAGCTCAGTGGACTTTAAGGGAGTACTTCCGAAACGTCAGGAACTGGAGCAGCTTGTCTTTCCTCCTCTGCTTTAGCGCCATTAGCGCTCTCGTTTTCTCCTCCAAGTCCTGGTCGGTGGCGAGGATGATCTTGGCTCTTTCCTCTGCCTTCTTGTCCCCGGAGTTCCTGAAGAGTTTCTGCAGGGACTCTTGGTTGATGCTTTCGAAGATGTTGGCCGTGGCTTTCTTGCGCAGGGCTGTGTCGAAGCGGTACCCGTGGACCGAGGGGCTCACGCGCAGGGATGTGGACATGGCTGCGGCTCTGGAGCTTCTCTTCGCTTTCATCTACGTGGGGTGCAGTGGGGTTTGCTCCCGGTTGGGTCTCTCGGTCGATCTGAGCGGTGCTGGCTCCCAGGACCTGTATTTAAAGGCAGGCAGAAGGAAAAAGCCCGAGGCTCAAGTTACAGCGATGAGCTCACGCTGATGTCAACACCGGATAGTCATAGGCGAGTTTAACAGTTGAATTGCCAACTTCCCACTGTCCTGCAGCCAAGGGGAAAACCCTTCTCCCGGAGTGCTTCTGCAATGGGAATGGTTTTCCTTTGACCCGCTGCAGAGCAGGTTTTGTGCAGCTTCAAACGCTGCTGAGGGACTCATGCAGAACATGCTCTGCTCCTGGCCCTTTGCTGCCCTGCCTTCAGAATACATCATAAACAGTTAAAACTATTGCAGTACTAGCAAGAGGCGATAGCTGCGAGCCAGTGCATGCAGATGAACACTTGTCTGTGTCTCTGTCCACACAGCGAAACAAAACCTGCCTAGGCCCAGGCACAGAATGCTTTCTGCTGCTTCCCAGATGATACAGCTCCTGTTCAGTGCTGTATTTTCTAATTGGCAAGGGGTGTATTGAAGGCAGTGGATCCATAATGTCCTCTGAGGCGACTTCCCGGGATGTTACACCCCATGTGGCCATGCTCTCACTGGGGTAGATCTCTCTGCACCAAGCAATCTGTTGTCCTCCTCCTGCCTTGGGTATCCATTTGTCTTCAGTTTCCAGCTCACTGATGCAGTTCTTCTGCTCCCACAGAGTTTGTGCTCTCCACACCACCCTTGCCCAGTGCCAAGCCCTTGGGCTGGGAGGTTTCACTCTTAGTCGTATGGATTAGTTTTAGGGTTTGGACTCGATAGTCCTTATGGGTCCCTTCCAACCCGAGATCTCCTGTGGTTCCATGACTCCCTGTCACTGAGGATGTGGACCACTGCGTCTCCTGCTGGACTTAGGAATCTGGTATTACTGGCCACAACTAGATCTGGCCCAGAAAAGCAGTGGGCTCAAAAGTCACTTGAGGCCAGGGAGCTGCAGATAAGTGTATTTTGGTTGATGGCCTAAAAGCAGCCGGATGATGAAGAGGCACTGTTTGGAAAACCGGCTGCTTGTTTACTGGTGGTGTTGGTGACCCTCTTACTCATCCTCACCGAGGAACTCCAGAAATAGCCTCTGCCCCCACAGCCCAGGGGGTTCCCTTCTATACAGGGAGCTGTGGGGTGATCTCTGACCGCAGTGATGAGCAGGCCCCAAGAAACATCACCCAGCTGGTGGAATTTCTTTTATTTGTGCTGGCTCTTACGTGCTTTAATGTATAAACAACCCCTTTGCAAACCCCTGTGATTCTCCTTCTGCCAGAAACACTTAAAAGCCTCTCAATTTGCTGTAGTCTTGCCGAATTTGTGAGAATTACGCATCAGTTGCTGTTTGCTCAGTATTTGCTGGGCTGGTAAATCCACCCAGAAAATGGGATCGTTTTGACGTGGCTCTATGAAAGAGCCTCATGTTTTGCAGCCTCTGGTTAACCTGAAATACAAGGGGGAACAGTAGGAAGGAAGGATCGTGCTCACTGTGGTCCTCTCCTGCAAAGTGCTGCCTGGAGCACTGTGGGAAGGGAAGAGCTGCCTGTAAAAGTGGCTGCTGAAATGCTGGATGTACTTTGCTTCACTGGGTGGATAATGCAATTTCTGAGTATTTAGGGCAAAAAATGATGCCAGAAGATGGCCCTTGGAGCAGCGTTCCAGTGTCTGAAGGGGGCCTACAAGGATGCTGGAGAGGGACTCTTCATCAGGGACTGGAGTGATAGGACAAGGGGTGATGATGGGTTTAAACTGAAACAGGGGAAGTTCAGATTGGATATCAGGAAGAAGTTCTTTACTGTGAGGGGGGTGAGGCATTGGAATGGGTTGCCCAAAGAAGCTGTGGCTGTCCCATCCCTGGCACTGTTCAAGGCCAGGTTGGACAGAGCTTTGGGCGACATGTGTGAGGTGTCCCTGCCCATGGCAGGGGGTTGGAACTGGATGATCTCAAGCTCCTTTCCAACCCAAACCGTTCTATCATTCTATGATTCTAAGATCAGCCGTGATCTTGGGGCTGTAGAAAACGAGTCCTTCTTTGTTTCCCCTGGTTGAAAATAAGAGCTGAGGCACGTTAACACGCGACTAGTTTCCACCGCTCCCACTGCACATGGAATCATTTTGCAGGTATTTGCAGAGGGAGGCATGGCTGAGAGCATAAATTAGCAATATTTGTGGAAGACACAAGCTCAGAAAAGGATCTGCCATGGAAACCGAGCCGAAAGCCGATGCTTCAGGAGTAAGACATCAGAAAGCTGCCAAGATGAAGCATGCGTGTTCTCGTGAGCTCATCTCGCACTGAGCAGTGACAAATGTCTTTGCCCCTTCAAGCTTCTCTGCCCACTTTGTATAAATTTAGTTGTGCTCAACTCTGACTGAGAGATGAAGCATCCCTCATCTGGGTTTTTTCCAGTAATTTTTGTTTATATCAGTCTTTTAATGCTGCTGTTCCAGTAATGCCCAGGAGGAATTATTCATGTGTTGGAGTGGAGTGAAACTTCAGAGAAGATGCGATTTCTATCACAGCTCTCCTGCTATTAGTGTATAATTGCTTTGTGAAACGCAAATGCTCCGTTTCACACATTAATGGGAGGATTAATTCCTATCCCCGTCTCTGCAGAGCAGCTCAGCCCCATCCCTAACTGCGCTCTGCCTCTTGTGATGGGTTTGGAGCGCTCCAGGGTTTGAAGCTGAAGCACTTGTGATTTACTGTAGGCTAAGCCAAGCCTCAGGGTCTCAATCAGAGCAGGCAAATGCTGGGGGGAAGATTCAGGGAGGATGGTGGCTCCGCAGCCAGTGTGGGCTGTGCTGGTGATGCAAAGGGTGGTTAAATAGGCCTGGAGGCATCTCTGGCTCAGTGCTGTGGACTGCAGGACCCCAGCTGCACCATTATAGGAGAGGGGCAGATAAAGCAGGGTCCTCACCGGATCAAACACCATGTGAGGGGCTTTTTGAAGCCCCCAGCCCTGAGAGCAGGAGGTGGAGGGAAGGCCGGGGCAGGCAGTGCCTTTCCCGCAAACTCTTGCAGAGAACATAGTCTGCATTCATGTAACTGTCCAAAATCACACCAAAGAAGGTAATTCGGGATGTCTTTGCATTTTGCTGGGGCATGTTTTGCATAGCTTTCCTTTCACTAGCCTGCCTGAGCCTGCACGGCTTGTAATACCACGTTGGCATGAGGAGATGCAGCAGTTCCCTAGGAAAGCATCGGTGCTAGAGAGACCTACCCAGCGGTGTGTGAAAGAGCCTAAAACTGAGTCTTTGGAAGAGCATCTGGAAGGCTTTGGAACAGGAAAAAGAAGTTAAATTATTGTCTTAATATGTATATACATATAATGTGCTTTAGCTCTTTAGCTCTGAAGTGCCCAGGAGCCTCAGGCCACCTCTTCTCTTCCCATCCTTTCCCCTGCTACGTGAGCTCTGGCTCATTCGCAGCCTTTGCTTCCTCCACTGGCCATGCTGGAGCATCCCTGCCCTTCTTGGGAGCAGAAATGCTGCTCCCTACGTTTGCTCTCTGCTGGGATGGAGTCCTCTGTGGGATGGCCATAAGGTCAAAGAGGAACCAATTCATCATGTTCCTCTTGGAATCCAAATTCCTGGGAATTTTCCAGGCACCCAGGTCATGCGAATGGCAGTGCTGGCCCCGGCTCCCCATCCTGCCCACTGTGTCTCATGTGCCTCCATCTGCACAGACTCCACCTGGGGTTTTGGTTTGGTTTTCTGTGGTTGTTGTTTCTTTAACAGAGCATCTGGGAGCACTTGTTCCCCATCTCATGGCAGGAAGCTGTGCCCTTTGCTTACACAACCCCAGAGCTTAACTCGGCCACGTGTGTGCTCCCTGTGACTTGTCCTGTGGTCCCCACTTCAGATGTGCTGTACAGTGGGATGTGTTTTAATGGCAGTTTTCTGCTGCAGCTCAGTTGCTGGAAAGTAAAGGCATTTCTCAGACCATCCTGCTCACGTGGCTACCTGCCTAAAAACCAGACAACAGAAGACACGATTCAGCTGCTTAAATTCCATTGGGAAAGTTTCTAATAGGGAAAAAACATGTGTACTGTTTCCACTGAATACTTCTCTTTCTCCTACCTATGAAAACTAAATGAGGTGCTGGCTTCTGGGGTGCTAAGACAGGCGTTGTTGTATCAGGTATATTCTGCACAGCATTAAATCTGCACTTCAGCCTCCTATGAGCAAGAGCAGCTTTTAACACCTCCTGATAGGTCACTCTCCATAGGGCTCCTTCTACCCTGTGTTCATCTCCTTCACCATAACCTGTGCATCCATTCTGCTGACATAAGGGATAAACCAGCAACAGCCGAGCTGCTCCTACAACTGGTGCCATGGGGACTGGTGCCATGCAGAAGGTAAATTAAATAAGAGCCTTTCATGGTGTCGATGCAGTAAGAGCTGGTTGGAAGTGTCAGGGGTGCAGAACAGAGTCTTGCCCCTCGCTGATCCTGCTATGGCTTTTTGGTGTCCCTGTGGGCAGCTCTGCCCCTTGGTGCTGACACCAGGGGTGCAGTTTGGGCTGGCTTGAGCTGACCGTGCCAAGGCAGCACAGGGATCGTGCTGGAGTTGTGTGAGCACCGCAGGAGCTGAGCATCGCGCTGTGCACGGACACCATATAAGAGGAAAGTTTGTGGTGTTACTGATAATGAATGTCTCCTCGTTTCTCATAAATTCTCTGCTAAATGTACGATCACCAAGTTAATAATGCAGTGCAGGACATAATGAATAGCCAGTTACAGTAAGTAAATCACGCTTCTGGAGAAACAGAAACTTCTGGCACTTTTAAGAGGCAGAACCCTTTTAAAGAAGCCCTGTACTGAGCAAAGCTGAGCTGAGGACACGTTGACTTCTGGCATGAAACACTTGCTGTCGGGGGGCTGGCGAGGCTGGGGGTGGTGTGTGAACCGGGGATGCAGGCAATGGCAGCAAATGATGCTGTTAAACACATGGGCAGGGTAAAGGCAGAGGTTTGCCAGCTGAGCTGCTCCATCAGGACCAGCACCCTGGAACGGCCCCTACCCATCGTGTCTGCAGACCCGCTCCCCATGCCCTGCTATAAGGGAAAGTACTTGAATATCCTGACTCCAGCATCTTCCTCCTGTGTCAGCAAGACTGAGCATAGCGAGGAAAGTTTAGACTTCCAAGCATGAACCACCCTTTCTTTCTGTGCTGAATTTCCTGTTTGATCTTCCTGAAGGTCCCCGAGTCCCCCTCACTAGAGCAGGGCGAAGGCAGAGCCGTCTCCACTTGTCAGACATCGCATTGTCTGGTGCTGAGGGGACGGGCTCACGGGAAATCCTGCCTTGGGGCTGGGACGCGGCGCTGGCTCGGGCCATTGTGACAGCCCAGCCCACGGGCGACAGTACCAGACACACGTCCCGTGCTCAAGTGCCCCCCTCATCAGGGCTCTAATCTCTGCCGAGCCGCTTCCTCTGCTGCGCAGGGGTGGCAGACAGGATGTGTGCTTTGTACTGCTCCGCTTCGGGGGGCCCTGGGTGCCCCCAGTGCTCCCGGAGCTGCGGTTGCAACCCAGGGCTGCACCTTGGGAGCCAGATGTGCGAGCTGGCATGGCAATGCCAGGAGCCAGATGTGCGAGATGGCATGGCAATGCCGGGAGCGGGATGCTGCCACAGCCAGGCTGGAGGCAGAGCAGTGGCAATGGGCAGCAGCCAGGCAATGAAGAGGTCTAAGGGGGTGTTAAGCTGCCAACCTGCAGTACCTGGTGAGGGCTGTGATGGTGCAGAAGAGATTCTGGGCTTGGCAATGGGTCATGAGGCTGGGACTGGTGTTTTGGGAAGGAGCAGCGTGGCTTTGGGGGCAGTGTGCGGTCCAGGTTTGGGGGTATGTAGCTGGGTAACACTGGGAGAAGCAAGCTGCTAATGGGAGCCAAGGGAAACACCCAGCCCGCTCCTGTGGAGATTGATCAGGGAACCAACTGATAGGCGAATCATGTGGGAGATTAGCCTGAGACTGCAGCATTATCAGCCTTGTACTTCATTCCTCCAGCAACAAAAGAGCTCCTCGGAGAAAACAGATGGTGTTTGCCTCCCATCACCCTCCCCTGTGGCCCGGCAGCTCTTGCACTGTAGCTGCTAGAAAAGCAGTTTCTGCCATCCTCCTCCCATCACCGCAGCACAAACCCTCTGCAGGTCCTTGCCCGTGCCCTGCCCACAGCAGCATCAGCAGCAGAATCACAGGGATGGGGACTCCATAGGGGATTTTAGGGTTGTTTTTATATGCCGAGACCCTGCTGGAGACCCCTCCAGTGTGTGCACCCGGGGCTGGTGTGTTCTGCTGCTCTTGGGGGACAGGAGTTGTGCTGTATGGGTGTCGCATGGTTGTCGCATGGGTTTGTGACCAGTGTGGCTGCTGGAGCCCGTCGGGGCTGTTTCCAGGGCTGCTGTGGCTGTTGGTGGGGTTATGCCAGGTTACTGTACTCCTACCTGTGGTTGTTTTCCCCAGCAAGGTGCGCACGTCAGCTCCTGCTCCGGGGAGCAATAGACGGGCTGTAAACCCTATCTCAGCACAGAGGCGAGGCTGGCACTTACGGGCACCAGGCTGGCACCACCAGCCCAGCTGAGGCCGGTGCCAGGCAGAGCCGGGGAGGCTCCCGTGATCCCTGTATCCATGAGAGCACCGCAGGACACAGACCTGTTCCATATGGCCGCAGCATGGGAATCCCTTGAGGACTGTGTTTAGCTCTTGCAGCGATGCTTTCTAGATGTTTCCAGCTATCACGTAGCCTAATTGTTATAGTCTAAGTGACTGATGCCTTGTTTACAAGGGAGCCTTGCCTTTGTTCTCGAGATGTGCCCTTGAATCCCTGTCAAGTGTCAGCGCTGGTTTATGGTACTTTGGCCTGTCTGCGTCAGGTTATTTATGCAGCCAGCTCAAACAGAAAAGAACCGGTTTAGAACTGTAAGTTTATAAGGGCTCTGTGTAGGAGGGGAGGGCAGGGGAGAGAGATGCTGCTTTGTGGATGCATATGGGCATGGTAAAAGTGCTTTTCAGCCCCTCAGGCAGAAACCTGGCTCATCAGCAAATGGCTAATTGAGGGTATGAGCGGTGGCTGTTCCCAGAGCATCAGGATCAGAGCATCAGCTCTGATCCATCAGAGGATGAGTGTCAAACTAGAAACCAGCCCTGTTTGCAGTTTGTGCTCTGAAGTTGTTGGCGTGTGCCTGGGAGAAGTAAATCAGATTTGTCTTTATTCCAGCCTTCAGGAGGGAAACCTGCCCATCACAAGGGCAATGGGACTTATGCAATGAAGCAGGACCAGCATTGGTACCAGCCACCCCTTCAGCTTGGGGAAGGTGTCTGTGGAGAGAAAGGCCTCCAAGCCATGTATTGGGTCTTATAAGCCTGTCCATTTAGCTACAGTTCTTCATGCAGGTTGTGCTCAGTCTGAGGCTGTTCCCTTTGGTTCCAAGTCACTGCTTCCCAGCCTCAGCATCAGCTGGATCAGCACACGGATCACCCAGTCAGTGCGTGAGGTGTTTTAGAGGTGGTGGGTAGCCCTGATGCTGCTTCCAGCTGTGTCCCCTTTCCCTCTTTTCTATCTTACATAAGAAACCCTGAAAGACAAATGGCATTTTCAGTCTTGCTGACATCCTGGCACCGGAGCTGTGTGACACAACATTCCATGGCCATGCCACCGGGGCTGACGTGCTGCAACACCATGTACATGAAAGGAACATTTAGATGGAGAATACTCGGTAAAACAGCCCTAGTGTGGGTGTGGGCTGCTGATCTGAATGCACTTGAGAGCCTGGATTGCTCCGAGCTGCTCCCTTTTGCTCCATGAAGACATCAATAAGGAAGAGCTGAGCAATGCTCTGTGTTTTCGGGAGCAGCAGGTTCTGTCCCTGCAGCAGGTAGGGAAAAGGGGAAAGGGAGACTCAAAGTTTCAAGGTTTGGGTGTTGTTGTGCATGGCGGTGGTCGCCGCTGCTCTTTAAATGCCAAATTGCTGTTTGAATGGTGTCGCTGACCCCATGAGTGGCTGTTGCTTCAGGCAGCTTCATGCAGCAGGGATGCAGTAGGGATGCCGCGGGGATGCCACAGGGATGTCGCAGGGATGCGGAGGGAGCTCTGGGCACGCCATGCTGACGTGAGGCACAAATGAAAATGAAATGGGTTGTCTGTCAGTCAGTAAACAGTGACGAGCGTGACGTCAAGTTACGGAGCTGCTGAGCTGTCTCCAGAGCCCTCCCTGTGCACAAAGCTGAGTCAGTTCTGGCCCTGATGAGGTTCATGGAAGGAGCGTTTCCCAACACTGTTTAGGGAAATCTTACGGAGAAAGTAAACAAAATCCAGCAGATCTGACCCCAAAACCTGCCCCTCCACAGGCCCCTCTCATCACAGCAGCAGCTGATTAAGAGAGGAGTGGAGAGACCTGTGCCCTCACCCTTATGCACACCCCTTATCCATGTGCCACCATCCACCTCCCATTGCTCCAGGGTCTCATCCCCACCAACAAATCACTGCCTGCATCAAGCAACAACAGCCTCGAGACATTCTCAGGCGTTTGGCCAACACAAGGGTAAATACCAAGTCTCTTGTTCAGCAAATTAATTGGGAAGCAAAAGCATTAACAGCCTTGTGAAGGGCTTCTGGCCTCGTGGGGCCGTGTCCTGACTGGCCCCGTCTGCTCGCAGGGCACCCCACTGCGAGCTGTGCCCTGCATCCCCTCGGAATACTTTCCTTTGGGGATGGCTTCCCAGGGCCGTGGGGCTCCTCTCTGTTGAGGAAATGTCTTTCTTCAGTAGAAATGAAACCAGGGAAATATTTTCCATTCGTGTCAGGATAAAAACGGCTCAAGCCGGGCATGATTGATTGCCGAAAAGAATTGGAGCAACCCCAGTGCCGTTTCGGAAGGCTTCCCACTGCTCTTGCCTACAGTAAACACGGAATATATTTAGCAGCAGAGCCCAGCATGAGGCAGCCTCTTACTGCAATAATAGCGGTGCCTTGTCTTTGAATCCTTCTTTGTTTTTCCCTAAGGAATGGGTTTGACAGAGCTCTTGAGGAGCTGGGCAGGCATCGCCCCAGGGCTCCTGTGCCTGCCCTGTTGCCAAGGTGGGTGTTTGCCCTTATTTACCGGGTGTAGCAGCCACCGGCACACTGAGTAACTCTGCAAACAAGCATCGGGGTGGACATGTGGTACCAGTGATCCCTGCTCTGATGGCATCACCCCCTCGAGCCCTCAAATGCTCCATCCCTGGCAGTGTTCAAGGACGGGGCTTGGAGCAACCTGGGCTTGTGGAAGGTGTCCCTGCCTGTGGCAGGGGTTGGAACTGGATGAACTTTAAGATCCTTTCCAACACAAACCTGGCAGAGCTGGAGTGAGAGGTGAGCTAAAGGGAGGGGATGTCGGTTTATTGCCCTCCAGCCAGCACCCATTGTCCCTGGTACACATATTACACATGCAAATAATGGCCAGGATTTATTTACCGGGAAAACCTATATTTCACAATAATGCACTTTCTTAACAGTAGTTATTATTCAGATTACTCCAAGGCATCGTCATAAACCAGGAACCTGCTGTGCTGTGTCCAAGTAAACACAGAAAAAGACAGCCCTGGCCGCAGGGCTTCCAGCAAAGTCTGTGGGTCCTGTCACCTCATCTCTGGGATGTCACCAGCCCAGGAGCTGCTTGGCCACAGGCACACAGAGACCCTGTGTGTCCCCTACTTCACTGCAGGCAAAAGGGAGAATTAAACCCATCAGGGCAATGGTGTATCAACATCAGGGATGTCAGGGCTTGAAATAAACCCTTTTCCCAAAGCTCCCTCTGGGCATCCTCCCGTCTGGTGTTTCACTTTAACATGATGCCATTTCCCAATGTGGGACTGTTCATGGGGAAACATGAGCAGCATTTGCCTGACACCAACTTTTGGCTGGTTTAGTCCTTTTAGCAGGCAGAAATGTCAGGTGCTGGGAGCTGGAGCCAAGCATGTGGCCGTGTGTGACAGACCCGGGCATGTCCCTTGTCACTTCACCCTGGCCCCAGCACATTGCTGCAGTGGAGCTCACCGAGGGGAGGTGATGGGAGCGTGAATGGAGCCCACATGGATGGAACAGAGCCCTCAGCAGATGGGCAGAGCCTCTTGCTGCCTGGTGAGGCTGGGACGCTAAAACACAGCAGAAACTCAGAGATCCCACAGGGAGCATAAACCAACCCATCTTCCATGATTGGGCTCCTCCGAGGCTTGTTCACGGGCTGCTGTTGGGCTGGGGGTGGCAGGTCCCAGGGATGCTTGGGCAAAGAGTGTGCAGAATCGTGTGACAGAGCGAGGAGAGCAGCGTGATGCCAAGTGCAGAACAAGAACAGCATTGGGAAAAGGCCTGTGGCTGCCTCAGGGTGCTGCATCTGGTGTGTCCCCAGGCTGGGACAGCCCCATGTTCATCATCCCCGCAGCAATGGCTTTTCAATCTGTTCCTAACTCCCTTTCCATATTAGGTGTAATTTAGCAGCTCCTCTCTCCTCCTCCTTCTGTGCCGTAATTAGCACTTTGGGGCTTGAGTCATGTCCTTTAATCATATCTAGACTGCAGTCAGCCCTGCCAAGGTGAGTAATTCCCCAGGCAGAGATAAAGCCAGGCTGCGTTCAGAGATACAGTGCTCAGGGCACGGACCTGATACAGCATCGGGTCTTGGGTAAGTGGCAGCACGAAAAAGTGATTTATTTTCTGTGCCCTCCCATCCCTCCCAAAGGAGAACTGCAAAGCAAACTTGGCTGTTATTAATACATTGCTTTGAGACCTGTGCCCGAGCTGTGAGAGGAGAGGAGAACCCAACTTGGAGACACGTTGTCTGTAAAGATGTTGTCACCACGGGTTCGTGTCCATCGCAGGCATGCCAATGGGGCAAAATCTGGGATGTGACATCCCAGGAATGCAGCAGGTCCCAAACGTGCCTCCAGCCCTGCGAGCAAGGCAGGAGCTGGGGGTTGCTCTGAGATAAACTTGCCAGCAAATAGAGAAAGATGGGAATAAAAATGAGCAATCCTGGCACAGAACGGGAAGGCGAGGAGTGAAATGGCAGGCGGCAGCTTCAATGGGACCTTCAGGGGTGTAACAGCAGCCAGGGGATCCTGAGATGGAGCTCCAGACCTCCCGGGCACTTAAGGAAGGTTGACGATCAAATGTTTTATAGCTTATGAGGAGCTCATAAGGCAGCCAGGACCCACATAATGGGGGATTTTAATTACTTGGATATTGATGGACATAATAAGTGTGCAGCAAACCACAAAGGGAAACCCGTGGCTAGAGGGGAGAGCAAGATTGATCTATGCACAGCCTGTTAAATAACACAAATTGTTCAGAGCTTCTTCTGGCCCCGATTCCAGGAGCGGAGCCAAGTATTATAAATAAGGTCGGGGTTGGGAAGTGTCTAGAATCCAAATGTTTGTGTTCTTGTTCGATTCCAAATAGTCACGGGGACAAAAGTGGAAGCAGGAGTCTCGGCTGTGCGATGTCCTGGGGAGCAGAGCCATGGCTGGGATGGGCTGTGAGAGCCTGGAGGCATCTCAGGAACTTTAGCACAGATTGGTCCCACTGTCAGACATCACAGGGGAAATCTCTGCTTAATAAAAGGGGGTAACAAGGAGGCAAGACCTTGGAGCGTGTTGCCGGGGCGGCTCCCGAGCTGCAGATTCACAATGGAAATGTGTACATCAGCGCTGCAGGGCCCAGCCTCTGTTTGCAGTGATAAGAGAGTTTCCTTGTGGGTGGCTCTAATTCAGGTCTGTGGCTGCTGTTGGGGCCGAGGGCTGTGACATCCCGCTTGGTCTTGCATCAGCTCCCTGGCAGATGCTGCTGTGCTCGGGGGGAGGGGGTGTTCTGTTCTTTTGCTGTTTTCTCCTTGCTGAATAAACCATCCACTTTAGTAAAGAGCTGCAGAAATGGGCTTATCCCATTGCAGGGGTCTTGCTGTCGTGGCATTTTTAGGCACAGGCTTAAATGATCTAAATGCAATACACTGCCAGTCATGAGGCACCCGAGACCTTAGCTGTCTGTGTCCTGTGATCAGTATGAGACAGCAGTAGTTTGGGAACAGAGAGAAAGCAAAGCTCTCGTGCTGTCCCACCTTCCACAAAGGGTCTGTGCATCCCTGTGCATCCCTGTCTGGTGCAGGAGTGCCGCAGGATCCTCCTGGTGTCTGATTTTAAAGGAGCTGAATGTGATTAATGCATGTGCTGTCGCTGGGTGCGTCTCTGACAAAGCGTTTGGAAAAGGGAACTCAGATGTGGCTGAGCCCTTGTTGTGTAGTTTGCGAACCTGGGAACACCATGGGCTTTGCAGCTTTTTAGGCACCTTCCTTCCTCCAGAGCTGGAGCATTGCTGTGATTGTGCCGGTCTGGGCAGAGGAAGGGCCCTGCGAGCCCCAACGGTGGTTTTCATTTAGCTGGAGCAGTTTATTTTCTTTTCCCTTCCAAGTTGAAATGGGCAGAAATGTAATAGACCAAGACAATCATCAGAATGAAATATTTCCCCCATAAAACATGCAGCAGCTAGTCAGAAATGAAGATCTGAGCGGAATGAGGGCTGCCAGGCAGAGATTTAAAGGTGCTGACACCTTCCCATAGGTTGTTTACTGAAGATATCATCTCCTAAGCCCCAGCTTTAAGACTGTGCCTCTAAAGAGGGCACAGAATAAAATGCAGCAAGGAGCTTTAATGCTTCAAGCTGGGCTTTTTGTTGCCCTTATGGGGAAAAAAGTCTCATTTCAAAGGACCTTGACTCTCTTCTGGCACTGCCAGAGCTATTTTTGCACCACGGCACTGATTGGGTGTGAAACCTGTCTCTGAGGGCTGTGCCAGCAAAACCTGGGCAGGCAAAACACGGTGGCATATGGCCCGTTTCCCTCAAGATGCTGATTTGGAGGCATTTGGGGGCGTGCTCTCACTGTAAAGGGCATCTTGGGCACATGGCATTATGGAAAAGGATTTAACCCTGTTCTTGGAGCAGACCTGCCCACCCATCCCAGCACAGTGAGGTTTTGCTGGTCTGGCTTCATGTCTCTATCGTAGGAGCCTCTCTATTAGGCAGCAGGCTGGGTGTTGATCTGCTGCAGATACCTGGTGAGGACCACGGGTGGTTTTTTACCCTTGCCAGCCCCTTGAGGGAACCATGTGTCCCCACGTCCCCTGCCACAACATGTTATTGCTCATTGAAAGCAAAGCCTGTGTGTGCCCAAATAGTGCAGCTTTGGCCCCTTGACATCCAGAACCTTTAATAACTCAGGAGCTGCACTGAAGTTAGCAATGGAGAGTAAAACCTCATGCCTTAATGCAGCACACCACCAGCCCCCTTGCCACCCAAAGAGCTTTCCCCACATGCTCTGCTCACTTCTCTCATCCCCTTTCCCCTCTTGGCTGGGTTTGAGCGACTTCAGCATCACCCCATGGCTGGGGAGCTGTGTTTGGCAGCAGCCTTTCCCTGTGCTCCCGCAGCAGACGCACCAGCTACGCAAGATCTCTGCCTGTTGTTCAAACTGGGAACAGACAGAACTGCCTTGTACAGAGACAAGTGATGGTGAAACGCCGGCAATCCAGAGTCCGGGTTGCAGACGGGACTACGCGTCGTTACCAGCCGAGCTATCAGGCTGAAAGGGTCGATGAGAATTGAATGGCTTGAGGCTGCCTCCGTTGTTTGGGACCCCCAGGCGCCCTACAGGGTGTTGCAATGATACGGCCGGTTGGTGGGGGGAGAGGAGCCGTATCTGGGTGCCAAAGGCAGCGGGAAGCCCCGTCGTGCGACCCGCAGCCCCTCCAAACCCCGACGGGTTCGTTGTTTTATCTGCCCCCCCCCACCCCTGCTCCAGCATCCCGGCTGCGGCACAGCCAAAAGCGGGTTTCTGCCGCCACCTCGCGATCGGGAAGCGCTGGGATGTCGCGATGGGCCGCCTGGGACGCGGCTTGGCGACAGACACGGGGTCCGCAGCACGGCTCGGGGTGGGAAGCGCTGCTTTATTTATTAGTCCGTGTAACCCCCGGGGTCCTGGAAGGGAGCGAGCTTGGTGCAGTGCAGCAAGCAGGGCTTGGATGGACACGGCTATTCCTGGTGCTGTGGAGAGGTGTTGTGCTGATCCTGGTGCATTGAAGGGATGCTGTGCCCATCCCAGTGCTGTGGAAGGATGCTGTGCCCATCCCAGGGCTGTGAAGGGGTGTTTATGCCCATGCCGGTGCCACAGAAGGATGCTGTGCCCATTGCAGTGCTGTGGAAGCACGCTGCAATCACTGCGTGCCTTTTGGGGGTTCCCAACAGTGGTGCTTTCCTCAATCAACAGCCCAAAGCATGTCCCACATGTCCCAGACGTGCATGAGCAGGAAGGGTGCTGCTGGAGGCAGTTTGGGTGAAGGTCCCTGTGGTTGGATTTTGGCTCACGCACTGCAGACACGCACCGGAGCTGTGTGGCCTCCTGCACAGTGCAAACCCTATGGCCAGTCAGGCATTTATCATCCCTTCCCTGGTGGTGTCCCTGATGCTCTTCAGGAAGCTGAAGATGTGGGACCCGCCGGTCCCTTTGGCTTCCAGCGCGGACGGCGGCTTCCCCATGGAGGAACCAGACTTGCCGCCCGGCTCTGCCTGCCCAGCCTTGGCCTTGGTTGCTGCGATGGTGATGTACTTGGTGACGACGGTGATGTGGTAGGACCTGAAGTCTGCCAGCGCAGACACACACTGGTTGAAAGCCTTGTGGAGCCGCGTGTCTCTGGAAGAGAGCACGTGCTGCTTCAGTGATGGGGCACGGCGGATCTCCTCCACAAAAGCTCTGTGTGGCGGGGGCATGTAATCCCTCATCCTGTGCAGGAAAGCAGCTGCAAAGCACCAGCAAAGGAAGAAATCAGTTGTGGCGAAGTGGGTTAAAGCACCCTGACACTCAGACACCCCTGTGCTGGGGGTGCTTGACAGCCTGTGTGGCCAACTGCTCAAGAAAGAAAACCCGTATTAGGTCAACGCTCCATTAAGGTTGGTTTTAAGCCTAAAAGGTAGAGTTGAGCCCTTGATTTCAGCCTTTGGGTTTGGGTTGTTTGGGTTTTATTTTTTGTTGTTAGAATGGGTTTGCTAATTTCTGATAAATATATTCTGTGGGACTAAAGTGATGAGATGCGAATGGATGAGCTGAGGTACTGGCAGGATGCTGGCGTGCTCTGCTCCCTCATCTCGGTACCCATATATAACCTCAGTATAAAGTTGACACACAGAAAGCAGAGGCTGGTCCATCTGGGAATTTATAGCAGTAAGGAAGTGCTGCCAGAGCCTCGTTTATAGCCTTCCTCCCTAACAAACAGGGCAGAGCCAGGCTCTGCGAGGGCGAGATGGGAACAGCTCTGCCTCAGTTCTTCCTTCACCCTTTATTCCCTTAGGAAAAAGGAGAAGTGTCTGACTTACCACTCTCCTTGCTGTGGCGAATGCCCAGGAGCTCATCAAAGGCGTGAAGGATGGTGCTCTGCGCTGCGCTCCCTCCTGAGTACTCCATGGGCTCATCGGATACCCCTTCGTATATCAGCCCATCCGGCATGGCCGGGTTATCCTTCCAGCTGAGCAGGGAGACACAGCAGTCAGGCAGGGAGCAAAGGGGCTGAGAAGGGGGGCTGCAAGCAGAGACCCTGGGCTGGCAACACGGAACGAAACGTTCCTGACCCAGCCATGGATCTGTTACTCCTCACTCAGCCTCATCCTCAAACGGGAGATGCATTTGGACAGCAAACACTGCGCCGAGGTGCACAATAAGGTCCTGGGTATAGGGAGGAATCCTGAATTATCCTTTGCCTGGGAGCTAGGGATCGTTCTATGGGATGCCATGCACAGATGAGCACCCTTGGGCTTTGACTGGGGCCGGTGCCGTGTGCTGGTTTGCATGTGCAGAGCTGGGTGTGCAGGAGCAGAGGGGCAATAATGGCACTTGACATCAATGCCTTGAGATCCCAGTGGCCACTGGGAGCAGCCGGTTGCCTCTGTGGCAGATAGAGTCACCCAAAATGCTCTCCTGACCCCCTGAAGTTTGTGCTTTGGATTATTTCTTGTTACTCCTGAGATGGAGTCCTTAAAGACAGCGCAGGACAGCAGAGAACCAGCCTGTAACGTGATTTCCTCCCTCTCCTCAAGCTGCTCATCCTCAGCAAGCCCAGAGACTGGTGCATACATCAACCCACAGCCCCTGTACCCGGCTTCATGAGCCTCTTGTGCAAAAATGGGCAAATGCTCGCTCGCAAATGGAAAGAGGAGTTATAATTTCAGGGAGATAATGTGCCTGGCACAAAAATATCTCTTGACCTTCTGAAGAATGCACCCGTTTCGTGAAACTTTCGGTGCTGGCTGCTAAGGCTGTTTGACTGCTGGAGCAGATTTTGCACAAACTGCAGAGAAAATAGATTCATTATCAAATACCATCATATTTTTAGCTCTCCCAGGGATGTATTTATAGTAATCTTTACTAGTGGGAAGTTCTTATAAGCAGAAGGGAATTTAAAAGGCGTGTTGTTCCAGGCTGATGACCATCAAGACAAGGTCAGCTTGGATAAAATATGAGAGAAACCTAATCCGGATGCATGGAGCCTTTTGACTTAGGAATGCTGAGATATGCTGAAGAGAAATAAAAATAGAATCCCCCTGAGAAGGATGCTCGCAGCCCCGCAGGGAAGAGGAGGGATGACAAACCCACAGCGCTGGGCTCTCACAGCGATGGTTCTGCCTTGCCCAAATGACCTTTTTCAGTGTTTGTGGGGGATTATTTTACTTACCCGGAGAGAAAGATGCGGATCACAGCGTAGAACACTGCTGGATCCACGTAGTCTAGGAGGAAACCGGGTCATAGATGTTACTGCAGGCAAAAGGCAATTAGTTCCCCCTGCATGAGCAGTTCCCTCCTGTCACAGCCGAGGTGATCCGAATCTGTGCTCAGAGAAGGACCTGGCGTGGTGCTGGTGCCCTCTCTCCATGGTGGCTTCCCTGGCCAGGCCCCTTGGGTACCGCTGTGTGCAGCGCAGCATCAGTGCTCAGAGCTGCTCAGCTTAAAAGCACCCCACACTTTTACCCTGGACCCATTTGGGTGCTCAGGGACCGTGCATCACGCTGGGATCATTGAGCTGCCCCAGGTTGTTCCCACCTCCTCCTGCTCCATCCCTTTAGAGATGTTTTATGGACCAAGCACTAGCACCGATCCATCAGCCGATGAGCTGATGAGTCCCATCTCACTGTGGGACACGAGCTGCCTTCCATGGAACAGTGCTTACCATGCATCTGTTTCAAAGCCTTGCTCATGTCCCGGATGGCCTCTGTCAGCTCCTGCAGTGCTCTGCACAGGGTCTCCTCATCCAGCTGCAGGATGGCACGAACAGCCTCAACAATTGCCTGCAAGAGGAGAGAAAGGAGAACACAAAGTGATGAGGGGCTGGGATGTCAATGTACAGCGGCTTTGGGTACCTGCTACCAGCTCTGGGTACCCTGTCCACAGCCCACAAGCGCAAGGGTGCAGGGGATGGTACCCACCATGGGTGCTTTCTGGGCAAGCAAAACACTGTGAGGCACAGTGATCCCTACCTTAAACCCTGGCACAGCCGCCTTCTCAACCAGGAGGGTGACGAGGATGAAGCCTCGCAGGCTCTCTCCCCCAGGCAGCGAGATGATGGTGTCCAGGTTGCTGCAGCAGCCAAGGATGGGGGGTCAGGAAGGTGCTTCTCAGGGGTTCCCCGCACACCCCAAGACCCGCTGAGCATTGGAACAAAACCTTCCCCAGCCACAGAGCCTCTTGTCTGCATCCTGGGCAGATCAGAGCTGGCCCAGAGCACAAGGGGAGAGGGGCTGCTGTGGTTTTGAGGGATCCAGGACCCTCCCCATGCACTCACTGGGTTATAAGGCTGGCCCAGGACAGCCAGGCTCAGCCGCAGCCATGGCACTTTGCTGTTGTTGCAGTAGCATTTGCGTGCCAATGACTGAGCTGGTTTTGTTGTGCTCATACATCAAGAGAGAGGTTCAACCCAAGCAGAGCCCTGCAGTGTTGGAAAGCCAAGCCAAGTCAAACAAAACTAATACTGTCTGAAAATAAATAAGCATCTTAAACACTTACTTGATTTCCAGAGGCCTGAAGGCATTTTTGTTATTGCCAGCAAACGCACAAGAAAGGGAGAGAGAAAAAGAGATGTTATGAATTGTTTCAGCAATGGGCTGTGTTCTAGGGGGGGGACAAAGGAGCTCGCTGGCCCAAGAGAGGCCCCCAGAGGCACCCATCCTCTCTGCATGAGACAGGCCCCAGCATGGTGGGTTTCAGTGGGGTTTGGTGGAACAGGAGTAGTTTGGGAACTGTTTGTCCCCGTTGTGCTGGATGGGACCTGCTCAGGGTCACCACTGTTGCCCATTTACCCATTGGGGTTCTTCCTCCTCCAGTTGGCCAACACAAAGTCCGCGTGGCTGAGGATGGGTGGGAGGCCCAGGGCCTGTGAGACCTCCCAGAAGGGGACAGCAAGGTTTCGGGGCAGGACCTGAACGGCATAAAGCACAGGAGAAGACAAGGACACTGTCAGGTGAATGGTGACAGTCTATGGGGTCATGCTCAGGGCTTTGCTCCCATGGGATGAGTCCCAGGGGAGCTTCCTGCAGACCCCAAGGAGGAGGTGAACTTGCTCTGTGTTGCTTTTACCTTCACGGTGCCCTCCTCGCCCTCCTGCCAGATGTAGCCCATGGTGATGAAGCTGAGCACCAGATGCGCCAAGTGCAGCTCCTCGCGCCCTCGGAGGTGCCGGGTGCTCAGCTGTGGCATCTGCCAAGGACAGACCCTGCTAGTGCCAACCCCAGCCAGCCTCCATCCCCTCTCCCTTCCCCGGGATTGCTGCTGGTTCCCTGTTGCTGGTCTGGGAACATGGACAATAAATCACAGCATTTCTCTTATAAAGGTATCCCTCTCCTTTTGCATGGGTCTGGCTGGACCAGCGGCTCCTGGAGCCCTGGGCTCCTTGGCCAGGATGAGCCCAAGCATTCACCACCAATGCTGATGCATTGCTGTTGGGTTGCATTAGTCCTTGTCTGCATGTGACCTTGCTAAGGACGCAGCTTTGTTTTTCCGTGTGCTTTTGCAGTGCAGACACTGCTGTGTCAGAGCAAGCTTTGAGAGAGCTTCAGGGCTGGGAAAGATAAAGGTACCTGGTGAACTCGTGAGCGGAGCTGATGGCTCGTGATCAGCTGAGGCAGGTTGTGGGCAATCTCCATCCATGGACCATAGGGCGCCGGCAGCTCTGTCTTGGTAGAGAGGGGAGAGGGAGGACGCTTAATGCACCATGTGCCTGCATCCACCCACCAGCATCCATCCATCCATCCTCACACATCACAGCTAATGCTTTGTGTCTGCTTCCCCCGCCTGCAACACCAGCCCGTATGATCGTGGGTTAATGGATGATAAACAAGTATCTGCCTGTTCCTGAGTGCTCCCGCTGTGAAATAAACCTGGTGATAAATGGCACCGCTTTCAGCACAGAAAATGTGCTGGAAAAGTGCTTTCCTGGGGTCTGAGTGCTCTCCTCGTCCTCCCTGGAATCCTGCGAAGCCAAGGCCGTAGTGAGTTGCAAACCTCTTTCTCCTCTCCCCTGTGCCGCTTGCTAATAACTTGTAAATTGAGGGCCTTGTCCTATGGAACCATCTCTTCCAAAATAGCATGTGCCTTTCCCATTGCTTTTTATAAGGTGGTTTAAAGTAGCATTAAATTGAAACCCAACCAGAAAGCCGCCCACCAAGCCCTCTGTTCCTCTGCTCTCTGTCCCCTGTGGCACACAGCCATGTCCTACCAGAGGCTCGGGAAGCAGGGAGCCGTACTCCTCGGAGAGCTGAAACCTCGCCAGCGCCAGAGGCAGAGCGGGCTCCTCCGAGCCGTCGCCAGGCTCCATCACTGCAGGGTCAGGATGTGACCTGGCTCCCGGTATGTGCTGAGCCAGCGCCCCTTGTCCCGGCAGGAGCCTGAGCCCAATGGCCGGAGGGGCCGAGCAAACACGGTTAAAGGTTGCTGATAAGGTGCTGTCATAGAGCAAACACTCATCATCTCCAGCCCCGTGGGCATCCACCTATGGGGAAGGCTCACGGATGGGAGCTGGCTCTCCTCAGGACCTCCCCTTGGAGCTGCAGGGATGCTCCCATGGGAGGCTGCATCAGTGACCCGTGGTGCTTCAGGTCACCCCAGCTCAGAGACGTTGTATTTTACCCCCAGCATCCCGGCAATGCCGAACTCACGTCCTATGTGCTGTGGTTCCTCTGCAGCACCTGTGCAAGAGGTGGAGACCATCCACATCGTGCTGGAGGCTGCAGAACCTGGGCACAGCACGAGTGCAGCACAGACCTGCAGCCACCACAGGCACCAGGCATGGCACAGCAGGGCAGATCTGTGTTGGTGGCCCTGGGACCTGCCACAGCTCCTGTCACACATGTGAAATCCCCAGGTACCAAGTGCCCAGGGACCTTTGTCCCCACAGGAGTGATACACGAGGCCCTCCCTGTACCCTCATCCTTGAGCATCACAGGAGATGCTGCTGATGCTCACGCTAACACTATGCCCAGCACATCCAAAATAAGCTGATGGGAGCCACATCCAAAAAGCCCTGTGTAGCAAGGAGTGAAACTCCCTAATCCACAGTTCCTCTCACTCAAGGGTTTATTGGCATTTCCAGTGAGCTGCCTGATGGCTGAACGGGAGCCGGGGTGTCATCAAATTCCCATCAAATTTGTCACCAAATTCCCATCAAAGTCCGTAATGATGGTTTTAATTGCCAATGGCACACTGGTGCCGCACTAGGGGCACCCCGAGCCCACACATCCAAGTGTGATGGGGCGCCTGTCCGGGGGCTGTGGCTGCAGCTGGAGCAGGGAAGGGGCCGCCTGGCACAGGGGAGGGATTTCCTGCTCCGATGAGTCAGGCTTCCTCCTCCACCCAGCCCCACACCAGCGGGAAGGAGCCTGCCCCACGGCGGGGACCGCGCATCCGCCCCATGCTCTTCCTGTGGGTCGGCGCCGGGCAGGGGCCCTGCAGCCGGGGGTCACTGGGGCAAACTGGTGGGTCCCCCCCGCTGCGAGGGGGGCTTGGCAGGATGCTCTGAGCAGGGTCTGCCCAAACAGTGGTTTCCTGGGGGAAAATGAGCACCGGGAGTGGTGCCTGCACTGAATGCTTCCCATGTTGGGGCTGGGGGTGCCATGGGTGGGAAGGGATGGACATGCCATGGGTGAAAAGGAAAGGGCTGGAGGTGCCATGGGTGGGTGGGATGGGCTGGGGGGATCACAGTGCCTCCAGGATCACAGTGGCAGTTTCCAGCTCTCCTGCTCTGCTCTCTGCAGTGTGAGACTCTGCTTCTAGGGACCAGCCGTGACTGCAGGGGCAGCACAGGAGTGAGCATCCCTGTGTCCATCCCGTTTGCACTGAAGCTGCCAGTGCTGCCAGCCTGTGTGGGTCCTTCCCACATCTCCTGGCTGTGTCCTGCGGCAGGAGCAGCCCCATCATCACAGCACACAGCCAGGGCTCCTTTCACTGAGGAGGGGTCTCCCGGTCCAGGCATTGTTGGGGTACATGGTGCTGCTCAGGAACCACACAACTCCTCATTGATTGTAAACACCTTTTGTTGAACAACCGAAAACACAACAACTGGACACACTACACACGCTTACAGTGATTACCATACAGGGCACGGTTACATGGCTGCCAAGCCCGATGCCACATACGTCTCCCTCCATCGTGCTGCACTGCAGCATCCCTCATGCTCTGGTCTTCATGGGCTGAGTTCTGAAACCTGGGGCTAGAGAGGAAGCACCACAGAGGCACCGTTATGGTCAGCACCCACCTCCAGCCAGCCCCAGGGCTGTTTTGCACAGGACCACCCCAGCACCACATGCTGCTGCCATCCTCCAAGCCCACACGGACCTCGTTTGGGGGCCAAGCTCACCATGAGCACCCCAGAGACACAGGGACATTGTGTCCAACCATTAATGCAGCACTGCCAAGTCTACCCCTGAACCAGGTCCCCAAGTGCCACATCTATGCATCTTTTAAATACCTCTTCCCACCTTGGGTACGCTGCATAGTCCTTGTCCAGGCTCCAGTTTTCCTGCTGCCTACAGCCACCTACACACCATCACCTCAACACCCTTCGGTGCAGAGAACAAACTCACTTGTCTTCATTCAACACCCGCATGGTGCGACAGCAAGTTGGGCCGCTTCTCTTTAGCAACAGGAGGAGGAGCGCCAGGGTGACCGGCAAAAAGAGGCAGAAGATCAGAAACAGACACAGCTTCATTGAGCTCCAGCTCTCCATATATGCCCCATCTAGGCACAGGAAACAGAACAACCTCTTTGAGCTCATCCAGGGACACAAAATGGGATCCAGATACGTGCCTACCCAGCCCCGCTCTGGCAAGCCGTTACCAGAACAGGAATCCATCATCTGTCTCTTCCCATGAGAACCCTCACCCTGCTGCCCTCATCACTCACCCTCTCCAGTGGCTCCGCTGCCACTCACGCCTATTGCCCCTACTCTCTCCCAGCAAGTTGGTGGTTTCCAGCCGGGATAGCAATGGCAGTCCCCGAGGTTAGTGCAGACCTGGGTGACAGACAGGGAGAGACGGGATTTATGGCCCGCTGCAGAGGATGATGCTCACACGTCCCCACTCACCAGACACTGGGCACAGAGTTCTGCTAGTGCCATTACACATTGCAGCCTTGAGAGATGCTCTGGCACTTCCACCACCAACCCCGCCTCGGCTGCTCCTCCCCACAGATGTGACCCAATGTCTGCTTTAGCAAAGCCATGTCTCCAGCAAGTCAAACAACACGCAGCACCGTGACTTACGCCGTGATTGTGGCACTTCATCCCACAGGTGTAGTTCAGGACAGCGACAGACACGCACGTCTGGTTCAGGCAGATCTATAGCACAAGCACACACGCAGCCCTGGGTCAGCCACCCGGGCAGTTACACACCCAGCTCCATCAGGGACCTCACAAGGGAGCATCAGGCTTAGCGACGGACCCATCTGAAGGGGGTCACGCTACCCATGCATCCATCCTGACTCCTTCGGGATGGAGCTGTCAGAAAAGCCACTGCCCTCGGGGTCCTGATGCCATTACCACTGCAACACTTTCTACAAGTCCTTCTTCTCCCAAAGGAGCTGCTACACATCAGGGCATCACTTACCTTGCGGTCACCGCAGACGGTGCCATCGTTCACCAGCATGGGGTCTCTCTCTGTAGGAGGCTTCATGTAGTCTAACGTTACACACAGCTTGTTCTGCACCAGAGCGTACATCACCGCAGCCTTCTCCTTGGTGAAGGGCCTGGAGCTCGAATATTCACACACGAGCTTCCCACATGGGAGATCCCTGCAAAGGCATCACAAGTAAAGGACTTGACAACAGCTACCTTCAACCTTCCATTGCAGCTCTGCTGGGAGCAGGGACCCCGACTGCCTGATTCCCAGCACACGGACATGGTACGCTTGCCTCCACACAGGCCTTTCTACATCTCCCCTCCCAGCTCCATATGGACTCATTCAGTGCTCAGCTGCGTCTCCCCTGCACATTTTGGGATCCCACCTCTCCCCGCTCCAAGGCAGACCCCGCTGCAGCACCTACTTCCACGCACAACGCTGGTAACCGCGGCTGTTGGAGCCGCAGTGTCCCATTCTGTCCATTTGGCTGTTGATTTCTTCATAGCAGGCCAAGGGCCCGTTCTTGGCAGCTGCAAACACAGGACAACACTCATGGTCTGTCCCACAGCCTCTCTCCACCTCGGGGATGGGCATCTCCACAGGCCACCCTGCTCCTCAGCGATGCCCGGGGCCACCGGTGTGCTCACAGGCATTCAAACCCAGCCTGGTCCCTCCAACCCACCATGGTGGGATGCTCCAGCTGACCCAGCTTGGATCACCTCCCATGAGATCTCTGCGCTCACTGACACCTTACAAACATCCCTGTGCCCCGACAGCACACTGATGGGCACGTAATCCAACATGTTTCCTCCCTTTCCTCCACACCACCCATCCCTTTTCACCCCCACACACGGGTTGAGGGTGCCAGGGTTTCCCACTTCGCTGCTTCCCTTCCAGGTCTTCTCATTTCCCACACGACAGCCAGCCCCCTCTTGCAATCCATCACCCTTACCTGAGCCGAAGATCTTCTGACACTGCTTGTCGGCTGTCTGGCAGACTCCCCGGTAGCAGAAGGCGGTATTCCTGCTGCAGGGATGCCCGTCCATGACCCAGAGGTCGGGTGCGCACTGCGCAGAGGTGCCGTTGCAATATTCCTTCAACTCACACTCCCCGTCCTCAGAGCTGCGTCTACATGGTGCGCCTTTCTTCATAAACTAGAGAAAATGGATTGGAGCAGAAGAGAATTGCAATAGAGCCACCAGCCTGTGCTGCCTGGCTGGGATGGCCAAACTGGGGTGACATATGTGAGCAAGCGATGCCGGGACCGGGGCTATCCCATAGGAATGCAGCGTGCCCATCCCACCACACGGCTCACCCGGCATTTCCGGCAGCACGGTCCTGACAGGCACTGCACCCCTCGCCTCAACTTGCAGCCAATGGTGCAGCATGGGTCATGCTTACATTCCTGGAGGTGACCGGTGGGGACAGTCAGGAGAGGTTCCGCTTCTCCCAAGGACAAGGGAACAAGCTGGAGAGCTTGGCATTTCTCATCCGAGGCAGACATCTCCCAGGCTCTGCTGTGACCAGTGGCACCCAGGGTCCCCAGGCAGAGCCCTCTGCCATGCTGGCTGCCACCATCCATCCATGCTCCCACAGCAAGGCCATATTGTCCATCCTCACAACGCTTACAAACTCACTCCATCCATCCATCCATCCATCCCTCCATCCATCCGTCCCCATCACCACACAACAGTCCTCTATGACAGTCACTTCAGACACAGTGACCACCACAGCCAAGTGTCTGCGTGGCTTCAGGGTTTCATAAAGCCTCTGGCCCTCTCTGCCCTGCACAAAGATCTGGAGGTTACAGGAGCAATTCCCACCTCCCTTGGGGTTGTTCTCACACGGCTTGCCTCTGTACCAAGGCTCCGCAGCTCACCTCTGCTGTACCGCAGTCACAAGCCTCTCCCGGCTCCACCACTTTGTTCCCACACGTGGGAGCTTTATAGGCTATATCCATGTCTGGCCTGTCCAGCAGACACTGCCCTTCGCCAGTGGCGAGGAAACGCTGGAAGTCTCTTATGCTGCAGCTGCTGAAGGCTTTCACACCAGGCAAGTGTCTGCAGGCCGAGGACAGGGCTGCGTTACCACGCTCTGAGCTGGGCTGCAGAAGATGTCAATAACACGGAGCAAGCGCTGTCTGCCCTCTGCCCCTGCACACTCATGGATGCATCCCCTGCTCTGCCCTCGTGGGTGGCATCACCCAGACAGGCACCATGGAGCCACCACACCAAAACCCTCCTGCGCACCCAAGGGCAGCCTTACACTGAGTTGGGCTGCATGATGCAGGCGGCTCCTGCGCAGTGACAGCTCCCGGGGTCCTCCAGCTCCATCCCCAGGCTGAGCCCCAGAAGCTGGGCCACGGTGACTGCGAATGCCTCCAGTGTCATAGCCCTGCGGTACTGCGGGGACAGGGACCAGCCTCAGCCCCACACCACTGCTGGGTGTGAAGGTGTGAGGGGTCCTGCACTGGGTCTGTGCCCCGGCACCTCGGCTGCACAGCTCTGCTCCTGCCTGGAGCAGCTTCTGCTGCCGTGGGCTCCTCAGCTTAGATCCTGAGGCACCGCTCACCACATCACCTATAGGGATGGGAGGTTATGGGGACAGACAGACAGAGGTACCGTACCAAGGCAACGCCTCCAGCATGGGTTTTGAGACACAGCTTTCTTGCAGAAGATGCACCCACATAACGGGACTGCTCCCTGTAACTGGGGAACAGACCAGAGTCAGTCTGACACATGGTGTAACGGCACCTTCCTCTCCCTTTCAACCCATGCTCTCACAGCCATCCTTATCTTACACAAATAGGAACATCATGTCCTGCAACCACGACACGCGATGCTCATTTTTCCACTGCAGAAAGCTCTGCAGCAGCTCCTCGGCATCTCCTGTGGTTGGGATTTTGTTCTTTTCAATCCAGAACTCCAGGGAAGACAGTACTATGGTCAGATTGAGGCGAGCAAACATCTGGAGGGAGGCAGACAGACACCACGGCTGGTCTCCAGAGCCCTGCTGCTCCACAGCATCCAGCTTGCTCTCCCTCCGGGGCTTTATCATTACTCACAGCACTACCACACATCCCATGCATGTTCAGGATGCAATCGAAAGCAACTTACACTGTTCATATAGCTGAAAAGCTGCACTATCTTGGCCACCACAACATCCTTGTCTGCTCCCATGTAGTCATACTGAAAGGTGACGAACACAAGAGCACGTCAGGGCACCGTGCAGGGCTGTGGTCCCTGCCACACATGTTCTTGGTCATGCCCAAGGGAGTTAGTTCCTGTTACGTGGAGACTCTCAAGCCTCATGCAAATTGTCCTTGACATTCTTTGTGTAGCTATGGACTTGCTGGCTAGAGGCAACAATTTACAGCAGAGAGGAGGCAGACACTTACCAGAGCCTTGTCCAGAATGACGTGCATTTCCAGGTACCGAGGGGGTCTGCTGACAACTTGCTTATCCTTTAGGGAAACCAAATAACAAAACAAAACACACACACACACACACCCCCATGCATGTGTTAGTGCAGAGCTGCTGCAGGTCATAGCAGCTCTGCAAAGGACAGCGTTAGGTCCACGTGCAGGTCCTGCACTTCACGGCCATTCGGAGCTGTCAGACAAACAGCCTCGAGTTCCCAGAAGTGCGATCCTTCCATCATCCACAACGTGATATTCTCAATCAGATTCCATCTGTACTTACAACAATGGACATTTTGGAAAGGCCAAAAAAGGCAGCTCGCAACAGAGCAGAGGCAAGCAGGGGCTCCTTCCCATTCCCAACTGCTCTGTATTCCCACAGTCCCACACCAGCCACGTGCCCTCCTGATGCCACACACCCAGTGGGCAAGTTCCAGCCTTCTCTTTGCCTGTTAACACCAGGCAGGGTCGGCTCTTGCATGATAACCACTGCCAAGGAATCCCTGTCCTGCTTGCCCAGCCTCGGGCCACCCTCACAGCTCCCTCCTGGCACAGGCAGAGGCCTCATCCTTAGCACTGATGAGTTACAAAGCCCTTTAGCATCTGCTGCACTGAATAAACTCAGAAACAACACATTATTGCACAAACAGAGGCACCCTTCAGCTGCACATTTCCCATGCCTACGGCAACATCCCACCAGTGGATGTACTCACTGCTACTGCATCCTCTGGCTCTGGTGTCACCTCCTTAGGCCAGCCAAGGGAAGTCTTCTCTGCCAACAGCCAAGCCTCTGTGTTTTCATTCCACACTGGGTACACAAGGTGCTGATTCCTGGCTGCAGCTTCCAGAGGCTTGATCCCGTAGCTTGCATTGGAGAGCTGCAGGATCCCTCTGGAAAGCAAAGGGAGCAGAGCGGCAGGAACGGCTCCTACACCACTGTGGAATAACACCAGTGTCCCCATGGAACGGCAATGGCTTTACCTCAGGCCAGAGCAGGTGCTGAGCGCCACGAGTGAAATGGGGAAACCCTTGATGTCGCCTTCATAGAAGCAGTCCCGCTGGAAGCAGTAAAGCCACATCAATGGCTCAGTGCCCTCTCCCCAGAGATCTGGGTAGCGCCACGGTCCCCGATCCCACAGGGAAAGGACACACAACAGGGAGAAGCACAACACTGTAGCCTCCCTGGGAACCCACCTTCTTCAGCCACACAGCACCACCCATGGAGGTTTGAGGACCGCTGGCTCGGTTACCTGTGCTCACTGGGAACAGGCTGCCCCATCCCTGGCAGTGCTCAAGGCCAGGTTAGACGGGGCTTGGAGCAACCTGCTCTAGTGGAAGGTGTCCCTGCCCGTAGCCAGAGGGTTGGAACTGGATGAGCTTTAGGGTCCCTTCCAACCCAAACTGGTCCATGATTCTATGGGTTTAGTGCCTTGAGAAAGTGCTGGCAGCACCGTGTTGGGGCAGAGCAGGGGAAGCCTCCTCTGCATATTCCTCCTGCAGCCACCCCGTTCAGAGGCATGGGGTACCCACAGCACACAGGGTACAACCGTTACCTCCACATGTGCCAGTTCAGGTGTCGTGAGCCCTCCTTGGCCGTCGGTATAGATCTGGAAATCCTCCGGCAAAAACACTCTGTGCACAGAACAGAGATGCTGCCCCTGCAGCAGGCACCGTGCGAGCCAGGGCCCTCCCGCTGTGCCCCACTCACTGCTGCCGCAGCCGCACGGTGTGGGGGTTCCCCTCGATGGGGATGATGAAGGTCCGGGCACGCTGCCCGCGGGGAGAACAGCGTTAGGGGCCGGCGGGGCCGGGGACAGCGGCGGGGCCGGGGCTCCGCACCTACCTGCGGGGCACCTCCCGCCGCCACCGACCCCGGCCCCAGCCCCAGCCCCAGCCCCAGCCATAGCCACAGCCCGAGCCCCGGCGCTGCCCGCATCGCCCCGGCGGCCGGTAACGGCCCCGCCGCTCCCCCGCACACAGCGCGGACACGCGGCTCCGCCCAACGCCTTTATTAACGACTGCGGGGGGACCCCGCGCCCGGCTCTGCGGCCCCGCCCGGCTCCGGCTCCGGCTTCGGCTCCATCTCCAACCCCATGTTCTCCTCCATGTCCGTGTTCGACTCCGTCTCCATGTTCCGGCCGCCGTCGGGGCTGTGGGGAGACGCGGCGTCAGTCCCGGCCCCACCAGCCCCGCTCCCCCCCCGTTTTCCCCCTCCCCATCACACCGGCGAGCCTCCGCTCTCCCTTTTCACCGAGATCTGCAGCTTCTCCTGTACTTTTCCCGTTTCCCCCAGGAATTCGCAAATGGAAAACCTGCTTTCCTGGCTCTCGCACACAGATGCCCACTTGGTGTCAGGAAGTTTGTTTTGCTTCTCCTACGTTTGTGTGTTTTAGACGTCTGTTTGTTAGTTTCTTCCCTTGCTGACCAACAAACTTCCCCGGTTTACCAACAAACTGTTACTAAGTGCCACTTTCCCTGCTCTGCCCAGGCTTTCCCAGTAACTCCATGCTCCTGGTCCATCTCCCAACACCCAGAATGGAAGATTTGCATTAAATAACTCGTACACCAACTCACCCATGGGTTTGCAACCCACCTCCTTGCAAAGAACCCTTTCTGCCGCCTCCATCTCACAGCTGCAATGATGCTACAGATGAGGGTGAGGAGGATGCCGAAGCCCAGCAGCAGCCCATCTATCAGCAGGGCAGAGCTTTGGACCGTTTCAACTGGGGAGCAAAGCAAAGGTGCAGCTCTGGGTGATGCCACGGGCTGTGGGCTCAGCAGCAGCCGGACAGTTTGTGGGGCCATAGGAGCTGCTGTTGCACCCAGTAAAACCACAGGGCACCCAGTGCCTGTCTGCGGCACCCACCAGCCTCCCATGGGCTGTCGATGCTGCCACCGACAAAGGGTCCTGTAGTCTCGCAGTTGGGCGGGCTCCAGCCCAGATCGCAGTGGCAGTTCTTCTTGTTGTTGCACACCTGCATGCACGGGGGTGGGCAGAAAACATCCTTCCTTGTACAACCCACCCTGAGGAGCCTGATGCACTGCTGCGGGCCTGCGGATCTCCTCTGTGCACTCTGCTCTGGCCACAGCACCCTGCCCTGGCCACAGCACCCTGCCCTGCACACTTACACTCATCCTTCCCAACACCATTTCCACGATGTGCTGTTAAATCCTCCCTAAATACTCTTTCCCCCTCCCCAGTTTTCTGCTAATCTAGACAAGCAAAGACTCCCCACTCCTTTATCTCAATTGCTTTTCACTTGGGAGGGAAAGGAAGTCGGGCAATCTCACTTCATTTCTCCCACAGCAACCCAGAACACGGGTCTGGCCCGTTCACAGACAAGCCCCAGGGGACATTTTACCAGAACCACTCATTCCTCTTCAGTAACATCAACTCAACACCACCACCATAACAGCGCTGCTGTGACTTACCCCGTGCCCGTGGCATTTCTCCTGCACGTCGCAGTCATAGTTGAGCACTGAATGCGGGTGGCACGTGCCATTCAAACAAACCTGTAAGACCAATAGGAGAAGAATCCTGCTGGGCACTTTTACATCCCTTCATCATGTTTGCCGCAAACCTAAGAAGCGTTCTGAGCCCTAAAGAATGACCGAAGGGCAATAGCAAAGGCAGTAATTACTGAAACTGTAAGTGCAGACCACCTTTACCTCACACTGTGAAATGGCAGCTATTTCTACAACTAATTCTGTGCCATTTCCAGCTGCTCCTGCAGGATTTCTCACCTTTCCAGGACCACACTTTGTTCCTTCCTTCACCATGAGGGGATCGAACTTTGTGGGTCCGTTCATAAAATCAAAGGACACGCACAGATGTTCTTGCACATGAGCATAAATTATGGCACCCTTCATTTTTGTGAAGGGAAGACGATTCGGGTACACACACACTAACTTTCCACATCCCAGATTCCTAAAACAATCAGCACAATGAATTAGAACACACAGATTCTGATCGATCCCAGTGCTGGGAATGTTGAGGTGCACAAACTGGGGAGGGGGATTGACACAAAATAAAACCACGAGGACGTGATGTCTTGTGATGTTTCACAAGAGCTGAATCTGTGAGAGCAGGGGAGGAGCCATCCTGTGAACCAGAACATTAACTGCAGCGCTATTAGGTGTGTGCTGCAGTTGCCTTCAGAAGTCCCCCGTTTCTCTCCACCACCGTTTCCCTACAGAACACCCAGAGCTAACACTGCAAAACAGCTCTGCCCAGCAAGAGGAGAACATCTGAAGGCAACCTTCTCACAGGTTATTACTTTGAATGGACAGTAAAAGGAAGCACAAATTAACTGTATGTTCCCAGTTCAACACTCTGCATTCCCTTGCGACCTACGGCCAGGAGCAGGGCTTGTAGCCATCCATCGGGTGCTTGCCGCAGTGCCCAAACCTGTCCTGCTGGCTGTTGACTTCTTCATAACAGGCCAAAGGAGCATTTTTTGCACCTGAAAGTTGAGAAATAAAGCTGATTACCACTGAGGGTACTACAGAATAAGGTAGCTCTGTTGCCTCTAACACTTATTAGTTCTGGCCTCTGCCTGGCTCCCACTCCAGTCCCATCGCTGGCCACCCCTATCCAGGTTGTGGCACTGATAGCGGAATTGCCTGACCTGCCCACACCACCTTCCCCAACAGCCTCAGGGGACATTTCTGGCTCATCCTCCTCTCTGGGAGGCAGTGAGGTGCGTGTGATGGGCTGTGTCAATGTCCAGCCTGAAACCCCCCAAGAAACTGTCACCCCTTCGGATGGCCCATTCCATTCCCATGGTCCCCCCTTGCCCTTCCCTACACCACACACTCCAGGAGCCCCCAGATTCCCCAATTTCATGTGAGAGAGAGCGTGGGCATCCATGCTGCTTGGATCCTTCTGCCCTGGACCAGCCCTGGAGCTTGATGCTAGTACTAGTGATGCCAGCGCAGCCGTTACCTTTCCCATAGAGCTGCTGGCACTGCAGGTCCGGGGACTGGCAGCGTCCCTTGTAGCAGTAGCCGGTGCCGTGCTCGCAGCCGTGCCCGTCCTGCACGTACAGGTCGGGGGGGCAGGAGGCCGAGGCCCCCGTGCAGAACTCGGCCAGGTCACACTGCTCATCGGCGGCGGGGCGGCACTGCGAGTGCTTCCGCTTGAACTGCCGGAGGGGGCAGAAAGGACCCTTCATCCTCACACAGCCACCAGCGGGGTCCCCCCTCACAGCCCCCCCAGTGCTCTCGGGACCCCCCCCCCGAGGCACTCGGGTCACACAAGCGTGTTACACTGCCCAAGAGCCTCCCCAGTAATATTCCTCCCGGGGGGGTTCAGCTGGAACATCTCTGCACAGCAGAAGGTTTGTCTCCATCCTTCAACATGGGAACGCTCCATTTCTCCAAGAACAAATAATGACATTGCAATATGTATAAAACTCTGCTTTACCTGACAGTCATTACAACATAATCCAAAGGAGACAAAACGCAGCACAAATACGATTAAGATTTTGGGAGATACCCATCCAAGGAAAACCAGAGAGCTGGTTGACAGTGCTGCTGTAGAATCCACCACTGCTCCAAGGTTGAAAAATGGGATTAACTTCTGATAACGCTGGACACAACTCACCTGGCAATTTTGACAACATAGTCCCGAGGAGCACTGTACTCCTGGCTTGAAGAGACACTGGGGAGTACAACATTTGTCTAATGCACAGTCCTGCAAACACATCAGGAATCGTTATTTGCTGCAGATTTCCCTATGGGCTGGGTGACCACTTGCCCTGACCCCATCCTCCCTGCGCACAGATACCTCAGTGGGGCCGAGGGACCAGCAGGAATGCTGCACTTGTGTGTCTTACCATAGAAAGGCTTTATACACCCCTGAGCCCAGCTTACACCCGCTCTCAGCACCCACCTCCACTGACCCGCAGTCGCACTGCTCGCCGGCCTCCACCACGCCGTTGCCACATGAAGTCTCATGGTGGGAAGGCTGGGGCTTAGCTTGCCTCATGACGGGGCATTCCTTGTTCTGCTTCAGGAAGGTCTGAAAGTCCCTGATGCTGCAGCTGCTGAAGGCTTTTGCCCCATTGAACTTTCTAAAATGAAAGTTATCCGTTTATGTGTTAACACATCTACCCCTGCTGGCTTTCTCCAGATCTCTGTGCAGCTCAGATGCTGGCACAAGGTGCAGTGGTGCCCTGGGTGTCTTCCAGTTCACTCGCCAAACCCAAAACAGGGATGGATCTGGCCTGGCCTTAAGCAAAACACGCCCAAGACACCCCTGATGAGAGGATCATCCCTGTGGCTGCACCAGCCCAACCTGGCAGCTGCCGGGGACCCTGTTTGTCCTCCAGCACATCCTGCCCTCCTGCATCCTTATCCCCAGCCACCAACTCACAGCGCCTCGGGGCTCATGATGCAGATGTGCCTGGGGCAGTGGCACTGCGGGGACTTATCGTAGCCGATGCCCAGGCTGCGCCCCAGAAGCTGTGCCAGGAGGGCAGAGAAGGACTCCAGCGACACACCTTTCTGCAACTAGAGGAGGAGAGAGCGGGGCTGCAGCATGTTCCCTGCACAGATCCCCGCGGATCCCAGCTCCAGCCATGGATGCTCCCGCTCGTCCCTGTGGCTCAGGGACACACGGCTGGCAGGGGACAGGCAGCACCGTACCACGGCCACGATGCCTGCAGCATCTCTCTGACACAACTTTCCTGGAACTGTTGTGCCCACAAACGTTGCTGGGTTCCCGTACCTGAAACACAGGCGTGTTCACAGGCAGAGCCAATGGTCCTGCCCGGCTTTATGTTTGCAAAGCCTCTTCACTTTTACAAGAGGCATCTCACTCAAAGCAAAGTCTGCCCTTCACAAGCACGTGCGTTCAGCAGGTTGTTACTATCTGCTCTTAAGTAATGACAATTGATTCTTACAGCAGCAGATACGGCACTTCAGGGGGCTGCAGAACACGGCTGGTCTTCTTCCACTTCAGAAGCTGCAGCAGCACATTTTCTGCATTCCCTGCTGCCCTCACCATACTGTTATCCATCCAGACCTCCACAGAGGACAGCATAACTGTTAGATTCAGAGACCTGAACACCTGAAAGTTAAATGAGAGAAGTGGCTGCTCCCGTATGTTTCACTTCAGGTGCTGTTTGAATGTTTGTTCTCAGCAGCCACGCTCCTTCAGGAAAACAGACGGGAGCGGTTGGCAACTGATCTGCTGCTCTGTGTGTCATGAAAATGATGTAGGAAATAGGAAATGGAAAGACATGGAAGTGTGTCCAAAAGAGAAAACCCAAATTCAGTTCAGTAAGCTGGATCTAATAAACCCAAAGACAACCTAAGCTTGAATAGAGATGTTAAATCATTAAACACACAGAATACACAAACTGCTTCTTGTCTGCATTTTTTCCTGTTTCCAGGAGGAGACACTCTAGTCCCTGGGATTTCAAGTCAAACACTCATGCAACTGTCTATGCTGTGTACTACATAGGCAGGAAAAAACCCAAATCACTCCCTAAGAGGCAGAGGGAAAGGAGCAGTGGAGGCTGCTGGCTCCTGCCTACAAGTGCAACGGCCCCTTGTGGAGCATGTACCATAGGACAGTGTCTAATTTGGGGGGTCGAGGAATAGGCACTGCTGGACGGGAGAGCAGCACTGATTTACAGCAAATCAGAGAGGGGCAAAACCCCCTTCACAGCTGCATCCCAGCCTGGATGAGTCCTAGATAAACCTGGAGCTCTGACAGACTAACCCAAAAAGTCAAAAGCTGAGAGTCAGTACCTCCAGAAAGCACGTTTAGTTATTATCTTCTCCAAAATTAGTCAAATCCTACCAGTACCTATCCATCAGTATGATGGATATCAGTATTTCCATCAGTATGCTGACATAAGCTGTCATATTTTCCATCTCAGTACATATAAATCAGGAAAAAACTTACATTGTTGAGCAAGCTGGAGATCTGAACAATCTTCTGTACCACAATATAGTCGTCTGCACCCAGGTAGTTGTACTGAAACAGGACATGAGGTTATATGTAGGTTATTTGCCATGCAGAAGCACATGGGGTTATCGCAATCTTTCTCAGAGGGGCTTCTGCCCACTGAAACGTGGCCACAGGCCAGGCAGGACCATGGGGACAACCACAGTGAAGATTTATCGCAGCTCGAGCCAGGGAAAGAACACAAACACAGAACAGGAACCGACTGACACAGACTTACCAAAGCCCTTTCCAAAATGAGGCGGAGCGCGATCTTCCTCTCATACCTGGGCTGGAAAACAGAATTCTTCACTGTTAATCATTCATTTCACCAATTCAGTCACGAGGCATAAGGAATGCTGGCTCGTCTGAGACACTAAACCCTCCTGAAGGCACTGCCATCTGCTGATGTTATTGTCGGAACAGAAAGCAAAAGCCATGTATTAATAGCTGGGACAACGCTGAAGTCTTTTGCTAATGGCATTGGCTCTCGGCTAAGATGAGCCCTGGAATGCTCACATGAATCCTATGGCTGAAGCAGCCAGAACATCGCTGCCAACCATCTGCAAACCAGAGGGAGAAATACCCTCCTTTTCCAAACCCATCAGTAAACCTTGTAGCCCTTGGGGACATCTCTTGTTAGGCATTAGAAGAGTAATGACCCACACAACACCCAGCACAAACATCCCCCCTCATCTCTGTCCATCCAGACAGCACCAGCCAAAGCTTCCCATGGGATCAGACCCCCTTCCTGTGATGGGGACACCAGCAGCATGGGGAGAACCAGCACTAGTAGCTCACTTCATCGTATCCCTGTGCTCTGCTTGACACCTCTGTCACCATGAGCTCGCCGGGCCCTGCCTCGGGGCGGCTGCTGGTCAAGAGGGAACCCGCCGCCTTCACGTCCCTCACACGATACACAAAGTGCTCGAACGCAGGAGAATAACCCAGGGGCTCGATGCCGTAGGTGATGTTCTCAAACTGCAGCAAGCCCCTGTCAATGGACAGCACCGGCCATTGGCCCCCAAGCTCTGGGGCATCCCTGGGCTCCCCACAGGCACCGACGTGGTGGTTCATTACCTGAGCCCCGAGCACGTGCTGAGGGTCACTGATGAACTGGGGATGCCGTCGATGTAGCCCCGATAGTAGCAGCTTCCCTATGTCAGGATAGAGGACAAGGAGCCCCTTCCGTGGCTGAGAAGGCAGCCCCATCAAGGGTTGTATGGACAATCTCTCCTTGTCCCAAGGAATTAAAAAGAAATCCTAGCATGGTGATGTGAAACCCTCACAATAAAGACCTGCCCTGCCCTGTGCCAGGGGTGCTGGCTCTTCTTCTGGTCCCTCCACAAGGAAGGGACCACATGGTCAGGATTACACCTTTGAACCAAGCAAACTCAGTGACTCCAAAAACCTTCACAAACATGCATCTGACCATGCAAGGAATGCTTGTTTCACCCTCGTGCTGTGACTAGGAAGCAAACATGTGGAGAGGGACAACACTGCTTCTCTGGATTAACTAGTGGCATCCCCAGGACACTGAGCAGCCACCCTGGCACAAGACAGCAACAGAAGCACCGAGTAGGTCACTGTTACCTTGATAGGGGGTGAGGCAGAGCGCAAAGATCCCTTCTCACTGTACATATAAATCCTGAAATCATCTGATAAAAAGAATCTAGACCAGAAAAACAACAAAATCCTCTGAAAATGCCCTGGAATGGTCTTACCCAGGGCTTCTAGAGCTTATTGCAGGTCCTGCAGATGTGGTGGTGCCCTGACAGAGCCAGACCTCACTGCTGGCAGCAGCGGGTGGATGAGGCAGCGCCAGGGCCAACTTACTGTGGCTGCAGGTGGATGGTGTACGGCCTCCCCTCTATCTTGAGGACGTAGGACACTATGGCCTTGGCGTGCGGGAGAGCAGAGAAAGGGAGAATTAGTGGTTGTGGAAAGGCACTAAGGGCAGCTACGAACACCGAGGGAGAGCACAAGAGCTCAGCAGAGCATCCCCTGCACCACCAGAACAGGGTTTCCTAAAGCTGTCCCCCTCCCAGCGCCCCCCTGGCTGTGGCACATCGCGTTGCTGCGGGAGCACATCCACTCTCACACACAAACACCAGGTAACTTGGTTTCTTAAGTACCGTCTCTCCGGCTGTTTTTGAGAGCAGCTTCTGGGGAACTGTGATGTGCAGCAGCATCTGTGACCCTAGAGAAAGAATTCGTTTTCTTAGTTACAACCACAGGTTGTTATCACCATGGTCGTGCCTGAGTCAGGACTGCATACGTCTGTACAGCTGCCTTGATAGCATGTGGACAGATGCAGTTACTACCTGCAGAGGTTCTCCAATTCTAGTTTCTACCCTGCTATCATCCAGCCACGCTTAATTCTGAAGTACCTAGGCACTTACATAGATAAAACAAAGCTATGTGCATGCCTACTGCTGGATCAGAGCCCAGGAACATGAACCGCGGATGATTGGAGCCTGAGATCAAGCCTGGCTGAACAAACCCACCTTGCACCAGGAACCGAAATGGGGCGCAGAGAGACCGGTCACCCCCTCCCATCTACAACCACACAAGGAATGTCCCCTTCGGAAGGAGCCACACCGCCGGCTCCATCCCCACGAGTGTCACTGTCCCCACGCAGCTCCACACACTCCCAGCAACACCCGACCAGCACAAGGTGCTGCAGGGAGCTCGCATCGGCCGCAGCCCCTCGACCCAGCGGGGTCCAGCGCTTGTCAAAGAGCACGAACTGAGCCAGTGTCAAACCCGTCCCTGGGGTTCCTCCTGTGATGGGCGCCGCGACGGAAGGACAAACTCATCCCCGTGTGTGCCCCCGGGGCCGGGCATGGCCGGGGCGGAGCTGCGGCTGCGGCACCGGGAGCTGCCCGGCGGGGTTCGGGGGTCCCGGGGGTGCGGGGAGGAGTGCGGGGCTCTCACTCACGCAGCGCGGTCACCAGCGCGGCGCCCAGCGCCAAGCCCGGCCCCATCCCGCCCCCGGCGGCCGGTAACGGCCCCGCCGCTCCCCCGCACACAGCTCGGACGCGCGGCTCCGCCCAACGCCTTTATTAACGACTGCGGGGGGACCCCGCGCTCTGCTCCTTGTCCGTGTCCAGCTCCAGACCCATCACCGAGTTCCAATCCGACACGTCGGTGCTGTCCCCGGTGACGGCGCTGCGGGGAGACGCGGAGCAGCATCTCAGCACCGGCCCCAGCCCCGGATCCCCTCGGCCCTGGGGTCTCCCCAGCCCCGGATCTCCTTAACCCCCGGGGAACCTCCTCATATCCCGCGGGATCACGCCATAGACCCCCGAGGGAATCAGCCAGCCCCAGGGATCACCCCAACCCTCGCAGGTGCCGTGCCTCGTCCCCTCCTGGCATCTCACCTATCCGTGCTCGGGGGCCGTGGTCCACACAAGCCCATCGCCCACCACCGGATCACAAGGCAGATGGCCCCGGCCAGGAGGAGCAGGAGAAGGCAGGAGCCCAGCACCGGCCAGGCTGTCGTCACATCCTCCATCACTCGTGCCATGGACAGGCCTGGTGGGGGACAGCCCAGCGGGCAGCAGAATGGGACCAGCACCTTCCCTGCCTGCAGCAGTGACCCCAGCCCGGTGCCCATCACCTCCCCACGGTACTAACCACCATCAGACAGCTGGAGGCCACTGTCGATGCTTCCCCCCAGGCGGGATCCCCTCTTCAGGCAGTCGGGGGGCTTCCAGCCAGGGTGGCAGTGGCACTGCTTCTTATTATTGCACACCTGGAAAGCCAGGGGATGGGTGGTAAATCTGTGATGAATCCATGCAACAGACCCTTGTGCCCCAACCAGCATCAGCCTCTACCACCGGTGGGGTTGGGACAAGGCCATGGGCACTTAGCAGCACCCGAAGGTCATTTAGGAAGTGAATCAGATAAGAAACACACTCTGAAGTGCAGGATAACTTTGAGACACTGAGCAAGCATGAAACATCATCCTCCTGCAAAACCCACCCGCATTTCTGTGTGGCAGCGGAAATTAAGCTGCTTATCCTGGGTATTGGCACCCCCTCCACACACCACAGCCCTCCTGCTCCCCACAACCACCCAACGCTTGTATCTACCCTGGCTCCACTGCCTTCAATTCTTTGTTCCTTCATTTCTGCTTCCTTTTCTTCCCCCCTCCCATAAACCAACTAAACCATCAGATTCTCAGCTCGGTGACTTACGCCGTGGCCATGGCACTTCACTTTGCTATTGCAGTCGTAGCCCAGGACCGAATGTGGGTGACAAGTGTTGTTTATACACACCTAGAAGCACCACAACAGCTCCAGCTTTGCCATCACGCACCCAGCCCACCGTCATGTCCCAAAAAGGAGTGAAAATACTTCCAAAACTCATAGAATCATAGAATGATTTGGGTTGGAGAGGACCTTAGGATCATCCAGTTCCAACCCCCTGCCATGGGCAGGGACACCTCACACTAGACCATGTCACCCAAGGCTCTGTCCAACCTGGCCTTGAACACTGCCAGGGATGGAGCATTTATCACTTTTCTGGGCGCCCTGTTTCAGTGCCTCAGCACCCTCACAGTGAAGAACTTCTTCCTTATCTCCAACCTGAACTTCCCGTTTCAGTTTGAACCCATCACCCCTTGTCCTATTGCTACAGTCCCTGATGAAGAGCCCCTCTCCAGCATCCTTGTAGCCCCCTTCAGACACTGGAAAAATATATTGGATATATTCAAAAGCTACAGCTACCACCTTGGGGCTGGGTATGTCCAATGCTTACACCGCACCAACCCTTTAATGCAACGTTTGTGTGTCTTTACACTGTTTGTAAATACCAAGAACACTTAACGCTGCAGAGGAGCAATTCTTGTTAATATTTACAATTCACATCCATCATTTTAGGTGATTACAAAACGTTTTCTCACCTTTCCAGTACCACACTTTGTTCCTGGCGGAACCAGAATAGGATCCAGCCTCGCTCCTGTGTACAGATAATTCAGAGACACGCACAATTGCCCGTGCACATAGACGTAAGCAACAGCAGCCGCATCCGTGGGGAAGGGAGTCCTGTACGGGTACGTGCAGACAAGCTTCCCACACCTCAGATTCCTACAAAATCCATTTGCAGAGGCTGTGTACCTCACACGCACATAGATGTGCTGCCTGATGAAACACTAGAAACATTAAACAGCACGACACAAAGCTGCAGCACTGCATGAGAAGAATAGATAAGCAGGATTGGGAAGTCCGAGAGCCAACCTGTGGCTCACAAGGAGAGACACTGCACTGCTAACAAGGAGAACACACACCTGACTATTTATTGCTTTGCAAATCTTACTATCAGCTGGAGTCTTGATGCTTTCCTGAGCTGTAAAGCCCCGATTAAACATGCCCTTCCCCAGGCATACCTCCAAGAACAGGACTTATAGCCTTGTCTGGGCTGCAACCCGCAGTGGCCAAACCTGTCCCGCTGACTGTTGAGTTCCTCGTAACAAGCCACAGGAGCATTTTTTGAACCTACAAGTTTAGCAATGATACTTGTTATCATCTAAATGAACACAAAGGGACGTATTATGGTATCTAATAACTTCTTTGCTTTTCCTGCTGTTCACAGCAGAGCAGAGATGCTCTTCACTAATTAGAGAAAACATAGTGCCTGTCCCTGAACTGCCAGACCCTCAGCAATCCTGAGCCCCAGAAATAAGCAGGGGGTTAGCAAATAGTAGGTTAGTTACTGATTAAGTTTGCTCACAGACAATGAGCGTTTTATGTTATTGTTTTCATTGTTACCTCTGAAGAATTGGGAGAACCACGTGCTACTGAAGTGCCTATTAACCAGAGCCCAAGCTGAGCTTGCAATGCTCTCCTAAAGCCACATCCTTCCTCCTCGGCTGCCCCACTCCACCCACAGCCCCTCTAGTGCAAAGGGGAGCAAATTGAAGAGCAAAGACACGAACTGAGCATCCTGTGGCTACATCCTGCAGCCGCGCAGCACCAACAGCACCGGTGCAACCAGCGCAGCCGTTACCTTTCCCATAGAGCTGCTGGCACTGCAGGTCCGGGGACTGGCAGCGTCCCTTGTAGCAGTAGCCGGTGCCGTGCTCGCAGCCGTGCCCGTCCTGCACGTACAGGTCGGGGGGGCAGGAGGCCGAGGCCCCCGTGCAGAACTCGGCCAGGTCACACTGCTCATCGGCGGCGGGGCGGCACTGCGAGTGCTTCCGCTTGAACTGCCGGAGGGGGCAGAAAGGACCCTTCATCCTCACACAGCCACCAGCGGGGTCCCCCCTCACAGCCCCCCCAGTGCTCTCAGGACCCCCCCCCCGAGGCACTTGGGTCACACAAGCGTGTTACACTGCCCAAGAGCCTCCCCGATAATATTCCTCCTGGGGGGATTCAGCTGGAACCTCTCTGCAGAGCAGATTTGTCTCCATCCTTCAACATGGGAACGCTCTATTTCTCCAAGAGTAAATAACGACCTTGCAATATGTATAAAACTCTGCTTTACCTGGCAGTCATTACAACATAATCCAGAGGAACATTTCACTCCCGGCTTGAACTGACATCCTGTAGTACAGCATTTGTCCTTCGAGCAGGCCTGTGGGGCATCACAAAACCACATTATTCTTTTCGTTCCCCCAGAGGTTTTACTATCAGACTTCTCTTCCTTCTTTTCCCCCCAGTAAAAGCTACACTTGGGCAATATCTACCAGAAGAAAGTGGGCAAAGAAAAACAATCTAAAACCCACATAACCCATCTTCGGCTTCAGCTCCAGGGATCATTGTTCTGAACGCAGACATGGTACCAACGTCTACATCCAGCCCTGATCCCCCCGTGCCCACCTTGGCCGCCCCGCAGTCGCACTGCTCGCCGGGCTCCACGATGCCATTGCCGCAGACGGCCGCTCTCCGGGAGGACAGCCCGGTCAAGCGGGGTCTGCTGAACAGGCACATGCCTCCACCGTGCCTCAGGAAGGCCTCAAAGTCCCTGATGCTGCAGCTGCTGAAGGCTTTTACCCCGCTGAAATGCCTAAAAATAAAGCAATTATGCGTTTAGATGACAACACATCCACTGCCATTCGCAAACCCTCTGTCCCACCTCCTGGTCCCCAGCCACCAACTCACAGCGCCTCGGGGCTCATGATGCAGACGTGCCTGGGGCAGTGGCACTGCGGGGACTCATCGTAGCCGATGCCCAGGCTGCGCCCCAGAAGCTGTGCCAGGAGGGCAGAGAAGGACTCCAGCGTTGTGGCCTCCTGGGACTACAGGAGGAGAGAGCGTGGCTGTGGCACCTTCCCTGCGCAGATCCCAGCGGATCCCAGCTCCGGATGCTCCTGCCTGTCCCTGTGGCTCAGGGACATGCGGCTGATGGGGAACAGACGGCACCGTACCACGGCCGCGACGCCTGCAGCATCTCTCTGACACACCTTTCCTGGAGCTGTTGTGCCCACAAACGCTGCTTGGTGCCTGTACCTGAGACACAGCGAGACCCCATCACTGTGGGTAACTTGGGGGTCCTGGGTCTATATGGCCCCCTCGGCCCCCTGGGATGCTCTGGTGTCCCCAGAGACTGGGGCTGTACCATCCCCTGGCCAGGAGCCTCTCCTCAGGCGCTGGCACAATCACATTCACCGCATCAGCACTGAAAGCCAGGCTGGAAGGTATGGACTTGAGAGAAATACTGTCAGGATATTAAGGAGTTAGGAAATATGTAAGAAATGTGTCTTAAAAACCCATTTTTCATGGGAATACTTATAGTTAACCCATGTTGGTTTAACTGATCTCTCCTGAGTAACTTTTAACGAGTAACAAAACCTCTCTCTTACACCAAGAGGTACGCGGTGTCGTACGGCTGCAGAGCGAGGTGGGACTTTGCCCACTGCAAAAACCGCTGCAGAAGGTCCTCTGCTTCCCCCGCTGTCGACACTTTATTCTTGTCTGTCCACAGCTCCAGGGAGGACAGCACGACGGTGACATTGAGAGGATTAAACATCTGAAAGCACAGCAGAGGGAATGCCTGCTCAGGTACCTCTCCTCCAGAGCTGAACCGCAGCTCTACACCCATTCAATCACGCACGAAAAGCCCATTGCTATTGTCAGCGACTGGATGGCATCTGCATGAAAGACTTTTTACATACCTCCTCCTAAAACCAAAGCACCCAAGTAGTAGGTGGCCGTTACTAACACCGACCCCTCCATCATCTTACTACAGACTTTAAAACTTACATTGTTGACCAAATTGAAGACCTGGATTATCTTTTGCGTCGCTGCCTTTGTGTCCGAACCCATGTAGTCATACTGAAAGATAACCCAAGAGCACATTAGAGCAGACAAGGCATTTACCACCATGAAGCAGAACGGTGTTGAAACACTGAGATGATGATTGCCAACATCCCATCGTGTAAATGTAAGCCAGGAGTTTTCATTCTTTCTTTCCTACAAATCCACAGTACATGTCAGTTTTCAAAAGGGAAAACAAATACACATAAAAGGTGGGAAATGGCACCATTTTGTGCTCATAGGAGTCAGGCAAACACAAGGTTAAAATGACTGGCCCAGACTTACCAAAGCCTTGTCCAAAACTACGTACACTTGCAAGTATTTGGGAGATTGTGCTGCAGCCGAGAGTGGCTGAAAAAGAAAAGAGTCTCCAATGCCACTTATTCCTACATTCTATAGTCACCTTGTGCCTGAGGTTTGCCCCACTCCTCAAGTGCCCTTTCAAAAGCAATGCTTTGATGCCTTCAAAAGAGCCTAAGGGCAGAAGCTGTTCCAACTTTGCCATTCCTGACTTTTTTCAAAGCCATTTTACCTTGGTGATGCTTCTCATTACGTGAGTAACAACCCAGGTGATACCAGCACAAGCACCGGTGCTCCTAAACAGCCCCTCTCATCTCTGTCCATCCAGACAGCACCAGCCAAAGCTTCCCATGGGATCAGACCCCTTCATGTGATGGGGACACCAGCAGCATGGGGAGAACCAGCACTAGTAGCTCACTTCATCATATCCCTGCGCTCTGCTCGACTCCTCCATCGCTGTCAGCACCCCAGGCCCTGCCTCGGCGCGGCTGCTGGCCAAGAGGGGACCTGCTGCCTTCCCGTCCCTCACGCGGTACACAAAGTGCTCGAACGCAGGAGAATAACCCAGGGGCTCGATGCCGTAGGTGATGTTCTCAAACTGCAGCAAGCCCCTGTCAATGGGCAGCACCGGCCATTGACCCCCAAGCTCTGGGGCACCCACGGGCTCCCCACGGGCACCGACGTGGTGGTTCATTACCTGAGCCCCGAGCACGTGCTGAGAGTCACTGATGAGCTGGGGAAGCCGTCGATGTAGCCCCGGTAGTAGCAGCTTCCCTATATCAGGATAAAGGACAAGGAGCCCCTTCCGTGGCTGAGAAGACAATCCCTTCACCCATCACCCAAAGAAGTGAGCTGCACGTGGGGGGGACACAGCTCTGGGCTGCAGCACTTACAGCACAAAATCCCCAAAGCAACCCAAAACTACCTTGAAACGGATGGAATCAGAGCGCGCAGATCCCACCTCGTTCGACACGTAGATCTTGAAGTCCTCAGATAAAAAGACACTACAAAAGAAAGGCATCAAAATCGAAGCGCTTTAAAGAACATCCCTTACCTGGCTCCTTGAGCTTATTGCAGGTCCTGCAGCTGCAGTATTGCCCCGGCAGAGCCAGACCCCGCTGCCATCAGCAGTATCAGGGCCAACTTACTGCGGCTGCAGGCGGATGGTGTACGGCCTCCCCTCTATACTGAGGATGTAGGACACTGCATCCTTGGTGTGCAGGAGAGCAGAGAAAGGAAGAATTAGCAACGCTGACTATGGAAAAGCATGTGCTGAGGGCACCTATGCACACCCAGGGCAAGCACAATAAGCTCACTGCTTCCTCAAGGAGCAGGGACAGGTCTGTGACCCTCTTTTCCAGCCGCCAGCACATCTGTACCCCAACCCCTGCAGCTGGAGACCCCTCAGCAACGTGCCTCGGTCGCGTTTGGGTGCAGCCGCAGCGGGACCGTGACCGGGGACAAGACCTGGGAGCCTGGAGGGAGGGAAGAGAGACCCGGGCGGTGCTGAACCCACCCCGGACACAGCATCAGCCGCGACGGGGCGGCCTCGGGAGCAGGGGGGAGCCGCGGCCTCGGACTCACGCAGCGGCAGCAGCGGCACCAGGAGCAGCAGCAGCAGCGCCCGGTGCGGCCCCATCGCCGCCGGTAACGGCTCCCCCGCGGCCGTTCCGCCCCGCCCTCCCCGGAAAGCAGAGGCGGAGGCGAGCGAGCGCCTTGTACAAAAACCGGCGTCTTTTATTGCTGTTTGTTGCTTACAACGCGGGTCGGGAACAGCCCTTTGGTCGGAGCCCGACGGGGACAGGCACATGCGTTACACAACGGCCAGTAGTTCATCCATCAGCATCCCACCGGAGCCATTTCCCATCCTCTGGCATCGTTCTGTCCCCCCCCCCACACGCTGAGGCCAGTATAAAAACTCTTTATGGGTTAAAAGGCACCATTTTCAGCACAGTTTTAGTGGACACAGACAGTTCATACATCTCTCTCCGCCCTGGATTCCTTCTCCCGTCCCCACCTCGAAGCCGGTCTGGATGGACAGACACACAGACAACCCCCAGGGAGCAGGACACAGCAGAAAACAGGGAAGTGATTACGTGGGAACAAACGGAGGACCCCCACAGATACACCTGGTGATAGCCTAGGTAATGGTTTACAGATTTTAATAGTGTTATAAATCTTAGTCTACGTTTATGGGAAACCACAGGAGTTCAAGTATTTTATTACTGTAACTGCAAACACTATATACATATTGTTATTGTATACATATATGTATATACAGAGGAAAAGATGTGGGTTTTGGCAATATTAGGGGGGATTTTACACGCTGAGTTTGCACTCGGTGGCCAGCACGAAGGGAAAAAGCCGAGCTCTTTTCAGGACTTATTTCTAGCAAGTTTGGGCAACTGGTTCTATTTGCGACCCATGCACAGCAGCATCACCCTTACCTGATCTCTCCTCACCAGCACACCACCAAGGGCTCAACCCTGCACTCCAGAAAGAGTTTTAAACCCTAGTTTAGTCCAGGATGTGGAAGCAGAGGGTAGGTCATGCCTAGGAGCATCCCGACACTAAAAGGTTTGGGGATCAGGGGAAAGGGCTGCAACAGGCAGCAGGTTCCTGCTTAAAGTGCTCAGGGAAGCTCAGCCGGTCAAGGCAGACTCACCTTTCACTGTCAGTGCTCTTCAGATCCAAATTCAAACCTGAGAGCACCCCACTTCTTAAAACCAGAATAGGGCCATGTCTTTTCGTACCTTTATTTTCACTACCACAATAGGGTGGTATTAGTGGCAATTAGTACATGATTCTCATTTAGCAACTCACCATTACTAATTTAAAACCATTAAACTTTGTGCTCATATAGCACAGCTTAGTGTCAGTCAGCACGAAAGTAAGAATTTAAGTGCATTATTACACATCAATACACATATATACATGCATAAACATGTGCACAATATATTTATCTTCCTCTGAAAGAGTACACTGATACCTTATTCCCCCTGTGCCATTGTTGTGTAAATGGACAATGTCTTCCAGTCCTTGTAAAGTGATTTTAAATTAACTGGCCTGATCTCCTTGGTTTGAGAAGGGTAACGGGTCACTTCAGCTCCTCACTGCACATTTAGAGGCGACAACAGGTCACACAACTCCCTCATCCGGGCTCATCATGGGGAACCCAAAAGCAACTCCCAAGTGCTGAACTCCAACAGCGACCGAGCTTCCAGCCCTGCGCCGTTCCCAAAGCCACACGCTCAGATCTGGGAACAGGGTTTAGGTGTTTTCAGGCCCTGGAGCTTTGGTAGAGGTATTTAGTTTAAAGTTTTTTACATTCCTCGTTGCGCTATCTCATCCGCCTCATCCCGGGCTGCAGCGGGAAGGCTCGCCGGGACTGCCGAGGGCCACTCGATGCACGAAGGGTAACTGCAATCTCAGCTCTCAGTGACCAGGTCAGCTCACGTCAAGGCCCCACAGAAGCCAAAAAGCTATTTGGGAGGCAAAGGTGCGGGTCGAGAAGGGAAGTACTGTCCCTGAGGTAAACGCTTGTGCTGTGACGGAGGCGGTCCCTGAGGTGCGCACTGCTGCTGCGGAGGTGGTGGCCTGCAAGAGGACACAAGAGCTGCGGTGAGCCCCAGTGGCTGCCCCACCGCCCATCCCCTGCCTCCACTGGCCCCATGGCCACTGTGGGGACTTGCCCACGTGGCTTCCCCCAACCTTCCAGCTTAAGCCCCATTTCAAACATGCTGCGGTCGGATGCTGCTTTCCAGTGCCTGAAATCCACAGGGAACCCAGTTTGTTAACACAGCATTCTTCCCAAAATAAACACCCCACAAGTTTCCCACCAAGACAAGCTGTTTTCAAGTACTCCATCCCCTGCGCTTTCTGGATATGCATGTTTTCCAGCACAGGCATTACATCTTAGAAGTAAATTGAAAAGTAAAATGAAAAGTAAAGGAAAACTTTCTGTTCAAAGTTACTGAGAAATGATCCTGTACTGGGCAATAACACTCACCCATCAGCAGAATGACAGGTTTCTGAGGGATTTCTTTTTAAACTAGGTATTTTGAGAGGTGTTTTATTCACCCGGACATGGAGCTAATACGGCCCCACAAAAGCATTCTGAAACCTCTTAATCAAAATGTAGCTGTGACAGGGTGTGAAATGAATGCTGTGGGTAATAGTACTGTAGTTCCACAGCATGAAATGAAGGAGAAGCTTCATGCAATAAAAGGTCAGCCCTGTGTGTGTACAGGACGTGATGAAACACCCCAATGCTTACGGAGATGAAGACAGTGACAGTAGATACACATCAGTGCAAATGCCAGTAGTTATTTGCAATAACTCAGCCAACCTTGTCGGCAGCTTCTGCGGCTGTGGGGCCTGGTATTGCAGAGGAGGGTAGTAAGACTGGTGGTAAGCTTGCTGAGGGTGTTGGTTAACTGGGTAAGATGGGACAGGAAAGGTGTTTGGTTCCATATCCTACGAAGAAAACACAACAAGAACACTCACAAACCTGCACGTAAGGAATTGAAATACCTGTTCCATCAGTTAAGCGACATTTAAGACACTTCCAAACCAACTTGGAAGTGTCAGAGTTGCTCTTTCCTTCTGAGAAACTCAGTAGGAAGAAGCAAAGGCAGCCTAGTAAGTACTGCAGTTTGGAAGAACAGAAATGCTGCTCACAGCAAGCAAGTGGCTGTGGCTGGCTACTGCCTCCAGAAAGAGAACTGGCCTGCAAGGAGGGCTACGGAGCTGGCAGGGATCACTGCCCCCTCCTACGGGGGTGAAAGTAAAGTGATGGAGAGGAGATTGTTCCTACCATGGGGGCACCCCTCGGCGCATAGGGCATGCCGTGTGAGAAGCCTCGGTGATGGTGGTGGTGGTCTCTTGGCTCAGCTTCTGTCCTAGGAGGTGCTGATGGACGTGACCTGAAACCCAACCAATATGGAGTGAGCATGTAACCCTGACAGAATGACTCTGCACACCATGAAGCCAAGCACAGCGAAGGGGCTGGATGGATTTATACCATCTCAGCACATATCAAATGTCAGGAAGATGGTATTTGCCACAAATCTAATGAACAACGTAGCCCTTTCTCTGTTTAGGACCATGACAGAGTCATTTTCTCACTTTCTATCAAAGATGGGACCCAAAATTCCAAACCCCATCACCAATGGGTGACCTAATGGTAAAAAGAAAGTTCTCTGCTCCCTCAATTTAAGATGAATTTATCTTTTCTGTCATTGCCTGGGACAAGCTAGAGGCATCATTTGATGTGGGGGCCTTTGCCTGACATCTCAGGAGTGGAATATGCCTGGAACAAATGTCCATGGACAACTGCAAAAGGGCAGAGGAGAAGGAAAGCGGGAGATGTACGTACGAGTGGCAGCGCGACATTGCTCTTCGATAGCACCGCTTCAGCCTGTCTCGTTTTACAAATGCCACAGCAGCAGCTACAAGGAGTGGGAGGACCAGGAAGAAAAACACCAGCAGCCCGTTTCTCAGCGAGGAGTCTTTGTGGGAAAGGGACAAAATGACAGAAGAATAAACCATTACATGGCATCGTAGCTGGACTCGTCGTAGCTGTATTTCGTCCCATTTGTTCTACAACCATTTTCCATTTGTCATAGAAGAAAAAGCTAAAGATTCTAACAAGACTGCAAGATATATGCCCAAATGCATTAGTTTCTGATTATCTCCTCACAGGGGTTGTCTGGTCAAAGATGAAAGAACTGTACGTGCCATGCCACCCTGGGCTATAACAGCACATCGAATTACGAGATCAATACCTCATTTTTCTTCCACCACGTTGCTATGAAGATCTTCTGAGCTCAACTGAAAGAGAGGAAGAGAACTTCTGCCTTTTGGTCTGATCCTAAATCTTCCTCTTCTCCTACCACTGTTTGCTGCAGGCAAAGAACTCAGGTTCTTAACAATATGTGCAGCAAATTTCTCCACTGCAGGCTGTACAAAAAGACCTTTCCCTTTTTCTCTCTGATGACTTGAGGCATCTGTCCATGCTCCACTGTGATTCTCCAGACTGTTACTGCACCAACACAGCGTCTAGCTTCCCCCAAACCATCTTTCAAGATTGTTCCTGCAGCTCACAGAAGGGACCACATCAATCCCATCTTTATGTACTCCACATGGGCACTGCACAAGTTTCCTCCAAATTACAGCTTGGATTTGGCTTCCTACTTCATCTTCAGACTTCAGCTTCTCCACGTGCATGAACTGTGCTCCTCTGCCCCAAGCACCATTTGCCCACTCTTCACACTCAAACACAGATACATCTATCTTCCAAATACACAGGTACCTCGTCTTGCCATGTCAAACAGTGATCAAGTACAACATTCTCTCCCCAACCCATCTTTTCCCTCCACCTCTCATCAACACCATAAGTTGTTTGGGGCAGGGACTACATATGTATTTACTACATGTTGTAAGCATGCTGTCTGCACTCAAATAATAAACACTAATAAAACAGTGACTTGTCCACAAGCACTGCCCCAGCCCACCTCTGCCAGACATCAGATGACTGCAGAGGCACATGCAACTACCTGCAGGGACCAGAACAGGGCAGCTACTCATCTCTGCTACCACTGCTAGAAGCATCTTATGGAGATGCAGAGTCACATCTATGGATTTGAACCCATATCCCCAGCTAAATCTCATCTTTGGTTTGGATCTAAGCATAGAAGGGGCTTCAATTTCCTGCTTGGAAACAGAGAAGTCCAAGAGGATCTTGGTCCGAGGTGTCAGAAATCACCTGAGGGCAATGAAGCCAGCCCAGTTTCTTCACAGATCCCCAGCACCCCAGAAGAGAAGCGCAAGACCTTGAGTCCACAACCTCAACTAGAATCGTTTGCAGATGACACCCAGTGAAGAGCCAACCACTGAAGCATCACTCTGGAGCCATGGGGAGCCCTGTGCTGAGCCCGCACCAGGCAGGGTCACAGCTCCAGAGCACCCATGACGTGGACTTGCCATTGTAGGGGGGCCCACTGTCCACGCTGCCGCCGTAGCCTTTCGCATCGCAGTAAGGAGGGGCCCAGCCTGGTTCACAGTGACAGTTCCTGTTGTTATTGCACACCTGCATTTAAACAGCACAAACACCACAGTAAGGCTATGCAGGAACTCCACTTTCCACCTGGTTAAAGCAGCAACCACGACCGTCTGCTCTATCCCTTCCACATTGCTCAGCCTGGAGAACATTAACCCACATCAACTCCACTCAGCCCTTGGCCAGACATCTCAGGATTGCACATGACTGTGCGAGCACAGCACTGGTCAGGATAAGCTTCCAAAGATGAGCTATATCCCAACGGCTTAAAGACCTTGGCTTTCCCTTTTTGTATGATTTTTTTTTGGAGAGATGCAGAGTTCCAAGTTACATTCGTAACACTGGAACTGGGAATTCTTGCCTGGCAAAAAAAATACCATCTGAAGAGCTTTTGTCAAAGGTTTTTTTCGTTACTGTTATAAGTTCTCTTGCTCAGAGACACTTTATAGAGAGTTTACAGGGAAACAAACCAGAAAACTTGAGTTACTATCCACCATTTAAAAACTTGCTCAGCTTACACCAATTTGCTCCAACTTCTGCTGACTGTTAAAAGGCACTTTTCTCATGAGCAGTACCAAAAAGCAGCTTTTTACAGCAAAACCCACCTTCAAGGACCCCTGCATTTAGCATCATGATTACTTTCTCTCACACGAGTTACAGCCTTAAACAGAGAATGGCAAGACTTCCTAGGGGCAAAAAAAGACCAGTATACGGACACTATTGATCAAGCACAACTACAGCGTGCCTGGCTCAAACTGGGACCTTTCACTAAAAGGTCTGTTTACATATTTGCACTGCAAGAACCTCGTGCTCTTGTAACAAAGAAGTCAGAGACTCTCATGGGGAGATCCAGCCAGTGACAGCAAAATTCACGGGCTTTAGTCTTCATCAGAGGGCTCAAACAGGCACGGAGGCTCCTGCTCTACTTACTCCGTGTCCATGGCATTGCTTCTCCACGTCACAGTCGTAGTTCAGAACAGAGGCACTCACACACTGGAAGTGTCTGCAGATCTGTGTGCAGAGGGGGCACACAGATGAAGCAAGGCAGCATCTCAGTGACCTGCCCCTCATCCCCCTCTCCGTGCTCCCCGACCACAGAGCCTCATGCTAACTCCCTGCTAAACCCCAACTCCACAAACACCCCTGTTCTACAAAAGGCTTCTCAGCATGGGCTCTGAACTGCCACTGGGGTCTTTTGTCTCTGGTCTGAATGTAAAGGAACAGCAATTAAGTTGTGCTCAGTGAGGAGATGTGGAATGCACATTCCTCTGCTGGGGCTGAGCCTCAAGGCTTTTCAGTACAGTTGGATTTTAATTGAAAGTTGTCCTGAAGGCATTTGTGTGCACTTGCTCTTCCTGCTTATAGGCAGAGCAAAGATTCTGGCTCTCAAACTTCATTCCTGCTCATTCCATTCTCCATGCACACACAGTGCAGTGCTGGGAACCAAGGGGCTCACTCAGCTTTGCATTAACTACAGGCACCGAAAAGTTAATGGCCACAAACATTCCCAAATCAGCACAGCTGAAAATTGCATTCACATGAAAACCCCAAGTTACTACATTAAGAAACCACTTTTTAATTGTTAATTACCTTCCCAGTATCACATTTGGTGCCTTCATTCACCATCCCTGGGTCCGGGACATCGGAGCCTAGCTGGAAATCTACACCCCAGCACATGGTGCCTCTAATGGGAGTTTGGATAATGGCAGGCTTAATTCCAAACACAGGCATCGTTTTCACATTTTCACATTGCAGCTTCCCACACATGGCATTCCTACAACATCAACACAGCAATACTGTAGTAACACTTGAATCTGGTCCGAGAGAAAGATTATCAAGCATTTGTTATGATGTTTTCTTTCTACTGGAAGACACTACTTGAAAATCAAATTGAGGCCAAACACAACTGTGCTGGGCCTCATTTCAAGGCTGCAAGAATATGGGTTTATCCTTTCTTGCTGTAAGCTGTTGGCATCTTTACGTTAAAGAAAACACGAGGATCTGCTCCTGTTTCTGTACATGAACAGCTCTGGGTAAGAACAATCAGTGACAGGAGATGTGGAGCCCCACGTTTGATGCAGGGATCCCCTGAGGCTACAGAACACACATAGGAAACCACAGCACGAGACCAAAAGCTTTAAACCCAGCTACAGAGAGATTGCCTGAACATTCAAACTCATTCCAACTACTGTGTGCAAGAGTCAAAGACAGACAATCTAGACCAGAAGCGAAGGAAACCAACTAAGTGTGGAGGCTCTAAGTGCTAATAACAGCTTCAGAAATGAGGATAACACACATCTAAGCTCTCTCACTGTGGTTTCAGATCGATGCACACGTGTCAGCAGGGTTAGATTATGGGGTAACACGTCCCTCCCCAGTGTATCCGCTAGAACACCCCAAACTGATACTACAGCACCCAAATAAGGCTTCTCAGTGATGCAGTGAGGAACTGCACTGGGCTCAACTCACCAGCTGGAACATTTCTTGTAGTCATGGCCATGGAAACCGCAGTTGCCAAATCTGTCACCCTTGGAGTTCACTTCAGCAAAACAGATGTTGGGAGCTGCTTTGGCTTCTGCAAGCAGACAGAGGAACCAAGTCACACAGGGACAGAAACATGTAATATCACCATGTCTCCTTTACCCTGAGTAATGATCCTGCTACATGTGATTTCCACACAGCAGAGAGCTTAAGAACCTGATCAAGACAATAAAGAGGTGAAAACGTCAGTGCTACAAGGCTCCAAGTTTTAAAAGAGAAACAGACAAAGAGTCACTTAACATTGAGTCAATTATACCATTTGATATTTCTTCATCAAAAAATATCAAATTTTGATATTTTGTCTTCTTTACAGCCCTATACACTGCACTATAATAGGAGTGATCAGTGCAAGAAAACTACTACTTGAATCACCAGCACGGCATTAAATGTAATGAAGGAATCATGTGTGAAGGCTAAGCCATAAAGGCCACTATTTCAAACCCTTTGCCAAAGCCAGCTGGCCTTTGTGACAGGAAAACAAGTCAGTAGGTTTTAAATAAACTTAGTGTATTCTTTTAGCTATGTCTCCTGTAACACTGTGCCCTTCCTTACTGGAGCCAAAGATATCCTGGCACTGTGCATCGTAGTACTGGCAGACCCCGTTGTAGCAATAGGCTTCCTCGTTGTGGCATGGGTGCCCGTTCTGCACAGTGAAGTCTGGCTGGCAGAACTGGGATGTGCCATTGCAGTACTCTGGGAGGTCACACTCGTTGCTACTCGCCCGACACTCAGTTCCTCCAGGAAGGAGCTAAAGAGAGAGGAGGAAGAGGAAACGGCATCAGAAAATAGACATCTTAGAGTAGGCATGAACACTGCACCCGACCCATAATATACCCCCAAAAAGGGGCACCCACATGACAATTCTCTCTCAGATGCCCTGGCAAGGCCAGTGCTTTCTTCTTCCCAAGCACTGAACACTTCCCAGTAACAGGGCTGAGCCTCCTACCTGGCAGTTTTTACAGCAGTCACCATAAGCACATGCAGCACTGGATCGGAGCCTGCAAGTGCCCGGCTCGCAGCAAGGGTCACTTTCACATTCCTGAGAACAGAAGTGCAGTGAGCATCAGGAAGCCTCATCCTCCACCCCACAGAGCCCCTCTCCAGCAAGGGGAGCCCTGGCAGCATCTGCAGGACACACAAGTTACCAACCTTTGGTGAACCACAGTCACATTCCTCCCCAGCATCTACCAGCTTGTTCCCGCAGTACGGGACACTATAGGTTTCATCAGGCTTGGGAACGTTGAGCAGGCAGCTTCCACCTTTGTTGAGAGTTAGCTTCTCAAAGTCTTCTGCACTGCAGCTGCTGAAGTTCCTCGATCCCCTGCAAGAGGGAACATGTACTTATCTTTACACTGAGCCAACCCATAAGTGCTCCCTTACTCTGTAGAACAAAGGCAACACTGGCTTTCCCCATGAGCTGCAAGCACAACACGACTCTTTGCAAGAGTACTTTGAAGACAAAAGCAGCCTGTAAGAACTAAGCACATGGGAAGGGGTGTTTCCATCAGGTACTTACGATGCTCCAGAGCTCATGATGCAACTGCTTGCTCCGCAGTGACAGACACGCTCATCATCGTGGTTCATCCCCAGGTTATGCCCCAGTTCATGAGCCATAATTGATGCAAACATCTGTATACTGATTCTTCCAAACTGCACAACAGAAAAGCAGAAGAAAACAAGTGGGCAGCTTATACTGAGAAAGTCAGTGTTTACTTATGTGCCAAAAAGACACTTGTGTCATTCTGTCTGCATCAGCAGAGAAGCCCTGTCCCGTGTTCATGAGCGCTGCACGCTGAGGAGAGGGGAAGCTGAGCAAAGGGTGCAGATGACTACAGAGAAGTTGTGATCTACATATCATGGAAGTGCCAGAAACAGCTGGGGACCACATAAAAGCCCCCACTAACCACTTCAGCTTTGTTATTAAAGACTCTGGAATGCAAAACTCTTATCTCGATCACATTCACATATTATACAGATATCTCACCACATTAATGCCTCCTGCGTGGCTCTTGGAGCACACTGTTCCAACATAGGCCATTCCAGCTGTGCCACCAAACCCCTTCTTCCTGCAGTAATGGGGAGAAAAAGGAGAGGAATCATCCCATTTGTACAGACACACCGGTGCAGCCCAGAGTGCATGGCTTCTGCTTGTGGGGCATGGAATGCTGCTTTTCCAGTTCCCAACCATAACAAAGGAACACCGCTAGTGACTGGGGGTATGAAAGTGCCAGTTCAGCTTCGTGGCTTTTATGCTTTTAAATTAAGATGAAAGTTTGCAGAGAAAGTTGGCATCTTCCCTCTAAATATGAGGAGCTGAATGGTCCACCCTTAAAATCATTTTTGTTGGCTGTTTGCTGCCTTTCTACTACTGCCAAACTCCACTGATTTCTTTCCTTGTCAACTTCCTCCTCATTACTCTCTTGTTTCTACACAAGGGGAAGCATCTCCCCTCTGCCCTTTCCCTGCTTTGGGCAGTGACTTCCTCAGGGCCACGCTATCTACAGAGCAGGAAGTGCACAGGGGCACATGTCCTGGGAGGGCAGAGACGACAGGCCAGGAAGCCCTGTGCTAGCTTAAGGCAGTACAGACATATCGACATCCATGTCAAAGCTCAAACCACACAGCCAGCTTCTGGGTACCAGCTGCAGAAGCAACCTTCTCTCCATTAAAATGCAATGCTCTGCATCAGGTTTATGCCCATTTTCAAGTGGAGGCAGCCCTAGATTACAAGTCTAACCAGTGTACAACCTGACAAAGGATTATCTGAGCAGAAGCTTTATACAATGCAATGTACAACGTTGCAGGACATGTGGGACAAGCAAAAAGTTGTTCTTTAGCAAGATAACTCTCAGGGAGGACACTGAATTCAAGGACCACAGAAACCTTCTCAAAAGCACTTACACTGACCTGGAAAGTTCTAACGAGTACCTAAACCACAGCAGATTGCACTGATTCTCTGCTGAAATACAGCAGCTACTTTTGATAGCACAGTACAGCTGAGCAGGCAGGAACAGAAGGAGCTTCTCAGGAGTCAGAGGGAAGGAACTGCCACTCACAGGACAAACTGGGCACTGTCATGTCTCCGGCGCAAAACAAGGTTCTTCTCTCGCCACTGTACAAAGTTTGCCAACACGTCGCCAGCTCCTCCATCTGTGCTGATGATGTTTTCATACTTCCAGATCTCCAGACCCACCAGCACAATGCGGATGTTCAACATGATGTACATCTGGGGAAGGAAGAAAAGGAGAAATGTATCTGAAGGCTTTCAGGTCAGAGCAGTGTCTGGTGTTCTATAGCTTACTGCAAGAACCTCCTTCTTCTGGTCGGGTTTGTTGGTTTTTTAGAAGCCAGCACACAGTTCAAACCCCCAGAATGCATTCTCCCTGTGACTCAGACTTTCATTAGCTAAAGAATCAATGCTGAAATGCCACACTGGCCATGCTATAAGAAAACCCAAAGCAGAAATAAAAAGGAGTCTCAATCCTGACAAACAGCATCAGCTGAGATGTCAAATTGAAAGATGTGTTTCTTCTCTAACTTCACACATCCACAAGAACTGCAATAATTGCAATAACCTGTCTTGTCACTCACTGTATGGAGTGCAGGTTGGAAGAGTTCCCTAAACTAACTCAGAATTATGGTACTTGCAGGTGAATTTAGAGGTGGAAGAGTGCTCAGAGCGATGCATTCACCAGAACCCACTGCCAGGTAACACCACCACGGTGTTCCTTTGGTGCTCCTTCAGCACCACACTCAGGCTCCAACATCACAGCTGAGGGAACAGCTCTAGCTCCTGGCTTGACAAAAACCCCTGTTTCGTCCTCACCAAAGCAGTATCAGAATAGTCTCCAAGGTGGAAGTTGACAGAAGCAAGCAGAGCTGCAGGACTGCCGCACACAGCATCATCCCACTTAACCCAGCTTCAACTTACACTGTCGAGGAAGTTTGCCAGTTGCACCATGTGTTCTCTTACTTCTGTTTCACTCTTCCCAAAATCTTCAAACTGCAAGACAAAGAAACTTGGTCATGAAGAGAAGAGATAAAGACAAGAGTTAGAAAAAGGAACAAAAGGTCCTTTCCAACCCTAACTATTCTGTGATTCTATGCTAATCAAGACAGCAGCATCTTCACTGCTATTGCTCAACGTGTCAATATTCAAGAGAGGGCAGCAAAGGCAGGTGTTGCCGTGTGGTTTCCTTATGCTCTGAGATTCCTTGCTGATAGAAACTCCCCATGTCTGACAGTTCACTCTTTTCCTGAAGGCTATTGCACAGAGCATGCTGATATTCAGATTTAGGTTAGTGCATTTGCATAACCTTGGCTACAGTGTCAGTGTCTTTCCACAATCCACTTGGCAGTAACGAAGACTGAGGGATTTTCAAGCCAGCCCTTGGGGAGAAGGAAGGGAGAGCAACACACGAGCTTTACCTTTTCTTTATCCACAACTATGAACAGCTCCACGTATCTTGTTTGATGGAGGACTGCTCTCTTCGTCTGAGGGGAAGAGTTTTAAACAACTTCAGTGTTATTAATTCAAGTGCAAACCAAAAACATAATCCTGACATCATCCAACTTCACGTGATCCAGAGGGTGGTTCGAGGCACACCCAAAGCACAGCGTGCCAAGACTGCAACCAGAGCCCCGAGGTGGAAGCCGATGCAATGACAGTTTCTCTGCAAGTGTTTCACCTCAGAATTTAGCAGCACAAAGATTTCCTGTTTCAAAAGCAAGGGACCTTTTTCCTTTCCACACAGGTTGCTTTGGAAAGACAGCACATACTTAATAAAGGAGCTGAAAGACACTAACAAGCAAATGCCAACAACCTCGAAGTGAAACATGATGCTTTTCATACTCAAGCTTTTACTGTAATCGTGTTCCTGTGCAGCCAGGCTTTAAACAACACAGGGACCTCCACACCAAACTGTTCTCCTGATGGTTAGGAGAATGGAATAAACACCACAATATTCTCCTGGCTTCTGGTGCAATACTGTGCTAATGAGCCTTTCCAATGAGGGCACTGTTCCTGCCCTTAAAAGCCCCACAAAGCTCTGCCCTTGAATAATCCAAGCAGCCACTCGCCTCTCACTGCTATGGGCAGAAGCAGAAAGAAATTGCAACTGCTTTGTTGAAGCAACTGAGTTTCTCAGCAGCGTAGGAAGGCCTCAATCAGAACCCTTTAGGTATGTGCTAAGCCCCAGGAAATCTGATAAGCTGCTTCCATATTCTGAGGTGAACACTCTCAAACTCATTACAGGGGACTGTGGGGAAAACAGCGCAGCACTTACTCGCAGCAGCTGAGTCATACTGGGATGGTGATTTTCCTCTGTGTGTTCCCCTTCGTGGTCTTCAGCAGTTACTCCACACATCGTGGGCTCTTTCTTCACATTATCCAAGCGATATAATATATGTTTAGAGCCAGAAGAGGAATCCATGGGCTCAATCCCATAGGTGATGTTGCCAATCGTCACCAAACCCCTAAAATATGAGAGTGGATGAGAAATCCTTCTTAAGCACAGAGGATATTCACCCAGATTCTTACAGTAAAACAAAGGAACAGCAATTTTTTGGTAACTAAAGGCGTGTCTGTATCTCAGTCCTTGCAAACCAGTGGGCTTCATTTCAGGCCTGACAGCAGCCTCTCACTGGATAGAGCCTCCACAAATCCAGTTCATTAAACACTTCTGTAAGAGTCTGCAACAGCCCAGAAATTAAATCAGAAGCCTTCAGCAGAAATGCTTTAGTTCAAACACACTATTGCCACTCTGGTGACATGGCACCACAAAAAAATCAGTGTCCCAAAACACATGGAAATCAGCCCAGAGCAGAAGCAACTCCCAGCCAAATGTGAAGTGCACACTGGTGTTCCACTCTCCAGTTTTACACTGTGCACAGTTCTCTGAAGTGGCCACCTACACACATCAGAACAAGCCAAATTTGTGTCACAGAACTGATTAAACTACATCAACCAACTTATTTAATGGTATTGCAAATACCAATTGGAATGGTATTTGGGCACAGGAGCTGCCCAAAGGCACCCACTGCTGAACACCAGTTCAAAACAGAGTGAGAGTTTCGTTTCAGGCTCAGCAAACACAAGACTCACGTGGCAGGCAGGACACAAAAGAGGAGTTGTGCTACCTGAGCCCTGAGCAAGTGCTGAGTGCAACCACAGAATCCAGGCTCCCCTCCACGTATCCCTGATAATGGCAGTGATCCTACATGGGAAAACAAGGGCACGTTACACACACATCCCAGTGGAAGGGATATCTGCACCCAGTGGAAGGCGGCCCAGCAAAAAATACATCTCTCATTTTGCAATACATGACTCCATGTTGGTGTTCAGTGTTCAAGTCACCTTCAGTAAGGGTATAAAAAGAAAGAAATCCTACCTGGACATCTGGATATTCAGATTGCAACTTTCCCTCCTTGTTATAGGTATAAACTGTGAAATCTTTGGGCAGCAGTTCTCTGTAAGGAAAGGGGAATGCTAGAGGAATTTCATGAAATGACTCTAGCAACATGATGCTAATCAAAAGTGTCCCAAATAGGTGAATAGCAGTTAAATAAAGAAACATTGAAAAGGAAACCCCCTCCAAAATTAACAAAGAAAACAGGAATTTCCACAGCAAAATCCAAGCTACCAGAATGCTGTTAATGAAATCGAATCAACCACCGCACTCCAGATATGCAAAACAAGCATCGGAACCCACTCAATTGTGCTAAAAGCTTGATTTCATCCAGGAAAAGAAATATTCACAGCCCTCAGCTTGCTGTGTCTGACTTCTCTTCCCCAATTCCGGAAGGAAGTGCATTGGGAAAGTCTCCCACGATGGTCTGTACTGGTGAATCCGCTGCCACTGAATTCCCATGTCTCTGAGGTCAGGGGCTTGGCAAGTGGCAGCTGCAGATCCCCAGGGGCTCGTGCAGGGAAATAGTTCTGTGTCTTTTGACAGTTTGAAGACAGAACTATTTAAAAGCCTGATAAAAGGGAACTTGCCACTGCTGCAAGTAGCCCTATAAAATTAAACTCAAGACAGACCACATCTATGTTGTCTGCGAGTTATGGATATTGTGGCCTCGGATATAAAGTCAGCTTCCTCGTTTATTAGTATCCTTGTGCTACTGAGACAGGAAAAAAGAGAACCCTGCAACAATAAACAAACGCCAGAAGAAAGTGAAAATATTGACTTGAAACCCAGCTCAGTTTGCTTCTTTTTAGATGTGAATGGAGAGAGTCACTTCCCCCGTTCCCCAGATCCCTGTGAGCAAACTGCAGCTTCCTCCACTGAAGGGGATCACCAGGGCTCAGGAGTTCCACACAATCCCTGGCTCACAGCCGAGGCTGTGGGACTCAATCTGCTTTCACAGAGCTGGTGTGGAACTGCACACCTCAAAGAGCCTCAAAGGTCAGGGCATGCTACGTGCCAGCTTGAAATGCAGACACACAGACGGAGTTTAATAACCTAAAGAAAAGAAACTCATCACTTACTTGTTCTTTTCTAGATGAATTGTGTATTCTTTTCCCTCTATCTCAATAGCATAGGACACCTTGTCCTGTGTAGAAAAAAAAAGTTGCATTTTACTCATGTTAATGAATAAAATGTTCTCTGAAATCAGAAGTTTGGCAGAAAACACTCTGTGAGCTCCATTACCACTCCTACAGCATTCAGAGCACCACCTTCCATAGCTCGGGGCCAGGCTGTGCTGCTGACCTTCTTAGATACAGCTGCAGTTGCTGGAGATGCAGCTACTAAATTTAGGGTTATAGAGACTCCTTTCAAATGCCACAGTAAAGAACGTGCACAGGTCACAAGTTCAGATCTCCCATTTGCAGTGGACTTCCCATGAGAAAAAGGTGCAAGGAAGAGACATCATTATAAATCCCTGGTTCCTGCTGTCACCCCAGCACTGGTCTCTTGTCTCCCCTGATATTCAGCACACAAAAGGACCACCACATCCATACACTGGAACTGCCAGGTACTGAGCTAGCTGCACCAGACAAGGAAAAGCCACATGTGGGTGAGCCTGAAACCTATTTTGTAATTGTCCCTACCTCCGGAACCTGGCATCCCTTCCTGTGTAACTGGGGAAAAGTCACATGAAGGAAGAAGCTGTTCCAAAATAGCTTTGTGGTTTTCTTACTCCTTGTCTCTAAGACTTCCACAGAAAAACTCTTAGTTACAGCTGGAAAAGGACAACACAGTTCTATTACTGAGCATCTGCAATGAGCCAGTACCCCCACAGCCTTGTGTTAGCCAAGGGCTGCACACAGCAACCGGGGTCCTTACGTGTCCTTTTGTAAGGATGGATACTTGTTTGCTGCTAGACGAGCCCAAGAGGGTTTTGTGAGAATTCAGGTCAGTTTTGGGTGGAAATGAGGAAGTAGATGCTAAACTGAAGGCATTTTTAAGGTACCTGTACCGAGGAGACATTGAAAGCCTCTCGCCGTTCTCTTCCTAACCTCTGTGGGATTACAACTTCGTAGGAAGACAACAGAGAAACCTGCTGGAAACCTGGAAAGCAGAACAGAAACACTGGCTGAACAGACAAGGAGGGCAAGGCACAAGGAAGAAAATGCTATTTCTTCCCTGTGAGGGTGCTGAGGCGCTGGCACAGGGTGCCCAGAGAAGCTGTGGCTGCCCCATCCCTGGCAGTGTTCAAAGGCCAGGTTGGAGCAACCTGCTCTAGTGGAAGGTGTCCCTGCCCGCGGCAGGGGGTTGGAATTGGATGAGCTTTAAGGTCCTTTCCAGCCCAAACCAGTCTATGATTCAGACCCAAACAGAAAAAGCCAAAGGCCTTAATGCTTGCAGAGGAAACCTAAGGAAAAGGATGCTTGGATTGCCTTGTAAAAGGCTGGAGAAAACACCACACAAACAGCAGAGAAGACACCAAATTTCCCAGCAGGTTTCCAAGTGAAAGCTTCACATTCCAGTTACTGTCTCCCAAGCATCTCTCGCACCCACCATCCCTTTTCATCAGCAGGAATCAGAGCGTTTAACAAAGCAGGTCAGCACAGAGAATGTGCTCAAGGACACACAGAAAGACATTGTCAAAGCAGGCGTCCTGTGCTGCGAAGCTGCAGCACCAGCCCCGCACCAGCCCCTCTGGATCCGCTCCCAAGGGCTCCAGCAGCTCCTCACAGAGCAGCACAAAGCCCGGCGCAGCATCACACCCTTGCTCATCACAACCAAAACCTGACACGAGGCCAGTGCTACTCATCGTGTTCTTAGAGAGCTCTTAAGGACCTTATTAAACCAAGTGAAACGCACGCAACGACGCGGCCTTCGCAGATCGCTTTATAAATGATTTGCAAGCGCAACGCCAGAGAGATCCCCTGAACCAAACACAAGCCTTTGGTCCAAGTTTCCTTTATAAGCAACTGTCTCAATGTGTAATCCATAATAAACTGCACGTGTAAATGACTTTTCCCATCAATGGCTGTTGCCTGCCTGCGCCTGGCTTCCTGGGAAGCAGGAGCTCGGTCGCAGGGATTGCAGGCGGGATTGAGAGCAACGGTTTTAATAGCTCGTGGCGATGGAATCAGTGAGCTCATCAGAGCTTCTGACCTGAAGGGAGGGGGAAGGGAGCAGTTATTCTCCTCATTACCCTCCAGAAACAACCACCATGCATTAGGGGTCGGTGAGAGGGTGCTGAGCTTCTGAGAGCCTCCAAAAGCTCTCAGAGAGGCACCGAGATACTGCATTCGTTTAAAAACCAGCCACCTCCCCACTGATATCCCTCAAGAGCAAGTGAAAGCAGTCAGATGGCTTTCAACTTCTCTCCCATCACATATATATCCATTTGGAGATCATGGATGCATCGCAGTGCACCTCCTTCTAACAGCAGTTTTGTGACACAGGCATAGGCAGAGCTGTGCTGTTTCTCAGAGGTAACACACTACACTTGCTGCAGCAGAAGCTTCATTAATTACAGTGATTGCTGGGAAGAAAAAGGTATTAAAAAAGCCGAGAGAAACTTCCTCATGTTCACAGGCTACAGAAAGTCCATGTCAACACCTCCTTGGCCTGCAAACCAGGGTGGGAAGGGCTGCTTCCTTCCCTGGATGAACCACCGAAAGCACAGACTCAGCAAACTGCTTCTCGACGTTTGTCACTTCCAATGACACGTCTCACTCGTAGCCAGCCCCGAGCTCCTGCACTTGTTGCCCCCAAGAAGCACCTTTGTGAGCAGGGATGTGACACTGGAGTTGTGGAGGCTCTCTCAGCACACACGCTGCAGAAGCAGGGGTGCTCGGAAAGCAGCGTGCTTCCCCAAAAGCAGCTTGGAAGCACGAGACAAAGGAGTGAATCATCCGATGGAGCGAGCAGGACTGGGAGGGATTTCTGGGAAGAGGGCAACACTGCGAGGCTTCCTCTCAGAGGAACAGCAGCAAGAGTGCAGCTTTCAACTATGGAATATCCCCTGCTCGCTGCTTTCCTTCCCTCCCTGCACTAGCTCCAGTGTGGGAGGTGACTGCAGGTACAATGCCTTATTCTGCCCTTCGCTGTGGGCACGATTCATCAGAGGAGGAGGAGGAGGGTGTGTTGGTCTTGATTAACAAAGTGCTTCCTATTACACCAAGCTAAAATGTAAGGGTAGGAAGGCACCACCTCACTTCTCAGTGGAACTAAAAGGAGAGAAGCAGCCACACGTTACAAGTTCAAACCCACTGCAAACAGCTCTGCCTTTAACTGCCAGATCTCTTTCCTCTTCTGGCAAAAACATCCTTCCTTCCCTCGTGTTTCAGTACATGATCAAACGGATAACCAGCCCCTGATGTACAGAGGGGTTTGTTCTGAGGGGTTCTTGCAGGGATCAAACTGGCTGGAAGCACAGCACCCCCAGGACACCAGCACTGTTCCTGCAGGGATCAACGCACACCAGCCCTCACTTTCTAAAGAGCCCCTTTCCATGCTGACTGCCCCACACAACATTTCACGCATCATCAGCAACCCTCAAAGAGGGCACTGGGCTCGTTAATCAAAAATCCAATGAAAGGGACAAGTGCAACAAAGCAGAAATGAGAACATGCAAGAGACAACCCTGCTCCTAAACCTTCCCCCCACAACGGCTGGTTAAGGGACAGGCCTTTCTCCTAGGGAGAAACACAAATCTGGAGACAGGTCCCTATGCCAGCACCCGAGTCCCAGCTCGCACCCAACACTCCTGTTAGTGACAGACACATTCAGACCTTCCCTCGCCCTGGGAATTGAGACACACTCGGCCTGACCCAATTAGCACAGGCGAAATTCCCACAAGGACAAGGCCATTTGCAGCTACCACAGCAGGGTAGGGAAATGGTGGGCTCCAGCATGATGTGAAGGCATCAGCGGATGTGTTCCTGCAACCACATCCCTGTTAACGTGCTACCTGCCAGGCTTGACAGTTACTTCCCATAGGAATTCATCCGGATATTTCAGTCCAAAGTAGAGGTAGTTTAATTCATAGCAGTTCAGGGAAGGCAGAAGTGACAGCAAGAAAACAACCTGGATGGATACGCGGCTGTGTCCACATAAGATGTTTGAAGATACTCACATTCTCTTTTCCTACACATTGTTTTTTGCAGCTTTTTTCCCCCCTCTTTGGAGAAACTTCATTGCAATACCATAAGCATGGTTCCCAAACACAGCAGTTTGCAACAGATTCAGCCAGACTTCTTGCACTTCCTGCCCTGGCCAAGGCTGCTCCGAGCTGCACTTCCATGTCCCCACCACGAACGTGCTTCTTATCATTCGTTCCTGTGTCTAACAATAGTGGAGATTGTACTTCCAAGGAGAAAAACACAATTACATCCACTATATTTATCTTGTCCCATTAAAGACTGCCTTTAATTACCAAGTATTGGAGGCAACCGGGAAGATGTGACTCATCTTCCCTTCCCGGCCCCAAATCCACAGCAGGAATTTCGTGCACGTTCCATGGCGTGCAGGAGCTTGAAAACCACTGAAACATGTCCATGGCCATTCCAGCTCTCCAGATGCTGAGATAAGCTGCTACAGGATTCACTCCACCACACGTAAGGTCTACATGCAGCAGAGGTCAAGCTGCATCTCCCACCTCCATACACCTCGGCAGATTGTTGGCTCAGCGGCAGAAGGGCAAAAAGCCCTTTTTGGTTGGATTCATGGAGACAATGCAGTGCCTGTGCTCTGACCACCCCTCTGGATCCCCCACAAGTGATACTGGAGAGCATCACCCTGTACAACAAGCAAACACTCTGATGCTGCCCCAATTCAGTTATCAGTAATGATTTTAACCTCCAACTAGCTACATGCATCTGAGTCAAAAGATGCACATTGCTAAAGCATTAAATACACAAACTCATTAAATTAACCACTGTTATAATCAATTGCAATTAATAGCTGAGGTCAGCTCACCAGTCATTTGACACTTAGGCAGGAGGCTGCTCACTGGAAGAGCTGCCAAAGGCTTTACGCAGCCACCCTTGGATCCCAGGATCTCCAACAAGTATTCCTGATGTCCCAGGGATTTCCCTCATGTTTTAAGCCACATCTCTAATCCCCGGAGATGGGCACTTCTCTCCCCTTCTGTCTCAAATGTTAAGATTTTCAAAGGGTGCTGTCACACGCCTCTCTCCTTCAACTAAGTAAGAGCCAATATTTGATTGTAAAAGCCTTAAACTCTCTTCAACTCTCCTTTAACTAAGTAAAAGCCATTTCTTTGACATTCACATTGGGCTCTACTGGCTCCAGTTCCCAGTTAGACCATACCTATCCTGAAAGGGGATCCAAACCAAGACAGAACAGCCCAGGGAGACCTCACCAGTACCAAGGTTCATGTGCACTGGGTGTTCATGCATCTCCACAGGTTAATCTTTCTTCCCTAACAGATAGCAGGGCTGATTCACTTGTTTAACCTACCCTAACACTCATTTCCTCTCCTGCCAACAGGCTCCTGCACCCCAGTTTTCGCCCTCTTGCACAGACAATTATTTCCACTTCAGCAGAACACTTTGTACCACATCCTTCAAAGCCACATCCTTCTGTCAGATACTTCTCTCATGTGCCCGCACGCTTGGGATTGGTAAGTCTTCAGATCAAGCAGGTCTCCTCGTGTCACAGGGCCTTTTTGAAGGTAGGAAAAGGTGACCAACTGTCATGGCAAGAGAAGCAAATTCACCTACTTTGATTCACTGCTCACCTGGTTTAATGTTAAAGCTGGCAAGAGCAGTTAATGTAATTTCTCCTGGTTAATGAGGATATTGTGCTCTTCCACAGCAATATTTCCTAGAAAACTCTTACCTCCCTCCTGCTGAGATCCTGACCCATGCTGTCAGAGTTTCCTGTCTAGACTCTATTCCTTCTGCCCCTTCTAAAGCCAGGCTAATTTGTCTGTGAGACAACAGCTACTCCTGTTCCACAAAGACAGCTATGACTCCTGCTCTCTGGTGTGTCACAGCACCTACTCCACCTTGGAACCTTCTTCCATGGAGACACAGAGCAAAGCCACGCTACCCTCTCTGGTGCAAGACAATCCATCTCCCCTCAGGTCAGTGGTCCTGAAGCCTCTGCTCTCACATCCATGACAGCCTGGCCCATGGAGAGCAGCCCCTTGCACCCATAGCCCACTCACTTCCTCCGCATCCCCTGGGCTGTGCGGACCTCAGCTGGGATCACACAGCAGAGGTTCGTGGGAATGCTGCTCTTCAGAGACAATGGCCACCAAGGGAAACCACACAACACAAATTCAGCCACGGAACTGAGCAAATAAACTTGGTTTTTTTTCCCTATTATTATTATTAATAGCTTGAGAAATGAGAATGATCAAGACATGCAAAAACTACAACTTCCTTCTTCTGAAAGCGGAACACTACAAGAGGCAACATCAGCTACACTGAAACTTCTTCCCTCTCTTTATTCTTCACTTAGAGGAAACAATCACAAACCCCTCTGCACTCTGCTGAATGACCGTCCCAGACTGGTTGAGATACGGCAGTCTGTGTTCTTCATGATCTGAACAAAGGAATTAGTCAAACACTGAAACTCAAACCAAGAGTACAGACACTTTAAGAACTCCTTTAAGAACTCCTAAAGCATGGCTAGGCCATGCTGGGTGCATGACACCCTATATCAAGGAAGAGACAAGCAGCAAACCCACCACAGTCCTTGCCTAGGGCAATGCCAGGCGGTTTCTTGATGAATTTATACAGCCAAATGCTTCCTATGGACACAAAGGAGATCTTCACCACACAAATCCCTTACAGCTACACATCCCTGCATGATTATGTTCATTCAGGAATTCTCCATTAATAGTTTCCAGTAACACCCTGTTTCTGCCTCACATCCCTATGTATTGAGGAGCATCCAAAGCACTCACATTACAACCCAAAATTTGGAAGTTCCTGCATGAACTGAGATGTGCAACTTGTTTCTCCCCTCTCCTTCATGCTGAGACCTGAGACCAAGGAATTTCACTGCAGAATTGGCACCGTTAGCTGGGTCAGAGACTTCAGAAGGCAGAAGAAACACTGTCCATCAAGGACCTGCATTTCCCTCCACCCACAGGTAGGAACCACAACACTACTCCTCAAAACACTGACCAAAACAGCAGGAGCACAAGCATCCAACATCCTGGAGACATGTCATTTAAGTCTTCGCTCCTTGGAGCTCCATCAAGGCAGTTCCCAACACGCTGTCCTGCCTCCACCACAAGCCAAGAGCCACCTTTGGCAGCTGGGTTTCTGCCTAGTGCACAGCTCACAGCATGCCAAGTGAGAGGCAAGAGATTCCCAGCACAGAACCCCTTGGGGAGAGATACCCACCACAAGAGCACCGTTCCTCAGCATGAAGCATCAGTATTAGAGAAGCTAGTTTTAGAGGAGATGAAGCTAGTTTAGAGGACAGCATGAAGCTAGTTTTAGAGGAGAGCATGAAGCTAGTTTTAGACAAAATCTCTCACTTAGGAAGCCCTGATCTAAAACTATGCATTAATGATGAACACGAGCTTAACGCAGCACATACATCCCTTCGGGAGAGGGAAAACAACAACAGAGGAGATGTTTCTGCCTATCACATATATATGTAACATCAGATTTAGCATCCTAAAAGCCCATAAACAGAACGATTTCAATTCACAAACAGCCCATAAAGACAAGCACAGCACCAACTTGTTACGAGCCCACACAGAGACCTGGGTGTCCCTTCATTGCCTCCCAGGGTCCTGCCCAGCCCGGCTCTGCCATCGCAGGCTCCACAACCACTAAAAAGCCACCCAAACACAGAGCGGGGGGGAAGACACACGTCTATGGGACCCCGACAAAGGCACCGCTGTCCTCTCGCCCCTCCGCGGCACCGGGAGGGACCCCGAGCCCCCCGCACCGGGCAGGATGGAAGGGGGATCTCCGACCACCCCATCTACCAGCCCCGAGGAAGGGCCGGGGGCTGCCGGATCCCCTCGGCGGGGCTCAGGAGAGGCCCGACCGCCGCGGAAGGGACCCGGAGGCCGCCCGCCAGCGCGGCCAGGCCGAAGGGAGGTTGGGGGGTGCCGGCAGCAGGCCCCGGCGCACTCACCCTCGCGGCCCGGCTGCCCGGGCGCGGCCAGCAGCAGGAGGCAGAGGCAGCTCCGCACCGCCCGGACCCAAGCCGGGGCCCAGGCCATGGCGCTCCGTGTCCGCATCGCACCACCCCCGGGCCCCCCCCACCCCAAGCTGGGGCGCTGGGTCCGGCCGGCGGCCCGCGGCCTTATGGAGCCGGGCCGAGGCCTACGCCGCACCGCCCCGGGGCGGGGCCGCTCCGCTCCGCCCGCGGTACGAGGGAAGGGGCCGCCCCGGTGCCCACCCCGAACAGCGGGACGGGGGCTGAGCCTGGGTCCGAAGAGCCCCTCGACGGCTCCTGCGGGATGGAGGCTGCAGAAACCCGTCCTTCATCTCGAACTACTTAAAACCTATTTAAATAACTAATATCTCTCAACAAAACAACCCAGTCCCGAAGGTTCTGGGTCAGCAGAACGCAGGCACAACGACTCTTCTTGGCTTTTCCTCCCCAAAAACGACATTCAAGTGGAAGCGCAGGGTTATTTGCTCCGCTCCCTTCTCCAGGGAATGCTGAATGAGCGCCTTGGCCAGCCCCAGGGCTCCAGCTGCACTGGGGAACGGTGATTTTAGATAGCCAAGGGTCACGTCCTCCCTCCAACCTCAACCCCGCTGGCTCCCGCATCCTCTCCACCTACCACGGGCATGGGGTTTGCTTACAAGCACCATAAATAAGACAGAGGAAGGATTTTGGATGCAGTCAGGACCTCACTGATACCGAGAGGTCCAGCTGGTGCAGGGAGCACCGCTGAAGCCTGGCAATGGCACTTCCCCAAACACATTCTTATCAAGTGACGTGCTTGCTTTGCCTGGCTTCCAGCTGAACGCCACGTACCTGTCTCAAACTGCGCTTGGCATTTCCAATGGAATGATCTCCAGGCACAGCAGGAGGGGGATTGAATGAGGGAGGAGAAAATGAGGCAGAAGAAAACTGCTGGAAACAGGCAGCAGCTTGTCCAGATGTAGAGGGTCAAGAACAGGATCCCAGTTCTTGGATCCTGTAGTTGGATCCTGTATTGGATGTAGTTCCCAGGATCTACGGCTTGTCCAGATGTAGAGGGTTAAGAACAGCATCCCAGTCTCTAACTTTCTGCTTTTAAAGAGCTGAATGTGCTCTTCTCCTCACTTGCAGTCTCCTCCAAAAGCCCTGAGGCAGATCTCCACAGCTCTCCGGGCATAACAAACCACCAAGACAAGGGGGTCTCCCAAAGCCAATCACTTTGTACAAGGAGTAAAGCAGTTGGGATAAAACCAATCTGCTCCCTGACTATCCAAGCTGGTTCAGCTCCTCCTCTGGGCAGGGAGATGGTCTGGACAACCCCTGAAAATCATTCCCTGTCTTCCTATCAAGAGGAATTTTGCTCAAGGGAGTGAGTCCCATTTGTTTTCAAAGGAGCTCAAGGGGACAGAGGTGGTTTCCCCTCCCCTGGCTCGGAGCCTCCTCCAGCCCATGCCCTGCTCCTGCCTTGGCTGGTATTTCCTTGCTGCCGCCGTTAAGCTTTTCCTAAAGCCACTCAGAAGCCTCTTAATCGCTAAGGAAGGGGCTGCCCCAGGCACCGGCGCATAACCCGGCTCCAGCAGCTCCCCCGCCCGGCGGCCTCGTTCACCGCAGCGAACGAGCCTCCAGCACCGGGGACATGGGGGGTGTTTGCATTAACACCGAGAAACAGCTCTCGGTACCCGCCCTTGGTGCCGACGAGCACCGGGCTGGGGTGGGGGGAGCTGCAAGCACGGCACCCCCGGCGAGCCCTCCCCGCTCGGTAGCGACTGTGGAGGAACCCCCTGCCCGTAACACCCCGGCACACGGGAGCGCTGAGACGAGGCATTCCCCAGTGCAGGCAGCAGCTCTCCCGGGAAGGCCACGGCGTGCGCCCTCCTGCCGGCGGAGAACCGCGAGTACCAGGGCCGGCAGCACGGGGCGGCAGCGGAGCGTCCCTCCACCGGCACCGCGCAGCGGGCTCACGGCGCCGCACGGCTCCCACCGCGCCCCAGCAACTCACACGGAGCGGGACAGCGCGTCCGGAGCCTGGCACCGGCACTGGCACCAGCACTGGGACCGGGACCCGCATCAGGACCGCGACCACCACCGGGCCCCCGCCCCGGCGCGGCAGAACTGACCCCGCCATCCCCGGAGCCTCCGCTTATAGGCTTCCCGTCCTTCCAAGCAGCCAATCACCTCCTCGCTTAGGGCGCACTTCCTTCACTGCCCTCTCTAGCAGCTTTTCCTCCTTCGCTCTGACTGGCTGCGAGCGCCTATTCCCCGCCCCCTAATGCGAAACGGTGGGCTCCCATTGGCCAGCGCGGCGGTGCGGTGCTCGGGGCGGGGCGGGGCGGGGCGGTGCCCGGTGCGGTGTGCCCTAGCAGCGGGCGCCGCCATGGCGCCGCGGCGCGGCGGGCCGGTGGGGTACGCTCTGCTGTGCGGGCAGGCCGTGCTGCTGCTCGGCAACCTGCTGCTGCTGCACGGCGCCTCCCGCGGGCTCCCGCACAACGCCACCGAGCCCGACCCGCCGCCGCCTCCCGCATGGGTCTACAGCGACCCGCAGGCGCCGCTGGTGCTCTGCACCTACCTGTGAGCGCCGCACCGGGGACGGGGTTGGGGGGGGGTGGAGGGAAGCAGCTGCTTCACGCACCCCCTTCACCGCCCGCCGCCTTCCCCGCAGCCCCGAGGAGTTCGTGGAGTGCGAGGAGCCGGTGGACCACGGCGGGAACGCGACGGCGCAGCAGGAGCTGGGCCACGGCTGCGTGAAGGTGAGGAGCGGCGGGAGGGAGGGAAGGAGGGAGGCTCGGGAGGGCCCGGCCCGCGGCTGAGCGCCCCGCACTGCCGCAGTTCGGAGGACAGGCTTACGGCGAAGTGGACCACACGCGGGTGCAGTGCCGGGCGCTGGACGGCATCGAGTGCGCTGAACCGCGGAGCTTCCTGCGGGGCAGCCGGCCCTGCGTCAAGTAGGACGCGATCCCTTCTCTCCCCGCTTCCCCCTCTTCCCTTACCGGCTGCACCGCTCCCGGCCCCCCGCCGGAGGGAGCCCCGCTGTAAGGAACGGGGTGAGGCCGGCGAGGCGCCGACGGCATCCCCGCTCCGACGTGCCCGACGCTCCCCTTTGCAGGTACACTGGACACTACTTCATAACCACTCTGCTCTACTCCTTCTTCCTGGGGTGCTTCGGAGTGGATCGGTTCTGCCTCGGCCACACCGGGACCGCCGTGGGGAAGCTGCTGACCCTGGGCGGGCTGGGAATCTGGTGGTTCGTGGATCTGATTCTCCTCATCACCGGCGGGCTGATGCCCAGCGACGGCAGCAACTGGTGCACGGTGTATTGAGAGAGCTGTGCAGACCCCGACGGTGGATCTGGGGGGCTGGAGATGGACCCCACTGCATCCAAACAGACTGTGGCCTCGCGCCAAAGCTGTAATGTAACGTGCAGAACAATTATTGCTGTTAATGCCTCTGTGCAAACCTCGGACACAAATTTGCTCGGTATCTATTTTGATTGTTTGAAGTGATCTGGATTTGCCCCCAGGCGGTGGCAGTTTAAGAAATGAGACCCTTGAAACGCAGGTGGTTGAACAGATCTTAATAAAGTCTGGAAGGAGCCGAGTCCACGTCCCTTCAGTGTTGGCAGAGTCCATCCAGCCACACGGAGACACAGCCACTGGTGTGTAGGTTTGTGGTACTGGACTTTGCAAACCCTTAAAGTTGAGTAACACGATGTTATAGAGGCTCTGCTGAAGGGATGAGTTCACATTCTACATCATCTGTGTAAAACCATGTTCCCTGGCTGCAGGGGAAGCTGGGTTAGACTTAGCAGGAGAATTACTGCCTCTTCCAGCCATGCAAAGCCACAGTGCAGCCATTGCAGTCACTGTTTGGGCGTCTCAAAAGCAGCATTTGTGTCTATTGATGTAACTGCATGCTCATACTACAGAAACATCAGCCATAGGACACTGTGGCCACTCCAGAGTGGTACAGGGGTTATTTAAATGACCTGCTCCTCCCCTGTCTCATGGTCTTTAAAACCCGTGACCATGCAGTGGTGACCATTTGTGTTTTACAAACCTGTTAAATCCCAGCTTTGCCTCGTTAGGCAAAGGAGTGAGGGCTCGTTTCCACCCAGAGCTGCAGGGAAGGGCTGGAGCTCCCATCCATGTGCTAGTCACAACTCCGGCTCCAGCCCACTGCACAGGGTACCAAAATGAGCAGGAGCTTCAAGCAGCCTGGCACCCAAAAGAGGAAGCCCCATCAGATGCAGTCTGAGAGCTACTGAGCTGAATAAGAACAGGAAAAGGAAGCTGCAGTTAAGTCACAGCCAGAACCACACACAAAATCCGTATGTGCGCAAGTCCTGCCCCATTTGATGTAAACCTCAGCAGATGCACCCGCGCTGTTCTCACACTGTTCTGCAAACCAAGGACCCTCCATTGTCTCATTTCTGCCTGTGTCACTCCTGTTGCTGCCTCCAACGGAGCTGCAGCGGGGTTCAGCAGAGCAGGAATTCTGCCCCTTCCAGTTTTGGTTTGTGGTTTATTGCAACACCACCTCCTCTCCAGGGAATGGCGACTAGATCCCATTTAGGTCACGAGTAATCTGAATTTGGCAGGTTTGAATAGGTCTCAGGGCAGTGTGGGACTGGGGGGGGAGGCTCCGCTGGGGGGGGAGGCTCCACATTCCTCAGGCCAGCAGAACAACGGTGCTGAAAAGCCCACGGTGGGGAAAGAATTACCCAGCGAGCCAGAAAGAGAAATCCCAATAATCCCATGTGCAAAAGCCCATTGTCATGAGCATCCCCCATGTCCTCAGCCCAGCGGCTGCCAGCCAACAGCAGGACATCACGTTCCTCTCGTGCACGAGGCTGGTGTGGACCACGCTGGGGGGCAAGGGATGGGATTAGTCTCTGTCCCCTCATTTTCTAGCAGTGACAAACGATATCAAAACCTCTTTCACAGCAGCAGCCATGATGCCCCTTTGCCCTCCGCTCGGTGCTTTCCTCACTGAAGCTGGTGTTCAAACCCCACTCCCCCCAAAACACACAATGCAAACAGCCAGCCTGGAAAAGCAACTGGGATTTCCTTCTTTATTCAAAAACACAGGGAAAAAAAGGGGTGTTCCATCTCCTGCAGGAGTTACAGGTGAGGGATGGGAGGTGGGTACCGGCACCACAGAGCATCGCCCGCACGAGGCACCCGGCACTAAGAGCACTTGAATCCGCAGCTGAAACCACCCTGGAGTTTGCATAGCAAAAAGCAAACCCACCTTCACACCCCTCTTCCCACACCAGACACCTCGAACCTTGCCCATATCCTTAGGAAAGTGGGAAATCCATGGCACACGCTACAGGGGATGTGTTACCCCCCATGTGAACGCAGAGATGGGGGACAGCAGTTTGCTTTAGAAATCACCACAAAGCTCCATCGAAGTCCGGCTGCACTTGCCTGGTCCTTTGGGATGGGAGAGAAATTCCTCCCTGTAACACCACCCATATTACAGGGAGTTTGGAGCCTGGCTCGGCTTTGGCCGTGTTTGTCCCGGTCTCACATTCAGCCTTCACGTTGTCCTGGGGATGTGGGGAGGGTGGGAATGAGAAACAGGGATGTCGCAACAGCGCTGGAGCCACTGGTAGTTTCTCCTCCTGGATAATTAACCCTAATTGTGCAACAAGCTTCTGCTTTCCCATCCCAGGCCCCAGGAAACTTTGCCATTATCAAGCGACACAAACACTTGGTACTGCATGGGTTTGAAGCCTGGCACGAAGAAACCACCATCCCTCTGCATTTGGTGTATCCAGAAACGAGGCCAGAGCACTATCACCGACTGCTGTGACTGTGATTGACAGGCTTACCAAATCCCTAAAACATTCCTGAAACACCACATCATGAGCCAAGTCAGCCTAAAAATTAATCTCAAGCACTAGTGCAAATAAAGCCAAAAGAAGGAACAGCATGACCTAGGTTTCTACAGTTAAATAACAAACACTCACCCTGTACCGTTTGCATTGATTCCTGCTCGTTTTCATAGTTTCAGTGTTCTCCAGCATCTCCACACCCCCCCTAGAGTGTACCCCTGAACTCGGGGGGTCCTGTCACTGCCTGCCCCAGGCTGCCTGGATGGAGCAGCCCCTCTGATGCAGGAAGATGCAGTTTTAACCTTGCTAAGCTCAGTCAGGCTCATCAGTGCTTAGAGCTCAACAGCTAAAGCTCTGCTCCATCCCAGGCTGAGCTGGAGCCTTGGGAAGGGCAGGGACAGACAGGATCTTTGAGCTGGTTTTGCAGAGCAGAGAACATGTTACGACAAGGAAAAAGAAAGGAAAACAAAAGAACAAACTAAAGCTTTTCCACCCCTACACGTGCCACTTTCCACAGCGCACGGACCTGGCCAATGCTCCTCTCTGCCACCCTGGGGCTGGGTGAGAGCCCTTGAATGCAAGCTGAAGCAGCACTTACACTTCGGTTGTGGAGTCATGGAACCAACCAGATTGGAAAAGATCTTCAAGCTCATCAAGTCCAACCGTTGCCCAGCACTGCCAATGCCACCACTAACCCGTGTCACTGAGGGCCTCAGGTCACACCAACACAGCATGATGCTGACAGCAGGGATGGGGAGCTGCATCCTCACTGGTACCCAAGGATTGCACATGCGTTTCAGGGTGAGGATAACAGACAATTTTGCTGCCTAGGGAATACCTGAATCTACACACTATTTATCACACCTCCTACACGAGCTTATTTGGTTACGGAGATGACAAGTTCACATTGCTCTAAAGACTTCTGCTCATTCTCACATCAAGGCAGCAGCTGGTGCAACGAGTCCTCCCGGTGCTGTTAAACACTCCTTTTTCACTGCTCAAAGCGCTTCACCCCCAGGCAGGGTTCCCCGGTGCCCAGAGCAAAACCAACCCCATCCCTGAGCATCCCCAGAGCCACCGCTGCTCCAGAGGTACCAACAAGCCTTTTGGAGGAGCTGCGCCAGGGCTGGGGTTTAACAGCGGCCACGGGTATCAAAAGACATCATTAAAAGCCAACAGAGATGTTGCTGCACCAGTCGGGCAGCGTGCAGAGCTGCTCTCCTAGGGAAGCTGCAGTGTGTCCTTGTACAGGCAGGATGAGCAGCACAAAAGAGGAGAAAAAACAGGTTTTGTCCCAAACACAAGAAAGGCCACGCTCCCCTTCACACCTCCGAGACCTCCGGATGCTTCCTCCAGGCTTGGTTTTGGAGGGAGAATTGTGAGGTTGCAGAAGATGTCCTCTCATCCAGGCCACGCTGGGGACCAGCACAGAGGCAGCTTCTGAAACACGGAGGCATTGGGGCAAAGCCCAGGTGGGAGCAGGCAGGACCCTGCTCTCTGGGGTGCTGGGATGCGGGTCCAGCCGGATCCTGCATCGCAGGGATGGGCAGTGATGGAGGGATGGGGCCACTTCACCCCACTGAGACGACGGGAGCGAGCTTGGTCCGAGGCGCTGAGCACACACATGGAGCACACCCCAAATCACCCCAGCAGCCGGGGATGGGCCCCGCTCACACATCGGAGGTCCGGATGCTTTCATCATCCAGGTCGAAGACGAAGGGCTTCTCCTTGAGCTGCTGCGGCTCCGACTTGTGCCGCACGCGGGTGCCCGGCGCGGCTCCGCCATCGCGCTCCGTGAGGGCTGGTGTGAAGAGCGAGTCCCTGAGCACTGCGGGCACCTCCGGCTGCTTCCCCGCTACCGGCACCGGCGTCCAGGGCTGCCAGGAGGAGCTGGTGGGGGCCCGGCACAGCGCCCTCCGCTCCTCCGCCACCGGCCTCTGCTGGGATTGGGCTGAGGAGCCCCCGGGTCTCACCATGGATGTGGATCTCATGAAGGACATCTCCTGTACGGACAGAAGTGGGGTGAGTTTGTGCATGCGGTGCTATGAGCTGTTTGCAAAGCTCTGGGGACCAGCACCAGGCCCTTTACACACTGCAGCAAGGGGATAAAATAGCCCTAAGCAAACTGGAAGACTGAATTAAATGGTTCTTTGCCATCAGTCGGGCTCTTGCTCGTGCCTCAGGGCAGAGCAGGGATCCTGCAAGTCCTGTTCAATGGGTGTTTTTCACTTTTGCAAGGAAATGAACACAGAGAGGGCAGGGATCTCATCCTGGAAGCGGGTAACCGCACACTAACACCATCCACTAGGTAAGTGTCTTTTACATTGGCGTAATCCTCATTTGACACTAAACACGAAGCAAAAGGGATGTGACCTACCCTGGGGCGGGTTTTCAGGGCCTGGACTGCCCCTGTGATGGCTCGGATCCAGCTGTGCATGTCCTCGGGGCTGTCTGCCTGCAAAACACACCAGCCCCAGTGAGGCTTTGCCTCCCTGCAAGCCCCCAGTGCCATCGGAGCTGATCCCCACCGCACGGACCCGCAGATGGACAAGCTGCACTAGGCTTGGCGCTAATACCCCTGCTTAAACATCACCACACCACCCCATCTTCCCCTATAGAACATGGGCCACCCTCCACATCGCAGCATTTTCACATCAGGAATAGATAAAGCATTTAAGGGACAAGAATTGGGGTGTTACCAACCATGCCTTGCACTGACTTGGGGTCTGTGTCTGCCATGAGCCCCGAGCACATGGGGATCTACATCCACAGCATCACACACTGGCTGCTCTTTGGGTACCAAGCATGCAGCATCCCCAGCATGCTGCTGCCTCCAGCAATGGAAGAGAGTGAGCAAAACGTGCTCGTGGGATCGTCCTGTGCTGGGCTCTGCTTTTCCTGCTCACACAAATAGCTGCTGTTATAAATAAGCCCAAGGGGAGAAGTGAAACCGCGCGGCTCCGGGTGAAGATGCCACAGCCTCATCTGGTGTTTGGGGGGCGAGAGGCTGCTGGGGAACAGCTCATCTGCAGCAGCACAGGTTGGGGAGAGCAGAGCCCAGAGATAACTGGCCCTGGTGCTCACCTGGATGTAGAAGGTCCTGGAGTTCGTGATGATTTCAAAGAGGTTGTCCCGCATCAGGAGGTCACTAGGAACAGAAAGAGACAGTCACTGCCCAGAAGCCGTTGTGGATGGAAACAGTGATCTGGGTTTATCCAAGGGGAAACCTTGGATCTCAGCAAGGTTTTGGGAAGACTCCAGCTCCCCACAGACCTTCAGCTACACACACACACTCCAGCTTCTGCTGTCTGCAGGTAACCACCCCCCCTCCAGACCCAGTGCTACAGCAGGGCAACACGGACAGAGCATTACCCAGACTTGACCAGGCACTCATGGGTCTTGCAAACATCCTTCAGGAGAATGGAACGCAAGGGCTCCTTGTCCTGCGGAGACAAGAGGAGATGGTGATGGGCTTGGCTGGCCTGGGACGTGTCCCCACGGAGCATCCCGGGCTGCTCACCTGCTCACACTTGTAGTAACTGATGGAAAACTCATCCAGAACGAAGTACCGGCGCTTCCAGCTCTTCCTCTGGGTAAAAGAGGAGGAAACCGCTCAGTGCTGGGCTCCGAGCTGCCTGCTCCTGCATCCAGAGCATCCCTGCAGCATCCCTGCAGCATCCCCAGCCTAGGGGAGCGCAGGAAGCCCAAGGCCCCCCCTCAAGCTGCCCGGGGCACCCCAGAACTCACCACGTTCCCCTGCTTCACGCAGTAGCCACTCTTGAGCGGGGGGGGCCCGGCCGGTGCCTTGGTGGCCGAGGGGGGGACGTAGCTCTGAGAGCGCCGCAGCAGCGGGTGCGCGGCCACGTCGCTGCCGTCCCCTGCGTCCCCCCCGTTCTGCAACAGAGCACACGGTTAATGGGGGCAGCAGGGATGGAGGGGGCCCTGCTAGGATGGAGGGAAGAGCAGCAGAAGCCCTGAGCCATGGGCTGGTTGCGATGCCTGGGTGATGATGAACCACAGTGCAGAGCTGATGTCATCTCGCTGCATGCAGGCTGCTGCCCAAGAGCTACTCACCCTTTTGGTGCCCACATGTGAAAAGCAACGTTAAGAAGTTGGAAAAGCGACAGAGAAGTGATTTGAGGGCTGGAGAAAATCCCTTGCAGCAGTGGGGTTAAAGGATATCCCTCCCCTGCCCGGCTTATCCCACACCAAGAGGTCACTCCGCTGCACCACAGACCTTCTGAGGGGACACAAGGCCCAAAGAGCTCCTTCATCTGGCAGCAGGAGGCAGAACAAAGGAAGGTGGAGCTGGACAAACCCAAGTTAGAAAGCAGGGATGCTTTCCAACCGGATAAGGGGATGTATTGTGGGAATAAACCACTCAGGAAAGCCATGAAGTCTCCACACTTCCACAGCCAAATCCTCCCAAAAGAGCCTGTGATGGTTGGAGTTCAGGTAGAAAACCTGTGCTTCCTCCACCTCCAAGCTGTCTGTGCAGAAGGACACATGGCCATGTGCCCAGCACCCATCCCTGGGCACACCCCCAGCACTTCCCAGCGCATCCCAAGGGCCAGATCCTGCTCTCAACATCACCCCGTGGCTCCTCCATGCTGTCCCTGAGAACACTCTCCCTTCCCCTTTAGCAGTGCAGAGGATGGTTGAGATGAAACACATGTCCAAAAGCAGATGTGGGGATGCTGGTTCAATAAGGACCGTTACACCCAGGATGAAGGGATGCTGCTGGTGGGTCTGGGGGAGCAGCCGGAGCATGGGGCTCCCCCCGTGAGCTGCTGCAGAGCCAGGAAACCACGGGTGCACCCAGGAAGCTGCAGCAGAGGGGTGGCCACGTCACACAGGGCAAGCACCAGAGCAAGGGAAGCATCCAGCAGTGAGGCACCCGCTCTAAAACCCCTCGGGAAAGAGAGGAATTGCATGAGGATAGAGCTGGTGGCTGTTGTGGGGGGGAGCAGAGTCAAGGCAGGAGGAAAGAGCAGCTTTAACTCACTGAAGCAAAGAGGAAAAGTCCCAGAGCTGCTGCCGACTGTCTGCAGACAGCAGAAAACCACTGCAACCATCTCATTCTCTGCTCTATTTTTAGTGCTGATAAGAGCTGAAGTGAGACCCGGAGCCAAATGGGCGCCCAAAGGTGGGAGACACCAACAGCCCTGTGCCAAGCGAAGGGGGCACAGAAGTGCCAGCGCCTGGGATGGGTCAGTCCCTTTGGCTTTGGGGTCCCTCTGCCCCAGGCGCCTCGATGGGGGATGTGGATGGTGCGGGATGATTTGTAGCCTCCTCCTCACACCTCCTCATCTCAGCACACTTCAGAGCATGACAAAGGAGAGGTGCGACAGGGTGCTAAGTGCAGCTATTTATACACCCCGGAGTGGTGTAGAGCGGGGAAGGGTTTGCAGGCACCAAGCTGGTTTCCAGAAATGAAAGTGCAAACCAACAGCCCAAACCAGCAACTGCATAGAATCACAGAATGGTTTGGGTTGGAAAGGACCTTAAGATCATCCAGTTCCAACCCCCTGCCATGGGCAGGGACACCTCACACTAGACCATGTCGCCCAAAGCTCTGTCCTTGAAAACTGCCAGGGATGGAGCATTTATCACTGCTTTGGGCACCCTGTGCCAGCGCCTCCGCACCCTCACAGGGAAGAACTTCTTCCTTACATCCAACCTGAACTTCCTGTTTCAGTTTAAACCCATCACTCCTTGTCCTATCACTACAGTCCCTGATGAAGAGTCCCTCTCCAGCATCTTTGCAGCCCCCTTCATGCCACCTTTGCTGCTCATTCCCATTAGGATTGGCTCTTAAAGCACGGGGAACAGAGACACCAAAGCAAGGTGCTGGCGTTGCAGGGATTTTAGCCCCGGGATTGGATCCCGGCAGCTCACCTGGTTGATGGAGATGGGTGTGTGGACCACCACCCCCCCGATGATCTCGGTTTTGTAGGCAACCTGCGGCTTCCTCTCCTGTGCCTGCGGCACCACCGGAGGCTTCGTGATCTCTGTGGCCGGTGGGACGCTGCCGCCCTTCGGCACCTATTGGAGAAGGAAAGGGGTGAAGGGCTCAGGTGTGACCATCACCTCTGTCCTCCCAAGCTAAATGAAGCAATGTCCCTATAAAACCCACTAAATGAACAAGCCACCCCAATTAGGGCGGGTGTGGTTTGAGGAGGCAAAGATGGGAGAGGAGAGGTGGGAACAATCGAGCATCATCTCACATGAGCCTCCCCAGCTCAACACCTTTGTGGGACACTTGCTCCTTTAATTGTCCTGCTCTAATTACAGCCTGGCTTAATGACAAGCCCCATGTGGCTGAGCTGCAGTGTCTGCAGGGGGTTCACACACTGAATCCTGCGTGTCCTGCACCGACACGCACCCAGAGCCCATGCACTCAGCTTGGTGCTGAGGTTGTGGCATTTCATGTATTCGTAGACCAAAGAAGCAAATAGAAGCCAGGTCTGCTCTTGCACATTGGTTTCCCCACAGGGACTGCACGACAGTGATTTTAAACCAAGAAAAAAGGTATTTGATAGGCCCCAATCCTGAATGGCTTGCCATGATTTTTCCTTATAGTTTACAAGCCATGAACAACATGTTTCAGTGCAGTCTCATAAACCCCTGCTAGCGTTAAGCATGGCAATACTGCTCTCTGCAGTTACACAGATGCCTGCAGCACCCCAGTCTTTCCCCAGGGACCCCCCAAACCTCAGGTCCTGCTGAGGGGTGTCCCAGCGTCCCTGGCCAAGCACCAAACTCAAATGGTGCCTCTGCTCCCACTGCATGGGAATGGGATCCCCATCGCCAGGAGCAGCGGGTGGCTGAGGAGCACTGGTGCTGGGTCAGTGACCATTAATTCATGGTTATATGAACACAGCAGTAAATGAGAGGACATGGAGGACAAGCTCCTCTGGATGCAGGCACTGTGATGCCCAGCAGCTCAGGGCATTGGCAACGGCTCATCACAAGCCCCCGTGATCCAGAAAGAAGGAAAATGGAGTAAATAAATGAGTGGAGCACAAGGAAGATGCCCTTGGACAGCCACAGCCAGGAGTCGGTTACACATGATCCCTCCAACAGGAGGGAAATGGCCCTGGAGCAGGCGGGATGGGGATGGCTCCAGCAGGACCTTCCCCAGGGAACAAGCCACTGTCCCCCTCAGCAGCTGGGCAGGGAAGGGGAAGATGCAGGAGCAACCAGCAGCAAAGTAAACCCCAACCAGAAGGATCCCTAGGGATGGTGGGGGGAATATCCCCTGTCTGAAGACAGACACTTGAGAGGGGTCACCACAAAGAGAATCATGGAATCCAGCAGGTTGGAAAAGACCTTTCAGATCATCAAGTCCAACCTTTATCCCAGCACTGCCAAGGCCACCCCTAACCCATGTCACTGAGGGCCTCATCTACACAGTGTATGAACACCTCCAGGGACGGTGACTCCAGCACTGCCCTGAGCACCCTTTGGGGAAGGAATTGCTCCTCATCTCCATCTAAACCTCCCCTGGTGCAGCTTGAGGCTGTTACTGCAGCAGGCTCTGACCCAGCAACCCATCAAGGCAAGAGCCAGCAGTGTCAGATGGAGCAGAACCCAACGTACCGTGATCTTACTGGCCCGGTTCAGCGCTTCCACCCAGTCCTGCAGGTCCTTCTGGTCACTGGCTTGTAGGAAGTAGCGCTGAGATAAGGCGTTGATAACTACAAGAGAGGAGCCAGGGAATCCAGTGCTTTCCATTATTACGACACAATAAACAGTGAAACAAAGAGCTGCTCCTGACTCCATTCCCAGAGCTATTTGCAGGTATCGGTCTCAACCTCTCGCATGGAAAAGCAGCCAAGGGGGCAGTGGGGATACAGCAGTTGGACACATCCTTGTGCCAGAGCTTAGGGAGGTCCTGGGCTGAGATTGGGCCCAAACCAAGGCTGTGGCACAGCCCAAGCTAGGACTTAGCCTAGTGCTGAGAGCAGCCCCTTGCACAGGGTGTTTGTGGGCCCCACAGGATCTCCTTCACTCAGCACTCGGGTTCTAACATTGATGTGAAGCCCAGTATAGGGGTGCACTGCACACTCTGGTCTTCATCTTGGGCTACATCCCTTGTGGTAAAGTGTTGCAAAGGCAATGCCATTCCCTTGGGACAAGTATGTGCTTGTGCTGTCGTTTCTGTTGCTTTAAACCCAAGTTCATGGCTCATACACGAAGCAGAGGGTTGGGCTGAGGCTCTTTGGTGGGCAGGATTGGATACAAAACCCCAATTCCACGCACCAACAAGAACAGAAGCTGATGCAGGCATTAGAAAGGAGAAGAACCCTGTATGCACACGGCAGTGCAGCACATGGAACACACGGAAGGGATTGGGAAGCACAGCAGAAGCAGGGAACCATCACGGAGGGGATCCACATGGTCCTGCCTCCCCCACCGGGCAGGGGGGTCACAGTGACAGGACCAAAAGGGAGCATCCTCCTCCCTTCCTGACCACAAGGACACTGCTGGCAGGTCCCATGGGCATGGGGAGGGCTCGGGGGGGGGCACCCATAGCACAGCGCAGCACCCACCGGGGTCCCCTCACTCACCGAAGCAGAACGGGGTTTTGGGCTTCTGTTTCGGGGTGGCGATGCTGACCTGCAGCACAGCACATGAAGGAAAACAATTAAAGGTGATGGAATGTGATGATGGCACATGGGAGAGCTGGAAGCTTCCATCCACACCCCTGTGATGGAAGGGAAGCCACTGCTCCCCAAGCTCCAACCCAGGCCATGCTCCCAACTCCTCCAAGCCCCCGGCAATGAGCATGGAGCCAGGGGAAGGTCAGTGAGGAGCTGGGGCTTTCCTCTCCCGCTGTCCCCCTGCTCTGCACAGCACAGGGGGCTTCCAGAGGCCTTGAACCCACGGGTTTCTGCTGGATTCACACAGTCGCTCTGATCAGCAATTAGGAAAATTGAGGGAAAACAGCAGTGGTTTCTCCCTGCAGAGCAGGAATCGTTTATATAAGGATAATATTCCCCCCGGGGCTCCAAGCACAGCATTCACGGAGTATTTATTCTGACAGGCTTCCTCCTCCAGAGCTGCTCTATAATGCTTTATATATGTTTTCCCAAGCAAACCTCCATTTCTCTGGCATGTTCACTGCTGGCAGCGAAAGCCGTTGGCACAACCCAGCCCTGAATTTGTGACCAAAATCTTGTCCTGGAGCGACTTTCATTTAGCCCCCAAACGTATGGAATTTGTCAGTGAAATGGGGAAGGTTCAGCTCCGGCGTTGCTTCATCTGTGCTTAATTTATAAGTCATGATTCAGCAGGAACAGGGAGATCTGCCTGATCCTCCATCCGGCTCCGGAGGGAGCTGAGCCCGACTGAGGGGCAGCTCCACTTCCCACACTCACATCCATATAGGTTCTTACCTATTGCACTATATCTGCTTCCCTGTGGAAGCTGGATAATATCTTTAAGACACTCAAATAGCTTCCAAAAGGTCTCATCCTTCAGGGTGCTGCCCCTTAGCACTCAGGCTCCCATTGCAGGAGCAGGACGAGCTGCTGCCTCTCCCGGGAAAGCCGCACGGATACAGGGACAACAGGGAGCGTTCATTTTCCCTCCTCCCCACCCCGACATTACCTTGGAGATGTAGGTGAGCTGCAGAGACCCGACAGCTCCCGCGCCGATGGCCAGGTTCTGCAATGCAACAGCAGTTAAATAACAGGGAGAAGGTACAAGATTCCAGGCTGCATCCCGAGCAGGGGGAGGCTGACTCCAGCCAGGACCCTGCAGGCATCTCCCGTTCCCTTTAATGAAGAACCCACTGCGAGATGCTCTTCAGGAAGGCTGGTGCCAGCAGAGCTCGAGCACTGTGCGGTTTCAGGAGGGTCTTCCTAGCGCTCAGCTTTGGCCCTGGCTCTTTTGAGCTTGATTGCAAGCACTGGGGCAGCTCCCAGATTTTGGGCTCAACACGCAGAGACTCCATCCCCTCCAGCCACCCAACTCCTGGTCTAACATCTGCAGCACGACACCACTTCCAAGGTGACAAGGATAACCTCTTCTCTTTCTTGTTACCGCAGCATCCACGGACGTGGAGCTGGGAGCAGCACGGGTGCATACCTGGGGGTTGTCCATGTACCACAGGAGGCAGTTGGCCTGGGTGTCCAGGATGAAGTACCTCCGCAGGAACTTGCCACAGGTCTCATTTTCTTCAATGTCCAGGAAGCCGCAGATACGGTTCTGCCGGTCCAGGTACGGCATGCCGGGCTCCTTCTCACATCACCCTGCGGAGCGGGGACAGGGGGAGGTGGGTGCTCTGCTCCACAGGGAGCCATCCCAACCCATCAGTGCCAGATGGGATGGCAGCGTAATGGATGCAGCCAAGATAACAAGAGGGAGAGGGCAGGGATAACCTGCCAGGGCTGGTCCAGATGACAGCATTACCTGCCTCCCCTCGCTGAAAACCGAGGCATTCCCATAACCATTTCTTCCCCACAGAGGTGAGCATCAGTTCCCAACCCCACTGTGACCACACGGCGTGAAAACCCACACGAGGCTCCAAGGAAAAGCTGGGGTTTCCCTTCTCTGCATCACATCCCACTGCAGGTCCCATTTCCCAACCTCTCCCAAACCTCCGGCTGCCTCTTCCCAGCCTCCTGGATTAACACACGGGAAGCAAAGTCAAACTGCTACCGCTGCACGTTGCACCATGGGGAAGCTGTCAAGCACAAGCATCACCCAGTGTGACGAGGAGGGTGCAGCGTGCTGGCCCCAGGGCATGGAGCAGGGCAGGTCAGCCCAGCAAGCAGGACCAGAACAGCTCAGCCAGGAGCTGCAGGACTTTGGAATACCGGGAACTGCAGATGGACTCAGTCACAGCACCACAGATGCTGTGATGTGCCAGGGCAATGCCAAATCACAGCTCCAGCTGCCCCATCACAGCAATATCCACATCCCATAGAGCTGCCCTGCGGAGAGCTCAGCAGTGTAGGGCCCCCACAAAGCAACCACAAAGGGTTTGATGAGACACCAGGTCCCTGGGAACCGTAACAAAAAGGAATCCCAAAGTGGACGGTGTTCTAGAGAGAGCCCAGGAAATGGGGAACAATCTGCAACTCCAGCAGAAAATCCATGCAGCCGGGATGCTGAGTCAGCAGGAAAACAATGACCCATCACCATGAGGCTGTGCCACCGGCTCTGTGCACCAATGCTGCCCGGAGGTGCACAGCCATGGGATGGGAGCCCCTCAGCACAGCACCCTGCCATAGGGCTGCCCAGGAATGGGGTCTCTGCACCATCACCACGGTGTTGGGTGGTCGGTGGGGATGGAAGCAGCAATGACCAAAAGCAAGCCAAACCCACTGTGGTGCGTCTGGTAGAAGAGGGACAACTCATGCTCCGCTCTTCAGTGCAGGTGCCCGAAGCAGAAGCTGCACAAGTAAAAGATGTCATGCAGAAAAAGGAGGAAATAGTATTTTCAAGCTGAATAGCTGCAGTGGAGAGGGGCCCTGAGAGGCAAGTGTTGTGCAAGAGCTGCGGTGCAGCTCTAAGGTAGAGGTGGCAGAAAACAAGCCAACCTGGTGTCAGGATCTCAGCGTTTATCACCAGCGTTTCAGAGATGGGTATCAGGGTTTTGCTAAGAGGGAAATGGTACCGCTGCAGTGGAGGAGACTGTTCTGAAGCAACCCAATCGCCCTCGTGTAAAGGGTTATGTGGGCACTTCACATTTTACTGCTTTTTGGGGGGATTATTTGGGGGTGGGAGTTCACAGAAGCAGATTCCCCAATGCCTTCGACCAGACCTCAAAGTCTCTCTTCCTCCTGCTGCTAATAAGAATCCAGGGATTCCTGCTATTGAGAGGGATAAGGAAGAGCGAGGTGTGCACTCGGTGAGCCCCCAGCCCCTTGGGGCAGCAGTGTTGGACCCATGGGACACCTCTTGAGTGTCCCGACCTTCCCCTGTCCCCTTTATTAACAGAGGCTTGGCTGACAGCCCATGAACCAGCTTCATCCTCTGTGAGACACGACGGACATCACACCGGCAGCAGTGATTTATGGCTGATGCCCACGCCTGATGCAGTGGGATCTTCCAGGACTCTTCCCTATCTCTGAAGCAACTGCCTTCCCAGCTTTGTCCCACCAAAAAGGACAACCCTTTCCAAGCTCTGTTAATGAAATGACAAGAGAAATAAGGCCACAGAAGAAGGTTTATGGCAGAAATACCCTTTCGCCTGCCCCCTGAGATACAGGGAAGGGCTTCCTAGGGAGAGGCAGAAGGTGCAGGGCACCATCCCAGCCCCTCCTGCGGTCACTGCTGGCTCAAAGGCCTCATGTGCAGCCACACAGCCAGACTTTCCAGGAAGCTTCACCACACCATCACGCCTGCCCATGTCCAGCTCCCGGCATTCCCAGCACAGCCATGGCAGCATGACCCAGGGACACCCTGCAGCAGTAAAAAGCCAATGGAATAGGAGACCTGACATTCAGAGCATCGCAGCAGCACCAGCCACCTCAGCACCTCACCCACAACACCTGCAAGCAGCCACAGCATCCTCCTCCTCCTCTCCAAGGCCTGTACGAGCTGCCCCAGTGCCGGTTGGGGTGCAGGATGATCACCCCATTTCGTGGGGGCTCCTGGCTGTCCCCACACAGCTCTAAACCAGCCCCGGCCGTGCAGGGCGGTGGCTGCGAGCCGCAGCGGTTGCACCACAACTTCCTTTTACCTGGTCTTGCAAAGAGCTCGCCCTGCCGACGTCTATCCGGCGGCTGACACGAGACAGACGGTGCAGGCAGAGCCCAGCAACGAACTCCAGCATCTGCCTTAATGATATAATGAACCTGTTGAGAGGCAGGCTGCGAGCAGCGACGACACGTTTCTTCATCCCACCATAGAGAAACAGCCCACGGAACACACTCCAAATAGCTGCCGATCCCAAATCCTCCCTGTGAGTTTGCTACCGATCCCGCAGACCCAAAGTGGGGATCAGTGGGTGCAGCACCCGCAGGGACCCTGCTCCCAAACTGCAGACATCCCGGGGGCAGCAGCATTCACCACCTCCCGCTGTTGCCATCCCCACGGCACCCCATTCCCATGCTACCAAAGCGCCTCGGAGGCCTCGTCCGCCGGCCGGGGCACGGATGCGGGATGCATCCAGAGCCGGGACGGGAGCTCCGGCCGCATCCCCGCACCCACGGACCAACCAGACGCGGGGCCACATCCCCGCCCGCTCCCGGCGCCGTCGGGCACCGACCCTCCGGGGGGCACCGACCCTCCGGGAGCCCCTTGTCGGGCGGTTGGAGCCGCACCGGGCCCCCGCCGGTGGGGACGAGGGGGGATGCGACACTCACCCCGCGGGTCCCTGCGCTGTGCGCCCGCGGAGCGGGGCCGGGCGGCGGAGGGTGGCTCCCGGCGCCGCCGCCGCTTCTTTCCGGGTTAATTACGTCTGCCATGAGCAAACCCGGCCCCGGATGTGAGTGCGGGGCGCGGGGCGGCTCCGTGTCCGCGTCCCGGCCGTACCCCCCCCGCACCTGCAGCGCCACCGGCTCGGTCCGCACCCCCGGGTACCCGCTGTGGAGCGGGGCTGCGGCCAGCCCGGTCCCTGCCCAGCCCCGGGGCTCGGGTCCCCCCCGGACAAATCCCCCCCACCCGACCGAAAAGCGCTCCGTAAATCACCGTTCTCCAAACGGCTCCTGCTCCGCACCGGGATGCGCCCCTGGCCGAGCCCTTGAGGGCAGGAGCTAGCCCGCAGCCCCCCCCCGAGCAGCACCAGCACCGAGTGCGTTCTCATGTAGGAGCAGATCTGGGGGGCTGGCACGCTGCGGGGTCCTGGCTAAGCCGGTCCTCACCTTGACACAGAGTCCCGGGGCTCCCAAAGCATGTGGGGCATCGTTATGGGTTTACAAACGCCATCCATGCTCCCATGGACATGTTATTGCATAGGGCATCAAACACAGCAGCATTTGGGCTAATATGAATAGGGGAGCACGGTGAACTGCTCAGGTGAACTGTGCCCAGCTCCTGCACTGGGCTGGGCCTGATCACTACCAGTTTTCATAGAATCACAGACTGGTTTGGGTTAGAAGGGACCTCAAAGCTCATCCAGTTAGTCAATCATCTAAGCCCATCACCCTCACCCCAAACGTCCCTATGGGGTGATGCAGCCACACAGGGTTAGTGGTGCCCCTCCAGGGACCAGCTCTGCAGAGTTCCCATCTAGAGACTGTCACCAGCTTTGCTCCTCTCCATGTAATGCAATCGACCCCAGCACCCAGCTCTGTGCCCCTCACTGCTGGTGTATCAGGGGGTCTCTCCTTTTTCCATTTCAAGGCCAGATGCTGTGCATTTGAAGGTTATTTCCCCCCCTGAGCAGTTGCAGACCGTTCAGCACTCACTGCACAACATGTTCTGTCAACACATTGCCTCAACCCCCAGCATTTCCTATGGCCTGGGTCATTTTTAGAACAAAGCTTTTCTGCCTCCCCTCCCGTGTCACAGAAGATTGCCCAAACGCTGTTACTGAAACCACGTGTGTTCATGTCTGTGTGACTGCTCCTGGCCCGTGTCACCTCCCCGGAGCAGATGAAACCACAGTGTCACAACAGAGCGCAGCCTCCTCCTCATCACAGACACAAGGGCTCTGCTGTGAAAGGCTCTCAGCGTGTGCTGGAGCAGGCCCTGCATGGGGGTGAGCAGCTCAGTCTGGGGCCCTGCAGGAGCATCTCTTGCTGCTATAGCTCAGGGTGGATTTGGGGAGCAGGAAACCCCCCTTACACCCATGCAAAAGGCCCAGCTTTCTCTCTGGAGCCGCATCTGGCCCCAGAGCACTTTCTCCCAGCGCGGATGAAACCGATCGCGGTGCTGCAGATGGGAGCCCTGCTCACAGACACTGGAGAAGAGAAGGCTCCAGGGAGACCTTAGAGCAGCTCCAGAGCCTAAAGGGGCTACAGGAAACCTGGAGAGGGGCTTTGGACAAGGGCCTGTAGGGACAGGACAAGGCTTGAACCGGCCAGAGGGGAGATTGAGATGAGCTCTGAGGCAGAAGCTCTTCCCTGTGAGGGTGCTGAGGCGCTGGCACAGGGTGCCCAGAGAAGCTGTGGCTGCCCCATCCCTGGCAGTGTTCAAGGCCAGGTTGGACACAGGGGCTTGGAGCAACCTGCTCTAGTGGAAGGTGTCCCTGCCCGTGGCAGGGGGTTGGGACTGGAGGAGCTTAAAGGTCCCTTCCAGTCCGTGATTCTGATTTTTCACAATAGGTTATTTTTTCCTAGGAGTTCCTGGCGGGATGCTGGCAGAGCTGCTCACCCCATCTCTCCTCCGTCAGTCCAGCCCCACACCCTGCAAGAAGCTGCAGCCCAAACTGCATCATTTATCAATTACATCAGGAGAAAAGCAGCCGTGAGCTCCCTCCGCATCTCCTCCTGCCAGCACTCCCAAAAAGCCCCAACGGGACCACATAGAATCCAAGCTGATGCATCCAGGGTGGCTCCAGCCTGGATGCTCCTTTTGCTGTGTCATGGCAGGATTTGGCATTGCCACTTGTGTGCCTCCTAAGGGAAGGATCACCCCTCAATTGGGGCATTATTCCTTGTACTCCCAATGCACACCCTAAAGCCCATCCTCACCCCTTTGCACGCTGGTGGGGCTGGAGTCTGAAAGCACCAAGAGCTCCTGTAGAGCTTTTGAAGAGAACCAAAACCTGAAGCATGGAGAACCAACCATTACGGAAGCACAGGCCACAGCACCTGGGTCATGCTTAGAACAGATAACAACATCATCCACCCTGAGCGTGTCCTCCTCTTCCCCTTCCTGCTGCCTCCCGGCATTCCTCACTGGAATGAGCTCTCCAGCCTTGCCCTGTCCCCCCCCTCCTCATCCCTCCTGCTTTGCAAAGACTAAACTGTTCCACAGGGTATTTTTATACTGGGGCATCTCTTGCAGACCTTGTGATCCGCAGCAGAGCCCGGAGCTGAAGCAGCTCCGTGTCCTACAGCGCAGTCACACGGCAGCTAGTCACACTGCTGCTCCTCCTTCATCCCAGGAGCCTTTCCATTCTCCTCCCACCTTTTCCAATGTGTTTTGCTGCTGTAGCCTGGCCGGGGTGCGAGCAGCCCCTGGAACTCACAGGGACACCCCATTAGCACACACAGGAGGTTCCTGGAGCAGGGCACCAGAATGTCTCTACACCACGGCCTTTGGATCCCACCAGCATCCAGAGAAACATCCTTCATGTTCCCAGGGAAAGGAGCAGGGCCTGCAGCAGACACAGAACAATCTGCTTTGCTCTCCCCTCTTGTTTTAGCAGCCCAGCATCATGCCTGGTTGGAGTTAACCCTCATATGACTCCATAGCCATGTTGTCCAGGACTTCCCACCCTCCAGCACTCACCGAGGGCTCTGTTTCGGCAGCATCCCGCAGCAGGGAGCTCCGTGGCTGGAGCTGAGCGTGCTGAATTCCTGCTCTTCTGTTCAGACTTGCCCCTTCTCGGTTTCAGTACCTGTTCCCTTTTTGCTTGTGTTATGACTAAGGGAAACTCCCACAGGTTGCTTGGCTGGAGGAGCAGCAGCTCTGCTTCCAGTCAGCACATTGCTGCTTGCCCAGAGTTACATTCCTTGCAGTCAAATTCCCACTCTCCTCTCCGTGCTCCCGCACATCCTTCATCATTCCCCTTCCTTTCCTCCTCATTCTTGTTCCCTCACTTTTACCATTCTCCTTTACCATCCACTCTCTGTGAGCCTTGGGAGCTTTGTTCTTATCCCAACACACAGCTGAGATTCCCAGGGGAATGCCCAACATCCTGAGTCCTCCTCAGCACTTCATCTCCTCCATACCTCAACCAGCACTGCTTTTCTCCTCCTCAGACTGCAAAATCTCCCATGCAGACCCCTTTGCCTGCATTAGACCAGCCCTAGGATGGCTCTGGGCTGCAGGAGGGCTTCTCTATTAAATCACTTTAGCAGGTAATAATGATGGGCAGCTGTGGGACACACACAGGAGGGGTTTGGAGGCAAAACCTGATGAAAAGAGAGATCAAGATCTCCTGGGGGGTGTCAGTTTGATCTCTTTGTGGCCAGGCTGGAGGGGGCTTGGAGCAACCTGGTCAAGTGGAAGGTGTCTCTACCTGTGGAACTGGATGAGCTTTAAGGTCCCTTCCAACCCGTTCCATGATTCCCTGATCCCTGTAAATGAAGAGCAGTGGTTGCAAACCTGATTTTCAACTGCAGCTTTTATTGGTGTGATGGTAGCTCAGCCTCTCCGTGCTTCACACACAGCAAACCCCGACCCGTGTCCCTAGGCTATGGCAACAAGCAGCTACCCCATCGCGGCCGCTCAGAGCCAGCTCAGCAGCAGCTTCCCGGCCAGCGCAGCCACCAGCAGCCCATGGGGGGACCTTGGGGGGGTCCCGGCCCCGTTCTTGGAGCCCCGCTGCCCGTTGCAGTCGTCACTGAAGCAGCAGCGAAGGGTGGCCCCGCTGGAGCCGCCACCACGAGCCTGGTCACAGAAAGACTTGTAGGAGCACGACTTTATGACGCTGTCTGCAAGGAGAGGAACATGGGACACAGGGTCAGCACTGCTGCGCATAGGGGAGGCTTCACTCCTCCCTCCTAGATGGTCTTAAGGTCCTTTCCAACCCTAACTATTCTGATGGGGCAGCAAAGGGAGAAAGAGCCGAGTCCCAGCACATTGCGATAGCGATGTGGAATCAAAGGGTCTCCTGTCCATCGCACTGCTGGGAGAGCCAAGGAGTGGTCCAGTGGCCAAGGGATGTCCCCCAAGGTCACCCTGCTCATTATCACGGAGCCCTGCTGTGAAATAGTGACCTGATATTTACAGCCACATGTGAGAATATGAATAGCCCAGGCTGTGGAGTGAACGCAAGGAGAGAGGTTGGTTTTGGGAATAGTCTCTGTCCGTCTTGCCAGCCACACTGCTGAAGAATGGGAGCAGCGTGCCACAAAGAAGGACTTTTTAATGCCAGGAAAGGGCTGTGAGACTCCTCAGACCAAAAGGATGTTCCTGAGGACTAAAAACTCGGGAAAATACAGATGGCTCATCCCTGCTTCACAGGGACAAGAGGAAAACAGCTCCTGGCCTGTCCCCTGCTTCTCTTCTCCCTCTGGTCCTTCCCCAGCACACCCAGTCTCCCCAGCCCAGGCACTTACTGGGTGCAGTGATTGTGGAGCAGGCATCAGCGTACTGGGGGCAGCTGTGGGAGCCCTGCTTGTTGCAGTCGTTCTCGTTGGATGCGACACATCTGTGGCATCTCAGCGCTTGACCTGCGTGAAGATGGAGAGGAAGAGGAGGAAGAGGAGTGAGAGTGGCCGCAATGCGACATCCTGGAGCCCCCGTATCCAGATGCTCCTCAAAGGAAGCCCCAGGGGTGTTAGACAATAACCAGCCCCTGGTCTTACCAGCGCTGTGTGATTCAGAGCTGCTGACAGGGGTAAGAGCTCTTGGACCCTTTAGGAGAGGAAAGCACACAACAGCCAGAGGTCCCTGCTCGCTTTAGGAACCAGCTGAGCAAACGTGAAAGTGATGGTATCATTTTATGACTTTAAACAGCATAAGCTTTAAATTCCTGCAGGCAAATGCACTCCCTCAACCCCCTGCTCCTGCCTGAAACGGTGAATACGTGGTTTTGATGGATATTCCCACTGATATTGGGAGTAAAATCTGTGCGTGCTTTGCTGGCTGAGCAGAGCCCTCTCGTGGCAAGCGGGGCTTGCGGGAGGCCAGAGCTCCCACCTTCATCCCTTGGGAAAGGAGAAAACCGATGGAAAACTGGGATTTCAGGTGCCGTTAAGCCACACTGACCCCGGCTTCCCCAACGGGATCACTCCTCTTGTGCTTTCCCTCTCTGCAGCATGAAGCCTTTCCTTCACGCTTAGCCAAAAGCACGTTGTGGTTTATCTTTTCTTGGCCCAACCATCCTGACATTGCTCGTGGCACTGCTCAAAGAGCATCACCACCCTCCTGCCTTTTGAGATGGCTCTTTGCAATTCCACCTTTGAAGAGCCATGTTTTGGTTGGGAAACACGTCTCTAGCAATGAGAAGCTGCTGCTCCTTGGCTCAGGTACCTCCTTGCTCCACCAGAGATGGAGACCAGGAGACTTCACAGCCCTGGCTGGCAATGGGCAGAGTGAGGACGAGAGGCAGGGTGCTCTTTTGGGTGCTCCTGGGAGGAGAAAGCCAACATCCCCCCGAGATGCTGGTTCTCTGCAGGGATGGGAGCAGCAGGGCAGGGATGGGGGCACTCAGCAAGCAGAAGAGCAGCTACAGCAATTCCCCCCCAGCACTGCCTTGGGCTGCAGGACACTTACTGTCTCCGGCCAGGGATGTGACGAGGGCCAGGGCCAGGAGGGTCTTCAGGGCGGACATCCCGGCTGTGCGCGGCACAGGGCGCGTAGCGTCTGTTTTGTCTTAAGGTCTTAGAGCTAATCTGCTTGGGCGATCGGATCACCGGGCTGGGGATAACACACTTACTGCAGCCCCTGCCTAATGCCATCTTAGCTGGGGAGGACGGGACACAGATCCCAAGGGCATGGGCAGAGCATGGGATGGTGCCGGTGGAAGTGGTTGGACCTACCACGCTTGCCAGGCTGGGCTCTGCTTTGGGAACCGTCTCCATCTCCGATACAGTGCCTTTCATAGATCTTGACCATTCAGAATAACCCCTCTCCTGCCATTTGCAGCAGCCAAGCTGGGGAAAAACCCTCCAAAGATTCCAATCCACCAAAGGAGAAGCATAAGAGCACGTCTGGAGATGTTCTGGAGGCATCTGGAGAGCCCAGAGGAGCTGTCCCTGCCTCACCTGGGCTGCGCAGGGCAGTCTCCATCCCAGCAGAGGATTTACCCAAGGCCATGAAGGTTATCAGGGGGAGCGTGGGGATTAAGCAGAGTCCCTCTGCCTAACGTCTCACCACTGCCCTCAGCCCTTCCTCCTGGCCAAGCTGTACCACGGTGCAGCAAATCCTGCCAGGAGCATCATCACAGGAGCCGAGGGGATCTCAAAGTCATCTCAAGCCATATTTCAGAGTTTATCAACACAGATTTCAGGAGCAGATGATCACCATGTTTAAATGAAACCATCTGCATTGTAAACCACACTAAGAGCGAGGCAGAACGTGGCCCATCCTGGAACATAAACCCAACTTCTCCAACAACCCTCCTCCAACCTTACACGCACCAGGAAAGGTTTCAAGAGTGATAAACACAAGTTTTATTCAGGCAATGAAACATGGCAAAAAAAAAAATATATTAGTAATCATTAGAATAATCTCATTTGTGTGAGTATAACTCTTACAAATATTTACCTGACATATAAAAGGGAAATCATTGTACATATAAAATCGATGGCGATGGCAGTTACACACGTGGTGGGAAGCGATTGGGGTCAGTGCAGGGAAGCGCCTGCCTTGGGGGGAGCCATCTAAAGTCAGGGCAGTTCCTCATTGGCACTTCACTGGATACAGGGATCTGCAGGGATTTCAACTCTGCTGCAAGCAGAAGATGACAAACACCACCATGCTGTGACCCCAAACGTGGGTACCTGCAGTGTTCCCCTGTGCTGGAACAATGGGGTGGCATCTGAACGTGCCACGGGAGCTCCGGGGCTAAGCCAGCCCCATCCACAGCTCCACTGCTGGCTCCTGAGAGCGGCATCCAGGATGCGACAGTCCTGCCCGCTTGCAGCTACAAACACACGCCTCCTATTATATAGAACTATAACCATTATACATATACTTATATATATATATGTAACTATAACCATATTATAGTTAATAAATCATTCCTTAGGAATCTTCTTTGCCCAGACTGGAAGTGCATGCTGACAGGCGCAGGGATGCAGCAGCACTGGGGTGACAGAGGCAGCGAATGGGACCGGGAGAAGCTGGGAAGCAGATGGGGAGGATGCTGCTGCAAAGAGCAAAACCCAGCTCCCTAAGAAATTCCTGGTCTCAAGGGGTTCAATTCACCCGCATAGACCCCCAGGAGGTCCGAAGGCTCACACATCCAGGCAGGAATGCTGTTCTGGAGTGGGACACGTGAGGAGAGCAGTGCTGTAGTCTGCATATCCCAAACGCTGATGACTCAAAGGGAAAGGGAGTGATGCTCCAGTGAGCTGAAGCTGGCATTTTGGCTTCCCAAACAGGAATCATCTTTGCACATCACCTACCAAAGGCTTTCCTGCCAGCCCATGGGTGTGTGGGGAGGACAAAGAGGGGAGAAAAGAGCAGAAAAAAGGGCTTTCCTTTCTGTCAGCTGTGCAAAGGGGCAAATATTCAGCACAAAGCCATGGATGGTGTCAGCCATCGGCTTCCCCACCACAAGCTACCAGCCTGGTCACTGGGATAACTGGGAGCGCAGGGAACAGGCCTGGACTCTGCGTGCTAGGGCAGGCTGCTGGCATCTTAGTCTGCTTAAATGTATGATAAACTCTCTCTATACATCATAGAACTACTAAAATATAATCAAGTGTATGGCTCTGGTTTAAACGCTGCATGCTCACCACGGGGGATTAGAAAATAGAAGGAAAACAGCTCAATTCTCTTACAAAAAGGTAGCAGCAAAAAGGTTTGTGAAAGTCCTAGATAGGTTGGGTAGGAAACAGTCCAAAGAGCAAATACTTCCCTTATGTGATGCTTTACGACTCCCTGCTCAAGGCAATAGCAGAGAGTCCTCCTTCCATCACTGCAGCTATTGCCTGATCCCATCCGTCCGCCTTCTGCAGGGTGGGATGGTTCTGCACTGCCCCACAGCACCCCATGGAACCCCATATCTTGAGGAGCCCCCAGCTTCCCAGCACAGCCAAAGGCAACCTCAGCAGTTTGCATGCCCATGAACACGGACTCCGAGGCGGAGCGGGCACCCTGCCTGCATGGAAAAGCAGATCTTGGGCTGCATCCATAGATTTCAAAGTGTACTTCGCTGCTGCCTGGATCTGCCTGTGCCTGTCAAGGCTGGCTTTTGTTTGCTTCTCTTCCCATTCAGTGCTGCAAGGGCATTACTGACAGCAGCACAAGAGCCGGGCAGGGCTGCGCTCCTCCTTTCTGCACTGATGGGGAAAGAGAAGCCAGCAGAATCATGAAGCAATTTCCTCCTTCCTCCTGCAACATCCACCGTGGGAGCTAATGTGGCTGTGGCGTGGGGAGCCAAGGGCACGGGGCTTGGCTTTAGTGCTGTGAAGGGGACTGACACCCCTCAGGGCAGAGAAATGGACAAGCCCCAGCTCTGCAGAACCAGCATCTCCCCCGTTTCTCAAACACCTCCCGGTGCAGAAGCCTCCTGCTCTCCCCTTGGCCGGGCTCTCCTTTGAGAGGACTTAAGTTAATACAGGTTGTGTGTCCGTATCTGTGCTCCCAGGGGAAGGAGACGTGTAGCAGGACTGTGCCTGCCTGGAAGAAGTGAGCAGAGAGCCTCAGTGCTCGTAAATGCTAATAAAGTGCACGAATGCAGAGACATTGGGTTCCATTGGCACAGCCAGGGATGAGGATGCTCTGTGCTGCGTTCCACCCATGGACCAGAGACTGGGACCAGCGCCCTGGACACCAACACCTCTCCCAAAACCAATCGACCTACTGGGAGGCTGCGTTGGCCAAAGGTGGCCACAAACCTGTGTGGTTTGGGCTCCCCGAATCCCTTTGCTGCCTCTCCCCAGCCATGCACCCATGTGCCAGGTCCCCTCCCTAGTGCAAGGGCCAGTGGCTCCAACCTCGGCATCACCCACATCCCAGGGCAGGACCTCATGGGGCCAACCTGCGCAGTGGAGCAGGAGAGGACAGTAAGTGGCAAGAGCGTGTAGGGGCACAACTAGACCCAGACAAAGGGGACAGAGCCTGGGGTGTGTCACCTCCCAGCTAAGAGGTGGCATCAATGCAGAGGGACACGGACACGCAGCCTGACTGCAGGGATCCGGGACCCGGAGCCCTGGGATACAGGGAGCAGGCAGCAGGATGCTGTGCTCTGTGCCGGGGTCCTGGGGGTAAGGCAAAGTGCTGCACGTTACGAGGAAAGCGGCCAAGTGCAGAGTGCTGGGCGAGGGGTGGTGGGACTCAGTCCGTCTTCCCCAGCTTCGCGATCAGCTCGTCGCAGATCTTGGTCAGCTCCTCAATCTCCTGGTTCTGGAAGGAAAACAGATCATGAAGAGCTCCATGGTGGCACGGATGGGAGGTAACACCCATCTGGGTACAGCTGATGCTCCTGCCAAACCTCCTCTGTGCAGCATCCAGGGGCTGCGGGGACCCTGAGCTCACCCATCCTCATCCCAAACACATCCCGTGCTACCCGGCTGCAGCCCATGTGTGTGCTGGTGGCTCTACCCATGGTCCAAACCAGCCAAACTCAAGCCAGCCCTGAACCACCAGCCCCAGCACTGCCCGTAGCCATGCTTAAACCCATGCAGAGCTCAATCCCCTTCATGGAGAGGATGCAGTTGTACATTGCAACAACCAAAACCAATCCCAAAACACAAACCAAACAAGCAAATGAAAAAAATACCCCCAAAAAACCAAACCCACAAAACACTTTCTAGGCCCAAAACCCAAAGGACACCTCCAGCACCAAGAGGATGCTCAGGGCACCAAAGGGGAACCCAGTGTTACCTTCTGCTGCAGGGCTCTCTCCAGGGACTCGACCTTCATCTGCTCCTTGCGCAGCCCAGCGTGCAGCGCCGTGCTCTCTGCCTTGGCCTTAGCACGCACTTGGGCGATCTCCTCGTTGGCTCTATGGGGGGTTTGGACACAAGGGGACAGTGGTCACTGCTGGGTGCAGGCAGGAGCAGCATAGAGCCCGGCTCCTGCGTGCCTGAGTGCATCAAAGCTGGTTTTCCCATATGGAAAACCTGCATGAAATAAGGTTAATGCCGCTCCTCCAAGCTCCTCGGTGTGAAGCTCAACCAGCTCCTCACCCACTTCACTCACGGCTATTGCGTGTTGGTGCTCATCAGCTGAGCACACCATGGACATGAGCCCTCTTGAAGCATGGGAACTGGTTAAGTGGCTGTAAATAGACCGTAAACCTCAGTTTCTCCATTAGAAAACCTAAGCAGAGATTGGAGAATCCATTCAGGGATTTGTGCTGGCTTCACTCACAGCCATTTAAAGCCACTTGAGCCCAAGGTTGTAAAAGGCAGCTTTTCACATCAGGAAGCTCCAACCTCGGGAAAGCCACATGGAGATGCTGCCTACAAGGTCTCAGAGCACCCAGCAATGCCCTTACTTGTCTAACTTCTCTTCTGCATGGACTTTCAGGGCCTGGTACCGCTGCTCTTCCTGCTTGACCCGGGTTAGGTAATCTTGAGCACACTTCTTCAGAGCTTCTTCATTCTGGGAAAGGAAAAGTACAGGGGACAAAGTGAGGGCAATGCCATGGGACTTCTGTGTGCAGGGAGCAGGGAGAAAGAGGAAACTGAGGTAAAAACCTTCTTAAAGCCTTCCAGGACACCCTTCAGGTTCTCGTATCTCCTGAAGAGATCCGACAGGGACCTCTCCACCGAGTTCAGGTCTGCCAGAGCCTGGTCCTTTTCCATCGTGAGCTGCTGCAGGTTCTTCTGAGACGTCATGTTCGTCCTCTGCTCGTCCTCTGGGATGGAGAATAAGCAGCAAGGGACACAGGGACTGAGTGGGGACGGCTGTGGCAGCCACCTCGCTGCCCCACGCACCCAGCTGGGTGATGGCACCTTACCTATCATCTGGGCAATGGTCTTCTCATACTCAGCCACGATTTTCCTAGAAGGAAGGGAGGAAGATAACCCCAGTAAGAGGCAGACACACACCTACAGCAGTGCTGCCCCTTCCCCACACCACAAACACAGCCCAAGCAAGGTTACAGAGCCCCAGCGATGCCCATCACTGCTTCTCCACTGTGCTCAGACCAGCACAGAGAATGGGATTTTGATCCTGCAACTAAGAACCCAGCAGCTCAACACAGCACGAGCATAAAGGGCACATCTCCTAACACATCCCACCCCGATGATGCCCATCACCTCCCAGCAGGGACCCCCGAGCACAGCCCCTGCTGCACCACAGGGGAAGGGTCCTACCGCATCTCCAGCACTTCTTGGCGGCTCTCTTCATACTTCTTCTTCCACTCGCTTGCCTCGATCTCCTTTGTGATTATCTAGGTTGCAGCAGACACAGGAGCCTTGGGATGTGCTCTGAGTGGTTCCCTGTGCTGTGATGCTCAGGGGTGCACCCAGGCAGGATACGGTCCCCGTCCCCACGTTACCTCCTCTCGGATGAGCGTGAGCACGGCTGTCTTCTCACATTCACTGAGGCAGATGCTGTCCAAGGGACTGTCGCTCCTGCTCACACTGGTGATGGCTGTGGGGGACTTTTCCATGGAGCACAGCCCAGGATTGCCCTGCGGGGAGCAGCCATTCGGGATGCTGCAGGGGTTTCACCTCCCCTGTTTGGGATGTTCTCCCCCATGCACCAGCCTCTGTGCAGGTGCTGAACCTCCCAACCTGCACACACCGACAGCTCAGAGCCAGCACCAGGCAGAGCTCACATGGGGGCTTTATTGCACTCTATGCCCAGTCTCTTACTGGGAGCTGGGGTTGCACCATAGGACACCCAGGGAAGCATCATCCCAAAGGAGAGACCCAGGAAGGGCCCATTTCAGAAGCAGAGCTGTGCTCACGTCTGGCATCCCTTCACTTTCCCCATGGCTGGTTTAAATGGGAGCCACACGCTGGGATCTGCAGGGGACCAGGACCCCGTCTCCATCACCTCCATCAGATGGAGATGTGACTGCATCCAAACTGCTGCCAGCAGCACAGGGACATTTGCTGGGCCTTGTTGATCACCCCAAATGCACATGGAGGGAACAGGTATCACCTCCCTGCAGAGCACAGCTCCGGCTGAGCCAGCCCTTCCCAATGGACAGCCCCGCTCATCCCACCGTGCCCCAGCCTGGGAGATGCTCACACAGGGCTCCCCAGCACCCTCCTGTTCCCATTATAGGTGCTTCTATACAAGGGCTGAGGTGGTTGCACCCGCATTTCTCACTGCTCCCCAAACCACAGCCCAGCTCCTCCACACCAGTGCTGCACCCACAGGGACCAAACGGGTAGAGCCCAGCCCTATGAGGCTGAATCCTGCCTGGATGCTGCCCCATCCCTTTCCTCGGGGGCCCTGCAGCCTGAGCAGCCTCCAGAAGAACATTCCTTCAGAGCAGGGCTGACACCACCGCCTGTTCCTCCTTTTATCAGTCTAAATGACAGCCCAATGCAGGCATCTCCTTGGGAACCGGCTGCCAGGCCATAAATAGAGAAGAGCTTTGGAGGAGGCAGTGTGCTTCAGCTGTGTTTTGGAAACCAGAGCACTAAAGCACTTCTCTCCCTCCCCTCCTCCTTCACTGCAGCTCAGCCTCAAGCACATTTGGGTCCCAGCAGCCCAGCAATGGGGAGGCTTAACCCCGAGTGGTGTCAGCAGCAGCTTCCCACAGCATCTCCCAAGAGCCCCTTCTCATGGGAAGCCCACACATGGGAACCCCATCCCGCTCTGCGATGCCCCCGGCTCAGAGTCTGCCCAGCCCCAAACAACAGGTTCGCTTTGTCCTTGTGGGGCTTAGCATGGGTCAATCTGTCTCAGAGAAGCTAATTTTGCTGATGTTGCTAATCTCATTGTCATCTGCTTGCCACCCGAGCAGCTTTGCCATGGGGTGGCTGAGCTGGCACAGGGTTCTCTGCAGCCGAGGGTCTCGGGGTCACCCAACGGCTCCTTGGGGTGCATTGGGGGTGCCCCTGCCGGGGTGCCAGGGTCACGGGTGGCTGCAGAGCCAACGGTTTGGTTATTACCCCCCCACCTCTGTGCTTGGGGATCCCTGCACATGGACACCTCAATGTGAGCCGCAGCCCATGTCCTGCAGCTTGTCCCTTCCCTGTGATCTCCTCTGCCCTCTCCCTGTCCTGCAGCCACTCCACACACAGCGTTTGCTCCCTTGGCACAGCCCTGGCTCCTCACCAGCCCCAGCATCTCCCTCCTGCTGTGCCCATCCGGAGGGATCCATCCTCTGCCGGGCTGTGGGACATCACCACTGCCTTTACCAAGCCCCTGCATGGGCTTTGCGTGAGCTTTAGCTCCCGAACAAACCCATTTCAGAGAGGTTTGGGGGGCACTGCTGGGATGAGCAGCAACGTGTGCACAGTGGGGTCACCCTCTCGCAGCCCCCTGTAGGGAGCAAGGAGGGAGCAAGAGGCACTCACAGGGAAGATGTCCTTTTCCATCTGCTTGGAGATCTCCTTTTCAAAGCCTAAAGACAAGGAAACACAAGGTTTTAGCCCCCTGGAAACAAGACCCTGGCGCACACACAGATTTGCTGGGATGCAGAGGGGCATCGGCATCCACCGAGCATCCCTTCCCAAAACGCTTCTTTGCCCCAGGCTCTTGCCCTTGCAGGCTGGATGCATCCTGCACCCTGCCAGCCGCAAACCCCGGAGTGGAAACCAACACTTCCCTCTGGTGGCAGCTCAGCCCCATGGTGCCCAGAGCTGCCATCCCTGAGGAGCAGGATTGGAGCTGCATGGGAATGCTGCAGGATGCATCCCTGGGGAGAAGCCCAGCTGCTCGGGCCACTCCACATAGCACAAGCCTCAGCCCACACCAACTGGGCCCAAAGGAGCTGCCACATGGCCCCAGCTATTCTTAACAGCATCAGAGAGGAGATAAAACCCTCCTGTCTGCAACCTGCCCTCTCGCATAGCACGGGAGGTGATTTATGAACCTCAGCTGCACACAGGAGTGGCCATTCACGTGTTAACCAGGCAGACAAGAGTGTTAAGGGAAGAAGAAAACATATTGCTGGTGATTTCCTGCTCTTTCCCTGTGTTCATCCCCGTGTCAGTGGGTGCATGCTGCAGTTCACAGCACCAACAAGTGCACCCTGAGCAGAGCAGCAGTAAATAAACCTCCCAGCATCTCCTATCAACTTTCTTCTCCCATGAGAGCCAAAGGACTGGTTTCTCCTCCCCAGAGCCTGCAGGCTGCGCAGCGTCCAGGAGCAATGATGAATGGGCACAGGGCAGAGCTACGGACCCCCCCTGCAGTGATTCCTCCTGCTTGCACCTTTAACTTTGCTATTGATTAAATGTCCTGTTGCCTGGCTTCTAATTATGCTTTAATTGGTTGGTCAGCGGGGTTAATTCCAGAGGAGACTGGCAGCAAAGTACCACCAGGAGCATTAGCAGAGGTCTGCAGTGACACTGAGATCTCCATCAACCCTTGTGCTGGGACACTGAGTGCTGGGAGCTCTGCTTTGAGCAGGGCACCCTGCAACCACCACACCGAGCCACATCCCACCACAGCACCATGGGGAGATGCTCTGTCCTGACAGCACCCAAATAAGCACAGCCCATGCCATGGGTTTTCCATGATGGAAATGGTTCCGTAAGCATCCAGAGGTTTCATTATAACCTGCCTTTAGCTCTGGCAGCGTGAATAAACTGTGATAAAGCTGCCTCGATGGCACCAATTCATTGCCAGAGGCTGCAGAGATCCATGCACAGCACATCCCAGAGGCCATGGGGATGCTCCTTACCTGGCTCCGTGCTGTGCTTCCCAGCCGGCACAGGGACATTGGAGCACTCAAAGTACTCCAGGTCATCTTCAGGCTCAGCTTTCTTCTCCAGCCCGGCCGGTTTCTGCGCAGTGGTGGAGGCCAGCTTCTCCTCATCAGTGGCACGTCCATCCCGATTTGCAATATCTGGGATTTCAGAGATCAACGCTCCTTCACCCTGCAGGATCAAGGCACGCGGTTAAGCGGGACTGAGCTAATCCATGGGGATCAGGCAGCCAGGTTGCATGGAAAGCATAGGAAGCTTAGCATCCACCACCAAGCTGCTCCCCACCAGCTCCTCAGTGGGTTTTGGCAGAAGGAAACACATGGGGCTGGGGACAGAAGTGATTAACACACAAAATCCATTAACCCAACTGCAGAGCTTTGCTGGAGACAGGGCTGATATTGCACGCACGTGGTCCTGAATGAACCAAGAGACCTTTCCTGGCCAGGAAAGCCCCAGAGACTGGGGTGAGCACCAAGCAGAGCCCTCCTCCCGCCCTTCCCATGGGGAAGATGCTCTCCCTATGGCTGGGAGCTGCTGCTTTCGGAGACACCCCATCCTGACACCCACCTCTCCCCATGCCACCAGCCGAGCATCCCTGATGGGATCCCACCTACCTGAGCGCCAACATCCAGGACCAGGGGCTGTGTCTCGTATGGCTTCACCTTGCAGCCGCTCCTGCGGGGAGAGAAGCAGCAGCTCAGGCACGGGCAGGAGCCACGAGCAAGAGCCGAGCAGGGGGAAGCAGCCCCAGCAGCAGCGTTGCACCCGCCAGCACCCCACTCACCAGTGAAACACGGAGGCAGAGCAAGCTCTGGGGCGGAGAGAGGAGCAAGTGAACAAAACACACGACTACAGAGCAACGGGGTTTGTCTCTGAGATGTTTATTCCTGTTGAAGGTAAGGAGCAGAGAAAGGTGCCGACAGCGCGAGAGGCCATTGCCACAGAACGATTCCCCTCGCTGCACCCTCATCCGACGGGATGCATCCCAAAGTGCACACTGATCTCCTGCGGGATGGAAGCTTTTCCAGGCTGTCTCATGCCCATTCCCTGCAGCTGGAGGTTAGCCTGGGACATCTCCATGTGTCTCCCATGTAAGTCAGACCTGCACAGCCAGGCTGCTGGTTCGAGCTCTGCCTTGCTTGCAGGGCAACCCACTGCGCCTCGAATGCTCCCTCCGCCAGATGCAAAGGGAGAAGAGCCTTGCAAATAGGAGAAGGTTGAGCTCAGGTTGATCTTGGAGGTGGTCCCATGGCTGGATGCGCTCCAGTGAGGAAGCTCCCCCTGGCACTTCATCCCACGTTCCTCAAGGTGTGCCATTCCCGAGTCCATCAGTGCAGGAGTGCAGCACAGCCACATCCCGACACACCGGGCATCAGCATCCTGAATCAGCTGCAAGCAGCACAGGGATGGTCCCAGCACAAGCTTTCCTCATCTCACTGCTCTCTCGCTCCGTATCCAGCCATCTCCCATATCCAAACCCCCAGAAGACAGACACTGGCCAAGCTGGATACAGCTCGTGTGACATCCCACTGCGGGTACCTGCGGAGGGATCTCTGCCACAGAGACACGGGCAGAGGCTCGAGCAGGATTGCATTGAGCCATTCCTTGGTTTAAAGCATCTCCCCCACCCACTTCACTCTCCAGCCTCCCCATCCCATCACACACGTGCGCCAAATGATCTCCCCCCTACACCGAGATAACTGGAATTCAAGGGGACGGGGACATGGGGAGCAGACAGCCGAGGCTGATGCCCTGCAATGCCTGAAGCACAGGCAGCCCCATCGTGCTGCAGGGCCCATGGTGACACAGACACCCGCTGTTGGCCATCGTGCTGTGGAAAGGCAGATCGGTTCTTGGCCAAGACACAGATGTCAGCGCTTGAGCCCGGCTCTAATGCTGGTCGTGCATATGGCAGCAGCACTGAGCACACAAGAAGGGCATTGGGATGATGACATAAGATTGGGAGCTGAGCCCAGCACTGTCTCTTGCACCAGAGCAGAGCCCATGGGAGGGGGGGACTGACAGCACCGAGCATCACCCATGGGGGTGAGCCTGGTCCCTGCTGTGTGCCATCCTATGGGATGGGAGCAGCAAGCCTTGGGCACTGGATATTTCACTGGTGTCCCATTGTGACTGCTCATGCCAGGGGTACAGCACAGCCCCGTGAAGCAGCATGGGCCACAGGGCATTGATTGAAGCTGCTGTACTCGAGCCGAGCTTTCCAACCCATGCAGGACCCTGCATACCAGCTCTATCCCAGCTTTGGGCACAGCAGGGATGCTCTGGGTAAGAGCCATGAGCAAATCGGCCCTGGCAGGCATCACAGAGCTCAAGAGAGCCCTGTTTGGAGCTGGATGTGAGGGCAAAGCTCCTCTGGGACCACTTCAATGACCCAAAGCCAGAGGAAACAGGCACTGACTCCATCACCTCCCGGATGATGCTTCCCCCTACCCCTCTATAGCAGGGTGGCTTTGGGAGGGAATAGAAGATGCCCTCATCTTCAGGACTACAATCTACCCATCCAGACTGCACACAGAGCTGCTCCCCTCCGTTAGCCAACGCACTGGGTTTGAGTGCTTGAGCACTATAAAGGCATTGTGGGCTGCATGCTGCGGGAGCAAGCGCACGCCTCCAGCACAGCATCCTCATCTCACCGGGCTGAGCCGCCCCGAGAGCTGCAGGACATGGACCAGAGAGCACAGAGCATGAGACAAAGGGCACGAGGAGCCTGCATGCCGTGGAGACGAGTGGGGCCAGCACCCGCCCAGAGAGAGAGGACAAAAACCAGCCAAGGAAAAGACGAAAGCAATAGAGAAGAGAGTACTTACAACAGAAAACAGAGAAATTTCACTTGTTCAGTGGTCCTGATGCACCAAAGCATGGACAGGGAGAGAGACAGACAGATGGAGAGAAGAAGAGCATGTGAAAAGGCCTGGATATTAACTCTTATCGGGAGAAGCACGGCGCCTTGCCCAGCTCTGCCTTTTGGGGAGGAACACACAGATAAAGGATGCTCCGATTTGGCATCTGCTATTCACAGATGTGAGATTTATGGTGACATTCCACCACAAATCCTGCTGCTGGGGAGGCGAGCAGGAGAGGGACCCTGAAGACTTATAGAATCACAGAATGGTTTGGGTTGGAAAGGAGCTTAAGATCATCCAGTTCCAACCCCCTGCCATGGGCAGGGACACCTCACACTAGACCATGTCACCCAAAGCTCTGTCCAACCTCACCTTGAACACTGCCAGGGATGGAGCATTCACTGCTTTGGGCACCCTGTGCCAGCGCCTCAGCACCCTCACAGGGAAGAACTTCTTCCTTATCTCCAACCTGAACTTGCCCTGTTTCAGTTTGAACCCATCACCCCTTGTCCTATCGCTCCAGTCCCTGATGAAGAGTCCCTCTCCAGCATCCTTGTAGCCCCCTTCAGACCCTGGAAGCTGCTCTGAGGTCTCCACGCAGCTTCTCTTCTCCAGGCTGAGCAGCCCCAACTCGGTCACACACAGGAATGCTGGCTCCTAAGGACCCACATCACCTCCCTACAAAGTGTTTCTAGGAGAAAAACACCCAACACACCCTTATTTTTGCCTTCTGGGTTTTGTCTGTGCTCTCTGTATAACCCCGCTCCAGTTTTCCCACCGGAGAATCCATCAGCAGGGCAATGGTGAGCTTTGGTTTTGCTGCCAAATCCGTGCTCCCAAAATTTACCCTTTTGAGCTTATTTCCTGCTTTTACTTTCAACTGGTTCCAATCCCCCGTGTGAAGAAACCCCAAGTTATAGTGGAAGGACCCAAAATTGCCTGGGTGGGTAGAGCCAAACCTGGCTCAGCAGCTCCCATCCTAAACATCTTGGACAAGACTTGGACAACGTTTGTGATACAACAGGTGAAATAGCAAGAAAATAGGAAGGTTTGGCCATGAAACCTGCTCCCAGAGGAGCATTCCCAGGAGGAACTGCCTGCATTCCCAAGAGGCACCATGAAATGTCACCATCTACACGGGGGTTTTAAATAGCATGGTTCAGGAACTAAAAATGCACTTAAATAGCTCAGCAAGGCACAAACAGCTCCCTCCTGCCTGTGCGGACATGATGGAAGCAACAGATCTGCCTGTTCAAGCACTATTCCCTTCCCCTGCTTTGAAAGAGCTCACTCCATGTCCCAGCAGCATCTGACCCACCAGACAGGCACCCACAAACCCTCATGTGTGCTTGGTAAACCCTCTGCTCTGACCACACCAGCTCCACGAGCTGGAGCCCCGAGGGTTTTCCAAAGGGATGATCCTGCAAAGCGGGTCCTGATCCAGCCCTCCCCATTCTGTGTGGGACCCCAGCACCACTCCAGGACCCCCGTCCCTCTCCTCCCATCCGCTCCTGATGCTCCAGGATGCCAACGGGGATAAAGGAGCTGCCTCTCCACTGGGACAAGGGGTGGATAAAACCAGGGCAGCAGAACCCGAGGTGCACATCGGTGTTTCATGCTCATTTAGAAGGCACAGGAGCATCATCATCATCATCACCACCACCACTGCTCTGCCCACAAGGGAACGGAGGGGCCGCTGCTGCCAGCTCCATCACTCACGTTATCAGGCGGGACTTGGGCTTCTTTGGGGAGCCGCTGCCTCTGCCGAGATCATCCTGCACCTCCAGCGCCTGAGACTCCAGGATCTCATTGAGGCTGTTGTCAGCAGTGGGGCAGGAGTCGGTGGTGGAGCTGCCGAGGGTCTTGGTGGGCTTAAACGGATCCATTGCCTCGAAGTTATTGGGGTCAAACTGGTAGGACCCTTTGGGGACAGCCGGCAAGTTCTGCAGCGCTGAGCTGCCACCCAAGGGGCTTATCCGGGGTGCAGGACCCAGCCGGGGGGATCCAGGGGGAGGCAGATCTATGGGGCCCCTCTCTGCATCCTCAGCTGGTTTCCTGGGGGGGTCCCGGTGTCTCTTCGGTGTCACTTTGCTGGCCGGGATCCTGCTGCCCCTCCTGGGTGTTGCTCTCCTGGTCTCCGGGCTCTCTCCTCCCTCCATCAAATCAACCTCGGGTTTTGGGATCTGCTCTTTGTGCTCCAGGTCCCCCTGCTGCTCCCCAGTGCTGTCACCAGGATCGGGGGGACAGCATGGGGCTGCTGGGGGGGAGCTCTGCAGCCGGCAGCCCCCTGCCACAGCGGGGTTTACACTCCCATCGTACTGCTCCGGGGTCTCCTCTGTGGTTCCTTCTGTTATCCCTTTCCCATCCCAGGCCAGAGCATCACCCTTTGGCTCCACCATCCCCATGCTGGCATCCGCTGCATCCTCTCCCAACATGACCCGCTCCTGGTCGGCCCCGTTGCCCGGTGCTCCTTGGGGCTGGGTGTGATCCCGCAGTTGCATCAGGGATGAGTCTTCAGGGTCATTTTCCCCTTTCGCATCCAAACTGGCTTTAGGGGCTCCGATCTCTGGTTGAGCCTCATCTTTGGGGTGCTTCCCTAGCGAGCTGTCCCCACAGGCTTCCCCTACCAGCAGGTCACCATGGCCACTTGGTTCTGCAAAGATAAAAAGAGGCAGTTAAACCCCTGCCGGCTGCACACCCCATTTCAGAGGGGTTTCTCTCCCCTCCTTACATGCTCCAGGGTCATATTTTTGGGGGGATTCCTGACCTGCGCAACCCCGGCATCAAGCAGTTGCTGTAAGATTTGAAGCCCTGGAGACTGTGGTGAAAATATACCCTGTAAATGGGGGGTCCCCTATAAACAAGGGGGTCCCCTGTAAACCAAGAGCTCAGACACAGCACCCGCATGAGGTCAATGCTCTCACCCACAGCCTGTTGCTGCGGTGCATCAAGGCGAGGAGGCAGGCTCAGCACGGCTGTCAGAGTTCCTTAATCACAAATCCTGATCCATGACTTAATCACTGTTACTCCAATCCCTTCCCCTAAATCCTTTTACTGTTTAATCGGTTCTTTGCTGTCAAGGGATGGGGAAGCTCCTTATCTATGGAAGCATCCTGAAAGCTACACCCACCAAGCACCTACAGCCAGGACCTCAGCACCGCTGTCACCTCCTCTCCTGCATCTTAACCAAGGGCGATTGCTCAGGCTCCTGGGATAAGGGATGCTGTGATGCTCAGCACCATCAGGGAGTGCATGGGACCCACAGCTCTTACTGGCACCTTTCTGAGGAGCCAAAGCCCAAGGGGAGAACAAAACCTGGCTGGGAACAACAACAGGGCTTGTGCTGGGGAAACCAGTCCCACTCCACTGCTGCAACCCTGCCCTGGCACACAGTGACAGCCATGCAGAGTCACATCGATCGTGCCCTTGTTTCGCAGGAGGTTTGGTTGAAGGATGCTCACAACAAGCTCCCACAGCCCCCAAAATGTCCCTGTTCCTACCATGGGGTGTTCACAACCAGCTCACGTTCACTGGGGACTGAGGCTGGCAGAAGAAAGAAAGTAAATCAGGCAAATATCTGGTCCTGGGGCTAACCCAGGACATGGAGCCAACAACCCTGACTCAGCTGACGGCTTGTGGCTGGCATAATTGATCTCCAGGATGCTAAAAGCCATGCAAATGAATCATGAGGGGCTGTGTGACTGCAGAAAACCCTCTCTCCGACTACAGAAAAGCTCCCTCCGACTGCAAAAAGGCTCCCTCCAAACAGACATTGCTTTGCTGCCCCAGAAAACGCATCAGTAAACACAACCCAATGGATATGTACTTGGAGTGCAGCCAGAAAACAGTCCGAGGCAGCGCCTGCCAGGCCTTCCCATTGTCGGGAACCAGGAGAACCTCCTTAAACAGATCCCAACTTTATGCTGTGTTGCTGGGATGGTTTAAACCTCGCTGAGACAGCCCTGAGTAGAAGAGCAGACTTCAAAGTGAGGGCAAAAGGCACCTTTTAAATGCATTTTACATTCCCACCGGAAGGTTCTGCAGCTGCTGTTCTCACAGACATAAGCCCATCCTGGTTTCTAACCCAAGCAGTGAGTAATTGCTTCTGGAATAACAAGCAGCCGGCACGCAAACCACCTCTCCTTGCTCGGATGGCTGCAGGGCAGGGAGAGCAGGAGGGCTGGTGCGCTCAGAACAACCATTCCTTCACCAAAATGGGAACCACCACGTCTCCCAGTGGAGCAATCCACTCGTGTTCTGCGCCCAGGACAGCTCAGCTCCTCCGCTCCCTCCTACCTGTGGTCCAGAGCTGAGAAACTGGGATGTACTGGGACACAGAGGGTGTGGGTGAAGGAGAGGAACAATCCTGCTGCAGTAGGACTGTCCCTCCTGCAAGCTCGGTGGGTTTTCTCCCCTTTTCTAGAAAGGACCTGAGCATGAGACATGTATTAATCCCTTTGTGTGAGCTTTCTGATGAGAGCAGGACAAACCCTCCTGCAAAGCAACCCCAGAGGTGATGGGGCTTCCAGTATCTGAAGGGGGCTACAAGGATGCTGCAGAGGGACTCATCAGGGACTGTAGCAATAGGACAAGGTGTGATGGGTTCAAACTGAAACAGGGGAAGTTCAGGTTAGATATAAGGAAGTTCTTCCCTGTGAGGGTGCTGAGGTGCTGGCACAGGGTGCCCAGAGAAGCTGTGGCTGCCCCATCCCTGACAGTGTTCAAGGCTGGGTTGGATGGGGCTTGGGCAAGATGGTCTAGTGTGAGGCATCCCTGCCCATGGCAGGGGGTTGGAACTGGATGATCTTAAGGTCCTTTCCAACCCTAACTATTCCTTCATTCTATGATGCCCCAGACAAACCTATTCCACACGCATCCTCCTGCCCAGCAAGGGCTTGGGGAGGGGTGACATTTTAATCCCAGCATGAAAACAGACACAGCAGCAAGGCTCAGTGCTGCATCCATCCCAAACGCAGATCCAACAAAAGGCGCTCTGGATCCTTGTAAACAGCAGTTGTACCGGCTGTGCATGGAGTGTAAATGGGCTCCTGGTCCTCGCAGTGTGTGTGGAGAGGATATTACACAGTGAAAACGGGGATTTATCCTCTCCAAGCAGAAATGCACACACAGGACAGTCTGGCACCGCTGTAATAGGCACTTTGTGCCTGTGCATTTTAATCATTAGGCTTGTCCTCCTTAGGCTGAAATGAAACACAAGCACGGACTAACCCAGCAGCTTTCCTCACATGAATCAGAGAAACTTGGCGGCAGCAGCGCTCAAAGGCTCCGTGCCCTTTTCATCCCACATACAGCAACCAAGCGAAGCAGCAACGCTCCCTGCACAGCCCTGAATGCCAAAGGCAGCGAGAACAACCCCTCCACTATCCACAGCCTCCTGCTCCGTGTCACGCGTCCCTCCCTGCCCCGCTCGCAGGCTGAGCACAGGATATGTGGCCGGTGCTTTCAGCCTGGGCTGACGTAGCCAACGGCTCCGTTCCCCTCTTGGCTTTCCGCTTTGTTTCGCGGCCGTTGGTCTATTTTTAAACCTATTCTGTTAGAATTAGCATCCCGGCAGAGCGATGCTGCCGCTTAACGTGCCGGAAAGCACGTGCCCTGCATCAGGGTAACGGCAGGAACAGCCCATGAGCCCGCTCCCAGCACCGATGGTTCCATATTTGCTGCTTCTGCTCATTTCCTTGCACAGAATATACCTGGCTCTGGTAAATGGCTGAAGAGAACCTCAGCAAGAACAGCACAGAATTACAGCCTCCACCGACTGATTCTGAAGGGGCACAAAGCCCAACCACAGCCTCCTCCTGGGGTGATGGGACAGGCTGTGTTTTTGCCCTTCAGAACACGGTTTAATGCAGCCAGGTCTCCCCTCAGCCTCATGCAGAGCAGCCAGCCCCTGTGTCACAGCTTCTGTCTCGCACATTTCCCATCCCTACCTATTCCCAAGCAAGGCTGAGGCTGCAGTGCCTGCTCCCCGGCCTTGCTGAGCAAGGAGATACTGCATCTACCCATGTGCCTGCTGCAGGTCCGGGCTCATCCTGCAGCACTAGCAGCAATGATTCCCTGTCGGCTTCAGGAGACTGGTGCATTCCTGACATGCAGCCATTTCACAGGATCACCTCCCCATCGCCACCGCTCCCGAGCTGCAGCCAGACGAAGGGCACACGCTGCTGCAGAGCAGCATTGCCAAGGTGAGGGCTGAGCCGATGGATTACCCGCAGTTTAGCACCCCAGGGTGCCACAGACTCACAACCATGCCTGAATAATCCTTTCCCTCCATTTCAGACACTGAGGAGATGCAGGGAAGGGATGGAGCTGGGTGCTGGGCGCTGTGGCCCTGCTGTTTCCAACACCCTGCTCTCCACCAGCCTCCACAGATAAACAGCTTGTGCCAGAGATCATCCCCTAACACTGTGACCTTTGTGTGCCGGCTCCCCCTCTCTGTGCCGGGCCAGCATCGGGGAACTGCTCATCCCAGGACACAGGGACACAGGCACATGCTGGAGTCTGAGCAATGTGCTTCCCTAAGGCAGGAATGATCCTCAGACCTGCTAGGAAAGCCTTTATCTCTCTTCTTCCCCTCCCTAGGCATTATCCCTCAAAGTAAAAATGCCTCTATCATCCCTACTTAAAAGGACGATTCCAAGAGCTGTGACTATCGGAAGCGTGAACCAAGCTCTGCCTCTGTCAAGGAAAACAAATGTGTGTTTTCCACAGGCACCCAGATCCATCCCAACAGCAGAACAACACTGCAGGAGATGGCAGGCCACAGCACCCTGTAACTGCCAAGGCCACCCAGCACCTGGGCTCCCGCACGGGGAGGACCTTGGGTCCCATTTGAGCTCACACAGGCATAAACACCAACCTCCACACAGACCCTGACTGCAATTCCCCCTGGAGAGAAGATGTGATGGTGGGAGGGAGCTGGTCCCCAAAAGGCCAAGGATTAACAGGGGGCCACAGTGGTACGAGACACAAGGGCAAACCAGCAACAGCACCAAAGAACCCTGTGCCTCCAGCAGCAAAAATCACCGTTTCCTCACAAACAGGGTTCAGCAGCATCTTTAACAACAGCAAAGACGGACGCTAACTTCAGGGAAAAGAGACCCGTGCAGTGAACCCTCCATCACCAACCAGGCTGAGGAGGGACACAAACCCAGCACCAAGAGCAAGCCCACATGGGGAACCACACAGACATGAGCCAAGGGGGCCACGTTGGCTCCTCTGAGCCTGCAGGGTCACCCCTTCCCTCCAAAGTGAGTCAATGAAAGCAGCGCTTGGCTCAAGTGAGAGAATAGCCCTTTGCTGAGCGTTTGCCGTGGCATTTGAACCATGCAGGCCATTAACCACAAAAAACGTGGCAGGCATTATTCAGCACAAGCCACTTCTCCTGCTTGCCCCCCCCCCCAGCTCTCCTCATCCGGAGCCCAAAAGCAGAAGGTGGCTCTTTACCTCGGGTCCCGGCCTCAGGCTCCAGTGACGGCTCCTTTATCAGCGAGCAGGTCGGCGTTTCTGCTTCAGGGGTCTCAAAACTATCTTTGGAGTCCGAGCTGCCGAGGAGGGGGGGAAAAGAGGGAGGAATTACCGCTTGCAAGGCTTAGCTCCGCAATCCTCCTCGCTGCCCACGCCGCCGGGCGGGCCAGCTCCCGGCCGGCCGCGGGCATCCTGCGGCAGCCGCTCCGTCCTGTCCAGCGGCACACGCTGGCAAACGGAAAAGGGAGAGCAGGTGAAACGACATCGTGAGTGTTCCCCCCCCCGTCCGTGTGTGCCCCCAACCCTCCTCTCGGCAGAGCCTCCACGGGTCCTTCCATCAGGCCTTTCCCTGGGCATCCATCGCGGGCCACAAGGATACGGCAGCACACTCGGCATCTCCCCTCCCTGGAGGAGCGATCCTCGGTGATAACACCTTGTGCCCCCCAGCATCTCCCCGCGACAGCAGCGACCAGCTCCGCTCCGGTGCCCCCCCCCCACTCCCCGATCCTTCCCGGCCCCCCCAGAACCCCCCGAAGCGCTGTGCGGGCCGGACCCCCGCCTCGGGCAGCAGAGCTGGTGCCAGGCAGCGAGCGGGCAGCGAGCAGGCAGGGAGCGGGTAGAGAGTGAGCAGCGGCGGCGAGGGATGGGGGGTGAACGGGCACGGGCGCGGCCGGACGCGGTCGCAGCCCCGCACACCACGCGTGGACGCGGGTCACTTGCCTGAAGCCGAGGGCCGGGTCCTCCTCCTCCGCCGCCTCCCCGGCCCCGCCGCCGTCCTCCCCGTCGGGGCTGCCCCCGCCCCGCACCGCCGACCAGGTCCAGCGGGCCCACTGCACCGGCGAGAGGATCTGCCAGGCGCTGAACGCCATCGGCCCGCTCCGAGCACCCGCTCCCAGCCCCGCTCCGCTCCCCGCCGGGCTCGCTGCGGCCGCGCCGCCCCCAGCGCCAAGGGCCTCCCCCGGGCTGCGGGGAGGGAGAACGAGAGACCGCCCCGCCGCCCCCCGGCACCGCCCGGCGGGAGGGACCGGCCGAGGAGCCCCCCCCACCCCAGCACCGGCACCGGCCGCGCCCGGCGCGGGGGATGCGGGGCGGGATGCGGGGAATGATGCGGGCGCCCCCGAGCCCCCACCCCGCGGGTGGGTGGCGATGAGCCGCTGCTGCCGCTGCTCCTCCTTCCTTCCCTCCCGACGCAAACGCCCAAATTCACCTATTTCTGCCCAAAACAGGGGCACCTCCTGCCCATCACCAGCCCCAAACACACTCCCCCCACCCAGCGGTGAAGGAACCCCCCTCACCAAGACGGCAGGGGGCTGTGAAACCGGATCGGCCCCAATTTATCCCACATTTATGGGGCTGCACCTGTGCTCTAGCACAGATTCCTTCCATTCGGGATGTGCCAGCGGCCCCCCGAGGGGGCAGAGCCAGGCGCAGCGGATCCCTCCCCAGGATTCAGCTACAGAGGGATAGGGAAACACCTGCCCCTTCCATTTTCCAAGGAAATACCGGCCTCGGCAGCCCTGGCTGATGCTACATCCTGGTTGATGCAGGTTTCTTTATTTATTTAACTATTGTTGTTTAAAAATAACAGGCGGCAGCAGTTCCCTGCAGGAACAAACACCCCCGAGGGCCTCCCGTGGGAATCTTCCCTTTAAGGAGGGCTCCCACATTCATTATCTCCCACAGAGAGGAGCAGAACGTTACTGATGCCGCTCAGCATCCAAAGGAATGTCCAGGGCTTTGGCAGCAGATGTGCAGCTCCCCGCAGCCCTGCCTGCCTCATCCTGCTCCCCGGGGCAGGTCCCAGGGGTAACCTGCTGCCAAACCAGCCTGGCCCGTTGTGAAGAGGCAGGGTTGGCCCTCGATAACCACCCCAAGTTCTCCCATGGCAGGCTCAGACCACTTCCTGGTGAATCATCCACCAGCTCCCAGCACAGGAATGCATTCGCACGGGCAGAGAGGCCTCCGGGTCAGACCGGACCCGTCCAGCGGGTCTGGCCACCTCTAACACCAGCCTCCAGCAGATGCTTCAAAGGGCTCATTCCTCATCTCAAATAACCTCCCTACAGGGATCCTTTCCTGCAAGCTTCCATCTGTTGGTGTCCTTATTAAATACATGTGTCATTGCTGCATGCTTTTACTGTCCTTCTTCTGTCAAAGAAAATCTCTTGTCCCCTTACACAACACTTCCAAAGCAAAGGTGCTGCCAGACCCCACCACAGGCCCAGCTCAGGAGTCCACATCCCCAGTGACCCCTTGGCTGCAGCCCAGGAGCTCTGTGAACCTCCCTGCTGAGGATGCTGAGCAAGAGGGGACAAAGTGACACTTCCCGAAGCTCACCTGAAACCCCAGAGGCTGAAGCAAAAGCAGAACCTCAACATCCTGTCGCCTACATCTGCTGTGAGCAGAAATGAGCAGCGGCTTCCTGCCATCTGCAGAGCTGGTTTCTGCAGATGAATTTTACATAAGGACATCTCCAGAGTGAGCAGCTCTACAGCTCCGCTTGCTGCAGCATCAGCTCCCGCTCCCCATTCCCACCAGGAATGGGAACCCAAATCCCTCCTGACCACAAAGACTGGCTGGAGCAACAGCTGCTGCCTGCAGGAATAGGATTGAGCAGCAGCAGGAGTGGGATCAGCAGGATTGAACCACGCAGCACCAGCAGCAGAGCTCCTGCCCTGCAGGGCCCTGGGGTGGGAAGATAGAGGAGGAATGCAAAGGCAGATCCTGCTTCCACTTGATGAGCAATTAAGAAAATGCCTAGAGTGTCATTTTCCAGCTTGGCACCCGACCCAGCTTGGCAGCAGCACCGGCTGCACATCAAACACCGAGCAGATAACCTCTCTGCATCAGTCGCACCGGTGGCTCTGGCTGCCAAGTGCTGCTCAGCACAGTCAGCAGGCACAGAGAGGACCCTGAGCTGCTCACAAGGAGACCTGCAGCAGTTCCCATCCGCAGGGTGAGCTGCAGCCTGTCCCTTGTGGTCACGTCCTGCCCCAGCCCAGGGCTTCACTGTGCTCAGGGGTAGGCAGTGATGTACAGCCTAAATATCAGTGTACAGCCCAAGTTACCAATGTACAGCCTAAATATCAATGTACAACCTAAATTACCAATCTACAGCCCAAATATCAATGTATAGCCCGTTACCAATGTACAGCCTAAATATCAATGTACAACCTAAATTACCTATGTACAGCCCAAATACCAATGTATAGCCCAAGTTACCAATGTACAGCCTAAATATCAAGGTACAGCCCAAGTTACCAATATACAGCCTAAATATCAATGTAAAGCCCAAGTTACCAATGTACAGCCTAAATATGGATGTACAGCCTAAGTATCAATGTACAGCCTCACACCAGCCTGCCCCAACACCCAGCCTCTCCCATTGGAATCCATGCAAAGGCCAATGCATGGATACAGGAGAGGCTGCTGTGGCAGCACGGTGGTCCCCAGCCCTGGGAGGCTCTACCCATGGGCACTCACTCTTGCTTAGTCACTATTTGTCCTGGCTTTGCCTCTCTTTAAGCAAATACTGTGGGTTAACTAAGTGACATCCTCCATCAGCCCTGCAAGCACACAGGCAGATGCCTCCAGAAGGGATTGTTGGGGCTCCTGCAGCCCTTTCCCTGTGGATCACCAGCTGCCACATTGCTCTGGGAAGGAGAGCCGGGAGCAGGCAGTGCAGCATCGCTGGCAGCAGCAGCACTGAATGACACTGCGGTGGCTTTCCAGGGAAGGGGAATGCAGCAGCGCTCTGCCTCCAGGCAAGCAGGTGGAGCCCCAAAGCTTCTGGAGCTGGAACATCTCCTGGCTTCATGGAGGCTGCAAAGGGATGCAGAATCCTCCTCACACTTCTTATGCTGATCCTTGCAGGAAGCCAGCTGCATCGAGGGATAGGAGCTCTGCATCCAGGGATAATAGTTCTGTATCTAGGGATAGCAGCTCTGTATCCAGCAGTAGCAGCTATGAATCCAGGGATAATAGTTCTGTATCTAGGGATAACAGTTCTGTACCCAGGGATAGCAGCTATGAATCCAGGTATAGCAGCTCTGCATCCATGCATCAGAGGCAGCATCCCAGAGCATCTTATGGGCATGGCTGCATCCCAGAGCATCCCGGAGCATTCTCTAAGCACGGCAGCATCTCAGAGCATTCCTGGGCACGCTTAGCCTGAGGGAACTCATTTGGGATTCAGGATTACTCAAGGACAATGGAGTTTAAGCACTGAAAGGAGGTGATTTGTCAGCTACCAGAACCAAAGCCAGACTTGAGCTCTGCTAGGAATGGCCGGAGGGTGTCGCTTGTGGATCGTTAATTCCGGACTCAATGCTATACCCTGGGATGAGGAGGGCAAAGGAAAAGAGGATTTACTGGAATGGACTCCAGGATGTCGAAGGGCTCCTACGCAGTTACAACGTGTTTTAATGTCAGCGCCAGCTTTGGGACTTGCTAACTCGGATAAGCCTTTTGAACCTTTTGTGCATGAAAGGCAACACGTTGCTTTAGGAGTTCTGGCCCAAAAGGTGGGATGCTGGGATAGGCCTGGATCCAGTTAGGAAAGGATGGTCTGCTTCCTGTTCTCTTTATTTAAGGGGCCTGAAGACTGATCTGGGGGCAGAAGATAGTAGTACAGGTACCACACACAGGACATCGGTGTCCCCCAGCAGGATGCAGAAACACCAAGTGGTGCTGCTAGAACAAGATGCTATAGAATTAAACCTTACTAACACTTTCAGTCCAGCTCATAACAGGGAAAACAGAACCTCAACAAGATTGTTTTACAGACTATTGAACAGGAAGAAGTGATTTGAAAGGTGTATGAGTCAAGAAGTTGTTAGTTGTAGTAGTTATTGTGTGAATACTTGCTTGTATCTGTGTGATTATTCAATGTTGTAACCAAATCATAGGTTATGAAAAGATGAGATTCATTATAATGAGTTTCAAAGGGGGGAATGATGCTGGATTGGCAGCAGGAAGGTCAAACTTTAACCCAGAAGAAACGATGTAAATATCTGTCAACGTTTAGAAGAAGAACTGTCTTGTTTTCGGTGGCTGAACCAAGGCCAAAGCGCCCCAGAGGAGGAGGAGGAGGAGGAGGAAAAGAACTTCCTCAGACCAAGGGCATCTATCAAGAAGCTGGCAAGATAAAGGACGACTGTTCTCAGATGTCCTCCTCTGGCAACAGAGTTGGGGTATTCTCCCCCAAACAACCACCCAAGACCCCGCACACAAGACTTTGCTTGCTCAGCCCAACGTCCTGGCGCAAGCACAGGGAATTTGGCTCCTTCAGCACATGAATATGCATTAGGTAGGCGGGATAATTGCATTAGTTAGGTGGAGCTTTGGTGTACAAATATGGGATGAAGGATCCTGGTAGGGGCGCTTGAGTTGTGGAGATGCCCCAACCGAGCCCTGTACATGGAATAAACGCCTCCTCCCTAAACAGACTTGGAGCGTGCTTTGGGAGTTCTCTATCCAACACAACATCCCCAGCCTGATGCAGGCAAGCACTCGCTCAGCATCCCAACCCTCAGCTCCCTTCTCCTTCCTACCTTTGCCAATGCAGACTTGTCCCGGGCTCCGTCACTCTCCACTACCTGTCCCAGTATCTCCTTGGAAAGCCGCTTGTGCGAGCGGCTGCCTGGAGAAGGAGCAGGGAGGAAGGAAGGGGATGGCCAGCGTGGGGAGGGCCGGGCCGTGGCGGGTGTCCCAGTGCACCCTGCAGCACGGAGGAGGGTTTGTGATATTTGGCAGCACTTCCACGGGCAGAGAGAGGAACCGGAGGGGCTGAGAGATCGGGGCGAGCATCCACGTACCCGCGATGCCAGTACCGGAGCCGTGCGGGTGAGCGCCTGGATCTCGTCCTGCAGGGGCCCCACTGGTGTCATGCTGGAAATATGTGTTCTTGGCTGGAATTTGGCAGCCTGGCCTCTGGCGGGGAGGGAAAGGGAAGCTCTGTGCTTACAGAAGGAGTGGGAGCTGCAGGGAGAGGAGGTAGGGAGCAGTGCTGAGCTAGGAGAGGAGGTCTGGAAGCAGTGGATGTGCCAGTGGGTTGATGCCCGGGGAGGCTGCTTTCCCCATGCAAGACATGAGCCACTGAGCTCCCCAGAGAAACATAGAATGGTTTGAGTTGGAAAGGACCTTAAGAACATCCAGTTCTGCTCCTGCAGAGGGAGCGCAAGGAGCGGGATGGAGCGCTGAGCCGCGGCCATTTCGTCCTCGGAAAGCATCAGGCAGGGGAGTTGCTTCCCAAAGGGAGGAGAAAACTGCTCAGACAGGGAACTTCCCCTCACAAACAAACCCTGCTCCCGTAGCCATGGGCTGGTCCTGCCCTGGGGCCTGCAGCAGCCGCACAGAGGGAATAAAACCAGCTCCTGCATCCCCACCGCTGCAAAAAGCAGGAGGAGAGGACAGTGATTGGGAGGGAGAGGGACACACAGGCAGGATGGGGGTGACAGCCCAGGAGCCCCCATTACTTGTGCCTTCTCTGGGGTGCTCCTAGCCCGAACACCCTTCCCGGCCACCCATCGCTCCTCCAGCCAGGACAGAGTGTGGGTTCCTTGGTCAAGGAGCAGAGATGCCACTGCTTTATCTTGCTTGCATGGAGGTAGCATCCTATCGGTACAGAACCCGTGCTGGGCTCGCTTCGGCAGAGGGCAGCAGCACTCGCCTGGTTGCCTCATTGCTGGCCCCACTCCAGCCTCAAGCTCCCATCTCCCAACTTGCTCTTTCTTTGCAGACACTTCCTGTTATTGTCATTTTAATCCTTCACCTCTTCAGCAGCGCAGAAAACTGCCCCGTGATCTGCCCTGCGAGGTGGCGGCTGAACTGACCCTCGCTGCATCCCCTGGGCACAGCTCCATCAGCGAGCTCAGCCTTGCGCCATCATCTCCCATCCTCTCCTTGTTTATCTGCCCTTTCCAGGGATGCTGTTTGTGCTCAGCTCCAAGAGTCCTGGAGAAGAACCCTCTGCCATGGGCAAGACTGGCCCATGGTGCCCAGCAACATGCAGAGGACCCTGGGTTCCTGCAGCTCCGCATCCTCAGCTCTTCAGCAGCACATCTCAACATCCCACCTTCATTTCCACGTGTTGCAACCCCTGGAGCTTCCCCAAGCATTGAAAACCAGTCAGAAACCTGAGCCCCGGGTGCAGCCATGACTTTGCCAGTTGTTTTCCAAGAGCTGGTCCCAAGCATCTGGCCTTGCATGAGCTGGAAGGGTCATGGAGCGTGACAGTCAAAGCCGGAGCAGTGAGGAGCGAGTGGCACGCTGACCAGGTTGCTTACAATAAAACCAGATTTACAGCCATTGCCCAAATGTAGCCTCAGCTTAGCTCCAATTCCCCTATTGCATCATTCGGGGCAGAGATTGCTGCACGAGTACCTGAATAATTGGTGTTCAGAGCATAATAAAACTCGACGTGTGGCTCACAATCACGCTGGGTGATGGCAGATCTTGAGCAGGGGAATAAGATTTTCCAGGAAGCGTGTGTAACTCTTGGTTTGGGATATTTGTGGACACCACTGAAGGGAAGCGGCTGCTCCTTGTTGTGCAGCACCACCGAGAGCAGGAGATGCTGCCACCAAGGCTGTGCCCAGCTGCTTGCCCTGGCACGGAGCCGGGTGAGCACCGTGGGCAGCAGGATCCTCTGGGACATCAGGATCATACCGGTCCCAGCGGATATCCCTGGAGCACAGAGGGATGGGCTTGCATACAGGTTCCCAGGGTAGGGCTAGAGGCAGCACCTTCAGCGCCGTGCACCCTGGATGCTCCTCCTTACAGGAGGGGTCTCTTCCTATTTAGTACATCAGCACTCGATTCGCATTGGACCATGGAGCCCTTCCAACACTCGGAATACAATGAGTTAGTATCTGTTGCTCTGGAGTTTGTATCCAGGCTGGAAGCCCAGCCAGCTGGGAGCACGCTGGGTCCAGGCTCCAGTACAAAGAACAATGGGAAGGCGCAGCGAGGGGCGGGCGAGGGGCAGGCTCCTGTCCCTGGAGACAGCGCCGCATCTGGGGCTCCTCAGAGCTCTCTGATTCTCCACCTAGAGAGGATCAGAGCTTCCAGACCTTCCTTTTAACTCTGCGCCTTGTCCCCTCGCTCCCCTCCCGGGGTGGTTCTGCGTGCCAAATGGGATGCTGAAGAAGGTGCTGCCTGGATGGGCTCCAGATGCGATGCAGCTAATCCATTTCTATAGCTGGGAGCAGGTGCCTTCTACATCACAAGCAGCTCATTCCAAGACCATGCTTCGCAAGCACAAGGAAGCCCGAAGGCAGAGGATGCCCACCAGCTCCAGAAACACCCTTTGGATGCCCCATGGAACCGTGGTCCACGGCTGCATCGCCTGAATCTCACTGGTGCAGCAGGGAAAAGAGCAGGAAGAGCTCCGGGCACAGCCACAGCATCATCCAGCACCCCCGGCCAGGGACGTGGGGCCAGAGCTGTGACCTGCAGCCCTGCAGGGATGTGCAGCCTCCCATAGACTTCACATCCTGACCTGCGTTGCACAAGATGAAGAATAGAGCCACCGGGCTGTGGAGAAACCCCTTTTTGCCTGTATTTTCCCCAATTTCTGCTCCCGGGCTCACCTTCTCTGCAGAAACAAGGACATGCACAAGCAGAGGGTGCCCACACATCCAGATCACAGCAAGCTGGGGAGAGCTGGTACCTGTGGGGAGGAAAAGGAAAATATCTGCTGCTGGAGCCAGGCACAGGAAAGGCCAAAGGGTTTGTTTTCCATCCCCAGAGCACAACAATGTGGTGAGCGGAACCCGGGCAAGGAATTCCATCCAAACCCACAGCTCCCGAGGCTCTTCTGGGCAAACAACGCCTCAAAAGGCTCCTGTGTCCCTGCCCATCCCAGCTCCTGCTCCGGGAGGGAGAAGGGACCCGCTGCCAGCACATCCCGCTGCTTCCCCCATGGAGCCTTGGCTGTGCCATTGCTGGACCAATGGGCACCACCACTGGTGACAACCGCATCCTCAAAGCCGGATTGCAATGGGCTCTGCAGAGAAGCTGCAGCCACAGGTCCCCCAAAGGCAGCAGGACCTGAGGGGGGGACCCATGGAAAGGAGCTCAGCAGTGGGACCTTCCCTATAGGCAGCTCCAATACGCCTGGATGCGACGGCCCTGCTGAGACAAAGAGCCATTGCTGGCTTCAGCTGCCCTGGGTGGTTTTTTCCCCTCTCTTGGATGAATCACCTGCTAAAAATATTATAACTGGAGCTTTGGCCAGACCTTTCACTTCTTTGGAAGCAAAAATATTTATTTTACTCCGGCCGTGCCTGGGTTTTAGCAGAACTTTATGATCAATTTCTGAGGAATGTGCCATGCTCCATGTTCAAATTACAACTGCCTTTGGCTCCCAGCATCCATTTGAAATGTCTTGTTTAAGATGCAGTTGTTGCACTGCCAGAAACCTGCAATTTCAGCTGGGTTTTTTCCCCCCCCACTCCAAAGCACCAGTTTTGCCCAGCTGATGATTGTTGTCACCCCAAGTGGGTGCCTGCCCCAGGGGTTACCAGTTATCTGCAGGCTGGGCTTGCTTAAATGGGAGCTTTCACATAGAATGGGTTGGAAAAGACCTTAAGATCATCCAGTTCCAACCCCCTGCCATGGTCATCTATGGGAAAAGCATCACTTACTTAAGAGCATGGCCACAAAGATGGTGTAAAGGGGGCCCTGGAGGCACCCAGCTTTAGGGACAACTGCTGTCCTATGGCACAGGGCTGTGTTTATGGGACATGAAGCAGAATCTCTCCCTGGACAGGCTCCAGGCTGGTGCAAACATCATGCGAGTGGTTAGACAGTGCAACGAGGTCCCCGAGCTGTCTGTGCAGGTAGGGTGTAATCACAGCAAAGCCTGAAGCCAAACGGAGCTTCATCCTGTCCCACCTTCCTCCCAAGGTGTGCAATTGAGTTGTATCAGCACCGGGGGGCTGGAACCAGGGTGGGAGCCACATTCCCATTGGGCTCATGCATCACCAGCTCCTCCTGGCTCCGTGCTGGCTGCTTTGCCCTTGCTCCTGTGCCAGCCACACCTTCCCTATAAATCTCATGTCGAGTTTAGGAAGGAAACGAGAGGAATTGCTTTTTCTTGCTTCAGGGCAGAGGGAATAATGGGATCTTTATTCCCCAGTAATTACGTTGATTTTTGTGTGGGTTTCAGTTAGGCTCCCTTCCAGCCTTCCCTACGGAGCGACGCCTCTCGCAGGAACGTGGCCTTTGGGTGGGTGTCTGGATCCAAGCAGGATGGGCTTGCAGGGAGGATGCAGGGGCCTGGCGGGGCTGTCCCACATGCAGTGGATGCAGCACTGCAGCACAAGGGCTACAGACAGGCTCCAGCACACAGATCCCAGCCAGTGCAGCAGCAGCAACAGCGCAAGGCAGGCTCTCTGCAGTTGGAAAAGCAAAGAGCAAGAGCTCACAGGTCAGCCCCAGCTGAGGCTTCAGCCTGTCCATGCCCGGAGCATGGCAGGGAGCAGGGCTGGCATCTGCCCGGTGTGGAATGCGCTGCCTGGCCCCGCTCCATCCTTCCCGAGTGGCGCCAGGGAGACAAACACGCTGCTGCCGTTGGACACGGTACTGGTGGTTTCTGCAGAGAGGCCAAATATGTCCCTAAAGCCGGTGTTCAGGAAGAGGCAAAGACATGGAGCAGCCGCAGGACTGCAGCTACCCACAGGAGCGCTCCGCAGAGGGCTGGGGATGAAGCTAGGAGGTTGCCCTGGCTCACAGCTCTCCTCTTCCCCAAGGAAAGGCTGTCAGGGTGCTTGGGAGGGCTCCAAAGAGCAGCCTCCGGAGGAAGCACCCCCAAGTGGGGGCCTGGCCCCAGGGCTTTGTCTTGAGGGCAGAGCAGGGCTGTTGTCTTTCCCATTGCAGCTAAACAGCTGGAAATGCTTCACCGGGGAGTGAACTATGGGGACCGTGTGCCAGGGAAGAGTTGCTGCCGTGCTCGCCAGCAGCTGGGATCCTCTTCATGCCAGTATCCCAATCCCACAGATGGGAGCTCTCCCAGCTGCTGCTCCAGGGTCCGCCAGCCCCCACCAGGCACTTGCCCTTGTGCCGCTGCAATCTCAGCCCCATCATTGAGGATGGGGAAACGTGTCCTGTCTCTTCCCCTGCAGAAAGGCATTTCGATCCATGTAGACCCCAGCACAGAGCTCTGGGAATGGGATTCAGCCCATCCCCTTGGCTGCCATGTGAAGAGCAGCCGGCAGCTCCAGGAGCAGGATGGGAGATGAAGCAAAGCCCCAGGAACAGCATCTGGTCTCGCGGTGGTTTTGCCTGCGCCGGATGCTGCAGAGTGAACGCAGCACGTGTGGGACACTCTGCAGCCTACCTGGCATGTCCTCAGGGCATTAGCTGGGCTGAACCATCACACCGAGGCTCAAGGGATCGGCTGCCGGTGCGACGTGGCAGCTCCTACCTCCAAAGCGGGAAGAGGACCGGGATACAGGAGCATCCTGCAGCCGCGACACCAGCAGAGCCAGGACATCGACGCCGTCAGCCTGCCTGCAAAAGCAAGCAGCACGTACAGATTTACACACCCACACAACATTCCCAGCAAGCAGGGAAAGAGGGAAAACAGTGTTTTGATCAGAGTGTTTAACAACATCAATACACGCGGCCAAAAGCTGATGCAGAGGACGGACCTTAACCAGTGCTGGGACACTTTAACCAGTGCTCCTCATCCCTTCCCTCGCTGCGGGGCGGATAGCAGAGGAAAACAATGCACCCCCAAACAAGAAACTGCTGTGTTTGCACAGCACTTGTGGGTCACAGAGAGGGATCAATACCCAAAAACACAGCCCTGCCATCAGGGATGCAGCACCCACCGAATTCCCCATCCAGGGCTGCTCCACGTCCCCGCACAAGTGTTCATCGGATGCGGCACGAAGAACCCCATCCCCGCCAAACAGGCTCAGGAAGTTTCTGTCCTCGGCTGCAACCCCTTTGGTGTGGGAGAGCCTGGAACTCATTACAAATCGCTTAAGTAACTTTGGCTCGCTTGAGCTAATTAAATTGGTTTCCCCAGCTCTTCTAGAGCCTTGAAAGCACCACTCAGCTCCCAGGCTCGCTGTGCAAAATTCATTACAGCAAAGGAGAACTTGGCAAGGACAGAAACAGAAAGTCTCTGTAGTAAGGAGTAAACCCAGCACGGGGGGTGCTCGCTGAAGCACGTGTCTCTGTGTGTGCTCCGAGGTGTTAGAGACACCCTCGCACGGGGATGGAGCTGAGCTCACGCAGAACGCTGTGCTCAGGCTTCAATGCTTTGCCAAATCTGGGCATAAAAATAAACTTGGAAGTTCAGTGCAGAAGCGTGGAGTCAAGGCAGGGAGCTCTCGGTTTCCATAGGAAGCAGAATTAATAGCTTGGCAGAAGGGGGGTGTTTCCATTTTTACACAAGAATTTCCTCCTCCTCCTCCTCCAGGCTTGTAAGGAGGATGAATTGGGGCAGTTCTGCAGAACCTGGCAGCAGGACATCCCATGAGGCAGAACTTCCAGGTTTCCAACAAAAACCGAGTGGACCAGCACACCATTCCTCGAAAGCGCTGCGGATGCTCGGGGCCTTCCTGCTCCATGGGCACAACATCCTGGGCAGCACCTTCCTCCCGGACCAAAGCCACCGCGCTTTGTGGTGTCCCCACATCCTCACCTTGAACTCGCTGTAAGGGGATGGGAGGTTTCAGCACGTGCCTTGCATCAAGCTGCAAGTGGATGCCGCAATAGGACAGAGGCTGTACTGAGCTTTTCACCCCCATCCCCAGCTCTACCCGAAAGCAGAACCTCGACTGGCTGCAGTTTACATCCATCTGCAACAGCACATTAAGGAGGGAGAGAAAGGTTGGCAGCTGACCACAAACCTGCTCCCCGGAGAGGCCCTTACCTGACTCCAACCAGATGCTGTTTATCAACTAGAGCATATACTACATGCCCGATGTGACGGAGACAGAAAAAATACAAGAAATGCTTGTTATGCTCAGGGCTTCGGGGGGTTTTCATCCTCAGGCCGGATATACAAGTTCCAGGAGAGGAATATGCATCCCTGGAGTCCCGGCTTGGATCTGGAATTCATATACTCTGTAAATGCACTCTATTTAATACAGGAATCAAGAAAGGGGTTGGAATTATTGCACTGGAGAGCTTGATTGCGCAGTTACAGCGTGGAATTACGGAATCACTGCAGGTCTGTAACACAACACGTCAGCCCCATGGAAAGGGCAGGACGGCGCATTTTGGCTGCAGTTCTGTCTCTCTTCTCCAACTGCTGCCCTGAAGCACATTGAAGCCCAAGGCAAGACTCCAGCAAGCCTGGCCCAGCCCTGCCTGTATCCCAGCAGATCCAGATCACCCTTTGGATTAAGCCACTAACATCCTCATTAAGCTGGAAAACCAGGAACTGGCTTTGCACCCATGTGAAGATGAAGGAGGAGCTGCCCATCCAGGGATGTGTTTCCATGCCCCTGGCACATCGTGGCACAGGGAGGCAGGTCCAAGCCCTCACAAAGCCAGAGGAAGCTGCGCTAGAGCCAGGGCTGGGATGAGAGAGGACGTGCTGCTAACATCAGGGCAGGAGCAGCGTGGAACATGGTAGTGATCCAGCCCAAGCAGAGACAGATGTCTTTGCTGTGAAAGCAATGGTAGGGCTCTACCAGATACACACACAGGCACATCTCTGTATGTTTATATGAAGATATATAAAGGTTCATGTGCCTTTTACATATTCCCACTTGGTTTTTAAGTGCCTATCCCACAGGCTGGCAACACAGGGCCTCCGGGCACGGCGTGGGGCTCTGCTGCAGACAGCTTGGCTGCTTTGGAAAGCATCCCAGCTCCTCTGGCTGGAGATATTTAGGCAGAGGCCGCTGGAAAAAGTGATGTGCTCTGCACACATACGTGCCACCAGCAGCATTCATCACCGTGTCAGGGTGCCAACAGTTACACAGAGCCAAGGGAACATCGTGCTGTAGCTCCTGGGTGTGCAGGGGAGCATCAAACCAGCTCCTGAAGGGTTCCTGCCACTGTGTACAGCAAAAACACATCCAGTTTTGTTCACTACCTGCTGGGAAACCATCGCCAACAACCTGCAGGTTGCCCTTTGCTGGCATAAGGCACAGAGGAAGCCACAAGCTGCTTCTGCTGCCACCACCATGGAGGATGCATGAGCATACACACACCTTAGTGTGCCTTATAGAGGTGGTCACACCTAACACACACCTTACACCCATGTTTCAGAGCACCAACAGCACTCACAGCCCCCCAGTTCCTCCATTCCCACATTGTCACATCCACACTCCAGGACATGCAGCTCCTTCTGCTCCCGAGCATCCTACATGAAAGGGAGCAGAACCTTTCCCCGGCAGCTACCGGAGCCATCACCAATCACTCACATCTCTACGTCTCCTCCTGGGGCTGCTTCCTCCTAACTCCACCGTTGGGAGCTGGCTCTGCTCTCCAGGAAGAAATATCATGTCTTGCCTGCAGCCAGCATCCCTTAAATACACTATGGCAACATTCCTCCTTGCTACTCACTTGTCTGCTTGCAGCTGGGATCACATTAAGCCCTTATAGTCCCTCTTTGCCTTCCCATTTCCCCAACAGAGCAGAGAGAAAGGCAAAGAGGAGAAGGGAAACAGCCACACAAAGCACCATTTCCACCTCTCAAAGCCTTCTAGCTGGGTTTGTATGTTCACTGAGGGCTTTTATAGCCGGGAGGTACCTGATTGCTAATTAACTCTGAGCAATTAGCACCACTGCAGAAGCTAATGTTGTCACTCCTTAAACATGTGTTCCTACCTATGAGGTTGATTTTGCCCTGTGATGGGGCCTAAGGAGAACTGCTGACACCGTTCTGGGGTTGACATCTGGAGTATCCCAGCAGCATCCCAGCTCCTCTCCTCCTCTTGCCCTGCAAATCCTGGGTGTTAGACTTTCCCTGGGGAAGCATTGAGGGGATGGAGGCACCTCTGCTCCCCCTTCATCACTTCTCCCTATATATGTAATGCTACCTGTAATGGGTACATCACCTCAGCTTTAGGTCCTGCTGGCAGAAGGTGAAGTGCTCTCCACACTCCAGCCACCACAAGGGTATTAATCAGGCTGAAAGGATAAAAACAACATGAAAACCACCATCTATGGGGTGCAGAGCGTTGGCCACTCGCACTGGGAGCTGGGCCAAGTGCTCCTATCTTGACTCTCATAAATACACCACCAGGAAAATGCATTATCTCTGCAGTGCTTTAAGACCACTTAGATTTCAGAGCAAAGCAGTCCAAGGCACCTGCTGCATCTTAATGACTCTTCTGCATCACCTATAGGGAGGCTGAGCTTTAAATAGCTGCCCTGCAGTCGCCCTGACCTTCCCACCACGGCTCTGGGGACAGAAGGGCTTTTAACTGGAGACCATCATCACTGATGGGTTGTGCAGAGGGTGAAATCCTGCTCCCCAGGACCCTCTGCTCCATCCTGCCCGGCTGGGGCTGTGCACCAGGGCAGCACCATTCCCTGGGATCTGCCATAGAGGACAAGGGAGCAGGGGCTGACCTGGGGTGAATGGATGCTCCCTGGTAAAAGGTACGAAGACATAGTCATGCTGGAGCCCAAAGAGCAGGCTTGATGAAGAAAACATGCCCTTTGCATTGCTATTCCCTCCCCATAAAGCTATAAACTCCTTTCAAATGCTTCATCTCCCTTAACTTTTGGATGTCATTAAACTCTCTATTAATTTACTCCAAATGTCTCTGCTCATATTCCAACACAGCTAACCCCATCAAAAGGATAAGAGCACAGTGCTTAGACAGCACTTCTTCTCTTCAAAGCCTGTTACTGAGATTAATTGCTTCTCTCAAGTCCTCTGTGAAGGAGGTACATGGGGTAATTGGTATTAGTGCTGGGTGTGAGGTAAGAAGCAGGGTCCAAGGTAAAAGCAGGGACCTGAGCTGCTGCAGCACCGGTGGGAGAGGGTGGGCTTGTGTGGATGTGGGTGCAGGAGGACAAGGAGCTGCAGGGACCACGCTGGGCTCCATCTCCAATGGGTATTCCACAGGGAGAGGCAAAGCCCCTGGCACCCTCCACCTCCGAGCATCCTCCCTTGGATGAGAACTGAGCTTGTCTCCTCACTGCTCTTCCCTAATCTCCACTGCCTGCCAAAAGCCTCGTGTGCAGGCAGAAGTCCCTCCTCCTTCCCCATTTATCCCATGATGTCACCAATCCCGGTCCTTCCTGACATCATCCGTGACATCACGAGTCCTTCCCTGTGTCCCCAGTGGGGCTGGGCAGGGGGGGACACCGTGGGACACTGCTCTATCCCACTGCTCTATCCCACCATCCTTCTCTCCATGGCATTAAGGAGTGGTTGGCAAACAGGGAGCACCAGTCCCCCAGAACCCTCCCGGCGCTCCTGCTGGTGCCCATGGGATGTAGGATCCCATGGGAAGCGCCACGAGCCCGGCTGGGCTGCGCTGAAGGAATACCAGCCCTTAGCTGCGGCGGTGCCAAGCGCCTTGGGGCCAGATGTGCGCGTTGCTGAGGCTGACACGGCACATCTGGTGCGGGTTTTGGTTTCCATTGCGGAGCTCACCACATCCCCCCGGCCGGCTGGAAGGAGGAGGAGCACATCTGGAAGCAATCACAGCTGTCACGCTTCAAGGAGATACGGCACCACAGAGAGAGGAGAACCCAAAACTCACCCCGCAGCCTCCGCCAGCCCCAGCACATGGAGCTCCAGCATCCCCCTGCCACCAGCCGCATCCGGATGGGTGCAGAGCCCATCCCAGGAAGGGCAGCATGTGATGCTGGCTCCTCTTTGGGAAGAGGGACGGGGCTGAGCGCTGTGGTGGGGGATTTGACTCAGCCTCTGACAACCAGCAGCTCGATGCTGGAGCAGGAGGGATGGGGCAACCCCAGAGGGACACATTGAATCACAGGATGGTTTGCGTTGGAAAGGACCTTAAGATCATACAGTTCCAACCCCCTGCCATGGGCAGGGACACCTCACACTAGACCATGTCGCCCAAGGCTCTGTCCAGCCTGGCCTTGAACACTGCCAGGGATGGGGCAGCCACAGCTTCTCTGGGCACCCTGTGCCAGCGCCTCAGCACCCTCACAGCGAACAACTTCTGCCTTATCTCCAACCTGAACTTCCCCTGTTTCAGTTTGAACCCATCCCCCCTTGTCCTATCACTCCAGTCCCTGATGAAGAGTCCCTCTCCAGCATCGTTGTAGCCCCCTTCAGACACTGGAAGCTGCTCTGAGGTCTCCACGCAGCTTCTCTTCTCCAGGCTGAACAGCCCCAATGTTCTCAGCCTGGCTCCATACGGGAGCTGCTCCAGCCCTGATCATCCTCGTGGCCTCCTCTGGACTTGCTCCAACAGCTCCATGTCCTTCTGATGTTGAGGACATCAGCACTGTGCTGCAAGTGGGGTCTTCTCCAAGAGGTTTCCAGGAGCTGAACCCGGCGCACACCCTCATGGGGTTGGTTTTTAAACACTCTGCCAACCCAAAGCCCCACACTCCCCAGAACCGTTCCCACTGGGAGTGGGATGCCTTTCCATTTAATTAACTGCCCTGTGTTTCCTATAGCTCGCCAGGTCTCGGGAGCGCAGTCACCACGGAGCGTTTCTGGCAGGGAAGGAACACTTGTTTCTTTATGCTATGGAATAGTTTCAGCATTAGTTATTTCTCCATCACTGCTTTACGAGCAACCTGACAATTTGGCAGAGGCAGCAGGCCTGGGGCTGCACCAGGCAATAATAAACCTTGAGAAGAGCTGGAAACCCAGTGCTGGCAGCAGGATGCGGTGGGAAAGGGGGGTTATCAGTGGGCACCTCCACTCCTGCTGCCTCTGGAGCAACAGCAGCCGCATTGGAAGCATCTCTGCAGAGGGGAAAAGCATCCCAGCCCATCCTCTTGCAGCAGCGAGCTCTATCTCCTCATTCCCTATCACCTCAAGCATCTCTGGGTACCACTTGAGGTCAAGCAGGGGCTGGCTCCTCACCTTGCAGGGAGCTGGGAAGCAGCAGAGAAGGGGAGATAAATGGACATGGTACCCAGAAATAACACGTGCTTTGTGGAAACCATGGAGAAATGATGGATTAAAATAGAATATCTATTTCTGGAAGGCCTGGCACAGGATCTGGCCCCAAAAGGCACCTGAAAACCCAACCAGCTCTGCTCCGAGGATTGAGGCATCCCAGCTCCACTGCAGGCAACGCACTTGGAGGGGCCAGGAATCTGCCTTGGATCCCAAGGCGCTCCCAGGGAGAGCAAAGGCAGCTTGGGAAGGCTGGAGGGGTACGAGGGCTGCAGGAACAGGCGCGTTTCTGTTTGCTGGATCCAGTTACAGGCCAGGTCAATAAAAGAACTGATTTTAGACTTTTATGGCTGAAATAATTGCCACTTGCATGCCAAGGGCTTGTTAGCAGGTGATGCTGGGGCTGGGGCTCCCGTCGCTTCCTGCTGCTTCACTCCCCCCTGTATTTCCAGTGCCACGGAGGGAGTCAATGGCACAAATATGGGTGACCTGTGCAAGCCATGGTCACCGGTCCCTCGCCCATGCAGCAGCCAGCCTTCCTTCTGCTTCTCCTCCCTGCTTTGCTCCTGAAAACCCATCTTTGCCATGGAGCTGGAAGGCTGGATCCAGGCAGGTCCCCTTGGCATGGACCCTTAGTGATGTGTTTGGGTACCAGGAGCTTGGTGTGGTGGGGAGCAGCTTGTGTCCTGCTCCTGCACGGCTGCCTGTGCCAGACCCATCACCGTGAGCCTGTTCAGCCGGTCACATATGGAACGGGTTATGTTTTTATAATCATCTTGATGCAAGCCTTGCCTTTTTTTCTCTGCTCGCTCCCAATATTCCATGTAATTCCTCCCCTCTCCCCCGCAAAGGTCTATGGGAGCCTGTGCAAAACCTCTCCAACACCGTCCTCTCCTAGAGGGGAGGCCCGTATCTGGCCCTTCCACCCCTTGCAAGGTCCCTCCCTTTTGCTGACTGCAGCAAATCGCTTCCACAAGGTCTATTTCCAGCAGGAAAGCAGGAGCCAGGAGCTGGAGCAGAGCCCTGAGCTCCCAGGAGCGGGCAGGGCAAAGGCAGAGAGCGTGTTCTCGCTGTATATATAAAATGAGATGATTAATTAAAGTGCGAGCCTGCTGCCAAAAGGAGGAATGGGGCTCAGGTGGCTGATTAAACTGGCTGCAAATCCAGCCAGAGCCTTTCTGCCTTATGGCCGTTCACACATCATCTGCTCCATTAAGATTGCAAGAGATAAAGGCAGGGAGAGGTGTAAGAATGTAGGAATTCCAGGAGAGTCCCCACAGCTGCAGGGACCCATCAGTCAAGGGATGCACAAGGCACAGCCTGAGCTCTTCGGGACATGGGCATCCCTGGATGGGAACACCGTGATGCACCCCCATAACCTCACCCAGGTTAAAGGGGGACTTTGCTCCCACCCTGCATTGAGGTCAGACTAAAACACCACCAGTGCTGGGCACAGCCCCTTCCACCTCTTGTATGGGATGGGAAGGGATGGAGTAGCACCAGCAAGGTCACTTCAGGGCTGGATTCCCCCTTCTCCTTCCCCAAAACGTCTGTGCAGATGTTAACAGGCATGGCAAGGCTCGGTTTTCGACACGAAAGGCGAAGGGTTAGAGTTGAGCTCTTGGGTAAGCGACACCAACAAAGGCAAAGTTTAATCGGCATTCCTGCCCGGATGAAAGCCCGGAGCTGGCGCAGGCTGAGCGGGGCCATTGGTCACGGGCCATAAAGGCCACACACAGGAGGCGTTGGGGCAGGTCTGGTGGGTGGCTTGGCTGTAGCGTTGCCTCCATGGCACCGGGAGCATCCCTGCATCCCTGCATCACCCCAGGGCCTTTCTGGTAGAGAAGATTGAGATGAGCTATTAGGCAGGGGGTTAGAACTGGGTGAGCTTTAAGGTCTCTTCCAACACCCTCACAGGTAGATGAGCTCAGGACCTGGCAGCAAACACTGCTATAACCAGCACCGGCTCCCCAGCACCGAGCAGGAGGGCAGGACAGGGAGCACACAGTGGGTCAGATCAGCGCTGCCTCCATCCTCGTCCTCACTTCCTCCATGGGGCTGGGTCCCTCTGCAAACTGGGCAGCCCATATCCACTGGACACCCTGAAGCCCCTTTCTGGGGCAATCCCAGCTTGCAAAGAGACCAGAGGGTTCAGGCATCACATCAGATACAGCCACAGGCACCTGCAGTGTTGGATGGAGGAGGTGATGCACGTGAGTTACAATGAGGGGCATTTGCCAGACATCCTAAACTGCCTCCCAACAGTTATTACATGAAATGCAAGGCCTGGCAGATGCAAGTCAATAACTTGACTTCTGATGTGACTTGTTCACAGCGCCGATGTGGCGGGGAGGGAGCTCTCTCGATGGTTCCCATTAGCACGGGAGCTCCTCGCCTTCCTGCAAGCCCTTCCCACTTTAAAAGCTCCACTGGGAGAATGGAGCCACTAGACCCAGCGATGGCCTCCATCCCTTTTAACTCCTGCCTTGCAGGGGAGCAGCAGGCCCCAGGGGAGCTGGTTTGGGCTCCTCAGAGAAATCCAAGCAAACAGAGAAATATCTTTCCTATTAAATCAGTAGAGAAGCGCAGGGGGAGCACCCAGATAAGACCCGGGGCAAATTCCACTTGTTTTTCCCACTCATCCAAGGCTGCTGCAGAGGTTGGGGCTCAGGGATGAGAAACGAGCCAGGATCGGGCATCACAGAGTAGAGGGATCATCCCACACCATTCCCAGGCCATGGAAACTCACCCACCCCGCTGAGAGGCTGCATCAACACCAGAATGAGAATGGGCACCTCAGTAACACCCCATAGCACACGGTGATGAACGGGCTGCACCCTCACCCCAGCTTTCCAGCAACACAAGCTGCAGGCACTGGCATAGCTTTGGGTGCTGCTCCGGCCCAAACACCCCATAGCACATGGGCTTGCCAGCGATCCCTAAGGAATCTCAGGGACTGGAGTCAATTGTGCTCGGATGGATGATATTATCAGTAGTTTTCATCGTAATTCAGAACGGCTGCAGTGAAACGCAGCTGAGCTTTGCTTGTCATAGGGTCATAGAATGGTTTGGGTTGGAAAGGAGCTTAAGATCACCCAGTTCCAACCCCCTGCCATGGGCAGGGACACCTCACACTAGAGCAGGTTGCTCCAAGCCCCTGTGTCCAACCTGGCCTTGAACACTGCCAGGGATGGGGCAGCCACAGCTTCTCTGGGCACCCTGTGCCAGCGCCTCAGCACCCTCACAGGGAAGAACTTCTTCCTTGTATCCAACCTGAACTTCCCCTGTTTCAGTTTGAACCCATCACCCCTTGTCCTGTCCCTATAGTCCCTGATGAAATGTCTCTCTCCAACATCTTCATCATATCTGCCATAATAATTGACCCTGATCCCCATTAGCCAGAGGCTGCTGTGTGCTGTGCACCAGGATGCTCCTCACTAGTTAGCTTTCCACAGGTCCTTGGGAAGCCCCTTGAGAATCCTGCTGGGAAGGGGGTGCTGGGTGGGGAAGGACAGGCTGGATGGGTGATGGGGACTGGCCCTGCAAGGAGATGCTGTGGTCCACACCGGTGGATGAGTTACACAACATGGGTTTTATCTCTGACAGCAATGCGCTAAAAATCGGTAAAACCTCCTAAAAAACTCCAGCTTTTTGTACAGTGGGTCCCCCCTTTCTCCCACATTCCCTCCTGCTCCATCCCATGCGTTCCCAAAGGATCACTCAGATCTCCATGGTGGATACAGCTCCATCGGCAGCCCTGCCAGGATGCAGCCCCCTGCCCGTGCTCCCTCTCCCTTCCTTCCCCTCTCCTTCCCTGCCCGAGACCATGGCAACGCCGTGACGTCTCCCACACCTCGACAGTGATTTGATTACGTGGGCAGCGCAGGAGAACATTCCTGATGGAGCAGAAATGGATCTAATTATTGACGCTAATGGTGGCGCAGGCTCGGCACAGGATGGTGGGTGCATGGGCAGGACTGTGCTTGGTGGTGTCCAACAGCTCTGCTCCGAGCACAAGGGCAAGGACAGAGCTGAGGCTGCTGGGCCTGAGCTCAAGAGAGGACCAGACACCAAATCTCTTCTCTTCCCACTCCCTGATGCTCTCCAGGAGGAGCCAGAGCCTTGTTCTAATTGAGAAACAGGGATGCTGCGAGCATTCTGACAGGGATGCTGTGCCCATTCTGACAGGGATGCAGTGCCCATCCCAGTGGATGCTGTACCCATTCTGACAGGGATGCTGTGCCCATTCTAACAGGGATGCAGTGCCCATCCCAGTGGGATGCTGCACCCACACTGAGCATGTCACTGCTCCCACTGCTGCAGGCTTGTGGGGAGGCCGGTGCCCTCAACCCATGGCTCTTTCTTTTCCAACCCAATGTAAGCAACGAGCTCCCCCCCCCAAAATTTGCCCTGCTAATGCGATTCCAGCGTGCGGCATGTTGCCTGATAGGATTCCTATTAAAATGCGATTTCCTCCAGCTTATAATTGCATTATGTGAGGGATTTGTGTAGAACATCGACCACAGGTAATATATGGCTGGGGAGCTAAATCAGGGAGCGTGCACATCTTATAATGGAGGGTTGCAAGCAGACATGAAATAATCAGGGCTGGATACAACTGCCATCATTTACTGGTGCCTGACGTGGTGCAATTCTTCAACGGGGGGTTATTGCCATTTAACACATCTTTCACTTCTTCCATCTTCCCTGAATAAAGTGCCCATCCATCCCATCCATCTCCAGGCGGGATCTGTCAGCGCTGGGATGCTGATGTGTGCTGCAGTCACCGTGCCTGCAGGAAGCATATTTCTCTGGTATTTATCAGCACTCGAGGTGTTCCCTATAAATCCAAAGACAGGGCGAGGAGGAAACAGCCTCGTTCATGCCATACCCTGCATCTCCTTGGGGCTGGGGGTGCCTGGTTGGGGGTAGAGGATGCTCAGCCCAGCGCTGCCATTAGCATTCCCTCCACGTCTGAGGAATAAACACCCCTTTGTTTTAAGCCCTCTCACTGCACAGGCCAGAAGCACTCAGAGGCTTTCATAAGCTCATCTGCATAATAATGCTGGAGAATTCTTACCTTGAGTGATCAGTGTCAAAACCCACAATCCAGCATTAAATGATGGGGAGGAAGCGCCGCAACGGCACTGCTGGAGAGAGCGGGGCTGATTTGGGAGCTGCTCGCCTGGCTTTAAGCAAATAGCTTAACATTTATTAATGTTAATTAGTATTAACAATATCTGTGGGGAGCAAGGAGGAAATCTGGGGTGCCTGGGGGGTGCATGCAGCTTCTGGAGCTTCATCCCCTGGATCAGGAGCAAATCCATGTGTGCTGGGGGATGCAAGAGATGCTCATGGATCCCTCTTGGGAAGCAGAGCTGGGATGGGACCACGGTGCTGTCTGTGCACTGACACTCACCAGGGCCGGGGGGCTCGGGACCACCATCCCATGGGAATCGGGGCCACAGAGCAGATGGGTGATCACCGGGGAGATTCTGATTTATGAGCAGCAAAACCTGGGAACGCCGTCACCCTCCGGTGTGGGAGACGTGTTTCCTCTGGCGTGCTGCAGGAATAGGGGCTCTTTGAGCTGGAAGACTTCCCGAGCTCCCAGCCCGCTGGGTGTGAGAGCAGGGAGGTGATAACTTATGCAAACACACACCATTTCGCTGCCAGCTGAGTTGAGCATGAACCAAGAACTCTGGCTTTGCAAGAAAAACAAAGGCGGTGGAATGAGGCCGGGCAAATGGAACAAAAGCCCTTTCCTAACTGAGATAATCACACAGACAGGGAGGCAGCAGCATGACACAGGCAGAAACACTGCGGAAGATGGGGCTGGCCACCCCACAGCCCATCCCCATCAGTGGGCTGCTGGGAAGAGGGAGATAGAATCAGCGGGGTTGGAACTGGGTGATCTGAAGGGTCTTTCCAACCCAAACCATTCTGTGGTTCTATAGATGGCTTTGCTCAGCCTCCTCCATCTCCTGCTGCACTGGGCAGCCTCTTGTGGGGAGAGTTTGGGAAGAAGCATGCTGCCAGCACCCTTAGAGGATGCTCCCTGAGCCTGCAGAGGGGAACTGCTGCCCAGACACTGTAAAACTCTCCCCAGAGCCACAGGAGGCTGAGAAGGGGCTTGTGTAAAAGAGGAATGAGCCTCAGCAAGGTGCATAATTCATCTGTGAGCTCAGAAGGTGCTTGTGTAAAAGAGGAACGAGCCTCAGCAAGGTGCATAATTCATCTGTGAGCTCAGAAGGTGCTGAGAGTGATGGATGCGGGTGGCAGCGAGCGTGTTGCTTTGCAGGTGAGTGATGGTTTTAGCAGGGGGAAAGAGTAGGAAGGAGGAGGGAATCACACACAGCTTCTGCTGCTGCCAAGGCGACAAAGCCAGAGTTCATCATATAGAATGGTTTGGGTTGGAAAGGACCTTAAGATCATCCAGTTCCAACCCCCTGCTATAGGCAGGGACCCGCAGACAGAGCTCACCCCTCCTGCAGTAACACCAGGGTGCCCTGGACCAAGCTGCTCACTTGGCCATGAATGCAGCCAGCATCGGTGATGCCCATAGTACAAACCCTCCCCCTGGGGCCCTGATCACAGGAGCTTTGCTGTGTGCATGGGGCTGTCATGGTGCTGGGGGTGAGCTGGGACATAGCATGGACTGAAATCACTGAGGGGCTGGGAGCTGAGCTGGCGCATTGCTTATCCTGCAAGCTGTCCCAAAGTTCCTGCTGCAAGGTCCTGCTGGAGCACATCAGGATGCTCCAGCCAGGGAGAGCCGACACCGCAGCACTGGGAAGTCCTTTGCTGCTCGGAGCTCCAAACGAAACCATGTGTATCCCATTCCCAGCTCCTGGAAACTTCCCATTCCTTCCATAATGCAAGGAAAACACAGACGGACATGAAAGGAAAAGGGATGCTGACACCAGCAGATCTGGGACTGCTGGTGTGAGCTGAGCAGAGGCTCTGGCTGCCCTAAATGGTCCCGTTCCAAGGAAGATGCTTGGGGTGTATAGCCCGATAAAACATGATCTTTTTTCCTGCCAAGTTACAAGGCATTTCCAAGATGGGGAAAAAAAATCAGGAATTATTGTGGATGTGCATTAATTTCAGCCCCATGCATGAAAAATATTGCTGGGGAGCAGGCTGGGGCCCTGCCTGGCTGTGCCGAAGGGCAGGAGGATGCAATTCCTTGCAGGATTCAAGGCCAGGTTACACAGGGCTTGGAGCAACCTGCTCTAGTGGAAGGTGTCCTTGCCTGTAGAAGGGAGTTGGAATTGGATGAGCTTTAAGGTCCCTTCCAACCCAAACTATTCCATGATTCTCTATGCCAGTGTGGCACTCGCAGCCCTCCCAGCAGAGCAACAGGCACCTTTTGTCGCCTTCCCACCCTACTACATATTTATCAGGCTGATTTGCATGGCCCTTTGCATAAGCTGCTGGCCGGGTGCTGTGAAGTGTCTCTCTTGAAGCCAATCTGAGGTTTCCATCTCAATCATTCTGCCGGCATTTGGACTTCCCAGGACACAGCCTTTGTTTTATGCTATTGCCAGCAAATTCCTGGTCAGCCGGGCTCAGGTTTCCAGCACCATCAGCACACAGCCGTTCCCATTGAGAGCTCGGGAGAATTTCCCCCTTTCCTTCCCACTCCAAACAGCAGCAGCCAGGATTGTGTCGGGAAACCTGCTTCTTATTTAGATGTCCAAACATAAGTGAGATGAAAACCTTGTTGAAAAACAAGGTTCCGAAGGCTCCGCAGCAGCGTTCCTGCCCACATTCCTCACCCAGGCAGTTTAACCAGGAAGCTCCTTTCCTACTTCTTGCAGCTCCACTGAGTGAGAGGAAATAGGGTCGTTCTGCTTTTGATTTCAGACCCTAATTAGGCCTCAGGAAGGGAAATAGTGCTACTGAGGTAATGTGCTCCGTGCTCACCGAAGGGTCCCAGCTCTGCTCTGAGCAGGGTTCAGCCCTGTACAGGGAACAGGGATGCAGGAAAGAACCACATCAATGCAGCTTGGGACATGGGTAGAATAGACACCAGCTCAGCTATTCTATCCTATTCTATTCTCTATTCTATTCTCTATTCTATTCTCTATTTTATTTTATTCTCTATTCCATTTTCTATTCTCTAATCTATTCTATTGCAGCTTATTTAACATCCACATGAAGACTTGGGGGTTTAAATAAAAAGCACATTTAAAGATGTCCACATTGAAAGGTATATGAGAATGTGCCCACGTAAATATGCATGGGGGTGATGTGGAGCATCTCTATGGGGGGCTCTGGAGCATCTCCGCAGGGTGCTGCACGCAGCCTGATGAGCCCCAGCATCCCTGGTCCCCACTGACTTGCAGAGAGCAGCTAATCAAAAGGAGACGAAGCAGCAACTTGATTGCAGTGACTAAGTACCTCTGTGGGCAGAAAATGCCAAGTGCTGGAGAGCTCTTCAATCAAAGCAGGCAGGAGATGATGGCACAGCGAGAGGCAGCAGCAGCCAGGAGCACTCAGGTTTGCCTGGGGACCAATGCGTGCTTGTCAGCGTGAGGATGATGAGGGAATGATAATGGGAAGCAGTCCCATGTCCAGCCCATGGTGCTGGGGTGCACAGGAGACGCATCAGCCAGGCTCAGGCACACCGTACTCATGTCTTCAGATCTGTGAATCCATGGACTTTAAGTCATTCCAATGAATTTCCTGTATTTAAAGAGAGATGTTCTTAAGTGCTTCCCTGGATGAGGGCCAGAGCGCTGAGTGCCTGCAGGATGGGGACTGCACGGCCACACGCCTGCTCCTGGGAGGGGAATACGCCCATGGATGCTCCTTTTCCCAAGGACGAGTTCCCAGCTCCTGCCTGCAAAGCCCTCAGCGCTGGTGTGTGTGATTCCTGATGCAGAGGAGAGCTTCTTGCATCTACTGCATCCTCTGGATGGTTTCCCAGTGCAAGGTAGCTCCCATCCAGGGTGATGCTGGCTGCTTGGGACTTTTACCCCCACTTTCCCTTGCTGTTTCCTTTGGGCTTTCCAAGAAATAGGCTCTTCTTGATCCCACAGCCTGAACCCCCCCAGCGCAATGATGGGAAGGGAGCAGAGGTGTGAGCAACAGCTTCCCTTGTGTCTTGTAAATAATGCATTACTTGGCTCGATGCATCCCATCCTATCGAGGCTCCACAGGGCTGTGGGGTACCATGGGACACCCCAGGCAGCTCCATGGGATGGAAGCTCTCCTGGGTGCCCATGTCAGCCCTTCCACAGGAGCAAGATGCTGTGCAAAGCAAGGGAAACGCAGCATTTGGGTCGTGCTTGGGGAAAACAAGAGTGTTTTCAGCTGTCTGCTGACAAGGGAGAAAGAAGAGAAGGGAAAACAGGTTCTGCTGTTGGAAACGGCGACCTTCCAGCACAGGGATCAGCACAGGGCAGCTCATCAGCACCCACCTGACAGACTCTGCCTGTACTGGAGCTGTCAGGGAGCGGAACTGCTAAATAATTCATCAGAAAAGGCCAAACAAAGTAAGAGCAGCCCAATGGAGTCAATACGCAGAGCCCAGAGAGACGGGGCTGCAGCATCGTGTCCACTTTGAGGTCTCCGTGGGCACGAGCTGCTTGGAAACCTCTGGGTGGCTTCGCTTCCAATAACACGCCTGTTGATTCTCCCTCCAGCAACTTTTGTGACATCATTTTCCCTTTTTATCCCTCTTTCATGGTCCTATTTTGGACCGGGATGAGGAAGGAGAGCAGCAGGACCTCCCCCTGGAGCATCCCGCGAGAGGCTGAGCCAGCCCTGCCTGCAGCCCCACTGCCATGGGGCTCCTCCAGAGCCAGATGGGTTGTCCTTGGTACCCACTTCGTACCCATTTGGTACCCATTTGGTACCCCATGCTTGCTCAGCATTTGGTAGAGCCAGACACCCCAATGTCCAGGGCTGCATCCCAAGGCAGCGGCTCCTCTCCGCAGCCAAGTGAAGCTGTGTCCAGACATTGCTGGCAGGTTCCTGGCACCCATCCTGCAGGTTAAATCTGTCCCTGGCCACAAATTAGATGTGTGTGTTGAGTTCATCTTAAATTACAGCGCAGAGCAGGGCTTGTAATGAGGAGCTTTGCCCTGAAAGCACATCCCTGCAATGAGCACCCTGAGCACGCTTCTTCCTCCAGTGTAAATCAAGGCAGAGGGGCCCCATCCTGGCCATGGAACCACACGGAGGAGGGCACCAGCCCTGGGCACCTTGTGCTGGATTTCTGCCCAGTGCAGCCCCATTTCCAGCTCTACAAGGCTGGGACACAGGAGCGGCCAAACTGGGTTTTATATCCCAAAACCCAGGCCTAAACCCTCAGCTCCTCGCTCCATGACAGGATTCCCTGGTGGAGCTACGGCAGGGATACCCTTGCCATGCAGCACAGCCCATTAGCAGCCATGCAGCACATGCAGCACATGCAGGACATGCAGCACATATAGCCATGCCAAAGATGGGTTTGCTGCCGGCTTCCCATTCCCAGAGCAGTCAGGATCCAGAGCCAAGTGGCTGCTTCCAGGCTTGTCATGCCAGATGTGAGCTCATGTCGTTGTCCCTTTAGGATATTTGTCACCTAAAAATACCACCCGTGTTTTCCTGCACATGGGTGTAGTGTGTAATTGGTGCATATAAATATATACACATATACCCACAGGAGCAGGTTGCTATTTAAAGCCCCGGGAAGAAGGAGGACCAGTGCCAAGCCCAGTTTTAGGAATGGGGCTGAGGTGCCGGCTGAGGACACGGACCCAGGGCCAGGGATCCATCGCCTGGCAAAAGCAGGAGCCTGCATTGGAATTGGAAGAGGTTTAAACCAACACTGGAGGTGGGATAAGGGCAGAGCTGCCCAGGCTCCATCTCTGCTCCCCGCTGCATCCTTTGGGATCAGCAAACAACAGCAACAGCAGCCCCGGCGCTGCCAAAGCCAACAGCCTCTGTGGGAAGAGCCTCCGCTCGAGCCGCAGCACAAACCACCTCCTGCCAGCGCGGATGCCGTGGCTTTGGGGTTTCTGCTTCCTCCCAGCACCGCCTGAGTCAGCCCTTTCAGCAAAGCCTCCGCAAGCCACCGCGTTCCCCTTCGGTCCCACCCCGAGTGACCCTCGGCGCTGCAGCTGCTGTGCCTGCCCCAGGCGCTCGTGGAGTCATGGAATCGGGGAATCAGACAGGTTGGAAAAGAGCTTTAAGGTCATTGAGTCCAATTGTTAACCCAGCGCTGCCAAGGCCACCACTAACCCATGGCACTGAGGGTGTTGTCTACAAGGTTTGGGAACACTCGCAGGGATGGTGGCTCCAGCACTGCCCTGGGCAGCCTGTTCCAATGCCTGAGCACCCTTTGGGGGAGGAATTGTTCCTCAGCTCCATCTAAACCTCCCCTGGGGCAGCTTGAGGCCGTTTCCTTTTGTCCCATCCCTTCGGAGCAGAGACCAGCCCCCTCCTGGCTCCATCCTCCTGTCAGGCAGTTGCAGAGAGCGATAAGGTCCCCCCTGAGCCTTCTCTTCTCCAGACTAAACCCCTCCAGGTCCCCCAGCCACCAGCAGGACCCATCTCAAACGGGGCCCCAAGGCAGCAACAGGGAGACAGGAACCCACATCTCAAACGAGGAGTGATGCTAGCAAGTGTCCCAGGCTGGGTCCTGTGTGTTGGAGCTGCAGGAGAGGGCAGGATGGGACCAGTGCTGGGCTGCAGGGATGGACTCATGCTCCTTCTGGGGCCTGGAAACCGAGGAGCATTGTGTTCACTGCCTGCTCTGAGCTTCACACCATCACTGACTGCACAAGGGAGGAGCCAGCCTCATCCTTGCAGCCAGGGAATCAACCACATGGGGTGTGGATGCAACAGGCGGACCAGACCTCAGGCTCCGGACACCCCTGTCCCCCCGAGCTCACCAGTTGCAGTGTGGATATATATATATATGTTTATATGCACCAAATCCACACTACAACAATGCTGCAGCTGATATTCCCCAACCAGTGCTCCCAGTGCCTGTGTGGATGTACCTGCCGTGGGCTCAGCCCCTCTCCATCCCATCAGGGCCAGCTGGGAGGTGACGGCGCTGGGGCTTTGTCTCTGCCCTATGATGTTGCCCGTGATTTATAGGTCATTTTACAGCAGCTGTAAAGAGGCTGTAAATTATAGGAGGGGCATAAATTAGCCACGGACCCCTTTACTGGCCATAAAGATCTAAGGCCCACCACAGCTGCCTTCGGCGCTGGCACCCCGGGAGCATTCCCGAGGACAGGCAAGGGTGTCTTCAGCCTCAAATAAATGGGCCCTTTTATTCCAGTGGGGCCAGCGGGTGACAGGTGGGGAAGGGACGGGGTAATGTGGGGCTGGCAGCTCCCTGCGAGTCCAGACCCTTCCCCTTGGTGTATTGAGGGGGAACAAGGCACTCGGTCCCCCCCAAGGAGCCCCCAGCACAGCCCCAGGAGGGGTTGGTGGTCCAGCCCAGCAGCATCACAGCATCCCAGACTGGTTTGTGTTGGAAAGGACCTTAAAGCTCCTCCAGTTCCAACCCCTGCCATGGGCAGGGACACCTTCCACTAGAGCAGGTTGCTCCAAGCCCCTGTGTCCAACCTGGCCTTGAACACTGCCAGGGATGGGGCAGCCACAGCTTCTCTGGGCACCCTGTGCCAGCGCCTCAGCACCCTCACAGGGAAGAACTGCCTTATATCCAACCTGAACTTCCCCTGTTTAAGTTTAAAGCCATCATCCCTTGTCCTGTCACACAGAGGGGCTCTATGGGGCAGCCCACATCCTCTCTTACTGCTCATGGGGTCAGCTTCTCATTTAGCTCCTGCTGCCATGGCCATGTGCCCTCCACATGGAAGCTCCATGGGCACTGAGTCTCCTAGATCCTTGTTGGTGCCCTGTTGCTCCCCGACGTGACCCTGGAGCACCAGCAGCTCCACAGCTCCTCACCATCCCGTTAACTACATTATGTCTAATGAGAGGGATCAGGCGGAAGGGATTAAACTTGGAATCTCTTCTGTGGTCCCGGCAGAGAAAAGCAGCTTTATCCATTCAAACCTGGAGTCCTTCCTCATGGGAGCTCCTATCCAAGCACTGACGTCCTCAGTTTCCCCAGCCCATGCCCAGCTCCGCACACAGGCAGGCCCCAGCCTGTCCTTATCCAGCTTTGTAGCTGATGGACAGTGATGGAGGGGATGAGCTGTGATGGGGCAGGGGACTTCGCAAGCCCTCTCAGAGGGGCTTTGGACAAGGGCCTGTAGGGACAGGACAAGGGGAATGGCTTTAACCTGCCAGAGGGGAGACTGAGATGAGCTCTGAGGCAGAAGCTCTTCCCTGTGAGGGTGCTGAGGCGCTGGCACAGGGTGCCCAGAGAAGCTGTGGCTGCCCCATCCCTGGCAGTGTTCAAGGCCAGGTTGGACACAGGGGCTTGGAGCAACCTGCTCTAGTGGAAGGTGTCCCTGCCCGTGGCAGGGGGTTGGAGCTGGATGGGCTTTAAGGTCCCTTCCAACACAAACCAGGCTGGGATTCTATGAAAGCTTGGGCAGAGGAGAAAACACCAGCTCTGTGCTGGGCTGTCTGTGGGAGAAGCAGGAGATGCTGCAGCCTCTCAGCATGCAAACACCCTCATCGCAGCAGCCTGAGTGACGTGAGGGGCAGCCCCGTTGCTGACCCGCTGTGGCCTTGTCTCCACAGCTCTGTGGCTCAGCAGAACCAGTGACCCCAGCTCTGTCCTGCTCAGTGACAAAGCAAATCCATGCAAATCACTACCAGGAGCACGGAAGGATGCCCCTGCTCTGCTTGGCACAACAATCCCTACCCTCTATCTGTGCCAGTGCCTCGCCACCCTCACAGGGAAGAATTGGGACAGGTATTTCCCTGCACCACGACTGCTCCATCCTCACAGTGTGCTGGGGAATGGGGTGCTTCAGGCTGGGCAGAGCCACAGTGGAGGGAGGGTTTGCTGGGGGTAAGGGCATCTTGTAAATCTCAGTTTCACACTCCAGCTGAGCTTTCCCAGCGTGGAGCCCTGCACTAATCCCCTGGTGAATAAGGGAAAGCGCATCTCGAGCTCTCAGTGCTGTTTGTGTTCTATCTGACGGGAGCAGACAGACACCCCCAGGCAAAGGGCCCCCCTCATCCAACCCTGCAACTGCCTGACCTTGGGGTCTCTAAGGAACAACAGGGAAAAACCTCTGCCCCCGGCACGGGGCTCGGCTCACACAGAGGCACCCTTGTGCTCCATGGCCATGCCTGGATGCAGTGGCTGCTGTGGCCACACTCCCAGTGCGGTGGGGACACGGCTGTCAAGGGGACAGAAGGGTCCATGGAGCCATCCCCAGCACTGGGAGCACTGGGCGCAGCCGCATCCAGCGCTCGCTGCGAGGCAGCAGCAGTAAATCTGGGCTCGTTGCTGCAGCCCCCAAGGAGAGCATCTGCAGCTGGTTTCCAGCATGAACTCCTGTAAAAAGGGCACCGTGCCTATAAATCCATCACGGGAAAGCTTCCTGGAAACCCGGTTCGGCTTCTGTTCCTCTAATTCCCCATGGACTGAGCCCCTGCCGCTGCCAGCACAGAGGCAGGGCAGACCGAAGGGGATTTGCACATCACTTGGCTGCATCCCCTCTGTTCCCTTCCTCAGGGCTCGGTAGCAGTGACAGGAGCACCCACCCTTTGGGCACCAGCCCCTCTGCAACATCTCCCTGGGATCCAGCCAGGAACCTCGTCAGAGCCAGGCTGTGCTCCGTGTCCTTTAGTACCACTTCACACAGGCTTTGAAGCCTTCTTGGAAATCACAGCCTGTCAGCAAGGAGAAGGTAAATGCTTTAAAGCCAAATATTGATGGGTGGCGTGCCAGAGGATGCCTCCTACCCCTGCAGGGTAAGGAACTAATCAATAAGAATCTAATTTAAGATGCTTTTATGCACCTGTGTGGCTCCTGCTCTCTCTATATATACCCCTTACTTCCTCTTGGTTGTAAGATGCTGGTTGGGGTGGGGAGAATGGATGCCTACCCCTCCTCTGCCTGCAGGTACTGTACTAAGCAGGTCCATCCCTGAGGTGAGTCCCTTTCCCTGCCCACCCAGGGATGCTGCAGGCAGCGGCAGGGATGCAGGAGCAGGCTGCATCTTCATCTGCTCCTCCCAGAGGGTTAACCCTGAGCTCTGAGTTTACATTCCTACGTGATGGGAAATGTGATCCAGCAGCCCTGGCCTTGCTGCTGCCAGCAGGAATCCAGCCAGGGCTGCAGCCATGGATGGAGCAGTGGGTCCAGGGGTAGCCAGGGCTCATCCCTCACTGCAGGAGAGGTGGCAGGGTCTGAGTGACCCCTCTCAGGGCTTCCTTCCCCTCGGCTGGGAGCAAACCTTGGTCCATGGACCTGTGCTGCAGCTCTGCCCCACGGCTCTGGGGCTGGACAGGTCTCTGAGGACCTGCAGAAGGTGGTGATGAGGATGGGGATGCTCAGGGCAGGGTGAGGAAGGGTGTTGAAAGCAATAAGCTGGAAAAACATCAGCATAATCAGACGAGGCTTCTTCCAGCTTAAAGCTCTTCAGTGAGCAGCGACAGGGTGAAGACACCCTTGGGAACACTGGCTCTTCTTTGGGAGTGGTGCTTCCCAAAGGGAAGGATGGAGCAACTTGGCTGTTTGCAGGAGCAGGGAAAGGGCAGGAGGAGCCGTTTGCGCTCTGGAGGGAGTTAAAGAGTTCAGGGTCTGCCTGTGGTTTGCTTTGCCTTCCTCCTCCTCCTCCTCCTGTTTCCAGCATGTGGGAGGCATCTTCGTCCGGCCTCAGCATCGGGCTCATGTGGGTTTGGCAGCGCAGGCGGGCACGGCTCTGCCCTGCTCTATAAATACAGCAGCTTCTCCAGGCCTGTCTAGACAGGAAGCAGGCTGTGAACTGGGAGAAAACTCCCTGTTAAAGGGCACCAGCAGCTCTAGGGAGTGGATCCACTGGATCCACCACTCATCAGAGCCTGGGGAATGACACAGGGACCCAACTGCTTGGCTCCATCCTTCTTCCCAGGCTCTGAACCTGTTAGAGTTCGCTTTGCATCGCTTTCATGTTATACCCTCTGCAGGGGAAAGTTCTCACCCGGGTTGTTTTGTTCTGTGGCTTTTTCTCACTATAAATATCCAAGTATTGCTTGAAAGAAGAAAACAGCTCTAGGTAATGGGGGGGGGAATCCGAGCCCGTGGGTAATGACACATAATTACAGCCTTTGTCCTGATGAAAGGAGCTGCCACTGGGATCCTCAATGACAGTGTGTGGAAAACGCTATTAGCAGCTTATCCAAGTGGCAGAACCTTTGCAGCAACGAGAAGCAAGATGCTTCCAGCCCCGGGGGGGGGAAGAACAGCCAGCACCATCCTTGGCCCTAGTCCACATGGAGCTGCCCTGATCCCACCAGTGCCAGGGACCTGTCCCCGTGTCCCCAAGTCCCAGCAAGGAGAGGGTCCCATGGGTGCTGCTGCAGGGGGTGATAAGTGAACGTGTCCTCCAGGGCTGGGAGATCTGCCCAAGTGATCTGACCTGTGTTACTATCAATACTGTAAATTACAGGCAGTCGTTATCTGGAGCTTCCTCCTCCTCCTAAGGCAAGATAACAGCCAGAGGAGGATGCTCTGATCGACTTCAGCATCTTTATCTACACGTGGGGATCTTTTTGGCTTGACACAAAGATAGGAGGAGATGTTCTCAGGGTGGAGAACCAACAGTGCCTTGTCCCTGCCCTGCTCTTGAGATAGCAGCAGCCAGCAGGACATCCTGATTTCATGTCGCCAGGGCAGCTTAGCAGCCACTGCCCACTGGAAAGCCTTCTCCCCATCGCAGGGAGTGAATGTGGGGATGGATTCTGCTTCATCCCTGGGTGTGCAGGCGCTTCCCTCGAGCTGGAGCAGCCTCGGGATGAGTGGAGCATCAGTGCAGCTAGTGGGAAGCGCTGGATGTCCCCTGGGACAGCTTATTAAACATCCCAGCCCTGCTCGAGCCCTGGAGCAGTGTGACATTCATCCACCAGCTTCAGTGTGAGAGGGGCAATGTCAAACAAACATCATCAATTTCCCTCTGCAAATCACTCGGGGGCAGAAGCCAAGCCCAGAGATACAGCAGATAGACTCAGTGAATGATCTTCCCTGAGGATGGGTGATCCATGCCCTGCTTCTGAGGGCAAATTAGAGAGCATCCCCTTGGGATGAAGGCTGCGGGTCCTCTGCTGTGGGTTATATCTGCTGCAGTGAGTGATGGTGGTGACAGAGCCCAGGCTCTGGGGACCAACCCCAGCAGGTCTTTCTGCAGCAACAGATTTATCACATGGATGGGTTGGTTCTGCTCTGGCCGAGCTTGCTGGATACAGCTCCTGAATGGGTGCCCTGAGCACTTCCTTGGGGAAGCTGGTGCTTTGGGAGCTCCCTGCAGGGTCCTGCCCTTGAGAGAGGCTCCACTTGGGAGCTGATGGAGGCAAACAGCATCCGCGCATCGCACCACTGGCCTTGGGACAGGGACTGAGCCGTGACTCAGATGTTCCAGCTGCCGGGAAGCGCTTTGCCAAGGTCGGACAAAGCACCTGGAAGTGTCTCCTGAGCGCTGAGCAAACCCGATGGGGAAAGGACACGGTGGTGCTGTGAGGGTGGGCATGGGAACAGCCTCGGCGCTGGCTCCCAAATGGGGATGGACATTCCCATTCACTAGTGCACACTTGTGCAAGCCCAGTGCTACTGCACACGTGTGCTCTCGCACGGGCTCCGAGCCACAATCCCAGCAGCTGCCTGCAAGGAGCCTGCACCCTGATGGGCCCTTTCAGGGAGAGATGGAGCTGACACAGTCTTTGTCAGTGGGATCTGTCAGGGAAAGCTCTTTGTTCTTCAGCATTTGCTCCTGCCTCCCCCTCTCCAAACCTCAACGAGATGCATCTGCTTTTGTTTTCTAAATGCAGAATTAAGGGACTGAAAAGAGCCGCTTTGTAGTGGGGAGGAGGGGAGAGCTGCGGATCTTTAACTGGGAAGGCAAGGTCAGGGGGGAGCCGCTCTATTGTGCTGGGACCCTCCTCCTCCAGCTCAGCCCTTTCTGTGCCCTCTCTTTACACTCTGGTTCCCGTTCCAACCACTCTGAAGATGGGGGGGAAAACCTGCCCGGATGGGCCGTGCTGGTGCCATCAGTGTCACCAATGCTGCTCCCATGCCAGACCATGGGGATGGGGCAGATTGGCCCCATGGTGGCTCTTGCTGGGAGCTGGTGGGCAGCACAACATCACCAAGCAAGCTACAGACGTGTGCACATGTACATGTGGGCCTGTGCAGGGCTGCAGATGGGACAGTGCGTGTCCCTGTGGCATCCCTCCACCCTGCCCCATGTTCAGGACACAGACGGGAGAAGCTGCCCCAACCCTGCTGCCCACAGGGTTTGAGATAGGATTTGCTGCAGTTATCTTGGTCCTGTTGTTGATTAACTGCAGCTAAACTGAAACGAGCCCAGACTGATGTGAAATCAGCATCTGCATCACCTCAAAACGGCCCCACCAGTACAAATGTGTGTGTGGGAGAGCCCAGCACACCACCTCCTGGTCCAGAGGAAGGGCCATAGCTGCTGCCTGTACATCCCCCAGCCCTCTGCCCATCCCTGCAGGTACAGGCAGGCAGCTCCAGCTCCATCCACAGCCCTGGGCAGTCCCCCATCTGCTCTTGGGGAGCACGGGGCTCCCATTCCACCCTGGAGGACCTGCTCATGCTCCGCTTTATGCCACCAGATGGTGACAGCTTGTGGTCACTCCTGCACTGAGCCCCGACGCGATGCTGAGGGCAGGGATGCAGCCGAATCCTTGAACCTCCCAGGATGGTTTTCCCCATTTTCAGCCATTTACAACCACTTTGACTTATAAAGGCCTCAGAACTTGTGTTCTGCTGATGCAGCCAAGCAGAAAACCATCCGCAAGGAGCAGCAGCAGCGGTGCGACCCGTCCCCTTTCCATCACAAAGGGTTATGGTTGGTTTTGCTGTCATGGAAGCACTCCCTGCACTTGGCTTGCTGGAAGAGCAGCATCCCAGCAGGTGTGTTACCTTCCCCCCTTCTCCCTATCCATACATCTGTCATCCAGGGAATAAAATACCCCGTGGGTCTTGGCATGGGGAGCTGAACAGTTGCCTGAACCAGCAAGAGGCTGCTCCTGAAGATGGATGCCCAGCATTTGCTTCAAATATAGCTCTGGTGATTGACAAGGCTAATTCAAGCTGTCCTCTTCCCTCTTATAACTTAATCACTTGCACATTGCCTCGCGCAGGTCTCTCGCTGCCAGCTGGAGATGTCTTCATCCCGGGATGCCCTGACTTGGAGCCTGATTCCCGAGTGCTTGAGCTCCCTGCATGGAGGCTGAGCCCTGGAGGTGATCCAGAGCCAGCCTGGCTTTGGGGGAGCTCCTGGGGGAGCCCATGGGCTGGGGCTCCCATCTTGGAATACAGAAGCACCGCTGGGGCAATACCCCACTTTGCCCTCTGGCTTGGGGATCCAGTGTGGTCCTGGCTGAGCCTGAGGTTCATGCGCACATAGGGAGCTTTTGGGGTGCTCTGTGTTAGAGCTGCCGTGTTCCTGCTCCAAGCCCCGGTGAATATTGCCTGATGTGCATGGCTGGGAAGGGGCTGGTGATTCCCAAGCGGCTCCTGGGGAGGATTTGGGTCTGGCAACCCACAGAAAGTGGGTGCCCTGAGGCCTTGCATTGCAGAAGGGCCAGACTGGGGGCTCCGGGCTGCCTCTGTGCCGGGTGGGGGGCACAGTGGGGTGCAGGCGATGCCTTCATCCCTGCCTGTGCCCGAGGCATCCCCGCTGCCACCGACCGAGATCAACAGGGCGGGAGGATGCAGGCGAGCATCCTCTGCGGCAGGGCGAGCGCCCGGGGCTGCTTTCGGGGAGACAATAGCCCTCAACGTCCGACGAGGACGCCCGGAACCCCGTTACCGAGAGGCTCAGCCCCGGGGCTCGGCGGGGAGGGCGGCGCAGCGGCGACTACAAGCCCCATCAGGCCGCTGAGGAAGAGGAGGAGGAGGGTGCGAGGCAGCGGGGGAGGAGCCGGGGGCAGGCGGCGGGGCGGTGCGGGAGCGGCTCAGTGCGGCGGCGGCGGGCGCTCGGCGGGGACGCGGCGGCGCGGGCAGCGGCAACGGGGGCTCGTCGGGGCGGCCGCGGCTCCGGGAGCGCCTCCGGCCGCCACCTCGGGGCTCGGCCCCATCATGGGGCGGCCGCTGTGAGCGCGGCGGCGGCGGGGCTGAGCCGATCGCCCCGGACGGGGCTCCCCTCCATTGTTCCCGGGAGCGGCGGGACCGCGCCGCCGCGGGGCTCCGGTGAGTACGGCCAAAACGCTCCGGACGGGGCTGGTCCGCACCGGGACCGGCACCATGGGGCTGGCGGCGGGGTCCGGATCCGGGGGCTGCTCCCGGACCCCCCCCCCCTTCTTGGCCCCCGGGTGCTCCCATCGGCCGTGGCGGGGCGGCTCGACGGCGGGCGCGCACCGAGGGGGTGGGCTCCGGTTTGCGGGCGGCTGCGGTTCGCGCAGCCCCGGGCGGTCGGTGTGAGTGTGTCGGGGCCCCGGTTGCAGCCTCGCCGCGGCCGGAGCCGCTCGGTGGGCGGCCGGTTTGAACGGAGCGGGTCCGAGCTCGTCCTTCGTTCGAGCCGGGGCTGGAAACCGAGCCCCGAGCCCCGGCCCCCGAGCCCGCAGGGCCCCGAGAGCCCCCCGGGCCGCGGGGGAGCCCGGCCGGTGGCTGGGATCTGCTCGCCAATTGCTGCCTGGTCCCTTATTCCCCAAAAGTTCCTGAGCGGGAAGCTCGCGGCTTCCAGAAAAAGATGGAAAAGGAGCTGGGTTTGGTTTTGCTCCAGATTTCGGATCCTGGAGCGTTCCGGTGGAGGAGCTCGGGATAACGCGGTCCTGGAGTTAGTGTTTCCCTTTGTGTTTGCAGACTGCCTGCGGGAGGTGGGGGCTGCCAGAGCCGCCCTTATCCCGAATCTTTTCGTTGTTATCCCGACTCCGTGCGGGTCTCTGGGAATGGCTCTGATTTGTGCCTGCGGAGCGCGGTGTGGCTGCCGGGAATGCGTGTGCCATTCCTGGTCATTGCTGGGTCGAGGCGCAGCCCTTGGCACCGGGATGGGCTTCGTGGGGTGATTTGGGTTGTGGTGGTGGTTGGTTTTTCCATGGGAGCCGTGAGCTTGGGGCGAGGACGGAGCGGGTCTGTGTTGGGGATACACCGGGAGCAGTGGGGCTGAGGGGTCGCTGCCCCATGGCTCCGGTGTCACGGGTGGCTGGTGCAGCTTCCTCCCCATCAATGTTTAAACCTTAACGGCCCGCGGTAATAAAGGCGGGCTCGGCGGCTGCCAGGGTCCCACCAGAGCAAAGGGGGGTCTGTGAGCAGGCAGAGGAGGGGCAGTAGTGATGGTGGTGTTGGGGTGCTCAGGATGGGGGTCTCGGGCACAGAGGCCGAGCCCGGGGGGACGCTGCAGCCCCTGCTCTGGCCAGCAGCCATTTTCCCCACACAGGAGCACTTCCTCCCCTAATCCCGGCGGTGCCCGGCATGCACGGTTGCCTTTGCCTTGTGTTGCTCGGAGGGGATTAGGATAAATAGTCCCAGCCCTGGCGGGGTGACGGCAGGAGCAGAGGCAGCCCGTGAGCGCATCCAGCAGCTCCGGGCACGGGGAGCCTGCCCCCGTCCTGCTGGGAAGGAGCTTGGGCTGTTTCGGATGTGAACTACAGCTCCGTATGGATTTATCCACCTACAAACTCAACCAGGAGCTGTGTTGCCCCCAGTCCCAGCTGGTTTTGGATGCTCTGGCCCCCAAGCCCTGGCTGCTGGAAGGGGCTGGATCACGGATGCTCGTCCCATCCCAGTGATGCAGCTTTGTCCCCTCTTTGGGACCTTCTGCTTCTGGGCATGAAGGTGAACCATTTGGGGATGTGTTTGTTGTTTTGCCCGTCCCCTCCCAGCAGCTTTCCCTGGAGGAGCTGAATGGAGTGAAACCCCCATCCAGTCCTTCCCAGGCTGGAAAACAGCCTCTGCATCTGTGCCCCAGTGCTTGTGTCCCAGTGTCCCTGTCCTCAACCCAGAGCACCACCCCAGCGGAGATTTTCGGGTACCGATGGATGCTCTAAGTCTGAAAATGAAGCCCTCGGGTAGAGATCCCTGAATTTTAGGATGCTTCTGGAAACAAACTGGTTTTACTGGGATCCAGGGAGAGGCTGGACCTTTCCCCATCCTTCCTGCCCCATGTGCCAGGCTCCCACCGCAGTGAGCTGGGTGCAGGCTGCAGCCCGGCCGGGAAGGGTTAAGGCAGGATGTATGCTGCACAGTTGGATATTTATTTTTCCAAGCATGCGTCTGCTTTAAGCATTATAGTTTCTCCCTATAGTTACATTTGCAGTTGTGTTTGCTTTTGATTTCAGCAAATACTTGGTTCCTGACCTGAGCTCGTGGCTGGGGCAGGGGCACAGCTTTTCTCCCTGTCACCGACCAGCTTTGCCTTTGGAATGCCCTCCTTGGAATGCCTGGAGACTGCTGGTGTGGAGCCTCAGAGAGAAACTGAGTCTCCTGCTGTACCAGAGGGCATCAGTGCCAGGCAGGTCTGGACCATGGGCTCCTCCAGACCAGGGTCTGAGCTTGTGCTCTTCTCCCTGTTGAATTTGGCCTTGCCCTGGTGTTTTTCTGCCTCCTGTGTTACTGGTGCCTTTGGGTTGCTCTGATGTGGTGGGTGCTGCCAGCAGAGCCCCCCAGCCCCATCAATCTGACCACCAGCACCTCCCCTATCACAGACACAGCATCAGGGGAAGCCCCATCCTGAGCCTGGGCTCTGACCCTGGGGTGCCCCAACTCAACACCCTGCTCCAGCACCGGCTTTTGGCACCGGGGATGCATTCCCAGGGATGAGCCATGGGATGGGAAGGGGCTTCCCCACTACACTCAGCTCCGAAACCTTCAGCCCAAGCTCCTGCCGAGTGTGGAAGGTCCTGGAAAGGTCCCGTTTTGTGCCACATCCCTGGGACAGCTCAGCCCCATGACTCACAGCACGGGAGATGCCAAAGTGCAGCCTCGGGTCCCCAAGGATACAGGACACAGGTTGCATGGGGCTGCTCCCCAATGCATAGGAGAGCATCTTCCCCAACAGGAGGCTGTGAGGGTGCAGGTGAGCTCAGGGGTGTCCGTCACCGCTCCGGAATAGCTCTGTGGGTGTAATTGCTGCCTGGGATGCAGGGCATCTTTTAGCTCCTGGCTCCTCTCTTGCTGCTTCCATTTTTAGTTGTTTGAATCCACCCCGGAGCAGTAAATTGCAGTGTGCCGGGGCCACGGGCAGCGGGGATGGAGCTGGAGATCCACCCTGAGCCAGCTGCCATCCGTCCTCCCGAGGACATGGTTTCCTGTCGGGGTCTATATAAAGGTTGTACGAGCATGGAGCAGAGCCGTGCTGTTGTTGGCGCAGGTAGGAGCGCTCTCCCTGCTTGCCATGGGAAAAGGAGGCTCCCTTGTCCCCCCGGGAAAGAGGGAAAGGTCTGTGCTGCCCCTTCCCTTCAGCATCTGGGATGTCGCTCTGAATGTGGGATGTTCAGATGTTGGGATGTCCAGGCCAGGTTGGATGGAGTCTTGGGTGACATGGTCTAGTGTGAGGTGTCCCTGCCCATCCAGGAACTGGATGATCTTAAGGTCCTTTCCAACCCAAACTATGATTCTATGTCCCAGGGTGCTTGGTGTGCAGGATGCGTCCCTGTCTGCCTGCTAGCAAAGCCATAGCCGCCTCCTTTCTGTCCTGGGAAGCTGAGCACCGGTCAAGCGCTGGCTCTTGGCTCGCATCCTTCCCTCCCTCCCAGTGACTCTCCCAGACATGGGGCAGCTCGTTGCTGCCAGCGATCCATACGCCATGGAAATATGCTGCTGTCGAGCCCCTGAATCAGCTGGAAGGCACCCGCTCCGAGGTGGATCTGGAGAAGGGCTTTGCTGTGCGCCGAGCCAGCACTGACTCATTGGTCAGGAACTGCTGCTTCTGGAGGCGCTGGGCTCCTTCCCTCCATCCCTCCATCCCTCCCTCCCTCCATCCCTCCATCCCTCCCCTCGGAGGCCCACGCAGACGCTCCGCATTAGGGCATGTTCCGGGGAGCATGTGCTGTCGATAAACACAACCACTTAGAGACAGAACATAATTGCCACAAATACCAAAGCCTGGTTCTTTTTCTTTTTATATCCACCCCCCCCCCCCGCCCCTTGAAGAATTCCACCTCCCTCTTCCAAACCCTGATAAACTGGTCACATTCAATAACTCCTCCAGTGCGCTGGCACTTGGAGATAACGCTGGGGTTTGCTGGGTGCTGCTTTCCCTGTCTCATTGCTTGTGTCATTATTTCCCAGCCAGAGTGTTTGGGGCAGGGAAGAGGTGGCCAGAGCCCCCAAACCTGCCCCCCGAATGGGTTTTCTGCGGCTGAAGGGAGTCCTGAGCTCCCTGGGCAGCATCTGATCTTAAATGGGAGCCCAAGAGAAGGCTCCAGCGAGACCATAGAGCAGCTCCAGTGCCTAAAGGGGCTGCAGAAAACCTGGAGAGGGGCTTTGGACAAGGGCCTGTAGGGGCAGGCCAAGGGGAATGGCTTTAACCTGCCAGAGGGGAGACTGAGATGAGCTCTGAGGCAGAAGCTCTTCCCTGTGAGGGTGCTGAGGCGCTGGCACAGGGTGCCCAGAGAAGCTGTGGCTGCCCCATCCCTGGCAGTGTTCAAGGCCAGGTTGGACACAGGGGCTTGGAGCAACCTGCTCTAGTGGAAGGTGTCCCTGCCCATGGCAGGGGTTGGAACTGGACGAGCTTTAAGGTCCCTTCCAATGTCCCTGTGATCCCCAGGGAAAAGCCAGTGCTCTGAGCAAGGGGAGCGCAGGGTCTCGCTGGAGCAGGAGAGGCGGTTGCCGCAGCTCTGTGCGTGGGGAGGATGAGTAGCGGCTTATTACTCACTACCATTGTTACTCACTGTTTGAACAGTCCGTGCTTGCGACGGCCAGAGGAAGCGCTTGTTCCCACGGCAGGTTGGGAACAGCTCTGGGAGCACGAGGGACAGGGACCGGGTGAGCTTGGGATGCTCGGATCGGGCTGCGGGGGTACGGCTGCACCCCAGGGATGCGCTCTGGTCACTGGAGAGGGGTTTTGGGATAGTATCATCCCATCCACACCCTGGATGTTGTGTTCTCCTGGAGCATCCACCACCAGCAGCACCCCAGCTTTGGGTTGTGCAATGAGCTGGGCAGGGATCTCGCCGGCAAAGCCCAGCGGGAGCAGGAGCACCGGGATCTCCATCCCAGGCTCCTGCAGCCGCAGATGTGTTGGGGGTGGAACACGGCTCCGCGCTGCTGGGAGCAGTTGGCCGGGGCCGGCTGGGCTCCGGCATCAGCTTTGGCTCCCCCTCGAACGTGTTCTGGCAGAGCTCCATGCTCCTGGCGTGGTGGGAAGGAGGGATAAAGGCTATGGAGGGCATGTTCCTATAGCCAGGATTGGGCTCCGCTGGGGCTCCCTGTGCCTGATCCTGGCTCTGATGCCTCCATGCCCGGAGCAGGGGACGGGGTCCGAGGGGATGGGTGGGTTGGAGAGCCCGGCATGAGAGCTGGCAGGGATGAGAGCGAGTTGCAGCGCTGGCCCTGGAAGCCGGGATTTCTCCCCAAACACTGGGAACACAGCTGTCGGTGGAAGGAGATCTGCGTGCGGAGGCGAGCGCTGGTAACCCCTTCAGCTCCGGGAAGTGCTTCCATAGGGAATGCCCTAGAGATCCTATGGGGGTTGGCAGCGGGATCTGTGTCCATCTGTGGCATGGACACGGTCAGGTTTTGGTGTGGATATGCAGGATTTGCTGCAGTGAAGCCTTGGGTTGGAGCGTGGTGCTGCTGGTCCTGGGTCATTTGGGGCAGAAGATGCTGTGGAAGCAAGGGGCAGAGGCCAGAGGTCTGCTTGCGCAGGGGAGAAGCGGCCTTTCAGAGCCCCATAGGAACGTTTCTCCTGTCCAAAACCTGTTGAGATTTGAAGCTCATTTTCCATCTGAGCATGATTAGAGAAAACTAAAGACGTTTCTGGGAGCTGCCACGATGAGCTGGCTTGGGTCAAAGACTTGGAGTCATTTTGATCAATGTGGGAATTCCTTTTCTTGGCACGAACAAGTGCAGGAATTGGGGAGCAGAAATCTCCTTTTCTTCAACAGGAAAATGTCTCCCACTATTCTGGGAAGTTCCCCTGCACCCAATTGTGCTTCACCAGCGCTTTTATTCTCAATGTATATCAGTGCTTTTATGCAGGAGAACATGACCCTGCCAGGCAGCACCGCAGGGTCTGGGATGCTCCGTGGCACATCCCGCTGGCTGGGATGGATGCTCCAGGAGCATCACCGGCAATGGGGAGCACGGAGGGGCTGGGCGGTGGGATGCGGGGCTGTGTCTCACCCTGCCCTCACTCTGCTCTCCTCATTCACAGCTCGGAGGGGCTGACGGCCCGGCGGAGACCCCCCCGCGCCCGCCCGGGGCCAGCCCGGGGTCCCCATGGAGTGGGAGTTGCGGAGCCCAGTCGCCGAGCAGTAGCCGCAGCAGTGGGATGTTTACCTGGAGGTGCCTCATCCTTTGGGCTGTGCTGGTCACAGCCGCGCTCTCAGCTGCCAGGCCGGCCCCGACCCTGCCCGACCAAGGTAAGATGGGCAAACCAACCCACCATGGGCATCCAACACACCTCATCCAACTAGCCCACCATGGGCATCCAACCCACCTCATCCAACCAACCCACCACAGGCATCCAACCCACCTCATCCAACCAACCCACCTCATTCAACCAACCCACCATGGGCATCCAACCCATCGCGTCCAACCAACCCACCTCATCCAACCAACCCACCTCATCCAATCAACCCACCATGGGCATCCAACCCACCTCATCCAACCAACCCACCTCATCCGAGCAACCCACCATGGGCATCCCACCCACTGTGGGCATCCAACCCACCTCATCCAACCAACCCACCTCATCCAACCAACCCCCTGTGGGCATCCAACCCACCATGGGCATCTAACCCATCGCGTCCAACCAACCCACCATGGGCAACCGTGGGCAACCATGTCCAACCAACCCGCGCTTCCAACCAACCCATCATGTCCAACCAACCCACCTCATCCAACCAACCCACCTCATCCAACCACCCCACCATGGCCATGCCAGCCGGGAGCATCCAACTTTCTTGTCCCTTGCGTTTCTCCCTTGGCAATAAGACAGCCAGTGTCCCATGTGGAAGAGGCAGAGGCTGGTGTGAGGTGCCACCACGGGGCTACAGCAGGGCCATGGGCACAGCACGGTGCCACGTGGCTGCCCAGGAGCTGCCAGCGGGGACATGGTGCATGTTGTCCAATTTGCTTGGGCACAAGGAGTGTGTGCACGGTTCCAGTGTTCCCTGTGGATGTTCTAAACCTGGAGAGAAATAGTGGCAAAACCTGGTGGTGTTGGTTTGGAGAAGGATGTGAAGCCCTGGGGGCTGTGTCACAACGCTGCGACCTGTGTGAAACCTTGTACTTGATGATCCTGAGCTCAGGAGGTGGGGATGAGGATTTGGGAGCAGGGTACCGGCGCTGGCAGCGCATGGGATGAACGCATCCCATGGAGACCCTCGGGATTGCTCCCACCTTTCTCCTGGCTGGAGAATGAATTCCCATGGGGCTGCGTTTAAAGCTGGGGCTGGTGCAGGTGGTTCCTGCAGCCTCTGTGCTGCAGCAGAGCATCACTGGGCTGGAGATGAAGAGCACATCCCCAGGCGAGGGCATCCCTCTCGCTTCTCATCGAGGGGCAGTGGATGGGCTCAGGGGGTCTCCTGCCCTCTCCAAAAACACAGCTCCAGCAGTTAAAAGCCTTTGGTTCTTCCCCTTGGTGAGGCAGAGAATAAGCAGAGCCGGCAGCGCCGCGCAGGGCTTCTGACTCGCTGCCTTTTGGTTTTAATTACCCAAGAATGTCTGGTCTGTGGGCACTGCTTTGCTTCCTAAGGCTCACTCCCTCTTGTCCCCCACCAAACCCCAGGAGGCTGGTTGCTGGTGAACAGTTCCTTCACGGATCACGGCTTGGAATGGGGCAGGAGCCGGCGTGGGTGAGCAAAACCCTCACGGCATCAGTGGTGTGATCCCGGCTGGAACGGGGCCACGATGCTGTGGCTGGGTCGGTGGCTCTGGGCTGAGCAGCAGGTCCTTTGGTCACGGATCCATCCGGAGCCGTGCTCCCTGGGGAGCTGCGGAGCAGAGGCTGGGCAGCGCATCCCTGCTCCCGGGGACCATCTCCAAGACTTTTCCATTGGCATGCTCGCTCCCCGCTTGTGTCAACAACGCGGTTGACAGCGGTAAACATGTTTTTCTCGGGAGATTGCTCTTCCTGGAAGAGGTTTCCTGGTGGTGTTTGTGGTGAGGCACTGGCAGCCTCGACCGTGGCATTGGGAATGCTGGCGGGGTGGTCGAACCCAGGGCTAACTTGAGCAGAGGTGGGTTTTGGGGTGCTCCCGGAGGGCTTTGGAAGCAGCGTGAGGAGGTTGGAGAGGAGGGAGCTGGTTCCTCGCCAGCCTCATGCCAGGGCTAACAATAACCTCTGGAAACGATTCCCGACACGGTTCCCAGCAGGGCGGCCCAATTAGTGCCACAGCAGGAGCCCGGCTGGGGCAGAGTCCGTCCCTTGGCTCTGGGGCCGGCTGCTGGGAACACAATGTTCCCAGCAGGACATGCGGGATGGGAAGAGCTGCTCTGGAGCCAGGATCCACAGCCAACGCTGCCGGCACCTTGCAGCTCACCTGCCGGGGGGCTCCAGATCCTGTCCCACAGGAGATTGGGGTCCCATGGGGTGTGTGTGGGGCATCGTGTCCATCATCACTGGTCCATGAGCATCCGCGCTCTGGTGGCAGCAGCTTTCCCGGACTTTGTCCTGGATGTTTATGGGTTCTGATGCCACTAAACTTCCATCTCCTGGAGCCAGGAATCCCGGATTCTCCGTCCTGGCCCCCCTCTCCTCTCCTGATGGAATTTGGGGGTTTGGGGAGCTGTGCGAAACCTTGCAGCAAATAACCCATTAACGGGCACTCGCTGCGTTTTACAGTCACCTAAATTTGGAGGTGGTAAAAAACCCCGGATAAGGGGAAAAGCCAAGAAATTTCCATGAGCAGCCTCCCGCGCCCTCCTCACAAAGCCCGTCTTTGTCTCCAGGTTAAATAGAAACCTGCACAAAATTGCCGAGGGGATTTTTTTCCTCTCTCCCTGTCTGCTATTGTCCTCACTGCTGCTGCTGCTCAGGCATTTCCATGCTCAGGGGCTGCCTCATCCCTGCCTGCGGGTGCAAAGCAGGTTTCTATGGGGAGCTGCAGGGGGGACACTGTAACCTGCACTCCAGCCTCAAAGACGTTTGAGGCTCTTTGGTCCAAAGCCTGGGACACGTTATCCCCAGCCACAGCATCCCTGGAGGTGACACAGCGAGCGGCTTGTCTTGTCCCTGGGTGGGTTTTGTTCTCCTGCTCCCTGTTTCCTTGCTGTCCATCCCCCTTCCCTTGTCTTGCAGCTCTTGGTGTCTCCCCATGGATTCCCAAGGGATCAGGTTTGGAGCCCATCACACAGCCCGGAGATGGCCAAGCCATGAAGCCACTTGATGGCAGCAGCCCAGGGTTGTTATTGGAGCTTGGGGGGACCCCACCAGCGCCTCCAAGCCCCCCCCATGCCCCAGACCCCAATGGCAGGGGCATCGCTGCGTCCTCTGGGCCATGGCGCTGCTGCCCTTCCCCTCCCAGCCTGTCGAGCGGGCATTGTTCCCACCTCCCGCCTTTCCACTCGGATGCTGCTGCTCCGGCCCTTAATTGAGGAGGAAAAAAGGGAAATATGAGTCTTTGGGATAAGCGGCAGCGCTCCGGAGCCTGGGCTATGGAGCTGCCCCAAGAGCAGGACATCCCCATTGCAGGAGGGGTGTCTGTGGGGCTGGGGGCTGCCTGTTGAGCCCCCCATGTGTGGGGCACCGCAATGAGGCAGAAAGCCATTGGCATGTGTATGAATGGGGGTGTTCACTGTGCCCCCTGGGATGGGCAGGACCCCCTTGGGGTATCCGAGGCCTGAGGGGAGCCGATGGGTGAGTGCTTGTGCCCCGAGGTGCTGCCCCGGGTGCTTTGGGTGATGCAGAGCATTGAACGTGGCTGCCCCAGGGGGAAAGGGGTGGGTTTGTTCTGACAGCTTTGCAAATGACCAACACGGCTGTTAATTAAGTGCTGCTTCGTTTGACACAGCCTGGGAAGAGCGGGATGCTTGGAGCACTGCATCAATCCCCATCTCCCGGCATCCGGGGACCAGAGGGTGGGAGAAGCTGCTTGAACACCCCAACATAGCTTCATTAGGAAGAGCTGGTGGTGCTTCAACCGCCCTCAAGGGTGCTTTGGGTCCCCTGGAAAGAGCTGTGGGTGCTTTGAGCCCCTTATGGGGCTCCCCCATCCTATGGAAGGGAAGCCAGGAGAGTGCATCACCCCGGGATGCAGGGATGCTGCTGGGGGCATAGCCCCTGATGCTTGCATCTGCGTCTCCCCCATCCTAGGGAAGGGGAGCCAGGGATGCGCATCACCCCGGGATGCAGGGATGCTGCTGGGGGCATCCCCCTCTGTTGCAGCCTGGGCTGGGGGGGGGGGGTGAAGACCTTTTTAAATAAGAAAGAAGCCAATCCCCACATCCCGGTAAAGCGCTTCCTGTTGGGATTAGCGGGGCTGCCGGGCATGTGTGTGCTTTCTCCTCAGGAAATACCTTCGGAAAGCCCCGCTGGGGTCTCCAGGGCAACCGGCGGCCCCTCGCCCCCCGCCCGCATTGTCCCCGCGCCGCTTTGTTGGCCGCTTTATTGCCATCCCCATCGGCATTGGCATCGCCGGCTGCGGCTGGGCTGTGTGTGCACAGGGATGGGGGGCACCGGGAATAGGGGGGGAAGGTGAATCAGCGCCCTGCTTTCCCCAGGGCTGTCCCTATGTGCTGTTATCCCCACCGGGGACCAGGCGGTGACAGTTATACGTGCTCGGTGACACTCTCCATCTGGCCGGTGCTCGCCAGGCTCGGCTCCGCTCTCGGTTCCATTTCAAAGCTGGGATAAGGTCGTAAAACCACCACGGGCTGCTCTGACCGGTGCTTTTTTGGGCTGTAAACTGCACTGGAATGGGATGGGATCCTGTGAGATCCAGACTAAGAAGCTGGTGCTATCCCCCATCCCAAAGAGTTAAACAAACAGCAGATAGTTCAGTTCTAACGTGTGTTTTGCTGCTTCCTTTGGGGCAGGCACTGTGGGTATGTTGTTTGCTCTCCTCCCTGTTGCCCTGGTTGCTCTCGGGAGGCTGTGGCTGGGCCGTGGTTTGGGTTACAGAGCAGCAGAACATGAGGAAGAGATAACAATAGAATCATGGTTTGGGTTGGAAAAGACCTTAAGATCATCCAGTTCTAACCCCCTGCCATGGGCAGGGACACCTCACACCAGACCATGTCACCCAAGGCTCTGTCCAAGCTGGCCTCGATGTTTCAAGCTGATGGAGCCCAGTGATCCCATGGGCTCACCCTAACGAAAGTGCCTGGAGCAGCCCGGGACCACGCTGCTCCGGGTGCTGCGATCCTTGGACTGCGATTCCAATGGGATGTGTGTGCCAGCCCAGCCGCCCCAGTGCCAGGGCCACGTCCAAGCCTGTGCTGGCCGGGTGAGTTAACCTGGACACGCTCATTAGCCTGTGAATTCCTTCTGGGGCCGTTCCCACCATGCCGCGTTTTCCGCCTCATCCCGCAGTGCCAGAGATGTGCCGTGGGTTACCAAAGGGCAGGATCCTGCCCTGCCCTCTGCCTCCCCTCTCCCGTCCATCACGCTCCACACAGCCCCGGTCATGCTGTTAATGCAAAACAGCCCCTGATGCGGCTGGGGGAAGGGGCTGCTGCCTTTGAAAGGGGATCTGGCCACACGCCGGCAGGGTTTGGTGGCATGAAGCAGTGGTGGCACTTGCACGGGGTCCTGTGTGATGCTGTGCCCATGGGAAGGGACCTGTCCGAGCTGGGGCGCTGCCTCCCTGGCATTGAGCTGGGGTGGGTTGAAGTTTTCCCTCCCTCCAAAGACCTTTCTACCCGCAGGCCACCTCCAGGACACCAGTTTAAAGGTGTTTCTGGAGCATGGGCAGGTTTTCCTGCAGACCTTTTGGTAGGAGCCCATGGTGGTCCTGAAGGCAGCTCGGTCAGGATCCCAGCTCTTGGATCCCAGCAGTGTTTTGGGATCAAACTGATCTTGGCGTGGTGTGAGTTCAGTTGGTGGTGGTGGGACCGTGCAGCTCCAGCAGCACGCACCATGGTGATGGGACCCTGGATCTGTGCATGGCTCCTCGTGTGCTGGTGGCGGGGGACAAGCAACAGGAGTATTTGTGCCTAGGGATGGTCCTCAGCAGCTCCAGTTGCCTTCTGCAGGTTATTCTGTTCCATAAGGAATGTGCCGGTGTGTGGGAAGGGCAGCGCTGAGCGCAGAGGGAATGGAGGGAGCGCGATAAGGGCAGATAAGGCTGTGTCTGCGGCTCCACGTTTCGTGTTGGTTTGGGTTCTCGTGGCTGTTTATCACTCAGTGACCTTGCTCTGGTGGAGAAGGGGATGGGGACGGGCAGGAGGACGTCGTGTTACCGGGTCCCGTGGTGCTCAGACCGGCGGCGACGGGACATTGTGTGTGCTGGAGGAAGCCTGTGACTAATCACTTGAAACACAAATCAGAGCTACTACAAGTGCCCGGCCCGCGAGAGACAACAGGGGAAAACAGCATCGCAAAGCCAGACCCTTCCCCCTCCACCTAAGGGACTCCCACCAGGCTTCATCTTCCATGTTGAAACGCTTCCTGATGGATCTGGAGCCCTGTTTTGGTCTCGTAGCAGCGGAGCAAAGCGAATCCTTCCTTGAAGTGCTAAACAAGAGAAAAAGGAGAAACTCTGGAGCCGCTTGTGGATGTTTTCCCCATGAAGCTTCTCATCAGTACAAGGAAGCAAGAAGTGGCCAGAAAGCGAAGTGCAGGTCACGATGGAGAGCTCAGCTTTTGGGTTTGGCAGCAGGGAGCTGCTGGTGGGTCCTGGGGGGAGCAGAGCACTCCCTGCCTGCACTCCCTGCCTGCACTCCCTGCCTGCGCTGCTTCAGCTCCGGGGATGTTGGACCAGGATGTTTAGTGCAGGATGAGCTGCCCCATGGCTGATCAGGGGTGCATCAGAGAGGAGAAGAGGTTGTGCTTGTCTGGCTCGGTGGGCACCGAGGGGTGAGGGTGATGCCATGTGTTAGTTCTGCATCCAGACGGTATGCACCGGGATGCTGGTTCCCAAGGGAAAGCTGTGGCTTTGCCCTTTCCCCCGTGGCTGCAGCATGGTTCCTGCAGGCTGTGGGCCCACTGAACACCTTGGTCCTTGGTGGGGACACCCCTCGAGCTGAAGTTTGAACCTTTCCAAGCTGTTTCCAAGGATTAGTTGGAATTTTCCAGCCCCTACTCTGGACCGGTTGAGATGTGGAGAGCTTCAGCTATGTCCCTGCGTTCCGACTGGCCAGCTATTCCCAAGCCACCATCCCGGAGGTGCAGCATTTGGGACCTGGAGCCACGCACTTCATCCCGGGATGATGCTCACACTGCATCCACACCATCACATGGAGCCACTGCGCCTGCGGAGCTGCAACAGCCTGAACCCTTCCTCAGGCCGTGGAATTGGAGGAGATGGTTGGAAACCTGGACCAAGGCCAGGATGGGGAGAGCTCCTTAGGCACCACCATGGAGGGTGGAAGGGCAGCGCTTGAGGACGGAGCCAACGTCTGCACAACCAGGGTCAGGAGACAAGATGAGGCAGCAGCGGGATGGAGAGAAAGGACCTTTGTGCTGCTCACACGTGTCACGTCGGGAGCAGCTGCAGCTCTCCCTGCCTTGGGAACGCCGTGGCCGGCATCTGTTTCACCGCAGCTCCCTGGGCTGACCCTTCCCATGCCGCTGCTCTCGCAGCCCCGCTCCCTGCCCGCTGTCCTGCCGCAGCCCCTCGGCATTCCCTGCCCTTCCTGCCCCAATGCGCTCTAATAACCACAGCGAGGGTCCCGGTGGTGACATGGGGACCCTGGCCCGCTTCGCTGCTGCCCCACTCATGGTGCTGGGGGTCCCGGGGTCTCTGCACTGTGGCAGAGCCAAGCAGGGATTTGGGATGCTCCTGGGAGAGGCTGGTCCTGCCCAAGCAGCTGGCGCTGCCTGAGGTGTCTCCGGCTGCCCCCATCTCAGCCCCTTGCCATGGCGCGCTCAGCTTATGTGCTTATAAGAGACCCAGGGGTGTGTGGGTGCTTTAGAACTGCCCAGCACCCAAGTGGGTCCTATGTGGGGTGAAGCACTCGGTGCTCACAGCCGCTGCCTTCCCATCCCCTCCGCTCTGCAGCCGCTGCCATCAGCTCCCGTCCTCGGGGGCAGCACAGGAGCATCCCAGCAGCGCATGTTGCCTCATTAACAGCAGCATGTTTTCCTTTGGTCTCTATTTCTTTTCTCCTTTTCTCTTCTCTCCTTTCTCTCTCCTAACGCCTCCAGTTCTGCCCAAAGCCAAAATCGAAGTGGAATCCTACTCTGCTCACCCCGGCGACCTCCTCCAGCTGCGCTGCCGGCTGAGGGATGACGTTCAGAGCATCAACTGGGTGCGCGACGGCATCCAGCTCACCGAGAACAACCGGACCCGCATCACCGGGGAGGAGGTAGAGGTCAGGGATGCGGTGCCCGAGGACTCGGGGCTCTATGCCTGCATGACCAACAGCCCCTCGGGGAGCGAGACCACCTACTTCTCCGTCAACGTCTCAGGTTCGTAGCGGCCCCGGGTGCGCAGGGAAGGGGCAGCCCCGGGGCCGGAGCAAGGAGCGGGCTGCATCCGCACGTCCTTTGCATGCACCGGCCACCGTGGATCTGCGCAGTGAGTTGGGGCGGATTTGGGGTGCCAAAGGAGACACTGGTGACCCCCCCCCATCTGCTGCAGCACAGGGAGAAGCACTGGAGGTTGTGGAGCGTTGTTCTGCATGGGGCTGAGGTCTGTGTTGGTGTTGATGGAGCACGGGAGGTGTGCGCCGAGGCTTGGGGTGTTCTGTGCACTGCTGCTGTCCCCAAGGGGATGGTGGCACGGGGCGAGGAGCTGTGCTTGGGCACACTGTGGAGCTCTGAAATCACCTCCGGGGGCAAACAGCTTGTGGGGCTGTGAGCATGGGACAGCAGCACTGTGGGTGCTGGTGACATGCACAGTGTGATCCCTGCACTCCCTGCTGAGCACCACCAACCCACCATGCTGTGGCCACGCTCAGAAGGGGTCCATGCACGGGAGCTCAACCGGGCATCTCTCCTCTTGCAGACGCGCTCCCCTCGGCAGAGGATGATGATGATGAAGATGATTCCTCTTCGGAGGAGAAGGAGGCGGATAACACCAAGCCGAACCGTACGTATGAGATGGGTTTGTCCCTGGAGCTGTGCTGGCCGTTGGTGGGGGGCAAGGGGAAGCTGGGCACGCTTGAAAGCATCACCTAGGGATGGAGGATGCAGTGGGGAGGGCAGCGGCTGCTGCTGCAGCCCAGGGCACCCAGCGGTGGTGAGGTCCTGGTGTGGGGAAAGCAGCCTGGTCAGAGCAAGGGGATGCGCAGACAGGGCTATGGCATTGCTGCTGCTGCAGCCATGCATGCTGAGCATGCACCTCACAGAGAAAGAGCCCTGTGATAACACCCCATGTTGGGGAGCTCCCCTTGCTGCACCTCTCCAGGTCCTCAGCTCAGCGCTGCCCTGGGCAGCATTAAACCAGGAGCAAAACCCCGGAGCTCCCTATGGGTGTCAATGGGTGCTGAGCCCCCCGCTCTGCTCCCCAGAGGCCATCGCTCCCTACTGGACCTATCCCGAGAAGATGGAGAAGAAGCTCCACGCCGTCCCCGCTGCCAAGACAGTGAAGTTCAAGTGTCCATCGAGCGGGACGCCCAACCCCACACTGCGCTGGCTGAAGAACGGCAAAGAGTTCAAACCCGACCACCGCATCGGCGGGTACAAGGTACCAGGGAGGGCAGCAGCACCCTATGGATGGGGCTTGGAGCAAGTGTGAGGCGTCCCTGCCCATGGCAGGGGGTTGGAACTGGGTGATATTAAGGTCCTTTTCAACTTAAACCATTCTATGATCCTATGGCTCCAGTCCTGCAGTGGGGCTGCTGCGGAAGGGAGCAGCGTGCAGACCCCCAAGCATATCCCCTGCCCAAAGCAGTGCATGGACCACGCTCCTCCAGCACCCAGGGTTGCAGCTCCAGCCCAGACACCCCCCTGGTGACCCCGCAAAGGGAGCACCGTCCCCTTTCTCCCTCTCAGTTTCCTGCCCAGGGCTCCCATGCCAGGGACACGCAGCAGGAATGTGGCCACGTCACAGCTCCCGGCTCCGTGCAGCACAGCCTGGGGAGGGCCATGGGCTCGCAGCGGGGCTGCTGGCAGCACCACGGCTCCCTGTATGGTGACAGCGCCGTGCCCTGGATAGCTAATGGGGCTGAAATGCAGGACTGTGGAAACAACCAGATTCCAGCGGGGAGCGAAGAATGCAGCCAAAGGGAGAGGGAAAACTGCCCCTGTGCCCATGGCCAGAGGGACCTTGGGGCACCCACAGCCCAACAGAGCCGCCGGGATCCATCCCAAAGGGAATGTGCCTGGTCACGGTGGCCATCCCGGGGCTGGCGATGGGGAGTGGCGCGGATCCCAGCCCGCAGCCAGCCGGGAAGCGCAGTGGGAACAAACAATGCTGGTCTGTTCCAAAGGGATGTCCCTGTGCCCATCGCGCTCCGATCCCAACATCTGCTCCCTGTGCAGTTGGCTCCATGGCCAGGCTGTCCCGGGACAGCTGGGAGCGATTACGGTCCCTCTGTAGGAAAAGGGAAAGGTGACCTCAAAGGGAGATTTATGTCCTGCCCATGCGGAGGGGCTGAGGCAGCTCTGCCATGGATGGGGATGAGGATTCATGTGCTGCAGTTTTGGATGTGACCTGTGGCCATCCCCGTGTCCCCAGGTCCGCTACGCGACCTGGAGCATCATCATGGACTCGGTGGTGCCGTCCGATAAGGGCAACTACACGTGCATCGTGGAGAACAAATACGGGAGCATCAACCACACGTACCAGCTGGATGTCGTGGGTGAGGAGCGTGGGTCCCCTCTATCCCACCGTTCCCAGCGGATGCGGGTGCTGCAGGGATGGGGATGGGGATGGAGAGGTTCGATCTGGGGGTTTTTAATTGTGGTGGAAATAATTTCATAGACCAGACAGAAACTTGTTCTAATCGCCTTATTAGCCATAATTCCCAGCTGGGAAGGCTGGTCTGAGCAGTTCCACATGTGGAGCTGCTCTAAATGCCAGTAAATGAACCATTAAAAATGTGATTTAATTTGATTACACTGAGCAAACTGAAGGGAACAGCCAGCGAGGTGAACAAAGGGGTTTGTTAATGCTGACTCACCACAGTGGCAGCCGCTTTGTTAACAGCCGGGGCCCTCCTTAGGTTTGTTTCACCTCTCACCCCCCTAAAATAGGTACAAACGTCTTGTCCCCGCACCAGGATTTCACCTATCCCATAGCTGGGGTTCCTCATTGCATGGTGGGGTGGCCGAGCATCCCGAGCCCCATCATGAGGTGCCCCGCGCTCCTGCATCCCGCAGAGCGGTCCCCGCACCGGCCCATCCTGCAGGCAGGGCTGCCTGCCAACAAGACAGTGGCCCTGGGCAGCAACGTGGAGTTTGTCTGCAAGGTCTACAGCGACCCCCAGCCCCACATCCAGTGGCTGAAGCACATCGAGGTCAACGGCAGCAAGATCGGCCCCGACAACCTGCCCTATGTCCAGATCCTGAAGGTAAAGCCGCACGCCGGGATGCTCCATCCCGCATCCCTGCAGGCTCGATGCTTGGGGACCACCGTTGGGCATCTGGGTGGCCTCGGGGCAGCAGGAGCCCCAGAGCCACCACCAGGCTCCGTGCCGGGGTCCCACAGAAGCACACGCCATGGGGCTGGGTGGGCGACCCTGGGCAACGCATGGGGCTGGATGCAGGGAGCTGAGCCCCTGCTCCATCCCAATGAGAGCAGCTCCCTCTGCACCGCAGCAGCGCTGCTCACAGCGTGCGCACCGGCCCCTGCAGCATCCCCAGATGTGGAGCAGGATGGTCACAGCCCCATGTCTACTCCTGCATCCCGTGTTCATCCCCATCCCTTCCCGCCCGGCAGTGGGTGCGGGCGCTGCCGGTGCTCACGGCCTCAATGTGATTCCATGTTGTTGGTCTGTTCCAGCACTCGGGGATTAATAGCTCTGATGCGGAGGTGCTGACCCTGTATAATGTGACAGAGGCGGAGAGCGGGGAGTATGTTTGTAAGGTTTCCAATTATATTGGCGAGGCCAACCAGTCTGCGTGGCTCACGGTCACCAGGCCTCGGGCACAAGGTAATCGGGAGAACACCCGCCGGGGTGTTTCCTCGGACCATCAGTCCCCGGCGGTGGAGAACAGACCTCTGGGCTCTCTTGTTTCTGCTGTTCCTGGTGCCACAAGCCATGGAAAAATCCTCAGCGGGGCCGGCTGGGGTTGTGCTCTCTGTGTGTGTCCTCATGTCTCTCCTGTTTGCTTCCCATCCCCGGTGTGTTGTGGATCCGGCACCACTGAACAGTGGTCCTTGTGGGTGCTGCTATGGGGCCAGCCTGCACCCAGCCCTGGCACCCGTCTGCATGTGGATGGGGACAACGTGGTGCTGTGTGCTCCATCTGTGGTGTTCTCTTGTCTCCATCTTCCTGTCTCCATCCTCCTTGTCTCCATCCTCCTGTCTCCATCTCCATCCTCCTGTCTCCATCCTCCTTGTCTCCATCTTCCTGTCTCCATCCTCCTTGTCTCCATCTTCCTGTCTCCATCCTTCTTGTCTCCATCCTCCTGTCTCCATCTCCATCCTCCTGTCTCCATCCTCCTGTCTCCATCTCCATCCTCCTGTCTCCATCCTCCTTATCTCCATCCTCCTGTCTCCATCCTCCTGTCTCCATCTCCATCCTCCTGCCTCTGTCTCCATCCTACTTATCTCCATCTCCATCCCCGTCTCCATCCTCCTTATCTCCATCCTCCTTGTCTCCATCCTCCTGTCTCCATCTCCATCCTCCTGCCTCTGTCTCCATCCTCCTGTCTCCATCCTTCCATCTCTGTTCTTCCATCTCCATCCTCCTGTCTTCACCCTTGTTGTCTCCACCCTTGTTATCTCCATCCTCCTTGTCTCCATCCTCCTGTCTCCATCTCCATCCTTCTGTCTCCATCCTCCTATCTCTGTACTCCTTCTCTCCATCCTCCTGTTTCCACCCTCGTTGCCTCCACCCTTGTTGTCTCCATCCTTCTGTCTCCATCCTCTTGTCTCCATCCTCCTTCTCTCCATCTCCATCCTCCCGTCTCCATCCTCGTGCCTCCCCGTGTCGTGCAAGTCACCCGGCCGGCTCTGCCTGGGGTTCATTTCTCCATGCAGCCCATTGCCAGCATGTTCAGATGGGCAGGACACTCAGTTTGGTGAAGGGTTTTTAACCAGCATCTCCTTAGGTCCGCCTGGATGAGTGGTCATCCTGAGGGTCTCTCTAGCAGGTCTGCAGTTGGTCTCTGTCTGCTCCCCGGGGGTCTGGCAAATGAGACTGGGCTCTCCCTCCTCTCTGGCCTCCTTCCCACAGGATCTCATGTCGTTTGCTTCTCCGTTTTTTGCTTCCATTTTTCCCTCTAGACGGCTGGCGTTAACACGACAGACAAAGAAATGGAAGTCCTTCACTTAAGGAATGTCTCATTTGAGGATGCTGGGGAGTATACATGTTTGGCGGGTAATTCTATTGGGATCTCCCATCACTCTGCATGGTTGACAGTTCTCGAAGGTATATACTCCTCTTCCTTTCCTCCCTCCTTTCCAATGTATGCATCGCGGTCCGGGAGAGACGCACATCCCGGCATCCCCCTGTGCACTGAGCTGCGGGAATGCTGCGGGAATGCTGCGTGCAGCCGGAGCGGGATGGGATGCGCATCCCCCCACTGTGTGTCCCCACTTGGGGTCTGCCCCCTGCTCTCTCCCTGGCCCAGTTGATGCATACCCGGGAGCTTAACCAGGGGCTGCTCCACTGGAGCAGGAGGGTCCCATGCCCAGGGCAAGGCCAGTGCTGCCCATGCAGGGATTTGGGGTGCTGCCTGCCTTGCCCTGCAGCACAGGACCCATGCTGGGCTGTGTGTGTCGCTTCTGCTGGGGACAGGCTGCCCCTGTGTCCCCATTGATGCTGCTCCTCAGGCATCAATGCACGGACCAAAGCCTGATAACAGCAGCCGGGAAAGTTTTTGGGGTGCCGCGTGGTTGGTGCTTCCCAGCCAAAAACTTTCCCCGTTATCAGGCGCTGCTTTGCCAGCCGGGTGTGTGTGCTGGAGGTGGGACAGGAATCTTCACTCCCTCTTACACCTCTCTCTGAGTCTCTGTTCTTGGGGGGGGTCAGGCTGGGGGATGCAGATTCATCACTGTTTATGGCCATGCTGGACCGTGCCATGTGGCTGCAGCCCTTTGGAGGCTGTGCATGGCTCTGATGTGTCCCAGCAAAGCAGGGTCTGCCCCATGGATGGGTCCCACCACAGGTCGCTGCCACTTGGAGGTGCTTCTGGCTGCTTTGCCCCGAGTCATTCCCCATCACACCGTGCTCAGGGTAACCCCAGGACTTGAGCTCTGAGTGGATGCTGAGCGTAGCACTGGGAAAGGGGCCCATTCCCGGGATGCTGCGTTGCCCCATCCCTCCGGGATGCACACACCGGGGTGGGTGGCACCCCCTGGTCCCTGCGACACGCTGCACCGAGGCTTCCAGCAATGCAGAGCGTGCCCCCAGCGAGCTCAGCCCTGGGGGGCTCACGGGTGCTAACACCCTGTTCACACCGACCCAGCTATTGAAGACACCCCGGCCATGATGACGTCCCCCCTTTACCTGGAGATCATCATTTACTGCACCGGGGCCTTCCTCATCTCCTGCATGGTGGTGACCATCATCATCTACAAGATGAAGAGCACCACCAAGAAGACGGACTTTAACAGCCAGCTGGCCGTGCACAAGCTGGCCAAGAGCATCCCTCTGCGCAGACAGGTAACAGAAAGTAGAGAGGGGGTTTGTTTGCACCTACTGCCCCTCCTGGGGACACCCAGCACTGTGTGACCTATGCCACCCTCTCAGCTTTGTGCCCATCGTGGGGCAGGATGGGGGGGACATCCATGGGCTGTGCCCCAGCACAGCGAGCAGGGGGGATGCACGGGTGACCCATTGGCACGGCTCAGCGAGGGTGAGGAGAGGAGCAGAAGGATTTACAGCAGCTTAATGTTATAGAATCATGGAATGGTTTGGGTTGGAAAGGAGCTTAAGATCATCCAGTTCCAACCCCCTGCCACGGGCAGGGACACCTTCCACTGGAGCACGTTGCTCCAAGCCCCTGTGTCCAACCTGGCCTTGAACACTGCCAGGGATGGGGCAGCCACAGCTTCTCTGGGCACCCTGTGCCAGCGCCTCAGCACCCTCACAGGGAACAACTTCTGCCTTAGATCTAACCTGAACTTCCCCTGTTTCAGTTTGAACCCATCACCCCTTGTCCCATCACTCTAGTCCCTGATGAAGGTCCCTCTCCAGCATCCTTGTAGCCCCCTTCAGACACTGGAGGTGCTCTGAGGTCTCCACGCAGCTTCTCTTCTCCAGGCTGAGCATCCCCAATGGTCTCAGCCTGTCCCATACGAGAGCTGCTCCAGCCCCTGAGCATCCTTGTTTTACACCCTGGGGACACAGGAGGACTCCCAGCCTGTGTGTTTTGTGGTATCAGTAGCTGGAAATGAATTACAACCAACTTAGTGTGGATCCAGCTTGGCAGCAGCACGTGCCTGCGGGCAGGGGGCTGCGGGCAGGGTTTGGGGTGTGAAGGCTCCTGGTTCAGCATCCCCCTGGCATGGGGGCAGCAGGCGCAGCGTGAAGGTAACCCACGGTCCCACCGCAGGTCTCGGCCGACTCCAGCTCCTCCATGAACTCGGGCGTGATGCTGGTCCGGCCTTCGCGCCTCTCCTCCAGCGGCACCCCCATGCTGGCCGGCGTCTCCGAGTACGAGCTCCCCGAGGACCCGCGCTGGGAGCTGCCAAGGGATAGGTGAGGTCCCATCCGTGCCCTGGGATGAGCCGCCGGAGCAGCCGGGCTGCGAGCTGGGTGCTGGTGGCACCGGGGATGCGCTTTGCCATGTGCCCACGTTGGGGTCTCTCCTCCTGCCAGGCTGATCCTGGGCAAGCCGCTGGGAGAAGGATGCTTCGGGCAGGTCGTGCTGGCAGAAGCCATTGGCCTTGACAAGGACAAACCAAACCGTGTGACCAAGGTGGCCGTGAAGATGCTCAAGTGTAAGTGGTGGTGAGAAAGGGGGAGTCCAGGCACGATGGTGCAATGTGGGGGAACCCAGCCTGATCCCCCCCCAACAACCAACCTCTGCCTTCTCCATCGCTTTAGCCGATGCCACGGAGAAGGACTTGTCTGACCTCATCTCCGAGATGGAGATGATGAAGATGATCGGCAAGCACAAGAACATCATCAACCTGCTGGGAGCCTGCACGCAGGACGGTGAGGCTGGGAAAGGGCTCACCCTGCACCCGCGGGGCCCGGAGCTCCTGCTCCATGGTCCAACCTCTCATCCCCCCATAGGACCCCTCTATGTGATCGTGGAGTACGCCAGCAAGGGCAACCTGCGGGAGTACCTGCAAGCACGGCGGCCCCCGGGCATGGAGTACTGCTACAACCCCACACGTGTCCCCGAGGAGCAGCTCTCCTTCAAGGACCTGGTCTCCTGTGCCTACCAAGTGGCCCGGGGCATGGAGTACCTGGCCTCCAAGAAGGTGAGGAGCATCCCAATGGGATGGGGGGCTCGGAGCGGGGAGATGCAGCGTTCCCTCCGAGCCTATTTCATGGTGGGGACCATCCTTGGGGACCTGCTGATGTCCCCGCGCTCGGTCAGTGCATCCACAGGGACCTGGCGGCCAGGAACGTCCTGGTGACCGAGGACAACGTGATGAAGATCGCTGACTTCGGCCTGGCCCGTGACATCCACCACATCGATTACTATAAGAAGACCACGAATGTGAGTGTTGGGCGAGGGGCTGCGCCAGGGTGGGTGAATCCAAAGGTGCTCTGTATGCCAGGGATGCCCCATCCCATAATGGTGATGCCATGGGCAGGCAGGGCTGCATCCCTGTCACAATCCCTGGCAGCACAGAGCTGATGTGGAGCTTTCCTTTGCCCCAGGGTCGCCTGCCAGTGAAGTGGATGGCCCCAGAGGCTCTGTTTGACCGAATATACACTCACCAGAGTGATGTGTGAGTAGCAACATGGGACATGGGATGGGGTGGGGGGTCCCAAAGCCAGTGGTGCAGGGGGAAGCCCCTTCAAGCAGATGAACTTGTAACCATACCCAAAGTGGGGATGCCAGCCCCATGGATGCATCTCTTGTGCTTGCCCTGGGTAGGTGGTCCTTCGGTGTGCTCCTGTGGGAGATCTTCACATTGGGTGGCTCACCCTACCCCGGTGTGCCCGTCGAGGAGCTCTTCAAGCTGCTGAAGGAAGGGCACAGGATGGACAAGCCCAGCAACTGCACCAACGAGCTGTGAGTGCGGAGTGGGGCAGGGAATGGGGCTGCAGCGGCCCCGGGGCACGGGCACGGGGGGACAGGGTGATGTTCAGATGCTTTCCCAACAGTTCCCAGCCCTGCAGAACATAAGTTCAATCTGTTTGTGATAATCATAGAATAGGTTTGGGATAAAGGGAGCTTAAAGCTCGTCCAGTTCCAACCCCCTGCCACGGGCAGGGACACCTTCCACTAGAGCAGGTTGCTCCAAGCCCCTGTGTCCAACCTGGCCTTGAACACTGTCAGGGATGGGGCAGCCACAGCTTCTCTGGGCACCCTGTGCCAGCGCCTCAGCACCCTCACAGGGAAGAGCTTCTGCCTCAGAGCTCATCTCAATCTCCCCTCGGGCAGGTTAAAGCCATTCCCCTTGTCCTGTCCCTCCATCCCTTGTCCAAAGCCCCTCTTCAGGGTTTCTGCAGCCCCTTTAGGCACTGGAGCTGCTCCAAGGTCTCCCCTTCAGGAGCTTTCTCTTCAACCAACAACTCCCTCTGTTGCTTCTCACAGGAGTGGATCTCAGGATTACCCCGGAGCAGGGACTAGCCCAGCTCCCTGAGCATCCTCCTCCCAAAGCATCCCTGCAGCCGGGAGGTCCGTTCCTTCCATGCAGGGTATTAGCCCTGTATCCCTGGAATAACCCCTTTCCTGGCCATGGGCTCCCAGCCTGAGTGCCGGTAGCCATTCCTGGGTGCTGTCCTGCTCCCATAGCGGGGTCCCCAGGCTCAGCCCTCGCCTCCCCTCTGCCCGCAGGTACATGATGATGCGGGATTGCTGGCACGCCATCCCATCCCAGAGACCCACCTTCAAGCAGTTGGTGGAAGACCTGGACAGGATCGTGGCCATGACCTCCAACCAGGTAGGAGAGAAGCACCATGGTGCCGGGGCTGGGTGCTCCGCATGGGATGCTCTATCCCATCCTGAGCCCATCCTCGGGGTTCGTCCCTCTCAGGAGTACCTGGACCTCTCCATGCCGCTGGATCAGTATTCTCCCGGCTTCCCGGACACCCGCAGCTCCACATGCTCCTCGGGAGAGGACTCGGTGTTCTCCCACGACCCTCTTCCAGACGAGCCGTGCCTTCCCAAGCTCCCCCCTCAGCACACCAACGGCGGACTGAAGCGACACTGAGGGGTGGCACTGCCACCAGGGACTGCCACACCGTGCCACGGGCTGCCCGCTCCTGCTTGAGCTATTGCAGAAGGGGTTCAGAGACACAACCGGAGCATCTCACATAACCAAAACCATCCACGTCTTGTGCCGGGAGCTCCCTGCAGCCCAAAGGTTTCCTTCTGCTGTTCCTTTTCTCTTTCCAAACCTCTGCCATCCAGCCTGTGCTTGGATATTTCCACTTGGTTAAGCCGGAATCCTCTCCTGTGGGCAGTGCCCGGCCAGGGAGCCAACCACCCATCCCGGGATGGGCTCGGAAAGCCGGGATTATCCATGACTTGGAGCTAAGCCGGGCCCAGCGCCGGCTTCCTGTGGCTGTGCAAGGGGCTGATCCTGCAGCTCAGCAGCGTGAGCACCGATGGGATTTGCTCTCCAAACCCCCGGCACGTCGGGATCGGGAGCTGCAGCGGGTGCATTGCTCAGAGGCAGCCGAAACCCCCCCCCCCAGTGCTAAAGACGAAACTCCTGTGTACATAACGACAAATATGTATAAATATGAATATATATTTACATGTCTTTTTAAAAGGGTTGTTACCAGAGATATACCAGGCGGGTAGGAAGGTACTAGTGGCTGGTAGGGATCAGTTGCTATAAAAACAACATAAAAGAAAAAAAAAGTCCATATATTTTGCTACTTTTGCTGTTTTTATTTTTTTAAATTATGTTCTAAACCTATTTCAGTTTAGGTCCCTCGGTATGAATTGCTGCTGCTGCTTCAGTTTTATATGGGGTTGTATTAAACAGTAATAATAACGTCGATGCCTTTTGGGAATACGTTGTCATGATGTGCCTGCCCCTTCCCTGGCCCTCCTGCACCCCGTGGCACCGGCGCCCATGGCACCATATTGGTGCGTGGTGTGGTTGTGCCGCAGGGGTTTGGCAGTGCCAGCGAGGGGTTGGGATGGTGCCGGGGATGGGGCTGCACCCCCTGCCCCAGCCATTGGCTCCCATGGGAAGGAGCAGGGGGCTGGGATCATGCCGGACCCCAAGGCATTGGTCCAGCCCGCCCCGGGCGATGCCCACCAGTGCCTTACCGGGAGCATCCGCATCCTGCCCGAGCTCTGCTCCATGGAGCTGGTGCTGGGGAGGACACGCTGGGGTGTTTCCCTGGTCAGGGAAGGGGACTCGTCTCTCCCCTTCCCTCCCTCCCTGTCACCGGCGTTGAGACTCCGGAGCCAGGCCGCTATTACTTGAAAAGTTTATTTTGCCTTTGTATGGAGAAATATTATTTGTTGTAAACTCTTCTGTAATGAATCTGGAATTCTTGTAATTATTAAAGACTTTAACCCAGACCCCATCAGCCGCTGCCCTGTCCCTGTGCAATCCAGGTGCTTAAAGCTCATCCAAGCGACTGCTTTGGGAAAGGACATTGAGGGAGTAGCGAGGAATGGTGCCTGGTCTTGTGGGAGCTGTTTGTAACAGCTCAAACATCCTCCCATTCAACAACTACCCCTTTGCTACCAAAACCAAGTGGGGTGATGGTGACAGCGCCAGAAAGTGTCACTTGGTGGGTCCCTTCCTTGGGGACAACCAAGCACCGAGCACTGAAATGGCTGAGATGAACCAGCTGCAGCATCATCGGCCTCACTGGTCCTTTTAAAAGCATCTGCTTGTTGTTGCTGTTTCCCTGCACAGATTAAATCGATCAGCGGCGTCTGCCTCCCCCCCTTCCCCTCCTCCTAAATTAAGTAGAGCTTTTAATCAAGTGATTTATGTTGAATTCACAGCCTGGGATGAAACCAGGCGCAGGGAGCGGGGCTGGGGGTCTCCATCAATCACCGCTCCCCTGGGACACACTTGGCAGGGCAGGGAGAGATGGAGCTCGTGTTCACAGCACCAGAAACTGCCGCAGCCACCATCTCCTGCTCGTTTCCTGGGGTTACCAGGAGGGCGGTTAAATAGGATCACAAGCAGAGCAACTGCAGCGATGCTGCTCATGGGGATGGGGTGGGCAGTGGGTGCATCCCTGCATCCCTCCAGGACCTCCTGCAGCACCCTGGGGATGCTGTGCTGCTCTCAGCCAGCACAAGCCCTGCAGGGATGGATTCAGGGATGGATGCAGGGAGATGGGGATCCTCGCTGCTCTCCCAGGTACAGCGTCATCATGATGGGGGCAACTCCACAAGATGGAGATACCCCAAAGTTGGAGTCAGCACCCATCGCATGGGTGGCCCCACATGGAGCTGGACCCCGAGCATCAGCCTTAAGAGTGGCAGCAACCCCAGGACAAGGCTGCAGGAGCAAAACCCGCTCAGGACCTGCAGGACCAAAGCCATCCCCATCGCCCAGCACTGCTGGGTCCTTGCCCAGAGGGGTCCTGCGGCTACAAGTGAACTTAGGTGAGTGAGATGGGGTCCCTTGGGAAATGACCCCAAAACAAGGAGGGATTGGAGTGGCTGCCTGCAGGACCCCCCCTTAGCGTTGGCAGGGCATTGGTGACCGCTGAGCGCTCGGCCCCTGATGGCATGTTTGGCTCTCGCAGCATCCTTTGTCTCTTCCACTCCTCGCCTTCCTCTTTCTCTCCTTTTAAAGCCCTCTGGCTCCGCAGGACCGAGACAATCTCTTGGCCACGGCCCAGGCTCTGAGCTGGGCTTTGTCCTTTTGCCAGCCATGGAACTGTCTCTGCATCTCCACCTTGATACAGGGTCCCACAGCCCCCGGGGTACATGGGGAGCGAACCCCTTGCTCCACACATCCCACCCAGCAGTGGGGTGCCCAGCAGGACCCAGGGGTCCGGCTCCATCCCCAAAGTAGAGCCACATCCAGATGTGCGCAGCTGCAGTGGGGAGCCTGAGAGGGGCACGTGGCTCAGGTTGGATATAAGGAAGAAGCTCTTCCCTGTGAGGGTGCTGAGGCGCTGGCACAGGGTGCCCAGAGAAGCTGTGGCTGCCCCATCCCTGGCAGTGTTCAAGGCCAGGTTGGACACAGGGGCTTGGAGCAACCTGCTCTAGTGGAAGGTGTCCAACATTCCCTTGGGGCTCCATCTAGAGCAGAGATGGACCCATCCCTGGATGCTGCTGCCTGTGCCCCCCAACACCCCAAGCAAGGTCTGGGTGTCGAGCCTTTGCTCCCTGTTACTTTAGGCTGGTTTTAGGCTCTGTCTCCTTTGTTCCAGATTTATACCAGAGACAGCAAGCCTGCTCGGAATGCAGCTCGGATACAGGAGGCTGTAAATCTCAGCCTTTGTTGTGCTTGGGCCTCACTAAATCAGTGCTTTTCCCCCTGAATATTAATCTCCTATAAAGTGCTGAGCGGTGCATCTTTGTAGGGAAGAGGCTGACGCAAGGGCCGGGGCTCGCTGTGCCACAGGAGACATTTCCAACCAGCATCCAGCAGAAATCCCACCGTGTCCAGGGCAAAGCCTCTGCCCTGGCACAGCCTCCCCCAGCGGGACGGCAGCAGGAATGGGTGCCACAAAGCCCGGGAGCAGGGATAACACCGGGATGCCCCAAGGGAAGGATAAAGCAGCAAGGAGCTGGCTCTGGAAGCCGAGGGGAGGGCTGGAAGGTGTTTGGCACCGGCGCGGCTGGAAAAGGTCTCCCCACGCCAAAGCACACACACGGCCTTGGATCTGTGCAGCGGTTCGTGTGCCCGGTGCTGCAGAGCAGAATCCAGTCACTTATGGGCCACCAGTCACCGGGGTCATGCAGCAAAACCCTCCCTTCCATAGGGTTGGGGGTCCCAGGAAGTCCCTGGGGTCTCCGAGAAGAGCCAGGGCTGGGGCTGCAGCACCCACAGGTGCCCAGTGATGGGCTGGTGGGACCAGGGGTGCCCTCTGCAGCCTTATAGCACAAATCCATGCGGGAAGGACGTGTCTTTCCCAGCCCAGGGCTGGCTGTGTGCTGGGGGGAGCAGGTTGAGCCCCATCCCTATAGAAAGCCAACAACCCACCAGGGCTTGCAGGGGGTTTTGGTCTGGAAATGGGCTTGTTCAGGGATGTGGAAGTGGCTGCTGTGGGTTCATGCAGTGCCCGGTTCCCCACTGGTGCTTGCTTGCAGGCTCAGCACCGAAGCTGGCAACTGAGCCGTGCGGCGCAGGACAACCAGGGAACGGCATTCCCTGGCTTCCAGATCCTTCTAAATGGGAAACACAGGAGGAAAACAGACACGAAGCGACTCCTTGCGCACGCGCCAGCATGGATGGGGCTCATGGAGCACCATAGCTCACCCTGAGATCACCCCTTCATCCCACCGGGACACCCGCCAGCATCCTCCTCCTTTGAGCCTGTCACAGCCCTGGGAGGGGGCTTTTGGTGCTGACACAGCTTGTTCTTCCCTGGCTTTGATGAATCCCTATGGATTTAAGCCAGGATCCTGCCTCTGGATGTAAATCCTGACTCCCACCCATATGGGACACCCCCAGAAAGGAGCATCCCTGCTCCCCTGCAAGGGGTTTTCTCTTGTGCTCCTGTTGGCAGCAAAAGGGCTTCTCTGGAGCTGCTGCTGTTCACTCGTGTTCCTGCTGTGGAGGAACTCAGTGCATGGCCCTTGCAAACAGGCCAGTGTTGGTTCTGCAGCTCCAGGAGCAATCCCTGTGCCCCTGTCCTGTGCTCCTGTCCCCCCATATGGGCTGACGCTGCCTGGGTGCTGCTGCAGTGATTGTTCCCTGCTGTACCCAATGGGCTCAAACCTCCCCTGGTTTGCAGAGAGGGTTTGTCCCATTCAAAACCAGCTTTCCCAAGCCTGTCCCTGATTGTTTACCCTGGGAAGCTGATGGTCTGATCCTGCTCAGCTGCTGCCACAACCAGCCTGTGGTATTAAAGCAGAGGAAGATGAGCCCATTGATGCTGTCCAGCGGGTCCCCGTCATCACTCAATGCATCAGGTAGGCTCATCCTGCTGCAAGCACAGTGGTGATGGGCTTGGTGAGCTGCTGGAGCAGAGGAAATGGGTCTGTGTGCTGGTGGTGCCTGCACAGGGGCTTGTGTGGGGGGCTTGGGGCAGGACAGGGCTCTGATGCTTCCCTTGGGCAGGCTGCAGGAGCAGCAATGGGGCAGCAATGGTGCTCATGGATGTGTGGGCACCTTGGGAATGTTTCTGTGCCCCACTGACCACTCATTAGGGGCTGGGGCAGGAGCAGCATCTCCTGCTGCAGAGCACGGGGCCGGTGGGTTGGTTTTGCTGCTGTTTGTAGCAGGTCTGGATGCAAGACCAGTGTCTGAGCTTTGAAGCTCGGCCGCTGCAGGCACGGAGAGAAGCTTTGAAGTGTGGTTGGTGCTGAGAACACTTCATTACACAGCACTAATGAATGGCTGATTCCGGGAACTCGGAATTCCTCAGCTGTGATGGGTGCCGGGAGCTGGGAGGGAACAGGGAACGCTCCCTCCTGCGGCTCCCAACTGCCCCTGGAAATCAAAACAAGCTCTCAGCCCCGCTTGAGGCAGATGCTGGGGTGTTGCGTGTGAGGACCAGGCTCTCCATATGCTGCTCTGTTGTTCCAGGGCTTGCAGCCAGCTCTTTAACTGAGTGAGGGTTCCCAACACACCTCCTACATGTGTTGCTGGAGGGATGCTGCGCATGGGCACCGGGAGCAGTGAGACCTGGGTGCAATTAGGAGAACGACTCATCTTTACAAGCTCTGGGTGGGTTTAATGCTGGCCTTTGGGTGTCACTTGGACCTGGAAGCAGGGTCCTGGCTTAAATCTCAAGGGCTACATGGACACGTGGGATGTGCAAGGTTTTGCAGGTATTTATAGGGGCTTTTGCAGGTGTTTGGTCGGCCCCGGCTGCCCCTTGTTGGGAGCTCCCCAACGAGGTGGATTCACTCCATTTTGGGGCTTGTCAGTGCAAGAACTGGATGATGCTGCGATCTACTGGTGAGAAGCGGCACTGGCGTAACTGCGGTTACTCCGAGCTTGCTCACCCGATGGACAGGACTGACATCCCTCCCGTCTTGCTCGGACACGGTGCCAGCCCGGTTAGTGCTTTACAACAGGCAGACCTTCCCCTGGCTTTTGAGCTCAGCAGTTCCATCTCCCCCTTCACACGCTTTAGCCATGATATGGCTGTTACCCACATCCTTCTGCACACCCATCTCAGTGCTCAACCCCAGGGGGACCTTGTACCGAGCAAGGGTTGTACTTGGCTCTTTAGGGGGTGAAATGCTTTCCCAGATGAAGCAGGCTCTGTAGATGGCAGGTCACAGCTCTGTTCTGACAGCAACCATCAGTTATGGAGGAGATAAGACTTGGGTTAACCATGAGTAGCCACCAGCATCGCCTCACCCACACCACGCAGAGGCAGGAGTGACACTTGAGGAATGGGGTTAGTTTATTGAAGTAACATTAGTTCTTATTTACTATCCCCCAGTTACACACCAATACTCCGTGCTGCATCCCTGAGCTGTGCCAAGGCAGGGTGTGCAGGGACAGAACGGAGAACACGGCATTCCTATGAGTAGGAACCTGGAGGAGGAGCCTGGAGTCGTGTGTTTGAAGTGCTGATAGCACTTCATCAACCTTGAGATGCCAGGCTTTTGTTGAGTTGGATTGTTCTAAGGGCTGTCTGACCTCTACAAGAGACATTTCATTCTGCTTAGCACCAGTTTTACGTTGACAATGAGTATAAATACACGTTTCAAACCCATCATGTGAGTCATTTTGGAAGATTGACATAGGACAAAGTAAAAAATACTTAACAAATGCTAAACCCAGCTTCTCAGCATCCTCCTACAGAGGCTTCCAGAATCAGTCAACATCAGAGTGTGTGAAGCATCACTTTGTGCAGCACAGGAAGTCTGAGCACACTGATGTGCAGTGCTGAGCCTGATAGGGTTTAATTGGCTTGATGAAGGTTACATCAGGCTTGCTCCTGCAATGGAAGTTGTCCTCTTCACAGCCCTGCTCTTGTCCAGCAAGTCCTTAGGTCTTCCTGAAGAGTTAAATTCAGCACTGAGGAGCGTGCTGGCCTCCCTCTGCTGCAGTTATTCACCTTGGTACACGTGGGACAGTGAAACACAACAGTTACACGGGCCACTCTGTGCACTAGTTACTGGTTAATCCATGCTAACTAGGATCAAGAGCTTGGAAAGCTGCAGCAGCAGGACAAGCTGCAGGCCCTGGGGATGGGGGGATGCTCCTGCAGAGGGTCTCAAACTGTACAACAGGCTTTAGTGGAGCTCCAGAACAGCTCATTTTGGGCTTTAATGCAATGAAGAGTTGCCTTTCCTGAGGTTTAAGAGCACAAACACCCCCCCCTGCAGTAATAGCACGGACAGTGCACCACTATTAACATTTATACCATAAGTTAAACTGGGAGAAGGGGAGTGGGATCCATCACAACAGAGGAGCCAGTGCCATCCAGGTAGCGTTAACATGGCCAAGTGCTAGTAAGCTTGGAGCAGACAGGGAGGCTCCCGAGGGCTGCTGCCACCTTTTTGGGTGTGTATCCTCTGGGAAAATCCCTCTTTCCTTCTGAAGAAGGGCTGAGGTGACAGTTCTTCTCTCCCAGTGTCACACAGTCCTCACTGGCTCCAGGTTATGCTCCATTGGCGCCGGCTTTGCTGCTCCGAGATGCTTCCATTTTAGTCTGGATGCAAGAGAAAGATGCAGAGTTGAGGCAGTATCAGTACAAATGCTTCTTGAAATGCAAGGACTTTTTTGGAAAAGGGTATTTTCCCTATGGGAAGCTGCTCTGGAGAGTAACTGCTGACTAAGAACCAAGTTACTGCAGGAAAGGAGCATACTCCTGTTCATAAATGCCAGTCTGGACTCAAACCTGCCTTCAGTGGGCAGCCTAGATGTCTGCATAATAAACTGACAGCAGGTATTTACAGCAAGAAAATGGGCAAAAGTCACTGTAGAAATAACTTTACAGATACAAAATGACATGTAACCCTGTGGTGGTTTTATCCTGGTGGTCCACAGCAGGATATTAAGGAAGAGCACAAGGAAAGACACACTGCTAATTCCCCACAGTGCTCTGCTCCCTTCTGCAGTCTGCCACGTGTGGTGTTTCTGGATTTAGCAGCCCTCAATGCAGTTCTCATCCCCAGTTTCTCCAGTTGCTCCTTGAACTCAACATTCACAACACCTTGTAGCATCCGTTTCCAGTTTGGGAGTTGCAGAAAGAACAGTCTCCTTTGGGAAGTCTAAGGTTGGAAAAGCTTACCTCTCGTGGGGGAGGCTTCACTGGCACTTCTGAGCCTGGCAATTCCTCCGTTGGCTGGGATACAAACTCTTCATTCTTTAAGGAAAAAGCAGCTTTAAGTCACAGAAGCCTCAGAAAACAAAGCTCTACCTCATACAGCCCCTTCTCCTTTCCCAGTAAGGCTGTTCCCTGCAGTGCATGTTTGTGAGGGCTCTATGTCAGCATTTCCAATTGTTAGTGCTATTTGGAAACACTTCGAGCAGTTGACACAAGATTTTCCTTTAATTCTGTTGCTGCTTTTATCAGCTTGGACTAATCCAAGGAATTCTCTTCAGCCTTATGCTGAGAACCATCTGCTCTGGCTTTCTTACTCTAGGTATTTTGCCTCTCAAACTCCCAAGTTCACAAGGAGAGCTGAAACCAAATCACAAGTCACCTTTAACTGGCTGCTTTTGGCTTCTCTGAGCTAATTGTACCTGGATTGAGGTCTCTGTATGTGAATAAAGCAACTTAGCAGCTTGCGAGGGCTCCTCTGCTGGAAGCCAGTAACGTGGTACTGAACAACCAGCTGCTTCCAGCACCAGGGTAAGATGTGCCACAGGTCTCTGTACCCTTTCTCTGTCTAAAGTCAGAGTATGCAACCATGAGGCTCTCTAGAACAAACACAATGCAAGAACATGCACTGTTTGTGTGCTCTGGACAATGGTGTTGAACACGGGGTGTTGTCCAGTTCTGGAAAGGTTTGTCCACATGCTCTTCCCAAAGACTGCAGCAGGACACGCTCATTTTCCTACTCATAGATGGCTATTTTCTAACCTTTCTTCCCTGTACAACAGGGGCAGGATCCACCAGGGTCTCTTGGCCTTCAAGAGTGGGTGTCATGATTTGAGCAGTTTCACCTCTCTGCAGAAGAACATTGAGTTCAGCACAGTTATAACTTCAGTACACTTGGAGGATCAAAGAACAAGATTCATGTCGCAGGGCTTCATTTTTATAACGGGTAATGGTTGAACTATTAACCTGAAATTTCTATTCAAGCAACTCACCTGATTTTGTGGAACTGGAACAGGTTGTGGCTTTGTATCTATCAAGTACAAGGCACGGGAAAGTAGGAGCAGGGAAGGTGGAACGTTCTCTTTCAAATGCAGATCCAGCCACTATTAGAGGAAAACAGAAGGAAAAGTTATTGCATATTAGCTTTTTACACAGCATCCTTTGTCCTTAAGGATCTTAAAGGTATCTGGAGTTTGACTAACACAGATTTAAGTCACTGCAATGAGAAGGAATAGTTTGGAAGAGTTAATACCGAATGGAATACACACTAGAAATGACGTTTCCAGCTGCTCATGAGGTGCAAACATCACTACTCAGAAACAGCCACCAGTGAAAGCAAAGTACTTTGAGTTTCCTGCATCTTACACAAACACTACACAAGCACCTACAGCACTATCCATAACCTGTTTCAATGCTTACAGAAGACTGGTGTTGGCTCTGCTACAAGTCTTGGCTACTTTAGAAGCTTAAATCATATACCACACATCCCCCCTTCACCTTGCTTCTAGCTGGCCCTGATGCTACTTGGTTTTCTCTTTAGTCCAAGCCATAATCTGGGTACTTCATGCCTTTAATCTCAGTTTTGTCAGGTGAGGATCCATCCGGAATGGATGAATTCCTAGTGAAACTGTGCCTGCTCTGCCTGAACACTGCTCCTCACTGTGTCCTGGGTAGGCAGGACCACACCAGAGTGTACTTGCCTGTCTGAGCTGTTCCTTTAGTTGCTCCTCTGAGAGACCCAATGACCGCATCCCTCTGGCTCTGCACGCGCTCTGCAGCTCAGACACACTCAGGCCATTGACTCCTTCCTTGGCAATCAGCTGAAATGAAAAGGGATGTTCCCATCTAGGCACAGAGTAAGCCAAACCCCTGAGGTACTTGATGGGCTTGAGCCCAAAGAAAGGTCTGTTTAGGTAAACGTGCATGAAGTCATACCAACACAAAGATGAGACAGAACCTTTGTGGATTATTCCTTCTGTCCTTGGAAGCTGACAGCTTCCAGCTACAGAGGATGAAAAACTTGCATCCTAATTATTTTGGGTTTCCCCCAGGCACTGGGAATTTCACTGTTACGTGTGATGCTACAGGTCTGAAGAGTTCGTTCACACACTCAATTGCAGGATTTAAAGCTGGACCTGGGGTTAGTCGCATGTGCCTTTCAGAACTTCTCACCTCTTACTAGCAGTAAGTTTCCTGGTCTTTTCTTCTGTGTCCTAACAGGATTCTTAACACCATTTCAAATCACACTTCCTACACAAGCCTAAAATGTAGGCTGGATGGGACTTCTGGAGGTCCCCAGTCCAACCTCCTGTTCCATAGAGGGTTAACTTATAGGTTTCTTTACATTGCTCAGCCTTTTCCATTTATCCCTAGGGATGGGGATTTCACAGCCTCTGGACAACCTGTTCCACTGTTTACCCACTCACTGAGTTTGATTTTGGTTTCTTATCAAGATGGAATTTCCCTTGCTGCAACGTATGACCTTTAGCTGTTCTTCTCCTGGGCACCTCCAAGTCTGGTTCCATTTTCTAAACAACCCCATTAGGCAGATTCTCCCTTGGCTTTCTCCAGGCTAAAGAAATGCAGCCACTTTATGAACTAATATAAACTCAGCCTGAATTCACTTGCTTAAAATCTGGTGTTTCCATGCAATATCCATTCCAGAATTGGAACCTTCCTTTTGCACAAGTTAATCTGACTCCAAGGGTGTTTGAGCAGTGACAGTACCTGCAGTGCCGCACTCAGGAGGGTTCACCAAAGGCAGTAAAGATGCAGGAAGATGAACTCTTGTTCTGCTCTTTCTGGCATCTCTCATGAGGAGAACCTGACTCCCATCAATACTAATCCTTGCAGCTGAGGATGGAGTGTGGACAGTGCCACGTGCCTTATGCAAAGCAGCAGCGACTCAGAGGGCAGAGCCTCACATTGTGTTCCACCAAAGCAGGGACATCTGAGCTACTTCAAACTTACCTCATCGTCTGCTTTGATGGTTCTGAGCCTGAGCAGCAGCTGAAAGCGGAGCAGGTTGTTGGTGCCAATGGGCTGCAGCTCAAGCAATTTGCAAAGAGCCACCAACTGAGGCCGTTCCAAGTGCTCCAGGGTCAGCTCGTCCTCAAAGAGCTTGGAGAAGCGCACGATGTCCTGGGTGCTGGGCTGGTGGCCGCTGCGACGGATCTGGACAAAGCAAGAGGCATCAGGGCCCAGAGCCAAACCCAAATAGAACCACGGCTTGTGAAGGATCCTCTTCCCTCTCTAAGGAGGAAGCCTTTCCTGTTTCTCACACTGGGTTTTAAGTCTCTGGGTGGAAACCAAACGCTATAGTTAAAAGACCAAAGTGAAACAGCATTGAGCGGCCGCTTAAAGGCTTTCACCCCTTTGCTCCAGGATTGGAATGCTTATCCATGCAGATAGCTCTGACTGGTGGGGTCAAGAGCTAGTGCCAACAGGGCATCAGCTGCAAGAGGGTACCCAGCTAATGGTAACCCCTGACAGCCAGCTCTGTGCTGTCCAACCTCTCTGCAATCTTTGTACAAATCCCACATTCTCTGCCCAAAACAGCAGCACTAAAGCTGGGGCAAGGACTGTTGCTGCCACACACACCCCTCTCCCCAGCCGATTTTACCTGGTGCACATAAGAGGAGAATTGTTTTCCTTGCTCTGATTCCACTTTGTTCCTTTTGGCCATTTCTGCAATGGTCTCCTGCAGGAACTTGGCTAACTCCAGCTTGGCGTTTAACTTCTTTTTCTGCTTCTCTTCCTCCATTTAGGAAATAAAACAGAAATTAGAAATTCCACTTGAAAATCAGGAGGGGATTCTGGGAAAGAGCTGGAATATGACTTCAGGGCTGAAAGCAAACAGGCTTTTGGTTAATGTAGATAACTAACTTGCTGTGTGCTTTCCTGCTGATCACTATTTACAGTACAACCACCAAATTCTGGTGCCCTGTATAGGAACAAGCTGGGACCTCGACTTGTGCCCGAGCCTGATCCTCACCTACAGCAACTGCAGGAAAGAAGAGCTCTTTTGTGCAGCCGTACAGATGCTCTAATGAGCTGGAGAACACCCTCAGAATGGACACAAACCTTCTTTGACTCCGTCTCAAACGTCGAGGGCAGCATTTCAGGAAAGAGCTTCAAGAATACAGGTAACAGGAACTCCATGAAGGGGACAATGACAAACACCAGGAAGGGAACGAGCCGGAAGAGATCTGCACAAGTTCTCATCAACTGTAGAGAAGACACAGTAGAAATTATTACTCAACCGGATGCAAAAATATGTTTCAAAGAAGTGTGGAAACTGAGCAGTTCAGCTTCTTTCATAGAATCATAGAGATTGGGTTGGAAAGGACCTTAAGATCATCCAGTTCCAACCCCCTGCCATGGGCAGGGACACCTCACACTAGACCATGTCGCCCAACTTGGCCTCGAACACTGCGAGGGATGGAGCATTTACCACTTCTCTGGGCACCCTGTGCCAGCGCCTCAGCACCCTCACAGAGAAGAACTTCTTCCTTATATCTAACCTGAACTTCCCTGTTTCAGTTTAAACCCGTCACCCCTTGTCCTATCACTCCAGTCCCTGATGAAGAGTCTTTCTCCGTGACAGCAAGCCTCTTACTGCATCATTTCAGCAGGGTGGCACTTACCCTTCTTCTCTCCCTCCTAGTGAGGACCTGGCCGTGTAACAGCCTCCACACCATCCTGGCAGCCACCTTCGTGTCGATCCAGAGCAAGTGGAATCCATCGTAATAGTGTTTCAGTTCCTCCACAACTCTTTGGCGTAAAGACCTTGTCCCCTTGGGCCTCTCTGTGGCTGGTGCTGCTGGAGCCTTGTCGGGCTGAGCCTCGTGGGTCACGTCGCTGCGGGATGTGGGTTCCTCCTGGCATGAGCGGGTGGAGGTGTGGAGTGTCCGCAGGGATGCAGCCAGTGGATGAGGCAGGATGGTGCCCACGGGAGCACGGCACAGATGGTTCTCAGAGTCTCTTTCACAGGTCCAGCTTAAACCAGGATCCACTGCTTGGGCAAAAGCAACTGCTGGGGAGTGCGGAGAACCGGAGTGTGTGAGGAGATGGGAGCCTCTGAAACTGGAAACGTGTTTAAGCAAGTCATAGAAACATGGAATGGTTTGGGTTGGGAAGGGCCTTAAGATCATCTAGTTCCAACCCCCAGTGTGGCCATGGTACCCAGGGTTTACACACACATTAATGGCCTTAGTGTCAAATTCATAGAACCACAGACTGGTTTGGGTTGAAGGGAGCTTAAAGCTCATCCAGTGCCATGGGCAAGGACACCTTCCACTAGAGCACGTTGTTCCAAGCCCCTGTGTCCAACCTGGCCTTTTGTGAAGCTGATCCTGTGGGTGCCCCTATAGCTGAGATTCTGATCCTTCACTGATGGATAAAATATTGAGAACTGTGAAATACTGACAGCAAAGTATCGAGAATCACAGCAGTGTTCTACAATTCATCCCATGCTGACACCTTTTCTCTTGGGGGAGGTTGTTTTCAGGACTTCAGAGTAAAGGAAAGCCCTTCTACCAACCGCACTGCTCCAAATTTGACAGTTTTAAACCCAAAGCCCCTTCTCCCTTCACCATGCATCCAGAACAGAGTTTTCCACATCTCCTGCCCCAGCAGCATCACCTGGACAACATGGGCCAGCAGTTAGACAGCTCCATCTCTTTTATCAACGAGAGGAGACCTCACCCGCTGCTGTGGGATTGATACCCGCTGGAATCCCTGTGTTTTAGGTAAATCAAACCCCACACTTCCCATCTTTAGCCCAGGAACGGTTTGTAACGCACCTCTGCAGCGTATTAACGCACTGATGTTACGCACAGCGCCACTCACCGCGAGTAAATGGCTAAAGCAAAGCGGTGCGGTGCCCGGGACACCCCGAGGTGCGGTTACCCGCAGCCAGCCCCATCCCCGGAGCACCGAGCGCTTGGAACCCCCCCAACCGGTGCCTTACCTGTGCCTGGCGGCGGCGCGGACCACGCTCCATCCACCCGCGGCCATAGCGAACGGGCTCAGTGGCCGGGCGCGGGCACCGGAGGGACCCTCACCCCCCGCGGGGCGGGGGCTCCCGGTGCGGGGGGCTCCCAGTGCGGGTCGTCCCGCAGCGCCCCATCGCGCCCTGCCCGCACGGCGAGAGCCGCTCTATGGCTGTATCGCCATCACGCCACGGCGCGGCGGCACTGCGCGTTCGGAGGGAGCCAATCAGAAGGCAGGATTGAGGCCCTGCATCCAATAGGAGCGGGGGGTGGGCGGGGCTTGAGCCGAGGTGCCGCCACAGCCCGGTCCAGCCTGGGCTTGGGTGCCAGGGATGGGGCACCCTGTGCCAGCGCCTCAGCACCCTCACAGGGAAGAGCTTCTGCCTCAGAGCTCATCTCAGTCTCCCCTCTGGCAGGGTAAAGCCATTCCCCTTGTCCTGTTCCTACAGGCCCTTGTCCAAAGCCCCTCTCCAGGTTTCCTGGAGCCCCTTTAGGCCCTGGAGCTGCTCTAAGGTCTCCCCTTCAGGAGCCTTCTCTTCTCCAGGCTGACCCAGCCCAGCTCTCTCAGCCTGGCTCCAGAGCAGAGCTGCTCCAGCCCCCTCATCCTCATGCACTCCTGGGGACTCGCTCCCGCAGCTCCCCATCCTTATGTTGGGGACACCAGTGATATTAACATTTAATTTTATGCATTTAGTATTGACAGAAGGGAGAGGGAAGGCCTTTCCTAGGCCACCTCCATTTTTGGTGCCTTATTGCGTCGAAAGAGGAGGAGAATTGCTTTTATCCCCCTTTCACGCAGCAATTCCCCCCTCCCAGGGCCATGTCGGGGGCCATGAGGCTCCGTGTTTGGACAGCATCACTCAGTTCTTGCTCAGCAGCTCGTGTCTCCTCAGCTTCCTCTTCCGTGTTAGGTCTCGTCTCTCCTTCTACCTCATTCTTCTGGGTTTATTGCGCACGGGTGTTTTCCCTCTGGTAACGGATGTCAGCTCCACATCTTGTTTACTTCCCGCCCTCTTTTCTTGCTTCCCTTTCCTCGTCTCGCACCGTAATGTTTTTGCCGCAGGGCACATTCACTCTGCGCTCTTCGCTTGTGTTTTCCGAGGCTAAATAAAGACCCGTGGAGGAGGGGAATTAACTACGAGCATCCCGATGCCTCGTTTTCCACCTAGAACAGGGTCAGAAACTACAGCGAGCGGCGGCGCTTCCCTCCCCGCTCCTAACCCAGAGCCCCTTCGTCGGGGGGGGTCGGTGTTTCCCAGGCCTCACCGGAGCTTTGCGGGGCGGGAACGCCTCGACATGCCCGTTGGGATGCGGGACGCGAACGCTCGGTCCCGCAGGCTCCTTGATGTAGTCCCCGCCGGACTACAACCGGACTACAACCCCCATAGTGCCTTGCGGCCGGCGCCGCGCGGGGAGCCAATTGGATGCGAGGGGCGGTGGCGTCGCCTACGTACGCCTGCGCAGTGCGCAGCGGCGGCGGGGGGGGCGGAGGCGGAGGGCGCGCAAGCGGGGCCGGGACCGGGGCCGAGCGCACCGAGCGCCGCCTTCCCCCGCCGCCAGCGGTCGCCCGCGCCCGCCCGCGCCCCGCCGAGCGCCTCCCCTTGGCCGCAGCGGCCGGGAGCGGGCGGTGGGTGGGGGGGGGGCGGGCGGCCTCCCCGGGGCGGAGCTCGGCGCCAGCGGCGGGGGCGCGGAAATCGAGGCCGGGGCTCCAGCGCGGCCTAGCTGCAGCGGGAGGAGGCGGGAGGCCCGCCCGCCCGGCCGCCGCCGCTGCTCCCGCCGCCGGCCTTTGTCTCCGCTGGGCTGGGCGGACGCGGCGGGGGCAGTTAGAATGGAACACACTGAAGGTGAGGGCAGCGGGCGGCGGCGCCGGCACAACCGGGCTTAAAGGGGCCGCGGCCGCCATGTTTGCTGCCGGCGCTGCGGCGGCACCGGGGCGGGAGAGAGGGAGGGAGGGAGGGAGGGAGGGAGGGAGGCGGCGGTGATGAGCCGGGGCTGTCCCGAAGCGACCCCGCGGGGAGGGCCGGGCAGCAGCGGAACGCAGGCTCCGTGAGGCGCGGGGCCGGGGTTGCGCAGGCGGCGGCTCCTCGCCGCAGGTAACCGGGGTCCCGGGGGGGGGGAACGTCGGGCTCCCCGTCCGCGCTTCTCGGCACCGCTTCGGTTATAAGGGTTTTCTCTGTGTGCGCTTGATGGTTTTGGGGCTGTTGTATTGTGTGTGTCCCCCCTTCCCCGGCTTGCTTTGGAGTGTCAGTTTTAACGCAGGCTCAAGGTTTTCGATTTGGTGTTGAAAAGAAATGGTGCTGGTGATAGTTCAGCGCGTACAAACCAACCCGAAACCCGGTGTAAGGTGATGGTAGCTGAGGTAGAAGTTGCAGCCTGTTTTGGTGCTTGTTTCTGTGGCTTTAGGGTCGAGATGCACAGAGAAAGTTTTGCCAGTTGGAGTTAAAACCATAATCGTGAACTGCTTGGAAAGATTTGGCTCCCAAAAGCGAGTTTCGTGAAGTCGCAGAGGAGGGGATGGTGATCTAAGGCTCTGTTTTGGGTTAATGCAGCAGTGTTCTGAGGCTTTCAGTGTGGCAACTTTGCCTGAACTTAAAGGGCTTGCTGTGAGATACGTTGCAGTTATTGCACTGGTTTGAGATGTGAAAGCACATCATGGCTCTTAAAAGATTTGCTGTTATTAAAGATCTGGCTTCCGAGGCTCTAAATCCCAATGATTTAGAGCCCCCAAACAACCCCCTTTTTAATCCATAGCGTTTCCTTTGGTGTTTCTTTCCGTGTCACCACGGGAAGCTTCCTACAAGTGCCTTTATCAAACCCAGGTTTCAGCCGTGCCTGTTCCTTCTGGCATGAAACAAAAGCAAACCACCTTTAGGAAGGTGCACAGGGAAGGAGTCAGCCTCACCACACGCTTTCAGGTTTGTCAAGAGGCCTCTGATTCACCGTCAGTGGCTGCCAGAAGAGGCTGCTCAGTCCAGCTGAAGCCAGGAGAGAGCCACAGTTTCTCTGCTGAGGAAGCTTTGTGCTGTTGAAAACCATCCCAAACCCTTCTGTGAGTCCGTGAAAAGCTTGACTTAACGTGTGTAAAGCAAACTTTCCATGAATGGTTCCTTAAGGCCATCCAGGACAAAGTGGGACAGAGCAGGCTGCAAACGCTGATTGCAGGAATCAGTAAGAATCGTTGTTATTTCTGCTGTTAGGGTTGGTAAAGCAGCTCTGCAGGTGATTTTGGCCGTGACCATAGGCAAGACGAGGCTGTGCTCAGTTGTGGTTTAGGAGCCTGCAGCAGGAGCCCTCAGTGTTTCACCTGGTGCTTGGCAAGCACCAGGTTTTGAGAGCAGGAATGGAAACACGACAGGAGCTGATTGCATCACTTAAGAACCTGAGTAAGCCAGCTTTGTTCCAGCCCAGCAGCTGTCCTTGGTGAAACACCTACAGCAGTGCTGTTCAGCTCAGCTCCTCACAGTAGCTGCGTGGAGAAGATGCTTGGGGTGACCAGTACCAGCCTGGGTGAGAAACAGGGGTACAGGGGATGAAACAGCGTGGAAAGAGGCAGCGAATGGGTGCGTGGTGACTTGGGAAATGGAGGGGTGATAGGCTCAGAGCTGGGCTGGTTCAGCTGGAGAAGAGAAGGCTCCTTAAGGGGAGACCTTGGAGCAGCTCCAGTGCCTAAAGGGGCTACAGGAAACCTGGAGAGGGGATTTGGACGAGGGCCTGGAGGGACAGGACAAGGGGAATGGCTTGAACCTGCCAGAGGGGAGATTGAGATGAGCTCTGAGGCAGAAGCTCTTCCCTGTGAGGGTGCTGAGGCGCTGGCACAGACTTTTCCCAGAGAAGCTGTGGCTGCCCCATCCCTGGCAGTGTTCAAGGCCAGGTTGGACACAGGGGCTTGGAGCAACCTGCTCTAGTGGAAGGTGTCCCTGCCCGTGGCAGGGGGTTGGAGCTGGACGAGCTTTAAGGTCCTTTCCAACCCAAATTCTATGATATGCACAGATCTTTGACTCTCTCTGCTTTAGGTCTGCGTGGACAGGAGCTGGGTGGTTCTTTTTGTGTAAAGATGTCCTCGGAACTCCTGCTTTCGAGCCTGTTGATAGAAAGTCTGTTTGAGGGTGACGAGGCAGTGCCACCGTTCACTCACCACATAAGGCTGACTCAAATTCTTGCTATTTCAGCTCAGTGAGCCAGTAGGACAGTTTCTGTTCTCACAGCAGATGCGTTTTCACTGAGAGTCTTGGCTCTCACAAGTGCTAACCAACTGCTGCAGGCAGGGCTCCCCACGTGGGGGTGTCACCCGAAAAGGGTGACTTGAATTCAGAAAGGCTTTGTGGAAACTAGGCTGGAAATCCTTGCGTGCCTCACTTGACGTTGTGTCAGCTCCGGGGATCTTCTCTCCTTGTTTTGAGCTCTTCCTGACTGAGCAAGAACACGGTGGTTAGATACATGGGTGTGTATTTAGTAGGGAAGTCCTCCCCTTGTTGCTGTGGGAGCACGAAACTCCTTTTTTGGGAGGAAGAGCAGCTTCCATCAGATGGGAACTGAACTCTTTGACAGTCTGAGAGCTCCGTTGTTATTCAATGCACTGCAGCAATACTGGAGAATTGGGGGGGTTTGTTTCCTGGGAGGGAAGTTGCAAAATGCTCCTGCTAAAAAGGGCTTTAGAGAAGTTGATGGTGACAAAGGTGAGCCCAGAGGGTTCCAAACCTCTTTCCCCGTGACGACAGCTCATTGTCCTGAGCGTAACCGAGCGCTTTGAGTCACGCTCAAGTGGAGAAGCTGGGATGGGAAGTGAAGCAAACTCAGTGTGAGTTTAAGAGCGAGCTCTACCAGGTTGAACCTCCCTTTACCTGGTACTGCTTGTCTGGTGGAGTTCATTTACTTTTCCCTCGGGTACTTGGAATTGTGACTCTCCCATGGACAACCTGAATATATTTGCTCAAGCAGTGTCTGTAAACAGGCTCATTCGCTGCTCAGGCAGAAGATCCTACAGGGAAAGGACATGTGCAGGATGCGTTTTCTCTCCCTACTTTTGGAGAACAAGCTCTTTTCCCTCCTTAGGACATTCAGTTGTGGTTTGGAAGGTATTGTCCTTCCCAAATTGTTTCCCAGCTGCTCTAAAGTGTCCATTTCCCATAACCCTGAAATAGTTGGTTTCTTTAGCTGTTGCTTGACTTCCAGTGTCGTATCGGTGCCATACCTGTTGTGGATCATGTTTGGAACCTACATCCTACAGCTTGCAGGAGGCTGATCCTGTGATTTAACAGAGTAATGGCTGTTGTAATGGAAAGAATTTAGTCTGAACTATTTCCTTGCAAGATCAACATGTATTAGCTGAAAATCACGTTCAGTCGTGGGTTTAGGTGGTGTTCCCCTGCTGAGGAGGGACAGGCACGACTCTCTTGAGCCCCTTGTTGATATTCCAACAGCAGTGGGGTATTCCCTGCATGGAAGTGACTTACACAAAGTGATCCTTGCTGAGGTTTGGCTGTTGAGCTGCCTGGATGTTCAGGGATGATGGTTCTGTTCCCTTGGTAGCTCCAGGGGCTGTCCTTTCACTGGGCAGCGACTGGGGAATGACCGAGGCGATGCAGAGTTTTGGGAAGGAGCGAGGGTGGGGAGCTCTGGGTGTGAGATCCGTGCTGACAGCGGGGAAGGAAGAAGCTCCAGATGATGTAACCTCTGTGGGAGGAGAACAACACGACTGAGGTTTGAGACTCTTGAGAGTGGCAGTGAAGCAATAGCCCGGATGGGAAGGTACTGAGGTAGGTGTGAAGCACAGGCTGTGTTACTCCACAAAAGGAGTTAGTTCAATCATCCAAACTCTTTTCTTGTACCAATAACTCCTAAATCCAATGGAAAAAGAGAGTTTTGAAGGTCATTAACCCCCAACCTTTGCCAGGTAACACAAAATGAAGCGCGCTGACAACCCACTCGCTGCAGATAGACCTTGTGGGGGTGAGTGTGTTGGCAGCTTTAGGAACAGCCTCACCTGGGGACTGGCTGCCATCAGCAGAGGTGTAGCGTGGGCAGACTTTGACCCAAGGACTCTGTGGGGAGGAGATAAGAGCCACCAGGCACTGCCGTGCAGCTTTTGAGTTCTGTTAATGCCATGCCTGGAGCTCCTTAATTCCATCCAGGGATAGTTGTATCGGCAGAGAACTGCTTCTCAACACCAGCAAAACTGCTGGTTTTGCTGCTGTTCCTTATTTCAGCCCTTCTGAGGAAAAATATAGCATGAGCATTCCTTGAAGGAATAGGCATGAGCATTCCTTGAAGGAATAGGCAAGAACTGCTGCTGCTGTGTTGATTTGAATGCTGCATCTCACTGTAGACCCTTGGACGTGACTGTGACAAGGAGCCTGTGGTGTTGTCCCAGCTTAGTGCTCTAGCCTGGTGAAAGGGAGTTCTTCCCATAGGAACACAGCTGTGGCTCAGAAACGCTGTGAAATCACTCAGCAGTCTGTAGATCATCAACTTCGGAATGATGTTTATAGATGGGATTAGAATGGGGGAAGGCAAACACAGAGCACTGCAACGGGCCAGAGAAGAACTCAACCTTGGTGGCCCAGTGAGATGCGGCACAAAGGGGTTTGGTTCATATCCCCAAGTGGGGAAGCTCTTTTAAGGCAAGCGTGGAAGTGGCCAGCGTGACAGGGAAGGGTCTGCTCTTCCCTTTCGGGGGAGGAATGAGAAGTGTTCCAAGTTCTTGTCCCACATCACATGAGCATCCTCCAGCAGGACCCAAAGGCTTACGGCGTTTCCACCCTCATGCAGGAGAACATAAAGCAGCGTTATCCAAACACCGTGTGGCAGTAGCAGAGTTACTCTTAACTCTCTCTAGTTTTCTTGGCTTAGAGTTTCTCTTCCTGCAAGTTGATTTTTGCTTTTTACACAGTTCTGGTGTGGCCTCACCGAAGTTTGGGGCCTGCTGTGATGTTCTTGTTGAACATCCTGGTGCTTAATGCTGCTCGACTAAAGGGATGGTCTTACTTTCATTGTATTCGGGTAAAAGAATGTGATTTACTTACTATTAAAAGCAAACAGCAGCATCCCGAAACTGGGAAGTTGAAAGTAATTCTAAGAGCTGTTAAACTCTTCCTGCTTTGGCTCTGTCCATCAGTGGTGGATGTGTCGGGGTGACCAAAGCAGCTTCTCAAGATAAAGTTGTTGGGGGGGGTTTAAGTATTCAGAAGAGAAAGAAGATTGAACCTGGTTTCAGTGACAACAGGAGCAGCCTCGGGTGCAGTTTGTTACTCGTGTGAGAGATCTATTGTTTGCTCTTCAGATGTAAAGTACGAGTAGTTGGTGAGGAGGACGAAGAGTCCCACTTCCTCTTCCTCGAGCTGGAGGTGGTGGTTTTGTGTTTTGGCCTGGGTACACAACCCTGCTCCGTGTGCTGCTCCTCAGTGCACCCTTCCCTCGGCACCAACGCTTCTGTGGTGGGTTTGTGGTTACTACATTAGTGACTTTTGCTGTCGTGCTCTTAAGTTATTCCCTTGGTCACTTAATTCCAGCGCCAACCGTGCCTCTGTGATTGTAAAGATGAGCACAAACACCAGTGTAACCCCAGCGTGAAGCCCACAAAACACACAGCAAAAGTGTGGGGAAGTTCTTGTTATTGCCGTAACTTCAGTTTCCTTTTGCAGCCTCAGAGGAGGGAAGTGCTCTTAGTGTTTTGAAAACCATTAGGTAAGGCATTGAGACGAGGTGAGAATTGAATGTGGGCAGGGTTAGATGTAGCTTCTTATAATGAGAAGTGCCTGTGGGATGTGTTAATGTCACTTCAAACCCCGACCAGAAGGGCACAGTAACCCTCCTTCGTGCCCACACAAGGACAGAATAAATATCAGAGAGGTGTGTTTGCTTTGGAAGGGATAAACTGACCTTGTCTGGAAGCAAACCATTGGTTCTTACCTGAAGTTTAGGTCACTTGTTATTGAACAGTGGGATTATTTAGGTGACTGCAAACGCCTTTGCTGAGCCAGTAATTGAGGTTTGGAAATCTACCTTGGATTTCAGCTGATTGTCATGTTTTAATAGGCAGTGGAAAATGGCAAGTGTGTGTGTGACAGCTTTCTCAGCTGTAATCTAAATCAGTGAGTAACCTCAGGATTCGGAGATGTTTTGATGCTGAGGCTGTTTCTCTCCTTCAGAACCACGTAGTGTTCAAGCCCTGAGTGGTTAATGTGTGGTCTCCAGCCACTCTAAGGGCTGCTCATCTGGCTGCAGCTTTGGCAAGGAGATGGAGAGGAAGGGGAGAGGTTTCTCTCTTGTTTGAGTGGCCTTTCTGTGGGTTTTCTGCCTTGTCCACTTTGCAGTGACTGTGGTGGCAAGAGAACTTGGGATCTTTGGTGTGCTTGAGGGGTGAAGTCTGCTTTGTGCTTCCCTGCCCCAAACTGGAAGGGCTACAGAGAGTCTATAGCTGGAATTCTAGCGTTACTCTGGCTTTGTACCCCTTGAGCTCAGAGATTTTTAAGCACTTGGAGGTGCTTAGAACATATTTTCAGATGTCTTGGGAAAGAAGGAAGTGGTCATGTAAAAAAGCTGCTCTGCAGAAATGTGTGAAGGGGGCTACAAGGATGCTGGAGAGGGGCTCTGCATCAGGGACTGGAGCGATAGGACAAGGGGTGATAGGTTCAAACTGAAACAGGGGAAGTTCAGGTTGGATATAAGGAAGAAGTTCCTTAGTGTGAGGGTGCTGAGGTGCTGGCACAGGGTGCCCAGAGCAGTGGTGAATGCCCCATCCCTGGCAGTGTTCAAGGCCAGATAGGACAGAGCCTTGGGCGACACGGTCTAGTATGAGGCAGGAGGTTGGATCCGGATGATCTTAGATCCTTTCCACCCCAAACCATTCTGTGATTCAGTAGTACCAGTCCTCTGTGAATGCATGACAGGGTGCTGCTGAATGAAAGGGTTGGGAATTCACCTTAAATCCCAGCAATTTGCTTAATTATTATCTTTCAATTCACGCTGCCTTTCTCCTTTCCCTTTTCCCACCTGTAGGCCCTATGAGAAGAAGGGAAAGCTAAGGATGCTGGAGCAGAACAATGGATTTCTCTTTCTCTTTCATGCAAGGGATCATGGGAAACACAATTCAGCAACCACCTCAACTCATTGACTCAGCCAACATCCGCCAAGAGGACGCCTTCGATGGCAGCAGCGACATTGCTGAAGATGGGGGGCAGACGCCCTACGAGGCAGCGCTGCAGCAGGGCTTCCCCTACCCAGCCCCGGCGGCAGAGGAGCTGCCCCCCCTCACCAACGGCTACCCCCCAACCATCACCATGTATGAGCCTCAAGCCAAATACCAGCCGTACGCTCAGTACCCCAATGGTTCGGCCAACGGGTTTGGTACAGTCAGGAACTTCAGCCCCCCCGAGTATTACCAACTGGAACACTCGAGCGCACGGCCGCACGAAGCTGGGGAGAAAGCTTCTCCTCCGCAGCCACCACCTCCACCACCACCTTCAGTTCCACAAGCGGTGATTCCAAAGAAGACTGGCTCACCAGAGATCAAATTAAAAATAACCAAAACTATCCAGAACGGCAGGGAATTGTTTGAGTCCTCTCTCTGTGGGGACCTTTTAAATGAAGTACAAGCGAGTGAGTATGCTAAGGCGAAACATGAAGGGAGGAAAGAGAAAAGGAAAAAGAGTAGCAAGCATGACTCTTCCCGCTCGGAAGAGCGCAAGTCACACAAAATTCCCAAATTAGAACCAGAGGAGCAAAATGTAAGTGGAATAATAGTTTCAGCCATCTGTATACCTGGTACTGTTGATGGAGTATGCGTCTTGGGCAGTGGTTTTTCTTCTTTACTCTTGGTTGTATTACATATGTAAAGGCACGAGGCTTTATTTACTTGTCACATACTCAGCTTGCCAGAACCTGTATTTCTGGGACAACAGTTTCGGTTAAAAGGCTGTATGTGAAACGAAATCAATGTTAGAAAAGGTTATATCATGGGTTTGAAATCCTGTTTAGTGTTTTAGCATGTTTGCTGTGCTTTGGAGAGTGGGGAAGATGGAGCTTTTGGCCCAAAGCACACAGGCATGGACGTTCCTTTTGGTCATGCTGGGTTGCTCAGTGGAAGGAGCATTCAGCATTGCAGCTTTGCATGAGTTTCTGAACGATGTTCTAAATACCATGGTTATGTATGAAAGCCAAGGGCTGTGGAGCATATGTAGGAGCCAGTATAAACCAGTATAAAACAGAAATACCAGTCGACTTGGAGAGAATTCACTCTTGATGTCTGTTACGTTGTGCAGTGTGGTTGTACGGGGGGTGTTGTCTGTAAGTGGTGGTTTAACTGGTTCCAGGAAGCAAAGTCCTGGTAGTTTGGGCCATTCTTTCCCTTTCAGTTTTCTAAGCCACTTCATTACTTCTGTTTCCTTTTCTCTTGCTTCTTCCTGCCAATCTGGGGTGCTGGATTCTGTGTTTCCCAGTGGAGGGGGGTGTCAGGAATGGGGAAGTTCCATATCAGGCCAGGGCAGACATTGCCCAGCTCACAGAACTTGTAAGTTGTAGTGAAAGCCTGTAGTAGCTGCTGCTTCTGGTCGGTGTGGGAGCGCATCCTGGCCTATGGGGATCAGGGCTGTGATCTCCTACAGCAGGTTCATCCACTTGATGTGGTGGTGTTCTTTTTAATGGAATACACTCTGATTTCACACACACCCCATCATTTGCAGCCTCTTCTCCCAAGTAACAAGAGACGGGACAAGAGGAAACAGCCTCAAGCTGCTCTAGGGAAGGTTCAGACTGGATATGAGGAGAAATTCCTTCCCCAAAAGGGTTGTCAAGCACCAGAACAGGCTGCCCAGGGCAGTGGTGGAGTCACCATCCCTGGAAGGACTTAACAGACGTGTAGACGTGGCACTTGGGGACATGGTTTAGTGGTGGGTTAATGGTTGGACTTGGTGATCTTAAGGGTCTTTTCCAACCTAAATGATTCTGTGATTCTGAACTAAACCCTTGTCTCTCAAATTCCAAGTTCCTTCTCTAATGTGCCATCCAGGATTCACCAGAAGCCTTAGCCTTACTTTTGTCCCCCTTGTAGCTTCCATTTCCCTTTCAGAAGGTGATGTTGCAGTAAGATCTTTCGTGTTACTCAGCCTGGTTTCAGGCAGCAGATCACTGCCACGAGCAGGAGTTTGTGCTGGTGGTTTTCGGTGTGAGTTACCCAGCACAGCCTCACTTTCATCCTCCCACCATTTGCCTTTCCACTGCATAATTTCACCTTCATGTACGTTCATCGTGCACATTTTGGTCATGTTTAGTATTAATGAGATGAGACTTGTAACTTGTGATCATCTGAATAGGAACAAACACAGCTTCTGGGACAGCTTTGGTTGTTTTAGCCTTCTCTACTCAGCAGGGCTGTTTCCAAGTAAGGTGATCCACTGTTGTCTCCTCCTCCTGACACTAATCTCTCTGGAAACCCACTGTGTGGGGATGTTCACGCTTGAAAGGCTGATTTGAAATGAAAATGTTATGAAAACATCATTGAACTTTCAGCTCTGAATAGATGGTTTAAGAACAAGGTAACTGAGTGTGTTCTGGGGGGAGCTGAAGGTTGCAACCTGCCTGGTCAGCTTGGCTCTCCTGCAGGGGTGAAGCTTCCCCTATAGCAAGAAAGGCAGGGATCATGGCTGTGCTTCCTGCTGGACCAGGGAGGAAGGAATTCTGCCCAGGACATACTCATATGATTGCTTTTAACTGATCTCCAGACAGCTCTGAACGAGGTGCTGACCTGTGCCGGAGCTGAGCATCGTTGCTCTAGATAATGCTTATGTGTTTCCTAGTTTCTGTGAGCTGAAGCATGCTTTGACTAACCCGGGGGCTCTGTTTTGAATGGACTAGTTCTGATTTGGGTTCACAGCATTAGTAGTACCTCACTGCATGTGTCTGACTCCTCTTTTGGCTGCTCTTTGAGTCCTTTGACTATTGACAGAGCAAAAGTGTGCTCCCTGTCGCAGCAGATAGTTCACGTCCCACCTCTTATCTGCTCAGCTGTGGGTCACCACGTTCCCTATCGCTCGTGGTGATCCCTCTTTCATCCCAACCTTTTCCTGTGCGTGCTTCCAGCCCGGTTATAACACACCGGAGGGTTTATGTTGTTCACTTTGGATCCCACAAATAACGTTTAACGTGGATTTTACAAGTTTCATGCTGTATATTTCATGTGATTTGGCTACTGTGGCTTTTGCAAAGAGCTGCTGTGCTGAGAGACTCCTCACAGTGCTGGGGGTATCCTCCATCTGTTCTTCTCTGTTTCTTTGGCATTGAGTATTAATTTAGGGGGGTTTGCTGGCCCTGAGTCTGTTCTTCCATCACCTGTTACAGAGGAGCGTTGGTCTATGTAGGTGTAATGCAAATAGTGTAGGGAGAAAGGTCATTTTTGGTGGTGATGCTGCTCTGGTTTGGATTGGCCATAAGGAGCCATCACATTGCTGTTTGCTGGGTTCGTGGCTGCCTTTCTCTCTGTGAATTACTTTTTCTGCCTGGTTTCATGCTGAGCTTTATTTCGGTTTCCTGGCCCCTTACCTTGTCTGTGTTTGTTTCCCTTTTTCTCTTCATTGTTACCCATTTCCTAGAGACCAAATGAGAGGCTTAGCATGCTGGCAGAAAGACCAAGAGAAGATGCAGTGTTGGAGGAAACCCCGGTTAGTACCTCCTCTGATCACCACTTCATCACCACTTCTTCCACTTCTATTCTGGGACTAATGACATGCCTTTAATTTGTCAGATAAATCAGTTGCCATCTCTTTGAACCTCCTATTAATCATTCCTGCATCCAAACATCTCTCCTCCTGCATTTATTGCTTTATTTTATCCCCCAAAACAACTTTCTTAATCAACTTAGGAAGCTTTTGTGGGGTGGTTGCTGTGGGTGTCTTGGTTTGGCAGTGACTATCTCCTGTCAATCCTGGCTGTGTGTAACTCCTGCTTCAAAGAAATGGTTCTCTGCTGTTAGGTTATCAAACCTCAGGGATACCTGAGAGGAAAGTAAATGTTCCTGTGCTTCTTTGTGCACTAAGTTGTCTCCTGTGGCTTTAAGCTTGCATTTTCTTTGTAGGTCCAGCAGTTCTTACCTTCTCTTCCAACACAAGTCACCCATGACATCAAGTTTCAGGTTGGCGATCTGGTTTGGTCCAAGGTGGGAACATACCCGTGGTGGCCTTGCATGGTTTCATGTGATCCACAGCTTGATGTTCATACCAAAATCAATACAAGAGGTAAGGAAGGAGGGTCTTTGCCAGAGCGTAGCAGGTGTCTCTAGTTCCTTTATTAAAAACATCTTATCCTTGAGCTCCTGTGTGGGATGAATTCTGCTGTGTACATGCTAAGCAGAATATCCTTGAGATGTCTAAAGCTGGTACCTGTTGAATTACCTCTGCAGATGAGCCTGTGCAAACTAGGCTTGTGCACAGACGTTCTCATTTTTCACCAGGCAATGTATTTATGAGGAGACACTGATAAGTGTGAGAGTGTTCAGTGTGGGCAAGATACCCTTATCTTCACATCTTAAACTGTTCTAAATCTAGGCTTATCTTGCTTCTAAACTTCAGCTAGGTGCTTCCACCTGCAGGAATGAGTGATGTGGAGGAGAAAGGTGTAAGCCAACAGTTCTGGGCCCCTCACTGCAAGAGAGACATTGAGGTGCTGGAGCGGGGCCAGAGAAGGGCAATGGAGCTGGTGCAGGGCCTGGAGCACAAGTGTGATGAGGAACGGCTGAGGGACCTGGGGGGTTTAGTCTGGAGAAGAGAAGGCTCAGGGGGGACCTTCTCGCTCTCTGCAACTGCCTGACAGGAGGATGGAGCCAGGAGGGGGCTGGGCTCTGCTCCCAAGGAACAAGGGATGGGACAAGAGGAAACGGCCTCAAGCTGCACCAGGGGAGGTTTAGATGGAGCTGAGGAACAATTCCTTCCCCAGAGGGTGCTCAGGCATTGGAACAGGCTGCCCAGGGCAGGGCTGGAGTCACCGTCCCTGCAAGTGTTCACACACCGTGTAGCCGAGGCCTCAGTGCCATGGGTTAGTGGTGGCCTTGGCAGTGCTGGGGAACAGTTGGACTCAATGATCTTAAAGGTCTTTTCCAACCTGGTTGATTCTGTGATGGTGCTAAAAGTGCTGACACTCATTTCTCATTCCCAGGTGCCCGGGAATACCACGTCCAGTTCTTCAGCAACCAGCCGGAGCGGGCGTGGGTGCACGAGAAGCGGGTTCGGGAGTACAAAGGCCACAAGCAGTACGAGCAGTTACTGGCTGAGGCTGCTAAACAGGCCAGCAACCACTCCGAGAAACAGAAGGTACGGTGAGCAACCCTTGAGTAGAGGGTTACAAACAGTGTGTCTGTAAGTGAAACTCCTGTGGGGCCAGTTCTGGAGCTCTGCAGTACTTTACCCTGTGAAGGGTTGGCAGAGTTTCACTGACAGAAGTGATTTTCCCAGAGAGAACAAAAGTGTTTCCCTACTTTTATGACTTCCATGTGGAAGAGTTGAGAGCTGAGCCTCCTTTGTTGGCTCCTCACGATGGTGGTCACCCAGGGCATTGCAGATAACTTTACATCTCTATTAGAGCAGTAAATAAAAGCAGTGCCTGTGTGTTTCCTATTAACTTGTTCTTCGGGAAGGACGTTCTGCCAGCCCCTGCTGCTGGTGGAAATGTTCTTTCCCACTGTTTTATTGGAAAGGAAGTGTTAGCTGCAGGAATTACTGTGTAGATGGACTCCTTCAGTCAATATTTATGCTAAGCAGAATATTGACGTGGAAGGAAAAGGGTGTTTGTAGAAAAATACGGAGGATTTAGGAAGTAGATGAATAAGGATTGATTCTGTCTCTCATCACAGGCTTGAATACTGCCTGTTCTTGTCTTTAGTGAAGCTGTAACTTGGGGCAAGCACTTTCAATTGCGATGATCATAACGATCCAGCTCGAGTGCCTGCTTGTACTCGGAGCAGGGGATTCACTGTCTACCTTTATACCCTCTAAACGGAGAGCGAGCTTACGTCTGCTGCCTGAGAGGTGTGAAGAACCTCAGGATTGCATTTGAAGTGCTGTCTGTGGCCAAGCGTGCAGTGTAATTAGCTGCTTGTCTTTGTTCCTTAAGATTCGCAAACCAAGGCCGCAAAGGGAGCGCGCTCAGTGGGATATTGGTATTGCCCATGCTGAGAAAGCCTTGAAAATGACTCGGGAAGAAAGGATAGAACAATACACCTTCATTTATATAGACAAAGAGCCAGAGGAGGCTTTGTCCAAAGCCAAAAAGACTGCTGCTGCTAAATCAGAGACCAAGAAGAACCGGCGGCCCAAGCCAGCGCTGAGCACCCAGCCTGAACATGCCACCGGGGCAGCAGCATCGCCTTCGAGCGCTGAGGTGCGGAGGCAAAGCCAGCGGAGGCAGTCGAGTGTGGAGGAAGAGGAGGCTCCTCCAGTGAAAATCGCCTGGAAAACGGCTGCAGCCAGGAAATCCTTACCAGCTTCCATCACCATGCACAACCTGGACCTCCAAAAGTGTAACATGTCTCCAGTTGTTAAAATTGAACAGGTTTTTGCCCTTCAGAATGCTGCTGGGGATGGAAAACTCATCGATCAGTTTGTTTATTCCACTAAGGTATGTACGTCGGGTAGCGGCTCCTCTTCTGTTCGTGAATGACCCCAAGTCTGTCTCATTGTGGGGAGCTTAAACCTGTGTGTCCCCCCCCAAAGCTTTCACTATATGTGTTCCTTTCTTTGGAGGGGTTACATCTGCCACCAGATGTGACAACAGAATCTTGTAGTGCATGAACTCTTCATTCCAGTGCATCCAAACATTGCTGCCAGTAACTCTTCTGGCCACTGGCAGCTCCCTACAGGTGGTCACATCTTTGCTCGTAACACATTCAAAATATTTAAAGCTGTGGAATTCCAGCTTCCTAGTTGAAATAATCCAGAAATTCTCTGTAAACCTTCAAAACCAATGGGTTTGTGGGAACCAAATGACACAACTGTTAATAATGTACTAAAAAGCAATAACTACATCTTGTATAACTGACTTCTAAATGAGTTCTGCCTCCTGGCTTCCTTCAGGTGCACAGCAGCTTCTCACAGTCAGTGTAAGGAAAAGGTTTAGGACTATTTCTCTGCCTCCTTCTTCTGCCTCTCTCCCTGGAGGGTATTTATTTCATCCTAAGCATTATAGAGAAGGTAATGTTTAGAAAAGTCACTGGATTTCTTTGTTTTGTTCTCTTGTGTGTAAGGGGAGATTGAGGGATGGAAGTTCCGCAGGGAAGCAGCTCAGTGGTAGATACCATCACGTGTATGGGTTGAATGTTCTGAGACGTAGGAGCGGGTCAGTAATGCCTGTGAGCAACAGCGAGGCTAGAAACAGGCTAAGACAATCTTTTCTCTTCTTCTTCTTTTCAAGGGAGTTGGTAACAAACCAGAAATAAGTGTCAAGGGACAAGAGAAACTGAATTCTTCCTCGAATCAGAGAAACGAGAAGGCAGCGGTGCAGAACGCGTCCTCTCCTGAAACAACTTCTGGGTGCACAGGTAGGACTTGTCTGCACTTGAGCACTCCAAGCATGTCAAGTCAAAACGGTGACCCTGGCAAGTTCTCAGTAGTTACAAATGATTATTAACATCTTTCTGTTTCATAGTTGTGACAGGCGTGGCTGCTGCAGCACACGGGGAGCCCAGCTGATCCCACAAACACGGGATGTCTCTGGGGTGGCACTCGCTGCTTTGGGCTTTGAGCTTCTAGTGTCTGCAACTCACAGAGTCAACCCCTTTAGGGGCATGGATGCCTTGCAGAGGTGGTTTAGAAGACAACATAGTGGATGTGTGTTAGCACAAGGTCCTGATGGCTTTTGGCACCAAATGTGACATACAACAGCTGGGATCAAAGGAGGAGAGTCTGGAAGTGGCGTAGTTTGAGTAAGGACGGCTCCGAAGCGGGATGGGGACTTTGCTAGGCTTTGAGTTCCTGCCTCTGTAAAGGAGAGTGTTTTAAACTGCTGCAGCTAACTCCATCAGCAAAATGAGATGATCTTTGCCTTCTGAAGGCAGTTAGGGCACAGTATAAAGCACTAAGTCATGTCTGAGGGTGAACCACCCCTGAAGCAAATAATGGAGCTTGAGACTGAAAAGGGACCGCCTGGAACAAGCTATTTGAAGTTTAATTTGTAGTACAGTGGTGGAGAAGAATGAGAAAGATAAATGGGATGAGTGCTTTCTGGACTTGGAACAGAAAAGCAGTGTTTTTAATGTTTGATCTTGAGCAATAGCTAGTGGGAACGCTTCCAAAGGGATTGAGCTTTTCCCTACCAGCAGACATTTGTCTGCAGTGTGTCCTCTCATCATCCCCAAGAGGAGTCGGATGCCCTTTGGTGAAGGGATGGGGGTTCCTCAAAAGAGAGTGTTTTGAATCATCTTAAACCAAGAGCTTTTCAAGTTCCTCCAGTCCTTACAGTGACTTCTGTTTTCCAACCACAGATTTTGTCCAGGCCATGTGAAATCCCCATTAACTACTGCACCTTTGTTACAGGGCTTGCAATCCCGTGCTTGCTATAGTCTCAAACACACTTGGTTTTACTTTGGGTATGGAAAAGTAAATTCGAGGTTGCAGCAGAACACTGGGATTTTCTCTCATCTCACAGGATGTACAAATGCTCATGGTGTGGAAGCAGAAAAAGATGGAAAACTTATTACAATCCACGAGCTTAAAAAAACCCACAACCTTTTCTTCTTGACCTTTCCCAAGTGTCAGCTCTGCTTTATCCATTTGTTTGGTTACTTCTTCCTTCCCAAACATAAAAGAAATGAGATTCCAAGTCGAAAACCTCAATGATCAACATATGTGAGATCCCTGTCCTCTGCAAACACGCTTCAGTGGCTGTGCTTGAACAGTGTTAGGCTGGAAAGTTTAGTTACAAAGATACTCCTGAGCCATGTGCCCTCGATAAAAATGCTCATCCCATGAAGCAAGATGAATTTTCATGGGGTTTTTCCTTCAGCCCTTTTGAAAGGCTTCTTGCAGTATCTGTTTAAAGCCTATCTCTCTAGATCGTGTATCTATCTCCTAACAAGAAGGTGCAGGTTTACAACCTCTGACAGGGTATCCATCAGCACAGTGAGCTGATTCCCACAGTGAGCTGATTCCCAGCCCCAGGAGTTTGCATTTTTGCTTGGAAGGACGCAGAGTATTGTACATTCATGTCTTCTTCAGGTGAAACCCCCAAACCTGAAAGCCCAGGTAATGCTCCACAGCAGGTCACTGTAGATCTTCACATCCCAGTTTTCCATCAGTGCAGCTCTGAGCGTGTGCTTCGTTTCAGGAGCTGCGTGTGGTGTCCGTGCTGTGTCCAGGTTTCTCTGTACACCCTTTGTGGAGGTACTGTAGCATAGAAAGGTCTTCTGGTTTCACCAAGCTTAGTAGCTCCTACTCCATCTCTTGAGCTGTCACAATCACCTTCATTAATCTGAGTTTGATTCCTGTAGCAATGTTTCCAAAGACTTGGTTTGCACTTTAATGATGATCACACACCATGATCACTGCTTGTGCTGAGCTTTCCCTCACCCCCCAGTCTTTAGCTGAGCGTTCAGCTCTCATATTGACAGCACGTGTCACAACGTGGTTCTTGCTTCATGTTCTTCTGCCAGCCAGTTCTAGAAGGTTCCCCAGCAGAGCAGGGGCCCAGAGCTGACGCTGGGTTTTGCATCTTCACTTTGGAGCTTGGTTCAGTTCAAGAAGTTGGGGGTGATACCTTCCCATCAGCACCAAAGATGGACTATTTGGTTACAGATAAGCCAAAGCGAAGACTGTGCTGGAGGTGCTGTTTGTGCCCAGCTGATTCCAGCTTTTTGTTTCGCTCCGTTACTGGTGTCTGTCCTTGGAAGTTCATCTCCCTGTCTCTGGAATCAGAACGTGTTGTCTGCAGCCACAGCACCAGCTGGCGAATAGCTCGGAACTGAATGTAAAAATAAACCATTCAAAAGAGGAACAAGTCTTGGTTTCGTTACTTTCTCTGTTGGGTTGGTGTTGAAGAGCTCGCTGTGCCTGGGGAATACAAGGAATTGTGTAATGGAGCCCTTTTTCCTTCTCCAGGTTCTGTAGAAAAGAAGCAACAGAGAAGATCGATTCGAACCCGCTCAGAGTCTGAGAAATCCACTGAAGTTGTGCCAAAGAAGAAGATCAAAAAGGAGCAGGTTGGCTTCCTCCATGTAGAGAGTTAAAATATATTGTATTCATAAATGTTGTGGCTTATATTGGTGCCTTTTTATTTTTCTCCATTTTTTCCCCCATCGGGTTTCGTTTTGGACTATCCTTCATGAAATCCCCTTGTCAATACCATTGCTGTGACTCTGCTACTGGCATCTTACAGTATCAGTCAGGCTATGGAAATGGGAACTCACTGATGCAAGACTCCTAAGAACCTGCCATGTTTCCTTTGAGATTTCTGTTATGAGCAAAATGATTTTGTTTCAGTCATTTCTCTTTGATGGAATTGCCACCAGGTTCCTTCCTTTTGCTCTTGATTCAGCTGCTGGTTTGTATTGAGGTTTTGTTTTTCCAATGAAGTTAGACTGATTAATCTGACCACTTTTGAAAATGGACTTTTTAAGAATGATTTCACTTAAAGATGACTAGTCAGACTTTCATTGTTGGCAGACATCAGCAAAACACATCTTCTGGGATATACGTTCTTTTCCTTAAGTAGATCTCACGTGTACAGGGCATTCCTTTAATCTGGATGTCAGACAGACAAATGTTGTTGCTTACAAAAAAATACCATACAATTCTGCCTGGAATGAGCAGGGAAGTTCAGTGGATGGACGTTGATCTTAAACCAGAACACACGTTTTAAACAAGTCGCTCAAAGTTGTTGGTTCTTTTCCTTACGTGGTTGATCCTCCTTCTCCAAGGGCCTCTCCGCTTGCAACCTGAGAATTTGATATCAAACTGTTGGATAGCAGAACTTTTACCAGTGAGACCTTTAAAAAAGGGACAGTCAGGCTAAAGATTTCTATGGGAAGGGGAAAAATGAGCTTTATCTCTTTAATTTATTCTTTGCCCTTTGCGCTTTGTTTTGCACTTCATTCACTTCCGAGATTGAAAGTGGACCCGGTTGCCTATTTTTTTTTTCCCTCTCTTTTTTATTTCCATATGTTCTTTCGGTGCCATAGCATTTCCATCTGTGTTCAGCAGAAGAATGCTCCAACTCGAGACAGTTTCTAGCTGAAACTTGGAAGCAACTTCAACGTTGGGCATGAGACACCCAACGTAGCCCCGTGAGCCTCATAGGGGGTGCCTCGGCCTCCCTCCCATCACATTGAGTTTTGATGCGTGTAAATGTTTCTTAAGTTAACAAAGGTAGAAGAACCAACAATATGAACTTCATGGATCCCAGTTAGCTTGGCGTGGTTCTGTTCCCCAGCTAACTAAGACTATGAACATTAAAGTGCTTTTCTCAGGAAAAGTATATGACTAAAAAAGTTAAACCCAGATGCACTGTAATGCGCATAACCTTGAATGTATTAAGTTATATTAAAAAAAAAAAAGAACTATCTTACTAACTTCTTACAATTATGCAACAATATTTGTTACCCAAAGTCAAGTTTTCTTGCAACTGATTCCCAAATTAGTCTGCAACAACTTGGTATTAAAATTATAACTGGAACGAGTACAATTAATGGGAAAAACAAAATGTTCATGCTACTGTTACAGTGACTAGTGGAGAAATAAAAGTGATTGTTTAGATTTTATATTTGTATTACGAAATGTATCCTCTACAAATCCTTCTATTGTATGTTTTTACCTTTATTGTACAACAAAATAAAATATTTTTTAAAAAAATTAGAGAATAATCCTTAAATATTTACTAAATGTGTTCCTACATGCCGATGTAACCGCATTGTAAAGAAGTAACCTGTAATTCTTAACCTTAAAACCAGCATTTTAGGCAACAGCTTGCTTCTGTAGTTACTATACAGTCGCCAAATTCTCTCGTGCTCCATGTTCATTGACAGAACAGTTTGGAAAGGGGCCCTTCTGCTCTAGGCTCAGAGCTCCAAGTGCTTTGTGAGGTTGTAAACTGCGGAGCGGGCGCTGGCATTGAGCTGTATAGAGCCCTGCACAGTGCCCCGTGCCTTGGCCGGGCCTTGCAGTGCTCTATACAGGGCAGGAGCCTGCTCCAGAGCGTGCAGGCTTGCTGGAAGCCCCCCAGGATGATGCATTTCAGTGTCTCCCTAACCCAGTGAATGCCTGTTGAGGGGAACTTGTGCTCACACAGGTCTGGGGTTCTACGGAGCGTCAGGGTTTGCTGCCAACACGAACCCCGTCCCGCCCGTGGACACGGATAAAGCTTTCCTGTCATCTTCATGCCCCCAAGGAAGTGATTGGAAAGGACCTTGCTAGTGACCGTGTGGCTGCCTTGTCTCCCAGCACTCAGCGTAGACAGCTAGGATTAAAGCCAACGGGACAAGAAGGCTCCCACTGAGAAGGGGATGGCAGCCTGCGTCTGAGTTCAGAGATGCTAACCGCTTAAACTGAAATGTTTTCTTTTGAATACTAGGGAGAAAAATTCCTCTGGTTTTAACTCTGGATTTTCCTATTCAAACAGGTTGAAATGGTTCCCCTGACAGCAGTGAAGACGGGATTGCAGAAAGGTGAGTGACAGACGAAAAGAAACTGTATTTAAACATCTGGCTCGTCACGCTTGGGCAGTGGGGTTCGCTCTGAGTGAGCTGCAGAGGTGGGAATGCTTTGGGGTGATGAACTGATGGATGCTGAACTTAATTCCCTCGTGAGGGTTTGCTGGCTTGGTTGTTGTTGTTTGCGTGTTGCTAGTTGGAAGGATGGTGTTTGTTAATGTGGCGTGAGCACAGAATTCAAGTACTTCAGGAAAAAGAAGTCTTTGCTTAGCTGTGTTTGAAAGATGACCAGTGAAGAGGCAACTTCTTAAGGGTTTATCCTCTGTCATAGACCGTTTAGTTGTTGCTCTGCTGTGTCAGCATGTTCAGAGGGCTATCAAAAGGTCTTCCTAAGGAGCTTTGCAGTTATTAGCTCATCAGGGAGAACTGAATTAGTATCAAAATTAAGGCTGCAAATCAAGTCCAATTCCAGGCTCTCCTCTTCCTTTTTCCTTTATGAGTTTTAAGCAGAAGGTTGAGAACGCAGATTAAAACTAATCTCAGTGTGTTGTGTTAAGGTGCCAGCGAGATTTCAGATTCTTGCAAGCCTTTGAAGAAGAGGAGTCGTGCCTCGACTGACGTGGAACTGACCAGCTCCGCTTACAGAGACACGTCTGACTCCGACTCCAGGGGACTCAATGACTTACAGGTAAAGGCACATTGCTGCTCACAGGGATTTGCTCATTTCATCTCTCTAACAGGCTTTTTGGTTGTGTATTGTTGAAGATGTGAACGCTATTTTCTACTAATTTCATGTCTTTTATTGTCTGAAAAATAAAGCCTGGTCTTTTTCTTTCTAATCCCCTCCATTGTGTTGCTATAAAGAAAGACAGAATCTTTCTTTACAAATGTTCCTATTTCTTTGTCTGGCAAAGCATAGGGTTAGATCATTGCTTTGGCTTGCTCTTGGGAAGGTTTGGGGATTCTTTGGGGGTGCTGCTGGTCTTTGGCATAAAACTGGGGTGTCTGGGAAGAGCAAGACCAATGTCTTTATGGTTGGTTGTGTGGGTAAAAGCTGTGCCAAGAAGGCAGCGCTTCGTGGGTCATTCCCATGAAGTTTAGCAACTTTCAGGGATCTTTTGCATCTCTTGATGTCTTGAATGATCTTTTTTTAATCTGTGGTGGCTTAAATGCTATTTCACAGTGGGGTTGTCCTTTGGAAGTGTCTTGTTTGAGTGCCTGGGATGTCTCCTCTCTGTAGGGTAGTTTTGGAAAGCGTTCGGACAGCCCCTCAGCTACTGCTGATGCTGATGCCTCTGATGTGCAGTCAGTGGACTCCAGCCTGTCCAGGAGAGGGACTGGGACAAGCAAAAAGGACACCGTTTGTCAGGTAAATGATGGAACTGTAAAGAATTGATGTGCCAAAGCTCTGTCATCTGTTTCTGTTGGTTTGGGCTGACAGACTCTTCAAATGACACCACTTCGTTTTAACCACGTCTCATAATTCAACATCTCAGATAAAATATCAAGGCTTTTAGGAGTTTTCGTGAGACCTCCTTCTTGCTAGAAAGCTCAAAAGCTAGAAAGTGCTCTTGAGCCCATTCCTGCTAGCATAAGTAGAAAAAGTAGATGCTGTTTTCTGCTCTATTGGAAAATTCCAGATGGGCTTTCAGGCTGGGACAGAGTGAGACTTTTCCAGTATTTTGGAAGAAAATCCTGGAATCTCCTGGCCAGTTTCCTGGTCACTAGTAAGGGAAGAAGCTGCTCTTGCTGTTCAGGTGCTTGAGAACATGAGGAGCCCGGAGGGCTCCTGCTCTGTCCCTCCTGGCTGTGTCCATGCTCGTGCTGCTACGAGAGCAGGATGCAGCCAGTGCTGGCGTTGAGCTCAGCCCAAGACTGGCCAGGTCTGTGTGAGGTGCAATTCTCCCACCTCACCTTAGCTCAGAGGGACTTCAGCCTGTTCCTAGTCTTTGTTAAGCTCTGGTAGTCTTACATGGTACAACAGGGAGCTGCTGTTCTCTGTTGAGCTGCTTGTCTGCTTGTTCCAGATCTGTGAGAGCTCCGGCGAGGCTCTGGTGTCCTGCGAGGGCGAGTGTTGCAGCGTGTTCCACATGGAGTGTCTCGGCCTGAAGTCCATGCCTGAGGAGAAGTTCATCTGCACCGAGTGTAAAAACGGTGAGTGTGTTCCCATGTCTGGGAAGTGGGGAGGGATTTCCCTCTGCTAAGGAGCTGTTCTCAGGTCAGAGATACCAGAGGTGGTGAGTTCCAGGGGTTTGGAGGGGGTTTGGTTGGGTTATTCTGTTGGGTTCTTTACTGTGAGGGTGCTGAGGCGCTGGCACAGGTTGCCCAAAGGAGTGAATGCCCCATCCCTGGCAGTGTTCAAGGCCAGGTTGGACAGAGCCTTGGGCAACATGGTCTAGTGTGAGGTGTCCCTGCCCATGGCAGGGGGTTGGAACTGGATGATCTTAAGGTCCTTTCCAACCCAAACCATTCTATGATCCTACTTTTTCAACCTCTGAAGCCAGATTCTCATTTCCCGCTTGGCAACTACTTGGTAAGAAGAAAAGGCAGGTACCTGGTAAGAAAAAAGAACTGCTGAGAGTTTTACTCAGAATAAGGGACTTTTCTGTTAACAGCAATTGCATATTTACTGTGGGTTAGAGCAACTCCAGAGTTTGAAGGGAAGGAGCCCGTGTTGCTCAAACCACTGTAACTCTGTTCACTTCACAACGGTTTTAACATCATCTGCATCACAAAGAATTGCCCGTTAACGTTGGGATTCCTTATTCCTTCTTTTTCCCAGGAGAACACACGTGCTTTTCCTGCAAGCTCCCTGGCAAGGATGTGAAACGCTGCTCGGTCAACACGTGTGGTAAATTCTACCACGAGGCCTGTGTTCGGAAGTTCGCCACGGCTCTCTTTGAGTCCCGGGGGTTCCGCTGCCCGCAGCACTGCTGCACTGCCTGCTCCATGGATAAGGATATTCATAAAGCAAGCAAAGGTGAGAGCAGAGCTGGCTTTGAGCAGCGGGAGGAAGCTCAGACACGTCATAGTAAACATGGATATAACTTTACTCTTACTAATGCAGCGAGGAATGAGGGTTTCCTTCTTAACGTGGTCATTAACTTCACGCTGGCTGGGTGGGAAATGAGCTGCTCGAGTGGACCTGGATCTACAACCCAAGGCATCTGCTGTTGCTGGGCTTAATGGAAGTGGAGGGTCAGTAGTGCAAGGCCAAGGAATGTTGTTTGTTAGAAGATACTTGGGAGTGGCTTTTAGAACAACTGTTTGTCAAGAGAGAAAGAATCCTTGTGGAAATTAACCAAAATGCTTCGACAAAACAGGCTCTAGAATGCTTAAAACCATGTATTTTTTCTTTCCTTAACAGAGTTTTCGAGTTGAGTTAACTTTGTGAAACTTGTAAAGATGTAAATGTTTCCTTTTAATCCAGTACTCTGGGTGGAATCAAATCAGCCTTGCATCTGTCTGGTGTCTTCTGCCCTAGCCTGGCTCCAGGGTGACACGGTGCATTTCTCTATATTAAACAGGTCGCATGGTGAGATGTTTCAGATGTCCCATTGCCTATCACTCAGGAGATGGCTGTATTGCTGCAGGAAGCTTGTTTGTGTCATCCCACATTCTCATCTGTAGTAACCATTCCAAAAGGAATCACTCCTCATCAGCTGTAAATGTAGGCTTTTGTTTCGTTTGTGCAAGAGGTGAGCACACTTGTTTTTTCCCCCCTGTTTTATAGTTCTGTGGTCACTTTGTGCAGTTTAGTGATGAAAAGAATGTGTTTCCTAAAGCCCCCTTCCCATAGGATGCTCTGGGGTTCCAATGCTGCCTGTGATTGTATCTTTTTTTGGTCAACACTTCTCATGAGCCTTCACTTGCTGATATTTGCTGGTCAGAAGCAGTGGGAGGTCCTCAGGAACCTGCTTGTTTTGCCGATAGGAAAGAGTGGATGGGAAGCCCCCAGTTCCAGCCATTGCATGCTGAGGATGGATGCTGTGTGGTTACTCACTGTTTGTTGGGCAGAAGGGGATCCTTTTAGCACTCCCAAACTTAAAACTGTTGAAACTGTTAAGGTTAAAAGGTAGGGTTTCCTCATACTAGAACAAAAATCATTTCGGTTTATAACTTACCATCACATTTGAGCACTTTGAAAGGAAGACATTTGCAGCGCTGCATGAGCAGGTTTCATGCTAGAGTTTTCCATATGCCAAAGTTTCTCTTTTGTTTGCCTTTTGTTTTTTCCCTTTTTTTTTTTCCCTCTTTATTTTTTACCCACTTGTTACTTCCATGGCTCTGAAGTCACCACTTTTCTGCAGGGAGCAGGTTGAGAGCTTTTGGTGCATCAGTTGCTTTAGTCTCATCATGCAAAAGAGACAATTCTTCTCAGATGAACCAAAGTGACACCCTCAGGTGTCTGAATAACAACATGTCTCCTGTACAGTCCTGCAGGAGTTTGTTGGCTGGATTCTTCTCAGCAGCTTTGAAAGTCACTGATAAGGAAGTGAAAAGGAGCTGGATCCTGAAGATCCTGGTTATCACTTGTGTTCAGTCAGTTGGAGAGTTAGGATGGGAAAGAGTGCCTTGAATTTGCAAGATTAGGTAGTAATTGAAGATCTTTGGATAGGAAGGGAAAGCTGGTGCCAGAATAATTTCCTTTCTCCCTCTCTCCTTTCTTCCCCTTTCCTCATTTCCAAGTAATTTAGGAGCCATTATTTTAAATATATCTAAATAATCCAGAAACTAAGAGAGAAACAGGGAGTTTTAGAATGAGCTTCAGAAAAGCTCCTCTGAATGTATAAAAAAGCTGGTGACAACACAGTTCGGTGTTCCTCCTTTGTGGGCTTCTTGAAACATCTGGGGCTCAGCCCAAAGCAGGATGTGTGGGATGGGAATCACCCCAGCACTGCATAAATGTGCAGATTTGATGGTGTGTGTGTCTTTATGCCCTTTGATTTTTAGGTTTGAGGTAGCTTTCTACCTGGTGTGTGGTTAATTTTGATTGATGGTATTAGTACACCTACAAAAGCACAGGCTGAACCTCTGCCCGGAGTCAGTCTGGTGCCAGGATCAGAGAGAGGTTTATGACACAAGAGTTTCTGTGCCTGCTTTGAATATCAGCTTAGAAATGTCTCTTGGCAAGGTCCAGCAGTGCCTTTAGTTTGCCTCTGGAAGTATTAAGAGGGGGATGATGTCTTGTCCTGCTGCTCTGCTCCTACACCAGGTAGGTCGTGGGGTCTCGGCTCACGCGGGTGTCGCTGGTCTCAGTTACGAAGCTGTGTCAGTGCCAAGGTGTGAATGCAGAGCTGCTGCCACTGGGCTTAGCCTAAATAGGATGTTTTCTACCCATTTCAAAGCACTGTGAAGCTGTAATACCAAAATACATTGCATGATACTAACCAGCTAAATACATTCCTTTGAGGTTATACTTTATTACACCTGAGGCCAGCTACTGGAGACGTCAGGAGCCAACTTGAGATCCAAACACCAAAGAGGAACCCACTTAGATTATACATCTGCAGTAGTTTGTTACAGATGCATGTAAAGGGGAATCTTCTGGGGCATTTTGACTCCAAGTTTTGGCTACTTACTCTGCGACACAAAGGTGTAAAATAGATGCCTCCTGCTTCTCTTGGATAGAACCTATTGAAAAGCTTGATGGAGTACCTGCTATTTGGCCACCTTATATATGACTCAGGAATCAGACTTTAGGAGTAGAATTCCAAAGCTCAGTTACAGTGAAGGAGTCTTACACTTGCTGAAGATGCAGACCTGCATTTACTCAAAAAACTAACTCGAGTGCAGAAGAATGTTCATGCTTTTTTCTTTATTTTCTCTTTCATTTGCCATTGCTTCAGTGATTCTGTTCATATCCGAGCGTGGCTTCATCAGAGTTGAAATTACACAAGTCTCTCTTTTCTCCTGGCAATATAAGTCACCTCTGATCCGCAGCAGGTGGAATTTCCTGCCCTTTATATTCACCCAGTCTTAGTTACTAGAGCTTGAACAGTTACAAACAGCTGCTGCTGGCTGCATCCTCTGTATTTTATAGCACTATCTACTTCTTCTAGAACATTCTATGAGGTTTCTTACTACTAGGTGTAGCTGGGCTCGGGAGCCAGTGTGCTTCACCCAGGAAAGATTGTGGGAGGTTTACATTTAGCAAACCCCCTTTGTGGGTTGAGTTGAATCCTGTCTAGTCAGATGTGGTCAGCTTGAGGGACAGAAGGTGAGGGCAGGAGCTCAGAAAGACGTGGGGAATGGAATGCTTTAGAAGTACTTGGGCATCCATATGGAAGAATGGATTAGTTGAGATCTGAAGGAGATTTAAGTGTTACTGAAGTGAGAGAATGTACATGTGAGACGATCTATACAATACACAAACTTGCTTATCATGAGGTATTTAAAACATGCTGTATTTTAAGACTGCTTGATCACCTTCCTGAAATAGCCTTCGTTAAGCACATTCTAGTTCACCTGATGGCATGTGTAGGTCAGGCTTGTTTGTGACTCCTCCTATGGACATGTTCCAGGTAGGCTGATGCCATCCTCCCCTCCAGCAGTTTTTAGGCACCCCATTTCCAAAGCTTCTCTACAGCACCCAGCTCTGTGCGCGTCCCACAAGGGGAAGAACTGGTGGCTGGCTCGGTAGCTCGTCTTTCCTGCTTCTTTGGCTCTCAGTGGCTCTTCCCACAAATTACTGACCAAGTGCTTCTGGTCTGTAGCTGGGGGTTGCCCCCGGCTCTGCAGAGGGATGAGGAGAAGCTCTTCTTGGTGGAGGAAGACACAGAAATGCATCATTTGAAACCCAGGCACAGAGGAGAGGGCAGGGTCGGTGGAGCTTCACTTACAAACAGCCAGTGCAGGGCAGAACTTCATCCCTTCTTTCCCCTCTGGTGCCTTCCAGAATCACTGATTCTCCTTGTTATTTTTCTCCAACAACTGTCATAGCTAATAAGAGGTAGATTTGTCGTAGGTGAGACAGTGAGTTCTGGGATTCTTGCTTTCCCAGCTTGTAGCCCCAGGTAACAGCCTGCCCATCACCCTCAGCTCTCTCAATTAGCTTGGTTCTGTCACTTGGGAGGGAGGGTGGATCACACACCTTTACAATCAGTGCTTTTCTTGTGCTTTTCTCTGAGTGCACAAGTGAAGGGTTGACATTCCACTTAGCAGCAGCTTATTCATCCTGAGTTTGGCCAGGTCAGTCGAATTCAGTCTCTGGAACACACAAACCTCTTCCTTAGCAAGGCAACTTGCCGTCAGCCTTTTCTTTTTCTCCATTACCTCTTTTGTTCATTCCCCCATTATATGCATTAGAGGTGTTCATTTGCTTGGTTTTATTTTCTCCTTTATGGAATCATGGGTAGTTTCATTGCAACTCATCTCTTTCTGTTTGTTTCGTATAGGGCTGGTAGTGCAGGATCATTCAGACCCCCTGTTCAGTTCATATGCCTATAAGTCCCACTACCTACTGAATGAGTCAAATCGTGCTGAGTTGATGAAATTACCTATGATTCCTCCTCCTTCGTCAGCTTCCAAAAAGAAATGTGAGAAAGGTAACCAAAATAGTTTCTTTCTCTTTAATTTTCTTTTGCTTTTTCCTATTATTTCTCTCCAACTCAACCGAGGAATGTCTGCTTGTCAAGCACCACTTATTGCTTTCCAGTGACCTTCACTCATTGATTATTGTGAGCCTGTGTTCATGTCGTTGGCAATTTTTGATTTCTTTTCTTTTTATTACAAAAGGGCTTAAAATAATTGCTGTCACTAAATTCCCCTCGAAAGAGGTTCAATCCCTTTCTATCTGGCCTAGGCTGCTCCAGCTTGCAGGAAGCTATTGGCACCAAATGTGAACAGGAGGCAAATAGAGCTTGATGTTGTGGCGGTTCAGTGCTCACCAGGATGATGTGAAACAGCTTCTTAAATTGGTTTTAGGTGTGGAAGAAGAGGGGGGGATGTTCTGTTTCAGCTTGTGCAGAGCCTGAGGGAAGAAAGGGGTTTGCAGGTGGAATAAGGGTGGGAATCGTGTCTGGAGGGTGGCCCAAGGAGGAAATAGGGAGGTTTTGCCTGTGCATGTGTCCATTCACCCCTGGGCCTCACATCCCACCTCTGTTAGGCTGGGACCACCGGTGCTCCTTCCCCTCCCTCGGGATGGGTGCTTGATCCCTGAAGTGCATCATAGAATCCTGGAATGGTTTGGGTTGGAAAGGACCTTGTCCTGTCCCTACATCCCTTGTCCAAAGCCCCTCTCCAGGTTTCCTGGAGCCCCTTTAGGCCCTGGAGCTGCTCTAAGGTCTCCCCTTCAGGAGCCTTCTCTTCTCCAGGCTGCCCCAGCCCAGCTCTCTCAGCCTGGCTCCGGAGCAGAGCTGCTCCAGCCCTCGCAGCAGCTCCGGGGCCTCGCTCCAACAGCTCCACATCCCTCTTGGATGCCTCATGGAGATGCTGGGGCATCCTGGAGCACCTCTGCGGGCAGAACTCTTGTCTGGATGAAACACTCAGATGTGCTATTTTATTCCCCATAGAGGTTTGGCTCCCTGAGGGTGTTCAGAGTCCCATTACCCACGCTGCAGTTAGGTTATTTTGGACACCGCTAGATCCCTGCCTGTCTGTAGTTCCTGGAATTCCTGAAAACACAAATTATTTTGAGCCCTCTGCTTAGCTTGAGCTAATGCATCCCGAGAGCAACGTGTTGGGTTTTACTCTTGCTTAGCACCGGAAGTTTTGTGTTTGGTTTTGTTTTGGTTTTTGCATCTCTTTGGCATTTTCCCATCTCGGATATAACGTTGCAGTGGTTTCCACCAGGTCTGTATTTCCTCTGAAATAACCATGTGCAAAAGACTCTTTTAAAAGTGACAATTCTTTCCGATGGGTTTGGGAAGCTCTGGAAAAATCCCTAGGGTTGGATTTGCCTGTTCTTAGCAGAGGAAATACAGGATTGTTCATGCAACAGGTTTGTTTAAGGAATGCTTTTTGTGACATGCACCAATCGATGCGATGATACTGCTGAAAGTCTATAGGTGGCCAAGATTTTCTGCTAAACATTTGGAAGTTGCTCTTCCCACTTCTTTGGAGACTGTGATTGAAGATCCCTTGAAATCCTCTCAAGTCTCTCCCAGGTTTTCCCATCTGGAACGCAAAAACTTGTTACTTAAAATGATAATCCCTATAAAAATGTGTAGGTATATTTAATATACTTCCATATAGAAAATATCACTATATGGGTCATGTATCAAGTCTTCTTGTCTGAGCTGCTCTGTTAGTTTAGAGATGAGCTGTGGCTCTCCACATTGAATCCAGCTGCCAAAATAGAACCCAGCCAAGTCAGGGCAAACCTGGGAAGTGAATGTGAAGCGCTGCGCCTTTGTGCACCACAGGAACTTTGGGCTGGGGACCAGCTCGTGGGGTGTCTCATCCTGGCTTACGTGCTCTGCTCCTAGTGGAAAACTTCCCTTTTTGGAGGGAAATTGCCACTACAATTCTTTTGGAACATCCTTGGTACAGAAAAGCATTGATCAACCTATAGGCTGCGGGGTTTGATGCGCGCTGACCGGTCACTGGGCTTCAGTCCTAACAATGTTGATTGGAAAAGGGTTTCTCTTAACAAATTTGGGGGGGTTTCTCATTGGTTTGGCCATCGCCAAAGAAACAAAGCAAAGGTTTGGCCATCACCAAAGAAGCCAGCGGCGCTGCTCTCGGATGCAGTGCTTCCCTTGGGAATGTTGGCTTCAGAAATAGCCGCCTTTTTAGTGTATCTGTGCTGCAGGTGAGAGCCCCAACTCGCCCATCAGGCAGTCCCTGCACAGTCCTTTTTAACCAACATTGTTACTCTGGACTTGATCCCTTTCTTTTGCCATGTTTTCCTGTGGGGCACACGAGAACGTGGAGTGGATGATGCCGAATGAGTGTCGGGAGGGGGGAGCGAATCCTCACTTCTATAAACCAAGCAGGGTTTCTTTGTTTAAAGGTGGAAAGCTGTTGTGCTGTGAGTCCTGCCCAGCTTCCTTTCACCCCGAGTGTCTCAACATAGAAATGCCTGAGGGATGCTGGAATTGCAATGACTGTAAAGCTGGCAAGAAGCTACGGTACAAGCAGATCGTTTGGGTCAAGCTTGGAAATTACAGGCAAGTCATTTCTGGGGGTTTAATGCTTTGGATGGCTTTAATGTACTATAGAATTCCAGGAAAGTGACTCACATCAGCTCAATCTTTGTAAACAAGAACGAGAGTACTTCATCTACTTGGTGTTGGATATTCATGTCAGCTTGACATTAAATTCTCCCTCTTATTCCAGGCACTGATGATGGACGCTTGGTTGTGCTTATGTTTGCTCTGTAGAGTGTAATAGTGATGTGGAGAACCAGGGGCTGTCTTTAGAAGGAGGATGTCGTGGCTTGTGTTGGCTGTTAGTCACCCACAGGAACACAAGCACTTTATGGGTGATCTTAGAAATCCACCCTGATGCCAGCTTTCCCAAAGTTTGGAGTAAGAACTTGTCTCGTGTTGTGCATGGTGCTCGGAGCCTCGATTGCATGTGGCAGGAATTCCTTCCTTTAGGAAAACTGGACTTCTGTTTCTCAGCCCAGCCTCTCCGAAGCGCTTCAGAGAACTGAGGTGGTTCTTTCTCTTTGTGCTTTGCAGGTGGTGGCCAGCAGAGATCTGCAATCCCAGGTCTGTGCCTCTCAACATACAGGGCCTCAAACATGATATCGGGGACTTCCCAGTATTTTTCTTTGGTTCACATGACTACTATTGGGTACACCAGGGCAGAGTTTTCCCTTATGTTGAAGGAGATAAAAGCTTTGCTGAGGGGCAAACTAGTATTAACAAGACCTTCAAGAAAGGTAAAATCAAACAAAGTTTCTAGTGGTTTATGACAAAAATTCCACGTGTTTGTGTCTCCATCACCACTTAACCTGCATGGGAATATTCTGTGGCTAGTGTTCTGTGTTCACCTACAATGCAAGCATTCTGTAGCTCCCTTGACTGCAGATAAAACTGTTTCTTTCAGTGCCTACCCATTGTGTGTCATTGTGGGCAAGTGCAATTCTTCCCCAGGCTGGGAAATGTGTAGATGGAGCTGGGGCTCTGCTGCATGGGATCATTGTTCCGTATCTCTACTGCAAAGTACCTGATGATAGATTCATGATATACTGCAATAACTCATTCTTAGCTTGTTGTTTTTGTTTCTGGAGTTCTGTTCCTTAGCTTTTAAAGAGAGACATGAAAATACATACATGTATTGATGTGATTAACAGCTACTGGTGCTAATGGCTTTCTATTTTGAACTCCCTTGCACAGCACTTGAAGAAGCAGCAAAGCGCTTCCAGGAACTGAAAGCACAAAGAGAAAGCAAAGAGGCATTAGAAATTGAAAGGAATTCAAGGAAACCTCCACCATATAAACACATTAAAGTGAGTTGGCTTCTTTCTTTTCCTCTTTTTATTGTGTGCCTGGGTAAGCTGGGTATTTAAATCGATCTTTGTAGGTATTCAAGGCATTGAGTGCAACAATTCCAGCTTAAGGAAATTCCAAGAAATCGTTTTGCTGTTCCTTTCAAGAATCTTTTGTCCTGTCTTATAATGCCAGTGTTTGTGAAAGAGCATTTATAGCTGAAGAACAGTGTCACCTGAGGTAGGATATTGCTGGTTGTTAGCTTGTCTTGTGTACCTCCTGCCTACTGCAGTGTGCTAACCTCTGTTAACACGGACCTCAGCGCTAGCAGGAGTGCCAACTGCTCACCCTGCACCTTTGCCAGCAACTTTGGACACACAGGACTTGATGTCATTCCTTTAATGGTTTTAGTTGGAAGGAATCCCAGCGATGTACTTGATAAACTTGGCGTGCTTGGAGTTCCTCAACCAGCAGTTTCACTGGGGAGAGGCTCAGGTTGTACTGTCTGGAGTCAGGAGTTCTTCACTTAAATCGCTTACTCCTGGCTTCTCCGAACAGTGTGTGTCCCTGGTTAAGTTCATGCTTGAATGGCAGCTACTGGACAACCAGCCATTGGAGTCATCTCCCCAGGGAAGTGGTGGATTCCCCAACACTGGAGACTGTTAAGATTCAACTGAGCAGGGTGCTGGGACATCTAGTCTAGGTCATGCTTTGCCTGGAAAGCTTGGACCAGATGATCCGTCAGGTCCTTTCCAATGGAGCTGTTACATCCGTGTTCTTTGTGCGTTGCCTTCATCATTGATTCCTTTTTCCCTTTGTTCCACAGTCCAACAAGGTGATAGGGAAGGTTCAGATCCAGGTGGCTGACCTGTCGGAGATCCCTCGCTGTAACTGCAAGCCCTCAGATGAGAACCCCTGTGGCCTGGAGTCGGAGTGTCTGAACAGGATGCTGCAGTACGAGTGCCACCCCCAAGTGTGCCCTGCTGGAGAGCGGTGCCAGAACCAGTGTTTCACCAAAAGACTCTACCCTGATGCTGAAATCATCAAAACTGATCGACGTGGATGGGGCCTCAGGACAAAAAGGAGCATTAAAAAGGTAGAATTACAAAGGATAAAGGTTGGGGCAGCCGCTGGTATGGTTTTTTGTGAGAATACAGCATACCTCAGCGAATGCACACAAAGATTCAGCACTGCAAGTAGATGCTTTGTGTTACAAAGACATGAAACTTCTGTAGGGGAGGCAGTAATGGGGAGATGTGCTTTGCTGTTTGGACAGAAGCATCTTAACCTTGGCTCTCACAGGAGAAAAGCTCATTCTGGGTGGCTGAGTGTGAATTCTCTTGGCGGAGGGAAGAGCATGTGTGTGTGTTCTTGCTGCCTACTGGGCAGAGAGGGAGAGAGTGGTCTGTGAACCGGTCTGAGTGATGGCTTCCTTCCCTAAATTGAAGATGATGAAGTCCAAGAGAGCTGGAAAGTGTAGAAAAGGCAAAGAGATCCTGAACTGGTTCTTTTCCCATTAGTACCTACGTGGTACTGAGCTGTAAGCACAGGGGGCGTGTAGGATAACCCACAACACGATGTCAGGATGAAAGCTTTGTGTACAGTCATTTAAACTGTGAATTTGCTGCTTTTGTCCATTTTTACGAGGCTTTATCTCCTTGGCTTTTTAAAGTGTAGTTTACAGTCTCTAGAAATCTGAGATAGAAGAAGTATGACGCTGCTGGTTTTGTTTTAAGCAGGATTATTGCTTAGACCTGGTGCACACACTCACGTCTGTGTACTAGAGGGTGAAAGTTCAATGCTTCTTGGGATGATTGGAACATGTTTTTATAGGAAACCCTTTTGTCCTGTGCTGTTTCCCTTTAGGATGCTAGAAGGGAGATGCCAAACCCATGCTTACCTTGTTTTCCTTCCCTTCCAGGGTGAATTTGTGAACGAATACGTTGGCGAGCTGATTGACGAGGAGGAGTGCAGACTGCGCATCAAGCGCGCGCATGAGAACAGCGTGACCAACTTCTACATGTTAACTGTAACAAAGGTACACGTTACACCTTGTTCAGTATAAGCTGTTGATGGTTGAAACTAAGGGCAAAATGCTGGCAGAAGCATGATTCCATGTTTGTTGTTACCCTCCTGTCCACATCTCAGTGTTGGTAGGAGGGTAACGTCTGCGTTTCTCTTTAGTGCAGTGGGTGAGGAGGTGAAACAGAGAACCTGTATCTCAAGTTGTGCCTATTTCACCTTGTAGCACAAATATTCAGGCTCTTTCACATAAAACTAACTCTTCAGGGGAAACTTAGCACTTGGAACCAATATAAAATAAGTGTATTTTTGCTGCCTTGGCCATTAGTAATCACTTGTTGTTTCACCTTTTTGTCTGTAAGTACTTGACCATGTCTTTTGTCTTTTGATCTGAAGGACCGGATCATAGATGCTGGCCCAAAGGGGAACTACTCTCGTTTTATGAACCATAGTTGTAATCCAAACTGTGAAACACAGAAGTGGACGGTGAATGGGGACATTAGAGTTGGACTGTTTGCTCTTTGTGACATTCCTGCAGGTAAGAAGATGCACTGTTTGGCACCTAGACTTCTGTCTCGGTGGCTATAACTGGCTGTGGGGCTTTTTTCCCTCTGAAATTCCTTAACACCAGCAACGTTTATAGGAATTTGTCATTCGTTGGAGCAGAGACAAATGTTTGAGTTCTGGGGATCTTTAGTGGGAGATTTTGAAGCTAAAAGCTGCTGTTAAAGCTAACTACAGGGTTTGCTGCCAAGTACAGTGTTAACTCAGTCCTGTAAACGCTTAGCACAGTGCTGAGCTTCCATCAGGATTTGGCTGGGGTGATGTTACCTTCCCCTGTTCAGTGTTTCACCTGATCTCCCGTTGTACCTGGCTCTGTGTGATAGTGGAGTCGATGAAATCAGTGCGTTGTTTCCTTCCAAACATATTGCTGCTGGATCTCCAGGCTAAACCTGATGAAGTGCCTCCTCCCAAGCCTGTCTTTCCTCAGCAGCTGTGTGGGTGAATTGTTTTCTCTTCTTATTTTAGGAATGGAGTTAACCTTTAATTACAACTTGGATTGCCTGGGCAATGGGAGGACCGAATGTCATTGTGGAGCAGAAAACTGCAGTGGTTTCCTCGGGGTACGTCCAAAGGTACGTGGATGAAAACTGAAGCTTCTCCTCCCAAATCCAGAGATCCAGTGAGAGCAGAGCAGGGAGGTTCTTGTTTGATTGAACTCTTTGGTTCAGGTTGACAAAGAGAAGTGGTAAATGCTCCATCCCTGGCAGTGTCCAGGTGACAGAGCCTTGGGAGACATGGTCTAGTGTGAGGTGTCCCTGCCCATGGCAGGGGGTTAGAACTGGATGATCTTAAGGTCTTTTCCAACCCAAACCAGTCTGTGGTTCTAGGATTCTAATACTTTCCACCCTTCTCAGTCTCTAAAGGTTTGCAGTTAGGCACAGTAGTGCTGTTGTTCATGTACCAAACCATGTTAATTCACATACACGTGGATGAGCATATCTGGCTTTTGGAGCTTAAACTCTTATTTGGGGTGGATTTAATTTAAGCAGAGTTCATGCAAATAATAACCCCAAGTGATTAATGGTAATGCAAGGGGTTTATAAAGTGACTGTATGCTCTGATCTTTGTAATTGCCAGACAGCATTTGCAACAGCAAACGAAGAGAAGGTGAAGAATGCCAAATTAAAGCAGAAGAAGAGGAAAATAAAAACAGAGCAGAAGCAGATGCATGAAGACAACTGCTTCCAGTGTGGAGACGGGGGAGAGCTAGTCATGTGTGACAAAAAGGACTGTCCCAAAGCATACCACCTCCTATGCCTTAACCTGACTCAACCCCCTTTTGGTAAGAGCAATCCTGTGCTTTCCTGTTCAGCTTTCCTTCCTGCAGCTGAAATGCAGCGTTCATTTAGGTTAAAAGCAGCCTGTTTGCTTTTGCAGCACTGCTCGTTTTTAGACGTACATCAGGTGGCAGTGTTCTGACATGATGGGCAGAGAGGTGGTGTAATGCTTAATGTTCTCTAATGTGTTTCATTTAGCTGCTGCTAAAGGATGGCACGTACCTTCTGTTTGATTTCTCCATGTTAAGGCAGAGCTTTTTGTAGCTAGGGCTCAGGTTATTCAACAATACAACGTCTTAATCCGCTGGCAGGATTTGGTAGAAGCCTTTATCTCTTTAATCTTCCTGGTTCCAAAGACTTTGATGAAAATAATTGGAAGTCCAGATTAGTCTAGGATTAAATTATCCAAGCGGCTGCCACGAGTGAAGCTGAAGAAGCAGCAAGAAGCTTTTGATTTCCCTTTTTCCTCTGTTCAGTGCACCTCTGCAGTCTGAGAGGTGAGCATATGGTCAGAGAAAGACACATCTGAATGGTTTGAGGACCTGGGACTTTTATGCTCCAACATATTTCTACACAATTTATTCTTCTTTTAGCCATTTCTCACTTGTTTTCCAAAACGAATGCATTCAGGCTTCCACATTAGAGTGAATTACAACTTAATTTGGAGATATCTATCTGAGCATCTCAGATAGATGCTCAAAAATCAAGAGATGCTCACAAATCAAACCAGACTCCCTTTGCAAGGACGTTTGGTGTTTTGATGCCAGAGGAGGTTGAGCTCTCTTTATTTTGAGCTCGGGTTGTGCACGCAGTGATGGTTTGAGCCCAGTGAGGCCTGAAGAATGCACAATGTCTCAGAAGTGTTTCCAGTCAGGTCCTTGGAAATGAGAAGCAGAAGTGGCAACTACAGTAAGAGCTGCTTTTGCTGAACTTCCTTTGCATTCATCCGAACAGTCAGGATTAAAGGTGCTGTCCCCAAACCGCACTAATTCCAGCTTCCTGTCTGTCTCTCTTCCCTTCCCTTCCCATCCTCAGGAAAGTGGGAATGTCCGTGGCATCAGTGCGACGTCTGTAGCAACCCTGCAGTTTCCTTCTGCGAGTTCTGCCCTCACTCCTTCTGCAAAGACCACGAGAAGGGAGCGCTGGTGCCGTCGGCGCTGGATGGCCGCCCCTGCTGCTCCGCGCACGACCCCAAGTCTCCCGTGGCCCCCGAGTACTGGAGCAAGATCAAGTGCAAATTGGAAGCACAGAACCCCGTCGAAGAAGCGAAGGAGTGAATTTGGTTACAAACAGCCAAGGGAAGGGGTGAAGAGAGGGGCAGGCAGGCGATGAACTCGAAGAGACTGCTGGACACATTCAGCCTTTGTCATCGTCGTGTGTGGACTTGGGATCGGGACCATTTCCTCTGGGCGAGCAGAAGCAGGCGGTGGTGGTCGGGTTTTGTCGTTTGGTCTTTCTTTTACCCTTGAATGTGCTACAGCAGCTCTTAACTGTGGGAAACCAGAGACGTCTTGGCCTTCAAAGAAAAAACCTTTTGACAGTGAAAGGAATATTCCGTTTAAAATACGTTCTCTTGAGTGTAGAAAGCAAAACATAGCAACATATTTATTTATTTAATTTCTAAAGGGTTTTCGGAGATCTGGCTTTGCTCGGTCATCATGTCTTTAGAAACAAAACAGCAAAGCCAAGGTCACTTCTATGTCTAGTTTATGGAAAGGACAAAGCCTCCCCACTCTGTAACGCTGAGGTGCCACGCAGGCAGATGTGGGGTTCAGACCGGGTGACCCTGAAATGCCTCTATTCCAGTGCTTGCTTTTATAAAGGCATTTTGAGAAGGTAGGTTACATTCATCTTAACTTAATGAATATTGTTGTCAAGCTTTTCCAATGAGAAAGGAGGCGTGTGGCTTCTTGGAAGTGCTCATAATGCCGGATCTGGCGTTGGTTGAGGAGGGCAGGAATTGCAATTCCCTGCTGGAGCTGCAGTGGGTGTTTGCAGACAGATGGAAATGCAGAAAGAGCTTAATGACACAATGGTCATTCCTTTATCCTGCCTAATGTTGGAAAACCTAGTCAGGAGAGCCTCATCCTGCAGCACACTGGGAACTGAAGGCTTAATCCTGCTTGTGGGAGCGCTGCCATTGACTTCTGTAGGGGGAGGAGGAGAAATACCTGCTCTGTGCGTGGGTATTTGTCACCTGCCAAGTCCGTGCTTGTTTCACTGCAGTTACATTGGTGTGATTCCTTCCTGCTGCCTTCTCAGACTCCCATTAGCTTCAAATCAGAGATTTGAGCACTGAAGGAATCAGACCCACGTGCTCGTTTTGATTGAATGCTTAGGTATTATTTTTGCTGAGAGAGCTTTTGGCTTTAATCTTCATTGTTAATGGAGCTAAGAAAAATCTCAGCCCTTCTTTAATGAACAGGGTATTTTCTGCCTGGGTCACGGGCTGTGTTCACAGCAGCCAACTTTAGCCTCCTGAAACAGTTCTCTCTTGGATTTCCTCTGTTAGAGAGGCTTTTGAAGGGGCTGCTCCAGGAGGAGTAGGTTCTTTTGAGAACCTATTCTCTTCTCTTTCTTGTGCAAGGAGCCTGGAGAACTGCTTTCCCCAGGCTCAGCTTAGTCTTTGGTGAACCCTCCTCCCCTTCACCCAAGCACTGTGTGTCTCCCCTGCCCTGGTACAGTGAGAGGGCACTTCTGACGTGTGTACTGCTGCTTGAAAATAAGGTATTGAAGATCAGCCTGAACAAGAGGAATTCAGACCAAGTGTCGCTGGCATCTGGCTGAATGAAGCCTTTGGATTAAGAACTGTGTCTTTAGGAAACTTCCAGCAACGTGGTGACTTCTCAGTTAGGAAAATCAAAGGCTGAAAAAGTACATGTGAGGTGGTAGAAGGTGTCTTGCCCCTGGCTGGTGTCTTAGTCCTCACATTAGGGGCAAGGGGGGGGAATGTGTTTGTGTGCAATTGTAAATGACAGAATACACTACAGCCTCGCCAGTGCCATTAACTGACCCAGCAGTTCATCCCCTCAGCACCCATGGGTGCTTGGGGTGTCCCTGGGGGGTCAGGTATGGTACAGAGGCAACTGGGCTCTGCAAAGCACTTCATCTTGTGGTCCATACTTCAGCGAATGTCCGAAACACTAATCGTGCTTGAAAGCAGTGCTCTATTTTGGTATTTTTTACAAAACAAAAAAACCCTTTGCAAGAAGGTTTTTATTTTTTCTTCACATTTTTGGTGTGAGAAATGTCTCTTTTTAAGCTCTTACTGGGCGTGTTTGACCTGTTCAGCAATTCCAAACTGAGCTCTTGCTGCAGGAAGGCCCAATGTGTTTACTTCAGCTTATTTATTAGGCTTGGGAATGTTCGGATGAGGTTCTCTTGGGAAGCCAGAGCGGGGCTGTGGGGTGAGTGCAGTTTTCACTGTGTCCATGGTGGGGATGGTGTGAGGGCACCAGGACCCCCCTTGTGAGCACTGCATGTGGTGGGGAGCAGGGAGATGAGAGCCACGGACCGTCCTTCACCTCGCAGGACACACGAAGGTTCACAGAAGGCTTAAAACCATGTAAAATGCTGTGAATTGAGGGTTGCTGCTGCTCCTGTGCCATGCACTCGAGGTCTTGGTTCATTTTGTTCTCAAACTTCTTACAGGTGCTTCTTTTTGCCACCAAAAATAATAAGATTAAGAATAGCCAAAACCCTGGGAAAACAGGAGATTGATTTATAAAGCTGGGGAGGAAAAAGTCTGAACTGGATTTCACGCTGGTGGAGAGAAGGTGAATCTTTCACGTTCTGAGAGAAGAAAATGCCTCGTTGAAGTATCTTGTTAACTGTAGGGTTGTTCTATTTGCCAAACACAATGTTCATGCACGCTTTTTAACCACATCTCTGCAAACTGAATGGTGATAACGGCATTCCTTCGTAAGGAAGAGGTTTAAAGGATGCTCTAATTGGCATCAGCAGAGGGGGAGCTGCTGTATCCTCAAATGGGATAAGTAATGCTGGGTGATAGTTTGGCTGTTTCCTGCCGAGGTCTGGAAGAAATCCACAGGACTGCTGATGATTTTGGTTGAGAACTTGAACCCGCTGTTGAAGACTCAGTCGTTCCTTCACCGGAACGCGCCGTCACGCTTTTCCCTTGCTTTGCCTCCCATTCCCGAGGGAACACCACGCTCCATCGCCTGCGTGCTCTCCCTTGGTGCAGCCTTGGAGCTGCAGCGTGAAGTGAACAGGATTTTGTTGTTTACTGGAGCTTTTACTCACCAGTTTGCACCCTTAGCCCAGCGCAGACGTTGTGCAGACCGTGGCCAAACGCTGGTTGACTCCCTACATCCATGGTGCAAGCGTTTAGTTGTAGCTTTCAGGTCGTTCGTGTAGACTTGTCCTCTCAATAGACTCTGGAAGGCATTTGCAGCTCAGGAAAGGATCATGCTAAAGGCAATGTTGTGGGCAAATTACCTTCTCTGGTCACCACCCTGGTCTTGGAGATACCTGTTGAAACGGAGTAGTAGGGCTGGAATGTTGGATTTTGGCCTTTCTTCTGAAGAAAACCCCTTGTTGTATCTTTAATTTCAGGATAGAATGGGAAAGACACCATTCCTACACGTGATGAACAGCATACAATCTGTATATATTGAAACTTTACAGAACTCTGTGGGTTGGGTGGGGAGGAGGGCGGGAGGGGGGTGTCCAGCGCTGGTACGAAGTAGTCACTTTAACATTGAAACCTCTGCCTCATTGAATTCAGGGTTTAATGTACTTGAAGCTCTGCGGTTCCTTATACAGCTTCTTTTATTTTTTGTTGTTGTTCCTTTTATTTATACATCCTTCTTTTTGTATGCTCCATTGAAAATGTCTTTTGACTTCCCTCAAGTTCCTTCCTGCTCCCGCTGGACAGCGAATCTGTGGCACACGGAAGGGGGAGTTTGCAGGCTCGAGAGGCGGCAACGTGGGGTGATGCCGTTCAGCTTTCGGGTTTCCCTCGGCTTTCCCCTGCCATTTACCTTTGTGTAGCAAAACCCATTTGCACTTACGATGCACTCCTCCACGTTGGATGTATTCACAATGGTCTGAGTATAAAAAAGGTAAAAAAACCCTAAAAAAAGGTGTTTTCTGTTACGTTCTATTCCTGAGTGTCGAGCTCAGGTTTTATTACCCCGTGAGGGGCTGTCTCGCTGCGCTGTGGGGAGAGGGACGCGGAACCTCTGTGCTTTGCACAGCAGACTTGGTGTGGTTCATGTGAACTCCAAAAGGGAAATCATGTTGGAATTTGCCAAAGCCATCCTCTCCTTCACCGGCTCTGCTGTGGTTCTGGCTCCCGGTTACCAACCGGCGATAGGGAACCATTCCCGATCCACCACCCCGTGTATCATTCCCGCTGTCGCTTTTCCTTCTCCATCCAAGGGTCTGTCGGGCGCGGGGCTGCTGTCGGGATCCGACCCCGTTTGCACAACACAGGTACGTGCAGATCCCGTTTCCATGCCCGTGCGCTCTCGAGCGGACCGGTGAGGATGCCCCTTTGTAGAGTCGTTCTTTCTGTAGACCTCGTTTAATCTGTCCCAATCTTTGTAGATCCTGTGAAATGTTCTTTTAACGAAATCACTCGAGTCTTTAATAGCAAAAGCATCAATATTCACTGAAGTCGGTATCTTAAAAAGAGTTCTTGGGAGTCGACTAGAAGCTCTTGACACTAACGGAGTAGTGTTAACTTTCCCTGGCGATGTTCCACTGGGGCATTAACTGTATTATGACTTGATGTTGCCGCATAGACTTTGAGATATACGATATTTTGGGGGTTTTGTTGTTCGGCCTATGTTCTCCTGCATAGTGTGAAACCTGTAAAGCTTGGTTAACCCTGTACATAGGTAGCTGACTGTCAACTAGTTATAGCGTACCTAGAATTGCCTGTAATATTTTAGCTTCTTACTGAATGTGTGTGATGGTAGGAACCATATAATTTTTGTACATTATATTTACGGAGATGTTGCCTTTTTTTATTTTACAAATACTTTGGAATTCAGATGTGGTTTTTGCTTCCGTGAGGATTCATTTGGAAAGGTTTTTAAATGACATTCCACTGATCTGAACTTTTGCTTGAGGTTGACTTCAATAAATCGTTCTGAATGTTCCAACGACCAAAAAGGCTTTTCCCTCCCTCTTGTCTTTGGGTGGGGGGGAGGAACAACATGGGTTCACCCTGCTCCTGAGGGAGCCTGGCTCCCTGCTTGCTTCCTATGGGAGCCGATCCCCTCGTGGCTCCCTACTTAGTTCCTATAGGAGCCGATCCCCTCGGGGCTCCCTGCTGCATTCCTATAGGAGCTGATCCCCTTAGGGCTCTGCTTGCTTCCTATCGGAGCCAGTCCTTTCGGGGCTCCCTGCTTGCTTCCTATGGGAGCCAGTCCTTTCGGGGCTCCCTGCTTAGTTCCTATGGGAGCCGGTCCCCTCGGGGCTCCCTGCTTATTTCCTATAGGACCAGATCCCCTCGGGGCTCCCTGCTCGCTTCCTATAGGAGCTGGTCCCTTCAGGGCTCCCTGCTTGGTTCTTATGGGAACCAGTCCCCTCGGGGCTCCCTGCTCGCTTCCTATGGGAGTCGGTGCCATCGGGGCTCATCGGGGCTCCTTACTTAGTTCCTATGGGAGCCTGCCCCCTCGGGTCTCCCTGCTCGGTTCCTGTAGGAGCCGATCCCCTCGGGTCTCCCTGCTCGCTTCCTATAGGAGCCGATCCCCTCGGGTCTCCCTGCTTGGTTCCCATAGGAGCAGATCCCCTCGAGGCCCTGCTCGGTTCCTACGGGAGCCGCCCTCCCAAGGGGCACACGCGGTCTCCCCGCCTCCGCGGTGGGCAGGCCCGTGCCCGGCTCCGCCCCGGGCAGGGCGGTGCGAGGCGGGCGGTGCGGCCATGCGGCGGGCGGGCGGCGGCGCGGAGCTGGCGGCCGAGGCGGCGGTGCGGGCCGTGCTGCTGGCCGCCTTCGTGTGAGTGCGGCCGGGACACGGCTCCGGGCCCTGCCCCAGCCCCGGCCCCGCAGCCTGAGCTGTGTTTGTTCTCTTCCCTCCGCAGCATCATGGAGTTCCTGCCGCCGTTCCAGCGTGTGGTGCAGCCCGAGGAGATGTGGCTCTATAGGAACCCCTACACGGAGGCGGATCGAGTGCCCACCCTGCCCATGTTTGTGAGTTCCGCCTCTTCCTGCCTTCGCTGCGGGTTTGCTTTGGGCATCGTTATAGAACCCCAGCCTGGTTTGGGATGAAGGGAGCTTAAACTCATCCAGCTCCAACCCCCTGCCACGGGCAGGGACACCTTCCACTAGAGCAGGTTGCTCCAAGCCCCTGTGTCCAACCTGGCCTTGAACACTGCCAGGGATGGGGCAGCCACAGCTTCTCTGGGAAAAGTCTGTGCCAGCGCCTCAGCACCCTCACAGGGAAGAGCTTCTGCCTCAGAGCTCATCTCAGTCTCCCCTCTGGCAGGTTAAACTCCCCTTCTAAAGCAAAGCTACTGGCTAAAGACTTGTACTGTCAGTACCTGCAGTTCTTAATGTGTGTTTTTCAGCTATTTTCTGCAAGGTTCTGTTAGAATTTTACTGTAAAATGCTTTCCCTGGGCTGTGCTCAAAGGGTTTAATATAAAACTCTTAAGTGTTGGATTTCAGATAGGCAGAATCCCCTTAAAGGGGTTGTTGTCTCCTCTGGAGCAGGGTGTTTCAGTGGGTGCTGTGGTTCCAGGGTTGGGCGAGCAGCCACTCTCTTGGCATTGACGGGCTCCATCCCTGGCAGTGTTCAAGGCCAGGTTGTTCAGAGCCTTGGGTGACATGGTCTAGTGTGAGGTGTCCCTGCCCGTGGCAGGGGGTTGGAACTGGATGATCCTAAGGTCCTTTCCAACCAAAACCATTCTATGAGTTTCTGCAAGAGCTGGGCACTAAACATTAAAGAACAAAAGCATTTGGATTTGGCATTGTAAAGCGTGACAGAGCCAGAATTGGGGTGGTCACAGGCTCCTCGGGAGCCTGTCAGACACTATGGGCATCCCTGGGGTGAAATCCTGCAGTCACCAGGGAGATGCTGAGTGATAACTGGGTTTCTCTGCATCAGCACCTCCTGTGTTTTCCGCTGACAAGCAGCGTGGGTGCTGCTGACAAAGAGCTGGCGCTGGGTTTGTGCTCTGATAGAAGTGCAGTGTTTGGAGAGGGCAGGAGGCTGCTTGGCTTCGGGGAAGGAAAGGGTCTCCTTAGGGATTCGCTGTTGTGTTCTAGCGGGAGTGCTTCAGTCTGCTTTGCTAACAGACACTAACAACCACCTCTTTCTGTGGCAGTTCATCGCCTTTCTGTCCCCCTTGCTGCTCATCATCCTGGCAAGGCTGTTCCTGAATGCCGACCAGGAAGACACGCGGGAAGCCTGCCTTGGTGAGCTGCTCCTTATCCCAGAGAGCTGCAGTGATGGCAGCTGAGCCACGGCTCTCATACATGACTCTTGTGGGGCACAAGCACTGTGCCAGGGGTATCAAAGCCGAGCTGTGTGGCTCTGGTTTAAGTTTGAGCACTGGCTGTGCCTCAACATAGAATGGTTTGGGTTGGAAAGGAGCTTAAGATCAGCCAGTTCCAACCCCTGCCACGGGCAGGGACACCTCACACTAGAGCAGGTTGCTCCAAGCCCCTGTGTCCAACCTGGCCTTGAACACTGCCAGGGATGGAGCAGCCACAGCTTCTCTGGGCACCCTGTGCCAGCGCCTCAGCACCCTCACAGGGAAGAGCTTCTTCCTTATCTCCAACCTGAACTTGCCCTGTTTCACTTTGAACCCATCACCCCTTGTCCTATCACTTCAGTCCCTGATGAAGGTCCTCTCCAGCATCCTTGTAGCCCCCTTCAGACACTGGAAGCTGCTCTGAGGTCGTGCCTCACACTGCGGTGGATGGGGAGGGTGCTGACGTGACCTCTCTGCTCTCTCCTAGCTGCCAGTCTTGCTCTTGCCCTGAACGGGGTTTTTACAAACGCCCTGAAGCTTGTTGTGGGGAGGTGAGAAACTGGCTCATTCCTCATTGCACCCTGCGGGGAGGGAGGCAGGTCTGTGCCGTGGCAGAGAGGACGAGCAAGGGCCAGAAGCTGAAGTTGGACATACTCAGCCTGTGGAGAACGTGCTCTTTCTAGCTGGAAAGACCATTAAACATTAGAGCAAACGCTGCTGGGGATCTGCTGTTTCTGGGCATCATGTAGATGGGTTTATGCTGGGGAGGAGCACTTTGGCACACAGGGAGCGGGTGGGATGGTTTCACCTCCCCAGCACACGTGCTCAGGGTGGCTAAAAAGCGAGCCACAGCCTGAGCATCCCTGTTTGGATGTGGGTGCTTGTTGGAGGGCTCGGGGGTCTCCTCAGCACCGTGCACCCATGAGCGATGTGCTTTGCTTCTCTACCCAAGGCCACGGCCGGACTTCTTCTATCGATGCTTCCCGGATGGACAAGCAAACGTGGAGCTGGTGTGCACGGGGGACTCCAGCGTAGTGACAGAGGGACGCAAAAGCTTCCCCAGCGGACATGCTTCCTGTAAGTTTTCCATGTTCCCTACCTGCTGCAGCCCCTGACAGTGAGCCACACTGGGGAGAGCAGCTTGGGTTTGCTTTTATGCACCCTGTGGCTTTGGGTGCATTCATCGGGCTGTTTGGGGGCCTCAGCTTTGCCTCTGCAAAGCAATGGGGTGAAAAACTTCATGTGAAGCTGTCTGTAACCGCTGGGATGAGGGATGCTCACCAGTGCATCACTCCAGGCCAGTGCTTCCCATGGGCAGGATGAACACCCTCATGGCAGCAGGGCAGAGGGTGAAGGTCCAGGGCAGAGCCCTGAAGCAACACGTTTCTCTTTCAGTCGCCTTCGCTGGTCTCGCCTTCTCTGCCTTCTACATAGGGGGGAAGCTGCGCTGCTTCACGCCGGGCCGGGGAGGCAGAGCCCTGCGGCTCTGCGCCTTCCTCCTCCCGCTCTTCCTCGCCACCCTCATCGCCGTGTCCCGCACCTGCGACTACAAACACCACTGGCAAGGTGGGTCAGAGAGCCACGGAATGGGTTGGGTTGGAAAGGACCTTAAAGCTCATCCAGTTCCAGCTCCCTTCCACTGGAGCAGGTTGCTCCAAGCCCCTGTGTCCAACCTGGCCTTGAACACTGCCAGGGATGGGGCAGCCACAGCTTCTCTGGGCACCCTGTGCCAGCGCCTCAGCACCCTCACAGGGAACAACTTCTGCCTTATCTCCAGTCTGAACTTCCCCTGTTTCAGTTTGAACCCATCACCCCTTGTCCCATCACTCCAGTCCCTGATGAAGGTCCCTCTCCAGCATCCCTGTAGCCCCCTTCAGACACTGGAAGCTGCTCTGAGGTCTCCACGCAGCTTCTCTTCTCCAGGCTGAGCATCCCCAATGTTCTCAGCCTGTCTCCATACGGGAGCTGCTCCATCCCCTGCTCATCCTCGTGGCCTCCTCTGGACTTGCTCCAACAGCTCCGTGTCCTTCTTATGCTGAGGACACCAGCCCTGCACACAGTGCTGCAAGTGGGGTCTCATGAGTGTGTCAGTGTCTGCGGGCCTGCACAGGGGCACAACTGGGTACCCTCAGTGCAAGGGGAGTCCGTGGTGGGCTCTAAATCTGAGGGGTAACCAAAAAACCTTGGGTTTTGGGGGTTTGGCAGCTCTGAGCAGGCTGGAAAGCTGCCTGCTGGCGAGCTCAGGAGGCTTGTGGGGGTAAAGGGATGTTAACTCTCCTCCGGTCTTGCCCACAGACGTGTTGGTTGGCTCAGCGATCGGCTTCATGCTTGCCTACCTCTGCTACAGGCAGTATTACCCTCCCCTGATGGACTCTATGTGCCACAAACCCTTCCTGTACAAACCCACACAGCTGCCAGCACACCCAGAGAAGCCTGCAGCTTCCAGCTTCCACCTGGATATATAGTGATGGGCTCTGTCCTGCTGGTCCCTGAATGCCGGGGCAGGGGAAGGTTGGTGTTGAGAAGTGGCTCGATCAGATGAGGATGAACCTGATGCTGGTGTAGATGCTCCCTGCAGTGCTGGTGAGTTGTCCTGCCTGTGCTGCTTCATTGAACCACATTCTGTAGGCAGCCCTCTCTTCAGGAGGCCCTCGGTGCACGCCTGCAGGACAGCCTAGCTACAAAGGGTCCTGAAGCAAGAACCAGGAGAACGTGACGACCTGGTGTGCCCCATTCCATGGGTGTTCTTGTGCCCAGTCCAGAAAGCACCATCAGTCACGTCCCTTCGGTCCCATCCCTCCCCATGGGAAGTGTATCCCTAAGGGCAGTGCGGGACCTGCTGCTGGTGGCTTTTCAATCCCAGCTGAGCCCATAGGCAGGGATGAGCATGAGGTTCCAGTCTCTTTAACCATGGGTTGAGTGGAGGAAGGTGAATCTAGCATGTGTTACGTGTGTTATTGTGCTAGCCCTGACCTTTTCTAATGTGCCAAATAAAGGAGGTTTAATTTTTCACAGGAGCTGTGGTACTAAAAACTTCAAGGACTGGGTTTATTGCTGCGTCCCCAGGGGGGGTTCTAAGTGTTTGTTTTCTATCTCTTCCCTTGCAGCTTTACTATGGTTATAAAGAGGTGAGAGGCAGCAGAGAATGCAGAGGTGTCTGAAAGCAGCCCCTGCACGGGTGTCCCTGCTCCGTGGGTTGTTTGCTCAGGCAGTGGAAGGGTAGAGAGTGCTGCAGAGACCCCACAGCACAGGACTGGTGTAAGCAATGATTTCTCACTGGTCTCCATAGATACATGTGGCTTTGATCAAAAGCAAAGATGGGGCTGCAGCACATGAGGCTCAGGATGTGAGTGATGGAAATGCCACCCCATAATCTTCAGTCTGTGGCCCTGCAATTTCAACAGAGCTTACAGAAACAGCTTGACTTCCCCCTAAATCCTGCACATATGAATTCTCCAACCCCTTCCTTCTCCCCCCGGACATGCGCACACCACAGTCAGCTACTTATTTATTTTGGCTTTTACTGGAAAAAAGACATTAAATAACATTTAAAATGTATTTAACTTTTCTTTTAACAAAGTGCATAACTTAAAAAGCTGATCGTTAGTGTCCCATGTAAGACTCTTCCTCCTCTCGTAGGAGACTGCTTTAGCAACCAGTAGTTCAGGCGCCGACTGAGCAGCTTGTCTGCCTCTGCAGTCAGGTAAAGAACAGCTTCTGTTCCTTTGGGAGGGGAGGAGGGCTGGAGGCTGCAAACAAAACCTTTCAGATAGTGCAAATAACGTGGTACAGCGGAGGACGAACAACAAACAGGCGGCAGATAAAGGCTCCGTAGCCCATGCAGGGCAAACACCAGCGGGAAGGGAAGTGGTTTGGTTCTTCCAAAGGCTGCCACAGCAACGTCCTGACATGTCACTGCAGCGGCTTCAGGCTCAGCCCAGGGATCCAGAGGTGATGTGGTCACGGGGGGGATCACCAGAGGCTCCCTGTCCCCCTCGGAGCAGAGCCAGCGCCCCATAGACTGCGCTGGCACACAGACCCTGCGGGTGCACAGACCATGCAGCAGCAGTTCAAGGCGATGCCCGTGGCTGGGGAACACGTTCCTGGCAGCTTCCTGAACCTGGGCTTCACCTCCCAAAGACCACCCCGGTCCTCACGCCTGCTGCTGTGTGTCGGGGCAGGGAGAAGTCAGCGATCGGCGCTCGACAAGGCTGCTGTAGTGCTCTCCACGCTGCGCAGTGTTAAGGCTTTTAATCCTCGAGGTCATAAGCTATGAGTTTCCTCACTAAGCCAGAGCAGAGTCAGGCCCTCGATGTTAGTTCCTAGCCCTGACAGCAACTCTGCTTTGGTGCTGGGGGAGCTAGTGTGGTAACTTAGGAGGTGGAGGGGTAAAAGTACATGTTGCCACAGGGAGCCACAGTTCAAGTGCTGCGTGTGTGAGAGCAGAAGTGTTTTCCCTTGATGGTTCTTCCCCCTCTGCCCTTACCCTACGTGGAGGAAAATCATCCTTATCTCCAGGTAGCAGCAAGTACTTGGGAAGCAGCATGCGGGACACAGCAGCAGAGGAGAGAGGAAGGCAGAGAAGAAATCTGGACTTTCCTGGTGAGTGCTCGGTTGAATGGGATCTAAGAAGGCAAAAGGAGAACAGAGGAATAGCTGCACTAAGGCAGGCCAAAATGCACCCAGCAACCACCAGCTGGAGGGGAAGAGAACATAGAAAAGCCCTGCAAGAGCTTCAGGCTCCGCGCTCTGGTCACTGCCCATCTATAAGACACAGCACGGGAGGTGTGGAGCACAGGCCACTGTGTTCAATCCACAGGTCGTTCCCTCATGGATTGAACCCATGGGATCTGTGTGCAGTCGCTGCTGCCCTTATCTTCAGCAGCAGCAGGTTTATTGGGTCTCCTTATGTCTGATAGTGCTTGTGTGCAGGGGAGGAGGAGCCAAACATGCTGACAGGCCAAAGGGAAAACCTGACACAAACCCCGGCCTGTAAATAAGGAACATCATTCCCTCGAACACCAATGTCCTCTGAGGTTTTCCTACGAAATTCCAGAGTGCAGGTGAGGTGACTTACATCAAGTGGCCACAACAGCACAGGGTGGTCACTGGCTCCCTGGCAAAGGTTGATCCAGTGTAATGCCTTGTGTCTGGTAGATCTCCTTCAGGACCAGCAGAACGGTGTCTTCTGACTCCCTGAAGGAAGAGGAGGACATGGGAATTAGAAGGGGGATGCTTCCCTTCACTGTCAGGGTGGCTGTGGTGGTTATGGGGTAGTTGCAGCCCTCAGCACATGCAAGGACTGGGCAAGGAGAACTGCACTGATCTTCCTCTGCCCCTACCACCCTCTATGTCTGCATTAGAGGCAGGAGTGTATCTGGATGACTCAGTTAAAGCTCTTCTTACAATGTTGGCTTTAAAATCTTCCATCAGGCAGGAATTCAAAGCTTTGACCGTTACTCAGAGTCTTACCAATAGCAGAGGTGCCCTTGTAGTGCAAACAGATACTCATTGAAGCTCTCTATTGGCTTCTCCTGCAGCACGTAATCGATGCGATTCCCCCCGTTCAGCCTCCCCACGTTAATGGGGGAGGCCTCTTCCTTCACTGCTGGGGGGGGCTCCTCTGCCTTCGTGTCTGAAGGAAACGAAGAGCAACGTGGTTCAACCAGCAGCCTGTTGGAGCTGCTCCATGGGCAGGTCACAACGGGCATCCCCAGCACCCACCTGGCTGCTTGTCCGCGCTGGTCTCTGCCTCTCCTTCCCCCTCGGTACTCGCTGCCTCCAAGGCTGGCAGTGGGGCACGGGTGAAGGACTGCCAGGCCACCCGCAGGGACCCCAGCAAGTTGTTCTTGAGGTCCACGCTCATACGAGTCAGCCCTTCCTTCAGCTCTGAAAGGCAGGAGGGGATGGGGTCGGGCTGTGGCTGCTGCCAGGGCAGGGGGAGAGGGGCTGCCCTTCATCATACCTAGGTGCATCCTCTTCCTGCCCTTGTGGTGAGGCAGCAGCATGGGCTCAAACTCCACATCTGGGACGATCATGGGCTCAATCCTGTACGCCACCGGGTCGAACTGTGCGAGGAGGAGGGGGACAGTGAGTTGTGCTCCACGTGGCTCACACAGGGAAGCTCTGCTTCTTATACCTACAGGGTGGAAGATGTTGAAGAAGCCTTTGCAGGTGGGCAGGCTGTAGTTTGGGTTGATCCGCTTCACTCCTCGCACCGTGAGAAACATCCCGATGGGTGACCCAAAAGCAAAGAAGATGGTGGGTTTGTAGTTCAGCTGAGGGTAGTTTGCTGACACCTAAGGAAAGATGGAGATTTCGGGGGTGTTTCACGAGACAAACTCCGTGGTGGTGTTATAAGCACCTCGTTGCAGTTAGAACACGGTGCTGAGTTACCTGTCCTAAGCCAATGTCCCGGTATTGGCAATTCCTGCCATCATCTGTGTTGTCTGGGTTGTGCTGTGATGGGGACCCGCACTCCTTGTGCTGGGGAGCTGCTGTGCTCTGGTCCTGCAGCAAGACAAATGAGAAACCCACTAGTGCAGCTCCTGCAGTGAGCCCATGGGCAGGAACACGAGGCAGTGAACCAGCCAGCATCCCAGGGCAGTCCTGGCAGCATCCTGCTCCTGCTTCATCCTCTCCCACCGTTAACAAGTCCCCCTGCTCTGTTATCACCCTTACAGGCCACGGGATAAAGTGATCCTGCAGCAGGGTAACACCAGTGTAACCCACGGGAGCAGCAAGCAGCAATGTCACCACAGCCAAACATGAGCCCATGAGAGCAAGGGTGGCCAGGGATGGGGAAGTTGGGGTGCTTGGACCTGGATGAACACAAGCCATGCAGAAAACAAACCTGCATCTCCCTCTTGGAGCTGATGTAATGAAGTATCTTCATTCTTGGTCCTAAGGGAATTCCCATTTCTTTCAGGTTTGCCTCTGTGCACAAGAACTGGAAAACAAGGAACCCAGAGATGAGTACAGGAGCAGGGTGGTGTGTGCTGTGGGGAATGTCTGTTCCTCCTGCGCTCTATGTGTGAGGGACTTGGTACCAGGAAGATGTGCAATGGGGGAGAGGAGTGGAAAGAAAAGCAAAGAAGAAACACAAGAGACATCAGAAGAGGAAAGCTCCTTACCAGTGCTTGCCTGTCCATCTTCTCCCTCTCAAAAACCTCACAATATTCAGACAGCTCCAGCTCCTTCAGGATTTCTTTTACCTCCTCCACACGCCTGTTGCTTGCTGTTGTCCTGGCCCCCTGTGAACAGAGCCAGCAGAGATCATGCTTGTTGCTCATTTACCTTCTCCTCTGTGTTTTGGATTGTCTCCTCTTCCCCAAGCAGCAGCAGGAGGTTGGTTGGGTGATGCTGCACTGCGGACCTCGTACCTCTTCACTGTGCTCATCCTCCTCAGGAGCAGCCTTCTGGTTCGTCAGGAGATCAAACAGAATGAGGGACCCTGGAAACCAGGCACGGGCAGGCAGAGCATCAGCATCTGGGCAGGGAAAAGCTCCCATCCACCTCCTTTCTGCCAGGGAAGAGCAGTTCCCCCGGGTGAACCCCCTTACCCAAGCTGTGCCCCGCAATGGAGACCCCCCCTTTGAAGAGCGGGTTCCTCTGCAGGAAGAGCTGGTACAGACGGTTCATTTCTGATGCCACCGTGTCCACGATGGTCTGGCAATAGGTGGAGCTGTTGTAGAAGAAAACGTCCAGGATGGTGTCGTTGATGAAGTGACGCAGGCGATTGATGCTCGGCAGAGTGATTCGCTCCAGGTCGCTGTGGGGAGGAAGAGGGAGTCGCAGTCAGAGGTGCCAGTGAGGCCCATCATGCTCCTAAAGCAAAGTGTAAGCTCAGGAAAGGATTGTCACCATCTCAAAGGGCATGGTCTGGAGCACAAGTGTGATGAGGAACAGCTGAGGGACCTGGGGGGGTTTAGTCTGGAGAAGAGAAGGCTCAGGGGGGACCTTATTGCTCTCTGCAACTGCCTGACAGGAGGATGGAGCCAGGAGGGGGCTGGTCTCTGCTCCCAAGGAACAAGGGATGGGACAAGAGGAAACGGCCTCAAGCTGCACCAGGGGAGGTTTAGATGGAGCTGAGGAACAATTCCTTCCCCAGAGGGTGCTCAGGCATTGGAACAGGCTGCCGAGGGCAGTGCTGGAGTCACCATCCCTGCGAGTGTTCCCAAACCTTGTAGACAAAACCCTTAGTACCATGGGTTAGTGGTGGCCTTGGCACTGCTGGGTTAACAATTGGACTCAATGATCTTAAAGCTCTTTTCCAACCTGGTTGATTCCATGATTCTATGTGTTGTAATCCAGTCCTTTGGCTCATGCTGAGATTTAAGACAGAGCACGGTCTGTGCTCTTCCTCCCCAGGCAGGGGTAAGCAGCCTGGCCGTCCTTCCCCAGGAACCAACCATGCTCCTCTCCCCTTCCCAGGGCAGTGCAGAGCAGTGCTTGTGGGCAGAAACTGGGTGCTCAGTTCCCAGTGGCCTTTAGCAAGCTGTGGATGCTCACGGTCCCTCCTGACACAGCCAGGGAAAGGCAGGAAACCCTCCTCTCCGGCTGGATGCAGATCCGAGCATCCTGCTGAACGCAGCCCTGAACACTCACAGCTTCCCCTTCACCTGCAGTGACCACTGCAATAAGCCAAGGAGGAGGCTTTGCCATTCCCAGGATGCTGGAGGAGGCGCTGGGGACACTTACACGTCCACCCCTGTGGAGTGGAGGGAGCTGTGCCAGTTGACAGGCAGGAACTCCACGCGGCCGATCTGCTGCTGCTCCTGGGCTTTCTTGAAGTGCGCCTGCAGCATGCTCAGGGAAACGTTCCTGAAGTCATTCACTGGAAAAGAGCAGCAACTCTTACCAAGGGAGGCTCCGGGACAAGCCACATCCACAGGGCTTAATAAGATAGAAGAAAAGATCATTACCAAGGGAAATCCCACCAGGGTCTTTAATCTGCTACCCTAAGACCTTCAGTCTTTACCTACAAGATCAAGGGAAGGCTCCATGTCCTTCCATGTGTGTGCACCGGATTTCGCTGTCCCGTCTGTAACAAGCCTCCTTTCCACGTGGGCAAGGCTTTAGCACAGCAGCAGGATAAGGAAGGTACTTTTAGGAGTTTAAAACCAATAAATCTGTTGTGAGGATGCTTGTGTTAGAAAGGGAATCCTAAGGAGGGGGGAAATGAACTTGAAATGACTCAGCGCTGAGGGAGAAACGCTGATTTCCTTCCTTTCACCTGGTCAGGAGCCTTGCAAATGGTTTCAGGGATGAACACCCAGAAGAACAGACGGTGTTAGAGCAGAGATGTGTTTTATAGGAACTAAAGACTGAAAATCCCAGCTCCTTTGATCCTTACAAGCTAAATCACGTCAGGCTTCCAGGCAGTTTCAGTGATCACCTCTCCTGCAGGACTGAAGCACTCTAACAATGAACAGGTCAGACCAGAGTTACTTGGTTTAGCACCCAACTCCAGAGCTGAACAGCAGAGGATGCTCGGAGCAGCATGCAATCCTGGTGCTCTCCTAACCTCCAGGCATTGCCAGCTCAGGGATTCCCTGAGCCAGAAGCAGTGTCCCTGGTTTGGTCCAAACTCCAGAGGCTGCTGGGGGGGGTGTTGCCCGTTAAACTTCACCCAGCAATAAACCAAGCAGGCTACTTGGGAAACCTCATCCAATTTGGGAAACTCGCTGTTTAGAGCAGCAGCAGAACCCAGGGGTGAGAAGTGGTTGCCCAAACCTTTCCAGCGGGGAGGATTTCATGGCTCAGCGAGCTGCATTCACGCTCCCCGCTGCACTCAGCACATTCAGCTGAGTGTCAGGGTGCTGTGAATGCACCCCGAGAGCGTTCTGCTTTGTCCGCACAGATGAGGGCTCAGTGGCTGCACCCAGAGCAGCGGGATGGGACAGGCACCCGGCCAGCTCTGCACCTACCGCACTGGACGATGCTCCTGAAGCGGATGTCGCAGGCTGGCCCGATCCCGTGCACCACAAACACCAAGTGATCGATCTGCAGCGGCTCCCCTGAGGAGGAGAGAAGAGTTCAGAGCAGGAGACAGCATCTGATGGGGACTGAAACCACCAGTGCCACGAGCAGAGCTGCCCGTCACACCTCAGCCCAGGTAAAGAAGTAGTTAGTGCCTGCATTTTATGCCTAAAGGGTGGTGGGATTTCATAGAACCACAGCCTGCTTTGGGTTGGAAGGGAGCTTAAAGCTCATCCAGCTCATCTCAATCTCCCCTCTGGCAGGTTAAAGCCATTCCCCTTGTCCTGTCCCTACAGGCCCTTGTCCAAAGCCCCTCTCCATGTTTCCTGTAGCCTCTTTAGGTATTAGAACACAGTTATAAGGTCTCCCTGGAGCACGTTTTCTCACATTCCTTAACTATTTGTCCTGCTCCGTTCAGCTGCCCACCTTGGATCTGGATCAAGAGGACAGCAAGAGGAAGGCGAGGTGGCTCATCCCTTCTGTCACCATCCTCACCTCAACAGGGTCCTCGCAGCTCATTCCCACCCAGTGCAGGGCATGTCCAGCACAGGAGAGGACTGGGACCAGCCACCCTGTGCCACCCAGCCTGGCTCAGCAGCGACTCGGGTAGGCACCAGGAGGAGTTATGTCTAGTTTTCTATCTCCCACACGCTTTAGTTTGCATACATACTTCCCTGCTGGCATGCATGCATGGAAAATGAAGGGGTTAGACAGGAATAACTGCTTGTCCTCCCCTTGGGAACACATCCTGGTGCCTGAATGGGAGCTCAGGGGCAGCTGGGAGGGGACAGAGCTGACACAGCTTCCCAAGACAGGGAGAGCACGTGCTCCAGAAAGTAGGAGATAACCGCTGTGTCCCTGCCATGGAAAGAAACTCTCCTCCTTTACAAACACATTCCAAGACCTGAGGCAATTCCAGGCACTGCACTGCTTTCCAGAGCCCTGTCTCTGTGCCAGAGCTGGAAGCACATCACCTTCTCCTTGTGTGTCTGCTGCCTCTGCACATCCAGTTACGCTGCAGGCTCTAGGTGCTAGGAAGCTTCCTGAAAACCATTCCTTTCCTTTCAGCGCACAGCATCTCATTTAAAGGATGCCGGGAGCTTGTGCCAGGCTTTTTGAGTAACCAGGTTGGAAAAGAGACTCTCTAGCTTTTGGATGGGCGGGAGGGAGAAGCGAGCTCACCATTGGGGATCTCAGCAGCGATGTTTTCTACTCCTCTCTTCACAGTCCGAGGTCGACCTTGTTCTGTAGGAGTCGAGCCCCAGTCGTCGGAGGTGGCAACGGGGTGGTAGTGCACCATCAGCTTGTAAACAAGAAGAGCCTGTCATTAAGCTGCCCACGGTTGAGCAGAGGAGAAGCTCTGCCACCACAGCTGGTAGGTGACACGGGGTGGTACCAGCCTGCGCTGCTGTGACAGTGCTTTGCACACAGAGAGTGAAAGCTGTGCTGAAAAGAGACGTGATGGTGTGAAGCAGAGTCTCTACTCTGACACAGGCAGCAGAGGGGAATGATTGCACAAAACTGGTGGCTCAGCAGATGTGGTGAAAAGAAACAGCGTAAAACCAGAGCAAAAGGCCAGGTCCCCAGGAGAACCGCAGGGATGTCCTTGCTGGTCCACACCAAGATCACGATTCAAGGCCAAACTGGGGCAACCTGGTCTAGTGGAAGGTGTCCCTGCCCCTGGCAAGGTTTGGAACTGGATGAGCTTTAAGGTCCCTTCCAACCCAAACCATTCTAGGATTCTATGATCACCAGGCACCTCCTCACCTTTGGGTTGTGCAGGATAATGATTTCTCTGCTAGGGGACTCCAGTTTCTTCTTCCACTCATCCTGGGTGACGGCAGTCATGTAAGCTTCCTAAGGAAAAGAACACCCTCTGTGAGTCAGCTGAAGGTATTCCCATGAATATTCCACCACTCGGGATATTCCCCACCCATTTGGTGGTATTTCTTATCAATGCACTTTATGAAAGAGACAGAGGAATCAGCCAGGTCAGGCTGGAGGAGAAACAGGGTCACCTGAGAATCACCTGCTAGAGAGCTTCCAAGGAGCCCCCGCTTCAATGGCAGCAGCAGACTTCACCATCCACTTAGATTTGCATTTTTTGGTCCATCAGAATAGACATTATTGCAAAGATGTATGTTTTTATACCTATACATATGCAGACATATATAGCTGTATCTTTCCAAAGTCTCCAGCCATTCGCAGCCCAGGCCACTGAGATCTCCAAATCCACATTGTGATCAGTGGGTTTCTCTTTCCTGCACCCCCAACTCCCTTGGCTTGGCTGAAACTGTGAGTGCAGCGAGGATGGTTCTCCCAAGGAGGGTCAAACTGGAGTCAGGGCAGGACAACGCAGAGCAAAGCTGCTGCAGGGAGGCTGCAAGCAGGAACTGAATAGCAGGAGGATGTCTCCTGGCTGGGGAGGGCAGGGGGAAGGGGAGCAGCAGCCTGGGAGGGAGCTGGTGGCAGCATTCACAGTTCCACTAATCGGCTGCGGAAAGGCAGTGCCAAAGCCTCTTTCAAGTTCATGTCCTCAGGCGTGACTGTGGTGCCAGTCACCCCCTGTGGAGTTTGGGACATCAGGGCCAGCGCTGGGACAGCCTTCCAGTGTCTGAAGGGGGCTGCAAGGATGCTGGAGAGGGGCTCTGCATCAGGGACTGGAGCGATAGGACAAGGGGTGATGGGTTCAAACTGAAACAGGGGAAGTTCAGGTTGGATATAAGGAAGAAGTTCTTCCCTGTGAGGGTGCTGAGGCGCTGGCACAGGGTGCCCAGAGAAGCTGTGGCTGCCCCATCCCTGGCAGTGTTCAAGGCCAGGTTGGACACAGGGGCTTGGAGCAACCTGCTCTAGTGTGAGGCATCCCTGCCCATGGCAGGGGAGGTTGGAACTGGATGATCTTAAGGTCCTTCCAACCCAAACCATTCTACGATTCAATGACAGCGAGAAGCCGAGATGCTTCTCAGCAAGATGGATGCTATGAGGAAAGGCTTATTTACCTCCAGTTCTTCACTGAAGGTCTCCGAGTAGGGAATATACTTATTGTCCTTGTCTCCCTTGTAAAACCACGTGCAGCGGCGCACCTCGGACGCCTCCTCCTCCCAGTACACTGCGACGCGCTGCCGCGTCTTGAGGTGCACATCATACCTCCCGCCTGACGTTGGGACAACCACGTCTTCCTTGTCTTTCCCTGCAGGAACCAAGGCCTCACATTACTCACGGCAGGACCAGAAAGGCAGCAATCAGAAGGCTGTGTGCCTTCTGTGGCACAAAGAAGGACGAGACGGGACATCTTCTGTGGGCAGCACACACGAGCATGCATGAGCAATGGCTGTAGACACCGAGGTTCTCTGTACCCAAGCACAGAGAACACCATCAGTGTCAGACTGAGGCAGAAGGTAAGATGAAGGCATTAAGCTACAACTGTCTTCCTCTCCAGCTCAGGCACAGGCTTAGATGGTAAAACATGCAATTGTGCATGTTTTACCATCTGGGAAGTGTGTTGCTTTGCAGTGGAGATGCAGGGCTCCAGCCTCAAGCCATTCCCCTCTAAAACTCCGCCCAGATCCCAGCACAGACTCCCAATTCCATTAGTTCTGCTGCCTTTGGGACTGCCCGCGGGCCGGCTGCCGGCACAGTGCCCCGTGCCAGGCTGTGCCCGGCTCAGCCTCTAATCCAGAGCATCCCCGGGGAGGGAGGACGGGAGCAGTGGATGCAGCGCGGCGCTTCGAGCGCAGCAGTTGTGCAGGTGGGTGATGTTTGGTGGCACAAAAGGCCTCATGGCAAGTGCTGCTGCTTGGAGCAAAGCCCAGCGCCTGGGTAGAACCATCCAGGAGCGGGCAGAGCACCCATCACACAAGGGAAATCCCTATGGGAACCATCCCCCAGTGCTCTCCCATCACAGCTTGGCAGTGAGATGATATATAATTTAGAGCATATATCGAGTGAATGAGGTCAGACCATTCAGCGCAGCTACAGCGTTGTTATTCACACGTTTTCAGCAATAGGAGTAAGGCACGTTGCCAAGAAAAAAGTCCCAATTTAAAATTCCCCAAGGGAACAACGTTGCATCCCGGTTGGAAGGCATGGATGTGTGCTGGGAATATCCCTCTGCTGCTGGACACCGAGCACCCCCCCACCATTACCCCTGGGCAGGCCAGGTCCATATAATGGTTTTTAAGAGCAAGCACTCGCTGTGTAGAATCAAAGGGCAATATAAGAATAGCAGCGGTGGGAGAGCTGGAGGGGAGCCCCCGGCCGCGGATGGAGCCGTGTCCGCGGGTGTCCCCCCCCCACTTCCCGGGGCTGTCACCCCCGTACCTGCACTATGAGCCTCCTCCAGGCGCCCCGAGTCCTGGGCGCTGAACGGGATCCACCGCTCCCGCGCGTCCGTGACCTTGCAGTAGAACCAGTGCGGAGCCACCGCCTCGTACCCGCCGGCGGCGTCCGGCTCCGCGCTGCCCGACGGGGGCTGCGCCTGTTGCGGCTCCCGAGCGGACATGGCGCGGGGATGGAGGAGCGGGCTCCGTTCGCAACCCCGGCCCCCCCCACCCGGGGCTGGCCGCGGCCCCGCCGCTCCTCACCGCCCCCTGCGCACACGCGTGTCCGTGCGGCGCTGCCCGCCCCGCTCCTGCCGTTACCGAGGCGGCGGCTCCGGCGGCGCGGCCCGGCCCCGGCGCCCGCGCAGGCCCCGCTCTGGACGCGGCGACCGCCCAGCCCGGGGCGGTGCTCCCGGCTCGGCTCGGACCGCCCCGCGCGGCGCCGTCACGAGTGGGGCGGGCGGGGCAACCGGCGGGACCGTGCCCGCAACCCTGCCCGCACCCCCTGCCCGCAGCCCCTGCCCGCTGCCCGCAACCGCTGCCTGCAACCCCTGCCTGCAGTTCCCACCAGCAACCCCTGCCCTCTGCCTGCAGCCCCTGCCCGCACCCTCTTCCCGCACCCCTGCCCGCAACCGCTGCCTGCAACCCCTTCCTGCAATTTCCAATCCTGCCCGCTGCCCGCAACCTCTGCCCCCTGCCTGCAGCCTCTGCCTGCAACCCCTGCCTGCAATTCTCACCCACCACTCCTGCCCGCTGCCTGCAGCCCCTGCCCACAATCCCTGCCTGCAATTCCCACCCGCGACCCCTGCCTGCGGCCTGCAGCCCCTGCCTGCAACCCTGCCTGCAATTCCCACCCATGACCCTGCCCACAACCCTGCCTGCAATTCCCACCCATGACCCTGCCCGCAACCCTGCCTGCAATTCCCACTCACCACCCCTGCCTGCTGTCTGCAACCCCTCCCTGCAGCCCTGCCCACTGCCTGCAACCCCTGCCTGCAATTCCCACCCGCAACCCCTCCCTGCAACCCCTCCCTGCAACCCTGCCCACTGCCTGCAACCCCTGCCTGCAACCCCTGCCTGCAATTCCCACCCACAACCCCTGCCCTCTGCCCGCAACCCCTGCCTGCAGCCCCTGCCTGCAATTCCCACCCGGAACCCCTGCCCACTGCCTGCAACCCCTGCCTGGTGCCCGCAACCCCTGCCCACAACCCTGCCTGCAATTCCCACCCACAACCCCTGCCCGCAGCCCCTGCCTGCAGTCCTTTTCGCACCCCCTCCCCACGGCCCCTGCCTGCACCCCTGCCCACAGCCGCAGCTCTCGGGAGGGTTGCGCAGCCCTGGCAGCAGCCCGAGTAGGTCCATGCCCAATCACTGTCCCAGGCAGGCGATGCCAACGCTAATTAGGACTCCCTGGTCTAATTAGGACTCCCTGGCCTAAGCCTTGACTTGGTGCTGATGGTTCCACCCCTGAGCCGGATGCGGGTGGGCAGAGGAGTGCAGTGTCAGCACAGCACACGCCTGTGTGCCCATTGCCTCCTGTGCATGGTGCAGGCAAACACCGGTGCACGGGGTGCTCTGCGGCAGAAAACCATGAGACACTGATGTAACATTTGCTTTTCAATCCTTCCGTGCCCTTTTGGCCTTCCTGGGGATTGAGAAACCCTCTCCTGTGACGTTGTGCTGCTCGTAGAAGCGAGAGGCAACCCCGGAGTATGAGTTTGGTTTCTGTAGAGACGAGCCTTGTGATAAATAGAGCCAGGCTCTGGGGGTTGGTGATGGGGGTGGATGCTGTGAGATAAACCAGTTGCCAGGAATTGCCATCCCAGCGCTCATCTCTGCCACAGCCATTACTGAAGCGCCCAAACCCTCAGTTCTGCAGCTGATCCTTGCTCTCGGCTCAGCTTGGGGGGAACACACAGTCCCAACATCTACCTGCTCGAGGACCAGACCCAGCCCCGTCTCCTCATAGAGCTCTGTTGGTTGTAAAGATGTTAACTGCTATTTCAGGTTCTAGAGATGGTAACTGCTATTTCAGGTCCTAGAGATGGTAACTGCTATTTCAGGTCCTAGAGATGGTAATTGCCATTTTGGGTTATAGAGATGGTAACTGCTATTTCAGGTTCTAGAGATGGTAACTGCTATTTCAGGTTCTAGAGATGGTAACTGCTATTTCAGGTTCTAGAGATGGTAACTGCCATTTCAGCCCACTCTTCAACGTGCTTTTAACTTGAGGTTTACATAACCCTCTGCCAAATCCTTCCCACACGCAGGAACTTCAGCTCCGGAAGAGGAAATCTCTAAAGGAATATGTTACCTCGATAGGTTCAGCGCTGGAACACCAGGGAAGAAACCCACCTCCCTCCTTCCTCCTGGGTTCTGCCTTGCTGGAATGCCACGCACGTACTTCCAGCTCTCCCTGTGATAAAGGTATCGCTCTTACAACGTCTCCCCAGCAGGAAACCTTTGTCCCAGTCCACAGAGCACTGGTGATGCAGCAGCTGAGCACAGGGTTTGAAATCTCTCCTAGCTGACTGCATTGCAGGTACCACACTCCTCCTCCTGCAGCTGAACCTACCTCCTTTCCCTGGCAGCTGACAGGGGAGGGAAAGGAATATCGGAGCAAAGAGGATGCAATAAGCAATGCAGGTTTGTTCCTGATGCGATTCTTGCTCCTGAAACACACACAGGAAGGGAAGTTGCAGCCAGCTCCATGGATTCCAGGCTGGCTGAAGCTGGCTGCAGGCAATGACTTGCTGCAGCACTTCTGCACATCCTCTACAAAGCTGCAGGACTCTCCTGGATTTTGCTTTCCCTGCTGAAATAGGACTTACACCACCTCTTGCGACAACACATTCCAGACTTTGGCTGATCCTGCCCAAAGGGAATCCAAAACCTTGATTTCAACAGCTATGCCAACCAAATAAAAACCCACATGTGGTAACGGGGAGGGGGAAAGAGCTCTTTGGTAATTCCCCAGAGCACGAATGCTCCATCCCTACCACACAAAACAAACCCAAAGCACAGATTAATTCCTGCTGACGCTGCTGACAGAGAAAGAACAGTGGCATTCCCTGGGGCTGGACCACTGCATTCCATGTGCTCTGCTCACCAGTACAGTGATTTGCATCTCCAGTATAGCCACCAACCCTCAGAAGTCCTATTCCAAGCGTGGGCAGCTCTCTGCCTGACGAGAGGATGGAATCAAACAGCACTTACACATCCCAGGACACTCTTCCTTGGCTCACCTCATCCCTGCAGGCTGACAACCACATGTGATCACAGACGCATCCAACGAGCTGCAAAGGTCAGTCCCGTGCACACAGCCCTGTCTGGGAATGACGTGGGATCTACCAGGGTGCCTTGAGGACACATTGGCCGTCAGCCTGCAGGGCACACAATCAGGATGCTCCCAGCCTCAGGCACGCCAAGACCCCTTCAAACCCCTTCCAAAACACAGCCACCAGCCCTAGAGCCATGGGTGATGGCTCCGGGAGCATCTGTGGTGCTTGGGAGGCAGCGGGGACCCCAAACCAGGCACTCTCAGAGGTAACCTGGCCACAGAGACAGCCTGGCTGGTGCTTGGTCTGAGTTACACAACCTTCCCACAGGTTCTTCGTAAAGGAAAGAGACTTTGGAGACATCTTAATTACAAAATAACATTCAAAAGTTGTCAGGGTTTATTATCTCGTCACACAGAGCAATGATTCACTTCACGTGTGGCGTCACCAGAAGGGGAACAGGAGGCTGAGCTGTCCCCTTCCCCTCTGCGCTGTACGGTGCCACAAGTGGGATACTTGCAGTAGGTGGGAGGACGGTACCATTAAAAAGTGACCTGGAAAACATTTCCAAGCATCCCACCGCTTCCGGATGCCCTTCTCCAACACCATTCCTCTGCTCACACCTTCCCAGTGGCAGAACTGTCCCCGGGGGACACCACGGACTGGCTCATCACGACAGAGGAGGCACAGCACGACGTGACATCTACTTGCAGCGATGAGCTGCCAGCCTGGTCCCTTTCTGCAGCACTTCAGCGCTGCTGCTTGAGTGCACTAAAGGCAAACGAAACCCCACGACGACACACAAGGTGAGGAAGCTGAAGCTGAAGGTACACACAGTGACTGACAAGCCTCGGGTTGTGGCTGCACGTTGCAGTGTGGTTGGTACCACATCTCACAAGCGTTTTGGCTCTCTGAGGAAGGGCTGTGGCTGCAGGAGGTACCTACAGTTGGGGAACTCTGTACAGTGATGTTCTTGCTGCTGATGAAGAGGATGCAGAGCCCTCTGGGTCTCCCCGTGGAGACCTTTACACCGTAAGGACCTCGGTGGTTCTGCTTTTCCAACTCAATCTGTGGCTCCAAACCTCTTTGTCTTTGTCCATTGCCAAGTTATCAGCTGGGGCTGAGCTTCTGGGGTTGAGTTTTGGTGGTTCTGTTTCGTTTTGAGCTCGGGGCTTATTGCTATTCCATTGTCAATAGTGCGTAGCAGAAAGAGCTGAGATTTAACAGAACTAGAACTCTTTGGAACCTCAACAACAGGCTGTGTGTTGTGGCTGATGTGCTTTCACAATCCCTTTCTTTCCAGTTTTTCCAGTATGGCCTGAATTCTGTGGACGGACTCTTTCCTGGCCTGTCGAACACTGTCCTGGCCACCAGTCTCCACGGAATCCAGTTCCAGCAGCAGCTTGGTCAACATCTCCTCCAGAAGCCGGTAGGATTTATCCGTCTTTTTCCCTACAAATTCATCCACCTCGTCCTCCAGCTGCTCGGCTTCCCCCATAACGTGCAGGATCCTCTGAATCTCTGGCTGGATGGCTGCAGAATTCATTGCAGGTTGGTGCTCACCAGGTTTAAAGCCAACCTCCCTGTTCCCAACCAAAGGCTTCCGAGGCGCGCTGTCGTAGAGCTGGGGCTGTGCACTGTACTGCACCTTGGGGTGCGGGGGGGCTGGTTTGTGGTCATTCACTGTCCCACAGTGCTGGTGATTGCCGTCAGGGTAGTAGTTGTGATGGTTTGTACCGTGCTCAGGTTTGTCGTAAGCAACGTCCTAAGTCAGGAGGAGAAAAACCCTTTTTAAGTGCATTTGCCTAAAAGCCAAGGGTTTATCTCTTATCTGGCAGGACTGAGGGGACACTTGCTTTGAGCTGTGCATGCCTGGCAGGACAGGGCAGTGATCTGCGCAGCATCTTCTAGACTGTCACACACCGTGATGCTGTAACACACTATGACTCAAGCCCTGCCAAGAGGTCCCAGAGAGGGACATGGGACCCACACCACACTAAAGAGCAGATCCCAGCAAGAGGAACGTGGCTGGAAACAGCGTGAGCTGCTGAACACTCATGAAGAGGGGAGATGCCAAACAGGTTTCAGCAGGGTCCTGTTTGGGTAACCCAGAGAAGACACTTCTCTGCGGGTAGCTGTTCCCAAGTGATAGCAGCTCCCACCCCCAAATCCCTGCTCAGGGCTGCTGCAGAGTCATTTACCTCCCGATCAAACCCAGAGATGAACAGATCACACCAAATGCATCATTTCCTCCTGGTTTTGGCTTAAAACATTCCTCAGTAAGGGACGAGTGTGCCCAAAACAAGCGCTTGCAGAGGAATACCAGAGGCTGCACTGGCCCTCAGGGAGTCCCATGCTCTATGCTGGAGGATTTCTGACTGTTCACTGCTTGAGAGAGGTGTTGGACAAGCGAGACAAGGTCTGACCCATTTCCCTGCACTGGGATGCTTGATGTCTCCAGTGCCTTTCTGGAGCTACAGCCCTGGCTTTTGGTCTCGTGTATGCAAAGAGGTGGTTTTGCTGCAGTACTCTGGCTACCCACTGCTTTGTTTCTACCTAAACTAACTGTGCTCGGAGAAAGGGGCATTCCCAGGAGACAGAGGCAGGTTTTGAGGAGCTTTGAGCGCAGCCAGGACCCAGCACGACCATGTGCTGCAGCAGCATCAACACTACCTTTGAGTCCCACGTGGTGGGGTGGGAAGTTGCTCCACTGCTGGTCCAGGATGAGTGTGAATCGGCCACGAACGGGTGCCCATGCACTGAAGTGGAGGTCCACGGGTAACGTGCCTGCACCCCATAGACAGTGTGAGGAGCCCACGTGTCCTCCGGGGCTCTGGGCTGCGGCGGAGGGGTGACCCCTGGGCTGCTGTCTCCATAGGGATACTGCGGGATGGGCATTCCCGGCGTCTGCAAGAAGAGGGGAGGAACAGGAGTTACCCCTGGGGTCACTGCAAGCATTGCTCCCTCCAGACAGCCCCACCAACAGCCGCAGCATCAGGCTTGCTGCCTGGTTCCTGCTTTCCTTGCCCTCAACCTTGGACTCTCTGGAGAACAAGGTGACCACTGGGTTTTGTAAGACTAAAACCAGGCAGGGCAAAGCATCCGAGGCACAAGAGCCAGGAGGACCTGCAGCTTCCCCTCTGCTGCAGCCCTGGAAAACAGCTTCTTTATAGAATCATAGAATAGGGTTGGAAAGGACCTTAAGATCATCCAGTTCCAAGCCCCTGCCAAGGGCAGGGACACCTCACACTAGAGCAGGTTGCCCAAGGCTCCGTCCAACCTGGCCTTGAACACTGCCAGGGATGGAGCATTCACCACTTTGGGCACCCTGTGCCAGCGCCTCAGCACCCTCACAGGGAAGAGCTTCTTCCTTATATCCAACCTGAACCTCCCCTGTTTCAGTTTAAACCCATCCCCCCTTGTCCTATCACTCCAGTCCCTTATGAAGGTCCCTCTCCAGCATCCTTGTAGCCTCCTTCAGACACTGGAAGCTGCTCTGAGGTCTCCACGCAGCTTCTCTTCTCCAGGCTGAGCATCCCCAATGTTCTCAGCCTGTCTCCATACAGGAGGTGCTCCAGCCCCTGATCATCCCATTGGGCTCCTCTGGACTTGCTCCAATGTCATTACGTTGAGGACAGTGCACACAGAGCTGCAAGTGGGGTCTCGGAGCAGAGGGGCAGGATCCCCTCCATGACCTCCTGCTCCCGCTCAAGCACAGGAGCTGCAGCAACACCCAGTGATGAGAATTGGGGCGCTTACCTGTGGCAGGGAGTAGCTGGGAACCTGCTGCCTCCGTAGAGAGGAGCCCTCGGTGGGACCATCCGTGTAGCTCCAGGAGGGAGCTGGTGATGGGCACCGGTACACGCCGGTGGGCTCGGTGGGGTAGGGGGCCCGCGGGGGCCCGGAGCAGTAGTACTCCCATGTCTGCGGCAGCCCCGTGTAATGCGGGACAGCCGCAGGAGGGTACGGGGGGCTGTAGGCTCCGTTGGTATAGGGAGAATCCATCGCCTGGGGAGGAGGGAAGAGCAGAGGAGAGGTGATGGGCTGTGGACACGGGGCAGAGGGGCCCTTCCTGCAGCGTTTAACTTTGTCCCCAAGCTGGTTTTCATGCTCTAACGTTGGCCACCGTCAATAAACACCCATTTGCCTCATGCTTTGGTCACAGCACCAGGAGACAGGAGTGTTGGGGACATTGCAGCAGGTAGATGTGCCCGGAGGGCAGGAAGAGAAGGGGTAGGCTACGCTTAATCGCTCAGCTAAGCCTTGCTCAGAAATGCACCTCCAGTTCCTCACAGCAAACAGCTCTGAGGAGCTTCAACCACGTCACTGGTGGATGAAACCTGCTCCAGGAAAGTTTGTTTCCCCTTTCAGTCTGCAAAGAGAAATGAGGCAAGAGGACGAGATCCACCAGTTCTGGGGCCTGAGGGCGTTCACATCCCCTGAGCTGCAGGAGCACGAGAACTTAGAACCATGGAATGGTTTGGGTTGGAGGGAGCTTAAAGCTCATCCAGCTCCAACCCCCTGCCATGGGCAGGGACACCTTCCACTAGAGCAGGTTGCTCCAAGCCCTGTCTAAATCTCAGTCTCCCTTCTATCAGGTTAAAGCCATTCCTCTTGTCCTGTCCCTCCAGGCCCGTGTCAAAGGGTGGAACTCTCGGTGCCTCCCCATAGCTTTGGGCACAGCAGTTTTTCCCCATGAGCTGTTTGATGGAGGAGAGATCGTATCATCCCCGTGCCGCGCGTAGGATCAAACCTACTCATCCCATGGGATTAGAACAAACCCCGCTTGTGTCCGGACAGCAGGAGCAAGACGAGCAAAGCCTTTCTCTTCACACAGTGTGCAACAGCCCGTAAAAACCGCTATTGCTGCAATAAACCCAGCGAACGACGGGCCTCCAAAGAGCACGGTGGCAGGACCGGAGCACAACGGGAATGGGGATGCTTTATCCCTGCTGTGCCATGAGCCGCAGCTCCATCCCACCGAGCCTCGGGTGTGGGAGCGCACCGCAGAGACCCGCGGGAAGAGCCGGTGCTGCCGGTCCCGGGCCGGTTGGATGCGCGGCTCTCACCGCTCATTACGGCTCCGACCACCCGCATCTCCCCCGTGCGCTCCCCGCGATGTCACCTTGGACGGGAGCGGGGACAAAGCTCCGCGGCGCCCGTTTAAACGCGTTTATCCCCGCTACCCTCCCGAGCCCCGCGGGACGGGGCGTTCTTAACGCAAACCGTTTGGGAACTAGCCTACGAGAGAGAAACCAACGCACCGGGCTCCGCCGCCGCCCGTTACCGGCGCGCCGGGACCTGCCCTGCCCCGCGGGATCCCTCCCGGCCAAGGCCCCAGCGCCCCGCGGCTGCCCCGGGGCACGGAGCCCGCGGCTGCCCCGCCGGGAGGGGCGGGATCGCGGCCGCCGCCTCCCTCCCCACCGCCGGTCCGGTCCCCGCAGCCCCGCCGTTACCTGCGCGGCCGGCGGCGGGCGGGAGGACCCGGGGGGCCACGTCGGGCCCGGCTCAGCGGCGCGATCGCAGCGCTCCATGGCCGCCGTGCCACCGCCCCGCCTAACAGCCAATCAGCGGCCGGGTCCATGGCCGCCGTGCCACCGCCCCGCCTAACAGCCAATCAGCGGCCGGGTCCCCGGTGGTGTTGACCAATCAGGGGCAGCTCTGCGTGCACCGCTGGCGAGGCTTAAAGGGGCAGCGCCGTACCGGGCTCCTCCCGGCTGCGGGGCGGGTTCCGGGGCGGCAGCGGCGGCACCGGCGCATGGCGGCGCTTCCGCTGGGGGCGGCGGCACCATGAACTACATGCCCGGCACGGCCAGCCTCATCCAGGACATCGACAGTGAGTGCACCGCGCACGGGCTTCCCCCACCCCGGGCCCCGACGGCACCATCCTCCGTGGGGCGCCGGGTCCCCTCCGCTGCCGTCGGTGCTGCACCGCGGACCCCCCGTTCTCTATGGGTGCTGTCCCCCTCGTCGTGGGGCTGCTGGACCCTCCTCTTCCCATAGGGAAGCCGCCCCCCGTGGGCCCCGCTCCGGTGTGGGGCTGCTGCGGGATGCTCCTCGCTCCCATCGCGGTGCTGGGGCACGTTGTTGGACATCGCTGGGTCCCCCGCGCTGTGTGTTGGGGGGTCGGGGGTGTTCATCCCCACGCGTGGTCCTTGTCTGATATCCCCCCCCCCCCGTTTCCTCTTCGTGTCCCGCAGAGAAGCACCTGGTCCTGCTGCGGGACGGGCGGACGCTCATCGGGTACCTGCGCAGCATCGACCAGTTCGGTACGTGCGCACCCGGGGGGGATGTGGGGGGCATAGGATGTGCTCCGGTGCCAGCCGTGTGCTGGGGCTGGCAGGGAGGAAGAGGAGGAGGAGGAAGAGGAGAGCCCCCGTGGTGCCCGTTTGTATGAGCTGGGTGATGCTCCCGCGCTCACTGCAGCAGCTTCCTTCCCAAACAGCGGCTTAACAATAAAGAGGGAGCTTGGATTTAAGGGGAGTTCCTCATTTCGGGGTCCCCGCTTAGTGCGGTGGCTGTGATAACTCCTCTATGTGCTGGTTCTGAGCAGGAACGTGCTTTTCCTTGGCTTAAAACCACATGAGTTTTAAAAGAAATCAGTTTAGTGGTGAGTGGAGTGATGTGATTGCAGGTTTAGATGTGTTTGTGCTGTGGGTTAAACACCCACCTGTGTTTAATCCCCCTGGACCTGGTGCTTTTCCCCTCCTCCCAATTGCATCCAGCACTGATGCTCCAGCATCCCTTTTTGGGCACAAATAGCTTGGGACACACGTGGGTCCTTGTCTGGACCATGGACCCATAATGCTCAAGCCCTGTGGTCTGTCCTGCCTGCATGGAGGTCCGTGCTGCATCCATGGGAGATGGTTGGTGCCTTCAATGATAGGACTCAGGGGACCTGCCACCACCGCTGCCTGGGGCAAGATGCTCTTTACAGCTACAAAACACGTTGAAATCTGGGTTCTTCTCCCTCTGCAGCAAACCTGGTGTTGCACCAAACCGTGGAGCGCATCCACGTGGGCAAGAAGTATGGGGACATCCCTCGAGGCATCTTTGTTGTGAGAGGAGAGAACGTTGTTCTGCTGGGGGAAATAGTAAGTAAGGGGCTCTGCTCCCTGCCTGCTCCCCACAGCAGCCTGGGGCCAAGCTGGGGGGGTTTGTGGTGACATGAGTGTGGTGTCTGTCTGTGGTCACTGTCCTGTTGTGGGGGCTGATGTTTGAGCCCCATCCTGAGGCTGGTTCAGGCTGAACCGCCATGAGGATGCTGCTGTGTTTGGGCTCAGCTCTCCCATGGACACTGTGCTGGGGGTCCCTGGCTGTGTCCCCCCACATCGGGGTGACTCCAGCACTGCTGTTTGCATCGCCTTCACCTTCTGATGGGCACAAACTGTGTGTCTTGCACTTGCAAACCTATGACCATGATCCAGGGTGAACCCAAGCGCTTACAGCACCAGGTCCCTGGGCTGCCTGTGAGCCAGCTCCTGCTCACCCGAGGAGCCATCCTGCCCCATTAACTTCGGGAAGAGCAACGGAGTGTGCTGTCCATGGCACCGCTCTCCCCAAGATGCTCTTGTCATGGGCAGCATCAGCCCAGCCCCGAGAGCCTGGAGCATCCCATGGGCAGAGCTGCCCATCCCGGGGTGCTGAACGGGCTGTTTCTTTGGCAGGACCTGGAGAAGGAGAGCGACACTCCTCTGCAGCAGGTCTCCATCGAGGAGATCCTGGAGGAGCAGCGCGTGGAGCAGCAGGCAAAGCAGGAATCAGAGAAGCTGAAGGTGCAGGCGCTGAAGGAGCGGGGCCTCTGCGTCCCGCGGGCAGACACCCTGGATGAGTACTAACCCCTCACAGCGAGGGGAGCCCCGGGAGCTGCAGCGCTCTTGGTGTTTCCATGTTGGGTTTGCTGTGGCACAGAGAACTGTACAGAGAAGGAAATGATGCTTTTGGCTCCCCTCCTTGCAGAGAAGGAGGAGGAGAAGGGAATGCAGCCGCCTGCCCCGTGCACTGGGGAGCACAAGTGTTTGTGTTCAGGAGGAAAATCACTCGGGTCCTTTTTTTGGGGTTGGTTTTGCTATATTTTTTTTTCCTCCTCACATGACTCTGGGTGAGAGTTTTTCCCTTGACCTGTAAATAAATCCTCAATCTCCACAGAAATGGGTCTGCTTGTGTTCCCCCCCCCACCCTCATCCCAGCTCTGTGGCTGCACAGTGGGGCTGCGGGACCCTCAGCCCTGCCGTGGGGTGGGCTCTCGCTTCAGGATGTGGCCAGATCCCTCCCTCTGGAGCAGGGTGTGGGATGTGGGTGCCCCAAGGAGGGCAGTGGCTCCCCCCACAGCTGAGCCCACTAATTACCTAATTACTGCTAATGAAGAGCTGCTGCCCCTGGGGCACCTGCAGCATCTCCTCCCCTCAGTGCTTTGGAGGGGCAGCAGCAGGTAGGAGAGTCCTTTGTGTTGAGCTTGTCCCCATCCCGTTTGGAGCCAGCAGGAATGGTTGGATTGGGATTGGTTTGGGGCAGGAAAGAGCAAATCTAGGTGGTGAGTGGAGGGTTCTCCCTGTGCAGCCCCAATCAGCTCATTCCCTGTGCTGGAGAGTCCCCATGAGGGGGTTTTCCTCTTCCCAAGCACCTTGGTTTTGGCAGGATGAGCCCAGCTCACACTGAGTAAATGGGTGAAGCCCCATAGCCAGGGCTGGGCTCCCCCCTGCCCCACAGCTCCCTTGTGGTGGTGGGGAAGCCCATCTTCCCCATGGGCTTTGCCTGGGTGGGACATGGTGAGTTCAGGGGGAGAAAAGGCAAAACAAGGAAATGCCATTTGTGCTTCAGCAATGATAGAGTAAAAGGGGGGTTGGAGCTGGTGGGGAACCCAAATCTCCCAGGAGGATGCAGCTGATTTTGGGGTGAGGAGGGTCCTGTCCCTGGGGTGAGGGTGGGATGGGGTTGCCATCCATTGGGGCTGCGGGAGGAGGATGATGGGGAGGAGGAGGAGGATGAAGGCTGCAGCGCCGGTGTCCTCGCCGGGAGAGAGAGGTTTGGCATTAACACCGATGCTTCTTGCTCCTATCCCATGGGATGCACAACCCATATGGGCTGGAGCCTTGTCCGAGCTGGATAAAGGGGTTTTGGCCTCGGGATGAGGTTAATGTCAGTGTATGATGCTACAAGAGATGCTGGAATCTGGGAAGCGGAGCAGGATGAGGGCTGGGTCCTGGCTGCTGCTTCCCTCCATGGCAGCATGGGCAGGATTGGAGCCACCTTCACTAAGGCCTGTACTGGGAGACCCAAGGATTGTGTATATTCCCTTATCCCCCTTTACTTTGAGGTCCCCACCCCAGGGCTCAGCCAGGGAGATGTGTTGGGATGCAGGAGACGAGCGTTAATGCATCGATATCACTACAACAAACAGGTTAAAATCCAAGAGGATCGTTGTGTCCCGGTGCCTACGGAGCCTGTTGGAGAGGCAGGGAGGGAATTGTGTAGGGAACGTGCCCCTGAGCCTGACCACGAAGCCTCTGAGCATCGCTGCGAGGGATGCCCATAGTTGATGGATGGAGGGTCCTTGCCTTGGTATTGCTGAGGTGGGTGGTAAGGCTGGTGGTAACCAGCTGAGGGTGCTGTTAACTGGCTCAGACGGGACATGAAAGGTGTTTGGTTCCATATCCTACGAAGAAAACACAACAAGAACGTTCACAAACCTCCTCGTAAGGACCTGAAATACTTGTTCCATCAGTTAAGGGACATTTAAGACGCTTCCAAACCAACCTGGAAGCGTCAGAGTTGCTCTTTCCTCTGAGGAACCCAGCGCGGAGCCTGTTGATGCTGCAGGGACCTGGTTTAGCTGCGTTTGAGCCCGTTTATCTCATCGCTGTGTGACCTCTGGTTTATCTGTGCTCTGCAAAGGCAGCCTTGGATGGGGTAAAACACATCCCTGCTCCCCCCCGGCCCTGCAGGAGGAATGGGGTCACCCCACAGAGCCCCCCCATTCGCTCTGCAATGGGAGATGTGCTCAGTATAGGGATGCACAAGGGGCAGCGCTGGGGGTGCCCAGGACCCCCTTGGTTCCGGGTCCTGGTGCTTCTCTGCCCTCAGCACCTTTGGATCCCATTCACCCCAGTTCTGTGTCTGTGTGTGGCAGTGGTTGGAGATGGAGCATCCGATGGGTGTTTTGAGGCTGAAAGCTGCAGATGGAGCCATGTGGTGGCTTCGGGGGGGATATGGGGGGTGTTTTGTGGGGCTGTTTCACCTCCTCGAGCATTTTCTCCCTCCTCCTGCCCCACAGACATGGGTTGGAGGGCGCTGCACCCATCCCGCAGTGGGGCTGTGCTGTATCCCCTTGCTGCCACACAGGATGTGGCTCCCTGTGTCACCAGCGGTGGGTCCAGGCAGGTCCAAGCTGTCACAGGGGCCTCATCCTGCCCGATGCAGGTGGGTGATGCTGGATGGGCTCCATCGGCTGGACCATCCTGCACAGGCGCCATCCCAGAGCCTGAGGTAGGTGCTGGGACCCGCATCCCATCCCTGATGCCTGTGGTACCCTGGGTGCTGCTGCTCCCTGGCACCCCAATGTGTGTTGCGCTGTTGTCCCTTCCCTTGCAGGCCCATTGGGTGCACAACAGCAGCGTGGGACCCCTGAGGGGTGTGTGAGGAGGTGCTGAGCTCCCATCAGGAGCTGGTGAGTGTCCTGGGGGTGTCCCAGTTAACCCAGTCCTTGCTATGGGGGTTCTGGGTGGCTTTGGGCACAGCTTCCTCCGGGCATTGGGGCTGTGGGGCCACGCACCATGTTGGGGGTCCCCCTGCTCTCCACAGCCCCATTGGGGTGTATTTGGAACTCCCTGCTCTCCACAGCCCCATTGGGGTATATTTGGAACCCCAGAATCACCCCTATGTGGGGCTGCAGCACTGTGGGATGTCCCTATAAACACTCGGGAAGGGGATGGTGCAGCTCATGTGGCTTCCCCTTGATCCCACCAGCACTTCCATGGAGTTGTGATGGGAACACAAGGTCCTGATGGAGAACAATGGAAAGGAGCTGTCAATGGAAGCAGTGGGATCATTCCCGGATGGCAGGTAGGACCCAAACCATCCCTTAGGGAACAGAGGGGAGCAGGGGGAGGCCATGGGGCTCCGGCGCTGCTGGTGCAGCCGATGGGTGACCTCCCCTTGGCCAGGTTGTGCAATAGCAGGAGGAAGGTCGGGTCCCGCAGGAGGGAGCCGGGGTTGACGTCAAGGGAAGCAGCTGGTGATGGGAGCGGGGCCATAACTCATCCCGGGAATGGCGTTTCATCCTTGACTCTTATCACTGCTCTGCCATTGCCCACCGCTCCCAGCCCCGGGGCAGATAAACCAGCCTCAGGGGGAGGTTCAGAGCTGCCCCTCGCTCCCAGCCCCATAACCTGCCTCATGTTCAGCTGTATATGGGCTGACAAAGGGGCTGTGTTGGTGTGGGGCTGTGTGGGGTGCAGGGGAGAGCTGCGTGTCCTCCAGCACACTCGTGTCCATGCAATGTGCATGAAGCATCCCAGTGTTCCTGCATCCCGGGTACCACTGATCCCAGTGGTGCTGGATGTCCTGTTCTGTTGGGTTTGGGGCTATGTGTTGGGGGTCTAACGTGCTGCCACAGCAGTGGGGTCTGCTCCCCAAGGAGGGGACAGGGAATCCTGGTCTGTTGTTAGCTGAGGATGGCTCTGGTTATTCCGGCCTGGCTGCGCTGTGAGATGATATTGTCCATCATTATCCGTTGTTATCATATTATCCATTGTTATCTGTTCTTAGCCGTTGTTACCTGTCAGGATCAATTGTTATCCATTGTTATCCACGGCTGATGATCCATGCAGCGCAGCCACGCACGGACCACAGGCCCACGTGCAGCAGGATGTCCCCCCCGGCACAGGCATCACCCTGTGCCTCCCTCTGCCCTCTCCTTGCTGCAGGAGCCGGACCCCAGGATCCGGATGGGCTCCGTTGTGCCATCACACGCATGAACACGCATCCACCCATGTGCAGCGAGGCAGATGCGCAAGGAGCCGGCTCTGGCCTTGGCCCCGCGGGTCCTGCCGTAAGTGATGGCTCTTATCTCCCTGCTGACAAGCCAACATCCTTCAGCGGCCGTACTTAAGGCCGAGCACCCGCAGGGCTGGGACAGAGCAGCTCCTACCACCGAGAGGGAGACAAGAGACCCCGACACAGGCAACGGCTCCATCCGCACGGGGAGATGCTGCCGGCGACGTTCAAGCTCTGCGCTGCCATCTCCTACCAGCACTTGCGCAACATGACGGGTGAGGGTCCCAATGGAGGGCAGGGGGAGGCTGGAGGCCACGGGGATGGTCTCCCCATCCCACCCTGGGTTTGTGTTTTACTGTCTCTAACACGTCTTTTTGCTGTTCTGGGGTCCAAGGGGGATGCTGATGATGATGCTGAATGTGGAGGGTAGCGACGGGCAACTGGGTGCAAGGATTTTGTGTTCTTTTAAACCGTTTTTACACCATCCCTGGGTACCCGTGGGATTCCCCCTCAATGTTTTCATGCTGGAATCTGCTCCCCATGGAGCAGAGCCTGGGTTTGCTCAGGACACCTCCTGTCCCAGAGCCTCTCCCTGTGCCTGTGGGGCCAAGGCAGAATCAGAGTTCAATGTCCTGTGTTTGAACTGGGGGGAAAGCCCCGCAGTGAGCGCCCCCCGGTGCTGTGGGTGACACTGCTCTGCTCCCAGGTCTCAGAAGACAAGCTGCTGTCACCATCGGCCAGGAGCTGAGCAAGCTCATCTGCCGCAGCCCCGGCCCCGGCCCCTGGATCAGCCACGTTCGCAGGAGGAGCTCCTTGCTCAGTAAGTGACCTGCAGCGGGGTCTGTCCCTTTCCAGCCCCCTTTCTTTCGTATCCCCCTTCTTTCGTATCCCCCTTCTTTCGTATCCCCCTTCTTTCGTATCCCCCTTCTTTCGTATCCCCCTTCTTTCGTATCCCCCTTCTTTCCTATCCCCCTTCTTTCCTATCCCCCTTCTTTCCTATCCCCCTTCTTTCCTATCCCCCTTCTTTCCTATCCCCCTTCTTTCCTATCCCCCTTCTTTCCTATCCCCCTTCTTTCCTATCCCCCTTCTTTCCTATCCCCCTTCTTTCCTATCCCCCTTCTTTCCTATCCCATCCCCCTTTCCTGGCAGGTGGTGACTGTCACCATTAGGGCTCCAGGGAGCTGTTGGGGAAAACCTGCTCGTGGACAGCCTGTGCTTGTGAAGTGCAGGGATTGAGCTGACATCTCCAGGTCTGGAGCAGCGGATTTGATGTAGATGAAGCTTATCTAGTGGTGTTAGTATGTGAGTGCTCTTACACTGCTGTTGTCTGTCTCGGTGCAGGCTCAAGGTTGGAGGAGAAGCCCTTCAGCGAGATGGAAATGTCTTACATCAAACAAGGTGAAGAAGCGCTCCAGAAATCCCTGAGCATCCTCGGGGACCAGGATGGCTGGAAGATGGAGACGGAGGTGGTAGGTGCCGTGCCCTGCTGCGGGCTGACCCGCTCCTGCTGTCGATGTGTGTGATGGGAATCCCGCCTTCCCTTCTCCAGGAGAATGGAGACAAAGTGCTGAGCAAGGTGCTCCCGGACGTGGGGAAGGTGTTCCGGCTGGAGGTGGTGGTGGATCAGCCCCTGGATGCGGTGTACAGTGAGCTGGTGGACAACATGGAGCAGATGGGAGACTGGAACCCCAACGTCAAAGAAGTCAAGGTGGGAATGTTGCCCGAGGCAGGGATTCACACACAATGTGCTGCTCTGAGTGGTGTTGGAAAGGCCAAAGTGTCCCTTTGCCCATCGCAAAGGATTTCTCCAGCCTTTCTTTGGGAATGGGGAGGGCGGAATTCATCCTGTCCACTTCCTACTTGTGGGCATGGAGCTTGTCCTGCTGCAATCACATCGCTGCAGCAGAAGTGAGCCTGTATCAGCCTGTCTGCTACTTACTCTGCATGAAATGCACTTGGGCTTCACTGCAGGGAAGCAGGACAGGGCTGGTGGTAGAGGAGAAACAGCAGCAGAGAGCCCCGAGGCGCAGGGAGCAGCACTTTGCTGCCCCAAACAGCTCTTTGCTATTGGAATAAGAGAAGCATTAAGAGAAACCCCTTCCCTTTGCAGTGCTTCGAGCACTGCAGAGTTAACCCTTGAATCCTGAACTTCCCAGATCCTGCAGAAGATCGGCAAGGACACGGTGATCACCCACGAGAAGGCGGCTGCTCCCCCCGGGAACATCGTTGGACCCCGGGACTTTGTGAGCGTGCGGTGCTCCAAGAGACGCGGCTCCACTTGTGTCCTGGCTGGAATGGCCACGCAGTACGGAGCCGTGCCGGAGCAGGAGGGCTTCGTAAGGTAACTCCGGTTTATGGTCACTTACAAAGGTGTGTAAGGAAAGTCAGAGCCACACGTGAGCTTTTAGTAGGGGCTCGGAGCAATTGGGTTTGTCTTGATAGTGGGAGCTGCTGAGGACATCCCAATTCACAGCATCATTCCGGTGGGAAGGGACCTCGGGAGATCATCCAGTCCAACCCAGAGCACGTTACACAGGAATTTGGAATTGGAATGTCTCTCTAGAGACATTCACCATGTTGAGGTTGAAACCATTTGTGGTTTAGTTTTATGGCCACTGCCCCTCATCCTGGTGCTGGGACCACTGAAAAGAGGCTGGCATCATCCTCCTGGCACCCACATCCTCCTGGCACCCACATCTCCCCAGGGATGCTTTCTGCCACTGCAAGGACACCAGGCAGAAGGACACCAAGGGGGACACTAGATGTGTGTCCCTGTGCACTGGGAGCATCAGTGAGGCTGAGGGGGGTCCCCAAGGGCTGCCCCTGCTCGGGGTGACAGAAGCCCCCAGCAGCAATTTGGGCTGTACCTCCCCTCTCCCCTGCACACAGTCTTATTCACACCATGCGGTGGCATAGCTGTAACCTTTGAGGCTGCAAGTTGGTCCCTAAGGTGCACCCTTGTCCATTGCAGAGCAGAGAATGGCCCCACGTGCATGCTGCTGCGCCCGCTGGCCGGCCAGCCCTCACAAACCAAGCTCACTTGGCTCCTCAGCATCGACCTCAAGGTGAGTTTTGCTTCGGAGCAGCAGCAGGAGCTGGGGTTTGGGGCAGGTTCCACTCACGGGCTTCTTGTTTGCTCCTCTCCAGGGTTGGCTGCCCAAGACCATCATCAACCAGGTCCTGGCTCAGACCCAGGTCGACTTCGCCAACCACCTCCGGCAGCGCCTGGCGCGGACGGTGGCTGCGCGGTGCTGACCATGTGGCCTCAGGCTTCGGCCGGGGGGGAAGGAGGGAAGCTTGTAGTGGCCAGACCATGTAATCAGAGCCTGTGCTCATTAACCGAGGCCTTTAATAGTAGACACTACTAATTAATAGGTAGTTGCAGTAAAGAAATGAATAAAAGCTTTATTTATTGAAACTAATGAGTTCGGAGGGGCCTGAGCGTAAACTTTTGCTAACTTTTAAGTTCTGCATTTGCTCCACTGGCCCCATCAACCTAATTAATGAATATTAATAAACAAATAAAGCCCTAATGAGGGGTATTTACTATTAAAGGCCTTGGTTACTTAGTTATTAGGGAGGTCCCAGTCACCTGAGTGGGAAGGTAGAAGGACCAGCACATGGACTTGCTTCCAACCCTCAACTTATCCTCCCCTCCTTCCCCAAAACCCCAGCCCTCTCCGAGTTCTATTCCCTTCTCCCTGAGTGAAGCAGCTCTAATTTATTGTTCCTGTACAGACACACACCAAGTGTCAAATTATTTATTCAGTTAAAGCTCTGTAATGATGATCACTGGCAGGAGGCCTTGTAACTTGGCAATGCAGGGAGGAGGAGGAGACCTTCAGCTTGAGAGATCTCCAGAATGCGGCTGCTTTGAGTTGAAATCTCATTTTTAACAAGACAGAAGGAAAAAAAAAAATCCTTTTATTTTTAAACTAGTTTCCAGTTTGTGGGAGGGGAAAAATATACAGGTTGGCCAGAAGCCCAGATTTCAGCCCTACATGCAGTAGTCTTGTGGCCAGGAGCTGGTGTTCACTGCTCTCACTGCACAAAGGACTGCTCCAACCTGGGCACAGCACAGGAGCCGTTACCTGGACATGATACTTGCTTCTTTAGCTACACTGTGAAGTTACTGAAGACTCCAAGAGATGCCCACAAACAGCACGATACCTACTAGAACTCACTGAGCCTCCAGCCCAGGGGCAGAGCACGAACCTCTTGCAGGTAACAAATATACACAACGCCTGCCCCCACCCCAGAGCTGTGTTGGCTTCAGCTTGTTTGCTCTGAGTGATGCACGAATAAAACCCACTTGCTGGAGCCCCACGGTGTGGTTGTTGTCAGCACTGTGCTGCCTGCTTGGGTTATGGCTCCCAGGGTGGGCTCCGTCTCCCATCCACTTCTGTCTCCACGTGATAGAGCACATCCGCCAGCGTGTGCTCCACAACGGCACCCCAGCCCATGTCACTCATCTGCAAAGGGAAGGAAAGAGAGGCTCAGGATAAGGAGGGACTAATCCTGTCACGCAGCAGCATTCCAGGGCTGTTTCCCTCCTGAAACAGTAGTGGGGGGGGGAAACATCCAAGTGTTGCCTCAACCAAGAATCCCCTTACTGATAAAAGCAGCTAACACAGGCATGAACAGGGGGCTTTATCATCTGTCAAGAGGAACAAAGACAGCTAAACCTTAACTAAATAGCCTAATAAATCACTCAGCATCTACTATCTATCTGGCCTTAAATATTTATAAACACAATCCTTTTGGCTCTCCTAGCCAAGTACAAAGACTGAAGAGGACAGATACGGGCTTGGTATAAATCAACTCCCACCACCCCAACACTCTCACCCACCTTGTGCTTAAATAGTGTGACAAAGGCTGTGACAGAGGGGGAGGTTAAAAAGCTTCACTTAGTACTTACTGGCCGGTACGTGATATCTCTGGGTGGATACTTGAAATATGGCCCAAAGTTTATAGAAACCTGGGGAAGACACATTTGGCATTAGAGCAACAGGCAAATTGCTTTAGTCTTCAGTCTTCATCCCCTCCTACTCCTGCAAGACCATGGGAACAAGCCCCCCTGGCGCAGAAAGTCAGCACTTTGATGAAGTCCCATCATACAACTGAACAGCAACGTTATTCCAGAGCTGCCTCACTAAAAGAATTCCCATATTTCCTCTTTACACGCTTGCCCTGCTCCCAGAGTGCCCACACTCCGTGCATTACTAAACCCATGCTGGGAATCACCTTTCGATGATATGCTACTTACTGTGCAGCCTTTGTACAAAGAAATAGCAGGAAAATAAACTCCTTCAAAGATGTCTTTAAAGGCAATTCCTTGGCTGGCACCATTCTTGAAGAAGATTATCTGAAGAGAAAGATTAAGAGGGTTATTCTTCCACTGACGCCAACTTCATGAGCTACAAAGCAAGCCTCAAGAGGCAGCTTAACCTACCCTCCCCTTTACCTGAAGCCAATCACCTCAGTGCCAGCAGTAGCATTACAAGCAAAGGGTGCAGTTGGTTTGCTAAATTCACCTTTCTTCTTGCTTTAATAAAAGCATTCTTGGTTTTGATGAAGACCCAATGCTCAGCCTCCCTTTGTGCTCATTAAATACAAGCAATTAACACACACACTAAGCCCCTCTTAGCAAGTTCTCCACTCTTCCTGAAGTTCTGCATCCTGTAACTGACCTGGCTTCCAGGTGCTTGCTTTAGGCTCTTCTCTGCTTTGTCCACAAAGTCCTTCTCTTCAAAGTACAAGTAGCTTTTGAATTTGATCAGGGCCTGAAAAGAGCAGAAAACAACCACTTCAGAAGTAAACCAGAACAACTCTTACCTTTAGTGACATATTAAAGACCTACAGGAGCCCTGCTCTGGGCCAGGCGTGCGGGTGGTGTCACACAGAGTGATTCACACATCCCAACTATCTGAGAGGCAGGAGGGGAAGAGAAGCTCAAACAAGATGTGGACAACCTCATGCAGCAGCCCACAGAGAGTCCTCCTTGACTTCTCTGCCACAAACCATGGTGGCACCCAGAGGTAGCATGGAAAGGACTCAGAGGGGACAAAAGCGAGGCCAGAGCAACCTGGTTTCCACTTGGCCACCCAGCCAACATGTAATCCCATCTTAAACTCCACACCTCACCTTGTCTTTGTAAGTGTCAGGCAGTGATTTGGCAGTCTCGGTATCTTCTGGAAGACTGATGTAAAATCCCAGTATATCCCCCTGTCCGTAGCCAGAGGAATAGTGTTTCCCTATGGACTGGTGAAACTTTGTTCCCTTTTTGCTGCGCCAGGAGTAACTGAACTTGTCATATCCCAGAGGTGCCTGGAGGTTCCCTGTGGAAACCAACATGAACATGCACTGTGTAGCAGGAGCACCTCTGCGGATCCCAATCCAAGTTTTGGGGCAGCAGTTACATCCAGTTAACAAATACAGCTCCCATTAGCACAAACACATTGACTACAGCAGACAGTGTAAATGATCCACCTGTACTGCAGCTCTGCACCATTTAGATCACCTGCAGAAGGAGTTTCCCCTTAAGAAAAGCAGTGAAGAAGCAGCCAAGCTGCTGCCTGACCCTCCTTAGGTCTAAATTACTGGGGAAAGACATACAGGAACCAGTTGACAAGAAATAGTTGGTAAAACTCTTTACCTAAGGGCTGTGACCAGCCTAATCGGGCAGCAGTGTCCGGAGGCATCTCATCCATGGATATTTCAAAGTACCAGGCTCCTTTCCTCACCCCATGTGAGGCTCGTACCATGGAATAGCCCTTCTCCCCGATGACAGTCAGTCTGTCATCAGAGATCTTTAACTGAGGAGCTGTGGTAGAGCAGAAAAGAGCTGATTTGTGATTTCTGATGTGCATATGAAGGCAAATGAACAGCAGAAGTGGATTTAATGTTCGCACGTCAAAGCAATGATGTCTCAAACATGAATAAGCACTAAAGTGAGGTTACAGAAGATGCCCCCCCCCCCAACAAGGACCAGCTATACAACCTGCACATGACCAGCAAGCCTTGTACCTCGGTCGTGCAGCGCCAGGAGCACCCGTTCATAGAGGCAGGCTCTGTAGAGGTCCCCAGGAATTGGCTTTCCTGCCCAACAGTCCAGCTCCAGCTTTTCCGGGTCAGGAGCATGGGGATCAGGCTCAGCCAGGATGTACCGATAGCCATCCTTATTGAAGGGGTGTTCCAAAGGGTAACCGTGGGGTGGCAGGCGCTGGGCGGAGAACAGCGGGTCACTGCGGAACACAAAGGCTCAGGTTGGCATCTCAGGGTGGCTCCAGTTCAGTCACAAGACAAATCCAACCATTACCCCAGCACTGCCAAGGCCACCACTAACCCATGGCACTGAGGGCCTGTTCCTGTGCCTGACCATCCTTTCAGGGAATAGACTTCTAATCTCCATCTAAACCTCCCCTGGCGCAGCTTGAGGCCGCTTCCTCTTGTCCCATCCCTTGTTCCTTGGGAGAAGAGACCCCATCTCACTCCATCCTCCTGTCAGGGAGGCGTAGAGAGCGATATGGTCCCCCCTGAGCCTTCCCTTCTCCAGACTAAACCCCCCTCCAGGTCCTTCAGCCACTCCTCATAATGCTTATTCTCCTTCACCAGCTTTGCTGCCCTTCTCTGGGCCCAAAACAGCAACTTAAGGCATCAAAAGCAAAGCTGTGCCTCCGACCAGCACCGAGAGGCCACTCAGTGTCGTGCCACAGCATCATCTTCCCTCTTACCTCCTGGTTTTCTTGGCTGTTCCCGTGGTCCCTCCATCCTGCTGCTTGCGCTTCGCTCCCCGTCCCTTCCCGCTGCCTCCCGCGGCGATTCCCCCTTGGCACAACAAAGGGCAGCAGGTCAGGGGAGATGTGCTGGGACAGAGCCCGCGAGCACGGAATCTCCACTAACACAAAGGGGCAGAAGCAGCCCAATTACAAGCAGTTCAGGAGCTCGAGAGCCTTCTTCCACAGTTACACGGGACACAGACTTTACTAAAAGTGAGCAAAATCCAGCACTTTTACGGAGCTTCCAGTCAACTTCTGAAATGGCCAAATGCAGAGTGGAAGCTGAGTGAGATTTGTCAAGAGCTCAAGCTTTTAAGGTGAGAATTAAGAACCTTTTCTGTGTGGGATCCACTTCCCAAGCATTATTATTTGCTTTCATGGAGATTCCAGTCACAGTTTGAATTTCATTGCTGTGAAAGCAGCAGAAACCCAACCTACAGCACACACTGTCTGATCCGAAACAAAGTCATCACCCCCCTGACACACTGTGCTGCAGAAACACTCTGACACCAATAAGCAAGAAGCACTTCACATTAAGATTCCCATCTATAAAACAAAATACACTTAAGTTGAGGGAAAATGAAAAGTAGGAGGTGTTTCTCTTCAGTAGGACCAAAGTCAGTGCTGTGACTGACATGCGAATTCTCTTCTACTCCAGTTGTGTTTATGAGGAAAGATTGAGTGCTGTAATTCACACTGATATATGTTCAAATTTCATCAAACTAGGGTCAGTTTAATGTATGAATAGGCTAAAGTGTGTATGCATTTTATCATCACACTACTTCAAAAGAGATCACTACTGATTTGCAACGGAACAGAATCATAGAATCGTAGTTAGGGTTGGAAAGGACCTTAAGATCTGTGTGTGTACTGCAGAAAAACACCTTTACAAACCACATACTGTGTTGGAACTACAAATACACTCAGCTCTTAGGTTATCATCAGCATTCCCTTTATGGTGGAAGGGATTCAAATCATTAAGGGAATACCATATTCTGCACAAACGTGACATGATCTCAGTGGCACCGGCTGGTTTGAATGCAGAGAAATATTGAGGCTCTGCAGTTCGTCATCATTTCTTTGCCTAAACAATCACAGAATCATCCCAGCTCCTGGATGCAGATCACTTATTGCGGCATTAGGATTTAAAACTACAATACCAGGTCAAATCATGCAAAGGAAAAAAAATAGATAAGTGAAAATAAAGCTTTAAATCAGCCAAGTGGGGCAGAATATGGTAATTCAAAGCTTCTAACTGCTAAAGACTACCAGGGGGAATTGTTGGGTTGTACTAAAGGATCACTGCAATCACATCAGGGCACGCTTTGGATTTGTAATTGACTTTAGCTTCTAAAAGAATTGAGCAAAAAAGCTTTGCAAACAATAATACTTAAGTTTTAGAAGCTGAAAGGTAAATATTCACCTCCCAAAGAGGCTCCACCTGCAAGAACAGAAGTGGCACCACACGTTTGTCAATCTTCCAGATATTAGACCAAAACCAACCAGAGACAAGGCAGCCTTAGATATCTATAACTCTGTTTTATATCTATAACTCTGTTTTAAAAAGCCCAGAACACCTCCTGTGAGGTAACACCTGAATATAGATGAACACAGGTTTAACACAGAACAGTGCAGTCTTGTGCATGAGGAAATCTCAGCAGCAGTTAACATCACTACAGTAAGACTACCCCAAGTAAGATGCAAGCAGTGGTTAAAAGGAATAACATGTACTTCCCCCAACTACTTTCAAATCTCAGGGTGAGGGAATCTGAACAACACAAGTAGGTGAATTAAAATCATTATGGAAGAAAACCGACAGGCTTGGCTTTCTCCACGTCTCTTGAGTTAGCTGGCCACCAGGAAGGAAGAAGTTGAGCCTTCTCAAGGAGGTAACATTAATCTATCTCTGTGGAAAGGCACAGTGAGACTGGCTCAATGCTTGGAATGCAATAAGCATAACCTCAGTTCACAGGACAGGTTTAACTGCAGCATCTCAAGCATCACCCAGCTAAAGGACTGGGCAAACACACCTTAGGCCCAAGGATTCAAAAGCCTGATTAAGCAACTTGCCATTTAAGCTTCCACTTGTGGATACAGCGTTGTTCTGTTTCTGGTTATCATATGCAGGACCAATATTGGCAAGATCCTGAAAGAGAGAAAAGAAATCCAAAGTATGGACTCAGTCAAACTTACCACTCAAAACCCACTTGCAGGTGCTGGAGTACCCCAACACAGGCTCACAGTGTGACTTGGGCAGGTTTTACTCATTAGATGAAAGCAAAAAGAGTCCCCACACCTTCCTCCCACCTCCCCCCTGCACACTTTCCTTCCATCACCAACCACATACTTGGTCTAGAAGGCCAAATTTGGGGTAATCTTCTTCTGGGTCTTTACTCCCTGGGTCTGGATGCTCTTTCACCAAGAATACATCTCTTTCTTTACACTATAAGAGACAAGAAGTTTAAGTTACACAGAGTAAGATCACACCAAGTTCATTAATAAGTGTTTAAATCATAGTATTTATTAGTTTGTGTATCAACTATTGATGAAGCATCAGGATCTTCACCCTTTAGCTCCAAGTGCAGACCTCAGCAAACACAAACATCAGACACCAGTCACGCAGATTCACCTCCAAACACTTACCATAGTTTTGACAATATTATTAGGCCAAGTCATCTTCCCAGGTCTCTGGCGTGTTGTCATACACTCCCAATATTTATCAATAAATGGGATAATATCCTGGAAAACATCCAACCAAATGGACTCTTTAACAGTGGGTGCGGAAGTCTCGCAGCATTTGAACTTCACTGAAACCAGAGCTCATGTCAATCTGTGCTGGTTTTTGGAACAGCCTCACCTTATCTTTCGAGAACATGGTTTTTGGGTGCTCATCCTGTGTCCTTGACTGCCACGTCAAGTTGGCCAGAGCACTAAGGCACATTTCCTTGAGATCTGCAAAACAAAAGCACACCAGAGCTAAAACTGGGCTTCAAAGAGAAGAGCAAACACCCACCCGTGTACCCAGTGACCACCACACAGCTACTGACTGACAGCAAAACCCTCCCAAGCTCTGTCCTAACACAGCAGCCCCCAATAACCAGATTTTCACCATCATTAGTTGGTAACAAAGCATTTTTAGAAGCAGCCACACATCCTTATGGGGTTTTTTTGGTCATTTTTGGACAGTCTCAGCAGAACCCTCCCCTGAGTTCAGCTCAAACAGAGCCTCCAGGGTTATCTTGCACTAAATTCACACTTACTTGCTTGTTTTCTTAAGAAGTAGGTGTTCCCACTGTGATGACAAACGTTGCAATGGAAGCTGTAGTTGGTCATGAAAGGCAGGCAGGAGCTGGAAAAGAGCAGAGGTAAGCGCTGGTGTGCACCCTCCTTACTACATCAGCTTCACATATTCCTTATTCTTTACTACATAGGTTTACAAAACCAATTATTCCACGTTAACAAATTAATTCTTCTCTCCAGGTCTAGAAACATCTCACAGCTTTAAGCAGAAAGCTTCTTAAGAGCATCAAGAAAAGCCACAAAGCTCTTGAGGATCACTCAAGCTGAGTCTCACCTTCTTGGTTTAGAGAAGGCCTGAAAGTCATTCACCAAAACAAGAGGCAACAGAGGCAGCTCTGCACAAACAGCATCATCTGAGCCCATTAACTGCAGTTGGAAGCCCAGAGAAGTTTTTAGGGGCAAAATGTGCTCCAAAAAGTGAAGTTTTTACTAAGTCTCAGGTCACCCCATGTGGGTTAAGGAAAGAAAGTTGAATTTACTGCTCACTTACAGGAAGATTTGGGGGGCTTTTTGCTCACACCCATTGAAAACAGTTGTCAAAGCCCTCCTTGATGTTAAAACAACATCCACAGGCCCCTAAAGCACCAAGTCCTGGGATCCCTGAGGTGTGAAGGGGTTTACAAAGCTGCACTGTACAAACGCTCCCTGCAGCGCTGTGTCCTCCTAAAACTGCTGGTATTTACAACAAACCACAGCCGTTTCCCTGCGTCCTTGGGACTGGAGCAAGGACCTTGGGAACTTACACTCGAAACCCTCCCCCTTGAGCTCAGCAGAGCCCAGCTTACGTACGTGGTGTCAATGCCAAACGTGTCCGCAGTGAACCACTTGGTGCAGATCCCACATTGCAGCTCGATCTCCCCCAGCTGCCGCCCATTCTCTTCATCCACGGAGCCTGCTTGAGCATCCAGCACCTCGGAGCTGTCGCCACCAGCCTCCTGCAAGCAAAGAGCAGCAAACCTGGTTTGGCTTAAACACTGCATCACACAGGAAAGGAGTTTTGGGCAGTAAGGCCAAGAATTGAGAGGAAATAAGCTTGTTTTCCATATACTCAGCCCTGCTGTGTATTAGTTTGGAGAGTCAATTTGAACCAGTGAGATGGGTGAGGGTTTTATTTGCGACGTAAAACTGGAAGCGGAGCTGGCAGGATGGAAAATACTTCTGGAACACGTTTAGGTTTTGGGTTTTGGTAACTTCCTACATCTTCACCTTACCCCTGGGTCAGTGATGTTAGGAAACTGAGGATGCTGATGAGCCCAAACACATCATTGATATATCTATTTAATCAATGCTTTCTCTTTTGATATTTTCTTGCTCTTTTTGTTCAACCCTCGGTTGTACAAAACCATTGGTTTTGTGGTGATTTGTGCCTTTATATCTTCCCCTTTCCTTTACACCTTCCCCCTTCTTTTATACCTTCCCCCTGGTCCCTGCAGCCACCAAATCGCTCCCAAACAAGGAAAACCACGCTGGTGCTAAAGGAGAAACAAACCCCAGAGCGGTAGAAGGCAGAGGAGCCGAGTAACCCCCAACCTCAGCCTACAAGGAGCCGCATAAGGGCTATTCCCAAGCCCTGGCTCCCCCACGGGCTCCAGCGGAGACGCAGGGACCCAGCAGCGCCCTCCCGTCCGCCGCCTCGGACCTACCAGCGGGTCCTTCCCGTTGGCGGACTCGGTCTCCAGCGCCGCGCTCACATCGACCAGGGCGGCTTCCGCGCTACGAGGGCACAAACAGGGGTTTAGGAAGGAGGGGACGGGGCAAGAGGGACCCCCGGGTCCGCACCGCGCCCCGAGGGAGGGATGGAGGGAAGGGGGGGGGGTGTCGCGCACCCGCTGTCGGCGCCGGCGCTGCCCGGCTCCGGCGGGGCCGGGGGCTCCGCGGAGGGAGGCGCCGGCTCCGGGCCCGGCTCCGCTGCCTCGGCCGCGGTGACCGCGGGCACAGCGCTGCCCGCCGGCGCTGCCGCCATCCTGGCCCGCCGACACGGCTCTCGCGAGAGGGAGCGGCGTTCTCGCGAGATCCGCCCCTTCAAAGGGCAATGCCTCCTTGACTCAGGAACGGTGGGGCCCACCGCAGGAGGAGGAGGAGGAGGAGGAGCAGCGCCACCTGCCAGGCACAGCGAGGCTTGGTTTTGGGGGGATCAGACCCGGGCAGCACATCCCCCCCCCTCCGGAGCAGGTCCCCTCGGTACCCAAATAGAGGGGGGGACCCAATAGTAGCGCCCGTGGGTTCCTCTGACAGGAGATGGGGGCCCCAGACCCCGTTCTTACTCCCCCCCCGCCCGATCCTGCCCCAGACGGCGCTGGGAGAGGGGGAGAGCAAGAGCGGGGCAGAGACCCCCCCTGGATCGGGCTGTGCGCACCGGTACCCCTCGTCCCGGTCCCTGCAGGGCGCTGGGGACAGCAGTGTCCCTGCACAGCGATGGAGTGGCCGCCCCCCCCCCCCCGGCAGGACAGGGCTGGGAATGCTGAGCTGGTGATGGGGACCAAAGGAAGGGATGGATGGATGGATGGATGGATGGATGGATGGATGGATGGATGGATGGATGGATGGAGGGAGGGATGGAGGGAGGGAGGGAGAGAGAGGGATAGGGAGAATAAGTGATGGGGATATGGAGGGATGAGGCAGCGCTGGAGGCAGGGAGGGAAGGATGGAGAGAAAGAAGAAGGGACAGGGAGGAACAGGGGAGATGGAAATGAGGAGGGACGGCATGGGACAGCTGGAGGGGTGGAGGGGCGGGAGGATGGAGATAGGGACGGAGGGATGGGGAAAGGAGGGGAGGGGGCTGCCGGGGCGGCGCTCGGGGCCGCGGTACATATAGTGCTGCTGCGGGTGTCCCCTGCAGCCATGCGGGTCCCGCTGCGCTCCGCACCCGCGCTGGTGCTCTGCGCCCTCGCCCTGCTCCGCCCGGGCTGCGCCCACACCCGCGCAGCGACCGGGTCACCCATCGGGGCACCGACCCGGGCATCCGCCCGCGTCCCGCCGCGCTGCCCCGCGCTGATGCTGCAGCTCCTCCGCGCCCCTCCCGCCCCGCTCCGCGCCGCCGCCGCCGCTGCCCTCAGCCTCTCCCCGCACGGTGAGTGGGGCCGCGGCCCCTCACATCCCTATCTCGGCAACGGCACCATCCCCGAGCATCCCTGTCCCGGGACCGGCACCGTCCCGAGCATCCCTGTCACGGGACGGGCACTGTCCCCGAGCATCCCTATCCCTGTCCCGGGATCCGCACCGTCCCTGAGCATCCCTGTTCCCAGGACCTGCACGGTCCCCGGGATCCGCACCACCCCTGTGCATCCCTGTCCCGGAATCCGCACCGGCCCTGAGCATCCCTGTTCCCAAGACCGGCACCGTCCCCAGCATCCCTGTCCTGGGACCGTGACTGTCCCCAGGACCGGCGTTATCCCCGAGCATCCCTGTTCCAAGGGCCGGCACCATTCCGGGTATCCTGGTCCATGCACTCACACGGTGCCAGGGCATCCCTGTCTCTCCCCGGCGCCGGCGCTTTCGGGGTGCATCCCGGGGTCCCCTCATCGTGCCTCTTGGCTTCCAGGCTCGGTGCAGAACGGCTCCCGCTGGGCGCTCTCCTTCGACATGTCCTCGCTGTCCAGCAGCCAGGAGGTGAGTCTCGCCGAGCTCCGCATCCGCCTGCCCCGGCATTCCCCAGCCCGCAACGTCTCCCTGGACATCTACCACAGCCGGCGGTGCCGGGGCGCCGGGTCCTGCGCACCCCAGCTCCTCCTGGGCTCCGTGGCTGGCAGCCCCTCTTCCATCCAGGCCCCTTGGAAAGTGTTTGAGGTCACCACACTGCTCCGCTCCTGGCTGCACCAAGGCACAGCCCCTGGGCACCACATGGAGCAGTGGGATGCGAGTGTTTCGGCCACCACCGCGATGCACTTGCCCACCTTGAGCGATGCCGGCCACAGGGATGCGATGGACAGAGTCCTGCTGCTCGTGTTCTCCAAGGACAAGTCACCAGGAGACCACAGCCTCATCAGGACAGCGGAGACCTCCAAGCACGTCATGCGTGAGAGCAGCTCCCAGGGGATGCGCCGACACCGCCGCAACAAGAAGGAGAAGCAAAGGATCAAAGCAAGTGATGCTGGTGCTGCCGGCCCGGCCGAGGAGGGCAGGTCCCTGTGCAGGAGGGTGGACATGGTGGTGGACTTCGAGCAGACCGGTTGGGGCAGCTGGATCGTCTACCCCAAGAAGTACAACGCGTACCGGTGCGAAGGGCAGTGCCCGTCGCCTGTGGATGAGACCTTCAAGCCCACCAACCACGCTTACATACAGGTAAGAGGGGTTGGATCCTGCTCCCGCCCTGCACCTCAGCCCCATTGCCCGGGGCAGGGGGTGATGCTTTGCCTTTGCCGTGTCTCCCCACAGAGTTTGCTGCAGCTCTACAAGCCCAACCATGTGCCCTGCCCAGTGTGCTCCCCGGTCAGGATGAGTCCCCTCTCCATGCTCTACTATGAGAAGGGGGAAATTGTTGTCCGCCACCATGAGGACATGATCATCGAGGAGTGTGGCTGCAACTGAGGCTCATCCCCTCTGCAAGGGGCACATCTCTGCCTGGGAAGCATCCCCAAGGACCAACACATGGACCAGGGTGTCTATGGAGTGGGTTGGGGAAGCTCTGGCTGTGCCAGAGGAGGAGCGGGGCATGCGGGTGGCCACGCTACATGGATGGACCCAGGCTCCCCATGGAAAGGGCCATCAGACACCTCCCTGCAGCACCAGGGTGCTGGGTGCCCTATGCTGTGTTATACATGTGCCAGGGCTGGTGCTGCTCCGCAGGCGCAGGGATGGACCCATGGAACGTTGTTCCCCATCACAGGAATGCTCCTTCTGCCACAACAGGAATCACGGTGGTGGGACACTGCACACACCATCATACACCCATCATACACAACCATATGCCAGCATACACCCATCATACACCATCATACACACATCATACACCATCATACACCATCATACACCCATCATACACCACCATACACCACCATACACCATCGTACACCCATCATACACCATCATACACAAATCATACACCATCGTACACCCATCATACACCATCATACACACATCATACACCATCATACACCCATCATACACCATCATACACCCATCATACACCACCATACACCACCATACACCATCGTACACCCATCAGACACCATCATACACACATCATACATCACCATACACCATCATACACCATTGTACACCCTCCTGGGACCATGCAGAGAGTGATGCTAAAGATGGACCTGGGGTTCCTGCATCCCTCTCCAGAGCATCATCCATTCACCAGGAGCCAGAGAGGGGTTTGCACAGGCAAAGGAGGTGGGTCTGAACCCCCCCCCCCCAGCATCACAGCTCACACACTGCTTTCCTCTCTCAATGTGTGCTTAACCCTGATCCACCACTCGCTGGAAGGGGCGGTACTGAAAGGGTTGGATAATTCATCAATAAATTATATCTATTAAAATCGCCTGCTGGTAAGTGATGTAAAACGGTGCGAAAGATGCTCGGCAGGAAACTTCACGTGAGATAACAAAGATGTTCTCACCCTGGTGTGGAGCTGCTCGAGATCAAGCGGGGAAGCACCTGCAGGGGCTGAAGAGGGGGGATAAAGGGATTTTCCACCTTTATTTACCCCTTGGAGATAAGGGAAGGGGCATATTCTCTGACAGCCATGCAGGCAGCTCTCCTTTGGGTGATGGGGCCGGGAGCTAGAGCAGGAGAGCTCCAGCCCCACATGATGCTCATTGCCCCTTGTATGCCAGCCCTGGGGGGCAGCGAGGGTCGGCCCCCAGATTTGGCCGAGCTCACCCCATTGCATCCCTGGCCGTGGGTCTGGGCTCCCCCAGGCTCCCCCAGCCATGGATGGGGACATGGCACACGCATGGGGTCCCAGTGCCATGGGGACCCAGTGCCCTGGCTGCAGCCAGCACAGCAGAGGGGACAGCGGGAGCACAAGGGCTGGGGCAGGACAGGGCCATCCCCATCCCTCCCCTCCCTGGCCCAGCAGCTCCATTCCACATCCCAACCCCAGCCTGATTATCCCCAATCCACATCCCAGCCGGCGGATAAACAAAGCGTGTCTGGTCCCTCCAGCCCCAGCAGACCCTCCCCTGGGCCGCTTACATATTCCAACAGCGCTTCACACTGGGACCATCCCGTCATTAGAGGGTCATTTGCAGGAGCTGTCAAGCGATGTGTGGGGCTAACCCCTGGCAGGAGGCAGATGCACCCAGAAACCTGGAAATCTGGGTTCCTGAGGGAATAAAATCGAGTTATTTTGCCTTTTCCTCTATGGGTTTGCTGCTTCCCCTTGAAAACTGGAGGTTTCACCCGCAGCCCTTCGCCCTCCCCAGTGCTCCAGCTCTATCTTTGCAATCTCTGCCCCTCCATCAAGCCTGTTTGAAACCCAGCAGCGGGTTCAAATGTTGTTGTAGGGCAGGGAGAGGCCGTTCCCAGTGGAAAAATAAAGGCTGAGATTCCAGGGCTGTAAGGAAAACATCAAAGCGCGGATGTTGGTGACAATAAAGCCGTGCACGCTGTGCTTAGGCAGGCTATCTGCTGGTGAGCCCGGCTTTGCAAGGCTGGCTGGGAGCATGGATCTAATCTCGGAGCAGAGAGATGCTGCCCAGCCCTTCTCCTGCCCCAATACACATTGAGAGCGTGGCTGGGAAAACAGGGGCTCAGCTCCAGCCTGGAGCTGGCTCCCAGTGCCTAAAGGGGCTACAAGAAACCTGGAGTGGGCTTTGGACAAGGGCCTGTAGGGACAGGGCAAGGGGAATGGCTTTAACCTGCCAGAGGGGAGATTGAGATGAGCTCTTGGGCAGAAGCTCTTCCCTGGGAGGGTGCTGAGACGCTGGCACAGGGTGCCCAGAGAAGCTGTGGCTGCCCCATCCCTGGCAGTGTTCAAGGCCAGGTTGGACACAGGGGCTTGGAGCAACCTGCTCTAGTGGAAGGTGTCCCTGCCCATGGCAGGGGTTGGAGCGGGGGGAGCTTTAAGCTCCCTTCCAATTCCATCCATTCCATGACTGTTTCTGGCACTCCAAGCTTGGCTAAACCACACCAGGAGCAGCTCAGTGTTTCCAGGGCAGGAACAAACCCCTGTTTGTTCCTCTCCCATCACTCTAAGAGCTGCTTTTGCCATGGGCTCAGCCCCAGGAGGGGATGCAGCCGTGTGTGGCTGCTGTGCACAGCTGGGATGCTCCGGGGAGGTCTGAGGGACAAGTGTTGGCTTTGTCATTGCATTTCCCATCCCTGCCCCTTTTTGTCTCGTGCAGGGCGCCCGCATCCTGCTCCGCATCCCGGTCATGGGATGAACAATACCTGACCCTGTACACCATTTGTACACATGTCACCACGGCCCTTTGGTAAGCCCTTGGGTCTGTTTGTTCATGCTCTTATGTGTCCAGAGCAAACTGTGCCTATGTTCCACCCTGACCATGTGCTGCTGCTCCTCCCGAGGTGCAGGATGCAGTGTGGCTACAGGCAAGGATCCATCCTTCCCATGCCAGCACATAGGGATGCTGAAGCCAAGCCAGCCTTTTCCCCAGCACCTCCAGGAGGGCAACGAGATGCTCCCCTACCCAAGGGCTTGCAGCAGCAAAACCCCATTGAGAAACTGGTGCAAAACCTAGAAACAGACTCATCATAGAACGGTTTGGGTCCAAACCCACCCAGGATGGAGGGTAACGAACCGGAGCAGGGGATGCTGAGACCACACGACCCCACACCATGAGAACTTCAAGGCACTGACTTGGGGACAAATTGCACCCAAGTGCCACATCACCGTGTCACACATTCACAGTCTCTCTGCCCCCATCATTGCAGCCCCAGGGCCCTGCTGGGCCCCCCCGGCCGGTGCTTCGCAGGGTGCTCGTCCTCCCTTGGAATTATCGGCTCTGAATTGCTGTCGGAGGCACCTGGTGCTTTGATGCTCCCCCAGATCTACATAAGCCGCAGATACCGATGCAAAGGCACGGGCAAAATACTTCACACTTCCAGCACTTGTTATCCCTAGCGCGGGGTGGGAGGGAATGGGATCTGAAAGCATTACTTGCAATAGCTGACGCTCCAAACAAGCCAGGCAGATGCTTTGGTACCCGATACAAGGCTCCCGACCATGCCCTGGCCATTGCGGGTCAGAAACTCATAGCAAAAAGCAGCAGCGAGGCTGAAACCAGCTTGTTTCAGCCCAGGATGTGCAGCCCTTCGCCAGGCTGGCACCACTGCGGTGGCACTGGGACACCCGTGGGTACCAGCACCGTATCCCCATCCAAACTTCACCACTGGGTACCACAGCAGGACCCTGCCCAGTAAAGGGAGCGGGTACCAGGTCTCAGGGCATCCCATGGTAAGGACAAGCAGCAAGCTGCACCTTAACCCTTCTCAGTACCATAGAAGTAGGTAAAGCGGGTGTTGCAGTTGTGGAAGGGTATTTCAGGAGAGTAAGAAGAGCAAAAGCCCATCCTTTCCCAATGCAACCCATTCACCCAGGATTACATCGGCACAACTCTCCCATGCTCGAGCAACCATCACATTTTGATTAGGACAGAGCAGGAAAACAAGCCCCATCACTGAAAACAGACTTAAATCATTGCAAACATTCCATAAGTCTGCCATATATGTCTTCCCAAAACTGACTGGCTTTGGATGAATTCGTATCAATACAGTTTAAACCCAAATCTGCTGCCTCTCAAGGAATGGAAGCTGGAGGTTGCAGTGATGGGCAGGACACACGGCTCTGCACAACATCAGCCCCACAGCAATCTATAGTGCCATTTCTATCCCCAAACATGAATGCAACAGGGAGGAGCAGCCCCAATAGTGATCACAGCTCCTCTCTCCTCATACCAAACCCCAGCTGCTGGGTTGGAGTTGCAAGACTGATAACACAGCACCTGAGGGCAACAGATTTGAATCGGTTCCCATTAAGGTTTCAGAGAAACACTTCATCTTATCTGCAAGAAAGGCAAGTTTATCTGCAGCAATTGCTTTGCCTCGGCTTCTTCTGTTACTCATTAGTAAAGGCTTGTGTGTCATAATGTCACAATTGAGCTTAATTAGCAGATATTTAAATGCTATCTGCCAAGAGGGAGCTGGACAGACACTCATTGTCCTTTAGGAAGCCTGAAGTTCAAGCCCTGGCTTAATATGCAATTCTCCTCCTCAGATGCCTCCGCCACCATCAGATACCACCAGCAGCACCACTCTAACACAGCCATGCAGCACTGTTAGAGACTGCTTCAAACACAGTTATTAAACCACGCAGAGACCAGAAGTACCTGCTCTGGACACCCAAATCGAACAGTCCCACAGTAAAATCACTGTCTCAGATGAGAATTCCCCTCTCCGAACCAAGTAGGTTTATTCCCAACCTCCCAGTTAAACCCTGTCTTCCCCCAAAGCCTTGACCCTGCTAAAAGGAGGAGAAACAAGTGCAAACGAGCATTAAAGATCCAACATGGATCAAAATCCCAGCAGAAAAACCATAGTGAAGCACATACCCATAAGCTGGAAGAGCTCCAGTGTTCTGGGAAGCAGGAATTGCAGCACAGGACCTAGAGGCCCAGTTTTTGCCCTGGGAGGGCAAGAGAAGGCAGTTCAGAGGCAGGGACCCTCTGTGCAGTGCTTAGCTCCAACTGAACTGATTTCGAGTGCTTCCACCTGCACCCTGAGCCCTGTCCCTCATCAGGAAGGGTGAGAAAAGCAGCATCTGGATGGGTTTTGCTGAGTATTTCTGGAGGCAGACTCAGGGCACACAAATCCCCTGCATTGACCATGTACTTATTACACGTGGGACACACACAGATGCTTTGCCAAGAGACTTTGAGGCATCTCAGCCTCTGACTTGCAGGGGAAAGCAATAGCACAGTGTTAGCTGAAGCTGTACTGATGGCTTTTCCCACAACAGGTTGGCAGTTTGGTGCTGGAAGGAATAAAGGACAAGGAAACCATGTTTATTGCATTCATCTCCATACCAGGAGACTCCAAGTGATTTTTATTTCTCCCTTGTATTGCATTTCTGTATCTTTTACAGTATTAAAATGATTAACAAAGGCATGAAACTGGAAACAAAAACAATCATTGAGAGTGTCTCCTCTGGCACTCTAAGGCCCATCATCAGCTGGGGCTGTGCTTGTGTATTCGCACCCATAGGGAGGCTGAGGCTCCGTCCTTGTAACACACATTCCAAGGGAATAAACTGCCTTTCCCGGGAAGCAGGAAGGCACTCAAGGCATGGGCTACTGTTAAGCCTGGCTGGTGGGAATCCTCAAGACAAGGTCCTGGTGCTTCACTGGATAAGCACTCTCAGGGCACGTGCTTTAGATGTCCATGTCAAACTGCTCTTCCTCACCTGCTGAGAGGAAGAAAAACCACCAATGAGTCCTCAAAGTTTCACATTAAATACCACAATACGATTGAAGAAACAGCTCTGTTTCAGGAATGGGGCAGTTTGGTCTTAAAATTACCATTCAGCCATCAAGTTTGATATGAAAACCACTGCGTACAAGCAAAATGGAAGCTCTGTCTGTAGAGGGGATCTTATATACAGAGGCAGCAAAGATGCCCTTAAAATAGTTCATTTCTACCCCTGGATCTCCTTGTAGAAAGTAAAGAATAACAATCACTGGTACAAACATCTGTGACCAAGACACAAAAGCACATTTCACACCTGCTATCCAGAAGCTGTTACCCAGGTTGGACAGGATGCCAACGTGAGCAGCAATGATCTATTCCCTACCCATGGCAGGGGGTTGGATCTGGATGAGCTTAAGGTCCTTTCCAACCCAATCCACTCTATGATTGTTCATGAGCAATACTCACCTCTGTTGCTACTATAGAGCCTTAAGTGCACAAAGTGGCCAACAAACTGTTCTCCTGCAGACTAACCTCCACCTTGCTCTCATCCACACCTGCAAGCTTCTGCTGAACCCACTAAAGCCAGCAATGGATACTGGATCAAACAGCTCCAAAGCAGGTATTAGAGCCTGGCTACATAAATGGAGCGACCTCATACACCTTGGTGTCAAAACCAGGCAGCAGCAATTAACAGCTCAGGCTGATATTAAAAGCCCCGAGCAAATCCTACTCGGAATTGTAATCTAATCTTACTCAAAACTGCAAAGCAGCTGCAAAACAGTCCAGGATAGAGAGAGGCAGCAGCAGCTGCACCCATTGTCCCACCACTGATCCAGCAGCAGTTCCCTAAATGCTACATGAATGGGAATTAAGTGATTACAGCAAATAACATCTGAAAGAAGACACAATCCTGGGACCACAGCAGAACCTAATCCTTGAGAACCCCATCACCTGGTAACACCAAGCACATGGATTTGACCAGAGGTTCTCAGGGTACCGACCACAACTCATAGGGATTCCTGGCTCCATTCCCTGTGTGAGCTCTGGAACCAGCACTGCACCTCAGCGGTGTTTTTGCACACACTGACCTGCATTTGCTTTCTCATCACAGTTTTGGACATGGTTGTTCTCGATCTTCAACTCCTCCACGTTTGGGCTTGTAACGCCTGGAATGTCGGGAAGGTCGGAGGGAGGCGTTTTGGCAACTGGGGAATTGCGGCATTCCATCAGGAACTTGCGGTCATAAATCATCCTGGTACCTGGGGGGAGACAAGAACACTGTCAGCTGCTGGTGTTCTGCACAGAGTACAGCTGGGGGTGTAAAGCAACAGCAGGAGGCACATTTAAAGTTATTTAGCACTTACTCTGTTCATTTTATGCTACCTTAGAGCAAGCCACATGCCATTAACACTGTGTTTGCTAAGAAAAAGTGTGAATCAGGTACCTGAGTAATAGCTCATGCTGCAGAGAGCACACAGCTCCAAACCCCAGGCTGCACACAATAAATCCAGCCCCTTCTATCTCAAGGTCACAGCACTCCCCAAAGGAAACGGGAGTAAAGTGAATTCAGCTTCTGCTCATCAACATAACAGGCATTTCTGAGTTGTCAGGGGCTGGGAATTGCAGGCAGAAGCACGCAGGATGTGGCAGTGCCTCCCCATGTCACTCTGATCACTGTCCAGGAGTTTGGTTTTGGGTACCAGGCATTGGCTGTCCCAGTGGTCATGGATCTCTTCCACAAGGCTCCAACACAGGCAGTTGTTACTGTCTGTTTTCATGGGTAACCAGCCCACTCTCCCTTCCCTGTGTAGAACAAGCCAGTGCATTACTTTGAGCCTCCACATGGATTTCTAGGAACACCGCTGGACTGAACAGCCTGTTCCTTATAAAGGAATTGCATTGGAAGACACTCAAAAGCCACACACAGAAAAGGGAGCCCTCCAAACCAACCACAGCCTTAACCCACGAAGTCCTGGAAAGCAATTTGTTCTTCCCCAGGAAGAAGCTTGCAAACCCATTCCCTGGATCAAGCCCGTACTGCTCTGCTCCTGTTCCAGCCAGAGGGAAAAGCAGCTTCTCCTTGGGCACTCCCTGAAAAGCATTAACTAAAAGTACACAAGCACAGGCAAACAACCTCCCCTTAACATCCGTCCTGGAACATTAAACTCACTGGATTTTGAAGCATGCCTATAAAATAACATAACTGGGTACCAGAAATGAGTTCCCAAAACGCTGAAACCCTTTTTCACTACATGAGTTTTGAGTTGCTTCCTTAGATCCAAAGGCAGGTCTAACCCAGCACGGACCTGTGCTGCAGCAATGAGGTGCATTGGAGAAGGCAGGCAGCCAGGCTGTGAGCTGTGTGACATTCCTGGGAGGCTCGTGGAAGAGAACAGGGCTTCCCAGAACTGCAGCTCATGTACAGAGGATCAGGAACACGGTTCAAGGGCTTCCACGCCTGGTTCATGTTCCTGACAGTCACATGCCAGAGTGAAGGAAGCAAACAGCCTGCAGACCGGAGCAGGATACAGGGCCATACATGGGCTCCTTCCATCCTAAAGCTGAGCTGATAGCAGCTCTCCTCCTGTTGTATGGGACCTCAGTGAGGATTTCCCAAGCTGATCTACACACGTGCTCCCCTGCTCTTCCCAAGTCAATGAACTTGGCTGATAGATGCACGTAACTCAGCATCCAGCCGCTGCAGAGTATCACCTTTTCAATAGCCTCCAGTCACCCAGCACTGGCCCCAAGCCCTTTTTCCATCACTCACATCCCCTAGTGCTGCCTACAGCCAAAGGGATGACTCCAGGGATCACAATCCTCAGTTCTCCTCTGAAAGCAGTCAGAGGGTTTGCACAACAAACTTGGTTTGCTTCTTTCTTCTGATTCTTCAGATTTAACCTTCTGCTTTGCACGAAGTTAGGACTTTCAGTGGGCTGCAGACATTGAATGTTTGGAAGAGGACCTAAACCGAGCACTTCTGAAACAGGAGATGATTTTTACATGCAAAGGAGTAACGCAAAGTATTCAGTGAGCAGAAAACAGATGAAGAGAGGAAATGAGAAGCTCTCAAGTCCAAGCTGGCTCCAGCACGCTTGAAAGTGACACTTTAGAGCCTTAATCTGGGGAGTTTGGTGTGAAATGTATTGGTAAGGTTTTCATGAGGGCTCTTCCAGACTACACAAGATAAGGAGGTTTAAACCATCCCTCCTCCTGGCACCCAAACCCGGCACCTGAAGGCAAACAGGCAGCACCAGCAGCACACGCTGTCCCCAAACAGCTTGAGCTGGGGCCAAGCTCAAGCACCACAGTCACGGGAGTGCTGGGGACGTGCCAGCTACGCACACCCGGACGACAAACAGGGCTTGTGCTTCTCCTCCTGCTCTAGACGTTCATTAACTCCCCAGAGACAGAGAGATGATATAACCCGGGAAGGCTCATTACGCTGCACACTGTTAATTGCTCATTTCTGCTCTGTTACTCAATGAATAGAGCTGAGGAAGTCATTCTCCATCTTCCACTGTAATTACTGCAAGCGCTATTGAAGTGCTTCAGCCACTTGCTGCTTGCAGAGAGAGAACACATGGCAAAACCAACACAAGGACTTCAGTTGCTTCTCTCCACGAACCCCAAGTGAGTCAGAAACACCACTTCCCCCTTCGCTCTGGATGTTAACCCCTGAAACACTGTTTGTTGGACACCAGAAGGTCTAAGGGGCGAAGAAAACATCCTTCACCACCTCCCATTCAGTTTGTTCTTCTGGCTGAGGTTCAAGCACAGTTTCATCATTCCTGCTGCTCACACTGATCACAGAGGGAAGGGGGGGAATTCTTAAAGGTATGGAAAAGATTAGCTCAAAGCAGCACTCAGTGGGAGCACGGGCAGCTGGAAACACACACAACTGACCCAGAGCCATCAGCTGGATGTGTCCTGGAAGCCAAACACTCAAAATCAACACTCGAGCAAAGGGGACACAAAAGCTTTTAGATGGAGGAGCCTGTCGGGCTCCACTGCAGCACGTGGAGACACATGAGGTGCAGCAAGATAACTGCTAATCATACACGCTGCACATTGCAGCCCCCCTTTGCTGCCTCCACTCCCACAGGAGGTTTGTTCTGCTTAGTTGAAGATCAAATCCCTACAAGATCGCACTCCTGGCAGTGACACACGCAGCTGCCGGGGCTGCAAAACACTTGTACCGAGGACAGAGGGAAGGGACACGATGTTTTCCTGCAGCAGCGCACTTCCAGAAGGGAGATAAAGGAATAAACCAAGGAATAAAAAGGCCCCAGGGTTTGCGTATCCCAGAGGAAACGGCAAATATTAGACATTAGAATTAATACATAACCTGGATAAGAGGATGGATTTGCTCCCAGGAGCAGCACCCGCAGCCTCGTTTCTCAGCACAGACACCCAGGGGATGCTGTCCCACCACAACAGAAGGTGGGAGCCACCCCGGGCTCCCTTGGTCCTATTCACAGCACAGACCCAGCACCCAGGGAAAAGCCAGACCCCGGCCCGGGGAGCAGCAAAATGAACACCCCCAGCACCAAGTGAGCCCTGCAAGGAGAGCACCCACAGTGCTGCTGCCTGGACAGGCTGCCCCCCATAGCATCCCCAACCTCTATACCCCCCCCCAAGGGCGAACCGCAGTCAAAGGGGGAGCCAACCCCATACCCCCTTTGAGGAAGAGCCCCCCAAACCTCACACAAAGCAAGGGACACCCTCCCCATGCAGGTCCCGCTAATGGAAGTGAGACCCCCCCAAAACACATAAGGGCTTCCCCGTCCCAAACAAGGGCCCGTCGGTTCCTTATGCCCCGTCCCACCGCTCACCGCCCGGCGTGGTCCCGAAGACGGTGCCCCCCGGCGTGGTGCTGTAGTCGCCGGGCGGCAGCGGGGCACCGTCGGGCAGGGCCAGACACTTGCCGGGGGCCGGGATATCGCGACTCGGCGTCTGGCCCTGGCAGCAGCGGCCCGACATGACGTCGGCACCAGGACCTAGACGTGCCGGTGCCGCTGGTGCCGCTACCGCCGCCCTGCCCTCCCCGCCGCCGCCGCCGCCGCCACCACCACTACCGCCCCTTCCGGCTCACGACATACCCCTTCCGCCATGGGGCGCGATGGGAAATCGCGATAAAGGCGTGACAGTGGGCGTCGTCTATTGGGGAGGAGCACGGCGGGTGTTAGTGCCCCCCTGGTCGCCCGTCGGTTCCTCCAGCGCTTGTGCCCCCCCAACCCGTTCCTTCAGGGGGTGCGTTGCCCCCCGACCCATATCGTGCACCCAGCGCCATGTAGTGACCCCGCAGGGGGATGCTGACAGCGCTGCCCCGGTCTCCTCCCGACGGAGGTCACTGTTTCCCCCCCCCCCACACACACCCGGTTAGCGACACCCCGCCTGCCCCATGCAGCTCGGGTGGCCGCTGTGGTGGGTCCCGGTGGTCCCCGTGGGAATCCTGCGGGACAGATGTCAGCCCGCCCGGGGGGCAGACCCCCATCCCAAATGGTTCTGCCACCTCCGGGAGGGCAGGCAGCAAACGGGGACCGGGGGACACACGGCGCCTGCACATGTGTCCCGCACCCCCCACATCGCCCCCCCGATGGGGCGGTGAGAAATAATGGTGTTTTTCTTTAAATTGTATTAAATAAAGCGTTTAAAGAGGCGCTGCCGTGCGGAGGGAGAGCGGCGAGGACGGGGGGGGGGGGTGCGCTCCCCAGGCTGGGCAAGGGGAGCACCGGGGTGCACAGGGGTGATGAGCCCTGACACAAAGCCTCTGAGAGCATCCTTGGGCAGCGCAGAGACCCCTCAGCACCACCACGCTGCTCACAAGTGTGATGAGTGCCAGCAGCTCAGCCCTGCCTGCGGATGGAGGGAGAAGGGGTCATTGTGGGATAGCCGGGAAGCGGGGAGCCAGCTCGGGTGCCAGCAGCGTTTCGGCACCGTTTGGGCTGTGCCGGTGAAGGCCGGGGCTGTGGCAACGGCTGTCACTGTCAAAGGGGTTTGGAGCTGCCAGGAGGTGGTGGGATGCAGGGTCCTTCCCAAACTTCACCATCATCCCGGCTCCAACAGATGGAGCTCGGCCGCCGCACGCTGCACCGGACCCTGAACCAGGAGCAGGACACGGTGTCCTCCATCCTCCCCTTCCTGCTTCGACCCACGAGTGACTGCCCCATCCCTGGGGATGAAACCTCATCCCTGTGGAGCCGTGCTGCAGCCCTGGGGTGCTGGGGCGGACCTGAGCCCGTTCTCCAGGATGGCATCTGTATGGAGAGGGACACTTGGAGGGCTCTGCTCCCCAAAGACCCCCGGGATTACGGGCAGGCTGCAGTGCCCACAAGATCTCCAGGGGCCCTGTGGTGCCAGGCGGGCAGCACTCACCCTGTGCCGGCTGCTGAATCGATCACCGGGAGCTGGGGCAGGAAAAGAACATATCCTGCCCTGTGGAATGACATCAGCCATGACCCCCAACCCAGCGAGGCGGCCACGGCCGTTTCCTCCTCCTCCTCCTTCCAGAGAATGGACCATTACGAGGCCAAGGAGCCATAGGGAGGTCAGGGATCAAGGGCACATCCTGGCTTCATCAGGGAATCTGCCCTCGGTGCCTTGGGGACCCCCGGGTGTTGGCAGGGACTGGCTGCAATAATGGGGGGAAACCCATTTGAAATCCCACACAATGCCCTTTCTGGAGGTGCCACTTCAGGGACCAGGCCCTTTCTGTCCCGCAGGGATGCTTCTCCATGCTGTGACCGGCAGGCATGTCCCCATTGGTGTGTGTGTGGGGTCCCATGCAGCGCTTGGGGTGCCCAGGAGACCCCAAAAGGCTGCAGCAGAGCTGGGCGGTGTGAGATGGACAGTCCCTAGCCTGGACCAGGGATACGGATGCTCAGTTCTCGCTGCCTTTGCCAAGCTCTGTAAAGGCAAATCTCCAGCTTATGGCGGAGAACTTGTTGGAAGCCACAATGTCCTTCCTGGACTCCACTGATACCATCTCCCTATGGAGATACCTCCCCAGAAAGCAGTTGGCACCGAGCAAGCGGATCCGGGATGCACATCCCAAAGCCCTAACAATGGCCTTTCCTCCTCCTCTGTCTCTGCCTCCCATTTCCCACATGCTCTGGTGATTAGAAATCAAGATGCCAAGAAGAAGGAAAGGGAAAACCTCCTGAATGCAGGGAAAACCAGCTCCGGGCAATGGATCAGTGATGTCCAAGGGAGGCAGGACCCCTGTGCCGCCTTTCCCTGGGCAGGAAAGCCCTTCATCATCGTCATGGGATACAAGGTTATCACCTTATTGCCTTCTAAAAGGGGAGCTTCTTGGAGATATCCATCTCTTCACTCTCTCACCAGCAATTGCAGCATCTTTGCTACTCTCCTGGTTTAAATCTCAGGTTAAATCCGGGTTTAGATCCCAGGGAGGGGAATCTGACTTTATAGGCCATGAAACACTGAGTTTTGCATTGGACTGTTGCAGTTGCTGATTGCAGAGGGGTTTGCTGCAGGCAGGAAGAAGCTAAACCAAGGGGAGGATAAACCTCTGCATGATGGGCAGCGGGATGGGTGCTTCCATCTCCCCCATCCATCATCTCCCTGTCTGCATGGGAAGGCTCCATCTCCAGCTCAACCCCATCTCTCCCATGGCTGGAAACCCCATTCCAGCCCCACAAAGGATGGGGTGATGGTGGGTCCCCCGGGTGCTGCTGCTGCCCATCGCAGTGACCCCGCTGTTGAGGATGTCCCTGTGCTGTGGCATTTCCACCCCATCCGTGTTTACATTCCCCACGGATTGCCTGCGGAGATAAGGACAATCCCACATCCACTTTGCCCGCCCAAGGGCTGTTTGTGCAGATAAAAGTTGCCCCATAAACAAGCCCATCCTGCCTGTGGGAAGTGCTCCTCTGCCCTGCCCTCACAGGAAAACCCTCTTCAGGGCTTATAGTGTCCCCAGTGTCCCATTCCCTGGGCTCAGGGGCACAGAAACAGAGCAAGGGGAGCAAATGGCACCGAGTCAGACCTCCAGGAGCTGGGATGAGTCTCTGGATCAGGAGGGAAGCCTTTGCTCATCAGCCACATCATGCCCTTCACATGGCACCCTGCATCCCTCTGCTGCATGGCATCCAGCTCCAGCCTGCTCCATAGATGGGGCTGGAGATGGGAAGTATTCCTGAGCAATCCATATGGATCCCCAGGGCAGAAGCAGGCAGGTTCCCTGCTGCCCTTCCTCCATGCTGTAGGAATATGGGCCCAAGGAGAGGTTTCCATCCACTGCCTGCACTGAGAGCATCCTGCCCTCAGCATCCTGCTGTGCTGGGTCCCTCTGAACTGAGATGCTCAGGCTGGGCTGGGGCTGAGCTGCTGGTTTGGAAACAGGCCTTGAGTTTCTGCCTCCTCCTCCTCCTGCTTCCATCACATCCCCCATCACATCCCTCCTCATCCATCCTCTGGTCTCTCCCCAAATAAAGCAGTTGGGAATCACCCAACAACAAGCTCCGGGTGGGATGTGAACTATGGCTCCATGGAAACACCCGCTTGTGCTCTATGCCAGGAGAAACGGATGGGCTGGAGGCACTGAGGGTGCCTGGAGCTGTGTGGAATCCTGCTCAGCTCCCACTCCAAGGGACCTGGAGCCATTCTCCATCCCGGTGGCCGCTTCTCCCATGAACTCCGGGATGCAGCCAGTGGGGAGGAACCTTTTCCCCATTTGCTTCCCTCAAGAAGGAGGTTTCTGGGAAACCTAGAGAGGGAAATCAAGAGGAATACACAGGTTAAAAATAGCCACCATGGCATGGGAGCCACCTCGGATCCAAGGGGAAGCGCTTGACCTCCTCCTCCTCTCCTTGTTGTTGTTTTCCACCCTGCAAACACCATGGGCTGGAAGCAAACACATCCTGAGGGCTGAGCCCTCACATAGAACCATAGAATGGTTTGGGTTGGAAAGGACCTTAAGCTCATCCTGTTCCAACCCCCTGCCATGGAACACCTCACATTAGACCATGTCACCCAAGGGCACATGGGCAATGGACCAGGAGGGGACCGGGATGCTGGGAAGCAGGGATGCTGCTAGGGATAACTGTGAGCTTGAGAGGATGGTGCTGGGGCAGAGGGGATGGGGATGCTCCATAGAGGCAGCACCGAGGTAGCTCCATGGAGCCATGGGTCCGCTTGGGATGCTGACACTGGAAGCCACATCCCTGCCTGGCTTCACCCAAAACAGCTCTTTTCACCCCAGATTAGGGCCAGACCCTCACCCTCCTGCATCGAGGAGGAAAACTACCCTTGGGATGCTCCTTGTTTCCTTGGGAAGCTCTGCCTCTCCGAGCTTTCCTCTCCGGTGTTGTTTTTGCTGCTGACGTGTTTTTCAGGGCAGTTTCCACACTCTTTATGAAATCCCTGCTGATGTTATTGCCAACCTCTCCCTCCTTCCCCCCCAACCCCATTCTGCTTTAGCAATCTCTGCAGGGCAAACAGAAACCATGGAGAAGGTTGTGGAAATGTCTCAAAGCTCCTCGCATCCCGGCACGAGGACTCGCGCTTCCCTGCGGCTGGAGGGAGATGGGAAAGGTTGGAAACAAACCCCTGTGTTCCGAATGCCAGAAATTGGGAATAACCTCCCTGCTGCCGCCGCTGGCTTTCCCCACAGCATCAAAACCAGCTTTGTTATGGGTTTGACTGGTTTATGATCTGAAAACAGAGTTGCACAGGGATCTGGGGGGCAGGAGAAGGACCTGAGGTTGCTTTAGCGTAGCCTTTGACACTGGCTGGATTTCAGCATCTCGATGCCCCTTTCCCTAATTCTCACAATTCTGCTGTAGCCTCGGGAAGAGCTGCAGCCCTGGGATAGCTGAATAGCACAGGATCAGCCCCAGAGATCCAATGCCTCCATCTCCAATCCGGTGGGAAGCGATGCTACCCACCACCAGAGAGTGAACAAGCTGCGTTCACTGTTTCCCACCCCTCCAGCCCTCCCAAAACCACTGCGGGGTGCTCCAGGAGACAGGATCCCACCATCCCTGCCCATTCCCATCCTTGGCACCCTGAAGCCATGTGTCCATAGGGTGAAACAGTGTGGGAACGGGCTAATAAACAAGGAATGGCGTGACCTCAGCCCTGCCTGCGCAGGCAGCCAGAGCGGGCTCTGACCTTCTCGGTACCCAGGGTACACGCTGCCTCTTTCATCATTATCCATGCATTTACTCCCAGGAGCTTCGCTTGGAAAACAGGATGTGAGCGTGTGAGATGGCCACTTGCCCTCTCAAGGAGCTCAGAGCCTGCCGGGATGCTCCCTTTGCCCTGAGCTGGGATGGACACTGGGATAACCCCTCTCAATGCCTCTGGGGCAGAGGAGCTGCTGGTGTGTGATGGGTTAGAAGCTGCCCCAGATGTAAAGCGCAAACCCGGCTTAAAGCCCTGGAAAAGCAGGATGAATGCTGTTGAAATGCATTGCTGGGATATATGGAACATGTTTCCCTTCGCAGTACAGTGGGATATGGAGCATGCTTTGACTAACCCACACCCTAAACCCATCAGCGTGCATGAAAGCCAGCGAAACAGCACAGTTTTAATGTGTTTTATTGTTCTGACACAGGATTTTTCCCTTCCTGCTGTTGTCCTGAGCCCCGGCTGATGCTCTCAGAGCTCTCCTTGCATTTACCAGGGAAAGAGTTTCTATAGAGTTGGGAGTTTATGCACAGCTTCCTCCAGCCTTCCCGGGACAGGCAGTACCCAGCGGGTTAAAGCTCCATCACAGCGTGTTTATGTGCTGACAAGGAAACATGATGACAGATCATCCCAAACAACTTCAAAGCGAGATTTGTGGACCTGATATGGAAACTATTCCTAAAGTCTCAGTGCTGAGAGCATTAAAGGCAGCCTCAAGCCCAGCCTGGCCCCATGAACATAGGGCTCCCTCCAAGGGGATTTGGGGCTAAACGATGCTCCTTGAGCATCTCTTGCTTAGGCAGAGGGTAGAGCATCACCTCACTCACATCCTGCGCTGTCCCCATGGCTCTGGGTGGGTTCCCTGCACCCAGGGCAGCCCCATCTCACCATGGGGCTATTCCAGCCCCAATAGCAAGAGGGGCTGGGATGCGGCTCCATCCACCTGGGAAGCATTTAGGGATCAGGGAGGGATGGGGAGGTGCTGGGACCCTGGTGGCAGCCAACACTATGCGGGCAGCCCTTGTTCTGGTGCAGGTAGTGGTGTGGCGAGGGCCCTGAGCCCATGTGGGTTTGCTGCAGAGGGGGTGTCTCACCAGCCCTGTGTAGCGTTTTAGGGTGATGTGGGTCCATGGGGTCTCTGTGCAGGGCTTGGCGCCCTTGTGCTGGTGAGGCTGTTGGGGTGCAGTGCCCATCCCAGCGGTGCTGGTGCTCGCTGTGCTGGTGAACCTCCTCTGCTGCCCTTTGCTCTGGGCTGGGACTTGCTCCAGTGCAGCTCCGGCTCTGGATTCCATGGATGGGCAGCGCTTTGCGACACCAGCCTGGTCCCAAAGGGGCTCTGGCCCTGAGTGTTACTGGTGCAAAGTAACTGCATCTCTCCAGCCTCTCCCCTGCTCCGCTCCCTGCACCCATGGGTGGACAGAACCCCCTCCAGTGCTCTGTTGGCAGGTTCAGTGCAGTCGCTTGTCCTGTGTTTGCTTCCTGACCCTCTCCTGCAATGGGGAAGCTGAGAAGTGCTTCCCTGAAGGTGAAAAGGGAGATCCCATGTCCCTGCCATTGCTGTGATGCTGCGGTGATTCCTGCTGTGTGCTGGGTTTTATCACTTGCTCTGGAACGGCGGCTCTGCAGCCGGAATGCCAGGGCACAGAGCAAGATTCCCAGCTATAAAAAGCTTTTCTTTCATCCTAGTGTGGCATCAGCCTTGGCAGAGGCTGAATGTGCTGCATTTAATGCTGCCGGGAGGCAAAGCTGGTGCCTGCCTGCCCTCCAGCCAGCTTTGGTGAGCTCAGAGATGCAATTATGCATTGAACATGAGGGATGGAGGATTAAACCGTCCTTAATACCTGAGGTGGCAGGGCATGGGAGCTTGGGCAGGGGCTCTGATAGCAGCAAAGCCCCTTGCCCAGGCTCCCCTCTATCTGCTGAGTGCCAGGCACTGATTTATCTGCTTTACCTGTCTGGGATCAGCCCTTGGTGTGGGGGATTAGAGTTAGAACTGTATGTGTGAACCTGAAACGCTCCATGAGTGTGGCTGTGTGCTTGCAGCCTGCCTGGGGTGGATAAGGCTATGGGACAGGGATTAAACAGTGCAGGGACTTTACATCCACTTAGGCAGGAGTGGCAGCGTGTGAAAGCTTTGTGTGGGATCAGGAAGGTGATTTACACCTCACACAGGCTCACCCTTTAGCTGCTATTCAAAGCCACGTTGGATGGGGCTTGGAGCTACCTGATCTACTGGAAAGTGTCTCTGCCCGTGGCTTAAGGATGAGCTTTAAGGCCCCTTCTAACCCAAACCAGGCTGGGATTCTGTGATGCTTGAGCTGTCTCACCCCTCTACCATGTCCAGGCAGACCTTGTGTCCCCTCTGATGTGCCTGGGACCACCTCAGGAACCCATTCCCTTTCTCCAAACGGCACGAGGATCTCCATGTGCTTCCCTGCACCGCGTGTTCCCTGCATCCTCTCTCTTCCTAAGAAGCAGGGATCTTCCCTAATCCATCCTGACTCTCTCTCTACATATAAAGAAGTATTTTTAAATACCCATTGTTTATCCTGCAGCAACAGCCAAAGGAGCTGCTCTGATCTGGGGTATAAGCATAGTTTCCCAGCGATTTCTAAACAACCACTTGACCTGTTGGCCAGCACTTCCCCACGAGGGCTCTCTGGCCTGGATCTGCCTCCCCATTCCATGGCAGGTATCAGGAATCAGCAGTTCTGGCCCATGGCAGGGTTGGGCAAGGGATGAGGATGCTCTCCCTGGTGACAGCCCTGGGCTGGAGGGTGCAGATGGGGTCTCCAGCACCATGGGGGCTTGGGTCAAGCCTCTGTAGCAGCAGGGATGGGGCTCAGGGCTGTGCTTCAGCTTTTCCAGCTGTAAAAGTGGGACAAAGATACCGACCATGTTATTTCCCCTGCCCTGATGGAAGGCCTGGGACTCTCCCTTCCTTTCCTTGGGAAGGGGGAGGGCGCCGGGCTCTGCTGTCTGGGAGCAGGAGGAAAAGTCTCATGTAAGAGCCAGGAGAAGGCAGCAGAAGTGGTGCTTGGATGCCTGCTTCGGCTGTGTCTGCTCCTCGCTTTGACTGCAGCGGGATATCCCTTCCCTCCAGTGCACGGTGGGGTGGGAATGGGCTGAGAGCACCGTGAATACACTGTGGGAGAGTACACTGGGTCCTGCAGCCCCTTCAGTGCCCAGGAGCCATGAACAGCCTGGCTCTGCCTGGTGGGCATGCATCGGGTGGCCAGGGAAGTGGAGGTGAGGATGGGAAGCAGAGATGAGGATGGGAAGCAGAGGTGAGGATGGGAAGCAGAGATGAGGATGGGAAGTGGAGATGAGGATGGGAAGTGGAGATGAGGATGGGAAGCAGAGGTGAGGATGGGAAGCAGAGGTGAGGATGGGAAGCAGAGGTGAGGAATGGAAGTGAAGATGAGGATGGGAAGCGGAGATGAGGATGGGAAGCAGAGGTGAGGATGGGAAGCAGAGGTGAGGATGGGAAGCAGAGGTGAGGAATGGAAGTGAAGATGAGGATGGGAAGCAGAGGTGAGGATGGGAAGCAGAGGTGAGGATGGGAAGCAGAGGTGAGGAATGGAAGTGAAGATGAGGATGGGAAGCAGAGGTGAGGATGGGAAGCAGAGGTGAGGATGGGAAGCAGAGGTGAGGAATGGAAGTGAAGATGAGGATGGGAAGCGGACATGAGGATGGGAAGTGAAGGTGAGGATGGGAAGTGAAGATGAGGATGGGAAGCGGAGATGAGGATGGGAAGCGGAGTTGAGGATGGGAAGCAAAGGTGAGGAGGGGCAGCCACCAGCAGGGTGATGGCAGAGCTGGGCATCCTGCCCTGGTGCCTGGCCTGTGCCTGCTCCACAGATCCCGGCCCAACGCCCTCATTATCCCTGGACATTCCCAGCGATGCTCTTTACACCTCGGACACAGAACCCAGCCGTGCCCCCGTGTGATGCTGGTGCTGGGGTTACATGTGCGGCCACACCGAAACGACGCCAGTTTTCCTGCTCACATCTTCTTTGTGCTGTTCCACTTGAGGGACAAATAGCCCCTAAATAGCAAGGCCAGGGCTTGACCCAAGCCAGCAGTTGATGCCAGGGCTGGGAGCTAAACCGGGTTGCATCAAACCCTCGTCTGAGTGCTTTGATGAACCAAAACAGTCTTGTAAAGCTCCAGCTTGTAAACCCGGGGCTCTGTTCTGCTCACTCATGAATGGGAAGAAATGCCAAGTGGATAATTTTTTACACATCCTTTTTTTTTTTCCCCTCTTTGTCAACATTCCCCCATTTGGCTGAAGCTTCAAACTCCCATATTTGGAGAGCGCCTGTCTTAGAACTTCCAGTATTTGTATAAATAGCTGATAGTGAAAATATGACCCGCTCCTGCCCAGGGGCCCGCAGGAGGAGCGGAGCTGGGCACCGCAATGGGGCTGGAGCAGCCCAGTGCCTCCCAGTTTGAGGTGGCTTCCCAGTGGGAGAAAGGAAGAAGTGTGGGGGTCCCCAGAACACTCGCACCCACCCAAAGGTCTGCCCATTCCCCTCCATCAGCCAGGAGGAGGTTTGGGCAGTGGGGAAGTGAAATAGTGACTGAGATGTGCTGCATGGTGTGTGTTGGAGTGGGGCTGGCATCTCACCATCCCTTTGCTGATGTCGGGGGGACCGAGGTGTCATTGTCCCCTCCAGTGACAGCCTGCGGAGAGCCTGAGCATGGCGAGGAGTGCATGGGTTTGCTCCAGTAAAGTCCTGGGCACAGTGAGGGGCTGGAGCTCATGGTGAGGGGCTGGAGCACACAGTGAGGGGCTGCAGCTCACAGTGAGGGTTGGAGCTCATGGTGAGGGACTGGAATGCACAGTGAGGGGTTGGAGCTCATGGTGAGGGGTTGGAGCTCATGGTGATGGGCTGGAGCACACGGTGAGGGGCTGGAGCTCATGGTCAGGGACTGGAATGCACAGTGGGGGGTTGGACCTCATGGAGAGGGGTTGGAGCTCATGGAGAGGGGTTGGAGCTCATGGTGAGGGGTTGGAGCTCCTGGTGATGGGCTGGAGCCCACGGTGAGGGTCTGGAGCACACAGTGAGGGGTTGGAGCTCATGGTGAGGGGCTGGAGCACACGGTGAGGGGCTGGAGCTCATGGTGAGGGGCTGGAGCTCATGGTGATGGGCTGGAGCTGATGGTGAGGGGTTGGAGCCCATGGAGAGGGGTTGGAGCTCATGGAGAGGGGTTGGAGCACACAGTGAGGGGCTGGAGCGCACGGTGGCGGGCGCACGTCGGGGCTGCCGGAGCGGAGCGGGGCGGGCCGGGGGTTGCCAGTGGCGGGGGGAGGCGGTGCCGCAGCCCGCTCCTCTTTCATTGATCTCCGGAGCGGGGCCGCCCGGAGCCTTTAAAGGCTCCTCCTCCAGCAGCGTCCCGGGGAGCGGCGTGGAGGGGAGCCCGGCCCCGCCGGTCCGCCCCGAGGGCTGCTGCGGGCTGCGGCGGCCGCGGGGTGCGCACGTCGGGGCGCAGCGGCCGAGCCCCCCGCCTCGGTCCGGCGGAGATGAGCCCCCTGCCCGCGGGCAACGGCAGCGCCTGGGGGACGGCGGCGCTGGGCAGCGGCGGCAACTGCAGCGGGGCCGCCAGCCTGAGCCGGCAGTGGGTGCTGGGGGCTGCCCTGAGCCTCACCGTGCTCGTCATCGTGGCCGGTAACTTGCTGGTGATTGTGGCCATCGCCAAGACGCCGCGGCTGCAGACCATGACCAACGTGTTCGTCACGTCGCTGGCTTGCGCCGACCTCATCATGGGCTTGCTGGTGGTGCCACCGGGGGCCACCATCCTGCTGAGCGGGCACTGGCCCTACGGCACGGTGGTGTGTGAGCTGTGGACCTCGCTGGACGTGCTGTGTGTCACGGCCAGCATCGAGACGCTGTGCGCCATCGCCGTGGATCGCTACCTCGCCATCATGTCCCCGCTGCAGTACGAGGCGCTGGTGACCAAAGGCAGGGCATGGGCTGTGGTGTGCCTGGTGTGGGCCATCTCTGCCTTCATCTCCTTCCTGCCCATCATGAACCACTGGTGGCGGGACGGGGCGGACGAGCAGGCGATGCGCTGCTACGATGACCCGCGCTGCTGTGACTTTGTCACCAACATGACCTACGCCATCATCTCCTCCACCATCTCCTTCTACGTGCCCCTGCTCGTCATGATCTTTGTCTATGTCCGCGTCTTCGCCGTGGCTACGCGCCACATCCAGCTCATTGGCAAGGACAAGGTGAGGTTCCTGCAGGAGCCCCCCAACCCCAAATCCAGGAGCAGCCGGCGCAGGCGTCCCTCCCGTCTGCTGGCCATCAAGGAGCACAAGGCGCTCAAGACCCTGGGCATCATCATGGGCACCTTCACGCTGTGCTGGCTGCCCTTCTTCGTGGCCAACATCATCAAGGTGTTCTGCCGGCCAATGGTGCCCGATCAGCTCTTCCTCTTCCTCAACTGGCTGGGCTACATCAACTCGGGCTTCAACCCCATCATCTACTGCCGCAGCCCTGACTTCAGGAGCGCCTTCCGCAAGCTGCTGTGCTGCCCGCGCCGCGCCGACCGCCGGCTCCACGCCGTGTCCCAGGACCTGCAGCGCTGCCCCTGTGCCTTCAGCCCCCGGGGGGGCCCTTTGGGGGTCAGCAAAGCGGCAGCCCCCGGGGAGGATGGCAGCGGGACGGAGGAGACCAGCCTGTCCCAGGGCAGTGGCCATCGGCTGCAGGGCGCCCAGACCACGCTGTGCTCACAGCTTGATGAGTAGGTACCGGTGGGTACTCGACTGGGAGGCTTCAGGGGAGCAGCCTTTTGGGGTGCAACAGAAGGGCTGTTGATGGCAGGGGCACGGTCTGATGGTGCAATGAGGAGCTGGAGGGCAGGCAGACCGTGGGGTGCATGGGAATCGTTGCCCTCTGCCTTTAGGTTGCCCCAAAGCCCCAGTCCTTTCTCTGGGCTGCAAAACTGGGGTTCTGCTCCTGCCTTGTCTCTTCCCAAGGCTGCCAGGATGGGGTCTGCTGATCCAGGGTAAAGAAAACACGCTGGTGGTGAATAGGGAAGCAAACCAGCTGAATGAGTCCCAAAGCTTGACATTCCTCCCCTCCCTTCTCCCTCTTTTTGCTGTTAAAGAAGGAAAACATGGGAAATCCCTTTGCAGTGACGCAGCTGGGGCTGCTATTCCTGTTGTCATGGGTTGCTTTGCCCTCTGACAGAGTGAAAATCTGGGAAGGGAATCTATTTTATCACTCTCTGTCGGCCCCGCGGGTGGGAGATGGGCTTCCCATAGCCGCAGTCAGGGCAGAGCAGGCAGGGATGCGCCTGTGCTGTGGCTCTGCACCCTCACATGGACTTCCACACCCTCTGCAAACTACAGGGAGGGTTTCCCCCTCCTCTGGGTTTTGAATTGTTCTGATTCCTGTGGGTTTAAAGCAGCTTTCTCTGGTCTAAAGCCCTTCCTGATGCCCGAGGGCAGGAGAGGTTCCTGCCAGCACGCACGGGCAGAGCTGCTGCTGGCAGAGAAGTGCAGGTATTCCAAGGAAGGATTCGCCCGCACTGGGAACATGGGGTGCTCAATCATGGGAAGGGGCTGGGCTCCTCACACACTATGCTCTCCTGTTCAAGGTTTGCTGGCAGAGAGACACCAGAGGGTCCTTCCATCTGACTGGGAGCAGCCGAAAGCCAGGAAGAGCGTGAGTGCAGTGTGTGCTCCCAGTGCAGTGTGTGCTCCCAGTGCATGTGTGCTTCCAGAGGGATGCAGGGAGCACTTCTCCATCCCTGTTGCTGTGTTCAGCTCACGCCATCGTCCCTCGCAGCATCTCCTCTGCCCGCTTTGGCTGCTGCCCTCCCTGGGGAGCAGCCCTTGGCCAGCCTCAGGCCGCTGCCTGCCCTGGGCACATGAGCCTGGCGTCAGCATTGCTGACACCTCCTGCTTTAACCCCGGGTGCTTTAACCCTCCTCAGCTTCCTTGGCTTGTGTACATCCCCATCCATACCCGCTGCTCCCCTTCCTCCCGGGGCTTTGTGTCGCTGTCCGCAGGGTGATGCAGCCTCATTGAGCCCCATGGGTGATGCTCCATCACCTCCCACCCTCTTCCTGCAGGGCCGGGCGTTGCGGAGGGGATGGAGGAGCAGCGCTGGGGGTGACGGCGCTGGAAGGATCCTCCGGTGCATGGGGAGCAGAGGGATTCTCCCCCGGGAGCGCTCGCGGTCACAGCAGCGACCAGGGAGCTGGCTCCTCTGTGCTGTTGGTGCTGGAGAGCTGGAGCCAGTTGGGAAAAGGCTCCTGAGCTGCTCTCCAAGGGGCAGCGCAGCCTTGGGGACGTGCCTGTGCTCGCTGTGAGGACAGGGACTGGCTCCCATCTGAGGTGTTTCCAGGCTGGAAGCAGGACGTGGTGGATCTGCTCTCTGGAAGGACAAAGAACCCCGATCATCCCAGGCTCAGGAAGCCCATCAGGAAGAGGAGAAGAGCCTCTTGCAGGCACAAGCCCATTCCAGGGTCTCCATCGCTGCATTCCCAGGGCTGGGTGCCTTTAGCAAAGGAGAAGCACCGGAGAGCAAGGGGAGCTCCGAGCATGGGGAACTGGGCAAAACCTGTGGTTATGCTCCTGTCACATCTCCTCCTGTTTCCACCTCTCTGTTGGGGGCAGATATCCCTGGTTTTGTGCTGTTCAGGGATGGGTGGATGAAGCTGGAGGAGCAGCGTTGGAGGAGGATGGTTTCCTTCCCAAAGCCTGGATCTGGGTACAAGGGGCAGCAGGACAAGGGCTTTTACACGGAGGTTGAGCTTCAAACCTCCTTGTGCTGCCAGGGCAATGGGGGACCACAGCAGGGCCAGCGCATCCCTGGGATGCTGCGGTGGGAGCAGAGCTCAGGTCCATGCACAGACGGGCTGTGCCCACACCGGTGGCTTTGGGGATAATGTTCATTGTAAATATGTCACAGTGACTGTCAAGTTTCCCTCCTGTTTTGTCTCCCCCCACCCTCTGTGTGAAATAAACCTTTGGAATTCTGCGATGCCTTCGGATCCATGCCAAGCACAGGGATGCTTTTTGCCATATGCCGTTCCCAAGGTTCTGGGGTGCATCCCGGGGCTGTAGCAGGGAAAAGCCATGCTCCAGCCATGCCCCAGCTCTGCCACATCTCCCTGCACCCCAATAGGACATGCACAGCACCTGCCAGCCTGGGAATGCACCAGGACATCGGCACCAGCATCCCACCATGATTCCAGAGGGTTTTGTCCTCTTGACTGGGAGAGGCAGAGAGCCCCGTGCTGGTGATGCCTGGAGCAATGGGACACCCCATGCACCCGCAGCACCCTGAGCTATGTGCCCTGTGCCATCACCCGGCACCAGGGAAGCCCCAGCTCCCACATGGAGCCTGTGGGATCCAGCTGCATCCCCAAGGACTACAGTGTGTCCCCGCTGGGATCCCCCCTTGGCATGTTTTGCTTTTCATACCCAGCAAGGATGAAATCACCAAATAAAGAGAAAAACGAAGCTTTTGGTGACTGTTTCCATTTCAGAGCCACCAGTTTGGTGGCTCTGATGGTTCTTGTGGGCTGGTCCCTTATCCTTGAGCACAAGTAGGTCCTGTGTGTCCCCATCCTCCCTGAGGTCCTCTCAGTGACCTGCTGAGGGGACACAGCCCAACACCAACCCAGGACCTGCTCATTAGCCACTGTGTTAATGAGAAACCCCCCAAACCACAGGCAATACCCAGGGCAGGGGGTGAAGGGGGGGTTATCCCAAGGAATGGAGGTCCCCAGGTCTCTCTGCATGTCCTGGCAGGGCTCATGTCCTCTCCATCAAGCCCAGATTGCTCAGGTGGGTTTACTTGTTTGCTGCAGGTGCTTCTGGGTGCAGTGATGGGGAGGTGAGTCCATTGGTCCCCAAAAGCACCTGAGCTGCATTCCCAAACCACACCTCCATTGGCACCCCCCCAGATCTATATTAGCAGCAGGAACTGGGTTCAGGTACTTGGTGCTGCTCTTTTTGGCTAGGTATGTGCAAGGATGGGCGCTGTGGTCTATATGGGGCTCCCTCCAGCACCCCATCCCTGTGCTGGGTTGTGCTGCTGGATGAACCACCCATGCAGGCTTGATGCTTATGTGGCATTTAGGGCCTTTCAAGAGCTCTCTCAATGCTAAATGCTTCCCTGAGGCTTTAGCTGCTCTGTTTAGTGCTGGGAGGGTGCATGGAGCGTCCTGAGCTACCTCTGCTTATGGTGCTCCGCTGCTGCAGGGAGGCTGCTCATCCTCTTAGAGCTCATTCTGTGTGTAAATGCATTTACCTGGCTTTTCTTTTCCCCAGGGGATGCATTAGTGGCTGGGAGGTTTTATTCTTCACTTAGCAATGTTATCCTGCCTGCGTGCTGCTGCCCTGGCTCCGGGCTTTTGGGAGTGCTGCAGAGTGCTCCAAAGTCATGTTTCTTCCTTGTGTTTCTGCTCCAGAGCAGCCCAGCACCGTTTCCTCTGCTGTTTGTTCCTCTGGAGCTGGTTCCTGCTGATCCTGGTGCTGGATCCACTGTGGAAGATGGGCAAATCTTCTTACTTATCCATGTCGCTGTCAGACGACAGACAAGTTGTTGCCTTGTGGGGTACGGAGCCGCATGTTCCAGGCTGCTTTGATGGGACCTGGAGGCAGGAGTGACCACGGGGATGGTGTCTGTGCTCTTCAGGCAGCAGGGCTGGGTGTGCACAGTGGGATTCCCTCTTTCCCATTGAGTGTGAACCTGGGAAAGCCTCTCTGGAAGCTTGCACATAAATGATGCTGTGTCCCTGCAGGCTGCCATCGGGGCCCGGACATCAAGACCTGCGTGTTGGAGGACGATGACTTCTTGGAGCACTTGATCCTACTGTGAATGGTGAGATCTGAGGCTTGCCAAGGAGCCCATGGCCCACGATGGGGCTGGCTGATGGCTGGGTCTCTACTTGGCTCTGCAGATCTGCCTGGAGGCTGATGCCAAGGATAAGATGCACATGGTGGCCGCTGAGTCTGAAAACACCTATAGAGACCTGATGCCGGTGCCTATAGCGGCGCTGCAGCCCTCGGTGCTCCCCATGGTAAGGGCAGCCCCTGCCCCATAATTGCGCTGGGGTTGGGGGGTCTCTGAGCTCTGGCTCTTTGCAGATCAACCTCCAAGGCCTGGAGCTGGTCCCTCCCATCATCTTCATGCTCCAGCATGGATCTGGGCCTGTTTATCTCTGCGGGGAGCGCATCACCCGTGAGTGCTGTGGGGCTGCAGTGGGGATGCTCCTGGGTACCATGATGGCTTCAGTGGCAGCTCCTACCCTCAAAAGGGCTGCTTTGCCCTGGGATGGAGGGATTGCTGGTCTGTGGGGTGGGTTAAGGGCTTGTTTGTGTTCATTGCCTCAACACAGTGGTCTGTGCTGGCTCCCTGCTCCATCTCTGCAGCTGTGGGGTCTCTATGGGTTGTTTCAGGTCTCCATGGGGCACTTGTGGGTCCCTATGGGACAGTTGGACATCTCTATGGGGCACTCACGTGTCTTTATGGCTGATTTCAGGTCCCTATGGGACATTCAGGGGCCCCTTATGGGCACTTGGGGGCTCTTGTGGGCCACTTGGGTGTTTGTATGGGTGATTTGGGGTCCCTATAGGTCAATCTGGGGTCTTCATGGGACACTAGGTGATTTCTATGGGCTATTTGGGGTTCCTATGGGGAACTTGCCCTTCCCTATGGTGTGGGGTAGGATTGCTGGCTGTGTTTGAGCCCAGGAGGTTTCACCTCTGCTCCTGCTCTATCTCCTCTCCCCAATGGAAGATGATGCTGGCTCCGAAGCCCATGAGGAAGACGCAGGCAATGAGGATGATGATGGAGCATCACAGAAGAGCTGCATCTTGGAGAAGGCCGGGAGTGGATGGTGGGACTGTGGGGACACCCTGTGCCAGGAGCTGCAAGTGCCTCATTCCGAATGGGACAGATCCTTGCAGAGGGTCACAACCTGCCTGAACTTTGAGTGTCACCTCTTGTCTCCTCTCCTTGCCCCCTCCATTCCCACCATATTCCCAGAAATGCTCTTTTTTACCCGCTTTTATTGCACTAACAATTGGAAAGCGCAAGCACCTTGGGGTTGGTCTGAATTCCTGCCCCAGCTCTGTCCCTCTCTGCATCCTCTTGGGAAAACCTATTCCATATATGCAATCCCTGCAGTGCTGTGGGTCATGCTGCTGACCCATGGGTCTGGGGGGCCAGAGGTCCCAGTGGGGAGCTGCAGCTGATGCCTGATGCCAGCACAAGGGGGTTCAGAGGGTCTCCCATCCCCAATGTATATAGATGAGGTTTGTTTCCCCGCCACCTCCTCAGGGGGAGGACACGATGCTCTGCACAGCCCCGGCACCAATTATCCTGCGAGTTCCCATCTAATGGTCCTTTTGTTCCCATCTGGCCATCGCCTGTTGGGATCAACAGGGCAAAGTTGTGTTGCTGCTTTGGTGGCATCCAGGGAAACGCAGGCAATAGCTGCCCCTGATGAGCAGCCACTGCAGTAATGTGATTAAAACTCCTAATGGAGAAAATTGCCCCAATCCATTATAATTCCGCTGTTAGCTGGCAGCGGGGTTGGCTTGTAAGGAGATTGACTTCACATCGGTGGGCTGGGAAGAGGGAGCACACGGGGCTGTCTTTATTCTCCCCACTTATACCAGAGAAAGCTGCGGGGCTGAGCTGAGTGCTGCGGGGGGAAGGATGCTCTCGTCATGTAATGGCTTGGGAGAGGCTGGAGATGGGCCTGGGTGACACCAGCTCCAGCACGCATGGGCTGCAGCACATCAGCCGCTGTGCCTGGGCACACAAGGGGGCAGGATCATAGAGCCATCGGATACAGGCTTCGCCTCCTGCAAGGCAAGTGTGTGCCCTGAGCCCCTTTCCCTGTGTGCGGGTTTGGGATGTGCCCTGGGATAGGGAGTGGGAAGCGGCTGCTGTGCACAGCGCTGAGCTCTAGAATGGGAGAGGGAGGGGAGGGAAACTATATGGGAGAGCAAAGCAATGGCTTAAAGCTGCCAGAGGGGAGGTTGAGATGAGCTCTTAGGCAGAAGCTCTTCCCTGGCACAGGGTGCCCAGAGAAGCTGTGGCTGCCCCATCCCTGGCAGTGTTCAAGGCCAGGTTGGACACAGGGGCTTGGAGCAACCTGCTCTAGTGGAAGGTGTCCCTGCCCGTGGCAGGGGGTTGGAGCTGGATGAGCTTTAAGGTTCCTTCAACCCAAACCATTTGATGATTCTGTATTGAGCAGCTTTTCCCTGCCCTCGCCTCACTCCCAGCACTCAAGACTGAGTGTGCTCCTTGTAGAGGGAGGATCAGAGCCAAAACCATCACCTATTTCTCTGGAACAAGTGATTCCTGCTTATTTTCCCCACCAGCATCACCTCTGGGACCTGTCATTGCTCAGACCCCATCACTGTGACAGCCCAGGGGGTGAGGGCTCTCCCTTGCACCCTGCTGCTTGTGTTGAATGTGTCTTGGGGGGGCTGGAGCATCCAGCCCAGGGGTGTTCTGCAGATCCTGGTAATGGGAGAGCAGGGATAAAGGCTGATGAATTCATTACTCCTAATGCAACACGCTGTTAAGTGGAAAGCTGCCAAATTCATTAAGACATCTCACCCTTGGGAGCCTTGTAAACGCATGGGGTGAGGCAGGCAGGGTGCATGGGAATTCATCTAGGACCTCAGTTAATGCCAATGTGGGCTGTGGAGCTTTTTGGGGGCTGCTGAGACACATTACAGACTGGGTGCAGCTCCCCAGTGGGTTTTGGTCTCACTAGATGAGGTACGTGAGGGTTTAAGGGTGAAATAGCATCTGGCACAGAGATAAATAAACAGGGCAGCAAGCCCTGTGCCGGGAAAAAGCAGGAGATAACACATGGAAATAGCCCAGGAAATGAAAGCTGGTCTGGGGTGGGTGATGAGGATTCAGTGGCAGGAGGGATGCGGGAGCAGGGATGGGATCCGGAGTGAGCGCTGTGTATAGGGATGGGAATGGTGCTGCCTGCACTCCTGAGAAGCATCCTGGGAAAACAGGGACCTGCCTTCCAGGAATGATCTAAGTTTTGCCCCCAAGTTTCCTCCTTACCCCCCATCCCCTTCCCTTCACAGCTGATTATGTGCATACCTGGTGTTGCATTTGGCAGGACGGTGCTGGGGTCTGTGACAGCGCCTCGCTGAGCCCCTGGGCTGCTGCTTGAGGAGAGCCTGGATAACGTGGTTATGGGGATGGATGAGCGGGATGCGGGCGCTTTGGGGCGGTGCAGATGTGGCCGAGCCTCTTCATTTCCTCATCCGTGAATGTCCTTTTGCATTTCCAGAAGCATCAGGAGCTATTTTCCTGCTCAGCTGCCGCTTCCCTTTCCCTGCTGCCGGAGCTGCTTCTCGCACTGGCTGCGTTGGGCAGAGCTGCAAGCGCTTCCTTGAAAGAGCTGTTGATGAGACCACATCTCGGTAAGTGCCATCCCATGGTCAGCCCTGATGCTTTTCTCCTTCTCTTCTTCCTCCCTGCTAAGCCATAGCTGCTGTTGAGCCACGGTCTATCCCTCCCTCCCCATCAGCATCACCCCTTTCCTGAGCCTGATTTTCTTTCCCCTCCATAGGAGCCTGCAGGACAAAGCCGTCATCCCAAGGAGCCTTTCCGGGTGTGGGGAAGCGGGGGGCAGCCCTACAAAGCCACGATGAGGAGCAAGATGTGCCCCATGGATACCTGAAACCCCTCACTGGTGTATTTTGGGGTGCTGAGGCTGGTCGAGACGGGGTTTTCTCACTTGCCTGCACATCCACAGCCATGGAGGGGGACGGGGCCAACACCACCATCTATGAGCTCGCCCTGCAGAACTGCTCCAACACCAGTGCCCAGTTCACCGGGGTGCAGCTCATCCAGGCCTTCAAGCCCCTCATCATCCCTTGCTATGCCCTGGTCGTCCTCATCGGCATCTTCGGGAACTACCTGCTGCTCTACGTCATCTGCAGGACCAAGAAGATGCACAACATCACCAACTTCTTCATTGGGAACCTGGCGTTCTCCGACATGCTGATGTGCGCCACGTGTGTGCCCTTCACCCTGGCCTATGCCTTCAACCCCCAGGGATGGGTTTTTGGGAGGTTCCTGTGCTACTTCGTCTTCCTGATGCAGCCCATGACTGTCTATGTCTCTGTCTTTACGCTCACAGCCATCGCGGTGGATAGGTAAGTGTTGGTGGGGTTGGTTTTGGGGGTCCAGGAACCTGCTGCTCGCTCAGGTTGGGGTTTAAAGTGCCAAAAGGGAGAAGAAAACAACCCAGGGGATCTTTGCAGTGTCTCTGCAGCCTTTTCTTTAGCATCTGGACTTGGCCTCGGGTGGAGGAAGCACGGTGGGGATGCTTGGCTGGTTGCTGCTGTGCCCTGGGCAATGATGTGCAGTTTGATGCCTGCATGAAGCTGTTTCTCTATCAAAATCCCATCGCCCGCAGCTGGGTCTGTGCTCCCGGCTCTCACACAAGGTTTTGTTGGAGTTTGTGCCTGGTTCTTCACTCTTCGCTGGGTAAATCTGCACTGAAATCCTGCTGTGTCCTGGCCCCTGGGTGGAGGAGAGCACTTGTGCCTCCCTGAGCGGGTCTGACGGCGGCTGATTTAGAACACCACGTTTCCATAGAGACCTCCTCTTGGAAGAGATGCTCCAACCCTGCATTGGGCAGCGCTGAGATGGCTTCTTGTGCCTCTCGTCTTCCTTTGCGCATGGGGGAGAGTGGGGCAGGACCACAATTGGAAGGGCAAAAGAGAAAAGAGATGTGAGTGGAATAGCTGGGAATGCCTGGATTGGTGCTGGAGCCATGCAGCCCTCACCGGGGGCTTGGAATGTCCCCCAGTGTGGTGGCGTGCTGCTTTTGCTCCTCAACAAAGCTCTTTTTTTGGGGAGGTGAAAGCAATTTGCTCAGTTCTCCTGCCAAAGAGGCAGCCCCCGAGTCACACCATAAAGCATCATTGGGGCTTATTGCAAATGGATCATCTTAGTCCAAATCCTCCAGCTCTGATGTGGCTGCACCGGGGCTCTGCTGGTCTCCAGCCTGCGGGAGGGATGCTCCATGCCCGGCCCCGCTTCCCAAACCAGCAGAAGTGCCCTGGTGGCAATGGGATGCTGCTGTCCCCATCTGCTCCCGGGATGCTGTAGGGCTCAGGCTCCCCATTTCTCTCCCCATAGGTACTATGCTACCGTGCACCCCCTGAAGAAGCGCATCTCGGTCACCGGCTGCATCTCAGTGGTGGGGGGCATCTGGCTGCTGTCCTGCGGGCTGGTGGCCCCCGCCATTGCCCACACGTACCACGTGGAGTTCCGGCAGGAGGGCTTTGTCATCTGCGAGGAGTTCTGGATGGAGGAGGAGACGCAGCGCCTGGCCTATGCCTACGGCACCCTCATCGTCACCTACATCCTGCCCCTCTCCGCCGTGTCCCTCTCCTACATCTGCATCTCGGTGAAGCTGAGGAACCGGGTGGTACCCGGCCACCCCACGCAGAGCCAGGCCCAGTTCGACCGCCTGAGGAAGAGGAAGATCTTCCGCCTCATCGTGCTGGTGGTGGTGGCTTTTGGGCTCTGCTGGCTCCCCATCCACGTCTTCAACATCATCCGCGACATCGACATCAACCTCATCAACAAGCACTACTTCCTCCTCATCCAGCTGCTCTGCCACTGGTTTGCCATGAGCTCCTCCTGCTGCAACCCCTTCCTCTATGCTTGGCTCCACGACCGCTTCTGTGGGGAGCTCCGGAAGATGTTCACCTGCAAGAGGAAGATCATCCCTGCCAAGAGCTGTGGGACTGCTGATGGTGTGCTCTGAGGCCGGGCTCCCATTCCCAGACTCTCCATGTGCTTTGTCCCACATATGGCACAGCTTTCCTTGCTGCCGAGGGGTTGGGGATGCTCATCCTGCCCATGGGACTGAAACCAAACAGAGTCCTTCATCCTGTCCAGGGGTTTGCAGCACTCACTACAGCATCCTTCCCTACACTTGCCCTGACTTTGGGTGCTCAGCTCCGCTCCCACATTCCCCAAGCTCCCTTTGCCTCCAGACCACAAAAATGCATTTCCTGCAGCTTCCCCCCGCAAAATCACCCCAGCCACCCATGGCTGCACCCCCATGGTCCCATCTCTCCTATGAGGGTCCCAAAGGTGCACCCACTGGGGCTCCCAGCACCCAAGATGCTGCAGTCCAAAGGGCTGGTGGACACTTGTGCTGATGCTGATGGGCTTCAGAGGAGGCGAGGGGGGGACCAGAGCATCGCTGCATCCCTGGGAGCAGGGCATGGGATGGGATGGGATGGGATGAGGGAGTGATGATTTGCTTTGCTCAAAACTGTGTGGGGAAGGGGTGGGTGGGTTTCCTTGGAGTCCAGCTGGAAGTAGCTGCTCCTTTGATGGCAAAGAGCCCATTTCCCATTAAATCAATGTCAGGGTTTGGGAAATGGCATCTTCCCTGGAGATTGGTGCTGGAGAAGCGCTGGTGCCTCAGAGCTCCCGAATGTGCTGCCCCGTGTGGACACAAACCACACACATCCCTGTGAACCATGCCCATTGCCTCACCTCTGTCACATACATACACCCTATATGCACACCTGCACATGTACATGCCTGTGCATCCATCTGCACACACCTGTACATGCACACCCCATACATAGTCCTGTGCATACACCTGTACACACCTATACATGCCACATGCGCATGCATACACCTGTACATGTACATACCTGTGCATACATCTGTACATATACCTATACATGCACATACCTGTGCACACACCTGTACATGCCCATACCTGTACATGCACCTGTACATGCACATACCTGTGCATGTACCTGTACATGCACATACCTGTACGTGCACATACCTGTACAGGCACACACCTGCACACACACCTGTACATGCACATACCTGTACACATACCTGTATGTACACCTGCATGCACACCTGTACATGCACGCACACCTGTACATACACCTGTACATGCACACACACCTGTACATGCACATACCTGTACATACACCTGTACATGCACATACCTGTGCATACACCTGTACATACACCTGTACATGCACACACACCTGTACATGCACACACCTGCACACACACCGGTACCACCCACCCCTCCAGGCCCCGCCCACCCCTTCCAGGCCCCGCCCCTTGCTCTCGCGAGAGGGGCGGAGCGAGGGGGCGGGAGCGCGGCGTTCCCTGCTGTTCCCATTCCCGTTCCTGCTCCCATTCCCGCTCCGCTCCCGCCTCGCTCCCGCCACCATGTCGGGCGCGGGCCTGGCGCCGGGCTGGGTGCCCACCCATGTGCAGGTGACGGTGCTGCGGGCGCGGGGGCTGCGGTCCAAGGCGGCGGCGGGCGGCAGCGACGCGTACACGGTGATGGCGCTGGGACGGGACAAGTTCTCCACGTCGGTGGCGGAGCGGTGCCAGGGGCAGCCGCTGTGGCGGGAGGAGGCCACGTTCGAGCTGCCGCCGCGGCCCGCCGCGCTGCGCCTCACCGTGCTGCACCGCGCCCTCGTCGGCATCGACAAGTTCCTCGGGCGAGCCGAAGTCGACCTGGTCGCGTTGAGGAACGACGGAGGACGCCGGCACACACGGTGGGAACGGGGCTGCGGAGGGGGCCTCCGGGCACGTCGGGGCTCCGTGGGGGTGAGGGGGGAGCTCTGAGCCCCGTGGGGAACGGGACAGGGATGGGGGGGCTCTGGGTGCCATAGGGACTTGGGAGAGGGATGAGGAAGGAGCTCGGAGCTCCATGGGGAATTGGGAGAGGGATGGGGGGCTCTGGGTGCCATAGGGATTTGGGAGAGGGATGAGGAAGGAGCTCGGAGCTCCATGGGGAATTGGGAGAGGGATGGGGGGGCTCTGGGTGCCATAGGGACTTGGGAGAGGGATTGGAGGGGAGCTCTGAGCCCCGTGGGGAAGGGGAGAAGGATGGGGGGGCTCCAGATGCCATAGGGATTTGGGAGAGGGATGAGGAAGGAGCTTGGAGCTCCATGGGGAATTGGGAGAGGGATGGGGGGATCTCCAGGTGCCATAGGGGCTTGGGAGAGGGAGGAAGGAGCTCGGAGCTCCATGGGGAATTGGGAGAGGGATGGGGGGGCTCTGGGTGCCATAGGGACTTGGGAGAGGGATTGGAGGGGAGCTCTGAGCCCCGTGGGGAAGGGGAGAGGGATGGGGGGGCTCCAGATGCCATAGGGATTTGGGAGAGGGATGAGGAAGGAGCTTGGAGCTCCATGGGGAATTGGGAGAGGGATGGGGGGATCTCCAGGTGCCATAGGGGCTTGGGAGAGGGAGGAAGGAGCTCGGAGCTCCATGGGGAATTGGGAGAGGGATGGGGGGCTCTGGGTGCCATAGGGATTTGGGAGAGGGATGAGGAAGGAGCTCGGAGCTCCATGGGGAACAGGAGAGGGATGGGGGGGCTCCAGATGCCATAGGGATTTGGGGAGAGGGATGGGGGGGGGGGAGCTCTGAGCCCCATGGGGAATGGGAGAGGGATGGGAAGGCTCCAGATGCCATAGGGACTTGGGGAGAGGGATGCCGGGGCTCTAGGTGCCATAGCGACTTGGGAAGAGGGATTGGGGGGGAGCTCTGAGCCCCATGGGGAAGGGGAGAGGGATGGGAGGGTTCCAGGCACCATAAGGACTTAGGGAAAAGGATGAGGGGGGGATTCTGAGCCCCACAGGGGCCAGGAAGAGGGACTGGGGGGCCTCTGGGTCCTGTGGGGCACTGGAATAGGGATGGAGGGGCCTCTGGGGCCCACAGGAGTCAGAGAGAAGGATGGAGGGGATTGTCTGGGCACCACGAGGGTTGGGGGCAGAGATGGGAGGGCCTCTGGCTCTGTTGTGAGACCCTAGTTCCCCATGGAATGTCCCTGTGCCCCATGGGGACCCCTGTGCCCCACAGGTACGTGGGGCTCTGGTGAGCCGCCCCCTGTGCCCCACGGGGGTGAGGGATCTGGTGTGGGGCAGCCCCCTATAGCTCCGAGGTGCCTGCTCCATGGAAGAGGCCGGAGCCCTGGCACATGCAGTTGGGGCTGTTTCAGCCCATCCTGCCTCCTGCTTGGTTTGGGTTTTAAGCATCTCTGTGTGATCGCTGACAGGGAACACTGGGAACAGCCAGAGTGACCCAGGAAACCGGGAATGAGCACAGGCTACAGCCAGCTGTTGATCCCTGTCTCTTAATAAACCCTCAGCAGAGCCTACGTGCATGGAAGAGCAGCTAATGCAGTGTTAGATGGGCTGCCTTCGCTGGTGTCAGCAGGACACTGGAGCTGGGAAGACTTTTCCTTTACCACAAGCGCCAGCTCTTTGTCATACTTGCTCCTTTGAACATAAAAACACTGCCCTGGAATCCCAGGGGTGGTTCCAGGGAGGGTTTAACTGGGAGTCAGCAGCCTTGTAATGTGGCTTGAGGTGGCCCCTGAGTCACCTTCCTCTTCTCACTCACCTGAGCAGAGCCAGGTATTAACACCGGGGCTGGTGTTTCTCGACAAAGCCATCGGTGCTGGTGAAGCCTTCATTAGGACGTGGCTGTCCTAATGAAGGTTGTACCTAATTAAGATTGTACCAAGCACTAATGTGTTTACACTGCGGAGCTCAGCAGAGTTCAGGGAGTTGTTTCCTTGTGTCTGAGCCAGAGGAAAACTGAGGGGGGGGGAAAAGGGAAAACAGAGCTTTGGAACTCCTGATGTTTCCATCAGTTGTTCGAGGGGTCCCCCCCAGCGCTCCGGTTTCTCTTTGAAGCCTGTTTCTTTTGTCATTGTTTGGCTGCTGTGGTGATATAAAGCCATAAAGGGCTGAGGTTTAGTTTAACGCAATAAATCATGAAGAATTCATATTTGATAGTTTTGAGGGGCAGATTTGTCCCTACATTCTATCCTTTCAGCCCCTCAATTGAAGCAGACGTAGCGGCGTTCCTGTTCTGGTCAGTGCTAACTAAGCTGTTCATTGAACCCATAGTTTGTTTTGGATGTGTTTGGAACAGGACCTGCTCTTCCCCCCAGGGCACAGAGCCTGCAGAATGGATTGTGGCACCGAAACCAGCAGGATGCTCCTAGAAATCACGGGGTTTAGAACAAAAGTGCCCAGTGCTGGCTTGTGTTAAAGGCAAAGCTTGTGCTGCCCTCGCTGCTGCGGGACCGCAGCGTTAGGGACCTGACAAAGCCCAGCATCTCCTTGTAAAATCCTTTCCCTGGTGCTGGTGTCTTGTAACTTCAGGTCTGGACATCTATCTAACTGTAGTGTGGTGCTTGAACATTCATTTCCCTCCAGAGTGTTTCTCTGGAGCACGTTTCTACATTCATCTCCTGCAGTTAATGCTCATTAATTTTGATGTTCTCTCAAGCAAATTGCCTTTTCCTCTTCTCCTTCACTGCTTCCAGTGCACCTTCAAAGGACTGCAGTGCAAATCTGATGCCTGCTCTGTTTGCTTCCTTTATTTTCCCTGTACCAGCCGGGGAGGAGTTTTCCAGCTTTCCCTATCAGTTCTGTGGAGTCGGGAAGGCTGCAGCTCCAGCAATCGGCAAGAATTGGTGTGAGCTGCTGCTAACTTTCTTTGCCAGCCCTAGTGTGGTTTGAAAGTCTTTGAGTGGTAACTGAGGACGTGCGATAGCAGCATGCAGATGGTGTTTCTGCAGTTTAGGATACCTTGAGCACTTAATATGCAGTGCTCAACGTACCCGGAGTTGCGTTGCACAAAGGGATAAGGTTCTGTCTGTAAGGAATGTCCTTCCTGGTGTGCTCCAGTCACGAGCAGGAGGCGAGTGGAAATCTCCAGACAGTCTGCAAGGCTCTCCTTTGTGTTGATTAGGGGTTTCTGAGCTTGACGGGCATTAAGATAGCAACTGGAAAGGAGCTGGAATGAAAGGTATGAGGGTGTGGGACGCTCTCTGGTACCAGTGTCAGGCTCTCGGAGGCTGCTTCTTCCCGCACCCACTTCAAAGTACATTTGGGGAAGCCAGATTGAAGGGCAGAAGAGAGTGGCTGAGCTGAAATGCAGGAATTCCATGTTGTCTGTCTCTTTAACCCTTCCTGATCTGGGTTTTGAAACAGTTTTTACTGATAACTTTATGCCAAGACATGTTTTCCTTAGTCACCATGTGACTGTGACATTGTTGTAGGATTAAAGGCTTTTCTTCTTTTGCCCTTGCACTGTAGGCTTACTTGATTTTTAAACCACAAACACCCTCTGTTGTTCTGAATCAGCTGTGCCTCCAGAACTGGGTTGTAAAAGAAATCTCCTCCTTGCTGCAGGTGGTACAAGCTTCGCTCCAAACCAGGGAAAAAGGAGAAGGAGAGAGGGGAGATCGAAGTGGATATCCAGTTCATGAGGAGCAACATGACAGCCAGCATGTTTGATCTGTCCATGAAAGACAAGCCTCGCTCTCCCTTTGGCAAGCTCAAAGACAAGCTCAAGGGGAAGAGGAGCAGTGGTCTCTCCGACACATCCTCGGCCATCATTCCCAGTACATCTCACTCCCCTGCTGACAGTGAGGATGAGGCGGTTGAGAAGGAAAAGAAGAAATCCAAGTTCAAAACGCTGTTTTCCAAGCCTGGCCTGCAGAAGACCTCCCTCTCCCAGTCCATGTCAGTCCTACCAACACAGCAGCCCGTCACCCAGAGGGTTCGGCTTCGGCCCAGTGACTTCCAGTCGCAATGGGATGATGAGGAGCCTGAGACCTCTCCAACCTCAGAAAGTGAGTACAGCACTGATGAAGCACAAAGCCTTTCTCCCGAGGTTTTATTGCATTTTCACACTTTTTAGGGTACTAGTGAAGCTCTTCTCACTGAATGAATCCATAGAACGTCACTTCTGGCCATGGTGGCGGGTTTGTTTGCACATAGGACGTTGACACAGCTAAGCTTGCCTTGGGCTAGCATAGAAACTGTGGGGCTGCACAAGCAATACCTGCATGTGTTGGTGGAGCAGCTTCACAGTAAGTGATCACTTCAGTGATCAGGTTTTAGGTCATTGAACGGTGTGATCCGGGCTGCTGAAGGGACCCAGGAGGTTTGGAAGTGGCTGGTGTAGTCACACCTGTGATGTTTCTGTTGTTGCAAGTGTGACTAGACCTCATAGTTGATGACTGTGAAGCACTGAGGTTGTCAGTAGTGAGTGTCAGAGCAAGGGGGGTTCTTGCATCTTGAATTTCTCCCTGTTCCTGCTTTTTTCCAGAGTCCTTTGGAAATGCCCTGGAAGAGAAGTCCTCTCCTTCTCCTGTATTTAAGTCTCGTAAAACAGCAATTCTGGACAGCAGGCAACTAACCCAAGGTACCACGGCCCACCCCAAGAAAGAAGGGCTCTCTTTATTCAGTGGCCTTAAATCCAAAAGCGATCCCGTTTCCAAGTCTAGTCTGTGTATCAATGGCAGTCATGTTTATATGGAAGAGAGCAGCATGAAGGACAACACTCCAGCCTCTTCCCCCTCTCCTCACAACTTCAGGAGGAAGCAGCTCTTTGCTTCAGAAGAGAACCTGTCTTCCAGACCTACTAAAGGACCTGAAGAGATGGGAAGAACATCTCCTAATCATGCTTTCTCTGGGTCGACGTCCTTGGAGACCTTTAAGTCTATGACTTTGCCATCATACAAACTGCTTAGCAGTGAAGAACACCTGGAAACCAGCATTCCCCCGAGTGTTGAGGTTATTAAAGAGACCAAAAAACCAGAGCACAAAAAGTCTGCCTTGCTCTCTCTGGTCACTGGGAAGAAGGAAGCGGTGAAGACTGGGGATGCTGAGAATATTCCTGACAGGACCCTGCAGGATGAGGAAAACACAATTCCAGAAGAGAAGAGTGAACAAGAGGCCAAATGTCTTGAACCTCCAGCAGATTCGGGCAGAGGGAATCCTGCACAAGACTGTCACCATGCAGAAGACATGTCTGCCAACAAGCAGCCTCTCAACCCTTTTGAGGAAGAACAGAAACCTGAGAAAGCTGCTGCCCCATCCAAGACCAAAGCTGTGAAGCCCAGGTCAGTCCTTTCTGCTTCAGAGACCACAGGAATAGCAGTGGGTCGTGGTGGCAGCAGGCTTTAGCTGGGCTGCTTCCTGCCCCAGAGCAGTGCCTCTTGGCCTGGCACCCTGCATGCAGCAGAAGTGTGTTGCTCTGCAGGGTCCCTGATGGTTTGAAGGTGGCCATGGGGTGCTTTGATAACAACTAGTAACTCTGGAGTTCTTCCTTGGTATGAAAAAGAGATGGATATAAGGATGTTCCTTATAACTGATGCTGAAATAGTGGTTCTCTGAGTGCAGGCATCTTTGTAGGGGTGATTTTTCCTGCTGGATCTCTTGCCAAACCTAACTTCTATCTGAGCTGTGCCACTTGGAACGGACCCAGGGTCTGGAACACCAGTTCTAACATCCCCACTTTCCTGGTTTTGGCTGTGGTCTTCCAAAGTGTTAACCTTGGAGCCCTGCTGCTTCTGGCATTGCTGACAGCAACGTGAAGGACGTTTGTGTGTAGTAGTACACAAGGCTTTTTCGGAAATTCTGCTCCTTTATCCTTCATATATATATAAAAATTGGGTGTGTTGGTGTTTTTATATATATATAGGTGTCCCCTACTAACAAGGCTGTGGTTTGTGCCTGTCTCTCCTTCTTTTCAGTGCTTCTCCTGTTTAAACATCTTGCATATGAAGTGCCTTACTAAGAAAACAGCTTGGGGTGCAGTAGATAGTGCTTAAAACCTGTGCAAGCTCTACAGCAGAAGTGCTCTGCCATAAACTGAGGGCTTTGTAAAGACATATTTAAGGATGTAAAGTCGATCAGATTGGCTCTGAGGTCTCTTGCAAGTGTAATTCATCTCCAGGGTCAGGAGTTGATGGAGTCTGGTGCTAAAGCTTGTCTGTTCCAGCCTCGTGTTGCATCCGCAAGTGACATGCGAGTGTTTTGTCCCTTTTTGCAGAGTGCCTTCAGAGGAGGAAACCAAAGCCACGCTTCCCACTCTTGCACCTCATTCCCTTCCTGCTTTTCTCTCTGTACACTGTGCCAGGAGTGACAATAATCCTTTTATTTCCAAAAAGGGACAAAAAGGCCAAGTGCCAGACTCTGAAGACGTTACTAGTTCTCCTGCATCTCTTACTGCTCCTCCTTTTGCTGCAGAGCTTTTGAATGGCAAGAACCCCTTTACTCCTGAGTGGGGCAGAGCACCCTCAGCCCTGGATCCCGAAGGCATTGCCCGTTTCCCTTCATCCCATCATCTTGCAGCCTCTGTTCCCAAAGCGCCTCCTCCTGGGCAGGTCTCTGGTAGTGGTAATAATCCTTTTGCTTCTGACTGGAGGCAGAGCTCATGGGGTCAGGGTGCTGAGGGCTCTGATATGTGGCCTTCCCGGGGTCTGTCTCAGCCGCCTGCATCTTCTCTCCCCTCTGATTGTCATTTCAATGGCAATAACCCCTTTGTGTCCAAGCTGGGGTGGGAAGCAGATGCACCAAGTTCTGAAGCTGTTGCTAGTTCTTCCCCTCTCTGCCTTCCTTGTGATGAAGGCTGCTCCTCAGCACAGCACCCTGCTGAGCTGAAACACTCTGCTCTTGGTGCTGCAGGGAGCTCTTCAGCTGAGGCTTTAACTGGTCATGTCAAAGCTGGATCAAACCCTCTCAGCACTGACAAGCCTGGTCTGGCTCCAGAGGAGCAGTGCAGTCCTTCTCAGCTTCAGGCTGAGACTTCTTTGCAAAGAAGTAAGCTAGGCAATGGGAAATCAGTGTCCTTTCTCCTTGGTGTTACATCAGGAGGTGAGGATTTGGGTGGGCAGGAATGTGGAAAGCAGCGCTCTGATTTCAGTGGGATGATACTTATGGGTTCAGGTGCAACAGGGGAGGGAGCAGGGTGCTGCCCATCCTCAACACTCTCTAGTGACAACCCAGGTCCCATCCCAAACAGGGAGACCACTGTTCGGGGTGGTGTGGGAGCAGGCAGTGTCAGTACTGAACCCTGCACAAAGGACAGCAAAGGCTTTGCATCTCTCTCCAAGTATAGTAATAAGCTCTTGCCAGAGATTGGTGCTGAGCAGCCAGTTTCCCCCATGAGTGAGCTGAAAGAGAAGCAGGAGATCTTAGGTGAAAAGGGATGGGAAGAGCCCCAAGTGACTCCACTTGATAAAAGTGGCTCATTTTCTCAAGCCAAACCAGCCTCAGGAGCTTGCCCCCTGTCCCCTCAGGTAGGGAGGGCTGGCAGTGAGGTGCTCATCACACCAAAACCAGCACCACGGCTGTCTTTAGGGCTGAAGAAGTGGCCCCTGGTTTCTCATGAGGAGCTCAGTGGGGATGTGCCACGTTTGGGTGATGGTGCAAAATCCGTGCTGGGGCTCCCACTCCCTAATGAGAAAGCCTCAGATGCTCGTGGGTGCCTCCCCCAGAGTGGTTCATTAGAGCCTGTCCCTCCCCCAGGCACACTCAGAGGTGAAAGCAGTAACAGGCATTTAAAAAATGAAGCTGACCACGATTTATTTGACTCTCTTGCAAATCTCAAGTGTGTCCTTCCAGCTCCTGCAGACCGTGGCTTGAAACTGGCCAGTCTTCCAGTTATTCCAGAGGGAGGCTCCGATGATGAGCTGCTGGGTGACTGTCAGGAGGACCTGGGTGTTGCTGCAGGGGGTAAAAACAGTTCAGAGAGTGGAAAGCAGTGCCTAGGCTTAATGCCTCTGCATGAGGAACTGAAAGAGCACTCTGATAGTTCTGCTGCTCCTGGTGCTTGTGAGCCGAGCAACCAACCCGTGCTGCCTGCGAGGATGGATGTGCACAGTGTAGCTGCTTCAGGCTTAGGTGTGACATCTCATTCCAGGGAGGATAACACTCATTTTGAGACACAAGAGCTGAAAATCAGTGTAGGTGTTGCAGAGTGGGACTTCTCTGAGCCTTCTGTTTCCTCTTCCTCTCTGTCCAGTCCTTCCCAGCCTTCCTCTTCCTCTCATTCCCTTCTCTCTGACACCCCAAATCATAGAGCAGAGTCTCCGAAAAAGCCAACAGCCGAGGGCTCCGCAGCTAAAGCAGGAAATTGTGGCAAGAAGAAGCTTCTTCAGGCCTGGGTTTCCCCCTCTGAGCCATCCCCTAACCAAACCCAGCAGGGTGGTGAAACCGTGTCTGCTAAGCACAGGTGAGAGAACATGGGAAATACACCAAATGTGCTGATCTGAGCCTTGCTTTTCCTTCCTGTGAGCACACATCAGCAGGAATTGGCTGCTCTCTGCAGTGGTGTGGCATCATACAGCCTGAACTTCCTCCAGCCCGTGGATATGTCAGGGTCTTGGTCCTGTGTAGGATCATTTCTGGCACCAGATGAATCCATATGGCTACTAAGGATGTGCAGAGCACTCGAGGGGACCTGTCGTTCATCACAGTGCCAGCTCTTAGGAAAACCATTAGGGAAACTTGGTGGCAGCTTCAGAAATAGGGTCATGTCATCAAACTGGGGAAATGGACTGGAATGGATCTATTTTTCAGGAATGGGAGAATGGAAGCCTGCTAAACTGGGATGCTTTGTTACCTGGCCAAACTGGGCTTCTGATCCTCGAATCACAGCAAGTGATGCAGCTAAAGCCTCTCTTCCAGAGCTGATGTCCATAGAGCAGTGCCAGGGACCTCCCAGCCCTCAGCACCTCATCTGCAGAGCTGCCTCTAGGGGCTGGCACGCTTCTGGGCCAGTGTTTGCTGAGATACAAGGAAACTTTTCTTCCTCCATTAAAACTGGCAACATAAATCCTGCTCAAGCAACTCAAGAGAGCACTTTTTTGCCAGCTTATGGTGTAAGTTCAGATTGGAAAAGACGTCATACATGCTTGTCCCAGGGTAGTAGAAGTATTTGACATGTTGCAAGAACCACAAGTATGTTCTCGTTAGGGAAGTTGGGCTCAAATACTAGTGCATGACAGCTCAGAGTAACTGCCACTGTGTAGACCAGCCTGGCTTTGCTTTTGTGGCTTACCACTCAGGTGTATTTCCTTGTTACTGCTTCTCTATGTCCAATGCATTAAGTCAATAACGATAGTAGAGAACTGGAGTGTACTTACAAAAAGCCTACAGTTTAGACAGGAATACCTTGTCTTCCCAAAGCTGAATCTCTTATCCCTCTGGGCATAGAGAAGGGGAGGAATTTCTTCCCAATTTCTTGCTGTATTTGTTTTTGGTCTGAAGATGTGTGTAGTGCTGGTGTTCAGTTTACTGCCTGCATAACAGAAACCTCTCTTAACATTGCAGACTCCATCCTGTGAAGCCAATGAATGCCACAGCAAACAAGTCTCAAAGTAAAACCCTGAATGTCATCAGCACTATGAATGAGAAGCTGCTCGAGACCAATGTGAAGGTATGAGGGGAAAGTGGAGCTTTAACCCAAAGCTTAAGAAGTAGATTGAACAGGGTTCATGTATTTGAGATAGTTTGCTTAGCTTCTTATATCCTGAGCAGAACAAGAACAGTGGTTATTAGACTGGGGGGGCATGAACTCAGATTTAAAGGAGCTTTTTGCTTAGTCTTGGCCTCAGAAGAGGCCTCCAGGCTTGAGGCACGTGGATCAGAAGGGCTGGAAGCAGGGAAAACCCCTGGCTACCGTTATTGTCTCTAAGGGATTTTAGGGGGGAAATGAAAAGTTGGTACCAAAATCCTTGCAGTGCTTCCTTCTGGTGTGAGTGGGAAAGAGGAAAATACCAGTTCCGTGATTCCAACTTGACTCGTTGCTATGTTGAATGAGTTGAAAACTTGTAATTAGGATGTCAAGGTTACTTAAGGGTTAGAAGCAGAAGGGTTAAAGGAGAAGCTGTGTTGTGTTGTCACAGGGGTGACTGCAATAGGAGGAGAGTGCCAAAGGCCTCAGTGGGTGTTTCTTGCTGTTTAACCCGAGGTTGGCTTTCCTGGTCTTTGGCATGTTTCAAACACCTGGTCTGTGAACAATGGCATTTGATGATGCATGGCTGTGACTTCCCTGCATCTCACTGAGCTGGCTGGGCTCAGCATGACATTCCTTCAGTGTAAATGGCACCAGAGTTGAGTTACAGCCCTGTAGCTGCAAAGATTTGATGCTCAAACCAATGGCCTGGTTACTGTCCATAGCAGCTCACTCACTCCAAGCCCGCCTTCTGCTCTGGAGAAGGCTGCTTAAGCTCCATAAACCATGTCCCTGTGCTGTGAGCAGCACACGCTGAGGCAGTTGCTCCTTTTTCCTCCAAATACCTCCAAAAAGCTGTTCTGTAGGCAGTGTTCTGTACGAGTTTTCCCGGGCTAAGCTTGCTAATAGCCTAAAAGATGCTTTGTAGCAGGAATTGTCATTGTCAGTGCCTTGGCCACGGCACAGCGTGCCTTGAGCAGCCTGTTCTTGATCCTACAGCGCTGATGGCTCATGTTCCAAAATGTCATTTGGATGGAACTTTGAGCTCCCACCTATCATTGTGCTGCTGTTTTGCAATGCCCCTATGTGTGTACTGACCCTGTCTTTCTCCTCTCTCTCAGAAATACCACCCTTCAGATCCTGCCTATGCTTACGCTCAGCTAACACATGATGAGCTGATCCAGCTCGTCTTGAAACAGAAGGATGCAATCACCAAGAAGGATCTCCAGGTGCGTGAGCTTGAAGACTACATCGACAACTTGCTTGTCAGGGTCATGGAAGAAACCCCCAACATCCTTCGTGTTGCAACATCTGGAACCAAAAAGGCTGGAAAGATGTAAAAGCTGCTGGGATGCTGGTTGAACAAAGGGCTGGATTCCCACCCGTGGAATTTGATGAATAAGGAAGTGATGTGAAGCAAGTGGTACTGGTTGTGCTGCCACGGAAAATGACCTCTTTCCTGTTTCTGCCTTAAGCAACTCTCAGTTTGATTAGTAGTTCCATCAGGTATCTGGAGCCCAGGAGTGGAGTCACTTTATCATATTTATTTGTTGCTTTCTTTCCATTATTTGGGAAGATTTGTTCAGGCATCTCATCCAAAGTGAAGGAGTTTGAAGTGCTTTGCTTGCCAGCAAGGCGCTGATGATCCTTTTATGAAGATTTTGTTTTGAATGGTTTTATTTTGTAGCAGCTTTGATAGATGAATTACTCTTCTTTCTATATCTTAACTTGTAGTGCAATATAAAACCTTGTAGAGCTTAAGGATTGGATTGATTTAAACCAAAATATAACTACACTGGCCAAGCCCAAAGATGTGTGCTTCAGACCAGGGCTGTGTTGTAAAAGTAATCAATGCCCTGAAAGCTGAATGCAAGTTAAAGCTTAGATTGGAAAGGAAGAAGCAAAGCGTAGTTCATCTCATCGAGGACATGTTGATTCAAAGCAGCTCTGCAAGGGGAAGGTTTGCAGGTCTTTTGGTCCAGGAGGCACTGAGATGTCGTGGTACGTTTGTCTACCATAGGAATGGTAGTAATGAACTTGGGCCAAAGGTGGCTTTTCAATCAGAAGCTGTTCTCTGATAGACTTCTCATTCCTGATTTGAAGGCCCTTCAAATGAGAGAGGCAGATGTATGCCTGGCTTCTGTGTTTTAGTCTGCAATAGGTGTGGATCTCCTGGCACGCCTGCATGGCCCGTGTCTGATGCTGCATGGGAGTTCTGTGGTGATTCTTCTTTTATGCCATTGCAGTTCATTTAAACACCTTGGATTTTGGAGCTGGGGCTTGGAGCAACCTGCAAAGGTGATGAGTCTTCCTAGGGGCATTCCTTATAGAGCCAAGAGAGGAGGCAAATCGCCCTCCCCTGGGATAGGAGCAGTCACAGTGCCCACGTTCTGGTGTGATCTGAGTTTCTTTGTGACTTGCTGCTCAGAATGGAATGAATTTTAGGTAGCTGAGGGAGTGTTTTGGGAGGCAGTTGATGCCTTTCAGTCTGCTTCCTTATTGTGTGGCTGGATAGACAGAGGTATGTGTCTATTCTCCTCCCTGTCTCACCATCAGCAATACAGCATAACACTATCGAGCAGCACCACAGGCTCTCTCTACTGGAAAACCAAATGTAGCCTCTGTTTTTTGGTGAGCTTTTAAAGATCAAAACAATCAGATGCCTCTTTCCACCTCTGGGATTTCTTAGGGTTGTGAGAGTCCATCAAAGGCTTAGAAGGAAAGCTGAAATACCAAAGGGGGGGGGTAGCAGAGGACCAAAGCAAACTCCTGCCTTCAGGAGCTGGAAGGGTCTGTTGGGTCACTCCTGGCTTGGCTTGGAAGGGGCAAGCTTCTAACTCAGTTTTTCTACAGGAAAGCACTTTATTAGGGCCTGGAGCAGCTGGATCAACTATCAACCTGTTAGCAGGCTGCTTGCTGTTGTCCTCAACCACTGAGAACTACCGGAGACTCCTCAAATACTGTATTTTTGTAGTGAAGAGTAGTTAATATATTTGCCTAGAGGTGTGCACATTTACTGGGAAAATCCAAACCTGCTGTTAATTCCATTTTTATTCCTGTCAACTGGCTAACTACCCAAATCTGGAGCTTTTCTTCATGGGATGCTGGAGTTGAAACAAGCCTTGAAGTGTTAAGAGCCTTCTAAAGACTTTCAGGTACTTGTTTCTAGTTGAGCAGATGTCTTCAGTGAGGGGTTCTTTCTGTTCTGCTGTACGTTCTGTGGATGGAGGGTGTGAAACAGAAGGTTTTGTGCCCTTCAGCTCTTGGCTGGTGGTTTTAGCTTTGAGTGGTACTGGTTGCCTTACTTATTGCTGCTGCTTCTCGTGCCTTGGAGTAGTGAGGAAGATGAAGGATTACTTGGACCTCTGGAAAGAAACACTTGCCTGGACCTCACTAGAACTTGTCTTTTAGACTTTATTCCACAGCTTTCTGATGTTGGAGGTCAGAGAGCCAGGAAAACCCAGTTGTGCCTTTGCACGGAGACTGACCGCTTCAGAAACCTGGGATGGTGTTATCCGTGATCCCAACCGGACACTGGGAAGCAGGGCTGGCTTCTTGCTTTTTCCTGGCCTCATTTTAAAGCAGGATGGGTACTGCTGACAGCACCGTGGGGTGTGTGTGCGATGCTTTTGGAGCGGGGCTTGTGTGAAGCTTGGATCGCTGTTGGTGAGAACGTGCATCTTGAAGTTAGAGGCACAGAAACAACGCGGGAAAACACTCTCTTAGCAGGCTCCTTGGAGATTGAAGCCTTAAAACCTGTCCTATCCTCTCCTGGAAGCCTTTTGTGCCAGTTACAGCCATGTCCCTTGAGGGGGACCCCAGGTTGTGGCTGGCTCTTGCCCCAGGGTTGTTCTCTCTGGTCCTTTGACTTCCACAATCACAAAAGCATCGCACAAACCTTGTACCTCAGTCTTGGACTGGCAATACCAGTTAAAACCTTTCTTTGGCATAAGGGGACTGGCATTTTATGTCCAGCAAGGTGCTTCACCTTGACTTTAAGGGCCTTAAGAATCAAATGTATTGTTTTATTATTGAAGGATCTGAATGTGGTTTTATTTTTTTTCCTGTTTGTACTGTCTGCTTTTAGCCTGGGACCCTGTTTGTTTTTAAATGCCTTCTGGTTTCATGGAACACTAAAATAAAAATACCTTAAATCACTTTGTCTTGGTATTATCTGAAAGGGCAGTTTCTAAAGGGCCTCATCCCCTCCTTATGACCGGCCCTACTGCCGCAAACTCCTCATCCTCAAGGTATTTTTGGGCTAGTTCCATCCCTGCAAGGTAAACACCTCACAGGGCGGGGAAACCTGATGGACGAGCTCATCCACATCATGAGAGCAGAGAGTTTCTGTAAAGCAGAGAGTTTCATAAAACACATGTGAAAGGTTCTTGGCCACTTCAATCACCCCAGTCACAGCGCTGGGCCGCTGGCTCCCTAATTATAATGACCCTCAATTGCAGCAGTAGAGGATGAAGAGAGGAAATCAGCCTCCCGCTGGCTTGGAGCTATTTAGCTCCAACCCTGCCCGTGCTGCGGGAGCCTGTGCTGTTATCATGATGATATAAGGTGTATGGGGGGCACCCAGACCCCGGGCGCTGCAGGATGGACACAGCCCTAAAGCGAGCAGGGACGTTGATGCTCCCGGGAGGAGCGGAGCGAGGGACCGCGTTGTCCCGGCTCTGCCCGGCCGCGATGGGACCGAGCCCGGCGGAACTCTTATCCCCCGGAACGCACGGCCCGGGCCAGGGCGGACCGCGGGCGGTGCTGCAGCGGGGATAGCGGCGGGGATGGCGGCGCCGAGCCGCTGCCCCGGGTGCGGGTCGGGGCCGCTGGTGCAGGACGCGCACTACGCGCAGCAGCAGCTCGTGTGCGCCGCCTGCGGCTGCGTCCTGGCCGAGGGGCTGCTCACCACCACCTACAGCGAGGAGCAGCACCAGCGAGGTGCGCGCACCGCGGCCCGGGCTCCGCTGCCGCGCACCGCGCTGCGGGGGTGCGGGGCCGGGAAGGGCTCAGTGCTGAGGCGGGGCGGGGCTGGCGGGGTGGTCCGGCCGCTTTACCCTTCCTCCCTTCCTTCCCTCCCCTCCCCTTCCTTTCCCTTCCTTTCGCTTCCTTTTCCTTCCTTTCCCTTCCTCCCCTTCCTTTCCCTTCTATCACTTCTTTCCCTTCTTTCCTTCCCTTCCCTTCTTTCCCCTCTTTCCTTCGCTGCTTTCATTTCCCTTCGTTCCCTTCCTTCCCTTCTTTCCTTCCCTTCGTTCCCTTTGTTCCCTTCTTTCTCATCTTTCCCTTCCTTCCCTTCTTTCCCTTCATTCCTTTCCTTCCCTTCGTTCCCTTCGTTCTCTTCTTTCCCTTCATTCCTTTCCTTCCCTTCTTTCCCTTCTTTCCTTTCCTTCCCTTTTTTCCCTTCTTTCCTTTCCTTCCCTTCTTTCCCTTCCTTCCCTTCTTTTTCGTCTTTCCCTTCCTTCCCTTCTTTCCCTTCCTTCCTTTCTTTCCCTTCGTTCCCTTCTTTCCATTCTTTCCTTTCCTTCCTTTCCTTCCCTTTCTTCCCTTCTTTCCCTTCTTTCCATTCTTTCCTTCCCTTCTTTCCCTTCTTTCTCTTCTTTCCATTCTTTCCTTTCCTTCCCTTCCTTCCCTTCTTTCCCTTCTTTCCTTTCCTTCTTTCCCTTCTTTCCCTTCTTTCCATTCTTTCCTTTCCTTCCCTTCCTTCCCTTCTTTCCCTTCTTTCCTTTCCTTCTTTCCCTTCTTTCCCTTCTTTCCTTTCCTTCTTTCCCTGCCTTCTCTGCCTTCCCTTCCTTCCCTTCTTTCTCATCTTTCCCTTCTTTGCCTTCCTGCCTTCCCTTCTTTCCCTTCCCTCCCTCCCTTCCTTTTCTTCCCTTCTTTCTCCTTCCTTTCCCTTCCTTCCCCTTGCTCCCTCCCTAAGCAGACAGCCAGCATGGTTTTCCATTATAAGGCAAACCAACAGCACCTCCCTGCCAGATTCTATCCAGTGCAGTGGAGAAGCCCTGAGGCCGTTCACTGGTTCCGTTTGGATAGAAGCGATGGCTCAGAGGGGATCCTGCACCTCTCCCACACGCAGCCTGTGCTGCCAGCACTGCTTCAGCGGGCTCAATTCTGCTCACTGAACTCCAGCACCGTGCCCCAGATGATGCTGACACTCTCCCCAGGGTCTCTGTGGGGTGGGCTGGCCTAACACTGCCTGTTTTCCAGAGGTGGCATATTCCCAGAGCACTGGCCAGAAGGAGCAGCTGAGCCGCTGCCTGCAGCGAGGTAAGAGCAGCTCCTCCAGTTGCCTTCTCACACCACATCTGCTCTAGTTTAATGCATTCCTATTGCTGCTGCTCTAGTTTAATGTGTTCCTAATGCTCTCTGAATGGTAAAACCCTTCAGAGCTGGCAGCAGAGCATGCAGAAGGCAGTTCAGCATCCCTCACCTGCACTAAGGGGGATACTTTCATGCTGGCTGCAGGAGCTGTGCTGCTTGTGCCTTCTCCTGGGGCTGGGTGAATGCTACTGGTGACGCGTGTATCAGAAGCTGCTTGAGCTGATCTTTATGGGCTCTGTCTTCTCCCAGGCATCAGGCGGGTGCAGGATCTCTGTAAGGTCCTGCAGCTCCCGGCGCTGTTTGAGGAGACAGCAGTGTCCTACATGCAGAGAGCTCTGCAGCACCCCTGCTTCCATCTGCTCAGCCTGGAGAAGAAGGAGCTCCTGGGGGGCTGCTGCGTCTTCGTGACCTGTCGCCAGCACAACTGGCCCCTGACGATGGGCACCATCTGCTCGCTGCTGTACGCGAAGCAGGAGCTGTTTGCCAGCGTCTTCCTGAGCCTTCAGAAGGAGCTGGAGCTCTCTGTGCCTGCCCTGAGCCTGGCAGATCTGGTGAAGAGCCACCTGAACAGGTAACGGGGCCCCTTTCGGCCACTCCAGGGTCCTGTGTGTGATGCTGGTGGGTGGAAAAGCTTCTGCCCAGGGCAGAGTCCACAAGCAGAGACAGGGAGACCTGTGCTGTTACACGGGTATGTCAGAGTATCGTAGAGTCATGGAAAGGTTTGGGTTGGAAGGAACCTTAAAGTTCATCCATAAAGCCACAGGCAGGGACACCTTCCACTAGAGCAGGTTGCTCCAAGCCCCTGTGTCCAACCTGGCCTTGAACACTGCCAGGAATGGGTCAGCCACAGCTTCTCTGGGCACCCTGTGCCAGCGCCTCAGCACCCTCACAGGGAAGAGCTTCTGCCTAAGAGCTCATCTCAGTCTCCCTTCTGGCAGGTTAAAGCCATGTTATGTCCTAAAGCATCCGAGTAAGACTGTTAATAAGCAAATAGTTACTACCCTGTTTTGCCAGTGCTGAGCCCAGCCTGCTCTGTCTTGGGTCCTGAGGCACAACAAATACTTCAGTGCAGAACTAAACCCCAGCTCTGATTACAGCCATAGCACTGAGGAAATTACTCTCTTTCTGTAGCAGGTTATGCGTGATGTTCTGGTATGAAGTTACTGCACTGTAGCTGTGTTGTTGATTTCACCAAATGACAAACTTCATGGTGGTTTTGGTCAACCATGGTGCAACAGAGCAGCCCAGAGGTGGACCTTGGCAGGACAGGGGTTTGCATATGTTTGTCCCACATGTGTGCTGGGCTTTTTACATGCTGTGATGGCTTCTTCGCCTCCCCTGGCACAGTCTGGGCTGTGATTCTTCTCTTCCTGCCCCTTTCTCCCCGCTTTGGAGAGGGTAACGTGGCACTTGGCTAGCTGACACAAGCAGAAACAAGGTGGTGCAGCTCCCCCATGTGCTCATGCTAAACACGGGCTCTTTGCTCTTTCAGCTTTCAGCTCTTCCAGCCCACAGCCAACATCCCTGCCCCGTTTATGGAGGACAAGGAGAAGGTGGTGGCCAGAACACTGCAGATAGTGGAGCTGGCCAGTGAGACGTGGCTGGTGACAGGCCGGCATCCCGTGCCCATTGTCACAGCCGCGGCATTCCTGGCCTGGCAGTCCCTGCAGCCCCCTGCCCGCCTCTCCTGCACCCTCGCCCGCTTCTGCAGGCTGGCAGGGGTTGATCTGCCACCACCAGCACACCTGAGGCTGAAGGAGCTCCTGGAGATCCTCCTGAGAATGGCCTCGCAGCTCACTTGGCTGAGGATGTTTAACCTGGACAAGAAAACCGTGGTCAAGTACATCGGGGATCTGCTGCAGCACCGGATTGTCCTGCTCAAGAAAGCCTTCTGCCTGCAGGACGGGGAGGAACAGCAGCCCACGGCCACGGGCGAGGGGTCCCCTGGCTCTCCTGCAGCAGCAGAGGCTGGGGACTGTCCCGTGGAAGGGCAGCAGAAGCGTGAGGGCAGCCCAAGGCCTTTGCTGCCTCCCTGCCTCCTCAATCCAAGGAAGAGGCTGCGGACGGCAGCCCCGAGTGCTTCCGACTCTGCCATCACCGGCAACGAGCCCATCTCTGACAGCGAGATCGAGCAGTACCTGCGGGGCCCAGAGGAGGTCCAGGCCTTCAGGAAGGCCAAAGTTTGGATGTGAAGGTGCTTGTCTCCAGCAGGATCCAGAGGATGGTGCTGCTGGAGGTGCAGGGACTGTGGGACCAACCCACTGGAGAGTGGGTGCTGCAGGGACAGTCACCCAAAGGAGAGGGTTGGGATGGGGTGGGTGATGTCCTTCTCCATGTTCTGGACCAAAATGAGGCTTTTTATGAAGTGTCTGCTTTGGGTTGTTGTATTTCTGTTAGAAATAAATAAAAAGCAGGTGCCTGGACTGGTTTCTGGATTCCTTCTCACTGGTAAAAGGTGTTTTGGTTCATCCCGATCCTGTGGGGCAGCAGAACGTGGTGAGCCCATGGACTTAGAGCCGGGTGATGCCCAGGGGAAGGTCTCAGCTTCACAGATTCACTCCTACTGGTTTTCCATAGCATTGCTCCGGCTTTCCTGGGGCCATCTCACCTTCTTGTGCTTCGCCTCCCTTGGCAGGGTGGGTTTGTGAGGATCAAGGAGACACCTTCTCTTGCTGAGAGGTTAGATGAGGGGTGGGAAACTGGGAATCATGGCACAGGCACAGCTTTGGGCTGTGTGTGTGCAGTGCTGCTGCTGCTCAGTGCCCTCCCCATGCCTGGCAGCCTGTTGTCCTTGTGAAAAACACCCATAGATCTTGGCAGACGGGCAAATCTTTAATATATTAAACAGAACATAATCTGCTAGAAACATTCTATTCATAGAAAAAGGCAAACCAGACCCCTTTAAAGTCATTTCTTTGGCATACTTTCCCCTCCCTCCCCCAGGTATATTGCAGGAAGCTCTCCGTTGATATGTCATTTGCTCGTAAATGTAAACAGACCAACAAAAAACATAGTGTAATTAATAATACAAAGCTTTTCATATAATACTGTCACAGTGCAGCAAGCATATATAACAACTCAGCATCAGCACGACCGGGGAGGCTGCGGCAGCGACAAGACGCTGTATTCAATACCAGGCTGTGGTTTAAGCCATCACTTGGGCAGAGATGAGGCAGAACCACGTGAGGGGTCCCCCAGGGCTGCTGAAGGTGAGAGAAATCCATCACTAAGTGCTTTTTCCTCCACTGGTTTGTGGTTCCCCCTCCCCACGACCCCTCGGGAGGTAGCTGAATACTGAAACTCATTTGTACATGGGAGAAACTGAGGCAGGGAAGGGGCAGAGGCAGGAGAAACAGCCCTGGTCCAGCATGGGCAGGGGCAGGATGTGCTGTCTTGTGCTGGGATGAGGTTGGGATGAGCTTTGCCATCCCAACCTCGGCTTGTTTTAGGAAACCAAGACCTGGCAGCCTGGCTTTTTTAAGCTAGAAAAAAAAAAGGGGGGGGACTTGTTTTTAAATGGGAAAAATACAAAATAAGTGCTTATCCAAGTTCCAGCCCTTTAAATGTGTTGTGTCCAAGGAATAACTTAGACATCATTTTCCCACTTGCCCAGGAACAGCCCCTGCTCCCCGGCACCTTCCTCTCATCTTATACCAGTAGCCAGGGGGTTTCTCTGCCTTCCTAAGAGCAAACCGAAGTGTTCTCTGAGCCTGCACCCCTGGGTTAAGGACCAGGACCTGCTTTGAGGCTCAGCTCTTTGGTGCTTTGGTGGAGAGGGTCGGTCTCGGCTCTGCCAGCATCACGGCTCCGCCAGCCCACCCCATTGCATAGCTTATGCCTCTGAGGGCTTGAGAGCCTTTCTGGCCGTGATTTTAGTGTCTGGCATTAACACAGTGCAGACAATTGCCTCACCTTGGAGCTGAGGCTCCTCTTTCTTACCTTGTGCTTTGCAATATGGCTTTAACTTTGGCGTAACCCACGGGGCTTTGCATGTAAAACCATTTCAGACAGAGAAGTTGCTCCCTGACCCGCTCCAGAGCAGCTTGCTCAGGCTGGGGTCGCACAAGCATCGTGTCTGTACATAAAGGGCACTTGGTGTGGTCCCATCAGCGGGAATATTGCAGTCGTGGCACGAGCAGGCTGTGGCCATGCCCGCTCCCGGAGAATACTGGTTGGTATCGAGGCACTTGCATCACTCACTGACCTGTCTGTACATATATACATTCAATAATATAGCTTTGAAAAATAGACCTTTTTCTTTCTTCCTCTGTATAATAAAATAGCCTTTAGGATCAGTCTTAAGTGACACGCAGGAGTGATTGATGTACGGCTGCAGTTCGGGCTGCTGCAGAGCAGGGATTGCCTTTCGCCTTGTGCCCCTGTACCCCCCATGGGAAGCTTTGAGCCTCCTCCAGGGGGGATGTGGGGGTCCCAGCATCACCCCATAGCCAGGGTGAGCTGGATCCCCCAGCCATCCCCATAGTGCTTGGGGCAATTCCCGCAGCATCGCTCCCGGAGGAAAACGCTGCATCCATCCTGTCCTTCCCCACCTTTACACCGTGGTTTCGCTCTTCCAGAGGCCGGTTTTCATCCCAGCACCGCTGTCAGCACTGGCCAGGTTGATGTCGTACTTGCTGCCCTTGAGGCCGCCGTTGTGGCTGGCCACGTTGAGCGGGTAGGACCGGCGCTTCGCCTCCTTCTCGGCAGCGCTGGCTTGACGCAGGTTATCCCTGCTGGCGCTCCTCCGGCGAGCCTCAACGAAGTCAGGCACCCTCCTTCCCCCATCGCTGCCTTCCGAGTGGCTGGGACCCACGTCCCCATCCTGCGGTACCCGCGGTGCTGTGCGGGCGCTGCTCACGGGGCTGTTCCTGCCGCTGGGGTAGCTCTCGGACTGGCTGTTGTGGATGCTCCCGCTCTCGCTCGAGGGATGCTCCGAGGGGCCCCGCAGCACTTTCAAGCGATGGTGCTTCCCATCCCGGCACTGCTTAGTTCTGCCCCGGTGGTTCCTGCGCCCGTGGAGGTTGCTGGTGTGTCTGATGGTGGGTTTCCCATCACTGGGATCCGGCTCCGGGCGAGCATCCACCTGGCTCTGGGCTACCTGCAGGTTGGTGAGCTTGCAGCGGCCCCCGGCCGAGCCAGCGCTGCTGGGTGAGGAGGAGGAGGATGCCCTGGAGCGAGCTGCCTCGGGGTCGCAGCCGATGAAGACCTGCGAGCCGTCCTCCGGCACCAGCCCGGGGTGGACGTACGCCTGCATGGGCAGCGCGTTCCTATAGGAAGGGCAGCAGGAGAACCAGGAGTTGAGGACATCCCGGCGCCGGACACAGTGGTGGATGAAGATGAAGAGTCCCAGCGCCACAGCGGTGACACCGTAGAGGCAGCTGAAGACGATGTTCAAGTACCAGCGCTGGGACACGGCCATGGCACCGAATGTCCATAGGGCAACGTACAAGGCATGGGTGATCACCAGCGCCCAGAACTGCACCTCCAAGGAGTAGACACCGTCCCCTTCAGGGCAAGGGGGCCCCGAGTTCAATGTGACCGAGATGGACCCAGAGTCCGTCAGGAGGTCGCTGGTACCCCCCAGTCGTGGCGGTGGCTCCAGTGGCTCCGGGATGTCTTTCCGATGTGAGGGTCGGCACTGGAGGCTGAGCCCGGCACAGAGGAAGTAAATCCAGGTGATGAGGAGGATGAAGGCCACTGGGACATAGAAAGCCCCCAGGCTGGGCCGCCACACCAGCCAGCAGCTATACAGGAGGAAAGAGGCTTTGGTGAGCAGACCCATAGTGCTGTGATGCTCAGCATCCAAATGGCATTGGCTTTATGTGATTTTTTCCCAATATATGGATAATTCATGGGAAAAATCTCCCCTACCTTTCCCAAGCTTTCCCAAGCGGCAGTGGGAGGCCACCCGTTTGGGGAGGAAGGCAATGGTGGAGCAGGGACACTTACTAGGGGTTGTTGTCGTGGTAGTTGTGGATGTTGACGGCTGCTGTGATGCCGCAGATGATGAGGGGGATCCCACCAGCGATCAGATAGAACCTGCATGATGGGGACGGTGTCACCATGCACCCATTGGGAGAGCACGGCACAGCAGGATGGAGCCAGTCCCGCCTCAGCTGCTGGGTTTGGGGCAGGGAATCTCCCCATGGGGCCAGGGAGAGGGGAAAAGGGGGTTCATACCGCAGCATGGGTCTGGGGGCTGGTTGGGACACATCCCCATCCGGCTGCCGTGGCACCTTCCAGGTCACCTCCTTGTAGAGCACCCTGGCTTTCACCGCCATCCACAGCAGGGTGGAGAGGGAAGAGTAGTGCAAGATGATGCCAACCTGCGGGAGAGAGGACAGGGTTGGGAATGGGGATGCTGCAGGAATGTCTGTGGGTCCATGGGGTCCTCATCCAGTGAGGCAGGACCTCGCTGTGCTCTGCACCTACCGCTTGGCAGACAATCAGGTACCCAGTGAGGGTGATGCCTCCTGCGAAGACAGCGGCCGTCATGGCGATGTGGAAGCAGAGATTAAGCAGCATGTGCCAGCCCTTCCGTGGGATGAGGATGGTGCTGGAAAATAGACATAGTGGGACAGGTATTTGCAGCACGAGAGGCACAGCATAAAGCCTGCTCTGGAGGGATGCTCTGGCAATGGAACATAGGGATAAAGCAGCTTCGCACACAGAGCTGGAGGTATGGGATGAGCTTGTAGTGCTTCCTGGCCTGGCAGGGCAGCAGTCGTGTTTCCATCATGAGATGGACCCCATCCCTCAGCCCCAGCTCCTCACTATTGCTGACCCAGTGGGAGGAATTCACAACACCCTCAACATTCCACCTCACCCCTTCCATGCCTCTCATTGCAGGACAAGACACAGCCAAGCAGCCCAAGGCACCCATTGCCATGAAGGCAGGACATGTCCAGCCATAGAATCATCGAATCATAGAATGGGTTGGGTTGGAAAGGACCTTAAGATCATCCAGTTCCAACCCCCTGCCATGGGCAGGGACACCTCACCCCAGACCATTTCACCCAAGGCCCTATCCAACCACCCCACATTTCTGGAGGGCGGTCTCCTGTAAGCCTATGTCCTAAAGCACCATGTCCTATAGGGCCATCTCCTGGAGGGCCACCTCCTACAGACCTTCCTCCCTGCCATTGGCAGCACTTGGGTTTCTCCTCCAGCTGCCCAGAGCCATCAACCCAAGCACCACCACCACCAGCACCGCGGCGCAGGCGCTCACCCACCCGTGGTTGACGATGTAGGTGATGATGGTGGTGAAGAGGCAGAGCAGCAGCACGGCCGTGCAGGTGTACATGGCCGGGTGCAGCACCTCCACAGCTCCTTGTGCCTCGCTGGGGAAACCGCTCAGCTCCTGCACAGCACAACAGAGCCCGTCAGACCCGTCCCCATCCCTCCGTTCCACCCGCAGCCCCCCCATTGCACACCCCACACCTACCATGAGCACAGCCACATTGCTGAGGTGCCGGCAGTGCAGGGAGGTGACATTGGGCTCCTGTGATGCCAACTGGCATCCCTCGGCGCTCCAGCCCCCCATGCCCCCCAGCACCTCGAAGTTCCAGTATGCGGCCACCGGGTCTGCGCCCTCCCCGGGGTGCCGCAGGGACACGGCCACCGGCTCCGACAGGTTTCCCACTCCACAACCATCTGCAGCAACAGAGGAACAGGTCAGTAGTGATTGTAGTGATTATAGGAGATTGTAGTGATAGGACAAGGGGTGATGGGTTCAAACTGAAACAAGGCAAGTTCAGGTTGGATACAAGGAAGAAGTTCTTCCCTGTGAGGGTGCTGAGGTGCTGGCACAGGGTGCCCAGAGAAGTGGTGAATGCTCCATCCCTGGCAGTGTTCAAGGCCAGGCTGGGTGACATGGTCTAGTGTGAGGTGTCCCTGCCCATGGCAGGGGGTTGCAACTGAATGACCTTAAGGTCCTTTCCAACCTAAACCATTCTATGATTCTATAAGAACCACCCTTGCACCCCCAAATGGGGCTGGACACGGCGGGGAGGATCCCTACCACATCCCCATGAAGACCCCAAGGGATGGCTCTGTGCTGCAGGAACACCCCAAGGAGCTCCATAGGGGTCCAAACCCCAAGAAACAGGGCACCCCAAGCCCCCCTCCACCATCAGCCCTTACAGGTCCCGGCGTAGATGACCGGCGTGGCCACGCTGCGGCGCTTGCCATCGTCGGCCAGGCGGGAGGAGTTGCCGGTGCTGCAGAAGAGTTTCCCATTGCGGAACACCAGCAGTTGGAGCTTGCAGTCAGCCGGTGGGGCAGCCGCAATGGGGCTGGCGAATAGGCTGGGGGGCAGCTGGATGGAGGCCAGGGCGATGCTGTTCTGCGGGTGCATGGTCAATGGTGAGCAGGGACCGATCCCCCCCCCCCCATGCATCCCCCTTTATCCCCTGGTTTACCTTGATGTGGAAGCTGGTGAGGGACACGTTGGGGCGCCCCGTGGTGCAGCGCAGCCTCAGCTGCTGGTCGGGCAGCGGCTCGGGGCCCCGCTCGGCCGCAGCCCCATCCCGCCGCTGGAAAGCCACACAGCTCAGTCCCACGTAGCGCTCGGGCTTCACCACGTACGCCTCAAAGGCGATGTTGCGTGAGTTCTGTCATGGGTAGCAACGGGGGGTGGTCAACGGCATGGCATGGGCAGAGACCCCCCCGCAGCGTGGGCAGAGAGACCCCAGAATGGGCAGAGAGACCCAGCATTGGATAGAGAGACCCCCAGCACAGGCAGAGACACCCCAACACAGGCAGAGACACCCAACATTGGATAGAGAGTCCTCCAGCATGAGCAGTGAACCCCCAGCATTGCCAGGGACCCCCCAGCATCGGCAGAGACACCCCTGGCATGGGCAGAGACACCCAACATTGGATAGAGAGATCCCCAGCATGGGCAAAGACCTCCAGCTCAAGCAGTGACACGCAGCATTGGATAGAGAGACCCCCAGCACGGGCAGTGAATCCCCAGCATAGGCAGAGAGACCCCCAGTTGGGCAGAGACTCCCCAGCACAGGCAGAGACACCCAACACTGGATAGAGAGACCCCCAACATGGGCAGTGATGCCCCAACACAGGCAGAGACCACCCAGCACAGGCAGAGACCTCCCAACACAGGTAGAGACCCCCCTACACAGGCAGTGACGTCCCAACACAGGCAGAGACCCCCCAACACAGGCAGAGACACCCGACATTGGATAGAGAGACCCCCAGCATGGGCAGTGATCCCCTGGCATGGGCAGTGAACCCCCAGCACGGGCAGAGACCCCCCCAATATGGCCAGAGACCCCCCCAGCACAGGCAGAGACACCCACCATTGGATAGAGAGGCCCCCAGCATGGGCAGTGAACCCCCAACACAGGCAGAGACCCTCTGACTCAGGCAGAGACACCCAACATTGGATAGAGAGACCTCTAACATGGGCAGAGACCCCCCAGCATGGGCAGAGACCCCCCGCTCACCACCGCCATGTGCTGGGAGTTGGTGCTGAGCGTGTGGGCCGCGATCCTCTCCAGGGAGCGGACGATGCTGGTGCAAGCCTTCTCCTCCTTCTGCGACATCCACAGGATGTGGTCGTCCACCAGCATGATGTTGCTGGCCATCTCCACGATCACGTCCGTCAGCTGCGGGCACAGCAACGGCTCCGCAAAGAGCTACTGCTGTCCCCAGCAGCAAACAACCCCGATTTGTGCTTTTCCACCCCAAAAACACCCAACATCAAGGCTGGGCCATGCAGGGGGCAGCAGCAGCACTCGTTACCTGCTTGATCTGGTCCACGTAGCCAATAAACTTCTCTATCATCTGCGCCACGTAGAGGACATCAACCATATCTGAGAAGTTGGCTGCTTCGGCCGTGTAGACGCGGAGCTGATGAGCCAGGGTCAGGGCATTGGAGGCGTTGATGGGCATCTGCAAGAGCAGCACGATGGGGTGATGCTCAGCATCTGTACCAGTGACACAGTGCCCCCAAAGCCCTGGGCAGCACCAGCTCACCAGCACGAAGGTGTAGAGGACACGGGTGATGTCATTGGTGTAGAGGCAATGGGAGTAGTCGCCGTGGTCCCAGCGCCCGGCGCGGTCGCAGCGCCGCCATGCCTGCTTCTCCACCGCCGAGCCCGCGCCCACCGGCCCCGCGCCGAATGGGTGCTGCAGGCAGGGCTGGTAGGCAGTGATCCCTGCCAGGGTGCGGGGCCATCTGCGGGCATGGGCACATGATGACCACAGGCCACCAGCCCCTTCCCGCTGCACATGAGCATCCTCATCCTCAACCTGCTTCCCTCTTCAGACCCTCCCCATCATCACATTCCCTCCCTTCCAATCCCAGATCCCTCAGCACAACGCAGAGGGAAGCAGAGCGGGGCGATGAGGATGGGGATGGCGGGGGGGGGCGCTGTTAATTTAAGCCATATTTGACTGTACGAGTAATTTATATTCCATAACAGCCCCACCGGGGTTACAGCGGGCGCCTGGAGCCTTTCGTCTCATGCCAAAGAAATTCCAACACCTCTGCTGCTGGAGCCGGGCTGCGCCGCCGGCACGGGAAGCCTTTCAAAAGGACCCACGCTCCCTGCGGCTGCTAATCACTACCAGACACACAGTCACCTGCAGCAAGCCCCTGGCACACACAGCTCACACACCGCATCCATCCCACATCCATCCCACATCCCGCATCCCGCAGGGCCCTACCTGAAGTCCCCGCGGTTGTTGGTGACCCGCTCAGCGGGGCAGTAGGATGCGGAGGTTTCCAGTACCACGATCTCCACCTTCTTGCTGACGTTGCCCTGGGAGGTGGAGACGGCGCATTCCCACTCGCCATTGGCGGAGACATGGATGTTGGAGAGGATGAGCTCGCTGCGGGCACAGGGGGTGGGTGGCACGGTGGGTCTGCCCCACAGTGAACCCGCAGCAGTGGGCCCCTGAGCTTGGGGGCATGGGGACACGCGCACCATGAAGCACAGGAGGTGCCCACACTTGGCATCCCACCCATGGCACTTGGTACACGCAAACCAGCAAGCCCTGCGGCCACGAGTGTTTGTGTCCGCTCCCATCCCCATGTTGTCTCCATTGCCATCCCCATCCCATCTTCATTCCTGTCTTATCTCTATCACTGTCCCCATCTCCATCCCCGTCTCCATCCCCATCTCACCTCCATCCTCTTCTCCATGTCATCTCAATCCCCATTCCTGTTCCTATCTCCATCTCCATCCCATCTCCACCCCCAACCCCAATCCACTTCCCACGTCCACCCCAATCCCCTTCCCATCTCCATCCCCATCCCATCTCCGTCCCTGTCCCCTTCCCATCTCCATTCCCATCTCCATCCCTGTCCTCTTCCCATCCTCATCCCCATCGCTGTCTCCTCCCCATCTTCATTCCCATCTCCATCCCTGTCCTCTTCCCATCCTCATCGCCATTTCCACCCCTGCCCCCTTCCCATCCTCATCCCCATCCCTATCCTCTTCCCGTCTCCATCCCTGTCTCCTTTCCCCTTCCCATCCTTATCCCTGTCCTCTTCCCATCCCCATCTCCATCTTCTTCCCATCCCCATCCCTGTCCTTTTCCCATCTCCATCCCCATCTCCATCCCTGTCCGCATCCCATCCCCATCCCCATCCCTGACCTGGTGATGAAGGTGCAGTCATGGATGAGGCTCTCCTCCACGATGACACCCGTCCGCTCATCCTCTTCCACGGGCTCCCTGTTGTGGTACCACCGGATCTGGGTGCTGTTATCCAGGTAGGTCGCGGTGCACTGGAAAGGCAGCCGGTCTCCCTGGAAAACCACCTGGCGCAGCGACGGGATGAGGTGGTGTGTGTGCAGCTCCGGGGCGCCCGCTGCGAGGGGGACACAGAGCGGGGTTGAGCCCGCGGCCCCTGCCCGCTGCCATCACCCCGGCCCCGGCCCCGGCTCACCGCAGCGGAGCTGAGCCTCGTGTGCGCCGCGCAGGGGCAGTGCCAGCAGCTGCCGCGGGTACACACAGACCGTGCGCTCCGAGATGTGCGCTGCGCGGCCCCGGGCCCACGCCAGCACCCACCGCAGGTTGCAGTCACACGTCAGGTACTCGGTGGCAAAGTCCCTGCAAGGACACAGCGTCATGGGGTGCCCGTGGGGCTGGGGTATGACGCCAGCGCAGAGACTCCCCCCCAACAGGGACCCTGGGGTGCAAACTCACACGACTTTCAAGGAGGGGAGCTCGTCGAAGACGCCGGGTGGGAGGCTGGAGAAGATGTTCCCAGACATGTTCCTGCAGGAGAGGGGAGAAAGGAGGCATGGAGGGGACCTGGGGCTTAGCATCATAGAATGGTTTGGGTTGGAAAAGACCTTAAGATCATCCAGTTCCAATCCCCTGCCATGGGCAGGGACACCACACCCTAGACAATGTCATCCAAGGCTCTGTCCAACCTGGCCTTGAACACTGCCAGAGATGGAGCATTCACCACTGCTCTGGGCACGCTGTGCCAGCGCCTCATATATATATATACTCTCTTCCTTATATTTAACCTGACTTGCAGGAGAGGGAAAACCTCACTGTGCCCACACATCCCACCACAGCACCCGATGAGGGTACAGCCGATGAGCTGTACCTACCAGTGACTGGTAGGAACCAGCACTGGGCTATGGCACAGGGAGAGCCCGGGATGCCAAACTGCCGGCAATGGCACAGGACAGCCCCAGGGCTGGCCAGGGCATCCCCAGGGAGCTACTTACAGCCTGAGGAGGTTGGAGAGCCCCTGGAAGACGCTGGCGCTCAGGCAGCCGATGCGGTTGTTGGACAGGTCTCTGCAAGGCAAGTGAAGGAGCTGTTGGGATGGCGACACCCCAATGTCCCCGTGGCCAGCCCGGGGGGTCCCCGGGGGGGCTGCAGCAGCACTTACAGACGCTTCAGCTCGGGGAGGCCAAGGAAGGCGCCCGGCTGGACCGTGCTGATGAGGTTGTTCTTCAGGTCCCTGCGGGGAGATGGACACAGACCTCAGGGTGTGCAGCAGGGACCCATCCACAGGAGACACAACACAGCGGGGCTGAGGGCACATCACACCCCCCAGCCCCATCTCCCACACTCAGGTTCCTCAGCACTGCAAAACCCCCTGCAAGAGCCTCATTAGCAGCTTTCCATCCCATTTCCCTCTCGTTATCTCTCCAAAGGGTGCGGGGAAGGCGTCAGGCTCCCCAGTGCTCATAGGGGGGATGCCAGCCCCTTGGCATGCTCCAGGCTCACACATTGTTTCCGGAGCAGCCGTATCCTGGCGGGTTATCTCCTGCATGTGGGATAAGAACACACCACAACTGCCAGCACAGCCCCAGAAGGGCTCTGCAGCCCTCAGGAAGCTCATTGGGGTTATTGGCCTGATTGCAGGCTCGTATCTAATCAGGGCCTCGCCAGGCGTGTGCCGGTGTGGGGAGCCAGGGACCACCGGTGGCATCACCCATTGGATGTCCCTAGGACCAGCAAGGAGGATCCTGCTGAGCAGCAGTGCTGGCTGGGAGAGGAAATGGGATCCATATGGCAGCGCCGTGTTTATATATAGCAATAGGGCTCATCGCTGGGTCACCCGTGGCTCTTGGGACACCCCCTGAGCCACAGCGCCCATCTCAAAGCCACAACCTGGTGCCTGGGATGGGGGGAGTGGTACAAACCCTTCCCACAGAGCTGGGGTGCAGGAAGGTTGGGGGGTCCCACCAGCGAGACGTGAGGGGCCACACAGGGAGAGGGAACATGGCGATGCTGCCTGCATCCATAAACACATGGATGTGCTTTGCTTCCAGGCTAAAACTCACCCAAGTGGCTTCTGCAGGTCCCCCAAATGAGCAGGGTATGCTGGTGGGGGGGGACACAGCGCTATGGTGGACCCCACAGGGAAGGGAAATGTTCTGTGACACCTTCCTGGCCAGCATCATCCCGATCCTGCTTGGCTGATGCAACAGCTCTGCCTGCACCAGCCTTCCCCAATGGGCAAAAGCGTGTCCTGGCAGCTCCGATGGCGGGGTCTGCAGGCAGGTGTGCAGGCAGATGTGCAGGCAGATGTGCAGGCAGGGACCAGGTGAGTGCCGGTGCTGAAGGAACAGCTCCACTCACCTGCACCGCCACCAGCGCCAACACCCGCTGTGCCAACACCCATCCTGCCAACACCCACCCTGCCAACACGCACCCATGCACACCAAGGGGGACCATCCACACCAGTCCCAGTCCCTGCTATAGGTCCCCCACACTGCAGACCCCCAGCCAGCACCCACCACCAGCACATCCCACATCAGTCGCGGATGCAGCAGCCAAATCATGCCCAGTGCCAAAACCCAGCTCGGTTCCGCTGGGCTGGGGGCTGCAGGGATGGGACACGCTGGGACCCTGCTGGGCCCCCGGGGCTTGCGGCCAGCCCCGCAGGAGCCTTCCTCGCTCAGACACTTCCTCCCCACTGGCCGGGGGCCCGGGGCTGCTGCTGCTGATTTATGACAAGGCTCCTCTCCCCGCACTGTGCTTGTTTGCCTTCGTGCTTCCGCCGGTCCCGAGCCCCCTCCTGTTCCCCCCACCCCGGCACGGTGACACGCTGCAGGCACGAGAGCACGGTGCCACGTGTGCACGGGACCCCCATCGCCACATCTACAGGGGGACCCCCATTGCCACGTGTGCACAAGGACCCCCACTGCCACGTGTGCATGGGGACCCCATTGCCATGTCTACATGGGGACCCTCATCACCATGTGTGCACAGGGACCCCCATTGCCATGTCTACATGGGGACCCTCATCATCCTGTGTTCACAGGGACCCCCATTGCCATGTCTGCATGGGAACCCCCATGGCCATGTGTGCACAGGGACCCCATTGCCATGTCTACATGGGGACTCCCACAGCCATGTGTGCATGGGGACCCCTATTGCCATGTCTACATGGGGACCCCCACTGCCACGTGTGCATGGGGACCCCCATCGCCATGTGTGCACAGGGACTCCTATTGCCATGTCTACATGGGCACCCCCATCACCATGTCTACATAGGGACCCCCACTGCCATATCGACATGGGGACCCCCATTGCCATGTCTACATGTGGACCCCCATCGCCACGTATGCACAGGGACCCCCATTGCCACATGTACATGGGGACCCCCCTTGCTACCACACATGCACGGGGACCCTGCAAAGCAACTGCCTCGATGCTCCCAGCAAACCCTGGCACAAAGGGCCTCATCCAGCCCAGTGCAGCCACAAGCGCCCCAGGGCTGAGCCAGCAGCCACACAAGCAGCTCCCTGAGCACAGCCCGGTGTGGACAGACAGATGGACACACTCCATCCCATCACTGCCATCACCCGGCTGAGCCCCCCTCGCAGCCCGAAGCCAACAGGGGGAAGCGCTGGCCCCACAGAGGGCAGGAGCAGGACATTCCCAAGCGGAGCTGTGCTAATGAGTGCATGGCTGCCCCGGCCGCATTCCGGCCCCGCTCACACTCATTAATCTCATTACGCTGCTACAAATCACTGGAGATGCCAAACTGTGAGCCCGGAGATGGGGTGATCCATGGAGGGACCCTGCACCCCCCTGAGACCCCGTCCCCACATCATGCTGGGACACCGAAGCGCCCAGGGTGGGCAGAGGGTGCACAAGCCCCAGCATGAGAAGTGAGAAGCCCTCAAGCCCCCACTTTGTCCCCATCACAGTCCCTCCATGGGGCTCATCTGTGCCACGGCCCCAAACCAACCCGATGAAAGCAATTAGAGCTCCTGTCAAGAGCAATCAGGAGCAGCGTGATGCCGGCTGGGATGGGGAGCGCAGCCCATGGCCCCCCCGGACACGCTGGGGCTCCCCATCTGACCCATACGGGGTTCCAGCACGGCACAGGGGACATGGGGCAGCTGCTCTCTCAGGGCATGGAGGCTCTCAGGGGGACCCCAGGGGATCTGGAGGGATGGTCCCTCCGGGATGCAGCTCCCAGCTCTGCAATGGCCATTCCCATTGAGCGCAGCACCCATTAATCCTCCTATTAATGAGCTCGGTGCCAGGAGCAGGAGCTGGGAAGGACTCAACCACATGGGACTGCAGGGCCACAGGGTCCCCACGGTGACTGCTTCACGCTCACCCCAAAACCAGTCCCGTGGGGATTTCCATGGCTTTAAAAGCCAAACCAGCCCCAGAGCTGTGCCCACATCTGCATGGGGACCCCTGCTCCACATCCTGGTGCTGTGCATCCTGACTGCAGTGCCATGCACCAGGCACTGCGCACCCCACACACAGCACCATGCACTGAGTGAGTGCTGCCCATGGTCTAGAACCCACCGGAGGACTCCCAAAGCCACCACTAACCCATGGCACTGAGGCCTCGGCTACACGATTTGGGATCACTTGCAGGGACGGTAACTCCAGCCCTGCCCTGGGCAGCCTGTTCCAATGCCTGAGCACCCTCTGGGGAAGGAATTGTTCCTCATCTCCATCTAACCCTCCCCTGGTGCAGCTTGAGGCCGTTTCCTCTTGTCCCATCCCTTGTTCCTTGGGAGCAGAGACCAGCCCCCTCCTGGCTCCATCCTCCTGTCAGGCAGTTGCAGAGAGCGATAAGGTCCCCCCTGAGCCTTCTCTTCTCCAGACTAAACCCCCCCAGGTCCCTCAGCCGTTCCTCATCACACTTGTGCTCCAGGCCCTGCACCAGCTCCATTGCCCTTCTCTGGACCCAAAATGCTTCCTTGTTCGGGCTAATGAATCACAGACACTGTGGGTCCTGCTGCCCCTGGGGCTGTGCCAAACCCTCACCAGGGCTGTCACCATCCCCAGACCAGGGCAGAGGTGGGTTTTGGTGCACGATGCCCATGGACAGTGGCAGAGGGTGAGTGTCCCATGGCGGGAGCCCATCCAGCCCCACGGTGGTGCAGGAATGTGTGAGACCCTCGCGGGGCCACAGCGGGGAACAAAACACCCTCAGTGCGCCGGTCCCCACTCCTGCATACCTACAGATCAAACCCATATGGGGGCCATAAATCTCCCCTTATTACAGCTCCCTCCATAGAGATGCCTTTCATGGAGAGATAAGAAAGTTGACTTTGTTCGGGGGGACAATGTCGCTTTTCATACCGACCCTCACGGAGCGCGGCCCCCCCGGTGCCTCCCGCCCTCGGGGTCCTTTGGGTGCCAATGGCAAACCCAGTGCCCCGGTGCAGCACCCGGGAGCGATGCTGGGAGCAGGACCCGTGTGGCAGTGTCGGCAGCCACCCCATGGAATTCCTGCCTGCATCCCGCTGCCCATCCCGACCCCCAGCCGGGCACTCACAGCTTCTCCAGCACCCGCAGCCCGAAGAAGGAGCCGTTCTCCAGCACCGTGATCTTGTTGTTACTCAGCAGCCTGTGGGAAGAGCAGAGGGAGAGAGGCAGCCCCGTTACTCCCTTGGGATAGGGATAAGGATGGAGGTGGGGATGGGAAGAGGACAGGGATGGAGATGGGAAGACTCAGGGGCAGGCTTGCATGGTCATGGGATGCAATGGCCGTGTTGGGATGCAGTGCTGTAGTCCACACGCATGGCAGCACCGGCTGGAAGCGCCCAGGGCATCACTCCAGCACCTGGGCATGGGTGCAAGGAGCTGCATAATGTGGGTGATGAGATCCCCATCCCAGCATCCACACCAAGAGGGCACCTCGAGTACCCATAACCAGGAGGGGACCCCGCAGCCCCTGCCCTGCCATCGAGGCCATTCCAGTGCTGAGATTTTATCCCAAAATAAACAGTTTTGCTGGCCAAAGGGGCCCTTGCGGGTGACCGGGGAGGGAAGGAGGGCACCAGCACCCGGCCATTCAGCCTCATTAAAGCGTGTCAGTGGCAATTAGCAGAGCCAGACCATGGCCTGGGGACAGGAGCCGGCTCTCGAGGAGCTTCCCTGGAGCTCCCGGGTGGCTGGATCGGCACCAGCAACGCTCTGCATCCAAAACTGATCCAAAAACAGAGCAGGGGCCGGGAGGGCACCGGGAGCCCCGGCCAGGGGAGAGGCTCGGGATAAAAAGGGCTCATTGAGGGCCGGAGCCGGGGCTGTTTACACACGGGCAGGCTCTGCAGCAGGGCTGAATGGTGGCTGTGTGCTGCAGAGCTCCATCCCCTGCGAGCACCCAGCCTGTGGCCGCGCTCCTGCGCCGGGCTGGGAGCTGCCAACCCGCCGAAGGCTGATGGAAGGGAAGGGCTGGGGTCCAGCAGCGCATCCCCCCCCGCCCTCAGCCGCATCCTGTGCTAATGAGGAGCTGCCACCGGGAGCTGCTGTGTCCGCAGGGATCTGCGACCCGGCCGGCGGGGAGCGGAAGCGGCCGGCAGCCCCGGCAGCACGCAAATTGCTTCCACACGCCGACGGCCGGAGCTGCCATGGCCAGGGCCACGTCTTTGCCCTTTCCTCCCTGCAGGAACACCGCTCAGATCATCCAGCACAGCAGCAAACACCGGCAGCAAGCTCAGCCCCGGCACCCTGCCCGCAGCAGGGATGGGTCCGGAGCAGCATCATTCCCGGAGCAGCCCCAGCTCTGGGTCACACAGCCCCGATTCCCATCACGGTATCCGCAGGGGCTGTTGCTCAAGGCTCCAGCAGCTCCAGAAGGTTTTAATTCCAGCGGCAGCAGATTTCACAACCCAGCAAAGGCTGCGCACGCATGGGGGGACCTCGGGGGCTCCCTGCTGAAGCTATAGATAGGGCAAGCAGAACCCCCAGGCTCGGAGATGCACAATGGATCCTGCTGGAACAGCCCCTGGAGCTGCATGAGCTGCAAACACAGAAAACATGAGTGCACCAGACACCGGGCTCAGACCTCCTGCGCCCCAGCCCGGGGAGGCACGGGGGGGTCCCCATTGCGCAGGGAGGAGCTACGGGAATGCCGAAGCCTTCCAGGGCATGGGCTGTGCAGAGGGTCACATCCAGGGATGAGCAGGGAGCAGCAGCCTGCACCGGGCTGTGCCCGGCTCGGAGGCAGCCCCCGGCGGCAGGGATGCTCGCTTTGTTCCCGGACCCCTGGGACCATCTGCGCCTCTGCCATGAAAACACAACTCCCCGCCTTAAAAGGCAACGCTCCCGATGGGATCGGCCTTCCCTGTGATCCGCAGCCAGCAACCGCCCGCCGACAGCCGGGAAAGCAGCCGCGGGACCCCCGGCCCGGGGGGCAGCTCGGCCGAGGGTGAAGCCACCCCTTGGAGCCACCAGCGCAGGGACCCCGGCTGCGCGGCGCCTGCTCTGCTCTGCCTTCAGGAGGAGAGCTCCTCGACCACAGCTTGGCACACAGAAACCCGCCCTGACAGCAAACGGCTCGGCTTGGAAGTTTTCTCCCTGATAAAGCTTTTTGTGGGGAGCAATCCTGGCTCCGCTGTTCCCCATCCTGTACAAACCAGCTGGGTCACGCTCCCCCGTTACAACCCACATCCTCATACAGGGTTTTGTTTTGTTTCCTCTACTTTTATGGATGTTCTGTTCCAAAATGTTTTCTGGGTTGGTTTTTTTTGTGTGTGTGTGCGTGTGTGTCAGGAAGTTCTCATCAAGCTCCATGGGACTTTCCGTTCCCGCACAGTAGCAGAACCATTGCGGGTCCTCAGCACCATCCCCTTGCAAGAGATGAACTGAAACACCCCAAAATACACCAGAATAAGTGTGCCCATGAGGCCACCCCGACCCAGCACATGGGGTCATGGGCGAGCAGTCCCTGAGCCACACTGGAACAGCAGGACCCCACATTGGGATGGGGCTGGCCTCAAACCTCTCAGCTGGATTTCAAACCCCAAGAGCTGCTTCTGCTCTCACGCCTGGCCAGGAGGAAGGAAAGAGGGGGCAAAGGGGGTGGAGGGCTGCAAGCAAACCCCGCTGCACCCCAATCCTTTTGGCTTGCCATGGCCAAGGTGGTTGCCACCAGTGTGCAGGGATTACAGCAGCTCTATGGATGCTCACCGAGGTCCATGTGGCGCCAGGGGTGCAGAGGGGACGTGATGTCCCCATGTCCCAGCCATCTACGGGCTTGGCAAGCCATGAAAGCACAGCTCTGCTCCTCCAAAGCCTTAGCTCCAGCCCAGGATGGGACTCCTCACCTTGGTAAACTCTCGACATCCAACCACCCTCGAGCTGCTCCAGCACCATCCCACCCAAAACCCCATCCCATCTCCAGCCCATGCAGCCTCCCCAGTGCTCCCAGGACAGCCCCGACACCGGGACAGTCATCGGCTGGAAAAGTCTTTCCAGACACATCCCACATCAGGGCTTTTAGGGCTCAAACCCCAGGAGGCTGCAGGCAGGGAGATAGAGAGATCCCTTCTTCTTCTTCTTCTTTGTTTTTTCATCTCAAAAAGAGGAGCCAAAAGCGAAAAAAAAAAACCCTAGGATTGTTTTTTCAAGCGTGCTGGAATCCACTTGGATAAATAACGGCTCCAGAAACTGGGCTGCTGAAACAATAAACTTCCTCTGGACCCAACCAAAAAAGGACGCGGGGAGACGGTGGCTCCCCCAGCCCGGGCAGGCAGGGGGAAGGCAGCGAGTGGAGGTTAATGGGGGGGCCGCGGAGGGAACGGCGCTGCTCTGCTCTCCAAGTGCATTAATTCAAAGCATCTGCTCGCAGCAGATAGGGCTGCGCCCCGAGCAGAGCTCGCTGCTTTGCACAGGGAAGGGGTTAGGAGGAGAAAAGAGGAGCCTTGGGAATGGCGAGAGGTGCTGAGGGCAGCGGGAAGGGCTCAGCATCGCGGCTGGAGCTCCATGGAGCTGGTGGGGACCCCTCTGTCCGTGCTTTGTTTGGGATCTCGGGGCGTTGCCTCCAGCCTCGCGTCACGCCGGGCTATTTTGGATGGCAAAAATTATTGTTCCAAGCCTCAGCTTTTGTTAGCACCGGAAAAACAAGCCCTGGAGGGAGGGTGAAACCTCGGCAGGACCGGGATGCTCCGACCCACAGGGAAAGCCAAACCTGCCCAAGCTACAGCTCAATATATAACATAGAAAGGTTTGAGAAAGAAACCATCTGCAGGGCCCAGGATAAATCGGGCTCGGAGAGGGGAGTTCAAGTAGAACTGGAAATTGGTCATAAGTCAAAGCCCTCTATTCCCTGCAGACAATCTGTAATTTCAGTGCAATCAAGCTGTGCACATAAATGAGGCCTGTGCTGGGATTCCACATCTGGAAGAGGTTTGGGCTCCCGCCCGTGTGACAGCGGGGCTGGCCGCGCGCGCTCTGCCTCTCGTTAGGGCTACAGTGCTTTTTCCATTAGGCGATTAGCACAGGGGTCAGTGGAGGGGGAGGGAGTTAAAGCCTTGTTCAGACACGTCTGCAGGGCCCCGGCACCTCGAGGGATGTCCCCAAGAGGTGCCAAATCCCCTGGCCCCAAAACATGGGCACACTGCAGTGCTTGGAGGCTGGACCTAAGCCCCATCCCTGGCACTGTTCAAGGCCAGGTTGGACACAGGGGCTTGGAGCAACCTGCTCGAGTTGGAACTGGATGAGCTTTAAGGTCCTTTCCGACACAAACCATTCCATGATTCTATGAGCACTGCATTGGTACAAGCTGCTCCCAGCCAGCCACAGCCAGGCAAGCTCTGCAGGGCTATGAGCCAAAACGGGGTGACAACCCAATGTGTTAAGGCTGGCACCCCTCTTTCCTCCTGGCAATGAGCTGGGGGCAAGAATTAACCTCTAGGTATAAAATGGGGTGTCAGAGAGCACACAGCTCATAATGTCTGCTGTGTCCCTGTGAGCATCACCCTGCAGATGTTCCTGTGACTGCTCCATGAGGAAGGCAGCGCTTCTGCCTGCACTAGTCCCAGCAGGTCTCCCCATGGCATGAACAGGACCAAAGACTGGCAGGACACAGCCGGGATGGTTGTGGATATTAAGGCAAGAACCGAAACACCCCATCTCCCTAACCCACCTCCATCACACAGCTTGAAGGGCTCCAACACCGCAGCCCTGGGTGTTGCACCCAGCATCAGGATGGAGCAGGACCACCGATTCCCAGCACCCCCATCCACGGTTCCTTGCACCATGGCTTCCCCACATGGAGCTAATTTCTGCTGCTCCACATCTGCGGGCGCTGCTTCGGCTCTGGTTTGCTCTTTCCCCAAGCAGCGATCCCTGCGAGGGGCCGAGGGAAGAGGAAAGGAGCTGAAGGAAGAGGAAAGGAGCTGAAGGAAGAGGAAAGGAGCAGGGGGAAGAGGAAAGGAGCCGCAGCTCCACTCAGTACATGGCCCCCCATGAGGAACTGCCGCATGCCCTGGGACATGGGGCATCCCTCATCCCCTGCTCTGCCCATCGCTGCGGTGCCAGCGAGCGCTTCTCAGGCGCGGGGGGTAAATCAGCAGCAGCTGCTGTGGAGGCAGCTTTGGATTCCTCAGCACAGGCCTAATAATGAAAGATAAATAAAGAAGTAAACCCAGAGTGTGGGAAAAGCCAGACGAGAGCCGGGGTGAGGGACCCGCAGGGCACAGACCGGCTCCAGCCGTCCCTGTGTCCCGGTAAAGGAGCCCTCCCCTCTGTGCACAGCACCAATGCTGCTCCTCAGTGCTAACACATGCCTGCTTCCAGGCCAGACTGGATGGAGACTGGAACAGGGCTCTGCTTATAAGAGTTACTCTGCACAGAACACGCACAGGGATTCCGAGCATCCCTGGGAGCATATCTGGGAGCATCCCTGGGAGCACAGGCGGGATCTGAGCACCCCTGGGGGCACAGATTGGACCTGAGCATCCCTCAGGGCATGGATAGGAGCCCATGGGGCTCAAAACCTGCCTGTCCCCAGTGGGATGTCCCCTGAGGCACACGCAGCCCTTGCCACGTGCCCGGGCCCCCTCCGCACCCCAAGCAGCTCCAGGAGATCTTCCTGAAGCCAGAGCCTCTGGTTTTGATTGTTCCATCTGGAAAGGGTTTGGAATAAATCATGTTTACTGCGCGAGAGCAGAGCTCAGGGTCACCACATATTTGTAGGTTTCTGCCTACGCCTGTAGGTTTCATGTCACGTTTTAGTGGGATCGTGTAATGCCCTAAATGCTTCTGCACGGTCATCCCGGCCCCTCTGAGGGAGCCGGCCTCGCCACAGACAGCTCCAAACCCCACATCCCACCAGCATGGGGCTCCACTCCTGATCCGAGCTGTGGTTACACCGCTTCTGCTGCAGAAGGCACCAGAACAGGGATGCTTTCCCCAAATATCAACTGATTAAGGACTCCAAGGTCCTCCCCTGGTATTTGCCGGGGCTGATGTGTAGGAAAGGGCTGTAAGAGGAAAGAAATGAAGAGCAAAGACAGCCAAGGAGAGTGGGAGCAGCTCCACCTGCCCTGCAGCCTGCATCACCCACCAAGGGACACCCAGGACACACACCGGTGCTGTTGCTCCAGTGATTTACACCTTTAATACAACCATCACGCTTCAGATCCTGCTCATGGCACTCACAGACATGCTTCAGGGGCACCCACCACATGAGGGCTGGTGGCATCAGCTGGGTCTCCTTTGCAGCCACCCCATTGTCACAAAGCACACAACATCACGCCAAAACGAAGCCACTCTCATCACAAAGCAGACAACATCACCCCAAAACGAAGCCACTCTCAGTGAGCAGCACAGACGTGGGGAAGCAAGAGATGCTCAGAAATCACGGCAATGAAACGAAGCAGGTTCAAGCACATGAGGTTCAAGCAAGATGGGACCAGGAGCCCCAATCCTCCGCAGCACCCAGCAAACCCCACCAAGGAGCAGAAGGTGGAGAGCTGAGGCCATGGGCACCCTCAGGGTGAAAGCAGCAGCACCAGCACTGCGGCCCTGCCCTCCAAACCAGGTTCTAATTCAAACATCTCCTCCGCCAGGAGCCCAAAACCCCGACCCTCTGGCACCAAGGGCATGAGGAAGCTTTTGGGAAGCAGCTTTAGACCCTTTGCACAACCCCGAACCCCACTGACTGCTCCTCATCTCTTCCCAGCGAGTATTCCAGTGAGAACAGCCGCTTTCAAACAAAAACATCCTCTCCCAGCGCTCAGCCACAAACGCTGAGGAGGGAAGCGTGGAGAAGGAGCCTGTTTCCTGGATTTCCAGCTCCCGTCCCCACATTAAACCCTTGCGCCGTGGGGAGAGCGGGGTCCCTCCGGCGCTCCGCGGCCGCAACACCCCGCTTTGCTGGAGTTTAAAGGTTGTTAACACAGAACCGAGCAGCGCTGCTCTCGGTGCGGGATCACTTAAGGAGCGAGAACAACCCCTCGGCCGGGGCATCGCCCCCCGGTCCCCGTGTCCCCACCAGCCGTGAGAGCGCGGCCCCGGTACCCGCCAGCGTGGAACGATGCGGGGGGGTCCCGCTGCTTCATCCCCGCTTCGGGGCCGTCGAGCAGCACGGAGCGGGCTCGGCGCGACTCTTTCGGGGCCGATATCCGGGATCGGGGGGCGATGCCGGGGCCGGGGGGTGATGCCGGGGTCGGGGGGCGATGCCCTGAGCCGATGCCCGGGGCCGGGGGGATGCCGGGGCAGGGGAGCGGTGCCCGGTGCGCGGTACTCACAGCGTGGCGGTGCCTTCGGGCAGGAGGCGCGGCTCGGGCGGCGCCGGGAGCCCCCCGCCGCTGCAGACCACCCGCCGCCGGGGCGCGGCGGAGCCACCGGGCGCTTTGGGCCGTTCGGCCCCGCACTTACAGCCCAGGCTCTGTGCGGGGCAGCCCCGCGCCGCGGCTCCTCCGCTCAGCGCCGCCGCCAGCAGCACCAGCGCCGCCGCCCGCCGCATGGCCCCGGCCGCGGGCCACGGGCTCCGGGCTCCGGCTCTGCGACCGCCGCCGCCGCCCCGCTCCCCGGGGCGGCTCCGGCGGCGCCGCCTCCCCCCTGCTTGCCCCGCTCCGCCGCCGGCCCTGGCGCCTCCCCCGGCCCGCCCCGGCCCGCCCCCCCCGGCCCCGCCGGGGGCATCGGCTCCGCTCCCCGCCCGGGCGGTCCCGCAGGACGCGGAGCTGCAGCCCCCGAGGGCTGCGGATGGAGCTCCGCTGGGTCCCGCAGAACCCAGAGCTGCAGCCCCGGAGCTACGGGTCTGCGCCGTCCCGGAGGGCGAGAAGCTCCAGGTCCCATCCCGGTTCCAAGGTGGAGCCCTGGACATCAGCGGGGGGGCTGGAGCCCTGCGTGGTCCAGAGCGCATGTGGTCCATAGGGGCCCGATGTGATGCCCCCCTGTGCATGTGGTCCATAGAGTCCCAATTTGATGCCCCCCTGTGCATGTGGTCCATAGAGTCCCAATTTGATACCCCCCTGTGCATGTGGTCCATAGGGTCCAATGCAATGCCTCACTGTGGCACAGGGTGCTGTGCCCAGGGTGGTGGCACACACAGGGTCCCATCAGCCCCCCCTATATGTGGGGGCTCTGAGGGGGCTCCTATCGCCTTCCAGGACCCCGCACCACGGAGGAAGCCCCTGCCCAAACTCACACAGTTCACTGCATGGTCACGCTGCTCCATCCCCTCCTGGCCTCCGCCCCGCAGTTAACGCTCTTCCCTTCTTGCCTTCCCTGTTTGCCTCAGCGGTTTCCACACTAAGTTCAATATTTAGCTTCCCCTTTCTCCCTCCCACGTCCCCTCTCCCCTCTCTGGGCTCAGCTTCTCTGAGGCCACGGCTCACTGCAGCTTCAAATCAAAAGGGATCAAAAGCAGGCAATGAAGTCTCCAGGACCCCGTGCCAGCGAGTGGAGGAAGAGGGTCATGGAAGGACGACAAGAGGCCACTCTGGGAATGTGGTTTCTCTCCAGGACCAATAGTTCCTGGAGGGCAAAAGAAATTTACTCCTTTCTCCAAACAAATACAACTTGCTGTGGCGGTGGGTGTTGGGAAGAGGAGATACTCAGCAGAGATACTCATCAGCACAAGCTCCCAAGCTGTTTCCACATGTGCTTTTGTGGATCTGGAGGACTCCAGAGCCCTGGAGAGTGGCATCATCTTAGTAAAGAGCCAAAAATCAACAGCAAACTCCCATTTTCCCCTCTGGTTATTCCCCCCCTCCCTGTTTTTCCATTGCAGGAATTACCCTCCCGTGCCCTGTGCTGCAGGATGCTGGTCCCAGATCCTGCAGCTGAAGCTGGAAGAGCAACAGGAAACCGCTTGTGTCCAGCATCCGCTCCGAGATCCTGCGAGCATCTGCTCCATACGAAACCCCTCCCCAAACCCATCCCTCCTCCTCTGCAGGCTCCCCACTAAGGGGAGAAGAGACCCCTTGGCTGATGCTGGATTTAGGCATTCCCAGCACATCCAGCCCAGCAGCAAGCAGGAACATCCCAAAACGCTGCAGTGCAAAGGGCTTCTTTCACTGGATCAAACCCTGAATTCAGGAATCCTTGTCTCCAAGGAAAGAGCCTGTATTCAGCACAAGAGCTGGGAGCAGGACACAGGATTTCAGCAGGGGAATGGCCCAGTGTCGTGATACCGAGTGCCTGCAGGGAATTCAAGTGGATTTGGGCTCATATCCTGCCATGGGCAGCCGTGCTGCTCACTCTGGGTTCTTCTGTATTGCCTTAATAGCCTATTCAGTTTCTCCTCCTCAGGGAGAGCTGGGGAACTGCTCCTGTTCCTACCAAAGGCAGGTCTGATGCTGCCCCAAACCACAGTTGCTGCCTCTCTGCTTCCCCTGCCCCAGAGCAGGGCTAGAAGGAGCCCTGAGAAACCTCAGCATTAAGCCATGTGTGGACAGGAACGGGGCTTGGCGCGGCTCTCGGGGGGCCCTGGAGGATGTTGGTCAGTGCTGGCAGCATCTAAGGGCTGCCTCCAGACCACATTGAAGCAATCAAGCCACTGTACGTGGTCTTCAGAATTTCAACCTCCTATAACACTACCTCCAAGAACAGTCAAAACCTTGTCCAAAACGAGGAACAAATGTGAAATACCCGGCCCCAGCCCTGCGATGAGGAGAGGAGCTCAAGCAACACTTCCCACATGCTTTGAGCCCAACGGAGTTCAGGTTCTTTCAAGTACTTCCAAGCCCCTCTCTCTGTGCTTTTCCAGCCTTGACCCCTCCTGATGCCTCCAGCCTGGGAGACAACAAGGCAACCTGTTTGAAACTCCATCACCATGGAGGTGCCGGATGCCAAATCCCTGTGCCCCTCGCTCCCATTCAAAGGTAAAAATGCTCCTTAACCGCTGCAGGCATAGGGAGAAGGAGGGGGGGGAAAGACAACAAGCACAGGACTCTCTAAATTCCTTTCACTAGGATCCAATAAAAACCTTGGCAGTTGTCGGCCTTCCTGCCGGAAACCTGATATCCCAGAAATAAACACACTTCCCACTTTGAAGGCCTGCAGCAATGGGCTCTGCTCCGGGTGAGCTGCTCTGGCCATGGCCATGCTCTCACCTGCCCCAGGCAGAGCAGGGAATGGCCCAAATCCCTGGGTTTTCCCATGCCAAGCAGGCGGCTCAGCTCCAGACCCTTTGGAACACAAAGGATATGATCTGATAAAGAACTAAATCAAAGCTGGCTTTGTAAGCGATGCCTGGACCCTCACCTAACGGGAACCGGAGCCTGCGGAGCTCGGCAGCTTCAGAGTGCCTCTACCAGGAGAGGCTGCTTCCCTGAGGATGATGATGGCCACAGGCAGCCACCCCATCACCCCAGCCTAGTTTTATTCCTTTCAGATGCTCCCGGGATGAGTTTTTCTCCACTCCATCCATGTGCCAACACGGCTTTGGGGAGGGATCAGCTTGGGCAGACTCCTCCAAGGGATATTGTGACACAAGAGTCAGTGCAGGGAGTGCTGTGGGACATGGGGCTGTACCTTTACCCCAGGAGGTGACAGCCAAGCCAAGGGCTGCAAGTCATGAGGGAAGAGGAGGAGGAGGAGTCCCTCTGGGCCTTCATCTGCTGGACACATTCCTCCAAGGCAAACACTGACAGTGCCCGAGGAGCGAGCGCTGCTGCTGCAGTAATCCCGCCAAGTGCTTCCAATGGGGAATAAACTTGTGATGCAGAGGCCGAGGTGTTGGAGCAGGGAGAGGGGTTCATTCCGAGGCCGTGGAGTCTTTCATCTCCAGCTTGTTGGCTCCACGCCGGTGACCAGCACTTCCCATCTGCTGGGTGATGCTGTGGAAGGAGCAGGTGGTCCATGGACACGTGTCTGGCAGCATCAGGGCTCCGACCATCCCGGCTTGATGGGTGCCCAAAGGAGGAGCAGAAGGTGCTGGTCAGGGCTTCAGGGAGGCCTGGCCATGGGAGAAGCATGGGGAAGCTCTGGGGCAAGATGCACTGGAGGGAAGGGATGAGATCCATAGGGATCTGGACACACTGGAGAGGTGGGGCCGTGCAAACCTCATCCAAGTGCAAGGTCCTGCCCCTGGGGCAGGGCAATCCCAAATACAACTACAGGCTGGGTGGAGAATGGATGGAGCAGCCCTGAGAAGGACCTGGGGATGTGCTGGGCTGGCTCTGCAAGCTCAGGGAGCAGACCACGTCCATTCCCTGCGTGCTGCTTCTGCATAAGAGAAGGAGCAAAGACACAGGACAGCAGCAGACTCTGAGCACGTTGGAATCGAGCTCAGACAGAGCCAAGCCCTGACTTTGTGCTGTAAAACAAGCCAAAGGCTTCTCACGTTGTGAAATTCACACACACGAGGATCTGCGCTCAGATCTTCTGGGGAGAGAGAGGGGGAAGAGGAAGGGATTCACTTCAACCATCAGCTGGGAAGTCCGGTTATTTCCAAGGGTCATTCCTGCTCCGAGGAGCTGCCCCGCGCTGGGGAGCAGTGCCACCCAGAGGGCTGCTCCAGGAACAGCTCATGCCACCTCTCCAAGCTCCGCAGCTATTTTCCCCTTTCTGATCCAAAAATCCCAGCTCCTACTCCCTTCGCCAGCTCTGTTCTAGCCACCTTTCAAACCACCCTTCTCCCTAATACAAGCCAGTGTGGCTCCAGAGCAGCTCCAGGTTGGGGAAACAGCTTCAAGGACAACTCAGGGCATTTATTCACCAGTCTGGCACATAAAAATAACATCTTTAATAGCTTTCGAGTTGGCACAGATGGTATTAGAATTCACCACTTCTTAATGGACTAGGAAACAACAGACGGTGCAGTGCTGAGGAGGGTGGCTCAGGCTGCATGTTGCTTCTAAAGCAAGGAGCTACGACAGGTTAAAGAGTTGGCTCTTTTCATTTACATTCAGCATTTATAGCCAGAGAGTAAAACCAACAGCTGGATTTAACTGTGGGCACACAGAGAAAAGCCTGGGAAGGATGGTTCTGCTGGCAACTGATGTCTCCTTCTCTCAGCAGCACACAAAAGCCGCAAACCTCAGTTGTAACATGGGTTAAAAGAAGAGATTTGCTATAGCTATTGTTGGCCAAACAGCAGGTGACATAACACAGCTCTAAATGAAACAGCTACTGCAGTGGAAGAGCCTCATTTCCCTCTTCCAGGAGAAGTGGAGCTTAAACCAGTGCTTAAAATATTAAGACACAGCCTAGAAGCTCTGCCAGTGGTGACATGATTCTTTCCAGAAACCTAGAACACAGCAGAACAGTAATAGTTTCCTTTCTGGAGTACTTTTCCCAAAGGAAAAGCCAACATCAGTGCTGCCCTGTGAGACAAGGGGGTATTCTCAGCCTCAGACATGCAGGCAGGATGCTGGAGGCACCAAACAGCCAAGAGACTCTCCTTGGAAAGCAAAGCAGAGCAGGGAGCTTGCAGAAAAGCCCCATTCTGACCCAAAAGAACTCAAGACTTTCAAAGAACTACGAGGCAGGATGAAAGTAACTCCCACCACTACAAGAGGGGAAGGTTGAAAGCATCCCAGAAGACCTGAGCAGACATGGAACCAACGGGAAAAGTCAGCCTGGAAAGGACAAACACAAACTCCAGGCAAAAAGACACTCCCACACTTGCCCTCTGCATCCAAACCAGGAGCAACCCTGTTCCTCACCCATCCTCAGGTGCTTGCTCTTTGCCCTCTGCAGTGTCACAGCGTGGCTCTACCACAGCTCCTGTTCACAGCATCCCTCAGGAGCCACCACGTGCAGAGCTTTTGTTTGGGGAAACATTTACAGGCTCTCTGGCAAGGTTATAACTTGTTTAATGAAGAATTTCGTCCTCAGTGAAACCAAACTCACTGACACTGCTGCAGACACAGCTTGTTCACGAGCAGCTCCATACTTTGTTCCACCTTGTCAACCCAAGGACCCTGAAGGAGCCAAGATACCACAGTCACTTTCAAGCAGACACTTTCTTAGCATTTGTTGGTTCTACAGATTTCCAGTTCCTATGGGTACTCTACAATCACAATAAATGGTGAGGCATTCCTGGCCTCTGTTCTGTTAGGAGGAATTCCCTCTCACCATCACGACTGGGTGCCAACACGGAGGGAGGGAAGAATGCATAGTGAGGTCTCCCATCAGCTGTCCTCTGGTGAGGCCACTTGGTTTTGCACCTATTGAGCCTGCACTGTCAAGGTCTCAGGTTTGCCTTCAGCAGGGGCCGTGCCACCATCTGCTTTGTTGGAATAATCTCGCTCTCCAAAAATAGTGCTTCCAATCCTGACGTTTGTGGATCCAACCTCTATCTAGGGAAAGAGAGAAAGGAGGAGTGGAGGGGAGAGCTGCCACCCAAACCTGCCAGCACAGTCTGTAGCCAACCTTCGTGCTCGTCACATCACAGGATGGTTCCCCATCTACTTGCCACCCTATAGCAAGGGTCTGTTTGATCCCCAGAACCCCATCCCAGGACCACAAGAGCTCTTCTTCATGGAGCAGCACCATCAGGCTTCCCTTTGGATGAAGATATCAAGAGGCCCATTTGGATGGTGCTTGGGCTGGGCTGTGGGGTGCCTGCTGCTGGTGCTGGTACGTGTTTCCCAAGGGAAGGGGTGGCAGAAGGAAACCAAACTTACTGCGTGCTGGAAGTCTGTGGACATGCCCATGCTCAGCTCCACCTTCTCAAGGGGGAGATTGAGCTTTTCACACACTTCCTTCCGCAGAGACAGCAGCATCTAGAAGGCAGGAGGACAGAAGAGGGGATCACACACTCGAGAGCCACTCCAGCTCTGTTTCAGGCTTTCGCAGATCACAATCTCTGCCTTTCTTCGACGTCTCCTTCCCACAGAATGTGCAATTCCCACACTTCCCACTGAAGCACCTGCAGATTTCCCATTCTGGGCTATGTTAAGGACAACACACGTCCCTCCAAGCCTACACATCTTCTGAAGACATTCCATTATCGGAGCAGCACGACAGATGAGGAACACAGAGCTGGTTCCTCTGCCTGAGGCACCCTGCACACCCAGCAGGCAAAGGCAGGCAGACTGAAACCCCATCTGGACTCAGGACCACAGGAGCCAGGATGGAACTGCTGCACAAGCCATATCCTGGCTACAGCTTCAGAGAAACAGCTGGACCAAATCCATATGGACATCTGCAGAACTGAGCCTAGCACCTGCATTAATACTCTGTGAGCTCAAAGGTTTCTATTGATGCCCCACAGGCTTCCAGCCTGATGGGAGACAAGCCAATAGGTAACATCTGCTTCTAGATAATCTTACCTGGAAGTCAGGATTTGGACCCTTACTAAGGTCATGCCCAACGCTGCCGATGGTCATCAGCCCCACAAATTCCAGGCTTGGACACTTGTTGATGACGTGCTCCACAGCAGCCGTGGTGTCTCCGGGAGGAAGGCCATGCTTACCTGGCAAAAAGCAGGGAGATGGGTGCCAAGCTCTGCCAGAGGCCAGGCTGGAGCTAACAGACAAGCAGGTTTCATCCTAGCTCAGAGAAACACTTTAAAAGAGCACAAAACAACCCATCCCAGTCAGGTTGTTTCTGTCACGTCACCAGGACAAGCCTGCTCATCATCAGAAAAAGCCACTTACTGTCTTCTCCACTTGTATTAACTTGCACCATGACCTTCAGCCTCTGAGGTGACCCTTTCTTCTGCCATGAGCTGCTGACCCTGTCTGCCAGCTTCACCGAATCCACTGTTTCCAACATGAAGAGGTTGGGGACAGCTGGGGAGAAAACACAGGCTGAGGGCAGTGCTCAGGAGGTGTTGTACCTACACCTCAGAGAGGCAGGCATTGCTGAGTGAATGCACATGAGGTTGTTACTCTTTGAACACAGGGTCACTGCACATGAAACAGGCTTTACCCATCAACTTGTTGACGTTGTTTTTCTGCAGATGGCCAATAAAATGCCATTTGATGTCCGGGCAAGACGATAGAACCTGCAAGCACAGAGGAACAGTGAGGTTTGAATGACAACTCCCTCTTCCCTCACACAGTCTTGAGTCTCAGTTTGCCCACAAAATAAACAGCAGACACCCAATCTTGTTTTATTTACCCTGAAAGGCACAGCTCAGCCAGTGCTTGTGCACTGAGGTTGCTTCACCCTCTGCAGAGGAACAGGGCTCTGACTGCAGAGCACTACATGGGGAAGTTGAAGAGTCATAACGTGGTATTTTCCCCACATTGAGTGTTACCACCTCTTTAAGTGACTGTACCTCTCCCACAGCAGAAAGCACAAAAGAGAAAGCAGGCAAAGAGTTTATGACTAAGGCACACGTATTGCCAGAACGCTCTGGAGCCAGCAAGACAAGGAATGGGGCAAAAAGAGCTAAAAATAACCCCACCATTTATGTGAAGAGACAAGGATCAAACAGCCTCCATTGCCAAATCCTTAAAAACCAGCTGGACAGGGAGAGAGAACACCCATCCAGAACTATGTACTTACTCTGGAGTCTGATGCCTTTTCTAGCAACTCTTGAACCTAGGAGAATTCAAGACAATCTCTTGTTAAAACCACACCAGAGGTGCCTGCACCATAAGAATGGTCCCTCTAGAATGAATACTCCTGGAATCAATATGCCCCTCATAAATACAAGGTCAGGGGCCTGATGCTACGGACAAGTGCAGCTCCCCATGCTCAGAGCCCCACGCAGGGCTGCCACAGTGCCTGCCTGCAACATGGGGTGATTGCCAACCCACGGGGCCCATCACAGGCCTGTGGGGCCCATCACCAACCCATGGAGCCCACTGCAGTTCTATGGGACCATCACCAACCCGTGGGGCTCATCACAGACCTATGGGATGCATCACCAACCCAGGGGGCCCGTTGCAGACCAGTGGGGCCCATTACCAACTCATGGGGTCCATCACAGACCTGTGGGGCCTGCCGCAGACCTATGGGGCCCATCACCAACCCATGGGGCCCACTGCAGTTTTATGGGACCATCACCAACCCATGGGGCCCATCACAGACCTATGGGGCCCATCGCCAACCCATGGGGCCCGTCATAGACCTATAGAACCCATCACCAACCCATGGGGCCCATTGCAGTTCTAGATGGGACTATCACCAACCCATGGGGCCCACTGCAGACCTATGGGACCCATTACCAACCCATGGGGCCCATCACAGACCTATGGGATCCGTCACCAACCCATGGGACCCACTGCAGTTCTATGGGATCCATCACCAACCCATGGGGCCCATTGCAGTTCTATATGGGACCATCACCAACCCATAGGGCCCAGTGCAGACCTATGGGGCCCAGTGCAGACCTGTGGGGCCCAGTGCAGACCTGTGGGGCCCACCACAGGCCTATGGGACCCATCACCAACCCATGGGGCCCACTGCAGACCTATGGGATCCATCACAGACCCATGATGCCCACCACAGACCCACAGGGCCCACTGCACTCACATAGTTCTCCCCGAAGCTGCGCTGCCCGTGGCTGTAGGCCTCGATCACCATCTCCGCCGGCTTGGTCTTGCTGACGGCCACCAGCCGCGGCTGCACGGCCGGGAGCCCCTGCAGAGACACCCGAGGTGAGGCGGGCAAGCTCCAACCTGCCCCACACTCCCCCCATACCCTTCAGCACCCAGCTCCTCTAGGGGAGAGGGTCCGTTTGGGCTCCGCAGCGATGAGGAGCCCATGTCTAAGGACGACATTGGGGTCCTGTCACCTCTGCTGAGGGGAACAGCCACCCGCCTCCATGACAGGCCAACGGGGCGCTGTCTCTATGGTGACGGAGGGCCTGCCGCCGCACCGAGCAGGCCCACCCCGGCGGGGTGAGGGTCCCCCCGCGCTCCCCGGTGCTCACCTGGGGCCGGCGGGCCGCTGCCTGCTGCACCCGCTCGGTGACGGCCCGCAGCGCCGGTCCCAGCCCGTCCCCGGCGGCCATGCCCGCCGCCCTCCACATCCCCCGCCTGGCCCCGCCCCTCCCGCTCCGCCGGCCAATAGCATCGCTCCGCCGCGCAGCGCCCACCAATGGCGGCGGGGCTGGGCGGTGGCGGCGGCGCCATGTTGGGGCGGCTGAGGGGAGGGGGGTTGTGGTGGCTTCCCTCACAGCGAGCCCGCCATGGGCGGCGCGTCCCGGCTGCGGTACCGGTGCTGCCCGAGCACCCCCTTTCCTGCCCTTGCCGTGGCTGGGATGGAGCCTGGTGCCGCGCTGGGGGTCCTGTTGTGAGGAACAAGAGCGGTGTCAGCGCCTCATAACCTGCCCGGGCACCGCAGCCTCCCCTTAGGAGAGCAGGAGGTCCTGAGGGGGAAGATCCAAGCAGGAGCCTTCAGGCGGCTGAGGAAGGGGGCAGCAGGTCCCTCCCTGGCTCTGATGACTGGGAAGAGAACGTGGCAGGCAGCAGCCCTGTGGTTCTGCCCATCACGACACTGCAGGGCTCGTTTTGAGCTATATACCTTGAATACTGCAAGAAAAACCACCGCAAAGTCCACAACAACCCGTCCCACAATGACATTGGGCATGAAAAACCATCTCCCTAGAGTGCAAATTGCACTTACTAGAGGAAAGCACCCCTTTATAAAGCAGGGCAACACTGGGTTGTGGGAGCACCAGGACAATGCCAGCCTTTATCACAGCGAGTCAGATGGAAAGAATGGGACCTGCCAGCTGGAACCCATTAGCTAAATACTTGTCTTAATGTGCAGAACTCTCCCCTGTTCCCAGCAACGACTGTATTGACACAGCTGGTGAAAAGCAGCCACAAGGCTCTTTGTGTGCTAAAACATGACGATGTTCTGCAAACTTGACCAAATCCTCACTATTTGACATTAAAGGCTTGTTACTGTGTTTGTCGCCCTGCCCTGCTAATGCTGGCGGCATTCCTTGAGCTGACGGTGACACTTCCACCTTCTTCTTCTGCTGGAGCGATGCTTTCCTGTCTCCTGTTCCTTGGAAGGGGAGAATGGCACCGTGCAGCAGCACATGGGGCAATGCCAGCTCAGCACCGACCCACAGCACCCCACACTCTCCCCCTGGAGCAGCAGCAGCAGCCTCGATGTTACACCCTGCTAAACCTTCTCTTGCAAATAGATCTACACATTGTGTTAAAGGTGATCCATAAAGGGGAAAGAAAGGAGCAATATTAAAATCGAAGGCCATTTTATTGTCGTAGCAAATACCAAAATAAAAAGGCTTTTAATACATAAGAAGATCAAAGACTGGACTGGTAAAGCATTACCATGCTCCCGCCAGCAATTCTCAGGTATCACAGCAGCGCCACAAACCTGTGTTTGCTTTGTTATACACAGCGGTTTTAAAACTCAAACCTTCCAAGATTTCAGATGATGGAAAGAGGACAAAACCTCTCTCGGTTAAAGAGAGAGATGGAATAAAGATGTACATGTAGTGACGGATCTACTCTGGGAAATAAAGGAGATGAGACACACAAAGAAGAAACCTGAATGCAAACGCAACAGTGCATTCTGGCTTGTGAAGCCCGATTTCAACCTTGGTTTTGCCTTTTTACTCTTGTGACAGTTGAAGTTACAAGAATATTTCAGCAGTAATGTTTTCAATTAAAACAAAAAAAGCATTAAGACCTATTTATTCCAAACTATTGTCTTTGCTGTGAAGTCACACAAAAAACCCACCCTTTTTAATACCACTTTGGCTGATTTGGGTCTTTTCCTTAGCGAAAAACACTCATGTAAAACGTAGTTTTTAGTTACTAATGGAAATCTCCAACTTGAATGTAGAACAATCCTAAATGAGATCATCCTCAAAGGTTTAGATACTATTACCTCATCGCTAAGTTTCTGCTATTCCCTGTTCATAACCCTCTAAAAGGCAGTAATATTACAGCCTACTGACTGATGCAATTTTGACTGCTGTGCTGTCTAATGTCGTAGGTTTGGAGATGGACCTTCCCTTAGCGTGTATTTTCCAACACATAAAGCTGACACAATAGGAGATGGGACTTTCTTAGAGCAGAAACTGATGCTTATCCTTTATTGTGCATTTTTCAAGTCACTTTCCTTCCTAACAGGGAAAAGAAAACTGAAGTAAGAACACTGGTACCAGCAGCTGAAATCCCTCAGTTCTCTCTTAGTATCATCCCCTTATTCAAAGGACTAATGCATATTTCAACCACTGAAGAATGAAACCAAATGTAGTGTGTAGCAAGTGCTGGGGGCATGAGATTGCAAATGCAACAGGCTGGTCTCTGACAACTAAGTTAGCACTTACACTTGTATCAGCTCATATTAGTATGTTGGCCACAAATGATAATGGCAGCTAATAAACAGACTCTGCTGCCAAGTGGCAGATGGATGAGGGACAGAAAAAAAGAGGAATGTTCTCTCTAGGTCTGAACTTTTGTCTTTAACACCCCCTCAAGCTTTGCATGGGTGTAAAACACAACCCTATTACCTCTGTGCATCTGGTATGTGAAGAATTCGTTGGCTTTTGGAAGTGAAAGGTACGTTATATGGCATTGTTCTGAGTAAAAAAAAGGAAAATTCACCGTATCTTTGGACAGTTCAGAGACAAGAGGTTCTGTTCTTTGCCCCGTCACTTTTCGGGCTGATGTTTTGTGTCCTTTGCTACCATAAATCTTCCTTTCACAAGGTCTGTTCAGAAAACGACCCCACAAACACCAAGTGTAACTCGGTTCAATTCCTTTCACTTTACCTGAATGTCCTCTCCCTAGGAAGACACTGTAAACACTGAAATCCAGTTGTTCTTGCAGAGGCAGGTAATGACCGTGGGTCATTCAAGCAGTTACTTGCCAGCAACAAGGCTTTTTACAAAGTCAGGGTCCCTGAGACAAAAATGCTTTTCTCCCTAGTTTTCCTAACCGTGACAATGGGATAAGTACCGTGCTTGCAGCCTGGTGCCACTGACGATCAACTCCACTTCTCCACTGGCAGGACACTGCCTCCAGCAGCAAGCCTGTGCCCCTCTCACCGAGCAGCTAAACTGCTGGGGAAAGCCTCAGAATACTGACTCCCCCCTTTTTGTCCTCCCCAAATATGACAAATGGAAACCAAAGCAGCGTTAAGATGCAGGAAAGGAACAGTTTGGGTCACTACCTGCAGTGGCAGTGGTCTAAGGCTTAGATCTCCCCCTGGAAACTTGGGATCCTGCAGGATTTCAGCTGGATTTCTTTAACTCACTGTGGTCTCAGCTGCCCCCAAGGCAAACCAGGTCAGCTCAGACCTCACTAAAAGGTGGGTTTATACATTTGCTACACCCTGCGCTCTGGGCAGACCTGGAGCATGGACACAGGCTGTTAGATCATCCCATGCACCAGGGGCAACCTGCCCTTTAGACAAGGCCTTCAAGCTGATGTGTCTAGTGTACAAAAGTCTAGCACCTTTTGGTTAAAGGGGGTTCAAATAAAGTACTTGAAATTTCCAACCAAAGCAAGTTGTAGCAGCAATTCCCATCCCTCCAAAACCTCACCATTTCTTCACTTCCAACTGCTATGAGCCACCTCAATCCAAAAGGAAGTACCCATCTAAGCTGGCCTCTCCAGAGTAATTTGGTCTGTATGTCCAAGAGCAGGGAGAGGTGCATCTAAAGGACATACCTGGAGTTGGCTGCTTAGAAGTTACCAGGAAAACCACCCCCGAAATACCAAAGTCTTTGTGTCTAATTGTCATACAAAAGATTGAATGGATTAAGTCTGATTCGTCTCTTTCAGCACAGGAAAGGGGGAAAACCAAAAAGGAACTTCCCAGTTCATGTTTCTTTTGATATAAAATGAATAGAAATCTTTCAGTTGATGTTATGAAGCAGCTTTGAGTCCTCACTGGTTCCTACCCCATCTTCTTCTTGGATTCCTTCTGCCAGTCCCTCTGCAAATTTGCTCTGGCTTCCCGCATAGTCCATGAACATGTTGGGAATATCCTTGCCAAAATATATCTTGCTGTTTGCTGCAATAGCCTTGTATTTCATCAGCTGCAAGTACTCAGGAGTTAACTTCAGCTGCACAGAAAGAAAACACATCACCAAACAGCTCAGATTCACTCAAAAGCAAGGTTGTGCCATGAGCATTCTATTTCCCCACCACGCTAGCAGGCGTGCTCATGCCCTCTTCAGCTAAAGAGGCACGGTGCCCAGAAGAAAGCTCTCTTTCAGTAGGTCTAAGGGCAGCTCTAAATCCCAGTGACTAAATGGCAAAATGAGAAAGTGAGAGAAGCAGCTGGGGAAACGTTCAATCCAAATGTCCCAGAGATGCTCGAAAGCACATAACTCACTGAAAAGCCTTTGCAATGCAAGCTGCTGGAAAGAAAAACACAACTGGCTTCGTGCCAGAGAGTGGATTGAAGAGGCTGTTCCGCAGAGCTCATTCGTTCAGGATAATGACATTATAACTGAGAGGATAGAGTAACTGAGACAGAACTTGTGCACAAGCATCCCACACCTCTGTCCATTCTCACTGACCCGTACGAAACAGAGTTTTCCTGCTGGGATGTCCTGGGAACTTGCTGCAAGCACTTACAGCCTGGCATTTATCCATAGGATTTCTCTTTTTCCATTCTTTCCTTCAACTTTTTTCTTTGGCAGTACCAAGGCTTTGCCAGGTTATTTACTTAGATGTGTAAGATCAGCTCTATTTGCTCTTTACCTAAACATTTCTTTACTCTTAAGCCTGCCTGGCACTCCAGAGATCCCTGCTCCTGCTTTGCCAGCTTGCACATTGGAATTAATCGACATTTCTGATGGCAACAGCATGAAAGGGCAACACTGAAACTGATATTCCATCTACAGAGGGAGCCATGGCCCCATTAGCATCTAGCAGAGCTGTCTCCAGAGAGGACCAGACATTTCATGTATCCTGACATAAATGTATCTGTCCAAAGAAATGAATTTGCAAATAGGGATCTAATTGTTTCAGGCTCAAGAATTCCGAGTGATGGGTTTGGTTTGCCTTTTGACTTAATGAGACACAAGCAGCAAACAATGAGCAGAGACAGCTCTTTTCCTGAGTTCAGGCTGGATATAAGGAAGAAGTTCTTCCCTGTGAGGGTGCTGAGGTGCTGGAACAGGTTGCCCAAAGTGGTGAATGCTCCATCTCTGGCAGTGTTCAAGGCCAGGTTGGACAGAGCCTTGGGTGACATGGTCTACTGTGAGGTGTCCCTGCCCATGGCACAGGGTTGGAACTGGATGATCTTAAGGTCCTTTCCAACCCAAACCATTCTATGATTCCATGAGTATTTCTACACAGCCTAAAGTAAGGAGCTCTGCTTCAAGGCACAGCATAAAGAAATAACAATACCTTGTTAGCCTCAGCTACTTTCATAGCAGTGTAGCATTCAGCATCAGCTCTCGCCTTCTCTCTTGCAAGAAATGCAGCATCTGGAAGCAAAGACATGTTTGCATATTCAGCCTTTTATTTCCAGCCATGTTAGCACCATTTGCAGCTGGAAAACTTTTTAAGTGGTCAGTACCACATCTCAACTGTACGGGATACAGTTTAGGGAAAAGGGAACCAAATGGGAAACACAGCCACGGGATCTCAATTTACATCTAAAACACTGCAGGATGATAGCACTGAGGAAGTAAATTGCCTCTGCAACTGAAGACCTCAAAGCATTTTATAAACATCAGGTTTTTATTACCACCCCTGTCACGAGGGCTGAGAACACTCTTTCTTCTCCAGCCAGCCCCTAACTCTTCGGCTGAAAACACAGCAACTGTTCCAGTGCACAAGTGGGATTTGCCCACAACATTTGCATGGGACTCACAGCACAGCAGAGTGCTCGGGAGATGGAGTCTGGGACTGTGAATTCCCAGATGGGATCTTGTCTGGGATGCTGAGGTTAAGATTCAGGCACGCAGAGGCGGGTGATTTTAACCTTCACCAGCTCTGCTCCTTGGATAGATGTCAGAGAGCTGTTTCTTTGTAACAGCAACAGTTGTGTAAAGGGTCCAATCCTCCAGGATGTGGCAATTCCCTTACTCCGAGCAGAGACATTTAAGGAAAGAAACACTTCCCCTTTCTGCATTGCACTCCTTTTTCTCCTTCTGCCTTTTCATCTACCCAATGATAATGACGTAGTATCAGGCCACCACATTAAGATGAGTGTAATCTGCCTGGTTTGATGGGATCTCTTGACATCCCTTCTAGGACAGGGAGCCACACGATTGGAACACAGTCTTGGATTTGAGAGTTGCACAGCTGGATAAACCATTTGTTTTCCTATACTAGCAGGGAGTCCTGTGAGCTGCTACACTTCAAAACCATGTCAGCAATCGGGATGGTTTGACCTGCAACTTCCTCTCTTTTGGCTAAAAAGAGTGGTCTCAGTCAGAGACACCAGAAAGAATGAGGGAGACAGGAATCCTCTGCCAGCAGAGTTGAACTGAAGGCCTGACACCCAGTGACACACATTTATAAGAAAGAAAACCCATTGTATTCCCGTGAAGAACTTCTTAACGAGAAGCTGCTGATCTGTAAAAGTCTTAATTGGCTCCTCTGTGGCCTTCTGCAAAGCTTGACAAGGCCTCTAATGAATGTAATTGAAAATAAGGCCCTGCCACTCTGAGCTGGAAATGCTGACCCCTTTTCATGTCCTGGAATTTCCTTAACAAAGCATTTTATCAGATGGGTAGGGAGACATCATCTTAATTTAACACTACAACCTCCCAGAAAGATCACCTTGAAACAGAGAGTTCCAAACAGCACAGTCTACAAAGAAACATTCCTATTCCTGCCTCTGGTCAGCTTGGACTGAAGGACACAGTCAATACGTCAAGAACTACTGAACTCCATGAACTGCTGCAGGATCTTCAGACAAAATTCACCAGAGAACATTTACTTCCTACAGACTCACCTTCGATCTCTGAAATCCGTTTCTCTGTTTCCTTTTCCATCACTTTCTGCCCGTAAGTTATTTCAGCAACTTGTGCAATCTTTTCTGCCTCTGAAATGAAAAAGGACACGTTGTGGTCACCCACTCTTCCTAATGCCAGAAGCAGGTTCACCCACCAAAGTCCTCACCACCCTCCTCTGGTGTAAGTCAGTTGTGGGAAGACTTTTCAGCCCTCAGAAGGCATCAGTCTATATTTGTGGGCAAAGCTAAAAACTCTTTGAGTTTCCCTGGAAGAGTTTCACATCAGCAGCCAACAGGCACAGCAGAGATCACCCAAAAGTGAACCAGGTGCATCCCTCCCCAGTGCCTGGGTTCTGTTTGCTGCCTTTCCCCCACTCCCCCGCTACAGGCTACCCCTTCCAACACAGATATACAGACCGATGAGGGCTTTCTTCCTTTCTGTCTCTGCTTCCTTCTCCACCACCTTCTGCTTCTGGGCTGCAATCAGCAGCTTCGTCTTCTCACTCTCCCTAGTGAGCCAGAAGAAGCCAGTTACAAAGCGTGACCTTGCTCAAGTGGTGTGGCCACATCTCCAGGATGAGCTGCTGGCTCTGTCCTCTTTAAGCACATGTTGAGGGCAGGCAGCACCCAGGGAAGTGAGCACAGGTACCTGCACACACAGAGCTTTTCTTCTAAACCAAAGTGGCTTTTCCTCCCCTCCAGAGCAGGAAGAGTCAAGCCAGGATGAAGCCCTCCCTGCTACTCTCTGCAGGCTGCCATAATGCCTTCTACAAGAGGCACAGACTGTACACATCTGAGTTTTTTGGGCTATTGTTATGAGGAAATGATTTAAGCAAAGAAAGACATTAAAAATCCTGTGAAAGTCCTCACTGACAGCTGATCTTCCTCATTTGGGAGCTTTGAAATCACCCTTCCTTCCATCATGTATGTAAAGAAAATACCCTGTTCCTGCTCCCAAACAGGGAAGAGAGATTAGAGGCCAGAACAAGTCTCTCCCAACACATATCCTACTGTATTTAACAGGCTGATTTGGGATTCTGCCTATCACGACCATGACCTACCATGATACCAAAAGGTTGTATGAAATGCTAGGGAAGCAAAACAGACAAGAGGGGCCTTATTCTGGCCTACAGAGACTGCTGGCAGGGTGCTCAGAGAACGTAAGTGTTTGTGAATGATCAAGTGCAAGAGAAGGCAGCTGGCTCAGAGCATTGAGAAGGGATCACTATGTCAAGTGCTATTAAAGAAAGTTATTTCAAAGCTTCAGCCTGTTGGATCAACAGTTTCCCCATCCCAGACAAACAACAGGATTAGTGGAGGACTCTCTCCACCTGCCACTCACCCCCATGTTTGGGAAGGCCTCTTTAAAACAGGGCCAGTGTCAAGAGGAAGGAGACTCCAGGCAAGTAACTCCTGTGCTCAAGTGCTCCAAAGGGAGAAGTAGTTTCTAACTCAGCAGTGACCTGCCAGCCACTCGCAGTGACAGACACGTGCTTGTCTCCTGCAGCCTCCCCAGGCCCTTTCTGCAGGCAGCACGAGGCTGGGAGCAGGCCTGGCAGAGGGCACACTGATCACTGCTTGCTGTGAAAACACATTAATCTGGATGAGCGATTCTTTTTGCTAACACAAAGGTTGCAAGTCTCAGGCACTTACATGAGCTCATAATTCCTCCGGATTGTTTCAGGGATGTTTGGCTTTGTAACTCGAACTGCCTGGAAAGAGAGACCAAAGAAAGCACAGGCAAGCAGCCAACAATCAAAAGCCAAATGGCCCCGGAGGCTGCAGAGCATGGGGGAGCTGATGCTTGGGGCATGCTCTGCCCCACACCGCTTCACATGCTGCAGAAACTGTGGCCAGGTCCAAACCCCACAGAGCAAACGCAGGACTGAATGATCTCCTGATGTGACAGGAGACAATAACCTGGGTAAAGCAGAACCCAGAGTAACACCAACAGAAACCCAACACATCAAAGCTAAGAGGAGATGGAAAGGATATGGTTCTCATTCCTTCACAGTTTCCTATTTCCTTATAGCCCTTTTCCTTTCCTTTTACCCCTCCTTTCAATATGCACCGTAGACATCTCAAAGTAGAGCCACATAATGAATTACCTGTATAATTAATCCAGGGGCCATTGTAGTTAGGTCTTGCTGCAAGGCCAGTTTAAGGTTTTCATCAATCTGATCTGATTGGGGAGAAAAAAACCAGGTAACTACAAGTCCCACAAGGCAGCTTGTTGTCAACACATAGAGCTGGCTGGAATGGCTCAGATTTCTTATTCCTGGAAGGTAAGTAAGTACACGTGTAAGTTTGATGTAGAAGTGCTGGGTAGAGGAAAACCATCCCTGTCCCAGAGACAAGTTCCCATCTCTCTCAGCATGTCAGGCAGCACTGACCAGTACCAAACACTTGGGACAGACCAGAGGAAAACATGAGACATAAAGTGAAACTCTTCCCAGTTCCCCATAAAATACAGTTGGAATCTTTCTGAGCTAGAAGCAGCATCTTTATGATACAGAACCTATGCTCTAACCCACTTCTGTATTGATATCTTCTCAGCTAAATGATGACTGATGAGGAACTGCATCTGTGCCAGCAGGAGACAAAAGCAAATGGAAAGGCAGAAACATGAACTGGCTGCACTGGTTATTTTAATAAGCTGCAAAGAAATCTCCATAACGTCTGTTTGGCTCAATGGACACCAGTTAACTCGAGCATAGCTGAGAAACTTCAAAAGGAAATACAAACCAAAGCCTTGCTTCAGCTGAAAAGCTCTAAGGGCAGCAGTGTTTCCAGTTGGGGCCTGCTGAGAAGTGCAAAGGGAAAATCAAAATGTAATGGCCTTGAGAAAGTGATCACATCTCACTCCTTGATTATTTGCTTTGGTCCCAGTGTGGCTTTATCTGGAACTCGGCCTCACAATGGGGCTCAGGCAGTTTAGGAAGCAGCTGTTATCAGTTTCCTGCACCTGCTTGCAGATGTGGGGGCAGAGAATGACATGAACGGGCTGTGCCCCACTTCAGAGCTGAGCCAGAACACACTGAGCTCACACAAAGAGTTACACAGGAGTTTATACAAGTTCCTTCTGTGCAAACCAGTTGCTTTGAGGCCGTTTCAAGCAGTTGTTGTCAGCAGCTGCCAACATCTGGAGATTCCATCGGCAAAGCAGTCCCATAAAGGACCGGGGGGGGGGAAACTGAGCCCTGGTTCTGCATCTTGTGCAGCAGCACATCAGGAAGCAGAAAGCTCAATCTGAACAGAGAACAGGAGTTTGTGAGCAGCCTGTGTTCTTCCAGGCACAAATTCTGTCCGTTTGGGGTCCAAAACCATTCACAGCTACATTTTTGCCCGCAGTCAGCGCTGCTGTAGTGTTGAAACACTAGAAGGGGGTTCTTGCCAGTCCAAAGCCATAAACAAAACACTCAGCACTGGCACCAACTGGTCTATTTCTATTTAGAAACCACAACTTCAGGCTCTCTCCCAATGTGCTCTCCTGGTGTCTGTGCTGCCTGAAGCCAGGGAGGAAGGTCAGCAGGCTCTTGCCAAGTCATCCTGTTTCCCAGCAGCCACATGCATGACACAAAGCTAATCACACCCACAGGCCAAGGAGTGCTTGCTCACCCCCTTTTTGTAACAGCAAAGAGCAGAAAACCAGCTTTTCCATCTGGACTAGCAAACCCTGGGACTGAATCAACGAGTCATGTTTGCTAGACACACAAATAACAGCACAGAATTAGTGCTCCCTTTCCTAAAGCCCTCCGCTACTACTGGCAGGTTTGGGTTTGGATGGTTTCTGTTACAACCCACTGAAGCAGGAGGAACAAGGAGTAAATGATGATAGGTTAACTACAGTTAGTTAACTATAGTTAGTTAGTAGATAGTAGTTAACTGTCCTGACTCCAAACAGGGCAGATACTGGATTAATAGGTATAAAGCCCATCAGCTGGGGGTAAAGAGCTCTGCATCAACAGAGCAGGCAAATAACCACTAGACCCATCACTCCAGGAGCTGTCAATGCAACAGCAAGAGGTCAGAAGGGGCAGCTCACCAAACAGCTCAATGTAGACCTCCTGCAGCGTGTGGACACTGCAGAACTGGTTCAGCTCATGGTGAATCTTGTTGAAGATGAGAGCTTTGTCGTAGTCAGCGGTGTAGTTCTTCACTATGTCGTACACTGCAAAAGAAGAACCCCCTCTTCAGAGCTGGGCTGGAGGGATGCCTCAGGTTGGGCTGAGCACTCGCTTCAGTCACAGCAGCAGGAGTCAGAGTGCCCACCTGAAGCAAGGAAGCCACCCCCAAGAGAAGCTGGCACCACAAACACATGCTTTGTTCAGGGGAGTTTTCTTTATTCCTCATATATTTCTTAACACCCTGACCAGTGTTCTGTCACCTGCTCTGTAAACAGGACATCTCACTACCAACAAGGACATCTCACTACCAACAACCCTCTCTACGCTCTCTGCACATACACATAGGTTGTACCTGAGCTGCAGAACACACAGGTCAATGCACAATGAGGGAAGAGCATCCCACACCCAGCATAAAACAGAGGTCTCAAAGCAGGCCACCAGCAAGCCAGGCAGTTATAGCACCCCTATAACCAACAGGGTGCTAAAACCCAAAGAATTTGGGAAAAAGGCTGCACAGGTCATTCTTCTTGGGCTGCAGAGGCAGCTTTCTGCTCCCAAACACCTTTCTCTCCCCTGCCTCTTTGCACACCTTCTTGTTCAAATCAGAAGTTCTTCACTGAAGCATAAAGCCCAACGGGGGGGTAACAATGCAACTACTGGTAGTTGCATGGTAGGTGGATGCCATTTGGGTTCTGGTGAAGCAACTGGCAGCACAGAACAAGGACGTGCAAGAAACAATAAACACACAAACCATGTGGGAGAGCTGGTTTTAGGCTTACACCCAGGAAGTACGGGGCTTTACAAGGGACACGGAGGGGAACACCAGCTCCAAACCACAGCACAACCACACACAACCTCTTCACCTCACCTCACGCCAGGAGCACAAACAGCTCCGGATGGCAGGATTGGCAGGGTCCCAAGGGAAGAACTCACCTGCGCTCTGGATGAGGAAATTCACCACTTCGATTCTGTCGAAATAAATCATCACTCCCCCACTGCAAAAGGAAGGAAAGGGAATGAGCAAAGCACGAAGGTCGCCGGCAGCAGGCACTGGGCTGGAGCAGCGGGGGACACCCCCCTCTAGCGGGCTGAGCTCGGCAGCCACAGCACCAGGCTCCTGGATTCAACCACGGCTCCAGAAACCGGATTGTCCCGTGTGAACCCATGGAAAAGGCAGCTCAGAACCTGAGGATGGGGGTGCATCACCCACCCCAGCACCCTGAGCTCGGGTGATGAGCCTGCCATTGGTTCCAGTTATGGGGGGGGGTGGAAAACCCAGTCCCTGAAAGCAAATCCACATGTTTTAAAGCATGCTGGAGCCATCAGGGAGGAAAACAGGGAGAGGATCCAAAGGTTTCTAGCAACAACGAAGGACTAACAGCTCAACATCTCACCTGGTGCCGCAAGGAACGTTCTTCACCTCATCTGTCTGCAGCGTGGTCTGAAGAGAGGTTTAAGGAAAGAAGCTTAAGGATTTTCCCTGCACAAATCCCACTTTACCAGCACATGGAACAGCGTTTTCCCCACATCTCCCCCCTTAAACCCTCCCCAATGGAAGAACCGGACCCAGCCCCTTGCTCAAAGGGGACAGCCCGGAGAGCCCCGCGGCCGCTCACAGACACCTCCAACCCGGCCCCGGTCCCAGCAGCAGCACCTGCACTGACTTGTAGGACGTGATGAAGGGCAGCATGAGGTGGAAGCCGGGCCCGCTGGTGGAGGTCAGCAGCGCCCCGCCGCTGCGGGAGGAAGGAAACAGAGGAGCCGTGAGGGGCGGCCCTGGGAGGGACCCGGGGAGAAAGCGGGGGGGGAAGCCGCGGGGCTCGCCTCACCGGTAATAGACACCGATGTGCCCCTCCTCGATCTTGTGGATGGCCGAGAGGAAGGCGGCGGCGAGGAAGCTGAGGGACAGCGCCGCGATGGCGCCCAGCTGGGCCATGCCCGCTCCCTACCGCCGCCGGCCCCCTCAGCGCCGCCGGCCCGGCGCCGCCCGGGCGTCATCACAGCGCGACCGCCCCTCCCGCCCCGCCAGGGGGCGGTGGAGGAGCGGGAGGCCTAAGGACGCGGGTTCGAGACCCGCTGCCGCCTCGGCCCGCGTGGCTTTGGCGGGGGGGCGCTCCGCACCCAACCTCCCTGAGCGCCCCCCGACCCCTTATGGGACGTTGTTTGGTCAGAGGGCCCCCCCGACCCTTTATGGGACATTGTTTGGTCAGAGGGACCCCCCGACCCCTCATGAGACGTTCTTTGGTCAGAGGGGCCCCCCCGACCCATCGTGAGACGTTGTTTGGTCAGACAGAGGGGTAACAAGGAGAAAAGTGACAGCCGAAGCAAAAACACATTAAATCTCCCACCTTTATACGTTGAAGGCGACTTAAAAACCACGGGCGAGACGTAGAAAATGTCAATAAAAGAGAATAATTTGATCTTTGATAGATCTCCGAGGGTTCTATATAACAAACCTGTCAGGGGGATTCAGCGCGGCTTAGAAATAAGGAATGAAATATCTGTGATATTTGTCAATCCGAATTTTTACAGCTCTTAAATATGCGTGAAAAGGCGCCAGGGATGAAATACACCCTGGATTAGTTTTGGGGTTTTTTTATCAAAACACTTGCCCAGATTTAAGGCCTTGATAAAATGTATTAAATCTTTAAAGGTTTTAATGAATCTAGTATGTGTTTCATAAATCAAGAGCCTCCGCTCAGCCCCCGCTCACTTTAATAAGGGTAAACTAGGAAATTGCTCTGAGCTGCAGCAAAATACGTTCATATAATATTGAAAAGTAATAGATTTTTAAATGTGGGGTGTTCTGGCTCGCAGGAGAGGTTTTGCCTCATAACATCGGCGCTATATCATTACCCTGAGCGGGAAACCAGCTGCGGCCACGTGTTTAACAGCATCAAGATGTGAACTAGCACAAAGGTAAATATTATTTGTAATAATCCTGAAAAAAAAAAAAAAAAAGAGAGAGGGGGAAAAAGAAGAAAAAAGCCAAAAAAAATCATTACTTCTGGAGCCGGGGCCAGGAACGTTCAGTGGTGTCTGTGTGGCAGCACTGGTTTAACAGCGTGGGCTTTTCTACATGAACAAATGCTTTATTGCACCCACTTGAAAACTTCTTCATCCCTGCCCCGTTCCTCCCCACCCTGCTGCAGCACAGCCCATATGAAAACACCTCCTGGGTTCTACTATGGAGTTGATGGAGAGTTTGAAGTCCCCCAGCCTGCCCGCTGCTGCTCCCGGGTCCTAATGGGATGGATCCGGGATAGGGATGTGGGCAGCCCCCTGGGATGTGCTGGGGAGCAGGGAGGGTCCCCCTCACCCCAGGCACCAGACCCTGCGGGGCCGGTGTAAAGGCTGTGTAAAGTCTGTCTAACCTCATTAGCTGTCAGGAGGAACAATGCCGGGCTGGCAATAAAGGCAATTCCGAGCCTGTTGGCCATTAATCACCGCCTGACAGTTGTGAATAGGGGTGGAAAAACTCTGTCCCCGTGCTTCCCGCTTTGGCGTTTAAGGTTACCTCCGAGCGCAGCTGGAGCGGTGGGGTGGAAAGCTCTTGCTCACCAATCCTGCCCCATCCACATTCCCATCTCATCCCCATTTCTAGCCCATCCCCACTTCTATCCCATCCCCACTCCCACCTCCATCGCCATTTCCATGCCATCCTTATTCCTGTCTCCATTCCCATCCCCATCTCCATCCCCATTCCTATCCCCATCCCCATCTCCATCCCCATTTTCATGCCATCCCCATCCCTGTTCCCATTCACATCCCCATCCCCATCTCCACCCCCATTTCCATCCCATCCCTATCCTTGTCCCCATCCCCATTGCCATCCCCATCCCCATTTCCATCCCATCCCCATCCCTGTGTTTGTTCCATCCCCATTTCTGTCCCATCCCATCCTCATCCCTGTCCCTATTGCCACCTCCATCCCCATTTCCATTCCATCCCATCCCCATCCCTGCCCACATCCCATTCCCATTTCTGCTCTGGATGCCACCAGCTCCGTGGTGACCTATGTATTGGCATGGGGAGCCCTAAAATCATCTGCTGGAACCCCAGAACTGCCAGTAACTGCTGCAGCTCTTCCTGCAGCACAGCAGCAGCAGGGGACCGGATTCCAGTGCGTGAATGCAATGAAAGTGCATTAAAAGTTGATGTTTTGTTGGTGGGGAGAAGAGAGAAAGCTGCTCCTTAGCTGAGACCTACGAGAGCATCTAACCCCGGTGAGGGAAATCCATGAGAAGAGCCGGAACTAGGCTGGATTGGGGGGCTGCAGGGTGCTCGGCCGGGCCCTTGGTCACTCTGACATGGCTTTGAAAGGGAAAGAAAGTGGGGAGAGGGCCTGTGCGGGGGGAAATGCTTAACAAATTAAGTCTATCAAACGTGATTTGCAGATTACGGTGCAGAATTGTGTTCAAGTATGTCCGGGCTCATTCCATGTCAGTGCTAACAATACAGCACTTGGCAATCAAGGCACTTCTGCAGCGTTGGCCATTAATCATCCCCTGACAGTCCCGAGCTGGGAAGGAGGAAACCGTTCACATGTGCTCGCTGTGCCTCTGTACCTCGCTGCAGAGGGACCTGTCCTTTGCTCCCTGCCCACCCCAGCAGTGGAGGGTCCTGATTCCACATCCCAGGAATTCCGAGAGGCGCTTGGGGCAGGCAGAGAACAGGGATTTCTGCCATTGCCACAACACGTCATGGTGCAAACTAGCTCCCAGTGGAACAACCCCTTGAGAAGAGGCTTTTGGGAATGGGTTACAACACATGCTGTTTCAGCAGCGTTCCCCTCTCCGTCCTCTTGCTCACCACTAACCTCAGGGATGAGGGGGGTTTGTCCTTAGGGAATGATCCCAATGGGAACCAATGCTGCCGTCCAGGAGGGGAGCTCACCCCAAGGCTTCTCTCCGTGCTCCCCATCGCCCTGCAGACGCCAGCCCCATGGCCGGGTGCCAGCGTGCCAGGTCATCCAGTAAATAAAGGAGGGCTGTTTCCAGCCCCCCGACGCTGCTTTCTAAAGGGAAATGATTAATAGCACTTGGAAACCACAATTCATCCCGGGAAAGAAAGTAGATTTACCCGGAACATGCGTGAGAATTAGCACTCAGATCAGCTCCTAGGGCAGAGGAGGGGAAGCTAATGGCAAACAGAGCCTGGTTGTGTGCAGGGGGAGAAAACAGCCCATGAAAAACATGGGCTGGAGAAGCTGAGATGGAGTTGGGTACCCCTGGTCTGGAAACCTTGGTTGCTGCTTCCCATTCTTCATCTGCCCCATAGACAAGTGGTCACAGAGGAGAAGAAGGGAAATCTCCTCCCAACAGCACAGGGAAGGATGAATATTCCCTCTAAAGGGACCCAAACTGGTCATTCCCAAAAGTCCCAGAGGTACCTGGGACCAGGGTTTTTGCACTAAATGCTTTACCAAAAGCCTCTTTTGGGGCTCAAGGAACAGTCTCACCCTGTTCCTGCTGGTGGGAAGTGGGATAGTGCTGGGGTGGACCATGGAAGCACCGAGTGTTGAGCCATTGTGGTGATGCTCCGGTTGGGAGGCAGGAGAAAGGGTTCCCTGGAAAGGAAGCAGGGACCTGTGGCATGGATTTATGACCCAATCCCAGAGATCAAAACAACATCTCTGCCCTGATCTCTGCTCTGGATCAAAGCAGCAGGTCCCGTCCCGTGAGCGGTGCGGAGGAGCTTGGAAAGGGCTCCAGGAGGGTGATTTATGTGTGGGATTCTGGGAAGGGCTGGGGAAGCCTCGGCGAGGTGCTGAAGCCCAGGTCAGGAGTCAGCCCTGTCTCGGTGATATATTTAGAGCTGGATAATGTAAGCGACAGGAGGGGGAAAAAAAATACCCATGGAGGAGGTGCAGATCCGTCCCCTTGGCCGGGATGTTACAGGATGATCTGAGCCAGGGAACAGACAGTTGGATTTCCCTAGTTTCTCCCTTCAAATAAATCACAACTCCAGAGCCCTTTAAACTCTGCAATCTGATCTGTTCCAATAAGGAAGGGAATGAAAGGCTGCGTCTCTCTGGAAGCCTCCGGAGCCATAAATCCACTATGTACAAACACATACCAGATTTCCAAGTGAATTTCTTTTATTGTATTGTTTTAACAGAAAAATCAAACTGCAATAAACTCAGTCCCTCATTAGCTGTGTCTGTGTCCAGGCCAAATGCTGCTAACGAATAAAATCAGGACAAAGGAATGTGGCTGTTGGTCCAAAGCCTGGCCGGGCGCTGACCCCCCCAAAAGGCATTTCCCTACGAGCCCCATAGAGGGCCAGGGTGGGGGGAGCTGAGGGGCCAGATCCTGCACTGCCCATTGCTGCAAGTACACTGGGGTTTGTCATCCCAAATCCAGCATCCCTGCCTGGGAGCCAGTATCGCCACCATGGATCCGGCATCCCTGCCCGGAACCATCACCCCTACATGGATCTGGCATTCCCACCATGGAGCCATCATCCCTCCCTGGGAGCTGGCATCCCTGCCATAGATCCAGCGTCCATCCCTGGGAGCTGGCATCCCTGTCATGGATCTGGCATCGCTGCCATGGACTCAGCATCCCTGCTATGGATCCAGCATCCCTCCCTGGGTCCCGGCATCCCAGCATCCTGGCCTGCAACACAGCAGCTGGAATTCCATTTAGGCCTTTCTTGCATTAGTTCATTGTGGTCCCCAGCATTGTGCACCCCAAGCAAGCAGGAACACGGGGCAGTTTGGGTGGGGGGCACACGTGTGCCCCCATCCCATGGGGCTCCATGAGACCACTCAGCTGCCTGCATGCAGCGGCTTGCAGAGGTACCTCTGAACTCATTGAGCACCAGGTCAAACCAGCCCCAAACTGGCAGTTGGGGCAGTTTTGGAGCTGTTGGTCATTAATCACCCACTGACAGCCCTGAAGGGTCCATCTTTCCAGTGGGACATGCCTGGCACCGGTGGCAGCGTGGACAGCGCAATCCCATATGGAGCATCCATTGGGTTTTCCCATGGGTCCATGCACAGAGCAGCGCTGTCACATCCAAAGTGCAGGAAATGCAGCAACTTGGTCTGATCTGGGGAGGAAGGAGGGAAAAAAAACCCTGAAACTAAACCCTGAGCAGCCCGGGAAGGAAAAAGGAGCCTGTCTGCAGGATTTATGGCGCTGGTGTGGCCGAGCCAGAGAGCCCAGAGCAGCGCCCGCGCCGCGGGTCCCGCCTCAGCCCACGGAGAAATTCCTTACTTATTGAATCACATTTGTCATCCCTAAATACATATGCAGGCCCGTGTTTCTGAATCCATAAACATCTTTAACTAACTCCGCTCAGCGAGGCCTCTTTCAGCAGTCATTTATATTTAACTTTTTCCATATGCGGGGCCTGTCGCGTTGGTGTCATTTCCGGGAAAAGCAGGGAAAAAGGGGGGGAATTCGGGGAGGGGGGGAGCCGGGAAGGGGGGATGCAGCGTGTCTTGGCCGGCTGGAGCAGCCCAGCTGCTGGCACGGCGCGAGAAATCCACCCGGCAGAGCCAGTGCTCATTAATCATTTGAACTACTCAACTGCCAGCTCCTTTCAAGATCTTTCAAGAAGTGTTTTCACCCAAAATAGAGTTGAAAACGCGCCGGGCCCTACTTTCAGAGTCTCATCCATCTGGCCATTATGGGGAGTGTCAGGCGGCTCTGACAGACAAGGCTGCTCTGTTCGAGGGGCCCCGGCTCCCGCAACCTGTCATATCGCGGGGCTGATCGCATCTGACAGCTCCATTTGTACCTACCCAAGAGATAAAAGCGCCGTTCATGGCAGCGGAGAGAAGGGCACAGGGGAGAGGGATGAGCGGGGGTACCCCGGGATGCGGGATGCTGGCAGCATCCTTGGTACCCCGCGATGCAGCATGCTGGCAGCATCCTTGGTACCCCGTTGCGCCTCATGCTCGCATTGTGGAGAAAAGCAGCCTCACTTCCCAAAAGCCCATCGCTGGGGTGCAAGAGGAGGGGTGTCAGGGTGCAATGTGGGGTCCAACCTGGAGCTGAGAGCCAAAGGGGCTCCTGTGCCCGTTGCCCACCCCCTGGCTGTGCTGCACAATGATACCGAGCTCTCCCCGTGCCCTGGGCTACACAGAGCATCCCCTGCAAAGCCCTTGGAGCTGCCAGCCCTGCACGGGCCTCTTCTGCCCCCCAGACTCACCTGGGAGCGTGCTGGGTGCTATACACCCCCCCCAGTGCTTGAGCAGTGTGAGCCAGACCCCAAAGCAGCACGACAGACCCAGTGCCAGGAGAGCTTCCTCCATGGGTGGCAGAGCTGCAGGCTCTGCCTCGCACCAGGATGAGCCTGACACGAGTGACTTGCTGGGAAACTGGCTGCCGACAGCCTGGCGCTCCCCTGATGCTGTGTGCCTAAGGAATTCCCCGCCGGTGCCGCGCTGGTGCATCCAAGTCAGAGGAATTTGGGAATTACCAACATGGCAACGGAGGTGTGCATCCAGCGAGCCATTTCTGAGCAAGTTGTTCCAATACAGAATTCAACCGGAGCCCAAGAGACATCCCAGAAGGAACAAAAGGCTTTTCAGCTTCATTTTCCAGCAACCAGGATAGCAAATTCCCCTTCCCAGCCCTGCCACGCAAGGGGTTGGTTGTTATCTGGGGCAGGTTGAGCAATGGTTTTCTTGCAAACCTTGGGTTGCTCCATGCCTGGGACAAACCAACCCAGCTCATGCTTCGTTTCATGTCAGAGACATTTGCCATGGAAGGAGAACCTGGATGGTCCTGCTCCAGCCTCATGGATGTCACCAAGCCTGTGCAGGGAATTGGAATGACGCCCTGTGTAGGTAACCATTGCTCCAGCAGAAACCATTAGTCATTAGGATCTCTGTGAGGCTCTCTGATGGCTTCGCTGATGATGGGGTGGATGAGCAGCCCCATCCTTATGTGGGTGATCAGGACCCAACTGCTCCCCAAGTGCTAGTGATAGAAAGAGGCTCCTGGCACTGCGAGGAGGCTGCAGGACCCAGCCTGAATGGGGGAGAAGCAAGGCAGGAGCATGGCATCAGCCAGGTCTTGGTGGGAGCAAGCGAATGAGCCAGGAGAGAAAGATGCAGCAAATCTTTTGGGTGCTTCACTCTCCCCTCTCCACCCTCCCCAGCAGGAGAGGAGCAGGGAGAAGGCAGCGAGGGCTCAGCAAGAAGGATCCAGCACATCTGTAAACGCTCCAGTCCCCATCTCTCCTCTGTCCTCTGATCTCCGAGCCCCGCAGTGGGAGCTGCTCATGGAGACGTGGCACCGGTACCCCCAGGCTCCCACTGGTCCCTTGCTCCTTGGAGCAGCACCATCTCCCATTGAGGCACTGGTGGAGATGCACGAGCTGTTGTGGTGGCCACCAGCACTGGCGTGGCCCCTCATACCACTGGGGATCTGCTCTCTTGAACACATGGCGATCAATAAAAGGCCATTTCAGTTCTCTGCTCCAGTGGGTGTCTGCAAGGTGGGTTTACAGGTGAATATAAAGCTTCCACATGCCCAGGATGCTGCGTGTCCTTTGGCTGCCTCTGGGTTTTGCTGGGCTGGGAGGGATGATCCCCAGTATTTGGGACGATGAGGCATTGGAAGAGGTCACCGATGTGCATCCCAGCTCTGCTCAACCCATTGGGATCAGCTCTGCTGGTGTCCCACCACCTCTTCTGGCATAGGCAGCTCCTGCGGGGGTCCATCCTCGCAGAGGTCACATCTCCCCCATCCTGCCTCATGCACTGGGCTGGAAGGTGGGATGAAGTCACCATCAAGCTGCTCCGGGAGGTTTCCATAAACACCGTGTTAGAAACCATCAGGGTCTGTGGCAATCTGTTTGTTCTTGTGCATTGAGCTGCAGGAATAGAGTCAGTCAACTGAGCTGTCAGCGAGCGTCTCCCCCAGCGTCCTCCGAAACATTTGTGTGTATGGAATTATGACTCTTCAGTTATTCATCACGACAATAAACAGAGATAACTATTAACCACGCAGCACAGTAATGAGCAGTATCACTTACACGCCTGCCAGTGTAAACCAGCACGAGCGGGGCTGCAGGGAATGGCTGCAGCACGCGCTGAGCTCCGCAGCCCACCAGTGACCCTGTGTCCATGCTGGATTGCCACGGGTCAGCCAGCTCCGGGATCAGATGTTGCAGAGGGAAGGGGCAGCCATGGATCCCGCTCGGTGCTTCCCATGATAACCAGCCCAAATGGGGCGTCCTGGTGCCATGGGGAAGATGATGCGTTGCTGTTGCAAGCCAACGCCGGTGCCGCTGGGAGGATTCCCACCACACACCAGCTTATGGCCAGGGAAGCAACAGCAGCAGCTCTTCAGCCGTCATTCAAAGCCATATGGAAGCTGTCTCCCACCTGCAGCATTCCCGGTCACAGCAGCACCCCGGGTGCTTGCCCACGTCTCCTGGCTTGGGGGCTCTCTGAGCACCTCGAGGTCTTTCCTCTTCTCCACTCATCTCCTCCAAGGCCTCTCGTTACTTGTGCTGCTCAAACTGGAGGCAAACCACAGGCTGGGGCAGCGCCAGGCTCCGGCACGGGGCCACGCTCATGCTGCAAACCAGGGGTGCAGCTTTGCGCCCCGGTGCCCCAGGCTGCCCCCTCTGCTCCATCCCCGGTTCCGTCACACAGCCCCAGGCAGCAGGAACTCTGCTGCTGGAAGCTCTGACTGCCAGGACCACCTCCAAGCACAAGTCTGTCCCTCCGGGTCTGCTCTACGCAGCACAAGGCATCCCCAAAGCAAAGCCCTGGGCACAGGGATGCTGGTGCGGGGACAGGAGATGTCCACACCACTCTGGGAGGACAAACACAGAGCCCGTGTTCTCCAGCGCTTTCACCAGAGCTCACGTGGAAAGAAAAGGGGCTTTATGCAGCTGAGAAACTTCTCATCCACCCACCATCGCTGCTGCTCCAGCCCTTGCCTCTGCATCCTGACCTGACCTCCTCTTGGCGGGCACCAGCCGCTTGAAGACTTGGTGCTCCGGTCTGGTCTCTGAAACGCCTTGTGTGCCTGTGGGCAAACACCTCTGCATCACCTAAAACACATTGGAGAGGGTTTGTGTGCAGGAGAAGAAGGAAAACAACAACAACAAAATACGGCCTCGCTCTTTCATTCACATATTTATTGGGTGGACAGATCCTCTGCGGTCAGATGGGCTCGGGGCTTTACAAACGGGGACAGTTATGAGGCACGCAGCACGGCGGAGCTGTTCTGCATGTGCGGCCAAGTCATTCCTTCCCCAGCACAAGGTATAATGTTGCCTTTGTTCGGCTGCCTGTGACGGGCCGGCACGGCAAAGCCATGCACCCGCAGCCCGGCGTGGTCCCGGTGCTTTCCACACACACACATACACACCGCGGCCCCGGCAACTGCCGCAATAAATCAATGAGAAAATAGAGGCTGCCAGTTAGACTAAACAAGTGCATTTGCAAGGATTGCTAACCCTCATTAATCACTCTGACAGTCCTAAAAACACATTTCCCCTTTAATGACTGTATTTGGATAATCAGAGCTTTTTCCTCGCGGCGCGGGGTGACTGACGGCGGGCGCGACTGCGGCGAGCGCCGGCACCGGGGTCACCGGCGAGTCAAGCGCTGGAGGTCCCCGGCAGCTCGGGGAGAGCTGGAGAAGTTGCCATTGTGCAAGAGGAAGGGGGACCCTGAACACACCATCCCCATGCCCGACACCCACCTTCGATCGCCCGGCTCCAGCCCTCCCACCGGCTGCGTTTGAAAGGGCCTTTTCTTGTCGCTCCGCGCTCCCTTTAGGTGACTTTTGCCTCCTGGAGAGGTTTGAAACCTCGCACATTTTTCTGTATAAATGATGCAACACATTAATGCACAGCACATTATGAAAATGGTAATTCAAACCCATACAACTCTAAATTAAGCCATACATTATCCGACCCACTCAGCCATATATTTTGTAGAAAGACAGGATTGAATCAAATCAAACCGAAACTGTGGAGTGCAGGTTGTTAGACAGAATGATTAATAAAGTGCATCCCAGTGCTCTTATTATAAAATGAATTCCGCAATAACCTGGGCATATATTACATGGGGAGTTATTTAATATATTGGCAACACAACCATTCCCCAGCAGATAAAGCCCCCGAGTGTCAGCTGCTATCAGATGATACTTCGCAGTGTTTACACAGCCTGGCCCCAGTGCTGCAGTCTTTAGGGAGGGGAAAAATTATTCCTCAGGGAGCCTTCTGCACAGCAGGACGTATCCGAGCAGCATCCAGCTCCCAGGGAAAGCGCACTGGGCTTGGTTTTGGAGCTGGGAGCACCCTGGTGCGAGGAGGGGTTTGAGGGGAGAGGGGAGATGGAGCTTTGCCATACGGGGAGGATGCATGCGGCAGCTTGCCCTGAGAGAAGGGCTCCGGCAGGACGGTGGGTTGGAGACGTCCCTTATCCCTGCAGCTACTCACTAGCTGGCACACAGCACAGCCCCAACAGACCATGCACGAGGGGTATTACGCCTCGAGCACATCCATGGGCATCATGGCATCACCCTCTCGCCCCGCAGCATGAGGCTGTGCGCGGCGGAACAGAACACCGCGGCAGGAGCTGCAGCGAGGAGCTGTGATTTACGCCGGGGACCGGCGGCACCCGAGTGAAGCCAACACCGAGCGGCATCAGTGGTGGGAGCGGGGACCACATCTAGGGAGCAGCGATGATCCTGAGGGGAAGGGGGTCCCGGTACCGCTTCGAGCACCACCGCGCAGCTCCACGGCAGAGGGGATGGAAGCGCAGGAGCTGCCCCACGAGCAATGCCGAAAGCTAAAGGGTTCAGCCAAAGGGACACGGGGATCGGAGACACCGTCACAGTCGCAGCAGCCTGGGCCTGGCACCCGCCAGGCAGAGGAAAGCCCCCTCTGCTCCGAACTCAGTTCTGCAAATCCCAGGCCCTCACCCTGCAAACATCCTGCCCTGAAGGAGCAGGACCACCGCGAGCGAAGCCAGACCCAAGCCACAGCCGCAGCAGGGCAAGGAGTAGCCATGGACCAGCAAAACCTGCGTCCCCCAGCTTTGGGGAGTTCGGGGATGGTGCCTCCAACCCCTCCACCAGCTCCCAGCACCACCATCATCTCCGATTCCCAGCAGAGACCCCGGCCAGGGCCCTCCGCACCAGCCATACGCCTCCAGCCCCGCTCACAGGAACGGGTGGAAAAATAGAAATCCCATTGGCAAAGCAAGTCCCTGTTTTAAGCACATTATTTTTCAGCTCAGAGGACACAAAGGAATTTAAACGCAGGGCATAAGGCAATATAGAGAAGGCAATTAACTGGGATTAATTGCATGACTCACCCAAAATGCAACAGGAGGAAAGCACTCAACAGCAGGGAAAAAAACAGGGGAGCACACGGGGGCTTCAACAGGGAGCAGGGACACGGCCAGGGGTCCCACTATGAAGACTGGGCTGGAATAACAGCCCATTCCAGAGGGACATGGGGTGCAGAGATGAGAGCGATCCCCGCTTCAGAGCCATTTATCACCCCAGCCACCAAAAGGGCCGAGCGGGCTGGGGGGGGACAAGGCCCCCGCCACCCACATCTGCCGCAGCATCCCTCACACCGGCGCGACCCGCGACCCCCTTCATCCCACGATTCCTGCCCCAAAAGTGAATTCCAGCGGCGGCTGCAACTCCGGGAGGGGCCGCCCCCCCCCGCTCCCCGCGGCTCCTCGCCTCGGTTTCCACTCAAACGCCTTCTCGAACCTTCCCTCCGCACGAGAACCCCGGCGCCTTCCTCCCGGGACACGCACGCACCGAGGAAGAGGAACCGAGGGTGCTGGGGGGGGACCGGGGAGACCGGACGCATCTTTCCCCCCCTCAACCCCATCGCGGTGGGAAGGGGGGTAAGGGCTGCACCGGGCACCCCGCTGGTCCCGCCAGCCCCGGAGGACCGAGGGCTCGGCCCCGGTGCCGCCGCCGCCGCTAGATGGTGCTGGGAGCCCGCGGCCCCGGTGCGGAGCCCCTTCGGGAACCGGGCGGGCGGGGCGGGACGAGAGACGACACCAGAGGGTGGATATAACCAAGAGTCATTTATTAACAAAATAAGACTTACCAAGCCGGAGCTCATCCACCCGCCACGCTCGCCGCCCTCCCGCTGCTCCGGCCGCGGGGCGCCCCGCTCCTGCCCACCGCCGCCGCTCTTCGCCGCTGCCCCGGGGGTTACAACCGGGGTCCTGCCCCCCTCTTCCCCACGGTGGGAAGCTGCGGCGTGGGACGGGGAGGGGATGGAGGGGGGGTGGGGGGGTCGGTGCAGACGGGGCTTTGCCCGCCCGCCGCAGCCCGAAAAATAATAAAAATTTAAAAGAAAAAATTAAAAATTAAAAAAAAAAAAAAAAGAGGGGGAAAAAAAATGCCATTTGTAACGTTACAAACGAGGAGGAACAGAATCCAGAATGAGAAAACATGGAGGGGGAGGAGGAAAATGCCTTTTTCTTTTGCCTTGTGTGTCAGGAGTCATGCAAGAATTTCTCAGGGAGGGGAGAAATTAAAAGGGAAGGGGGGGAGGGAAAAATCAAAAGAAACGAGAGGAAAAACCCCCAAAGCCCCACACCTGCAAAGGAAAGAATAGTATTTTTTGTCTTTTTTTTCGTTCTTTTTTTTTTTTAGTTTTTTGTGGGTTTTTTTTTTTTTTTTTGACACAGACTTTTTGCATACCATCGATTCATTGGTGTATTAATGCACTTATATTCCCAGCTTTAAGCTAACATACAGTAAATAAATACACAGTCCAAGGAGGGAGCGAGGAGGAGGGAGGGCCTGGGGCGAGGAGGAGGAAGAGGAGGAGGCTGGCGCAGGGGGAAGGAGCCGCCGCAGTTACTGATATCCCAGTGCAGAAGCTGAAGTTAGTCTTTGGCCGTAGAGCGCGTATGGCGAGTAGTAAGGTCCGGCGGCCGGCAAGGAGGGCACAGGCAGGGCGCCGGCCGTGGGCAAGTGGCTCTTGCCGTAGGGATGGTACCTGTTTAGTCCCAAAGTGTGTGGGCTCCTCAAGGAGAGGGAGGCCGGTAACGTGTTGGGGCTCCCGGGGGCAGCGGGCGGGAGGTGGAGGTGGCAGGAGGCCGCAGAGCCCAGCCCGGAGGTAGGGTAACCCGCCAAGAGTTTTTCCGCCCCTGGCAGAGCCGTGTGGGTCCGTAGGTGAGTGAGCAGCTCCTCCGAGGTGGCAAACCTCTTGTCGCAGGGTCCGCTGGCAGACACCCAGTTGCATATGTGGGGCAGGGGGTCGTTCTGCAGCATGAAGCCGTAGGTGTAGAGGGGGTGGCCGGGCAGGCTGGGGGTGCCGCCGGAGGAGAGCGTGGTGTGCACCGAGTGCAGGGGGTGCGTGGGGTACACCAAAGGGTATCCGCTCTTGAGGCTGCCGGGGTCGTGCACGCAGCTGGAGCAGTTGCTGGAGCTCAGGTGCGAGGCGCTGTGGTAGCTCAGGCAATACGGGTCCCGGCATAATCCCTGCATGAAGGAGGGCGGCGAGGCCCCGGTGAGCGGGCTGGAGCTCGGCGGCTTGCCCGGCAGCCCCAGTGCCCCCGGCAGCTGGCTGCCCACCAGGCCCGGCTTGGTGGGGTCCAGCCCGGGCACGAACTGGGATGGGTAACCGGCGTAGGCACCGACGATGGAGCCGTGGTAGCCGATGCTGGAGGGTGGCAAAGGGAAGACGGAGTGCCCCGGCTTGTAGGGAGAGACGGGAGCCACATGGCCGGCAGGCGGCAGGGCGGGGGGTTCCGACTTGCGGCCCGAAGGGGGCTCGCCGTGCGCCCCGGGCTCCGCCGCCCCGCGCCCCAGCCCCCCGCCCGTCCCCTCGGGGCTGGGTTTGCCCGCTTCGGGCTCCTTCTTCTCCTCGCTGCCCTTGGGGTCGGCGTGCTGCGGCGAGGCCCCGCGGGAGCCGCCGGGCGAGGCGGCGGCGTGCGGGGGGAACGGCGGGCAAGCGGCGCTGGGCACCCGAAAGCCGGCCTTGTCCGCGCCGCCCTCTTTGCGCTGCTCCCCGCCGCCCTTCGAGTAGGGCTTGAAGCTCGACTTGTCCTCGGGCGGCGCGTCCCCGCTGCCCGGCGGCTTCAGGGCGGCGGGGCGGGCGCTGGGCTCCTTCTCGGCGGCGGGCTGCCCGGCGGAGGCCACGGCGTTCAGCTTGGAGGAGGGCGGCGGGTCGGGTTTGCCGATCTGCGAGCAGGTCTGGGCCAGCAGCGCCAGCGGGCTCTTCTTGGCGTCCAGCTGCGGGCGGAGCGGAGCCGGTCAGGGGGGGACCCCGGCGGCGTCCCCGGCCCGGCCCCCACCCGATCCCATCCCATCCCACTCCCAAAATCCCGGGTGCGGCGGAGACGGGCCCGGCGCCGAGCCAGAGCCGGGGGAAGGGGGGGTGCGCCCGGCCGGGGAGAAGAACCGGGGTGCGGCGGGTTGGCGGGGGGGGGGGGTGGAAACCGGGCTGCAGCAGCGGCGGCGGAGGGAAGGAGACCGGGGGAGCGGCGGACACTGACCTCGATGGGGCTGACGGGCGTGGAGGAGAGCGGCTGGAGGTACTCGGGGTGCAGGAGGTGGCCGCCGTGAGCGCTGAGCATCTTCAGGACGCGGATGGGCAGCCGGCTGGCCTGGCGCAGCGGGTCGGCGGGGGGCGGCCGGGGCGACGGGGCGCCCGCAGCTCCGCGGCTCGGCGGGGGGCTCGGCCGGGGCCCGCCGGGGGCACCGCTCATTTGGGGGCGGGCAGCGGGGGGGAAAAGGGGGGGGGGAGCGCCGGGCTCCGCGGGGCCGGGCCGGGCCGAGCGGGCGGCGGAGCGGCGGCGGCGGCGGCCCCGGCGAGACGAAACCCTTCCCCGGCCCCACCGACACGTCAAATAGCCCCGATGGCGGCCGCGCTCCGAGGGGGCCGGCGCCGCGCACCAATCCGCGCCCGGCCGGGCCCCCGGGGCGGGGAGAGCCGCCGGTGGGGGGGGCGAACCGCTGCCGCCGCCCCGCGCCGCGCCGCCGCGTGGGGGAGAGACGCTCACGGCACGGAACGGAATGGATCGGAGCGGCTCGGATCGGCTGGCAGCGCATGGCGAGGCTTGGCAGGACGTGGCACGGCATGGCACAGCTCGGCTGGCAGCGCATGGCGCGGCTGGCATAGCCGAGAATGGCATGGCACGGCTTGGCATGGCGTGGCACGGCTGGTAAAGTGTGGCATGGCTTGGCACGGCTCAGCTGGCAGAGCACGGCACGGCCGGCATAGCCGAGCATGGCACGGCTCAGCTGGCACAGCTTGGCATGACTTGGCATGGCTGGCTGACCATGGCATGGCTCAGCTGGCAGAGCATGGCATAGCTGACACAGCTTGACATGGCATGGCTTGGCACAGCCTGGCATGGCATGACACAGCTCAAGTTGTAGTGCATGGCAAAGCTGACATGGCTTGACATAGCATGGCACAGCTCAGCCGGCAGAGCATCGCGCTGCTAGCACGCCTTGGCATGGCATGGCACAGCTCGGCTGGCATGGCACTGCTGGCACAGCTTAGAATGTCACAGCATGGCTCAGCTGGCGTGGCATGCCCGGAATGACTTCTCATGGCATGGCATGGCTCAGTTGGCACACCACGGCATGGCACTGTTGCTATGGCATGGCTTAGGTATGATCAGCCTGGCACAGCTCATACTCCTGCTTAATGGCTCCTGCACCCAGCCTGCGTGTCCTGCGCCCAAACTTGCACCCAGCCAGTCAGAATGCAGCCCGCTCTATAACCCATCAACCTTCCCAGCAATTAACTTCCAATTTCTAGTTATGTTCTCCAGACATCTTTGAATTAAATTCACAAACCCCTGGGGCTCCATGGTTGGAGGGAGGCTGAAATTCACCATCCCTCCAAGAGGATGAGCTCCTCTTTCCATGAGGAGTCAAGGCACACGGATAAATCTTGGGCTTTTACCTGCTCTCACCCAGCCTGGCACAATGTCCAGCGTCTTGGTGGGGTTGGGAGCTGCTCCCTTGGGTCTCCTGGGTTTTATGTGGGAGCTGGTGGGGTCTGGTATGGAAAAGTCTTGAGTGTTCAGTGCGTGAGGGTTTGGTGTTATCACTGTTGCAATGAAGGCTTATCTGGAATAAATTCCCTATTGAGAGCCCAGTAACCCCATCCCGCTGACTGGCATGGTCTTTTGACTCTGGGTGTTTGACATTGCATGTTTTCCTTCATATACCTCTGGCTGAAGGTGTATAATTTACCACCAGCAGGTTCATGGTGATTGCTTGTGGTGGGGAGGGACCAGCTCTCCTGGGGCTGGGTGCACCGCGGCATAGACCCACTTCTGTCCTCCCTGGGTTTGGGTTTCAGGTCCCTCCTGCCTCCCCAGACAGGGAGAGGCGAAAGAGGGAGAAAGACACCTCTAATTAACCAGATTAACTCCTGACAGATGCTTTATGTTCCAACAGTGTCGCTATTATTGAGTCCATGCAGCCACCCCTCACCAAGCCTGGCTGCTCTGGGTCCTGGATCTCCCCAAGGAGCACCAGCATCGCCCTGGTGCAGCCCAACACCGAGCCCTGCTTCTCCAACCACTATCAATCACCCTGATGGTTGGACCTGTCCATTTTCCCTCATTGTGAGGATTTTTCCCCTCTTTTTCTCTCCCCCTCCCAGAACTGACCGCAAGATCGATTCAATCCGGACTGTGGGGATGTGAAGGGAGAGGCGCTGCCTTTCAAAGGAGCCATTCAAGTCAGAAGGAAATGCAAACACCCCAACTTTCCTCAAAGCCACTTGAATTGGACGCCAACAACACCACAGCCCTGACAAAAGTACGTGAAGTGAGGTGGGACACGTGCATAAGAGCAGTGGTGGTGCTGAATCGGAGGGAGGGCACAAAGCGGTGGTACCTCCAGGGCTGCAGTTATCACTTTCTTCAATGCTTGGGATGTTCCAAAGGCCTGATCCTGCCCTGGCACTGGCACACCAGGGAACATGTGGATTCGTCTTGTGTTTGCTGGATCGAAACATCATCAAAGGGTCATCACAGGTAATGATGAATCCTGCTCAGTGTGCATGCCCTTAGCGTCTCTGGTCATAGTCTTCATCCTAAAATCCATTGGGGTTCATTAAGGAGAATGGTAACCAGAAGGAGGCAAAACTAAACCTTCCCATTTCATGTTCAGTTCTGCTCCACAACAAGTCAATTCTCTGCTTGCAGGTTGCCTGTCACAAAGGGCATTAAAATCAAACAAGTGAGACCACTTCCCAATAAAAATAACACAGCCCTGAATGAAAAGCAAAATATTTTGAATGAAAGTAAAGCCAAAGGAGACAAAAAACCTCCACGAGCACTTCGCGAAGTGACTGATGGTGTTTTTCCTCCCTAATCAGGGCTCGCCCCACTATATGGGCTGCTATTAAAGAGGTTCTGTTTTCCCAAGCACAGAGCCCTAAAAGCGCTGGTGGACTCCAATGTTTCGATGAAGCATGGCCATGGAAGAGGGAATTGTGGTTTCAGCAACTCGGGATGCTCCTGGGAAGGGCTTAAGGGTGACACGTTGCTCCCCAGGCCCTTTCCCAGCATCATTCCACCACATCTGCATGGTGCAGAGAGGTGCTTTCCAGAGGAAGGCACACATGATGCACCACGTATGTTTAAAGCCAGCTAGGAAATGAGCAATGGGCAGGGATCACTGGAAACCCCTCCAGTTTCACAGCATCTTCTTGTGTTGCTGATAGGTTGCTCTTAGTGTTGTGAGCTATGGCATGGCACGGACACGGGCATGGCTCCAGGCATCCCAAGTCCCGGTGGTGCTGGAGGTGAGGAATGGCCAGGGAGCAACATCCAGGCTGGAGAAGGAGAGAGGGATCAGAGTGCTGCAGCCTGCATGGAAAATGGTGGTGGGATAAGATAAGACATGAATTTAAATCACTGTAACTCTTCCAGCGTCTCTCTCTGCTGCACGCTGGGATAAATGCCTTTATTGCTGCTGGATGCAGTTTAAGGGAAACTGGGGAAACACTCCTGGTCTGGGAGAAGTGGGAGGTACTGGGGTGTTTGCTAGGAGAAATGGGGCAGGGGGGCAGCCCTGGTCCCATGAAGGTCCCAGACAGTGGTGGGGATACAGGGGACGTCTGCCTCTATCCATCACTTCATGACGGGCATCCAAGATGTTCCTCAAAGCCGAGCTTTTGAGGTGCTAGTTGTCCACCTCCTATTCTATAGGTAAATCATCTTCTAGCAGCCTGCGGAGAAGCAAAAGCATTGGAGCTGGCATCTCCTTGCCCTGCTCCTATCCCCCAAGTCCCACCTCTCCCCAGCGAGCTCAGGCCTTGCTTTTAGCTGCAGAGCAAGTGCATAAAAATGATCTTATTTATTACAGGAGACATGTTTTAAAACAACTGACAAAATTGCAAGATGTAAAACGACAAGCAAGTGCTTTTTCTTTTTTAAACCCATATAGACTCCTGGCAATGATAAAAATAGTGTTTTCTTTTTTAAAGTTGGAATTAATCTTTCTTTCCGAAGCAATCATGTAGCAGGAAAAGCAGGAAGACACTTAGATATTAACTGATGCTCGCTGGGTGATGGTTACTTATTGAGTAGCCGGGTAGCTCGCTTTCCTCTGCACAGCCATTAACATTAAAGCACACTAAAGCAAAGAAAGGTGAGGGGGGGTTTTATTTCCCTCCCCTATTCCCTTGATGTGTGACTAACAGCTGGTTTTCTGTGTGACAAATCAGTGGGGTCTTCCTGTTGTTGATGTAATGAAGCTGTTTCCTGGTGTGAAATTCTACGGGATAAATCGCAGGAGGGGGAGGAGAACATCCCACACTTATCAAAGCGCTCCGGAGGGGAGCGAGCACTGCTCTCCTCGCCAGGATCAAAACAGGCAGCAGGGCCAATGCTGGGTCACAGAGACTTTACTTAAGGCTTATTTTGGGTGGGTTTTGGCCTGTTTATCTCTGTGTTTCCTTCTGCTGCAATTGGAGCGATGGTCTTCGCAGCAATGGGCTGCTAGTAAGGACAGGTTGAGGTATTGCCCCTCATAACCCAGTCTTAACATCACAGTAGTGCTGCAGAGAGCTGTGCAGAGCAGTCTAGTTTATGTGCCTCAGTTTCACCGTCTCTAAAGTGTGATGGTGACCCCCAATACCCATCACAATGGGAAGGGGCTCCCCCAAAAGCACTGCAGGGGCCTGCATGCTCCTCTATGCTGGCACCAGCTCAAGCCCTTTTGGGGGATCTGCCTTGGTGGGTTCATATAGTCCTCAGACACCCCCCCAACAAAAATAATCACTTTTACCTCCACTCTCTTTTTGCTTTGCCAGGATTACTTAATTAAACTATGCAAATCCAAACAACTTAATTTCTATAATCCCAGGACCGGAGCCTCGAACCATTTGGTGTAGCTCATCTGGCACGTACGTTACATAAAATGTTTGGAGCAACTCTAATAAAAATGAAAAAGGCTGTAAATCAAGTTTAATTTATTCATTTTCTGTATGGTATGAAAGCATGCCAAAAATCAGATTATTTATGAGCCCTTCATAACAATAGGCATTTTTATTGGTTGCAAATGACAAAAGGGGTTCTCAGAGGGATTTTTTTCTTCTTTTAGATTTTTTGAATGCCTTTTCAGAAACATGTATTTTGTTGGACTCTGTGATCTCAAAGAAAAATATTTAATCATTGATACAATAAAAATAATTTATATTTTGATACCGAAGAACACATCAGCCTTTAAAACATAAATACACAGAGCTAATCCAGCCCAAAGGCTCCGGCGAACGCTGCACCACAGGTTAGAGAAAGGAGCTGTGATTTACACCCGCTTCCTTAAATTTCCCATTAAGAGTATAATCTCCCATAAGGCTTTCACAAAATGCCTGAGCCACCTGGGGCTTTTCCTTTTCCACACCTATTTGGTGGGCTGATGGGTGCACACATGCTCTGTGTGCACTGACACACGCGTGTGCCCCTGTGGTCACCTCGCAGGGACTTTCTTTGCCCATCCACAGCCGATTCACACATATCTCTCTGATAACTGAATCCCCGCAAGGAGACCAACCAGGTAAGGCAGGTTCCCCACCCAGAAAACCGCAGATAAACCAACCTGGATTGGCTTCTGCCTCCCTTTCCAGCTTGTTTAAACCACCTCTTGTCCATCTTCAGGCACAGAAGGGGGGTTTGGTGATGGGCATGTGCTGCATGCCCCGCAGGGCAGATACTCACTATCCACCAGGACCATCCTAGGATGCTCTTGTCCACGTCACAATGGTCCCATCCAAAGCGTGCTGCCCTGCCCTGCCACCCATGGGTGCACCCTAACCCTGGCAAGGAGCCTACAGCAACCAGAGGGTACATCCCTCCCCTTCTTTAGGAGGGATATGAGCCAGAGCAACCCCAAGACCTGAGGTTGGGAGCCCCATCCACAGAGGAATGGCATCCCCGGGGGTACGATGGGCTGGAATGTGGTAGCATCCCCATGATGGGGACAGTGCAGTGGGCTAAGAGCCTGGCTGGGTTGTGCAGGGAGGCTTTGGGTAAGCATGATGGGGAGGGAGCATGCAAGAACAGGGGCTTTCTCTGTGCCTAGCCTGGCCGATCCTGAGGGAAAAGAAGTAAAAAGAAAACCAAGAAGAGGAAAAAGAGGGAACCCCCTCCCTGGGAGAATTAGCATCCAGGATCTGTCAGTCACTGGGAGCTTTTGGTAAAAGGGGCCCCTTGTCAACCTCTGCCTTTGATGTGACTGGGACGGAGGTGCTCAATTAAAAGCCTATCAGTCTGTAAGTAAATCAACGCCTATCAGGCTTGTCACATCAAACAAACGATTATTGCAGGAACCCGCCCACCCCATTAATCTGGCTGTTCCTTCTTGACAGCTCAGGGTCAGGGCACTGTAAATCCTGCACTGGATTGCAGCCACCTGGAGCAGGATTAAAGCAGTCCTGCAGCATGTGCTGCTGCACCCAATTACTCCCTGGAGCAAAGCGGCTGTGCTGAGGGGTACCCATGGCCCCAGCAGCCGTGGGGTACCCAGTGTGGGGTTGGGGTCCCCACCGGAGCTGAGCTGTGCAAGGGCATGTCTGCTGACGCGGGTGGTTTGGTGGTGGTATGTTGGTCTGTGTTGGCACCAGGGTGCTTGGCTGCGTGGTTCGGAGCTCAGCACCCGGCTTTGGGTGCTCAGCACTCAGCGCTGGACCAGTATTGTACATAGAATCATGGAATGGTTTGTGTTGGAAGGGATCTTAAAGCTCATCCAGTTCCAACCCCTGCCACGGGCAGGGACACCTTCCACCAGATCAGGTTGCTCCAAGCCCCTGTGTCCAACCTGGGCAGCAAGATAACATGAGAGCAGCTCCAAAGACGGCTCTTGCAGCTCTGGGAAGTTGTTGTGGATAGGGATGGTTGCACCACGTTCACACATTGAGGGTGGAGAGCCCCAGGGTCCTTGGTGGCCTGGTTCAATCCCTGCCAAGTGCTGGGCAAGTCGTGTTTGAGCCTGTGCCCTTCGGCAGGGATTGACCTTGAGGAGCCTCTCGGTAACTCACACAGTGAAAGGAACGAACAGGTTGAGTTTTGGGGGCTCTTTGGGTCTGGGTTAGCAGCAGCGGTCCCCGGGGACACCAGCGTTTTCCCATCAGGGTGCTCAAGATGAAGGCGACTGGGCAGCAGCCGAGCATCCCGCCTGGATGCACTGGGGCTGCAGGCAGGGAGGAGGGTGCTGGAGCCCGGCAGCGGGAGGAAGGCAGCCGGGGCCATCGAGAACAAGCGGCTCTATTCAAGGGAAGGCAGAAGCCAAACTTTCCTGAAAAGCCTCTGTGCTGCAACGGGAGCAGCCTCGGGGCAGCCGGAGCTTGTGATTGCTGCGCACAGAGGCAGAGGCTGTTTTAATAAAGCAAAAGCTGAATCTCGGATCACATGAAAGCAGCGCCGAGGAGTAAAGACAGGGAGTGGGGTGAGCCTCAGGGAGGCTGCAGGGTGGGTTTGGGGAAGGGGTTCGGTGCCTCTCTCTCACTGCTGAGAGCTCCATTGGGCTGCACAAGGCAGCACCACAACCCTCCGGACCCAGCCCATGTAACCACCCCGAGCAGGTTATGGGGCTGCTCCACACACGGGATCCTGGACCAGGACAGCATCCCCCGTGCGGCTGGTGAGGAGAGGTCACATCCTGCGCTGGCCTAAGGATGCTGTGCTGGGAGGGAGCTGTTCCCCTCTCTCCCTAGGCCTATTATTAGCATTTTCCCTCTCCCGCGGAGCCTGGCGCCTCCTAATGCGGCTCTGGCTCGCTGTCACGGCGCGGAGCTGTCAGCCGGGGCTGCCCTGCAGCGGATGGAGCCGGTTCTGAGGCTCAGCGAGCCCTGCGGCCACAGCGCTGCCGTCCCCCTGCCCGCTGCTCCTGTTTCCCTCTTGGGCTGGGTTTGGGGCACTCCTCAGCGGGCAGCATTGCCCTGATACGTGCAGTGCCACCGCGGCAGCATCCCCAGGGCTGGCCCCCCCTGCCTCAGTTTCCCTATTTGCAGCAGGGATGCGACAGCGCAAGCTTGACCCTCCTAAAAGCAGCACGTTCAGCTCTGGAGGAGGAGCGTGGTTTTACATGGCCCGAAGCGCTGGTGCTGCCATCACCGCCTTGATGCGTCTGACCGGGAAAGGAGGGGGAAGCTGGAGACACGGTCCCGGTGCGAGCAGAGGTGACACCAAACAGGAGACAGGCTCTCGCTGTGCCACGTTTGATGCGGCGACACCAGGGATAAGCGGTATCAGCATCACCCTCACCCTGCCCGGCGCCCTCGGCTCACATCAAGCAACACCCGCTCGCCTCAGCTGATAACCAGCACCGTGCCCATGTCCCCATCGAGCCCCGCTGGGATGGGAGATGCTGGTGCTGGTGGGAATGGGCAGAGAAAATCCTTTCTGTCCCCCAGTGCTCCCACCCAGGTGGGTTTTGTATGGGGAGAAGTGCTGTGGGTGCACGACTGGGGGGATCTGGCCCTGCGGAGTTTATCTCCCACACATGATCAATGCTGAGTTTAAGTAAGGTTTATTGGTATCTGTAATTTAACATGACATATTTCTAACACGAATTACTCTGAGATCATCGTGTGCATAAAATATGACAGGAATCTTTTAAGTGCAAGCATAGTTCTCAGTTAATTTAATAACTGAGATGGAAAATGGAATAGCATTAAATTTAATATTTTACATAATGCTCCTACACTTCCTTCACTTGCTGCTGGCATCATTTGTTTTCCCTTCTTCCTCATTTACAGCTCAGCCTGAATTGTCCTGGAGCTTGGCCAGGGAGGGGGGTGGTACCCCCTTGACAGGCCATGATGAAGCCCTCCACAGCAGCCCCACATCTCCCCATCCCATAGGATGCTCTGGGTGTCCCCTCACCTCTGCTTGATGCAGATGCAGTTCTCACCCTGCGCTTGCTGTGGCATCTCCATCAAAACCCAGTGCCAGTGGTCCCAGTCCCGTGCTGAGCCTGTGGTTGTATCCTGCTCCTTCCCGAGGGTCTCTGCAGAACGAGCTGTTTCATATGCCCCGTGCTGAACAACGACGTGGATTCCTTCAGGGCTATGGAATTAAACTCACTCTTTATTAAGAAAGCAGTTTCCAAGCTGAGCCTGCAGCCAGCGCCTGGCCCCATGCACACAGGCACATCCAGGCATCCTCTTCCAAACGCTTCCCACTCCCCTTCCCTGTGTCCCGCTGCTCCATGCAGGCATGAAGCTACCTTGCTGCAAGGCAGCGCTGCTTCGAAGGCAGTGGAACAGCCAATGCAACGGATCTGTCCCACCATCCACCACCGGCATAGGGCAGGATGGTGCTGGACGGAGGTGGGGGCTCCCACCCTGGGGTGGGATGCTGCTGAGCAAACAGCTTCCTGCAGTGTAGGTGCTGAGGCTGGAGGCAGACAAAGGGTTAATTCAATTTACCCTTCTGCTCAAATCTCAGAGGACAGGATATAATCACTGGGCAACCAGAGCCCACTTGACCCAATGAGCCCATCCTCGTGTGTTTCATCCTCACCCTCTGCTCCCAGTGCTGCTCACCAGACTCAGCCCAGCTCCTGCTGCCCTTCACCCAGCCTCTGGTGGCAGAAAGTCAGAGCTTTTCCAAGGAAACAGCCTGATATCCATGCCCAAACTCCCCATCCTGCACACACCAGGACCTGCAGCACCCATGGTGGACGGGTGAAGCCCTGGGGATGTCCTCGCTGGGGTAGTGGTAGATGTTCCATGCCAGGTTTTGTGCTTGCCGTGGGATTTGGGAGCGTGGTGGATGCCCGTGCACTGCAGAAGGGATCAATACAGCTCTTAGCCTTGTCCCTTCCGATCGAGCCTTGGTGCATGATTTAAGGGGCTCCGTAACATGGACAAGGTGTTAACACGGAGCCTCCAGGGTTATGGCTGCAGGCAGGATTGGTCTCTCCTGCCCTTGGTTCAAAGGGTTCCTGGGGCTGCGATGAAAGGGGGGATGTTGGAGGGATTGCAGTGGGGAGGCTGGTGCTGCTGGGAACTGAGCGGGCTCTTTATCAGAGAGTAGCAGAGCCTGACAGCGCTGTAACTCTCTCTTCTTAAGGAGATGAGCTTGCAATAAACCAAGGAACACATTAGAGGTAACGAGACAAAATGGCAGGGTTTTGAAAGCCCAGCACAAGCAATAATCCAGCCTGGAACAGAGAGAGCACTCAGCTTCCCCCTGCCTGTTGGAAACACTGCCGTGTTCTTGCGGCGCTGCCAGAACAGTTCTTTACTGTGACTTGGAAAGCCTCGGACGCGGGTTTCAACACCTCGCTCTCACACCACATAATGCAAAAGTTAATTCCACTTTCAAGGCTGATGTCAACATTCCCCTTTATTGCCACGGCGAAATGTGAAGACTACATTAATTTGCATTTGCTGGTGTGCAAGTAACGCGTTCCAGATAATCACGGTAACTCCTCAAAGGTATAGACGAGAATTTCCTGGATAATGTGCTGGATGGAAAAAGCCGATGGGATCCAGGCGAAGGAAACAGCATTGTGTGTTTTCATAACTCCACCTGGAAGCAGCACAGCCCAGAAACAGGCTGCAGCACCACAGAGCGGGCTGGCTGGAGGGGGAATTTGGGGGGCTAAGGTGGGCACTGGCATCTCCCAGGGCTCAGAAGTGGGGTAAGAAGTGACCTCAGAAAGCCATGGGAAGGGATATTCTCCTATAAAACACCAGGCAGGCACTGCTCCATAAAACAAACTACCCATCACTAACTAGGATCATGGAATCACAAACTGGTTTGGGTTGGAAGGGGCGTTAAAGCTCATCTGGTTTGACACAGAAACTTGCCTTGTGCCCTGCAGTAAATGAACCAGCCTGAATATGAGTGCTCCAGCCGGGATATATTGGCTGAGGGAATGGATTTTCCATCACTGCTGATATACCGCATGCCCCAGATGATGGCAATGATCACACAGCACAGGTAAAGGCTTCCAAGGGGTTTGCAAACCCAGAGCTATACTCCGGGAAGCTCATCCCAAAGATGCCAGGAGGAGAGCCATGGGATGAGGCCGGGCTGGCCAGGGCATGGGATGGGTGCTGGGGCTGTAGGAGGGGATGGAGACCCTCATAGATGGGATCCATCCTGAATCCCATCCCTATGGCTGCACTGGCCACCCGCCTGGCATAAAACTGCATGCAAGGATCCCGCGATGGCATGTGGGAGCGATGAATTCATTTCCATTTATGATCTGTTATGATGATACCCCTGAAGGATAAAAGTCTATACATAATAATCTCTCTCTTCAGCTTTGTTAACAACTTCAATTAACAGAGAGCTGTGTAATGCTTCATCAGCCGTTTGGATTACAGATGAAATTAAGCCATCATATTTATGAACTACGCAGTGAGTTCGAGGAGGACTCCACATATTTTACATTTAATAACTTGCCCTCTCCTTTTTTTTATAACGTTAATAATGATTTGGTGGCTGCTTTGGGGAGGAAAACATAAATGACAAAGCGAGGAAGCCAGTGGGAGCTGGCAGAGGGAGGGCTTCTTCCACACACCCTGTTCCTTCCCATCCTTCCCAGTTGCACGTTGGTTTTGGGGGGCTGATCCCTGCCTGGTGTCATCATTCCCACCCTTTCCAGCCAAGCTGCACGCTGAAAATACATTGCAGTCCTCCCAAGTCCATGTCTGGAACACTGAGGGGCTGAGCAAGGTTAATTAATTTGAGCAAAGACTGAAGCCTAAAAGATGGGGAGCAGCACATTGAAAGATGATGGCTGGCAAAAATCATTAGAAGCATCTTTCAACAATCTATATACTGTTATTGATCCTGTTATAGATCATGTTCCTTTCCCCTTTTTTGCAGGATCTTCTGGATCGATACAGCAAGTGCATTGAGACTGTAGCAACACATTTAAAACCTTATAAAAGGTTATTTAGTTGCTAACAGTGCAGCAGTTTCTGCAAAGCCTGCCAAAAGGTTACAGCTTTTTGGGCATCATAAATTACAGACGACAGGGAAAAAAAGTAAGTGCGGTTTTCTTTATTGTCTCGGTGATGGATGGGCTCCTGAACAAGACACAAAATACATCATATCACCTTTAATGGGACCACATTTCTGTAGCCATAACTCACCATTTTAAAATAGAAAATGGTGAAATATGGCGTTGTATATTCCACTCCTGACATATTTATGAGTCCTTCCCTTCTTATAAATACAGTGATTGCTATTTCAAAGCAGCATGTCAGGTATGAGCAGAGCACAAACAGCTGGTGCGAGTGAAAAATTATAGCCAGAGTTGGACATTCTCAAAAACTCTCTCTAGCAGCACTAAATTTACGATGTTTGCACTAACTGTTATTAAAACCAAATCCATATCTTGGCAACAGGAATCCAGTGCTCCAGACCAGCTGGAATGATGGTGCCGCTGACAGCCGGGGTGAGTCCAAGGGCTGCTCCTGGGGAAGCATCAAAATGGGCTTTGGATGAGAGTCCTGCAGGGTTGGTGATGGTGCTGGTGTGGTTGTGCACCAATAGAGCCAAGGAGGTGAACCTGCAGCGGGTGCAGACTGGTGATGCTGAGATGGTGCTGGGGAAGTGGGGATGGAGCATCATGCCCTCGAATGTCCCATGGGCAGCATCCATCCCATGGCCCGGGGTGGACGTGGTGGGTGTCAGCTGCACCCCAAGAGCCGCCTGGCTCAGAGCATCAAGCTCCAGCTCTGGCCTCCCTCTTGAATTCATGCTTGAGCCCGTAATGGCAGTTTAATGTTACACTAATACATACTCCGGGTCTGGTGCCATTTCTGTATCATTATTTCCATTCATTCCGCAAGAAGGTTTTACTAGTAAATACCTCGTGGAAGAAATAATCCTGCCAAGAGCCCTCCCGAGCATCCCTCGCCCCCGGGAGCAGGGGGAATTCTCTGGCCTCATTTAGGCACACAAAAGGCCTCTAATTAGCTTTTTGTTTAGTCCGATTATGAACGTGAGTTTTGACCTTTCAAAGTGATTAGCTTTTGAAGCCAACGCATTTGCATAACATCAGCTTCTAAACTACCTACACAACCCAGGACCAGACGTCTTTGTGGTGCTGTTCTCTCCTTTTTTCCTTTAACAGCAGTATACAGTGAGCTGCTGGGCTCTGGACTTTGGGCACAGGATGAGGCCCTGCTCTGCTGGGCTGCATGGGCCCATCTCCAGTGCTTCAAGGATGCGGGTGCTCCAAGTTTTAGGGCACATGGACTTTCCCCCAGCCCTTTGCCAAAGCTCTGCTGTCTTTGGAAAACCACATCATGCTGGAAGATGATGGCCCTGCTGCCATCACCAATGGGACCCCCCAATTCCATTTGAGAGGCCAATCCCTCCCTCCAGCCACCCTGGGGTGCAGGAGCAGCACCAGCCCCAGACATGGCCAAGGTCATGAGCAGAGGCTCGTGGAACAATGGGCTTTCACATACTCTTTGTAGTAGCTAAATTCAAACCCACTTTATCACCGATTTACATTCCTTTATCTGGGCAAAGCCCTCCAGAGGTGCATTTTATTACCCTGGGTTATTAAACAAAACCTTTCTGATAATGAGGCAAGGTGATCTCTGCAGTTGCTCCTGCTGCTGCTGGTTTATCAGCCCTGCTGCTATCGGGATGGGCTCCTCTATCGCTGCTGGTGATTAGCCCATCCTGCTGCGAGGGGTTGTGTCTCCTGGGCCCATGAATAATAGAAGATAAAGAGTTGGTTTGGGTAAACCTTCTTAGAGAGCATCTCATGGCACAATAGCTCCGGGCCTAGGGGGCTTCATGGAAAGGCGGGGAGAGGGAATCAAAGTTTTTGGAGATAACACCCCCCCATCACCCTTCCTCCCCTTGGAGAGAAGGGGCTGAGCAGGACTAAGACCGTGGAAACCCTGACTCTGTGCCTGGCTTTGGGTCTGGTTGGATGCAAAGCTGTGTCCCCCCATCCAGAAGCAGCTGCCCCAACCAGACCTGGTGCTGCAACCCCCCAAAAACCTCCTGCCCAGGCTGCAGCACCCCAGGCAGCTGCTTTGGGACTCAACACCCCTGATCCCCCCATCCATATCCCTATGGGACGCAGCCCCCCTCCCTGGCATACACATTCCCCTTCTCCCCACAGAGCTCCCCACACCAGCATCGAGAGTGTTTTCCTCCCTGCACACATGCAGGGACCTCTGCGCTGACTGCTCTGGTTTATAACATTGCTGTTTCCTGGCCTGGCTTTATTACAGCTGTTCTTTGGGGTATGGTGTTATAAATTGGGTATGTGATGACGTGTAATCACTAACTGCAAAGCCAATACATTTTCGCTGCAACAGCAGCAAGACAAATAAAGGCGAGCGGAGGAGGCTGGCGAGGCTCTGACAAAGGGAGACACGTACACCAGCACAGCCGCAGCTCAGCTACAAATCTGACTGGCGACTGAAAGCAAGGTTATCCTTATGGAGCTGGATTCGCTGTCTGGGACAATCTCCTTAGGTTTTGGGAAAGGTTTTGGGATGCTCGGGGCCAATGCTCCCTGTCCGTCCTGCCCCAGCAGCACAGGAATCAGGGGAGTTTCCTGGGTGAGATCCAAAGCCAAATCAAGGCTGTTCCTCAGCACATCCCTGCTCCTTCCCCCTGGTGGAGCAGGATCCCCCCCAGCCCCTTACCCTGTGTTCAGCTCGGCTGCTCCATGCTCTTCGTCCTGGGAGATTTCTCTATAGCCCAGGCTGGAGAATGGCTTAAACCATCCCAGACTCAATCTGCAATCCAGAGGTGCTTTGTGTCCACCCATGGAAACTATTTCCATGGCTCGGGAGCCTGCCTGTGCGGGCACAGTGCTGGGTGACCCATTAAACCACCTCTTCGCCCTATACCCGCGCCTCCAGCTTGAGTCAGCGTGGGCCAAGAGGCAAACCCAGCCCCAGCTTTGGCGCCGGCTGAGCTGAAACCAGCCTCAGGACTGTTGTCCTTAGGAGCAATAATCACTTGTGCAACTGTGCAAATGTGGCTGGTGAAGATGGGATGGGTGATAAATGGGAGGGAGTCAACCAGCTGCAACTTAAGATGTGCCTGTATGCTGCTGCACTGGTTTATCATGATAAATGTCATTGGAAAATCAATTCTCTGTGTACTTTTGGGAATTACAACTATCATTTTGGTGTGATTTATTTGCTGTATAACATGGGCAAGGGCTCTTTGTTCATCATTTTGAAAGTTCATTTAAAATTGCTTTGAGTTCTTGGTTCTCCACTGTGACACGGCAGATGGGTACCTGCTCTCCTGTGAAATACAGACCGAGGTAGAGAAGGCTGGGCCGGGAGCTCTGTTCCCTCCTTGTCCTGCTCCTGTGCCTGGGCATCATGGGAAGCCCTGCAAAACCACCTTGCATAAAGCCATGTCAGTGGGGACATCTCCTGTGGGGAAACAGCAAAGGGATCGTCCCATGCCTGCTCCTTCGCAGCGCTGGGCTGGGACTTCCTTATGTGAGCACTGGTATGCTGCGGCAAACCTTCCCTTTTTGTCTTCCACGCCACCCACCAAACCTGTTTGTCCTGCCATGCTGCTTGCTGGGGAGGCCCAGAAACTTCCCATGCTCCGAGCACGGAGCGTCCCATTGTCCCATCTCCATCTCACCTTGGTCTTTGCGCTGGTGCTCACTCCGGCGCTGGCAGGAATCAGCACAGAGCCCTCTGTGGGTGTCCTTCCCACCCCAAACCTCTCCCTCCTTGCTGTCATAGCTGGAGGGATGGGGACTGGGGGTCCTGGGGGATGTGGGGACAGGGTCCAGGACCAGGCTGGCTGGTAGGATGCAGCACCAGGGGAAGAGCAACCAAATCCCAGCTGAGTTCAGCTTGTTTATCCCCAAGCTGAGCAGGGAAATGATCGTCTTTATAAACACATAGGGGGTAAACACCAGGCAGGGGCATGAGCTGTTTAACTTTAAGAACAATGTTGGCACAAGGACAAAGGGGATAAATTAGCCATGAAGAAGATTTAGGCTGGAAATGAGAAGAAAGCTTAAAATCATCAGGAGAGTGAGGTTCTGCAAGAGCCTCCTGAGCAGGGGATGGAGGGATGGAGCCCGGTCCCATTCTGGTTGGGATGTGGTGGTGCTGCTCCCTTAGCAGGGAGCCCCATGCCGAGGCTGTGCCCGGGGCTGAGACATCTCCCATAAAGAAAAGCAGCACAGCTCTTCCTGCAGCCTTTAACCTTCGCTAGATGCTCTATTTCTGGGAATGTTGCTCCAAGCCATAAGCAGCCTTTGGGTCTCCCTTCCTGTGCCTTCACCAGCAGCAATAAACACTGTCTGACGGAAACCCCTTCCCTTTTCCCAGCCAGCACAGGGAAGAGTTGGGACCCAAAATGAGGGCAACCTTCATCCCTGGATGCTGCTCTCCTCCTCTCCCACTACCTCACCGAAGGGCTTTGGCCAGCCCCAGTGCTTCCTCTCCATCCCCACGGAGGCTCCTCAGGGCTCTTGTTGCCTCCAAATGACACGTGCTTTAAGTATTCCTGCTACCTCCATCCCCTGGTATTTCAGTAAAGTTCGGGAAAGCCATTGGTATATAAATCTCCCAACCCCTGGGCAGTTCAAACCTGTTGGGCATTAATCATTTGTCTTTAAAGCTGGCAGCTCAGCCCTGGAATTAGGCCCTTAGCGAAGAAAAGCTCCCTGAGATGTCTGGGTGAGGAAGAGATTCCTATTCCTGCTCTAAAATGCATCCCCAAAAAACCCCTGGGAATACTGCAATGTAGCTTTGGAGCCTGTATAAGGCCTGATCTGGCCATGTCCCCCCCCACACACCAGGGAAGCTGCTTTTGCCTCCTCTTGGATGGGCACCCAGCGCCGGGCTGCATTCCCAGCACTTAAACCATGTATTTTTTATAGCTGTTTATACCAGGTGTGTGCTCGGTGCTGGGGCTTTAATTACCAGAAGGAAGAGAAAAGCACTCGGTGGGTTTGTGTTACAGACCGGAGCATAAACCTCTAATAAATCACAGGGCAGCAGTTGACAGTGAGCAGAGGCGGCTGCGGCAGGATACAGCCGGGACCGCAATGGGAAGGGCTGCAAGAGGTGCTGCATCTACCCGAGGTGCCATCAGGTTTGGTCCCAGCAGAGCAGTGCCATGCAATGCCATGTACTCTTTGCATCCTGGACCATCCCAGCATCCTCTGCTTGAGGATCGGGATGCTCTGCGCCTGCCTGAACTCCTCCAGCACCCCATCCCTGTCCCCTGCCCCCAGGCAGGCTCTCTCTGCAGCTCCCTTCTGGTTTTCATTACCCTCCTCCAAGCTGAACACCAACAGCCTAATTTGGAATAACAGGCGAGTGAGTGCTAAAGGGAAAAATCCTGCACTCCCTCTTTTCCTGAGCTAATCCCCTGACAAATTCTGCTGTGGTCTTGTTCCAGAGATGCCCCTGATTGAAATGGAAATACTCCTGATCCTGTCCCTTAAAGGAGAAGCTTCCCTCTGTTTATAAAGCCTTCCAGAGGGGGGTTTATGGTTCTCTGTTAATGGCTGGCCTTCCCTAGGAATGTGGCTGCTGGCTCAAGAGCTGCAGGAAACATCGCTGCCCATAAACCCCCTCCAGCCCCAGCTCACTGCCTGACATTGTCATGAAACGAAAATATTCCTGATGCTTATCAGGGGCCCACATCAAAGGCTCTCAGGTCATAAATCAACCTGGGACTGTGCCACGGAGCCCAAATAAAAGCAGCTCCTTTGGCTAATGGGTGTCCAGAGAGATTCCTGCAGCCCCCACGGGAAGGGCGGGGGGGGGGATCGGGGGGATCCCAGCACAACACAGCATGGGATGGCTGGGATCTTTTGCTCTGTTCCATGCAGGGAAAGCCCCTGAAACACTTTCCAGGTGCTCAGCGTCTTCCTGTCCCTCTGCTTCCCTTCTGCATTGAGACATAGGTGAACATGGGCAGTTCTTCCCAGGGAAGATATTTGTTGGTTCTTTGCTTGGCATATATAGGGAGACAGATCCCACCTATCCTTGCTGCCTCCAGGTTCTGGCATTCAGAGGTGGCAGGAGACAATGCAGCAATTCCCAGTGGTAGAGCTTGCAAAAATGGATGTTATTTCATCCCCAAATGGGGCAAAAATCAAACTTTAATAAAGCAATAATAATCAGGCCTGAGTGCAGGAAGTTTGAGCAGTGGGAGAGCTGAAATGCCTCTTCCCTGGTAGCCTGGTGCCGGAGCATCCAGCAGCCCCGAGAAGCCAGAGCGTGCCCAGCGCATGGCTCGCGGTGACCCTGTTGTCCCCAGGCCTGGGCAGGCTGACAGCACACTATGCAGCTTGCCTCTCTTCTGTTGCGAGTTGGAGCCAGGAGGATTCCTGCAGATTGTTTAGATTCAGGTAAATCAGCGTTTTCCAACCCCAGGAGGATATTTCCCAGCAGTTGGGCTGCAGGGTCACCTCCAGGAGCTTTCGGCAGGGTATCGGTTGCTCCGTAAAGACCTTGAGTGATGGATACTCCGTCTCACAGGTAAGTTGTTCCAAAAGTTAATTATCTCCCTGGTTGCTCACTTGGGAATTTAATCATGCTCTGCTGAACTGACGCCCTCACGAACAATTACCCAAGTGTCCAAAGGGGAAGTTTCTATCTCACCCTCATCAGCCTTGTTATGCCCTGATGACACCAGGATTTACATCCTTCAACGTGGAAGATCCTGCCCTGGCTGCAGCTCTCTCCAGGCAGGACCATCCCCATTGTCCCGAGATGGCCCTGGCCCCCAAAACCTCTCCTGTGCAGGAGTCAAGTTCTTTGTATGTGGCATCTTTTCCCTCCCCACAAAGCAGGGTGATGAAGTCGAAGTCTTGACGAACAAGGTTTAAAATGCAGAAGCTCTCGGAGAGCCAGACACTAATGTGACATCTTTCTCCAGCACTTGCCATTCCCTCCCTTCCATGGCTTTGATGTTAACGTCTTACAAGCTCCAAGACGGCTGTAGGATTTGATCAGTAAATCATGCATGTTAATAGGGAGAAGCAATAGAAATGCAAGAGGTTCCTCTCTCCCCAGAAATACAAGGGGGTAAGCGTAGGCCGCATGCAGTGGGCACTGAAGCTGCTCTTGTACTCCCTTGGGATGCTTTGTCCAGCTCTATTTGGATGATACCAACCTTTGGCCAGCTGCGCTCGCCAGTGTGAGTGGGTTAGTCCATGGTCAGGAGTCCTCAGTGGGAACTGGAACCAGTTTGGCCACAGTTTTAGCACGTGGTTCCTGCGTCTCTTCTCCTCCTCCTTCCAAACTAGGTTAGTTTCCCCTTGGCTATCAAGGGAGCGTTGGTGATGCTCAGGCAGGTTTGATATTTAGTCACTGCACCTGTGTTGGATGGCTCTTAATTATTTATAGCTTTCCTATCCTGTTTTCTTAAGTCAGTTGGGAAGAGGTGACAGGTGAAGACTTCTTGTAGCAGAAGCTTATGAGGCGGGTGAGGTGCCTGCCGCTCAGATGAGAAGAAAAGAGAAAGTGTCTTCAGCAGGAGAAAAATGACAAAGCTACGTAGGAGCTGCCTCATTTAATAGTCAAGAAGGAAGAAAAAAAACCCTCCTTAAGTCTCCAGAAAAGAAACACATTCCTCCTGAATAGAGGGATGCTCCGGGGAGCAGATGCCTCCCTGTTGCATGCGGAGCCCTTCACTTAGGGGATGTGCTTGGGGTGTTATGGCCGTGCTGTGAGATCTCTCCCATTAAACATAATGTCCCCTCTGCAAAGGGATGGAGTGAGGCTGCTCTGCTCTGCACGACCTCTCTGCATGCTCAGGGCTGGGCAGAGGCCCGCTGTGCCCATCAGGTCCCCACGGCCACCAGCTCCACAGTGATCCTATGTGTCTGACCCACGCGATCTCATCTCTTGCTACCGCTCTTCCCAGCGGCTACACAAACCTGCTGCTTTCTCACGTATAAAGGGAGATGTTCCCTTAGCTCGAGTGCTTGGTACCTCCCGTTCTCTGGTGACAGAGGACTTAATCTCCAATGACAGCCCGACTGCTCCTCTTCAGGGCCTGTGTTTGTAATTGTCACCCTGACTTGTTCCCATCGCACTGTGGTTGCGTAGCGAAGGGCTGGGGCAGGGATGAGGTGCATGCTGCTGTGTGTTTCTCCAGCACACAACGGCAGATGAAGATGCTGAATAATCACATCACCATAATGATGGCTGGGGGAGCAGGGAGACCCAGGCTCCTCTGTTGAGGCTCAGCAAGGGCTGACCTCTGCCTGCTCAGCCTCAGCAGCGAGGGGCTTCGCTACACCGGTAATTCTGAGTCCTGCTCCTGGCTGCTCCTGCCATTGCGAATGTCAAGTTGATTATTTTAACCACATGAGATCCCTGTTAATTAACATGAATTAACCACCTAAATATTCCTGGGTAAACAAGCTATTAGCTGTAGGGAGGAGAGGAAAACCACCTTGAAACCATCACAAATTGATCCCTGCCAGATGTGGGGCTCCGTGGTGGCCTGTGGAGCCCAGCCTGGGGCAGCCCCCCCACTTCACCATGCTCATGAGACAGGGCATGGGGCGGCGATGAACTCCTGGCACCTCCCGGCTGCCGCCGGCTCCAGGTATGACACACACACAAAGGTACCTTTTATAGGTAGGAAATTATAGGTGCCATGACTTCAAAGGCTTTTGCAACAAGAGCTTTCCCTTTGATAAATGACAGCATCATTAATGGTGATTTATTACCTGGGCTATTTCGACAAACAGAAATAACCAGTTTCTTTTCATTTGGCTTGGTGGGTTTTTTTGCTCTGGGCTACCCAGACATACAAGGTGGCTGGTAACAGCTGTTTTACTGCTGGTAAGACATCTCATTTATTAACTTGTCATCATGTGTCATAAAGTTTAGCAAAATGCTAGATGATTGTGTACTTAAGCTAGGTAATTACCCCATTATTAAGGCTGCCTTCTTTATTTATTTGCTCTTCTGGTGGTTTGTTCCTACCTTTGCTCTACATCGTGCCTTAGTCACAGGGCACAGAGGTGCACTGCCTTGTAATTATCTCTGTGCTGACTTCCAGGCTGCTCTTACAGACATTAAAAGTGTCTCTGCCAGCTGCCACTGGCTTGATGGTGACAGGGATGAGCCGCTGCATCACTCAGCCAGTGCCCAGTGAAGGGGCTGGGATGGTGCTCAGAGCGGTGTCATGTCCTGGGGCTGCATCCTGGCACTAAGTGCTCTGAATGTGGCCATAACACCAGCAAAACCTCACCGTGATAGCACAGAGTGGGGAAAGCAGCACATACTGGAGGTATCCCAAGGGGAGGAAGCACCCGGGGATTACTGACCTAGCTGGTGGTGATCGCTGTACAAAGCATTTCTGTTGTGACTGCACACGCCATGCCAAGCTTCTAATTAAACTCCGTGAGATGCACTGCTTGCGCAGAGACAAAAGCAGATCCACACCTTGATGAAGGAGTTGCCTAGACAGAGGAGAAACCCACGGTTAGCACAGAGATGCTAATTGCCTTGGGAACTCCCAGAGCTCAGGTGTATGTCTCCCAGGAATGTCTGGGACCCTGCCTGGACACGTCTGTGCCCTCTCCCGGGAAGGGTGAGGCTCGGCGGGCACCGGCAGCACGGCGTTCCCAGGCAAAGCGAGCTCTTCTCCTCCCATCCAAACCAGCATTTGCTGGTGCTCTGTGAACAGAGAAACCCAGTTAAGCATGTTATAAGAGGTTAAACACTTGAAACCGCCCAATAACCAACTATTATCTGGGCAAACAGGAGCTGGACTGCAGGAACGGCTGCACCAGCTCAGACCAGGCAGCATCTGCTCCAAGCCCTGCGGTGAAATGCCAGTGGGAAGATGCAAAACCCATGGTGGCAAATGCCAGCAGGTTGGCTGCCTCACAGGAATTAGTTCTTCCCACCCTCCTAAATCCAGCCTCACTACTGCAGCGCAGCCCTCGCTGTCCTGCCCCATGCAGCCAGGTGCTGCCCTGCACACGCTGCTTTCCCAAAGCTTTGGCTGCTTGGGAAATAAGGGAAGATTTTATGGTGCTCCAAAAGAATTTTGGTGGCTCGGTCCTGTGTGGGCAACCAGTGTCTCAACCAGCAGGTCCCCATGGCTAGCACCAACAGGAAAGACTCCTCCGAAAGCAAGTGCTCGGTGTTCCTGTTTTCCTTTCACATTCTCCAAGGTCAGCCCATATTAAAACAGAGAGAAATAATTACCAAAAAAGAAAATTAAGAAATATTCCCTGCTACCCCCACATTCCATCCTGGGTCTGCTGTGAATCTTGATCAGGGAATTTCATCCATAAATCCATCTCTCGCATGGGGAGAGGTTTTATGTTGTAATTAACAAGCGGCTACCGCACAGTAATTACAAATAGGTTAAGATTCAACTTCCAGAGCTGCCCAAGGTACAGCGAGGGGCTGTTTTCTGTCCTTTGGTGGTGAGAATGTAGTTTAGGGCCATTCGCCCCATGGCGCACCTTGTCTGTGGGGTCAGGAACCACATGGAAAGGAAGGGAAAAGCTGATGACAGCATAACCTCAGCCTGCACCATGGGCCCGACACCTACACGTCAGTGCACGGCGTTAAATACCTGCTTCAAGGGATTAGGAGGCAGTCTGGTAACTCAGAGGCTTTACACAGTGAGAATTGCACCCATGAGTTTGCACTGGGAGCTGCTCTGGAGCCAGCAGAGTGATGGGATGGCTTTGACTCAGAGCAAGAGGGACAGAGGATGAGGTGAAGCGGTTCAGCCTTGTCAGGGTGGTTTGGACTCAAGGAATGGTGCTGGTGGGTGACAAAAATCCAGCACTGCCGTGGCCCAGCAGTGAATCTCCCCATTTCCATTTATTAAAATAGCATTTTTATTACAAAGAGATGTTAAAAGTGAAAATGGATGAAATACATTTTACATTCCCCATCGATTTCCCGGGCTATTTACAACTGCAGAGGTATTGATTTCCTCGAAGTGCCGGATGTTCTTGCTCATTACATATGACACTTGCAGTGAGAAAGTACTTTCGGCAAATAACCCACCAAAACCTGCCACATTCATTGATCCAGAAGGAATGGGGGTCAATGGCAGTGCTGCCCCCACCACCCCACCCTTGCTCTTTGCTCCCATGTGCCTGCTGATGAGAGACAGGCAGGTACCACCACCTCTCTGTGTACCCTTATCGGAGTGCTGGACACCCTGCATCACCCCAGCACCATCCCCATCCCTCTGCCATATGGGGATGGAGAAGGAGAGCTTAAATAATGATTTCCCATGTAGGGGGGGCTGGAATTTCCTTGGAATAACCAAGACAATGTTGTTTTATGTGGGATTGAATGTACTGGGGTTTGTTGCAGCTGGAGGGGAGCGCAGTTGCCAGGCTGCATGGCAGGTAGCAGGGGAGAGGTGAGACCTCAGTGCTGCTATTCCCCACACCACAGAAACTCTCAGGTGATCCAAAATCCCTGGTTTTCCTTCTTCTCCTACCCCCAGGTCCATCCCCACAGCCTGTCTCCACACCTTTGCCAGCCTGGGGGCAGTGGGAAGCCCTTGGCCATGGTGCCCAGCACAACTGGAGGGTGCCCTTTACATTCATGAGTCCCAGCCCAGACCCTGTTGCCTTTACTCCTCATTCCAACAAACTCCTGCTGAAGCCATTTAGGAGTTGCCCAAGACCTGGCCCAGCGCCGTGGCACAGGGTTGCAGAAGGGTGCGAGGGACGGGTGCTCTCCCCACCTCGCAGCTAGAAACACCCCAAATCCCTTTGCATCCACCTCTGTGTGTGTGTCCCGCCGCAGCACCGGCAGACAGTGCGTCAGGCACTGCCGAGGCCAAACAGGCGGGAGCAAGAGCGTGGTGCGAGCTACAGCCGGCGGGTACCTGTAGGCTGGGTGTTTCAAAGAGCACACAGGGCTCTGCCGGTACCCGCCACGCTGGCATCACCAAATGGGCATCCCCAGGGCTTTGCCTGCACCTTGATTCCCCTCCAATTCAAGCAGGCTGAGCCCAGCCCCGTTGAGGAGCTCTTGGTTGGATCAAGACCCTTGTTTTCAGAGGGGAGCCCGGGGTGTCTCAACACTCCTTTTCCGCTGTGCCAGGCACTTCCAAACACAGCTTCCACTAAAGAGCTGGTGGGCTGGGAAGCTGCATGGTGTGAGGTTTCTGAAGATCCTCTCCGCTGGTGTTGGCCCCGATTACATCAGTCAAGTCGTGTTACTCGGCTGACGGGTGCTAATGAGAAGTGACAGACGTGACAGGGAGCAGGCAGGCTCCAGGAGTGACACCGCGGTCCCCAAGGATGGGTCCCCCCCCTTCCCAGGGCTGCTCGGTCCTATGGCCGGCCGAACACAGGAGGCTTTGCCAGGGCCACTGCTCTGCTTTGTGCCAGGGTCAGCCCAGGGATTGGGGCTCCACAGCCATGATGGACCTGAGCCCACGGGGAGCTGCTGCTTTTCCCATTAGAGCTGATGAAATCTGCCTGTGGCCAAGCCAAGGCTTCCCATGGTGGCCAGCGACTGGGGGTTCCTGCCTGAGAAACCTCAAAGGGGCATGAAATGGGTGGGGAATGCCAAGGATCCCTCCCCAAAACCCATCCTCCTCCACCCCGCTGTGCCTTCTGAAAGGCTTGGCCTGGAGAGCTGAAATAAAGGCACAGCGGGGGAACAGCACCAAAGCAGCCAAATCCAGCTCAAATGCCTTCCCTGCAGGGGGGTTTGCTCCTCCCCGGGTTGCTTTGCCCCCCAACCATCGCAGTGCGACGGCGATGCCTCCCCTGCCAGCTCCCGGCTGGAGCTGTGCTTGACGGGCTGAATAGGAAACAGGCTGGGACGCGTTTGAAGTCGCCTCGCTTTGTTGTGATCCCATCGCCGCGAGAGCCGGAGGAAATCTGGCACAGGGATAACCGGTGCCGGGGTGGCGCGGGCACACACGTACCAAAAGCAGGGAGACGAGGAGGGGTGAGTGGGGAAGGAGCAGACTGAGGTGCTGCAGGGAAGAAGTGATGTTTTCACTCTCTATTCCACCAATTTGGTTGCCCATTGCACACTAAAGGCTCTGTGGGATGGCTGCAAGCTTGGGGACACCCTCCCAGCGTGATGGGTGATGTCCTTGTCCTGCACAGATCCACACAAGGCTGAGGAAGAAGAGGGGCAAAAGCACCTCATGTGGGGAAGGTCTTCTGCATCCCCAAAACAGGCAAAAAAGGCCAAAAGCAACAATTTTCCATGGCCAAAGAGGATCCCTAGGCCCTGGCATGGCCAAAGCCCAACCAGCACCTCCCTACCTGCACCTTCTCCCATTAGAGAGCTGCCACCAGCCTGCTGCAGCGCCAGTTCTGCCCCAACTCACATACCAGCAACCGGGGGGGGTTAATCAGAATCCATCCTCCCCAACCTTCAAGGTCTGCAGTTACTGACATTTTTTTCTGACCGAGTCAATATTAACTTCTCAGGCCAATAGACAATAAATAGAGAATAATAAACAATGCACAGTTAAATATTGATTTATGATTATTTGGGTCCTTTGCATGAGTTTCTCTCCTACCTGCAAAGCTCACGTGTTCATTAGCACCAAGATACACGAACAGCAGCGAGGCAGATTTGCTGCAAGGTTCAAAATGCCTCAGAAAGGGTGTGAGGAGCAAGTTATGGTGGTGCCTGGCAGGGACCTCTGCTTGGAGAGCGCTGGGATCACCTTGGAGCTCTTAAACCATGCTAAAAATGTTAAATCAAACGAACCTCCCCACTTCCCTATGAGCACAGCATTGAAAAGAGCTTGAAACCCAGCATCAAATCAAGTTCATAGGTAGGGGGAGGTTATATATAGTGGGATTTTGAACCAACTCTGTAAGGCATTAAAAGGAATTGCAAAGAAGTCCAAAACCAGCTGAGAGGCATTGCCTTTAAGGTGGTGAGATGGAGCCTGTGTCTACCCCATTGCCCCATCTCGGCATGCAGCGCGGCTGCTTCTCGGTGGCGAGGGCTTTTCTATTCCCCTTCCCTCTCTTCCCAGCCCCGACGTCAGGATGTTTATAAAACTCCAAATCAATTTGAGGCTGGGAGACGTTCAGCCAGAGCAGCACTGTGCTGATAGGGTCAAAGGCCCGTCGCCAGCACGGATCAGACACCCTGACGTATTAATTCAAGCTGTCAGGACCAATATGTGTACAAGCGCTCGGGGAGGCGCAAGCAGCGCTTCCCAAAAACCCAGGATAACGTTTCACAGGGAATGCCTGCCACAGCAGAAACAGGGGGTGATGCCCATATACCCCCATGACACCCCAGTCCAGGGGCTTGGCAGTGGGAATGCTGCTCTTCCCGGTGTCCCTGCGCTCCCTGGCATGGAGGCAGATCTGAGGAGCTGCAGGAAGTACATTTGTTCCTGGGAACGCTTTGATATTTCGCATGTGAAACGTCTGCGTGCTGGAGGAGCTCAGGCATCTGGCAGGAAATTACCATGAATCCTGTTTCTCTTACCAGTCACACACATGCCTCCTCGCTCTTTTCCTTCCTCCTTCTCCCTGCTCACCCCCTTGGTTTACCTTCCCTTCTGCCCACACCACAGCCTGATCCAGACCCTAGATATGATCCCATCACCCCCATAAACCCCTTCATCCCTCTCCCTGCCCTCTCTGCAGCACCAACAATCTTTCAGGCTTGTATAAAATCCTTCCCCTGTTTGCTGTGGGGCTGAGCTGCCTGAAAGCACCCCCCCCGTCCTTTGCTTATCAGACTGGGTTAGAACTGGAAGACCTGAGTTTGAATGGTTCTTCCAATTCAAACTGGGGGGTGTCAGAGAGGTATTTTGGGTGCTAGGCTAGGTTCAGGTCACTCTCCTCATCAGTCTTAGGCACCACCTTTGGTTTGGCCAATTGAAGCATGCACCCCCAGCAGGGCTTTCCCCAGGAGCTGCATCCCTCATGCTGGGTAAGATGCTGATTTTGGGGCAGGGATACCCAAACGCTCTCCCCATCCTGCTGAGCACTGGGGGCTGCGGGTGGGCACCCAAGCAGTGTCAGGAGCAAACATGGGAGAGCTGGCTCCCGCTTCCCTGCTCCTGGTTCTCCACAGCAGAGCCACAGGCTCTCCGGGTGGGAATCCTTACGAAGTGGTAGCTGGTGTGCACTCTTGCTGCTTCCCTGTGCCCTCCCTGCCTGGGGAGCTTGGCTGCACATCAGAGGAGTTCTCTACCTCCCCACAACGCTGGAGCTCCAGACTGGATTTTCATGTTGCCTCCTGCTCGGAGCAGCCCTGCTCCGGAGTTATCGTGTCCATCGGGCTGCCGTCAGCCGGCTCCGCTCCCCATCAGCACAGCCCTTGCCAAGAGAGTTATGAGTGTATTAAATGGTTTTATTAGAGCAAAGCACAGCTCACGCAGTGTAAACACAGGTGGTGCAGCACACCTCGCTTTGAACTGTGGCCAGGCCAGTGGGAGCGATGCAGGGTCCAACACCCCAGGATTCGGGATGGTTTGCGGGGGGATTTGAGGCAAGAACCTGGTTGGGATGTTCCAAAGGATGAACCCTAAGGTGGGCAAGTGCAGGCAGATGTTGCTGCCCAAGGAGAGGGGTACAGGGGCAGAGGTACCCAAGAGCACTGCAGATGCATCCATGATGGATGGATGCTGGCAGCGTGGTGCTCCATAGGCATGGAGCAGGGAGTCCTTGAAGCAACCAGAGCAGCCCATCACCCAAACAGAGCCCCTTTGAAAACAAGTCCTCACTTTTAACCAGGATCATAGAATGGTTTGGGTTGGAAAGGACCTTAAAATCATCTAGTTCCAATCCCCTGCCATGGGCAGGGACACCTCACGCTAGACCATGTCACCCAAGGCTCTGTCCAACCTGGCCTTGAACACTGCCAGGAATGAAGCAAGGATGACACGACGGGCAGCCCTTCAGCCGTGGTTGGGCTGACACAGAGCACAGGCTCCCTTTCTCCCCCTCTTGCTTTCATAGGTTTCATTTTGGCCTCGACTCCAGCAAGTTTACTGACAGATTACTTAATTTTAACTCGATGGCTTTCCTGTCTTGTGGGAGGCATATTTCTAAGTATCATATTTATCAAAAGGCCTGTGCAAAAACAAGGGCCAGAATTACCCTTTTGATGGTTCCCCCAATAACTACAGCCACAATAAATTTTCCAGGCAAGACAACTTGACCAGGGACCTTTTGGGCTGGAGTTTGGGAGCGGGGTCCAGGCTCTGGAGCCCCCCCCAGCCTGGCTGTGCTCCCCTCCATCCTGCACCAGCACATCTGGTCTCGCTTGTGAGGCTGGTCTTCCAGTTCCCAAGGGTGACATATTTCTCCCTGCCTATAACTCTAAATCAGAGCAGCATTTCAATAAATCACAGTGAACACTTATTTATTGGACATAGTTTTGGGGCTCTTAAAGCACGGAAAATAAATTTAATGGAGCATTTGGAGCATTTCTCCAATCTTTTGAGGGATTACTTGGGGAATTTGTCAACGGAGCCAAGCACAGCAGCTTGATCCAGAGAGATGGGAAAGAAATTATGGGAGATACTCTACAAAGGCCCAGGTGTACCCTAAATCACATCAAAAAAAGATTAATGTCAAAGGATTGCTTGCCAGCAGAGTTGATTGGCAGCGCTGCAGTTTATTTAATAAACTATCATTTTAGCCAGAGGGTGACTTTAATCTGAATTACATTTTCTTGTTTTGGCGTATGCCATGCGAAGCGATTTATTGAATACTGTAGCATGCTTCTTAACCTCAAACACTGACAGAGAAAAAGGAGGAAAAGCCTTGAGAGCCCCTGGAAAACCTTGAGACAGCAAAAGCTGCTCTGCTAAGAGGGCAGGAGCTCTGCTCCTTGCTTTCTTTGGGAAGAGGCAGGAGCAGGAGTTGGGTGTTGAAACCCTCATGTGAAGCTCAGGGATAGGGGTTTGCGGCGCAGGATCCAGGTTGAAAGTCAGGCCAGCTTTGAATCCCAAGACCAGGATGGACAAGGGATGGATGCAAAGAAATGCAGGCACCAGAGGTCTTTATAAACTAGGGAGATGCAGGAAGAAGCAAGCACATCCCTGCGGATCCCCTGCACTTCACCCAGCCTGCTGCTGGAGGTTTTCCCCTTGGAAAACCAGTGTTGGCCAGCACAGACCTCCTGCTCCCAGACACCCAGGAGCTCCTGCTTGGAGCTTGGTGGGCACAGAGTCCCCTTGCATCCCTGTGGCCCCTCTGTGTGCAGACAGGGGCATCAGCCAGCACCCAGCACATGTGTTTGGTCCCAACTCAGGGGCACAAGGCAAGTGGGGTGTCCCTTGAACACCCACTTCCATGAAGAACCATGGCAGAGCACAGCCAGCATCAGAGACCTGTCCTCTGGACTCGCTTCTCTTCCGCTTCCTGAGGAGATGAAGGATTAGCCAAAGACAGAAGAAATCTGGGAAAGGTTTTAGAAACACCCTGGCTAATGGGAGAAAAGCCTCCCACAGCCTACCCTTACCGTGCCCTGCCTGCCCCAGCACTGCCAGCCCTGCTCCAAGATGGACAGACAGACAGCAGGGACCAGCACCAGGGGCTGGTTCACAAGAGCCAGGGGCCCACTGACCCGAAGGGCCCTTAATGTGTTTGTGCAAACAGACAAAGAAATCCTAACTAATAATAATCCTCGTTCCAAGATTATGATTGAGTTTTTCCCCCTCTTCTGCTTGATATTCCTGCCAAAGAAAGAAAAATCCTCGCTGAAGTCTAGCAGGAAATCCAATAAAATTTCTTCAAAAGATGGGTCTGACATTGAAAAATAGCAAAATTATAAAAGTAGGCCTCAGAAAAAGAAAAGGGGAGAGTTATTATATCTGGCACCTACCGAGGGCCCAAAGCTCCCTCTCCAAATGAGCCATCACAGATTGAAAGTGTTTAGCTTCCCGTTGATTAAACATGGTGAAGGACCTGCGGCGTGCCAAGCCTTGGGGATCCAAAGTTTGTTTTCAGTCAGAATGTGTTTTCAGTCAATGGAAAAAATGGTCAGGCTGTGCCGGGGTATGTAACTGAGAAGCCTCAGGTTTGGAGTGAGTAATGACAGCGATGCAGAAGCACGGGGGGGTTGTTAATCATTCGACCCCAGCCTCTGTAGTTCAACTCAGCAACTCGCACCACTCTGGAAATCTCTTTTTTCCTCTTGTTCTTTTTAATATATAAAAACACAAACAGTTTTCCTCCTTTTCCTTGTTAATTCCTCCCCCCAGCAAAGGGATAACATCATCTCCTTATGCCATTATCATCTCCCTTTTCTTTCTCCCAAGGTATCCACAAGCAGCACCGGGTCCGCAGCACTGCACCAGGCTGCTTCCTCATCAGTGGGTTTGATGCTCCTGCCCCACTTGCATTGATGACAACAATGGTTGGCCAAGGCAAGGCAGGACATGGGCAGCCCAGGATGGACCTAAGGCTTCGGGCACACATTCCCTGCCCAGGAACCATTGGCAAATGTCTGGTGGAAGTGGATCTTCCAAAGAGAGGATAGAGGAGGCCGTGGAAAACCCCCCACTGGAAACACTGTGGGCTTTTTATTTTGGCAAAGGAGGAACCAATTCATTGCTAGGCTGCACGTCCAGCTTCGAGTGAAGCTCGTAACCTGCAAGCACATGGAGCACATCTGACACCCCCCCAGCATCTCACAGCATCACACAGCCTGGTGCAGGGCAGCAAGGGACCAGGCACCATCCTGCACACTTGGGTTTGGTGGTGACCTCAGGCACTGGCACATACCTGCGGCCCCCCACGACATGCAGCAGCTCTGCCTGGCCATAGGGCTGCCCAAAAGGGCAAACATCCTCCTTTCATAGGGAAAATTTGGGCAGATGGCAAGGATCAACCACACCTCCAGAGCCCAAGGGGTGGGACGGATGAGCTCCAGGCTGAGCCTGAGTTCAGTGCTGGGTCAAGAGGTTGCTAGAGGGACCAGGGGGACACAGATGGGTTGGCCGCAGGGATGCAGCTCACACAGCACCTGATACACAAGAGCCCATGTCAATGGCCCTAAAAACCCCTCCCTTGGTCCCCATGGTCCCCTCTCACAGCCCACTTCCACCCACCCCTTTCTCACCCCCTGACTTTATTCATTAACTGGGTTTGCCGGGCTGCTTCTCATTAGATAGCCAACAAATTCCAGGAAGACAGGACACCCACTGGGCCTAAATGAAATTAGAGAACAGAGCACTGCTACAAGTGGTTTAATTCAAATTACAGCAAGATATTATCGCCAACTGCAAGTGCTCAGAATCATGAGTCAGACCCCCACAAGGAATGAGACGGGCTTAGAAAAATCATGACTTGTTAAGTGTATAATTAACTTTGGGGTGATTTTTATTTACCTTCCAGTTTTTAGCCTTCAGGAGTCAAATTTTTGAGCTCACCTCAGTGAGGGCTGGGAACAGCTTAAAATGAAAGAGGGGAGGAAGAAAAAAAAACCCACAGAGAAGAGGAATGCACCCACATTCCTGTGATGCCAGGAGCTGGGGATTTAAAATGACACCACACATCACAGGGGTTGTGATAACCACCCCTGAGCTGTGGGCACTACCTGCCCAGGGACCCGGCACAATGAGATGTGAAGGATGGAAAACTCTGCAACTTTTGGGGTATAGAAGCATCCCCATGTCTCACCCCCAGCCCATCTACTGAGATGCTTTGTATTCCCAAGAGGAGGCACAAAGGGAAGCACAAAGAGGTTTTACACGTGAGCCGCAGACGACGTGAGCAAGCACCAAACGCTTGCCTGTGCTTGCTCCTCACAGACCTCTGCAGCTTCATCTTCCTTCTGGCTTCCCACGCTGCCAGGGGCTCCAGGTCTACAGGTAGTGGGTGAAATAGTTTCCTTCACCTCCTCAAACACCATAAATCAAAAGAGCTGGGATGGAGTCGGTGCAAGTTCAACTGAACTGAGAACCTGCTCTACCTGCAGGAGACCTGGGGTGAGCCCCACCTCACACACCAGCATTAACAAGCACTGCACTAGCAACAGCATTTGCTCCCTGAGCCACTTCCTTCTGGGGCAGGAGGGTTTTTGCTGGGAGATAGATGTGCACAGGACACCGCTTGAATGACACAACATCATGAGACTCTCCAAAGGGCACACAATAGTGGGTGGTGAGCAGTTGGGGAGCACAACCAAGGCCACTGCATGATCTCCACCCCACCAAGGACACAAGAGGGCACAGCCAAGCAGTTTTGTGGGCAAGGCATGAGTTTATCAGCATCCTCAAACCACTCACACAGCGCCAGAGCAATCACCCTCAGTTGATTCCTGTGGTGCTGCACTGGCCAACGCTCCTCTGCTCCTTGCTTCCGGCTTGTGTCTTGCCCTATTTCCGCGGAACAGATAGTACCCTGCTATCTTTCATTGAAACATCATGTCCAATTTCTCCCTTGATTAAACCCATATTTTGCTTGGCTATAAGTCAAATAGAAGAGGGCCGCACTCAAGTGAACTAATCTCAGTTTACTTGCCAGTAGGTAATTTGATAGACAATTTGGCAGGCATCCACTCTAGAATTAAGCAAACCTGGGCAATAAAGATGTAGGAAAACAATCCTGAAAAGCCATAATGAGACGTCTAGTTTCATTCAATAGCAACTTGTTCCACTTACGTTTCTGCTGACACTCAGGATCGCGGTGGCTGCCAGCGCCCAGCCAGGGAGGGCACGCTTGGCTGGACCTCCATCAGCCAGCAAGTGCAAGCAACACTCCAAGCTCTCCTGATGTGGTCCTCAGTGGAGATCAGCTTTGTTTTGGCCAAGCCCTGGGTCTGGGTAGGAGACAGCAGGAGGGGTTGCTGAAGACTCAGCTGTGAGCATCGTGAAGGAAGAAACAGCTCAACCACCTACAGCACAGGACCTGCAAGCACCCTCCATCACTGCACGTTGTTATTGCAGCCCTACCCCTCAGAACCCCTCCAGCCCTGCCCTGGAGCAGCAGTAATGCTGGTGATGGTGGTGCTGAGCCCCCATTTATAGCCTCTGCCCCCATCACTGCCTGAGCACAGCCACCTGCAGCACCCACCTCCCACCCTGCTATTGTGATGGAGAAGACAGAAAGTCTGTGGGCAACACCTGGGGCTTATTCCTTTGGGCAAATAACCCTGTGATTTGGGCCATGGTAGTGCCAGGACCAGCATGGGCCTGGTGCCCTTTGCTGGACATGGTGCATGGGGCTGGATGAGCGCTGTGGGGTGATGGCCAGAGCAAAGGGGCTGTCAGACCGCTGCGGCGCAGCTCCATCCCTCCTAATGCCATTATGTATTGCTGGTATTAATCATGCCACTAGGTAAGCATTATGGCACTTTTATGGTAGCTTTGAAGCTAATCTGTCACTAATGCCTTCTGGATTATCATGATTTCTTACAGTTGTGATTCATTAACTCAGATGCCTAATAGAATTAGTATTAAACATCTTCCATAGATTTCTGCCTCAACATGTTGAGGTTTTGAAAGCCTTTTCAATATTTCATTGTGTTGTGTTAAATGGCACGTCATGCACATTGTGTGGTCCCGGAGAACCTGGCACAGCCGGAGCTGCAGCAGGGGAGGGGGCCGAGGGGATGGATGGAGGGACACAAGGTGCCACCAGCTCCTGGGGACCACTGTAGGGCTCTGGAGACCCCCTATGCTGGGGCATGAGGGGTGGGAGAGGTTTCCAGGCTCAGCTGCTCACCTGCATCCATGCGAGCCCGGTGCTGATTAATGGAGCTAGTACAGAAGAGGTTAATCTGCTTTGAGGATAGAAAGTGCAGTGCAGATACTAAATATGATTGTGATTATTACCTGGCCCTGGAGGAATCCTTTCCCTAGACAGTGAGATGCCATTCCTAGTAGGACTATTATTCCTAATAATCAATATTAATTTTCAAAGCGTTCTCCAGGGCTTAGAATTATTTTCTTGTTTAGGATAAGATCTGGATCTTGAAGCAGGCTAAAAAGAGGTATTATTACTATGATTATTATTAGCATTATCATTATTATCTTGGGTTTTAAAAGAAAACCCACCTTATTTAGATAAGCATCTCTCCCCAGCAGCAGGTTGTGGAGCTCACAGACCTTTATCTGGCTACTTCAATCTGTGTGTGGTGGGTAACAAAATTTTACAGTTATTATTATTAATAATGTAAGGCCAAGACCAGAACAACATTGCATTAGGCTTTGTGCGTGCGTGCGAGGCTGAAGGAACCTGCACCATGCTCCTGGCTGGGTTTTCCAGCTTTTCTTTCAGAGAGGAGGCCAACTGCACAGACTTCCAAGGAGCTTTGCAGGGATTTGGTGACGGAGCCCCAGTCCCTGGCAGGGAGCACTGGGCAGGGTGGGACGATGCTTATGGTGGGAGCTGGGAAGAGCCTGGATGTCGCTGAGATTCCTCTGGTTTGGGGAAGAAACGTGGCTTTTAGCAAGGCTCCTCTGGAAAAATAAAGGTCAGGTTTGGGGCAGGGGTTTGAGTGATCGCCTGTGAGCAGGGAGAGAGGGCGCAGGGAAGGTGGTTTGTCCCGCTGCCAGAGTCAACCTGTGTCGGCGATTGAAGCCCTCGTCCTGCCCCGCAGTGCTGCCATCAATCACACCAGCACTGACAGCCCGTTTGTCAACCGGCCCAACTCCAAACCAAGTTCAAAAGCAAAGGGCAGCTCCCTGGGACAGTGACCCACCGCTGAGCACCCCGGGCTGCACCGGCAAGGGGACACCCATCCCTCCAGCCAGGCTGCTCCAAAGGCATCAGTGAGGGTCCCCCCATGGGGACAAGCCATGGGGTGAGGCAGGGATGAGCCCTGGCTGCAGCAGGAGCATTTTTGCCATGGGAATGATTGATTTCCCAACTGCAAGCGGCTCCTCAGTGAAACGCTGTGATTTTTTCCTCTTTCTTTTATCCTCCCCCCTGTGTGAGTGAAATAATGCGCACATTCAAGGGGAACAGAAAAACCTTGAAACTCCTTCTTCATGTGACATGTCTAAAATGTGCATTTAACCCCCTCCCCCCTCCAGTTTTTGGTTACAGAAACAGTTTGATTCTCTCCTGGCCTGCTTTTATGCAACCCTGAAACACATCAAAGCAAAGCGTTGCTGGAGAGAAGCATTTCCTTTGCCTTCTCATCAAAATGCCACTATTGATGTCACTGCAAGAGGAGAACCTCGGGAAGGGGGATCAAGAGGAGCCTTTAGCACGAGGGGGTTCCTCCGGGTCCCACTACTGCTGCGAGCCCAATGTGTGCAAATACTCGAGATGCTTTTTAGCCAATTCTCCTTGTTTAGGAGGAGGGAAAATGAATGGGTAGCTGCAGAACTGGAACAAACGCACCCAAAACTTCATGGAAGGCAAATCCCGCGGGAAAGGCTCCCCTGCCAGGTTGTGGCTTTGCGGCAGCTCTAGAAGAAAGGGATGGCGGAGCAGGGCTGGGGCCAGCAGCTCCGGCTGCCCCGAGCTGCTCACTGCAGCCTTTGTTTTAAGGAGTGAAAGGGGCGGTCATGGGACAGCAGTCAGCCAGGGGGGAGGCGAAGGGAAAGCTGTAATTAGGGTAACTTGAAGGCAGGCTTTAACCAACAGCCGCGGGAGGCCCGGTTTGATCTCCTTGTGGGATAGACCCTGTGATTAATCGTGGCTCTGTCGAGGGGGACGGACACCTGCCCGTCACATGCTTTGATTCCCGGCGCGGGCTTTGATCTCGCTGGGCTCTGTAGGAGGGTGTTGGAGCAATCTGTGCGCACAGGTCACTTTTATGCTGCCCACAGGGGGTCTGCGAGGTGGGGAGGGGGTCATGCAGGAACGGGCCGACAGGAGTTCGTCTGAAGGGGAAAGTTCATCCCTGATGCAGGGGTTAGGGGGGCACCAGGGAGTTGCTGTGGTCCTGGAGCAGAGGTGTCCATGAGAGTGGTGGGGGTGCTCGGCATTGCCACTGCGGTGAAGGAGTGGAGCTGGCTCCAAAGGAGGTCACCTCATCCCCCTCAAACTGCTCCAGCACAGCCCAAAGGGCTGTTGGTGGGGTTGCACCCTGGGATGAGGGGGATGAGACAAGGGGGAGCCCTTGGGGGTGTCCCCACCTTTCCCTGCTCTCCCCATCCCACCATGAGGCTGCACTGGTGGCACAACCAGAGGCACCAGGAGGAGAGCAGGCAGCTGCCTGGGCTGCAGCAGCATTGCAAAGCATCCTCCGTGGGGACAAGGACCCTGGTCACCAGCCCTTCCAGCAGGGTTTCCAACCCAAAGCCACCATGCAACAGGGAGTTGGGTCCCAATTTGCCCCTGTGGGGACCCTCTTGCGGCACCCCATGGACACCCCAGCTTCTGGCTAGTCCCTGGTGGCAGTGCCCCTCTGCCCGCTCATGGCACATTGACTGGCACAGGGCCCCATCCCAGGTTTATTCTCAGCCCTGACATTTGTGCCAAGCAGGCAGAGCAGGAGGGGTTCCTGCGCGGTGGGAAAGAGGATCCCGACATCTCCGCTTTCAGCCTGACCTTGAAACTGGAGCAGGGAGGTGACACCCCCCCCGCCCCCCAGACCCCTGGATCACAGTGCTGGTGTGGGGGGAACACAGCGGGAAAGCCTGGCACATCCTGGGCAGGAACAAGCAGTGCCAGGATCCACAATGCGAGCAGAGACAGTCAGGGTGATGTTTGCCCTGCTGGGCACAGGGCAGCGGCCACAGGGCTGCCCACGGGATGCTGGGCAAAGAGCGATATATCCCTACTGGCTTCAGGGGCTTTGGGCACCTCCCTGGATGCTATTTCCTTTACTAGAAATATAGGGTTTTCTACCTCAGTAGATGGTTTGACCCATACAAGCAGTAGATATCCTGATCTGGGGGAGAGAAAAGGTCTAATGTGCTAAAGCCAAGTATGGGAAAGCCTTTCCTTTTACTGCATGGATCTAACACAAACAAATTTCCAAAAGCCCCTGGACAAGCCCAGTAAGTCTGTAATGTGGTGTCCTGTTTCCTAATCTCTTCAGTAAGGAAGCAGTGTGTTGAATTTAAAATATCCCTCTGGTAAATGCTAACTATTTAAAGAGTGCTAGGGTCTTAGAAATGCAAAACAAAGATTTGTTGATTAAAAACACATGGTTTGTTCTGGAGGCATGAGTAGCCAGAAAAATCAGTTCTGACAGTATTTTGGCTTTTTCAATCCCACAAGACATGATGGTGATTTATTATAGTGATGTCAGCTGTGGTTGAAAAAAGTTCCCTGTGTTGTCTTAATAAAAGAGCTTTACCTTGAAATCATTAAACTCTCAGCCTGTTTATTTGAAGCGATGACTGTGAATGTGAATGGTCCCCTCTAAATCACCCAGCCCTTCGCTGGAACATATGCCTGCACATGAGGTGCGGTGACAGCCTGGAGCTTGCCTTGCTAATGCGAGTCGTGTGATGGATATGATTAGTGTGGCTTTGAAACCTGGAGGGGAGATAAGCACACCGAGCCAGGAGGGGAGCCCCCACGTTACAAAGGGAATTAGAAAGACAACAGAGTCTATCTGTCTTCTTCTGCCATCCATGCAGATGGGCAGAGCTGTTGTCTGCAAGGATCTGCTCGCTGCCCCATCCAGCCTATGCAAAGATCACAGATTACCCCCCTCTGCTCCTTGCAAAGATCATAGAACCACAGGATGGTTTGGGTTGGAAGGGACCTTAAAGCTAATCTTAAGAATGAAGCTGTGGCTGCCCCATCCCTGGCAGTGTTCAAGGCCAGGCTGGACACAGGGGCTTGGAGCAACCTGCTCTAGTGGAAGGTGTCCCTGCCCGTGGCAGGGAGTTGGAACTGGACGAGCTTTAAGGTCCCTTCCAACCCAAACCAGTCTGGGATTTTATGATTAACGTGCTGGACTTTGTCCTAAGGAGCAGGGCGCAGCAGCCAGGGGCTGGGACACAGCAGCAGGGATGGACATGCCTGGCAGCAGTATTGGTGCTACAATCTCTGGGTGTTAAATTGCAGACATGTTAGAATAAAATGCCCAGCTGGATATCAAATCCAGTGTCAGCTGCAAGGTGCTAGTGGGAAAGAGGAAACCTTTCCCTTACCATGCTTAATTTCACTGTCAAGATACATAGGTGCCACATGCGGCGGACAGGGTATAGAGCGATGGAAGTGTAATAGGAATAACGTGGAGGCTCAGCATGCCATCCCTCATCCAGCTTATCAGGTTAGCTGAGCTCAGTAAATCACATCAGGTGACAAGGACGGGCATTCCTCCTCTGCCAGGCTCTACAACCCTTCCTCCTGCAGAAAACCAGGATCATCCTTACGGCAAAGCAGTGGCTCCCACCATTCCCATTGGAGCTGTGGGATCGCCTGCAGCCCGGCCCCGTTCCCCGGGACCTGGCAGCAGTTAAGCACTGAGTAATATTTACTTCTTGGGTAAACAGTCGTAATCTCCCTAACCAGAGTTTATCACAGAGCAGTGAGTTAAATTCCTCCTGGATAAGCCCCGCATGTTGTGGTTTTCTGAGCAAGAGGTTTTCCGATGCTATTCAATGCAAACGGGAGGCTCCAGGCCAGAGAGGGGTGAAGGCTGGAGCTGACCTGAGGGGTGCAGGTCCCCCTGCTCCAGAGCCTGCCCGAACCGGGGCTGAGCAGGATCAGAGCCTCTCTGTTCAGTCTTCATCGCAACAGAGCCCTCAAAGCAGGATTTACATTAGAAATAATACAGATGTTGAAAAGAAGAACAAAAACCCGCAAACTTTGTGGGATGTTTACACTAAAATCCCAGAATATGGCAGCTGGGAGAGCACAAAGCACAAACTCTGACCCTGCTGAAGTACATGGGAATGCTACCAGACACGAGATGCTTGGCAGGTACTCACATATTATCTGCCTTAGCTACAAGAAAGACTTTTTCCCATCAGCATGATTGTTTTTATGTGACTTTGAAGCTGAGCACGGCTCGCATCCAGCGTGTTAGACAATTAACCAAGCTTCCTGCATGGCTTGCTTCCGCAGCTGTACATCCACAGGGAAACACATTATTGACCAGTTCTCCGTGGAAGCACATCTCTAAATACAACTTGTTGGAAGTGAGGAATAGCCCAGGATGATCCCAATGTGGATGTTAATGTGCTGGGAGAGATGAGGTTTCAGAGACCTTCCAGAGACTCACAGCACTGCCTGGTGGTCAGGGTGATGAGGAGAGGGTTTTGCTAGTTCCATAGTGTTTGCTTTATCCCGTGGGAATGCCATTGTGCTGAATGGGAGAGCTCCTGGTAGCCTCTCTATGAGCAGGACCACGACAGGGTCTCCTCCAAGTCCTCCCTGTGCTGGGAAGCCTCAACCTGGGTTTGCAGTCAGGGTTTTGGGCTTGAGGCTGATGGCCCTGACCTTGCAGGAGCTGTACTGGGAGAGCTCCGAGCCCTGAGCACCCCATGTGCCTGGCTCTCCAGCAGGATTTGATCCGGGAGGAGCGAGTGGCTGCTTTGGGAAGCAGCAGCTGTCCTCGCCTGCTCCACTATGAGTTATGGGGCTCGGCCGTCCCCACCGTGCCCTTTCCTCCCCGCAGCTGCTCCTGGTCTGCAAACATTCCCTGCTCTGGGAATGGTCCGGAGGGGCCCCCGGGGGCTGATGGGCAGCAGGCGCTTGGCCAGGGTTGAGACTGAGGCTGCAAGAGGCATTCGTGGGGCTGAGGTCAGCAGAACATCATCCATGCGGTCTCTATGTTGGCAGCAGCCCTGGGTGAGAAGCACGGGTATGAGAGCAAGCCCTGGGTGATGTGTCCAGCCAGGGCCCTGCCTACAATGACTCCACCAACCCCGCTGCCTCAACAACAAAGCCACCGTGTTCCTGCACATGGAAACTGGTGTTGGTGCATGGGTTCACCTCTGCTGTGTGCTGCCTTCATGCTACTGGACAGGGCACCACGCTCCGCACAGCCTTAAATCCACTGGTAGAAGCAATGTTTGGCTTTTACTGCATCTATGTGTGACTGATGGCCAGTATTGGGGGTCCATAAACACCATCTCCCCATGCAGATCCCCCTGTTGCTGCTGCTGCCAGGCTGGGGATGGACCCCAGGGCTGACCGGACTTCAGGGCTGGCACCTTTCCATACCACTGCCTGTCTCATCAGGGGCCCCAGGACTCAGAAGTGCTGGTTGTGATTAAACCTTACAAGCTGAGGACCTGCAGGAAGCCTGGGCAGCACTTGAAGCAGGATTTAAACGTGCTTTGGCAGGCTGCAGAGCCGCACATGGGTCTGCCCAGTGCTGTGTTGTGTTGAAGGGCAGCTTTGCTTTATGTGCAGAGCTCAGGGGAGCAGGAGTGAGCCCACATCAGGTCAAGGAGAGGCACTGGCAGACCTTCCCTCTGTCCTCTCTCTGTGCAGAGCCAGCATATCCTCACTGGTGAGGCAGCAATATTACAGGCTGGGGAGGATGCAGAGAGCCTCTGAGCCTCTCAGCAGATGGGATTCAAGTGGAAAGAGCTAACACTCCCATCTCCTCTGTAATGAAAGGAGATGGGCAAGTTATAACCAAACTGGCTGTCATAAATCATCAGCTCGGAGGTTTTGTTCTGTCGTTAGATACACCTGAAGACACACTCAGTGCTGCAGACGTGGCTACAGGAGCTCCGTGCAATGCGTGGCTTTCAAATCAATCTCTTTCCAACAGGCAGAATGAACTGGCTGCTCACATCTGTGCCTCAGACAGGAGAGCCAATAAAGAGGAAAGTCAGCTGGGTACGAGACTGCATCTCCTTCCTTTGGCGTGCCTGGATGCTTTTCTAACCTCCTCTTCAAACACACAGACCCCTTTGGAAATGCACAACTATGGGGTCGGAATCCCTGGGGCTGAGGTGGGGGAATGTGTCTCCTTCCTTGCAGGGAATCCCATGCTCCGCTCCCAAAGCCACTCCTTGGCTGTGGGATTTTGCAGCCTCCTGGGGAAATGAACCACAGACTGGGGAGGAAGTTGAGCAGAACCCTTAGAAAGTTTCAGGTTTGCAGATGGGAGACAAGTCTGTCCCTGCGCTCCTCCTGTGTCCCAGGCTCTTGGTGCACATGGAGAACCAGCAGCAGAGAGAAACCAGAAGAGAATACCAGCAAGAGGAGGAGGTTGGTGACACATTGCTCTGGGATCAGGCTGGGGAAGCGCTTTCATCCAGAGGGTTTCATGGCTGGATCCAGCAGGTTGGCACCAAATCCCATGGCCTCACCACCCACAGCAGCAGATCCCACATTGCCATAACCATAGCGAGGTGCCAGCAGCACCCAGACCCTGTGTCCCATCCCCGGGGCTGACGTGGCACATCGGAGCAGGAGGGTCGCTCCCTCCCTTGTGTGTCTACAAGCAAATTAAAAATGAAATAAATAAATGTGCTAGTTTACAAATAGAACAGTTACTTGTTACTCACAGTATTAACAGTCTCCTTTTATATTCCCCCCCCCTTTTTTTTTCCTCCAAGGCTGTGAAAGACGTTTGTTTCAGTTGCCAACATCTCTACAGAACTAATGTGGGTGGATTGTGACAGATATAATTTCTCCATCCTACAGTTTCATCAACTTGAGTTCTGTTAAACTATACCCGCTGGGCTTAGCTCCTTTTAAAGTTTCCGCTTTGACAGGTAGATTTATTAGTCTTGAAATTTGTACAAATCAGATGTCACTCGTGGCAACTTGTCAAAATGTCAGTCTGCTGAGGGAGGCATGAAAGGATTTTCTGGAGAGAGACGGGAGGCAGGCTTGAAAGAGCCTGAGCAGAGCAGAAGAAAGGAGCTGGGAGGGATCGCAGCCTCCTTGATCCGGGGGGTTTGACTTTATTAAATATCTAGCGCCATACAGTGGGAGATGCTGCTGGATCCTGCCCGCCAAGACATCAAGGCTGTCAACATCCACTGATGGCTCCGAGCTCGCGCCGAGCAGCTTGTTATGTATATTTAGGGCACGGCTGAGGCATGGGGAGAGGAAAGTTCAGCTCGTTTTTTAACGCTGGTGTGTTTGAAGTGTTCCATTATCGCTCTAACAAGCCAGGAGCGGTGCCGCCGAGGCGATGCCTCCAGCCAGGGAGAGGAGCAGGGACCCTGCCACCCGCTCCGTCTTGGTCCGGATGCGCATCCCTCCCCTCTCCACAGCGTGCACCCTCCGGATAGAGCCTTTTATCCATCTGGAGGCAATGGAAGCCCAGCAGAAGAGTCCACGAGCTGCCTCACACCAGACAATGCTGTTTATCCACTTATTTTTCCTTATGGCACCAGTGTCACTCCTGGCCAGGCAGGGTATCCTTATAATTTCCCATCGGATGTCCTCCATGGGAGCTCATTGTGCTCGACCACAGCATTCAGCAGCAATCCCACGTGCGTGTGCATGGATACACATGGTTTAATCAGCCCTGGAAAGCTGCAACTAAAAGAACTGACCTTGCCAACCATTTGTGCTCTCACTGATGAAGGCAGGAGCGAATGTGAAGCACAGTTGTAAAAGACCACGTGTTGGAAGGGGTTAAAAGATGGCACCCACCTCCTTTAACACACCGACCCAACAAGTTATTCCATGGAATAAATTTAGGGCTGTTGAAATGAAAATGTAAAGTCTTTAAAATAAGCCATTTAAAAAACATTATTTTGTTACCAGTTCCAAGGAGAGGGGGAAAATCTCCACCAAAAGCAACGTTTTCTTTACATGAATATTTACACTTTGTTTGAAGAATCTGTTTTGGCTGAGAAGGCTGTTGGGGAAGTTTGTTTGATGGGTGATGTCGCTGCCCCAGTGACGTGGGGACCCAGCTGCTGCTGGGAATGGAGCCGGGCAATTCCCTGCTGTGCCTGTCCAAAGCCATAACAAGAAGCAGAAGAAATCCTGTCCTGTCACCCTGCCTCCTCTGGAGCTGATCTCTCAGCTTGGAAAGCTCCCAGTGGAGATAACCTTGCTGCAGGCTGGCAGCGCCTGTGCGGAGCTGCTCAGATGTACCTGCGCATCCCGGGATTTTCCTGCACCTCTCTATCATATCCCATCCATCTCACACAGAGCAAAGAAAGATGCTGCCCCAGCCCAGGGCTTGGGACCAGGAAAGGTTTTCTCATCACCAGGATCCAAGAAAACTTGTTTTCCCTTCCCATACCAGGCAGATCTCAAGCAGCACCACCCTCTTGGAACTCCCCTCCCTAGTCCAGAGCTGCTCCCAGAGCTTCGTTTCAATCCCAGCCTTTACATCTCACCTTATTACACGCACCTGATTGAGCTGTGAAAGGAGAAATGATTTAGAACTGAAAACTGGTCCCCATGTTCCGAAGCTCCCATCCTCAACCAGGGGTTTCACCCTCCCGTCCCTCGTGCCTGCGACAGGGATGAGGCCACACATTAGAGACAAAAATTAAGCAGAGAAGCTTTGCTTAATTAATTGGTACCTAAATGTTCCCTTCTTCGAGCAGCTCCAAGTGATCATCTCATGAAAAGAGAAGGGGAAAACCCACTTCACACAGGAGGATTTGCTTTAAAAGAAATCACTTTATGTCACATCCAGCCTTGATTTCCTTTCATGTGGCAGCTTGCTTCCCACATTAAATACCAGTACGGCAGGAATAGGAGGCACCCAATGGCTCACTCCATGTCTCAGCCACATCGGGGGTAAAACGTATCCTGTGCTGGGGCAGGAGGGGACCAGGACCTGTCCGTGTGTCCAACTGGGTTTTCCCACGTGCTGTGGGTGTCTGCGAAGTGATTTCAGCTCAGGGAAAAGGAGAAGAGAGGGAAAGAAGAGGGGAGGAAGAAAATGCCTGGCATGAGTTCAGAAAGCTCTCCAGCTCACACATCTGGTTCTTATATTTCAAAGTTAATTAGTCATATTGAAGCTGTCTGAAGATAAATTTATCATCCAGAAAAAACACAAACAGTTTGAAAAATGAAAGGAAGTGAGGTGACACGGCTTGACGTTTAAATAAATCATTTTAACATGATTAAAAAACTTGTCCTCCCTGACACCCGGAGCTGGATACTTTGTAAAGACTTTCTGACAAAGACAAGTCCCTGTTTGGTACACAAAGCCCCTGCCATTCAATTACACAGACTAATCTTTGGCCAATTACTTCTCTGAGTGACTACCGGAGGATGCGATGCGAGGCACGGGGCTGAAGCAGCCCAAAGAGGGGGGTCAGGCACGGCCCTTCCTGCACGCTGGAGCTCGGTTGGATGTGATAGGGATGGAAGCAGGGAAAAAGCAAAACCAAGGGCCCAAGCAGCACCCCAGTGAGCCCCACTGGGCTTGGGGTGCACCACTGCCTTGCCATGCCCATTCCCCCATCCTTCTGTGGTGTCCCGATCTAACACAACCTGGAAGTTTTTCCCTATTAGCATCTTTGCTAATGGGATATCCTCATCTCATCTAATGATGTCCTCAGCTTTGCTGATGGGATAACAAGAGGCAGTGGTTCTGCTGCAGAAGTCTCATCACCTCTGTAATTCCCCCCCGAGCACGTTAGTGATCTGTCAGTGCATGTTCCCATTAACACCATGCAAAAGTCTTATTAGATCAGTGGCTTTAGCTCTATGTCCATGTTATCAAATTGCCTTCTCGCTACCTTGAGTGATAGAAGGTTTGTGATTAAATGAAACACTCGCCCTGAACATCAACAAGAAAAGCAGCCCCGTGCGTCTGCTTGACAATATGTCTATAAGCTAAACATCAATCAATATTAGGGCAAATCAGCATATCAGATGACCCAGAGGAAGAGCTCAGATGGTTTTCATTCCAATTCACCTGTTTTGTCAGATGCTTTCAAGGAATATTTAAGTTTTACCAATCCTGACTGAATTACTGATACTTTTCATTTCCCAGCTCCAGCCCCATCCCTAGGGAGTCACTCAGCATTTCCTTCTGTTACCAGATCCAGCCCGTTGCCTTCCTGCCATGGCTCTGGGAGGATTTGCAGAGGCCTTGGAGTTTCTTAGTCTGATAAGAAACGTGCAAAATGGGGATACACAGTGGATACAGCACATCCCTACCCTGCACAGGAGCAGGGGTGCGCTGGGGACAGGCAGGGAGACAGCACAGCACGGAAAGCCATCCGCCTGTTTGGAGCCGAGGGAGTTCAAGAAGGTAGGAAGAATCACATCATGTAACAAGAAAAGAGCTCTCTCGGGCTTGAAGGAAGCAAAGTGACATAAGAAAGCATGGAATAAAAATAAATAGATGAGAAAGTGTCGCTTAATGGAGAAAATGAATATTCAAGTTGTTTCCAGGGAAGAATCTTTGACTTTGGTGCTAGTTACAGTTACAAGGTTTATACGTTTTCTCCCTGTCAAAGCCTTCACCGTAATTGTCCAAAAGTTCCTTGATTATTTCTAGCAAAACTGTCAGCTGCCTTTGAAGTATCAGAACAGTCTCATCACATCTTATTAAATAGTAAACATCATTTGCAAGCGTGCAGGAGATACAGACACCGCAGCAAGCAGCTCGTCAAAGTGGGTCGCTGAGGTTTGAACGCGGCACCATCCCCCACCAGGCACAGGGATGAGGAATCAGCACCAGTCCTGGAAGCTTGGCTCGTCCCTCACAAGGAGCAGAGAGCACAGCCAGAGCCAGGTCAAGCTCCCGCTGCCCATCCAGCAGAGCCAGGGATGCCATGAGATGGGGAAGGCAGGTCCTGGGCTCATTCACCCCAAAAGCATGGTTCACACATCCCCCTCTCCAGCATTCCCCTGTGGAAACTACCAGAGACTGTCCCTGTCAGCTCTGAGCATTTTCAAATATACTTGGAAAGAATTACTTAATTTGAAAAGAAAATAATGTTTTGGATCCAGCCTAATGTTTTCATGCTATTCCTCCAAGCCAGATTTGGAGCAACTTATTTCGCGTGTTGAAGTGTCTTTTGAGAGCTGAATCTTTCATAGAAGAGTAATTGTGCAATTAGCTAGGAATTAGCAAAAATTCATTCTAATTACTTCCAGGTGTGACACAATCTATGCTTAAAACCAAGGATGGGAGTAGCAGCACCCTGTCAGTGTCTGCTGCCAGAGTGGATGTGAACAGAGCCTCAGCTCGCAGCCTGATGTGCGCCTGTGATGGTGCTTTTGGAAACCACAACTGCAGAGTGAGTGCAAACAGACCCTGAGCAAATGATCTGCTCAAGCAGGGAGCCAGGAGTGGGTGCTCCTAAAACTTGCAGTGAGCAGATTGATGCAAGCTGCTAAGTGGTGAGCCCCCAGTAACACCCAGTGCCTTGGACCAGTGAAAGCTGTGGTTCAGACCGACCCAACAGCACATCCAAGTCCCTCTGTGCCACCAGCATGAGTATGAGCAAAGCTTGGAGAGGAACCACGCACCGTGGTGAGGGTCAGGCCCCCTCAATGCCACTCACCCAAAAGCAGTGGGGTTGGGCTGATTTCCATCCCATCAGCTCTCAGAAAGGGGCTTCAGGGCCACGCTCTGCTGCAAGGAGTTACAGCCCTTCTCACCCTGGAAAGCCACAGCTAAAGCCATACCCCAGCAGTTTACTGTTGGCTGGAGAGGAAAAGCCAGGTGGATCCCATTGTGCCTGGTACATCATTAAAAACACTGGGAATCTCACAATAAAGCCTGCAAGATTTCTAGCTTTAATTCCAGATCAAAGAGGCTTCGGGAAGGAACATCCCAGGTTTGAATGCTTATCTCAGCCAGACGCCATGAGCTTTTGAAGTTGCCCCATCAGTCACTAATCAAAGATCTCCTTTTAGATGGGGAAATCAAATCCCTTTCAGCAGAACCCAGTGGTTATCAGTTTCTAAACACCACTTGTCTTTTGAATGACCTTCTTTTTGTGAGCTGACCCTGGAGCCCTCAGCAGAGCAGGAAAACCTTGCAAGAACCAGCCCTTTAGTTTGCAGAGCATTGGCACACACATAGCTTTGCTTTCAGGATGTTCAAATCAGCAAAGAATGTGTGTTTGGAAGTAATAAAACCCTTAGAGGTAAATAAATACATGCTGTAGTCCCTGTTTAACACATAGCAATTGCCTCCAACTGCAAGTACTAACAAAGACCTGGCATTTCCAATCAAAAGAGGAATTCACAGAACTATTAGTCTGCTTTTCCTCATCACATACAGACAACGCTCAGAAGACAATAACATTTCAGAGGATCAAGTTTTTAAATACAAAGCTTTTTGGCTAAAGAGGCCCTCTGGTAGCACGAATAAAGGGTCTTGTATCAAAGCTCTTGTAAGTGACGTATCTGTAGCATCCTGGAGCTTAATTTAGGACTAAGTTTCCACAAGTTGGGCTGATGAGGAAGCTGTGTAAGAAATGTGTCTGCACAAGAAGCCCTGCTCTGCCCAAAGGCACCAGGACATGGAGTAGGGAAGGGGCAGCCCCAATAGCTGCCACCTCCCCAAAGTCAGCCCGGACCTGCTCTTGTTGCTCAGTTTTACCCACAAATGCCAAACTGCAGCAGGAAACTCCCGAGATCTTCCCCTTTTGCCATTGAAACTTGCAGAAAACTTGCCTTACGCTGTTAAAATCCCTCCAGGATTTTGCAGTGCAAGCATACAGCAAAAAGAGCAGCGCTCTCTCCTGTCGCCTGCTACCAGGAATATTCTCTGGACTCAGTTACGATGATTCCACCATGCTTGCATGAGCCCTCCTTGCAAATTCATTGTGCAGAGATCAGATGACAGGCTGCTCCTTTCAGCCACTTTCTCCATGGGAATTTACACCTTGAAACTTGATGTGGAACATGAGTGGAGCTGCTGCCCATCTAAAGGCTCTATTTGGAGCTCCCCTGCTTGACTGCAGCATGGCTGGCACATCAACAGCCCGTGTCCCCCTGCTGTGATGCCTTTGAGATTCATGACCCACTATTCTGGTCTTTCTCTCTATTTTTGGAAGCCACCTCATGGTTCCATGTCATTCCCTGTAACTGGATTCTTCACATCCCATGGCTTGATGGCTCAGCACTCACTGTTAACTCTACAGGCTCACACGAGACGGGTGCCTGCCTGCTTTTAAGAAACACAAATGGAGTGAAAGGAGAATGAATGGACAGCGAGGTCCATAGATCACCAAGCACCTAAACAGCACAGCTTTTATTGGGTTAGACCTCATTTCTTACACATTTGCCTGGGCAACTTTGAATAACTAAAGAGAAACCTCTCTTATAAACCCCAAACAAACAGCGTCACTGTCCCAAGCAGCAACAGTTTTGGCTGGATGAAGTGCACGGGTGCTGCTGAACCCAACTCCCAAGATTCCATTGAAAGCTCGGAGTGTGAGCACAGGAGACTGGAAGGTGGAGCACACAGGACTGTCCCTGCCAAGAACTGGGGTATTTTTTAATAAGGGCTCAAACAAACTCATAAAAAGAACCCCGTCAGCAGGGCAGATTTCATTCCAGCTGGGAGCTGGATTCCTGTTAAAAGGAAAGTGCCAGCAGGCCCTTTAGCTCCAATGGCACTACCAGACATAGCTGTAATTACGAGCTTTCTATTGCTGTGTGAAAGCTGTTATGAATTTCAGTGGGCAGAGGGGCACAGAGGAATAGTAAATCACCCAAACAAAAGGTATGGGCAGCAGGGAGTAGACTCCGGTGTTAACCAAGCACCATTGTAAAGAGCTTAAATTATGAACATGTGCCATAGTTAAAACAGAGACTGCAAACTGGGAGCTAATTGTCCCCGAGGAGCCCAAGCATCTCTGCAAGCACGGGATAAATCAGGCCATGCTCACTGGTCCTTTGTCCCTGGGAATCCCGGTGCTCCCAGTTCATTTGTAGGAGTGGAAAGAGTGTGGCTGCAGTGCAGCTGGGGAGAGCAATGCCCTGGCTCCACGTGCCCTGGGATGCTTGGAGCCTCCCTCCCTTTTGGGGAAGGGTAAGAGATGCACGGAAGAGCAGATGATGTTTGTGAGAGCAAGGGACATGGAGACCCACAGAGTGTCTTTTTGGCTCAAGTTGCCATGTAGAAAACTCCTCCCTGAGCCAGGTTCAGTGCTTGGGGGCCCTTAGTTCATCCCCAGAGCTGGCTCCTGATTCGAGCTTCACAGTTGGCCTCTGATCACAATTAGAGCTGAGCTTCCCTTACAGCACTCAAGTGATGCCTTTCAGTGCTGCAGCATCCCTCCTCCAGCCTCAGCTGAACACCCCACTCAAGCCATTGCTCCAGGCTGGAATTCCTGGTTGTGCCAGGGGGAGCAGGAGCTATGGGCACTGCTGGAGGACACCAGCACAGAGCTGGGAGCCTGGAACGGTCTCCAGCAGCGAGAAGGAGATCCAGACCTTCACCCAGCTCCATTCAGCCTCTCCTCCATGCCATAGCTTTCTGCAAGCAAACTCACAAAGAACAGCTTCCCATTAGCAGTTACTTCAGTCAGGACTGTCACCACCCCTCCAAGCACAACCTCTGAATAATCTGTTGTTGATTTGTACATGGATTTGTACCGGAAAAGAGATTTTCCCAAGACCCCCAGCTTTACACAGCCTCCTTTATTAGTCCTGGATGGAAGTTTGCAGGAGGCTCAGCCTGGGGCTAAGCTGTGAGTCACAGGACCATTGCTCAATGCCAGGGCCTCACCAGAGGAACCTAAATCAACCCTCAGCTAGAACTTCTAAGGGAAATTTAGGCCCCTGGCATGAGTTATAGCGAGACAAGGAGGCTCTCCCAAGGCAAAGCAGCCTTTATTGGTCAGCTGGATGCCAAATGCAGTCTGAGCTAGAAACTTGAACTTGGAACTGGATGATCTTTAACATCCCTTCCAACCATTCTATGATCCTACAAACTTCTGGCCAAACATAGCAAAAGAGACCGGTTTGACTGTTCCATCTGATGCAGTGTGTTGTCAGAGATGCCCTTCCCTCCTTCAGGCCTCTTACCCTGCTCTTCTCTACTTCATTCTGGGGGCATTTACTGCTTTAACATCTCACATTGCCTTTTTGCTGGCCTCTAAAGCATGCCTTCCTCTTCCAGGCACTCCAGAGTACTTGCCCACAGCTCCAGGCAGGATTTTGAGCCATTTCCCCCCTTTCCAATGCATGCATGGAAAGGAAGGTGCAAGCAGCCCCTTGCCTTACACATGAACAGAGCCTCGCAGGTCTTCCCTCCCAACATTCCCCTTCCCTCCACCCCATTCCCCAGGGATTACATTTCTATTTAACCAGCCGCTTCCTCCTCCATTGTCCCCAGCTCATAATCACCCTGCCCAGGGAGACAGGGCAGCGTGAGCAAACACCAGCACTGCCTCAACAACACGGGGAGAATCCTGATGTTTGCCAAGGCAGTGTTTTCCCCCACCTCCCCTTGATGGATTTTCCTACTTGGAGAGATTTGTCTGCAGCACATAACTTCCCTGCACCTTGAGAAAGTCAGTGCTCGGCCTGAGACAGCTGCAGTATTAATATCCCAAAGTGGGGAGCGAGGAGGGAGAGCGCGTGAGTGTGGAAGCAAGTCTGCACCAAACCACATCAGTAAAATGAGAAAGCCCAAGATTGCACCATAAATAAGGCCCAGTTGACACTTCTTAAATTCATAGCTTTAGCACACAGCAAAGTGTCTCCTTTTTATCAGGAATTTGTTGACAAGGGTTGCAAAAAGATCCACAAATAATACTGAGTGGGGCTATGAAAATGTATTTGTGGAACATTTCAGTATCAGGGATCACCATTATATCGGAAGAATTCATCTTCCTGGAACATTTTATTAGTATCTAGATTTTATAGCTGCTCCCTTTTAATTTTTTTTTAAATTTATTATTATTTTTTTCATTCCTCCAGCAAATGTAGCATCGGCCGAGAAGATGTGGGACCAGCATCTCATCTCCGCACCACTCCCCTGCTCCCTGATTTATCCCAGGCATTTCCAGCCTGGCAGAGGCTATTAGGGGTTAGGTTTTCCAGGCTGCTTTTCCCTATGGATTTCCTGGGTGACCTTAGGCCTCAGGGTCTTGGTGCTGGCCAGGGATGTAAAACATTCAGAGCACAAGATGAACCCAGGAAGGTGCCTGCAACTCAAGGCAAAGCATGGCCAGGCTCTGCTCCCATTTCCCTGTGTTCCCCCCCAACAAGTGCCCGTCCTGCCCTCTCCCCTCCACATTCCCTTCCTTTCCCAGCCTCACCACAGCTCTGCTCGGCAGAAGAGATAATAAATTTCCAGCCGTGGCATTACAGACAGTCATAAATAAGGCTTTGCTCTTTGGAGCCGGCACTTTCCATTAGGGCTGTCTGGATGGGGCTGTTGATACCCCCCATCTGCACAGGGCCCTGCTGTAAAATTTATCAGTACGCTTTCCTCACCCCATAAATCATCCCAACTGGAAGCCATATGGCAGATAAGGCCTTAAAAACATAAGGCACAGGGAGAGAGGGGCACTGGTGCTTTCTGGTGGCACCTCTTGAGCCTTGCAGACCCCACACCATCACATGCCAGCCCCATGGTCCAACCTGCTCCCCCTCCATAGGCATCTGTGCTGGTTGGGGGAGCAGGAAGAAAAGGGCATTTTGTATTTTCCCAGGCCTACAGCAACAGCTCAAAAGCAGGAGTCATCTCCCTAAACATAAAACCCAGACTGCACCTCCGCAGGGATTTCACTACTTAATCAAATCTCCGGTAGAAAAAGCCATGCTGATGGGGAAACCAAAGCCAGCACACCTCAGGTCACCCAGCTGTACTTACTACAGGACCAGTATACACCAGTTTTCCACCCAGGCAACAGGCAGATGCACTGGGGAGAGCCCCCAGCACCAGAGAAGACCCCGCTTTGTCCCTCCACTGCACACATTGCAATCCCAGTAACACCCCAGCCCTTAAGGAATTCAAGTGTTGGTCAGTACATACCAGCAGCTCCCAAACAGCTACGAGCATCCTGAATACAGCTATTTTGACAGAATAAGCACAAAGTTCACAATACAAAGTGATTTTTGGATTAAAAGAGCTTCACAACAGAGGAACTCACATTTCCTTCTTCTCCCCACTGTTGCAGCAGCACAGGAAGCACAACACACCCAGAGCCAGGTTTTTCCCATCCCTGCCCTGCCCATCCTTATTTATTTCACTGCAGGACGAGGTGTAAATTGATACCAAATCAGCCTGTTTATACTTCACACCCGCTCTGCACTCAAGGAAACGTGTAAAGGGATTAAGAATGAGGCCTATTGTTGTTGGGCTTTAATTAAAAAGCCCTACAAAGCACAACATCCCGCAGTGACCTGTTACAGGAGCCGGGGTACCCCTGAGCTCTGTACACCCAGACCTGCCCTCTGGCATAGGGATGCAGCAGCTCTGAAACAGTGATGGGCAAAGCATGCAAGGGGAAATATACCATGAGTTTCTATATAGTAGGGATTTACCACCCTCTTCCCCTGCCGTGAGTGAATGTCTGGATGCAACCAGATGCTATTTATACAGGGAAAAAACAGAGTTTGAGTTGACTCTGTCAATTCAACCCCCTGGGCACTGGATAAATGAAAACTAAGTGTTTGGGGCACTATAGGCATGTATCTGCCCACTGCTGTCCCTGCTTGCTTTCTCCCCATCCACCTTCAGCTCCTGCTCTGTTTTACAATGTCTCTTTACCTCATTTCCACTGCAATCCATTCGAAAGCATATTGTGGGTCATCCTTGCATTCCTGATGGCAGCTTTTGTTGGTAGGCAAGAGCAATGAGCTGTTTCGCCAACATGAAGGGGTTAAACTGCATCTCAGTGAGCAAATGAAGCTTTGGAGTCAAGAGCAATTCCAGGAATTCCTGCTACCTCGATAGAGGCCTGTCTTGCAGAATCTGCCACAGTGAACTCTTGGGAACACATTAAATTAAGTGTCCTAAATTCGCCTAACTATGCATTTAATTTGGCTGTAATAGGACACTCTCTGTGTAATAGCGGAGTTGCTGTATAATAGAGGAGTAGCTGCATATTAATATTTTGATTATTAAGGACATGTGTATTGGAGGCTTGATAACTATGTAATATATTATTGCTTAATTGCTCAGGCTCTTAAGTATGTTTTCATAATTAGCTGCTATTTAGTTAACGTAAATATCCAGCTTATTAAATACAGAAATGCATTTCTGCTCCCAACAGCTATTTGCATGAGGAGAAACAACATGAGCTGAGCAACCAGGAGCCCTGGGTAGTGAGGTGGGAGGACAGGGACCCCACAAGTGGCCCAGCAGCCACTTCAACTGGCAGCACAAAAAGGCCATTTTGCCCCCAGAAGCTCATCACAGGCACTCCAAACTCCACAGTCCGTATTGGACGTGATGGGAAGCCTTTCTGAGTTGAAGCCATGGCTTTGTCTGGTTCCTTTCAAGCAGAGATAATCCCCCTCTACCTGGACCAGACAGTTGATGTGCTTCCTCCTTCCTTAATTTGGTAATAAATCTGCCAAGCTGGGAGGCTTCTGAATGAGGCTTTTGCTCTTGTTTCTGCATGGAGGACCCATAAAAACCACATGGAAATGAAAGGCAGAAATGCATATTTCATACTTTGCCTAAGCTGGACCCACAGCTGGCGGATCATCAGCATTTAACTGTTACAAGCACCAGATCTCCCCCTCAGCATCTCCCACCTCCCCAGCGCCAGCACCATCACAGTGTGAGCAAAGGCAAATGCTTTTGGGACATCACCTTCAGCCTGAGCTTGCTCCCTGCAATGGGTGACCCTGCTCAGGAGAAACGGGGTTACCATGGTGGGACCACAGAAACCTACAGCCAGGGCTTGCTATGGCAACGCCTTGTGTGCAGCCGAGCCCAAGGCTTGGAAAACCACTGGTTTAGGGTGTTCCTGTTTGCTGTGATGCAGAGAAGCAGCCCTGGACCATGACAGTGGGGAGGTCTTGGCTTTAGACCCTGCAGATGCTCTCTGCCTGGCTCACAGCAGCAGCAAATGGCAAAATCATCCCAACCGCTTGTGCTGCTCCGATGGAGAGCATCGCTTCCACCTCAAGGTCGGAGCTACCACGAGCATCCCAGCCCATTCCTGCTCCTGGTGAGGTGGCAGCACTCAAAATCCCTCAAATCCTGGGATGAAACAGTCCAAAGCAGGGGTTGAGCTTGTTTTTTAAGCTCACAGGTTTCTTGTTTTGATTCCTAAATGCTACATTTCAACGTGTTTATTGTCCCACTACCTAAGAGGGGAGGAAGGTTGAATGAGCTAATAACTTAACCGCCGCCAACATGTTTATTTGAGAGCTTTTTAAAGAGCTTTAGCAAATACAGTATATACAAGGGAAGGAAAAAAAAACCCCTTGGTGCCAGCATGTGTAATTCCTCTAGGAGCAAGTCTGATAGGAACACAAACCCATGCGTGCTTCCAAACTGTAACCAATATTTGCACATCGCAGTGACTAATTCCCCGCTCTGCGCCACAGAACAATAGGTGTAATAGCAAGGAACAGCAATGCAGAGCGTGGTTGTCTGGTGCCTGCTTCTGTGACACATAAACAGGGAGAGGAGGAGGATTTTTATCTACCTGGATAACTATTCGCTGAACAGCGGGTTACAAATGTGCTCGGAAAATGCTGACCCAGGGCTGCTCCTGCACCTCCTGTGCTGGATTGGCACATGATTTGCAGCACTGCGGGAGTTCTGGAGCTGACCTCATTAGCAGTGCATTTCCTGGCTTGTTAGCATCATATTTGTATAATTTACGGCACCTTCGTTTTTATGGAATGTGTTCCTTGTAGAGTGTAATGGCAGCAATATATTTAACCTCTCCTATTTAGGAATGCTGTTGCTGAAGGCAGCCTGGAGATATAAAAGGGATTTTTTTTTCATCTCTTCTTTCTTGCATCCTTATGGGTTGCTTTTTCTTTTTTTCCCCTACTCATTTGCTAGATACCCACATATACGTGGAACCTGCAAAGTGTTCATAAAAGGCAACGTGAAGCTGTGCTCAGGAAACCGCAGCTTTTCAGGAGCATTCCCAAGGTCAAGCCCCTAAATCAGTGCAGTGTCATCTTTCCAAAGCCATTACTCAGCTGCTGGAAGAGGAATGAGAACTGCACCAGCAAAAAGGAAGGACAGCTCAGCGGTGAAGGCACAAGGATGGATTTGGGCTCCTGGCTCTCTTGGCCAACCTTGGGCACATCTCTCTGATGGTTTTAAAGATGGGGATGCTCCTTTCCTGCTCTGCAGGTCCGGTGTGGCCAGGAACCTCTGCACCAGCGTGGAGTAACCTCAAGTAAAGGAGTGTATGGGCTGGGAGGGGGCAGACGGGACACACTGCTCATGGACTGAGGTTTAAGAGGTGGGTTTGGACCCTCCTCCTGCTTGTCTGAGCTGCTCTGAGCAGGCAGCGGGTGATCCCAGGACAGGAGCATGTCACAGTGGGATCAGCCCCACTGTCTGTGTGAGTCTGTGCATCCCAAATCCCCCCAAGGAGCATCGTGGTCTGCTGGAGGGAAGCTCTGGCACCATTCTTAGCGCAGAGCCTTTAGGAATACGATCCTATTTCTGTCCCAGTCATCTCAGTTGTTTTGTTGCTCTCTGGTAAATTAAAGCATTGATTTTTGTAAGTGTAAGGAGGACAGGAGAAGGTGATCTGCAGAGAACCCCTCCGAGCAACACAGAGCTAAACAAGACAGGGGCAGCCGGTGGCTGTGCCTCTGGCCAGCCCCTTTCCAGAGCAAAAAGCCCTGGGAAGAGGCAACCAGCCACATCTGTGCTGCACTCCGGCTGGAAGCACAGAGGACATTGCCCTGGCTTCACGTCCCATCCTTACAGCCATCTCCAAGAGCATGGCATGACCAGATGTGGTCACCTACAATGCCAACTTACCCTCAGTGCTCAAAATCCATGGAGAACAGCAACACTTGTAGGCTCTGAGCCAGCCCAGCCCCATCAGAGGTGTCTGAAATAGGGCAGATAAACCCCTGCAAATGCCTGTTTCCCTCCATCTCAATGGAGCCCCAGGTGACGGCGCAGATGGAGATGTCTTCTGCTGATGACTGAAGTCCCCACCTGCAGAGATGTTTACTACTGATGTGTAAAGCTGACTGCAGTGTGGAGCAGGGTTCTCACTGGGGGTGCTGCTCTTGAGGCAGGCTCCGACACGACAACGCGGGTGTTTTCCTGAGAGCCAGAGGAATGCAGCACCCAAACCACTGGAACGCCCTTTGGGGCATGAGTTAATGCCAGGTTGCTCTCGGGGCTCACCCATCACACCACCAAGCTGGCACCACTTGAAAGCAAGTGCCTATGACTAACCAGACCCTGTGCTAGATTAAAACCGTGCTTATTTCTGGCTTTGTCTGCGCATTTGAGTGGAGGGAGCGGGCTGAGACGCAGAGTCAGCAAAAATGGCTTTCCCCAGGGGTGCTCCAGTCAGTGAGGACTCCAGGGTGATGTGAGTTGGGGTTGTCCTACATCCCCTGTTCCTCCCATGGAGGCTAATTTGTCCACTGGTTCCTTAAGCTTTGAGTAGACATCAGACTAAGACCATTTCTGCTCTTCCTTTACTGGGCTTAGATCAACTCTGAGACTCTGGGAAGAGGTTTAAGGGGTCTGTGGATTCATGAAGCAGAACATTCCATTACGTATACTGTGGTATCTCCTACAGCAAGCACCTCTCCCAGTGGGAAGTGGGCTGAGAACACACACAAACTCATGTCATGCAGGTGACTGAGGAGCCCATGGCTTGTTTCAAGTGAATATGGACCCAGCTCAAGAGAGCTAAAGGTCTCCAAAGCTAATTTCTCCTCCCTGCTCCTAGTGTTTAATGAATTCCTCTGCATCCCTTGGTGCTGTATTTCCAAATCAGTGCCATTCCAGCATTACTGGATAATTGCTAACGGGATGGGCACAGTGGCTGCTTCCCTGCTCTGTCCAAGCCTTGTCTCTGCAGTTGTCAGCTCCACCTCCATTCCCTGTGCTAAACTGCTGGTCTGAAGAGGGTGAAGTGAAAATTAAGCAGCTTTTCCTCAGGAGACAGAGCCCTCCAAGCCTGAACTAACCCATCCCTCCTGGTACGGAAACTATTTGCAAGGTTAAGAAGGGCCTGGGGCTCTCGCTGCGGCCAAGTGCATCCTCCATCTGCTCCTGCAGAGCCATTCCTTGCCTTTTTCTTTCCCTAAAGTCACAAATTCACTCCTATCTCTCTATTATGGGATGAGACAACCTAAAGGTCAGCTTAGGCACGCCATGGACCTCCTGCTGCGTGCGTGATCTGAGACCAAGGTTCTCCTCAGACAGGACCAAGCACCCGACCAAGTCCCTCCATCTCACCACATGAAACCTGCTGTTTCCTGGCTGAGTTCCCATCTGCTTTTCTCCAGTAAGGATCTAAAACTCCAGGATCCCACTCTGGGGGCGAGAGGTGAGGAGCCTGCATCGTGCAGAGCTTCCTGTCTCCACTAGCTTGTGGTTTGCTTGTGCCTTAAACCAAGATTCACATCCCTTCTAACTTGATTTAAATTGAACCTGTCTCATTAAGTGGCTTATGTACCTGCTTCCTTGTCTAAACATCCCGTTTTCATGCTGCTCAGGTCGCCTGTGATGCCTCGCAGTGATGAATTCCATGGGTTAGCTAACAGTTGCATAAAAATACATCTTTTTGGGATGCTTTTCAGCCTGTTTGCACCTGACATGGCTCTTGGGCTGTGACAGCGGTTCCAGATTACTCACCTTCCCCCTCCATTTCTATTTGCTTTCCCGTTTTGCCCAAGCCCATCCTAATTCCATTCAGCCTCAAGCTGAAGAGCAAGTAGGATCAAAAATGGCTTTCTGATACCAGGAGGGGAAATTCGGCTTTGTCTGCTCCCGTTGCTGCTCACAGGTTCACGTGTGGAGGACCTACAAGTGGTACCTTCATGCTGGGTTTAAAGGGAAGAGACATCTGAGCTGGCTGCAGAGTCCCAGCTTGGGCAGGGATGTGCTCCATGCTCCACGTACTTGGATGTGGCCCTTGGCCCATGCGATCTGCTCCAGGGCTGCTTCCAGTGAGGAGAAAGCAAGGTGAAGGTGGCATTTCCAGTGTGAGTCAAGAGCCAGCCTCCTCTGCTGCTGTCCAAGAGGTCCTGGCCCTGTAGTTATCTGCTGCAGCATGTGTCAATGGGCAGACACCCAAGGGGCTGGTCATGGTGACATTATCACCCCAGTTACCACTTGGGGTCAACAAGCATTTCCACCCAGCCCAAATACCTGCAGAGAGCAAAGAAGAGAGTATTGATCTGATCTGCGCGAGGCAACAGCCGCCACCAGCACCCCAGGGACCCACCTCCCTTCCTGCACCCCGGTGCTGCAGTGGGGAGCACCCATCCCCATGGGAGAAGCCGGGTGGTGGGTCTGGAAGCACGCAGGGATGGGGTGAGCATCGCTCCTACCGTGGCGCGAGGCTCCGGCTTTGCAGCAGCCCTGGGAATGAGCAGCAGCACCAGTAATGTCTCCATGGCTTCTTGTTAGCTGCACTCTAAGCAGGAAAGTGACTGGCCCTGACAATATAATTTACATTGCTGTATAAAACTATCTGTGGAAGCCAAGCTAATTTGTGCCAGATTAGGCTATTTGTCTCAGCCACTGTCTAACGGCACAATCTATCAGAGGGCTGTTTTCAAATATCGCTTTTCAAGCGTGCCCTTGAGAGGCGGGAATTGATTGGGATCTTAGAAAGCAAAATTACAGCAATAACTTAAAAGAAACAATAATTACTGAATCATACCAGTGTCAGCACTCTGCAAAACATGAAATAGCCATCAAACCCCAATCCAATATATTCTGAAGCAAATTTATTGAATGGAAAAAGCAGTTGAGTGAGGCTTTTTTTCTCCCCTCTCCCTTCGCCCCCTCTCCCTCTCCCTGTACATATGGTTATCTCAAAACCGCAAGTGAATGAGTCGATAATTCTTGTCATTGACTGCTCCATTTTCAGAGAGTCAAGAAAAGATCCATTAGCTACCTCCCGACTCGGTGTCTTTCCCCTTCCCCTCCAGTCATTTGCTAGTCTGCACTCCTCAGGCAAACAAACATATATAACTAATCATCTGTTAAAACGCCGAGCCCCCTAATAAATCTCTGCAACTGAAATACTTTAATGGGTAATTAATTGATCCTGTTCCAGAGGAGTAATAAGATAATAAATTAGACAATATTTCACTCAGTTGTGTCAGTGTACTGCTAATGGTGCTGTAGGGCTAAGCCGAAGGATAATAAATTAGCCAGAAATTAACTGCTAAGAGCTTTCTGCAGAGAAATGGGCTGACAGGCAAGGCGCTGTGATTTAGGGCCCCGCTGCCATTGCGGTGCTCTCCATCCCATTTATTTATTTCCTGGTGCTTGCAAACGTGGGATGCTGGTTTGGAGCTGGAGGTGTGAGGGGATGGGCGAGGGGCACAGCACCCTGTGCCGGATCCCGGGAAGCACAGGCAGGGCTGGAGAGTGGCAGATTTATTGCAATGTGGATGCGCTGCATGTAGGTAAATTACTTTTGTGCTGACTATAAAGACTGTCTCTAAGGCAAGTTATTACCCATCCAGCAAACAAAAAGGAAATTTTTCCTAGTGTATCTGTCATATTTCACGGGAAGCTTTGGCACAGACATCGGGAAAGTCGACGCTGAAGGATCCATCCTCGCCTGGTGCAAAGCAGCACAGCCCTGCTGAAGCCTGGCTGCTGGCTCCAGCTCTGGTAATGAGAAGTTGAAGAGGCTTTTAAGCCTGGCCCACACACACACAGATGTCTGTAGCAGGGGCCATTGAATGCCAAGGACTTTGATTGTGCCAGAAGCAGCCAGGCTCCAGCAATGCCAGAGGGAGGTGGGACACAAAGGTGGGCTTAGGGAGACCCAAAGGTCTGCTGCAGTGTATTAGACTAGAGACTGGCAGGGTTGGACCATCCCAGGGAGGCAGAAGACAGAACAAAAGGTGGCTTTAACAAGCCAGAAAACCACCGGCCGTCTCAGGGGCTCTGGATTTATTTCCCACCTACAGCTAAGTGGAAGAGGAAAACAACGATCAGCCTGTGGTGGAGGAATCTGGCTTCCTAGAAAGAAGGAAACATTTGAAGTTCTCTGCTTTGTAGAAGAAACTGAAATATATGGCATCTGATTCAAACATGCCATTCCAGAGGGTTCATGTTACCCTTAGTCCAAGCCCAGAGTGTGTTTGGAACTAAAGGAATTGAAAATTCCTGCTGAACTCCAAGCTTTGAGCACTGTAGGACACAGCTTTGGGACCAGGGGATAGTGGGAGGGTGAAAGTCATATTTCAGAGGTGGAGATGCGGGGACAGGGAAGGAACAGGCTGGTGAAATGCCATGGGAAGCTCCCCAGTGCACCCACAGTGTCCTGCATCCCGATCCAGCTCAGCCCCACAGCATCCCGCAGCATCCCACCAAGAGCATCTCAGCAGACACCGCGGCCAAGCACCTCTCCTTGAGTTTGCCCTCTCCCGCTCCCCCTGTTCTCCTTCCTGCTGCCTTTGCTTCCTGAGAGGAGGTGAAGAGAGTGATAATCAGCTGGGGCACCAGGAGAGCTCATGGATGAGATTAAAAGCAAATCAAAGAAGAAAAATTGTGGCATGGTTTATGTCTTCCTAATTAAAACCCCGCCAGTCTCCCTTCTCTTCCCCCCACCCTTTCCCAGCTAATGTTACACTAACGAGCTGAGTTTAGTGGCATTTATGTAGATAAAAGTCCTGATGATTGATCTCAATGGCTTGTTAAAATTAGTTTCAGTCCACCATATTGATTTAATTCCATTGCTTGAAAGTGCTAATTAATAATGATAATAAAAGTGTCTGGGCTCATTATTATCAGGAGGCAGGTTGGGAAGGGGATGAGGGGCACAGCGGCTTGTGCATCACTCGCTCCATCTAAAAATGGCCTTTGGAAAGCTGGCGGGGAGTGGAAAGCAAACAAGGCAGGGAGGAAGGCAAGGGGGAGGATAGGGGGGTCTGGGTTTGCCCTTAGCCAGGGTCAGAGTAACTCTGCAGGGTGGGTTTGCAGAGTGACAGTGACTTTGCAACACTGCGGGAACCAAAGGCATGAGGCTGGGCTCTCCCAGATCCATAGGGATCAGTGTAGTCTGCTCCCAGCACCTCCACCTTGGGGACACAAGCCCTGGGGAGCTCAGGGGACCACCAGGTATTTTACATATCCCCGTCTGAACCATCCCCATAGGCTTTAATCCTCAGGGGCTGTTGCAGGGTTGTGTTGGCCAGGCAGAACCCTGCCAGCCCTATGCTGGGTGGGCTCAGGCACCCATCAGTTAGGCTCCTGTTAGATCCCTTTGTGTTTCCTAAAGTGTTTTGCACTGGGATTCATCCCTGGCCCAAACCTCAGTGTCCGGGAGCAGCTCCCATTAAGGAATTTGCCGAGGATGCACTGCCTGCAAAACAATGCTCCTGCTCTCCTTCAGATACCTGCTGTCTCCAGCTACTGCAGCCGCTTTCCTGGGGAAATTAATTAGTGTAATTAATATATTTACGCAATCATTCCAAGTGCTGATTACAGACAACTGCAGAGGAAACTTCCAACAGTGACAGCACCTCTTCCTTGGGCTCAGCGCTGGAATCGCTCTGCATTTGTTCAGCTCTGCTCTTGGCCAGCTCCTTTGACACGACCCTCCAGCACCCTCCTCATTGCCTCCAGGCCCCAGCAGCCCAATAGCCATCCCCTATCCTGGTGTCTTCCCACTGGAGCTTCCCTGGCAGTAACTAAGCTGGCACCCACCGTGCAGTGTGAGGCAGGAGCTTGGGCAAAGGGAAAGCAGGTTGGGGAAGGGCCCTTCTCTCCCCCTCCTTTTCCCTTCTTTCTCTCCTTTCTCTTCTTAAAAACTCTCAATGTCTTTCTCATCCATCATTTTCTCATTCCCTCTCTCCCATACACAGCGAGGCAGCTAATGGAGTCTGCAGTAATTCAGTCCTCGACGGGGGCTGTAATTTCAATAAATAATTACAGGACTTGATTTCATCTCCCTCCTTCCTGAGACGCGATTGCGCAAACTCATCACTGGGATGTTCATTAGAGGTGGGACCTCAGGGTGGGCTCGGGGACTGCAGGGGGCAGACCCTGCTTTTCCACTGGGGTCACTGACTCTGTGTTTTGAATGTGGGGAATCACAGAATCATTGAATCATAGAATGGTTTGGGTTGGAAAGGACCTTAAGATCATCTAGATCCAACTCCTTACCATGGGCAGGGACACCTCACACTAGACCATGTCACCCAAGACTCCATCCAGCCTGGCCTTGAACACTGCCAGGGATGGAGCATTTACATCATATAACCGACCCAAGAAGACTGACCATGGCAAAGACAAATCCAAGACAAATAATTCCCCCCGGATGCTGCAGGCAGCGAGACCATCAATAGCCATTTCTAGTGCCTCTGGTCTTGGCTGAAAACAAAGTGAAGGTCCCCGAGTTCTCCTATAAATGGTAATGATAACACAATTATCATGCAAAACAAAAATTAAGTTTAATGGTGCAGAGCCAGGGTGTACTGTGGAGGTAATTCATATTAATTATGTTTGGATTAAAAGCTTATTTCTTTTGTTAGCATCTGCAAGTAGGAACTTAGCAGTAAAAAAAGCTGCATATAATTACTGCATCTTATGGAGGAGCAGTGTCGAACTTAATGGAGCATCCCCGTTCTCTCTGGGCACCCGACGAGTGCTAATATTTCACATTTTATGAAATACAGAAGAAATAAATTACAGGTTTAATGATAAGCATTACTTGGGCTTGCAATGCAGTGCGACTGGCTACTTAATGCGCTCAGACCTGCAGACCTGAGTGGCGCAGGGCTGGGGGCAGAGGGTGCCCCCGTTCAGGGGTGCCCATGGGGACACAGTGCACCCCAAACCTCTGCCTCAGCCCCTGCCTCAGCTTGTGGGATGCTTCTGCCCGTCGGGATGAGGTTGTGAGCTCATGCAAGGGGTTGATGGATGCAGTGGTCAGGTCTGCAAACTGTTCTTCTTGCCTGAAGTCACACCCTGAGTGCCTCTGTGCTGCAGTCAATGCCACCCATTGCAGTGATCCCCTCATGTCACAATCGGTGCCACCCATTGCAGTGATCCCCCTGTGCCACAGTCAATGTCACCCATTGCAGTGATCCCCTCATGTCACAATCAGTGCCACCCATTGCAGTGATCTCCCTGTGCCACAATGTCACCCATTGCAGTGATCCCCTCATGTCACAATCAGTGCCACCCACTGCAGTGATCCCCCTGTGCCACAGTCAATGTCACCCATTGCAGTGATCCCCTCATGTCACAATCGGTGCCACCCACTACAGTGATCCCCCTGTGCCACAGTCAATGTCACCCATTGCAGTGATCCCCTCATGTCACAATCGGTGCCACCCATTGCAGTGATCCCCCTGTGCCACAGTCAATGTCACCCATTGCAGTGATCCCCTCATGTCACAATCGGTGCCACCCATTGCAGTGATCCCCCTGTGCCACAGTCAATGCCACCCATTGCAGTGATGCCCCCGTGCCGCAGTCAATGCCACCCATTGCAGTGATCCCCTGTGCTGCAGTCAATGCCACCCATTGCAGTGATCCCCTGTGCTGCAGTCAATGCCACCCATTGCAGTGATCCCCTGTGCTGCAGTCAATGCCACCCATTGCAGTGATGCCCTCATGTCACAATCAGTGCCACCCATTGCAGTGATCTCCCTGTGCCACAATGTCACCCATTGCAGTGATCCCCTCATGTCACAATCAGTGCCACCCACTGCAGTGATCCCCCTGTGCCACAGTCAATGTCACCCATTGCAGTGATCCCCTCATGTCACAATCGGTGCCACCCATTGCAGTGATCCCCTGTGCTGCAGTCAATGCCACCCATTGCAGTGATGCCCTCATGTCACAATCAGTGCCACCCATTGCAGTGATCTCCCTGTGCCACAATGTCACCCATTGCAGTGATCCCCTCATGTCACAATCAGTGCCACCCACTGCAGTGATCCCCCTGTGCCACAGTCAATGTCACCCATTGCAGTGATCCCCTCATGTCACAATCGGTGCCACCCATTGCAGTGATCCCCCTGTGCCACAGTCAATGTCACCCATTGCAGTGATCCCCTCACGTCACAATCGGTGCCACCCATTGCAGTGATCCCCCTGTGCCACAGTCAATGCCACCCATTGCAGTGATGCCCCCGTGCCGCAGTCAATGCTACCCATTGCAGTGATCCCCTGTGCTGCAGCCAATGCCACCCATTGCAGTGATGCCCCCGTGCTGCAGCCAATGCCACCCATTGCAGTGATGCCCCCGTGCTGCAGTCAATGCCACCCGCTGCTGTCCCTGAGTCCCTCCCGGGGAGAGCTGCAGGCACAGCTGAGGGTCTGGTTTCAACCAGGGTTCTGTTTTCATTCTAAATACCCCCCTGGCTGGGTGCCGGCGCCGTGGGGGGCAGGTTATGCTGACCCGCCTGCAGTAGGGGACGAGGTTAATCCCACTGTCATCACCACCCATAGCCCATTCACCCCGTAAACTCTCTGGGAGAGTCTCCCTGCTCCTTATTAGTCCAGAGCTTGACATAAGCTGTGGGTGCCAGCTGCTATTTTAATACATTTGTGCTGATCCGTGTCTTCCTTTTAAGCACAAACTGGTTTGGGACTGGTCTAGAAGTGCTGCAGGGGCTTCAGCCTTGATTTACAGAAGGGAAAGGGACACTTTTAAAAGCATTTATTATTATTATTATTACTACTACTATTACTACTATTTTTATTTATTACTATTACTATTATTATTTAAACCAGAAAAGCCTCCAGCTCTGCCCCCAAGTTCCAGACTCATTGACACAGGCAACCTGGCCCCAGATCCCGCAGACCATGGAAGGTGTTGAAAGAGGCTCAGGGCTTGGGGGTGTGTTTCAACCAAAGGCTCAGGCTGGTTTGGTTTCTCCCATTTCCCACACCACAGTTTTTCTTCAGGGGTTTAAGCTGCATCGACACCATCATTAGTATTATCTGGTTATTGATCTAAGAATTAAAAGTTCTATAGCTGGGCCTTAAGGTCTTGCTCTAACAGACCATAATGACCTGGAGCAGCTGCCCAGCTCAGCAGCCTGGACTGCAGCAGGATTGCTCGGGACAGAACCATGAGGGATGTGACATGGTCTTTAGTTACCATCCAGGTGACTGAATGCTTCAGTCAGTTCCTTCCAGTTGGAATCTGGCTGAGGAGGAAAGGAAGATGCACAGTAAATGGTCCCTGTACAGGCAGGAATTGGCTTTTAAATGATGGGAGCAAGGGATGTGGCAGCAGAGGGGAAAGCAGATTGACTTGGCTTCACAGCAACCATTCAACAAAACACCTGGGATGAAACTGAGATGAAACTGGGTGATCCCATCCTGGACTGGGTAGCACATGGCCCAGGCCAAACAGCCTGCAGCTCCTATAGATGGGGATGCAGCTATTATTGGCCATCACTAAGGTGTCTGCTCATACACAACGTGCCAAGTGTCTTTGAGAGGCAGCCTTAATCCCCAACAAGCAAGGAGTTACCCACACATGGTCAGTCCCCCAGATCTTTCCTGTATTAGGACATCCTTAGTTTGGGAGAAAGGCGAGGTCTCCAACTCCCAGAATAGCAGCAGGACCCTGGCTACATCCTGCACCAGCAGGATGGGGTGGACCCAGAGGTGGCCAAGGGCTGGCTCCATTTGTCTCAGTACTTTAAATTCAGGGATATTTCTATCTTTACATCTCCATATGTCAAGTATTGTCATATCTGACATAATTCATGCAACACGGACACTAGGGATTCCCCTGGGAAGGGCTTTCTCCCTCTTACACCTTCCATTGCCTGTTTTTGCCTACGCTCTGCCCACTGGATTGACTGCAGATACTTGTGGCTCCTGCTCTGTCTCACTAGAAGGAAATAATTTCACTTCATTACTACCTTGGTGCTTTAAAAGCTCACAGAATCCTCCTGGGGTTCACTTTGCAAAGCTCCCGCCTGGAGAGCAGGGATGTGGTCCCAATCGGAGCCCTGTTTGGAGCCTTGGGGGTGACATGCGAGGGACAACCTGCTCTAGGGGGAGAGCAAGAGCAGCCAGCAGGTGACTGGGAGATAAATAACTCCAGTTCTTTAGAGAAGAGCCTCTGTCCATCGACCAGAGAAATGATGGGGAGCAGTGGGCGAGGGCACCCGGAACCTGAGGGATCCATGTGCCCATAAATCAAACCCCAGCCTCATCCCTCCACCCTGCTGCAAGAGGGAAAGCAGCGAATGGGCAACACATACGTGTGCATGTACACACACAAACATCTCTATACACACACCCACAAAGCAGATTCCATAAATCAGCACTATTCCTGGCTTTCCTTTTTTTTTTTTTTTTTCTATTTCCCCCCTTCTTTTGACACAACAAATCTTTTTCTTTCCCTTTTTGTTGTGAAACCAGTGGTGGGGATTGCATCATCTCCCTTTCGCTTCCTTCCCCACCCGCCCCTAGAACAGCACAGATTAAGATAAAGTGATAGTGCTGTGTCAAAGAGTGCTTTACTGCCTCACTTGGGATAGAAGAGGAGAGGTTAATTTATCATCGCTGGGGAGAACTGACAGAAGAGAGATATACTACCGAAGGGGGATTTAGCACAGGGCCAAGAAACTTCACACTATTTTTACCATCTGTCACATGCTCTAATAAAGCAGGACAAAATATGAAGAAAGGAAAAATGAACTATCAAACACTGATGTAATGCAGCCCATAAATCTAATTTAATTACTTTGCATGGAGACAGGTCCTCGAGTCCGTGTGAATATACTGGATTTTCTTGGCAACTTAACAACTAAGTGTTTTAATAACATCACACTATAATTTATTCTGCTTGAAACACAAAACCTCTTTTGTGCAAGTTGCTTTTCTTTTTTTTTTTCCCTTCTCCCTTTTTTTTTTTTCCTTGTGTGTGAGAACTGTTAATTTTTCCTGCTAATGTCAAAACTGGCATAAATTCACATGTGAACTTGAAGCCTGACTGTGAAAAAAGGCGGAGGTTAGCGAACGCCTTTTTATTGTTCCTTGCTGGCTGCGTGTGCTCGTGTGTGCACACACAGGGGGCTGCGCATGATGGAGAAATAATTGGGCCTGGTGATGACTTAGGTGAAGAGAGTTGTCTGGGTAATTAGATTTTAATCTCATGACAAGAATAGGGTAGGAAGAAATTGGGGTTGGCCAAAAAACCCCAAAAGTAGAGGGACAAAAATGAGCCTGTTTTGGTACGAGGCAGGCGAGGAGGAGGAAGGACCTGCCCGCGTGAAGGCTCTGCAGGGGCAGGGACCCACAGGGACCAGGAGCAAATCAAACCCAGTAGAATTATTATTCAATATGTGTTCCTGTGAATCCGGATGCAGTTACAGAAATTATTGCTAATAATGAAAGCTATATATCAAAGGTTATAAAATCCCTGTGTGCTGGGACACAATTTTTCTAGGCTTTGTTCTGAACCATTAAAGATGACATATTGAGTTTGTGTGCCTCTGTGTTTAGTAAGAGACATTTAAATCTGATTTTAACCTAAACTGGCAATTCTGACATTTGTCTCTGGTCTTTAAAGTAGGAGCTATGATGCCACCGAGCATGGGGCCGCAGGCTGCCCCCCCCTCCCAGCCCCCATGACCTCACGCAGCAGGGAAGGAGTGAGCAGGTAATTAATTTGTTAGATCATCAGTGATTCATGTAAAATAAAACCATCACTCTCTGCACAATTCCCCCTGGGAGGAGGAAAAGAGGGAGGAAAAGGAACGTCTCGTGCGGAAGAGGCCGGCACTGAAAGCAGAGGGAGCGTGGGATGGGTGTGCAAAGACCCTGCCTGCGATCCGAGGACGCGGTGGGATGAGGTCCCTGGTTGATGGGCACCCACAGCCCCATTGGGAAGCTGGTGGCGCGTGTGGTCCTGCCCCCAGCACCACAGCATCCTCATGGAAGCAGGATTGTCCCCATGGGGAGGTCCAGCCACTTGTAGGGGATCAGGGAATGGAATCACTCCTGCCCCAGGGCTCTCATTGCTGCCTCTGCAAAGTTTATTTAACACTAAAACTCCAGGGGCTGCTCAGAGACAGGGCTCAGGGTCTGGAGAAGGCAAAGCCCAGCGCATGTCCCCTGCTTGCTGCCCTTCAGGCCCCTTCCCCTCCCATCTCCCTGCTGCATCGGCCTTTGGAGAGGTGGGAAAAGACAAATTCGGGGCACATTTTCGGGCGCAATTCGAATTTCTTCTTCTCCCTCTTGTGCAAAAAGGTCATTTAAGTGGAGGGGAAGCAAAAGCAGGACGACGTCCCCAAGTGAGGACCCATCCTCGTGGCTCTTGGTGGATGCTGCCGGGTTCACCAGGCCCATGTCGTGATGTAACAGCTGGAGCTCTTGCTCAGAGTTGTTTTATCACACACAGAGTCAAAATGTCAGATGATTTATGTGACCAAGCCTGGATTTAACACGAGAAAGCAGGTTTGCTGTGAACTGAGCTGCTGCGGTCCCCTATCCCCATCCCTGTCCCCATCCCTGGGCTCACACACTCCTGTGCAGGAGCCAAGTGTGATGGAGTGATGGAGTTTGCAGAATTGGGGTTTTGCTTTGACTCTGGGCAAGGCTCCTCAAAACTTGCTGGGTCTCAGAGCATTTTCTCTGCAATCATTGATTTTTCAACACTGGTTTCCCCATATAGAGCTCCTGCTGCAGCAAATCCATTTGACTTTGTGGTAGCACCTCAAGGGAGGAAAGTGATGGTTTAAAACAGGACAAGTGCAGCAGGAGGCACTGCGCTGGGGGTATGGGAAGGTGCCACTTGGGCACTATTTGCTCAAGGATAAAAGTTTGGGAATCTGTAGGCAGTGTGACCTCTGCACGTGAGAGCCAGCCCCGGCCACAGGCGCTGCATAAATGTAGAGCAAACCACAAATCCTTTAAGCCCAAATAATCTTCTCCAAACCCGGCATCCCACCGGCTCTATGGGAAGAGAGAAAACTGTGGCTGAAAGCTCGATATGACTGAACTGGGGGGTTGCTGGGAGGTGTTTGCTTGGCACGTGGGGTGTTAAGCTGGTGCTGAGGGTCTCCGGGGCCCCACTGCCTCATAGGAGCCCCTTGAGGCTTTGCATGTGAGTGATGGGGGGGACTAAAGCAGCGCAGGAGCAGGGGTAGGATGTGGGATGTGGTACGTGGGGAGCTGACATGGGGCAGAGGAGCAAGGGTCAGCCCATGGGACACGGCTCCGGGATGGGAAACCCAACGCTCTGGCACAGGCTGGTGCCACTTGTGCTGGAGGAGATCCATTGCAGGTTATTTTTGCTGGGAATTG